>NC_057863.1:537355787-540255787 GCF_019393635.1 Dromiciops gliroides
GAATATGAAGCAAAAGCCAGAGTTGATTTTGTTGTTGCTGCTGCTGTTGTTGTGACACATTTCCTAGTAAAGGCAGGAATGAGGACCTGGAGGAGGAGGGACAATGGCCTTGCCTGGTTCACTTAGCTTTTGCTCTTGCTTATTCATTTGCATGCTAATTAGGTGGGCTCTTCGGATGTAATAGACTTCATAGACACAGCTAGGCAGCCAGCATAAACCAGTCAGAGTGTCATGGGCTAAGATAAAGCCTATTCATTCCACTGTCCTATCTGGGGCTGTTTCAAACCCCCTGCTTCCAGAGAACTATCAAACCCAATCTTTTACATTTTTGGTGTGATCAAATGATCATAGCTAACGTTCAAGTTAGCGATGCTTGGGTCTTGCAAAATGTTCAGTCATCCAAGAAAGATCCATTCATAGTGTGATTTACTGAGTTGTGACTGTGGTACCCTGTTCCTATCCACCTTTTGTCATTCTATCTCTGTGTTTCTTTTCCATCATCTGTGAAATGGACTTAATAATGCCTATACTACTTACCTTGTCTCAAAAGGGTGGTAATGAAAAGAGAGCTTTGAAGTGTTACACAAAAATGAGCTATCACTCTTTTGCTTGACTCTGGGAAGATAGACATCAATCACACTTGTGAAGGGAGAAAAACCTGTTAGGATGATTCTCTGACCCTTTGACTGAATTTGGTTAGAAACCTACTGTTACCTAATGTAAACCTAATGGTTCCTACTTTTCAAGAATCCCCTAGTTCTTGTGTATAGATAATGGGTGAATTGGGGCGGCTAGGTGGCACAGTGGATAGAGTGCTGGGCCTGGAGTCAGGAAGAATCATTGCCCTGAGTTTGAATCTGACCTCAGACACTAACTAGTTGTGTGACCTTGGGCAACTCACTTATCTCTATTTGCTCTTAGTTTCTTCATCTAGTTTACTGTCTAAGGAAGAGGGAAGGGGAGGGAAGGATAGAATTTGAACCTCAAAACTTTAATTGATGTAAGCATTGAAGCCATTGCTTCTGAAATTTTTCATCGCTTGCTCCCTGGAGAGGTTTTGTTTTTTGTTTTTTTGGGGTTTTTGTGGGGCAATGAGGGTTAAGTGACCTGCCCAGGGTCACACAGCTAGTGTCAAGTGTCTGAGGCTGGAACCTCAAAACTTTAAATAAAAATGTTAAAAAATTAAAAAAATATATTAAAAAAAACTATCTCAGAAAAAAATGAGCTGGAGAAGGAAATGGCAAATCACTCTACTATCTTTGCCAAGAAAATTCCCAAATGGGGTCACAAGACATGACTGAACAACAATAATGGGTGAATTATTTTTTTCTGGGTGACAAGACTGCTTTTCTTAATGTTAATATGATGAACAAAGTTGGTCAGTTTTCATAGAGGATTATAAGAACAGGATATTGAGATCCAATTTGTCAGTGGTAGCTTGTCCTAGATTGGATACGGTTATGGTACAGAGTTTTAGATGAACCAGTGTGCTCACTTTAGGATCCTAGTTGGAGTCCAAAGCCAAAAACAGATGTTCAAGTTTGGGCAAGGACAATAGATACAGGTTTAGTCATCTGCCCAGATTGAGGGAATTATGCCTGAAATCAATAGGAAGGAGCTGGGAATCTTCTCAGCGAACTGTAGAACCCACTGCAGCTGGCTGTGACCAGAATCACTTAGGCTCTCTGATTTCCTGCACATTGTTTTTCTCCGTACTTTAACACTGTGGGTTTCTTTTTTTCACTTAGCCTACTCTCTCTTAAGACTGACAATACTTCTAAGAAGTGTGCTGGTAAATGTTTAACAACTTTCTCTCTGAAAAAACAGGACATACTTTAAAGTTTCAGCTTAATTATTAACATTTTCTCTCTCCTTTTCTTAAGTCTAGATGGTCAACAAAACGATAAATCAAGCCCTGATTTGTAGCATTTGCAAATTTCTTAGGCGGGAATGGTCACGCTTGAAAATTTCTTGTAAGCCAATACAAGCCGGCCCTAGCACACCCCTTCTTATAATTGTATTTTATTAAATTGTATTAGAAAAAATATATATTAGAGCATACATTTTTTTTAGAGACTGGGGCTCATCCTCCCCCCCCCTCCCCCCCTGCTTTGTGACAGGCACTTAATAAATGTTTGATGAAGAACCAGTGAGCTGTGGATTAGACTTGTGATTTCACAGCTATAGGAAACTCCCAGGTAAGGGAATTCCATTCACCAGTATAGATCAGCACCTTCTCTGAAGGTTAGCATTGTGAGTGTTGCTTATAACCCTGAGAGGTTGAGTTATTTGCGCAGGGTCATACAGCCAGTGTGTGTCAGAAGTAGGAGAACTGGAAACCAGATCTTCCTGATTTTAAAACTGGCTCTCTAGTCATCATACCACACCGCCCTGGGCTAGTCTCATTGTTTACATTATTATGGTTCTACTTCTACTATCATTACATTATTAATATTATTATGAACAGCTTTGACATTATGATCAGCATACCTGCAGTTCAATATGAGTTAACAGTGTGATACAGCAAAATAGAAAGTGCAACCTTAAGATACATTAAAAAGGGCATAGTATCCAGGAACAAGTAGATAATAGTCACACTATGCTCTGCCATGGTCAGAACAAATTAGAGTATTTTGTTAAGTTCTGGGCTACTCAATCTAAGAAGGCAATTGACAAGTTGAGAGCATCTAGAGCAGGGACTCTTTTTTATTTAAGTATTTACTTATTTATTTTTAATTTATGGAATAAAACAAGCATTTTCATAACATAGTATAATAAAAAAGTGCATATGAAACTGCAAATCTATTATGTACAACTTGCTTTTCCTTTTAAATATATAAAGTTATTATGTAAATTTCTTTTTTCTTCCCTCCTCCTACCCCCTGCCCTAGAGATGCTACCATTAGAAACAAATAGGTATATATATATAAAATTATCTATTTATCAGTTCTTTTTCTAGATGCAGATAACATCTTTCTTCATATGTCCTTTATAGTTAATTTGGATATTTATAATAGTCAAAATAACTTATTCATAGAGTAGGATTCTTAACTTTTTGGGGGTTTGTGGGCCCTTTTGACAGTTGGGTGAAGTCTATGGATCCCTTCTCAAAATAATATTTTAAATGTATGAAATAAAATATACAGGATTAAAAAGAAATCAATTTTAATGAAATAAAAAAGTAATTTTTTCCCTATCCAAGTTTGAAACCTATCCACAGACCCTTTAGGGGTCTATGGACTCCCATTTAAGAGCTTCTGTTCTAGAGGAAGGCAGGCAACAAGGTTGGTCGAGGATCTGGAGTTCATACCGTATCAGTCAGTCAGTCAGTCAGTCAGTCAGTCAGTCAGCTAGCATTTATTAAGAACCTACTATGTGGGGGCAGCTAGATGGCACAGTGGTTAAAGCACTGGCCCTGGATTCAGGAGGACCTGGGTTCAAATCCGGCCTCAGACACTTGACACTTATTAGCTGTGTGACCCTGGGCAAGTCACTTAACCCCCATTGCCTGTAAAAAAAAAAAAGAACCTACTATGTACCAGGAACTGAAGATACAAAGAAAAGCAAAAAAATCTCCCTTTTCTCAAGGAACTTACAGTCTAGTGAGGATCAGATGAAGGTACTGGGTGTGCTTAGCCTGGAGATGATCATGTGGTAAGAGTGATATCCTAATACTTTTCCCACTTATGAAAGTCTGCCTAGTTTTTCTTAAAAAGGTACTGAAGGGGGCAGCTAGATGGCGTAGTGGATAAAGCACTGGCCCTGGAGTCAGCAGGACCTGAGTTCAAATCCTGCCTCAGACACTTAACACTTACTAGCTGTGTGAACCTGGGCAAGTCACTTAACCCCAATTGCCTCACCGAAAAAAAAAAAGAAAGAAAGAAAGAAAGAAAGAAAGAAAGAAAGAAAGAAAGAAAGAAAGAAAGAAAGAAAGAAAGAAAGAAAGAAAGAAAGAAAAGGTATTGAAACTGTCCTTGAGATTTAACTGGTTCAAGGGACTAGCAGTTTGGGTTCCTGGTCACCTGAGTACAAAACAACAATGAGGAGGCCCAGCCTCTCTCTGATGCTTCTGGTGGACAACTGTAGACAATTCAGAAATAGGGGAGTTCTGCCTCCCCTAAATGAACTTGAGGTATCTTTGGTACTTGTCCTTGTTGAATACCCTTCTCCTTCAATGGCTATGGAGGAAGCCTCCTTTCATCATCTCTTGAATGATTTACAAAAGTTCCATTGAATATCAAGCCTAAACTACCAAGGAATTGGCCTGAGTCAGGCCTAACTCCAAAGAACTCATGAGAGCTGTCTTCAACAGAGACTTGTGTTGTCATGTGAGAACAAAATGAGACGTGTTCTCCTTGGCCTGAAAGGGTTGAATTAAAGGCAAGGACAAAAAGGTTCAGGTTTGATGTTGGCGAAAAAATATCTCAATAAACTCAACAAACCAAAAGTGGAATGGGTTTTGTCCTGAGGTAGTGGGTTCCTCTTCATTGGAGGCTTTTGAGCAAAGGATGGATGACCACTTCATTAACAATCACTTATTGAGTGAATTTCATAGATTTTGGGGGCAGCTAGGCAGTTCAGTGGATAGAGCGCCAGGCCCAGAGTCAGGAAAACCTAAGTTTAAATTCAGCCTCAGACACTTACTAGATGTGTGACCCTGGGCAAGTCACTTAAGCTTGCTTGCCTCAGTTTCCTCATCTGTAAAAGGAGTTGGAGAAGGAAAGAGCAAACCATGCCAGTAATTTTGACAAGAAAATCCCAAATGGGGATATGAAGACTCAGATATAACTGAAAATGAATAATAGATTTTGGGGGTTATAAGGGGAACTGAATGGCCAGTGAGATCTCTTCTAGTGCTAAAGTTCTATGATTGTATTTATTTATTTATTTGTTCATTCATTCATTCATTTGTTTGTTTATTTGCAGGGCAATGAGGGTTAAGTGACTTGCCCAGGGTCACACAGCTAGTAAGTGAGGCCGGATTTGAATTCAGGTCCTCCTGAATTCAGGGCTGGTGCTTTATCCATTGTACCACCTAGCTGCCCCCAAGGAACTGCACACCACTATGATTTTATTAATGAATATACCCCTGTAAATAAATCTATTCCTACAAGCAGGGTATCTTTGCTGTGAATGGAAGGTAGTGGGACTTGGACGAAGGAAGTATGATTCTGAAGTTGGAAGCCTGGGGTACAGGAAGACAGACAAGAAAGTGTCAGACCCCATGAGACTCCAAATTATTTAGTTATATAGTCATTAGAGAGTCAAGAGAATAGAAACCCAAGCAACTTTGTCACTTGGAAAAGGCTTAATCTTCATAGGTAGCCTGGAGAAAATTGTGAGGACAAGGTAAAGTCCTCTCATTTGATTTCCTCAAACAGCAATCCTCGACTATTCCAATTACCAAAATCAATGCGTCTCCCCACTCCCCAACACACCCTAGAATGGGAATTAAATCCAACTCCAGATCCACAACTGCTTTAGCAGTGAGCCAAAATAGTAATTTTCTTCTCAAAATGAACTCTTCATGAGGAGTTCCCCACCCAAATCTGACAACATTATTTATGTTCTCTTTGTTCTGCCTGCTAATGGGGATTTTCAAGCAAAGATTGGGCAACCTTACCTGTCAGGAATGTTGTCAAGGGGATTGGTGAACTGGTCAGTGGGTGGGACTAAGAAACCTCCATATTCCTTCTAAATCTGAGATTCTACAACCCTAATAAGTGCTTGTGTTCAGTTCTCCTTACATGCTTGCACAACACTATATGGCTTGCTTACTACAGCAATCTTTACTGTCCACTGAGAGCCTCCTTACCTTTTGTCCCATCCATCTGCTCAGCATTTTTGTTATATGCTTACCATGAAATTTTTCTCTCAGGTTCTATTCTCAACTTATCCTTCTTAAAAAAAACAACAAAACACCCTACCCTTTCTGCCTGGACCTCTTTGATCCTTTTCTTCTGATCTTTTCTGATCATTATTCCTCTTTCTACTCCTCTCCTTGTCACCTTCAGTCCCTTGATGGCCTCCCTACTCAGTCATAGATTCACATATTCTCAGAGCTGGAAGGAATCTCTGAGTCATCGAGTCCCCAGCTTCTTAAATTGTGGGTCTCAGCCCCATATGGGTTTGCATAACTGAATGTGGTGGGGTAGTCATGAAAAATGTGGCAGTAAAAGGTTATGTATACCTATTTTATATACCTATATACCGGGGTTTGAGTAAACATTTCTCTGGGGAAAAGGGGTCACGAGTGGAAAAAGTTTAAGAAGCCCAGATGTAGTCCAACTTGTACCTAAAGAACACGCTCCTAAACATTCACCCAAGCAGGTATCCAAACCTCTACTGAAAGAGAACCCACTCTGCTTCCAAGGCAGCCCATTCCATTTTCAGATGGCTCTAATTGTTAGGGTTGAGCTTTTTTTTTTTCCTTATAACTTTTGCAATTTTCACCCAATAATCCTACAGAACAGATTTAATCCCCCTACCAAGTCAAGCCAGCTGGTAGCAAATGCCAATAGTACTTACTGTGACTAGGAGGAAGGTAAGCTCATTACCATCTCCTCCCTTTTCTTTAAGTGAGTTACTGGATTAGGGGAAGAGTCTCTTGTCACTAATTCACACCCACAAATCTTTCATAAACACTAAGATGTGAGAGAGACACTAGGAGCTGAGACAGAGAGATGACACAGTCAGCCCTCAAGGAGCTCACTATTGAAAAGCAATTATCTTTACTTGAATGTTCTGATTTCAGGTTAAAAGTCCCATCTCTGAGGTGTACACATGGCCGACCTAGACTCTTGGGCAGTTAGGATGTTTTACTCCTGAGGGGAAAGCGGTGACCCATTTGAAGAAGCAGGTTCCAGATGGATGACTTATGGAAAATGTCTAGTCTCATGAGAGGTAAATGATTTCCTAAATTCCCTGAAATTCAAACTTCCCTGGCCCTTAACTGAGTTGAACTCTGCTGTGTCGTTTTGTGGAAGCCATCACGGACAGGCTCTCATATTAGACAGGTCAAAATCCTTTAAGCTGGGAAAAGCAAAACAATGACACCCCATTAAAAGAGGAATTATAATGAGGATTTGGATCTGACAAAATAAAATCCATTCACCCCAAACAACATTTATATATCTATATCTACATATATGTGTGTGTATATGTGTATGTGCATGTGTGTATATGCATGTATGTGTATATGTTTATATGTATCCATGTGTATATGTATATATAAATAAAATATTATATATGCATGTAATATATACACACATACATATGTATGTATCTATCAGATCTGATATATCCATCTAGGTCTGGGGTATTTACTAACCTCAAACTAAAATTTAGAATTTCCTTCAATTATTCAAAAACAGTATTCTGAGAAGGGGTTAGAAGCTTTCCCAGACTGCCAATGGGGTCTATGTACGGTTGTGCACAAAGCACAACACACGTTCGAGTTTCACCTGCATTATTAACATTTTCTCCATCACTTTCTTAAATCTAGACAATCAAAAAAACCCCCAACAATAAATCAATCCTTTATTTGTAGTGTTTGCTGATTTCTCAGGCGTAAATTCTCACAATGAAAATTTAACTATCAGCTCTTGGATCCAGGACACCACTGAGTCCATGACACAAGAAAAAGTCAAGAAATCCTGCTCTAGATTAATCCTTAAGGTAAGCATGAGGGGGCAGCTAGGTGGCACAGTGGATAAAGCACTGGCCCTGGATTCAGAAGGACCTGAGTTCAAATCCGGCCTCAGACACTTGACACTAGCTGTGTGACCCTGGGCAAGTCACTTAACCCTCATTGTCCTGCCCCCCCCCCAAAAAAAAAGGTAAGCATGAGACCTGGTATTAAAAAGCATTTCCATTGGTGCATTGTTATTGTATTTCTAAAAATTAAATTACCTTTTTTTTTGGGGGGGGAATTAACAAAAATCTACCTTCTCTGCCACTCACCTCCTTCCCCCAGTTGAAAAAGATAGGCGGGGAAACCCTCTTGAAAAATACTCATAGCCAAGAAAAACAAATTCCTGCACTGACAATGTCTATATCTCTATCTCTATCATCTATCTATCTCTATCTCTATCTCTATCTCTATCTCTATCTCTATCTCTATCTCTATCTCTATCTCTATCTCTATCTCTATCTCTATCTCTATCTCTATCTCTATCTCTATCTCTATGTGTGTGCCTGCACTCTGGGTCCATCACAATTCTTTCGGGAGATGGATAGCATGTTTTATCATGAGTCCTCTGGAATTCTGGTTGATCACTACAAGAGTTCTCAAATCTTTCAAAGTCATACGTCTTACAGTTATGTTGTTGTATACATTGTTCTCCTGGTTCTGCTCCCTTCACTCTGCATCAATTCATACAAGTCTTCCCAGGTTTCTTTGAAATAGTCCCTGTTGTCCTTTCTTATGGTACAATAGCATTCCATTAAATTAACAGTACCATCACCTGTCGAACCATTCTCCAATTGATGGGCATCTCTGTGGTTTCCAGTTCTTTGCCACTACACAAAGACCTGTCATAAATATTTTCGTACTTATAAGACCTTTTCTTTTTTTGATCTCTTTGTGGGTATAGACCTAATAGTAGTAGTATCACTGAGTCAGAGGATATGGACAGTTTAGAAACTTTGTAGTTGTTATTCTAAATTGTTTTGGGGAATGACTGAAGCAGTTCACAGCTCTACCAACAGTACATTAATATGCCTGTTTTCCCACAGTCCTTCTAACATTTGTCAGTTTCCTTTTTTTTTTTTGGTCAACTTTGCTAATCTGATATGTGTGAAGTGGAACCTCAGAGTTACTTAAATGTGTATTTCACTAATTATTAGTGATTTGGAGCATTTTTTCATATGGCTATTGATAGCTTGGATTTCTTCTTTAGAAAACTGATGGTTCATAGCCTTTGACCATTTATCAAATGAGGAATTGTTCTTGTATTTTGGAGCTTTGGTCAATGACTCAGAGTCATAATGTTTTGCTGTTATGTTTGCAATGAAATTTGCACCTACAAATATTTCAGGACATAGAAAATTTTTTGGTTTCTTTTTTTCAAGCCCTTCCAATGTCTCATTGTGTGACACATTATATCCCACAAGGTGGGACATTAGGGCACTGGCTCATTGGAATGGAAAACCTCTTCAGACCTTAGATTTGAGGTACAAGGAATCAACTTAGACATTATTTTATCTAAAGTGCCCATTTTTCTTTTTTTTCTCCTTTAAAAATACGGATTATATATTCATTGAGCACACAGGAATGAAATGTACTCTGATTACTTTTGGGAAAATATGGTTCCAAAAACAAACATGCCAACCTACTGGATGACTTCATTGCATGGTGAATCTGATTCTAATACAAGATTTTTAAAGACTTTATGCACACAATGCACACATTTAAAAACAGAGATAAAAAAGGATTATTGGCTTCCAGAGTCTTATTGGAATTTAGGCACATAGTCTAGATGTCCTCCATTTCAGTAGCCCTTTGTTAATCATGAAATCAAAGAAGCCATCATGTAGACCCCAGAACAGAGAGCTCAGGTGAAGCTACCAGTAAAGTCTACCCTAAAGTCTGAGGCTTCAATATCGGGAAGAAAAAGCCTTGTCCTTGTTGCCTACATTATATCCGCTTCTGCTCCTCTCACAAGAACCCTGATGCAAATCTGTTCCAGTGAATATCCTACTTCTCTGGTTAGCTCAAGGTGACATTCTATCTTTCTTCCTCATATGGAGGAGAAGTGAACTTCCTCTCTTCCTTTCCCTCCCCTCCATTTTTTTTTCACATAAGGAAACTGAGGCCAAGAGACAGAAATGACTTGTCCAAAGTCGGAAAGGTAATAAATGACAGGCCTGGTCCTCTGACTCCAAAGCCTGCATAATTTCTCCTTGACCATGCTTACTGCTGAGGGTAACAACAGAGACAACAAATTTAGGGAGCATTTTTTGTAAGGAAGGAGGAAAGTAGTGGAAATTCTTTTTGTGACAGGGGGAAAAAAGGAAATGTGGCAACATAATTTGATATCATTTCCTCTAAATTATCTCTTCTTGAAAATGACTGTGTCTATGGGGTGTGCATTGCAAGGCAGTCTGACAAAAAGAACACTCCTTTGGAATGCTTATCAGGTGCTTTGAGCCATAATCACACTAATGTAATTTCTTTTGGAGGATAATTGGGCACTAGCACCAGCACTATTCCCTTTCAGAACCCCGTTCTAGCTACACAAATTCAATACAATGGAAAATGATGTTTATCCAGATTTCTTCAAATACTTAGGGTCTGAGTGCCAAGGCTTTGTCCAGGGTTTTGATGGGGGCATGGGGTGTTTCTTAACTCCAAACACAAAAACCAACCAAAGGAAGTTGGGGGTAGGGAAGCAGGTCCTGGAAGAAGGGGGGCATTCGGGCCTACAAAGTAGTTTGGAGGGATTCAGTATGTGGAGAAGAGAGTGTGGTGGGGGATGGCCCAAAGTGAATATTACATAAAGTTGTCCTCTCCTGATTGCTTCCCCTTCCCATTTGAAGGACCCTATCAGTGACCACTGCCACCCTTCTAAATATTTTTGCCTCATGGGCATAAATTCATAGTTATGGCTCTATGAACTAGGGCCACTTTTAAAAATTATTTTTATTTTTTTATTTTTTGTGGGGCAATGAGGGTTAAGTGACTTGCACAGGGTCACATAGTGTTAAGGGCTAAAATTCTAGCTAAACTGTCTAAAATATCTAATGAGTGGTCGCCAATAAATTATAAGCTTTAGCAAGAGTTAGACTTTTAAGCATTTATTAAGGAGAATAAGAATTTGGTAAAGAGAGAGAAAGGCCTAGATTCCTATCTATTAAAGGGAGGGCACATTTCTAGCTCCACTCTCCACCAGAGTCCAAAGGAAAGAGCGAGAGTGAGCGCCAGTCTCTTCCTTCCTCCTCCCACTAGCCAACGTCACTTCCTGATGCCAAAGAAAAGACTCCTGGTCTTGCCCTCAAAGACCTTCACTTCATGGGCAGAACTCTTCTACAGTAAGTCTCCAGCAGGTGGCGTCATTCCAATCGTTACAACAGCTAGTGTCAAGTGTCTGAGGCCGGATTTGAACTCAGGTCCTTCTGAATCCAGGGCCAGTGCTTTATCCACAGCCACCTAGCTGCCCCCTAGGACCACTTTTAAAAATGTTGATTTCCTCTGGATCTCTTGTTAAATTGTACGCCAAACAAAGATTGACAATATTTGAATAGGGAGAGAGGGCTTATAGGGCCTTGTGACAAACATACTTTTTACCATAAAAAAAAAATGGTAAATGAGTTTCTCTTGATTCAATAGTGTTTGCTCAGCAGGTGAAAATGTATAGCAACCAAAGAGTATGTATGGGAACTCTGTAAATGTTGTACCTAAGTGTCAGCTGGTTTGCTAACTTAAGCAGACCCTTTGTTTGCTCTCATTTTGCTCCTGTGAAGATTTAATTGCTTCTTGGTTTCATATTTCTATTGCTCATTACACTGTTCCATACCATTTCATTCAGAAAATAAAACAAAATAGAATATTTAAAGTTGATGATGTGGGACATTGTTTCTCCTTATGTATGCTCCAAATGAGTCAATGACTTGAACACTAGCTGCCCTTTTTTCTTCTCGGTTTCATCAAGGCAGGAAAAAATAATCCGAAGGGGAGGCCCTACACCTTCTCTGATAGAGGATGACTAGAATATTTATTCGCTCCTTCCCAAGACCCAGAGATGGTTAGCTAGCTGCTTCTAGTACACCAGAGATTTTCTTTATTTTCTTTTACGACTCAAAAATCCCCAGGAGGGTCAGTTTTCCCTTTCAATGCTTTTTCAAAATTCTCAAAGAATATGCTGTCACCTTGAAAATACAGTTTCAAGACTAGGTATCCAAATGTTAACATGTTCTCTGATGTTAAAAAACAAAACAAAATAAAACAACAATGCCTTGTTGGTAAAAAATAAAAAAAATGAAAAATGCAGTAAGAATGGGGTCTAGTAGAAAAAAATCTAAGAGCTAGAGCCACTGTTAGCTGTGGCTTCATTTCTCTATGCTTGAGTCTCCCCATTTGAAAAAAAAAGGGTAGGGGAATGTGATCTTCCTTGCTCTATCTCACAGTGTTTTTATAAGGATTAAATGAAATTACAGATGAGAAAATGCTTGGTATGCTGGCCAAATATGAGAAAAGGCAAGTGAGAGAAAACTGAGTCTCAGTTTTCTCATATATTAATTGACCCAGATGGTCTTGAAAGTTTCTTCTACCTCTAAGATTTGATGATGCTATAAAAACTTATTTTTTTCAGTATAGGAATATCTTTACTGTTTCATACATATCAATCTATAAACATTGGTGAAATATCTACTATATGTTGCACATCATGCTTTTATATATTTCTAATAGGCAGCTAAGTGGCCCAATGGATAGAGAATTGGACCTGGAGTCAGGAAGACCTGAGTTCAAATTCATCCTCAGACACTTAGTAGCTGTGTGACTCTGGGCAAGTCACTTAACATTGGTCACTTAATTGTCTCTCTTAGTTTCCTCATCTGTAAAATGGGGATAATAATCTGACATATCTTCCAGGGTTGTTGTGAGGCTCAAATGAAATCCTACTTGTAAGGCACTTTGCAAATCTTAAAGCTCTATGTAAATGCTAGCTATTATTATTATATTTATATATTTATAACACTAATACATATTTCCTCATTTTAATATTAAACCATTCTTCTTTCTCTGTAATGTTTCTTGGTGAGATTTTAGAGTAAAAATTCAGATCAGATAAATGATATCTTAAACCAATGGTCTTCAAAGTGTGAGGCCTGACCCCAGGGGGAGACATGGTTTGACCAAATTGGGGTGGGGGGCGGAGATGATAGCCAAACATAAGTCTTTTTTCTCATCAAACTAGCTAAGTATCTTTTATTAATAAACATCGTGGCTTTGAGTCACTTTTCATCCCTTTCATTTTTTTAGTTTTCTTTTTAATATAGAATTTTACTTTTCCCAATTACATGTAAAAACAATTTTTAACATTCATTTAAAAAACTTTGTGTTCCAAATTCTCTCCCTTCCTCCCTCCTCCCAAATCCCCTTTAAGAAGGCAAGAAATTCAATAGAAGTTATACATGTATAGTTATGCAAAACATTTTCATATTAGTCAGGTTGTGAAAACAGACAAAAAATACCCTCAAGAAAAATAAAGGGAAAAAAAATCTCTTTCATTAAAAAAAAAAGTTTTATTGAAGCCCAGTGCAGTCATTCTCATGATTTCCTACCCATCAACATTCCTCAGCCTTAATTATGCCCCTTGGCCCAGTTCCACCTCCCTTCCTCCTCCCCTTTTCAGCTTCTTTTTATATGTTGTCTTCCTTCATTGGTTTGTGAGCTCCTTGAGTGCAGAGACTCTTTTGTCCAGTGCTTAGCACAGCAATTGGCACGTAGTAGGTGCTCAATAAATGCTTATTAATTGACTATTTTGTTTTTGTATTATAAACATTTACAGATTTACCTCTCCTCCCCCTTCCCCCTTTCAGGAGACTTCTCTTGTGTAACTCCTGTTCCAAAGCCCTTTGGTATGGGACTCTCTCCTAATTGGTGGAGACAGATGCCCTGAACTGCATAAGAGGTGAGGTGGAGTTGGTGAGAGCAAGAGGGCTTCAGTTTACATCCAGTCTTCTTTGGAACTCTTCAAGCTTCAAGTTGCTTCAGGTACTTCTGACTTTCTAACTTGGAGAATGATGGAAGAGACCAACCCCACTTCAGGTTGCTAAAGGAAGACTCTGGGAAACCCATGAGAGGAACCAATAGTCCCCATCATGTCACTATCCCCAGCTTGCTACACTAGAGACTTTGGGGAGTTTCCCCATGGGTGAGATATAGGACACTTTCTCTTGGTAGAGACGATTTCTGTTTGATATGATTTGGATAAATAGGTTTCTTTGCCATTTACTATGTCTCACTACAGAACTGGTACTTTTGGTGTGAAAGGGGTCAAGCCTTGGAGACAAAAGTTTGGTGTCCTCCTGCTTCCCCCAATAATGACACAGTGATCGGAAATTATATAGAACCTAACCTTATTCATTTAACTAACGATATTTAAGAGAGCAGATAGTTCTAATTATAGCCTGATATCCCCTCTCTCTTAGGATAGCAGAGCAGCCTCTGACCCCAACTTCCTGCTTCCCCTCCTGACAGGAAGTAAAGTCTTCTTTGGAGAAGGGTGGAGGGAGAAGAGGCTAGAAATGTCTATCTATTTTCCCTTCCTTCAACCTCAAATGATGTACCCTCGTGCTACATGTGGGGGACAGCCTTCTGTATACTTGTAACACAGTAAACCAATTAAGCAAAGCCAAATACAGTTAACATCATCTGAAAGTATGTGCAATATTCCATATCCATCTTCTCTCCCTCTCAACTTCAACCTTCAAAAAAGCAAAAAGCAAAACAAATTTCTTGTAATAAAATATGCGTAGTTAAGCAAAACAAATTTCCTCATTGGCTGTATACAAAAAATACACGTCTCATTCTGCAGCCTAAATCTATCACCTTTCTACCTAGTAACGTTTCATCTTCAGTCCTCTGGAATCACGAAAGCCATTGCATTAGTCTTAGTTCTTAAATTTTCAGTTGTTTGTCTTTATGGGGTGGTTGTTATTATAGAAACTGTTTTCCTGGATCTGTTTGTTTCATTTTTCTTCAGTTACAAAAGTATTCAAGATTGTTTTTATAATGTTGATGTTTATAGAATAAATTGTTTTTCTGGTTCTACTCACTTCACTTTGCATCAGATGATATGTAGTCTTTCTTTGTCTCATCGAAAATCATCTATTTCCTCATTTCTTTTAGCACAATAGTACGCCATGACATTCATATGCTACAACCTTTTTGTCATTTCTAATTTGTTGACTATTCTCTTAATTTCTAGTTCTTTTTTATTATAATAAGAACTAGTTTAGATATTTTTGTATATGAAGGACTTGTTCTACTTTCTTTGATCTCTTTTTGGGAGAGGTGGCAAAGCTGGGTCAAATGGTCATTTTTTATACTTAATTTCAAAATTGCTTCCCAGAATGGTTGTACCTATATTCACAGGTGAATTAACATCATTGTGCCTGTTTTCCCACACCTCCAACATTTATAATTTTCTTTTTTTGTCATCTTTGTCAATCTGATGGGTATGAGATAGAATCTAGATATTACGTTAATTTTCATTCTTCTAATTATTAGTAATTCAGAACATTTAAAAAATGGCTGTAGCTAATCTAGGCTTCTTCCCCTTGAAAACTTCCTAGTCATATCCTTAAACCATTCATTTATCAATTGGGGAATAGTTTTTATTTTTATTTTATTTTATTTTTTATTTATGGAATAAAATAAACTTTTCTATAACAGTACAATGCAAAAGATAATTGCATATGAAACTGCAAATCTACTATGTGCAACTTGCTGTTCCTTTCAAATGTGCATCAAAATTATCATGTAAATTTCTTTTTTTTCTTCCCTTACTCCTCCTCCCACCCTAGAGATGGCCACCATTAGACACAAATAGGTATATACATACACACACATATATGTATGTGTGTATGTGTACATGTAGATGTATGTAAAATTATCTTATACATACTTCTGTGTCATTTGAAATATTTTGGGGGTGCCTATCTCTGTCCTAAGTTATAGGGAACTTAGCTGGGGTTTCTAATATATTGCTACTTATAAATTAGAGGCTATAGCACCAGTCTTTGGCTTTAAGCATTTATTAAATCCTATTAAATGTTAGTAGAAAGAGAGCACATGGCTCCAAAAGTTCAGAAGCCCTACATTACCGAGGATAGAGAGGAAAAGAAAGAACAGAGTGAGGGAACACACATGGCTGCCTCCTTCAGCATCTGGGCTGAGAGAGAAAGAGAGAGAGAGAGAGCACGAACAAGCACAAGCTCCCTGCAGACCAGCCGAGGGGCGGCTCCTACATACTGCTCAAAACCAATTGTCTAGCATCATTCAAATCTATTGGTTTATCGGTTTACTGGACTTGAGGGTGGCTCCTATTAAAATGAGCAGTACATGCTGAGGTCAGAGTCCAAAGGACAGACCCTCTGAAGGGAAAAGTCTTTTAAGCCCCTTGAGTAGGGGTCTGAGGCCTCTGGGTCCCTCAAAACCCCATTATTTTTCTCACCCTTTTATGTATTAATTCTTTCTATGGATACATCTTTCTTCATATGCCCTTTATAGTTAATTTAGATATTTATAATGAATGGATCTTACGCTTATAAGTTTGAATCCATCCCTTATATATCTTGGAAAAGAGATATTTATCAGAGAAACTTACAGATATATTTTCCCAGTTAATTTTTTCCTGTTTAATCTTAGCATTATTAGATTTGTTTGTGTAAAAACTTAAAAAAATTTATGTAACCAGTATTATCAATTTTATCTTCTGTGATGCTCTCCTATCTCTTGTTTGGTCATAAATTTTGTTTCTATCTATAGATCTGATAGCTATTCCCCGCCTCGCACCCCCCCCCATGTTTCTCTAATTTGTTTATACTGTTACCTTTTATATCTAGGTTACATATTCATACATGTTGATCCTTAATTGTTGATTCCAAACAGGTCAGTATTATTCCCTTAGTTTAAAACTTGGATCCCTATTAAATGGAAACTCCCTTGAAAAGAGTAACAATTTAGAAATATCAACCATTTATATCCTAATGTAAATGAAGAGTTTGAAGGGAAAACAGGAAAACAATGGATACCTGAAATAGCTGGAAAGAGATTCCAGAACTGGAAAGGGGCAAAGATAAAGGAAGCTGGATGTATGTTTCACTTCTGTAAAACCTTCACCCTAGAACCTGGAAGATGGATAACTCAACTGGTTAGTCCAAGATTTTCTATCTCATACTCTCTCATTCATCTTTCCAATGTAGCATCAACAGAATATTGCAATGCATTAAAGACATCATTTTAAAGTTGGCCAATACTCACAACAGGGAATAACAATTAGTAACGACTTGATAATTTTTGCTTCTCTATATAGGTCCTAAATTTACTTATTTGTTCATACAGGATAAATCTTTGTTAATTGATTATTGGGCTAATTGGTATCTGGAAACAAAACAAAACATGTCAAGGACTTTCAAAAATGTCCTTAGGGTGCTGGGTAGAGTCCTAGAACAATTTTTTTAAATGTAGCCTAGACTTTAATTGGTTTTATCACAGATTTAGCCCTTGCTAGAAAACTGACCTCCTTATTGGGGAGTGGAGCTGTTGGTAAATCACCAAGCTTAAAAACTGCATACATGATGCCTGGGGGCAAGAAAGATAAACTTAACACTACATGTCACTGGAAAACATAGAGACATCCCATTCAGGCAAATTTCCAGAAAAGAAAGACAACAGGAATTCCCTGCCTCAGTTATAGAAGCTTCCCTGGCTCTGACCTTTTCTCAGCAAACAATCATATCTATATTTAATCAACAAGGTCTTGGACAACCTAATTAACCATCGGTAATAGGTACAGAAGACTTTTTATCTCCTTAACTGTCTCAGGGAAGGGGCCTTTGCAATGTATTTCACCTACTTCCTGAATTTCTTCTAGGTTTCTCTAATCATAATGCTAACAAAATATTTCATCTGGGAATTTTGCCTCGATTACCATCATTAATAAAGGAAATTGTGTTTATAATTTTAAAACGAGACTGTTGGACCAGATGATTTCTTATGCATAGATTAGATTGCCTTCATCCTCAAATCTACCCCCAACTACCACCCATTTTTCTATCTTTTGAAATCCTACCCCTTCTTCAAGTCCTAGCAGAAATGTCACTTCCATGAAGGCTTCCCAGATACCCCAAAATGAATTTTTTATCCTCTAATGTCACATAATACTTGCTACTTCTCTTGTGTTCTATTTTTATATTTAATTCTAGACAATAGTCCTTGTATAGTTTTTGTTTTTTTGTTGTTTTTTTTTTTTAGTGAGGCAATTGGGGTTAAGTGACTTGCCCAGGGTCACACAGCTAGTAAGTGTTAAATGTCTGAGGCCGGATTTGAACTCAGGTACTCCTGACTCCAGGGCCGGTGCTTTATCCACTGCGTCACCTAGCCGCCCCTCCTTGTATAGTTTTTAATACATTCGGGTATACATCACTTCTTCCCTGCTAGATTGTCAATTCCATGTGAGCTGGTGGGTACTGAAGTTAGCTATCTCTGAATTTCCCCCATATATAAAGCTCAGTACATGGAAGAAGCTGAAGAAATGAATATTGAAGGATTGAATAAATGATCCTATTGACCTAACATAGACCTAATCTATGTGTTAGAATGGAAAGCTGCATTTATTGGTGGCTAATTCCAACAGAAGCCTGCCTAACAAAGTTACCTAATGACATAAAGTAGCTGAAGGCTCTGAAGGCATGTAATGTTTAAAAGTAATAGGATTAAAGGGCTTTGGGGGTATTTACTATTAGAAATAATGGAGGCGTAAGTGTAGTGAAGCTCAGTTCATTCCTTGAACTAACCATTGAACAATGAAGAGCACCAGGGATGAGTCCCCAGTGCCCATGATAGTTGTTCACCCTGCTAAACTATAGCTGTTTCTTGAGCTTAAATTTCTTTCCTGTAACACAAGTACATCCCCAAAGTCACAGTAGAAACAATTCTCTCCTGTCATATATGATGTATTAAGCCCTTCCCCCACCCCTCACATCTAAAATAGCCTTTCTTAAGTAAACAAAAGGGCTGCTTTCTTCAGGGATGGAGCCATTGTCAAATTTCATGTCAGTCATGCCAAAACATTTGCGTTTTTCAAGATGTTAGAACCATTTTCTCCTTTGTACCCACATCTGAAAATGAAATATGAACACTTATCTTGTCTCTTCTCCACCAACATGTTTTTGTTTCTGTCCTTCCAATGGTTTAGTCATCATGTATAAATTGTCTTCATTCTGCCAAAATAGAGATGTAGGATGGTGGTCTTTAAAATGAGACCTTAAAATGAGAACCATGACTATAGAACCCATGAAAGTGCTTCGGGAACTGTCATTGTTAAGGATTTGGCATTAAGGGCTCTGCAACGTCCATCTGCATGATGATTATCAAGATGACTCAGAAAGACTTTCTTCTAAGCTCTAAAAGGTTGCATTTTTATTTTTTTTATTTTTGAAAGCTAAAGTCAAGAAAGGAATATATTTGGAAAAGTCCAAGTTTTCCTACATATTAATTTTGCTTTGTTTTGAACTTCATTTTTGCAGGATTTTAAAAAATATGACAACTGACTTCACATTTAAGTAATAGCATAAATGTTTCCCTCCTCCTCCACCCCTGCCCCAATTTCCACAGTCAATTAAATCAACTGTTCAGACACCTGGATACTGCAATGTTCTTCCCTTCTCTCCCCATGTCTCTATTCCCATTACTGCTGTATAGGAGAGACCCTTGGGAGGAATGCTGAGTCTAGAATCATAGTATCTGCCTCAGAGCCTACTATCTGGCTGATGATCTTAACCACCCTGGGTTTCAGTTTCCTAAACTGGAAAATGAAGGGTTTGGACAGGATGACCTATAAAACCCTTACCAATTCTTTGACTATGACCCTAAGAGTCTAACTACCTAGATCAGTCCATCATACATGTCCAGAATAACTTCCTTTTGTATAGATATTATCACATCTCCCCTCTATTAAAAAGCCTTCAATGTTTTCCTATTCCCTACTAAGTCCAAAGTCCTTAGCCTGACATTCAAAGCCCTCTTCAATCTGCACCTATGTATTGTCCCAGCTATCTCTGCTCCATATGGCCTATACTACAGTCATCATTCTCATTCCTCATACCTCAACTTTGAACTCCAATCCTAGGTCTACCATATCTGACAGGTGAACTTTTGCTTTTTCTTGGCTAGAACCAGGCCTCTAAGCTTCTTCTTCCTGACTATCTTCACACTGCTCCATCCCCTTCTAAATCTCCTTTACTATAGTGTTTTCCCCCATTGGAATGTAAGCATCTTGGGGCAGCTAGGTGGCGCAGTGGATAAAGCACCAGCCCTGGATTCAGGAGGACCTGAGTTCAAATCTTGCTTCAGATGCTTGACACTAGCTGTGTGACCCTAGACAAGTCACTTAACTCTCATTGCCCTGCAAAAAAAAAAAAAAAAAGCATCTTGAGGGCAGGGACTTTCTCTCTTGCTTGTATTTGTGTCCCCCATACTTAAGAGAATGCCAGGTATATAGTAAGTATTTAATACATGTGTCATTGATGTACCTCTCCCCTCTGATAGACTATAAGCTTCATGAGGGCAGGGGCTATGGCTTATCTAAATTTTGTGTGGCTCTCCAGCTCCAAGCAGAGTGCCCTTTGCATAACAGGTACTTAATAAATGCTTGTTGATTGACTGAAATCACAGTTATTTATAGCTATATAAAAATGCTCTAAATCACTATTGATTAGAAAAATGCAAATTAAAACAACTCTGAAGCACCACCTCACACCTATCAGACTGGGTAACATGACCAAAAAGGAAAATGATAAATGTTGGAGGGGATGTGGAAAAATTGGGTCACATTGTTAGTACATTTAGTATAGTTATGAATTAACTGATCCAACCATTCTGGAGAACAATTTAGAACTAAATATAGGGAAATAAAACTGTGCATACCTTTTGACCCAGTAATACTACAACTAGGTCTGTATCCCAAAGAGATCAAAGAAAAAGGAAAAGGACCTATATGTAGAAAAATATTTATAGTAGATCTTTTTATGGTGGCAAAGAATTGGAAATTGAGGGGCTACCCATTAACAGGGGAATGGCTGAACAAGTTTTGGTATATGCTTGTGATAGAGAACTATTGTGCTATAAGAAATGACCAGATGGTTTCATAAAAATCTGGAAATACTTATATGAACTTATATAACAAATGTATTCATTCATTCATTTGTTTATTTATTTGCAGGGCAATGAGGGTTAAGTGACTTGCCCAGGGTCACACAGCTAGTAAGTATCAAGTGCCTGAGGCTGGATTTGAACGCAGGTTCTCCTGAATCCAGGGCCAGTGATTTATCCACTGTGCCACCTAGCTGCCCCCACAAATTAATTTTTTTAAAAAAAGATGGGACCTTTGTTTCAGAGAGAATCCTAGTGAATTCACTATATTACAATTCATTTCAATTGAGCAAATATTTCCTCAATGCCTATTATATGGAAGTCACTGTTTCAGGTGTTTCATATTGGTGGTAAGTCTGTCCTTATGCTTAGCAAAAAATTGCCTCCTTTTCATTTTTGCCCATTCATCCAAATGGTTTCTGCCAGAGCTATCTGGGATGGCACTAATCTCTATCCCATGTGACCACCCTTCAAATATGCGAAGACTCTCTGGCTTAGTCAGAGCCAAGCTAAGCATCCTCATTTCCTTTAGCCACGTTTATAATATTGACTCTCAGCTAGTAGCTCCACAGATCTATATTTCTGAGTTTTTAGCTTCTGAAGCTGCAACTCACAGCCCCAGTGTATACAGAAGTTTGTAATCCCTCTGGAATAGAAGGAATATTCAATATGGAACTGCCCTAATTAAACTCTCTTCTCAGGCCACAGGAGCAAATCGAGGCAGGCCCACCTCTAGAGCACCTCAGAACTCTTTTTTTGGTTGATTTTGTTTGTTTGTTTATTTTTGCAGGGCAATGAGGGTTAAGTGACTTGCCCAGGGTCACACAGCTAGTAAGTATCAAGTGTCTGAGGCTGGATTTGAACTCAGGTTCTCCTGAATCCAGGGCTGGTGCTCTATCCACTGCGCCACCTAGCTGCCTCTTAACTGGGATTTAGTTAGTTAGCCAACAAGTATTTCTGAGGGTGACTAGGGTTGTAGTCTTGACACTGACTTCTGTACCCTGCATTGTCCTGGACAAGTCACTTCTTTGGGCCTCAGTTTTTTTTTTTTTCATACGTAAAATGAAGAGGTGGAACTAGATCATAGGATGACAGAGTAAGAGCTGGAAGGGACTTAGAGTCCTAATATAAACCCATGTTACAGATGAGGAAACTGAGGTCTAAAGAAATGAAATGACATCCAAGACTACATGGGTGATAAGAAGAAGCAGGATTCAAATCCAGGTTCTGATCAAAAGCAAGACAGCTTATTAAGATGATCAATGAATCAACTAATTAAGCCACACCATGGTTGATTAGTCTTTTAAATTGTTTAACTTTTTCTTTATAGCCATATACATACACAGCCATTTTTATATTCTTAATCTACCATTTTCTAGCTCTTGGTATTCTTTCCTGCTGTCCTCATCCCAGACTTATGAATGCCATTAGTTAAGTGAATTTGGCACTACAAGCAAAGGCAGTTGGATAAGGTTCAAGAAAAAGAAAAACAAGCCACTTTCTTCTCTTTTTGCCTCAGTACACAGATGTCAATCAGCACACAAACATTTGGAGAAAGTAAAGAAGATCTCAATATGAAATGCTGTTAGATGCTGTCAGTGAATTAGCTAAGGTGTCCATGGACTAAAAGAATGGGACTTCTTAGCTGATCTGTTGTTATTTCAGTCAACAGCTCCCTCTGTCATCTTGTGTAAACATAGGCAGTCATTTTCTTATGGTGTAGTGAAACAGACCTAGCTTTTTGAACATTAAAAAAAAAAAAAGAAAATAGTGAAGCTCTATATCTGTAGTTCTCAAAATGTCAGTGGTCTTTGAGTAAAACAAACTGTTGAGAAAGTCACCTCCTAAGCCCCAAATGAGGGCAGCTGGACAGGATGACTAACACAGCTGACATGTGCAATCATCAGCCCTGTGGAAAGGGGCTTCATGGGAAAAAAATAAGTGGCCGGCAGGTTCACTGAATTTATTACTTGCCAATCACCAGAGGCAGGAGGGATCCTGGTTATCTTGTTTTATGTTTTTCCCTTAAAAATCAGAGAGGCAGGAGATTCCAAAGCCAGAGGATTTTGCCAGGGCAGATACTGAAGTGAGGGAACATTTCCCTGCTGGCATATTTAATTTTAAATTGTAGTTGCTTTCAACAGTTTCTTTTTTTGGTCCTTTCATCTTTTCTGCTCTCTTAGAAATAGCTTCATTTAGCTAAAATGTCTTCCTCTCTCCCCCGCCTGCTCACACTGCAGGCTCTTCCAGGGAATGAGACACATGGCTGTGCTTCATTAGTGCCTTTGTTTGTGTACTAGAATCTTTGATGATATCAGTTATGGCCCTGGGAGGACAATTTGTTCATACATTAACTATCATTAGGAATAAACAGCAAACAGCCTCTCTCAGGAGCAAACCCTCACTCTCCCTGTACTCAAACTCATATTGTGAAATACTCCTCCAACTAGGTAAGATTCATATTTTGATCTTGGAGCTATTTTCCACATTGGCTCAGGTGTATTCTCTAATGCTTTGCAGTGAATCCCCTGGACTAGTGTAGAACGGGTCATATTCTGTAGTTATCATGATTGGAGCCTTTCACTATTTGCAGGGCCTGTGTTCATTCCCTTGTGTTTTATTGTCTTTTCTCCCCCTCTCCTATGAGGAATAGGCCAATAACATATCTATGGTATACTAAGATTATGTGAAGGCAAAATTTTCCCTCTAGGTAGCCAAACACAAATGGAAATTATCCATTTATTTTTTCAGAAAAATCCTTCGTACATGTACTAATCATAGATATATTTTGCCAATCACAATCAAACCCCTCTATGGCTCATAGTCAAGGAATCAGTTTAATTTTAATTCCTGTCACAGGCAGAATCTCAAATGAATTTCCTGTTGGTTTTACTATTTTATATTTTTGTTATTGTTGACATAAAAGAGATTTTCACATATCTGACTCTTAATTCCTGCTCCCAAAACTCCTAAAGGTTGGAGATTTTGTTTTGTCTTTGACTTCTGAATTACAGGCTAAGTATACAGAGCACCACCAAATAAACTTGCCAGTTGATATCTTTCCTTTCCGGTCATAAAGATCAAGCACTGAGCAATCCATTGATCGATGGATGGTTGATCCATCTTAACAACTAAATGCTATTTACTTCGTGGTTGATTGATTTGTTAACCTGTGGCCATGAAGAAAATAATTTGTCCCCAAATGGTTCATTCAGTGCCAGACATGTAAGTAGTACAGATTTCACCTCTTTCTAATTTTGCACCACTCAGTTTTAATTAGTGACAGAACTGCTAAATTACTGGTAATCTGATCTGCCCTCTTGATAAGGTCCAGCAAAAGGATTTCCACCTTTCTGGCATTGTAGGTGAAATGTTTTGCAGGAGAGTGGGGCAGGAAAAAAACACCCAACAACCCCAAAGCTTCTTTTTGCCCTCTTAGCACATCCGTTTGAACTCTGTTCAGTTCAAGGAAAAAATTACTAAGCTATAGTCAGCAGTTTAAAGAGAAAAAAGTGTCAAAGAGAGTCCCTAGGGACTAATACCACCTGGGAAAAGATGCCCAAGGGTATGCAAAACTTTCTCTGTAGCTACTCTGTTCCCTAGGGGAGGAGTTGGTGGAAGGCAAAGAAGAATGATTTATAGTCTCTGACTTTCCACCACTGCAAAAACCAGTGGAGGGTGTGATATTTGCCATGACTTCATAGGACTGGGATTGCAAGGCCAGCATGTATAGGGCCAAGGCTGTAGATTTTCTACTAGGTATTATATACCTAGGATTTGGGCAAGCTGTTGCTAGGTTCGTTAGTGGGCCTCACCTATGACCTTGTGGACCAAATGGCTTTGCTTCCCAGTCCCTCTGCCTCCAACCTCATCAAGAATTCAACATTTATTAAGCATCTGTTGTATGCAATGCTTTAAACTAGGTACTCTAGAGGGAAGAAGGAGAATATAAAGGATTTCTATAAGACATGATCTTTGATATTTGCCTTCATGGAGCCTCTTAAAATCCTGTGGGGTATTATGACACATATACAAATAACTGCAGAACAAAATAATGTGTGACAAGTACAAAAGACAGGTGCAAAGTATTACATGAAGTAAAGGAGGAAAAATGATTGCTGAATGAAGGATCAAAGGAAGGTTTCTGAAGGAAAGTAGTATTTGAGTTGACCTGAAAATAAATTTAACAGGTAGGTATTGTCAAGATAATGGAATGTGATAGATGAGATTTGGCAGATACTCAGGAGCCCACCTGAGTGGGCTGATTTGACTGGATTACTAGTTGACTAGATTCTAAGCACATCTGGCTGGTACTTGAGAGTACTTAAGAAAGCATGGTTCTCAGAAGCTAAAAAAGCTTTGGACTTCTGGCCCAGTCAACCAACCAGTTTGAAGAACCTCCCATTTCTGGGAGGGGACAGAAAGGAGAGCCTGCACAGAGAGCTCTGTCTCTTTTGGTTCCTGACTCCATGGTGATGGGAGAGGACTTCACAGAGAAATTGAGGAAAGATAGGATTGCCAGGCTGTAGGAATTCTGGTTCTCAATCTTTCTCTTTCTGTCTTTCAATAAACCCTTAAAAACCTAAACTCATTTTATCAGTGATTTTAGTCAGTTTCCCCCAAAACTGGGGGAACAGATTAGGACCCACATTTAGAATTTTAAAATACACAGTATAAAGGAAAGAGGGCATTTTAACCATAGAGAATGGAAGAGACAGGGGATGGGAAGTATTCCAGTTTAGCTAGAGAGTAGAATATTTGGAGAGGAAAAGTATAGAGTTGAAAAGGTAGAGAGAAGTTAAATTATAGAAGGCCCTGAATGCCACAATTAAGGAATCTGAACTTTGATAAAAGATAGATACTTTTGAGGGATGTTGAGCAAAGGACACATGCAACCAAATCCACGGAGCTTATCAAATTATGTCTATATAGTTTAGCTAGATTTTAGGAAAGCTCTTGACAAAGTCTCTCATGCTATTTTGTGGAAAAGATGAAGATATGTAGGCTGGAAAATAGTATAGTTAGGCAGATTTGGAACTAACTGAATGTCTGGACCCAAAGAGTAGTCATAAATGGCCCAATGTCAGCTTTGAAGGGAGCAGAATAATAGTTAGTATTTATATAGTGCTTTAAGGTTTGCAAAGCACTTTAAAAATATTTCTTTTTATTCTCAGAACAACTCTAAGAAGTGATGCTATTATTTTCCCTTTTTTGTAGGATAAATATGTAATTTTACATTGGCTCAAAAAATTAACTTCCTAAGCACAAGATTTGAAAAGTGTGGCTAGACAATGGCTTTTCTAAAAAAGATCTGGGATCTTAGTGGACTCCATGATTAACAGTGTGGCATAGAAGCCAAAATAGCTAGAGTATTCAACCAATCAACCAATAAGCATATATTAAGCATCTATTATGTATCAGACACTATGGATAAATAGACAAAATTAAAAATATTCTCAAAGAGCTTACTTTCTCTCAGGAGAGATATGTATATATTGTAGAAGCACATTTATAAAACCTCTATTTTAGTTTCTCTATCATATTTTCCTCTTAAGTCCTTTGTAGAATCCTAGGAAAAGCCCTTTGGAAAAGTAGGTGATAGATTGAAGACAAGAAGCTCTTAGGTGAATAAATTTAAGGACAATCTCTGGTGTGTTTGTGTGTGTGTGTGTGTGTGTGTGTGTGTGTGTATAAAATATACACTTAAATAGTGATAAGATGGTTTTAGGTAGCAGGGCATTAGTCACTGGGGGGGATCAGTAAAAGCCTAATGTTTTGCACATGGGTTTTGAGTCTAGAAGGGATTCTACTAGGAGAAAGAAGTGAGGATGGAGTACACTACAGGAGTAAGAAGTCCAGTGTGACTATCTCTTAGAGTGCATGAAGAGAAGAGATGCAGGCCAGGGCTAGGTTATGAAAGCTCTTAAAATGTCTAACTCTAGGGGGCAGCTAGGTGGCGCAGTGGATGACACTAGCTGTGTGACCCTGGGCAAGTCACTTAACCCCCATTGCCCCGCAGAACAACAACAACAACAACAACAACAACAAAATGTCTATCTCTAGAGCTCATTTTACTCTTCGAGGTAAAAAAGAACCACTAGACTTTATTCAGTAGAGAAACAGCATGGCTAGAACTGCTTTTTAGGAAAATCTCTCTAGCACCTGGGTGGAGAATGGATTGGAGTGCCAATAGACTTGAGACTATTGTCACAGGCCAGGCAAAAGGCCTTCGCTTCCCCAGGCTAAGGAAGAGAAGCTAGGGTGGTGGCTGTTAAGGTAGAGAGAAGGGGACATATGCAATATATGGAGAGGTAAAAACAATAAGATTTATCAACTGATTGATGAGTGAGATTGAAGAATCAAGAAAGACAAGAAGGTTATGTGCCACTTCCTTTTTCCTCCAAGAACAAATACAGTTCTCTGTTTGGCATTCAAAGTCCTTCATAACCTAGCCCCTTACTACCTTTCTAGTCTTCTTACACCTTATTCCCCAACATATACTCTTTGATCCAGTGACACTGGACTTCTGGCTGTTCCATAAACTAGACACTACACTCAGTTCCATGAATTTTCTCTGGCTGCCCTGGAATGCTCTCTCTCTTCCGCTTGGACTATTGACCTCCCTGGCTTTCTCTGAGTCCCAACTAAAATCTCATCTTTTCCAGGAACCCTTCCTCAACCTCTCTTAATTGCCATCCTTTCTTTCTGTTAATTGTTTTCTATTTAACCTGTATACAGCTTGCTTTGTATGTACTTGTTTGCATGTTGTCTAGCCCACTAGATTGTAAGCTCCTTGGGGGCAGGGATTGTCTTTTGCCTCTTTTTCTATCCCAAGCACTTAGCACAGCTCCTGACATATAGTAGGTGTTTAATGAATGTTTATTGAATGAATGGATGGAAGAATGATGTGGCTTTCACAGAAACTGGAAAGTTCACAAAGCGAGTGGTTTAAGAAATTATGAAAATGTCCAGGCCCAATTAGACTCTGTCCTGATCAGACTATTTCTGGAATATCGTGTTCTGCACTTAGTAGATGATGATGACGACGATGACAATAATGATGACAACAATATCTAGCATTTAAATTATGCTTTAAGATTTACAAAGCACTTTAGATATACTACCTCATTTGATCCTTAAAACAACCCTGACAGGTGCTATTTTTATCTCCATTTTACAACTGAGGAAACTGAGGCAGAAAGAAGTTCAGTTACTTGTCTGTGGTAAAAAATATGGGTCTGAAACAAAATTTGAACTCAGATCTTCCTAACTCAAGGCACAGGACTTTATCCCTTGTGCCACCCAGAGGCAATTTTAGGAAGGACACCGATTAGCTGAAGAGTAGTAGCAGAGAGTAGCCAGAGGAAGGCAACCGGGATAATGTAGATAGAGCTTTGAGAACATGATACAGTACAATTGGATGAAGTGACTGGGGATGCTGAGTGTGGAGAAAAGGAACCTTG
This sequence comes from Dromiciops gliroides, assembly GCF_019393635.1. Classification (NCBI taxonomy): domain Eukaryota; kingdom Metazoa; phylum Chordata; class Mammalia; order Microbiotheria; family Microbiotheriidae; genus Dromiciops; species Dromiciops gliroides. The sequence goes on from NC_057863.1 coordinate 537,384,132, forward strand.
GAAGGTAGGGATGGACTTCAGATGCTTGAAGGACTGTCCTTTGTCAAGCTAATGCTGTTTCTGTCTCTCAGAACCATACAGAACACAAGGAAATGTTTTCCTAGTGCCAGAAGGTGATGAAGCACGTATGCATGTCTTTATTCCGGCTCTGATGCTTTACTGTTTCAGGGCAGTTTGGATGAAAAGCTCTCAGAGGTGATTTTTGCTTCTCTTTGAATCTTCTCCCTTAACTAATTGATATTTAGCACTCTCTGTCTAACCTGTCCATCTCTTTGGAGCAGAGCTGAACCAAGATGAAACCCACCACACCCCCACACAGCAGCAGTCTTAAATAAATAGCCCCACTACTGAGGCTCTGCCTCTGAGTGCCTATGTGAGGATGTTTCTGCCCTGAGGTGGTTACACTTGGGTGACTGACATAAGGTCACAGAGGACTAGCAGCATAGGTAAGAAGAGAGGCCTATCAGATGTCAGACATCAGCACCCTGGCTATTCCCCTATCCATATGGGGGGGCAGGGGGAAGAGTGTCTAGGAAGTATACAGACCCCCCTCCTCCAACCTTATCTAGGCCCAGGCTTCCACCTCCCAAAAGGCCCATAGCCCACTGACATGACTGTGCCCAGCTGAGGCAGAATGCCAATTGTTCCACTTAGCCAGGGTAGCAGGATGCTCTGGCAGCACACCTCAGTTTGGGGGTGTTTCACGGTTTCTGCAACTCTCCCATCTTGCTTCTCATCCCTCATCTGAATTTGACTCAGGTGTCAGAATTCCCCAGTTATGACCCTTTGTATCCACAGTTCCTTAAAGACAGCTACGGGGTACAATGATATTAGCAGCATAGAGTTAGAGCTAGAAGGAATCTTAGAAACCATTTGGGTCAATCTCCTCATTGTGCAATTAAGACAACAGCATCTAGAGAGATAGGGTGACAAGGTCATATAGGTTGTAAGTGCCACCCACTGGATTGGAAGGGAGGCCTTCTAATTTCCATCTTTCTATCCCAGTGTCCTTTCCACTATACAATAAGAACCCCAAGTATACCCAGTAACACTTCACTAGCTTCTCTAGAAGGGTTTCTTATCCTACAGTCCACAGACCCCAAAATGAGTTGGTGAATTGATTTCAGGGGACCCGTGAACTTGGATGAGGAAAAAGTGACATCTTTATTTTCACTAACCGCTAAATGAAATTTAGCATATCATTTAAATATGAATGAAAAAAGTTCTGAAAAGGGACGATTGGTTTCAGCAGACTCACAAAGGAGTCCAAGATACAAGGCTAAGAAATCTTTCTCTCTAGGCTTCCTGCAGTTAGTTTTACCATGTGGCCTTTGGCCCTGATCACGGACACAAACTGTTTAAGAAGGTGTGCTTGCTCTCCTCCCCCACCCCAATTGTCCCTCAAACTCCAAAACTCTAACCTCCCTCCAAAAACAAAACAAGATCACAATTAGATAGACCCTAATAAGATTTTTGAACAGAAATAGAATAGAAATGGATTTACTTACAGGGATGTTAACAGCCCATTTCTAGACCCACAGGTCAGAGAATTGGAATAAATCTATACAACTTTTGAACAGCTATTTGATATTCTCCTCATTCAACCCATCACTCACAGATAATAATAGTAATAGCAATAATAATTATGGTAATTATAATGCCTGTATGTCTGCTTAGGCATTAGTATCCTAATAGCTTCAGGACTATTCTGCAAAATAAAGCATTTCATTAAACTATCCTATACTTGGTTGGTATTTCTTTCCTCTGCATTAGAGGTAGCTGTGTATATTTTGAAATGACTTGAAAACCTTCGTTTGAAACACCCACACCCATTTCTATTTTAATTTGACACTTCTAAGCAATGGGAACTTATTTAAACTGTGCTAACAACTAAACCTGCCTATTTCCCTTCAGAAATAAAATGCTTCCCAAAGGTGAGATATTCCCCCCATTGATACTCACTCCCTTCCTATTCTAAAGCAGACTTGATCTGTTAGGATTTAAAGTTATGTCTTAGCCAGTTTGGGCCAAGCCCAGGACTCTGTCATGTTTCATGATGGGAGGTCAGACTAAATTGAAAACTGTAGACCTCACACAGCCCTTCCATTTCTGTCAGCATAAACCCAACCCTCATTTATTATGGAGTTGGAGAAAGCCTACTCAGGATTAAATGTCATACTTCTGGGCAAATCTGAAGGGACTCAGAGAAGAAAATGTAGAAGAAACTAAATGAGCCACAGGGGAAATCAAGCCATGGTGGACAGCCTGGCAAGCTGTGGAACTGCTTCCTTTTTGAATGAGAAGCTATTTAGAATTCAACCATGCGCAAATGATTAAACAAAATGGATATAAATTCTTGCTGCCTTAATAAGCAATCGACTGAAGAGAATGATGAGGAAATAATTAAAATGAAAACAGAATATTCTATAAAATTGTGAAATGTGATAAAAAATAAAGTTCTTGCTCTTCCCCCTTGGGCATTTTTCCAGCTGGAAAATATTCCTGTTTTTACACATAATTTGAAATATACAGAACATTGAATTTCTTGACAGAAACAGTACTTACCACCTAATCAGACAAATCCTAAAGGGAAACAATTTCTGAAGAGTGCTGAACACATCAGAAGTACCCCAGAGACCCAACTGTTCATAACTCTGCATGAATAGGAAAGAAATGCTACAGTCCCATTAAAGTACAATACAGTTGGTTAAAGAATGAACAAAAGGCAACATTTCTTCATTAGTGTCATTGCGGGAGGTTGGTCCTGGGTAAACTGGAGGCCATCAAATGGGATATTGCAGCTATAAAGTGATATGAAAAAATGAAATGCTCCATTCCCTTGTCAATCTCATATACTTATCTCCTTGCCTTTCATATACAAGAAACTGCCTCTGAAAGCTGATGCATAGTTCTGGTTTAGTTCCATGCTTACCAAGTATGCTTGGGGCTCTCATTCATTTGATAGAATTGCCTCTATGTATAAGAAACTGGTGGGTTGAATGAAAGATTTTTTTAAAGTGCTGCCAAACCTCCAATTAATGAAACTAGCATGGGAGAACCTGGTACAAGGGTTGGAATGGATAAGAATGAGGCTTTGTTCATGGGCCTCAGGAACCATTCTGAAAGGATTTGATGAGGGAAGGAAGGGAGCTATATAAAGTATATGGTTTGCCAAACTTGGTCCATGAAGATTTGATTCAATTCAATTCAATTCAATAAACATTTATTAATCTTCCAGAGGGATACAAATAAGAAAAGGGCCATCCCTGCCCTCAAGGAGTTTACAATCTAATGGGGGAGGCCAACACACAAAAGAAAGCTTGAAAGGGTAGGGGAGAGGACACTAGAGAGTGCTCAATGTTCGGTGAAGTAGCAACTAAGCAGAGCCCTAGATAGAGAGTAGAGATCATGGGGAATTTTCATTATTAGAAAGCAAATAGAAAACCCCTGAACAAGTGATGGAGTGCACCAGTACAGAGATAGAAAATAGAGTAGCAGCTGGGTAGTGCAGTCAGTAAGTGAGCTGGACTTGGATATAGGAAGACTTGACTTCAAACCTTGCCTCAGTTACTTATTAGCTGTGTGATCCTGGGCAAGTCACTTGATCTCTCTCATCTCAGTTTCCTCAACTGAAAAATAATAGCACCTCCCTTAAATAAGATAACACATACCGTGGAGAGGACTTTGCAAAGTACTACATAAATGCAAGCTATTAGTATTAGTAGTATGTAATGCAGAATTATAGAAGAACTAATTCTCTGTCTCTACAAGACTGTAGGATAAGCTAACAGCCAAAAATAATGAATGAATTAACATTTACTGAACACCTAATGTGTTTTCAGGCACTGTGCTAAGTGTTAGGGAGAATAGGAAGGTTTAAGGCATGAGAGGTCTTTTTACATTTCATTTCATTGAATTTCAAAAACTAGTCAAACAAGTGAAATAGAGACCAATGCAAGATAGTATATCCAATGAGGAAGCACAATGTAGTGGAGAGAGAAAGGGTGTTGGAGTCAAGGTGATCTGGATTCTAATCCTGCCTCCATGAAGACTGTATGATTCTTGCTAAGTGGCTTAACTTTTTTGAATCTCAGTTTTCTTATGTGTAAAATGGGTCTAATAATACCTATGCACTTATCTCACAGGATTATTGTGAGGCTCAAATGAGATAATTTATGTAGAGTAGTTTGCAGACTTTAAAACCTATATGTCATATGTGTATATATCTCTATGTGTCTATAGAGGAAGCAGCTAGAAGGCTCAGTGGATAGAGTGCTGGGCCTGGAGTCATGAAAGCTTGAGTTGAAATCTGGCCTCAGATACTCACTAGCTATGTGACCCTGGGCAAGTCACTTAACCTCTGTTTGTCTTAATCTACTAGAGAAGGAAGTGGCAAACCACACCAGTATCTTTGCAAGAAAATCCCAAATAGGTTCATGAAAAGTTGGACACAACTGAATGACTTAATAACAATATCTATAGAGAGAAATGTATAGATTGTGACACACGTCAAATTTGCACATATACACATTCACTGCATCACCAGTTGTCTTGACTTTTGTCTTGCCACTGGACTTCAATGACTCTGGAAGAGTTAGCAAACTGCTTTATACAATTTTGCCTCGCTTAAATCCAATTCACTTGCAAGTTAAAACATTACCCTGGGATGTCATTGACCTTTTCAAAAAATGAAGCACAAACAACAACACGTACATGTGTATATATGTCTGTCTTCTATGTGTTTATAGAGAGATATATAGAGAGATGACATTTATATAGGATTTAACTTTTGTCTATATAGACATACATATACATGTGTATATATAGGTCTTGCCATATGTTTATATATGCTTTATCATAAATGCCTTTTCCAAATATATGTTGTACCTTTGAGATAATGAAAGTATTTTCCACGTTTACTGGCATAAATGAATTTGTCTTTTAGAAGATAACTATCAGGGGCAGCTAGGTGTAGCAGTGGATAGAGCACCAGCCCTGGATTCAGGAGGACCTGAGTTCAAATCTGGCCTCAGACACTTAACACTTACTAGCTGTGTGATGCTGGGCAAGTCACTTAACCCCAATTGCCTCACTAAAAAAAAAAAAAGTTAAAAAAAAAAGAAGATAACTATCAGATACATATATGTGTATGCAAATGTATTTTTTTCTATATGCTTGTCTACAAACACACTTCTGACACTTATTAGGTGTATGATCATAAGAAAGTTGGTTAATCTAGGTCTCAATATATCTGATCTTTAGTAGGCAGTGGTGTCTGCTCCACTTAGGACTAGGGCACCAGTATCATCCATAAAGGAGCCCATATTCTTCTTGAGTAATGTGAGAAAATAATGGGATTTGGCAGATACTCAAAGGCTCACCTAGAGATTAATCTAAACTGATTGAATTAAGTGAGAGTGATTGACTTTGCTGATTAGCCTACTTCAAGTTAATTAGATTGTAACCACACCTGGCTGGCCCTTTAGAAGGTATTATTCTCTGAAGCTAAGGACTTTGAACTCAACTGAGACCACCTACAAGTCCAGTGAACCAATGGATTTGGATGATGCCTACCAATGAGCTTGAAGTGGTGTGTAAGGACCGCCTCTTCTCCAGACCTATAAAAAGCTTCCACTCTCAGTTTGAGGGGAGTTCCTTGCTGAAGCAGGCTCCTGGTGGAGGACTTGAGGAAGAACCAGACCAGGCTGGAACTCTAGCCCAGATAGGCCTTTTCTTAACTCCACGTGTCCTTTTTTTTTCTAATACTTAGTATGCTTTAATAAATGCTTAATGCCCAAAGACTGGTGCTAAAGCTTCCAATTTAAGGCACCGCCACATTTAGATTTTAAACATCACAGTAATAATAATTAACATCTGCATAGTACTTTAAGGTTTGCCAAGGATTATACATATATTATCTTATTTGGTCCCAACAACAGCCCTATGAGGCAGGCGCAATTATTATCTCCATTTTATAGATGATAAAACTGAGGCTAGGATAGATTAAATGGCTTGTCCATGGTCACATATTATCTGTGACAGAATTCGAACTCAGGTCTTCCTGACTCTAGGTCCAATGCTAAAAAGTTTCTGAGAATTATCATAAGTTCATATGATGCATTTATTTTTCTTCATTCTCTGAATTTAGCTCTTAATCTTTTTAAGCTTCCTTAGTGTTAGAACTCTAACTGATAGACGATTTAATTCTCAGGCTTTTAGGATAGCAGACCCTCAAATCTCACTCACATATGGTCTCTTGTCTCCTCCCATCTCTATCCCAGTCTCTTGTACCCGACGGAGGCTCAAATTGCCAACTCCTTCCCTACCCTGCCTCCCCACCAGGGATTTCTCTAATTAGCAGCCCATGCTGGTTTTGCCTTAAGCCACACATAATAGTAGGCACTTTACAAATGGTTGTTGAATGAATTAACATTTATATTCCAATTTAATATTTCATAAAAATAGTTTCAAACTGGTAATTTGATTGGTCTGTTTCTAGAAGCCTCCTGATAAAGACAACCATAACCAATCAAATGTTGGCCCATTTCCTAATCATATCCCTTTTGGCTCTCTTTGAACCACGGACACACAAAATCCCTATGTGTGTGTATAGGGGTGAGGTAGGAGGTTGAGGGAAGGGGTTCTGCATGAAGGGAAAGGGAAGGGAATAAGCATTTATTAAGTGCCTATTGTGTGCCAGGCACTGTGCTAAGCACTTTACAAATATAATCTCATTTGATCCTCACAACAACCCAATGAGGTAGATAAATGAATACCATGTGACTAATCCAAATCTATTGGTGCCAGGGTTGATATCCCACTGGCACATACCATGACTCTATGACTCAGTCCAGGCCTAAGTTTCTGTGAAATGAAACTTAGTTTGTAATCAGAGTTTTTTCTCAACACCACAAGGCTGGGAAAATGATTGCCATAGCTATTGAATGATCAATATCAATGATGAGTCCTGAAGAATCAGGTTCCAAAGTAGATTTGGGGTCTGAACATTGATCAAATGAAATAGACAACAGTCAGACCTTGATTTTCCACTGTGCAGTGTAGACAACATCTATGTTCAGATGAGGAAAGAAGGAATTTATATAGAGCTTCTCTCCTAGTAATTCACTATACCATAACATAATAGTATTTAACAAATCTTCACAACAACCCTGAAGTAGTAAGTAGATTTAACTGTCTGTACCTGACAGCAAACAGATGTTTTAGGAAACAATTACTGGTACAGATGGGCACCCAGTAACATAATTAGGACTGGACAAGAATGAAGCTTCCCTGGGCATGTCCTGGAAGTGTACATCGACTATTGCTTTTGACCAGGGCCAATAGATTGAGAAGACAATTGCCTAGGTCTTATGATTTGAGGGGTATTTCTAAAGACCCTTTTAACAAATAATACTACTCCCCACTTCTTACCCTATTCCCACTATCAGAGTTTCATTTTTACTTGTAGACTTTTTGAGCCACAGAGTCATGCAGATCAAGCACAACCTTCTCATTTAATTGATGGAGAAATTGGAGCTCATAGGAAAAGAGGACTGAGCTAGAAAGTGTAAAGGTTTAGACTGATTCCCTCATTTTACAATGAGGAAATGAGACCCAGAGAGCTTAAGTGATTTGTCCTAAGTCAGTCAATAAACATTTATTAACACTTACTATGTGTCAGGAACTGTTCTAAGTGCTGGGATACAAAGAAAGGCAAAAGGACAGTCCTGACTTTGAGGAGCTCAAAACTAATAAAAGAGACAACACAAAAACAACTATGTAAATGTAAATTATATATAAGATAAATAGGAAATATTCAACAGAGGGAAGGCACTAGAATTAGGAGGGACTGGGAAAGGCTTCCTGTAGAAGGTGGGAAGGCATGTCACACAAAATGCTACCTCTGTGACTAGAACCCAGGTATTCTAATTCCTTATCAAATGTTCTTTCTACCACATCTTACTGCTGTCTTCAGGAGCAATCTTTTAAAAGGCAAATGCTCGTGAAAGGGGCTAACATATCAATCCATTATTACCTCAGGGGGAGTGTCACAGTGTGGGCTCTGGGTGGTATATAGGCATTGACTAAACTAGGGTGTTCCCCTTATCACAAAGTGCTAGATACAAACCTGGCCTACTTCATGCTTTTCTGAAGGTTCCACCCTGATTCTAAACAGCCCACCACCCAAACTACAAAAGGTGAGAATGCACAAGTCCAGGACACTTGCCCCAGTTGTGATACTTTATAACTTCCACTTTCAGTGGAAGGCCTTAGTTGTCTTCATTATAGAGCCTTCATTGTCCTGTTCCAGCTCCACAGGCCAAGATCACCTTTCTTCCCTCTCTATACTGTCTCGATGTCCTTAGCTCCCTTAGATTTGTGATACCTGGGCAGATGACTCTCAAATTTATAGACCTCACTCTCATAGCTCTTGAGTTCCAATTCTGTATTACCTACTGGACACTTTATTCTGGATGGTCCTCAAACTCAACATGTCTGAAAAAGAACTCATTATACTTCCCCCAGAAACTGCTTCTCTCTGAACTTTTCCTTTCAAGAGTTTAAACCATCTTTCCAGTCAACCAGGTTTACAACCTCCAAGCCTTTCTCAGTTTGTCACCTCACCTATCCAATCAGTCTCCAGGTCCTGTCAGCTCAACTTTTATAACTTCTCTGATATCTGTTGCCATCTTTCCACTCTCACAGCTACCATCCTAGTTCAGGCTCGCATTCCCTATCGCTCAGATTATTACAATGATCTCTTAATTGGCTTCTCTGCCTCACCTTTCTCCCTACTATAATCCATTCTTCACACAGCTACATTTCCAACCATGTCACCCCCCTGCTCTCCTTAATATCTCTAGGATCAAACACAAACTCCTGCTTGACATTTAAAGTTCTTCATGACCAGACTATTTTCCCAGCATTCTTGCTATTCCTCCCTGAGAGGAAAATGACTCCTGCTCCATAATTCTCTGGAACTCAGCAGTGGTGATGTGTCAAAGGCTTGTTTATTGTCATTCTCACGAGGATGGTCACTTAGTGTGCAGCTGGTGGGTGCAAAGAATGGGGGCTTGCAGGCCCTGTTTTAACCCCTAGTCCCTAACACGAATGGACCCTCCCCTTTTTCATCACTCGTGGATTACTCAAGGGTTATAATCTACGCACAAAAACTAGCTAACCAGAATGCAGTTTTCCAAACCCTAATTTCCATAATTATTTGGGTTCTTAGCCAATGGGGGAGGTGACACAGGGACATTTCTTCAATCTTCCCTTATATGGACACAGCCCAGGAGAGGACCTAATTGAGACCAGCTCAGGGCTAATTGAACTATGTCATCTTGTTTGCTAGAAGGGAAGGAGGGGAACCGAGACCTTTGTCCTCAGACAGGTCCAGAGGAGTGTAATTTGAATGAATGGTGACTATTATATCCTTATTGAGAGGAGACCATTCCCCATTTCCTCACACTCCCTGATAGCATTCTATTTCCTAGCTTTGTGACTTTGCACAGGCTGTCTGCTCCCCATGCCTGAAATGGGTTCCCTTCTCACCTCTTTCTCTTAAATTCAAGAACTGCTTTCTATGCAGGGGTTCTTAACTTGGGCTGCATGAACTTAAAAAATTTTGATAACTATATTTTGATATAATTGGTTTCCTTTGTAATCTATGTATTCTATTTTATGCGTCTAAAAATGTTACTCTGAGAAGGGTTCTATAGGTTTCACCATGCTACAGAGAGTCCATGACAAAAAAAAAGTGAAGAATTCCCGTGCTAAAGGAAGTCTTTTCATCCCTGATACTAATCCCTTCCCCACTAAAATTTTCAGATATTTTGTATACATTTTTCTATAATTTTATATAGACATGTATAGCCCCAGTTAAAATGTTTTTGTTGTTGTTGTTTTTTTTTTTTAGTGAGGCAATTGGGGTTAAGTGACTTGCCCAGGGTCACACAGCTAGTAAGTGTTAAGTGTCTGAGGCCAGATTTGAACTCAGGTACTCCTGACTCCAGGTCCGGTGCTCTATCCACTACACCACCTAGCTGCCCTGCCCCAGTTAAAATGTAAACTCGCACAAGATAGGGACTTTCTGTCCACAGTGCCTAGCATAGGACCTAACACCATGGTATGTGTTTAATAAGCTTTTGGCTTAGTTGATTGTCATTGAGCATGACTTGTAGCAATGTTATACCTAGAAGTACCAACAATATGGGCAGCTTCAGTAAAAAAGGGAAGAGGGAGATCAGAGGATATCAGTGTTGGTGTAACTTAAACAGTAAGTTGTGTAATAAGAAAGTTTCTGTTTAAGACCAGGTCTCTAAAAAGTTATCCTCTACCTCACTGCTCCCAAATTTGATATCCTAATATATATAGGATGTGCATGTGTAAATAGACACAATCCACATAAAATATATATATATATGTGTCTACTGTACACATATACACACATGTATATGCATGTTATGTATATATAAATGTAAAGGTATTTGTGTATATGTGTATGTATTTGTACATGCCATGTGTACACACATTATATGTGTGTATAGACATACATGTGTATATGTACATATACATACACACATGTGTATAGTTGGGGGGAGGTACCCGGACCCTTTATCCTGGGCAAAACCTGAACCATTAGAGAGAAGCATACCTGTCTCCTAATCTGACTGTCTTGGTCATTATTTGGCACAAACACCTTTACAAAATTTTTTCCTCAGGTTATTTTAAATTTTTATTTACAGCTGATCCTTGAATTTTCACCTACACTTCTTCCTACCTATACACAAATTCCTATCAAATGAGCAACAATCTGCTAAGCCTTTACCTGCTTCTGGAAGCAATAATCCCTTTTCCCCAATTTTTTAATACCTCTTTCTAGGCTTCCAACTCTCTTTAAATCTACCTCCTCAATCTGAACCACCAGCAGACTTTCCTAATGAGCAAGATTTCTCCTTCTTGTCATGTCCAGGGGTCCCTTCAACAGAGGTCCTTGACACTATTACATTGGGAAGCAGTTCTTCCCTTTCTTTTAATGGTACAATTACTTTCCTAGTCACCCATACTACTAACCCTCTGAGTCTTCCCTCTATTTTTCCAACATAATTAGTCATCAAGTCTTGACAGAATCTCTAATATCTCCCATCTATCCATTCCCAATTCCCATTGCTTCCACCTTCATTCAAAGCCTCATTACTTCTGGCCTTCTCTTCCTTCAAAGTATTGTATACAATAACTGCCAGATTGATCTTCCCAATACAGAGCTCTGGTCATGTTATTCCTGTATTCTGTAACGATTGGAATAACGCCACCTGCTGGATACTTACTGTAGAAGAGTTCTGCCCATGAAGGGAAGGTCTTTGAGGGCAAGACCAGGAGTCAGGAAGTGACGCGGGCTAGTGGGAGGAGGAAGGAAGAGACTGGCGCTGACTCTGGGGCTTTTTCCTGAGGACTCTGGTGGAGAGCGGAGCTAGAAATGTGCTCTCCCTTTAATAGATAGAAATCTAGGCCTTTCTCTCTCTCTTTACCAAATTCTTATTCTCCTTAATAAATGCTTAAAAGTCTAACTCTTGCTAAAGCTTATAATTTATTGGCGACCACTCATTAGATATTTTAGACAGTTTAGCTAGAATTTTAACCCTTAACAATTCCAAAACCATAAAATCCCAAATCCTCCATCCTACTCTTCAAAACACACACCTATTCATTCCACACTCAAGCCAAACTGATCTACTCACTATTAGTGGGTACTAATTTTCCTGCCTTTGGAGGTTATTTTGTGGTAGGCTATTTTTATCTATAACAACTAAAGTTATGGAAACCTGCTTCTGTGATACTCCCTGGATTAGGGGTTTGATGATAGTGATTGATTTAAGGATCATGTGGGTATAGAGCCTAGTTTCTTAAACTGTCATGACCCCATATGGGGTCACATAACTAAATTCGGGGGTTATGAAAAATTTGGCAACAGTAAAACATTTTGTATACCTATTTTATATGTCTCTCTCTATGTATATACACACACACACACACACACACACACACACACTCATACATATACACATATATACAGTGGTAAGTAAAACTATATGTGGTCGCCTTATTTCTGTCCCAAGTTTAGGGAAAATTAGCTGGGGTTTCTAATTGTTACCTATAAATTAGAAGTTTTAGTACCAGTTTTGAGCATTAAGTATTTATTAAAGTATATCAAATATTAGTAAAGAAAGAATGCTTGGCTCAGAAAGTTAAGAAGCCTATCTAACCTAGATGAGAGATAAGAGCTCAGCCTGGCCTGCTTTTTTTACTCCAAGTCTTCCTCCACAAGTAACTGAGTGGAAGCTTCCTCTGGGTCAGGAGGAGAGGCGGTCCTTACATACTGCTTCAAGATAATTGGCTAGCATCACCCAAATCCATTGGTTCACTGGACTTGAGGACAGTCCATGAGCAGAACAACCCGAGGTCAGAGTTCAGAGAACACATCTCCTGAAGGCCAGGCTCTCAGGTAGGTGTGGTTTCAATCAAGTCAACTTTAAGTGAGTTAATCGGCAAAGTCAATCCAATCAATCCCAATATTATCCTCTTGGGAGGAGCCTGGGCCTCTGGGCATCCCCAAACCCATTATTTACTCACAACACACACACACACACATATACATACACACATATATACATGATATACACATACACACACAGGGTCACATAAAAATTTCTTGGGCAAAAAGGGATCACAAGTGGAAAAAGTTTAAGAAGCCCTGGTATAGTTAAACATTAGTTTTTGGGTTTTCTCAGAGAGGCTTCCTAATTGGAAGGATGGTCTAGCACTGGATATAAACTGAGCAGTGGTCTGAATCTAGAGAGCAATGTGTTACCAACTTGCAAGGGAGAAATGACATTTGAAAAAGGCCCAGGAGGTGGGCTTGGGATCTTGATGAAATAAAAGAAAATGGCTAAGAAGGCCAACGGAAACAGTGTAGGTATATAGCTGCCTGATGAGACACTAAACTGGTTACTTTATAGACAATCTTAAGTATACTTATAACCTATATAAATATGAGTAACTATATACATATATACTTATGTGTATACATAAAATTAAATATATACATATTCTTTGTGTAACTTTATTCTTACCTCCTGAATAAAATAGGTTAATAGGTTGTGACTTGGGATTCATTTAGAGGCAAAGGGTAGATGTTTGGAGCTAAAAGCATCTACATAGTGACAGAAATATGGTGCAGAGATGAGAGTGCAAGAATATGACTATAGACAGAGACAAAGTATAGTCATTTGATCAAAGAAATAGGATCCATTCACTTGAGGCTCAAATCAGGGACATGATATGCAGTAAAAAGTTTCGAAGAAATTTAACCTGGGATGCTCTCCTGCACAGTATGCCATATTATGCTAGTCCAAATCTTACCTATCTTTGACTCAGCTCGATTGTAACCTCTCCCCTAAAATAGTCCTAGAACTTCTCAATCATAAGTAATTCCTCCAGATTCTGGTAAATTCTTGTTACTTTATTATATACCTCTTATATATTTACCACTTTCTAATCTCCTTAAGCCATCTTGAAATGTATTGGAACTTCTCATGATTTATCATTTTAAATTTCCTCTAGCCCCAAGCACAGTGCTTTGCATACATTTTGTGCTTAACAAATGTTTGTAAAATAAATGAATAACCTATTGAATATTTCATAAAAACTTATTTCACACAGAAAACTTCTAGTTGTTCTGTTTCTGAAAGAGAAACTCTTGATTGAGTCACCTCTGATCAGCTGTAGGTCCTCTTTTAATAAGAATTGTAGGGGGCAGCTAGGTGGCACAATGGATAGAGTACTGGCCCTGGAGTCAGGAGGACTTGAGTTCAAATCCAGTGTGGCATGTAAAACTATATGTGGTCACCCTATTTCTGTCCCAAGTTTAGGGAAAATTAGCTGGGGTTTCTAACATATCTGTTACTTATAAATTAGAAGCTTTAGCACCAGTTTGGGGCATTAAGCATTTAAAGTATATTAAATATTAGTAAAGAGAGAACACTTGGCTCAGAAAGTTAAGAAAAAGGGGGCTCAAAACAAAACAAAAACAAAAACAAAAAAACAGGGGCAGCTAGGTGGCGCAGTGGATAGAGCACTGGCCCTGGATTCAGGACTACCTGAGTTCAAATCCGGCCTCAGACACTTAACACTTACTAGCTGTGTGACCCTGGGCAAGTCGCTTAACCCCAATTGCCTCACTAAAAAACAAAACGAAAACAAAAACAAAGAAAAAGGGGGCTCAAACTTGAAGCAGACAGATAATGAAACACACATGTAGGGTTACCTAGTGCCTCTAGGATTGATTTGTCTCTTAAAGTAGTGCCTACCAAGTTCACTGTGTAACTAGTCAAGCAATTCACTCCGCAGGGTTGGCTCTTTACCAGATTCAGCCACTGCTGCTATTGGCAGACTTTGTCATCAACTCAAGTTGCTATATCTCTGATGGATCTCAGAAGACACTTTTAAGTTTAATCTGTATTATTAACATTTTCTCCATCACTTTTTTAAGCCTAGACATCAAGCCAGGTTCATGAGGAAAATTGAATAATTATCTCTTAAAGTTGGTGCTGGCTCCAGCATATCTCTGTAGGTCCCAGACACTCATTCACTTAAAATCAGTAAAGAGTAAACAGGAGGCCAAAGAAACTGAGGTGCTATTGATTCCCAGTGAGCAAGAGTGGGGCTCCTTCTTCCATTCAGAGGTTCATGGAAGTGCTCCCCTCTGAGGAAGGAAAAGCACAGAGTCAAGAAATTGATCTTGTTGTATTCAAATTCAGTTGAGTCTCAATCCTTAGTCCTTCTGGTTCTAAAACACAGCACCAGCTGTCAGCTATTGCCAGAAGTTGTTTTCCCAGTTTCACTGGGTTGGATTGGAAATACAAGGAGAATGTTATACATGTTGTTCTATATAACCTACCAGGAAGGAAATATTTGCACATGTTCCAGGGGCTTGTTTACTACCTAGCTCTCCATGGCATCGTGATCACTCTAAATGATATTGAATACTCATAAGGTCAGTTTTTAACTCATTGAAGGTAACTATGGAAAAAACCATCTGTATTAGCTGATGTTTATATAGCACTTTGATACTTGCAAAGCACTACATATATTCTTATTTCATCTTCACAACAACCCTGTGAGCTAGGTTATTCACATTTTACAGGTGAGAAAACAGGTGTAGAAAGTCTTGTGACTTGTTCAGATTCACAAAGCTAGTTAGGAAGTGATATAGGATTGGAACTCTGATCTTTCTGACTCCAAGTTCAGTACTCTAGCCATTCTGCAACACTGCTTTGCCAAAAGACAATTTCAAGGGGGTAAAGGAAAAATGAGAATGAAAAATAATGTATGTTTCGAATTTATATTTTTTCTTAGACAGTATGGGAAATGAGCAGCTCTCCCCACTGACTATTGCCCCTTTTATTTTGAGCTTCCCGAATGCTGTGTTAAGCCTAGTTATTAAATAAGTCGCTTACATGTCTATAGTGCTTCAAAGAGTTGTACTCCCTTCATAACAGTAACATAACATGTGGCAGGTATTAAAAGTATTATCTTCATGTTAAAATGGAACTTTAGGAGTTTGGATGGGTGGATGGACAGAAGGGCCTATACATGGGAGTTCTGAGAATTAACTCACATTTTAGGCCTAGCTTCATCAGAACCCAAAAAGAATGGCAGTAGTGGGCTGTGTGGTGCCTTCTAGATGCTTTGTGTTATTCCAAAAACACATTCTAGACTATCTGCAATGGTGAGAGTCTGGATACAATCCCTTGTATAATCAGTGTTATTCTACTAGTGGACTCTTATAGATTGGTCAACAATAGGTCCCAGCCCAAGCTTCATTGACCACTGTTTGGCCTCTTAATAGCCCAGAGTGAGTATAAATCACAATTGCTTCTGTTTTGGCTAGAAACTCACTCTAGGGCCTTCCACTTCCAGACTTTTCTTCCTTTTCTTCTTTCTTCCTTCCTTTCTCTCTCTCTTCATTCATTCATTCATTTCTTTGCTTTGACTAAGTAAAGGCCATTCTTTGCCTCATTTCTTACCTAACCTGGTGTTACCTCAGGCAAACTGAGGCCTCAGAAAGATCCAAATGGGGTCACAAAAAGACACAACTAAACAAAAAAAAAAGGCTGTGAGTATGAGATGGAGGAGATGTGTTTGTTTGCTTTTTAATTTTCTCTTTTAAAAAACTCATACATTGTGACAATGAGAGAACAAAGGGTGTCTTTGGACAAAAGATCCTTTAAAAAAAAAAGATGCCATAGAAACAAAAAGGGCAAATGATGAAGAAAAAAAAAAAAGAACTAGATCAGCACCCCAGAGTTTGGTTCATAGAGCACTCCCCACTGTAGTCCACTGCATTCTTCATGAATCAATATTGTTGGAAACGAAATACCTAAAAAGAGGAGAGAGAGGGAGAGAAGGGGGTGGGGGAAGGATGGAGGGAGGGGAAGGAAAGGGAAAGAGAGGGACAGAGAGAGAGAGGAGAGAGAGAGGAGAGAGAGAGAGAGAGAGAGAGAGAGAGAGAGAGAGAGAGAGAGAGAGAGAGAGAGAGAGAGAGAGAGAGAGAGAAAATTTGCTATTTACACTTACTCTGGGCCAGAAACCCTGAGGATCTTCCTCTGACTTTCTTTTTTTCTTTCTTTGTTTTTTTCTCCATTAATTCATTTGTTTGTTTTGTTTTTGTTTTTTGGGTTATTTTGCGGGGCAACAGGGGTTAAGTGACTTGCCCAGGGTCACACAGCTAGTAAGTGCCAAGTGTCTGAGGTCAGATTTGAACTCAGGTCTGTCCTGAATCCAGGGCTGGTGCTTTATCCACTTTTTTTCACTGTGCCACCTAGCTGGCCCCAATTTGTTTGTTTTGACTACGTAAAGGAGGCCATTCTTTGCCTCATTCCTTGCCTACACCTATTTGGGGCAACTAGGTGGTGCAGTAGATAAAGCACTGGTATTGGAATCAGGAAGACCTGAGTTCAAATCTCACCTCAGCTTACTTACATATTTACTAGCTCTGTGACCCTGGGCAAATAACTTAATCCTGATTGCCTCAAACCTCTAAAGCCATATGCAGTCATCCTGATCTATGTCTTATCACTGAACCTAGATGACCTGTGAAAGACTTTAGCTTAAAAAGGCCAAGGTTTCCCGCTGCATCAGGGCCATCTCCAGCCATCCTGATCTCTATCTTGCCACTGGACCCACATGGCTCTGGAGGAGAGAGTGAGGCTGGTGACTTTACACAGCCCTCCCTCACTTAAATCCAATTCACTGCAAGTCATGACATCACCTGCCCATGTCACAGTCCTTTTCAAAAAGGAAGAACAAAACAACAAGTGGAGATCTTTTACTTGTTGAAAGCAGATCGACTCAGTAGACTAACTTTTGCCCTTTAACTGATATTTGTATGTGTGTGCAAGCATAGAGGAAAACTAAGGATGCTGAGGTTTGTTTCCAAATCCTCAAACCAGTATTTTTTCTCAAAGAACCCAACATGCATCTGGCAAAGCAATAAACCAAGCGGTGAATTGTGAACTTGGGCTACTAGGCTTGGCAGCCAGTTCAGATACAGTATTCTGCTCTGTTTACTCTGTCAGGAAGCCAGTTGCATTTTATTAAATTCTGAAATTAGAATGTATGCACTCTGAGAGATACCAAGCGGCTTCATGTCTTGGCCCCTACATGTGATTAAGGAAATGAACTCCATGGTTCCAAAATCAGAGGGATCATTGTGGCAGCTATTCACAACTGGGCTCAATGGGCCAGACCTGTGGTTTATTAAAATGGATGGCTTCAGGACAGAATCTGTGTCCACATCAGAGAACTGCCTTATTGCTTTGAGCTGAGACTGAGAAAGGAGCCAGATTAAGCTAGTTGAACTGCTACCAAACATATCAAGGGCAGCAGTGCAAATACAAACCAACTCCCAGAGGTCCACCATTTAAGACATCTAACAAAGCTGAAGTATAGAAAAGAGAGCTAATTGAATAATATACAAAATAAAGGTCCACTCACAGTTTTATCCTAGCAATGTTGGGTTATTTTCAAAATTACCAGTATGCTCTGATTTTGTAAATCATCTAATGTGTCCATGTAGAAAGCATAACTTTTCCTAGAGATGTGAAAACACACAGTTTACTTTGCCAGTACTCAAATATATTGTGAATAATAATTTATGAGGGAAATGCTACTCAAGGCTGGGTATAATCAGATAACTCAGGTAAAAATCCTCATATCAATTTTCTCAGATAACAGAGAAATAGGATTTGTAGGTACTAAAGCTAACTCAAATTGGCTGTATGTTTCCCAAATTCATCACCTAATTATGAGGTCCTCAACTTTGTACCAGTAAGACCTGTTAGCTGACTGAAGGACTAAAGAAACAACATTATCTTTTGAATCCCACTTCATGGATGGCAGTGTAAAAATAAAGTACGCTTAATGAAACAAAGGCCTTAAAATAATGTGTTATGTTGGTATAACTGAGCAATGATAGGAAAACACAGAGCCATTGAAATGTTACTTGTGGGTTTAGAAAGTATCAAAACTATTTCCTATTTTTTCCTATGCATATCTTCTGTCCAAGAGATTTGAAAATAACAGGGTAAGGTGACCACAATAGAAAAGTTTTAGAGGGTGACTCATATAAGAAACCATGTTACTTTAAAGTCCAGTCTGTCCTAAAAGAGCATGAAAGGAGCCAACACATATGTGGAAACATACAAATTAATCTTTTAAGGTTAAAGGTCATTCCTCAAATTAGAGTGTACTATTAGCCCAAGTCTATGAACTCCTCAGTTCTCCCTTTACATGTAACTGTTCATATATGGGTAACCCTCCTACATACTTAATTTGTAGAGCACTTTATAGGGGACATTATATAGCACTTAAAAGTTTACAAAGCACTTTATATAAGGAGGCTAGAAGTGATGTTGGATGGGTTTAACTGATCAGATTGATTGTGAGGCATCCCAAAGAATTACAAGACTCAGTGCTTCAGTTTCCCAAGTTTTATTGTAAAATTGTGAATGAACACAGGGAGATCACTATGGAGGTGTCTCTCGAATAGAAAAAGAAAAGATAGTTATATTTATAGTATAGATAAACTGATTATTGGTCTCATTATGATAATCTTTACTTTAGGGAGTTACAAGGGAGGGCTTATCCTAATTTGGAGTTCCTGGGGTCCTAAGCCAACCCCTGAGGAGGGTACCCTTTTCCATGAAGGTGTGTTTTGGGGGTTTATACATCATAAGTTGAATCTGGGGACAAACTTGGCCTTTTCTGCCAAGGTCAGAATGTCCCTATGTGTTTCATTCCCAGGGCTAGTTTCTGGGTATCAACATTTATCAATTAGAATTTCTATAGCCTGACTCTATGCTTTTGTTGTAGTTAAGGTCTCTATGACCTACCTCTTTATGTTTTTGTTTTGAGTGGTGATTAATGTGGGTAACAAGAACCTAGGCCCTGACTTGTATAATGAAGGCCCAAGTCTTAAGTTATCCATTATTCACTTTCAGAGCTGGGGTCTGAATCCCTCTTAGAGCTCAGATATAAATCAGAGCCTGGGCCTTAAGTTTGTCTGTTAACCCTTTTTTTTTTTCTTCTTTTTTTTGCCTCCTACATCAGAAGAGGTTAAGTGATTTGCCCAGGGTCACACAAACTTAGGGTTTGAGATATGTGGAGCCTAAAATTCTGTGATGTCTAAAAATCTAATGTGTGGTCGCCGTAATTAGAAGCTTTAGCACCAGTCTTTGGGCATTAAGCATTTATTAAAGTATATTAGGGGTTAATAAAGAGAATCCGTGGAGAAAGAAAAGAAACCTGGCTCCCTGCACCTGAAGCTGCTCCTGTCACCACCTCTCATGGAAAAGAAAAAAAGACCCTTTTACCCAGATGAGGCCCCTACATACACAGCTCCAAGCTAATTGGCTGATAGTATTGATAGACAAGACTTACAGGCAGTAACTTCCAGATGCCAGACAGCTTCTGGACGCTTAGTCACGTTTTCTTTTCAGGGGAGTATAACCCTGGTTCTCACAATGTCCCTCTCAGCAGGGTGGTAGCTCTCCAATTCTCACAGATAGGATTTTAACTCCTCTTCCTCACTCACTTCATGAGTATTTTAACCACTCTTTCCTACTTAAAAAATTGGGATAATAATTATGCTACCTCTCTCATAGGGCTGTAAGTTGTGAGAATCAAACGAGATTACATACGACACTTTGTCAACATAAACAGCAGTTGGGGTGGGGGTGGGGGAACCACTACATATAAGTTAGAGAGCATTGAATGAAGGTGAAAAGTGAAGGATGTCCTGATTTCCTCTAGGATCCTTCTGCCTCTACCTTCTCTGGCAGCCAATTCCATTGTTTGGTGTTTAAAAGTTCTTCAAAATCTAATTTTAGTTTGCTGTTCTGGCCGCAGTGAACATTACTTCCCTTCACAAAGCCTTATTTTCCAGTTAAATTGGCCTAGTTACTTTGACTATGAACTCAGCATTCTGTGCCCCACTGCTAAGCCTTTGAACAGGCTGGTTCTCAAGTGTGGAATATACTCTCCATTTCTGCCTCTTCAAATCCCTGGGCTCAGCCCAAGTTCTATCTCCTACCAGAAGACTCAGTTGGTCTTTCTCCTTCCTCAAATTATCGTCAATATCCTTAGTACTTTTCTATTCAAATGTAAATTATCATTTTTTTTTGTATGTTTAGGCTGTAGGAAACTTTGTGTAAGAGGATATCTATGGCATGATGATATTTAATTCAACTGTAGATTATGAGTTTCTCTGTGATCAAACCAAAGTAACACCAGAAAGATACTGAATGGCTTACTAAAGTCAGTTGTACGTTTATAAAGCATTTAACGTGTACCAGGCACTATGCTAAGTGTTGGGAACAAAAAGAAAAGCAAAAAAAAAAATCTTACCTTTAATGAAGGTTACAAGTAAATATGTAGGCATATATAGCAGCTGAATGTATGCTGAAAGGAAAGTAAGCTGGGGGTGGGGGGTGGGGGTAGGGGTGTGAGGCAGACCAGAGATGTCTCCTGTAGGGAGATTTTGAGTGAGATTAGTTATTTTGAAGATGTGAATCCCATAGGGGATGGGGAAGGATAGTTGTTGTGTCTTTTCAGCATTTGATTCTTCACAATCCCTTCTGGGGTTTTCTTGGTTTGCCCTTTCCTTCTCTAGCTCATTTTTTTTTTTTTTTGGTGAGGCAATTGGGGTTAAGTGACTTGCCCAGGGTCACACAGCTAGTTGTGTCAAGTGTCTGAGGTTGGATTTGAACTCAGGTCCTCCTGACTCCAGGGCCGGTGCTCTATCCATTGCACCACCTAGCTGCCCCTCTCCAGCTCATTTTACAGATGAGGACAGGGTTAAGTGAATTGCCCAGGGTCTCACAGCTATTAAAGTATCTGAGACTTCATTTGAACTCAAGAATAGTCTTCTTGCCTCCAGGCCCAGCACTCTATCCACTGAGTCACCCAGCTGCCAGGAGGCCAGGGTTCTTTCTAAACCCCATTATTCAGACAATCCTGCCAAGACTGCAGCTAATGCCTGGGGCTACAACTAGGAAAGTCTGAGGCTAGGTTTCTAACAACCTGTTTGTTGCCTCTTTGATTAGGTGACTTTGTGAGTTTGAAAATCAGTTGCAAACATACAAGATAGGGAAGACCTAGAATAACAGTAGTAGAGATGAAAAAAAAACCACTTTTGGAATGAGTAAATATGTGTCAAAATTATGATATGGCTATTAAAAAGCTAATATAGGGGCAGTTAGATGGCGCAGTAGATACAGCACCAGCCCTGGAGTCAGGAGGACCTGAATTCAAATCCAACCTCAGACGCTTGATACTTACTGTGACCCTAGGCAAGTCACTTAACCCCAATTGCCTCACCAAAAAAAAAAAAAAAAGCTAATATAACCTTAGCTTAAAAGAGAATAATAAAAGCAGAGCATCCAGATGAGGAGGGGTAATATTCCTATTGTAGTCTGTACTAGTTAAGTTATATCTGGAACATTTTGTTGTTCAGGGATCCTCATTTTTAGAGATGTCAACAAACCGGAATATCTTTAGAAGATTCATCAAAAAGTATCATGTGAGGAAAGGTTGGATGAATTGGGGATATTTTAGCCTTGAAAAGAGGAAATCTAGTGTATGTGGAGAGAATAACTATCTTCAGTTATCAGAAAGGTATTCATTTTAAAGAGGAATGAAACTTATTGTCTATCCTTCAGAGGACAAAACCAGGATTAATGGTTTAAGTAACAGAAATAACATGGACATAGATTCAGTTCAATATGAAGAATTTCCAAACAAATAAAACTGTCTTAATAATTGATTAGGCTCATTAGTGAGACAGTGGGTTCTCTCTTATTGGAAGTTTAAGCAAAGGATGGATGGTCACCATCAGTATATGGATTAGAGGAGGTCTGTATACAATTTTACATATCCTGCATTGGGACGAAGGTTGAGCTAGATTATCTTTAAGGTCCCTTCTAGTACTATACTGTGATCCTAAAAAATTTGTTTTCCTCCAAGTTTGATGCAAATGTTGAATAGAACATGCCAATCGATAGCAATATCTGAAGACCTCCTTCCATGCTGACATCAATAACAACCTGTTTTAAAAATTTTTTTTAAAAAAGTTTTAAAAAAGCTACAAAATCACCTAATTGTATAATAATTGAGTGCACATTTCTTCCATCTTGTCTACAAGAAAATAACCTAAAAATAGATTACAAAGAGATTTTGTCTACATGCTTTACTGAAACTAAGATACACTATGATCATGGCACTCTCATTAGAAGTAATTTTGCACTATTTTCAGTACTGGTTCATTGTTATTTTGTTTTTCAAATAATACCTCAAATAATGATTTGTCTCATGGAATTCTGAATGTTTTGTATTACATCTATGGAGAGATGAATTCAACTTAAGACCTACAATCCCACTTGGCTACAGGCACTCCTGATAGCCAAAAGATAATCTTTTGAAAACTAAACTGTCTGGATGAAAGGCAGGAAGTAGTGTTATTTACATGTGTCCTGTTATGCTTATGTGGAGAGCAAATGCCCTTGCTGAGGAAAAAAATGAAATGTTTTGGCACTTTTTCAATCTTGGTTCCTTTTTGCTCTGCCATTTGTTTTCTGAATTTAAACAACCAGGAAGTTGAGTCTTGGCTGCAGGTGGAGGGAGAAAAAAAAAAGCAACAACTGGATTCTATCATGGTGTTGCCAAAATCTTTTCATCTAATTCTTCTTCCCCACTTTGCTTTTCTTCTTCACTCCTCTTGGTTTTTATCCCATTCTTTCTCTTCCCATTCCCTTCTTTACACTCTTAGTATGATACATATCTTAAAGCTAGAAGGGATTTTAGGAGTCATTAATCTAAATCAATCATGTCAATTTACAGATGATGAAACTAAGATACTGAAAATGTAAGTGACTTGCCCAAGACAAAAAATGGCAGGATTAAGAACCCAGGCACATTGCTCCCTTCAATTCACCACTTCTTCAACATGCAAAACATACTTGCCATGAATTTTCCACATACTTCAAGGATCTATGACTTTGTTGAAGTGGGTACACCCTTAACCAACTCTCCCACACTTAGTTGCTGAGACAAAACAATTTGCAACCAAATTAGTAAGGCCTTCTGGAGGTCCACAGACTAGGGGGATTTGCATGCTTTCCTGCTTGGTAGGACCTTTGAAAGACTGCTTTCCCTAAATCTCCTTATCAAAATGAAGCCTAGAAGCTTAACTTTGATCAGTATCTAGTTTGATTAAACACTAAATGTTTAACAAAAGTTCGTTGACTGACTGATCCAATGAACCAAACTGCTACTTTGCTATATGTAAGGAAATTAACAAACTTTAGAGTGCCATAAAAAGCTCAGCTATTGCTATTACCGGGCAGGTGCCACCCGTGGGTGTTCTAAAATCTAATTTTAGGAATTTTGAGGACTCAAACATTTGTTTCTTTTGCAGCAAGCAAAACATCCTCCTAAAAACAAAGCAGTCATTGCACCAAGAAAGCTTTTTGAGGAGGCCTTGTTCACACCCCAGTCACTGGGCTCCACGAGGGACAGACATCAAGTTCAGGGGACTCCACGCGCCGCCAGCGCCAGCGCGGGCGGCGGCTTCGGCTTCACACTTCCGGCGGCCGGGTCATCGTCGGCAGATTCACACTTGGGCCAAGGAGGTGGGTAAGGTGCGAACCTGAGGAGCTTAGCGGGAACCTTTCCCACCGCTCCCCTCCCTCTATAAACGAAGGGAAAGGCTCGGCTGCCCTCAGTCACGGGGCTAACCTCGCAGCCGACTGTGCGTCCGCCCCGGGAGGCTCGCAGCGGGCCGACCTTGGGGAAATTCCTCTTGGACCTGGGCCTGGGCTTGGGCCTGGGCCTGATTCGGGAGACGTTATCCCCAGACACCATCCCCAAAGGCCGCGGGGATTGTCCCGGGGTTCGGTGGAACGGGTTGTTGGCCGTACGTCCTTCGCCTCGGTCGCTGTGCGGTTTTAACTGCAAGATCAGGGCCATCTTCTGATTACGGTGTTCCCCGGGAAGGGGCCTGGCCGCGCTGCGTCGCCTTCTCGGCCGCCCGCCGGTTCTCAGCTCCAGGCAGCTTCGCTAGGCCTCTGTAACCGACCACGTTGCCATGGTTAAAAGTGACGGTTCCTCGAGAATCTCTCGAAAGGGAAAGGTTCGGGTAGGGAGCATGCGCACTCGCATCCTGACCTACGTCGATGTGAGTCGCAGACAGGGGGCGTGGTCTTTGTCGGCGCGGGAGGGGGAAAGCCGAAAGAATAGTTTTCCGGGCGTGCGCAGTCCACCCGGCGACAGCGATTCTATCCCAGCAGTGGGGCCTGCGGCTGCGGAAATGGGTGCCGCTACTGCTGAAGCGGATCGGACTCTCTTTGTGGGAAACCTCGACATTAAGGTGACGGAGGAGCTGCTCTTCGAGCTTTTCCACCAGGTAAGAGGCTGGGATCAGCTCCTTTCACCCCCATATTCGCTTTTCCCCGCCCCTCGCTCCGCAAGGCCTCAGCCAAACGGTCTTGACTGGCGCCGCCTTCGCGCGTGCGTACTAGAGGCCTTTTGACCCGGGGGTCGGGATGTCTTGGCCTGGAGCCAGAAAGAAGTCTTGTGCTTGATTTCTGGGGCGTGGGAGCAGCTTCCTAAGGAGTGAAGTTCTTGGGAATTGTGCTGGGGGCCGGGCGATGGCTAGGGCAGGCCGAGAGCCGCTGTTCTAAGGCGCTAGAGGGACCACGAACTTTGATCCCGGTGGAAAAGATCCACCCCCGTCGGTCATCACCCCCCTGGCTTTGTTGGTCGTTGATCACCTGTTACCACGATTTGACTTTTTAAAAGTTTCCTCGGTCAGTAGCTGCTTCACTTCTCACTTGGTTTGCTTGCGCCTCTGAAGAGGCGTGTGGTGTGGGAAGTGAGCACCGGACATGAAGTCCTGAGAGGCCTAGGTTTGGATTTTAACTCAGGTGCTTATTAAGCCGTGTAATTTGTGGGCAGTTGTCCCAACCTTAGTTTCCTCATCCGTAAAATAGGGGTAATAAAATGAGTTGTTGTGAGGAAGGAGTTTTGTAATATTTTAAGGTGGCACAGAGATGCAGGTTTTATTACACCGAGCCAAAATCCATTTCCAGTAATGGGAAATTACAACCTATGCTCTTTTTCGGCTCTGATACCTATTAATAGTGTTTGGACTATTAGGGAGAAGTCTAGAAAGTTTATTTTGAAATCACATCACTTATTGCCTCCTCTGGAAACCTATTATGTCTTGCATTCCACTTAAAGAAGGGATATTAGAAATATCTAGTCCAACACCTTCATTTTTACAGATGAGGAAACAGGCCCAGAGAGCTTGTGACTTAAGAGGTTAAGTCACACAGGTAGTAAAGTAAGCAGCAGAGCTGGGATTCGAATCCAGGTCCTCTAACTACGAATGCAGTATTTTTTCCACTGTACTTCTTTGTGAGGTACTGATATTTAAACCCCTTAGAGGCAAACTGTACATTCCACTAGTAACACAATGGCATTGATGCTCCTCTATAAGCTTGTCCAAATGAGTTAGGTTTCTTTGTAGTAATAATCATGGGTTCTCACCTGAATTGAAATGCATGTGCTGTATATTTTTTAAGCCCTGCTAGAACTGGTTACTTGCATTTTCTTCCATTTAAAAAATTTACTTTATTTTTGTTCTTTACAAACAGAACATTTTTCAGAAATTGCTTCATTTAACTTTAACTTTATTTTATTTTATTTTATTTTTTATTTGCAGGCAGGTCCTGTAATAAAAGTTAAAATTCCAAAGGATAAAGATGGTAAACCAAAGCAGTTTGCATTTGTGAATTTCAAACATGAAGAATCTGTTCCTTATGGAATGAATCTACTTAATGGAATAAAACTTTTTGGAAGGCCCATCAAAATTCAGTTCAGATCAGGTATCTGTTAAATTTTAAAGAATACATTTTTAGGCAGAATAAAAAATAAATTATCTCAAATTTAAAGTAATGAAGTTTAGAATTCCTAAGTAATGAGGGACAGTGACAACACAGATGATCAATAATATCTCTAATCCTTTTCTTTAAGAGTATTCTTAAAAAGTAGAATTTCCCTTCAGCCAAGAATACAAATGAACAAAGACTTGGCAGAAAGACTTAGTAGTCAACCCTTGACTGATAATTCTAATAACCCACCCTTATGGATATTCCTTCCAGACTTTAGTTTTGTCTTTAGTGGCCATCCTGTGATGATGAGCTTCTGCACATCTAGTTTAGATTATATAGGCATGTAGAACTCCTCTACTCCAGACATGATAGCTCCCTGCCTATTTTTGAACCTTTTCCATTTTATAGCTCTCATTGAGATGATTTCTGCATAGAGTTAGAACTGAAAGGAACATCAGGGAGCATCTAGTCTCTCATTTTTTTGGATGAGGAAACTGACTCATTTCTGTTCATTTCTAATCCATAATGCGGCATTAGAATAGTGCTTCAATGAAGACAATGGTGATGTCTAAATTGATATGTGTACTCTTTTCCTTTTATTCTTAGTTGATAAGAAGCTTTAAATGTGTTCTCTTGGAACTGCTTTTTCATATTATAAATTTTTCTTTGTAATTTGCTCATTTAGGCCACCCAAATTTCATGTTGGTATTTTGCATACTACTTTTTCTACCAGCTGGTGTAGGAAAACACGAGTACCTCTTTTATTAAGAAATCTGGATTTTTATTTAATTTCTCTTAAGTTCAAGTGGTTGCATGTCTTTTATTTGTAAGGAAAGAATCATCTTAAGGAAATTACTCTTTCTGGGCTTTGTTTCTTTCCACAATTTGATTTAACAAATTATAATTGCTGGAGCTAGTAAGGGAAAACTTTCAGCTAATTGCTTTTATGTCTGCTTTAGCCATTGGAATATTGCAGTTTGATTGCATCTTTACCCACTGGGTATTAGTGTTGTGTATAACATTTTGTTTTGTTAACCTATTTCTTACTCTGTTGAAACAGAGTAGAATGTTGAAATGCAAATTATTTCTAGTGTCTGAGATATTAAGGTTATGCCAAACTTAACTTTTTAAAGTTGGATGACCTTGAAAAAAAACAAATTTCAAATATGTTTTCTTCAGGAAGTAGTCATGCTTCTCAGGAGGTTAGTTCATCATATTCCCAGCATAATCTTGGGAATGCAAGTCCATCTAGCATACCACAGTCCACTTCAGCTTCTAGCAGGTAAGAACTACCAGTTCCGGTTAATAAAATTGGTTTTTTGTTTTTTGTTTTGCCCCTCTCCAGAACTTTCTTTAGTGTCCATCACATGATTAATATTAGATTGTAATAATGATAGTAACTAGGTCTTATTCATCTTATGGTATCTTCCTCACTACCTAGCATAGTTTCTTACACATAGAAGGTGCTCATGTAAATGTCTGTTGAATAAATGATAAATTGGTTTAACTTAGGGAATATTGGGCATATTAGAATATTGTTCTTAGAATCCATACTGTGAGACTAGACTGCCTTATAATTAGGTCAGTTTCTATTTAAGGAATTAAATATCCTTGGATGGCATCTATTATATGAATCAACTATTTAATGCCAAATTAAGTTTTATATTAAATTGTGTTATACTGAAATAAAGTTTGAAGATCTAGTAACAGCTTGTATTTATAAAGTTTATCATTAGGTTTGTAAAACACTGTACTATCACATTGCAACAATCATCAGTCAGCCAGCATTTATTATGTACCTACTATGTGCTAGGTGCTGGGGATATGAAAAAAAGGGAAGGTCTCTGAGAAGCTTATATAAATGTATGAGGTAACTTTGGGAGAGAAGGCTGTAGGAGTTAGGGGTACAACAGGAAAGGCTTCATGTAGAAAGGTGAGATTTAAGCTGAATCTGGATGAAAGTTCCAAGAGGTGCAAATAAGGAGAGAATGAATGGAGGCAGCCCAGGAATTGACATTCCCAGAGAAGAGAGAGTTATGTGGGAGGAAAAGCAAAGAGAGGTTGGTTTGGCTCCTGCATGAAGCAAAGGAAAGTACACTAAGGATATATAGGTTGGAGCCAGGTTATGATGACTGCCAAACAAAGGAGTTTACATTTTATTTTAGACGCTATAGGAAACCACTGTAATTTTTCATAGAGGTGTGAGTGACATGCTTAAAATTGCACTTGAGGAAAATCACTGTGACAGGTGCAGAGGATGAATGGAAGAGGGAGAGATTTGAGGTAGGGAGACCAAATTGGCTATTGCAGTGGTCCTTGCAAGAAGAAGTGATAAAGTGAGTCTGAGTTACAGTGGTGGCCTTGTGAATAGAGAAAAGGGTTGGGGATAGAATTGATAAGATTTTGGCAGCTAATTGTAAATTGTGAAGCTGGGTTAATTCCATAATAAAGCCAAATTAGGATTTATTTTTTAAGTTACAAAGTTTTTCAAGTAACTCAAATTATATTCCGTACATCAAGTAACTTTAAAAAGTTAAAAAAATACCTAAAAAGCTCAGGACTAGAATAATGTTTTTCCCTAATAGAAATAGGAAAGTTTGGAAGAGGGGTTGGTTTGGGGGAAAGAAGATGATTCATGATGAGTTTGAGGTGCCAATAGATATCCAGTTGGCAATATCCAAAAGATATTTGGTGATGTGAGATTGAAGCCCAATAGGGATCCTAAGCCTTGATCTATATAGATCTGGGAGTCATCTGCATAGAGATAATCCTGTGGGACCTCATGAGGACACCAGATGAAAGAGTGAAGAGAAAGAAAAGGGTCCAGGACAGAACTTTAGAGGTGTGAGATGGAAAAAGATCCAGCAAAGGAGGTGGGGAAAAGCGGTTAGACAGGAGAAAAACCAAGAGAGAACAGTGTCACAGAAACCCAAAGAAGAGAGAACATCCAAAAGAGAAATGGGTCAGTAGTGTTAAATGCTGCACAGAGGTGAAGGAAAAGGACTGAGAAAAGGCCTTTAGAGTTTGCAATTGAGAAATCATTGGTTCGCTGGCCTATGCTTATTTGTTTTGTTTGACTGTTTATTTAAAAAGGTTTTTTTTTTTCCTTTTTTGGTTTTTATGGGGGGAGCTTAAGGAGGAGAAGCATTTCTAATGATGAAGACTGTTGAAAGTTTTTTAAAAGTGCATAGAAAATATCAGGACTATTTTGAAAATAATATATGGAATGATAGACTTTTTAAAAAAGAGGTGGTACAAAATGGAGTTTTTTAATACAATCTTTTCTGTTCTGTTTATGGGAAATGCTTTTTTTGTGTTTAAATTCAGAGTAAAAAAAGAATTGGTTAGGGTAAGGTCTAGGGATTTTAGGAGTGCAAGGCCTATGCCCTCCATCCTCAATAATAGCGATGATTAATAGATAGCACTTATATAGCACTGTAAGTTTACAAATATTTCATTTTTATCCTCATGACAACCCTGGGAAGTAGGTGCTATTATTATCCTCATTTTATAGATGAGGAAACTAAAGCAGACAGAACTTAAGTGACTTGCCCAGTGTTATATAGGTATTAAGTGAGGCGGGATCTGAACCAATGGGCTTCCTAACTCCAGGTGCATTGCTTTATGCATTGTACTACCTAGCTGCATACTAGAACATAAGGCAGGGTCCTCTGGGGAAGGGTTTGAGGGAAGGAGAGGAAACTAGATTTAGAGCTGGAAGGGACCTGAGAGGGCATCTAGTGCAAACCACGCTACCTCCCCTCTTATTTTATAGATGGGGACAGTTAAGTCACAGGGTCACAGCTAGTGTCTGAAGAGGCCTTTAGCTTCCTGATCCAAGTCCAATGCCATCTCTGTTAGTCCATGCTGAAGAGACAGAATAGTCTCTAAACA
Source organism: Dromiciops gliroides (assembly GCF_019393635.1). NCBI lineage: Eukaryota > Metazoa > Chordata > Mammalia > Microbiotheria > Microbiotheriidae > Dromiciops > Dromiciops gliroides. The sequence continues at coordinate 537,414,533 of NC_057863.1, forward strand.
AGCATGATCAAAATTCAATTAGTGAGGATTAAAAATTTTGCTTTGCTGCAGTGAGGGCCCAGTTGAAATTGGGTGACATAAATTTGTAGCGGATCCTGTAAACTGGGTTGCTTAACTTCCTTAAACTCCCCTTTGTAGCTCCTGAGTTAGGAGGGTAGGAGGCGGGTGTTAGGAGTAATTCAGGGTTGGAGTTGGCTAGGCATGAGTGAAAATGAGCAGGGGCAGGAGATTCAAAAGTTGAATTGGTTAACTGTGGGAGTTCCAAAGTGAAGTCATCAGAAGTGTGATGGCCTAAGAAAGTGTTGAAGTGCATAAGGATTAGAGAGCCTAGTGAAGACACAGAATAAGTTCCAAAGGGGTAATAGACATAGGGAGAGGTAAGAAGATAGGAAGTTGTGATCAGAAAGGAATTTCAGAGTTTTTTAGTATCGAAGTGAAATGTCTGATGCTGTGAACAAGATGTGACTTGAGGTGGAAGGGAGGAGTTAAAGAGATTGAGGGACTAGATGGTTAGGGTGTTTGAATGAACATTAACATGTATGTCAAATTCCTTTAGTTAAAAAGCAAGATTTCGCAGAGGAAAATTTGTGAGCCAGGTACTAAACTTGAAAGGAGGGAGAATGACCTCTAGGGTTCTGTAGAGAACAACCACCATGACCTGAATGGGATGATGGATTTGGGTAAGGTGAAGTTCAGAGGAAGAGAGGTTGCTGAATGATGATGGCAAATGGATAGTCTCAAAGTGATAGCAGGAGCCAAGTTATATTCAGACTCCCAAGAGAACTATGTCTAGAGGTAATATGAGAGAAGATATAGCCATTGCTAGAGAAGGTGAATAGGATTGTAGTGTCTGTCTTCTGTAGGAAGCCAGGTCTCTGAATTCCAGAAAAACCTGACAGGAAGAGGTTTAGAATGGAGAGAGGTTTTTTAATTCTGCATCTGGAATTCTAGAGGGCACAGTGAAAGGAGTGAACTGAACTGCACTGGGTCATGGGTGAGAGGATTGGGAAGTTTGTGAATTAGATAATGGGAGGTGGGGATTGGGGGGGTAGTGATGGTTTACTTTTGGGCAGTGGGCAATTGGGAAAGTAACAGATGGTAGAAGTTAGCTATAGGGTTTCATACTGAACAGAGGAGCAGTGAGTGGGAACAGTTCCATGCTGGAGATGGCAGGTGAGTATAACATTCATGGTCTCCACTCTACATTGGGGTCTTGGTACTTCAGAGGCCCCATGTGTCCCACTTGTAAGTATGTACTAGTTTAGTTATTTTCCCTGATTTTTATTGGGCTGTCCAGAAGGATATTTTAGAAAATTGATTGATATGTTTGGTGACATTAGCTGTTTAAATTGTTAACCCACCCTACCTCTTGAATTGATTATAATTTATATATTTAGGTTATGCATTAAGCATTTAGCAAGAGGGACAACTAGTGGACAGCCCCAATACAGTTGTAAACACACCTTCAAGAAATCTGGAAGGCTGGAAGCATGGTGGCTGAACACCCCTTTTTCCCTTTTACGAGAATATGAGTTGCACAAAATGAAAAGGCATGGATAGGTTGTAATCTGTGTCATTGGTGGGAGATCACATGGAGAGCACAGATTATCCAATATAGGAAATTTGGGAATAATGGGATTAGGGCTTTAAGAATCAAAGTCCTGAGTATATTATAGCTCCTATATATATATAATGGTGAATTCTTTTTTTGAGTAGATATGAAAGGAATATGGATAACTTGACATCTGGATATAATTCTGCACAAATGATACAGAGGTCTTTCTCATCTCCAGATAATCTTCAAAGACAGGTTGTGGTAAGATGTTTTATAATCTGAATTTTGTTAATCAACAAACTGTAGTTTAAATGTTCACAAAATTTTGTATCATGAATTACTATATTCATGGTTTTCCCAAGTTAGAATTAAGCTAGAGAGTTCCTAAGGCTTTTTTTTTGTTAGATTTCATAAATCTCATTTGACATTTAGTCAGATCAATATACACACACATATATAAACGTGTGTGTGTATACATATATATATATAATATACACATACATTAGGGTTTAAGAGCAGAACTGCATTTATTTTCCTTTTATTTACATAATTAACTATAACTCATAGCAACTAAGGCATTTGTGCCATTTCTTAAATTTCCGTTTTTCTTGATAGTATTACCATTTTCTGTCACCTAGATTTGAAAGCTTAGGTTTCTCTTTTTTTCTGTCATGCATCTTGGCTTCCATATCTAACTATTTATCACATTCTGCCAATTTCTTTCTTCAAAATGTTCTTGGGGCAGCTAGATGGCGCAGTGTATAGAGCACCGGCCCTGGATTCAGGAGTGCCTGAGTTCAAATCCGGCCTCAGACACTTAACACTTACTAGCTGTGTGACCCTGAGCAAGTCACTTAACCCCAATTGCCTCACTAAAAAAAACAAAAACAAAAACAAAAAAAATGTTCTTGTATCCATTCCTTCCTTTACATTCCCACCCTCTGGTTTGGGCTTTTATTTTCTTTTACCTTCTATAATGTAGTAGTATCATAACTGATGACAAAGTCAAGCCATCTTGCATATTATTGACATCTTTAAAGCACAGTTTATAATGTTTTACTTTTTTTAAAATTATAAACATTTTTATTTAAAGTTTTTGAGTTCCAAATTTTATTCCTCTTTTCCTTCCCTCCTCCCTCCCTGAGGTGGCAAGCAATCAGATATAAGTTATACATGTGCAATTTTGTAAGACATTACCATAATGCCTTTACTTGTAGTCTATAGTCCAAGCTCCTTGTCTTGGCAATCAGTCTTCTTTACAGTCTGGCCCCAATCTGAAATATGTACACAAATATGATACTCAATGCCCCTTTCTTCCTTGATTTCCTCAGAAGTAATCTTTTTGCTTTGTACATTTTTTTACACTTAGTCTATTCAATTTTTTGTATTGTATATATATTTGTATACCTGTCTTAACTCTCCTTTGAGAGTTTATAAGCTCCTTTTGAGATAGATTCTGTCTTAGTCACCTTTTAATTTTGTCAATGCCATGTACATAATTGGCACTCAAACATTTAGCAAGTGGATTATTTTGATTAGGACCATAACCTAAAATCTGTTTTGGTAGATATTTTGTACTGCCTTTGTTATTCCACTATGATGAGGGATTTATCATATCTTTTAGTATAATTTAAAAAAATTTAATCTTTTCTCTTTTTAAAAAAATTTTGTCCTCAGATGAACAACGTTCTATGGCAGCAGCAGGGATCATTCAGTGGGAAGTTTGTACCTCAGCATTTGGATCAGCCTAGTTTTACACCCTCAGGGCAGCAGCATGGTCATTCATTTAACCTCTCTTCAAGTTCCCAGTGGTGTCAGGACACACCAATGTCACAGAGAAAAAGCAGGCAGAACTCCCATCCCTACCAGTCAGATAGGCTGTATAGCCGTGAGCAGCGTTATGGGGATCATGGATCTGACCATCATTATAGAGGGAACAGAGATGATTCCTACTACGAAGATAGGATGCATGATGGTTGGAGCCATGACTATGATGGGAGAAGAGAAAACAGTAGGGATGGAAAATGGCGCCCATCTCGGCACTAATGTATTAAGATGAACTATAAAAAATATATGGGTCAGAGGTAGACCCTTTTGGCTTTGTTGATGTGGAAATGACTTCTTTGAAAAACTGTAGAAAACAGCTCTGAAAGTTGTTGCATTTCCTTTTTAAAATTTTTTAACTTACCTGCAGTATAATACAGAGAGAGAAAAAAAATAGTGGTTCCAGTTTTATTATATTAACAGCCTTTCACCTCAGGGTTTTATAAAGAGGAAAGGTTTTTTTGCCGAAGAAAGTGCCACAACTCATCATTGTAGTATGTTTAGGAAAAGGGGTGGATTGTAAAGTTTGGTTGTATTATAAAGAAAATATTTTAATTATTTGTAACTTTTTGTAGTGTAACATAATTGTTTTGGTAGTAAATCCTATTTTGGTGTGTGTCTGTGGTAGAATATACATCAAAGTTGATAGTCCAAAATGGCTATCTGTATTTTGTTATTCAACTGGAAAATATTACTTTTCAATGATCCATTTTACTGAAAACAGTATTGAACAAATATCCTTGTAAAATTTGGGATAAATCATATTGGTTTAACTTTTGATAGAACTTAAATGAGTTCTGTAAAGTTTCTTTGAGTTTACCTGCATTGAATTACACAGTATATTCATACATTATACATCAGTAGATATATTCTAATTCAATTAAGAATTTTCATGAATCATGTTTGATATGGCTAAAAAATTACTCAGGAAGTATTAAATCTCTCCAAGGATATTTTGTTTTTTGTTTTTTTAACATTTAAAAGACTCTAATGATACTCATGTGTACCCCTTTTATTTCCCACAGAAAGTTTTATCAGTGCGTAAGACAAAATGGTTACACATTTTACTGAAATATACTTTTGGGAGCAAGGAAGGGTTTCCCAGCTCTGCCTTCACTGCCTGAGTTACTTCACTGCTTTTTCATTTTTAACATTTTTAAGTGCCCAATGGATATATAGAGGTTTTGTTTTTGTTTTTTATGGGAACTGTACTTAGCTTGTCTTATGTGATAAGCACGTGAGAGAACTTAGTCTTAAAATTCATTGGATTTTAAGATCTTGTTTAATGAACAGGTTTTAGGTGTCAGAAGTATATTGTGTTTCCATTTACATATAAAAAAATAAAATTATTTGTAAAATCACATTCCTTCAGATGTTTTGACCATTTTTGTTTATACAAGATCTAAGCCATTTCTTTCATGTATTGCTTTTATAAGACCTTTGCCAGGGAAGAGTTTTGCCGCTGAATTCAAGAAGTTGCATATGAAAGATTAGGCCTGCCCCGTTATTTCACTTTCAAACAGTAGTTAGGGGGCAGTTAGATGGTGCAGTGCATAGAGCACCGGCCCTGGAGTCAGGAGTACCTGAGTTCAAATCCGGCCTCAGACACTTTCACTTAACCCCAATTGCCTCACTAAAAAAACCCAACAACAACAAAAAAAACCCAGTAGTTAGGTGAAAGTTAAAGTTAATAATTTTAACTTGGTGTCTATTAGATGTACCCTGAAATAAGTGTCATAAACTGGGGGCAGCTAGGTGGCACAGTGGATAAAGCACTGGCCCTGGATTCAGGAGTACCTGAGTTCAAATCCAGCCTCGGACACTTGACACTTACTAGCTGTGTGACCCTGGGCAAGTCACTTAACCCTCATTGCCCCAATTAAGTGAAATAAACTTTTTAAAAACAGCTGTTTAATAATTTCAGCACTATACTAATTAAACATCATTTCTGTTCTGTAGGCCTTTGTATAAGGAAGGGATTTTACTTTTCCAAATTTTCATATCATATTTACTTTGTAAAACTTAATCAGTTACCTGTATTATGGAAAAATTTGGACGTGTGTACACATACGTGTATATACACATGGGCAATATATACATATATAATATGTATAAGCATATATAAAATATATTAAAAACTAGGCATTATCTCCATTTTACAGATGATAGGCTCAGAACTTAAGTGACTTGCTAATGGTACAGCTGGTAATTTTTGGTGTCTGGATTTGAGCCCAGATCTCCCGACCCCTGTTGCTTTTTCCACTGTGCCAGCTGATGGCTCTGATAGGTGAGCTTTTGACTTTTCTGTCCTGGAGCTAGTCCCCACTCCACTTCCTGGCCATCATCTTCATCACCTGCCCACTTCCCAGTGCAGTGTTGATTTTAACCCCTGGGTCTTCCCAATGTGATAGGTGAGTTTTCACCTTTATCTTGCTAGGAACTAGGCCTCCATGCCACTTCTCAGCAACCCATTCCACTCCTCTCCACTCCCTATGTCTCTCCTACTTTCTAGCTTCCCTTGATGTGTTTTCTTCCTCCATTAAATGTAATCTCTTTGAGGTCAAAGACTGCTTTTGTTTGTATTTCTATCCCAAGCATATCAAACAGTGCCTGGTACTTAGTGCTTAATAAATATTTTATGCCTTTAATTATGTAGTCCATGCCTTTAATTATACAGTCTATGAAAATATTTTTTTTGACTGCCACATCATGTCTCATTTAGTAGTGCACTAAAATCTAAAGGTCTCACAAAAGCTAGTGCTTAGCCATCATCCTGCACCATCTTGTACCATTCTGCATTTGGGTAGTTGATTTTTTTTTTTAGCCCAAGTGTAAGAGCTTACCTTTAACTCAATAAAATTTTATGTTAGATTCAGAATATTGTTTTAACTGTTGAAATATTTTTGGATCATAATCTTGCAAATACAGTAAGTATGCTATCTATGCCAAGTCATTGATAAAACTAGACAGCACAGGACTGAGGGTGTCTTTCCCTCTTCCCATTCCCCAAATCTCCAGTTACCCTAGTACAATCCTTCATTATCACCCTACTAAAGTATTGTAGTAGAATGGTGGTTTTTAAACTTTGGTTTTAGGACCGCTTATATATTCTTAAAAGTTATTGAGGATCACCCAAAGAGTTTTTGTTTCTGTGGGTCATATCTATCCATATTTACTGTATTAGAAATTAAAGTGGTTAAGTATTATTTTGAAAATAGTTTTGGTCCCTAGAAATGTGCAGGCATTGAGGGGGAGGCACCCCTCCCTTTAGGAACTGCTATGATAGAACAAGAAAGGAATCAGAGCTAACCAGAGAACAGATTCAGGAAGCCAGAAGCTGTCTACACTTTAGGATTTTCTCCTTTGCCTCTAGATTTTTTTAATACATTGAATCCTTCCATAGTTAAAAAGTGTTTTTGAGCTTTATCTTCTCTAATTGGAGTAACACCAAAACCACCCAATCTTTTCCCATCTAATCAGGAAGTAAAATGGAAGTCTTCCTTGATAATCCCTGTTAGTAGTGACTTTCAGACTTCATGTAGTACTATATTTTATATATATTATGTAAATGTGAATTCTTATGTGTATCACTTACACCTTGCCTGATGCTTTTGTGTGATAGTGGATAGGGTGCTGGGCTTGGAGTGCTGGACCTGGATTCAAATAAATCCCAAAACTATGTGAGTTGTGGGGAGGCCACTTTACCTCTCTGAGCCTTGCATGAGCCTCTGAAATGTTATTTTATTATAGAGAGATTGTCCCCACATCTATGAAATCACAGATCCTTGAGGATCTACTAGATTAAGCTTCCTGAAGGCAAGAACCATGTGTATTTAAAATTTGATCTCTTCTTTAGTATCCAGCACAGAACTCCAGTGTATAATAGGTATTTGATCACTGCCACCCCTGCAGCCACTAGCTTTCTCCAGGCTCTTTCCCAACATTCTGCATGAATTAAGTAATAGTATTGGTTGAAATTTAGGTGTCAAAGTAGGACTTATAATATCCCTTCATACTCTGATGTAGAACTCTAAGCTTAGGTTTGTTGCCAGTCACATATACATAATAGCATGGGAAGAAATTTGGAAGCCAAGATTGAGAAGGAAGATGTTGCCTTGCTGTGGCTCTACTGGTTTTGGTCTTTCTCTCCCCACTCCCCTTCCTTTTTTTCCTCATTTAAATGGGAGAACTCAAGCATCCTTGGACTGTTTTTTGAAAGTGTTCCTAAAGTGATTTCGAAGGGCTGAATGTTGACAATCAGGAATCGATGGGAGTAAAAGGGAACTTCAAAACCCTAAGTCAGATAAAGAATTGAGGCAGATGAGTTGCTTCAGGTGAGTAAGGAAGAAGAACTACATAATGTCTATGAATTCTACTTAGCTAGGTGTTCTATATTCCAAAAGAGCTTGACTTGAAAGCAAGACTTTCCTTCCAGAAAGAATAGCCACACACAGCTAATCCTTGGAACTGACAGATTCTCTTCCTGCGGATAAAATGATTGGGGTTTTCCATACTCTGAGGACTGGCTATGAGAATGACCTGGTTCTTGTTGAAAGAGCTAAAGTCTAATAAACTTATATGGTCTAAGGCAAAAATCTGGTGATAGAGGCCACTCCTCTTGGGGAATAGCCCCTCATCTGAGGACTCTTCGAAGAAACCTAGAAGCTTGCAGGAGAGAGAAGCTTTCTAATCATATATCTAGCAGATCACCACATAGCAGCGATGAGTCTACCAAAAATGGGAAGCAGGTCCAGGGGGTGCAGCAAAGTGACATCACCAGAAGACACTGAAAGCCTTATTGTAGACGAGTGAGTTGCACTTCCACACATTTGCCTTGGTCATGAATTCTCTATGTGTGCCCCTCCACAGGTACATCTAGGCCAGGTCCCCTCGGTGTATATCTTGATGGTCATTTCCCTAGGGGTATCCACTCTTCTCACTGATGGCGTGAGGCTCTGTAGGAGTGGGCTCTGGCTTTATGGGGGATATGTTTTATTGTCACTTTTATTACAATGCTATTTCCCTGAATTCCTTTTAATTTTAGCTAATCCGATCAGTAGTAAGCATCCGCTGATTTTTCCCTTTTCATCATCTCTCCCATCCAAGAGATCCTCCAGCATCTGAAAGGCAGCATGGTCTAGTGGATAGAATATTGGAGTCAAGAAGACCTCCCTAGACAGCTGAATGACCCTGGGCAAGTCAGCTAAACTCAATCTCAGTATCTTCTGTAAAATGAGGGAGTTGGACGTGAGCTTTCAGGTCCCTTCCAGCTCCAGATGGTGCTGTAAGAACTGAGCTCGAATACCTCTATAGATACTTATTCTGGAACCGTGGTCAATTGAAATGGTAGCCTGTGCAGGTTTTGTGGTGAAGAGAAAAGAAATAAGGTAAGGGAACTGAAACTACCATGTCTGCATAGTTCAGCTGAAGGAATTGGAGGGAGTGGGGCTTAGTTTAGAGAAGAAATGATTTAGGAGGGACAAGATGAGTGTTCTCAAAGTTTTGCAAGGTTTTCATGTGGATGAGGGATTAAATTAACAATTTTACCTAACTGGCTCCAGAGGGCAAATACTTAGGACCAATAGGCAGGAGTTACAAGGGGAACTGCTTAATTAGTTATCTCAAAGAACAGGTTGCCTCCCCAGAACACGGATTTCCCATCACAAGAGGTCTTCAAGCAAAAGTTGGTTGATTGCTTGTTTGGGGATATGGAGAGGTTATGGGAGGAAAACCCAATCTAAGTAGCAAAACATTTAATTCATAAATTAGAACTATTAATAAATGAAGCCCTAAAGGGAAAAAAAATCTCTGCCCACCAAACAAACATTTGGGCAAGTCTATCTTTTTAGGTGGCATAGTAGATAGAGAGCTGGGCCTGGAGTTAGAAACACCTGAGTTCAAATCCAGCCTCTGACACTAGCTGTGTGATCCTGGGCGAGTCACTTAATCCTGTTTGCCTCAGCTTCCTTATCTTTAAAATGATCTGGAGAAGGAAGTGGCAAATCACTTAAGTATTTTTGCCAACCCCCCCCCCCCCAAAAAAAACCCAACAACACATGAGGTTATGAAGAGTAAGACAACAAAAATTAGTGAACAACAAATCTATCTACGGTTTGGCTGCCTATAAGTATCTGTCTATCCATTTGTCTATTTTTTGCCTGTCTCTCTCTGTCTCTGTCTCTCTCTCATCTTCTTTCCAGAAGCAATTGTATGCCTTGTTAAGAGTACCAAGACAAATCTTTTTCTTATGAAAAATTTTACTTTAGCATAAATGTGGCTAAGGAAAGCATTAAGGAAAAAACTCCTTGATATGTTTATGTCTGATTGCTTTATTCCATATCATCTTCCTATTAGAATTTACATTTATTGCTATTTTGGGAATAGCAGAGAATTAGTGTAAAGGAAATCTAAAACATCTCCAGGCTTAATTCCCTGATGATTAATAATCAAGAGAAGTGCTCTCCAAGGTTAAGCACTCTTCAACTTTTTTTTTTTTAAATAGGAAGCAAAGCAGGACAATTAGAATGGAGCCTGATTGACAGGAGGCCAATTTTTATTAGAAACAATGAAATGGTTTGTGTTTCTGAAACAATGAAATGGTTTCTGCAAGGCATTCTGAAGTAGTAAATGGAAGGTGGGCTTTGAAGTAAGGATGACCAAGGTTCAAGGTCTGCCTTAGTCAGGTGCTAGTTGTGTGACCAAGGACACAGTCTCACAAGAATTTTCCACGATTATAAATGACAGGGGCAGCTAGGTGGCGCAGTGGAGAAAGCACTGGGCTTGGAATCAGGAAGACTCATGTTCATGAGTTCAAATTAGGTCTCAGACACTTATTAGCTGTGTTACCCTGTGCAAATCATTTAACCCTGTTTACCTCAGTTTCCTCATCCATAAAATGAGCTGGAGTATTAGGGTGTTTGGTGGTGTTCCCATTCAAAATAAAACTGCTACTATGGCATGTAGCCCTGCAACAATTCCCTTAAAATGAAAAGGGAAGTATGTCCTGAAGTCTGTTGGAAATTTCCATGATTTGAAAGTTTTGTTGGGGCCTGAGGCCAGCTGGCTAGGATGCTGAGGTTACTGATAGCCTCTGAAGAGCAGTATGCTAGTTGGGCAGCTGCTGTGTTCCTGATCGTGATTTAAAAAAATAATGAAATACTCTTTGGCAAAAAGCCTCCCCTGAGGAGAGTGTGAACAGATCCTTTTTACCTGCTTTGTGCTAATTGCTGCCATTACTCTAAAAACCATTATCATCCTCACCTCAAAGTTCCTTAGCCACTTTGTAGAATCCTGCCTATCTCAACAGAAAAGCCAAGAGTCTATGTTCCTTTTGGACTCGTTATTTTATATTTAATCAGCCTTCTACAGTAAGAATCAGCCTGTTCAGAAATCAGTATTGAAGCAACTGTAAAGTTCCACTTCAGAATCATTAGATTGGCAGAAATTAATAAATCAAAGTGATTAAACTCAATGAGACACAGCATGGCATAATGACTAGAGGGCCAGTCTTGGATTCAAGAAGACCTAGGTCCAAGGACTGCCTCTAACACATATTAGGCTGTGTTCAGTTGCTTAACCTCTCAATGTTCCAATTCAGTTCTTTAAGACTAAATTACTTACAGAGGCAGCTAGGTGGCGCAGTAGATTGAGCCCTGGCCCTGGAGTCAGGAGGACCTGAGTTCAAATTTGACCTCAGACACTTGACACTTAGCTGTGTGACCCTGGGCAAGTCACTTAACCCCAACTACCTCACCAAAAAAAAAAAAAAGAAGGCTGAATTACAGTTTTTCAATCTGCACTGGTGGGAAGAGTTTTCTATACCAGCAATAGAAATGGACCCCTAATCTGTATGTAAGTCTCCCTACAGGCTACATATTGATTGAGAGAGCCACACATGAACAATACCCATGTTTACTGTATTTTTATTTTGCTAAATATTTCTCAATTGCATTTTCATCTGGTTCTGGCTGCACCTGCACCAGTGTTTGACACCTCTCCTCTACACTGATGAAATCACTGATCTCTGGACCCTCCCCCCACTTTCAAAAAAAAAAAAAAAGCAAACCAAGAAACAACATACCTCCAGTTACCAACCTCTGTATATCTGAAAGGAAACAAGTACATTTATTCACCACCACTAGTAGCCAAATAAATTGGCCCAGTCTTTTAGAAGAACGATTTGATAATATATAGCAAGAGTTAAATCTGATCCTACTCTTTGGCTCAACAGCTCTCATTAATTACACGAAGCTTTAATGTTTGCAAAACACTTTAGAAGTGGTATCTCAGTTAATCCTTAACCCTGCAAGGTATATATTATCCCCATTTTATAGAGGAGGAAACTGAAGCAGACTTGCCCAGGGTCACACAGCTAGTAAGTGTCTGAGGCAGGATTTGAACTCATCTTCCTAACTATGGATCCAGTAGGATATCTAGTGTCACCTACACAAAAAATTATAATATTAACATTAAATAATTATCTGTACAGTGGTATCTATAGCAGTGTTATATTAGAGAACTAGAAACAAATTTCTAGTGTTAGTGGAATGACTGAACCAATTGTTGAATCTTCATACAATGGAATGTTATTGTGTTGTTTACAAGGCAAAAATGGTGACTTCCCACCAGCCACTGTAACTCTTATGTGGACTTATTGACCAAAGGTTAGCAAATGCCTATCCAGTCTCTGTGATATTGAATTCCTGACTGCTGAGAAGGAAAACCTCCAATCCCTGCTGTCTGCCCTCTCATTCCCATCTTTAATCCTACACCGCAATGTCCTATTCCCTATCTGCCTGTCCCTTCCAATGGGCCTTTTGGAATTCCTGAGCTACAACTCAGTTCCGGCTTTATAACGAACAAGCTCTCCCTCAATCTAGGCTTCTTGATCATGTTCCTTCGACCCTCAAATCCTTTGGTCCCTTGTTGTATCACCCCCTCATGCCTTTCTGGCTTCTAGCATTGGGTTACTCACCTTATCTGCTTCCTTTGCTCCTACTTTTAAGTGCTATTGAATGGAACTGGTACAAGTCACACAACCATGTTCACTGGCTCTACTAGAAATTTATGTTAGCTGAGCTCAACTGGGTCCTCATTTCCATAAGGCAGTCCTTGGGGCAGCTAGGTGGCACAGTGGATAGAGCACCAGCCCTGGAGTCAGGAGTACCTGAGTTCAAATCTGGCCTCAGATACTTAACACTTACTAGCTGTGTGACCCTAGGCAAGTCACTTAACCCCAATTGCCTCACTAAAAAAAAAAAAAGAAAAAAAAAGATCATAAGGCAGTACTTTCTACTCTTCCCTCATTGATGTCTGTCCCAGACAACACAATGGTAGTCCCAAATCCTCCTCCCACCCTCTCAAGTGCATACTTTGTGCATGAGAAAGTCAAAGTCATATGCTTTGAGTTTCCTCCAGTCCCCACATCTCACAACCCCTATCTTCCTCTTTATTTCTGATGAAGAAAGGTGTTTTTCTCACCAAGGCCAACCCCTCAGTATATATCCTCAGGGCTATTGTGAGGGTTAAATGAGATAATATTGATAATATGATTTGTAAACCTTAAAATGCTATATAAATATTAGCTATTATTACTCTTGATTCTATCCTCTTCTGTCTTCTCTGGCAGGCTCTCATCTTTAATCTCTCCTCACCTACTCTTTTCTTTTTTGCTGCCTAAAAACACATTTAAGCCTCCTTAATCCTTAAAAAAAAAAACCCTCACAAAATCCCATCATCCAGTTTTCCACCTAGACATCATTGTATATTTTCCCTGTCAAACTTCTTGAAAAGGCATCTACATTTGTTGTTGCTTGCTCTTCTCTGTGGTCTAGCTTCTGATCTCATGACTCAATTGAAACTGTTCCCTCCAACATTACTAATGATCTCTCTCTCTTTTGGGGGGGGGGCAGGGCAATGAGGGTTAAGTGACTTGCCCCCAGGGTTACACAGCTAGTGTCAAGTGTCCAAGGTCGGATTTGAACTCAGGTCCTCCTGCATCCAGGGCTGGTGCTCTATCCACTGCCCCACCTAGCTGCCTCACTAATGATCTCTTAATATCAGATCTGGTGCTTCTAAATCCTTTTTCTGGACACCATTGACCTTTCTTTCCTTTTAGATAAATTCTCCTGGTTCTTCTATCTGACTGGCTTTCCATATCCTTTATGGATCATAAGACATATCATGTCTACTAATGGTGGGTGTACTTCATGACCATGGCCTAGATCATCTTCTCTTTTCTCTCTACACTTTCTCACTTAGTGTACTCACCTTCCTTGGGTTCAGTTATCTCAAGGCAAATGATACCCAGCTCTATATATCTAACCCTAGATTAGCCCTAGACTTGTCTGAGCTCCAATTGCTTATGATAGGACTTTTCCAAATGGATGTCCTATGGAGTCTCAAACTCAGAATGTCCAAAAGTGAAATTATCTCTCTCCCTCTTTCAACCCCACCCACCCACCCCAATTTGACCTTCTCCAATTCTACTCCAGTTCTACTAGTCAAAATCTTAGTGTCATTCTGAGCTCCTCACATCCATCCCTCAACTAATCAGTTGCCAAATCTTGTCATTCCTCTCTCCCTGACACCTATTATATATGTCCCCTTTACTCATTCAATCACCACCATTATTTAGGTTCTTACCACCTTTTGCCCAGACTATTGCAGTAGCCTCATATTTAGTCTTCTTGTCTCAAATCTCTCTGCACTATGATCCATCATCCCAAAATAATCTTCCTTAAGCACAGATCTGACCATGTCACATCCCTACTCGATAAATACCAGTTGCTCTTATTTACCTCTAGGATAAAATGTAAATGTCTCTTTCTGGTTTTTAAAGTTCTTTACAATCTGGTCCTTTCTTATCTTTCTAATTTACTTTAATTTACCTTTCTAATCCTCTTCTGTTTTATACCCTTTCACAAACCCTACATCCTAGTGTTCCTGATGTACTTGCTGTTTTCCCTCTCAAATGTATGTGTCCCCTTTCTTATCTCCATGCCTCTCCACTGGCTATCCTCCATACTAGAAATATTTTCCCTTCTCATCCCTGTGTATTGGCATACATATTTCTTTCAAAGCTCAGCTTAGCTGCCACCTTTTACATGAAACCTTTCTTGATCCCTCCCACCTCAACTGCTAGTACCATCTCTCAGAATTATGATAGCTGCATTTATACAGTGCTTTAAGGTTTACAAAGTGCTTTATACATGTTATCTCATTTTATTTTCACAATAACCTTGTGAGGTCAAGGCTGCTATTACTCCCATTTTACAGATGAAGAAACTGAGGCTGACAAGAGGTCAAGTAATTTACTTAAGGCTACACAGTGTCTGAGGCCAAATTTGAACTTGGGTCTTGATGACTCCAGGTCCAGGGCTCTATCCACTATACCAGTAATATAAAAACCTCAAATAGAAATTAAGGGCAAAACAGCACTTACAGATCCCTGTAGAGGCATATTGACTTAGAAACCACATATTAACATTATTTATGTTTGATTGTATTTTAATTTATTTTGTTAAATATTTCCCAATTACATTTAATCTAGTTCAGGCAGGTCACGTATTTGAAATCTCTGCATTATACCACCTAACTGTTTCACAAGTGTACCTTGTGTGTGTGTATAAATGCATATGTATATGTATCATATACACTTGTGTGTAAACAGATCTATACATGTGTATACATATATACATACACACATATGCCCTCTTTAAGAAACTTCAGTAGCTCCCTATTCTAGGATCAAATATAAATGTCTCCATGTGACATTTAAAGCTCTTCCTATCTAATATTCTTACATCTATCCAGCCATGTTTGCCTCCTTGCTGTTCCTTATTAGTCATGCTCTCTCTCCCATCTCTGTGCTTTTGTATTGGCAATCTTTCATATTCTCCTTCCTCACCTCCACCTATTAGAGTTCTTGTCAAATACAGAGGAACCCCTGCACCTCCCCCTGTTCGGTGTACTGGCATGTGGTCCTGGATCAGACTCATTGCTAGGTGTTGCCAAGTTTCTAATGAAAGGATTAGGCTCCCCATCCTCATACTCACTGGCTAACAACCCTTTTTCAGTAGGAATTTGGCTTGGAAGGACCCATTGAACACCTAAGGATTTGGAAAACAGAAGGTGATAGTTCATAAGTTATAATTCAATCTCACAGGTCTGAACTTTATGGGTTAGTGCAGAGGATGGGATCAACCCTGACAAAGTGGACCATCTGGCAAGGGAAGAATATCATTAGACTAGATATTGGGAATTTTTACTATGAAATGGTGAGCCAGGCAAATGAGGGAGTTAGAGCACACTGGCTAGACCTTTGCCTTGGGCAAATGTATTTTACAGGCCAGGGAAGGAAGTACCAAGGTTAGACTCCCACCCACAGTTACTCAACCCCTTCCTAAGTTATGGCTTAGAGATCTGAGGGTTTCCCCAAAAGGAGGCAAGTAAAAGTACCCAATGTACAAACATGGATCACATATTGGACAAGTAACTTATTCTTACACAAAGAGAAATGCCAAAGACAGGAAGAATCACAATGCACTGGGAAACATATAACTATAGTGTTCTGTGCTGGGTCTGACTTAAGCCAGTACCCTGATCGTTCGGGTTCAATCCTGAACCAAAATGAGACAACCATTCAACAGTTAAAAGATTTACGTTAGCCAGAGAAGTTGGTAGGAGGATAATATTCACCAAGGATAGCCATTGATCACCCCTTGAGTTATTCAGTTGAGTGAAGCTCCTATCTGATCCACCAGCTTAACAGGAGACTCTACAACTCCTCCCTGCTGCCTTGTACTCCAGTGATGAAAAAGTGATGTTGACAGCCTGATCCCTTAGTATCCTGAGCCAACCTAGTCTTGAGGAAAGTCTTAATGACTTTTAAGGAAAAAGTACTCAGGGGTTAGGGGGTTAGCACATTGTTTCTACCATAGGGGTCAGCAAACTACCTCCCCATGAGCCAAATGTGGCCTATTTTTAGACAGTCTGAGTGCTAAGATTTTCAATATTTTAAATTGGTTGGGGGAAAAAGTGTATTTCATGACAAATGAAAATTATATGAAATTCAAATTTCAGTGTCCATAAATAAAGTTGTATTGGAACCCATCCACATTTATTCATTTACATATATCTAAGACGGCTTTCACACTACAACAGCCAAGCCGAAGAGTTGTGACACAAACCGTATGTGGATTTCTCATCAGTTAACCCTGCTGCTTGGTGCACTACAAGCTGCTGTGATGAAACTATAATTTGCAGCCTTTCAAGTGCATGCCACCTGTATCGATGGTACCACGTCTTGCTGCAGTGTGTACTCTTTTAAAAAAATTATTATTTTTAATACTGTATACCCATTGTGTCAAAATAAGAAGAGGAAATTAGGCTTCAAAATGCTGTACTTTTAAGGCATGGGGAAGATCATTTTGTTACCTAATTAGATGGCAAAGCATTGTGTTTTTTATGCAAGGACACCAAGTATGCTAAAAGAATACAAGTTTCATCTACATTACTAGAGTAAGCACTCATCACAATATTCTCAACTCATAGAACAGCGACAGTCGGAAAAATTAGACAATTTAAAATGGAATATCTCATTACACCAGAATTTCTTGACAAAAATAAAATAAAAAAAAAAGAAAATGAGGCTGTAACTAAAGTAAGTTTCCCATTTGTTGGCCAAGCCAGGAAAGCCAGTGGTGGTAGTGAGGTTACCTAAGTCATGTTTGATTGTAGCAGCCAAATAAAATGTCCAGAGAAAACTTGTTTAAGATTATTAGCTTTTCAGCTCAATTAAAATCATATGCTTGTGATATCTGTATTTGTCAGTAACTATTTGTGTGAAAAGATATTTTCACAGATGAAATATATAAAATCTCATTACAGATCAGCATGATCAGATGAACATTTGCAGTTGATTTTGATGAAAATAAGCACTAACTTTGAACCCCAACTAAGTAAAGTGTTATCTCCTGTCAAAAGGAATTCATTCTTCTCATTAGTAGACCTGTATCACCAAAAAAATGTGCTCAATTACGATGATTACATTTAGAATTCTGTCAATTAAAATGTGTGGAAATTTGTTTCCTCTTGTTATATAAGTAGCTACATAATATCCTCAAATGCCTCTGCACCTGCAAAGCCTGAAATATTTACTATATGGTCCTTTACATAAAAAGTTTGCCAATGCCTGTTTGACCACATACAGTTATAATCAGTTGGGAGGCTACTATTTTGAGACCAAGTAAAACATATAGCAGTTGTATAATGCTGCTCACTATGCATTTCACATTTTACTTTGGAAGTGGACCCTGTCTAATCAAACTGCCAAGTTTTCTTCATGGTCTGCCTTCTAGGGGCACTTGAGCTCTCCAGGGCAGAAATTTTCTAGGCTGTTCAAAGTTTCCACAGACACCAGTGGCACTGCCCTGGATACTGCTGCTGCTCTGCTACAATGTGTCACTTGGCATTTCAAGCCTCTGAGAATACAGAAGTAGATTCTCCCCAAGCTTCCATGAGGCTGATTTGAACCAGGCAGGAGATGTCTGCACATACTCTCAGGAATGGTCCCCATGAGCCAGTTTATCATCCACATTACAGTTAACTTTCTTTTCTTTTTTTTTGGTGAGGCAATTGGGGTTAAATGACTTGTCCAAGGTCACACAGCTAGGAGTATCAAGTGTCTGAGGTCGGATTTGAACTCAGGTCCTCCTGAATCCAGGGCTTTATCCACTGCACCACCTAGCTGCCCCTTACAGTTAACTTTCTTAAGGTTCATTTCAAGCTTCACCTTCAGCCAGTTGTGTTATCTGGAGCATAGAGCCGCTGGTGCCTTCCCCAATAAGTTATTTTGAATCTACTGTGTATCATATATATGTGAATAGAAACATGTAATATATGCAAATATTATATATCTATAACACATAAAACATGTGTATCTAAGTTGTCTTATCCTAGAATGTAAGTTCCTTAAAGGCATGACCACTTTTTCATTTTCTTGTTATCTCCAGGGCTTAGCAAAATACCCGGCACCTAATAAATGCCCACTAAATGCTTGGCAATTTATTGCTTAAAAGTTCCTTGAGGTTAAGGTCTATTTTACTTGTGTCTTTGTATCCCCAATGCCTATTCCAGTGCCCTGGTACTTAGGTGCTTAATAAATGTTTGTTGATTTATGTGTCTTTTAAAATTTTTTTAAACTTTTTATTTTATTTTTGGTGAGGCAATTGGGGTTAAGTGACTTGCCCAGGGTCACACAGCTAGTAAGTGTTAAGTGTCTGAGGTCGGATTTGAACTCAGGTCCTCCTGACTCCAGGGCTGGTGCTCTATCCACTGTGCCACCTAGCTGCCCTTATTTATGTGTCTTAATAAGCATTTATTAAGTTCTTACTTTGTGCTAGGTACTGTGCTAAGCTCTAGGGAGACAAAAAGAGGCAAAAGACAGTTCCTACCCTCAAGGAGCTCATAATCTAATGGAGGAGACAACAAGCAAACAAGTAACGTACAAATAAGCCATATATAGGATAAACAGGAAATAATCAACAGAGGGAAGGCACTAGAAATGAGGGGTTGGGAAAGGCTCCCTGTAGAAGATGGGGTTTTAGTTGGGATTTGAAGGAAGCCAGTAGGCAAAGATGAGTCAGGAGATCATTATAGGCATGAGGGACATGGGGGTGGGGGGTGGGGGAGGAGGTGGGGAGGCAGAGTATGCCTGGTGGTGGAGTATCTTGTCTGTGGAACAGAAAGGAGGCCAGTGTCACTGGGAGTAAGGTGTAAGCAGACTGGAAAAGTAGGAGGGAGCTAGGTTTTGAAGGCTAGAGTATTTTGATTTTGATCCTAGAGACAATGGAGAGTTTATTGAGTGAGGCTTGGACCTGTGCTTTAGGAAAAGTCACTCTGGCAGCTCAGTGGATGATGTAGTGGGGAGAGACTTGGGGTAGGCAGACCAGCATGCTGATACAATAAGTCCAGATATGAAGCAATGAACAATGTCAGAGGAGAGAAGGAAGTATATTAAAGAGATGCTGCAAAGGTGAAATTGACAGGTTTTCATAACAGCTTAGAAAAATGAAGATCTAAGAGTATCCAGGAAGGACACCTATGGTTAGAGGGTGTGACCTAGAAAAGATCTAGCAAAAAAAATTGAGTGGTCAGAGGTAAGAGAACCAGGACAAGAGTGGTATTCCAAAAAGCTAAAGAAAAGATAGTATCAAAGAGGAAAGGATGATCAATAGTGTCAAAGGCTGTGGAGAGGTCAAGGAGAATGAGGATTGAGAAAAGGCCACTGGATTTAGTAATTTTAATTAAGAGAGCAATATCAGTGGAAATGATAAGGTCAGAAGCCAGGTTGTAAGGGGTTAAGAAGAGAGTGACACAAGAGAAAGTGGAGACACCAAACATAGACAGCCTTTTCAAGTTTAGCCACAAAGGACAGAAGTGATATAGGATGATCCTGAAGATGGAAGTATCAAATGAGGGTTTTAAGATGGGGGAAACATGGGAATGTTTGAAGGAAATAGGGAAGGATCCCCTACACAAGGAGACAATACTTCCATTTTAGTGTGTGAGAGAAATGGTCACTATGCCTATGAAAGTTTCACCTGATTTCATCTTAGAGGGAGTTTTCTAGTGTATCTGTTCTGGCCCTGAGCTATCATATTTTTATCAATGAATTGGGCGAAGGAATGAATGGCTTTTGAGAATCAGGATCCAAAAAGATTTTGATAGTTTAGAGTGTTAGATCAAATGTAATACAATGAAATTTAATAGGAATAAGTGTAAAGTCTTACAATTGGGTTAAAAAAATAAGCTTTACATGTACAAGATGAGGTGGGGAGATAAAGTTTGACGAGATGATCTTAAAGTTTTAATGGACTGCAAACCCAACATGAGTCAGTAGTGTTATATGACAGATAAAAATAACTACAATGAGATCTTAGGCTGCATTAAAAGAGTCTACAATGAGAGAGTTGATAGTTTGGCTATATTCTGCCTTAAAGATCACCTGGTACATTGTGTTCAGTTCTACATTTCACATTTTAGGAAGACCATTGACAAGCTGGAAAAAGTTTAGGAACCTTTCTAGACTTTTAAGTTTCCTTATGGGTAAAATTAGAGGGTTGGACTACAGGATTTCTAAGGTTACTTTCAGCTCTCCCTAGGATCCTTTCCTTTCTTTTTAGCATTTTATCATCCTGGTTAAACAGGAACTGCAAAACTTACTCATTCTTAACTTGCTTCAAGTCACATCTAAGGTGCCAGTTATTGCTCCACTTCCACTTAGTTGGGAGTGCAACTTTATCAGTTTAAATATTGTATCCCTCCAAGTAGAATGTACTTTTTGAGTTTGG
The DNA here is from genome assembly GCF_019393635.1 of Dromiciops gliroides. Lineage (NCBI taxonomy): Eukaryota > Metazoa > Chordata > Mammalia > Microbiotheria > Microbiotheriidae > Dromiciops > Dromiciops gliroides. Next base: position 537,435,266 of record NC_057863.1, read on the forward strand.
AGACAGTTGTTCATTTTACATTTTTATTCCCAGGTCAATGCCGGGGACGTGACAGGCATTTATGTACAAGAAGGGCACGCAGGATGAAGATGGGCTTTGAGATAATACTCTTTGAGGATGTCTTCTTCTCAAATTCTTTTCATATCTGGGGAAGCAGCAAATGGACCCATGAAGCTGATGAGCTGCTGCAATCCATGGCAGCTGGGCTATAAAAGAACAGCTGCTGGACTTGAAAGTAACCCAGCCCTGACACTTTATAACTGTGCGACATTGGGACAATTACTTCACCTCTTTGTCACTCATTTTCCTTTTCTGTAAAATGGTAATAAGACTTGAAATACTAACCACAAAATGTTTTGAGGAAAGGACTTTGTAAACTCCAAAAGGGGCTCAGAAATGAAGTTATTATTAACAATTTCAAGGTATATTGACCAAAGGCCAAAAGACAAAAAAACTCTATACAGCTTCTTTCTCATTAGAAACAAAACAAAACCCTCTTAATTTATATTTGAAAATAATCTTCTAAACCAGTAGCATATTTGGAAGGGAAAAAAGGACTGGCCAGACCTGAGAACTTTCATGTACGCATAAAATGGTTCCCTTTGACAGCCAAAATGCAGAGCAGACCTCTAACAGGCTCTTTGGACATCTTTTTAGATACTAGCTAAAGCGAATAGTTGGCCAGGAGAAATACCCACGTCCAACTCCCTCAGGAAAACACGTGGCCGGAGGGGAGTCGTCGCGGCCCTCGCGAGACTCCAAGTTCCAGCATCGCCTCGGACCAAGCCCGCAAGTTCTGCAGCAAGTTGAGCGCAGTGCATGCCGGGACTTGTGGTTCCTCTCCCTCAGCCGTCTTTTTCGCCCTTTTGCGACGTTTCGCGACGGCTGCGCCGGCCGGCAGGAGGTGGCAGCAGCTGAGGCCGTGGTGGCTGAGTGCCGGCTGATGAGAAGAGGCTTCCTAAGCTTCGGGTTGTTGCGAAATCTGGCCGGGAGCGGGGGGCGACTCGGGGCGCGGGGCCTCCGAGACGGAGCGGCCATGGCGGCGGGGGAGAGCATGGCGCAGAGGATGGTCTGGGTGGACCTGGAGGTGAGGCTGCCGCGGGGCAGGGCGGGGTTCGCGCGCGGTAGTGGCGGCTAGGTCTCGGGTGGGGCTCTGGCAGGAACTCAGGATGGGAGGGGTGGGGTCGGCCGGACAACCTGGGACGGAGGCCCAGGAAGGTTGGTCGGAGGGAGCGGTGGTCACGCCCCTGGTGGGGTGGGGGCCCACTGGACTGGGTGCGTGGCCTGGAGCCCCCCACCCGGCGTGGGCACCTCCCCGAGGCCTCGCAGGCGGGTGTTGGGGGGAGGGGGCATCACTTCTTGGCGAGTGGAGGATGTTGGCTCTTTGCCTGATTCTGACCTTTAGCGATCTGTCTGAGCTCGATTCCACGTGGACGTCTCCCACGGGAGTTTTCAGTCTAATCCCGCTTGTAGGCTACAAATTAAAAAGATTTGGGAGGTTCTTTTGTGGAATGAATTTAAGTAAAAGAACGGGCCCCAAAGCAGTTCGTGTTTGGCATAGTGGCATGCATATATAAAACATGCATATATAGTTATGAATGTGTATGTGTATATAACATGATATTTATCAGACATTACGTAAGACAGTGTATGATATAACCTAGATGATGGACGTTTATATAATGTATTGCCTGTGCTTTGTATAACATTATGTAGTCATAATAAGTTGTAGGCTATAAAATAAATAGATCCTAGGGTCTTTTGTGGAATGATTTTAGGTAAAAGAACAGGTCAAAAAGTAGTTTGTATTTGGCAGGGTAACACGGGGTAGAAAACACACATGCAGATATGCGTGTGTAGACATGTATGTAAGTTTTACATATAGGTATAATATTTGTGATAAGTAAAATATTATGTGATGTAACCAAGATGATGCATTACACAGTGTATGTTTATGTGTTGTTATATATTATATAGTAATAGTAACTTATATAGTAATAATTAGTTGTAGGCTATAGATTAAATAGATCTGAGGGCCTTTTATAGAATGAATTTAGCTAAAAGAAGGGGCCAAAAAGCAGTTTGTGTTTGGCAGGGTAATATGCATATATAAAACATAAATGTATGTAGTGGGTGTGTGTGTAGGTATGTACGGTGTATATGTATAACACACATATATAACTATGTGTACATGGCATGATATTCATATGACAAGTTGTGTAAATTATTATATACTATGTAACCTAGACAATGCAACATGTTTGTCTATCTTGTATAACTTAAGTTACATGTTTTACATTTATACTTTTGCGAATTTTCCACATATACATATATACATATATATGTATATATATTATTGTTGCAGATGACGGGATTGGACATAGAGAAGGACCAGATCATTGAAATGGCCTGTCTCATAACAGACTCTGACCTCAACATTTTGGCTGAAGTAGGTGATGACATTTCCTAGGACCATAGAGCATTAGAACTGGAAGGAACTTTAAGAGATCAGCTCTTTCAATCTTTTCAATTTGTAGATGAGGACAGTGAGATTCAAACTTGTTTAAGGTGTCAGAAGTGTTTAACTTGGATCTGAAACCCATATCCCCTAATCCCATTCCTTAATTTTTTCTATCATATACCATACTTGAAGCCTGTTGTAATTCAAGTGAATTGTTCCATTTGTTTTAACAGACTTTTTGCACCCTTACTTTCTTGAATGACTGTTTTAGAATTTTACCAGAACCAAAAACCATTTATATTAAAATGAATAATCATAACTGATATTTATATAGTACTTTAAGATTTGCAAAGGGCTTTACATCCATTATTGTAAGTGATCTTTACAACAACTTTGTGAAATATGACAGGTAATTCAGATTACAAGCCCATTTTACAGATCAAGAACTGAGGCTCAGGAGGGTGAAGTAACTTGTCCATAGTCACACAGCTAGTATGTGTCTAGGTGGGATTACATTTGATGTAATTAGGGTTTTCGAATCTCTCTCTTAATTGGAACATTAAAGAAAACAAATAAAACATGCTAACTTCATCTTGGCTACTCATGAAACACTTAATAAGAAGAGACTGTGATTCGTAGGTGGTTAAAATTTCCTGACCTTGAATAACTTTGTCTGACTTTCATAATGTCAGCAGTTTTTGTGGTCATGAAGAGCACTAGAATAGGAACTGAGTAGGTATGTATATAGGGGAGAAGTGAAAGGAGTATTATATGAAACACTAAAGAGGTAGGCTTAATTAATATACTTGTATGGTCTTAGACAATAATAAAACTTTAGAACTGGCATAAGAACTCGGCTCTCCTGACTTAGGGTACTGCTTTTCACCAAACTCTCTATACTCCAGATTTCCAAATTGAGATATTTTAAGAGTAGTTACTGGCTTCCCCAGAAGGAGGAAAAGGACAACAGAGGATGTTTTAGATATGTAACCACCTATTCAGTGAATAGTATGTATTCTTTCCGGTTTTTAAATTGAAAGAAAAGGAAGAACATTTAGAGTTTAAGACATAGTTCGAAAAAAAAAAAAAAGACGTAGTTCCATCTGTAAACCCTAGATCATGGCTGTCCTTGCATTTAATATAAAAATTTGTTTGAGTTTCAGTTATTCATCTGCCATTCTAATAATTTCCAAAATGGTAACATTGTTTTTTCCGGAAATCAATAAAGAATAATCAGTCACCTTTTATGAAAGTCTTATTGTTTGAATTTATTTACTTTGGCTAAAGAAAAACTTTTCCTCTGGGTTGTCATTGTAAGTACTGACATCTTAATGAACCAGTTGGTGGTTTTATGTCCAGGAGGAAATGGGAATATGCACACACATTTATGTCTCTGTGTATGTGTATTCAGTGTGAGATGTGTTTGGCATATAACAACACATGGAACACAAGTCAAATTAGGGTAAGTGACAGAAAAGGAGCTCAAGAGTTGTTAGCACTCCTAAAAATGGCAGGTCTGTGGATAGTGTCATTGATATATTAGTGCTGGCCCAAGAATGAACACTCGGTTCAGTTTACTATTCCCAACTAATCCTATCTGCATAACCAGTATAGTTTACCAAAAAGGAAACACAGAATGGGTTTATAGAGACTTACTGCTATAGCCATGACTTCATCACTGATTATTTTCTTTTCATGATTTGTCAGAATTTGTCACATTCCAATAGAACGAAAGTTCCCTTAACTACAGGAATGGTAATCAGATTTTTCTTTGTTCCTGTGGTGCTCAGCACAGTGCCTTGCAAGGCATATTGAGTTGCTTAACAAATATGAATTGAGACTGTTGCTGTGATTTTATTGGTATAAGGAACTCCCAATTTATTAACAGACTTAATAAATTTCTATTTAAGTTGTTTAATTGAATAAGAATATTGCTTGATTTAATATTTTGGAATCTGATTTTGGAATGTTCATCAGGTCTACACTAAAAGTTTATTTTATTTTATTTTTTTTTATTTTTTCGGGGCAGTGAACTTGCCCAGGGTCACACAGCTAGTATAAAAGTTTATTTCTTCATATTTGGAAAAGTTCTAAGTACCTTGACAATTTATTTCCTTATAGCAAAATACCTGGGCATATGATCTAAAAAGCATGTTTTAGGTCAAAACTCCAAAAAATGTTTTCAAGTTGCCTATAATAATAGGAAACTTTTCACCATTTATTTAATGATACTCTGGATTTGTAGAATACTTTTCTTTTAGAGGGATTAAAGCACTCTCATATCTAAACTTTGTTTTATCCTGTTAAGGTCCCTGTAAGGAGGATAGAGACTTTTTTTATTATTTCCATTAGACAGATGGAGAAACCGAAGCACAGAGAATAAGTGGTGTGTTTAGGGAGCCAGGTCTCCAATACACTGTCACAACCAAGTTGTCTAATAACTATAGTAAGCTAATTAATTAAAGATTCCTTTTAAAGTTTGAGTGAGTTATTTCTTCCTCGGGGAAAAAAAATTGATTACATTATTTTTTTAGACTTACTTTTTCAAACACTGTTTTTTCAAGTAAAGAGTTTTTTAAATGAATCTCTCTCCTATTACTCTCAACTTTGAGTATATGTAAAAAAAAAAACCCAAAAAACCAAAGCCCTTAACATATAGCTGCATAAATTCAGCAAAATAAATACACACATTAGACATGTCCAAAAATATATATCTCTTTACATTCATCACTTCTTTTAGGAGGTATTTCATCTTCATTCTTTTGCACTCAGTTCTTGCATCGATCAGAGTTCTAAAGTGTTTCAAAGTTGTTTTTCTCTAAAATGTTATTAATGTATAACTTGTTCTTTTATTCTGTTCACTTTGATCTGCATCTGTTCATAAAAAGGCTTCCTGGTTTTCTCTGAAATTGTACATTTCATCATTTCTCCTTGAACAGTAATGTTCCATTACATTCATATATTACAATTTGTCTAGCCATTCCCAATAGGAGGACAGCTTCTTAATTTCTAATTTTTTCCTGTTACGAAAAGAATTGCCACAGATAGGTTTTTTTTGAAGGGGTTTGGGGGGCAGGGCAATAAGGGTTAAGTGACTTTCCCAGGGTTACGCAGCTAAGTTAAGTGTCAAGTGTCTGAGGCCAGATTTGAACTCAGGTACTCCTGAATCCAGGGCCGGTGTTTTATCCACTGTGCCATCTAGCTGCCCCACAACAGATATTTTTAAACATACAGATTTTTTCCTCTCTTTGTTTTCTTTGGGATATTAGCCTAATAGTGGTATAGCTAGATCAAAGGATAAGGAGTATGGTAACTTTCTGGCCATGATTCCAAACTGTTCTCCAGAATGGCTGGTCTAGTTGGACCCAACATTGTAGTAGAGTACCTGTTTTCTCACAGTCCTCTCACAATTGTTAATTTCCTCTTCTTTCATATTTAAAGCATTTTTTCATATGGTTGTTGATATCTTAGATGCCTTCCTTTGAAAATTGTTCATAAACTCAGACCATTTATCTATTGAGGATTGGCTCTTTTGTTTGAATTAATAGCTTATGTAAAATTGGTATGAGACCTTTATCAGAGAAGTTTGTTGTGAAGATTTTTGGGGAAATTTTTCCCCCACTTAATTTTTACTAAATTAGATTTGTTTGTGCAAAAACTTTAAAATTTTATATGATCAAAATTGTCCATTTTATTTTGTAAAAATTATTTAAAGTTTATTTTTAATTTAATAAGTAAGCAAACAAAAACAAGCCAAGTAAAAACTGTAAACCAAGGAATAAAATCATATATAAACCCTTAATGTATTATGATATAAATTTTTAGTGAAGTAGAACCAAATGTTAATTTTGTTCCATGTATACCTCTGAGTGTCTGTAGTTCTGTTACCTTTGATTCTGTTGATTTTTGGTGATTAATAATTTTTCCTTATTTACAGGGTCCTAACCTGATTATAAATCAGCCAGATGAGTTGTTGGACAGCATGTCAGAATGGTGTAAGGAACATCATGGGAAGGTAACATTACCAAATAAAAGGATTACTGCTTTTTAGGGAACAATAACAAGCTTATTGTTTCCTCATCTGAATCCTATACCATTGCTGGATGGTATAAAAAAGGGTTAGAGGAAGATTACTTGGCAGCCCTGGGAAACTAACTGCTTGCTTGTTTACTTTTCATCTTTGGGAACTCTCGAGAACATCTCCTGAATGTCCTGTTTCTCTCCTACATTCAGTCTGTCACCAACGTATTGTGGATACTCAAGTATTACTGAAGTCAGTCTTTTGGATAAGGTTAGACTTCATCTTTGAGAGAAGAGGGAATGCTGCTCTTCTGTTAATAGTCCTTGTCCGCCCCTACCCCCCAAGAGGTTAATTCCTTGGATTCTGAGCTCCATCCTTTTTGACTCAATGGAAATACCATTAACAATCTCAGGATTTGGAGTGGATTCTTTGAAAGAAAATTGGTGAAAAGTTGGCAATTTCAGTTTGCTTTTTGAGCTCTAAATGCGTTCCGTCTGTTGGTTATGTTTGTCCATTTTAGAAGTGAAGTTTCATTCCTCGATGCTTTTGAAAACTGACTTCATGTATTTTTGATGGGGGGCTGGGGATTCTCTCTTGCAGTCTGGTCTTACCAAGGCAGTGAAGGAGAGTACAATTACACTGCAGCAGGCAGAGTATGAATTTCTGTCCTTTGTACGACAGCAGACTCCTCCGGGGCTCTGTCCACTTGCAGGTAAAATCTAATCATAATGTATACATTGTAGAAAATGATTCTTCATTATAAGGTAGTTCATAAGACTGCAAATTCAGAGAGACCAGGCAAAATCATGTCTTCCTAATATCCTAACTTGGGTTATATCCATTTCATCATGGACATGGATATTAAAATAGGCCTTGAAGTTTATTAAATCTGAGAACATAATTCTTACTCCATAGTATTTTAAAAGACTTGACATTCCCAGAGAGATCAATGTTACTTGAGACATCTGTGGGAATTTGTCCATGTATATTGATGTGATAACATCACCCTCAAGTTTTTTTAAAGAAAGGTTTGTTGTTGGGCCCACTTTGATGTTTAATTCCTTTCCGATCAAAGCTATTGATGCTTTTCTGAACATCCTCACTTAAAATCTAATGCTTTCTAATATTGATCTTTTGTTGTATAGCGAACATGAGTATGGATATGATTATTACTAGATTTGTAATATAAATGGACCTCTGGAGACTTGGTGATAATTCACACATATGATGTGGTCTTAAAAGCAATATAACTGATGTTTGTATTATGTGTGGGAACTATAAATTTAATGATTTATTTCTATATAAATCAGTTTAAAAAGTCATTATAAATGAGATGGCTTGGCAGTGCAGACATTTGCAGTAGAAATCTTAAAATTAGGAGCCACTGATCTGATTTGGAAATGATGAGCTACTTCAATTTTTTGTTTTTGGTTCATTTTCATTTCAAATACAATTTATAATAAATATAATGCTTTACAGGTATAAACCACATACACATTTTTCTCATTTGATTTATTAATTTTCTTTTACATTATATTTTATCTTGCTAGAAATACACAGATGCAGTATGCTTTGTGTTTTTCTAGGAAATTCAGTTCACGCAGATAAGAAGTTTCTTGACAAATACATGCCCCAGTTCATGAAACATCTTCATTATAGGATAATTGATGTGAGCACTGTTAAAGAACTGTGCAGGTAAGGGATATATTTGGGATTCATTAAGTAGCCTCATTTAGCATGTTTTAATTGGGGATAAGAGGTTGGGGGATAAGGTTGTAGAGCTAATTGCTAATTTTTGTTTCTTTCTGTGATTTTCCACTAGCTTACTTTAATTTATCTTAGGCTGGTGTGAACAAAAAGAAAATAAACAAAGTCAAAGATAATACATGTATAAATGGGGCAGTTTCAAAAATCATTCAGAACCCAAATTCCTTTGCCTGATAGAGTTCTTAGTACTAATAATTGTTTGGAGGTAATTATTCAGTATATTTGGGACAGTTGCCTTTGAAAGTTCCATTTCTGCTGTATTCAGACGCTGGTATCCAGAAGAATATGAATTTGTACCAAAGAAGGCTGCATCTCACAGGTAAGGCTTGATATTTTGAGTCTTAGCAAACATTTGGCAATCTATCACATATTTGACTTCCTGAAAATATGACTGAAGAATTCACTCTGCTACTACTTTTCTTCTGAAATAAAATTTTATTGGCTTAGAGATAATATGGTGTTAAACTTAGCAAGAGTTTTGGTCAAGAGACTTGTATTTCAGAATTTGGGACAGTATTATTAGTTCAGTTGTACTCTGGGATTAGGACATTAAAAGGTTTTTCATAAAATCCCTGTGCAGTTTTTAAACTAGAAACAATTTTGTAATCTTTGTAAAAATAGAATGAAGACCCTATAATTGACAGGGACTTGAAATCTACGATTTATAGGATTCTGTTTACCATCTTGTCCATAGTAGTTATTTTTTTTTATTTGTCACAGGGTTTGATTCAAGGCATACAGTTGTGTAGGATAGTTGTCTTAAATTTTGATATTTCTGTCACATTGCCTCCTAAGTAGTGAACTTTATGAAGACCCTTTATGTGTAATGTACTATTCCATTTAATTCTTTTGTTCACTAGCTTCTGAGGAGGGGTTCATGGCTTTGAAATAAATTTAATAGCTGACATCTTGCACAAATGCAGTTGGTTAATGGGCTTATGTAGATTTCCAGCATAGTTAAAGCCTCTTTATTCAGAAACTAAATTTTAGTCATTTAGAGCTTAGACAAGGAGCCCTCATGTAAGCAAAATGGACTCCTGAGCCTCTCTCAGTGCTTCCTGCAATAAAGTTTTTGCACTCAGGAGAAACCTTTAGGTACTCAGAACTTATTGACCATAATATGAATGATTTTGGTTATCTGTTTCCCATACAGCAGCAAATTAGAAGAGAAATAAGTAAGGCTCTTAGATACAGACAGACTAATATAAGAAGTAACCATGAGGGAAGGCACAGATACTGTATTGTAGGGCAGTGACTAATGTTCATAATGACCTGATGTCATCAAGAAAAGGTTAAATTTTGTTTAGCATGTTTTATCTAATAAGGTAGGATTGTACCTAGTTTATCTGGAAACACACTGATTTGAAGCATATCCAGTCTTGATTGTGCTGGATAAACAAATGAAAAATTGACTGTAGAACTGTTTTTGATAAAGTAGGTTTTATGTACATGTGTACGTCAGAATAGAGTTGGGATTTGTTTTGTAAGTAGATGCTTACATCATGCAAAGTATTTCAGATTTTGTTTTGTGCATTTCATTAAGCCATATATGCTTATATTTAGGGCATTGGATGACATCAGTGAAAGCATTAAGGAACTTCAGTTTTATCGGAATAATATCTTCAAGAGAAAAACAGATGAAAAGAAGAGGAAAATTATAGAAAATGGAGAAAATGAGAAGACTGTGAGTTGATGACGTGTCTCATGCTGCCACATTACTCCCTGGATATGACTTCTGGGGATTTTTGTTCACCCTAATTGTTTGGGAAAGCATCTCCATTCATTTACCTTGCATCTTCACATAGTTCAAGCAGACTGAGTCTGAAATACAGTTTTTCTAAGTTAGGGCTGTGAATCTGTCATTTAAATCTCAGCAGCTCTTTTGTTTCTAGGTACCAGGTCACTTATGCCACTTGGTACACATCTGCATCTGCTTTTAGACCAAAACACTTTTCTTTTGTTAAAAAATAAAACTAGTTCAACTAAAATGCAAGTTTTTTTTGTACCTTCTATTTCTTTACAGTGGTTCAAGATGCTTCCCCCCCATTAAATGTTATACTACCTTGTATTTAACATGTCTTTCAAAAACATTTGCAATGGACCAAGTTAAAAAGGGCTGTCACAGACTTGTTCTGTATTGCATTAGGAGGCCAGACTAGAACAAATGGGAGAAAGTTATCAAGATGCAGGTTTTTGTTCAATCCAAAGGACTGCCTTAGGAGAGGGCATTTAATACTGGAGGTATTTAAGTAAAAGTTGGATAGCCCTTTGTTAGGGATAGTGTAAAAGGGATTCCTATCTGAGTTAGGTTGACCTGAATGATGGATAAAGTTTCTTCCAACTTAGTTCTATTTTTCTGTGATCCTCTGAAAATAGCACTATGATCACTTACTGTAATAAGGATAAATATGTACAGAAAGAGCACAAGACTGGAAGTCAGGTGAACCAAAGTCGGTTACCACTTCTGCTCTTAACTGTGATCTTGACTTTAGACATCTCACTTAACCTCCTTATGCCTCAGTGTCTCATTTGAAATAAAAATCCCTCCCCCCCCCAGTACTGTTGTGAGATGAAAGGTGAGAAAAGCACTTTGCCCTGAAGAAAAAAGGTGTTGTATAAGTAATGTGTTACGCCTATCTATCTCATAGGATGATTGTGAAGACCAAATGAGATAATTATGCCAAATGCTTTGTAAACCTTAAGCTGCTGTGTTTCTATTATTGTTATTACTATTATAAATCTAAGTATTAGTAGTACCCTTCCCACATACTCAAATCAGTTCATAGATGAATGTATACCTTCGACTCACTATTTAATTTTTCTTAAAGCCTAAACTTACTAGGTTTAGATTAAACATTAAATTTTGAATGATAATCTTGAGTACTTAAGCTTGCTATTCTATAGCAGTTTCTCATGATTCCCTAATGGGGCATGTGCTCTTAGAGGAGTCTCTGAGAAAGCAAGATTGCTCTGTGGCAGGTTAGGGTGAAGTTAACAGGATGGTCCTGTAATTAATTCTTCATTTATCAGTCTGCTTACATAGAAAGCATTCAGTTTCAGAGTGTTGCTATTAGTGATTTCAAAGGGAACTCCTGAAACTATGGAGGAGCTCCTCTGAAATGAACTGCAATGCAAATCTGTTTTGATTATGTCCATGTCCTTAAACAGTATCAGAATGTCTGCCCAGAGGGTAATTTGCATTTGATTTTTTTCCTGCTTGCACTAAATTACCCCACATGTTGTAAATTTAACATCATCCAAGTACATTTTCCTGCACTAAATCAGGAAGGGAATAGGATGGTGCTTTGGGAACTGTGAAGCCTAAAATTCTAGCTGTGATGTCTAAAATCTAATGAGTGGTCTCCTTAAATTAGAACTGTATAGCACTAATCTTTGGGTATTAAGTATTTATTAAAGTATATTAGGGGTTAGTAAAGAGAAACATGTGGATAAAGAATGAGATCTGTCTATTCTCCCTACAGCCCTCCTGTTTCACAGGAGGCTTCTGGGAGAAGCTGCGGGGAAGAGGGGTCTTTTGTTTTCCAGACTTTGGCTTGGCGGCAGGGGCAGGCAGAATAGGGAGAGAAGACAGATCTCATTCTTATTTTTGTTTTTGTGTTTTTGCGGGGCAATGAGGGTTAAGTGACTTGCCCAGGGTCACACAGCTAGTAAGTGTCAAGTGTCTGAGACCAGATTTGAACTCAGGTCCTCCTGAATCCAGGGTCAGTGCTTTATCCACTGCGCCACCTAGCTGCCCCCGACAGATCTCATTCTTTTGTTTTTGCAGGGCATTGAAGGTTAAGTGACTTGCCCAGGGTCACACAGCTAGTAAGTGTCAAATGTCTGAGACTGGACCTAGCTGCCCCCAACAGATCTCATTCTTTATCTACATGTTTCTCTTTACTAACCCCTAATATACTTTAATAAATACTTAATGCCCAAAGATTGGTGCTATACCTTTCTAATTTAAGGCGACCACTCATTAGATTTTAGACATCGCAGTTAGAATTTTAGGCCTCACAGAACCATCAGTCATTACCGATTTCATGCCTGTGAGGAAGACCTTTTCTTTAGCAGCTTATGTTATCAGTAAAAATGATTGAATAGAAATGCCTTCTTTTACCTTGTGCTAGTGTGATGGCCAACTAGTTACTGTTTCTGTTATATAAGGGCTGATATTGTTTACTCTACATAGTCTTTGAAAAACTAATGAAAAGCAATAGGCTGTTAAACTAGTAATTTTGTAATTAAGTAAAATTCAATCACAGCAATATTTTGCTTGCTTAATGACAGGATGAATATCCCAGGTATCTACAAATATTTTTCTATTCTTAGGAAAGGAAACTTCAATAAACAGAAGGTGCCAAACAAGTCAGATGATAGATTAGTTTACTGTGGCACCCTGCTATAGACTGTGGGTTGAAAGGGACAAAGTCTGTTTCAAGTTAATGTTAATAAGCATAAAGAAAAAGACATTAAATTGGTCACATGATCAGACCTAGTAATACCATTTGTGGTTCATTAAGGAGCCTTATTGAGGGTACAAAACTGGAAGGGATCTCAGGGATCAAGCTGGTAAAACCCCCTCATCTTACAGATGAATAAACAGGTCAAAAGCACAGTATGAAGCGGAAAGTGCTAAATTTGGAGTCAGGACCTAGGTTTGCCACCTAGTACTTGTATGACCAGTGTGCCTCCCACAGTTTGCTCATTTGTAAAATGAGGGGCTTCAATTAGAAGATCCCTGAGGCCCCTTCTGAGCTCTTCGTCTATGATCCTGTAGGATATCAAGCTGACACCATTTGCTCCTTTTTCAGATGAACTTTTAAACTAATTATCAAAAAATGCTCCATAGAAAAGGGACGGAGTTGTAGCCACAGTTCCACTGCACTACTGAAATAATTGTGGCAGAAATAATTGTCAGCTCTCAAGATCAGGTTGAATGGATACATTTTGGTTTTTAACTTGATCACCAGGATAACTTAGGCAGCTTTTATCACTAAGAGGCCGCTTTGTTCATTTTCTGCTATTTGGAGAGAATGTATCTTTTGGGTAGATGGGTGTCCTGGAAAACTGGTGAGGGAATGTAGAATGTTAAAGAAGGGCAGGGTACAAACAACAACAGAACCCTACACGGTAGCTGGAATCCCAGGGGATCCAGAATAGAAATCACTATCCTCCGTGGCAGTGGTGTTGATCTCAAACAAGAAATGAATCCCTGTAGGCTGCATATCGACTTTAAAAAATCCCATGTTAATATTACCTGTCTTATTGGTTTTTTAATTAATGTTGTTAAATATTTCCCAATTAGATTTTAATCCAGTTTGGACTTCACTCTGCGGTGTGTGGGCTGCAATGACTGCAGGCAGTTTATGGGCCAGGTGTTTGACACCTCTGCTCTGTGGCATTTATAGGAGGCCTGTATAAAGTAGTTAGATTGGGGAAATTGTCTTGAGTCCCTCTACCTGTGAGCTTGGTTGGGGGTATTGTAATTTGATCTTCAGTTGGATGCCCTTGCTTATGGAGAGTGTTTTAGGCAGAAACAGTTTTTTATTATATACAGATATAGAGAGTTGAATTACTGGTTCTTAGTGGTACCCATCTCTCTACCTACAGTAAACTCCTTCTGAGCTACGAGAGGAAGGTTTCTGGAATCTAATTTGAACTCCACAAACACCTTTACATCATAATTAGGTATTATTCTTAGTAGTATGCTTTTCAGGTACATTATGGGTTAAATGGGCTTTTGTGAGCTGACTTGGGAAAATAACCACCATCCATATTATTTCTGTGAGAAAATGCATCCCAAAATACGTGGAACATTATCTGTTTTTTTTTTCTTTTCTTTTTTTTGGGGTAACAGGTTAAGTGACTGGCCCAGGGTCACACAGCTAGTAGGTGTCAAGTGTCTTGAGGCCACATTTGAACTCAGGTCTTCCTGAATCCAGGGCCAGTGCTTTAGCCACTGCGCAGCCTAGCTGCCCCCAACATTATCTGTTAGTAAATTAGTGACAGACAGCCTTTCTCATCTGCTTTAGGCATTCTGTTGTTTGTTCAGTTTCATCATTCTTTCATCTAACCAAGTCAACCAAAATGCTTTATTACTTACTTGCTTATTGTATTCCTGGCTTTAAGTCCCTCTCTTGTGAAACCTGCCAACATAATAACTCATTCATTTTGGTTCGTTTTTAGCAAATAGTGAAATTATTCCAAAAGAATTGAAAAGTAGAGCAGTCATCGAGGGCATTGTTAATGAGGTTTGATCTTTTGAATTTGGCTATTGCTGCCATTTTAAAAAAATGCTGACCACAAATTTTCTCACATAAACTTCTTAAGGATTCTTGCTCTTAGAGGAAAATGTTTAATATGAACACTGCAGAGTATCAAACTCTATAAAAAAAAAGAATTTATTGTTTGGATTTCCATACAATGAATGATTAAATAGAATAGTATTTCATGGCAGCCACTATAATATTCCTTTGTCATAGTGTGGTTGATAACTGCTCTCACAAAATTAAACAAAAAGCATGAACTTCATTGGCCATCAGAAGTGGTTCTCAGTCAAGGAATTTTATCTATATAATGTCTACTGAGCCTCATGTGCTTTTCTTCTAAATTTGTCTAAGAGCCTTAGAATTTCTTGAACTTGATGTGGCAAGGGTGCTGTATATGGTAACTTTAACGTTATCATTAGAGTTAACAAAATTGTTGAATGTCTATTGATTTAGACATTCTTAGGTTAGAAGAGGAAGGAGGTGAGGTTTTGAAATTCATTTTGGAATTTTAGAAGTTATTTAGAAGTTTGAAAACATCTTTATTTTAATGAATTCCTGAACCCAAATTCACAGTGCCTTTAGAGTTGAAAGGGACTTCAGAAGATAGTCCAACCTGCCCCAGACCAATGGTTAACAGCTTCTCTTGTGAAACACTTTATGGAGGAGTCCTCTTTATCCTAAGGCATACCATTCCCCTTTTGCATAGCTCTAAACATTAGAACATTTTCCCTTACATGGAATCAACATATTCCTTTCTGCAGGTTCCATCCCTGGTTCTGTCCCCCATTGCTTTTATTTGTGGTCCCTGAAACCAAGAAGTCTAATCCTAGTCTTCCACACGAGACAGCCCTTCAGGTTAATGAAGATACAATAGTTATCATATCCTGCCATTCCCCTCTTTTAGAGTTATCTTGTCAGTGTTTTAAAGTGAGTGTGCCTGAAAGGGAACACAGCCCTCCAGTTACGGTCTGACCTCTGGAGAGTTCTTTAAAATCAGTAAGTTGCTCTGAATAGATTATCCCATTTGAGCCATTCAATGAAAGTAGGAGGAAGGTACTACAGATATACTTATTTTATAGATGAAGAAACTGAAGCTTAGAGAACAACTTGGCAAGATAGCGTTAGAGACAGTTCAAACTCAGGCCTTCTGACTCCAGCCTATCCATCTATTCACTTGTTTGCGCTACTTCTCATTGTGGACAAGGATGGACTACAGTAGTACTCTGACCTGAAAAAGGTAAAATAGGAGTCAATGGTTAAAACAATGGATTTGTAGTCAAGAGACCTGGATCCATATCTTAGTTATCACTACTCACATGACCGGGCAAGCCACTTCAACCTCTCTAGGTCTCAGTTTCCTCATTTATAAAATAAAGGGTTTGCTTTCAGCTGTAAGTCAGATACTTTGACTTCCCTTGTTCTAAAATGCTAAATCTTTATTGAAAAGTAACCTAACACTAGCTGTGTGACTCTGGGCAAGTCACTTAACCCCAATTGCCTCACTAAAAAAAAAAGAAAAGTAACCCAAGAAGATCACATTAGCCTTTTGGGGTATACAGTAACACTTGACTTATTGAACTTCCAGTCCCCTAAAACAACCAAACATTTTAATGTGAATTGCCCTCACCTAATCAATTTTTATTAGACTTCATATTACTTTATTTTTATTTATTTTTTATTTTTTTGTGGGGCAATGAGGGTTAAGTGACTTGCCCAGAGTCACACAGCTAGTAAGTGTCAAGTGTCTGAGGCCGGGTTTGAACTCAGGTCCTCCTGAATCCAGGGCTGGTGCTTTATCCACTGCGCCACCTAGCTGCCCTCATATTACTTTATTTGATCAGTCATTCTAGCCAGTTGAGATGTTTTTGGATCCTGATTGTCTTATCTCTCCCAGCTTTATGTCAACCACACATATGATAAGCACGATAAAGTGGGATTTTAAGGTATAGAGTAAAGGAAAAGAAGTATCTCATAAAGGCTGGATTCTGTATTTTCAGTAAAGGAAGAGTCAAAGTTATCTGCCGAGCAGGAAGAGGGACTTGGTGTAGGAGGCTTGAAGAGTTGAGACTTGAAATAGAAACTTGGTAGCATGGTAAGTCAGAAGAATAAAAATGTTGAAGACCCAGTTCTGATTCCATAACATAAATGTGTAGTTGACACAGTCAGCTCAGTTGTGTGGCTCAGGTAGAAGGTGAAGGTAACCCAAGGTTAGAGTTTGGCAAGGTTAGGGCAAGGATTCAAGAGTTGAGAACAGTATGTAGTTGTCAACTAGTGTCAAGACGGTGAAGGGAAGAAAGTTCAGATAGGGAGACTGGGAAGGCAGAGAGGTAGAGTAACAAAAAGTTATGATAGGAAGAGAGAGGCAGAGGAGAGTGATGGTAGAATAGGAGATTATAATTAGCATTTTCAGATTTCTGGGTCAGCAGAGGTACAATATTTATGGGTGATGGTGAGATCAAGGATATGACCATCTGCGACTGAGTTGAAATGAAAGTGCAAGTCTTGGGGGTTTAGGTTGGGGAACTGGGAGACTAACATATTGAGGATATGTATGGATGCCAGTGTGTTTCAGTCTCTTTCCTACCACCCCCTGCCACCCCCTAAACCCCTTTGAGAAAGAGAGGAAATTATCTATTGGACCTGGGACCAATACATAATTCTTCAAGTATCTGAATACATAGAAGGAGAGAACCTTTAAGAAATTCGGTGATGATGGCAAAGGGAGGGTCTGGAAGTGTTAGGAGTATGGAATATGTCTGTTTTAGCTCAGTGAATTTGTGTTGGAGTGGGAAGAGGAAGGAAGTATAAAAAAAGGTACTGGAGAAGTTGGGTAGGGTTGTAGTATCTTCTGACAGGAGCCAAGTTTCCAAGAGAAAAAGAAAATTAAAGGAGCTTGAGAGGAAGAGGTCTGAGACAAAAGGAAATTTATTATTAATAAAATGAGGGTTCCAAAACATAATGGACTGGGAAGGCTGAGAAGGAGAGGGATGTGAGAAAAGGAAGAGTGAAGTATATAGGAATGAGAGGGTGAGTGATGGCAAGGGAAGGGGATTTTCACAGCTGATGGAAGCTTTGAATCATAGAGGTTGTGAGGAGGTGAGTTTGCTAACCATACAGTAGGGTTATAACATTTGGACCTGTAAGGAATTAATTGTGATTTGGGGTTTTCAAGATTACATCTTTTCAGTAAGACCCCACCTTCAAGGGTACTTGATGACAAATGGCATAAGTTTTTCTGTAGACTAGAGCAACAGGCTAAATGTAAAAATGAAATTTAATAGGAATAATTATAACATTTTTTACTCAGGTTTTAAAATACTACAGAAGTACAAGGAAATATAGTTACGAGTACTATTTGTGTGAAGAGAATCTGCAGGTTTTGGTGAACTACAAATGATAAAGCAGTCAAAACAATTAGTATAATCTGAGGCTGTGTTCAGAGGTGGTCATGAAGAGGAAGAGAATTGTCCAATTGTTTTTTGCCCCCATAAAACCATCCATATGATTTGTGTCCTGGTTGCCACATTTTAGGAAGGACATCAACAAACTTGAGGGTGACTAGGATATGTAGGGGCATGGAGATGATGATATATACTAACAGTGATACTGTTAACAGCCATTCAGGTTTGCAAAGTGAGATCTGCCTGTCTGTCTCTAAAATCAGTTCCTCACAATATCCCTATGATATGAGGTGGGTGTTTTTATACCCATTTTACACAGAAGGAAATTGAGAATTAGAGAAACTGGAAGTTTTTAGCTTGAATAAGAAATGGTTCATGGTGAATCATGGTAGCTGTCTTCATAATATTTGAGAGGAAGATGGATTGGATTTTTTCTGCTCTATTCATGAGTACAGCCTAGGGATTATGCATGGGAGTTTAAGAAAGGCAGATTCAGGCTTGATGTGAAGAAAAATTTCCCTGCCTTAAGCAGAATATAACAATGAACCTCATTAGAAATATGTGAAGGGCCTAAATAGAATTTAGAAAAGGTAGATATGCTAGATCTAGGATGATTATTAAATGGTAATCAAAAGAAGCACACATTGCTTAGACGTGTGCAACACCTTTACAAAAATCGACCAGATATCAGGGCATAAAAGCCTTACAAATGCAGAAAAATAAAAAATATTAAACAACCTTTACTGATCACAATATAATAAAATTACATTTTAAAAAAGAGCCTTTGAAGAAAGAGTTGATAATTGAAGAATAATTTAATCTTAAAGTATTGGTGAGTCAAAGAAGAAATTTTAAAAACAATGGATAATTTCATCAAAGAAAATGCCAAC
Organism: Dromiciops gliroides; assembly: GCF_019393635.1. NCBI lineage: Eukaryota > Metazoa > Chordata > Mammalia > Microbiotheria > Microbiotheriidae > Dromiciops > Dromiciops gliroides. Next base: position 537,454,081 of record NC_057863.1, read on the forward strand.
AATGAAACAACATATCAAAACTTTAGGGTAGTAGTCAAAGTAGTCCTTAGGGGAGTGTATATTGCTAAACACCTTTAAAAACAAAAGAAGGTATAGATCAAGGAATTGGACTAAATTTAACTAAAAAAGCTAGAAAGGAAACATAAAAATCCCAACTAAACACCAAAACAAAAATTTTGAAGATCAAAGATACAATTGAATGCACCCCCCCCCCAATCAACACCATTGAATTGATAATTAAAACTAGGAACTTTTTTTTGGTAAAACTCAAGACAGTTAACCAATATGATTTTTAAAGAGGGAGAAAACCATTTGTCAGTATCAAAAGCAAGAAAGAAGAATTTGTAACATGTTAGAAACTTGTCCAATTATATGCATACAAAATGGAGATTTAAATTAAATATGTGAATATTTACCCTGATTAATAAAATAAGGATTAGAAACAATACAATTTCAGAAAAAAAATCAGTAAGCCATAACTGCCCCATGCCCCAACCCCCCAAAAACCTTAGGACAAGATAAAGTTAAGTGAATTTTATCAAACATTTGAGTAATAATAGCATTTATTTAGTGCTTTAAGGTTTGCAAAATGCTTTACATATATTATCTCACAATAATTCTATGAAGTTAATATCACCATTGTACAGATGAGGAATTTGAAGTTGAGAAATGAAGTGACTTGACCAGGTTCATATAACGTGTAAGTGTCTGAGACAGGCTTTGAATTCAAGTGTTCCAGCTTCCAAGTCCAACACTATCCGTTGTACCTTCTAGCTGCCGAATTACAGTGAGTATTATTTAAACTTTACAAAAATAGGAAAAGGAGGGTTCCTATCAAAGCAAATGTGCAAATATGGTCTTAAAAGAGAAAGATACAAAGATACAAAGTAGAGAAAGAAAATTATAGATCAGGAGCCTTAATGAATTGATGCAAAAAAATCATAAATTACAACAACATTACAAATGTATTACAAATATACATGAATGCAGAGAGTTCAATGTAAGGAAATTTATAAACATAATAGACTATATTAACAGTCACATATTGTGTCAAATATTGAAAAAGCTTTTTACAGGTTGCAGCACCAATTCTTAGAAACACTAAAAAAAATCGGAATAAATGGATCTTAATATAGTAAATAGTATCTATCTAAAACTAAGGGCCAACATTACATATAGTAGAGAAGTGAAACATATCTATATAATAAGAACAATGGTAAATAAAGATGCTGATTATTACCACTATTATTTGATAGTGCTAGAAAATACTACTTCTAACAATGAGACAAGAAAAATAAAATGAGAGTAAATTAAGCATTTCTGTAAGGAGAGAACAAACTTTTTTTTTGTCAGATGATATAACAGTCCATTTAGAGAATGCTAAAGATTGAATTGAAATTTTTTTTTTGGAAAAACCAGCAAAGCTTCAGGATGGAAAATAAACCCAAATAAATCAGCATTTGTATATTCTATCAGAACCCAGCAGGAAGAAGTACAATAAGAAATTCCATTAGAAATAACTACTGAATGTATAAAATGTTTGGGTGTCTACCTACCAGACAGTCAGAGGGATTATATGAATTATATGAAAAGAGAGCTAAATAATTTGAAAAATATTAATTACTCATGAGTAGGCTGAACCAATAGTATATAGTGTTTATATAGAGCTTTAAGGTTTGCAAAGAACTTCGCATGTATCATCTCACTGATCCCTGCCAAAACCATACATGGTATAGGTGCTATTATCACCATTTTACAGATGTGGAAACTGAGGCTGATAGAGGTTAAGTGATGTCCAGAGTTACACAGCTAGTAAATATCTGAGGTGGTATTTGAATCCAGGTTTTCTTGAATCCAGGTCTATCACTCTATCCACTGTGCCACCTAGCTGCCTCAATATAATAAATATAATAAAATTATATCTAGACTGCTTATTTAAACTACCAAAGAATTACCTTATAGAAAAAGAAAAAAATTCATCTGGAAGAACAAAAGGTCAAGAATTTCAAAGGAAGTAATGAAAAAGGTGGAGAGAATGGAGCATAAAAGTATCAGTTCTCAAACTATGCTACAAGATAGTAATTATAAAAGTTATTTTATACTGGTTGAAAAAATAGGTTAGCCAGTGGAATACATAAGTTATACAACATATAGAAGTAAATAAACATAGTAGTATAGTGTTCAATGAGCCCAAAGAGCTCAAGATCTCAACTAAGTAAGGGCTTACTATAAAACTTCTGGGAAATCTAGAAATTTGTCTGCCAGAAATTTGGTTTAGACTAAAGCCTCATACCATATAGTAACATAATCTACAAATGGATACATGACTTAGATGTCAAATGTCACATCAAAAACAAATGAGAAGAACAGGGAGGAAAATGCCTTTTGCAACCATAATTAGGAAAAGAATTCATGACTCAACAAGGGATTGAGAGGATCATAGAACATAAAATAGATTAATTAAAACTGAAAAGTTTTTGCACAAAATCAATGCAGTTAAAATTGTAAGGGAAACAATTAACTGGGAAAAATCTCTTCAGCAGTGTTTCTTTGATGAAGTTCTAATATCCAAATTGTATATGGAACTTATTCAAATATATAAGAACAAGAGCCATTTCCTAATAGATCAATGGTCAAAGGATATAAGAGACAGTTCACAAAGAAATTCAGATGATCAATGGCCATATTAGAATATACCCCAAATCACTAATAATTAGAGAAATGCAAAGTAAAGCAACTTTGAGATTCCACCCATTAGATTGTCAAAGATGTTTTTTTTAAAAAAGGAAAATTTTAATTGTTGGAGGGGCTAGGTCAAAACAGGCACTCTAATGTACTTTTTGTGGAACTATGACTTGGTCTAGCTTTTCTGGAAATTAATTTGTACCTATACCCCCAAATTCACTAGACTGCATATCCTTTGACCCAGCATTACTATTGGTAGTCTTTTACCTAAGGCATCAAGAAAAAAAAAAAGGAAAAGACATATCTATAAAAAGACACATTTTTATAGCAGCTCTATTTGTTGTGGCAAACAAATGGAAACTAAGGGGGTGCCCATCAGTTGGGGAATGGCTGTGCAAATTATGGTATATAAATGTAATGGAACATGATTGCATTGTAAAAAAAAAATCAAAGGGATGGTTTCAAGGAAAACTAAGAAGACTTATGAAACTTGATACAGTGAAATTAGAATAATTTATACAGTAGCAGCAACATTGTAAACAAAAGCAACTTTGTATAACTTAATTTGATAATAATTATTTGATTAATGAAATGACCAACCACAACTTGAAAAGGCCAGTGATAGATGGTACTTACCTCCTGACAGAGAGATGTTCTAAAAGTGAATTATGAGATGTACTTTTTCAGATATTACTAATATGTGGAATTTTTTGCTTGACTATGCATATTTGTTACAAGGATTTTGTTTTTCCTTTTTTGAAAAAGATATGGGGAGGGGTTTGGAAGTGTGGGAGAGGTTTGCTTAATTATGCATATTTGTTTTTTCCTTTTTTAAGTTGGAGGATGGGGAAAAATGGAGATAGCAATACTATTGTCAAAAAAGAGAAAAGAATGTCTAATCCTCATCTTTTTTATTTCATATAAAAATGCTCATTTTATTTGGTGTTTATAAAGTTCAGAATAAAAATGGTTTTAAAAAGTAGAACATAGCTCCCTCTCTTCTTTGTGGAGGTAGGGAACCCTGGGTATGCAGCAGTACATATCCTGTTATATTTGGTTGCTACGTTGGTTGGTTTTACTCGACTGCTTTTTCCATTTTATTATAAGGGATAGTTCTCTTGGTGGGGGAAGAGAAGGGATATATTGAACAGTGAAGGTAATTTGAAAACAAAAGATAGCAGTTAAAAACAATTTTAGTCATATGAAAATTGAATACAATTGAATAGCCTGCCTGGGGACATAGTAGGTTTCTCTTCTTGGGAGGACTGCCAGCGATTGGATGACCAATTATAAAGGGTAAGCCTGTTCAATTATGATTTGGACTAGATGATCTCTGGGATCTTTTCAAACTGAAGTCGAGTTGGGTTGAGGAAAAGTGGGAGAGAGAGGAGGAGAGAATATGACATAAAGAACTAAGAGAAGAAAGAGATGGGGCAACAAGGAGAAGCTGGGAAGCAAGACAAGAAATGACCACCTTTTACATAGTTAACATGAGTCTTTGATTATACATACCTATTGCTATTAAGTTTCTCAAGTATAGCTAAACCAGCACTGGGGAATCCTCTGCAGGAAGATTCTCTAGGGACATATATACTAGTTCAGATGTCCCACCTTCTTTGGGGATGAGCCAGCTGTGGCATAACTTTACAAAGCCAGCATAATAAAGTGATTTCATGGACTCACAAAACCTGGAGCTCATAAGGTCCCTGAGACTTCACATTTGAACAAAGAACAATCTGAACATCATCTCACTTGAGCAATGCATTATTACTGCTTATTTTCTATTTTCCAGGTTATCTAAACATGATTGCTAAGACTTTCCTTGTAACTTTAATTTTCCAGGACTTTAATCACATTCCCACCTACCTTTTCGAAACTTTCCAGTTCTTCACATTCCTTTGAAATGGCAGAAATGGATCCTGTTCACAGCTACCGTGCTAATTTGTCTATCTTCCCACGCTGATTTCACATTCTCCCTCTCATACAATTTATGTTGCAACCAAACTGTACTACTCCGTGTTCTCCCTGTTTGAGGCGCCATTTTCTGCTCCCTCTCCTTGCTTTTATCCCTCGAGGTCAGATTCAAATCAAGGAGGCAGTCTGGATTCATCCTATTCAATGATGTTTGGTCAGGTTGTGGAGTGGTGGGATGGGGTAGGGGAAGGGAACTGGCTGACAGAGCAATGTGTGTCAGTGTTAATTGTTTTTTTTTTTTTTTTACCAATATTCAAAGTAGAAGTAATGCTAAAGAAGGGCTGAGCCTGGTCATTCAAGTCTAAGACCCTCCGAGGTTCACTTTGAGATCACTCAAAGCCAAGAGGAGGACCCTTTTATTTGCATCTTCAAACTTCTGCTATGACCAGTTAGCCCCAAAAGGTGACAGGTTGAACTCTGTTACTGAGGAGTCAGAGGTGATCTGAGAAGGTTCAGGCCTATCTTCCTCCAAATCTTAACCTGTTGGAGCCCTGAAGAGAGAAAGACTCATTTGTCTACCATCAAATTATTCCCAAATTCTTTTAGAGGACATGGGTCTCCCCCTGGCATGAATCAAGGGAGGAAGGCAGGGAAATGTGGGTTTATTTGAAGAATGGTCCAGTTTGGCAAGACTGCAACAAGTTCCTGGTAGAGTAGTGATGTAGTAAATCTTAAGTGAGGCTAGCTGCATCTCTGCTTAAAGGGACCTTAATTTATTAATTTATAAAACGTTTAAGTAAGGGCTGTCCTGTGGGAATTGGGAATGTCTCATAAAATGCAATTGGTTTGAGCTGCTCCCCCTTTTAACTGCTAATAATTAGCCCCCCCCCCAGTTGCATTTAATCAATTGTCATGAATTAGCTTTTAAAAAGGGTACTGATATTTTCCCCAACATCCTGGGGGCATCCCTTCCCCATTTACCATTTCAATCTCGGGGAGATTAAGTTTAGACTTAATGCAGATGGGTTGGAGTGGAGGTAGGGAGGTCAATTAGAAGTATTATTGCAATAATCTAGCAAGCAGAGATATAAGGGCCTGAAATAGGGGAGTAGTTCTCTGTGTGATTTTCATTTCTTTGTAGAGACTCACCGCTGTGGATTTAAGTTTTTCTGTTCTATTTATTTTTGTTCTGTATACCATACATTCTAACATTTGTTTTTTGTCTAAATTTTTCTTTCAATGTTCTGATTTCTCTCTTGAACCATTCTGGAACATCCTACTACAGAACTATGCTTTCTTGGAAATCTACAGTTTTGTTTTCATCAGATGGTGGTTCAATTTCTTTTGTCTTAAAATATTTAATTAAGGATGTTTGTAATCTTTCATCTGTCTTAATGGTCATTTGTCCTTTTGATTTTCCCTGTTAGTTTATCTGCTTGTGCTCTAGTTCTTAAGCTGTGTTTTCTTTCTTTTTAGATCTTTGGAGGTTTTAGTCTTTCTCTTCTCTCATATTCCCTTATTACCCACTTTCTGATTTCTTCCCCTTTGATAATGGGTTTGCCACTGGGGCTGGACTACAGTGCTACCTTTGCTTTCTCCCATTCACATTTCAACAGTCTTGGTTCCTGCCCCAGGTAACTTCTGTGGGGACAGGACTGACCCCCCTGCTAGATGCTATTCTTATTTCCTTCAGGCCCAGTTTTGATCCACATGCTTTTTCCTGTCCCATTTCCCTTTGTTCTTTAGGTCTCTCATGTGGGCTGATTCAGTGGCTACCACTTTTTGCAGGCTTAGGGGAAGGTGGAGTCTAGACAATTTGTGCCCTTGAGGTTCTTTAACTTAAGGGTTGTTTAAGGCTGAGTTCATCTGCTATAACTCCCCTTCCTTTATACCTAAATGGGCAGAGTAGAAGCCAGCTACTTGTTGCAACAGAATGCTAGGGTAAAGGGCAGAGGCTTCAGCAGGCAGGGCATTGCTGTGTGGGTCCCAGAGCACAAACTAGGGGTACCTGTTAGGAGGTGAGGGGTGAGCACAGGTATTAAAATTTCCTATTAATTTATAAAGCACTTACTAGCTGTGTGACCCTGGGCAAGTCACTTAACCCTCATTGCCTCGCAAAAACAAAACAAACAATTTATAAAGCAGTTACCTTGTATGTAACTTTCTTTTTTTTTTTTTGTTATGTGGAGACAATTGTAATTGTTTCATCTCTTGCATGTAATTCCTCTTTTTGTTTTTTTTTTAATTTTAAATTTTGGGAGATATTGGGAACTAGAGAAATGTCCTCCATCTTGTTCTTCACATCCATACACTACATCCCAGCCATTTTGGCTGGCTTGCTATTGCTAGCATAGGATATTTCATTTCCCATCTCTGACTTTGCACAGCCTGTGTCCCATACTTGGAATGTACTTCCTCTTCATCTCTTGAAACCCCTACCTTTCTTTGATCAGCTCTTGTTATCTCCTTTAAGAGGCCTTTCTGAATTTCCTCAGTTTTTAGTGGTCCCTCAAATAACTTTCTGTTTATATATATATATGCTATATTTACTAATGTATGAACATGTTGTATTTTCCTAGGAAAAGCCCATTAGCTTCATGAAGATAACACATGTCATTTTTGTATCTGTATCCTAATTGCTTAACACATTTGGCATGAAAAAACTGCTTAAGAAATGTTTGATTGACTGATATAAGAAGATTAAATTGATTCGGTATAATTTTTATTGATGTTATTTACAGTTAATTTGTCCTTTAACTGCCTAAGCCATGACTGTCTCTGAACTTAGTGCAGAAATTCAGCTATCCTGTAATGAGTTAAGTTTAGAAATCCAGTACTTCTGCTAATTACTGTTCTTTTCTTGCCTCAAGGAAATCTGCTATCCTTGGGGAATGTGAATGGACACTAGGGAGTCTGGTCTAGTATCTATCTATACCACCAAGCTGTCCTTCAAAGATGTTTGTTTTACTATCCAAAGAAGTCTGACCCACTATTTCTAACCTTGCAGGTGAACTTAAACAATGAGCTTTTCTTAGTCACAGGAGGGAAGGAGGGGGTTGTGGCTAACCCCTCATTCCCAACTTCCAACCAATCATATTATTCCTTACACCTCAACTATGTAACTAAACATGTCCTCAACTCTATGATATTACCAACCCTATAACCAGTCATATTATTTCCCTACCTACCCTGTTGTTTTTGGTACTAATCTTAGAAGAAAGGAACTGAGGCCCCATCTCAGGATCTTTTGGCTTAAATTGAGGCCAGCCACTGACCCCTTTATTATTAAGTTCACGCCCTGTTAATAAACTGTTACCTTGCTCAGAGAATAGGTGCCTCAGTCTACCTTTGTTGAATTTCAATCATGATAGTTAGAAACTTTAGCAGTAAAGCCAGATTTGATTCCTACTCCTGAGGGCTCCTAGTGGAGTGAGAGTGGACATATGGAATGCATCAGTGTATAGAATAGCATGCTTTTGAACTGGTTCAGGAAATTATACCTGTCACCTGTGCCTGTGACTTTGAGAACATTCCTAAGAATACACCTTTGTCATAGGATCATTGATTTAAAGGTATAAGGAAACTCAGAGGCCTTCCCTTAGACCTCAGGCAAGTCAGAACTTTCCTATCACTATTGGTACCATGCAGGATAGGAGGGTTTGAGAAACAAACAAACTCATTTGTTATTGTTTAGTTCTGTCTGACTCCTTGTGACCCTGTATGGGGTCTTCTTGGCGACGATACTGGACAGGTTTGTCATTTTCTCCTCCAGCAGATGAAGGGAAACAGAGGTTAAATGACTTGCCCAGAGTCACACAGCTAGTAAGTGTCTGAGTGTAGCTGAACTCAGGTCTTCCTGACTCTAGGCCCAGTGCTCTATGTACTAAGCCACCTAGCTGCCTCCAAGCAAACTTAAACCTACTCATAAAAATCAGGCAGTTTATTTAGTCAAAGACTGTAGTGATGGTTGGCAAGCCTGTAGATCAAGACTTTCTTGTGTGCATAGAAGCTTTACTGGATAAGTACACAAATGAATGCTACGAAGCCAGTGTTCTCCAGGGCTATGCAAACTGAAAACACTATAAAAAATGACTAAAGCTGATCAGTGAATAACAGGACAGTGCCGTGTGTGTGTGTGTGTGTGTGTGTGTGTGTGTGTGTGTGTGTGTGTGTGTATGAAGCTGTGAAGTACAGGGATAATAGCTTAGCAGGTGGTCAAGGTGCCATCACCCATCACCCTTCATAGTCTGCTGCTGTGCTGCTGCAGTGGCTGCTGTGTCCTACATGCACATTCTGTTTCCCATCTCACCCATGGCTGTGGTCTGTTATTCCAGTAGTCTGAGATTCAGCAAATGTTGCACAGGATTTCTGGCAGAGGGCATTGGGCCAGAGCGGGGAAAGAACAAATAATAAGGGTAGGTTCAGGATGTAAAAAGGAAATTGCAAATTGACTTTAAGAGGTTCAGGAACTATTCCCCCATTCTATCAGTCATCTACTTTGTCCATTGCTTGGGTTTCTAGCTTCATTCATTCATTCAACAAATATTCATTGAGCTCCTACAAAATCAGCATTCAAACTCCAAAAGGCATCTGCAAAGAAGGGAGAGAACTTACCCAAGGGGAGAAGGGGAAAGGCTTATGCTGATTAGGATGGGAACAACCCTACCTAAAATGTAGACCAGGCACAGAAAGCAGAAGGTATTGGAGATATCAAGGGAATTGTATGAATTTCTTTTTGTTTGTTTGGATTTTTTTTGTTTGTTTTGTTTTTTGGTGAGGCAATTGGGGTTAAGTGACTTGCCAAGGGTCACACAGCAAGTAAGTATCAAGTGTTTGAGGCTGGATTTGAACTCAGGTCCTCCTGAATCCAGGGCCGGTGCTCTATCCACTGTACCATCTAGCTGCCCCATTGTATGAATTTCTAATAACTGTACTGAACAACTGGAAATAGTGGTGGTGGTTTTTTTTTTAAGTTTTCTAAAAGTACAGAATTATATTTTGGGTTGTGTATAATATTTTTCTCTCTCCTGTTCACTGGTTCCTTCCTACTTCTACTGCAGAGGAAATCCATTGCTCACATGACTATTAAATAAAGATGAAAGGTAATGGTTTGTGATCCAAGCTCCCTGTTTAGATAATTGTTGTTGTTTAGTCATTTAGTTGTGTCTGACTCTTTGTGACTGCATTGACCATACTGTCCGTGGGGTTTTCTTGGCAAAGATACTGGAGTGGTTTGCCATTTCCTTCTCCAGTGTATTAAGGCAAACAGAGGTTAAGTGACTTACCCAGGGTCACACAACTAGTAAGTGTCTGAAGCTGAATTTGAACTCAGGTCTTCCTGACTCCAGGCCCAGTGCTTTATCCACTGAGCTATCTAGATTCCCTGTAGCAACTGTAGGTTCGATTTCTCAAAACAACCTCCAAAGCACACTTCTATCTTCCACACCCCCCCACACCTCCCCCAAGAGAAGGCTGTATTTCCTGGCTTGAAGGACCCATGCCAGAACCAGTATTTACAGCCTTTATGATCCAGACCTGAGGAAAGATAATTCACTCTTGAAACAAATACTCTGTGGGACTTGACCCCAAAGTCAAGGTCGCCTGCCATCATGAGAGCTCAGAAACCACAGGAGTTATGTCCAAGAAATAGAAGGAAAACATGTTCTCCTCAGGTGCTGTGGCTTTTCACACTGAACTTTGGGTTGGGGGGTGACTAAGCAGTTGATGTCAAGAGATGAAGTCAGAGTTTGGGGTGGAAATAGAGGGGTATAGAGGGTCTGCCTCATTAAGAGTGAACAGTGCTTCCATGCCAGAGACAAAACAAACCCCCCTAATAATCCTTGATCACAAGGAGCTCACAGTCTAATGAAGGAGACAATATGCAAATAATTAGGTACTGTGAGAATTGGAGTGATGCCCCCTGCTGGAGAGATACTGTAGGAAAACTCTGCCATGAGGAGAAGGCACCTAAGGGCAAGCCATGTGGCTTGGAAGGTCACTTCCTCAGCATCAGGAAGTGACATTTGATGTTTCCGGTTTAGACAGGAGGCTTGTGGGACGAAGAAGGGGCAAGACTCATTCATCAGGACCTCGTGGAGAGTGGAGCTAGAAATGCTGGCTCCCTGAGATAGATAGATGAAGGAATCTTGGCCTCTTTCTCTCTCTTCACCAAATTCTTATGCTCCTTAATAAATGCTTAAAAGTCTAAACTCTTGCTAAAGCTTCTGATTTATTGGCGACCACTCGGATTTTTAGACAGTATAGCTAGAATTTTAGCCACATTATAAATAGCAACTTTACAGTACAAATAAGATATATAGGTTAACCAAACAAGGAAAGACATTAGCACAAAGTAGAATCAGGAAGGGTTTCCTGTAGCATTTCAGGCATGAGGGACATCCAGTTAAAATGTCCAGAATTGGGAGGAAGAAGAAATAGTTTTATTCCACAAATAGTTATTGAACTCCTTTTCTGTAAAGCATTCCATTAATTCTGTGGCACCAGGCAGGGGAGAGAAAAGAAGGGGGTTCATTAGGGCACTGGCAGAGAGGGATTCCTCACAGAGCACTAACAATGACAATCTTACTGTGAGTTTTGTCTGGACTGCTCTCTCTGATTCTTTGGTGGGAGAGGAAGGAAATGGACTGCCCACAACTCTTTGATTGACAGGTTCAACTGAGAGCCAGGAAATCCAGGCCCTCCAAATAGTTTAGTCATGGTGGTTGCAAGTGGCTTCCTTGAGATTCATGTCTCTCTTTTGTACAATGATCGATTACAAGGATCACAATAATAGCATGCAAGAAGACTCGTCAATGGGTGCTAGGGGTTTCACCCCATTATACTGTTTGTTCTTTCATGTTTCTTGCAGGGTTCTTCTTTGTCTTCTCTTGTGACAGCTTGTGATATACTGCTTGCGATGATGTTGTTCCTGTTAATTTTCTGGATCACATTTTTGGCTTTCAAAGATTTCACAAAGGTAGGAATTATTTTCATTTCCAGCATTTTAAGAGTCTTATTGATAGAATGTGAATTCCTTGAAGGCAAGGACTGTTTTATTTTTGTCAATCTCTCTCTCTCTTTTTTTTTTTTTTGGTAGGGCAGTGAGGGTTAAGTGACTTGCCCAGGGTCACACAGCTAGTAAGTATCAAGTGTCTGAGGTCATATTTGAACTAAGGTCTTCCTGAATCCAGGGCCAGAGCTTTATCCACTGCGTCACGTAGCTGTCCCCTCCTCTTTTTTTTTTTTTTGACCCATGGCATCGTTTATTTAGTATTTTTTTCCCCCAATTACATGTAGAGACAATTTAAAAATTCATTTTTAAAACTCTGAGTTCCAAATTCTGTCCTTTCCTCCCTACCCCCCCCCCCCCCGATTTGAAAAGGCAAGCAATTCCATATAGGTTATACATGTTGTCAAGGAAAACATTTTCATATTAGTTATGTTGTGAAAGAAAACAGACTAAAAAAAATAACGTTTTTTTTTTAAAGCATGCTTCAGGGGGCAGCTAAGTGGCACAGTGGATAAAGCACTGGCCCTGGATTCAGGAGGACCTGAGTTCAAATCCAGCCTCAGACACTTGACACTTACTAGCTTTGTGATCCTGGGCAAGTCACTTAATCCTCATTGCCCCGCCCCCCCCCCCCCAAAAAAAAGCACGCTTCACTCTTTATTCAGACACCATCAGTTTTTTCTCTGGGGATGGATAGCATTTTCATCATAAGTCCTTCAGAGTTGTCTTGGATTGATGTATTGCTGAGAAAAGCTAAGTCATTCACAGCTGATCATCTTACAATATTGCCGTTATTTTGTACACAGTACATTTCACTTTGTATCAGCTCATATAAGTCTTTCCAGGTTTTTCTGAGAGCATCCTGCTCATCACTTCTTATAGTATAATAGTATTCCATCATAATTATATAATACAGTTTATTCAGCTATTCCCAGTTGATGGGCATCTTCTCAATTCCCAATTCTTTGCCAACAGAAAGGAGCTGCTATAAATATTTCCTTTTCCTTTTTGTTTTTTTTTTAATCTTGTTTTGGATATAGACCTAGTAGTGATATTGCTAGGTTAAAGAGTATAAAGGTATATAGTATATAGCATATAGAGTATAAAGTATATAGGTCCTTTGGGCATAACTCCAAATTACTCTACAAAATGGTTGAATCAGTTTACAACTTCACCAACAGTGTATTAATTTCTCATTTTCCCCACATCCCCTCCAATATTTGTAATTTTCCTCTTCTGTCCTATTAGCCAATCTAATAGGTATGAGTTGGTATCCCAGAAGTATTTTGATTTGCATCTCTCCAATCAATAGTCAGTTAGAGCATTTTTTTCATATGGCTATAGATAATTTTGATTACTTCATCTCAAAACTATTCATATCTTTTCATCATTTATCAGTTGGGGAATGACTCTTATTTTTACAAATTTGACTCTGTTCTCTATATGTTTGAGAAATGAGACCTTTATCAGAGAAACTTGCTTCATTTTTTTTTTCATAGTTGCTATTGCTAACTCTATTTCTATCCATCCTATCCCCACCCTGTTTGTTCTTTTCTTTCTCCTTTCACCCCTGGACTTCCTCAAAAGTGTTTTGCTTCTGACTACCCCCTCCCCCAATCTGCCCTCCTTTCTATCACTACCTCCTTCTCTTATTCCCTTCCCTTTCTACTTTTTTTCAGGGTAAGATAGATTCTTGTACCCAGTTGAGTGTCTATGTTATTCTCTCTTTGAGTCAATTCTGGTGAGAGTAAGGTTCACTCACTTTCACTTCTCCAATATTCCCCTCCCCTGTAAAAGTTTTTTCTTGCCTCTTTTATGTGAGATAATTTACCCCATTCCACTTCTCCCTTTCTCTTTCTCCCTGTGTATTCCTCTCTCACCCCTTAATTTAATTTTTTTGGATATCATCCCTTCATATTCAACTCATACCTATGCCCTCTGTCTATACTACTTCCAACTGACCTAATAATAAGAAAATTCTTATAAGATGTAAGTATCATCTTCCCATGTAGGAATGTAAACAGTTTTACCTTATTAAATCCCTTATGATTTCCTTTTCCTGTTTACCTTTTTATACTTCTCTTGAGTCTTGTATTTGAAAGTCAAATTTTCTATTCAGGTCTGGTCTTTTCATCAGGACAGTTTGAAAGTCCCTTATTTCACTGAAGGACCATTTTTCCTGAAGGATTCCTGAAGGATTCTACTAAGTCTTGCTGGGTAGGTGATTCTTGCTTGTAATCTCAGTTCCTTTGCCCTCCGGAATATGATATTATAAGTTCTCTCATCCTTTAATGTAGAAGCTGCTAAATCTTGTGTTATTCTGACTGTGGCTCCACAATACTTGAATTGTTTCTTTCTGGCTATTTGCAATATTTTCTCTTTAACCTGGGAACTCTGGAATTTGGCTATAATATTCCTAGGAGTTTTTAGTTTGATATCCCTTTTAGGAGGTGATTAGTGGTTTCTTTCCATTTCTATTTTATCCACTGGTTCTTTTAGAATATCAGAGCAGTTTTTCTTCTTAATTCCTTGAAAGATGATGTCTACAACATATTACACCTTATACTAAAATAAGATCAAAATGGGTACATGATTTAGACATAAAAGGTGATAAATTAGGAGAGGAAGGAATAGTTTACCTTTCAGATCTCTGGAAAGGAGAACAGTTTATGACCAAATAAGAGATAGAAAATATTATGAACTTCAAAATGGATGGATTTGATTACATTAAATTAAAAAGGTTTTGTACAAACAGAAGCAATGCATCCAAAATTAGAAGGGAGGCAGAAAGCTGGGAAACAATTTTTATAGCCAGCACTTCTGATAAAGGCCTCATTTCCAAAATATATTGGGAATTAAATCAAATTTATAAGAATCCAAGTCATTCCCTAATTGAGAAATGGTCAAAGGATATGAACAGGCAGTTTTCTGATGAAGAAATCAAAGCTATCTATTGCCATATGAAAAAATGCTCTAAATCACTATTGATTAGAGAAATGCAAATTAAAACAACTCTGAGGTACCACCCTACACCTATCAAATTGGCTAATGTGACAAAAAAGTAAAATAATAAATGTTGGAGAAGCTGTGGAAAAATTGGAACACTAATGCATTGTTGTGGAGCTGTGAACTGATCCAACCATTCTGGAGAGCAATCTGGAATTATGCCCAAAAGACTATAATAAAGCTGTGCATCCCTTTGACCCAGTGGTACCACTGATAAGTCTTTTTCCCAAAGAGATCATAAAAAAGTGAAAAGGACCCACATGTACAAAAATATTTATAGCTGCTCTTTTTGTGGTGGCAAGGAATTGGAAATTCAGGTGTTGCCCATCAATTGGGGAATGGTTGAACAAGTTGTGGTATATGAATGTAATGGAATTCTATTGTGCAGTAAGAAGTGATGAGCAGGCAGATTTCAGAGAAACCTGGAAGGACTTTCATGAACTGATGATGAGTGAGATGAGCAGAACCAGGAGAACATTGTATATAGTATCAACAACATTGTGCGTTGATCAACCATGATAGACTTGATTCTTCTCAGCAATACAATGGTACAAGATAGTTCCAAAAGACTCATGATGGAAAAGACTCTCCAAATACAGGAAAAAAAAAGAACTGTGGAATATGGATGCAGATTGAACCATACTATTTCTTTTGTTTTTGGTGCTGTTGTTTTTCTTTTTTGAGGTTTTTCCTTTTTGCTCTGATTCTTCTCTTATAATATGACTAATGAAGAAATATGTTTAATGTTATTGTACATATATAACCTATATCAGATTACTTGCTGTCTTGGGGAGTGGGGAGGGAGGGAAACTATCTCTAAATGTCACTGGAACATAATAAAATACTTTTATAATAAAAAAAGAAAGATTATGTCTAGGCTCTTTTTTTTTTTTTTTTGATCATGGCTTTCAGATAGTCCAATAATTTAAAAATTATCTCTCCTGGTTCTGTTTTCCAGCTGAGTTGTTTTTCCAATGAGATATTTCACATTGTCTTCTATTTTCTTTTCATTCCTTTTGTTTTGTTTTATTGTTTCTTGATTTCTTATAAAGTCATTAGCTTCCATTTGCTCAATTCTAGTTTTTAAGGAATTATTTTCTTCAGTGAGCTTTTGTACCTCCTTTTCCATTTGGCCAATTCTACTTTTTTTGTGTGTGTGTGTGGGAAGAATATTGGTGTATTTAACAGAAATAGAAGTGGATTTGGGGAAATGATAATGAATTCCTTTTGGATGTGCTGAATTTGATATAGCTCCAGAATAAAGAGAATGAGCATATCCTTCCTTCCATACACAAATAAATTATGTCAATAAAGGGAATAGGAATAGGTTTGTGATATTAAATGCCCTTTTAGGAGATACATAATTTTATATAATTTTCTCACATTCCAAATTTTTAAATTTTGAAAACACTAAACCTTATTGTCTTAGTATGCAACAATAACCCTGGACACTCTCTGGCAATGAGGAAAGCTCTAAGTTTCAGTTTTCCACATATTAATAAAAATTTTCTACAGTAAAATTTTCTTTTTCTTTGGCTTTAATGACATTTTATTTTTCCCCTAGTTACATACAAAGACATTAAAAAAAACCAAACTATGTTCTTTTTTTAATTAACAAAAATATTTTATTATTTTACAGTTACATTTAAGGTTAGTTTTCAACATTTGTTTTCATAGAATTTTTAGTTCCAAATTTTTTTTCCACCCTCCCTTCCCTTCCTCCTCCCCAAGACAGAAAGCAATCTGATATAGGTTATATATGTGCCATCACATTAAACTTATTTCTGCATTAGTCATATTGTGAAAGAAGAATCAGAACATAAGAGAAAAACCTCAAAAAGGAAAGAAAAAAAAAACCAGCCCCAAAATAGAAACAATATGGTTCAATCTGCATTCATAATCCACAGTTCTTTTTTCTGGATGTTGAGAACATTTTCTATCATGAAGTTCTTTGAAATTGTTTTGGATTGTTGCATTGCTAAAAAGAGTCAAGTCTATCACCATTGTTCATCACACAATGTTGCTATTACTGTGTACAATGTTCTCCTGGTTCTGCTCCTCTCAGTCAGCATCAGTTCATGTAAGTCCTTCCAGGTTTCTTTGAACTCCTCCTGCTCATTCTTTTCACATTGATTTTTTAAAACTTTGTGTTCTAAAATTTCTTCCTCCCTCCCTCCTCTACCCTCCCTATGAAATCAAGCAATTCAATATAAGTCATACATGTGCAGTTATGCAAAACAACTTCACATTACTCAGGTTGTGAAAGAAAATAGACAAAATAACTTTAGAAAAAGGAGCTAACAAATAAAATTAAACTTCGATCTGTATTCAAATGCCACCAGTTCTTCCTCTGTTGATGGTTTGCATTTTTCATACATCCTTCTGATATCATCTTGCTCATCATTTCTTTCACAGTTACTATTGCTAACTGTATAACCCTCCATCTTATTCTCTCCCCTTGATATTTACTCTATTTTCTATCTTCCTTCACCCTATCCCTCCTCAAAAGTGTTTTGCTTTTGACTGCACCCTTCCCCAATCTGCCCTTCCTTCCTTCACCTCTCCCCCCCATCTCCTTACCCTCCCACTTTCCCTCAGGGTACAATATATTACTATACCCACTTGAGTGTGTATGTCATTCCATCTTTGAGCCAATTCTGATGAGAGTAAGGTTCATTCACTCCCCCACTCCTTCCTCATCTTTCCCTTCACAAGCTTTTTCTTGTTTCTTTTATGTGAGCTCCTTTTCCCCAGTCCACCTCTCCCTTTCCCTTTCTTCCAGTCCATTCCTTTTACCCCTTAACTTTAGTTTAATGATGTCATCATGGGTTAGCTAGGTGACATAGTGGACAAAGTACCAGCCCTGGACCCAGGAGGTCCCAAGCCCAAATCCAACCCCAGATATATGCCACCCTATCTTGTCTCCCCCACAAAAAACAAGGATAAACAAAAAATAAATGCTTTATAGATATCATCCCTTCATATGCAATTCACACATGTGCCCTCTGTCTAAGTATATTACTTTCAGCTGCCCTAATACTGAGAAAGTTCTTCTGAGTTAGAAGTATTATCTTCCCATGTAGAAATGTAAACAGTTTAATCTTTTAATATCCCTCATGAATTCTTTTTCCTGTTTACCTTTTTTAAGCTTCTCTAAGGTCTTGTATTTGTATTTGAGGGTTCCTGTTCTACTGCAGCCACAAGTTCCTTCCCACTTTGAGACTGCCACCTTAGACTGCAACTGAGATCTTAATATGGGTAAAGCAACAGAGTCCTGTCTCATTGCTAGCAAAATGACCCTAGTAATCTCCTTCTGACTAGTTGTTGGACCCCCTTGCCATCTGTGGGCTGAGAGTTTCAGAAGCAGGTGCTGCCACTGCAGATTCAGTTTGGTTTGGTAGTGTGGCTTGTGTTGAACTGTGCTCTACTTTTACCCATGGCCTCTCCTGCTGACCTTCTAAGTTGTCTGTGGCTGGAAAATTATTTCACCCTGTCATTTTGTGGGTTCTTCTGCTCTAGAAATTGTTGTATTTAAAGTTATTTGGAGAGGTTTTAGGGCAAGCTCAGGCGAGTCACTGTTTTTTCTCTGCCATCTTGGCTCTGTCTCCCTGCCACTATCCTTTGGACCTAGCATAATGTTTGGCACATAATTGGTGCCTAATAATGAAAAAAACCGAATTGAATTGATCTTTACCTATTTATTGTAAGACAGGCTGAAGAAATTTACAGAAATTTCAGCAGGTAGGTTCCAACACCTTTTGGGAAACAATAAATTGACATGAATATAGATATGTTTTTTACTCTGGGGAGTGTTGGTGTCTTTTCTGTCCACTCTGGGTCCTGATGTAGCTACCATACTACCTTTATGCTGGAGTGGGTTAATACTATAATTCCTCTTTTTGTATCTCCAGCTATATTGTAGGTATTTTGAGGGTATGGACCATATATTTGGCACATCATTGCATACTGTAGAGCTTTTTACAAGGTAGGAGTTATGTATTTATTGAATGAATGAATTCTCCCTCTATCTTGGAACTCGGGGGCAACTAGGTGGCACAGTGGATAGAATGCTGGTGGAGTCAGAAAGACTCTTCTTTCTCAGATACTTACTAGCTGTAGGATACTGGACAAGTCACTTAGCCTTGTTTGCCTCAGTTTCCTCATCTGTAAAATGAACTAGAGAATTAAATGGCAAACCACTCCAGTATCTTTGCTGAGAAAACCCCAAAAGGAATCATGAAGAGTCAGACATGACAGAAAACAACTGAACAACAACAACAACAACAACTTGGAACTCAGATGGGATCTTAGGAGCCCAAGCGACTGTGCAAAAAGACTTAAAAGAAGTATACCCAGGGAAATTACAGGAGAATCCAAAATAGCCCCAAACGGTCTTTACATTCTAAATTAGGTTCTGAAAAACTAAGAAGGGGAATAAATAAATCATATGTTTCTAGTCATGTAGAGTCTTTGTATCTCTCATGTGGGAAGTGACTAATTTAATTACTTGATGCTAATTGCAACATCATATATAGTTCAGAGAATGAAGGGGGGATTTGGGTAAGAATGATAAATAATTATTCTGATAATTTACCTAGCTGACTGGAACAGGAGCTAAGCATCATGAAAGGGCTATTGATAAAATAGATCAGTTTGTACAAATAGTTGATGGAACATGATGTGCACAATTGTATGACAAGATAGTGTGTCTTAGGAAAGTTGTGACTGACTGAACATACATGCAAGCTGCTATTGTATGCAGCTTTGTATCCAGAAAATTGACTTTAGAAGATAAGGGAGAATGTAGGAATAGAATAGTTGCCTTTGTAGAAGATGTTGAAAAAAGGATTTAGTTTTCTGGACTATTCCTTTAGAGAGAAGAATGGGGATTTCCTGGCAAGGGACAGAGTTAATCTCATGAAAATGGGGTGTAAAGATTTGGTAAAGGAGTTACTGAGGGGAAGAAGAGGACTTTTTTTTTGGTGGGGCAATGAGGGTTAAGTGACTTGCCCAGGGTCACACAGCTAGTAAGTGTCAAGTGTCTGAGGCTGGATTTGAACTCAGATCCTCCTGAATCCAGGACCAGTGCTTTATCCACTGCACCACCTAGCTGCCCCCAAAGAAGAGGACTTTTAATTGAAATCAATGGTAGGAAAAAAATTGTCCAGGTAAAACTGCATCCTATGGAGGAAAGCAACAGGTATGACACAGAAAAATAGAAATGATAGTTGAACTCCATGGATGCTGATAAAATCAGTGAGGGAGAGAATCTAGAGAAAACAGTCTAGGATGGAGTCTTGGAATCAGTGGGTGGAAGGATGATGGATGATGAGAAGGGATGGCTATACTGTGAGAGGAGATCTAAGAGAGGGAAATATCCCTGAAGCTAAGGGAGGCAAGAAGTGAAATGAGAAGAGAAGGGTGAAAGTTGCAGAGAGGCCAAGTAGAAGAGAACCATTGGATTTAATAGTTAAGATATTATAACTTTGGATAGAACAGATTCGATCATGTAGTGGTGTTGGAAACCAGATTGCAAGGCTGAGAAGGGAAGAAATGGAGGCAATAATTGCAGAGAATCCTTTCTAAGAGTTTAGTTGTAAAATGGAAAAGATAACAACAACAGCAACTAGATTTTTAAGGTTTGCAAAGGTTTTAGAAACGTTATCTCATTTAACCTCACAACAACAATGAAAGATAGGTACTATTATTTTTCTCCATTTTATAAATTAGGAAACCAAGGCAGACCTAACCACACCTACCCAAAAGGCTGGCCCTCAGAGGGTGTTTTCTCTGAACCTCAGCACATTCTGCTCATGGACCACCTTCAAGTCCAGTAAACCAATAGATTTGAATGATGATAGCCAATTAGCTAGAAGCAGTGTGTAAGGAACACCTCTCCTCTGGACCCACAGGAAGCTTCCACTCACAGAGGGACAGACACTTCCTCTTGTCCTGAGACTCAGAGGAGGTGGTGGCATCTTGTTCTCTCTCACTCTTCTATTCTAGGTACAGAGGGCATTTGAACTTTCTGAGCCACGTGGTCTCCCTCTTTAATAATATTTAATATACTATAATAAATGCTTAATGCCCCCAAACTAGTGCGAAAGCCTCTTATTTATAAGTAGCACTATATTGGGAACCCCAGCTAAGTTCCCCTAAAACTTGAGACAGAAATAGGGTGACCACATGTAATTTTAAATGCCACAGTTTCAAGGAATTATGCAAAGAAAGGAAAACCAGAACAGCATGCATTAGGAATACACAAAGGGGAAGACACCAGTATATGTGTGTTTGTATATACATATACATGCACATATTTGAATATGTATATGCATATGCATGTGTGCATATATATGATGTGTTTTTGTGTGTATGTATATATATATATATATATATATATGAAAGAAAGTATAAGGATATAAAAGGACAGGCAGAGATTAGAAGGGAATAGAAAGAGGATAAATGGTATTATTAGTTTTAAAAGAATTTAAGTTCTTTTTGGGAAGGATGTGTTTTCTTTATATCCCCATTGCTTAGTGTACTGCTTGGCACATATTTGGTGCTTAAAAAATGCTTGTTAAATGCATTTTATTTGTATATAGCATTGATTATATTGGTATAGCAAGTTTTTTGTTTTATTTGTTTTGTTGAAATTCTGTTCATAATAAAAATAGATGAAGAAAGAAAATAATTCCAGTGGAGGAAGAAAGAGTTGGGAATATTTTTTAAAAAACCACCACAATGTGGCTATGAAGAGAGCTCTTTGTGATCACAGATGTAAAAATTCTTTGTGACAATATGAAGTCCAGGGCACATTGACAAAGTCAAACACAAAGGAATTATGTAAATGTGAAACAATAACAATAACATCAGGGAGGCTAAAGTCCACAGCGAGCTAAGCCTTGACTAAAATGTTAAGGATAATAATCCACTTTAAAATTAATGTTTGGTGCTGAAAGAATGAGGAAGGAATAGGCCCATGGTTTGGGGAGAAGGAAGATGTTATAATGTTAATTGATGGCAGAGAGGGCTGTACTACTTAACTCTTTTTGGATCCACATCTATATTAGCAAAAATTTTCTTCTGTTTGGAAAGAATATGACAAATAGGGTTAAGATGGAATTTAAGCTCTAGATGAAGTAAGATAGCACTTAGATGCTTCAATTGAGTTCACTCTTTAGCTTAAAGAAATTATATTACAAGATCTGGGTGGGTGGGTGGGGAACCTGGATAAATGTTTTATCAGTGCTTTTGGAAAATGTTAGTCTCACTTTCCAGTGACCCTCCCACCCTCACAGAACCTGTCCTTGTAACAGAGAACTATATTCGGGGCAGCTAGGTGGTACAGTGGATAAAGTACTGGTCCTGGGATCAGGAGGACCTGGGTTCAAATCTGGCCTCAGACACTTGACACTTATTAGCTGTGTGACCCTGAGCAAGTCACTTAACCCTCATTGCCCCGCAATACATACACACACACATATGTATATATATATATATATATACACACATATATATATACACACACACATATATATACACACATATATGTATATATATATATATTTATGTATATGTATTCAAGCAAAACCAGTCAACATATTGGCTAAGTCCAATAAGATACCCCTTATTTTGCATCTACAGCTTCTCTGCCAAGAGAAGATAGTCCTATGAATTGAAGATTGATGCTTGCATTCACCAAAATTCTTATGTCTTCCAATATTGTTTTTCTTTTATGTGTTTTCAGTCACCATGTCTTCTGGTTCTGTATACTTCACTTTACAATAATTCATTCCAATCTTATTCAGTGTCTCTGAATTCACAGTCATCATTTCCTACAGAGTAATAATATTCCATTACATTTATGCACTGTAATTTCTTCTGCATTTTCCCAGTTGATGAAACACTTTCTTTCTATTTATTTACTGTCATAGAAATTGCTATATAGGGAGATAGGGAGGGTTTTTTTTTTTGGCCAAAGTAGAAGATCAAATCAATCAATAAACATTTGTTAGGCACCTATTACATTCCAGGCACTGTGCTAACCAGTGGTGATACAAGTACAAAGAATGATACAAAGGACAGCTAGATGGCGCAGTGGATAGAGCACTGGCCCTGGATTCAGGAGTACCTGAGTTCAAATCTGGCCTCAGACACTTAACACTTACTAGCTGTGTGACCCTGGGCAAGTCGCTTAACCCCAATTGCCTCACTAAAAAAAACAAAAAGCAAGAATGATATAACCCATCCTCCCAAGGAGCCTACATTCTTTTTTTTTTTTTTTTTTTTTGTGTGGCAATTGGGGTTAAGTGACTTGCCCAGGGTCACACAGCTAGTAAGTGTTAAGTGTCTGAGACCAGATTTGAACTCAGGTACTCCTGACTCCAGGACTGGTGCTCTATCCACTGCGCCATCTAGCTGCCCCAGGAGCCTACATTCTAATGGGGCAGATAAGAAGTACATATATGTCCAGAATAATTATAAAGAAAACACATGAATATATACAAAGTAATTAAATATCAGGTAGTTTGAGAAGGAGGGTACTAGTTAATCAAGTTAACAATTTTATTGTTTATTTAATATTTACTTACATGCCAAGGACTGTTATAAGTACTAGGGATATCAGAGATTTTATTTGGAGTAGGGGGAGGTGGATCAGGAAAGGATTCATGCTAAAGATGGTACTTGAGCTTCATCTTAAAGGAATAAGATGGATTTGCTTACTGAATCCAGAAACCAAAAGCAAAGAGGAAACACATTCCAGGCATGAGGAACAGAATGAGTAGGTAGAAGGCTATGTGTGAGGAACAGATTGAAGGCCAGTTTTGCTGGATTGTAGAGTACAGGAGGGAGGGAAATGTTTACTAAAGTTAAAGATAGGATGGGGCTAGGTTGTAAAAGGGTTTAATAGCCAAACGGAGGCATTTCTATTTTATCCTAGGGGTGATAGGGAACCATTGGAATTGTTTGAGTAGGGGAGCTACATGGTCATATCTGTGCTTAAGGGAAATTACTTTGGAAACAAAATGTAGGATGGACTGGAGAAGGGAGAGACTAGAGACAAGGAGACTGATTAGAAGGCTGTTGTGGTAATCTAAGGGTGATGAGAGCCTTAACTAAGATAGTAGCTATGTGAGTAGAGAGAAATGCTAGAGATAGTTTGTTGGTAGGAACCACAGGATTTGACAATTGAATATGTGAGATGAGGGAGAGTGAAGAGTCCAGCATAATATTGAGGCTATGAAGCTAAGAGAAGGGAAGGATAGTGGTGTTTTTGGCAGAAATAGGGAAGTTTGGAAGATAAGAGGGTATGTGGGAGAAGATGATTATTTCAGTTTGAATATGTTGATTTTGAGATTCTCCCAGTTATCTTTTTTTTTAAATGTAATTTTATCTTATTTTACTTTTTGCTAATTGATAAGCATTAATTCTCCTTCTGCCTCCCCCTTGCCATAAAAAAAAAAAGACAGGGAAAAGTATAAGGGAAAAATAGATAATCAATGATCATAACTGTGAACGAGATTGGAATGAATGATGTACCCAATAAAACAAAGAAACAAACAAAAACAAAAGGATAGCAGAATGGGTTAGAATTTATAAGAGAAATACTTGAAAAAAAGACTTACACAGAGTTTCTTTTGCTTGACTATGCATATGTGATACAAGAGGCTTGTTTTCACCTTTTTTTTTTTTTTTAATGGCAAGTGGAAGGTGGAAAGAAGGCTTGGGAATTCAAATTTTTTGCTGTAGTATTCCTGGGAATTTTCTTTTGAGAATTCTTTTGGGAGGTGACTGGTGAGTTCTTTCAATTTCTAATTTGCCTTCTGGTTCTAAGATATCTGGGCAGTTTTTCTTTATAATTTCTTAAAATTTTGTATGTAGGCTCTTTAATTTGTTCATGGCTTTTAGGTAGTTCAATTCTTAAATTATTTCTCCTTGATCTACTTTCATGGTAATTTGTTTTTTTTCTATGAGATATTTTACAATTTCTTTTATTTTTTTTCAGTCTTTTGACTGTTTTATTGTTTCTTGATGTGTCATGGGAGTCATTAGCTTCCACTTAACCAATTTTCATTTTTAAGGAATTGTTTTCTTCATTGAAGGTATTTCTATACATTTTTATTTTATTTTATTTTATTTTTTACCAGTTGACCAATTCTGATTTTAAAGAATTATTTTGTAAGGTATTTTGTACCTCTTTTTACTAAGTTTTTAATTATCTTCATGATTTTCTTTAATTTCTTTTCCTTATTTTCCTCTGCCTCTCTTGTTTGATTTTTTATGTCATATTTTGCTCTTTTAAAAATATTTCTTTAACTATTCTAGGAATTCTTATTACTCTTGTGTCCAATCGGTATTGTTCTTTGAGGCTTTGTTTATAGAAGTTTTCAAGTCTGTGTTTGTGTCTTGAACTTCCCTATCACCACAGCAGCTTTTTATGTTCAGCTCTTCCTTTTATGTTCAAGTCTTCCTTCCTTCCTTCCTTCCTTCCTTCCTTCCTTCCTTCCTTCCTTCCTTCCTTCCTTCCTTCCTTCCTTCCTTCCTTCCTTCCTTCCTTCCTTCCTTCTTGCCTGCCTGCTAATTTTTCCAGCCTATTTCTTGACTTTAGACTTTATGTTAACACTATTGGGCTCTACTTACCTGTGGGTGTGTGAGTAGGGTGTCTGGCTTGAGCTTCAATCTTTTATGTCCTTCTGTTGCTTTTACAATTTCCTTTGGGGGACTGTAAGTTTTCAGTGCTTCCAAAGTGATGTGATCTGGGGAGAGATCCGATCACTGCTCTCCTTATCTGTGCTCTTCACATTCCTGACCTGATTTGGGTCTGTTGGCTTTCCATAGATTGCTGCTGAATTCAGTCATAGTTAGCCTGCTTAGTAGCTCTACAGTTTCAGAGTGACTGAATTGGCTCTCTCTTGGTCTTGGGGGAGCTAAGGCAAAATTGCTACCTCTTATTCTACCATATTAACTCATCTGATGCCTCACATTTTCTTCAAATATTTAGGTCTCTTGAGTAAAAAATCTTTAATATTTATCTTTTCAAAATATAGTTTATAAGTTTTGACATTTCTTTAATATTTTAAAATTAATTTTTTTAAGTGAGGCAATTGGGGTTAAGTGACTTGCCCAGGGTCACACAGCTAGTAAGTGTTAAGTGTCTGCGGCCGGCTTTGAACTCAGGTACTCCTGACTTCAGGGCCGGTGCTCTATCCACTATGCCACCTAGCTGCCCCTAAATTTAATTTTTAATGGAGTAATTGATTTCTCTTTGTTCCACTATAATTTTCTGGGAGTTTCTTGCTTGGGTAAAGTTTTGTCTCTCTTTTGCCCATCAGTTAATTCCCTTTCACCATAACTCTCAATTCTTTTCTAGTTTTTCTCTAATGCTCTTGTTTCATTTATAAAAGCATTTTTAATTCTAAAAAAAATCAGACCCTTTCTTCATTTCCTCCAAGAATCCTTGTTGAACTTGTACTCAAACTATTATTATTATTACTACTACTACTACTAATATTAATTTTAGGCTTTGGATACATACACAGTGTGTGTATCCATATATGTATGTGTTGTGAGAAAATAATGTTTTTTTGGGGACCCTCCCCTTGAGGGAGCCTTTCCTGACCTCTTTTAAGGCCAGCCCAGAGTCAGTAGAATTGCAAAAGAAATGTAGGTTGACCTTCCTTACTACCTAACGGAAGTTAACTCACCTAGGCAACCCCCCAAGTCATGTTAGTCAATGGACTGGCCATTTAGCTTGGATCAATGTGCAGTGACCCACTTCTACCTGCGAGAGGATAAAAATCCTTGGGGTGAGGGGGGGTCTCTCTCTTCTGTCCCTTGTTCTTCTCTCTGTGTCTCTCCCCATCCTGGGATATTATGCTGGGCCTGGGATGCTGGAAGAGGCTGCCACACAGCCCTGCCGCCCTCCCCTCTTTTCTACCTAGGTATGTAGGGATTCTAATTCTGAGCAATGTGCTCTCTCTTTACTAACATTTAATATGCTTTAATAAATGCTTAATGCCAAAGACTGGTGCTATAGCCTCTAATTTATAAGTAGCAATATATTAGAAACCCCAGCTAATTTCCCTAAAACCTAGAACAGAGATAGGTACCCCCGTATATTTTCAAATGACACAGTCTATATGTATTTATGTATGTATACATATATACATGTATGTATGCATGCATATATGTTATTCTTTTGGGTTTTGTGTCTTGAGAACCAATACCACCGTAATAGTTCTTTATGATAGGATTCTTTGGTTGTTGTTGTTTTTTGTTTTTTTTGCAGGGCAGTGGGGGTTAAGTGACTTGCCCAGGGTCACACAGTTAGTAAGTTTCAAGTGTCTGAGGCCGGATTTGAACTCAAGTCCTCCTGAATCCAGGGCCGGTGCTTTATCCACTGTGCCACCTAGCTGCCCCCGGTTGTTGTTTTTTGCTTATTCTTCCTGCTCAAGGTCAAGTTCTCCACACTTCTCAAGGCAATATTTGATCCAGGGCAAAGTCTGATTGCTGCCCTCCTGGTCTGAGCTCTACAAGTTCCTGACCTGGATTTTGGTCTGACATATGGGTTTTCACCTGGTTGGAGTTCCAGTAGACTGTTGCTGCACTTGGCCATTATCATTCAAGGGGAAAGTTCTACAGGTTCAGAGTTGAACAAGCTCCCTTTTGGTCTGGGATTATTCTGCTTCAGGCTTTCAGACTGGGCTGGAATTTAGAACTTAGACCTTTGGTCTGCTTTGCTCCCTGAGTTAGAGCCAAACAACTGCCGCTTGCTTCTGAACATATAGCATATCCTGGAATGCTATCCCTGGGCACAGGTCTCCTCTTCTGTTCAACCTGGATCTGTGACCTGAAATTCAGCAATAAGTAACAGTGCTGCCAGTTGGCACTTGGTTCTGTATCTACACAATAACTGGTGTGCAACCTTGTCTCTCATTTCCTGCACTGGAATTCTCTGCTAACTGCAATGTTTGTATACCTTTCAGTCTATCTCCCTATGCTGACCTGGGCTGAAAAAATGACTAATTTTTACTTTTACTTGGATTTCTCAGCCAGATCTTCCATCTGAGATATTTTCTAGATCCTTGTGAAGGAGTTGTGGGGGAGTGCTCAACTGTACTTCTCACTACTCTGTCATCTTGACTTCTCTCACACCTCCTGGACACTTCTAGTTTATAATGTCCAATAGATAATTGGTGATGCAGGACTAAAGCTCAAGTCAGAGACATGTATGTGTACTTTAAGTAAGTTAATCAGTGAAGTCAGTCAGTCTCAGTCAATCCAATCAATCCAATCAAGCTGGGGCCTTTTAGCATTGGCAAAGCCCATTATTTTCTCACAATATACACATGCATATATACATACATGTTACATATATGTACATATTATAAATATAGCAATAGAAATCAAGACATATTACATGGATTGAACTATCATATCCAGCTAGATGAGTCACAGATCTGTCTATCTATCTATCTACCTATCTATCTGTCTGTCTGTCTGTGTCTGTCTGTCTATCTACCTACCTACCTACCTTCCTACCTAAACTACCTCACTCTCTGTCACTTATCTCTATCTCTCTATTGTCTATATCTGTGATTCTTCTGCCTAGCCATAAGAGTTCATGACATGTGAGCTGATGATGTTACTGAGAAAGAATGTAGAGAAGGGGTTCTTAATGTGGGGTCCATAGATTTGTTCTTAAAATATTTCGATAACTGCATTTCAATATAATTGGCTTCCTTTGTAATCCTATGTATTTCATTTTGTGCATTAAAAAAAACTACTGGGAAGAGGTTCATAGGCTACATTAGATTGGTAAAGGATTTGATGAAGCCAAAAAGCTTAAGAACTTTGAATATTGAAAAAGAAGAGGGTCTGGGGCAGAAACCTGGGTCTTTCATGATGACAGACATCCATAATAAGAATGGAGACTTGTGGTTAAAGAACATTGACCTTGCCTCCTTAGCTTCCCTTTTCTTCTAGCTCAAATTCACTTGCATGCTAAGCCAGAGAGGATCTTAAAAATGTCCAATCCTAAATTAGATCACTATTTGTAGCTAAAAGTTTTTAAATCTCCTTTTAGACAATGGAGGGAAAAAACCCCAACAAGACAATTTTAGCCCAGAGGCAGCTATGTCTGGTTTTTGTTAGCTGGTTGTGGTGGCTACATCTGTCTACTCTCCTCATCAGGAGAGGTCTTTGAACTCGGCCAGCTGATAATTGCTTCTATCTTCTTGACATCAGTGCTCACTCCCTATTGAGTGACCTATTTATGACCCACATACTTAACTGAAGTTCTGAAATACTAGCCCTTGGCAAATGACAGTTTCAGAATTGCTTTTTTAAAAGCTGATTTAATATTTTTATCATTCTTTCCTCATTTTCTTCCAAAGACTTTCCAAAGGTTATTCAGGTACTCCAACACTTCTAGATGATTCAAATCTCCCATCACTTCCTCTGTGAGTCCTTGAAATGAGGCCAGGAAGCTTATATCTAAGCATACACTAAAATGGGTGGGATCCTGCTGTGGGGATGAAGACTGTGTTCTCTTTTGCCTTTGTTCACCAGTGGAGACCTGATAGCATCTACTGCATAAGTGCTTTATTGAAAATGATTGGCTGTTCAGCCAATGGTACAGGGCATCTTGAACTCATGAAGTGGTGTGCTGCAGGTATCAAACACATTGTCAGTAGCTACAGACTGTCCCCCAAACTCCTTGTTAGAATCAGACTAAAATGAAATAGGGAAATGTTTAACAAAATTAATAAATTACAATATGGAATAGATGATGTAAATTTGTGTTTTTTTAAGTCAGTACAAGAATCTGTTTGTATTGGAGTTGGACAAGCCTGGGATACTGGTCCACTTTATAGTAGGTAGGGAATAGCAGGAAGACTGCCAGCCAGAGCTGCAGCACACAGTATACTTGTGGGAGGGAGGACACAGAAAATTCTCATACCAAGGAGAGTCTCAGAGAGTATCTTCACTGCATAGCTACTTCCTTAAGAAGACCATCAAAGGTTTTCATCTCTTTTCAAAGACAACAGGATTGTGAGTAGCCTTATAATCACAAATAATAAGAACCTTCCTTCTCTTTAAAACCCTTGCTAAATAAATGCTGCCAATGTTATGTCAAAGCAATTGCTTATGGCTCCATTCACCTGCCCTCTGCTCCTTTGCTGAGAATTGTAATTTCCCTTCCTTCCTATTTCTTCTCATGGAAGGGGGATATGTCATCTGGTGAACTTACAGGTGCCTTGGGTGAACTTGTTAGTGATGCAGTTTACTTATCTTCCACATTGCCACTGGGTTTCTAGAATATTTAGGAACTAATAAGTTCTATGAAGGTGTCTAAATAAGTATGATATGAAGTACAGTGTGAAAATGAATAATAATAGCAACGACAACAAAAACATTTGTGTAGAATTTCAAGCAAAGTGCTTTATGGAGAGATCTAGATGAAGTGTCTTAGGAAGATTTGAGGAAGGATAAATCACTTTCATTTGGGATATAAAGGAAGACTCCAAGAAAGACATAATACTTGAATTGGGACTTGAATGATGAGAAAGATTTCAACAGGTGAGATACTCAGAGAATGCATTCCAGGCCTATGTAAATGGATTGAGGTGAGAAAGTTCATGATGAAATCAGGTAAGAAGTAATAGTTTAAAAAAAAAAAGAAAAGAAGTAATAGTTCAGTCTATGCTGGATTGTAGAGTGTATGAAGAAGGGTAATATAAAATAAGGTTGAAAAATTTGGTTGGAGCCCAATTGTGGAGAAACTTACATTTTAGAGAAGGAGTTAGTATTTTATTTTATAGCCAATAGGGGAATACTGAATATTTCTTGAACAGAAGAATGACATGACATGATCCAACCAGTGCTTGAAAAACATTATTGTGGCAGCTGTGTGAAGGGTAGGCTGGAGAGGGAAGAAAATGGAAGCAAAGAGAGTAATGAGGAGCTTCTTACAACAATATAGGTGAGGGGAGATGAAAGCCTGAAGTGGGAAGATGGCAATGTGATTGAAGAGTAGAGGTCTCACATTAGAGATATTCCAGAGGTAGGCTTGACAGGACTGCTTATGGTGAGAGATGAAAGAGATAAAACAATCAAAAGGCAACTCAGTAATTGTTAAGCCTGGGTGACAGAAAAGATAGTGATGTTGGTTACAGAAATAGGAAAATTTGGAGGAAGGGGAGGTTTTGTGGAGAAGATGAGGACCAATTTCAGACACATTGATTTTGAGGTGTCAGAGGGATCTCAAGTGGGGAAGTGGGACTGGAGGTTAGAAGAGATATGAGAATAGATGGACAGGTTTAGGGGTCATCTGCATAGAGGAAATTGCAGAATCACTGATTTAGAATCTGTCTGCAAGAGGGAAAAAGTATAGAGAGAAAAGAGGAAAAAGTATGGGGTCAGTTCTTGAGGTGTAGTGGAAAGGTGATGGTGGATAAATTGTGTTTTCAGGAAAATTGGAGATAAAGTCATCTGCTTAGAGAATCATAGTATTATTAGACTTAGAACTAGAATGGGCCTTAATGGTTACTTTTAATCTTTCCCCACCTCTAGCTCTTTTCCTTTTGCTTACCAACATATACAGGTTTCCCCCATCAATTGAGAGAACTAAGAGGTGGTGAGAGGATGGAGTAGAATTTGAGGTTTGAGAATAGAAGAGCATATTTGGAATAGCCATTGTGGGAAGTGTGATGGGAAGTCAATCAGGGATGAATCAAAGCCATGTTGTGTATTGAAATAAATCAGCACTCTGGTTGTGGAGTCAGAGGACCTAGGTTTGTATCTTGGTTCTGCCACTTATATGTATAGTTTTGGACAAAATAAATTTGAGACTCAGTTTTCTCATCTATAGAATGAAGGTATTGGACTAGATGACCTCTAAAGACCCTTCCAGTTCTTAATTTAGGATCCTATGATCCAATGGTGAGGATACAATTGAAATCAGAGAGCATGAATCTGTAGTTTCATATTTCCCTCCACCAAAGCTTAGCAGCTTGGGCATAAAAATCTTTTGGTGCTCCAGAGCAGAGAAATTGTGTGTAAAAAGTGACCCCAGAGTGTAGATCATCAAGGCAGAAGCAGATGCTTATGAATGTGTATGTGCAAAACATTTGTATATATGTGCTTAATAGAAGCTTTTAAAAAAACTCTACTGAGGTCATAAGTTGAAGCTACAGCATAAAAGAAGTAAACAAAGGGTAGAAATTTTGACAATTATAATGGGGTTATATTGTCTAAAGGTTTTTAGAAATATATATTTTGCTCTTGGCTTGGTTCAGAGGCAATCTGATTTAGAAGGAAGGGGATAGAGGAGTTGACCTTTCGAGCTCTCAGGCCCCACGCTCTATGACTCCATAAAGAGACCTAGTAGGGATCAATCAATCAATCAATCAACATGTTTTTACTTAGCACTTTCAAAATTTTAGGCACTGTAGAAGCCTCTGGTAATGCAAAGGCAAAACTTAAATAACCCC
Organism: Dromiciops gliroides; assembly: GCF_019393635.1. Lineage (NCBI taxonomy): Eukaryota > Metazoa > Chordata > Mammalia > Microbiotheria > Microbiotheriidae > Dromiciops > Dromiciops gliroides. The sequence goes on from NC_057863.1 coordinate 537,486,190, forward strand.
TGCTCTTGGGCAACTGACTTTTTCTCAGGGAAACAATATATTCAAAAAATTTACAAAATGAATACAAAGTAAGTCAATCCAATTAGAATTTGGTAGCTACCCTGCTCCCCTTAATCATTAACTTGATGATTCTCTGGTCATTTGTACAGTTTAGATGGATTGTGCTGAAATGACCATGAGAAGCCAGAGCTGTCCCTGGGGCACTGCTGATCAGGGCCACTGTTAGCCTGTATTTAGGAATAGTGAGCTTTAGCTTGAACCCAGAGATGACTTTCCTTAAATTAATATAAAAAATAGATAGATGGATAGAATGCTAGCCCAGTTGTTGGAGTTGAGTCTCTTCAATCATGTCTAACTCTTCATACTGTGATAAAATAATGGGATTTAGCAGATACTCAAAGGCCCACCTGGAGATTAATCTAAACTAATTGAATTAAGTGAGAGTGATTGACTGCTGATTAGCCTACTTCAAGTTAACTAGATTGTAAGCACTTGGCTAGCCCTTAAGAAGGTATTTGAATTTAACTCAAGACCACCTTCAAGTCCAGTGAACAGTGGATTTGGCCAGGCCAGGCCAGACCAGACCAGACCAGACCAGACCAGACCGGAACTCTATGCTAGATAGGCCTTTTCTTAACTCCATGTGTTCTCTTTTTTCTAATACCTGGTATGCTTTAATAAATGCTTAATGGCCAAATACCAGTGCTAAAGCTTCTAATTTAAGGTGACCACACATTTAGATTTTAAATGACACAATACCCCATATGGTGTTTTCTTGGCAAAGATACTGGAGTTGGTTTGCCATTTCCTTCTCTAGCTCACTTTACAGATGAGGAAACTGAGGCAAACAGGGTTAAATAACTTACCCAGGGTCACACAGCTAGTAAGTGTCTGAGGCCATATTTGAAACTTAGGAAGATGAGTTTTCCTGACTACAGGCCCATTTCTCTATTCACTTTGCAATCTAGCTGCCCCTCTAACCCAGTACCCTCCTTTTTCAGAAGAGAGTAAAGCCCCTGGCTCCAACCTCCAACTTTCCTTCCTAGCAGGAATCAATGTCTCTCATGGAGAAGGGTAAGGGAGGAAATGCTAAACATGTTTCTTTTTTCCTCCCTATGAGTTTCCTCTACATAGACCAATGTGGACATACATAACCAACATGGGTAAACACAAAACAGCACCCACTCACCACCCTTCACACGTACCATAATTTGTTCAGTCATTTCTTTTTCAGTTTAGCTCTATATTTTTCTGCCCTTCTAGATGACAGAATCAGGATTTTAAAAAAATTTTAAACATGCTAAAATGTGGAAATATAATAGAGATAAATCTAAAGTTGTATTTGGGTTCATCTGTCAGTCAACGGTCAACAAACATTTATTAAACACCTCACATGTGGCAGACACTGTGCTAATCACTAGGGATACAAAGAAAGGCAAAAAAATAATTCCTGCTCTTAAGGGGCTCACAGTCTGAAATTAGTTTTACATGTTTAAGATGGGCTAGATAGAAGTTTGGAAAAGATGTGTTGTTTAAAAAAAATGCATTCTAAGTTCAATATGAATGAACAGCATGGTATGACAGAACAAGTACAACCAAAATCTAATGCTATATTAGGCTTCACCGAGAGTATCTGTGAAGGTGATCATCTTGCTATTCTCTGGCCTGGTCAGACCACATCTAGAGCAAAGCTTCTTAAACTGTGGGTTGTGACCCCATATGGGGTTGCAGAACTGCATATAGAGGTAATGAAAAATTTGGCAATAATAAAAGTTATGTATACCTATTTTGTATACCTATAGACCTGGGCTCCTGTAAAAATTTCTTAGGTGAAAAGGGATAGGGGGTGGGGGGCAGAGTCAAGATGGCAGAGGAAAGACATTAAATGCACAGGGCTCCTGCTTCAATTGCCCCCAAAATAGCAATAAAATAACCCTCAGGGCAGAAAAACACACAAAAATACTGACCGAGAATTTTCTCCAGCTATAGATAGATTTCAGGGGGCTGTGCTGGGCCACGTATAAAGCCTAACCCCACAGTCAGGCCGACACACCAGACACCTGCCTGAGGAATTTGCCCCAGTGCCTCTGAATTGGCTGCAGCACAGGTGTCTTCTGGAACCGAGTGTGAGGTCAGGCTGAATGGCTGGCCTGGGGGGGTAAGTGCAGGGGTACCAGTGGCCTGGGGGGGAGGATTTGACTGTCCCACCCCAGTGGGCAACCAGGAAGAAATCCTGAGCAGCTGAAGGCCCAGGTTGGGGAGGGGAGCAGGGGAGCAGTCTCATTGGAAGCTGAGAACCACACCACAGAAAGCTTTGCTGGTTGGTTTCTTAGTAAATAGACCTGAGGTTATCTCCGGACCTGAGAACAAGCCAGGTGACATTAAAACCTGCCCCGCCTCAACCCCAAACACCTGGGACCCTCTGAAGCTGAGAACAGGAGCAGAGCCCAGAAGCAGCTCCCCCCCCCCCCTGCAGTGGAGAGTTTAAAATCAAATGAAAGCAAGGCCAGGCAGGCTAAGAAGAAGCTCAACCATTGCCTGGGCCACGCTGTAGCTTGAACAGTGTGTCCTGGAAGCAGAGCCACACTTTAAGAAGGAGTTAAAAGCCAAGAAATAGTAAGCCAGGATGAATAGGCAGAGAAAGCAGAAGACCATCAAAAACTTCTTTGGGGGTAAGGTAGACCCCAATACAACCTCAGAAGAAGAAAATAATAACAGGGCCAAAGCTCCAACATCCAAAGCTTCCAAGAAAAATATGAATATATGGTCTCAGGCCATGGAAGCTCTCAAAAGGGACTTTGAAGAGAAAGTAGGAGAAATAGAAAGAAGATGTGGAGAAAAGGAGGAAAGAATGGAAAGGGAAATGAGAGCGATGCAGGAGAGTCATGAGAAAGAAGTCAACAGTTTGAAAAGCCAAATGGAAAAGGAAATTAAAAAACTGTCTGATGAAAATAACTGCCTAAGAATTAGGATTGAAAAAATGGAAGCTAGTGACCTTATGAGAAACCAAGACATGGTAAAGCAAATTCAATTGAATGAAAAAATAGAGGGCAATGTGAAATATCTCCTTGGAAAAACAGCTGACCTAGAAAATAAATCTAGGAGAGATAATTTGAAAATCATTCGACTACCTGAAAACCATGACCAAAACAAAAGCTTAGACACCATCCTCCAAGAGATTGTGAGGGAAAATTGCCCTGATATTCTAGAAGCACAAGCTAAAATAGAAATTGAAAGAATCCACCAATCACCTCTTGAAAGACATCCCAAAAGGAAAACCTCCAGGAATATTATAGCCAAATTCCAGAATTCCCAGGTGAAGGAGAAAATACTGCAAGAAGCTAGAAAAAAGGAATTCAAATACTGTGGAACTCCAATAAGGATAAAGCAAGATCTAGCAGCTTCTACATTAAAGGACCAGAAGGCATGGAATATGATATTCCAGAGGGCAAAGGAACTGGGACTACAGCCAAAAATCATGTACCCAGAAAAACTGAGTGTAGTCTTTCAGAGGAAAAAATGGGATTTCAATGAAAAAGAGGACTTTCAGGCATTTGTAAAGAAAAGACCTGAACTGAATAGAAAATTTGACTTTCAAATACAAGATCCTAGAGAAGCATAAAAAGGTAAACAGGAAAAAGACTTCATGAGGGATATTAAAAGATCAAACCGTTTACATTCCTACATGGGAAGATAATTCTTTGAAATCATAAAAACTCTCTCAGTAAGAAATTCACAGAAGACAGGGCTGAACTGAATATGAAGGGATTATATCTGTAAAGCATTTATGTTTTGTTCTTTGTAGGGCAGACAGGGTGGGGTATCTTATGTCTGGGGATGGATTTGGGCTTGGGGCCTCCTGGGTCCAGGGCTGGTACTTTGTCCACTGTGCCATCTAACTAATCCATGATGACATCATTAAAATAAGGTTGAGGTGTAGGAGGAATAAACTGATGGAGGGAGAAGGGGAGAGATGGTCTGGGGAGAGGTAGTTCACATGAAGGAAACAAGAAAAAAGCTTATGGAGGAGAGTAGAAGAGGGGGAAGGAGTTGGGGAGTGAGTGAACCTTAATATCATCAGAATTGGCTCAAAGAAGGACTAACATACATACTCAAGTAGGTATAGTAATATATTTTTGCCCTAAGGGGAGTGGGGGGAGGGAGAAAAGGGGAGGGGGAAAGAGGGGAAGGAGGAAAGGGCAGATTGGGAGAGACAGTAGTAAAAAGCAAAACACTTTCAAGGAAGATGAAGATATTCTGCATTACTGCACCAGTATGACATATTGAATTGCTTGATCTCATAGGGAGGTTTGAGGACGGAGGGAGGAAGAAAAATTTAGAACACAGAATTAGCTCAGGGACCCTGATCTCATTGGAGTGGGCTCATGGAGGGAATAGCTTTCATACCCAATTGGGAGGAGCAATCTATTTAACCCTGCAGGAAAATAGGAGGGGAAGAAAATAAGGGAGGAAGGGTGAAAAAAGGGAGTGCAGAGTGAGGGAGAGGATAGTCAGAAGTAAAACACTTCTGAGGAGGAATAGGTAAAAAGAAGATAGAGTAAATGTCATGGGAAGGGAGTGGGATGGAGGGAAATAGTTATGATGATTGATTATAATGGCAAAACGTATGGTACCTACTTTGCTGGGCTTTTATGAAGTAAATTCTCTGTCAAGCGTAAGGTACTATATACAGGTTATGATGAACAGGATACTATCAGAAAAACCTAGAAAGACCTACATGACCTGAAGCAGAGTGAAATGTACTGTATACAAAATAACAGCAATAGTGGAGGATGATCTGCTGGGAAGCATGTGGTTATTTTCACCAAGGCAATGATCCAATATAACTCTGAAGGATTTATGAAGATTGCAGTCCATCTGCAGAGAAAGAACTGATAGTATCTGAAAACAGATAGAAACACATTTAAAAAATGTTTTTCTTTTCCTCTTTGACAATTTCTTACTCTGAAGTTTTTGTTTTTTTGTTTTTTTTTAGTGAGGCAATTGGGGTTAAGTGACTTGCCCAGGGTCACACAGCTAGTTAAGTATTAAGTGTCTGAGATCGGATTTGAACTCAGGTACTCCTGACTCCAGGGCCGGTGCTCTATCCACTGCGCCATCTAGCTGCCCCAGGTTTGGGGTTTTTTTGACTGTTTTTTCTCACAACTAGCTAATATGGGAATTTTTCCATGACTACTTATGTATAACTTATTTTGAATTGCTTGAGTTCTTGTGGGTGGGGGGTGCGAATGGGGGGGGGAAGAGAAGTTGGAACACAAAGTTTTTAAAAAATTGAAGTTAAAATTTTGTTTTTACATATATTTTGGAAAATAAAATTCTATTAAAAAATTAAAAAAAAAAGAAAAGGGATCATGAGTGGAAAAAGTTTAAGATGCCTTGGTCTAGAGAGTTGAGTTCAGTATTTCAAAAGCTATTGTTAAGTAGCAAACCGTCCAAAGGAGAAGGTCACCAGAATGATAAAAGGCTTCAATATTATGTCCAAGGAGATATTTCACATTGCCCTCTTTTTTTTATTCAGTTGAATTTGCTTTATTGTATCTTGATTTCTCATAAAGTCATTTGCTTCTATTAGCTCAATCCTAATTTTTAAGCAATGATTTTCTTCAGAGAGCTTTTGTACCTCCTTTTCCATTTGGCCAATTTGGCTTTTCAAGCTACTGATTTTTTTTTATGACCTTCCTTCATCACTCTCGTTTCTCTTTCCATTTTTTCCTCTACCTCTCTTACTTTATCTTCAAAGTCCTTTTTGAGTGCTTCTATGGGCTGAGACCAATTCATATTTTTCTTGGAAGCTTTGGATGTAGGAGCCTTGATGTTGCTATCCTTTTCTGAGGGTATACCTCGATCTTACTTGTCACTAAAGAAACTTTCTATGGTCCTCACTTTTCTCTGTCTGCTCATCTTGACAGTCTTTTACTTGACTTTTAACTCCTTCTTAAAGTGGGGCACTACTTCCAGGATGTACTGTCCCAAGCTTTAGGGGGTCTAAAATGGTATTTAAGGAGGGGCAGTTTCTTCACTCACCTGGCCTATTCTCTGATCTGTAGATAACCATAGGCCAACTTGCTAATTAACCAGGCAGCAAAACTTTGTGTACTGTGGTAGTTAGTTTTGATGAGCCTGCTCCCCTCCCCAACTTGGGCCACCACCACTCAAGCCTACCTCCTGGTTCCCAGCAGGGGTGAAAAACCCAAGTTCTGCCTTAGCACCAGCAGAGACCCCTATAATCTCCGCCCTGCCAAGGGCTCAGTCCTCTCACCAGACCATGAGCTTACTTTCAAACAACAATGGCACTGCAGCTGATTCAGAAGCCCTGGGGGTGTCTTTCTCTGGCAAGGCCTGCCTGGGACTACATCTGTGTCAGCGTGACTGAGGGGTTAGGCTCCACTCCTGCCCTGGCACAGCAGCCCCCTCCTGTCGACATTCTAAGCCATCTTTGGCTGGAAAATAATCTCAGCCCATTCTTTTGTGGGTTCTGATGCTCTAGTAATTGTCCTTTGGCATTATCCAATATTATGTCACATAAGGCTTGTTTGAAGGAAATGGGGATGCTTTAGTGTGGAGAAGAGAACATTCAGGGGGAAAATGGTAGTCTTCCTCAAGTATTTGAAGAGAGCTGCTAGGTATTTCAGTGGATGGAGAGCTGGGCCTGGAGTCAGGAAGACCTGAGTTGAAATCCAGCCTCAAATACTAGCTGTGTTACTTTAGGCAAGTCACATAACCCTGTTTACCTCAATTTCCTCATGTATAAAATGATCTGTAAAAGGAAATGGCAAACCACTCCAGTATCTTTGCCAAGAAAACCCCAAATAAAGCCACAAAGAGTTGGATGTGACTGAAATGACTGAACAACAACATATGAAGAAGGACTAGATATCTTCTGCTTATTCTCAGAGGCCCAAACTAGGAGTAATGGGTAGAAATTAGAGAGATACAAATTTCAAGTTGATATATGAAAACAAAACAATAATCAACCCCAGTTTCCTAAGTAGTAGGTGGAATCAGCTGCATTGGGAGAATTTCCCCTCCCTGGAGGTCTTGTAGTCTAGACTGGACATTTGTGTGTTAGGTATGTTATAGGGGAGATTCTTGGTCAGGTTCAAGTTTGACTAATGAGCCTCTGAAGTCTTTTCCAGCTCTCCCAGCTCAAAATTATTTTGTATATGCTTTGCCTTTTCTTGTCATATACACCTCATCTTCTTTTGAAAATGGAAAGCTCCTGCAAGGGCTGTTTCATTTTTGTCTTGAGATTCTCAGCACTAAGTACTACACAGTGCCTGGCATATAGTAGGTACTTAGTAAATGTTTGTTGATCGATTGATTGGCACATATGATAGACTTAAAATGCTTATTGAACAAAGGGATGAATAGTTCTGTAATTTAATAAATTGAAAAATAATACTTATTTAGAAAAAAAAATCAGGTTCCCTGAATCAAAAGTCCATTAGTAAAGTCAGTGAGTTTTGTTCCTAGGCCCAGGGGAAAGACTGTGATTCATTTCCTCTCCAAGTAAATACGCAAAAAAATTTAAACTACTCCTTTGTCTAGAAATAGGATGTGTTTGTTAAATAACTAAAACAAAATAACCTTCAGTTAAGGACCATACTTATTACTAATGCTGTGGAGGATCTTTGTTGGATAAAATAGAAATAATTTGATAAAAAACATGTACCTTTCTTCACTAATAATCAAGTTTTTTGTATTCTGAGGCACTTTCCTTTTTACCCCCTCTGCTTACTTTGGTCTTAGTAGATTCCTGAATAACCTCTTCATCTCTGTGTTTCCTTGTTTTTTTCCTCAGTAGGAAGTCTCCTAACTGTTCTGGTAATTTCTGAATGTAAGCTCCTTGACAGCAGGGACCATTCATTTTTGTCTTTGTATCCCTAGCACTTAGCACTGTGATCAATAGGCACAGTTTGGAAATGAATCAAATACCTTAAACTGGTCAAGCCTTTTCAACTTTCCTCTCTAGCGGGGGTAATCTATTTCTCTCCAGCTTTATCCTCAAGTATTTTGTACATAAAATGCATACATCCAACATCCCACCACTGTGAATATCAATACTCAGTCTTTTTGGAAGAAAAGCAAAACAAAACAATCATCACTTCCATTTATTTTCTCAGGTTGGAGCTGCTGAATTTGTCATCAATAGTTCATTGGTTGAAGTCTGCTGCCTGCTTTTAAAGTTCCTATAGAAAGAGTGTCAAATAGGAGGAAGAGGTTTTTTAAAGACATGGAAGAACTTAATGCCATTGAACAGTAAATCAAATAGAATTTTTTTTTTTTTTAGATAGGAAATTGGGGTTAAGTGACTTGCCCAGGGTCACACAGCTAGTAAGTGTTAAGTGTCTGAGGCCGGATTTGAACTCAGGTACTCCTGACTCCAGGGCCGGTGCTCTATCCACTGCGCCACATAGCTGCCCCAATCAAATAGAATTTTAACTGATTTCCTCACCCTGCTTTCTTTAGCAATGACTTCTTTACAGTTTCTGGTTTCATTTATAACAAGGATGTTAATATATAGATGATTCAGTTCTTTCAGTAGAGGGTATGAATTTATTAGCTGTGGGACAGAGACTGAGAGTATGAACACATCAATAAATGTTTGTGAACTTGTTTAAAGCTCCCTCTGTTTCCATATTTTGGACAATCCAATATTACCCTGTGGACTAGTGCCATTTTGTATTTTGATCCACTTTAGGGGCACTAGGTGGCCAGCCATTGGTATTAAGTTTCTGCAATTAGTGAGACTAGTTCTTAGGTGACAGATGCACAGTTTAGGTTCAAAAAGGGAATAAGAAGAGAAAAAACTTGAAAGGCAGGGTGGTATCAGTCTGTGGAGGGTTTTCAATGTCATGCTGAGGACTTTGAATTTTATTTGACATCCATTGGGAGTCATTACTGGGGATTGAGCAAAAGAAAAACATGATCAGATATATGTTCAAGGAGAATAAATGTGGCCCTATTGTGAATAATAATAACAATAGTGATGATAATAACAATTCACACTTATACAAGTCTATATAGAAAGGTATAGTTTATGTGAGAGGCAGCATAGCAAAATGGATAGAGAGCCAACCTCTACCCTTGAAGCCTAAAAGATTCAGGTTCAAGTTTTGCCTCTGATAAATACTGGCCAGGTGACCCTATGGAAATCACATAACCTGTCAGTGTCTCAGGCAACTATCCAAGACTGTAAGATGCATAAATGGTACCAACCTGGGGAGGAGTGGGGTATCATGCCTGCATGGGGTTCCTTACATACGTCTTCCTTATACCAATGAAATTACAGGTCCATTTTCTGTCCCTTTTATAGTTTATCAATCGCTTTCCTCTAATAGTACAAAAGTTAGCACAAAAGTTGGGCAATTTTTGTAATAACTGTATAGACATAATGATATATAATGAGGTTTTTGTGAAGAAAGTGCTTTGTAAACATTAAAACACTAAGGATCTAAAGACTTATACAAACTTTAATAATATATAAATATCAATTATTGTTATTATTAGTGCAGAAAATACTATTCCCACTTTTCAATTGAGGAAACAGACAGAGAGAGGTAAAGTGAAGTCACTCTGCTTAAAGTTTTAAAGCAAATAAAATGGTAGAACTGGAACTTGCATCCAGATCTTTGGTTTCCATATCCAGTAATTTATGAATTTAAGAAATGAGACGAAAGGGGATGGAAGCCTATTGCCATCCTTCAGGCAGATGGTGCTGAGCGTCTGAGTAAGGACAGGAGATATTGCAGAGGAAGAATAAAAAAGACTTGAGAATCTATTGAATATGAGAGATGAGGGAATAGAAAGAGTTGGAGATAACCACTAATCTTTGATTTTGGTATTAACAATCAAATAATGGCACAACAGAAATGGCAAAGTTAAAAAGGTTAGCAGGTTTGGAGAAAAGAAAATGAGCTAAATTTTGAGTATATAAAGCTTGGTGTGCTGGTGATGTCCTACAAATAGCTGGAGATTACAGAATCACAAACCTAGAACTCAAAGGGCCCTTAGCCATCATAAAGTCCAAGCCATTCATCAGCTAGGTAGCAAAGTGGACAGAGTGCTGGGCCTAAAGTCAGGAAGACTCATCTATTTGAGTTCAGATTTGGCCTCAGACACTTACTAGCTGTGTTACCCTGGGTCACTTCACTCTGTTTGCCTCAGTTTCCTCATCTATGAAATGAGCTGCAGAAGGAAATAGCAAACCACTGTAGTATCTTTGCCAAGATCATGGGATCATGAAGAATCAGACAAATGAAAATGACTAAACAACAATAACAACAACAACAACAACAACAAACTCATTTTAGAGATGAAATAATTGAGGATCAGAGCTGCTAAGTGACTTGTCTGGTCATGCAACCAGTGAAAGACAGAAATGGGATCTGAATTCAGGTCTTCTGATTCATCTAGCAGTCTTTTCACCCAAGAAATCAGGGATGTGTATAAAGCCTTGAGAGTCTCAGAGTGGATAGTTGAAGTACCAGTAACAAATGAAATTGCTCAGGGAGAAGAAAAGGAGAACAGAGGATGGGAGCTTTGGAAACATGAACATTTAAGTGTTGGGAAAAGGAAGAGGAGTCAGTGAAGGAGATAGAGAAGGATCACTTAGAGAGGATAAAAGAAAATCAGGAGGTTAGAAGTTATGGAAGGAGTAAGTCTACAGAAAGGGGGGAGTAGGCAGCAATGATAAATGCTGTAGAAAAGTTACAAAAGACTTAAATAGCCACAGGATTTACTGATAAAGAGGTAATTTATAATTTGTATCTTTCAGAAAACAGTTTCAGTAGAGTTGTAGCTTTGGAAGAGGTTGTAGTAAAAGTATGTGATGAGAAGGGGGAAGTTCCAAGTGTAGAAAATTTTTGCAAGAACTCTGGTCATAAAGGGGGGAGGGGCGCAAATTATAAAAAAGGATTAGGAAGATATGAGCATACTTGTAGACAGTTGGAAAGGAGCATGTGGAGGAGGAGAGATTGAAGTTGTATGAGAAAGAGTAGAGGATTGCTGGAGCAAGGTTTTGGTCTAATCAGGATGGGATGGGATCAAGGGCTTTAGAAGAGGAATTGGCCATGATAACATATAACATCTTTTCCTCTGAGACAGGAGGGAAGGAAAGAATGCGTGTCTTGAGGGGTAGAAAGAGGCAATTGAGAGAATTCCCATCTGATGGTCACTGCCTCCTCCATGAAGTAAGGAGACTAGGTCATCTCCTCTAAGCATCAGGGTTAGGGATGTGGGTAGTGACTTGAGAAAAGCCAAAAACAATTGACATAGGGAATGAGCCATTCCAAGGGAATAAATCTCCAATGGTGATATTCCTGGAAACATTACAAGCTGCTGAGGAAAATGTTTGGACAATACTGTACATGGCCAGCCTCGGCCTTCACTGATGAATAGGGACTGATACCTTAGCTTTATTGTTGTGCCTACTTTTAAAAGTGCGATTTTTACACAGTGGTGGGAGAGTTATATTTTTTTCTTCTGATAGAACACATCTCTACTTTATAATGAAAGTTAATTAAATTCATTTAGCAGGAATATCCTTAGAGAAAACTTTCCTGGGAAACAGTTGTTCCATTAAGAGAAGGATATAAGTAACTAGAAGAATTTTCTGGCCTGCTTCACTTCTTAAAATAAATGCCTTCAATGCAACTCAAGTAAACATTTATTAGACATCTACCATGTACAGAACACTGTACTAAGACACTGATTACAAAGATTAGGTAGACCAAAAATTAAGAGACTTCAGATGTCCTTCGAAGGAGGAATTTTATCATTCTTTGTAATGTATCCCCAGTGCTTGGCACATAGTAGTTGCTTAATATGTTGATTGATAGTCTACCTTGAAAGCTTCATTTTACAGATTCAAAAGCTGAAGCCCAGAAGATCTATGTCACTTTTTCCAGAACCCACATTGTCCTAGTGGCAGAGCCAGTACTAGACTTCAGGTCTCCTGACTCCTAATTCAGTGCTCAGTATATCAGGCAATGGGCTCTCAAAAAATACTTTGGGATTGCTTGTTTGATCTATCTTTTGAAGCTATTGTGTTTCATTGACAGACTGAACAGCACTGTTCAAAGAGAAGTGTGAGCTTGAGATGAAGCCTTAACTTCCAGGCATAAATGTCTGGAGAAGAATGTGAAATCTTTTATCTTGTAATTTAACTAAGTTCCAAATTGGGAACCTAATAAATGCTTGCTTTAAGGGAAAGCTCATTTACACCATGGGAGATTCCATGTCTAGAGAGTAGATGGAATTCTTCATAAAGAACATCAAAAGTGAGTTTCAGCTTTGAGCCAGTCTTGGGGATATCTTTCAAATACTGCTTCTCCAGTGGGGAGGGTGGGGTAGGGAGGATGGGATGAGGGGGAGAGGGAGAACAGGGTAGGGACATAGGCACCTTCTTTCCTTCCTCCTTCCTCGAATGTTCCTTAATCAAAAAACTTTCAACATTATTTTTCTAGGGTGTAATTACCATTCCTTTGAATCCAAACATTTCACTGCCAGAAAGAGAGCCAATGGAGGTTAAGTTGCTTTGCTTCCTCCTTCACGGAGAACTTACACTTTATTATTCACACAGTGAATGCATTTAAATTAAAAATTCATGCCAAGGGCCTTGTCATTGTGCTGGAGGGGAATATCAAAGAGTTTCTGCTTCAGTTCCCAGTCTTCTGACAGGTGACTGGGTTTGTAAACATTCCAGGAGAATGGTTCTCCATTGCTTTAAAAAAGAAATGATTTCCAGGAATGGAGGCGCTGGTCTCTGCTTTGGCAACCTGTTCTCGCAGATAGTTTCTGTTCACACAGATGATTCTCACTTCACTATTCACACAGTCTATTCATATTTAGAATATTCGAATTGGAGAATTCAGAGAAGCCATAGAAATCAGAACTTTAGTCCAACTCCTTAGTTTTACGTATGAGAAAGTAAAGCATGGAGAAGTTAAACCATTTGCTTATTAACTAGAACCCTTCCTTAGAGATGTCAAGGACCAGGAAGATCTGTTGCTGCTGCAAACCCTCTTCTGTTACAGTTTTCCGACTCCCAGTTGAGAGCTCTTTCCTTTATCCCAGGAACCTCTAATTAGTAGATCAGTGTTTAAGATTGATTTATATCAAAGTCCATTCCAGTACCACCCCTTAAGTTGATGGGGTGGAGTCTCAGATTAGTAGATGCTCTATTAGTAGATGCAGTCCTAGGTTGTTTTAGGAAAGTCTTCCTAATAAAAGAAGACTCATCTCTCCTTCTGCCCCAGCAAACAGGAAGGTACCAAGCATAGCCATGGCTTGAGAGCATGATGCCTGGTGGGAGGGGACACACACACCCACACACAGAGCCCACACGACCTCCTTTCCAGAACCACACACCTCGAATTTGGAACGAACTTTGAATAATCATCTAGTCCAAGCTGCATTTGAAGAGGAATCTCCTTTATAATCCTCCTAACAAGTGATGAGTAACTTATTCTTTGCTTGAAGACCTCCAGTGGAGGATAACCTGCCACATCCTGAGATGCCATGGTCCAGTTTTGGACAGCTATAATTGTTAGGATGGCAGCTAGGTGGTGGAGGCAGATAAGAGTGGAGTCAGGAAAATGCATCTTCCTAAATTCAAATCCAGCCTCAAACATTTACTAGCTGGGTGATCCTGGGCAAGTCACTTAACCCTATTTGCCTCAGTTTCCTCATCTGTAAAATGATCTGGAAAAGGAAATGGCAAACCACTTCAGTATCTTCTTATATTGAGCAACACAAATCCTCCTTTCTTGTAACTTCAACCCATTGCTTCAAGGGCCTATCCATCTAAGGCTAAGCAGGATGAATCTAATTCCTTTTCAACATGAAAGCTCTTCAAGAACTTGAAAACAGATTTCATGTTTACTTTCCTACATGCTAAACCTGTACTATTTTCCTTTGAGGGATTTTCATATAGTATACTTAAAATATTATATTATCACCATCCTGATTGTTCTTTTCTGAATACCCTCCAATTTGTCAATGTCCTTGCTAAAATGTGGCAGCTAGAATGGAAGAGAGACCATACTATAGATATGGTTTTACAAGGGCAGAATATAATGAAAAGATCATCTCTCTTGTTCTCTAGTCATACCTCTTGTAATTGTAGTATGACATTACATTAGGCTTTTGTTTTTGTGTTCATTTGAGCTGCTATGTTGCATTGTTGACTCCACAGAGATGCACAGTGAGTGGCATACTCATATTAGGGAAATCTTTCAGAGATCCTAACCATACAATCTGCCTTCTTCTAACCCCAGAAACTCACCTGGATGTACAAAGTTGCATAACAGCAGCTATTTTATAACTGTCTGAATTTTATGTATTGCCCCATAATTCAGTTCAGTTGTTACTGACTCATCACTGTCTTCTACAAAACACTGATTTATCTTTCATTTATTTTCCTTTCCTGGTCAGGGTAAAATGATATTGCTCACCCTCTAGCTTGTGGTTGACCTATGAACCCTGAATCCTATTGAAATTTATGTAGGTAGTGAGGGTCATCCTATTGAAAGGTTTGTGGTTCATGCAGAGGGACACCTATATTACCTTTTGGGAACCAAAAGAAGAGATCTCCTTATTGGTGATGCAGGAAGGGTGAATGATCTTCTCTTTGAAATCTGTTTGAGTATATTTTCATGAGGTCTACATTGCTCATTTAATGAGTAAATTTATCCTCACTGAGAGGATGTCTCAAAAAGGAAGTTGATGGAGCAGTCATAATCAGGATATAGATTCCACCAAACTCTGACTAAACACTTCCAGAATGTCTTGGTGGTACATAGTGGGATTCCTTTCCTTCTGCTTGGTAAAGGCAGCAACTACAACCAAAGTAGAAGTCTTGGGTGGTCCTTGGGTAGTGTGATGTTTAAAATCTATATTGTGTGATTGCCTTAAATTAGAAGCTTTAGCACCAGTCTTTGGGCATTAAACATTTATTAGAACATACAGATATTTACAAAGAGTTCAGAAGGTTATGAAAAAGAAGTCCTACCTAGCCCAGAGTTCCAGCTTGGTTGGGTTCTTCCTGAAGTCCTCCTCCACAAGCCTGTCTTAATCAGGAACTCCTTAAGCTGTTTGTGGAAGCTTTTTTATAGATCTGGGACAGAGGCGGTCCTTACACACTGCTTCAAGGTGATTGGTTGGCGTCATCCAAATCCATTGTCTTTGAAGGTGTTCTCAAGTTGAGTTCACAGTCTAGTTTCTGAGAATAATACCTTCTTAAGGGATAGCCAGGAGTGATTACAATCCAATTAACTTGAAGTAGGCTTAATCAGCAGTCAATTACTCTCACTTGATTCAATCAGTCTTGATTAATCTCCAGGTGGGTCTTTGAGTATCTGCTAAATCCCATTATTTCATCACATTCCCCCCTTTGTTTCTTCTAGGAACAGGTGTTCCTTGATGAAACAGTAAAAAATAATTAAGTCTTTGGAAGTCTTTTCTCAGTTATCTTGTCTTCTTGGAGTGGTAAGATGTCATCAGGAGGAAGCTGGATTCTGGTCTGGAAAGCTGGATTCTTCTTTTTGAAGTGTTTGAATTGCTGGATTTTTTTTACTAAACCTTAGCATAGCATTGTCACTGATCAAATTTAATACATTCCATTACAGTAGGAAGGAATTTCTGCATTGGGGGCTTATAGCAGTCTTTTGATACAGAAGAAATATTGGACTCATATCCACAGGGAACCCAAACAGCACCCCAGATTCACTAGGTTCTTATAATACTCTGTATTCCAAATCAGATCTGATAGTGTCATGCCTCACCACAACCTGCTTGCAAAAGGTAGTCTACCTTCCCTACCCTCTTGGGTGGAGCTTTATATCAAACAACATATATCCTAATGTGATAAAATAATGAAATTTGGCAGACTCCCAGGGGTCCCACCTGATTGATCTAGTATTGTTTGAGAAACCGATTAAGTACCTACTTAAGATGATTAGATATAGGCCATACCTAGCCTGCCCTGAGTGACATATACTAGGTCACTAGTGGGACCACTCTTGGTCAAGAAACTTCAAGAACCTCCCTTTTTGAGGGGGAGAGAGAAAAGATAGAAAAGAGAATGCTCACTCTGAGCTCACCCTTTCCAGTTGGTGAGCTTCAGAGAGGGGACTGGAGAGGGGCTGCACAGCTGACTCCTATAGAAACTACGGAATCCAGGTGGTGAGTTAATAGAAATGAAATAGTTTGAATTAGCAAGTTTGGGGATTGTGTGAGTCTTTGCTAGAGCCAGGGAACTTATCCATTTTTCTCTTCCCCTATTCCCTTTTCCTTGGCTTTGTTAATTTCACCTTTGTTATATATTTTATTCCCATTAATAAAACCTGATTTGTTTGTGGAAAAGAGGCTGTTAATCTTCTTTCTTATTGGCCTGGGAGAAATAACTAAAAAAAGCAGTTTGGAATGAAGGAAATTTTGGACCTAGAGGTCCCTCATTATTTTCTGAACCCCAATATTACGGCGAGCCACCCAATTAACTCTCCCCATATTAAATTTGGCCCCTACACTAACCAGTTTCCCAAGGAATAGTCTTATAAAATAGTTAGTTGAAGTCCCTGAATCCATTAATACTTGGGTCCTACCTTTTCCCTCAGGCAGGGAGCAGCACATTATCTCAATCCCAAAGGTAAGAAGCATGACAAGAGGTCTGTCTCTTCCTTTCTAACTGTGTCCTACTTTTTAAAAAAAATGATAAAAAATTTTTAACATTGTTAGAAAAAACCACACATGCAGACAAATAAAAAACCAAATTGTATTTTTCAGTAAATAAAACAGCACAAGAATGTTTATGACATATAGTAAATGGAAGCTCTGTTTTTTTCAATATACCTTTTTGTTAAGGGTTAAAATTCTAGCTAAACTGTCTAAAATATCTAATGAGTGGTCGCCAATCAATTACAAGCTTTAGCAAGAGTTAGACTTTTAAGCATTTATTAAGGAGAATAAGAATTTGGTAAAGAGAGAGAGAAAGGCCTAGATTCCTATCTATTAAAGGGAGAGCACATTTCTAGCTCCCTTCTCCGCCAGCGTCCTCAGGAAAGAGCCCCAGAGTCAGCGCCAGTCTCTTCCTTCCTCCTCCCACTAGTCCGCGTCACTTCCTCCCGCCAAAGAAAAGACTCCTGGTCTTGCCCTCAAAGACCTTCGCTTCATGGGCAGAACTCTTCTACAGTAAGTATCCAGCAGGTGGCGTCATTCCAATCGTTACATTTTGTTAAAAAGAATAGGATACTGTGTGCATTAATCTTAACAACAGTAGTATTAGCTTCATCTGGGTATATTTAAATTGAGTTCTGTTGCCATACAATGTTGACCTCGTTTACAAAGGTGTGGTAAGTGTATATATTGTTCTATTGGACCTTTATTTTCTCTCTTCTCCTCTTCTTGACAAACGTTCTATGATAAATCAGACATACTTACTTCTTTTCTGATGGGCCTTATTTAACAAGAATTTTCCTGAAAGCGTTTACCCTGAAGGTGCCTTGTTGAGTCTAGTAGTAAGAGGCAACACAAGGAGGCATAGATTCTGATGGCCCTGGAATCTTTACAGTTGGGGATTGTGTGGAGTTCTGTGTCCCTAATTGTTTTGTTCCAAGATAGTCTTTGTCTCCAATTGCTTCTCCGACTGATCACTGAACTGAGTATTAAGATCTATTTCTCTAACCCAGTCTGCAGAAATAAAATACTCTGCTAAATGATCCTTTCCCTCAATATCTCCATCAACACTAAATCTTCTAAGCCCAGGACTGTCCAGATGTACAACAACCCATTATTCTAAGTAGTTAGGGACTAGGTATCAGAATCCACCACCCTGTATATCTACTTTCTTATGTTTATAAAATATTCATGAGAATGAGCTACACATGTATCAAGGGTATCCTTGATATCCAAAAGACAGCTAGGAGGTACAGTGGATAGAGCACTTAGGCCTGGAGTCTGCAAGATCTGAGTTCAGATTTGGCCACAGGCACCTACTGTGCTTATGCAACCCTGGGAAAGACATTTAACCTCTATCCCAGTTTCCTTATTGGTAATATGGGGATAATAATAACACCTAAGTTGTGAGGGTCAAATGAGATAATATTTGTAAAGTGAGTAGTACAGAACCTGGCACATAGTAGGTGCTTAATGAATGCTTGATACCTCTCTTCCCCTTCCTTTATGATGATACAAGAAAGGAACAGCCAGGTCTTTGCAAATGAGATTATATAATAGTCCATTTTATTGGTTTTTTTTTTTCATAGAACCAGCTCTTAGTTTTATTTGTTCTATAGTTTTCTTACTTTCAATTTTATTAATCTCTCCTTTAATTTTCAGAATTTCTAATTTGGTGTTTAATTGGGGATTTTTAGTTTGTGCTTTTTCTAGCTTTTTAGTTGCATGCCTAATTCATTGATCTTCTTTTTCTCTTTTTATTCATGTAAGCATTTAGAGATATAAAATTTACCCTAAGAACTGTTTTGGCTGCATCCCATAAGTTTTGGTATGTTGTCTCATTATTATCATTCTCTTGGATGGTTATTAATTGTTTCTATGATTTGTTGTTTGACCCACTTATTCTTTAGAATGAGATTTAGTTTCCAATGACTTTTTGGTCTATCTTTCCATGGCCCTTTATTACACATAATTTTTATTGCATCATGAACTGAAAAAAATGCATTTACTATTTCTGCCTTTCTGTATCTGACTGTGAGGTTTTTATGCCCTGATACATGGTCATTTTTTGTGTATGTGCTATAATGTACAGCTGAGAAAAAGGTATATTCTTTTCTATCCCCATTCAGTTTTCTCCAGAGGTCTATCATATTTAATTTTTCTAAAATTCTATTTACCTCCTTAACTTCTTATTAATTTTGTGGTTATATTTATCTAGTTGTGAGAGGGGGAGGTTGAGGTCCCTCACTAATATAGTTTTGCTATTTATTCATGTAACTCACTTAACTTCTCTAAGAATTTGAATGCTGTACCTATTGGTGTATACATATTTGGTATTGAAATTACTTCATTGTCTATGGTACCTTTTAGATAGATGTAGTTTCCTTTCCTTATCTCTTTTAATTAGGTCAATTTTTGTCTGAGATAAGTATTTCTACCCCTGCTTTTTTTACTTCAGCTAAAGCATAATATATTCTGCTCCAACCTTTACTCTATGTGTATCTCTCTGTTGGAAAAACAGCTGACCTAGAAAATAAATCTAGGAGAGATAATTTGAAAATCATTCAACTACCTGAAAACCATGACCAAAACAAAAGCTTAGACACCATCCTCCAAGAGATTGTGAGGGAAAATTGCCCTGATATTCTAGAAGCACAAGCTAAAATTGAAATTGAAAGAATCCACCGATCACCTCCTGAAAGAGATCCCAAAAGGAAAACCTCCAGGAATATTATAGCCAAATTGCAGAACTCCCAGGTCAAGGATAAAATACTGCAAGCAGGTAGAAAAAAGGAATTCAAATACTGTGGAGCTCCAATAAGGATAAAGCAAGATCTAGCAGCTTCTACATTAAAGGACCGAAGGGCATGGAATATGATATTCCAGAGGGCAAAGGAACTGGGACCTCAGCCAAAAATCACGTACTCAGCAAAACTGTGTACAATTTTTCGGAGGCAAAAATGGGATTTCAATGAGAAAGAGGTCTTTCAAGCACTTGTGATGAAAAGACCTGAACTGAATAGAAAATTTAACTTTCAAATACAAGATCCTGGAGAAGCATAAAAAGGTAAACTCAAATGTGTTTGTTGTAAAAAACATATTGTTAGGTTCTGGTTTTTAATCCACTCTGCTATCTGATTCTGTTTTATAGGAGAGTTCATCCTATTCACATTCACAGTTATGATTACTGTGCATTTCCCTGCATCCTATTTCCCCCCTTGTTTGTACTTTTTTCTTTCCCTTCCCCCTGTCCCTTCTCACTAGTGTTTTGTTTCTGGCCACTTCAGTCTACCCTCCCTTCTATCAGACCCACCTCCCTTTTGTCCTTTCCCCTTTCCCCTCCCAGTTTTACCCTCTCTTCTATCAGCACCCCACCCTTTTCTTTCCCTTTTCTCTTTTTACTTCCCTATAGGGCAAGATAGAATTCTATACCCAATTGAGTGTATATGTTATTCCCTCTGAGCCAAATCAGATGAAAGGTCAAAACAATGCTTAGCCCTCTTTTCTTTCCCTCTATTGTAATAGGTCTTTTGTGCCTCTTCCTGTGATGTGATTTATCCCATTCTGCCTTCCCTTTCCTCTTTTCCCATTATTATCCTTTTTATTTCCCCTTAAGTTTTTTTTTTTTTAATATCATCACATCAGAATCCACTTCTGTCTGTGTGTACTCTTCCTATCTGCCTTAATAAAGATACACTTCTCAAGAGTTACAAGTATCTTCTTCTTATGTAGGGATGCGAACATTTTAACCTTATTGAATAACATGGTTTCCCACCTCCCCCACCCCAGCCTTTTTAACTTGTCATGTGTCTCTTGAGTGTTATATTTGTAGACTGAATTTTCTGTTCAGTTTTGGCCTTTTCATTAGGAAAGTTTTAAAGTCCCCTATTTCTTTCCCGCTGACAGATTATGCTTAATTTTTCTGGGTAGTACCTTCTTGGTTGTAATCCCAGTTCCTTTGCCTTCCAGAATATCATATTCCAAGCCATCTTATACTTTAATGTTGAAGCTGCCAGGTCCTGTATTATTCTGGTTATTGTTTCTTGATATTTAAATTGTTTCTTACAGAATTTTCTCCTTTACTTGATAGTTCTGGAGTTTAGCTATGATATTCCTTGGTGTTTTCTTTTTGGGTCTCTTTCAAGAGGTGATCAGTGGATTCTTTCAATGACTTTTTTGTGCATGTGTTTAGAGGCTTTATTTAATGTTGTTTCTAAGGAAAACTCAAGAGAGCTCAGGTAACTTCCTGAATTTTCTCTGCCATCTTGGCTCTGCCTGCTTAAATTATTCTTGTAGTGTCCCTCTTGGATCTATTTTCCAGGTCTATTGTTTTTCTGAAGAGGTATTTTACTTTTTCTTCTATTTTTATATATTTTTTGTTTATGCTTTACTTTTTCCTGTTTCCTTAGGGAATTATTCTCCCTTTCCAACTTTCCAACTGTATTTTTTAATGCATTATTTTCTTTTTCAAAGCTATTGACTTTCTCTTGCATAACTCATTTATTTTTCCAATTTTTCTTCTACCTCTTATTTGGTTTATAAAATCCCCCCCCCCCTTTTCTGTATAAAATCCTTTTTGAGCTCTTCTAGGAAGACTTTTTGGTCTCAAGACCAATTCTTCTTCCCCTTTAAGGCTTCACATGTAGGAGTTTTATCATTGTCTTCCTCTGACTTTATGTTTTGATCCTCCCTATCACCACAGTAACTGTCAATGGTGAGAGTTCTTTTTTGTTTCTTATTCATATATTTTTGTTAAATTTTAGTCTCTTTTGTGCCTTTTAAGGTTGGGTTTTGCTCCTGGGATTTAGCATGCAGTTTCCCAAGCTTCTTTTGCTGGGAGCTGGGGCTGAGTCACCAGCTTTCTGCTCTGAGGCCTCACAACTGACCTGCTGTGCCACTAGCTTGCTGAGCTAGGACCAAAGGTTCTCAGCTGCTCATCTGTGCTGTGACTAAGAGCCTTTTGCTGGCTCACCTAGACACTCTCTGTACTGAACTGTGCTCTCCTTTTACCCAGATAAAACAGACCTTTCCTGAAGATCTTCTAGGTTGTCTTAAGTCAGAAGATTGTTTCACTCTATTTTTTTTTTTGCAGGTTTTAGAGCTCCAAAATCTGTTGAGAGACTTAATGAATTAATTATTTTTTTACGGGGCAATGAGGGTTAAGTGACTTACTCAGGGTCACATAGCTAGTAACTGTCAAGTGTCTGAGGCCAGATTTGAACTCAGGTCCTCCTGAATCCAGGGCTGGTGCTTTATCTACTGGGCTACTTAGCTGCCCCAGAGAGGCTTAATTTAACATTTCTGAGAGAAATTTGGGAGAGCTCAGGCAGCTTCCTGGATTCACTCCACCATCTTGGCTCTGCCTCTTGAACTCTACTTCCAGTAGGCTATTGCAGTAATCAAGTGTGAGGTGATGAGGGTCTGCACAGAGTGGAGGCAGTATCAGAGAAGAGAAGGGGCATATTCAAGAGATGTTGCAAAGATGAAATCAAGAGGCCTTGCAACAGCCGGCATATGAAGTGAGGAGGGTTTAGGGGGAAAAATATTGAGTTCTTTTTTGGACATGTTTAGTTTAAGATATCTACTAGATATCCAGTTTGAGATGTCTGAAAGACAGTTGGAGATTTGAGTTGGAAATCTGCAGAGAGACAGGGGCAGGAAAGGTGGATTTGAGAATCATCAGCATAAGATGATAATTAAACCCATGGGAGCAGATGAGATCACCAAGTGAAGTAGTATAATGGGAGAAGAGAAGAGGACCTAGCACAGAACCCTGTGGGACACCTATGGTTAGAAGGTAATTAAAGTGATGATAGCAGCTTTGTTTCATTTAGTAGGGGGTGTGCAATATTATCCTGTGCTTTTTTTTCAGTCAGATGACCTGCCCGTGTTCTGTGTTATCTCTGCTTTGTTCGTGTCATCTGACCACAGATTGTATCTCCCTTTTTAAAAACTCCTTAGCAAGACTGACCTCTGTCTCCTAGCCTAATATCACCATAACTAGCAGCTCTCTCAGTATTAAGAAGGAATGCTTGTCTCTCTGAACTGCAAATGTCAAATGATAGATCTTAACCTCATCTTCCACCTAGTATATACTATAACCTTCTTAATGAGCCCTTCAACCTCCAAGAAGAACTTAGCAATCTTCATGAAAAAAGATGAAGTGAATGAAAAATTCCTGCATCCTGACTATGCTATATAGTTGGATAGACCACCCATTGAAGCAATTCATTAGCACATATACTTTGGACAAATACTTCAGATGGACAATGACTTGAGGGAAGAGTTGAATAAGAGGAGAGCTGGCTAGACTGCTTTGGGGAAATCGTACATGACTTTCAGCAATCCCAAGTTTCTCTTAGAAGTAAAACCCCATCTTTTTAACACCAGTATTTATCCAGTGAAGTTATGTGGCTATGAATAAGGGAACATTATGTGTTCAAAGAATAAAAATTTTGGTGACCCAAATTACAATGGAGAGATGTAGGATGAGCGTAAGTAGCCTGTAGCAAGTTACCAATGAAAACTTGTATTCAAGAGGTGTTATGGACATTCTAAGTAATATAATGGTCTGGAAAAGATGAGCTGGTTATTGAGAAAGGATACTTAGCAGATGGACACCCTGAATACTACTTAGAAGAAATTCTCCACTATATTCATTGAATCTTCTGTGGAGGATATTTCTAAAATAAAGAACCCACTTGTCATTCCCTTTACTTCACTGGCCCCTATTGCCTCAAGGACAAATATAAAATCTTCAGAGGTTTGTAGAACCCTCTACCACTTGGTTTCCACCTACTTTTCTAATCCCATTTCATGTTGTTACCTTTCATGCAGTCACCATTCTGGTCAAAATAATATGCTAATTGTTTTGCATATGCAACATTCTATAACTTGCCTCTGGCCTTTGCATAGTCCATCCCCAGGGATATTTGGAACATATTCACTCTTATTTATCTCTTAGAATGTTTATCTTCCTTCAAAGCATTGCTTAGGCAGCAAGTCTTTCATGAGGCCTTTCCTAGTTAGCTCTGTTTCTTGAAAATAATTTGTATTATTCAAATGTATTTTGCACTTATCCCTTTGTATGCATATTCCATCCCTCCCAATAGACAGTTCAATAAGTAGAGGGGCTATTTGTTTTTTAGTATCTAACAGTAGTTTTTAGTGAATAGGTACTTGCATGTGGTAGTTGCAACAAATAATAAATATTTATCTAATTGAATTGAACAAAATTTATTTAGTGCCTGGTATATTCAGAATACTACTCTAGGTACTAAAATTTACATGAGACACAATCCCTACCATTACAGAGCTTACAACTTTATAAGAAGGATATCATACCAACAAAAAATTACAATACAGAATAATTATGTCTTATGTGAATTAAGGAATTAGATTATAAAGTGCTATAAGAGGTCCAAAGCAGTTGGGCACTAGTAG
The DNA here is from genome assembly GCF_019393635.1 of Dromiciops gliroides. Taxonomy (NCBI): domain Eukaryota; kingdom Metazoa; phylum Chordata; class Mammalia; order Microbiotheria; family Microbiotheriidae; genus Dromiciops; species Dromiciops gliroides. The sequence goes on from NC_057863.1 coordinate 537,510,328, forward strand.
TTTAGGGAGATCAGAAGTTTATTGGAAGAGGCAACATTTATTCTGAGATTAAAAAAGATAGATAGGAATTCAATAGATGAAGAGGAAGAGGGTGAGTATTCTGAACATATGAGAACAGTGTGATCAGAGCCACTGTTTGACTATAATGTGAATTTTCCAGAAAGGAGTAATAGAAGTCTGCAAAAGTTGGAAGATTCTGAATGATAGACATAGGAATTTGAAATTGACTTGGTAGACAACAGAGTAATTGAAGGTATTTGAGCAGAAGAAAAACCTGACCAAATCTATGTAAAAGAAAGATTATTCTGGCCATACATGAGTGATGAATTGGGTGGGTGGAGAGGAGGAGCAGAGAGTGGAGCCTGGGTAACCTGAAAGGAAGCCATTGTAACAGTTTAGGCAGGTGGACTTGTATTTGGGCCATGCCAGTGGAAATAGAGAGGAAGGGACAGATTCAAGAAAATTTTACTCCACCAGCTAATTCATATGAGAAGTGAGGATGAGGGAAGAGTCTAAGATAACCCAATGTGATGAATGTAGCAAATGGATTTATCATCTCTAATGGCTCAGCACCATGTTGGATAATCTAAGTGATAAAAAGAAGCATAAGATCTGATCTCTGTCTACACAGAGTTTATAATCTATTTATGGAAACAGGAATTACTCTGTGACATTTTTAGATAATATAAGACAATCTGTAGTTAGGTGTCAGAATGAATTATACAAACACTAAATAATATGCAATACTATACATGTAGTACATGCAAAAATAGGGTTCTATATAAAGATGAATCTCCACTTCATATTGCTTGCTTTTAAAAACAAATATATGATAAGTTCTAGATGTTACTTTCAAAATGGTCGTGCTGGTCTGTTATTTTTTCCCTGAACTTCCTTCTGTTCTATGCATTTAAAAATATTATAATGACTGCCTTTTTGGGGGGGAGGGGACATCACTATCTTCAACGTTTCCCTTCTCTCAGCCCTGCCCAAACTAAAAACCTGAGAGAAAGAAAGAAGAAAACAAAACCCTTACAACAAATAAGCATAATCAAGTAAAATGAATCCATGTGCCATATCTAAAGTTGCCTGGCTCTTTTTGCAATGAGCCCTTGTTAGCTGATGGGTAGCATACTTCATCACAGATTCCCTGGAGATGGACTTGATCATTGCATTGTTCAGAGTTCAGTCCTTGTCTTTGAAAATTCATTTTCTTTATATATCTATAGCTATATTGAGCTATTTCTATATCTGTTCATCCATCTATCCATCCTTCCAATCATCCATCCATCCATCCATCCATCCATCCATCCATCCATCCATCCATCTATCCATCCATCTCTTTTCCTGGTTCTGCTCACTTTATCAATTTATACTACCTGGGATTTGCTGAAATTGTCTCTTTCATAATTTCTTACAATGTGATAACAAAATCTCCTTTGACCTGTATCTATAACTAATGTCTGCAAAAATGATAATGGTACAGGACTTCATAACTACTGAGCACCCAGGCAATTGGGAGCTGCTGTTGTCAACTGGTTCTTAGCCCCAACTCTTACCTCTCTTTTAACTAGCATTGGATTCAGGAAGATTTCAATCTTGAATCCTCTCAAGGACTAGACTTAGAGGCTTCCTCACTTGGGAGCCTGATCCCATCTGTGGAAGCATAAGATATAATAGGCTTGGGGGCAGCTAGGTGGCGCAGTGGCAGCTAGGTGGTGGATAGAGCACTGGATTCAGGACTACCTGAGTTCAAATTCGGCCTCAGACACTTAACACTTACCAGCTGTGTGACCCTGGGCAAGTCACTTAACCCCAATTGCCTCACTTAAAAAAAAAAAAAGATATAATAGGCTTTTTGTCAACGCCCAAGGGCCCTGACCAGAGGAAATTAATCTAGACTGATTGAATTAAGTGAGACTGACTGAGAGTGATTGACTTTGCTGATTAGCGTACTTAAAGTTAATTAAATTAAAACCACAGGGGCAGCTAGGTGGTGCAGTGGATAGAGCACCGGCTCTGGATTCAGGAGTACCTGAGTTCAAATCTGGTCTCAGGCACTTAACACTTACTAGCTGTGTGACCCTGGGCAAGTCACTTAACCCCAATTGCCTCACTTAAAAAAAAAATTAAAACCACACGTGCCTGACTCCCAAGAAGGAGTGTTCTCAGAGGCTGTGGACTAATCAACATGAGACCACCCTTAACCAATCAGCTTGAAAGACCTCTTCTTCCAGGGGAAGAAGACAGGAAGTAGGAAGTGAGGCTGGCTCCCTGGCTCTGGTCTCTTTTGTTCTGAAACCTCGGATTGGTGGCTGAGGGAAGTTGAAGAAAGAATCCATTCTGAACCCTAGGATTAGATAGGCTTTGCAATCTTTCTGAACTCCATGTGTCCTCTCTTTACTCTTTTTTTTTGTGTGTGTGTGTGGGGCAATTGGGGTTAAGTGACTTGCCCAGGGTCACACAGCTAGCAAGTGTTAAGTGTCTGAGGTCAGATTTGAACTCAGGTCTTCCTGAATACAGGGCTGGTGCTTTATCCACTGTGTCACCTAGCTGCCCTCTTTACTCTTTTTTTTTTTTTTTTAGTGAGGCAATTGGGGTTAAGTGACTTGCCCAGGGTCACACAGCTAGTAAGTGTTAAGTGTCTGAGGCCAGATTTGAACTCAGGTATTCCTGACTCCAGGGCCAGTGCTCTATCCACTGTGCCATCTAGCTGCCCCCCCCTTTACTCTTTAATAAATGCTTAATGCCAAAAAAAGCTGGTGCTGACACTTCTAGCTTATAAGTAAACCCTAGCTAGTTCTCCCCCCACACTGGGGGTAGAAACAAGGCAACCACACATTAGATTTTTTTTTTTTGCGGGGCAATGGGGGTTAAGTGACTTGCCCAGGGTCACACAGCTAGTAAGTGTCAAGTGTCTCAGGCCGGATTTGAACTCAGGTACTCCTGAATCCAGGGCTGGCGCTTTATCCACTGCGCCACTTAGCCGCCCCCACACATTAGATTTTAAACATCACAGAAGCACGATCTCTGCCTTGATTCATCAAATCATTTGGGAAAAATAGCAGCTCCTAAGTCCTCTTTAACAATTGGTTGTTTAGACAATTGACTTTACTACCAAGATCAGAACATCAGAAAATATTTAGTCCAGAGATAAAAGCATGCTAATGAGCATCATGTTATCTGGATGTGTGTTTTCTTTTCTAATTTTGGTATTAGGCAAAAGAACTGGTGTTGAGTATAAGTTCATCCAGGAGATCACTAGGTATTGATCATCTGTTGTCCATTCTTTCACTAATTCAACTCTTTCTTCCCTGGTATTTGGAGGGAGAATAAACCTATGCCATTGTCTGTCATCACAGAGTCCTTGAATGTGGAAGTCTTAGTCAGCTAGTACTTTCTTTCTTCTATGGTTAGAAAATTCCCTCCCACCTCATCTTTTAATCTTTATAATTCAGGGTTAGGTCTGTCAATGTGAAAACTCCCTTCATATACTACCATTTCCCTTTTAAAAAATCCTCTTTCCAGATCCATCACCCCTCATCTCTTGCTGCCCTTTCTCTCCCATTGTGCCTGCTGGTCCATGAGTCAGGAAGACCTTAGTTTAAATCTGATCTGACCCCACACACTTCTTGGACCTGGAAAAGTTATTTTCCAGTGTCTCAGTTTCTTCATTTGTAAAATGAGGATAATAAGTGTACCTACCTCCCAAGTTCAAATGAGAATATTTATAAAGTGCTTGAAAAACCTTAAAGTACTATATAAATGTTAGCATCATTATCACCACCACCACCATCAATCCTCATCATTACCACTATTACCAAACTTTCTTCACTTTGAATTTCTTCTTCCTCTTACATTTTTTCTTTTTTCTTATAGTCATGGAAACATGGCTCTTTCTGTAGGAAATTGTACCCCAGAAACACTCTCCCACATTGAGAGTTCCTTGTGCCATGCCACCTGAAACATTGGAGTAGGCAGATTCCTTGCTCCTTGCTACCTTGCTTTGACAGATCAACCCCCTCCTTTCCCCCAAAGTATGAAATTGCTCAAACAGATCTAATTCCCTTGGTGCTTCCAGTGATGTAGCACGTGCATAGCTAACTCTTTCCAATTTGCTTATGTCAGCACTCTAATGTAAAAATGGGAAACTGGATCAAATCTAGTGTGTTTTAAAAAATTGATTGCTATTGCTATAGATACAAGTTTTGACCATGTGCATATTATCATTTATTCAATATCAATACCAGTAAAGGATTGACCATGTATCTCCCTAACTTCTCATGGTTTCAGGCTGCATGGTAGAGAATGCAGGGAAAGAGCTTCAGCATGCCAGTTAGATCAAGCAGGAAAAAAGCTGGAAAAGACCCATGCTGTCCACAAGAGAGCATTTCCTGGCTGGTGTCTTCCAAGGGTTTTTATCCTTTTTTGATAGAGGTGGGTCATTATACATTGATCAAAGCTAATTGGTTAGCATTATTCAATTCCATTGGTTGACTTGATTTTGAAGGTGGTCTACATTAAAATGAACTCTAGAGATGACATCAAAGAAAAGAATGCAAAAGACCCTCACTGAAGTTGCTTAAGGCAAAGTCCATTATCTAGGTGTAGTTTAAGCCTCACCAAGGTAGACAAAAGAGTTTGTCTCCATTTCTTTTGTTCCCCTGGGTTTGTCCCAGAGGAGATTTGATAAAGTTTCTCTAGGAAAACTGGACTTTCTGGAGGGGGGGGGTTTGGAGAAAGGACTGAGAAACTGATCTCTGTGTCCCCCCAAGAAATCCCATTATAAATAATTGTTTTCTCATACTTGCCAATATCATACCATGAGATCACATCTTTGGGAAATACCCCTCTATAGAACATAATTTCCTTGAGGACAAGGATTGTTTTATTTTTGTTTTTGTTAGTTTTTTGTGGGTTGCTTGTTTAAAGTAAATGGCACCCCTTTCCTTGTAGTGTCCATAAGAATTGTTAACAGATTCTTCAGTCTCCACCAGAACTAGACTGCCCTCATGTGGACATATATTTGATTACACTTTATAAGAATCAAGTGAACTCAGTACCATTTGTTTTTTGGGGGAAGCCTTTGATTCTTAGAATGCCTGGCTTCCTTTGAAGTTTAGCTCCTGTGGTATCTCCTACCAGGAAGCCTTTCTTGTATTGCCATATTGTATTTCATGACACCTATATGTTTTTTTTTTAAATGGGTATATATTGAATTGGTAAACTGATGATGGTGGGAAAGCAGAAAGGCAAGAGAGACTTAGATGATATGTTATAATATCAGTAGTAATGGAAAAAAGACAAAATAAACTGAGATGAGGCTAATTTAAAAAAAATTTCTGTATCAGCCTTTTTGGTAGACAGTAACTGAAGGCAGCTGATGTTTGCATTAGTAGGCTGCCAGAGTTCTGATAGCTAGAGATCAATAGACTGGAGCAAGTGGGCAAGCAGCATCATATCTTGTAATATAAGGTGGTAAAGCCCCAGGAAGAAATAGAAAATGATGGGACAGACAAATATTCAAGGCCTTGCAATAGAGACCTTCAAGAATGAAGAAAGAAGAAAAATGTGAGAAACAGGTAAACTGAAGCATGACTCCCGGTCTGGTGCAAAGAAGGAATTCTTTTTTTTTTTTTTTTAGTGAGGCAATTGGGGTTAAGTGACTTGCCCAGGGTCACACAGCTAGTAAGTGTTAAGTGTCTGAGGCCGGATTTGAACTCAGGTACTCCTGACTCCAGGGCCAGTGCTCTATCCACTGCGCCATCTAGCTGCCCCAGGCCATTTATTCTTGATCTTGAAAGAATGGCAAAGGAGTGCTGCAACTTGTCCCAGTGAAGTCCTCCTTTTTATCCTAGATCTAACGCAAGGACCCTCCCCCATCTGGGTTCACATTCTTCTCGACACTTCTAAACATGTAGACCACCCCCCAAGATGTGGCACCACTGCTGCCCCCACTCAGTGGGAGCACCAGACCCTGAGATTTTATAATTCTTTGTTCTCTAACTTTAGAAAACCTCGATCGACTCAGCAGGGAAAAGGAAGGGAAATTTTGAGGAGTGGGAATAAGCCTTTAGGGCTTGAATTATGTAGTTTGTTCTTATCTGAGAGAAACATGCTCTACTGGTTAACTGTTAACAGCAGGAAAAAGGAAAGAATGGTGGAGATGGGGTGGTGGGGGGGTGGGAGAAGCCCCCAGGATTTGAATAATGTATCCTGCCTTCTGAGGAGGACACATTGTTCCTATCAAAAAATAACATAAAGAGCCAGATGGGAAATATAACTTGAGTCAGGAGATGGAGGGAAGAAGAATATGACCGACAGAAGGAATGGAAAGACCACTGAACATTTGGAGCTACATCATAGAGGGTGGAGACAGACTTTCTGAAGAAGCAGTTTCTTGGGCTCCAAAAAATGATGATATTTGTACATAGGCGCCACTGGGGAAGAGATCATGGGATCATGGACTTAGAGCTGAAAGAGATCCCAAAGGCCATCTAATCCAATTTCCCATTTTTACAGATGAGAAAATTGAGAGAACAGTTAAGTGACTTATCCAAAATCTCACAAGTGGTATGTAAGTAGAACCCTGATCCTATTGGAAAAACCTACTATTTTGTCTCCAATGCATATAATGCTAACTCTTGGTTTTAGATAGATACTACTTATCATAGTAAGGAAAGATCCATTTAATCCTATGTTTTCTGATTTTGAAAAGAAATTCAAATGGGTATTATATCTTGTCAAAAGCTTTTTCTACCTCTATTTCTATTATCATTTTAAAAATTCTTGTTATTGAAGTTGTGTATTATATTTATGGTTTTCCTGATATTAAACTAACCCTGCATTTCTGGTACAAATTCAACCTGGTCATACTATACAATCTTTGTGATATGTAGGTATAGCCTCTTTGTAATATTTTATTCAAAATTTTTGTTCATTAGAGATATTGGTCTATAGTCCTCTTTCTTTGTTTTGACCATTCTTGTTCAGGCATCAAGAGAATATTTGTAAGAAAGAAAGAAATTGGTAAGATCCTTCCTTCCTTCCTTCCTTCCTTCCTTCCTTCCTTCCTTCCTTCCTTCCTTCCTTCCTTCCTTCCTTCCTTCCTTCCTTCCTTCCTTCCTTCCTTCCTTCCTTCCTTCCTTCCTTCCTTCCTTCCTTCCTTCCTTCCTTCCTTCCTTCCTTCTTCTTCTTTTTAAACTATTTTTGCACCTAATTTGTGTGAATTGAATTTAATTCTTCTTTGAGTGATTGATAGAATTCACTTGGAAATTCATCTGGTCTTAGTGTTTTTTTTTTTTTTTTAAGTTTGGGAGCTCATTTATAACTTGTTCAAGTTCTTCCTTTGAGACTGGGTTGTTTAAATCCTCTACTTCTTGTTCTGTAACGATTGGAATGACGCCACCTGCTGGAGACTTACTGTAGAAGAGTTCTGCCCATGAAGCGAAGGTCTTTGAGGGCAAGACCAGGAGTCAGGAAGTGACGCGGGCTAGTGGGAGGAGGAAGGAAGAGACTGGCGCTCAGTCTCGGGCGCTCTTTCCTTTGGACTCTGGTGGAGAGCGGAGCTAGAAATGTGCTCTCCCTTTAATAGATAGGAATCTAGGCCTTTCTCTCTCTTTACCAAAATTCTTATTCTCCTTAATAAATGCTTAAAAGTCTAACTCTTGCTAAAGCTTATAATTTATTGGCGACCACTCATTGGATATTTTAGACAGACTAGCTAGAATTTTAGCCCTTAACAGTTCTGTTAATCTAGGCATTTGAGGTGGGATAGCTAGGGGGCGCAGTGGATAGAACACGGGCCTTGGAGTCAGGAGGATCTGAGTTCAAATCTGACCTCAGACATTTGACACTTACAATCTGTGTTACCCTGGGCAAGTCACTTAACCCCAATTGCCTCACCCCCCCCCAAAAAAAAAAACCTAGGCATTTTATATTTTTGTATTTGATTTTCTAAAGAGGAAAGAAGGAGAAATCTTCAAGCATTTGACTCCAATTCTTTACAATATTCTCGAACTTGTCCTCAACACCATGGTCTATCAGTATTCTTGGCTCAAAACAATTGTGATATAGAAAGAAGAGTACACTGCATGGGGATGGAGTGGATCTGGGATCTTACTTCATATCTGCTAGCTGGGTGACCTTAGATAAAGGGCATATGCTCTCTGACCTCAAGTTTTTTTTTTTTTTTTAATATAATTAGGGAGTAGGAACACATGATCTCTGCCCCTTCCATCCTGGAAAACCCTCTGAAATTTATACACATTGTTAGTAAAAGTGATATTTCTTTTGGTAGGAAAACCAGAAATTTTGTTGCTCTAAGATATGCTTGATAAAGACAGGTATTTAAAATAAAAGATATAAAGCAGAGAGGCTGATAACATCACTGACTTGACCTAGCTCTTTTGTTCTTGACCATAAGTTACCTCATATGCAAACTGGGAGCATTATGGTGAATGAGGAGATGTTTATTGCTCCAGTCCCACATAGCACCTTTGTGGTTTTTTTTGGATGAACTCTGAAAAATGGAGATACAGATTGACAATCAAGGACTTGACAGGAATTAAAAGGCATTTTCTTTTTTTTTTTTTTAATAATTTTATTTATTTATTTATTTAAATTAATAAAGTTTTTTTTTTCCCGTTACATGTAAAGATAGTTCTCAACCTTTGTTTATACAAGCTTTCCAATTTCAGATTTTTCTCCCTCCCTCCCCTCCCTCCCCCCTCCCCTAGACAGCAGGTAATCTGATATAGGTTATATATATATATATATATATATATATATATATATATATATATATATATATATACACACACACACACACACACACACACACACACACATATATATCTACACATAATAACATTAATCCTATTTCTGCATTAGTCATGTTATAAGAGAAAAAAATCAGAGCAATGATGGAAAACCTCAAAATAGAAAAAAAACAACAGCATCAAAAACAAAAGAAATAGTATGGTTCATTTAGCATCTATACTCCGCAGTTCTTTTTTTTTTTTTTCCTGGATTTGGAGATCCTCTTCCATCACAAGTTCCCTGGAACTCTTCTGTGCCATTGCATTGGTGAGAAGAATATAGTCCATCAGGGCAGCTAGATGGCGCAGTGGTTAAAGCACCGGCCCTGGATTCAGGAGTACCTGAGTTCAAATCTGGCCTCAGACACTTGACACTTACTAGCTGTGTGACCCTGGGCAAGTCACTTAACCCCAATTGCCTCACTAAAAAAAAAAAAAAAAAAAGAATATAGTCCATCACAGTAGATCAACACTCAATGTTGATGTTACTGTGTACAATGTTCTTCTAGTTCTGCTCATCTCACTCATCATCAGCCCACGCAAGACCCTCCAGGTTTCTCTGAACTCCTGCTCATTGTTTCTTATAGCACAATAGTATTCCATTGTATTCATATACCACAACTTATCCAGCTATTCCCCAATTGATGGGTACCCCCTCAACTTCCAATTCTTTGCCACCACATAAAGAGCAGCTATAAATATTTTTGTACATGTGGGTCCCTTTCCCCCTTCCATGATCTCTTTGGGAAAAAGACCCAAAAGTGGTATTGCTGGGTCAAAGGGTATGCACAGCTTTATTGCCCTTTGGGCATAATTCCAAATTGCTCTCCAGAATGGTTGGATCAGTTCACAGCTCCACCAACAATGGATTAGTGTTCCAATTTTCCCACAGCTTCTCCAACATTTATTATGTTCCTTTTTTGTCATTTTAGCCAATCTGATAGGTGTCAGGTGGTACCTCAGAGTTGTTTTAATTTGCATCTCTCTAATCATTAGAGATTTAGAGCATTTTTTCATATGGGAATAGATACCTTTGGTTTCTTCATCAGAAAACTGCCTGTTCATATCCTTTGACCATTTCTCAATTGGGGAATGACTTGGGTTCTTATAAATTTGATTTAGTTCCCTATATATTTTAGAGATGAGGTCTTTATCAGAAGTACGGGCCTCAAAAATTGTTTCCCAGCTTTCTGCCTCTAAAAGGCATTTTCTAACCCCAAATTAGGTAATGGGGTGGAACCAGGGGTTTTGAGTGAAACCAGGAGAAAGTTAGTCAAAAAGACAGGCTTATTTAAAAATAAAATAAACATTTTAATTTAAAGTTTTGAATTTCAAATTGTATCCCTCCCCCCTTCCCCCTCCATGAGGTGTTAGCAATCAGATATAGGTTATCCATATGCAATTATGTAAAACTTTACTACATTAGTTGTTTTGTATAAGAAGACTTGAATAAAAGGAAAAAAATGAAAGAGTGAAAAATGGCATGTTTCAGACTGTTCAATCAATATCAGTTTTTTCTTTGGGGGTAGATAGTATGCTTTATCATTAGTCCTTTGGGATTGCCTTAGATCATTGTATTGTTGAGAATATTTAAGTCATTCACAGTTCTTCATCGAACAACATTTCTGTCACTTTGCGCAATGTTCTTCTGGTTCTACTCAGTTCACTATATATTGGTTCATATAAGTCTTTCCAGGCCTTTCTGAAATTGTCCTGCTTGTCATTTTTTATAGCACAATAATATTCCAACACAATCATATACCACAGCTTGTTTAGCCATTCTCTAATTGATGGGCATTCAAGACAGGCTTATTTGTAGTACAATGGAATCCCAATGAACACTTTGGCTAGAGACCAGTGGAGAGATCCAGAAGAGAAGACATGATGTGCAGTAGGAGCTGGAGATATGGTACCCAAGAGAGGGAAGCACAGTGACATCACCATAGGACTGTGGTGGTGACTATACAGCAGTGAAGGTGTGAGTTGACCCTTTTCATACATATATTCAAGGGCACTTGTTCTCTATGAATGTAGTAAAGCCACATGTATTCCCTGACTGTTTGAGCCTTCTTGTGTGTATCTTTCTTGTGAGTTCCCTTCATGTATGTTCTCTTGTCAAGAATGTATCTGAGTGGATATATCAGATTACCTGCTGTCTAGGGGAGGGGGGAGGGAGGGGAGGGAGGGAGAAAAATCTGAAATTGGAAAGCTTGTATAAATAAAAGTTGAGAACTATCTTTACATGTAATGGAAAAAAAAATAAATTAAAAAAAAAAAGAATGCATCTGAGTGTTTACCTCCATTGCTGGTATGGTTACCTGTGGGAAAATATATTTTATCTTGTGGGCATCAGAGAATCATTTTCTTGTTATCTAATTTCCTATACTTTTTGATTCAATGTGTTCTGTAAAAGTAAACACTTCTGAGGTGTGGTTTTTAGTTTTTGGTTCATTTAGGGACCTTTATAAAATGTGGCAATGCAAAACAGAATATATTATTCCAGATGTGATGTAACCTGGTATGGCCAAAGACCAGGCCTCTCTTTACCTCGTTATTTCTGAACCTGTTCTTTTCTTGGGGGCAGGTAGGTGGCGCAGTAAATAGAGCACTGGCTCTGAAGATGGGAGGATCTGAGTTCAAATCTCACCTCAGATATTACTAGCTATGTGACCCTGGGCAAATCACTTAACCTCAATTGCCTCAAATATCTGGGGTCATCTGCAGTCATCCTGATATATATCTTACCACTGGACCCAGATGGCTCTGGAGGAGAGAGTGAGGCTGGTGACCTTGCACAGCCCTCTCTCACTTAAATCCAATTCAGTACAAGTCATGACATCACTCTGATGTTATGGTCCTCTTTGAGAATGAAGGACAAAGCAAGAATTCTTTTCTTAATGAAGTTTAATGTTGTGTTAGCTTTTTGACTGTTGTATCACATTTTTGGGTCAGCTAGATGGCTCAGTGGATAAAGCACTGGGCCTGGAGACAGGAAGATCTGAGTTCAAATCCAGCCTCAAACACTTACTGGCTATGTAACCTTGGGTAAGCCCTTTAACCCTGATTGCCTTAGTCCACTGGAGAAGGAAATGGTCAAGCACTCCAGTATCTTTGCCAAGAAAGCCCCACAAATAGTATGGTCAGTGGGGTCACAAAGAGTTGAATACAACTGAACAGCAAATCACATTATTGATTCATATGGAGTTCTCAACCCAATAAAAGTCCCACATTTTTTCAAATGAATATCTGTCTAGTCAAAGCTCCCTATCTTAACCTTATGAAGTATATTTTTAAAGAACTTTATATTTTTCCCTATTAAATTTCACCTTATTAGACCAGGCTCAATGTTCTAGCATGTCAAATCCTCCAAATGAAATTTCTAAAACCAGTCATTCTTTTACACAGAGTTCACCTCAAACTTTCAGAATCCCATGGAAAAAGCCTTTATTTCAAAAATAATTTTTTTCTGGCAGGGCAATGGGGGTTAAATGACTTGCCCAGGGTCACACAGCTAGTAAGTCTCAAGTGTCTGAGGCTGGATTTGAACTCATGTCCTCCTGAATCCAGGGCTGGTACTTTATCCACTGCTCTACCTAGCTGCCCCCTCAAAAATAAATTTTTAAGTTAGAAAAGAAGCAGATTAAACTGCTTTCTAGTTCAAAAAGAAGAGGTAAGCTGCATAATAAAAACAATTGCTATGACTTATTATACATAAAGAATCAGGTGATAACTGATCTCAAGTCCAGGTGGAAGGAAGGATTGTAACACAGTTTTCTAGGACTAAGACATCGACTGAAGAATCTGCGAAGTTCTAATTTTTCTTCTTCTTTTCATGGTGAATTTGGGTCACTCACAGGTACAATTTGAATGAGGGCTTTTTCTGTGAGTTTTAGGAGTTTTAAAATGAGGAGGCAATCGGTTTCTCCTATCTATTTCTATTTCGACATTTGATGGAAAAAGCTTCTCTGACTGAATGATTAATTATGTGGCAAACCAGCATCTGCACTAGGGAAGATGAAAAGGTGAGAACCCATACACAAGACTAAATGAAATTTATTAGAAAATATTTTTTATTGTTGGCTAAAGTTCTGACTATTTTGGCAAAGCTCTTTACTTCCTAATGACCTTCATTTGGCTGCCCACCACCCTATTGATGTACTTCCTAAAATGTATTGTCCAGTACTTAATGGGACACTCAAGATAAAGTCTAGTCAGTGCAAACTATCATCAGAGTATCATCTTCTTTAAACTGGAAACTGCCTCTAACGCAGTCTAAAATTGCAATGGATTTTGTTTTTTGGCTGTCATATTGCAGGGTTGACACATATTGAGCTTAGAGTCCATTAGAATTCCCAGATTTTTAAAAACATTTAAAATTTTTTTTTGAATTCCTAGATTTTTTTAAGATAGACTCGTTCTATGATTTACATATGGTATGTTATATTTCTTCTTGTTTCAGTGTGAACATGTCCTGAACCTTCTCATCTCCCTGCATCACTGAAGCACTTCAATGAAGGCCTTGTGCCCTGAAGCATTATGTAGCACAGCCCTGTTACTCAGAGATACATCTGAGAATATGTAAAATTGGGAAGCAGCTAGACTAGCTCATCCCACACAAACCCCTCACATCTTTCATATGAACCAGTTCAGTCCACAGTTACCATCCTCAACCCTTGGGACAAATACTGCAGAGAAAATCAGCTAAATATCCAATAATAATTGAAAAAATTATTTAGGGCAAAGGAAGATATATAGAAGCACTTTCTTAAGGGCCGAGATTTCTTCTCCAGACTTGATGCCCAGGGGCATCTGGAAGAGTGACAGACTTCAACAACATCACCTACCTTGTCAACTTCACTTTATTCTGGGTAAGCAGATTCTCTGTGTCTCATGCTCATCTTAAAACTAAATGATTCTCTGTAAATAGAAAAAAAAATGCATAGAACTTCAACAAAGAGAATTTTAAAATTCAACTCACCTAGTCATAGCACCTTCAAACTTCTAGACTGAAATGATTTTAAAAAAATCCTTCAGACTCAGAAAAAGAAAGAAAACACATATCAAAAACCACAAATCAGGCTCTTACCCAGTATCTTCACAAAAGCCAGGAAAGACAGAAGACAATGGGATAAAACATGTATAAATTTTAAAAACATGGGCTCACATCCTATAATCATTTATCTTGCTGACCTAGGTATTCTGTTTGAAGATAAAAGATAGACATTTAAAAACCAAGACAACATCAAAGAATTCACAGAGAAAAAGTCAACAACCACAAAAATCCTTTCAAAAAGAGCTGGAGTTATGCCTGAGAGAGATAAATTCTTAACACTTACCAGAACAATGGGGACTTGAAATCAAGAAATAGTCATATCAGAAATCTTACTGTAAAAGGCACATGCCACCAAAAAGAGGCAGAAAAAAAAATAAAGTATTGATTCAAATTTTGAATGATATAGTTAGGATTTTTTAAAGAAGAGAGGCATAGGGGGAGAGTTAAAAAATATCTAATGCACAATGAAAAAGGTGTTTGAGATAAATAGAGGAAAGAAAACAGGTAACAAAAAAGGGTGGAGTGGGAGAGGGAGTTGATAATTACAAAGAAAAAAAAGTCCTATCTTGGTCAAACTTAGGGTGAATCCTCAGCAAAAATTACAGAATTTTCAATGTAAAAGAGAGGACCTTTATTTAGTTTGACAGTGGCCAGGGGTGCGGAGAGGGATAAGCATTTATTAAGCACCAACTATGTGAGAGGCATTCTGCTAAGTGATTTAGATATTATCTCATTTGATCCTTATAACAACCCTGTAAGGTAGATGGTATTATCATCTCCATTTTACAATTGAGGAAATTGAGGCAGACATATGTTAAGCAACTTGAACAAGGTCACATAGCTAGCAAATGTCTGAGGCTGGATTGAATTTAGGTCTTTCTGGCACCTTAGGATGATTTGGTTATATAAGCACTGGTAATGAAAGAAAACATTTTATATTGCATTCTAACTATATACATTAGAAAAAATTAAAAAACCTCAACTTATGCTTGTTGAATTGAAATGAACTGGTTTATTAGGCATAAAGCTGGGTAGAATACTCACCAAAGGTGTATGTCACTCTTTTTTTTTTTCTTTTTTTCTTTTTTTTTGGTGAGGCAATTGGGGTTAAGTGACTTGCCCAGGGTCACACAGCTAGTGTTAAGTGTCTGAGGCTGGATTTGAACTCAGGTACTCCTGAATCCAGGGCCGGTGCTCTATCCACTGCACCACCTAGCTGCCCCGGTGTATGTCACTCTTACAAACGAGGTTCATGGCAGAGTCCAAATGGAACTAGAATTCTTTATTAATGGAGAAGTTCTCCAGAAATCCTTCTTTGTGGAAGGCATTGTTGTAGTCATTGCATAAAGTGTAAAAATGTTGTAGAGTCTCCTAAACTACATGATCACTCATAAGTATTAATCCTAATTATTCACATAGACCAAAAGACCCAAGAATACAAAGGACATCTTTTGTCCAGATTGAGTTGGTTGGGCAACTCATAGAACTTATCCATGAGTAGACATATTGTGGTTAGATATTGCAGAGGGCCAATGAGCTGGCTATACAAGGGGGAATGGAGAGGTACAAGGTGGGTGTTAATAGGGTACAACTTATTATCAGTGAGGAGTTGCTCAGGAGAAACTGTGTAAAGGCTAAGTTGCATGATAAGAAAAGGAGGAATGCAAAAGTGTTTGATAAACCCAAAGATCCCAGCTATTTGGGTAAAAAAATCACTATTTGAGGAAAACTACTGAGAAAACTGGAAAGTAGTCTGGCAGGAATTAGGCAAAGACCAACATTCACACTGTATACCAAGATAAGCTCAAAGTGGGTACATGATTTAGACTTAAAAAGTGACATCAGAGGCAAATTAGGGGAGCATGGGGGAAGAGTTTATGACTAAGCAAGAGACAGAGAAGTTCAGAGGAAGTAAAATGGATAATTTTGATTACATAAAATGAAAAAATTTTTCCACAAACAAAACCAAGCCACTAAAAGAAGGCAGCTGGGGAAAAAAATTATAAGTTTCCCCAATTTAGGCCTCATTTCAGCTAAATTTATAAAAATAAGAACCATTCCCCAGTTGACAAATGGTTAAGGGATATGAACAGGCAATTTTTGGAGAAAAAAATCAAAGCTATCAATAATAGTCATATGAAAAAACACTCTAAATCACTAATATTTAGAGAAATGCAAATCTCTAAACTCTGAGTTACCACTGCATATTCATTGACTAAGATCACAGAAAAAGAAAATCCTAAATACTGGATGGGATATGAAAAAATAGGTACAATAGTGCAATGTTGGTGGAGCTATGAACTAGTTCAGTTATTCTGGAGAACAATTTGGAACTATGCCCTGAAAGTTGTTGAATTGTACATACTCTTTGACCCAGCAATTGTGGTACCAGGTCCATATACCAAAGAGATCAAAGAAAAATGAAAAGAACCCAAAGGGATACCCATCGATTGGGAAATGACTGAATAAATTATGGTATATGCACGTGATGGAATATTACTGTGCTATAAGAAATGATGAAGGGGATAGTTTAAGAAAAACTTGAGAAGAATTGTACAAACTGATGCAAGGTGAAGTGAGTAGAATTAGGAGAACAATTTATACAGTAAGAGAAATATTGTAAAGATGATTAACTTTGAAAGACTTAGTAATTCTGATTAACACAATGTCCCACCATAGTACCAATGGACTCATGATGAAAAATTCTATCTTCCTCCAGAAGGAGAACTGTTGGATTCAGAGTTGCAGATTGAAGGTTTTTCCTCCCTCCCTCCCTCCCTCCCTCCCTCCCTTCCTCCCTCCCTCCCTTCCTTCCTTCCTTCCTTCCTTCCTTCTTTCCTTCCTTCCTTCCTTCCTTCCTTCCTTCCTTCCTTCCTTCCTTCCTTCCTTCCTTCCTTCCTTCCTTCCTTCCTTCCTTCCTTTTTCCCCCTGTCTATTGATGACATCACAGATCCATCAAAGAATGAAAGCATCTTATAAATATCTGGCGAATTTCTAATGAACTGCTTAGGGCACAACACATAGTCAACCATTGGATAAATAGCCAAGGATATGAATAATTTGCAAAGGAGGAAGGATTGCTAATTATAAACCATCTAAAATTGTTCAGGCTCTCTAATAATAGTGAATGTAATGTGAATTAAATGTTATACCCATTTAATTGACAAAACAAAATTAAGGTAAAAAATTTAAATGTTTTCGGATATGTTGGTAAGCAGGTATGCTATCACACATTTGGCAGGATTGCAAATTAGCACGATCTCTATGGAGAACAATCTGGCATCACATGGAAGAAGTGATATTTGGTAATTCATGCTGTGTTAGCTTTCTCTGTTCTATTTCCCTGTTTTCTTTGAGATAAAAGGCTTTGGAGAAATACTGAGGCTCTATATTTCTAAATGTTAACACTGAAACTAGAAAAGTTATTTCTAAAGCTATAGCGATCCATCCTTGTACCTGGGCCAGCATCTACAGAAGCTTCCTTCTACCCTTCTCCTTTCTTGTGACTTTTAATCTTTTAACTACCAAACAACCATCCGTCACTCTGAAAAAAAACAAACAAACAAACAACAAAAACTTGTCTGGTCTAAACCTCAGATGATGAATGTGAAGTCTGTTTCTGGGCCTGTGCTTCCCTGCACTGTGGGACTTGTCAGAGCTTGTGATCTGTTGCATTAACCTTCAGGAACCCAAGCATCTTAATAATATAATTAAAAACACAAAAGACCCATCTGTAGTAAAATATTCATAGCTACTTTAGCATAGCAAAAAACTCAGATCAACCAATACATCCAATGACTGGGGAATGGCTGAACAATTGGAGTCTGCTAATGTAAAGTAATATAACTATGCAATTAAAAATGACAGATACAAGGCATTTAAGAAGCATGCTAAGACTTCTAGGAAATAATCTTAAATGGATTATTTACTAACTAGCTGGACCCCTTGTGAGTGAGTGACTGGAGTAGAGGTATTGACTACATAGTTGACCAGAAGAGTGGGGAAAAAGGGTGGCTCTGCCTACATAAAAGTAGACGTCATTCAAGAGGGAATAGCTAGTTTTCTGCTAATCCAAGCACTTCCAACCCCAAACCATGTCAAATTAAAAAGGATTTCTTGTTGGATTTGTTAAATTTATCATTTAAAAAGATATTTTATTTTATTTTATTTTAATTTTTTTTGGTGAGGCAATTGGGGTTAAGTGACTCGCCCAGGGTCACACAGCTAGTGTCAAGTGTCTGAAGCCAGATTTGAACTCAGGTCCTCCTGACTCCAGGGCTGGCACCACCAAGCTGCCTCTAAAAAGATATTTAAAAAATTATTTTCCTTTGATAAAAGTACCTAAAAAGAATAATTTTTTTCTTATTATTTTTTGAGAGTAGGACCACATTTTGTGAGTAACAATGGCAAGAACTTATAAGGATGTCAGGAAGGCCAAAGTCTAGAATAAACAGAGCCTTGGAAAAAAAATGCTAAGAATAATTTAAAAAATAGTTTTAAAGATATGTATGCAAAAAAGAATGACAAAAAGACTAGATTTACTGCTTTGGGCATATGGTACAATGTTGACAAATTACATAAAGAAAAAATTTTTTGGCATTCTTTTAACTGGAAAGCATAACAAAATACATTTGAGATGGGTTATTGTGCCTAGCTTCTTTAATTGGTTTAAGCCCCATGCAAGAGAGCAAAGATATTAGGTGATATTTTCATCATTCTTGATGGAAAGCAAGGTCTTCAGAAGACAAAATCAATTTTGGAAGTGAAAAACTGGTTAAGAAGCTGATACCTGAGAATGGGTTTTTGATGACCAAACTAGGATCCAAATTTGGGGAAGATGGGCCCTTGGACATGA
Organism: Dromiciops gliroides; assembly: GCF_019393635.1. Classification (NCBI taxonomy): domain Eukaryota; kingdom Metazoa; phylum Chordata; class Mammalia; order Microbiotheria; family Microbiotheriidae; genus Dromiciops; species Dromiciops gliroides. The sequence goes on from NC_057863.1 coordinate 537,529,055, forward strand.
TTGGAATAGTATCTGACAAATGCTGATAAAATTATTTTCCTGAAGTCTTATAAGTATAATAAAAAAGAAGTAAAATATAAAGCATTAATAGAAATATAACATAATGTAATAACACATATAATAAACATAAAACACAATACACAGATATAAAATAAGATAGATACAAAATTATATTTTAATAATATAAAATTATGTATGTATGCAATATATTACCTAAAACATTTATGTAACAAAACAAAATTCTATATTTAATAATAAAATATATGAACAATATAATATAAATAAAAATTAAAATATTAAAAATACATTGGACTATATAGAAATAAAAGTATATTAGATCATGAATCTAATAAAAAAGAATAAAAGGAGAAACCTGCTTGTGTATCTCTACCAAACAAATTCAAGTAACTGGACCAGGAAAAAAATATATCTAGAGGTAATTAAATAACTTGACATGATCACAAAACATCAATTATTACTCTTTCATGATCGTAGAGATAAAAAAAGGTGCCTGTAGACTGGAGACAGGGTGGTTTATTGGATACCATGTTGGATTTTAATACTGTGATCACAGTTAAGTTGCTTAAACTCCAAGAGCTTGTTTCCCCTCCAATAAAATGGTGATTATCTTACTTGTATTACCTACTTCACAAGGCTATGTTGAAAAATTACTTTTCAAACTTTGAAATCCTCCAAAACATCTATTTAAAAAAGAGATAAGGGGCAGCTAGGTAGTGCGGTGGATAAAGCACTGGCCCTGGATTCAGGAGAACCTGAGTTCAAATCTGGCCTTGGCTGTGTGACCCTGCGGGCAAGTCATTTAACCCTCATTGCCCTGCTCCTGCCCCCTCCCCCAAAAGAGATAGAGGAAAAATTAATTGAACATTAAATTAAAAAAAAACACTAGAGAATTAAAAGGTTAACAATTCCAAAATAATAATAAAGGAAGAAAATTAGAAAACAATGAAAATGAAATAGAATTAAAAATAAAACTATTTAACTAATAAAACAAATACACTTTGTTTAAACTTGATAGACCTTTAGCCAATTAAAAAATTTTGTCACAGGAAAATCCAATTGCTAAAATAAAAATAAAATTTTAAAGAAAGAACATGATGAATTTGTAATTAGTAGAGAAAAAAAGATTATCGACAGAAACTACACAATTTTATGTCAGCAAGACAGAGCTAAAAGGAAATATATGACTAGTTAAAAAAATATAAAATACCCCAAATAACAAAATAGGAACGATTATATATAAACAAGTCTCAGAAAGGTAAATCAAGCAAGTCATAAATGAACGACCATGGGTGGTGGTGGTTGGGAGAGCCCTGGTCTTGATAAATTTATAAGTGAATTCTATCAAATGTCTAAAGAGTAATAAAAATCTATATTACATAAACTATTCTCCAATAGAAAGAAGATGCTCTACCAAACTTTAAAAAAAATGATAAATATTTCCATAATACCTAAGCTAGAGAGAAAAAAAAGCAAAGAGAGAATTATAGATGACTAATTAATACTAATGTAAGTATTTTAGTTAACATTTTCATAAAGGGGATTTAGCTACCAAGTTGAATTCATACATGGGATGTAACAATGATTCAATGTTAGGGAAATAATGGCATCTTCAATCATATAGTGAAAACAAATAAAAAAGGATATGATTGTAACATATATATGTTATAATATATAATATAATATATAATACTATGTATATAACACATATGTGTGTATGTGTATATACACATACACAGAGAAAAAGCCTTCAACTCTAAATACAAGTCCTCTGGAATTGTTAGGTCATTGTATTGACTAGAATTCTTTTTTTTTTCTTTTAGTAAGGCAATTGGGGTTAAGTGACTTGCCCAGGGTCACACAGCTAGTAAGTGTTAAAGTGTCTAAGGCCGGATTTGAACTCAGGTCCTCCTGACTCCAGGGCCGGTGCTCTATCCACTGCACCATCAGCTGCCCCGACTAGAATTCTTAAGTCTTTCAAAGCTGTCTTTACAATACTGCTATTGTATAAACTATGCTCTTGGTTCTGCTTTCGTCGTTCTGCATCATATATATATATATATATATATATTTTTTTTTTTTTTTAACTTTTTTTTTTTTGCAGGGCAATGAGAATTAAGTGACTTGCCCATGGCCACACAGCTAGTGTCAAGTGTCTGAGGTCAAATTTGAACTCAGGTCCTCCTGAATCCAGGGTCAGTACTTTATCCACTGAGCAACCTAGCTGCTCCTCCGCATCATACATATTTTCCCAGGTTTCTCTAAAACCATCACCTTGATCATTTCTTATAGCATGATAGCATTCTAATGTATTCATACATTCATGTACCATAACATGGTCACCCATTTTACAACTGATGAACATTGCAAAAAAAAAAAAAGGTACTATAAATATTTTTTGCGTATTATAAGACCTTTTTTTTTCTTGACTTGGAATTCTTTGGGAATATAGACCCAGAAGTGGTATTAACAGTTCAAAGGGTACATACAGTTTAGTAACTTTTGGGGCATAGTTCCAAATTGTTTTTCATCTCAGTCTATAATTCTCTTTCTCTGCTTTTTCTCTTCCTAGTTTTGATATCATGGCAATACCTAAGTTTGGCAGAAAAAAAAAGCAAAGAGAAAATTATAGATGAAGATAACCAATTAATATTGATGCAAGTATTTTAGTTAACATTTTAGCAAAGAGGATTGAGCAACCAAGTTGAATTCACACATGGGATGTAACAATGATTCAAAATTAGGGAAATAATGGCATCTCTAATCATATTATTTATCTGATAAAAGTCTGATAGAATACCTTCTTTCTATTCCTAGTTTTTGCAAAACTTCTTAGTAGGTATTGTCACATATCTAGGATCTTTAGGTTTATCAAACACTAGGCTACTGTGTTCATTTTCTTCTACATAGTATATGCTTAAAATCTTCTACCAGAACCAAATCTTAACCAGAATCAAATTAGATGATTACTGCTTTATAGTATAGAGATATGATACTGCTAGGTCTCCTTCTTTCCTATTTTTTCATTATTTCTTTTGAGATTCTTGACCTTTTCCCCCACTTCAGATGAATTTTGTTATTATTTTTGCTAGCTCAATAAAATAATCCTTTGGTAGACTGATTAGTATGATAAATTATTTTAAGTAGTATTATAATTTTTATTAGATTAGCTCAGCCTACTAATGAACCATTAATATTTCCTCAATTCTTTAAGTCTGTCTTTTTTATATAAAGAGTGTTTCGTATTCATATAATTCTTATGTGTTTCTTGATAAGTAGATTCCCAGGTATTTCATACTTTTCTGTAAATAGTTTACATAGTTTCCCTTTTTATCTCTTCCTGCTAGCATTTGTTCATAACATAGAGACATACTGATAATTTTTGTGGATTTATTTTATTTCCTTCAACTTTGTTGATATTGTTAATTGTTTCATCTAATTTTTTAGTTGACTCTCCAGGATACTTTAAGTAAACCCTCACATCATCTGCAAAAAATTCATAATTTTGCGGGGTGAAGCCAAGATGGCAGAGATGAGCCAGAAAGTTGCCTGAGTTCTCCAAAGTTTCCCTCAAAACCAACATTTAATCAAGCCTCTAAATGGATTCTGAAACTACAGAACCTACAAAAAACAGAGAGACACAATCTTTCAATGTGAGATAATTTGGAAAACATCAGGAAAGGTTGGTCTCAGTCAGGCAAGGGGGGAGCATTGCATAGCTCACAGCGCAGTGCTGCACTGAGGGGGTCTGGGCAAGTCAGCAGGATGTTCTTGGCCACAGTGGAGCAACTGAGGGCCCTTGATCCTGGCTCAGGAAGCTGGTGGCACAGCAGGCCAATGGTGAGATCCACCAGCATCAGCTGAGAGGGCAGGTTGCCAGCTGGAGGGCCACCCACAAGATGGGTGTGACCAGGCCTGGACATCCCAGTACACTGGGAGCAAGCTCAGGGAGCAAGCCCAGGGTGGTGAGAAATCCACAAGCCATAGAGGCCTCAGAGGGGAAAGCCAGTGACACAGACCCTACACTCCGGCACAAGAAGCTTGAAACAGTCACCCTCGTGCCCAGGAGCAGACCTCAACTTTAAAAAAATAAACTGCAATATTAGTAAGAAATAGAAGAGGGCTCTTACCATTGAGAGCTTCTGTGTGGATATGAAGCAAAACGTTGCTGAGGAGGAATAGGGTGAAAGAAGGGGGGAAAGTACAAAGGGGGTAAATAGAATGGAGAGAAATAGACAGTAATAATAACTGAATGTGAATAGGATAAACTCTGCCATAAAACAGAAGTGAATAGCAGAGTGGATTAAAAACCTCAATCCTACAATGTGCTGTTTATAAGAAACACATTTGAAACAGAGATACACACAGGATAAAGGTAAAAGGTTGGAGCAGAATATATTATGCTTTAGCTGAAGTAAAAAAAGCAGGGATAGCAAACTTTATCTCAGACAAAGCAAAGGCAAAAATAGATCTAATTAAAAGAGATAAGTAAGGAAACTACATCTTGCTAAAAGGTACTATAGATAATGAAGTAATATCAATACTAAACATGTATGCGCCAAGTGGTATAGCATCCAAATTCTTAGAGGAGAAGTTAAACAAGTTACAAGAGTAAATAGACATCAAAATTATACTAGTGGGGAACCTGAATCTTCCCCTCTCAGAATTAAATAAATCTAGCCACAAAATAAATAAGAAAGAAGTGAAAGACGTGAATAGAATGTTAGAAAAGTTAGACATGATAGATGTCTGGAGAAAATTGAATGGGGATAGAAAGGAATATACCTTTTTCTCAGTAGTACATGGCACATTTTCAAAAATTGACCATGTATTAGGTCACAAAAACCTCATAGTCAAATGTAGAAAGGCAGAAATAGTAAATACATCCTTCTAAGATCATGATACAATAAAAATTACATGTAATAAAGAGCCATGGAAAGGTAGATTGAAAATTAATTGGAAACTAAATAATTTCATTCTAAAGAATGAGTGAGGGGCAGCTAGATGGCGCAGTGGATAGAGTACTGGCCCTGGAGTCAGGAGTGCCTGAATTCGAATCTGGCCTCAGACACTTAACACTTACTAGCTGTGTGACCCTGGGCAAGTCACTTAACCCCAATTGCCTCACTAAAAAAAAAAAAAAAAAAAAAAAAGAATGAGTGGGTGAAACAACAAATCATAGAAACAATCAATAGCTTCATCCAAGAGAATGACACTAATGAGACAACATACCAATATCTATGGGATGCAGCCAAAGCAGTTCTTAGGGGAAATTTTATATCTCTAAATGCTTACATGAATAAAAAAGAGAAAGAGGAGATCAATGAATTGGGCATGCAACTTAAAAAGCTAGAAAAAGAACAAATTAAAAATCCCCAATTAAGTACTAAACTAGAAATCCTGAAAATTAAAGGAGAAATTAATAAAATTGAAAGCAAGTATACTATAGAATTAATCAATAAAACTAAGAGCTGGTTTTATGAAAAAACCAACAAAGTAGATAAATCATTCGTTAATTTGATTTTAAAAAAGAAAGAAGAAAATCAAATTACCAGTATCAAAAATGAAAGGGGTGATTTCACCACCAATGAAATGGAAATTAAAGCAACAGTTAGGAATTATGCTGCCCAACGATATGCCAAAAAATTTGACAATCTAAATTAAATGGATAAATATTTACAAAAATACAAATTACTCAGGTTAACTGAAGAGGAAATACAATCCTTAAATAAGACCATATTAGAAAAAGAAATTGAACAAGCCATTAATGAACTCCCTAAGAAAAAATCTTCAGGGCTAGATGGGTTTACAAGTGAATTTTACCAAACATTTAAAGAACAATTAATTCCAATATTATTCAAATTATTTGGAAAAATAGGTGGAGTGCTACCAAATTCGTTTTATGACACAAATATGGTGTTGATAGCAAAACCAGGCAGAGCCAAAACAGAGAAAGAAAATTATAGACCAATTACCCAAATTAATATTGATGCAAATATATAAGACATTAGCAAGGAGATTACAGTAAGTTATCACCAGGATAATACACTATGACCAGGTGGGATTTATCCCAAGAATGCAGGGCTGGTTCAATATTAGGAAAACTATCAACATAATCAACCACATGAATAAGAAAACTAACCAAAATCATATGATTATCTCAATAGAAGCAGAGAAAGCTTTTGACAAAATACAGCACCCATTCCTAATAAAAACACTAGAGGGGCGGCTAGGTGGCACAGTGGATAAAAGCACCGGCCCTGGATTCAGGAGTACCTGAGTTCAAATCCGGCCTCAGACACTTGACACTTACTAGCTGTGTGACCCTGGGCAAGTCACTTAACCCCCATTGCCCCCTAAAAAACAAACAAACAAACAAACAAAAAACACTAGAAAGCTTAGCAATAGGTGGAGCTTTCCTTAAAATAATAAGCAGTATCAGGGGCGGCTAGGTGGCACAGTGGATAAATCACCGGCCCTGGATTCAGGAGTTCCTGAGTTCAAATCCGGCCTCAGACACTTGACACTTACTGGCTGTGTGACCCTGGGCAAGTCACTTAACCCCCATTGCCCCGCAAAAAAAAAATAATAAGCAGTATCTACCTAAAACCACCAGCAAGCATTATATGTAATGGAAATAAGTTAGAGGCCTTCTCAATAAGATCAGGGGTGAAAGAGGGATATCCCTTATCACCTCTGTTATTTAATATTGTACTAGAAATGTTAGCTTTAGTGATCAGAGAAGAAAAAGGAATTAAAGAAATTAGAATAGGCAAGGAGGAAACAAAACCATTACTCTTTGCAGATGATATGATGTTATACTTAGAAAATCCTAGAGAATCAACTCAAAAATTACTTGAAACATTTAACAACTTTAGCAAAGTTGCAGGATATAAAATAAATCCACATAAATCATCAACATTTCTCTACATGACCAACATGGTCCAGCAGCAAGAGATAGAAAGAGAACTTCCATTTAAAGTAACAGTTGACAATATAAAATCCTTGGGAGTCTACTTGCCAAGACTAGTTCAGGAACTCTATGAACACAATTATAAAACACTTTTCACACAAATCAAATCAGATCCAAATAATTGGAAAAATATTAATTGCTCATGGATAGGCTGATAGAATAAATGGATATAATAAAAATGACAATTCTACCTAAATTAATTTACTTATTCAGTGCCATACCAATCAGACTACTTAAAAATTATTTTATGAGCTAGAAAGAATAATACAAAATTCATCTTGGAAAACAAAAGGTCAAAAATGTCAAAGGAACTAATGAAAAAAATGCACAGGAAGGTGGGCTAGCTGCATGAAATCTGAAGCTTTACTATAAAGTGGCAGTCGTCAAAACTATTTGGTGCTGGCTAAGAAATAGAGTGGAGGATCAATGGAATAGGCTAGGCACAGGAGACACAGTAGTTAATGACTTTAGTAATGTACTGTTAAACCCAAAGACTCCAGCTTATGGGATAGGACCTCAGTATTTGACAAAAACTGCTGGGAAAACTGGAAGATAGTGTTAAGGGCTAAAATTCTAGCTAAACTGTCTAAAATATCTAATGAGTGGTCACCAATAAATTATAAGCTTTAGCAAGAGTTAGACTTTTAAGCATTTGTTAAGGAGAATAAGAATTTGGTAAAGAGAGAGAAAGGCCTAGATTCCTATCAAAGGGAGAACACATTTCTAGCTCCTCTCTCCACCAGAGTCCAAAGGAAAGAGCATGAGACCGAGCGCCAGTCTCTTCCTTCCTCCTCCCACTCGCCCGTGTCACTTCCTGACGCCAAAGAAAAAGACTCCTGGTCTTGCCCTCAAAAACCTTTGCTTCATGGGTGGAACTCTTCTACAGTAAGTCTCCAGCAGGTGGCGTCATTCCAATCGTTACAATAGTATGGAAGAAATTAGGCACAGACCAACATCTTACATGTTATACTAAAATAATGTCAAAATGGGTACATGATTTAGACATAAAAGGTGATACCATAGGTAAATTAGGAGAGGAAGGAATAGTTTACCTCTCAGATCTTTGGAAAGGAGAACAGTTTATGACCAAACAAAAGATAGAGAATATTATGATATGCAAAATGAATGATTTTGATTACATTAAATTAAAAAGGGTTTGTACAAGCAGAAGCAATGTATTCAAAATTAGGAGGGAGGCAGAAAGCTGGGAAACAGTTTTTATAGCCAGTACTTCTGATAAAGGCCTCATTTCTAAAATATATTGGAAAGTAAATCAAATTTATAAGAATGCAAGTCATTCCACAATTAAGAAATGGTCAAAGGATATGAACAGGCAGTTTTCTGATAAAGAAATCAAAGCTATCTATTGCTAAATGAAAAAATGCTCAAAATCACTACTGATTAGAGAAATGCAAATTAAAACAACTCTGAGGTACTACCTGACACCTATCAGATTGCTTAATATGGACAAAAAGGAAAATAATAAATGTTGGAGAAGCTGTGGAAAAATTGGAACACTAACACATTGTTGGTGGAGCTGTGAACAACCATTCTGGAGAGCAATTTGGAACTATGCCCAAAGGGTTATAAAGCTGTGCATACCCTTTGACCCAGCAGTACCACTATTAGGTCTTTTCCCCAAAGAGATCATAAAAAAAAGGGAAAAGGACCCACATGTAAAAAATATTTATAGCCGCTCTTTTTGTGGTGACAAAGAATTGGAAATTGAGGAGTTACCCATCAATTGGGGGATGGCTGAACAAGTTGTGGTATATGAATGTAATGGAATACTATTGTGCTGTAAGAAACGATGAGCAGGCAGATTTCAGAGAAACCTGGAAGGACTTGCATGAACTGATAATGAGTGAAATGAGCAAAACCAGGAGAACATTGTACACAATATCATTATTATGTGTTGATCAACTATGATAGACTTGATTCTTCTCAGCAGTACAATGGTACAAGATATTTCCAAAGGACTCATGATGGAAAATGTTCTCCAAATAGAGAAAAAAAAGAATTGTGGAATATGGATGCAGATTGAACCATACTATTTCTTTTGTTTTCGGTGCTGTTGTTTTTCTTTTTTTGATGGATTTCCTTTTTGCTCTGATTCTTCTTTCACAGCAAGACTAATGCAGAAATATGTTTAATGTGATTGTATATATATAACCTATATCAGATTACTTGCTGTCTTGGGGAGGGTGGAGGGAGGGGAGGGAGGGAGAAAAATTTGAAACTAGAAATCTTATAAAAACAAATGTTGAAAACTATCTGTACATGGAACTGGAAAATAATAAAATACTTTTATAATAAAAATTCATAATTTTGTTTCCTTTTTGCCTATATTCCTTCCATTTATTTTTCTTGTTTTATTGTTATAGCTACCATATCTAGTTTTATATCAAGCACTAATGGTGATGAGGGATGTAATTGCTCTTTCTCTGATCTTATTAGAATGGGTTCTATTTTATCTCTATTTTATATGATGATGGTTTTGATTTTAGATAGATACTTATTAAATTATGGAAATATTAATTTTTTTCCCTATGTTTTCAAGTTTTTTTTTTTTAAGTGAGGCAATTGGAGTTAAGTGACTTGCCCAAGGTCACACAGCTAGTAAATGTTAAGTGTCTGAGGCCGGATTTGAACTCAGGTACTCCTGACTCCAGGGCCAGTGCTCTATCCACTGCGCCACCTAGCTGCTCCTGTTTTCAAATTTTAAAAAATAGTTTTTGAATTTTGTCACAAGATTTTTCTGACCTATTGATCTAATAAAATATTCTTGTTATTCCTGTTACTAGTGTGGTCGATAATATTGATAGTTTTCCTAATATTAAACCAATCCTGCATTCCTGGTATGAATCCAACTTGGCATTATTGTATAATCTTTGTGAAGTGTTGCTGCTGTCTTTTTGCCACTATTTTATTATTATTTTTTAAATCAATATTCAGTAGGGATTTTAGTCTATATTTCTCTTCCTCTGATTTGATGCTCCTTATTTTAGGGATTAAGAGAATATAGGAGAAATTTGATAAAATTCCTTGTTTTATTCTTTTTCTTTTTTCAAATAGTTGATTTAATATTGCAATTAATTTTTCTTCAAATTTTTGACCAAAATTTGTTTGTAAATCCATTTGGTCCCACTTTTTTTTCCTTTGGGAATTCACTTATGGCTTCTATTCCTATTTTCTTTTTTCCCCCTAAGATTAGTTTATATAAATCCTTTATTAATTGTTCTGCTAGTCTGGGCATAACTTATTTTTATAAATATTCATATATTTCATTTAGATTGTCAGTTTGGGGGCCTATAATTGGGTAAATTAGTTTCTTTTTTTTTTTTAAGTGAGGCAATTGGGGTTAAGTGACTTGCCCAGGGTCACACAGCTAGTAAGTGTTAAGTGTCTGAGGCTGGATTTGAACTCAGGTACTCCTGACTCCAAGGCCAGTGCTCTATCCACTGCGCCACCTAGCTGCCCCGGTAAATTAGTTTCTAATAATTTCTGTCATTTCTTCTTCATTTGTTGTTAATTAACCTTTTTTGTCTTTGATGCTAGTAATTTATTTTCCATCCTTTAAAAAAAGTCACATTAGGTAATGTTCTAGCTATTTTACTGGTTTTTTTTTTTAAAGTTTGATTTCATCTCTTCATTTATTTTTCTTTCAATTTTGTTAATTTCATATTTAATTTTTAGGATTTCTAATTTGATGTTTAATTAATTTCTTGGTTTTCTATTATTTTAATTGTACAACCAATTTGTTTATCTATTCAATTTCTATTTTATTGATAAAAATGTTCAGAGATATACATTTTCCCCTTAAGGACTGCTTTGGCTACAACCCCAAATTTTTATGTTGTCTAGTTATCATAATTATATTTAATGAAATTATTTTTTATTATTTGTTTTTTGACTTTTCCATTCTTAAGGATTAAGTTATGTAGTCTACAATTAATTTAAAAAATTTCTTGTAAATCCTCTATTTCATTAAAGATCCATTCTCTTCCTTGTAGGATTGTGCTCAGTTTTTCTGGATAAAGTATTCTTGGTTGGCAGCCTATGCCTTTTGTCTTTTGGAACATTAAATTCCAAGCTCTTCATTTCTTTAAATTATTATCTACTAAATATTGTATCATTTTCTCTGTGGCTCCTTAATAGTTGAATTCTTTCTTTGTGACTGCTTGTAGTACTTTTTCTTTGACATACTCTTTTGGCTATAATGTTCCTAGAAATTTTCATTTTGGGCTTTGTTTTAGTAGGAAAGAACAGTGAATTCTTTCTATTTCTCTCTCCCTCTTTCTCTCTCTCTCTCTCTCTCTCTCTCTCTCTCTCTCTCTCTCTCTCTCTCTCTGCAGGGCAGTGTGGGTTAAGTGACTTGCCCTGGGTCATACAGCTAGTAAATATCAAGTGTCTGAGGCTGGATTTGAACTCGAGTTCTCCTGAATCCAGGACTGGTGTTTTTTCCACTGTGCCACCTAGCTTCCCCCTTTCCATTTCTCTTGGTCGCTTGATACCCTGGTCAGATATCTATAATATGATATCTAGGGTTTTTTTTGGCCATGGCTTTCAGGTTGTCTAATGATTCTCAAATTATCTCTCCTTGATTAATTTTCCAGATCAGTTGTTTTTGATATGAAATACCTGATATGTCCTTTTAGTCAGTCTTTTGCTTTGTTTTAATATTCTTGTTGTCTCATGGAACCATTGACTCTATTTGTTCCTTTCTAATTTTCAAAATGCCTGTTGCTTAGGTAAGGTTTTGTACCTCTCATGCTAAGATATTAATTCTCATTCTAAGCCTTCCCCCATAGTTTTCATTTCCATTTCCCCCTCTAGCATTCTCATTTCATTTATAAAATCACAGCTGCTGATTGCTTGTGTTCTTGCTATTTTGCTTCAGGCTCTTACTGCTCCTCTCCTTGGACTGCTACCTTTAAGCTTGGTGCAGGTTCCCACGAACAGCTTTGTCACTGTTAGGTACAGGTCCGTTTCTCAGACTGCACCGGATCTGAGGCCCTCTGCTGGGCTTTGAACAACAGAACTCAGAGTTGACACCTGTTCCTGCTTCTGGCACACTGTTAGGCCCTTCTGTGCTGGATCCATGATCTCTTTTTGTCCTAATGCAAAACATTAGGCCTTCATTCATTTTTCTCTGTCAGGCTCCTTACAGCCCCTGCCTTCATCCTTACCCTTTTCCCACTTTTTGCAGATCTTTCTGTCTCTCTATGTGAAGTTGGACTAGGAAAATAATGCACTGATTTTTTTTCCCCTTAGATTTCCTGGTCATGGTTCAGTCAAGTCCATTTTGTAGATCTTTGTGGAGTAATTGTAAGGGGGAGTTAGGTTGTACTGGTCTCCTACAGAGATGGGATTTGTATCCTGGTCCTCTGACTCCAGTACTGCACCATGCTTCCTTTTGAATTGGACGGAGGCATCATGATACAGTAGAAAGCACAGTGTCCTTGAATGAGAGGATCTCACCTCAAATCCTGCCTCTGGTGATTATTAGCTGTGTGACCTTAGGCAAGTCACTTACCCCCTTTCACCTTCAGTTTCTGCTTCCATAAAAAGGGCAGGGAAGGGCAGGGATCATTGATTGGGGATATTCAAACAATTTCAAAACCCCTTTCCCCACTTGAAGAAATTATAGAACATAAAGGGCAAATAACAGAAATGATGAGGTGCTAAGGTTTCACCCTATGAGTTGTTCTCAACACATCTTGTAAACCTGGTAAAATGTTTTTGGCTCACAAATCAAATGAATTGTTTGAAGATTTATAAAGAGTATGAAATTGGGAGTGGTTTATCCACAGATTGTAAGGCAAGTATAAGGAAGTATTTATACTTGGGTGCTCCTTTATGATGTATGAAGAAATTCCTCCATCAATGTGGTGGAATTATAGGATGGCTAGTTACTGGCTGGCTAAATGATTAACCATACTGATGGTAGCCTTTGAAAAACCAACTAACTCTTTAACAGTCTCTAAGAACTCAGTCCTTATACTGTCTCTGTGTTAAAGGGACCTCACAGTGACTTTAATACCTACCTCCTAGGATTGTTGTGAAGCTCAAATAAGATAATGTAGGTAATATGATTTGATAGACTTAAAATCCTACATAAATGACAGTTATTATTTGGTGATGATGGAAAACAAATCAATATGTCATTGTGGTTAAGGTAAGGTTCCCCTTTTTAACTATATGCCCAAATTATTGATTATATCATCATCATAGTTGTTGTCATCATGATTATCCTCTCTCTGTGACATCTCTCTCTCCTTCTCTCTCTTCTTTTTTCCTCCCTCTGTTCTCTCCCTCCCTTTCTCCTTTTCTCTTTCTTCTCTCTTCTTTCTCTTTCCCCATCTCCATCTCTCTCTGTCTGTCTCTGTCTCTCCATCTTTTTCCTCTCTCTTTCCTTTCTCTCTCCCCCTCTGTTTCTCTTTTCCTCTCACTTTTTTCATCTCTCCCCTTTCTTCATTTTGCCTCCTTCTCTCCCTTCTCTCTCCTCTTTCCTCTCTCCTTTGCCCCTCTCTTCTTTTCTGCTCTGCTCTCTTCCCTCTTTCTCCTCCCTCTCCTGTTTTTCTCCTCTCTCTTTCTTGTCTCCTATTTCTCCTCACTCTCCTTTTCTTTCCTTTTTTCCCCCTCCCCTAACTTATTTTTCGCCCCCTCTCTATTTCTGAAATCATTATTTTTAATTTTTCTCTTACATACAAGCAAGTCATTCATGATGTCTGGCTATAAGCACAAATCAGCTTGTAAGAAGTTTAGAAGATGAAGCAAAGAAAACTAGAAGAAGGAATCAATTTAGCCTTCAGTATTTCAAATGAGATGTGACCCTGTCAGCTGCTACTGAGACAGGAAAGTTGCTTCCAGATGCACCCTGACATGGTGCTAATGCTTCCTTCATTCAAAGATAGTCATGGACCATAAGAATTAGCAGATGAAGGTTTTTAGAGATGAGAGAATTTGAAAACCTTTTCCTAAATTCTAAGCAGATAGTTCTTTGTAGAAAGTCCATTTTCTCATTCATGTTTTAGTATAGACTCAGAATTGTGCCCATAGATTCTATCTGATGACCCTACTTGGAAAACTACCAAAATAAAATGAATTGGCTCATATAAAATGTATACAGAGAAAGAGGCAAGTCTGGTAGAAGCCTGGTTAAATCCCCGCTGAGTGCCTCTCATGCATCCTTTTTTATCATTTGATAGCATTTTACTATCTTTTCCCCAAATACACATCAAGACAATTTTCAGTATTAATTTTTACAAGATTTTTGAGTTTCAAATTTTTTCTTCCTCTCTTCCCTCCCCCTTCCTAAAATGGTAGGCAATTTGATATAAGTTACACATATGCTATCATGTAAAATATATTTCCATATCATGAGTCTTTTGGAATTGTCTTGGATCATTGTGTTGCTGAGAAGAGCTGAATCATTCATAGGTGATTATCACACAGTATTACTGGTACTGTATACAGTGTTTTCCTGGTTTTTACTCATTTCACTTTTCATTGGTTTGTACAAGTCTTTCCAGGTTTTTCTGAAATCTTCCTGTTTATCATTTCTCATAGCACAGTAGTATTCCACTGCATTCATATACCACAACTTGTTCACCCATTCCCCAATTGATGGGCATCCCCATAATTTCCAACATTTTGTCACCATGAAAAGGACTACTATGAAGATTTTTGCATATGAAGGTCCTTTTCCCTTTTTTAATGATCTCTTTGGGATGCATACCTAGTATTAGTATTAATGGATCAAAGGTTATGCACAATTTATAGCCCTTTGCATAGTTCCAAATTGCTCTCCAGAACATTGGATTAGTTCACAACTCCATCAATAATGCATTAGTGGTCCTAGCCTCAGACACTTGATACCTACTAGCTGTGTGATCCTGGGCAAGTTACTTAACCCTGATTGCCTCACCAAAAAAAAAATTGTAACAATGAATTAGTGTCCCAATTTTCCCACATCCTCTCAAACATTTATAATTTTCCTTTTTCATCATATTAGCCAATCTGATAGGGTACCTCAGAATTGTTTTAACTTGCATTTCTCTAATCAAAAGTGATTTAGAGCACTTTTATATGCCTTTATATTCATCTGGAAACTGCCTATTCATATTCTTTGACCATTTTTCAATTGGGGAATGGCTTGTAGTCTTATAAATTTGACTCAGTTCTCTATATATTAGAGAAATGAGGCCTTTATCAGAGATACTTGTTATAAAGATCATTTCCCAACTTTCTGCTTTCCTTTTAATCTTGGTTGCATTGATTTTGTTTGTGCAAAAGCTTTTTACTTTAATCAAAACTATTTTACATTTCATAATGCTCTCTATTTCTGGTTTGGTCATGAACCTGCAACTCACTTAACTTCTTTAAGAATTTGGATGCTATACCATTTGGTGCATATGTATTTAGTACTGATATTATTTCATTGCCTATGGCACCTTTTAGCAAGATGTAATTTCCTTCCTTATCTCTTTTAATTAGGTCTAGTTTTGCTTTTTCTTTGTCTGAGATCAGGATTGCTACCCCTGCTTTTTTTTATTATTATTTTTTTTACTTAAGCTGAAGTATAATAGATTCTACTCCAGCCCCTTACCTTTACTCTGTGTGTTTCTCCCTGCTTCAAGTCTTTCATGTAAACAATGCATTGTGGGATTTTGGTTTTCGATCCTCTCTGCTATCCAGTTCCATTTTATGGGAGAGTTCATCCCATTCACATTCACAATTATGATTATTAACTGTATTTCCTTCTATCCTATTTTCACTCCTGTTTGTTCTTTCTCCTTTCACCCTTTATCTCCCCAACAATATTTTGCTTCTTTTTACTGCCTCCCCAGGTCTGCCCTCAAAACAACTCCTCAAAAAGTACAACTGGCCAAATGGAAAAGGAAGATAAAAAAACTGAGGAAAACAACTCATTGAAAGTTAGAATTGGGCAGGTAGAAGCTATGACTTTTTAAGCCTCCTCAGGTCTGCCCTCTCTTCTGTCAGTCTCCTTCCTTCCTACTTTCTGTCTGGTAAGATAAATTAACATTCAACTGATTGTGTATATTATTCCTTTTTTGAGCCAGTACCAGTAACAGTAAAGTTCAAGCGATGCTCACTGCCCACCCTCCCATCCTTCCCTCCACTGTAATAGATTTTTGTGCCTCTTCATGTGAAATAATTTACACCATTCTATCTCTCCCTTCTGCACCCAGTGTACTCCTCTTTCTCATCCCTTAATTATTTTTTCATGTCATTCCCTCTAATTCACCTTATACCTGTATCCTCTGTCTATGTGTCTTCATTCCTTCTAACTATACTATTAGTAGTAAAAATTTTTTTTTTTTTTTTAGTGAGGCAATTGGGGTTAAGTGACTTGCCCAGGGTCACACAACTAGTAAGTGTTAAGTGTCTGAGGCCGGATTTGAACTCAGGTACTCCTGACTCCAGGGCCGGTGCTCTATCCACTGCGCCATCTAGCTGCCCAGTAGTAAAAATTTTAAGAATTACCAGTATTATCTTCCCATGTAGGGATTCAAACAGTTTAGCTCTATCAAATACCTTTTTCTCTTGGGTCTTGATATTGGAGATCAAAATTTCTTTGTTTAATTCTGGTCTTCTTATGAAAGTTTGAAATTCTTCTATTTCATTGAATGACCATTTTCTCTGCTTTGAAGTATTATGTTTAATTTCATTGGGTAGGTGATCCTTGGTTGTAGTCCTAGCTCTTTTGCTTTTTGGAATATCATGTTCCATGACCTTGGATTCTTTAATGTTGCAGCTGCTAAGTCCTGTGTAATCCTGATTGTGGTTCCCCAATATTTTAATTGTTTCTTTCCAGCTACTTGCAATATTTTTTCCTTGACCTGATAGGTCTGTAATTTGGCTATGATATTTCTTGGAGTTTTTATTTTGGAATCTCTTTCTTGAGGTGATTGGTAGATTCTTTCAATGCCTATTTTCCCCTTTGTTTCCAGGATATGAGGGCAGTTTTCCTTGATAATTTCTTGAAAGATGCTGTTCAGGTCCTCCTTTTGATTATGGCTTTCAGGTAGTCCAATGATTCTGACATTGTCTCTTCTGGATATATTTTCCAGGTCATTTGTTTTTCCAATGAGGTATTTTACATTTTCTTCTATTTTTTTCATTCTTTTGAATTTGTTCGATTGATTCATGGTGTCTCATAGAGTCATAGCTTCCACTTGCCCAATTCTAACTTTCAAGGAATTGTTTTCCTCAGTTAGCTTTTGAATTTCCTTTTCCATTTGGCCAATTGTACTTTTTGAGGAGTTGTTTTCTTCAGTGGATTTTTTTTATTTCCTTTTTCATCTGATTAATTCTACTTTTTAAACAGTTGTTTTCTTTTCTCAAGCTGTTGACTCTTTTTTAAAAAAATAATTCTTTTGCATCAGTCTCATTTCTTTTCCCAATTTTTATTCTACCTCTTTTTTTGTGATTTTTAAGCTCCTTTTTTTTTTACCTCTTCCTTGAGTTCTTTCTGGCCTTGAAATGACATACCGTTTTTCTTTGAGGTTTTCCCTATGGCTGTTTTGATCTTGTCTTTGGCTGAGTTTATGTCTTGATCTTCCCTGTCACCATAATAACTTCCTATGGTCAGATATTTTGTTGTTGTTTCTTGCTCATCTTTGTTTGGCTTTTTCCTTTCTTTTAAATTTGAGCTTCTCTTCTCAGGTGTAAGGAACACTGTCTCAGGCTTCTTTTTCCAGGGACTGCAGGCCCTAGCTGTTTACCTGGTACTGAACTGATATTGCCCTGAGGCCCATGGGGGACCCTCATGTGTCTGGTCCTGTGCTGAGAGGGCAGGGTGGGGGTAGCTAGTGCTGTTGGAAGCTATGGGGGTCTGGAAGCTTGCTTAGTGCTGAACTGGAGTCCTACTGTTAGTGTCTGACATGTTCTGAGGCCAATGGGGGTGTTTCTGCATTTCCCTGTATATATTTCAATCTGAAATCTACTTTTTTTTTTCTTTTCCAAAAACCATTGCTCCTGGATCCTTTCTCTGGGGCCATGTGAGAATTGGAGTGCCATCAACCTGCTGAGAAAGACATTGCAGGGAAGCTCCACCCAGAGGAGAAAGCATGAGGTGACCTTTCTGAGGTTTTGAAGGTTGGATTGGCATCCGGAAGTTGTGCCTACTGCTTGTGGGTCTTGTCAATCAGTGCTACCAGCCAATTAGCTTGGAGCTGTGTGTGAGGATGGCCCTACTTCCTGTTTGACAGGGTGCTTCTGGGAGAAGCAGCTAAAGATCTTGGTCTTTTCATTTAGGAACTGGCTGTTGGCAAGTGGAACACTCTCTCTTAGATAGCTAGATGAAGGCTGTTTTTCCTCTCTCTTTCTCTTTACTAACCCCTAATATACTTTAATAAATGCTTAATGCCCAAAGATTGATGCTAAAGCTTCTAATTTAAGGTGACCACATATTAGATTTTAAACATCACAGCTAGAATTTCAGGCTCCACAGCCAAATAGAACAAATCTAATATGTTCTTCAAATGACAGTCCTGCAGATATTTGGAAACAGCTATCATGTTCACCCACCTCCTCACCTCTCTGAGTCTTTTTTTTTTTTTTTTTTGCAAACAAAACATCTTAGTTCCTTCAAGCAATCCTCATGTAACATGGGTTCAAGGTATTCTACCATTGTGCTTGTCATCCTCTGGACACTCATTAGCTTTTCTTTCTTTCTGTTTTTGAGACAATTGGGGTTAAGTGACTGGCCCAGGGTTACTCAGCTAGTAAGTATCTGAGGCTGGATTTGAACTCAGATCCTCCTGACTCCAAGGATGGTGCTCTATCCACTGTGCCACCTACCTGCCCCTCATTAGCTTTTCAATGTGCTTCCTAAGCTATAGCACCCAGAACTGAGAAAATACTCCAGATGTGGCCAGAGGAGGGTAAAGAATAGAAGGGTACATCTGTCCTTATTCACTTCTCTTTATATAGCCCAAGACCCTGTTAGTTTCTTTTTCTGCCACCTCATATTGCTGATTCATATTGAGGTTGTAATCCAGTAGAACTATAGGTCTTTTCAGTATAAAATTCTAGTTTATTTAACCATGCCATGCCTACTTGTAATTGCAGAACTGAATCAAGGGAAAGCTGTTATAAACATCTTCAAAAGAGAGGTATCAGAATGGTGCTTCCCACTTCCCCCCACCCTTCCTTATCTAGAAGTGGATGACATTTTCTTTACTGCCAGAACTGCCAACAATTGTAGAAACAGTAGCTAATTTGATCTTCTCTTTTCTCAATATCTTTGTCCTTTCCACCCTTCCTCACACCCAATGCTGTAATAAAACAACTACAATATCTGTGGCTTCTCAAGGGAAGGGGGGGGGGTGGTGGATAGTTTTGGATAGTTAAAAAAAATCTTTATGTGTTAATGTTAAAGTCTGCACTAAACAAACAAACAAACAAACAAACAAACAAACAAACAAACAAACAAACCCTAACCCTTTCCTTCCAAATTAGTTTTTGGGAAAGGAGCTGACCATTGTATCCTAGTAATGACCCCTTTGGCATAGTCTTCTTGGGAGACATTCTTCCTGGAAGGCCCTCAGAGAACTCTAAGCTTCCTTTCTTTGCACAACCAAAAAGTCTAGTTTGGACACCGTCATATAAAAACCAATATAAATGGTAAAGTCATTTGAGACCTCCCTGATTCTTAGCCCTTAGTTCCTCCTACCCCCTCTTCTTGATGCTGGCCCCAGAAGTCTCTGGGAATGCTTCTCAGTTATCTGGTAACAGCTCACATTTCTGTAGTGCTTTAAGTTTTACAAAAACTCTTCTTTCACAACTTTGCTATCAGATAGAGCACACATCAGCTCCATTTTCTAAATGAGGAAATAGAGTCTCAGAGAGATGAGATGACTTGGGAAGCAGAGATTTGAATTATGGTTTCCTGATGCCAATCCAGTGTTCTTCCTACTTGGCCATACTGCCCTCTTCTGATTGAGGACTAAAACTAAAAGCAAAACAAAACAAAACAAAAAATCCAGAACTTTCCCTGATCCTGGAAAGCACTGGTTTGAAATTTCTTATGTTTTGAGACTGAGTCTCCCTGTATTTTCCAGCCTGGAAGTGCCACAGTCACTCATAGTCCAATCCCAGTACTGATCTGCATGGAAGCTTTGACTGCCTCCAGCCTGAGTATGGGAAGAAGAGTAAGTAGTATCCTGAGATTAATGCTCATTGCTACAACATGTATGTCTTATAAAGGAGAAGCCAAATTTTTGTTTGTCAAGGATATCCTGGGGTAATTAAACTGTCATGTTTGGGAGGGGCGTGTACTAAGGGTGTGTTGGGAAATAAGGGTAGGGCTAATTTTCTCATACCTTGTGGACATTGGGCCAGGAACAATGGAACACACCTTTCCACCCACTTCTATTAGTACAGGTCATTTTGACCACAGGTTCCCTCAGCTTTCCCTCCTGCTCTCCAGCCACCCATATATATATATATATATATATATATATATATATATATATATATATATATATATATATAGTTTGCTTATGCTTTTCTCCCTGTATCTATTCTTTTGTAAAGTACTGCATTTTTGTGGGCACAGGGAGATAAGAGAGTATCAAACAGAATTCAAACTATCATTAAATTAGAAGTGATGTGGTAGAAGGAAGATCAGTCTGGGATTCAGGAGACCTGAGTTTTAGTAATAACTTTGAAGAGACATACTGTGTGACCTTGGGTAAATGATTTTCCTTCTCTGGGCCTTGGGATTCTTTGTGGGAGACAGAATGTACCACACATTGGCACTCTTTTACTCCTCTGTAAGCATTGAGCATTCCCCTCTCATGATTCAAGCAGCTCTTTCTCCATTGGTGCATCCCCTGGCCAGCTTTACTTACTCATCCCATCACTTCTGAGAGAGGGTAAGGCAGGGAGAGCCATGATGCTGTGCTCCATATTGGCTCCATCCTGGCTCCATGGTTCCAGGCTTCTCTATGCTCCTGACTTTCCTGTGGGGCCCCAGACCTGGAGTGTAAAGTACCTGATGATGTTTTGGAGGCTTAAATGCTCAAGTACCTACTCCTGAATACACAGACACATATATACACTATACATGCACACACACGTGTATACTCCATACAAACTGTTCCTGGGGAAGTCTTACTGTTACAAATCTGCTAATTTCTTTCTGTTGCTTGTAGGATAAACAGTGGACTAAACTGTGGTGTTATTGGTGTGATGCAGTTGGGGAGAAGTTAGTATGATAGAAATGTGCAGAAACTATACCCTAGACCTGTTAAGGGAAGAGAGAAGGAAAAGCCCATAGCTTTAATGCACTTCCTTGCTGTCTGATAAGACCAAAGGTAGCCTGGAAATGTGAGGAGGCAGCCCATCTTAGTGTGGCTCTCTACTGTTCCCCCAAATCTCCCATACGGAGCTTGATGACATCTGAAATTCTCCTATTAGGTCTTTATTTAGGAGCAGGGGTATAGAAAAAAGAATTCAATTCAAGTAATATTTATTGAACACCTAGTGTTTATAAGGCACTGGAGAAAACAAAGACAAAACCAAAACAATTGTTGCCCTCAAGAAGTAACCTTTGGGGGCAGCTAGGTGGCGCAGTGGATAAAGCACCGGCCCTGGATTCAGGAGGACCTGAGTTCAAATCCGGCCTCAGATACATGACACTTAATAGCTGTGTGACCCTGGGCAAGTCACTTAACCCTCATTGTCCCAAAAAAGAAATTATTTTTTAAAAAAAGTAACCTTCAATTGTGGTACAAATGAAAAAGCACTTTATTTAGGATTGGAGGACCTAGGTTCAAGTTTGCACCTTGTCTGGAATGGAAGGAAAAGCTTTCTAACAATTGAAGCTCTAACAAAGCAAACTGGGCTGCCTTCAATGCCTCATCTTTGGAGGTCTTCAAGCAAATGTTGGGTGACCATTTGTTAGGAATATTGTATAGAGGATTCCTATACAAGTATTGGTTGGATTGGATGAACTCAGGTTTCTTCTAACTCTGTGATTCTGGAAGGTTTTATGGTAGGCCTAGAGGTTGGTATAAAAGAGGGGTGTGCTGAAGCCAGATCCCATAGGAGCTGATTGAATTTTTTTTTTTTCTGAGCAACGGGGGTTAAGTGACTTGCCCAGGGTCACACAGCTAGTAAGTGTTAAGTGTCTGAGGCCGGATTTGAACCCAGGTCCTCCTGAATCCAGGGCTGGTGCTTTATCTACTGTGCCACCTAGCTGCCCCCTGATTGAATTTTTAATGAGAGCATTTATACCTTGAAAATGAGCAAATGCTAAAAATAAGGGCTTAATTTATTGTCTTGCTGATTTCTAGCTTTAAGAAAGTAGTAGAGAAGATAAATATTACTAATACAGATTAAACTTAAAAGTATGTCATTAATACTTTTTTTAATAAAGAGAACCAGTTAAACATTTATTAGCATGTCATGGGCATAATAAATGGGTACTACCTACATGGCAAAGGTAATGATGTTTCCTCATCATGCTCTCCCTTTACCCATCTCATATAGATACAAGACCAAAGTAATAGCAAGCTATAATCAAGGGCAGCATCATTCCCTTCCTGTCTTCATCATACTCCTTTTCTTTTACCTATCCTTTCCCCACACAACTTTTCAGAACACATTGCTATATAATATCTCTACTTCCCTGAGTACAAATACACTTACCTTCCATGGAAAGATTAGGTCCCAGATTTATGAGGTTACTGTTCTCACAATACCTTTGCTTAATAATGCTAAAATAAATGACTTTGCTAAATGCTAACTGTGTCTACTGGCTGATTTTAATGGGGTGTACACAGGTGAGGGCTAGTAAGCTACAGTAATAGGAATAGCCACCTAAAGGTTACAACAGACAGCAGCCACATTCTAGGAACTCAGGTAGTGAGTACATGTGTACAAGTTGTAGAGTAGATTAGAATGGAGGCATTATCTAAGATATATTTGGGTCATTTAAGGATTTTTAGGAATCCACTGGAGAAATGATCTATTTAGAATTCAATTTTTATGCACTAGTTTTATAGAAATCTACTAAAGAAAATTTGGCATTTTGTTTCAGAATGTAATTAGATGAAAAGTTTTCCTTTACAATTCATACCAGTTTCTTTGAGTTAACTTTTGTTTGGTTAAGTATTTAAGTATTAATATACGGTATATTACTGTACCATTATGAGTATGGAAGATGATATGCAGAATATGGACATTACATCTTTATCACACTGATCTAGTGTCTAGCGTTTTGCCTAGAGTATGATATGGGAGCTCATCCATTTAAAAAAAAAAAATAAGCAGACATACTGTTTACCTTGGAGTGACAAGAGGCAAGATGGCCCACCTGAGATCTTTATATAGACTAAAAGTTTATAGTATACAACTTGTCTGTTGGCCTAGAAAGAACAATCAAATCCAAGTGGTTAATATGTTTTGGGAAGCCCTATATTTCTTTGGAGATTTTCTTAGTTTAAAAAAATAAATTTAAAGTTTGTCTGCTTGGCTAAGAGGGTGGAGAAAAGACAGGGGCTCACTCAAGCTCTCCTAATTTTCCCTCCAAACTATTTTAAATAACACCTCCAAACAAATTCTGGATGGAGCAGAACCCACAAAAGGATGGGGTCAAACAAATTTCTACCCCAAGACAACTTAGAAAGTCAGCAAGAAAGGCTTATCACACTGGGATGAGAGTGGAGAGTAGGACTCTGCCAGTACAAGCCATGCCACAGGAAACCAGCAGAGGGCCTTGGGGGCAACTGAACCACCAGCAGCAGTAGCAGCTTCTGGAGCTCTCAGCCTACAGCTGGTAAAGGGGTCAGACAACCGATTAGAAGGAGATTAAAGGGGTCCCTTGGCTGGAACTGGACGCAGGACTCTGTTGTATTACCCATATTTGGATCTGGGTCACACTCCTGGGTCACAATCCAAGAGTGAAAAGGAGCACTAGCACATCAAAGCTTTTGACTGCCAGGGAGAGGTGACTCTGGTCACAGTTCCAGAGCATAAAAGAGTACT
Source organism: Dromiciops gliroides (assembly GCF_019393635.1). Lineage (NCBI taxonomy): Eukaryota > Metazoa > Chordata > Mammalia > Microbiotheria > Microbiotheriidae > Dromiciops > Dromiciops gliroides. The sequence goes on from NC_057863.1 coordinate 537,553,068, forward strand.
TGTGGCTGTTCACAGACCAGAACATAGGTTAGAAGAGTAGTAAAAATACATGTCTCCTTAGATCATACCACCTTGGAAGAACTGAAACCTTACAGATCCCCAGAACTAGCTCTAGAAACAGCAGAACAAAGAACCTGAAGCTTGGAAAAGTACCCTTTCTCTGCCAAGAGCAGAACCCAACTTTAATATAAAGCTAAAAGTCAATGAAGAAAAGAATTATTTAAATATTAGTTGGTCAAATGGAAGCTAATGATTCTATGAGATATCAAGAAATAACAAAACAAAATCAAAATAATGAAAAAGTAGAAGAAAATGGGAAATCTCATTGGAAAAACAAATAACCTGGAAAATAGATTGAGGAAAGATAATTTAAGAATTATTGAACTACCTGAAACTCATGATCACAAAAAGAGCTTAGACATTATCTTTCAAGAAATTATCAAGGAAAATTGACCTGATATTCTAAAACCGGGAGGGTAAAATAGAAATGGAAAGAATCCAGGGTGCAGCTATGTGGTGCAGTGAATAAAGCACAAACCCTAGATTCAGGAGGACCTGAGTTCAAATCTGGCCTTACATGCTTGACACTTACTAGCTGTGTGACTCTGGGCAAGCCACTTAACCCTCATTGCCTGCCCGCCCCCCAACAAAAGAAAGAATCCACTGCTCACCTTCTGAAAGTGATCCCAAAATGAAAACTCTCAGGAATATAATAGCTAAGTTCCAGAGCTCCCAGGTATAGGAGCCAGAAAGAAACAATTCAAATATCGTTGGAGCCACAGTCAGGATAATGCAGGATTTAGCAGCTTCTGCATTAAAGGATCAGAAGGCATGGGATATGATATTCCAGAAGGAAAAGGAATGAGGATTACAACCAAGAATCACCCACCCAACAAAACTGTGTATAATCCTTCAGGGAAAAAAATGAACATTTAATGAAACAGGAGTTTCAAGCATCCCACAATTATATAAAAGCAAATGGAGTCTGATGGTATACGCAGTTGTTCACATCTATTATTCCCTGTTTCAAAGAAGGGAGGGGAATTAACTTTTTTCATCTCTTCATGGATTCTACTGGTAGAATGTAACATATAAACTTATAAGTCAGTATAGAATCTGAATCTGTGATTTCATTGACATAGGGAACTTCCAGGTGAAAAAGCCCTATTTACCAATGCAGGTCAGCACTTAAAAAAAAAAATTATAGTCTTCATGAATTGGCTAAAGCTCTGAGAATATGAGTTGTCCAAGGTCACGTAGCCAGGTATGTCAGTGGTAAGATTTGAATCCAGGTCTTTCTGGTTCTCAGGCCTGTTCTCTATCTGCTTTTTTCATGGCTGTCTCTACAAATATATAAATATCTACCCATATGTCCATCTCCATCTCTATCTCTGTCCCTATCATCTACATAGATACATTACTGTATATTTGTACATAGATATGAATCTATCTATATACATACATTTATATGATTATTTGAAGAAGAAAACACTAAGAATATTTAGAGAAAGCTCTGCCATTCCAGCACCCTTTTCTCACATTTTATTCTTTCTGGTTAATTCAAACAGTTATTCCCAATCTCTTTTTTTTTCATTCAAACCCTCTATTACCAAGTCATAAGATCTTAGACTCCAAGCTGGAAGGGATGTCGGATGTCATGCAGTCTAATTTCCCAACTTCATAGATGATGGAATGGAGAACCAGAGATATCAGATAACTTGTATAAAGTCACACCGGCAAGCATCAAAGCCAGGATTCGAACCCAAGTCTTCCTTGTCCCCTCCTAAACTAAAGGATCTTGGAAAACTCCTAGTCCTACCCCCTGCTTTTACAGCTAAAGCACTTGAGAGTCTGGGAAAGGAAATTACTTGCTCAAAGTCACACAAATGGCCAGTGGGAAAAGCATAACTATAACCCAAATCTTTCACTCAGTATAAAATACCAGAATATCTATACCATAGTCTTTTCAGGAAGTTCGCTATTGACATTCATCCACCTCCCTTTTATATCCTTATTTATTTTTACCTTTCCTCTCTTCTTGTCCTTACTTCCCCCTCTCCCCCAGGACCATACAGAAACATCCCAGGTAGGTGATCATTGTCCTCGACATGTGAAAGGCTAACTACTTTTCTCTCAGGATTCTAGGGTTATCCCTGGGAGTTATGAATGATTCTCTAATGCTATTGGCTTGAGCCACCATTCTGTCATGTTCTAACTGAAATCAATTGCCAGTGGTTAGCACTCCAGTATCATCTGACAAATTAACACAAATTAATGATTAGCTACTTTCAAAAGGATATTTACTGAGAAAATATAACAAGAACAGAACAAACATTTCTTTCCAACACCTGGGGAGCACACACTCCCCTAGATCACCTATATCATTGAGGACAGGTGAGTTCAAACTTGAAGCAATTTCTACATAGCATTTATACCACAAAGTTCACCTCTAAATTTAGCATAGCTGATGGATAAATCATGTAGCTCCCTTTTGGCTACTTTTGATCTATGCTGGATCAAATAGGTTGCTCGATATTTTACTCCTCAGTCAAAAGGCTGATTTAAAAATCTGGCATAGACTGCTGCTCCCGGACTTCTAGTGGCTCATCATTCCAGCCTTTCAACATTCACAGGGGTGTAGGTATTTTCATTACTCTTCCACCTGAATAAAGCCAGTGAAGAACAAATACAAAGTGACAAAGAATAGAAACTTGCATTCACCAGTCACATATAAGCCCCAAGTGGAGAGAGTCTGACTTTTTGACTCATCCAGAAGCTTACAGAATGTTTCTTTTACTTGAACACACCCAGACAGGAGAGATTTGGTCCTAACCTCTGAGTGATGTTCTTTCTTTCAATATAAATAAAACTCTACCTTTTTGTTTTTACCCTTAGCTTCCCTTGCCAGTCTCAGCTCATTCTGAAATTTTGGCACTCTTGATTCTATTTTTTTTGGTGAGGCAGTTGGGGTTAAGTGATTTGCCCAGAGTCACACAGCTAGTGTCAAGTGTCTGAGGTCGGATTTGAACTCAGGTCATCCTGAATCCAGGGCCGGTGCTTTATTCACTGTACTACCTAGCTGCCCCCTGATTCTATTTTAAAAGCATTGATTCAGCACTTATATTAGAAGCACTGTGCTACATGCTGGGAATACAAAGATAAGCAAGAAATATGGTTTCTACTCTCAAGGGGCTTATGTTCTAATGGGCGAAGAATATATATATATTTTTTTGTTTGTTTGTTTGTTTGTTTGTTTGTTTGTTTTTTTGTGGGGCAATGGGGGTTAAGCGACTTGCCCATGGTCACACAGCTAGTAAGTATCAAGTGTCAGAGGCTGGATTCGAACTCAGGTACTCCTGAATCCAGGACCGGTGATTTATCCACTGTACCACCTAGCCGCCCCCGAAGAATATATTTTTAAAAGTAAGGTGGGGGGGGGTGCAGCTAGGTGGCACAGTGGATAAAGCACCGGCCCTGGATTCAGGAGGTCCTGAGTTCAAATGCAACTGTAGACACTTGACACATACTAGCTGTATGACCCTGGGCAAGTCACTTAACCCTTATTGCCCCATTAAAAAAAAAAGATTTTAAAAAAAAGTAAGCAAGGAGAAAGGAGGGTAAGGCTGCTGCTGAGGGTATAAAAAAGTTGGTAGAGCAAGGAGTGGAGCAAGGAAAGAAGTAAGCATGAATGTCTTGGGTACCTCTTGAAATGGTTTTCATGATTACCACTTTGCAGTATTCTTTGAGATCTGGTACTTTTAAACCCCCTTCCTAAACATTTTTGGGTTTTTTCTCCCATTATTTCCTTAAGATTATTGACATTTTGTTTCTTCAGATGAATTTTGTATTATTTTTTCTAGCTCTATAAAATATTAATTTTCTAGTTTGGTATGACATTAAATAAATTAGTTTATGCATCATTGTAATTTTTGTTATATTGGTTTGGCCTATTCATGAACAATTAATATTTCCCTAATCATTTAGGTCTGTCTTTATGTAAAGAGTGCTTTGTAGGTGTATTGATATGGTTACTAAAGGTAAGGTGTTTAACTTTTCAGAGAAAGTAAGTCATATGAAACAGTGATTCTTGTCCACCTGTCAATTCATAATTACCTCTAAGGGGACACATCAGCCCGGACCAGGGTCCTTTAGGTTTTCTAATGTTCTCACACATGAGGTGAGAGAAAGAAGGGGAAATAGAGACAGCTCTCAGGAAGAGGTTAAGCTCAGAGCCAGCAGAAGTGGGTGCAGATGGGGCAGCTAGGTGGCACAGTGGATAGAGCACTGGTCCTGGATTCAGGAGGACCTGAGTTCAAATCTGGCCTCAGACACTTGACACTTACTAGCTGTGTGACCCTGGGCAAGTCACTTAACTCTCATTGCCCACCAAAAAAAGAAAAAGAAAAAAAAAAGTGGGTGGAGATAAGCATAGTCAGAAAGAATCAGTTTTTTTTTTTTAAAATTAACATTTTTATTTAAAGCTTTGAATTTCAAATTCTATCCTTGCCTCCCCTTGCCTCTCCTTGAGATGGTAAGCAATGAGATATAGGTTATACATGGACAATTATGTAAAACATTTCCATATTAGTAATTTTCTATAGGAAGACCCAAGTAAAAGAAAAAAAAAGAAAGTGAAAAACAGCATGCTTCAATCCGTTTTTAATCAATATCAGTTCTTTCTCTGGAGGCAGATAGTATGCTTCATTATTATTCTTTTGGGATTATCTTGGATTATTGTATTGCTGAGTATAGCTAAATCATTCACAGTTCTTCATCAAATAATATTGCTGTGACTATGTACAATGTTCTCCTGGTTCTGCTCAATTCACTATACATTAGTCCATGTAAGTCTTTCCATGTTTTTCTGAAATCATTCTGCTTGTCATTTCTTATAGTACAATAATATTCCATTATGTCATATACCACAGCTTGTTTATCCATTCCCCAATTGATGGGCATCCCTCTGATTTCCAATTCTTTTCCACCACAAAAAAAGATGCTGTAAATATTTTGGTACAAATAGGTCCTTTTCTCTTTTTTGGGATGTCTTTGGGATATAAACCTAGTAGTAGTGATATTGCTGGATCAAAGGGTATACACAGTTCTATAGCCCTTTGGGCATAGTTCCCAATTGCTCTCTAGAATGGCTGGATCAGTTCACAGTTCAACCAACAATGGATTAATGTCCCAGTTTTCCCACATCCCTTCCGACATCCAACATTTTCATATTAGCCATACTTATAGGTGTGAGTTGGTACCTCAGAGTTGTTTTAATTTGCATTTCTCTGATCAATAATGATTCAGAGCATATTTTCATTTGACTATAGATAGCTCTGTCTGAAAACTGTCTGTTCATATTCTTCAATCATTTGTCAATTGGGGAGAAAATAATTTTTAACATCTCCCTTGAAAGGAGAGTGGAAAAGCATTCCTTAGTCAATCTTCCTCCCACAGTGACATCTGCTGGATTATAATGGCTTCTTTCTTATCCTTCCTCTGAACCTTTGGAAATCTGCTTTTAACAAACCTAGGGTTAATGTCAAACTCTGCCTGGGTTTCTTCTCTTCCATCACAAAATCTAAGAGCATTCAGTCAGGTTCCCCCAGCATTCCCATTATTTCGACTTCTGCAACCAGTTCCTTACTTTGAGTGAGAATAAGATCTAGTATAGTGTTTCCTCTGGTTGGTTCTTCTACTTTTAGAATGAGGAAATTATCATTAAGACAAGTCAATAAGCTGTTAGTTGCTATGCTTTTGACAGAAAGAGCGTTCCAACAGATGTTTGTATAATTGAAGCCTTCCATCATCACTGTATCGTGCCTCTATTTCAGGCTTATGATCTGTTTCCTAGACTACTCATCTATTTTCTTGTTCTGTCCAGGTGTTCTGTAATATGCTCTGATGACAAAATTGCTTATGTTTCTCTTTCCATTGATCTTCACCCAGATGCCCTCCACCATGCTTTGCCCATATGGTTACTGGATTCCTTTACATAAATATACCTTCTTAAATCACAGTGACAACCATCTTTCCCTTGTACATATTCAGTTTCTTTTGCATAAGGTGACCCATTCAGATTCATAGTCTAGTCTGAGTTTTCTCCTACCAAGTCTCAGTAAATTTACTTTCTTGAATTAAGATCTCTGGTTCCTCTTTGCTTGTTACTTAAACTCTGAGCATCTCAAGACAACATTTGAAGCCATGACTTTAACTATTGGCACCTGTCTTGGATTGCTTGGATTATCCTATGAATTGCTCTTTTATTCTTTCATTATGGTTACTTTCTATTGTTGCTAGCTTGGAATTGCTTTTTTTTTTCTTTTTTGGAAAGTTTCACATTTTAATTTTATCACAGGAAGGACTATATTGCTATAGAAAGAAATATGCTTAAATGCACTGTCCTTCTGACCATCTGATAAAATGACTCGTGCCCATCCTTTCCCAACTACTCTTCAAATTCTTCCACATTTTGCTGGATCTGAAGCCTTAAATGGAGCTACATTTGAGAGAATGGAATTGCTTTTTTTTCTCCCTCACTAATCCTTTTATTTTAAAGCTATTATGATTACATTTGCATGACAAGGTAGTCTTTATGGGGTATACTTAGTGTCTGGTCAGTAGACTGATGTTATCCTTATATTTTATGACAAGGTGAAGAAATTCAAAACTGATTCTTGGACACCACCTTCTTAGCCAATGTTCACTTCTGAAATAAATTTTTCCTCTTCTGCAATTTTTCTTTCTCTTGGCTTCAAAGGATAGCAGTGATTAAATATACCAACAATTCTGCTGTTGTTTTCAGCTTTTTGTCCATGACTTGTCTTTCACAATATTTTCCAAGTTCCCTAACAGGTTGGCTTTTTGTCAAAGTGTGCACCACCCTTACTTATTCATACACCTGCACCAGACTCTTGGACATGGCCTTTTAAAGGAGAGCAGAGACAGACATATAAAGCACATAAGCTGAGAGAAGAGGAGCTTTATAGATAAATTAATTTGTCTCGCTAGAGGAAACCTTAATATATATATATATACATATATATACACACACACATATATACATATACATATATACATATATGTATACACACATATATATACATATACATATATACATATATATATATACATATATATATGTGTGTGTGTGTGTGTGTGTATCTGTGTGTGTGTATATATATACATACATACACACACACAGATACACACACACACACACACACACACACACACACACACACATATATATATATATATATATATATATATATATATATATATATATATGGCCCTTCCTAAGAACCCTGCATACACAGAGATGGCAGCATATAGAGGCAGTGGTGGAGAAGTGAGAAATGTCTGAACCAAGGCAGGAGCTTCAGGTATGCAAGTTGGCCTAGCAGAGTCATGGTGGCAAAGTAATGCAGTTATTCGTAGACCAACCTTGTTTTACCCATTGAAAAAATTTATGGACAATGTATGACTTGGAAGAAAGGGACAGAACCCTGACGTGGAAGAGCAACTTTTAACTTGCCTTTATTGGTACTATGTAACGATTAGAATGACGACACCTGCTGGAGACTTACTATAGAAGAGTTCCGCCCATGAAGTGAAGGTCTTTGAGGGCAAGACCAGGAGTCTTTTCTTTGGCATCAGGAAGTGATGTTGGCTAGTGGGAGGAGGAAGGAAGAGACTAGCGCTCTGTCTTGTTCTCTTCCCTTTGGACTCTGGTGGAGAGCAGAGCTAGAAATGTGCTCTCCCTTTAATAGATAGATGAATGTAGGCCTTTCTCTCTCTTTACCAAATTCTTATTCTCCTTAATAAATGCTTAAAAGCCTAACTCTTGCTAAAGTTAATAATTTATTGGTGACCACTCATTAGATTTAGACAGACTAGCTAGAATTTTAGCCCTTAACAGATGGCTGACCATGAAGAGGAAAGCTAAACCTCAGTCTTCTGATCTTCTGGTTGGGTAAGAAATTTCCCCTACCCTCTCCCTTTAACTGCTAAGTACTGGTGTACTGGCTGTGTTTTCCCTTTAATTTTTTTTGAATGGACCTTTTAAACTCCCTAATTACCCTATTTTTGATTTTAGTCTGTTTAACCAGACAAATGGGGGATAAGATCATGTTAATGCTTTGTTTTTTTTTATTTTCTATTTTTCTTTTTATTTTTGTTAGAAGAGTCAGCAACGTACTCACACAAGGAAATATCTCCCCCTCTCCTAACCATGCTTTTTCAGAGAAACCTGAAGAGATTCCTACAGCTTTTCCCAGTTCTAAAACTAATTGTTGCTCTAATTTTGCATGCCTGGAGGCAACGACCCACCCTCTAGAAGTTTTTAATCCCCTAGCACCTGGAGGCAAAGTGGGGGAAGAGGAATCCAGGCCTGAGTTCAAAATCAAGTCTGATTCAAATTGCGCTGGTCCCTCCCCTCCTCTCCATACCCCACCCTCTACTCCTCCCATGGCCAAGCCCATTGCTTCCCCTGCCTGGGAAGTCCAGAGATCTAATGCGCATGCTCAACTTTCTCTAACTACATTTGCAGCTTCAGGCTCAGCCCTTCCCCAGCCTGGCTGTGCTTCTGAGACAACCTTAGAAAACCCTTTAAATTCTAGATATGCTCATTTTGTTCATAATTTTTCTAACCTGCTTTTGTCTTTAATTAGTAATCTTATAAAGCATCTGTATGGTGAAAAGACTGACAGACAATTTAAGCTGAATAAGAATGACAATCATCAACATAGTTCAAGACTCTTCTTCTTTTGCCATGGAAGGGTATATATTTTACAGAAATGTAGAAGTAAGCAGCAAGGTATTGATATGAGTATTGGGGATTTTAGATAGTGGAATCAAGAGTGTTCTGAATTCACTCAGAGTAATAGTGTCAGTTCAGAGGTTACATAGGATTTCTATGCTATTACATATACATTTTGAAATTAATGGTATGGGTCTATTTTCATGCTTTTGAGATTGTGTTTTATACTTAGTTTTTAAAACAAGGAGAATATTTGTAAAAGCTTTTTATAGTCACGTGATCAAGTTTATATTTTATAATACTCTTATTAATATTAAGTTCATATTCATTTAGATTTCCCTAGTTTGAATGTCATTGTCTTTTATTGTTCCATGTGTATTTTCTTCTATTTGTTTTTCTATCTAATTTGGAAAAATTGTAAGATGGTTTTGATTTCATAATACAATGTTAATTCTAGGAGAATTGTGCTCCCATATTCTGAGTTGTTTGTTTTTGTTATTTTTTCTCAACTGATTATTTGATCAAACTCTTTAAAGCATTTCCCTGGCAAATTGGTTGCCATGGCAAGTGTAAATTGATTCTAGAAATATTATTTTTGATAAGCATATTCCAAAAAAAAAAAGAGGGGAACATTTGTAAAAGTTTTCTTTTTTCAAAAAAAGTTTTCTTTGAGATTCTCTTGTGCTTTAACTTGTATTTAAATATGTTCTGATTTTTCACAAAAGTAATTGTATACTAAGTAAAAAAAGGGGTATTATTTGAAATTGTTGCATAATTACATATTGTGTTCTGAGTCAAGATGTATTCACATTTTTTGCAATTATTTCTCATAATGGCATGAAGATAATTAGGCAGATGATGCAAAAAGTGATGAGACAAAGATAAAAATTATTTTAAAAAATTAATATTGCAGCAATTGTCTTCTCAATTACCCTCCATAAGGGGGACTACAGTAATATTATAATTTTAAAGAATGTTTCAATTTTTGTTTTATTATATGTTTCATGTGTAACAACTAAGATTCTGAATTCCCTTAGACATGTTTTTGAGAACTTTCATTGTTTGATTTGATTATTGACAAAGCTATTTTAAAGTTGTGTTAAGCTCAATTTTGTAGGAAATTTTCCTGGCTGATTACCAGCATCCACACATCAACCCCTGAAAAGACTTCCATTCCACGACTACACCTAGAGGACATCTGAGAAAAGACTTTCAGAGACTTTAAATGAACAGTTTTGTTTTGTTGTTGTTGTTGTTGTTTTTTCTTTTCTCTTTATGTTATAATATACACCATCTGTAACATGTACCCTCTGCAGAGGCCCTCCCTTTGCAAGACTAATGTCAAAGCGTCGGTTCATGAGGACAAAAAATCACCCCTCTGGACAAAACTTTCCTCTCTTCCTTTTTCATATTGTTATTAACATATTGTTAGTTAGCATAGGTTAGCATATTCTGTTATTTTTGACTGTTTCATCAAGGAAACGCCCCGTTTCTTGAGGAAACAAAGCGGGGAACTGTAACGATTGGAATAACGCCACCTGCTGGAGACTTACTGTAGAAGAGTTCCGCCCATGAAGTGAAGGTCTTTGAGGGCAAGACCAGGAGTCTTTTCTTTGGCATCAGGAAGTGACGTTGGCTAGTGGGAGGAAGAAGGAAGAGACTAGCGCTCTGTCTTTCTCTCTTCCCTTTGGACTCTGGTGGAGAGCAGAGCTAGAAACGTGCTCTCCCTTTAATAGATAGATGAATGTAGGCCTTTCTCTTTCTTTACCAAATTCTTATTCTCCTTAATAAATGCTTAAAATCCTAACTCTTGCTAAAGCTTATAATTTATTGGCGACCACTCATTAGATTTAGACAGACTAGCTAGAATTTTAGCCCTTAACAACTATGAGTTATGTAGAATATTCACTTCAGGTCCAAGGAGAAGAATTTATCCACCTGAATGCCTTTCTCTAGAGGGAAGAAGGAGTATAAGCCCAGAACTTTGGTACTATGGCATAGATTATAAAACAATTAGAACCAAAAGAAATAAAATGTCAACTGTATGATATCATTACTGAAAAAATAGCCTGAAAGTTACTAGTACTAAGAAAGGAAGAATATAATTTGACAACTTTAAAAGAAATCTTTTAAGATTCCTAAGACTTTTTTTTTTAATGTTTCCTTGGTCTTTTTTCCAGGTCCTTTGCTGGCTATCTTCCATTGTCCTCTATTGTCTCATTCTTTTGACTTTGTCTTAAAAAGTCTTGTCTTCAAAACAAGCATTTATTAAGTACCTACTATGTGCTAGTCAGTGTGCTAAGTACCCATACCATCTTGTACAACAACCCTGGTAGGTAGGTGCTATTATTATCCTTATTTTACAGATGAGCAAACTAAGGCTTGTTGTGACTTGCCCAACCTCATGCAGCTAGTAAATGTGGGAGACTGAATTTGAATTCAGGTCTTGAAGATTCCAGTCCCAATGCTCTATGCACTGCTCTACTTAGCTGCCTACCTAAGGGGATTTGGTCTAAGGATGCAATTGTCCAAACAATTTGCTTAGTAGTGTGATGAAATAATGGGATTTAGCAGATACTCAAAGACTCACTGGAGATTAATCTATACTGATTGAATCAAGTGAGAGTGATTGACTGCTGATTAAGCCTACTTCAAATTAATTGGATTGTAATCACACCTGGCTATCCCTTAAGAAGGTATTGTTCTCAGAAGCTAGACTGTGAACTCAACTTGAGAACACATTCAAAACCAATGGATTTGGATGACGCCAACCAATCAGCTTGAAGCAGTGTGTAAGGACCGCCTCTGTTCGAGACCTATAAAAAGCTTCCACAAACAGCTTGCTACAGTGTTCCTGATTAAAGCAGGATCATAGAGGAGGACTTCAGGAAGAACCCAACTAGGCTGGAACTCTAGGCTAGACTGGTGCTGAAGCTTCTGATTTAAGGCGACCACTATTTAGATTTTAAACATCACAGTAGGTTGGTACTGTGGTCTTTTGCTATCAGGGATCATGGGCCACAGCTATAGAAAGAAAATTCATAGTGAGTAATTATTAAATCAGTAGGTATTTTATGTATGCCAGGCACTCTACTTAGCACTATGAACATAAATACAAAGAATGAATATTGCCTGCTGTCAAGGAGCTTAGGGAATTTTCTTTTTGTTCTTTGTTCTTTTTTTTTATAATAAACATTTTAATTTATAGTTTTGGGTTCCAATTTTTTATCCCTCTTTCCCTCCCTCTCCTTCCCCCTCCCTGAGCTTAGGGAATTTTCTCCCCTTAAAGGAGAGAAAATATGTACATCTATAAATATAGGGAGTACAGGATAGGAATAAGGATAAACTGGGTAATTATATACAGAGTAAATACAAAACAAGCAAATAAATAAATAAATTGCTTTTAAAAGCCAACTAAAATACAAGGTAGATACAAAGTAATTGGGGAAGGAGGGCACGAATAGTTGGAAGCATAAGGTAAGACTTCCTGTAGACTAAGAAGGTTATGAATAAACTGCACCTTGGAGGAAATGAGGGATTCAATGATGAGGGTGGAGGGATTTACAGGCAAGGCTAGAACCATTGCAAAACCCTAGGGCTTGGGAGCACTTTAAGGGTGGGGTAAAGTACAAGATTTAAGCAATAAAAACTTATATTCCTATTGTGAGAAAATAATTATTAATAATGGATCTTTTGGGGGGGGGGCAGAGATAAGCTTCTCAGTCCTTTCTCCCCCCACTCCAGAAAACTCAGTTCTCTTTGATCTAGGACAAACCTAAGGGAACAAGAGAAATGGAGATAGACTCTTTTATTTAGCTCAGTGAAGGATTGATGGGATTAAACCACACCTAGATAATGAATTTTGCCTTGAGCAACTTCAGTGAGGGTCTTTTGCATTATTTTCCCTGATGTAATCTGTAGAGTTCATTTTAATGTAGACCACCTTCAAGTCCTGTCAACCAATGGAACTGAATGATGTGAATGACTTTTTTGTTTCTTTGTTTTCTTTTTTCCCCAGGGCAATGAGGGTTAAGTGACTTGCCCAGGGCCACACAGTTAGTAAGTGTCTGAGGTTGAATTTGAACTCAGATACTCCTGAATCCAAGGCCAGTGCCTTATCCACTGCGCCACCTAGCTGCCCCTGAATGATGCTAACCAAAAACCCTTGGAAGAGGCCACAACTCTCACTTGGGGGGGTTGTGTAGGTCTTGAAGTTATTCTGTAGCTGCTCATGGGTCTCCTTGGTGCTATGTGCTATCTCTCTGGGAGACAGAATGGGTCTTTTGAGGCTTTTCTCCTGCTTGGGCTGACTGGCATGCTGAAGCTCTCTCCTTGTTTTCTCTACTATGTAGCCTGAGACAATGAGAAGTTAGGGAGACAGGTGGTCAATTCTTTACTGGTATATAATAGTAATAAAATAATAATATGCTTGCTGCCAAAACTAGTCTATATAGCAGAGTACCCACAGGTAAGGGTATGATTCCCTATATGGACAGAGGAAGGAGAAGAAGAGGGAGAGGGAAAGGGGGAGGTAGAGGAAGAGGGGGAGGGAGCTGCATTGCCCAACTAGAACTTGCCAGTTGGGGTCCTCCCCCATTTCTTACAGAGTATTGGTTATTATTTGCCCTTTATTCTTGAAGAGGACCATGACATCAGGAGGTGATGTCATGACTTGCATTTAGGTGAGGGAGGGGCTGTGCAAAGTCACCAGCCTTACTCTCTCCTTCAGAGCCATCTGGGTCCAGTGGTAAGATATACATCAGGGTGATTGCAGGTGACCCAGGATGCAGTGGGAGACCTTGACCTTTATAAGCTAAGGTCTTTCCAGGTCTCAGTTTTCCTGAGGCAATGCCCATTTGGTGATTAAGACAAGGTAAGGAATGAGGCTAAGAATGACTTCCTTTACCTGGTCAAAAAAAACAAATAAATTAATGGAGGAAGAACGAAAGAAGAAAGGGAGGAATGAAGTCTGGGAGGGGAAAGTTCTCAGGGTTTCTGGCCAAAACAGAAGCAATGGCTCAGAGTGAGTGTAAATAGCAAATAAATGGTGCTTCTCTCTGTCTCCCACCTTTCCCTCCCTCTCCCTCTCCCTCTACTTCTCCTTTTCCCTCTCTTCCTCTCCTTTCTAGAAATCTCATTTCTAGGAATACTGATTCATGAAGAATGCAGTGGACTTCAGTGGGGAGTGCTTTGTGAACCAAACTCTGGGATGCTGATCTGGTTCTTTTCTTTTTGCTCATCATTAGCCCTTTTTGTTTTCATAGCATCCTTTTTTAAAGATCTTTTGTCCAAAGACACTATTTGTTCTCTCAATGTCCCAATGTATGAGTTTTTAAAAAAAGGAAATTAAAAAGCAAACAAACATATGTCCTCCATCTCATACTCACAGTCTTTTCTAGCCCTTTTGTTGTTCAGTCAGATCTAATTCTTTGTGGCCCATTTGGGGTTTTCTTTAAAAAAGATACTGCAGAAAATGGCAGAGGAAAGGCAGTGAGCTCTAGGACTCGTGACATGATTGCTCCAAAAAACAACCAAATAAAACTATGGGACAATTCTTGCAGCAGCAAAATCCACAGAAGAATGTGCTGAAATCATCTTCCAACCAAGGACGGTTTGGAAGGTAGGAAGGAGGGAGCTGCTGTGCTGAGACAGGAGTGGAGCCCAACCCCACAGTTACACTGACACAGATCCAGTCCCAGGAAAGCCTTGCCAGAGAAAGAGACCCCCAAAGCCTCTGAATCAGCTGCAGTGCCAGTGTTGTCTGGAACTAAGCTTACAGTCTGGTGAGAGGGCTGAGCCCTTGCCAGGGGGGAGATTATAGGGGTCTCTGCTGGTGCTGAGGCAGAACTTGGGTTTTTCACCCCTGCTGGGAATCAGGAGGTAGGCTTGAGTAGCAGTGGCCCAGGTAGGGAAGGGGCACAGGCTCTTCGGAGTTGACAACCACAGCACACAAAGCTGGTTGATTAGCAAGTTGGTCTGGGGTCATCTATGCACCAGGGAACAGGCCAGGTGAGTGAAGAACCTGCTACTCCTTAAATCATACCACCTGGGACCTTCTGAAGCTTGGGATAATGCAGCCTGGAAATAGTGCCCCACTAAAAATCAAGTAAAAGAATGGCAAGATGAGCAGCCAGAGTAAGGTGAGCATCATAGAAAGTTTCTTTAGTGACAAGGAAGATCAAGGTGCACCCTCAGAGGAAGATGTCAATGTCAGAGCCCCTATATCTAAAGCTTCTAAGAAAAATATGAATTGGTCTCAGGCCATAGAGGCACTCAAAAAGGACTTTGAAGATAGAGTTAGAGAGGTAGGAAAAAATGGAAAGACAATTGAGGGTGATGCAGGAAAGACATGAGAAAAAAGTCAGCTTGAAAAGCCAAATTGGCCAAATGGAAAAGGAGGTACAAAAGCTCTCTGATGAAAATAATTGCCTAAGAATTAGGGTTGAATAAATGGAAGCCAGTGACTTTATGAGAAACCAAGATACAAGAAAGCAAATCCAAATGAATAAAAAAAAGAGAGAAATGTGAAATATCTTCTTGGAAAAACTGATGACCTGGAAAATAGGTCCAGGAGAGAGAATTTGAAAATTATTGGTCTATCTGAAAACCATAATCAAGGAAAGAGCTTAGACATCATCTTCCAAGAAATTGTCAGGAAAAATTGCTCTGATATTCTAGAAGCAGAAGGTAAAATAGAAATTGAAAGAATCCACCAATCACCTCCTGAAAGAGATCCCAAAAGGAAAACTCCTAGGAATATTATAGCCAAGTTCCAGAGCTCTCAGGTCAAGGAGAAAATATTGCAAGCTGCTAAAAAGAAAGAATTCAAGTACTTTGGAGCCCCAGTCAGGATAGCACAAGATCTAGCAGTTTCTACATTAAAGGATTGGAGGGCATAGAATATGATATTCCAGAGGGCAAAGGAATTGGGATTACAACCAAGAATCATGTATCCATCAAAACTGACTATAATTTTTCAGAGGAAAAAAATGGGACTTCAATGAAAAAGAGGACTTTCAGGTATTTGTGATGAAAAGACCTGAACTGAATGGAAAATTTGACTTTCAAATACAAGAAGACCCTAGAGAACCATAAAAAATTGGAGTTGGGGTACATACCTGGGGTTGTGCAGTGGGTCACTGTCTTGTGTCTGAGGCTGGGTTTTGGCTGGGATCCTCCTGGGTCCAGGCTGGATGCTTTGTCCATTGTGTCACCTAGCTGCCCCATGATGACATCTTTAAGGTAAAATTGAGGGGTGAGGGGAATGCACTGGGAGAGGGGGAAGGACAGAGGTAGCATGGGGTGAAATCCCACATGAAAGGAACAGAAAAGGGCTTATGGAATGGGGTAAGAGATGGGGGAGGAGCAGGGCAGTAAATTAACTTTACACTAATCAGAATAGGCTTAAAGACCTTAAACTCATCAGAGCTGCCTCAAGGAGGGACTAACAGACACACCCAATTGGGTGGAGTAATCTATTTAATCTGGGCAGCAAATGAGCCTAACACTCATCAGAATTGGTTCAGAGACCTCAATCTCATCAGAATTGGTTCAAGGAAGGAATAGCATACACACTCAATTGGGTGGAGTAATCTATGTAACCTTGCAGGAAAATAAGAGGCGAAGGGGATAAAGAGAGAGGGGCAAAAGAAGGGAGGGCAGATTGGGGGAGGGGACAGACAGAAGCAAATCCCTTTTGAAGAGGAATAGGGTGAAAGAAGATAGATAATAGAGTATTTAACATGGGGAAAGGAATAGGATGGAGGCAAACAGTTAATAATTGTAATTGTGAAAAAGAGAAAAGGCGGAAAATTGTACAAAAAATATTTATAGCAACTCTTTCTGGTGGCTAAGAATTGGGAATCAAGGGAATGTCCATCAATTGAGGAATGACTGAAGAAGCTGTGGTATATGATTGTAGTGGAATGGTATTGTGCTATAGGAAATGACAAACAGGATGATACCAGAAAAACTTGGAAAGACTTATATGAACTGATGTATAGTGAAGTGAGCAGAACTGGGAAGACACTGTGCATAGTGACAGCAGTGTTGTTCTATGAGCAAGTGTGAATGACTTAACTACTCTCAGCAATACAATGATCCAAGACAATGCCCAAGGGATTAATGACGAAGCATACTAACCACTCCCATAGAAAGAACTGAAAAAAAGAGTACTTATGGATTGTATGTATATAACCTATATCAAATTGATTGATGTCTTGTGGAGGGGGGAGGAAAGGAACAGAGGGAGAAAAATTTGGAACTCTGAATCTTATGAAAATGAATGTTGAAAACTATCTTTACATGTAACTGGAAAAAATAAAGAAATGTTTGTTGCACTAAAAAAAATACTTCAATGGTTTGCCAGCAGAACACAAAATTAATTTCTCCATTTTTCATTGCTATCTGAACCTGTTTATCTTTCATTTGTTTCATGTTTGCATGTTGAATACTCTGTTCATCTCTGGGTTCGTTAAAAGAATGATATAACTTCTTCCTTTTGGCTGAACATACTTTTAAATTTTTTTAAATTGATATTTAGCTTTGCTTTTTCAGGCTTTATTATATTAAGGTACAGAATTGAGGTGGGAGACAGGATCAGAAATAGCAGAATGGTTTTGAGGCTGTGTTGGCCCAACTAGCCTGATTGATTTTGTTTACAGTTTCATAGCATGAAAGGGCCCTCTCCTCTAGTGAGGAAGAGCTGAATTATGCAAACCTCTGGGGGGATAAGAATGTGGATAGAGCCTCTGGAGCATCTTGATATCTGCTCCAAGATATGGCCCAGCCCATGGAGAGAGTCCCTTAGGTATTGTGATATTCACAAGACAAAATATTCTGCTGAAGTGTCACAAGAGGGTGGCCAGCCCCAAGGAGTAAGAAAGACCCTTTGCATGATTTTTCTTTGTTTACACTACCCTATAAAAGCCAGCAGTTTCTTCACTTGGGGTGGGAGGAGGTGTGGTGTTTGAGACTTAGAGTTCTCCTCCAGGTCAGTTGCTCTATTGCAATAAATGGATTCCTACTTTATCTAAAATCTTGGTATGTGAGTTTAATTCTTTAACTGAGGCCATACAAAAACCAGGTCACCCATGACATTACATGCTGAAGCCTGGGAGACAGGATATTCCTCTTTCTCTTCAGCATAGCACCCTGAGGTATGACTCCTTTTGTGTATTTTATCCCTCCCACCTGACCCCTGTCCCTTCCAGATGGTCCCTGAAGGGAAGGGAGGCTCCTGTCATTCAGAACAGAGTGCTGGGTGATGCCTCAACCAGTGTCCAAACTCTAGGTTTCACTATCTCCTTGGATGCAGGGAAGATATCTGGTTAGCATCCTAGCCAACCCTATTCCTCTTAAGCATGGGGCAAGGAGAGATTATTTCAAAGGATTTCCCTTTGGTGTGCATTCTGAACAATTGGGTTAAATTCTACGTTTCAGACCTAAAAAAGAAATGCATTATCTTTTATTGTAACATTGCCTCACTGTATTATCAGTTGGAATCCCAAGAATTCTGGCCATTAAATGGGACTCTAAATTATAATACCATTTTGCAGCTGGTCTTGTTCTGCAGATATGAGATCTCATATATACTGGCCAAACCTAAGGAGGCTAATGATAAGCAAAAGAAGTCTCTCCCTTTTCAGGATTCCACTTGATGTGGTATTTAATTTGGGGTCAAATTGATCGTGAGTCATTCCAAAAGAATTACAGGACTCAGTGACTTAGTTTCCCAAGTTTTATTGCAACACTGTTCAGTGACCACAGGGAGAGAACCAGAATAGTGGAAAAGTATCTCTTGAATAGTGAAAGGAAAGACAGTTATATTTATAGTATGGATAAATTAATTATCAGTCTCATTATAATAATCTCCACTTTAGGGAGGTACAGGGGAGGACCTGTCCTACTCATTATAATAATCTCCACCTTTGGGAGGTACAAGGGAAGGCTTATCCTAATTTGGAGTTCCTGGGGTCCTAAGCCAACCCCTGAGGCGGGTACCTTTTCCATGGAGGCATGTTTTTAGGGGTCACACATCATAAGGTGAATCTGGGGACAAATTTGGCCTTTTTTGCGCATGTCTCTTTGATTCCCATGCCTAGTTTTCAAAATATCTTCATTTATCATTTATTTCTAGTCTGAATTTCTATAGCCTGTCATTTTATCATTGTTATATTCTAAGGGCTTCATTGCCTAGTTCCCTATGTTCCCGTTATGGGTACTGATTTATGTGGGTAAGAGAACCTAGCATCGTGACTTGTAAGTTATCCATTAACTGGGATCTGAATCCTTCTTAGAGCTCATATCTGAATTAGGGCTTGGATCTTAGGTTTTTCTGTTAACCCCTTTTTTGCCTCCTACATCACACTGATCCCTTAGATGATTTACTTTTGTTGTCAGGAAGCCATGGTCCTACAGGACCAATGGGACTGGCTGGTGTTTCTGGCACCCTCTCTGAGACTCGGTGTCACTACTCTCTCCTCACTCCCTCTTATCCCCTTTCCTCTCCACCGTACCCTTCCTGCTGTACTCTGTTGCAATTTTAAAGGGGAATAGATAGTCTCTTTCTCTCTCTCCTTCTTTTCCTCCTTGATGTTGACTGCAGCAGTGTTGGAGGGTGGTGGTGAAAGAGAGAGAGAGAGAGAGAGAGAGAGAGAGAGAGAGAGAGAGAGAGAGAGAGAGAGAGAAGAGATATATTTAGAGAAGTGAGATATGATGGTAAAAGCAAGTAGAGAAAGTGAGAGAAATTTCTGGTCAGAATATGAAGGAAACAAGATATGTGCAGTTGTAAAGGGGATTTAATCAAAGTCCACCAGACGGAAATGTATATTGATGGGAAAGCAAGAAAGTTTAAGCATGTAGGAATGAGAGGAGTGAAGTGCAAAAAGAAAGTTGTAATCTCTTTGCACTGACAGTTTGAACAGAGGGTGTGAGAGTAAACTGTTTTGAAATTCTGAGGAAAGGGAAAAAAAAGAGCTTACTGTCACTTTAAAGACTCAGCAGTTAAGGCCTGCAGTTGCACTATTATCTAAAGATAGGTTTGGAAGCTATGCCAGTGAACAGTTTCAAGGTGAAGAAAAAAACCTTCCATTTTGCAACAGAATCAGTACTTAATCCCTTCTTGGCTTACAAAAAGAAAAAGGTTTGTATGAATCAGAGAAGAATCAAAAAGTAATTGAGTTTGGAACATCTAGTTAGATATTTAGGAAATCTTACAAACTAAATTTAAGTATTGGAAGAATTATGGAAATAAAGAGACAGTTGGAAATTACTGTAAGGGAAAAGGCCCAAAAGAAAAAAGAGACCTTGTAGACTTCCCTTAATTTGTAAACTTTCCAGGTTTCTTGAAACCATCTGTTTGAGCAAGGTCATCCACCCTGAGGAAAGAGCTTGTGGTTTATGAAATTCTTAAGCAAGGAATGGTCTTAGGGGGAATTTATAAGTTAGCTTAATATATAGAAGTAATTTCTAATGGTTGATCTTTACATTAGGATAGGTTTAAACTCAAGAAGGAGAAAAGAAAAAAAACAAGTGAAATTTGTTATGTGAAACTTCTTATGTGTGTATGTCTCCTGGTAAATGTTATTGCTTATTGCAACTCCATGAGAGTAGAAAATAACTGTATCTAGCCCTAAGTTGTGATTGGTGAAACTTGCTATTTAAGATAAAATCTCTTGGGACTATAACTGATATTGTTTTGAGTTTTGAATTCAGGTATAGTTGTCTGATGAATCATTAAGCCAATAATCCACCATTAGAGAGAAATGCTACAAGTTACACAGAAGGAATGTGATCCTGAACTGTTACAGGTGGAAGTCTGGGAAAAAGCCAAGAGGATGATCTTGGTCTCCACCTATGGTAGGATCCTTCTGGCTCAGTTTCCCAATTGTGTTCCTGTTGAACAGGAATATTTCATACCTGGCTATTCCCAAGTCTGGCTATGAGGTGGAATTGTTACTGCATGACTGGTTGTCACTTGTGACTGTTACTTGAAGTCAAACAGAGCTAAGGATGCTTTATCCTGCCATATATGTGCTCTTAGGTTTAAGTCTGAAGGACCAATTTGATGCTGTTATAATCATGTTCCTGCTTTTTCTTTTATAGCAGATTTCTATAATCAGAGCAAGTGGTCACTAGAAGATATGAGTATAATGTAAACATATAAGATCTTACTGTTTTCAGTCTAAGCGTGTAGTCATTCTATATCCCAAATAACCAAGCAAATTAGTACTTGGGCTTGTCATCTGCCTGTTAATACTTACAATTATAATTGGAGTAAAGTCAACCTCTTGTAAGTGAATTAATTTGTGTAACCATTGAACCTGGGGGTGGACAGCCTCTACCTGCACGAGTATTGTTACTTATGTTTTTATATATAGGATGGAATCCTCAATAGCATCTGATCTTCCTAAAGCAATTGGAATCAATGTGGAAATTTTTGAGGAAGCAACATCAGACAATCCTGCATGTCAAATGTAAATTATTCTAATGGGATATGTAATGCCTTAAATTCTCTGAAATTTAAAATGGACTAT
The DNA here is from genome assembly GCF_019393635.1 of Dromiciops gliroides. Taxonomy (NCBI): domain Eukaryota; kingdom Metazoa; phylum Chordata; class Mammalia; order Microbiotheria; family Microbiotheriidae; genus Dromiciops; species Dromiciops gliroides. Next base: position 537,574,362 of record NC_057863.1, read on the forward strand.
GGGTAAACACAGTGAGATGCAGGTATAAGAATTGAAATATAAAGCCTAGAAATTTTAGTTCATTCTATATTTTAACAACTGAAGTGAATGAGTATTTGGTTTTGTCGTCTGTCTGTTACTGGTTATGCATCTTCTGTGCATTAAACAAGGTCCTCAAAAGTTTGGTTTTTAAAAAACTGATGTAAGCATAATGGGGGGTGGTGGTGCAGCTAGGTGGTGCAGTGGATAGAGCACCCACCCTGGAGTCAGGAGTACCTGAGTTCAAATGTGACCTCAAACACTTGACACTTACTAGCTGTGTGACCCTGGGCAAGTCACTTAACCCTCATTGCCCTGCAAAAAAAAAAAAGGACATAATTGGGGCAGCTGGGTGGTACAGTGGATAGAACACTGGCCCTGGATTCAGGAGGACCTGAGTTCAAATCCAGCCTCAGACACTTAACACTTACTAGCTGTGTGACCCTGGGCAAGTCATTTAACCCCAATTGCCCTCCCCCCCACCAATGAATATATGTAATTTGGAAAGGTTTAAAAATTTAAACCTCTCTTCTTCCTTGTGGCAGTTTCTGTTATAGGGAAAGGGGAGATTCTGATAATAACTGATTCCTAAGGTTAATAAGATTTATTGTAGTTAAAATCTGTTATATACTACCCCTTTGAAAATCTTTTGCAGTGGAATAGTCTAAAATCAGAATAGATTTTAAGCTTTTTTAAGAAGGGAAGATGCTATTATATGAAACATTGTCTAATGTGTTCCCAGTATGCAATTTGGGATTATTAGATTTATACCTTCCATCCTGAGTCTTTTTGTTATCTATTATTAAGCATTCTAAAGTAAAATTATTTGTGTAATATTGAATTTAGGGATGAAAAAGCATCCACTTAGCATAAGCACTACTTACATCAAGATAAGTTATTATTTTTCTGAAATGAATTTCTTTCTGTTACCATCATGGGATCCTGAGGTTCCTGGATTCTTGGATTGGTTGGCCCCTTTGGGCCTTGAGGAGAACCCTATAGTAACATTGGTTCTTGTCTTTTTGATTTTTGGCCTTTGTTTCTTTAACCTTTTGGTAAAGTTTTTTTCATCTAGTCTCAAGGCTTTCAGCCTTATAGTAGCAATGACCCCTGCCTCTTCAACATGCTTGTTAAGTTTATGTGTTGCAGGATCAAAGCCCTATACCTTCAACTCATGGTTACTGTTGCTACTAAGACTCCCCTTGGCCAGGTCCATTGTGACTTCTTCCACTAATGCCCATAGGGCAAGCCCTATATCCCTTTCCAGCTGGAAGCAGTTACTGAAGAATGACATTTGTCCCTGTTCCTTAGAAATTAAAAGAGGGGGAAGAATGAGTTAGAGCAAAGAATCTGAAAAAGCAGAATGGCATTGAGAAAGAGCTGTACTGGTCTAACTGGCTTTATTGTTTTTGTATAAAGTTCCATAGCATGAAAGGACCCTCTCCCCTAGTAAGAAAGAGCTGAATTATGCAAATCTCTGGGGAGATAAGAATGTGGATAGAGCCTCTGGAGCATCTTGATATCTGCTCCAAGATATGGCCCAGCCCATGGAGAGAGTCTCTTAGGTATTGTGATATTCACAAGACAAAATATTCTGCTGAGGTGTCACAAGAAGGTGGCCAGCCCCAAAGAGTAAGGAAGACCCTTTGCATGATTTTTCTTTGTTTATAGTGCCCTATAATAACCAGCAGTTTCTTCACTTGGGGTGGGAGGAGGTGTGGTGTTTGAGACTTAGAGCTTTCCTCCAGGTCAGTTGCTCTATTGCAATAAATGGATTCCTACTTTATCTAAAATCTTGGTATGTGAGTTTAATTCTTTAACTGAGGCTATCCAAAAACCAGCTCACCCATGACATTAATCCTCTTGGCTCCATTTATTCAAGAGTATTTGAGTGTCTGCTGTATGCATAGGACTTTGGTACATCCCCTCTTCACTGCACAGGATAGCAGAGTTCACATGATAGCCAAATGGAGATATATGTGAGAGAAATGATTAATAACCAATTATTATTAATTACCAATATCTTGGGGAGATTCAGAGCTCTTCCTTTCTTCCAACTTCCTGATTTTAAAAAGTTCAGTCTCTTGAAGGACATTACTGATAATGAGATTAAATTAACTCTCCTCAGTCTTAGTCAGATTCAACCCAACTTTACAAGGAATTTAATGTAAATTGGGGAAACCTATTGTGTTCTACTTAATCTTGGATTGAAACAGATCCTTTTGACCAGATATCCCGAGGCTGGGAGTAGTCTGGTGTAGAGATAACTTCTTTGTCCAAGAGGGACATGATATCACTCTCAGCCCCTCTTTGAAGGGTATATAAACTGTGAGCCCACCACCATGATTGTCTTTGGGCTAAGAAAGATGTCCAAATGATCATCTTTTTATTAACAACCTGCTGGCCTTATGAATAAAATGATTAAATTTATCCCTCTCAAACCTTTTTAATTATCACATATGAAAGGTAATTGTGGTTTATCATCCATCATTCATCCTCAGGATTTTGCCTATAGTGACTGGAGATACATTTCTCTATAACACACTCCATCCACCTGCCTCCTTTCCTTCACCTTGAGAAAGACAGGTTTGGCTTCAAAGCCAAGGGAGATCTGTGGATCCCATCTGGAAGATCCTGGTCTAGGTCTCTCACTTAAACCTTTGTATTGAGAGCTGAGGAGGGATAGATCACACCTGAAGCCAGCACCCTCAGGGCCTTATCCCAGGAGCCTCTGTAGCCTGCTGTAAAGTCTGTGGACAAAAAAAAAGCAGGAGTTGTGTTTAAGAAATGGAGGGAAAGTATTCCTTCTCTAACTTTGGACTGGAAGAAAAACAGTGGGAGGGAATACTATAGAGTACACCCTAGTAGCTCTGATGTAGGAGGCAAAAAAAGAGGTTAACAGAAAAACCTAAGACCCAAGCTCTAATTCAGATATGAGCTCTAAGAGGGATTCAGATCCCAGTTAAGGGGTAACTTACAAGTCAGGATGCTAAGTTCTCTTACCCACATAAATCAGTACCCATAATGGAAACAGAGGGAGGGAGGCCATGAAGACCTGAGACTATAACAATGATACATTGACAGGCTATTGAAACTTAGACTAGAAATAAAAGAAAAATGAGGATGTTTTGAAACTAAGAATGGGAACCAGAAAGAGACATGTGCAGAAAAGGCCAAATTTGTCCCCAGATTCACCTTATGACATGTAATCCCCCAAAACACATCTCCATGGAAAAAGGTGCCCACCTTGGGGGTTGGCTTAGGACCCCAGGAACTCCAAATTAGGATAAGCCCTCCCCTGTATCTCCCTAAGGTGGAGATTATTATAATGAGACTGATAATCAATTTATCCATACTATAAATATAACTGTCTTTTCTTTCCCTTTTTGAGAGATACCTTTCCACTTTTCTGGTTCTCTCCCTATGATCACTCACAAGTATTGCAATAAAATTTGGGAAACTGAGTCACCGAGTCTTGTAATTCTTTTGGGATAACTCATGATCAATTTGATCACCCTAAGTTCAGCCCACATCAGCTCCAGATCATAGACCAATGTTAAAATGTAACTGAGAGAGAAAACAACAATTATCGATAAGAAGAAATATAAGTTTTATTCAACAAATATTTGTTGAACTCCTATGAAATTTTTAATATTGGGGTATGATCAGTGGGGGAGGAAGAGAGAGGAGTGGGGGGTATGGAGACAAACAGAGAGAGATGGAGAGAGAAAGAGAGAGCCACATACACATACAGATATAGCGAGAGACAGAGGCAGACACAGAGATATGATTATACAAAAAGGGGGCTGGCATTCAAAGGTCCCTGAAAAAGTAGCATCTTTAACATTATTGATGGGAATTTTGGTGAACCCTTTTCTACGTCTGTTTTCTATGTCTGATTCTTTGGTGGATGTCTAAGGACTCAAACATGAGAGAAACAATCTGGAAGGCTTGCAAGTTCTTCCTTCATAAAACCTGAGTTCAAATCCAAATGAAGGGCTTAAACTGGAAAATCTCTCTGAGGCCCCTCCTTGATCTATGTAATTTTACTCCCTGACTGGAGAATTCACTTTGAATTCCGGAATCTGTGGTCTCCAACTAGTTCAGCTACTAAGTTCCTGGCCTCCCACAGACAGCAGCTCCTATATGCACACAACGGTCCTGATCTGTGGCCTTCCAGATGCTTCTCCCCTTCTGTCTGATTACTCTCATGTAAAATATGCTAAAGAAAAGCCTTATTAATGTCCACAAAGGACTGTCATTCTACAAATGACCTTGTTTGTGCTTTCCTCTTTCAGATTAATCTCTTGAAGGATACTCACCTCATCCAAGTATGCCAACTCGTAACATATTGCTGGTATTGATGTTTGGGCTAGTTCTTTGGATCATATTTCTGTCCTCCAAAGATTTGACAAAGGTTTGAATTGTTTTCTGTTCTAATATTAAATCCAGCTTCATTGACATATTTGTATTAATTTCCTATATATCTTGGATATTAGACACTTCTTGGAGATATTTGATAGCTATTTTTTCTAATTGACTTTCCTTCTTATATTTGCATTGATTTTATTCATGCAAAAGCTTTTCACCTCTATCTAATTGAAGACTAGACAGAGTAAATAGATGCAATTTCTCTAGGTTAGTAACAACTCAGTCCCATTTGAAAACTGGACTATGTGATAGTACTTGGGGAAAGGTTGTTGTCCCTACAGGATATCTACAACCTTGGAAATGGTTTTTTGAGTAGAAACAGATTAATATGATACTACCTTATCTAGCATCTACAGGTGAGGGCATGGACAATATCTTACACTTATCATTCTATCTAACATAATGCCTGACCTAGACTTTAGAACAATTCCTTACTGAGTAATATTGGTATTAAAACCATGAATCCGGCAGCTAGGTGGCACAGTGGATAGAGCACTGGCCCTGAGTCAGGAGGACCTGAGTTCAAATGTGGCCTCAGACACTTGACACTTACTAGCTGTGTGACCCTGAGCAAGTCACTTAACCCCAATTGCCTCACCAAAACAAAACAAAACAAAACTTCTGGAGAAGTTCAAGATCATAAAAAATAATATAAAAACCACCAACAAAAAATAACTTTGCAATTTCTCTGTGTAGAGAAAGAGTGAGCCCCACATGTGTAGTGAAGATTACAGAAATAAGGAGAGGGCTGCCATTGTGTGGCTTGAAAGGAAGCAGAAGACGCTTTTAGCCTTTTCTGCCCATACCCTTCTCTAAGGGAGACTTTCATTCCTGCCAGGAGGGAAAACAGGAGAGAGGCCATTCTACTTTCCTCAGAGAGAAGGAGTACCAGATTAGGATCATGGCTATCTGCTCCCTTAAATATTATTAGTTTAGAGGATATGATCAAGTTTCATCTAACTGCTGATTGCCTTTTCATGTTTTGAGGGAAAGAGGACCCCAAGACTTACATCCAAATCTTGACTGCTTCTCCATCAAATACCAATTCCACAATGTACATGCATAGCACTTAGCAAAGAAACCCCTTCATTCAAAAGGTAGTAAAACAGAAATCAAAGATGTTATATACAGGATAAGATGTACCACACAATGTAGAATGAAGGATCTCTCCTATTGAGAGTGAGATGATTCAACTTAACCAAGAGATAAGTCCCTAGATCTCACCGAAGGGGAAACTGTCCATCCCTGGATCCTTGAAGAGCCCTGAAGTTTGACAGGAAGTCCACCTGCCCCTCCTGTAGGGCAGCTCCTGTATTTCCACCAAATAAGGAGAGAGTTCCATACCAATGAGTTTTGGAACGGGTTACATCTGTAGAACTACTTGGTTAGTTTGTCTTGGGCAAACTACTCCTACATATATGACTTTAGCTGAGGCATAATAGATTCTGTTCCAATATTTTCTTTTAACTCTGTGTAAATCTTTATGTTTCAGATGTTTCAGAATATTATTGGATTCTGCTTTTTAATTCATTCTATACTGTTATGCTCTTCCTGCTTTGAGGATTAGTTCCCTCAATTAAAGTACTTTACTCTAATTTATGGTGAAAATACAGTACTTGCCCCAAACTTTTGTGTCTGTAGACTGGGACCACCAGATAGCTCTGAGGTACAAGGTCTTCCAATTTTTAAAAACTCTTAGATTCTCCTGTTGGTCTGTGCAAATGAATGATTGGGAAAAAGATGCTAGGGTAATCTATGCCTAGGTCAAGTCCATTGTCTCTCACAACCTTTTTATATGGAAAATGAGCTACTAAAAGTCTCATATTCTGTACAAGGTATAGAGTGAGCTACTCACATCTGAAGTGAGGCATATGCAGTCTAAGTGGCACATAGAATGTTCCAGTCACACTATCTCCTTGACTTGCCCCTTAGGACCTAGAAATTTGCTAAAGTGTGAAGACACACCTTTACAACCCAAAGGAATTCTAGCCGGCCCCCCTCTTCCTGTTAAATTCTGAGTCTAACCTGTTGTGAATTGGCAGTCTCTTTGGAATATGCAAATTATAGAATTTTATTCACTCTGCATTCAGTTGTGTATCAAAATCTGGACAATTGAAATTCTTCAGCTGTATGGTTTTTCCCATGTGGAGAATTAAGCCACACTCTCTTTAGTGATTATGAGTTTCTTTTAGAAGGCTCTGTAATGTCCCAGGATTTGATATAATGTTTTTTAAAAAGTGTATATATTATATAATACACCCATATATAAATATATATAGATATATACCCATGTATACACACATGCAAATGCATATAGTATATATCTATATATGCTCACATATAATACACATGTTTTACATATGTGTGCATATGGATGTATATATGCATACATACATATACGTGTGTGTGTGTGATATGCACACATACGTATAAGCATGGACTCATTCTGGAAATACTTATTTAGATTATTTAAACATTATGTTTGAAAAGAAAAAAAAATTATTTACAACCTAAAAGACTTCCTGGAGACAAATCTACTAGCAACAAAGGTTCTTTCAAGAAGAGCTAGATAGGTCCCAAAGCGATGATTTCTTAATTCTTGGGAAAACAATGTGTGCATAAAACTGGGTAATAGTCATAGCTTGAATCTTTTTTTTTTTGAATCTTAATGTAAAAAGCACAAGCCACCAAAAAGAGATAGAAATAAAGTGTTGTATTGAAAATATTACGTGTGGTGGTTGTATTTAAAAATATAAAATAAAGTTCAATGAAAGAGAAAAAAAAGATTGCAAGCAGACCTAAGGAGACTCCCCAAGGAGATCCTCAGGTTTCAAATTCAGAGAACAATACCAAGGAAACAAAAGGGAAGTAGAAAAGTATGGGAGAGTTGTCAGATCCAGAGCCAAACTCTTATCTTTGTCAAATGTATTTAGTATTCAGTATTTGGCAAAATTTACATATTTTCAATATAAAATAGAGCAATTATATTTAATCTTATTAGGAAAAATAAGTTAAATACAGTGACATTTAAAAAATTATCTCCTTTGAACAACATAAATAAAAATTAGAATTAAAAACTGGTGAGAATCAAGGTAAAATCTGGTAATTATAATATTAAATGTCAATTAACTACATCCCCACATAACAAAGGAAAGGTTATGGAGTAGATTAAAAGAATTCAACACTATGTCCAGGAAATATACCTAATGCAAAGAGATTTACACAGATTTAAATTGTAAGGCCGGTTAAAAATAGAATAAAAAAGAAAATAACCAATAGAAAAAGTAATAGGTTGAGACAATTCTAATTCTTTTTGGTGACCTCCAGAATCTGTAATGATAGGGGACTAGGATGTACTGCCTCTATCATTGTGTACCCCATAATAATGTGGGAATACACTGGGATAGTCACACTGATGTCCAGTTGAAGCTTTGGAGAAAAGAGTCTTGTCACCCCAATTAGTCTGAATGTCCTTGTGTCCATTTTTCACCTGGTTATACTGACTTGGGCCATGATTAGTATGTCATACAGGTAGATGTGGCAGTCAATTCTAGATGTCTGATAGGACCTTCCAGTCTATCTCTTTCTGAGTTTCCTTGGATAAATTGCTCAGAAAAAAATTACCAAAACTTTGCATTCCTATATGATAATGCTGAAAGTAGTCTATACCTTCTACTCTACCTCTACTTCTTTCTTTTTTAAGAGCTAAACAGAAGCATTTATATTTGACGCTAAAATCAATGGGACCTTTTGAATTTTTGGAGTAATATGAACTTTATAAACATCACCTTAGCAGCTACATGGAGAATGATTTGGAAAGGGGAAAGAGGGAAAGGGACTAATTCAGAGGCTACTGGAATAGTCCTGGGGAAGGGAATAACATTTAGATAACACCTACTATGGGCCAGGCACTATGATTAAGTGCTTTATAAATAGTATCTCATTTGATCATCATAACAATTTTGACAGGTAGGTAATGTTATTATCTCCTTTTACAGTTGAGGACACTGAAGCAGACAGAGACTGTGACTTGCTGAGGATCACACAGCTAATTAGTGTCTGAGGTCTGAATCCAGGGCCAGAGCTCTATTCACTGTGCCACCAGGTGGCCACCTCTAGGCAAGAGGTTTGTGAAGACTAGTACTAGGGTGAGAGTTGTGTAACTAGAAAGAAGAGGACAGATGGAAGAAATGATGAGAAGAGACTTCAGGGAGCCAGGATGGTGGAATAAACAGGAAATCATCTGATCTCTCCCAAATTTACCTCTAACAACTATAATATAGTGACTTAAAATGAATTCTAGAAAGACAGAACCAACAAAAAGATGGGGTGAAAAAATTTTCTAGCCCAAGCTAACTTGGAAGGTTAACAGGAAAGGTCTGTATCACAGATAGAAAGGGAGCACAGTTGAAGGCAGGTGGTATCCCAGCAAGGCAGAAGTAGGCCCTGCTTCATCAAATCATCAGGAGGCCCCCAGCTCCAGCCCCCTCACAGTTAGTGAGCAAGGCTCTGCAACCCTGATATAGCAGCTGGCAAGAGGCCAGGGTCAATCCTCACCCCCACCCCATTCCATCCTCGGAGCAGCACCAGGCCCCCTGTGGGTCCCAGTGTTACACCAGACAAACAGCCAGACCTCCTCATCTACTCCCCATATTATGGGCCCTGGTGCAACATTGGGCCTTCCCCCTACCCTTGCAGGTTATAGCACCAAGTAAGCAGCCAGTCCCCCTCCTCCTATGGTCCCCATGCAGTGTTAGGCAAATGGCTAGCCCCACTCCCTATCCCCCACAAAGCTATGGCACAGCACCAGGTTCCCCTATGGCCCTGGGGCAGCAGCAGCCCCTAGAAGCTCAACAGCACAATATCAGATAAGTTGCCAGCCTCCTGTGGCACCTGTATAACACCAGATTGGCAGCCAGGGCCTATAGTACTTGGCACTAGAAGCTTGAGACAGAGCTCTCTTCACCCCAGGAGCAGAACTCAACCATAAAAGTCATGATATAGATTGGAAATAATCAGCAAAAAACAAACAAACAAACAAAGAACTTGACCATAGAAAGCTATTTGGGTAACAGAAGGTCAAATACAAACTCAGAATAGGACAACAATTTTAAAATGCCTACATTCAAAGCCTCAAAGAAAAATAAGAATTGGTCTCAGGCCCAAAAAGAGCTCCCAAAAGAGCTCAAAAAGGACTTTAAAAAATCAAATAAAAAAGGTAGAAGAAAAGTGGGGAAAAGAAATGATAATGATATAAGAGAATCATAAATAAAGAGTCAACAGCCTGATAAAGGAAGCACAAAAAAATGGACAAAAATATGTACAAAAAGTTACTGAAAAAAACCAACTCCTTAAAAATTAGAATTGGACAAGTAGAAGCTAATGACTCCATGAAACATGAAGAATCAATCAATCAATCAATCAAACAAAAAAGAATGAAAAAAGTGAAGAAAATGTAAAATATCTCCAGGAGAGATAATCTAAAAATTATTGGACTACCTGATATCCATGATCAAAAAAGGGAACTGAACATCATGTGTCAGGAAATTATCAAAGAAAACTTCCCTGATAATCTGGAAACAGAAGGCAAAATAAACAATGGAAATGATCCACCAATCATCTCTTGAAAGAGATCCCGAAATAAAACCCCCCAGGAACATTGTATACAAATTCCAGAACTCCTACATCAAGGAGAAAATGTTGCAAGTACTCAGGAAGAAACAATTCAAATGTTGTAGTGCCACAGTTAGGATTACACAGGATTTAGCAGCTTCTATGTTGAAGGATTGGAGGATTTAGAATATGATATTCTGGAAGGCAGGGCTAGGACTACAAACAAGAATCATCTACCCAGCAAAACTGAATATAATACTTCAGGGGAAAAATGGTTATTCGATGAAATAGAGGACTTTCAAACTTTCTTAATGAAAAAACCAGAACTGAATAAAAAAACTGATCTTTAAATACAAGATTCAAGAGAAGCATAAAAAGGTAAAAAGGAAAGAGAAAACATAAGGAATTCAATAAAGCTAAACTGCATCCCTACATTGGAAGATGAATCTTATAACTCTTAAGAACTGTATCACTATCAATGCAGTAGGGAGTATACACAGAGGGTGTGGGTATAAGGTGACTTTGAAGGGATATTAAAAAAAGTGAGAAAGGGGATGACACTGAGAATAGAAGGAAGGGAGAGATAGAATGAGGTAAATAATTTTGCATAAGGTATGAAAGACCTATTACAGTGGAGTGCAAGATTGGAGGAGGGCAGTAGGCATTACTTGAACCTTAATCTCATCAGAATTGGCTCAAAAATACATAATCAGTTGGGTATAAAAATCTGTCTTACCCTATAGGGAAGTAGGAGGGAAACGATTAAGAAAAGGGTGTGACTGACAGAAGGGAAAGTAGATTGGAAAAGGTGGTGGTCAGAAGTAAAGCACTGGTGAGTAGGGAAAGGGTGACAGGAGAGAGAAAGATAAACAGGAGGAAAAATAAGATGGAGATACATACACATTTAGTAATCATAATTGAATGTGAATAGGATGAACTCACCCATAAAATAGAAGTGGATGGCAAAGTGGTTTAAAAAACAGAATGCTGCAATGTGTTGTTTACAAAAAATACACTTGAAGGAGAGAGACATACACAGAATAAAGGTAAGGGGTTGGAGCAGAATCTATTATGCTTCAGCTGAAGTAAAAAAAGCAGGGGTAGCAGTCATGATCTTAGACAAAGCAAAAGCAAAAATAGAACTAACTGAAAGAGATAAGGGGGCGGCTAGCTGGCGCAGTGGATAAAGCACTGGCCCTGGATTCAGGAGTTCCTGAGTTCAAATCTGGCCACAGACACTTGACACTTACTAACTGTGTGACTTTGGGCAAATCACTTAACCCCCATTGCCCCGCAAAAAACAAAAAACAAAAAAACCCCCCCAAAAACAAAGAAAGAGATAAGGAAGGAAACTAGATCTTGTTAAAAGATACCATAGACAATGAAGTAATATCAATATGAAACATATGCACAAAGTGTTATAGCATCCAAATTCTTAAAGGAAAAGTGAGTGAATTACAGGAGAAAAATAGACAGTAAAACTATATTAGTGGGGAACCTCAACTTTTCCCTCTCAGAAATAGATAAATCTTATCACAGAATGAATTAGAAAGAAGTTAAAGAGATGAATAGAATTTTAGAAAAATTAGATTTGATAGACCTCTGCAAAAAATTGAATGGGGCTCATCAGTACATGACACATACACAAAAATTTATCATGTAGTAGGACATAAAAACTCAAAGTTAGAAGAGCCAAAATATTAAATGCATCCTTTTCAGATCATAATGCAATAAAAATTACATTCAATAAAGGTGAGTGAATGATAGATTAAAAATTAATTGGAAGCTAAATAATTTAATCCTAAAGAATGAGTGGGTAGAAGAAAAAAATCATAGAAACAATCTACAATTTCATTAAAGAGAATGACAATGATGAAACAGCATACCAGAATTTATGGGATGCAATTAGAGTAGTATTTAGAGGAAAATTTATATCTCTAAAATCTTAAAATAAAATAATAATAGTAATAAAATAGAGATATAGCAGATCAATGGATTGGGCATCTAACTAAAAAAAAGTAGAAAGAGAACAAATTAAAAATCCCCAATTGAACACCAATTTGGAAATTCTGAAAACCAAAGGTGAGATTAATAAAATGTAAAGTAAGAATACTAGAGAGCTAATAAATAAAACTAGGAGGTGGTTTTATGAAAAAAAATCAATAAGATAGATAAATCATTGGTTGTTAATTCAATTTAAAAAAGGAAGGAAGAAAACCAAATTACTAGTGTCAAAAATTAAAAGAGAGAATTCACCACCAATGAAGATGAAATTTAAAGTAATTATTAGGAACTATTTTGCCTAATTATATGCCAATAAATCTGATGATCTAAGTGAAATCAATGAATATTTACAAAAAATACAAATTACTCAGATTAACAGAAGAGAAAACAGAATACTTAAATAATCTCATTTTAGAAAAAGAAATAAAACAAGCCAACAAGGAATTCCCTATGAAAAAATACCCAGAGCTAGGTGGGTTCATAAGTGAATTATATTGAAAATTTAAAGAACAATTAATTTCGATACTATATAAACTAATTGGAAAAAATAGGCAAAGAAGAAATCCTATCAAATTCCTTTTATGACACAAATATGGTACTGATACCTAAACCAGGAAGAGCTAAAACTGAAAGAAAGCTACAGATCAATTTCCCTAATGAATATTAGTGAAAATATTTTTGTTTGTTTTAAATCTTTTTTTTCCCTTTTTTTCTTTTGGGGCAATGAGGGTTAAGTGATTTGCTCAGGGTCACACAGCTAGTAAGTGTCAAGTGTCTGTGGTGAGATTTGAACTCAGGTCCTCCTGAATCCAGGGCCAGTGCTTTATCCACTGTGTCACCTAGCTGCCCCCAGTGAAAAATTTTAAATAAAATATTAGCAAAGAGATTATAACAATATATCACAAGGATCATATGCTATGACCAGGTGATATTTATACCAGGAATGCAAGGCTGATTCAATATTAGAAAACCTATCAACATAATTGATCTTATCAATAACAAAACTAATAGAAATCATGATTATCTTAATGTATGTAGAAAACCTTTTGACAAAATACGGCACCCATTCCTATTAAAAACACTAGAGAGCTTAGAAATAGATGAATCTTTCCTTAAAATGAAAGTTTCTATCTAAAACCATTAGCAAGCATGATCTGTAATGGGAAAAAAGCTAGCAGCCTTCCCTATAAGATCAGGGGTGAAGTTAGGATGGACACCTTATTATTCAATATTATTCTAGAAATGTTAGTTATAACAATAAGAGAAGAAAAAGAAATTGAAAGAATTAGAATAGGCTATGAGCAAATAAAACTCACTGTTGGCAGATGATATGATAATATACTTAGAGAATCTTAGATAATCAATTAAAAAAACTACTTGAAATAATTAACTTTAGCAAAGTTGCAGTATATAACATAAAACTCACATAAATCATCAGTATTTCTCTATATAAACAATAACCCCCAGCAACAAGATATAGACATTACATTTAAAATAACTGTAGACTATATAAAATACTTGAAAGTCTACCTGCCAAGACAAACCCAGGAATTATATGAACATAATTACAAAACACATTCCACACAAATAAAGTCAGATGTAAACAATTGGAAAGCCATAAGTTGTTTATAGATAAGCCAGGCCAATATAATAAAAATGTCAATTCTACTTAAATTAATTTCCTTATTCAGTGCCATACCAATCAAAGTATCAAAAAATTAGTTTATACAGCTAGAAAAGATAACAATTTATCTGGGAGAACAAAATGTCAAGAATATCAAGAGAATTAATGAAAATAATGTGAAGGAAGGTGAACTAGCCATACCAGATCTCAAACTTTATTGTAAAGCAGTAATCATAAAAACTATCTGGTACTGGCTTAAAAAAAAAATAAACTGGTGGGTCAGTGGAATAGATTAGGTCCACAAGACACAGTAGTAAATGACCATAGTAATCTAGTGTTTGATAAACCGAAAGACCCCAGCTTCTGGGACAAGAACTCACTATTTTAGAAAAACTTCTGGGAAAATGGGAAAATATTTTGTATGACAGAAACTAGGTATAGACCAGTATCTTACACTGTATATAACAAGATAAGATCAACATGCGAACATTATTTAGACATAAAAGTTGATACCATAAGCAAATTAGGAGGGCATGGAATAGTTTACCTGTCAGATCTATGGATAAGGGAAGAATTTAGGACCAAAGAAAAGGAAGAGAGCATTATGAAATGTAGAATGGATAATTTTAATAATACTAAATTAAAAATTTTTTGCACAAACAAAACCAATGCTATCAAGATTAAAAGGAGAGCAGAAATCTGGGAAAAATTTTTACAGCCAATGTTTCTGATAAAGGCCTCATTTTTCAAATATATAGAGAACTGAGTCAAACTTATAAGAATAAAAGTCATAAAACAAAATACAAGTCATTCCCCAATTTCTAAATGATCAAAGGATATGAACAGGTAGTTTTCAGATGAAGAAATCAAAGCTATCTAGAGTCATATGAAAAAAATTTCTTTAAATCACCAATGATTTGAGAAATACAAATGAAAATAACTCTGAGGTATCAACCCATACCTATCAGGTTGGCTAATATGATAGAAAAGGACAATGATGAATGTTGGAGGGGATATGGGAAAACTGGGACATTAATGCACTATTGTGAACTGATCCAAGCATTCTGGAGAGCAATTTGGAACTGTGCCCAAAGGGCTTTAAAACTGTGAATACCTTTTGACTCAGAAATACCACTACTAGCTTTATATCCTAAAGAGATTAAAAAGCACAAAGGAGGCAGAGCCAAGATGGCAGAGGAAAGACATTAAATGCACAGAGCTCCTGATACAATCACCCCCAAAACAGCAATAAAAGTACCCCAGGATCAGAAAATCATGCAAAAATATGGACTGAGATTATGGGGCCATGAGTAAAGTCCAACCCCGTGATTGTGCCAACAGAGACCCCATCCACGCCGCCAGAGGAATTTACCCCAGAGCCTCTGAATCAGCTACAGCACCAGTGTCTTCTAGAACTGAGCATGAGGTTGGGTGAGATGGCTGAATGGCTGGCCAGAGGCGGGGACGTACAGGGGTACCAGCAGGATGTAGGGAGGAAGAAATCCTGAGTGGCGGGAGGCCCAGGTTGGGGAGGGGCACAGGCTCATCGAAGCTAAGAACCACACCACAGAAAGCTTTGCTAGTTGGTTGGTTAGTAAATAGGCTTGAGGTTATCTCCAAACCAGAGAATAGGCCAGGCAAGAGTAAAGCCAGCCCTCTCTCAAACCAAAACACCTGGGACCCTCTGAAGCTGGTAACAGTTGTGGAACTGAAAAACAGGGCCCCGCAGCGGAGAGTTTAAAGTCAAGTAAAAGATGAGCAAGCAAAGAAAGTTCAGAATTACAGAAAGCTTCTTCAGCGACAAGGAAGATCAAGGGGCACCATCAGATGAGGAAATCAACCACAGGGCCCTTACCTCCAAAGCTTCCAAGAAAAATATGAACTGGTCTCAGGCCATGGAAGCTCTCAAAAGGGACCTTGATGAGAAAGTAGGAGAGATAGAAGGAAGATGGAGAGAGGGAGGAAAGAATGGAAAGAGAAATGAGAGCGATGCAGCAGTCATGAGAAAAAAGTCAGCAGCTTGAAAAGCCAAATGGAAAAGGAGATTAAAAAACTGATGAAAATAATTGCCTAAGAATTAGGATTGAACAAATGGAAGCTAGTGACCTTATGAGAAACCAAGACACAGTAAAGCAAATCCAATTGAATGAAAAAATAGAGGGCAATGTGAAATATCTCCTTGGAAAAACAGCTGACCTGGAAAATAAATCCAGGAGAGATAATTTGAAAATCATTGGACTACCTGAAAACCATGACCAAAACAAAAGCTTAGACACCATCCTCCAAGAGATTGTGAGGGAACATTTCCCTGATATTCTAGAAGCAGAAGCTAAAATAGAAATTGAAAGAATCCACCGATCACCTCCTGAAAGAGATCCCAAAAGGAAAACCTCCAGGAATATTATAGCCAAATTCCAGAACTGCCAGGCCAAGGAGAAAATATTGCAAGCAGCTTAGAAAAAAGGAATTCAAATACTATGGAGCTCCAATAAGGACAAAGCAAGATCTAGCAGCTTCTACATTAAAGGACCAGAAGGCATGGAATATGATATTCCAGAAGGCAAAGGAACTGGGACTACAGCCAAAAATCATGTACCCAGCAAAAGTTTGTATAATCTTTCAGAGGACAAAATGGGACTTCAATGAAAAAGAGGACTTTCAGGTATTTGTGATGAAAAGACCTAAACTGAATAGAAAACTTGACTTTCAAATACAAGACTCTGGAAAATCATAAAAAGGTTAACAAGGAAAAGAAATCATGAGGGACAATAAAAGATTACAGTCATACATGAGAAAACAATACTTCCAACTCATAAGAACTTTTCCAGTAAGGAATACACAGAGGACACAGGTCTGAACTGAATATGAAGGGATGGTATTTGTAAAGCATTTATTTTTTGTGTATCCTTGTTTTTTGTGGAGCAAACAGGGTGAGTTGTCTGGTGCCTGGGGCTGGATTTGGGCTCTGGGCCTCCTGGGCCTCCTGGGCCCAGAGCTGGTGCTTTGTCCATTGTGCCATCTGGCTAACCCATGATGACATCTTTAAAATAGGGGTGAGGCATAGGAGGAATAGACTGGGGGAGGGGAAAGGGGAGAGATGGTTTGGGAGAGGTAGTTCACATGAAGGAAACAAGAAAAAAGCCTATGGAGGGGAGGGGAAGAGGGGAAAGGAGAGGGGGAGGGAGTGAACCTCGCTATCATCAGAATTGGCTCAAAGAGGGAATAACAAACAAACTCAAGTGGGTATAGTAATATATTTTCGCCCTAAGGAAAAGTGTGAGGAGAAGGAGATGGGGGGTGGGGTGGGGAGAAGAGGGAAAGGAGGGAGGGGAAGTTTCAGGGAGGGAACTGTGAAAAGCAAAACACTTTTGAGGAAGGTGAAGATGTTTTGCATAACAACACATGTATGACATATATTGAATTGTTTGATTTCACAGGGAGAGTTGAGGAGGGAGGGAGGAAAAATAATTTAGAAAACAGAATTAGCTCAAAGGCCTTAACCTCATCAGAGTGGGCTCAAGGAGGGAATAACACACACACCCAATTGGGAAGAGTAATCTATTTAACCCTACAGGAAAGTAGGAGGGAAAGAAGATAAGGAGGGAAGGGTGAATGAAGGGAGGGCAGAGCGGGGGAGGGGGAAGTCAGTAGCAAAACACTTTTGAGGAGGATTAGGACAAAATAAGATAGACAACAGAGTAAATATCATTGGAAAGGGATGGGATGGAGGGAAATAGTTATGATGATTGACTGCAATGGCAAATCGTATGGTGTGGAGAAAATTCTCTGTCAAGTTCAAGGTACTATAGAAAAATTATGATGAACAGGATGCTATCAGAAAAACCTGGAAAGACCCACATGAACTGAAACAGAGAGAAATGTACTGTATACAAAATAATAGCATTAGTGTAAGATGATCTGCTGTGAAGCATGTGGTTATCTTCAGCAAGGCAATGATCCAATATAACTCTGAAGAACTTATGAAAATCACAGTCCATCTACAGAGAAAGAACTGATGGTATCTGAAAACAGGCTGAAACACATTTTTTTTTTTGACAGTTCCTTAATCTGAAGTTTTGTTTTTATCTGTTTTCTCTCACAACCTAGATAATGTAGAATTATTTTCCATGACTACTCATGTATAATTTATGTTGAATTGTTTGAGTTCTTGGGGGGGGAGGGGAGGGAAGAAGAGAAGTTGGAACACAAAGTTTAAAAAAAATTTGATGTCAAAATTTGCTTTTACATGTAATTTGGAAAATAAAAGTCTAAAAAAAAAAGCACAAAGGAAAAAGACCCATATGTATAAAAATATTTATGGCAGCTCTTTTAGTGGTGCCAAAGAATTGGAAATTTAGGGAATGTCCATCAATTGGGTATGGCTGAATACATTGTATTGGTATATGATTGTGATGGAATACTATTGTTTTGTAAGAAATGATGATCAGGATACTCTTAGCAAAACCTGGAAAGATTAACATGGGTGCAAAGTGAAGTGAGTAGAACCAGGAGAACATTCTACATACTAACAGCAACACAGTATGATGACCAACTATGAATGATTTAGCTATTCTCAGTTATTCAGTAACCCAAGATAATTTCAAATGACACATGAGGAAAAATGCTATTCACATTTAGAGAGAAAACTGATGGAGTATAAATGTAGATCAAAGCATACTATTTTCACTTTTTTCATTTTTGTGTGATCTGTTTCTTCCACAACATGATTGATATGTAAATATGTTTTACAGCATTACATATATATATATATATATATATATATAATCTATATCAAATTGCTTACACTCTTAGGGATGGAGAAACTTTGGAACTCAAATTTTTTTCAGTGGATGTTAGTTTGTATCTACATGTAATTGGAAAAAATAAAATGTTAAAAAATAAAAGATAAAAAGAGATGAGAAGAATAAAACAATGTTTACTAAGTAGGTACTTAATAAATACTTGTTGAATTAATGCATGCATTAAGGAATTGATATAAAATATTTGCCACAAATAGGTAATACCAATGGCCTAGAAATTGCCCTAGCTAGCAACCATTTGATCTCCTTAGCAAGTAGCATCCAATGGCAACACCAGTTTATGATATAAACTCATTTGTAAAATCTTACAGTGACTTAAGGCCTTATAGATGGAGAACTATGAGCACTATCAGCTCATAAAATAGTTAAAGGCAGTAAGGGAAAATATATTTACAGAATATTTTTCACAAAACCCAATTAAAGTACATTATCCCAAGAGAATTTAAAGATCAAAGAATAACAGATAGTTTGAGGGAACCTCAGTGGACATCTAGTCCAGTGCATACACAAAAGGAATACCACCAGAACATAGCAAACAAATCATCATTCAACCTTTATGTGACAGTAACTAAGGAAAGTGGACCTACCACTTCACCAGGCAGCCCATTTCATGTTTTGGACAGCTCTAATTGATAAGAAGTTTTTCTTGATATCAAGCCTCAATTTTCCTCCTTTCAACTTTTTTTCTTTTTCTTATTCTTTTTTTTTTTTGTGGGACAATGAGGGTTAAGTGACTAGCCCAGGGTCACACAGCTAGTGTCAAGTGTCTGAGGCTGGATTTGAACTCAGGTCCTTCTGAATCCAGGTCTGGTGTTTTATCCACTGTGCCACTTAGCTGCCCCTGTCAATATTCTTCTTAAACTATAGTGCTACAAGCAGAGCATGATACTTCAGATGGGGTCTGCTTGAGAGTGGGACAGTGGGACCATCACCTCCCTTTTCAGGAACTTCTGCTCCTTTTAATGGAGCTTGATATTGTAATAGTTGTCTTGGCTTCTGTATTACACTAGTAACTCATACTGAGTTTGGAGGTCACCCCCCTCCCCCCCAGATCTTTTTCATAAAACTACTGTCCAACCCAGCTCACACTTCTGTAGTTGATTTTTTTTGTGCATCCAAGTGTAAGAATGAAACTTAAAATAGACAAAAAAAAAAAAGGAAAACCAGCATCAAGATCTCTATTACAACACTTAGCACAGGGCCTAGATCATAATTGGAGTTAGCTTAATAAATATTAGTTCACTGACTGACTGATTTGAAGACATTTTTAATGTGGAAATTGGGATTTCAAATAACAAATGCAGTATAAGCCTCCATGACTAACCATGACTTTTTATATGAAGCAAAAAAACAGAATAAAGGAAATAGCTCTGAGAAAAAGAAAACAAGAAAAATGATCTTACAGGGTCTATTTTCAGAGAGGCATGGGGAGGGAAGGTTGGGGAAAGAATATACTTTTCAGAGCTTCTCTCAGTCTTTGTGTAGGTGATTGCCAATGTCCGAATCAGTCTGAGTTCTTTGTTCCAAGATGCCTATGGAAAACTGACAGTCGACCATAGTGTCTCCTTTCTCTACATGTTCTTGTAAGACTAGGATAGAGAGGTCCCCTCAGAAAGAGTGTCATGAATATCTGTTTATTTGTGGCTAGTAGGTTTCCTCTGCTGGACAGGCCAGCTGGAATCACTAAGAGTAGTTGTAGGGCTTGGCTTGGTTAGGTAAGTGAAGGAGAAGGCCTCTCATGTCCCAGGCTCTGGGTCCTAGATCTGATGGTTCAGGACAATTGATCAGGATTCCTGTCCAAGGCAGAGCAAAACAATCCAGTAAATCAAAATGAGTTCAAGTGAGCCAGAGGCCAACTTTTATATTCCATGTGACTTAGTGTAATTCAAAGTAGCCACACCTAGAGGGCAATGATGAAATCAGAGCTGCAAGCCAAAATATTTCCAGTGAAATAGGCAAGAAGGAGCCTCTAACACCAGAACATAAAGTAGAATCGAAAACATCTGAGGCAACTTGATTTACTCTGGCAATTTGATGTATCTTGCTCACTTTTAAAATAGGGTATGTATGTGGTCCATTCCCAAGGCTCTTCTGATCCAGCAGCCCAAGGAGGGCCCTCATTTTTACCTGCTGGTATGGACAAAATTACAATAGACAAGAATAGAGAAAACATACTGTTCAGATAAAAAGACAGAGCTTGAAGGAAAAACATGGAGTCCAACCAATACTCAACTTAGCCATGCTCCATTGATCTCGCCTTCTATTCCATTACTCACCACCTCAGATTGATTCTTCTTCATGCCACCCAACTTCCAATTTGTACTTCAGCCCTCTGGATGTCATCACTCCAGAGCAACTCTACTTTTGGACTGATCTTTGGATAAACTCTCTTAATTCAGGATCCATACTCTTCCATCTTCTCAAGAGAGAAATGTACTCAACTCTCAGGATTGACATTATCATCAGCATGTGATGAATAAGCTCCTCTTCTTCCTTACAGGAATATGACTAAAACCATCTACTTGATGTGAACTGGTTTTTTATTTTTTAATTTAAAAAAATTATTTTTTGTGAGGCAATTGGGGTCAAGTGACTTGTCCAGGGTCATACAGCTAGTGTCAAGTGTCTGAGGGCAGGTTTGAATTCAGGTCCTCCTGAATTCAGGGCCAGTGCTTAATCCACTGCAGATGTGCATTGTTTTTGATGGCTTACTTCTTCATTATTCTGAATATGACATAGCTGTGTTAGGGCTTGAAGAAAAGAGGCAACCAGCTAACTGCTCTGTTAGTTAGATTTCTAAAGATCACAAGCAAGTCAATCTAGACCTGTGATCTAATTAAGACCCTTAATGAGGAACTATTTCCTTCCTTGAATTTTTAAAATATATATTATATTTTCCCCCAATTACATGTGAAAACAATTTTTTTAAACATTTGGTAAAGTTTTGAGTTCCAAATTCTATCCCTCCCTTCTTACCGTCCTTCCTCCCTGAGATGGTGTCAGGACCCCCATGCCAAGACCACCCCACTCTTTTTGCTTCTCCTCTTTTACCATGTTTTACAGAGCTAAGACACAATGAGCAAGCTGTGCCTTGAGCATGACATAACAACAGTCCTTTGTGTTCACCCTCTGGATGATCTCAGCCACAGCATAATCCCAGAATTGTTTCTCATCAGCTCTAGGTGGTCCCCAATCTCAGACAAGCACCTGTAGTACTCCTGTTTCCGTCATGAAGACCTGATATGAATTAAACTTGTGTCATTGTTGCCATTACACCTCCTTGTCAGGCCTACTGCTCACTGCATTGCCACTAGTATATGTATTGAGATTCACTCACACTAAAGCAGGTCTCCTTGGTATCAGAGGAGCCCCTGGCACATTGTGTCTAGTTTACCTCCTCCAATGGAATAAAGAAAGCTTATAACCACTGTTAACTATTTGGTTTTATTTTGTTTTGTTTTTAGAGTTAACTGCGGTTGTGATAATCCGTGTGAGCTCTGGTTTGTGTTTGTTGGTTTTTTTTTTTAGCATTAACAGCAATTCCATGGCTGCTGTGGCTCTCTGGTGATTTGTTTTTCAAAGCTGGAGCACTCCTTCTGTGAGCTCTCTGGAGTTTTTTTTTTTTTTTAAGAGTTCACAGGTGACTGTGTGACCTCTGTGACTCTTTGGTCATTTGTTTTCAGGGTTGACATAAACAATCAGATATAGGTTATATGTGTGCATTCATGTGAAATATTTCCATATGAGTCATTTTGTACTAGAAGACTTGAATAAAAAATGGAAAAAAGAAAGTGAAAAATGTCATGCTTCAATCTATTCAGACAATGTCAGTTCCTTCTCTGGAGGAAAATAGTATGCATCATCATGAGTCCTTTGGTGAGAATAGTTAAGTTATTCACAGTTCTTCATTCTACAATATTACTGTTACTGTGTGCAACATTCTCCTGGTTCTGTTCACTTTACTATACATCAGTTCATGCAAGTCTTTCCAGGTTTTTCTGAAATCATCCTGCTTGTCATTTTTTTTAAGCGGGGCAATGGGGGGTTAAGTGACTTGCCCAGGGTCACACAGCTAGTACTTGTCAAGTGTCTGAAGCTGGATTTGAACTCACATCCTCCTGAATCCAGGGCCAGTGCTTTATCCACTGCATCACCTAGCTGCCCCTTGTGCCACCTATCTGACCCTGTCATTTCTTATAAAACAATACTCTATCACAGTCATATACCCAGCTTGTTTTGCCATTTCCCAATCGATGGACATCTCTTTGATTTCCATTTCCCATCCTTGAATTTAACCTGCTCCCCTAAATTTCCAACGGTGTTGACAGAAACATTAGGTAGAATAGACATCTCATCCTTACCAGATGACCTGCTAGAGTTGTTTTCCCCTAGTGCCTGGATGTGAGATAGGAGCAAGCATTCATAAAGTACCCCCTATATGTCAGGCACTTTGCTAAGCATTTTAATAAATATTAGCTCATTTGATCCTCACAACAACCTTGGAAGGGAGGAATCTCTATTTTACAGCAGAGGAAACAGCAATCAAGTGAGCTTTTAAGTGGCTCAGATTGGATTTGAACTCAGGCTGTCTTGACTTTAATTCTAAAACTGCTATCCACTGCCATTTAGCTGCCACCACCCATACACATATAAAGGAGCAATTTTTTGGAGGCTGATCTCCTCTCCTTCCCCCCAATCAATTTGATGAAATTATGGGATGATGAACATTTGTTTGGAAGGTGAATTGAAGTTCCCTCAAGAGAATGGGACCACCACAATCGGCCCTTTTGGACATTGAAGATTAAGGATGAGTAGTTGAGTCTTAGCAATTAGGAATGAATAATTGTCTTGCGTTTATATGGATCAGTTGACTGGCTCTACCTTCCAGCTCTAAATATACATCCTGGGATAGGTTGGGATATAGAGAGTCATCCCTTAGGGCTAAGCATATAAAAATGGAGTTTTCACTTTAGAGTTGGTCCTTTTCCATTTACAAAGAGGACTGTGGAAGGCTGAGGACAGAATAGAAACAGGGTGGTGCTTGGAGGGAAGGGGGTGGAGTGAACCTGTGCATTGGTATACTATTATCCATCATTCTCCCCTCCCCCAACAGGTACTAACTGACCTCTGAGACTCAGTTTCAGAGAGGGCAGCAGTTTGGCAGTATTGGATTATCGGTTGTTCCTAGATCCCAAGTTCTTAGATTATAAATTCATGAACTCAGTCCTGGAAAGGTAGTGGCAGAGAAATATTCAGTTAATTATTGCATCATTTGATCAATATTGCATATTATTATTAATAATATTAATAATTGATATGAATATTATTTATATTGTAGTTCTTAACTGTATGGTTCCAGGACAGGGGAACCATTTGGTCAGGAGTCAAGAGTTTCTGAAACCCAACTAAAGAGAACAGGAAAGTTTCTGAGCTGTACCAGTCTTAGGGTTATTTCTAGGGCAGCCACAAACTGGAGAATTTGTAGAGCCAGAGTCCCAGAGAGAAGAGGGGGATTTCCTGACGGTGTTGTGTTCCTGAAGAGTTCAAGGACCCAGCCTTCCAGAGAGAAAAAGGAAAGTCACAGATAGCACCCATCTATGTTTGCCTTTCTAATAACCCCAAGTTCCAACCTCTTGAGAGGAAGGGGATTTTGTTTATGGACATGCAGCTAGAGATGCGACAATAACACAGGGCAACAAAAGAAGTGGGCTTTGGTCTCCTCTGTATCCTAAACTTATTTGAATTAAACAGGTCGATTGGGAAGGGGGCTGCCCCTGTGATGAAGACTCCCTATAAAGCTAGGTCTATAATTTTTTAAAATAAAAAAAAATTTCAAGTTTTGAGTTCCAAATACTATCCTTCCCTTTCTTCCCTCCCCCTCCCTGAGAAAGTAAGCAATAAGATATAGCTTATAGATGTGCAATTATGTAAAACATTACCATATTAGTCATTTTGTATAAGAAAACTTGAATAAAAGAAAAAATGAAAGAAAGTGAAAAATAGCATGCTTCAGTCTGTGTTCAATTAATATCAGTTCTTTCTCTGGAGGTAGATCATTTTATTGTTGAGAATAGTTGTCATTCACAGTTCTTCAACAAACAATATTGCTGTCACTGTGCACAATGTTCTCCTTGTTCTGTACATCAGTCCATATAAGTCTTTTCAGGAAGATAGGTCTATAACTAAGGGGACCCACAATAGTTCCAGCCAGCCAGCTTACCCTTTTAGATCCATAGAAATTCATGCCAAAAGATATTCATACTAAAGTAAAGCCAGGTTCTGTCATTTGTTTCTTGTTTCAGTTTTGGCCTGCATTAGACTTTCCTATCTCCCTGTATCACTGGGATACTTCCAAGAAACCCTTGTGCCCTGATGTATCATTTACTACAGCCACAGCACCCACAGAAACTGATCTGCAAATTAAAAAAATCAGGGAGCAGCTAGACCAGCTCATCCCACACAGACCATTCTCCCATGTGAACACCACCACCAGTGCAGCCCACAGTGTGGCCACTATCTTTAATGCTAAAGCTACCTACTGCAGCGGGGATCAGCTAGACATCCTATTGGAGGTGAGAGACTTCTTAGGGCAAAGGAAGAAATATGGAGGAGACTTCTTAAGGGCCAGGATTTCTTCCCCAGAACTGAAGGCAGGAGCTTCAGGAAGAGTGACTGACTTCAACAATGGCACCTACCTTGTCAGCTTCACTTTATTCTGGGTGGGCAGAATCTCTGTGTCTCTTCTACTCATCCACCCCAGTGAAGGGGTGTCTGCCCTTTGGAGAGCAAGGAATATGGGCTATGATAAGGTGATTTTCACAGGCCAATTTGCCAATGGCACATCCCAGGTCTTCACTGAATGTGGCCTGGTTCTAAACACAAGTGCTGAATTGTGCCAGTACCTGGACCAACGAGATCAGGAAGCCTTCTACTGTGTGAAACCTCCACAAGTGTCTTGTGATGCACTGGCCCAGCTGAAATCTAAGAATAAGGAAGTTTCTTATCTCAGCAGCCTAGAGAAGAGCCTCTTTGTCAGGTAAATAAACCTTTTTGGAGCCCCTAGGGACCATATGTAGATTTAAAGTTCTATGAAAGCACTTGTATGTTAGAATTTTATATAGAGTTGCTTTTTAGAAGGTGGATCTGAATATGCTTTGGGATGAATACAGGCAGTGACTGTCCTTTATCAGAATCTAACATTTGCTAAATAGCCTGAAATGGTGGTTGTAGTTTATAAAGAGCCTGACTTCTAGCCCTAGCCCTGAAGCTCCCCACTCCACCTGTCCCCTGTCTCCTACCCTTTAGATGAAAGTGATCAGGGTTAGAAACTCTCTAAAGTCTGGTTCTTGAAGTGTACTATTTCTTTTTGATTTCCAGACTGAAAGGTAATTTTTGTTCCTCTCTTTTGAAGGTCCAACATGGGAATGGAAATTATGAAGAATTTTAGTTCCATTGAAGTCTCCAGTTGTAACAGTAAGCCTTTTCTTTGCTGTGGTGCATAATATTTGATCCCTTTAAAAGACATCATCATTCTTCATTATTATTCATTATTTGCACAAATCTCTGCCTTACAGGAGTCTTGCTAGTCTTGTTTGTCTGCTTCTGAGATGAAGTGACTATCTCTAGATGAAATTCACTTGCACATCAAAAATTGTATTTCCCATACTTTATACCAGACTCAATACTCTTATTTACCTGAAGCAGTCTATAGATTTCCTCCCTTCTCTCTATACTTAACAAGTAGCAGGGAAATGCTGAGATTGTATTAACCTATAGTGGTGACTTACAAATACTCCAAATGCCAGAAGAATTAGAGAGCATGCTGGAGTGAAAGTACTCCTTTAACTTTTTTGTTGGTTTTCTTGTTTTGTTTTGTTTTAGAAAAAGAAAACAACTTTTCATACTTGGCAAAGTCTTAAGAGACAAAGGATCCAACAGACTGATGCTTCCTATCTGAATTATATTCAGGATGAAGGTTCTCTCCTCCATTTTACCTCTTTGTAAGCCAATAACACAAACTCACAACCACCTGGAATCTGTATTTCCAAGGAGAATCAGCTGTGCAGTCCCTCTTGGTTCTGTCCAAAGATCCACCATACACCGCTTCTCTCTCTCCTCCTCTCTCACTCTTCCTTCCTGCCTCTCCCACCATAAGGGAGATTCCTAGCCATGCTGAGTCTCCAATTAGTTCAACATACCCCCGGCCTGTCCCCATTATAATTTGGCCAGGCCCATATGGGCCTGGGGGAACTCCTAGGTGGGGCTTTTCAAGGTTACATCTTTTCAGTCTGACCATGATGAAACAAAGATGGGGTCATGGAAATCACAATTAATTCCTTTACAACTTCCTCTGTTACCTTGGGCAATTCATTTAACCAATCTGATTCTCAGGTTCCCAATGAATTCTAATGGCCCCATCCAGGTCTAAATCTATGATCCATGATCTACTTAAGTAAGTGTCACTTAAACATCAAGACCAATACTTTTTTTTTTCTTTTTCTGGGCAATGAGGGTTAAGTGACTTGCCCAGGGTCACACAACTAGTTAGTGTCAAGTGTCTGAGGCCAGATTTGAACTCAGGTCCTCCTGAATCCAGGGCCGGTGCTTATCCACTGTGCCAAATAGCTTCCCCCTAAGACCAATACTTTTGAGCATCTCAGTAAACCAAAATAGATGCATAATCCATAAATATATCTAATCCATTGATTTTTTTTGTACCAAGAACTTTATTTTTTAAATCATATTTTATTTTCCCTCAATTACATGTGTTTTTTAAAAATTTAAAAATTTTATTTTATTTTTTTAGTGAGGCAACTGGGGTTAAGTGACTTGCCCAGCGTCACACGGCTAGTAAGTGTTAAGTGTCTGAGGTCGGATTTGAACTCAGGTACTCCTGACTACAGGGCTGGTGCTCTATCCACTGTGCCGCCTAGCTGCCCCTCAATTACATATAAAAACAATTTAAAAACTTTTTTAAAAAAAGTTTTTGAGTTCCAAATTCCATCTATCCCTTCCCTCCCTCCTCCCTAAAATGGTAAGCAATCCCAATTAGGTTAGACATGTGTAGTTATGTAAAACATGTTCACATTATTCATTTTGTACAAGAAGATTTGAATTTAAAAAAAAGTGAAAAATAGCATGCTCTGGTCTTTATTTAAACAACATAAATTCTTTCTCTGGAGACAAATAGCATTTCTCATCATGAGTCCTTTGAGATTGTCTTGGATCATTGTATTGCTGAGAATAGCTAAGTCGTTCACAATTCTACATCATACAATATTGCTGTTGCTGTGTACAATGTTTTCCTGGTTCTGCTCATTTCACTTTGCATCAGTTCATATAAGTCCAGGTTTTTCTGAAATAATCCTGCTTGTTATTTTTATAGCACAATAATATTCTACCAAAATCATATACCACAGCTTGTTTAGCCATTCCCCAATTGATGGGCATCCCCTTGATTTCCAATTCCTAGCCACCACAAAAAGAGCTACTATAGGGGGAAGCTAGGTGGTGCAGTGGATAAAGCACCGGCCCTGGATTCAGGAGGACCTGAGTTCAAATCCAGCCTCAGACACTTGACACTTACTAGCTGTGTGACCTTGGGCAAGTCACTTAACCCCCATTGCCCTGCCAAAAACAAACAAACAAAAAGAGCTATTATAAATATTTTTATACAAATAAATCCTTTTCCCCTTTTAAAAAATCTCTTTGGATATAAACATAGCAGCAGTATTACCAGATTAAAGGGCATTTACAGTTTTATTGTCCTTTGGGCATAGTTCCAAATTGCTCCCCAGGTTGGCTGGATAAATTCACAACTGCATCAACTGTACATCACTTACTGTCATAGTTTTCTATATCTCCTCCAACATTTATCATTTTCCTTTTTTGTCATATTAGACAATCTGATAGATATAAGGTGGTCCCACAGAGTGGTTTTAATTTGTATTTCCCTAACCAATGGTGATTTAGAGAATTTTTTCTTATGATTATAAATAGCTTTGATTTCTTCATCCAAAAATTGCCTGTTCACATCCTTTGACCATTTACCAATTAGAGAATAACTTATATTTTTATAAATTCGACTCCGTTCTCTATGTACTTGAAAAATAAGGCCTTAATCAGAGATACTTGTTGCAAAAATTTCCCTCCCAGTTTTATGCTTTTCTTCTAATTTTGGTTGTACTGGTTTGGCTTGTGCAAAACCTTTTTAATTTAATATAATCAAAACGATCTATTTTATGTTTCATAATGCTCTCTGTATCTTATTTGGTCCTAAGTTCTTCCTTTATCCATAGATCTGACAGGTAAACTATTCCAGGTTCTCCTAATTTACTTGGTATATCATGAGATGTTGGTTTATACCTAGTTTCTGTCATACTGTTTTCCAATTTTCCCAACAGTTTTTGTCAAATAATGTTACTCTATAAATTAGTTTGAGACTTCTAGAAATTGTTTCATTTAGTGTATTCCATCCTTAGCACCTAACACAGTGCCTGATACATGGTAGGCATTTAATGCATACCTATTGATTGTTGGTCATCTATATGTCTATGCATAGTTTGATCTTCTCTTTAGTTTGGTGCTTAATTGCTAGCATTTTCTACTCTCTTCACCAGGAAGTTATCTGCTAATGTGGCTGAAGCTGGTAACCTTGCCAACTTTTCCCTCTGCTTAACAAATCTGTCTTTTTTAAGTTGTTTCCTATATATTTCATTTCCCAAAATATATAGTAAAAATCTTGTCACAGGAAACAAGTATTCCATAACTAATATCTCTTGATCAGAGCTTTGTGAGAGAAAGAGAAAAAAAATTAGTGTTGGGAGAATTCAATAAGCTTTGTCCCTCTGATATTCTTTCTTAGGCTATTATTGCCAATTTTGTAACCAGTAATTAGTGTTTATCTATCCATCTCTCTATATCCTATTTAATCAATTCCAACAGAACTTTAAACACACACATTTTGTTGTTGTTGTTCAGTCAATTTCAGTCATATCCAGCTCTTTGTGACCCCATTTGAGGTTTTCTTGGCAAAGATATCGAAGTGGTTTGGCATTTTCTTCTCCAGCTCATTTTAAAGCTGAGGAAACTGAGGCAAACAGGGTTAAGTAACTTACCCAGGATCACACAGTTGTAAATGTCTGAGTCCAGATTTGAACTTAGATGAGTCTTCTGAACTCTAGGCCTGACACTCTACTGTTCTATCTAGCTGCCCCATACATATATTTTGGAATATTTAGGAAGTTGCCATATAAATTGTAAAACACAAAAATTCCTTAAAGTTACTCTCCCCCACCAAAAACAACAACAATAACAACAACAAACAAACCCCAAACTTAGTACAGAAAATTAAATAGAATTTTAGCTGGTTTCCTCATACTTCTTAGTCTTTGCCTTTCTAAAAAAATGATTTGTTGTTTCATTTATAGTGATAATGACTATATATAGTTCATTTCCTCCAGGAGTACGTGAAATCATTGCTTAGTGAAAAGAGGTTATGCAGAAAGTATGAACAATGAAGGTTTGGGGAATATGGCAGTACGCTTGAATATAGAGGAGCCAGATCCCCAGTAAACACCTTAGTAAAGCTTCAGAATGTACCAATTTAAAAAGAAATGAGAATTACCCATAGAATCCTCCAAACAACCTAGAGACACAGAGAAAGACTCAGAATCATGTAAAAATCATGAAGTACATAAAATGGAGTAGATGCAAAGCTTTGTGCAAAGCAGTCCTAGGGCAACTGGAGAATGAGATCAATGGAATTCAATTCAATCAGAGCAGGGAATAAGGGAATGAGCCCAGTGATAGGAGAAAGGCCTTAGATAAAAACAAACTGGAAGGGCCCCTGAAGTCCTTGTGTTGAGAACCCAGTATGGGGGGCAGACCTAGAATCCAGTAGCAGGGAGCAAAAGCTTTAGGCAGAGTCTAACACAGGGAGAAGTTGGTAGACTTAGGAATGAGAAAGGCCCTAGATAGAGCTTAGGAGGACTAGCTCCTGAATTCAGCATCAAAGAATACGGGGGGGGGGGGGGAGCTAGATGGCACAGTGGATAGAGTACCAGCCCTGGATTCAGGAGGACCTGAGTTCAAATCTGGCCTCAGACACTTAACACTTACTAGCTGTGTGACCCTGGGCAAGTCACTTAACCCTCATTGCCCCACCAAAAAAAAAAAAAGAATACCAGGGAGAGGAATTCTTCATGAGACAACTAGTAAAGTGGAAAATCACTAGCTCCAGAGTCAGATTATTGAGTTTAGATCCTGTCTCTCATACTTATTACCTGTGACCTTGGGCAAGTCACCTTACTGATCCTGGGTCTGTTTCTTCATCTTTAAGATGAGAGATTTAGACTAGATGACCTCAGATTCTTTCCAATTTTAAATAGATAATTTTACAATCTGATGATCCTTATTCTAAGACGACCTCTGAATTCCAATAAAGATTTAAATCTATCATCCTATGAATATTGGACTGAATCTGATGATATTTAAAGGAATGAATAAAAAGTACTACATGCAAAGAGTTAAAGAATTGATTTTATTGTATATCCAAACACAGTAGAGAACATTATTTCATGGGAATTTGGTTATCTTATATTTCAGTACCTATGATAAGTACTTGCAAAAAAACTATCATGAAAATAATTGCAGCTTATGCATAAGGTCAATTGTTAAGAATGAAGATTGGGGCAGCTAGGTGGCACAGTGGTTAGAGCACTGGCCCTGGAGTCAGGAGTACCTGAGTTCAAATCTGGCCTCAGACACTTAACACTTACTATATGTGTGACCCTGGGCAAGTCACTTAACCCCAATTGCCTCACTAAAAACAAACAAACAAAAAAGAATGAAGAGTTAAGGAAATTCTACAAAGACCTTGAGAAGACTCTTCAAATTAAATCAGCATACACTCTGATACTTGGCGACTTTAAAGGAGATGATGGCCTTAATGAAGATGGTAAGAAATATGTCAGAAAGCATGGATCAAGAAGGAACACTAGAATCCAGAGATCTGTAAATACAGAAGTCTCATGTGTTTACATAATGAATAATTTGTAAAAAAAAAAAGAGTTGGTAGATGATGAACATGACAAGAATCATGTAACAATGTAACCACAAAAATGAATTTGATTATATTCAACTGCCTTCATACATTCAGACTGCCACTTTTTCAGGACAAAATACCAGAATTATTATAAAGGTATAAAAAAGACCCTGAATCATGGACTAACAAGATGAAAGACTAGATATGTTTTCTGGTACCCATGACCCCTCAGACCTCTCCAAAACAGAAATTATGTGCTAAAAATAAAGCAACTTCATCTGCCCCCATAGTTCAGGACATCCATAATCCAAAAGAAAGTAAAAACAAACAAACAAACAAACAAACCCCATGCACTGACATCAGTACCCCTCCCCCAACTCACATGCTACTGACAGCAAGGCAGCACTAGCTGACCCAAGGACATGACATATGGACTTTTTTTTCAGGTTTTATTTTTTTAATCACAAAAATATTTTATTATTTCCCAGTTACATGTAAAGATACATTTGTTTTCATAAGATTTTTAGTTCCAAATTTTTCTCCCTCCCTCCTTTCCTTCCCCCCTCCCCAAGACAGAAAGCAATCTGATATAGGTTATACATGTGCAGCTACATTAAACATATTTCTGCATTAGTCATGTTGTGAAAGAAGAATCAGAACAAAAGGGAAAAACCTCAAAAAACAAAACCAGAGAAAGTATGGTTCAATCTGCATTCATAATCCACAGTTCTTTTTTCTAGATGTGGAGAACACTTTTCATTGTGAGTTCTTTGCAATTGTCTTGGATCATTGCACTGCTGAGAAGAGCTAAGTCTCTCACAGTTGATCATCGCACAATGTTGCTGTTACTGTGTACAATGTTCTGGTTTTGCTCACTTCACTCAACATCAGTCCACTTAAGTCTTCCTAGGTTTTTCTGAAATCTGCCTGCTCATTGTTTCTTATAGCTCAATAATATTCCATTACATTCATATGTCACAACTTGTTCAGCCATTCCCCAATTGATGGGCATCCCATTGATTTCCAATTCTTTGCTATCACAAAGAGAACTGCTATAAATATTTTTGTACATGTGGGTCCTTTTCCCTTTTTTAATGATCTCTTTAGGATACAGACCTAGTAGCGGTATTACTGGGTCAAAGGGTATGCACAGTCCCATAGTCCTTTGGGCATAGTTCCAAATTGCTCTCCAGAATGGTTGGATCAGTTCACAACTCCACAAATAATGCACTAATGTTCCAATTTTTCCACAGCTTCTCCAACATTTATTATTTTCCTTTTTTGTCATATTAGCCAATCTGATGGGTGTGAGGTGGTACCTCAGAGTTGTTTTAATTTGCATTTCTCTAATCAATAGAGATTTAGAACATTTTTTCATATGGCAATAGGTAGCTTTGATTTCTTTATCTGAAAACTCCCTGTTCATATCCTTTGACCATTTCTCAATTGGGGAATGACTTGATTAGTATGGTCTACCCATGAGCAATTTATATTTTTCCCATTTGTTTAAATCTGATTTGATTTGTATGAAAAGTGTTTTGTAATTGCGTTCATAGTTCCTGGGTTTGCCATGGCAGGTAGACTCCTAAGTATTTTATAATGTCTATAGTTATTTTATTTTATTTATTTTTGTTTGTTTTTTTATGGGGCAATGAGGGTTAAGTGACTTGCCCAAGGTCACACAGCCAGTAAGTGTCAAGTGTCTGAGCCCAGATTTGAACTCAGGTCCTCCTGAATCCAGGGCCAGTGCTCTATCCACTTTCTTTAGGACTTTCTAAGTCTACAATCATATCATCTGCAAAGACTGATAATTTTGTTTCTTCCTTGCCTATTCTAATTCCTTCAATTTCTTTTTCTTCTCTTATTTGCTAAGGCTAACATTTCTAGTACAATACTGAATAATAGTGGTAATAATGGACATCCTTGTGTGACGAGTAAAACTAAATGTGTGGTCGCCTTAGATTACAAGTTTTTAGCCCCAGTCTTTGGGCATTAAACATTTATTAAAGCATAATATGAGAATTGTAATGACATCCCCTGCTGTGAGGGATATATTGCCCTCTGGCCTGAACAGAAACCATGTGACTTTCACATCCGGAAGTGACCTTTTCTGGGGTTTCGGAGGTCAGTTCGGTGTCAGGAAGTGATGTTTGCTCGTGGGTCCTGTCAATCAGAGCTTCCAGTCAGTTATCTTGGAGCTGTGTGTGTAGACAGCCTTGTTTCCAGTTTCATAAGACGTTCTGGGAGAAGCCTCTGAAATGAGGCCTTTCGGTTCCTGACTTCTGTTTGGTGGGGCAGATGCTGGGGTCTCTTAGATGTTAGATGAAGTTTGACTTTTACCTCTTTCTCTCCTCACCAACTTCTGATGCACTTTAATAAATACTTAAAAGTCTAAACTCTTGACAAAGCTTCTAATTTAAGGCGAACACTCATTAGATTTTAGACATCACAGCTAGAATTTTAGGCCTTTACAATAGTAAAGAGATCCTGTGGAGTTCAGAAAGTTAAGAAGAAGCCTATCTACCCTAGAGGAGATATGAGTTCAGCCTGGCCTCCTTCTTCTCCTTCCTTTCTGCCACCATGAGGTTCCAGCCCCCCAAAAAAGACAGAGCCAGAGAGCCAGCAACCCTTCCTCCTCCTTCCTGTTTCCCTCTCCTGGAAGAGGCTGTCTTTCAAGCTGATTGGTTAGATTGATTCATTGGATTTGAAGGTGATCTCCTTGTTGAGTTCAAAGTCCTTAGCTTTTGAGAATAACCCTATTGAGGACCAGCCAGGTGTGGTTTTGATTTAATTTACCTTAAGTAGGTTAATCAGCAAAGTCAATCACTCTCAGTCAGTCTCACTTAATTCAATCAGTCTAGATTAATCTCCTCTGGTTGGGGCCTTTGGGTATTGACAAAAAATCTAATATATTAGTTTCACCCCTGATTTTATTGGGAGTGCCTCTGACTTATCCCCATGGCATATAATACTTGCTGATGGTTTAAGATAGATGTTATCATCTTAAAGCTCCATTTATTCCTATGCTCGCTAGTGCTTTTAATAGGAATGGGTGCTGTATTTTGTCAAAAGCTTTCTCTGCATCTATTGAGATAATAATGATTTTTGTTAGTTTTGTTATTGTGGTCAACTATGTTGATATTTTTCCTAATGGTGAACCAGCCCTGTATTCCTGTTATAAATCCCACCTGGTCACAGTGGATTATCCTGGTGATAAATTGTTGTAAATTTCCTTGGTAATATTCTATTTAGAATTTTCACATCAATATTCATTAAGGAGATTGGTCTATAATTTTCTTTATTTTTCTTTCTTTATTTTTGTTCTTCCTGGTTAAGGTATAAGTATCATATTTGTCTCATAAAAATAATTTGGTAAGATTCCTTCTTTACCTATTTTTCCAAATTGTTTGTATAGTATTAGAATTAATTGTTCTTTAAATGTTTGGTAGAATTCACTTGTAAACCCATTTGGCCCTGAAGATTTTTTCTTAGGGAGTTCATTGATGGCTTGTTCAATTTCTTTTTCTAAAATGGGCTTATTTAAGGATTTTATTTCCTCTTCTGTTAATCTGAGAAGTTTATACTTTTGTAGATATTAATCCATTTCATTTAGATTGTAAAATTTATGGACATATAATTGGGAAAATAGGTTCTAAGTATTTCTTTAATTTCCTCTTTGATGGTGGTGAGTTCACCCTTTTCATTTTTGATGCTGGTAATTTGATTTTCTTCTTTCTTTTTTAAAATAAAATTAACCTAAAGTTGATCTGTTTTATTGTTTTTTTTTAATAAAACCAGTTTAGTTTTATTTATTAATACTATAGTTTTCTTACTTTCAATGTTATTAATCTCTCCTTTAATTTTTAGAGTTTCTAATTGGGTGTTTAATTGGGGATTTTTAATTTGTTCTTTTTCTAGCTTTTTAAAATTCATTTTATTTTTTTCTATTTTATTCATGTTGGCACTTAGAGATATAAATGTCCCCTAAGAACTGCTTTGGCTGCATCCCATAAGTTTTGGTATGTTGTCTCATTATTGTCATTCTCTTGGATGAAGTTATTGATTGTTTCTATGATTTGTTGGTTGACACACTCATTATTTAGGATGAGATTATTTAGTTGCCAATTAATTTATGGTTTTTTCCCATGGCCCTTTATTACACATAAGTTTTATTGCATTATGACCTGAAAAGAATGCATTTACTATTTTTGTGTAGGTGCCATGTACTGTTGAGAAAAAGGTATATTCTTTCTTTTTTTTGTGGTGGGACAATGAGGATTAAGTGACTTGCCCAGGGTCATGCAGCTAGTAAGTGTCAAGTGTCTGAGGCCAAATTTGAACTAAGGTCCTCCTGAATCCAGGGCCAGTGCTTTATTCACTGTGCTACCTAGCTGTCCTGGGTATATTCTTTTCTATCCCCATTCAATTTTCTCCAGAGTCCTATCACATTTAATTTTTCTAAAATTCTATTTACTTGCTTAACTTCTTTCTTATTAATTTTGTGGTTAGATTTACCTAGTTCTGAGATGGGGAGTTTGAGGTTCCCCACTAATATAGTTTTGTTCTTTATTTCTTCCTTTAACTCATTTAACTTCTCTAAGAATTTGGATTCTGTACTACTTGGTACATACATGTTTAGTATTGATATTATTTCATTGTCTATGATACCTTTTAGCAAGATTTAGTTCCTTTCTTTTCTCATTTAATTAGGTCAATTTTTGTTTGTGTTTTGTCTGAGGTACCCATGCCTTTTTTACTTCAGCTGAAGCATAATATATTTTACTCTAGCCTTTTACTTTTACTCTGTATATATCTCTCTGCTTAAAACATCTTTCTTGTAAACAACATATTGCAGGATTCTGGTTTTTAATCCACTCTGCTTTCTTCTTCCATTTTATAGGAGAGTTCATCCAATTTATATTCACAGTTATGATTACTAACTGTGTATTTCCCTGCATTCTATTTTTCCACTTGTCTATAATTTTCTCTTTACTTTTTTTAAAATTTCTGGCCATCTCAGTCTACCCTCCCTTTTTATCAGCCCCACCTCCCTTTCATCCTTTCCTTTTTCAATTCCTAGTTTTGCACTCCCTTCTATCAGCACCCCAACTTTTCTTTACATTTTCCTCTTTTACTTCCCTATAGGGTAGGATAAAATTCTATACCTAATTGAGTATGTATGTTATTCCTTCTTTGGGCCAAGTCAAATGAGAATAAGGTCAAAACAATGCCCACCCCTCCCTTCTTTTCCTTGATTGTAATAGATCTTTTGTGCCTCTTCATGTGATGAGTTTTACTCCACTCTGCCTTCTCTTTCCTCTTCTCCATGCATAATCCTTTTTGTTACCCCTTAAGTTTTTTTAATATCATTACATAAGAATCAACTCATATCCACACCTTCTGTCTGTGTGTACTCCTCCTATCTGCCTTAATAAAGATATAGTTTTCAAGAGTTACAAGTATCTTCTTCCTGTGTAGGGATGCAAACATTTTAACCTTATTAAATAACATTTTTTTCTCCCTTTTTAACTTTTCACGTGTCTCTTGAGTCTTGTATTTGTAGACTGAATTTTCTGTTCAGTTCTGGCATTTTCATTAGGAAAGTTTTAAAGTCCACTATTTCATTGAATGTCCATCATTCCTCCTGAAAGATTATGATTAATTTTGCAGGGTAGTACATTCTTGTTTGTAATCCCAGTTCCTTTGCCTTCCAGAATATCATGTTCTAAGCCCTCTGATCCTTTAATGTTTTAGCTTCTGGGTCCTGTATTATTCTGATTGTTGTTTCTTGATATTTAAATTGTTTCTTTCTAGCTGCTTGCAGTATTTTCTTTTTTACTTGATAATTCTGGAGTTTAGCTATGGTATTCCTTGGGGTTTTCCTTTTAGGATCTCTTTTAGGAGCTGATTGGTGGATTTTTTTAATGACTACTTTTTCCTCTGGTTGTAAGACACTGGAGCAGTTCTCCTTGATAATGGCATGAAATGTGCTGTCTAGGCTCTTTTTTTTTCTTTTGTCTGGGCAATGAGGGTTAAGTGACTTGCCCAGGGTCACACAGCTAGTAAGTGCCAAGTGTCTGAGGCCAGATTTGAACTCAGTTCCTCCTGAATCCAGGTCGAGTGCCTAGCTGCCCCTAGGCTCTTTTGTCTGATCATGGTCCTCAAGTAGTCCAATTATTCTTAGGTTGTCCCTTCTGGATCTTTTTTCTACGTCTGTTATATCTGAAGAGGTATTTTACATTTTCTTCTACTTTTATATTCTTCTGATTCTGCTTTACTTCTTCCTGTTGTCTCATTGAGTCATTAGCTTCCGTCTTCCAAATTCTGATTCTTAAGGAATTATTTTCCCCCATTAACTTTTTCACCTCATTTTCCATTTCTCCAATCATATTTTTAAGACATTATTTTATTTTTCCAAGCTATTGAATTTCTCTTGCATAACTCTCATTCCCTCCCCCCTCCCCATTTTTCTTCTGCCTCTCTTATTTGGTTTATAAAATCCTTTTTGGGCCCTTCCAAGAGGGCTTTTTGGTCTTGAGACCAATTCTCCTTCTCCTTAAAGGCTTCACAGGTATACATTTTATCATTATTGTCCTCCTTTGACTGTATGTTTTGATACTCCCTTGTAATCATAGTAATTGTAAATGGTAAGAGTTCTTTTCTGTTTCTTATTCATATTTTAACCTCTTTTGTGCCTTTTAAGGTTGAGTTCTGCTCCTGGGGTACAACATACACTGTTCCAAGCCTCTTTTGCTGGGCATCAGGAGCCCAGTCACTGGCTTTCTGCTCTGAGATGTCAGCAGCTTGCAGCTTGCTCACTGTCCTGGAGTGGCCCAGCTTAGTTGGGCCTGTCGTGTAGCAGATATCCCATTTGGCAGGTTGCCTTCTGTGTTGGGGCTGGCGGTCTCACAACTGGCTTGCTGTGCCACTAGCTTGCTGAGCTAGGACCAAGGGTCCTCAACTGCTGACCTGTGATATAACTAAGTCTTTTGCTGTCTTGCCCAGACACCCTCTCTGTTGAGTTGTACTCTACTTTTTACCCAGATGAAATATATCTTTCCTGAAGATCTTCTAGGTTATCTTAAGTCAAAAGATTATTTCACTCCATTTTTTTTTGCAGGTTTTACAGCTCCAGGATCTGTTGAGAGGCTTAATTTAATGTTGTTTCTGAGAGAAATTTGAGAGAGCTCAGGAAGCTTTCTGGTTTCATTCCACCATCTTGGCCTCACCTCCTGCTGTTGTTTTTTTTTTTTAAATAACAAGCTGTTTTCCCTAAAAAGGGCAAATGATTCCTAACATCAGTCCTGAATGCGGTTATAGCAAAGGTAGAAATGACATCAAAGAGACTAACTAAAGACAGGACTGAACCAAATGTATAGAAAATACATCCATACTGGAGATAAAACAATTATGAGGCCATGAAAAGATAGATTTCTAAGGCATCTGAAGGAGTAGAAGATACTAAAAGTACTGAAAAAACTTTGTACCTTATTAATATTGAAAAAGGTGACAGAAATAATCAATAACTTTTGACCTATATACATTCCTGTCTATAAAAATCTTCATGACTCATCTATACTTGAGAATATCAGAGGGTATTAATAGAAAATAGGTAGGGTTTTGCAAAGTATATTCTACAATGATCACATCTTTATCATCTTTTTTGTTGTTTGTTGGTCATTTTCTATTTGTGACTATTTGGGACCCCTTTTTGGCTTTTCTTGACAAAGATACTGGAATGGTTTGCCATTTTCTTCTCCTTACCATTTTATAATCGACTAAAAGATGTAAAGAATACAAGGTTTCATTGTTCTTACTGATGGTCAATTATGAAGAAAAGTTGATTCACTAACTTTTAATTAAAGGCTTTCTTACATAAAGTAGTCTCTCATATATATATTGAATCATTTTTGAATATTTGAAAACTGTAACAACAAAAATAGAAGTATTCAGTGACCATCTGATCATAAACATCAGGCAAAGCATACCAATGTTTGTTGTTCAGATTATAGCACACAACTGTATTCCTATAAAGTTTATCCATCAGTATGTATCTGCAGAACAAACAGTACAAATGGATAATCAGTTGGGTTCATAATTAAACAGTAGGAAGAGAAAGGGCTAGATTATCTTTAGGAAAATACAAAGCCCTGTTAAATGACCCCAAACTTCTCCCACGAAGAAAAGCCCATCTTTTCTATGCCAGTATTCTATGGGTTGTGGTGTATGACTGTGAAACATGGAAGTCCACAGTTTTTAAGTAAGTACCACATAGAAGGAAATGGTAAGATGGATGGTGGGTTTTAAAAGAACAGGCATAGAAGAGATCATTAGGAACACTTATAATAAGGAGAAAAGATAGGCCAGTCATATGGCAAGGATGAGCAATGAGAGATAGACAGCATGAGTATTCAACTGGCATTCTCATGATGTCAGGAGAAAGCAAAGAAGGTGTCTAGCATGCTGGCAAGTTGGGGGAAGGCATGTACAAGAATTGCACCAGATAGGCTGACATGGATGTGATTGATTTGTGTTGTTAGAAGAAACATTCAAATTGATGGGATAAAAGATACATTTGAATATTTGAGTATGTGTTAGACTAAATGGCTTCTGCTGGGGTTTCCAACTGTGATGTTGTATGATTCTATGAATAAAGTTGTAGGACTAAAGGAAGTAAAAAAACTAAAAAGTATTGGATAGACCTGAACATGTTTGTAGGTAGATGAGAAGGAGTCATTGGAGAGAGAGAATGAAGATGCGTAAGAGTTAAGTGACTTGACTAAAGATTCATGATTACTTAGTGGCAGAGTGCATCCTTACTTTCACATGGATGTTTACTCCCATTTCTTGTTTCCATAAAAACATATTTAGCCTTTCCATGTTTTACAGGAGGTGGTAGTACATGGAATCAAAGAATTAGTTAGAGAAATTAGCTTTGGCAAGGAGTGGAGATACCTGATCCTCTAAGACAGGAGGGAAAGAGGAGAGAATGGATAAAGATATTGAAACTTTTAATTTCAGAAATTTAAGGAGATCCTTTATTTCACCTCAGTGTTCTCAGTGAAGTATGAAGGTAGGTCAGTTGCTCTCTCTCTCTCTCTCTCTGTATGTGTGGTTATAGGTGTTATTTAGGGACTTGAAGAAAGAGAAAAAGGTTTGGAACAATTAATGTTGGGAATAAGATAACAAAAGAATTAATGATCAATGATGGTGTTTTTGGTAGTATGATAAGCTAAGGCAGAGGAGAAAAATTCAGAGAATGCTGCAGAAGCAAATGATGTTGTAATTACTTTGACTCATAAGGTAAAGAAAGAAACATTTGACATCTGGGGTACTTTTTTTTTCTTTTGGTAGGTAACATTCTTATTCCTAGAAGACAGAATAATTTTATTCACTTACTAGAACCATATTTAATGGCAACTTTCCTAGGAAATATCTATCTTTTTTAGGGAGGCATAGCGAGTCCTGAAGAAGTCTCCAGTCTGTTTCATTTGTTTGCATCAAGCAAGGATGCCTTCAATTCAATTTATCTAACATTTATCAAGTATCTATTGGGTACAGAGTCCTATGCTGGCCCCTGGAGAAGATACAAAGATTAAATAGAATCATAGTTAGAAGAGAACTTAGAAAGAATCTTTTTCAATAATTCTCATTTCACAGAAGAGGAAATTGAAGATCAAAGAGTTCTGAGTAAGAATAAGCAGTGAGAGTTATGCAGAGAGTACTAAACTATAGGTCTCTCTACTCCCAGGCCAATGAACAATTTAACAAACAAGAGGATCATAATTTTATAGGTGGAAGGGACTTCAGGGGTCATCTGGTTCAATCTTCTCATTTTAGAGAAGGAAACTGACGCCTAGAAAAGTGGTAATTTGCATGTAATAACATCTGAGTTTTAAATCCAGGTTGTCCTCCAAATCCACTGTCATTCTATTTCCCAATGGGCTCTCAATAAATACCCATGGATTGTTTGATGTTGTTTAAAATCATATTGTATTTCATTGACAGATCAAAAGACACCAGTGACAGAGAGATGCAAGCCTGGGATGAGGTCCTCAATCCCTGATGCATATGTCTGGAACAACACGTGGAATCTGGACTCCTGCAATTTGTCCCAGTTCCAGACTGAGATCCAAATAAAAGACTGTCTGAAGGGGAAGCTCATTTATATAATAGGAGACTCCACGACCCGTCAGTGGATGATGTACTTTACAAAAAATATAAAGAGTGAGTTTAATCATTGAGCTAATCTTAGAGACTTTTTCAGAAACTGCATCTTAAGTTTGGGGATAGAACTTGAAATAGGGCATGGATACCTGTTCTCTATTGTCATTTCTTTTCTTTTCTTTCTTTTTGGTGGGGCAATTGGGGTTAAGTGACTTGCCCAGGGTCATACAGCTAGTAAGTGTCAAGTGTCTGAGGCCGGATTTGAACTCAGGACCTCCTGAATCCAGGGCCAATGCTCTATCCACTGCACCACCTAGCTGCCCCCCATTTCTTTTAATAACAAACTTTTCAGTATTGTTTTTCTAGGATGTCAGTCAATTAGTCAGTCAATGAGCATCTATTAAACACCTGCTATATTCAGGTACTATGGTAAGTGATGAGGATACAAAGAAAGGCAAAAGCAATTCTCTGCTCTCAAGAAGCTCATAGACTAATGGGGAAGACCACATGCAAGCAGCTATGTACAAACAAGATGTCTGCATGATGTTTGGAGTAGTATTGGAGGGAAGACATTAAGATTAAGGAGGACAGGGAAAGGCTTCTTGAAGATGATGGGACTTTAAGTGAGACTTGAAGGAAACTATGGAAGCCAAGAGGTAGAGATGAGGATGAAGAGTGTTCCAGCCATGGGGGATAGTCAATGCAAATGCCCATATTTGGAGATGGGGTGGCAGATGTGAGGAACAACAAGGGGACCAGCATCTCTGGATCACAGAGTACGTGGAGGGAAGTCAGGTGTAAGAAGCCTGGAAAGGTAGGAAGGGGCCAAGTTGCAAAAAGTTTTAAAGGCTAAACAGAGGGACTTTTATTTGATTCTGGAGGCAATAAGGACTCACTGGAGTTCATTGATTGGGGAGTGATATGGTCAGAACTGCACTTTGGGGAGAATCCATTTGACAGTTAAATGGCAGATGAATTAGAGTGGGGAGAGACTTGTGGCAGGAAGATCAGGCAACAGTGCAGAAATGAGGAGATGAGGGCCTGCACCACAATGGTGGCAGTGTCAGAAGAGAGAAGGGTGTGTATGCAAGAGACCTTATAAAACAACAGATTAAAAATGGGGGATGAGAGACAGTGAGGCGTTAAGGATAATGCCTAGGTTGGGAGCCTGTGTGCCTGGGAGGATGGTAATACCCTTCCCCTTAATAGGGAAATTTAGAGAGGGGGGAGAGTTTGGGGAAAATATAACAAATAGTGTTTTGGACATGTTGAGGTGATGGGAAATCCAGTTTGAGATATTTAATAGGCAGTTGAAAATGTGAGACTGGAGGTTGGAAGAAAGGTTAGAGCTGGACAAGCAGATCTGATAGTCATCTGCATAATAATAATATGTGTAATTTAAATTTCTAAATGTAGGTTCTAATCTGCCCCCTCAGTTTTGGGGGGAAACTGACTAAAATCATTGATAAACAAGTTTAGGTTTTTAAGGGTTTATTGAAAGATAGTAAAATAAAGAGAAAGATTGAGAACAGAATTCCTACAACCTGGCAATCCTATCTTTCCTCAACTCCGCCATGAAGTGCTCTGGAGTCTCGCCTCTACCACGGCCAGGTCAGGAACCAAAAAAGAGAGAACTCCTCCACCAGCGTCTGCTTCCTACTTCATGTGCTCCTCCCAAAAATGGGAGGCTCCTCAAGTTGATTGGCTGGTAGCCTTGATAGACAGTACCCACGAGCAAACGTCACTTCCTAACGCCAAAAAAAAGCCGCATGGCCTTGCCCTCAGAGGCCTTCTCCTCATGGTGGAGCTTTCCTACAGTAAGTCTCTAGCAGGTGGCGTCATTCCAATCATTACAAATAATAAAAGCTAACATTTATATTGCACTCACTATGTGCCAGGCACTGTGGTGAGTATTTTATGTTATCTCCTTTGATCCTCACAACAACTTGAGGGGGTAGGTGCTGTAAGCACTCCTATTTTACAGATGAAGAAACTGAGGCAGACAGTGGTTAAGTGACTTGTCCAGTGTCTGAGGTCCGATTTGAACTCAGGTCTTCCTGGCTCTGGGCTCAGGGCTCTTAAACACCATACCGTTTAGCTGCTCCCATAGAGAGGATAAATGAAAATATGGGAAATAAGATCACTAAGTGATGGTATTATCATACCTCTGATTGAAAGCATTGATTGAAAATAATACTGCTTTACTTAATGATTCACATGGGATTTATTTTAATATTAATAAAATAAATGCATTCAAGTTTTAAAATTTATATAATGTCCTGTAGATGAGCTGCTAGGGACCATTGTTAACTTTGGACAACTAACTGGTTTTGTAAACAATTGTGTAGGCATCATGGTGTAATGGGAAGAATATTGGATGAGACAGAGCTTCATATTATGATTATATAATATAATCTTGGATGAATCAATTAACCTGTGAGGTTTCCTCTTCTTAAAGATGAAGGGGCTTGAATGCTTTGCCTCTAAGATCCTGTATAGCTCTAAAACTATTATTATTATTCCAGGATGATGAATGGCTCTTCATTTTTCCCCTTTTTTTGTGTGTTTTTTCACATTGCGGTAATTGAGTATTCCCCCATTTTTTCCCTCTTCATTTCTGTGGATTGTTAAACAATTGTGTCTATATGTCTTGAGTGTGTCTTGGTAAATCAACTTCCAGATATTTTATGCATTTTGAAGCTACTTTAAAGGAGCTTTTTTTTAGTGAGGCAATTGGGGTTAAGTGACTTGCCCAGGGTCACACAGCTAGTGAGTGTTAAGTTTCTGGGGCCGGATTTGAACTCAGGTACTCCTGACTCCAGGGTGGGTGCTCTATCCACTGCGCCATCTAGCTGCCCCTAAAAGAGCTTTTTAAAAAATTAATCTTTGATCATCAGTATTTCTATTTTGGTGTTAATGAAAAAAAATTCATTTTCCAGTTTGTTTTTGGTTTTAGTTTTATGCCCAATTAATTGATCTGTTCTTTATTGGT
This sequence comes from Dromiciops gliroides, assembly GCF_019393635.1. Taxonomy (NCBI): domain Eukaryota; kingdom Metazoa; phylum Chordata; class Mammalia; order Microbiotheria; family Microbiotheriidae; genus Dromiciops; species Dromiciops gliroides. Next base: position 537,619,076 of record NC_057863.1, read on the forward strand.
GAAAGTGTATAAAGACACAAATTTTCCCTTTGATACAAATTACCTGGGCTGTATCCTCAAAATGTTTTTTTTTTATCATTGTTGCAATTTTTCTTAATGTAGTTATCTATCCTTTCTATAATTTGTTTGTTGACCCACTAATTCTTTCATATTAAGTTACTTTGTCTCCAGTTAGTTTTTAATTCTTTCTTTAATGGCCCTATTTTGAATATAATTTTTTATTGCATTGTGGTCAGTAAAAGATGTGTTTAATATTTTTCTTTACTGTATTTGTGAGGTTTTATGTCCTAATACCTGGTTAGTTTTTGTAAAGATGCCATTTGCACCTGAGAAATAGGTATATTCTTTTCTATTAAAATTCTGTAACTGCCATTATATGAGGTCAATTATATTTAACTTTCTCTAAAATTCTATTTAATGTCTTGCCCAGATCTCACTCAAAAATTATTACCTTTTCTTTATTTCTTTTTAAACCTCTCTTTATTATGTGCTTTCTGAGGTTAGAGGGTTTTGTTTTGTTTTGGTGATCATTAATCTATCCCTGAATCTGTCATCTTCTCCTGTTTTCTGGTTGAATTAAATGTATTTCTATACCTGAATTTTTCTACCTTCTGACTAGTTCAGATGTAAGTGAGATTCATGTGTGCTCGCTCTGCCCCTCCTTTCTTTCTTGTTTGTATTGTCTTCTACTTGCCCACCCAGTTATGAGCAATACTTCATTCCCCTCACTCCCCCTTTCTTTCACAGTAATATAAATTTTCTCCTCCTTTTTCTTTCTTCTTTTAGGATCATCAAAACAGCAAAGTCACTCTCAACTTCCTCCTCTTATTTAATTTCCCCTTTCCTCTGATATATCACAGTTTTTAAAGAGCACTTGTAGCATATCCCCTATAAAATGTAAACATTTCCATATTTTAAGTTCCTTTCGATTGTTTGCTCATATTTACCAATTTATGTTTCTTTTGCCATCTCTATTTGTATTTCAGAGTTTCTACTTAACTCTAGTCTTTTTAAAAATCAGGACTGATAAGTTTTCTGTTTCATTTAAGACCCATTTTTTTTCTCCTATACTCAGCTTTGTTGGATATTATTCTTGGTTGTAAGCCTTTATTTTTTGCCTTTTCAAATATTGAATTCCAACCTCTTGACTCTCTTAATTTTTTAGTTGCTAAATCTCGTGTGATCATGATGATGGCTTTTCTGTATTTTAAATATTTCTTCTTGGCCAGTTGCAGTATTTTCTCTTTGACTTCAAAGTTCTATAATATATTCTTTCTATCACATTCCTGATGATGTCCATTTTGGGATTTCTTTTAGGAGATTCTATTTTCACTTTACTCTCTCATTGTCTGAGCAGTTTTCTTTTATAATTTCTTGAAATATGATACTCAGGCTCTTTTGTTGGTCATGAATTTCAGGTAATTTAATGATTCTTAAATTACTTCTCCTTAATCCGTGTTCAAAATCTATTATTTTTAATATGAGATATCTTTATCTTTTTTTGCTTTTTTAGTCTTTTAACTTTGTTCAAATATTTATTGTGTCATTATATAGAAATTTGCCATTTATTTTTATATTATATATTAATATGATAAATATATTTTGACTTCATTCAAATCATTGATGAAAATTTTTACTGTGCAAGGCTGAGAATACACATGATTAGAGATCATTTTCCACATAGAAAATGTAGCATTAATAATTTGCTGCATTCAATTCTACTCACATGCTGCTGAACAAAGCTGGAAAAAAGTAACAAAACTGTACTGACTGATCACATTATAAATTTATGGTATTAATGACACTTGGGCTGTCATTATGGCAAGTATTCTTTTACACCTCCCCAATAAATTCCCTATCGTACTCACCACAGCAGCTTTTCCAAAACTTTTCTTCCCTCCTGAAAACTTTCATGACTTTGTTTCCCCCACCCACCTTCTCATCTAAGAACCTTGCCTCAGGGGCAACTAGGTGGTGCAGTGGATAAAGCACAGGTCCTGGATTCAGGAGGAACTGAGTTCAAATCTGGCCTCAGACACTTGACACTTACTAGCTGTGTGACCCTGGGCAAGTCACTTAACCCTCATTGCCCTACAAACAAACAAACAAATAAAATAAACTGTAGAAACAAGAACCTTGCCTCATTTTTCACTGAAAAACTTGAGTCCATTCACCAAGAGCTCCCTCTGCTTTCTACAACTTCCTCATCCTTCATCCCTATCTCACATGACAAGGTGGTCTTTCTCCTTGCCAAGATAAGACAAGGCAAGACAAGACATGTACAAGTGATACCATTCCACTCCATCTTCTCTCACAGATTGTCCCCTTATTCTTTACCACTCTCACTAATCTCCAGTCCCTCTTTATCTATTGCGTGCCTCCTGACTGCCTACAAATATGTTCATGTTTCCCCCATCTTCCAAAATCTTTCACTTGATCTGTCCATCTTTGCTAGCTATCACCCTATATTTCTCCTTCTTTGTGTGACTAAATTCCTTGAGAAGGTTTCTGTTCCTCTTGTTCTCTTAACTTTCTGAAGTTTGATTTCTCATCATTTAACTGAAACTACTTTCTCCAGTTACTTGATGAACTCTTAATTTTCAAATTTAATGTCCCTTTCTCGTTCCTTATCCCTCTTCACCTTTCTGTAGTCTTTAACACTGCCAGTCACCCTCTTTTATTCCTCTCTAGGTTGTCCCAATACTGTTTTCTTCTGGTCCTCCTCTCTGTCTGACCACCCCTCAGTCTTCTTTGCTGCATCTTTATCCAGGTCACAACCACTAACTAATTCTGTCTTGAGTCCTCTTCTCTTCAGCCTCTTTACTATTTCATTTGGTGATCTCATCAGCAACCATGGCTTTAATTATTATCTCTAGGCAGATGATTTTTAGGTGTCTTTATCCAGCCTTAACCTTTCTCCTGATCTCTAATTGCCAATTGGACATGTCAAACTGGATGTCCTATAGATATTACAAAATCAGGATGTCCAAAGTTGAACTCATCATCTTTCTCTCAAACCATCTTCTCTTGCTGCCTTTCCTATTAATGTTGAGGGTACTACCATCCTTTTAGTTATCCATCACAACCTGGATGTTATTCTTGACTTCTTCCTGTCTCTCATCTCTCATATTCAATCTGTTACCAAGTCCTGTCATTTTTACCTTTGGAACATCTTTTGTATATTTTCTCTACTTTGTTCTGATATGCTGACTGCTACTGCCATGGAACAGGCCCTCATCATCTCATTCCTAGATGATTGTAGAGCTTGCTGGTTTCCATTCCCTGCCACAAGTCTCTCCCCACTCCACTCCATTATTCACTAAGCTGTCAAAATGATCTCTCTAATATTCAGGTCAAATTATGTCCCCCTCTTTCCTTCAACTCAATGAATAACAGTGGTTCCCTATAACATATAAGATCAAACATTAAATGCTTGGTTTGGTGTTCAAAGCCCGTTATAACCTGGCCCCTTCTTACATGTACAGTCATCTTATGCCTTATTTCCCATTATACACTCTATGATACAATGATATTGGACCCCTTGCTTTTCCTCACATATACCAATCCATCTCTCACCTCAGACATTTTCATTGGCAGATCCTTATGCCTAGAACTCTCTCCTTCCTTATCTGTGCCTCCTGCTTTCCTTAGTTTCCTTTTAAGTCTCACTTTCTACAAGAAACTTTTCCCAACCCTCCTTAATATTCATGCTTTCTCTCTTAGATTACCTCCAATTTATCCTATCCAAATTATGTCTGTATATAGTTATTTGCACATTATGTCTCCCATTGAACAGTGAGCTTCTTGCAAGCAGGGACTGTATTTTTTTTTTTTTTGGTGAGTCAATTGGGGTTAAGTGACTTATCCAGGGTCACACAACTAGTAAGTGTCAAGTGTCTGAGGCCGGATTTGAACTCAGGTCCTCCTGAATCCAGAGCTGGTGCTCTATCTACTGTACCACCTAGCTGCCCCAGGGACTGTATTTTTTAAACTTTATCTGTATTCCCAGCACTCAGTACAGTGACTGACACATTGTTGTTGTTGAGTCATCTCTGACTCTTCATGACCCCATTTGGGGTTTTCTTGGCAAAGATACTGGAGTAGTTTGCCATTTCATTCTCCAACTCAGCTCATTTTACAATTGAGAAAAATGAGGCAAACAGGGTTAAGTGACATGTCCTGTCACACAGCTGTCTGAGGCCAGATTTGAATTTAGTAAGATGAGTCCTCCCCACTCTAGACCTGGCACTCTATCCACTGTACCACCTAGCTTTCCTACTGGCACGTAAGTGCTTAATGTTTATCAACCAACTGATTTTTTTTTTTTTTGCTTCTCTATGTATTTCTAGTGTTTAGCACATTGTCTGGTACATGGACCTTGATAAGAAAATGTTTTTTGACTTGACTCTGAAAGTGTAACATGATTTCTTTGATTCAATAAATAAGAATGATTTGATATATCACCTATTTCAAACAATCAATAAGCCTTTAATGAAATACCTATTGTGTGCCAGGCCCTCTGCTGCTAGTGGTACAAACAGTCAATGAAATACTCCTTCTTGGAAGTTTAAATTCTAATGGAGACAATAACATAAATAATATAAATAAACAGAAGAAATAAAAATAAATACTAAACAAGTAACTGCAATATATGTTGGGAAAGAGGGCACTAGCATCATGTAGAAGGTGGTGCTTGAAGGTGGAGATGAAAAAGGAGAGTATTCTAGGTAAGGAGAATGGCCAGTGCAAAGCCATAGAATTCAGAGATGGAGTATCATGTGTGAAGAACAGAGAAAAATCAAATTTGGCTGGATTTTAGCCTGAAAGAGGGAGACAGAGCATCCAGAATCGGAGAACAGAGAAATGCATTGAAATGTATCTCCTTTTTTTGTCTCTATAGGGCCAAATACTTGCCACTGTTGTTCCTGCAGTGGAAATGCACTGGACATCTGTTTATCTGCAACTAACAAAGAGTTTTTGGAGTATTTCCTTGGGGTCTCAGAATCCTGGCATTGTCTATGCTATATAGAATGCTTTGTTTAGGGATATAGAGTTAAAGAGGTAGGATTATTTACCACAACACACTGTGCTCCAATTCATAGTTCTGAGTGCCAGATTTGCTATTTCCTCAATGGAGTTTCATTCATTTCAAGACAATAGGAATTTATTGAGGCTAAGCTATATCATAGGCAAGGCATGTGATTAAAGGAAGTGTAAGACATAGTTCTTGTACTTTGTGAGCTTACAATCTACTTGGGGAAATGATTCTACTACAGAAAGTAGTTGGATAATGTTATGAGGCACTGTGTAAATAGGTACTAAAATGAGTTATATAAACACTAATCAGATACAAAACTGTGTATTTGCAAAGGACTTTAAATCGTTCAATTAAATTGTACTTCTGTTCTCACACGATCTCTAATTGCTATTGGCCACACATAGTTGTGTCATGTTCAATTTGCCATTCAGTAGGGCATTTGCTTATTTTATTCAATGTGTGACTTTACTTTTTCCATCAGCACTGAAGTCTATTGACCTCCATGGATTTGGGATCCTCCGTCATCAGCTTGTTGTGGACTTGGAAAGGAACATCTACATTCAGTGGCAAAGACATGGCTACCCTTGTGTTAGCTCACATAAATATTCAGCAAAAGGGAATGAATACCTTGCCCGTGTCATTGACAGAATAGCAGGGGACAAAAACACCACCATTGTCTTTTCTCTGGGCCAACACTTTAGATTCTTCCCCATTGACATCTTTATCCGAAGAGCCATTAATGTTCATAAGGCCATTGAGCGCTTGTTCCTGAGAAGCCCAGACACCAAAGTGATCCTCAGAGGTGAAAATACTAGGGGAATTAATAATGATCCTGAGCGACTTAGTGACTTTCATGGCTATATTCAGTCTCTGGTTTTGAAAGACATCTTCCAGGATCTCAATGTGGGTGTCATTGATGCCTGGGACATGACCATTGCCTATGGCACTAATGATGTTCATCCACCTGAATATGTGGTTGAGAATCAGATTAACATTTTCTTAAACTATATTTGCTAGGAAAGATGGATCGCCAAGTGCCAGTTATTCATGAACAGATTGTCACTGCTATGGAGTCACTAATATAATGTCAGAGCTACTAGTATCCTGCCTCTTTGGAAGGTACTTAAAATCATTCATATTCAATTGAAAGTTAAAATATTCAAAATTAGGACTTAAGCCTACCTAAATATAGTCAGTCATATTCTTTTTCACAATAAAATAAACCCAAAAAGCTTTAGTGACTATCACTTGATAAGTAATCATAGTAGATTATAAGCTTCTTGAAAGCAGGAATTGTTTCATACTGCCCATTGTAAATCTCTCAGTATCTTTCACAGTGTTTTCTACATAGTGGGTGCTTACATACAATTAGTTAATGATGGCAAAGATAATTAATCTGTGTAATAAATCTGAAGGAAAGGGTTTCTTAGACAACTATATATGCTTTTATCTTGTTAAATAAAATTCATCCATTCCCAACTGTGATTGAAAACTTCTTGGAACTTGAAGACTAGCTAGAAACCACGCAGAAAAGCCAATTCTTTCAAAATCCTCACTCACCAAGCTATTCTGCATAATTTACTAACATATTTGTTAGCAAAGTATACTAAATTGAGGTTCTCCTTTTTTACTTATCCCAACAAAGAAACCTAAATAGATGTTTTGTTCTCAGAGTGAATTATAAGTTCTTCTACTCCTAGTTTGGCTATTGAGCCATAATCTAAAAACAAAAAACAAGACAAAAACTCCCAACCCATCCCAGACAGAAAAGGAGTCAGCATAGGTTTAAAGCTTTAAGGGCCCATAGAGTCATCTTCTCCATCCTGTTTATTTTGCACCTGAAGATATCAGGGACCAAAGGAGTTCAATGATTTCCTAAAAGGTCACATAGTAATAAACCCTTGTTCCAGGGTTCAAAGCTCTGGCCTTAATGCTCACTCTATCCTTTTCCCTACCATATGTACTATCCTATCTTGAAGCCATTTAGCCAGAGCTGGTGCTATCTGATATTTTCTTTACTTTTTCACTAATAGGCACAGCCTGGGGCTATTGGAGACGCAACCTGACTTCCTCTCTCCCACTACTAGTAGTTCCTTCATACCTAGGGTCTTTTCTTAAAAATCAAATAGATTTTTAAGGAGCCTGTACTTCCAAGATGTTGGAAGCAGAGCCTATTAGTAAAAGTGGAAGGGAACTTCAGGTAGATTGCATCTAGGATTCTGAGATGTGCTTCACCTCTTCTTGCCTGGAGTAATTTCTTTATATAATTAGTATCCCTTGCCCTGCTCCTCTTTGCCCAGGCATGTCAGAGTGTATGAGCCTGTCACAGTGAAGGAGGCATTTAGAATGCTGAATAGAAAGGAAAATAATTTTGGATATTACAGGTATGTGAGCCAGAGATGAAAGAGCAAGGACAAAGAAGGCACAAAAGGGCAGTGGCATCAGGGTGCCAGTATCTGGTCTGTCCCTTCCCATCCCTCTTAGACAAGATTGAAAAACCTGGGCTGGCCATACACTGCAAGGACTTGGATTTTCTGAAGTTTTTGATGTAAATAATAGCAAATAGAAAAAATAGCAGCAATGGGAGTTGGTTAGAACCTAAGGTGCCCAGACAGATGAGAGAAGAGCTGAGAGGCTAACACTGCCACAAGAAGGATAAACTTTGAATCCAAGTACTTGAACTATTAAACTAATTAATTATTCATGGTAATTATTTACAATTAATCTTTTAAACTTCTGCATTCCTTGAGCTTGAATACAAACATTTGGATTTCCTGGGACTTAGAAGAGCCATAGGCACTTAGTCTCTCTGGAATGTCTTTTAATATATTTAGTTTTAAATTTCTTTTCTTTTTATGCTTATAAGTAAAAAGAACTAAATATAATTATTCCATGTTATTGGGGTTGACTAAATTTTTCCATCCTTGGATATGATTAGAGTTCTTTAAACTCAGTATGAAAAAGAAGATCAGGAGAGTCTTCTGTTGATTGGGGACATGAGCCTTAAGAGTCTTACTGGAGAGGGGCAGCTAGGTGGAGCAGTGGAAAAAGCACTGGCCCTGGATTCAGGAAGACCTGAGTTCAAATATGACCTCAGGACACTTGACACTTACTAGCTGTATGACCTTGGGCAAGTCACTTAACCCCCATTGCCCTGCAAAAACGAAAACAAAAACAAGAAAAAGAGTCTTACTGGATAAATCTACACATACTCCATCCCTGGACAAAAGAGAAAAGAGCTGCCACCCACAAAAAAGAATGGTTCTAAGATAAAATGTGTAAACAGGAGAGTGGTCCAGTCTTTCACACATGTGCCATCTGCTTTGCCAAGTGCCAAGCCATTTGAAGAGGTGAGGAACCTGCTTCCATAAATACATGATGGTGCATAATAAAGTACCTTACTTACCCTTTTACTTAAGAGCATGTACTTGGATGCTGAGAAAGAATTGAATGTTCATGTAAAAGGGCCCAGTAAAGGAACTCATCTTATCTCTTTCCCAGTGGTGATAAAGAAAAGCACTGGTATAGGTGTTTGAGTAGGCAGCAGCCTGCTTCTCCCACCAGGGTTGACACTTGGCTATGAATGCATGATGCAACCCCCACCCCTCTTTTTGTGTTTTGTTAAGGGCTAAAATTCTAGCTAAACTGTCTAAAATATCTAATGAGTGGTCGCCAATAAATTATAAGCTTTAGCAAGAGTTAGACTTTTAAGCATTTATTAAGGAGAATAAGAATTTGGTAAAGAGAGAGAAAAAGTCCTAGATTCCTATCTATTAAAGGGAGAGCACATTTCTAGCTCTGCTCTCCACCCGAGTCCAGAGGAAAGAGACCCGAGAGTGAGCGCCAGTCTCTTCCTTCCTCCTCCCACTAGTCTGCGTCACTTCCTGATGCCAAAGAAAAGACTCCTGGTCTTGCCCTCAAAGACCTTCGCTTCATGGGCAGAACTCTTCTACAGTAAGTATCCAGCAGGTGGCGTTATTCCAATCATTACAGTTTGTTTTTTCCTTCCCTAAGGTAAATTAATGAGTATTGTGAAAAATTATTTTTGTAATTAATATCTTATATCGGAGATGTAATCCAAACTCTCTCCCCTTTCCAAAGTCCTTTTTGATAAAATAAAGTCAAATATCCTTGATCTTGATCAGGGTTATAAAGCTATAAGAAAAGATATTCTCCTTGGCCCTGGTCATGGCTATGAACTTTTAGGAATATTGATAAGATAATAATAATGACCTCTCTAGATTATTGTTATGGTAATAAAAATTTGATCTGGGGTGAAGATTAATAGTTGTCCCTGGCAAAAGGGAAAAGGACCCATGTGTACAAAAATATTTATAGCTGCTCTTTTTGTTGTGGCAAGGAATTGGAAATTGAGGGGTTGCCCATCAATTGGGGAATGGCTGAACAAGTTGTGGTATATGAATGTAATGGAATACTATTGTGCTATAAGAAACAATGAGTAGGCAGATTTCAGAGACATCTGGAAGGACTTGCATGAACTGATGATGAGTGAGATGAGCAGAACCAGGAGAACATTGTACACAGTATCAACAACATTATGTGATGATCAACTGTGATGGACTTGATTCTTCTCAGCAGTGCAATGGTCCAGGATGGTTCCAGGGGACTCATGATGGAAAATGTTCTTCAAATCCAAAAAAAAAAAAAAAAAAGGATCTGTGGAATCTGGATGCAGATCAAACCATACTATTTCTATTTTTTTGTTGTTTTTCTTTTTTGAGGTTTTTCCTTTTTGCTCTGATTCTTCTCTCATAGCATGACTAATGCAGAAATATGTTTAATGTGATTATACATACATAATCTGTATCAGATTGCTTGCTGTCTTGGGGAGGGGGGAGGGAGCGGAGGGAGGGAGAAAAATTTGAAAGTAGAAATCTTAGAAAAACAAATGTTGAAAACTATCTCTAGATGTAACTGGAAAATAATAAAATATTTATATGGAAAAAATAGTTATCCCTAGTCTTAGGGGTGTCTTGCTATCAATAGCCTACCTCTAAATTAAATTGACTAGTCAGAGGTGATTAGGCATCTCTCAAGAACATCTCCTCTCCAAAGAGCACATAATCTGTGACCCCACCACAGTTAGGGGTCTTTGGACTGAGAGAGACAGTCAAATGACCATACTTTTATTAATAATTTGCCAACCTATTAATGAAATGATTAAATTACTCAGAAACTGTCTCATATTTTTAATCATCACAGTATCAAGACAAAGCCAACCAGGCTATGATCTACAGGCAGCTAGATAATATAGTGGATATAATTCAAGGAGATCTGAGTTCAAATGTGGCTTGAGACATTGATTAGTTGCATGACCCTATTAAGCAAGTCATTGTTTGCCTCAGTTTCTTCAACTATAAAATGAGAATAATAATATAACTTACCTCACAGGATTGTTGTGAAGATTAAATAAGATAATATTTGTAAAGTGCTTAGCATAGTGCCTGTTGCATAGTTTTGTTGTTGCTCAGTCCAATGCTTCATGATCCTGTTTGGGGTTTTCTTGCCAAACAGGAATGGTTTGCCATTTCCTTCTCCAGCTCATTTTACAGATAAGGAAACTGAATCAAACAAGGTTAAATGATTTACACAAGGTCACATAGCAAATGATTGTCATAGGTCAGATTTGAACTCATGTAGATGAGTCTTCCTGATTCCAAGCACAGTGCTTTATTTACTGAGGCACTAAACTTCCTCTTTGGCACATCATAGGTACTATATAAATGCTTGCTGTTATTATTATTAGTTTTGAAAGGTCAGAGGAACCATTAGAGGTCCAGTGATAGGAATTCAAGGCTACAATTGCCATAGCTACCAAGGTTGAGCCAAGAGTCAGTTCAGCCTTGTATATGTGCCCCAGCCTGGCAATGAACCTTACCCAACATCTGTGACATCATGCCATGTGGTTAATGGAGTAAATTGTCCATTGGCTATGCCACACTGGGAAGAAGTTACTTGGGTGGGGCCAATACTTAGGAGCTACTACTTTAAATTTTGTCCCACTTTCCTAAGTTTGAGCTGTTGATGTGAGAATGTGTCCCAGTTATGGAAGGGGGGAGGGGGAGACTTTTTTTTTTACCTTGAGTCTTGCTATATCTTCTCATGAAATATCTTTTAAAAAGCTAACTGAGACTAATATAACAAAAAATGAAAATGTTGGCTGTTGGAGGGGATGTGGAAAAACTGGGATGCTAATTCACTGCTGGTAGAGTTGTGAACTGATCCAACCATTCTGGAGAGCAATTTGGAACTATGCCCAAAGACCTGTAAAGCTCTGCATACCTTTTGATTCAGCTATACCACTGCTAGGTTTATACCCGAAAGACATTCCTCAAAAGAGAAAAAGACCTATTTGTACAAAATTATTTATAGCAGCTCTTTTTGTGGTGGTTAAGAATTGTACATCAAAGGGTTGCCCATCATTTGGAGAATGGCTAAACATGATGTGGTATATGATTGTAATGGAATATTATTGTGCAATAAGAAATGACAAGCAGGATGATTTCAGAAAGGCCTGGAAAGACTTGTATGAATAGGTGTATAGTGAAATGAGTAGAAACAGGAGAACATTGTGCACAGTGACAGAAATATTGTTTGATGAAGAAATGTGAATGTTTTAACTATTCTCAGCAATACAATGATCCAAGATAATCCCAAAGAACTAATGATGAAGCATGCTATCCACCTCCAAAGAAAGAACTGATATTAATTGAACACAGATTGAAGCATGCTATTTTTCACTTTCTTTCTTCTTTTGAGTTTTCTTATACAAGTAATTAATATGGTAATGTTTTACATAATTTCAGATGTATAACCTCTATCTGATTGCTTACCACCTCAGGGAGGGAGAAGGAGATGGAGGGAAGCATGGATAGAATTCAGAACTCAAAACTTTAAATAAAAATGTTTATTTAAAAAAAGAGCTGATTTTAATTGCTTATGATGATATTCAGGCTGTATCAACTGGTTAAATCAGAGGTTCCCAAACTTTCTCATTTCATGGCACTCATAGTGTCTTAGTCATTTTTTTTTCATAGTACTCTTAGGCCATAAGAAATGCCTAACAGTCTCATTAATTAAGATGTTAGCTTGCAAATTTAAAATATTCCATGCTGTTTAGTGAGTTTGCTTTAACATCTGAGGTTACCATGGTGCACAGTTTGGGAGCCAAAGAGTTAAAATCATAATGTACTACCTGTTGGTAATGGATATTGGAGGAACACATTGGAATGGGGGCTTAGATCAATAGCACTAGAAGAACCCACTATTCCTTAGGGTAATCCTTAAAACCCTGAGGGAAGCAGTAACCAATCTCTGGGGTCCTGACCAGCTATTAGAGTTAGGGTTGAGAAGCCAAGAGCCTCTATATTGCTACATGAAAATCAGAGGTTGGCATTTCCCTGGACCACTATTCACTATATCTAATAGCATAGGCTTCTAATCTGGGGTCCATGGACACTTAAGGGGTCCATGAATAGATTTCAGGGTGTCTGTGAAATTGGACAGAGAAAAATTACATTTTATTTTTGCTAAACTTTAACTGAAATTTAGCATTTTCTTAAGTTTTAAAGAAATATTATTCTGAGGAGTTCTTGGGCTTCATCAGATTGCCAAAGAGTTCCATGACAATTAAAAACTTTTGAATTATCCTGTGAGATTATTAGCCACCAGCCCTAATTAATGAATAGGGTTAGTTAATTGAGTAACACGGCAATAGGGTGGTTAAATTACAACTAAATTTGTCTTTGGCTCACTGTGTTTAATGTTGCTATACTAAATATCACTTGTGCCTTACATCTCCAAATAGGTATTTTGTCCTGTGTCAATACTGTTGAAAGTGCTCTTCATTGACATTTGAAAGTTCACAGTAATGCTCTCACTTTCAATGATGATTGAAAAATAAACTCATATTTGGGAACAAATTAGTTTCATGTCTTTGATTCTTTTATTTTTTTCTTTCTTCTTTTTTTTTGGTAATAAACATTTTTATTTACAGTTTTGGCTTCCAATTTTATCCCTTCTTAGCTCTCTTTACTCCCCCCTCCCTGAGGTGGTATGTAATCAGATATAGGTTATACATACATATTATGTAAAACATTAAAATATTTGTCATTTTATACAAGAAAACTTGGTTAAAAGAAAAAATGAAAGAAAATGAAAACTGGCATGCTTCAGTCTGTTCCATCAATATTAGTTCTTTCTTTGGAGGTGGATAGTATATTTCATCAATAGTCTTTTGGGATTCTCTTGGATCATTGTATTGTTGAGAATAGTCAAGTCATTCACAGTTCTTCATCAAACAATATTGCTGCCTCTGTGCACAATGTTCTCTTGTTGTCCTTGATTCTTTTCTCCCAAATAAAGTAAACACATGCTTGTTGTCACTAACAAGGAGTAAAGTGTTCCAGGAGGCAATCACTCAGAGGGCAATGTCTTAAGCAGTGCCTCATTTAAAAAAAATTTAGATTTTATTTTCTTTTTTAATTCATGGCACAAATAAGCATTTTCATAATAGTATAATAGCAAAGATGATTGCACATGAAACTATAAATCTATTGTATGCAACTTGCTATTCCTTTTAAATATATAATAAAATTATCATGTAAATGTCTCTTTTCTCCTTCTTTCCCCCCACCCCACTTCAGAGATGATGGCCATCAGACACAAATAGGTATATATGTGTAAAATTATTCTCTCTATATATATTTATATTTATCAGTTCTCTGGATGCAGATAGCATCTTTCTTCATATGTCCTTATTTTTTTATTTATTTTGCCATTCTTAACCTTTTTTTCTTATTCAAATGTCCCCTCTTCTGCTTAATAACATCCTTTTAGGAGTTAATCTGATCAACCCAAGGTAAAAGTGATCCTTCTTGACTCACATTCTTAGGGGTATTAATTTAGACTTCTGTTATATCCCTGGAATCTTTCCCAATATCATTCATAAAGAAGGCAATTAGTAAATGTTGAACTGAATAGACCAGGGCTTCTTAAACCTTTTCCACTCATAACCCCTTTTCACCCAATAATTTATGTGACCCCTATTATATAGGTATATAAAATAGGTATACATAACCTTTTACTGTCACCAAATTTTTTGTGACCCTCACATTCAGTTATAAGACCCCATATGGGGTTGTGACCCACAGTTCAAGAAGCTTTGGAATATACTCTCTTCCTGCTTCTGCTGTGGAGGTGAACATAGCTGATGCAATAGTAAAATAAAGAGATATTTGAATAATTATAGTTTATTGGATATTCTTGAGAATTTTGGAGAATGACAATAGTGATGATAGGCTTAAACTCAAATATTAAAGAATAGACTTATTACCCACAAGTCTTCTGAGACTTTTCTGTATTAGACTTTAGGAGGAAAAACACAAGTCCCAATTAGTCCTTGATATCCAGTTGCCTCAGTATATTGCCATAGTCTACCCTATGTTACCTTATCCAAGTGTTGAATTAAATGGGAGTTGATATGGTCAGAAGAAATTGGGAAAATACTTTAGGGACTTTGAATTACCAGTTGGGAAATTAAATGGCTTAAAGAGATAGGTGATATACATTAATCTTTCCTTTCTACTGATGGTTGTGTCTTTGGAAGAAGAAGGGTAAATGGGTATAGATAGAAAGGTCTTCTGGGCCATGGCCAATTATTTTAGTACAAAATGCTCCAGTCCAGGGGAAATGTGTATGGTAGGATGCAATGCAATCTGTTTATGGGAAGTTTAAACTGAATTTTGAAGGAAAGGGATGAAATAGCTGATTAATGCAAAATGGTTGAAGTAAAATAAAAAGCACTATACTTGGAGTGGGAAGACTTAGGTTATAGTCTTTTTTTTGGTTTTTTTTTTTTTTTTTTTTTTTTTAGGCAATGGGGGTTAAGTGACTTGCCCAGGGTCACACAGCTAGTAAGTGTCAAGTGTCTGAGGCCGGATTTGAACTCAAGTACTCCTGAATTCAGGGCCAGTGCTTTAACCACTTTGCCATCTAGCTGCCCCCAGGTTATAGTCTTTTATAGCTCTAGTCTTTTTTTTTTTTTTTTTTGGTGAGGCAATTGGGGTTAAGTGACTTGCCTAGGGTCACACAGTTAGTAAGTATAAAGTGTCTGAGGTCGAATTTGAACTCAGGTCCTCCTGAATCCAGGGCTGGTGCTCTATCCACTGTACCACCTAGCTGCCCCTATACTCTAGTCTTAATGCTCTCAAAGACTTTACTGTCTTCGGGCTTCAATTTTCCCATATGTGTAATGTTATTATCTAGATTTTGTTTAGGAATTTAAATCAAGCTTTTTGGACTATAGTTTTCAGACTGTATCCTATTCTCTTTTTTGAAAAAACAACAACAATGACAAACAGGACAAATATGTGTCCTCCAGTACTGTGGCCCCTGTCCTCCATAATTTTGATTTTTTGTTGTATTGTTTTCACTTGTTTCTGACTCTGTGAATACATTTGGGATTTTCTTGGCAAAGATACTGGAGTGTTTTGCCATTTCCTTCTCCAGCTCATTTTACAAACTAGGAAACTGAGTTAAACAGGGCTAAATGATTTTCCCAGGGTCACACAACTGATAAGCATCTGTGGCTGGATATAAACTCATATCTTCCTGACTACTGTACTGGTGCTCTATCTATTGATCCACCTGGCTGCTCTATAATTTTGCTAGGCTCATTGAAAACAGCAAACCACATTCACTAATTCTTCCAGAGATCTGAGATATAGTATGGACCGACTTGGTGACCTAAATATATGGAGCTATTGGATGTTCTCTTATGATCTCCTCACTTACTTCCCATTTCACCAGACTGATAACCATTCTTATCTATCTTTCCTCTTACCATTCTATTTGTAGAGAATGCAGAAGGAACTTGAATAAGTCTATGTTCTCTTCACTATTTTTTAATCATCTCATTTTTGTTGAGCAATGTTCCTGGGTTTTCTTTGAGCATCTTATTGTCCCAGATAGCTTAAAAACACTTGACCTTAGTATTTATCTCTAGCCTCAGCTGATTTTAAATATTATGTTCCAATTGGTGCCACTTTTTTGTATTAATCTTCAGTTGCTTGCCCTTTTGTCTGTCTTCTATATACATGTAACACTTTTATTAGAGATCTCTTCAGAAATGAAGGTACTGAAGATACTTCTGGCTTTTTTTGCTTTTCCCCCTTTTCACTTATTCTTTGTTACAAAAGATGATCCTTAGCGGTGAGGGAAGACATATATTCAGAAATGAATGTAATGTGAAAATGAGATATCAATAAAAACTAAAAACAAAAGAAGCAAATTTGTAGTCTTTCATTATTTCTACCAAAAATCTCATTTTCTTGCTTGGAAATGGGGAGTCAATTGAATTATTTTTATTCCTTTAATTAAATTCATTTGAAAATTAAAAACACATAAACATTTCTATCCAATACCCTCTTGGAAACTTGGTTGTCTTCTCTGTCGAATGCATTTTCCATTTGGCAAAACTTCAGCTTATCTTTATATGGGGTACCTGAGTACTAGAAAGAACATTGATTATCAAAATGATTATATTTATGGAAAGAGTTTAAACATAAATATGTATGTATGTGTGGATAGGTATAGAGGAGCCTCTGGCAGGGCTCTAAACCTAGGCAATGCAACAATGAGGCTGGCCCTCTTACAAATTAGGAACCCTGTAGGCAAGTGATCCGTCTAGGCAAGCATAGCAAGGCCCTATTCCAACTCACCCTAGCAACCCACACCCCAGCACAGACCACCAGGGAGGACTTTATCCCACTGCTGACCAGTAGTAAAGTCCTGCCCAGAGCCCCAGTGCAAAAATTTGGGACAGTGCAGAACTAGAGCCCAACTCTCACATAAAACCACCAAGTCACAAAAAGGCATAATAATGAGGAAAAAAAAACAGGAAAAAGCTTGACTATAGAAAGTTACTATGGTGATAGGGAGGATCAAGGCATAAACTTATAGGAGGTCAATAGTGCCAAAATGGCTACAGGTGAAGCTTCAAATAAAAAAAAATGTGGTCTTGAACCCCAAAAGAATTCTTGGAAGAGTGTAAAAGGACTCTAAAAATCAAATTAGTGAAAGAGAAGAAAAATTTGGAAAAGAAATGAGAGTAATGAAAGAGAATCATGAAAAAAGAATCAACAATGGGAAAAACAATACAAAAATTTACCAAGGAAAAGAGCTCCCTAAAAAACAGAATTAGCCAAATGGAAAAGAAAGTACAAAGGGTCACTGAAGAAAATACTTCCTTAAAAATTAGAATAGAACAAGTGTAAACTAATGGCTCTATGAGACATCAAGATATAATAAAACAAAATTTAAAAAGTAAAAAAAATAGAAGAAAATGTGAAATTTCTCATTGGAAAAACAATTGATTTAGAAAATCGATCCAGGAGGGATAATGTCAGAATTATTGGACTCTCTGAAGGCTACTGAAGAACTATCTGATTAAAAAAAAATCTGCACAATATCTTTCAAGAAATTATCAAAGAAAACTGTCCTGATATATTAGAATGAGAGGGTAAAATGGAAATGGAAAGAATCCATCAATCACTGCCTGAAAGAGTTCCCTAAATGAAAACTCCTAGGAACATCATAGCCAGATGCCAGAGCTCACAGATCAAGGAGAAAGTATTGCAAGTAGCCAAAAAGAAACAATTCAAGTATTGTGGAGCTATAGTCAGGATTACATATCTTTGGAAGCTTACACATTAAAGAACTGGAGGGCCTAGAATATGATATACAGGAAGACAAAGGAGTTAGATTTACAACCAAGAATCAGCTACTCAGCACAATTGAATCTAATCTTTCAGTAAAAAATGGACATTTAATGAAATAAAGGACTTTCAAGTATTTCTGATTAAAAGACCAGAACTGAAATTAAAAAATGACCTCCAAATACAAGACTCAAGGGAAGCATAAAAAAGGTAAAAAAGAAATAAAAAAGGAAAAAATAATAAATTCAATAAGGTTAAACTGTTTATATGGCAAAATAATATTTGTGGGGCAGCTAGGTGGTGCAATGGATGAAGCACTGGCCCTGGATTCAGGAGAAGCTGAGTTCAAATCCAACCCCAGACACTTGACACTTACTAGCTATGTGACTCTGGGCAAGTCACTTAACCCTCATTGCCCCATTAAAAAAAGATAACATTTGTAATTCTTAACAGTTTTATTACTTATGAGAGCAATTAGAAGGAGCATGCAGAGGGTGTGGATATAAGTTGACATTGATGGGCTGGTACCACCAAAAAAGAAAATAAAAGGGTGAGAAAGAAATTTTGCTAGAAGAAAAAGGGGGTGGGGGGGAGAGATCCAATGAGGTAAATTATACCACATGAAAGATGTGTAAAAAGCTATTATAATGGAGGGGAGGATGGGGGGGGGGGTGGTAGGCAAAGCTTAAACCTTAATCTCATCAAAATTGTCTCAAAAAGGGAATTAATATACACACTCAATTAGATTAAGAAATCTACTTTAACCTATAAGGAAACAAAAAAGTGATGGTAATCATAGAAGGGGGAGGGGGGACTGATAAAAGGGAGGGCATATTGAGGAAGGCAGTGATCAGAAGTAAACTTGTGAGGAGGGAAAGGGTGAGGATAAGAGAGAGGTAGAGATAGAAAAGTAAAAGAAATATAGCATGGAGGGAAATACACAGTGAGTTATCATAACTATAAACATGAATGGTATGAATTCACACATTAAACAAAGTAGATAGCAGACTAGATTAAAAACCAAAATCCTATAAGATTTACAAGAAACACATTTGAAGCAGAGAGTACACAGGGTAAAGGTAAGGGGTTTGAACAGAATCTATTATGCTTCAGCTGAAGC
This sequence comes from Dromiciops gliroides, assembly GCF_019393635.1. Lineage (NCBI taxonomy): Eukaryota > Metazoa > Chordata > Mammalia > Microbiotheria > Microbiotheriidae > Dromiciops > Dromiciops gliroides. The sequence continues at coordinate 537,637,971 of NC_057863.1, forward strand.
AAAGAAAGTAGGGATAGCAATCATGATTTCAGACAAAGAAAAAGCAAAAATAGATCTAAGTAAAGGAGCTAAAGAAGGAAAATATATCTTAATGAAAGGTATCATAGACAATGAAGTCATATCAATACTTAACACATATGCACCAAATGGCATAGCATCAAAATTTTTAAAGAATTTGAATGAGTTACAGGAAGAAATACATAATAAAACTATAATAGTTGGGGCCCTTAATATTACCCTCTCAGAAATGGATAAATCTAATAAAAATAAACAAAAAAGAAGTTAAGAAAGTGAATACAATTCTAGAAAAGTTAGATATGATAGATTTCTGGATAAAATTGAATGGGAATAGAAAGGAATATACTTTCTTCTAAGCAGTACATGGTACCTACACAAAAATTGACCATGTATTAGGACATAAAAACCTCACAACTAAATGCAGAAAGGCAGAAATAGTAAACACATTATTTTCTGATCATAATGTAATAAAATTACATTAAATAATAGACAATTGAAAGACAGATTAAAAGTTAATTGAGGGGGCAGCTAGGTAGCACAGTGGATAAAGCACCGGCCCTGGATTCAGGAGGACCTGAGTTCAAATCTGGTCTCAGACACTTAACACTTACTACCTGTGTGACCCTGGGCAAGTCACTTAACCCTCATTGCCCTGCAGCAAAAAAAACAAACAAAAGTTAATTGAAAATTAAATAATATGATCCTAAAAAACAAGTGTGTCAAAGAACAAATTAAAGAAACAATCAATGATTGCATTAAAGAAAATGACAACAAATGAGGCATCATATCAAAATTTATAGCATGTAGCCAAAGTGGTATTTAGGGAAAAATTTATATCCCTAAATGCTTACATCAATAAAATTGAAAAAAAAAAAAGCAGATCAATGAATTGGGCATGCAATGAAAAAACCTAGAAAATGAACAAATTAAAAATACCCAATTAAACACCAAATTGGAAATCCTGAAAATCAAAGGAGAGATTAATAAATATGAAAGTAAGAAAACCATTGAACTAATAATTATGATTAGAAGCTGATTTTATGAAAAAATCCAATAAAATTGACAAACCACTGGTTAATTTGATCAAAAAATGAAAGAAAACCAAATTAATAGTATCAGAAATGAAAGGGGTGAACTCACCAACAATGAAGAGGAAATTAAGACAAGTGTTAGAATTATTTTGTCCAATCACATGCCAATAAATTTGACAATCTAAATGAAATCAATGAATATCTACCAAAATATAAATTACCTAGATAAATAGAAGAAATAAAAGACCTAAATAACCCAATTTTAGAAAAAGAAATTAAATAACCTATCAATCAACTTTATAAGAAAACATCCCCAAGACCAGAAGGATTTACAAGGGAATTCTACCAAACATTTAAAGAACAATTAATCCCCATGCTATATAAACTATTTGGGAAAATAGGTGAAGAAGTTGTCCTCCCAAATTCCTTTTATGAGACAAATATGCTGCTGAAGCACAAACTAGGAAGAGCCAAAACAGAGAAAAAATTATAGACCGATTTCTCTAATGAATGTTGATGCAAAAATTTTAAATAAAATATTAGAAAAGAGATTAGAGCAATATTTTACAAGAATCATCTATTATGATCAGATGGGATTTATACCAGGAATGCAGGATTGGTTCAATATTAGGAAAACTATCTGCATAATTGACCATATCAATAATAAAACCAACATAAATCATATGATTATCTCAATAGATGCAGAAAAAGCCTTGAAAATACAGCACACATTCCTATTAAAAAGACTATAGACCATAGGAATAAATGGAGCTTACCTTAAAATAATAAGTAATGCTTGTCTAAAACCATCAGTGAGTATTATCTGTAATGGGGATAACTAGAAGCCTTTCCAATACAATCAGGGAGATTAAAACCACACCTATTATCACCTCTATTATTTAATATTGTACTACAAATGTTACTTATAGCAGTAAGAGAAGAAAAAGAAATTAAAGAAGTTAAAATAGGAAATAAGGAAACAAAACTATCACTCTGCCGATGATATGATGCTATTCTTAGAAAATCCTAGAGAATCAATGAAAAAACTACTTGAAATTATTAATAACTTTAGCAAAGTTGCAGGATACAAAATAAACCCACATAATTGTCAGCATTTCTATATATTACCAAGAAAATACAGCACATACAAACCAATGTAACCAAAATTATAAGGAAAGCAGAAAACTGGGAAAGAATTTTTGTAAAAAGTATCACTGTAAAGGCTTCACTTCAACTGAGTTTTCCCACATCCCCTCCAACATGCAATACTTTTCTGTTATATTTGTCACTCTGATGTGTATGAGGTAATACCTCAGAGTTTTTAATTTGCATTTCTCTGATCAGTAGTGGTCTAGAATATTTTTTTCATATGATTATATATAGCTTCAATTTTGTGAGAAAATAATTATGAATAATGGATTTCTTGGGGGTGGGGGTGGGGTGGGACAAAGGGATCCAATCTTAGTTTTCTCTTCACTCCCACTGAAAGGTTTAGTTCAATAACTTTAGCTGGTCTCTTTCAGAGCCAACCCAAAGGTGCATTAGAGAGAAGACTCCCTTGTGTCTAGCTCAGTGAAGTAGAGATTCAAACCACACCTATCTGAGTGTACCTTTGCCCTCAGGGGCAAAGATCTGGTCTTTCACCTGACCCTGATGTCATTATGCACAGTACAGCTTATTTTAATATGGGCCACCCTCAGGTCACATCAACCAATGGAATTGAATGATTCTAGCCAATTATCTTTGAGCAGCGTGTAAGAGCCACTTCTATTAAAGGAGGAAGGGGACTGGATGGCAGAAGGATTGTTCTCTCTTGCTCCAGGGACTCTCCTGGAACTAGCCATGTGCCCTCTCCTCTCCCGTTTGGCAAAATGTGCTGGGTATGTAACTGTTCAGGCCTATGACTAGTGGGAAAGTCAGTCAGACATGTGGTTAATACTTTAGTAATATGTGATCTTAATTAATAATCTTCTTTGGTCCTAAGTTCTTCACCTATTCATAAATCTGGCATATAAACTATCCAATGATCTCTTAATTTGTTTATGGTATCACCCCTTTATGTGTAAATCATGAACCCATTTTGACCTTATTTTGGTAGACAGTGTGAGATGTTGGTCTATACCTAGTTTCTGCTATATTGTTTTCCAGTTTTCCCTGTAGTTTTTGTCAAATAAATGAGTTTGACCTTTGGGCTTTTCATATACTAGATTATTATAGTCATTTATATAATATAATTTGTACCTATTTTATTCCAATGATCCACTACTCTATTTCTTTTTTTTTTTTTTTTTAGTGAGGTAATTGGGGTTAAGTGACTTGCCCAGGGTCACACAGCTAGTAAGTGTTAAGTGTCTGAGGCCGGATTTGAACTTAGGTCCTCCTGACTGCAGGGCTGGTGCTCTATCCACTGCACCACCTAGCTGCCCCTACTACGCTATTTCTTATTGAGTGCCAGATTGTTTTGATAATTACTGCTTTATAATACAGTTTGAGATATGGTATGGCTAGATCACCTTTTTTTTTTTTTTGTATTTTTTGTTGATTCCCTTGATATTCTTGAGCTTTTGTTCTTCTACATGAATTTTGTTATTATTTGTTCTAGATCTATGAAGTTTCTGATAGTTTGATTGGTTTGGCACTAAATATATAGATCAATTTAAGTAGGATTGTTATTTTTATTATATTGGATCAGCCTACCCATAAGCAATTAATAATTTTCCAATTGTTTAGCTCTGACTTTATTTGTGTGAAAAACATTTTATGGTTGTGTTCATATAGTTCCTGGGTTTGTCTTGGCAGATAGACTCCCAAGTATTTTATATTGTCTACAGTTATTTTAAATGGGATTTCTCTTTCTTTCTGTTGCTGCTGGTAATACCTCAGAGTTGTTTTAATTTGCATTTCTCTGATCAATAGTGATCTAGAACATTTTTTTCATATGATTATATATAGCTTCGATTTTGTGAGAAAATAATTATGAATAATGTATTTCTTGAGGGGGGACACAGAGATCCAATCTTAGTTTTTTCTTCACTCCCACTCAAAAGTTTAGTTCAGTAACTTTAGCTGGTCTCTTTCAGAGCCAACACAAAGGTACATTAGAGATAAGACTCCCTTGTGTCTAGCTCAGTGAAGTAGAAATTCAAACCACACCTATCTGAGTGTACCTTTGCCCTCAGGGACAATTTGCAACTATGCCCAAAGGGCTATAGAACTGTGTATATTCTTTGATCCAGCAATGCCACTACTAGGTTTATATCCCAGACATCCCCCTAAAAGAGAAAAAAACCTATTTGTACAAAAATATTTATGGCAGCTCTTTTTGTAGTGGCTAAGAATTGGAAATCAGAGGAATACACATCAATTTGGGAATGGCTAAACAAACTGAGAGGTGATGGAATATTATTGTGCTATAAGAAATGACAAGCAGTATGATTTCAGAAAGGCCTGGAAAGACTTGTGTGAACTGATATATAGTGAAGTGAGCAGAACCAAGAGAACATTTTGCACAGAGACAGCAATATTATTTGATGAAGAACTGTGAATCACTGAGCTATTTTCAGCAATACAATGATCCAAGACAATCCCAAAGGACTAATGATGAAACATACTGTCCACCATCAAAGAAAGAACTGATAATGATTGAACACAGACTGAAGCATGCTGTTTTTCACTTTATTTCTTTCATTTATTTTCTTTTATTCAAGTTTTCTTATACAAAATAACTAATATGATAATGTTTTACATAATTGCAGATGTATAAACTGTATCTGATTGCTTACTGCCTCAGGGAATGGCAAAGAGAGGGAGGGACAGAAAGAGGGATAGAATTTGGAACTCAAAACTTTAAATAAAAATGTTTATTATTTTAAAAAGTTCTATAAAGAAAAAAGAAGAAATAATACAAAAAATGCACTTGTTTCTCTTTAGTTCATCTGAAATACTCGATTTAATTGGAAGGACAAAACTGAAATTACCTGGCTAAATCCAATGATTATGACTCCAGAGTAAATAGATCAGAATCTAGAAGTCATTTTCCCCTTATGTCCACAGGTCATCCAAGAATTGGCCAGCTGAATTAGCTCTGAGGAACTGAAAATACTGGGAATGGCCAGGGAGGTATCTGCCTATACTCTAATTTTATCCAGATAGGTAAAGCTTAATAATCTTCACATCATCAACAAGATTGTAGTGAGCATTGGCAGCTACCATTCTCACATTGTTCATCATTCCTATAATCTGGCAAAGCTGGCCAAAAATGGCGCACTTCCTATAAAGCCATTGGAAGGGGATCAGGGTGACAAAGACACAGCTGCCATTGGTGCCTGACCCTGTATTAGCCATTGCAAGAATTCTAGCCCTTGTGAATTTCAACTCTGAATGAAATTCATCTTTAAATTGTACCCCATTGTTAGATGTACTATCATACATTACCTTTTGTTCTGGCAAATTCATTTTCAATTCTGTAGCAGAGAACCTTGGGTGTATCTAAGAGTATCCAGCCTTCAGTTATATAGTTATCTGTAGCAGAAGGCTTTTATCTCCACTCAGACTTAAAACTTAGGAAAAAAAACCCAACCCCAATCTTATCTTGGGTATACACTGCCTGACTTTTGTTAGATGGGTGAGTAAACCTGGGTTTATTAGGGTTGTGCCCTAGCCCATTCATGCCATTACATCTCAGAAATCTGTAAATGCTACAAATTGTGGATTGTTTAGACTAGACATGTCAAAAGTGTCCTTTTATTCTGAAACTAAATCAAAATATAATTGATAAATATTTGACAAAATATATAAAAATACAGTAGACTATAATGTTAATATGTGTTTTTTTAACATGTGGTTTTCTAAATCAATATGTGGCTCACAAGGATCCTTATATATGGTTTAGTGATTGATCCCTTTTCTATTTTTAGTTTGACACACCTAGTCAGACTTAAGAAAGTGAGGAAGAAAATGTTAAAAATCCAGATTCATTTTAAAAGTATGCCATGGGTATAGGTGTCTCTCTCTCCCATGCCCATCCAGTTGTTAAACACTTACCAGCATACCACAGCCAATAAAATCTGAGCATTGAACAGCCACCAGAACACAATGCAGGGACTAGCAGAGGGATAAATCCAACAGAGACACTGAGACCAGCAGACCAATATAATAGCAGAGACTATGACCACAACGGGAATCACGAGCTCAGATGAAACTATGTGGGAATACCAGTAGAACTCACTGGAGCTTAGGGCATTTGATCAATATTCCTGATAAGTATTTGCAAAAAAAAAAAAAAAAACCCAAACCAAACCAAAACAAAAACCACAAAACAAAACAAAAACAAAATAAAAAACCAAACCCTAAAAACAAACATAGAAAACAAAAATAATTGCAGCATATCCACCAACAATGACTACAGAGAATAAACAGGTAGAAAATTTTGATAACTCAATAGGACTCTCAAAAGCAAATTATCATACATTTTGATACTTTATGACTTTACTACAAAGTAGGGGATAAAGATAGTGAGAAAAATGAAAAAAGTTGGTTCAGAAAGCAGATATAAGAGAAGCTAAGGACTTGTACCCAGAAGCCTCTTGTCTTTATATCATGAATCTTCCTCTCTTTTTCCCTCCATGGTAGGTTGGAAGAATGGTAGTGCTTTTGACAGAAATAGGAAAGTTTGGAAGAAGGATGGGTGGGGGTGGGGAGGGAATTAATGAGATCTGTTTTGGGTATGTTGAATTTGCAAAATCTCTAGGGAATTGGGTTTGAAATGTCCAGTATATAATTGGTGATGTAGGGCTAAAATTCAGGGAAGAGGATTTTCATCTCAAGGATGTTGTACAGGGTATTTGTCCTTCAGGAATTAGTTGGTATAGTAATTGATTTTTTAGTTATTTTGCAGCTTTGTGAACCTATGATTATCAAGTTTTTATAAGACCAACATTGATGGAATATTTTCGATCTGTATCTTCATCTCCCTTTGAAGAATAGATAGTTCTTATACTAGGAGTTTTGTCCAAGCCTAGTGGAATTGATGCATAGATATGCTAATGAATGTTAAAAAGATGACATTTCGAGGCAGTGAAAACTAAATATGTAATAATGAGGGAAAAATATTTAGAGAATATACACACAATGCTTTTTATTTTTGTGTGTTTTATTGGGGTAGAGGGAAAAGAGTGAGCATCAAAATAGAAAAGCAGCAGCCTGGTGTGATGCTTATGCACCAGTGCTTGTCATGTCTGATAGGGCTAGTTTTCAGTTTTGTTCTTTTAGTACCTTCATCCCTTGGGTTCATAATTTCACTGAGACTTGAACCTAAGGCTTTACTTTGTGAGTTCTGTGGCCATTAATAATTACTTTTATAAGTTCTTAGTGTTTATAAGGTTCTATTTCATTGAAAAGGGTGGCATAGTGACAGGAGGTTCAGAATATATATGAGGAAACTGGAGAGATAAACTGTATTATACTTAGGGGTAGATTAACTCTTCTGTCAATATCCAAGACTCCTGACTTCTCTTTTTCCATTTCATTGCTCCCTCCCACCTCCAATGCAGAGATGAATGCAGCTCTTATGATAGTAAAATAGAACTTTATATAAATGCATTGACATTTATGACACCAGTTCCACCCAAGGTATGGTCACTGAACTTTGACTATCCCCTAACACAAACCTTTGACAAAACTATGATACCAGCTACATTCTAGCCTCTGGGTCTAAGGAGAGTCCAGCTCGATGAAACAAGGAGGGCTTTGCATCTGTGAGATTTAAAATTGGATATTAGATCATAAATCTCCCCTCTTTAACCTTTCCCTTAATTTATCTCCCAGACTAGTAAATGGAAGAGGCTTCTGGTTTTCTAGTTAGAGCTTTTATTGTATGGTAGTCACAAGGTGATGTTGATTAGAAGGATAGGAAAGTAGAAACACAATACAAATCGTCTTAAGTCTAAGCTTAGTCTATATTCTGTATAAAACTCACCAAAAGCCGAAGGCCACCTTTGGGGAGAGAGAGACCGTCTGTGCAGCGCAGTCAGGAGACCAGCAGAGCAGGAAAAAACTCCCACTTCTGTTCTCTCCTTGCTTTTTAAGCTCACACCCCGGAAGTGGAGTGCTAGCAGGCAGTCTGATGTGCGCAGCAGGTGGACTGTTGTGCGTAGCTCATGCCGTTGGTCTCCTCCCCGAAAGGATGGTCCTTAAAAAAAAAACTGGCGTCTTTCAGTTATCTTAACCGACTGTTAAAAAACTTTCATATTTTTTTACCACACATCCAAACTTTCAAGTTCAGATCTTGATAAGCACTTACAGTGAAAAGCTGCAGAAGAATAGCCCACCAAAAGAAAATACCAAACAAGGGGCAGCTAGGTGGCATAGTGGATAGAGAACCATCCCTGTATTCAGGAAGAACTGAGTTCAAATCCAGCCTCAGACACTTGACATTTAGCTGTGTGACCCTGGGCAATTCACTTAAACCTCATTGCCCTGCAAAACTAAAAACAAACAAAAAAGAAAATACCAAACAAATAGTCACTGCTCATCTCAACATCCTCATAGATTAGTGTATTTCTCATGGATAGAGGAGACAACAACTAAAGAAGAATGAGATATGGTGGAAAATTATTCTGCTCATAGGAAAAAAAATCCTCATGGTTCCTACCTTGAATCTGGGGAGTTAAGGTAGGAGGCAGCCCCAAGTAAAATGTAGAGAATGTGTTATTGAGGGGCTGAAAAGGAAAATTCTTATCAATTCAGGAACTACCCCCTGACTTGTACATAAAATCTTGGTGTAAAATTAAGACACTGAATGAAATAAAGAATTTGAGTATGAAACAGTTCCTCCAGGTGGAAAAAAGGTGACAAAAGAGGAAAGAATATACAAATCTATAAAAAAAGAAGACATGTCAAGGTTATAAAGGACATTAACAATTAGAGTTCTTTTTCTTTTTCTTCTTTTTTTTTGCAGGGTAATGAGGGTTAAGTGACTTGCTCAGGGTCACACAGCTAGGAAGTGTCACGTGTCTGAGGCCACATTTGAATTTAGGTCCTCCTGAATCCAGGGCCAGTGCTTTATCCACTATGCCACCTAGCTGCCCCCAATTAGAGTTCTCAATGTGAAGATCCCCTTAACCTTATCATATTCCTTGGATTCTTAGTTGTTTAAAATGGTACATTTATGGATTTAACTACTTGTTGTGTAAGTAGAAAGTAATAAAAGTGCATTTGCTAAGTCGTTTTGTCATTGAATCCTTGTGGATACTCAAGCAGCTTCTGTCTGATTTTTCTCTTCTGTAGAATGTACTGACATGTTGTTGTTCAGTCATTTTCAGTTGTGTCTTCCTGACCCCACTTTATATTTTATTGGCAAAGATACTCTAGTGGTTTGCCATTTTCTTTTCTGTATCATTTGATAGATGAAGAACTGAGGTAAGCAGGGTTAAGTGACTTGTCCAGGGTCACACAGGTAGTAAGTGTCTGAGGTCAGATTTGAACTCAGAAAGAAAAGTTTTCCTGACTCCAGGCCTGGAGTCTATCCACTCTATCCACTGTACCACCTAGCTAAACCAATGACACATTAGTAGAACCAAAGAGAAAGGATCCAGGAAGGACTTAGAGCGTCCCCACCTAGGTCATCATCTCAATCTCCTTTACCGTAGAAAATTGTACTTTGCCACTGGAACTACTCTGAGCCTTGATAAATCACCTTTACCCACCTCAAGTGCTTTACCCAATACCTTCTCCACTCCCCCCTTCTAAAATTTTCTTCCTACATTAGAATGCAAATTTCTTGAGGACAGGTATTGTTTTGTCTGCTCATATTTGTACCTCCAGAGCTTAGCACAGTGCCTGGAATGTATTAAATGTTTCAGCATTTTCTATCTATCTATGAAGAGCAGAGTTCCTTGGGTTAGTAGGAATTATAAGTGAAGAGATGAGAATGAAATGTATTTTTTGAAGTCTTTTTTGGAAAATACATTTTTATTATTTTAAAGATCATCTCTATTTCCCAATGTACACCTCCCAGAGGGTTATCATGCTAGGTGATGTAGTGGATAGAGCACTGGGCTTATCATCATGAAAACCTAAGTTCAAATGCAGCCTTAGACATTTATTAGCTGTGTGCCCCTGCCCCTGGGCAAATCACTTAACCTCTATCTGCTTCGATTTCCTCAACTGTAAAATGAGGATGACAATAAAACCTATCTCCCAGGGCTGTGAGGATCAAATGAAATAGTATTTGTAAAGTCCTTAGCACAGTGCCTGGCACATAGTAAATGATATTTATTGCTATATTTATCAATTATACTACCAATTATTGTTGTTTCTGTTGTTGTAACTTATAAGAAAACAAAACAAAAACAAAGAAAAAACCCAGTTCAGTAAAGCTAACTAATGCAACAAAAAACACTGTGATTAAATGAAGTCTTACTACCATAGTTCTCCACAAAGAAGGTTTTGTTGTTTACTGGTTTTTCTTTTGTGTCTTTATGATCCCATTTGGGGTTTTCTTGCAAAGATACTGCAGTGGTTTGCCATTTCTTTATCCAGCTCATTTTACAGAGAAAACTAAGAGACTTACCCAAGATCACACAGCTAGTAATTGTCTGAGGTCTGAGATGAGTCTTCCTGACTCAAGGCTTGGCACTATGTGCACTATGGCACCACCCATCTACCTTATAAAGAAGGTAGAGAAGTTATTTTCTCATATATCTTCTTTGAGTGTTCATTATAGTTTCACAGAAATTTTGGTTGTTTTGATATTGTTCTTTCCATTGACAGCATATTGTTCACTTAACTTTTGTATATGGAAACTTGATGTCTGTATTTGAACTCCTTAAGGTATATCCTTAACTGTGGTGACTCTGGGTCAGTGGACATAGGCATTTTAGTCACTTTCTTGTTATAATTCCAAACTATTTTCCAGAATAATTATTCACAACTCTTTCCATAGCTATAACATAACTATTTCCCTTTTTGGTCATCTCTGCCAATTTGCTGAGTGTCAGGTAATATCTCAAAACTGTTTTAACTTTCATTACTCTTATTTTTAGTGATTTGGAGAAATCATTCAAACAATTGCTAATAGTTTGTAACATTTTTGAGAAGGGGCTGTTCATTTTCATTTTAAAATTATTTATTTAATATTTTATTTTCCCCTCAATTACATATAGAACAAATTTTAATGTTTTTTTAAAATTTTGAGCTGCAAAATCTCTCTGTTCCTCTCCTTTTCCCTCATCAAAAAGGCAAGCAATTTGATATAGGTTATACATATGCAGTCATGTAAAACATATTTTCATATTAGACCAAAAGAAAAGAAAATGAGAAAAATAAAGCATCTTTTTAAAAAAGTATATTTCTATCTGCATTCAGACTCCATCAGTTCTTTTTGTGGGGGTGGGGAGGGAGAAAGGCAATTGGGGTTAAATGACTTGCCCAGGGTCACACAGCTAGTAAGTGTCAAGTGTCTGAGGCTGGATTTGAACTCAGGTCCTCTTGAATCCATTGCCAGTGCTTTGTCCACTGAGCCACCTAGTGGCTTCCATCAGTTCTTTCTCTGGGGATGGATAGCATTTTTCATCAGAAATCCTTCAGAATTGTCTTGGATCATTGTATTATTGAGAATAGCTAAGTCATTCACAGTTGGTTATCATACAATATTGCTATTACTATATCTAATGTTTTCTTGGTTCTGCTCATTTTACTTTGCATCAGTTCATGAAAATCTTTCTGGCTCATCATTTCTTATACTACAATAGTATTCTATCACAATTGTACACCACAACTTGTTCAGGCATTCCCTAATTGATGGGCATTCCCCCAATTTCTGATTCCTTGCCATAGAAAGAGCTGCTATATTTTTTTTACATATGGGTCTCTTTCCCTTTCAAAAAATCTTTTTGGGATACAGAACTAGTAATGCTATTTCTGGGTCAAATGGTATGAACAGTTTTCTAACTTTTTTGGCATAGTTCTAATGGTTGAATCAGTTCACAACTCCACCAGCAAAGCATTCATATTTCAATTTCCTCACATTTCCCCCAACATTTGTCAATTTTCTTTTCTGTCATATTAGTCAGTCTGAGAGGTTCAAGGTGGTACATTAGAATCATTTAATTTGCATTTCTCTAATCACTAGTGATTTAGAGTATTTTTCCATATGGGTATAGATAGGTTTGACTACTTTGTCTGAAAAATGCCTGTTAATGTCCTTTGACCATTTATCAATTGGAGAATCACTCTTACTTTTATAAATTTGACTCAGTTCTTTATATATTTGAGAAATTATGCGTTTAGGAGCAACTAGGTGGTAGAGTGGATAAATTACCAGCCCTGGATTCAGGAAGACCTAAGTTCAAATCTGGCCTCAGACACTTGACACTCACTAGCTGTGTGACCCTGGACAAGTCACTTAACCCTCATTGCCCCACAAAAAACAAAACAAAAAAAGAAATGACAGTTATTTGGCATAAAGCACCAGCCCTGGATTCAGGGGGTCTTGAGTTCAAATCCAGCCTCAGACACTTGATACTTACTAGCTGTGTGACCCTGGGCAAGTCACTTAATCCTCATTGCCCAGCCAAAAAAAGAAAAAAAGAAAAGAAAAGAAACGATGTCTTCATCAGAGATGACTTGTAAATTTTTTTTCACAGTTATTATTAGTAACTACCCCACATTCTATTTCCTCCATTTTTTCTACTCTCTCTTTCCTTTCACCCTGTCCATCCTCAAAAGTGGTTTGCTTCTGAGTACCATCTCCTCCAGTCTGCTTTCCCTTTTATCAGCTTTCCCCCATCCTTTTATCTTCTTCCCCTCCTACTTTCCTACAGGGTAAGATAGATTTCTATACCCAAATAAATGTGTATGTCTTTGAGGCAATTACAATGAGAGTAAGGCTCAATCTCTTCTCTTCCTCCATTTCCTCCATCTTCCCCTTCATTGTAAAAGCTCTTTTGTGCTTCTGTTATGTGAAAATTTCCCTATTTTATCTTTCTTTCTTCCCCTTCTCCCAGTGTCTTCCTCTTTCTCACCCCTTAGTTTAAGTTTTTAGATATTATCCCATTATATTCACCTCATACCCATGCCCTCTGTTTATATTTAAGTATCCTAATAATGAGAAGTTCTTAGGAGTTACAAGTATCATCTCCCCATGTAGGAATCTAAATGATTTAACATTATCAAGTCTTTCATGAATGCTCTTTGTTGTTTACCTTTTTATGTTTCTCTTGAATGTTGTATTTGAAAGTCAAATTTTCTATTTAGTTCTGGTCTTTTCATTAAATGCTTAAAAGTTTTCCATTTTATTAAATACCCATTTCACCCCATGAAGGATTATATGTAGTCTTGCTGGATAGATAATTCTTGGTTGTAATCCTTGCTCCTTTTCCTTCCAGAATATCATAATCCAAGCTCTCCAATCCTTTAATATAGAAATTGCTAAATCCTGTGTTATTCTGACTGTGGCTTCAAAATGTTTGAATTATTTCATTCTGGCTGCTTGCAATAATTTCTCCTTCACCTGGGAGTGCTGGAACTTGACTATAATATTCCTAAGGGTTTTGATTTTGGGATTTCTTTAAGGAGGTGATTGATGGATTATTTTAATTTCTATTTTACCTTCAGATTTTAGAATATCAGGGCAATTTTTTTTTTTGGTTATTTTTTGAAAGATGATATCTAGGTTCTTTCTTTGATCATGGCTTTCAATTCTTAAATTAGATCTATTTACCAGGTTATTTGTTTTTCCAATGATATATTTCACATTTTCTTATTTTTTCATTCTTTTGATTTTGTTTTATTGCTTCTTGATGTCTCATTAGCTTCCACTTGCCCAATTCTAATTTTTAAGGAATTATTTTCTTCATTGAGCTTTTGTATCTCCTTTTCTATTTGGCTAATTCTACTTTTTTTTTAAAATTTTTTTGGTAAGGCAATTGGGGTTAAGTGACTTGCCTAGGGTCACACAGCTAGTAAGTGTTAAGTGTTGGAGGCCAGATTTGAACTCAGGTCCTCCTGACTCCAGGGCCAGTGCTCTATCCACTGAGCCACCTAGCTGCCCCAATTCTACTTTTTAAGGAGTTCTTTTCTTTAGTGAGTTTTTGTATATCTTTTTCCATTTGTCCAGTTCTGTTTTTTAAGGCACTTTTCTTTCATTGGATTCTTGTGCCTCTTTTACCATTTGGCCTATTCTGTTTTTAAGGTGTTATTTTCTTCAGTATTTTTATGCCTTCTTTACGAAGTTGTTGATACTTTCCCCCCATGATTTTCCTTAAATCATTCTCATTTATTTCCTCAACTTTCCCCCTGCCTTTCTTATTTGTTTTTTAAAATCCTTTTTGAACTCTTCCATGGTCTAAGATCAATTCACATTTTTCTTTGTGGCTTTGGATATAGCAATTTTGACTGTTGTCTTTTTCTGAATTTGTATTTTGGCCTTCCCTGTCACCATAGTAAGTTTCTATGATTGTGATCTTTTTTGGGAGGTTGTTTGTTCATTTCATCAATCTAGTTTTTGACTTTTAACTCTATGCTAAATTGAAGTCTTCTTTTGGAGTGGAGGGGGTACTGTCCCAAGCTTCAGGTTTTTTTGTGCAGCTGTTTTCAGAACTAGTACTTTAATTTCATTTCCCAAATATTTTACTCATTTTGTAGTTATTTTGAATGGAACAACTCTTCCTATTGCATCCACCTGGGTTTTGTCATTCCTATATAGAAATGTTAATTTTGTGAATTTATTTTGCTACTTTACTAAAATTGTCAATTGTTCATTTGTGGTTTTTTTGCTGCTTCTCTAGGATTTTCTAAGAAAAATCATCATATCATCTGCATATAGGGCTGATTTTATTTTCTCTTTACCTATGTTTATGTCTTTAATTTCTTCCTCTTGCCTTACTGCCATTGTTAATACTTTTCTAACTACATCACATAAAACCAGGGAAAGTGACATCCTTGCTTTATGCCTGTATTTGTTGGGAAGGCTTCTAATGTTTCCACATTGCATGTATGTCTGTCTAGATTTTTTTCTTTTTTTTTCTTTTCTTTTTTCTTTTTTAGTGAGGCAGGTGGGGCTAAGTGATTTGCCCAGGGTCACACAGCTAGTAAGTGTTAAGTGTCTGAGGCTGGATTTGAACTCAGGTACTCCTGACTCCAAGGCCAGTGCTCTATCCACTGTGCCATCTAGCTGCCCCTAGATTTTTTTCTTACATGCTTTTTATAATATAAAAAGGTTCTTTAATGCCTATTCTTTTTTTAGCATAAATAAGTCAAAATATTTTTCTGTATCTATTGATATAATTTCATGACTGTGGCTATTTCTGCTTTTAATAATCATGTTAATTTTCCCCCTAAGACTGAGCCATCCTTGTATCACAGATATATATCTAATTTATCATAATGGATTTTTTTCCTGGATAAATGATATATTCTTTTTTTGGCCAAGATTTTATTTTAAACATATATAATATGTATTATGTTGGTCTATCTTTTATATTGGTCTTTCTTTGCTTTATTCTTCTCTGATTTAAGTAGTAGAATTATATTTGAGTTTGGTATAGTATTTTTTCCTCAATTTTTTGTGAATAATTTGTGTAGTAGACATTATTTTTTAATGGAATAATATAATTCACTATATATCTATCTAAAGCAGAATCTTCCCCTTCTCCTCCTCTTCCCCCTACACCCCACCATGTTAGTTGCTTTAGAACTAGTCCAATTTCCTTCTCTGAAAGTGAACTACTTATTATCTCTATCTAATGTTCTATTAATTTAAGTATATTATCTTTTTGTAGATATCTATTTCTTTCAAGTTTTGAGTTTTGTAGACTATACCTATATATGTTGTGGTTTTACATTTTAAAAATTAGTTTGTCAATTTGATTTTTTCTTTTAATCAGTTTTGTTAAGAATTTATTGCTTTTACTCACCTTTACAAAGAACTAGCTATTAATTTTGTTTATTAGTTCTATAGATTTTTGTCTTTTCAGGTTTATATACTTTAATGTTCCCATTCAGAAGATACCATAAGTCTTTCAGCTCTATAGTCTGCAAAAGGCTATTTAGTTCTATATATTCTGTATTGTTTATTTTCCTGTTAGATTTGTGTAGTTCTGAAAGAGCAACAGTGAAATCTCCTACAATTATTGTCTTACTATCTTATTTTGGAATTCAGTTAACCTTTTTCTCATGTATTTAGGTGCTTTTCCAGGCAGTAAGGTATGTTTCATATTCATATGGTTCATTTCTTTGATTCCTTTATATATATTTCTAATGATTATATCTACTGATACTTGTGAATTTTTCTTTTTTCTTTGATGGAATAATTTTAACTCTTGCTTTCTTTGTATTAACCTGATGCATAGAAGATTTTGTTCAAGCCTCTTTATTTTGTTTTTCTTGTGTATTACAGATTATTAGGCTTTGCTTTCTTTTCCATTCTGTTACTTGCTTTTGTTGTATTAGAATCATTCACATTTAAAATTATGATCATTAGGGGCAGCTAGATGGCGCAGTGGATAAAGCACCGGCCCTGGATTCAGGAGTACCTGAGTTCAAATCCGGCCTCAGACACTTGACATTTACTAGCTGTGTGACCTTGGGCAAGTCACTTAACCCCCATTGCCCCACAAAATTAAAAAAAAATTATGATCATTAGACTTGGGTTTTATCTACTTATTTAAGTATTACTTCCCCCACCCCCTTCATTTTTTTAGTCAATATTTTGATTAGTTTTGCTTAAATCACATTAATGTCAGTCTACTCCCATAGGCTTTCTTCCTCTCCCTTGCTCCCACTTGCTTACTCTTTATTTGACAACAGTAAAAGGTTATATATACCTATTTTATATACCTGTATATGGTCACATAATCATTTCTTGGGCAAAATGAGGTCATGAGTAGAAAAAGTTTAAGAAATCCTGATTTATAGTATCAACAATTGAGTTAAATTTATAGTCTAAGAACTCTTTAATACCTGCCTCCTCTTTTGGAAAAAAAAAATTACTTTACCACTTTTACTGAAGCAGCATGCTTTTCCTCTTTAGCTCCTGAATTTTCTCTAATGAATACATCTTCTTAATATAAAATGCCATTCTGTTCCTCACTCCTACTGCCATTACTGATATTGTTCCTTTTGAATAATATATACCCTTCTAGTATCATATTCTAGACAAAGGTCTCATTCCACCAAGTCTCAGTGATGCTTATGTAGTTTGACTCTTGACTTTAGGATATCTCATTCATCTTGCTTGTTTCTTATCCCTAGACCATTTAGGCATAACCATCTGAGGCTATGGATTTTATCACTTATCCTTTCTTAGATTTTGTTTTATAAGTTTTTAGACATCTCTATTGCTACTATTTTTCTTACATTGTATCTACTCTGGTAGTATCTAGTGTAATGATTGGAATGATGCCACCTACTGGAGACTTGCTGTGGGAAAGCTCCACCATGAGGAAAATGCCTCAGAGACATTGTGGCTTTTCCTAGGTGTCAGGAAATGACATTTGCTCATGGGGGCTGTCTATCAAGGCTACCAGCCAATCAACTTGAGGAGCCTCCTATTTTCTGGGAGGAGACAGGAAGGGGGAAAGGGAGCCTGTGAGGAGAGCTCTGGGGCTTTTTTGGGTTCCTGACTTGATGGTGGTGGCGGCAGAGGACTTCACAGGAAATTTGAGGAAAGATAGGAATGCCAGGCTGTTGGAATTCTGTTCTCAATCTTTTTCTTTCTATTTTCCAATAAACCCCTAAAAACCTAAACTCGTTTTATCAGTGATTTTAGTCAGTTTCCCCCAAAACTGGGCGAACAGATTAGAATCCACATTTAGAATCTTAAATTACACAGTTTGGCTGACCACGAAGAGGAAAACCGAACGTTCATCTTCTGATCTTCTGATTGGGTAAGATTTCCCCTCCCCTATCCCTTTAAATTGGAAAGTGCTATCAAGTATAGGCTGTTTTAAATTTCAAATGGATCTTTTAAAAATCCTAAGTACCCCTTTTCTAGCTTTACCTTCACTAATCAGAGATGTTGGCCAGTTTGAATTTGAATATATTTTTATTACTCTTTTTGGTTTTGTGGGGCTTTGTGGTGTGGTATGGAGAATTTGGCATGCCCTAGATAATATTAGAATAAAGATGATTCCCCAGGTTTCCCCATTAGGAAAGCTACTTATGGATTGGAATGAGGGAAAACTTAGACTAAATAGAACCATGACCAGAGGAGGGCTTATCAGACTGTGTTTTATGTATCATGAGGAATTACAGGAAGAATGGCCCAAATATGGGTCATTTGATCCCAAAACATTGAAGCATTTGCAAAGAACCCTAAGTAGATGTCCACCTGAACATTTACGTTATTGGAAAATCTGGGCCAGAGCAAGCAAAAATTATCATACTAAAAATATAAGACAAAGAAAATCCAGACCCCAAATTGACAAGCCTAAGCTTGTAGACATGGCCTCCCAAACCTCCAAACCCGAGATTGAATGCAAGGCCATTCAGACTGAAATTCCAAATGACCCAACTCTTATTTCCTCGCCCTCTACTTCCTCCATGCCAAACAAACAAATAAAGAAAGAAAGAAATGATTCCCCTGTAGAGGAGACAGAGAAAGTAAGAATTTTTCCCCTTCAAGAGATCCTCACCCATGGTCAAAAAGCTACTATACATAAGCTGAGACAATACACACCTTTTACACCCAAGGATTTGGCTTTATGGGGACAAAGCACTCCTAAATTTGATGAAGATCCCACAGCAGTTATCAGGCAGTTTAGAGCAATTTTTAGAGCATATCAGCCCACTTGGAATGATGTTACTGACCTTATGGAAACAATATTGTCCCCAGGAGAAAGAGCATATATAGTAGCTGCAGCAAACAGCCTAGAAGCCACGGGAAAGGTTCATATTGGGTGGCCTATTCCAGACCCTGACTGGGACCCCAATAACCCTAAGCATTTTGATATGTTGAAAGATGCAAGGGAAACATTGCTGAAGGCAATGGAATCCTGTATTAGAAAGACTGATAACTGGCAAAAATTTATAGATACAGTTCAGGGACCTGATGAGAGACCTAATAAATTTTATGACAGGCTATATAAGTATGCCAGGCAATATGCTAGACTAGACCCATTAGACAGTAGAGACGCCCATATTATCTGCTCTCATTTTGTAAACCAGTCCTTACCAGAAATTCGGAAATATTTTAAAAAGCAATGACCTGGGTGGAATAGTTTGAGTCCTGACAGACTTAAAGAAATAGCAACATATATTTACGAAGGAAATGAGAGAGAAGAAAGGAACAGACAGGACATTTTAGCTCCAGTACAGGAAACAACAGGGCAGAGAAACTGGAAAATTTAAAATTGTTATCAACCCCCTAAATTTTGCGAGTACTGCAAAAAACAAGGACACTTCTTGAGGGAATGTAGAACTAGAAAACAAGACCTTAAGAGGACAATGACCGAGAGCCTTGAGGAATTCTTTGGGGGAAATTGAAATAATTTTGGAAACTTTTATCAGAAAGGAAACAACCGGAGTAATTATAGGCCTTATTACAGGTAGAATCAAAATGGATATAAATCTTTTCAGGGGGATACAAAGATACAGTATCAGAATAACCGTAGACTCTATCAGGGAGGAACAGAAGGACAGAACCAGAATCAGGGTAACCGTGGACTCCCTCAAAGAGGGGCACAGGATTGACAAGAGGAAGGGGAGGAATGGAACATAGATAATGAAAGCAACATATTCCCAGATCCGGATTTTTTGAATGCACTTGTGCCAGTCCATTCACCTCCCCAGAGTAATGAACCTCATGTGATCCTCAAAGTAGGGAACACGTATTATGACTGTTTGCTAGACACAGGAGCTTCTAAATCAGTTTCAGTAAGCAAACCAGATGCTGGGTGTAGACCTGTAGGATTTCTGAATGTAGTAGGAGTCTCAGGAAAGAGCCAGAGAGTGGCAAAATTGAATCCTCGCATGGTATCTATGGGGCCCTTAACAGTGGAACATTCATTCTTACTCATGTCTGATGCCCCTGTAAATTTATTAGGTTGTGATCTCCTTTGCAAGCTTAGAGAAACCATATCTTGTGCTCCAGATGGGGCTGTCTCTCTACAATTGCCAGAGGATACTGTTCATTTATTACCAATTTTACTTACAGAAGCTCAAGGAACAGTAGGGGAAGTATCCCAAATCCCCTCTGACATTCCTGAGTCTTTATGGGCCTCATCCCCTAATGAGGTGGGGCTCCTTAAGTCTGCCATGCCTGTTACCTTTAAAGTTAAGGAGGGACCACCCCCCTCCATTCCACAGTATCCATTGTCTAGGGAAGCAATAGAAGGGATCAACCCTATAATTGAGGCTTTGAAAAGCCAGGGTATTATTATTCCATGTCATCACTCTCCATGTAATACTCCCATTTTGCCAGTTAAAAAACCCAAGCCTGGGCCAGATGGTAAACCTGTTTATCATTTTGTGCAAGATCTTAGAGCAATTAATAATTATGTTATCCCTAGACATGCTATAGTGGCTTCCCCTTCTACCATAATTTCTTCCATTCCCTGTGAATCTACATGCTTCACAATGGTAGACCTCTGCTCTGCCTTTTTCTCCATACCAGTACATGAGGACTTTCAATATTTATTTGCTTTTACCTGGAAAAATAGACAGTGGACCTGGACTAGACTCCCACAGGGATTTGTAGACAGTCCCACATTATTTTCCCAAATTTTACAGCAGGATCTGGCCTCCATTACCTTTAAAGGCTCCACACTAGTACAATATGTTGATGACTTACTTTTAGCCTCCCCTAATGCTGAAATTTGTCAAGAAGATAGCCGTCACTTACTACTAGAGCTGCACAAGAGAGGCCACAAAGTGTCCAAGTCAAAGGTACAATGGTGTTTGCCCCAGGTGGAATATTTAGGATTTATTCTGGCTGCTGGAACTCGCTCTGTCTCTTCTAAGCGAGTCCAGGCCATTCAACAACTTTCTGCCCCCTCTACTAAGAAGCAATTAAGAGCCATTCTGGGAGCAGCTGGGTACTGTAGACAATGGATACCCTCTTTTGGTGAAATTACTAAACCTTTCATAGCTCTAACAAAAAGTTCTGTCCCGGACATTTTACAGTTGGATCCCCAGCATCTCTCAGCCATAAAAGAATTAAAACGGGCCTTGTTATCAGCACCTGCCCTAGGACTACCAGATTATAGTAAGCCTTTCACTCTCTTTGTGCATGAACAAAGGGGGGTGGCTTCTGGAGTTCTGACTCAATCAGTGGGGCCTAACCAATGCCCTATAGCCTACTATTCAACTCATCTGGACCCTGTAGCGGCTGGAGCGCCACCTTGCCTTAGAGCAGTGGCGGCCATAGTCCTTTTGGTAGAAAAAGCCTCTGATTTGGTCCTAGGTAACCCTCTAACTGTGCAATGCCCTCATGAAGTGGAGGCTCTCTTACTATGTCACAGGACAGTCACAAGCCTTTTCAGATCAAAGGCTGTCTAAGTATGAAATAACCCTGTTAGGTAATGAGAATATCGCTTTAAAACGCTGCACAGTTCTTCATCCAACAACACTACTCCCTAACTTACCATTCTCGGGGGAACTGTTGCATGACTGTGCTTCTTTAGTTGATATGGCTGAAAAACCCCGTGATGATCTTTTTGATACACCTTTAGAAAATCCTGATCTTGTCCTCTATACAGATGGTTCCTCATTTATGAGAGAGGGAACCCATTTTACTGGAGCTGCTGTAGTTTCTGATTATGACACCCTCTGGGCAGCTTCTCTGCCTTCCCATTTTAGTGCACAGGCTGCTGAACTTGTGGCTCTTACACGGGCCTGTAATATAGCCAAAGATAAGAGTGCTACCATTTTTACTGACTCGAAATATGGCTTTGGCATATGCCACTTTATTGGTATGATTTGGCGTCAACGAGGCTTCCTAACATCCTCGGGCAAGGCTATTGCCAATGGGGACCTTATCAAGGACCTCTTAGATGCCCTGAAACTGCCTTCTTCCCTAGCCGTTGTACATTGCCCTGCCCACACAGGGAATAGTGATCCTGTTTCAAAGGGAAATGCACGAGCCAATTCTGCAGCCAAGCTTGCTGCATTAGAAGCTCCTGAACATGTATTTAACCTTTCACCTTCTGAGGATATTCCTTCCAACTTAACCTATGACGATTCTGAAGTAGAAAAGTGGAAAAAGAAATTTAAGCAAAACAGATCAATGGCGTCTGGGTGTCTCCGGGAGACCAGGAAGGGTTATTGAACCCTATTGCTTGATACCTCACTGAAAACATTGAATATTGAATCTTGCTAATTGAAGTCTTATTTCTTTTTGATAAATTAATCACCACTTTAAGTATCTGTTACTGTTATACTAGAGAATTCATGTATAAGATGATGTGGTTTACTTGCTAAAAGAAGATTATGTAATAATGTCTAAAAGAAGATTATGTAATAATGTCTAATATAATCAGCTATTTACATTCATTTATTATTTATATGTCATTATACTCTGGGTATGGTTTGGAATTATTGTATATATCACTAATATATTCTCAGTTATGCAGCATAGCATGCATTTTTACCATCATACTGTCTTTGGTGAAATTAATGAGATTTCGGAAGTATGGAAACTTATCATTTCAGAGACTAACTTGCTGTGAACTCTGATGCAGGCCCTGGAGACAATATATGTGCAACAAAAGGAGAGACAGGTATATGTAAGTCCATGGTTTGCTTATGATGGTGACTATGTAGAGCACAATTACTAGGCACAGTCCAGTATTCATCCTCTCTCCCTCCTAATTTAACCTAATTTAACTGAACTTATTTATCTTTTTTATCTCACTCAGTTGAACTCACCTGTGGCCTAGCACAATCACTGACTGTCTTGGAACCATGAGATATGGTATGATAACCTTTCCATAACATTTTCAGGTGTCATGAACACATACTAAATTTGACTTTGATCCAGACACATGGTGGTAAAAAGTGTTACTGTTTGCATAACTACCTCAACCCTTTATTAAAAGTCTAAGGATATAAAGGAGGGAATGTAATGGAATTTATTAATTTGATCATTGACAATGCTATGCTAAGGTTTAGTAAAAATACAGCAATTCAAACAGTTAAAGAAGAGAATCCAGCTTTCCAGACCAGAGTCCAGAATCCAGTTTTTCCAGACCAGAATCCAGACCAGAGTCCAGAATCCAGTTTTCCAGACCAGAATCCAGTTTCCTCCTGATGACATCTTACCACTTCAAGAAGACAAGAGAACTCAGAGACTTTATATGAACTGTTTTGCTTTATTAGTTTTTACTATCTCCTTTCTGTTATTATATGCCATCTGTAACATGTACTCTATGCAGAGGCTCTCCCTTTGCAAGACTAATGTCAAGGCGTCAGTTCATGAGGACAAAAAAAAAAAATCGCCCCTCTGGACAAAACTTTCCTCTCTTCCTTTTCTATATTGTTGTTCACATATTATTAGTTAGCAATAGTTATTATATTCTTTTTACTGTTCCGTCAAGGAAACATTTTGTTTCTTGAGGAACAAAAGGGGGGGACTGTAATGATTGGAATGATGCCACCTACTGGAGACTTGCTGTGGGAATGCTCCACCATGAGGAAAATGCCTCAGAGGCATTGTGGCTTTTCCTGGGTGTCAGGAAATGACATTTGCTCATGGGGGCTGTCTATCAAGGCTACCAGCCAATCAACTTGAGGAGCCTCCTATTTTCTGGGAGGAGACAGGAAGGGGGAAAGGGAGCCTGTGAGGAGAGCTCTGGGGCTTTTTTGGGTTCCTGACTTGATGGTGGCGGCGGCAGAGGACTTCACAGGAAATTTGAGGAAAGATAGGAATGCCAGACTGTTGGAATTCTGTTCTCAATCTTTTTCTTTCTATTTTCCAATAAACCCTTAAAAACCTAAACTCGTTTTATCAGTGATTTTAGTCAGTTTCCCCCAAAACTGGGGGAACAGATTAGAATCCACATTTAGAATCTTAAATTACACACTAGCATGGGGGACATACATTGCCTGATAATGTCTGATGCCACAGCTAGGTGACAGGTTTCTATCCTACACCTAACCCTCCCCACCCCCATTCCTTACTACTTTGCAGCTTATCCTCTGTAAGGAAAAACCCAGAAAGTCAGGGATTTACAATAATAAGAGTTCTCTCCATCTTAGAACAAATTCAGCCTATGTGGTCACCACACTAAACCTCTAGGTGTATTTTCATCCTCTTTGATTTCCATTTTGTTGTTGTTTTCTACTACTTGAGTCCAAACAAACCAACTAAGTTGCATAGTGCTTAGAGCACTGAAATCCTGCTTCAGGCACTGGCTATATGATCTTATGCAAGTCAATGAATATTTCTGAGTTTCAGTTTCCCCATCTATAAAACGAGAATGGTATTAGTATCTAACTTACGGTATTGTCTGGATCAAATAAAATACTATCATTCATCTATCCACCCATTCACCCATCTATCCATCCTTCCATCCATCCATCTATCTAATTTATATACACATATATCTATTTATATATTTATGTATATAAATATATGTACCTCTATACATATATGTAGCACTTTGCAAAGCTTAAAGGATTTTATAAATGCTAGCTGTTATTATTATCAAAGGTAATTTTCTTTCTTTTTTCTTTATTTTTTTTTCTGGGGCAATGAGGGTTAAGTGACTTGCCCAGGGTCATATAGCTAGTAAGTGTCAAGTGTCTGAGGCTGGATTTGAACTCAGGTCCACCTGAATCCAGGGCTGGAGCTTTATCCACTGCATCACCTAGTTGCCCCAAAGGTCATTTTCCTAGGAAACTATGGGGAAAAGGGAAATTAGAAGAGCAGACACAGATGAGTTTATAGAACAATCTTTATCATAAGTGTAAGGGCCAAATTTAGTATGGGAAGAGTTAATTGGTGGCTTGCCTTAATATTGGGATAAGAAAAGAAATAGCCTCTTTCAAAAACAAAACAGGTTTATTAATGGGAACAAATTCAAAACACAAGTGAGCTTATAGGGACAATGAGAAAGAATCTAAATCTCTGGGGGTAAAAAGGCCCCTAGGCACCCTGAATCTGCCTCCAGCCCAGTCAGCTCAAAAGAGCTAGCTTTGCCTCAAAAACACAAACTCACCATGACCTGAAATCTGTAGCTCTAAGGAGATTTAGCTTGCAGTCTCTTCTGTTTTGGTCCAAAGGTCAAACACCAACAGCTTATCTAACTGTCTACCTTCCCCGTCTCTCTCAGAACACTCTCTTCTCAGATTCTGCCTCTAACTGTCTCTCCCACAGGAAGGGGAGGGCGGTTCTCAGTCATGCTGAGTCTCCAATTGGCTCAGCACACCCACATGGGCTATCCCCATTATAATCTGGCCAAGCCCATGTGGGCGTGGGGGAGCTCCTTACATAAGGTAATCGTAGTCTTAGCTACCAATTATTGGTTTGACTGATAGAGTTTATAGGTACCTAGTTCCAATTCCCATTTTTACCCTCCCCACCCCAAGTATTTTCTTTTACGAATATCAGTAACTAGTTTCACTTGTAGTTTGCCTGAGAATGCCTGATGTCACAACTAGTGGCCATTAGGCCTTTCTTACTGCTCTCCCATTTATCTTTTTCTTACCTTCAAGTTTACATCTGTCTGCTGAATATCCCATATGCTTTTAGATCCTCATTCTCAAGACACTACTCTAGAAAGTAGGAAGGGGTAGAATAAGCATTTACTAAGCACCTATTATGTGTCAGGCACTGCGATAAGCATTTTATAAATATTATCTCACTTGATCCAACCTTCAAATCAAATCTGTGTATTATTACCTTCCCCATTTTGTAGTTGAGGAAACCTGCTCAGGGTGACACAACTAAAAAGTCTCTAAGGACAAATTTGAACTCAGGTTTTTCTGATTATAGGCCCAAAGCTCTATCTGCTAGCCTTTCCTGGGCTCAGCTAATAGGAAAAGCAAATCTAAGTCAAGGGGAAATAGAATATACCCAGAGACTTTAAAAGCCATGATCACTCCAACAACTTAACCTGTATTTATTAAGCATCTTCTGTGTGCCAGAAGGGCATACCATAAATTAAAGATAAAAAAGAGTTGTTATACAATAAGCATAGTGAAAACTATGCCAAATTAGGGACAGATTTTTTTGGTCTTTATGCATTATGTTTATTATAACTTCAATTCAATGAATATTAGGTGCCAGCTATTTGATGGGCACTCTAGTAGATGCTAGGAATACAAAAATATCACAAGAAAGTCACTGTTCACAAAGAGCTCTGTGCACTTTATTGGGGAGACACAACATACACATAAATGAGTAAAAATGCATACAAATGAATAAAAAGTGATGTTATGAACAAAAAAGCATTAATTGAAGGGGGTGGTATAGGGTGGATCGGACAAGGTCTTTGTGGGGGAGGTGGCACCTAAGGGATTTCTTGGAGAAAGTTAGGGATTCTAAGATGTTGAGGTAAAGAGGAAATGCATTATGGGTGGGGGTTGGGATTGGATGGGTAGAAACCACTAGTGTAAGGATTCTCATAACCGTCATTATTTCTTATGTGCCGATTGACAAGAGTGTCAGGGGCTGGGGCAACAATGTTATCCAAAATGAGAGACACATAAAGGAATTGGGCACTTTAAAGACATTTACATACAGTGCAAAATTAATTAACAATATAGTTAACAATTTGTTGTTTCAGTTTGAGCTTGTATTGATGCTTTCCATCTCCCAGCTTCACTGGAAAATTTCCAAGAAGCCACTCATCACAGCCCAGTTACTCACAGAAAATGACTCAAAATAAATGAAATCAGAAAGCAGCTAGACCAGATGATCCCACACAGACCATTCTATGACATGAGCACCATCACCAGTGCAGCCTGCACTGTGGCCACCATCCTTAATCAGAAAGCATATTGCAGTGAGGATTAGCCTCCTGGATGTGGGAGATCATTTGGGCAATGGGAAGAAATATTGAAGGGATTTCTTAAGGGCCAGGACTTTTCCCCAGGAATTGAAGGCAGGTCCCTGGGGAAGAAATACTGACTTCAACAATGGCACTTACCTTGTCAGCTTCACTTTATTCTGGGTGGACTGAGTCTCTGGGTCTTTTCTTCTCATTGACCTCACTGAAGGGGTGTCTGCCCTCTGGAGAGCAAGGAACAGAAGCTATAATAAAGTGATTTTCATAGGCCAATTTGCCAATGGCACATCCCAGGTCTTCACTGAATGTGGTCTGGTTCTAAACACAAGTGCTGAGGACCCTCAAGATCAAGAAACCTTCTACAGTGTGAAACTTCCACAAGTGCCCTGTAATGCATTGATAAATATGAAGACCAGGAATAGTAGAATTTCTTATCTTAGTAGGAAGGAAAAATGCTTTTCACAGGTAAACAGACTTTTAAACAAACCATGAGAAGCACATGGGAGAATCTGGGGCCAAATCATAGTCCAAATTTTAAAGTTCTTTTCCTTGCTGGCCAAATTGCCACATAGCTAAATTGGCCACAATTTGATTTATGACAGGCTAACTCCCTGGGAAACCAACCTCTATTATATAAAGCCTTTGCTTTTCAAAAGTGACAAGTGTCACTATGTTCCGTTCGACATATTTTGTGCTCGGATATTTGGCAGTATCTCACAGATACATGCTAAGAGCTCTGGTATAAATCTAATTCAAACATCAAGAAACTATGAAGGACAGGGTAGCTCACACATCAGTTATCAATGTCCTTAAATGAGCCTGCAGGTGCATGCCAGAAAAGAATCCAATCAGTAGACTAAAGACTAAATTAGTGCTTGTGGATCATCAAGCTCATTATTTCAGCAGATCAATTTGTGTTCCCATCTCTTTAAGGTCTGTCATTGGGATTGAAATTATGGAAAGCTTTGATTACTTGGAGATCTTGAATTGTAACAATAGGTCAATGTTGTGTTGTGGTAGGTGATATCCAGTTCTTGGTCCTTTTAAAGGGAATTCTTGTTTTTGTTTAAAGGGCATTATGTTCACTTAGAATTAACCTTCTGGGACTGTTGGTCATCATGACTGTGCTTGCACAAAAGTCAGAATTGCCTAATGTATCTGTTCTCAGAAAGAATTACATTCAGGGATCATAGAGGTAGAGCTAGAAGTTTCCCCAGAGGCCATGCAGTCCACCCCTCTCCCTTACATTTTACAAGTGAGGATACTGAGTTTCAGAGAGGTCAAGTGACTTGTCAAAAGTCACATAGGAAGAGTCAGGCAGCTAGGGGGTCAGTGGAAAGAATGCTGTACTTGGAATCAGGAAAACTTGAGTTCAAATTTAGACACTAATGTAACTCTGGGCAAGTCTCAGCAAGAGGTCTCTTGATTTCTGCTTCAGTTTTTTCACATGTAAATGGGGATAATAATAACATTTACTTCCTAGGGTTGTGAGATTTAAGGGAGATATTTATAAAGATATTTTAAAAAGTGAGATATTTGCAAATCTTAAAGTGCTATATAAATGCTAGTTATTACCTTCAGAGGTAGGATTTGAACCAGGTTCTCTGGCTCTTTTAAATTTAGTACAGTGATACTAATTTGCCTACAAGGGCAATGTTTTCAATACAAATATAAACCAGATTTCATTCTGATTTATAATTATTTTCCTCTGATATTATGACAGCCTGTCTTTAGAGCCATATACCTGTTTTCCAAATTTCACACAATCCTTATAATAATCATCTATAAGCATGTGAAAAGAATCCTTGATGAAGATATGAGAAAAGGACATGCAGACTTTCTTATTGTTACATTCTCCTGATCATGAGTGTTTTATCCAGCCCTTTCCCTCCTTTCCCCTCCTTTCCCCTTGCTTTCTCTTACTCTGCCTTCCTGTCTCTTCCCTTCCCTTCCCCTGTCTTCCCATCTCTGCCCTTCCCTTCCCAACCCAGTCTCAGTCCCAGACAGTACATAGGGTGTTCTGAACACTATACTCCTAGGAAAGACATATTTGGTTTGCTTAGTCCCCTAAGACCACTCATCCTTTGAGCAACAAAATAGTTTAAACATATAATACAATCCTTAAATAATATTTAACTCATACTATCCTATAGGGTTGATCTTTAGATGAAGATTCAGGGACTTAGACTTTGGCCATGGCTCTTCCTTGTGGTGCTGGGAATGTACTTGGTACCCAGGATGGATTAAAGTTCATATGGCTGGTGCCTTTACATTTGGTGTTCTGTTCTTGGTAGGGACCTCCACTAGCTTCTTGCCACAGAGAACTTTTTTGTGTGAAAAGGGGATTTAGGCTAGGCAGGGTAGGTCAGAATGGAGAGAAACTCTTCCTACTCTGCTCAGTGTTTTGTCTTCTCTGTCCTGCTTTGTATCACTTCAGCTTCAGTTTCAGATGGCTGAGAAGGATGCCACAACCTCCTTAGTTTCCCCAACTGTCTTTGGCTCTATGGGTGCAACCAAGACACAGAAGCCCTGTTACACTAACCTTCAGTTTGTAACCATGGTTAGCTCACTTGATTGGAACACAGTTCTTTGGAGGCTACAGTCAGCACTTCTCCCACAAGCCACCTGCTTGGCAGATATATAGCCTGGGTCACAGAGAGTATCAGGTGAAATTTAGGACAGGACAGAACAAGCATCCCTACCACTTAATAAACAACTAAAAGCAAATGCTCTTTCAGAAGACTATAGGCAATATAGGAATATATAATAGGAAGGCTTCTACTTAGAGGAATCCTGGGAAAGCCTGCAGGTGGCTTGAGAGGTCATCTTACCAATCCTTTTGGCTGTATGTTAAGTGAATATTCTAGAGGCAGTGCCTGTAACTCCAGTTTTTAGTATTGGGTCAATATAATTGAATATATTAGTACTCATAACATAGAAATAGTATGTGTTAATATAATCATTCACAGCAGGTATTTCTTTTATCAGGTGATAAGCTGGTGAAAAAGAAATGACAGTTTGGAATGACGTCACCTATTTCAAGTGGTTATGCTTCGCAAGGTAGTTGGACTCCAACATTTTGTAAACTGGCTCAGTTAAATACTGTGACTACAATTAATACTTCTTTTGAAAGAAAGTTTATTTACCTCATAGGAAATTCCACCATGTGCCATTAGTTAGAATATTTTTCCAAGTGTATAAAAAGTATGTCTTGGGGTAGCTAGGTGGCGTAGTGGATAAAGCACCAGCCCTGGATTCAGGAGGACCTGAGTTCAAATCTGGTATCAGAGACTTGACACTTACTAGATGTGTGACCCTGGGCAAGTCACTTAAACCTCATTGCCCCACAAAAAAGGAAAAAAAAAGTATGTCTTTCTTTTTTATTAATGTAATGGATTTGGCAAATGTAGGTAGATAGGCAATGCTGGTCAATCCCTTGGATTAGGCCCTATTGTGTTAGTGTTAAAATTGAAGTTGAAATGCATGTGTTTTAATAAAATTAGATTTCTGTGTTTTTTATTTCCTGTTACTTTATTTACTTTGGAATTTAAGGGCTATTAAAATTTGTGAAGAGAGGTAGCCTAAGATATTGGGTAGTGGTGGTTTCAGAATCAAGAAAAACTGGGTTCAGTTCCTGCCTCTGACATATATTGGCTATGTAACACCAGACAAGTCAGTTAAACTCTCAGGTAACTTTTCAAGAATATAAGTTGCAGAGAAGTTACTGACTTTCAATAGTATTGAGAGTTTCTTCACTGCATATTCTCTTTACCAAAAAAAGCAGAGTTCTAGAAAAAATATATAAAGTCAAATATTTTTGTGTGTATATGAATAGTGACAAACATTTATATAGTTTTAAAATATTTTTCCTCATGTAGAGAGGAGTTTGAATTGGATTTTACCTACTGTATCTTCCAGCTTTAAACTTCTATGATTCTATGATTATTTTTCATTTCATACCTACTACTAAAATACTGTTTGGTTTTCATCTATCTGTATAATTATCTAATCTAATTAGTAGAGATTTATGGGTGAAAAGTATTCGCTGGACATGCATTAAAAATTATAAAGCACTTAGGCAAGTTATGCAACCAATGGAAAAAGGTTGCTCCTACCATATGGTAGACCAATGCAAAATGTCTCTCTGTGCTCTAGTCTTCCATTTCCCTGAAAGCAATCCCCTAGCATCTTCTAGTATGTCATCTTAGATGGTCAAATTGGGTCAATATAATTGAATATATTAGTACTCATAACATAGAAATAGTATGTGCTAATATAATCATTAACAGCAGGTACTTCCTAATTTATTAATGTAGAGAATTGATGGACCAAAGGTACTGAATGCCATATATGTTGCCAGATATATGGTTTATGGGTCATTTTGATTTGCTTAACTATTGGCTATGGAAGAGAGACAATATTGGGAAGTAAGAGCAATGTAAAAAAGCAAAAACCTTCAATGACACATAAAAGTAATACTTGGTATTTTATAAAGCACTTTAATGTTGTTAAAGCACTTTACCTTCACTATCTCATTTGATTCTCACAACAACCTTTGATGTAGGCATACCAGGTATTATTATCCCTGTTTTATAAATTAGGAGACTAGGAGTCTGAAAGGTTAAATCACTTGTACATGATCTCATAATAGTGAGTGGTGGAGGCAGAATTTAAATCCAATTCTCTACTGACTCCAAAATCCAGCTCTATTTCCATTGTACAATGGTCAAGTCAGGTCAACTGATCCCCCAACAAACATCTATTAAGCACCTATTATATGATAGGCATTGTGCTGAGCACTGGGGATACAAAAAAAGCAACTTCCTGCCCTCAAGGAGCTTAACTCAAGTCAGTAAGAATTTACTATGTATATTTATTACGTACCAAGTATTGCACTAAGTGCAGGGATACAAAGAAAGTCAAAGAGAGTCAATGTGAGCCCTTAAGGAGATCACATTGTAGGAGACAACATGCAAGTAACTATGCATATACAAGATACATACAAGGTAAATTGTTATCTTTCATGACTAAAATGGATAAGGAAATGAGACAATGCCATATGAAGATTAGTGGAAATAACTAGAGATGTTTAATCTAGAGAAGGAACACTTTAGATGGAGACATGAAAATTATTTTCAGGTAGTGAAAAGACTGTTATGTGGAAGAATGTGAAAAATTATTCTTCTTTACCCAAAGGAATGGACCAGGAACAATGGTTGGAATTTGCATGAATACAAGTATTGATTCAATGTAAAGAAAATTCTCAGAATTGAGTTTTCCAAAAAAAGTATAGAAGCTGCCTTAGCAGGGAATGGGTTCCTCTTTATGGTATGTCTTTAAAAAGAACCTGGATGGGACTTCTGGTACAGCATTAGAGTGAGGAGTTGCCCCTTTCCCTATATCACCACTACAATAATAAAACAATTAAGAAGTATAACCAATAAAGTAGTAAAGACAATAATAAGAGAAGGAGAAAGAAAATGAGGATCCATTAGACTGTCTTCCCCTTGGCCATCTCTTCAAGGATGGGCTTCCAGATCCCATTTAGGTCCACTCTTTTGTTTTTCTTCCCCATTGCCCCTTTGAACAGTCTTCATGGAGATGGACATTTGGAAAGAGTTACATAAGTGCTCACATTAGATGGAGGAATTGGAAGGCACCATTTCTATTTCTTCTCACCCCTCAATTTTACCCTAAAGATATCATCATGGGGCAGCTAGGTGACACAGTGGACAAAGCATCCACCCTGGACCCAGGACAACCCCAGTCCCAATCTGGCCTCAGACACAAGACACTCACCTACTACACGACCTCAGGCATATCACCCAACTCCAACTTTTTTTTTTTTAGTGAGGCAATTGGGGTCAAGTGACTTGCCCAGGGTCACACAGCTAGCAAGTGTTAAGTGTCTAAGTCCAGATCCGAACTCAGGCACTCCTGAATCCAGGGTCAGTGCTCCATTCACTGCACCATCTAGCTGCCCCCCAGCTCCAACTTTTTATGGTTCTCTAGGGTCTTGTATTTGAAAGTCAAATTTTCCATTCAGTTTATGTTTTTTCATCATGAATACCTGAAAGTCCTGTTTTTCATTGAAGTCCCATTTTTTCCTCTGAAAGATTATAATCAGTTTTGCTGGGTAAGTGATTCTTGGTTGTAATCCCTATTCCTTTGCCCTCTGGAATATCATGTTCCATGCCCTCTGATCCTTTAATGTAGAAGATTTCTATTTCTTCTGGTGAGATAAAGAATAACTACACCTTTTAATCTCCCTTGACACTACCTCTTAAGGTCTTTCAGGCCAGCAGATTCTGGGGCACTTTTATCTGATATACTGATATATGCTATAAATATGCCCTTGCATTAGTATGCTTCTATTGGCAGATGACATTGTGTGATTGTTTCATGCTCCAGAATGTTATAGAGCCTCCTAAATTAGCCCCATAATCATTCAAAAGAGCTTGGCCTGACTATATAGAGAGAAAAAATGAAGACAATGAAGAACATCTATTTTTAAAAAAATATTAATTTATATAAATTATTTTCTCTACCCCCACACAGATCTCTTCAATTGGTAATAAAAGAAAAACAATTTATACAAATGTGCATAGTCAAGAAAACAAATTTCCACTTTGACCATGTCCAAAATGTATGGTTTATTTTGCCTCTTATATCCATCACATCTCTTTTAGGAGCTGGGTAGCATGCTTCATCATTGCTCTGGAAGTGTAATTACATTATCAGAATTCTTTTCTTTCAAAGATGTTTGGCTTTACACTGTGGTTGTCACTTTATAAATTGTTCTCCTGGTTTTGCTTGTTTTATTGTTCATTAGTTCACACAAATGTTTTCTTTGAAACCCACCCTTTTATTACTTCTTTGGGAAAAATAGCATTACATTCATGGACCATATTTGTTCAAGTATTCCTCAGTTTTTGGACACTCTCTTAGTTTCTAGGTCTTTGCTACTACAAAAAAGATATATACATTTTTTTCTGTGTAGATCCTTTTCTTCTTTCTCTAATCTCTTTGGGGTATAGGCCTAGAAATAGTATAGCTGTATCATACTTTAGTGACTTTTAGGACATGGTTCCAAATTGCTTTCCAGAATGGCTGAACCAATCCCAGTCCAAACAGCAGTGGTTTAGCATGCCTGTTTTCCCTCTAACATGTCATATTCTTCCTTTGTTAACTTTGCCAATTTGATAAGAGGTAGAACCTTAGAATTGCTTTATTTGCATTTCTTTAATTATTAATGATTTGAAGTTTTTTTATATAGTTGATAACTTGAATTTCTTCCTTCAAAAATTGCCTGATCAGGGGCAGCTATGTGGTGCAGTGGATAGAGCACTGGCCCTGGAGTCAGGAGGACCTGAGTTCAAATCTGGCCTCAGACACTTAACACTTACTAGCTGTGTGACCCTGGGTAAGTCACTTAACCCCAATTGCCTCACCAAAAAAAAAAAGTAAGAAAGAAAGAAAGAAAGAAAGAAAGAAAAGAAAATTGTCTGATCAAACCAAGAAATAACTGTACACACTGATAGCAATACTCTAATGATGATATGAAAGACTTAGCTACTCTGATCAATACAATTATCCAAGATAATTCCAAAAGACACACGATGAAAAATGCCATCCATTTCCAGAGAGAACTGATGAATTTTGAGTGTAAATTTGAAGTATATTTTTTTTGCTTTATTTTTCTTGCTTTTTTTGCAACATAGATAATAGGGAAATATGGTGTGAATGATTTCATACACATAATTGCAATCATATTGCTTGCCTTCTCAGGGGGTAGAAAAGGGCTGGAGGATGGAAGAGAATTTGGAACTCCAAATACTTTCCAGGGATGTACACATAAATGATGAGTTTGATGCATGCATTGACAGAGCTAGCTTACTGTTTGGAATCTCCAAAGGAAAATGTGGGAGAGAAGAGGTATTAGGCTGCCTACCAAACTGCAGTTCTACAGAGCCATTGTACAGACCTCATTGTTGTATGCCTTTGAAACCTGGATGGTCTATTAGCTCTATGCTAGGAAACTGAATTGCTTCCATTTGAATTGTCTTTGGAAGCTTCTGAAGATCATTTGGCAGTATAACAATTGGAATGATGCCACCTGCTGGAGACTTACTGTAGGAAAGTTCCAACATGAGGAGAGGGCCTCTGAGGGCAAGACCATGCGGCTTTTTCTCTGGCATCAGGAAGTGACGTTGGCTGGTGGGAGGAAGAGGGGGGGAGGCTGGCGCTCTGACTTGCTCTCTTTCCTGAGGACTCTAGTAGAGAAGGGAGATAGAAATGTGCTCTCCCTTTAATAGATAGATGAATCTAGACCTTTCTCTCTCTCTTTACCAAATTCTTATTCTCCTTAATAAATGCTTAAAAGTCTAACTCTTGCTAAAGCTTATAATTTATTGGCAACCACTCATTAGATATTATAGACAGTATACCTAGAATTTTAGCCCTTACAGCAGAATAAGATACTAGACACTGAAGTCCTTTCTTGAATTAAACTGCCAAGCATTCAAACTCTACTGAAGAGAGCACAACTTTGATGAACTGGCCACATTGTTCAAATGTCAAACATACATAAAAAGACTATTTTACAGAGAACTTAAACAAGGCAAGTGCTTATATGGTGGTCAGAAGAAACAATATAAGGACACTATCAAGTTCTCTCTGAAGAACCTTGGAATTTATTATGTGGCTTGGGAGACACTGGCAAAGGACTTTCCATCACAGCATACCCTCATCAAAGAAGTCTCTATGCTCTATGAACAAAGTAGAATTGCAGTAGCACAAAACAAATGTGAGATGTACAGATTTAGACATCTCCAGTACAAATGTTCATGTAGACTATTTGTGCCTGACCTGTGGTGGTGCCTCTGAGTATGCTCATCTGAGGGCCAGTTATCTAGTCTTCAAGCATTGTTTCTTTTCAACATTTTACCTTAGAGGCTGTTTATTCATGGATTTTATAATTTTTCCCTACAAGATTTTCTTTTTCTTCCTCTTTGTTTCACTGTTCACATGTGAAAGGGCCATGGAGTCACTTATCACAAATAGTTTTGGCATCTAGGTAGTGACTACTTTTACCGTGACAACTTGTGAAACAGAAAATACAAAAAGGCCTTCAGTCTTGAAGCACCTTTTGCTTATATAATGATGGTAGCAGAACAGCAGAAAAAGGGAGGAAGGTAAAGATTGCTAAGAATCAGACAAATTTAGTACAGTCTATAGTCTTTAATTACATGAATATTAACATTTTTGCTGTTAATGAAGGCAAAAGAAAATTGGAAAATTTCAATGAAACAGAATGATGCCTCATAAGGCAGAGTTTGTTTCATTGTGCACTTATACATTTCCCAGAATACCTAGTCACTTCTCTTACAGTGCTCACAATGAAAAAACAAAACCCCGAAAATATTACAATGAAGATGAATACAGTTTATGCAGTAGCATCTGATGTGGATGATAAAGAAGCAGATAAATTCCCTAAAGTATCTGAAAAGACAATCTAAGCCTATATCCATCAGTGGCAGAGGAAGAGGATGAAAAATAAGTTGGAATATGTTTGGAAGGGTTTGAGAAAGCACCAAAGGAGTATAGACCACTCCAAAATGTCAAACATGTATATTTTGAATAGTTGTTTCATAAAGATAATTGGAAGGCACTGGACATGACAAACACCCACCAAATATCTTCACAGGGAAAAAGTGAAAGAGGCTATATATGAACAGGGAAGAAATTACTTTGCCACACTATTATTTATATCCAGCTGTTAGTGATCTTCCTCCTCCTGGAAATTTCTTTGTATATACTTTGTATATAGTTTGCATTTATTGATCTATGTACCTGTGGTTTCCTCTGGTGGAATGGAAGCTCCCTGAAGGGCTCTTTGACTAGTTCAAGGACTATTTTAATAGTTTTCATTTTGGCTGCCTCAGGAAAGGAAACAGAACAATGCATGGCACAAAATACCAGGTGTATGTAATAAATGCTCTTTCCCCAACCGAATCTTGAGTATTTTATTTTTTTCCCAGTTACATGTAAAGATAGTTTTCAACATTTGTTTTTATAAGATTTTGACTTCCAATTTTTCTCTCTCCCTTCCTTCCCTCCCTCCTCCACAAGACAGAAAGCAATTCTGATATAGGTTATATATGTATAATCACATTAAACATATTTCGGCATTAGTCATGTTGTAAAAAAAAAGAATCAGGACAAAAGGGAAAAACCTCAAAAAAAGAAAAAGAACAAAACCAAAAAAGTAGAAACAGTATGGTTCAATCTGCATTCAGATTCCACAGTTCTTTTTTTTTTTTCTGGATGTGGAGAGCATTCTCCATCATGAGTCCTTTGGAATTGTCTTAGATCATTGTATTGCTGAGAAGAGCTAAGTCTACCACAGCTGATTATCACACAATGTTGCTGTTACTGTGTATAATGTTCTCCTGTCTCTGCTCACTTCACTCAGCATCAGTCCACTTAAGTCTCTCCAGGTTTTTCTGAAATCTGCTTGCTCATCATTTCTTACAGCACAATAGTACTCCATTACATTAAAAAACTACAACTTGTTCAGGCATTCCCCAATTGATGGGCATCCCCTTGATGTCCAATTCTTTGCCACCACAAAGAGAGCTGCTATAAATATTTTTGTTCATGTGGGTGCCTTTTCCTTTTTTAAAATGATTTCTTTGGGATACA
This sequence comes from Dromiciops gliroides, assembly GCF_019393635.1. Taxonomy (NCBI): domain Eukaryota; kingdom Metazoa; phylum Chordata; class Mammalia; order Microbiotheria; family Microbiotheriidae; genus Dromiciops; species Dromiciops gliroides. The sequence continues at coordinate 537,675,670 of NC_057863.1, forward strand.
AACCTAGTAGTGATATTACTGGGTCAAAGGGTATGAACAGTCCCATAACCCTTTGGGCATAGTTCCAAATTGCTCTCCAGAATGTTTGTATCATTTCATGATGCATTAGTATTCCAATTTTCAACATCTTCTCCAAAATTTATTATTTTCCTTTTTTGCTGTATTAGCCAATATTACTGTTGTGAGGTGGTACCTCAGAGTTGTTTTAATTTGAACTTCTCCAATCAATAGTGATTTAGAGCATTTTTTCATATGGCAATAGATAACTTTGACTTCTTCATCTGAAAACTACCTGTTCATATCCTTTGACCCAGTTTCCTCAATTGGGGAAAATAAATGCTTTTTAAACATAATTTAATCCCATTTGATCCTTACAACAATTCTATGAGGTAGGTAGCACCCATTATTATCCTTATTTTATAGGCTTTCTATAAATGATTATTACCTTCCTTCCCCTGCTAACCAATTCCCTAAGTGTATAATCTATTATTCATGTTGCCCCTCTTTCCCAGAAAAATCTTCAAATGGTTAACAGAATAAAAATGCAACCATGGTAATAGGAGAATAAAGAGTAGGTGTTCTGTTAATATCATATCTATGAGAATTAGACTTATAAGCTAAAAAATTCATGTGGAGATCCACACAGTCATAGGAAGATGAAAAAGCAGCAGAAGTGCTTAATGAACTACAAGAGAAAACAATAGGGAAGAGTGATGGAAGATATACTAATGGGCTCAAATGTCTGTACTACAATGCATGGAGTATGTGTATCAAATTAATGAAATACAACTGAGTATTAGTAGAGTTCATTTTAAGTTCATTTAAAAAAATAAAGACTATACATTTTTAAAGTGAGCATATCTTCTTATAAGAGAGAAAGACTATGATAGATGCAGGAATAATTCTATAACTGATTCTTAACTATTTTTAGCACTACCTCCCAACCTTACTTGACTTAAAAAAAAACACAACCCTATACTTTCAACCTCCTCTAATTTTTTTCTTTTCTTTTCTTTTCTTTTCTTTTCTAGGCAATTGGGGTTAAGCGACTTGCCTAGGGTCACACAGCTAGTAAGTATTAAGTGTCTGAGGCCAGATTTGAACTCAGGTCCTCCTGAATCCAGGGCTGGTGCTCTATCCACTGTGCCACCTAGCTGCCCTAAGTTTTAACTCCTTGTCAGGTGTATGAACAGAGTTTCAAGTAGTTACAATATAAAAATATTGTTATGGTAACAAATTGGTAAAGGTAAAAGAGAAAAAGAGAAAAGACAAAAGATATATAGAGAGAAAAAAGAAAAGGGGACAAAATAAAAGACAAGAGGTATTCTAACAAATATACAAAGTTAACTACTCTCATGGTGGCTATTTATTTTTTTCAATTCTATAACAGGAAGAAAGGCAGGCAGGAAGAAGGAAACAAGGAAAGAAAAAATACAGGAAGGAAGGAAAAGAAGAAAGAAAAAGAAAGAAGGAAATCACCCTACCTTTTGTCTTCTTAAGGGTCCTTTATTGTGGAAGATGAATCAATTTGTTTATTTGTTCTAGTGAACATAATTTATGTTTCTTGATTGGTGTAGCCACACTATGTCACTCTCTTAGAGAAATTCAAGATTGCCTTGTTATAATCTGAAGTTAGACTCAGCAAGATTTACAGAAGGGAGGCCTCCAAGAAGATGGCTTCCCATTTTCTCTTTCATAAACATAAGATTAGTCAGTCATGTGGGAGGGCCTAGGAAATGTCAGGAAATTACCTTGGATTCCATAATTTTCATTTCTAGAACTTCTTCAAATAAAGTATGAAAGGTTCAAAAGAAAAGAAAATGTGATTTTAGTATTTCCTTTGAGCCATCACTAGACTTTTTGGATAGTGATCCCATAATCCCACTCCAGGAACAGAGTCCAAATTTAACATAAAGTTCAAAGTCAAGAAATAGACAGGGGAAATGAACAAACAAAAAGAAAAGAACCCAACCATAAAAAATACTATGGGGACAGGGAAGATCAAGGCTCAAACCCAGAAGAAGACAATGATGTCACTATGGCTATAAGCAAAACCTTAAAGAAAAATCTGAGTCCAACACAATCCCAACAAGAAATCCTGGAAGAGCTAAAATGATTTTAAAAATAAAATAAAAATGGTAGAGGGAAATTTGGTAAAAGAAATGAGGGTGATGTAATCAAAGTATGAAAATACAATTAATAGCTTGGTGAAAGAAGCACAAAAAATGAAGAAAATTACACCTTAAAAAACAGAATTGGCCAAATGGAAAAAGAGATACAAAAGCTCATAGAAGAAAACAATTCCTTAGAAATTAGAATTGGGCATGTGGAAGCAAATGACTTGATGAGACATCAAGAAACAATAAAATAAAGTAAAAAAAATGAAAGAATAGAAAATTTGAAATAATTAATCAGAAAACAACTGTGCTAGAGAATAGATCAAGGAGAGATAATTTAAGAATTCTTGGAAAACCTGAAAGTTATGATCAAAGAAAGTGTTTACACATCATGACATAAAGGAAAAATGTCCTAATGTCTTGCTTTCAGAGGACAAAGTAGAAATGGAAAGAATCCACTGATCACTTCCTGAAAGAGATGCCCAGAAAGAAAACTCCCAGGAATTTTATCACCAAATTCCAGAGTTCACAGGTTAAAGTGAAAATACTTCAAGCAACTAGAAAGAAACCATTCAAATATTATGGAGCCACAATAAGAATGACAAAAGATTTAGCAGCTATCACATTAAAGGATCAGAGGAATTGGAATATGATATGTCACAAGGCAAGGGAGCTCCAATGACAACCAAGAAAAACCTACCTAGCAAAACCAAATATAAATCTTCAGGGGAAAAGGGGAGATTTGATTAAATATAAGGACTTTCAAGCATTACTGATGAAAAGATCAGGGATGAATAGAACATTTAACTTTGAAATACAAGATTTAAGAGAAGAATAAAAACAGTAAATATAAAAGATAAATCATAAGGGATTCAATAAAGTTAAACTATTTACATTCATATATAGGAATCTGACACATGTATATTCCAAGAGCTTTATCATTATTAGGGCAGTTAGAAGGACCCTTTTAATTAGGATTATTTTTGTTTTGCTTTGAAATCAAGATTACTACCCCTGACTTTATTTCTTCAACTGAAGCATATTATATTCTGCTCTAGTGCTTTATTTTAAATCTGTATGTATCTTTCTCTTTCAAGTGTATCTATTGTAAACATCATATTGTTGCACTCTGGTTTCTAATCCATTCTATCTGCTTCTATTTTCCAGGTCAGCTCATCCCATTCACATTCACAGTTATGATAACTGAATTTTCCTCCATCCTATTTTCTTTTGTCTTCTCTCTCTTTTTATCCTGTCCCTCCTCAACATTCTGTTTTGCTTCTAACCACTGCCTTCCTTAATTTGCCCTCCCTTTTATCATTCCCCCACCCATTTCACTTATCCCCTTCATCTCCTATTTCCCTATTAGCTAAGTTAGATTTCTATACACAGCTTAAGATATATATTCTTCCCTCTTTGAATTAATTTTGATAAGAATGAGATTTAAGTACTATCTATCCCCCTCTTATTTTTCCCTTCCAAAACTTTTCCTTGTGACCTCTTTCATGTGAGAAAATTTCCTCCATTCTACCTTTCTTTTTCCTTTTTTCCCAGTACATCCCTCTTTTTCACCCTTTCATTATCTTTGGAGATTTTTTCCAACATAATTGACTCACACCCATGCAATAAAGTTACCAATCAGCACCAGCTATACCCAGTGTCAGAAAAGGGTCCCCTGTAATCTCTGTCTGATCAATTGTGCAACCCCCTATAGTCTCTGAGCTAAGAGTTCCTGAAGCTTCTGTAGTGGCTCCTAGTGGTGCTCTCTTCTTGTGCAATCCAGGTCAACACCCACCCAGGTGTTATAGACTTATAATACTGACTTCCTAAGTTTTCTTAGGTAGAAAAATGTCTCACCCTGATCTTTTGTTGTTTCTGTTGCTCCAAAATTAGATTTGAGGTGTTACTTTAATATTCGAAGGGCAATACATATTTTAAAAAAATTATTTATTTCAATCTTAATAGTAATTAATTTTTTTCCAGTTACATGTAAAGATAGATTTCAATATTCATTTTTATAAGATTTTGAGTTCCAAATTTTTCATTCTCCCTCCCTTCCCTCCCTCCTCCCCAAGACAGCAAGCAATCTGATATAGGCTTTATTTTTTAATTTTAATTTTTTTTTTCTGGGCAATGAGGGTTAAGCGATTTGCCCAGGGTCACACAGCCAGTATGTGTCAAGTGTCTGAGGTCAGACCTGAACTCAGGTCCTTCTGAATCCAGATCTGGTGCTTTATCCACTGCACCACCTAGCTGCCCCCCGATATAGGTTTTATAAAACATATATATACATATATATATATAATATCACATTAAACATATTTCCACATTTGTCATGTTGTGAAAGAAGAATCAGAACAAAAGGGAAAAACCTCAAAAAAGAAACAGCACAAAAAGTAAAAATAGTACAGTTCAATCTGCATTCAGTTATTTTTCTAGATGTGGAGAGCATTTTCCATTGAATCCTTTAGCATTGTCTTAGATCATTGCATTGCTAAGAAGAGCCAAGTCCATCACAGCTGATCATCACACAACATTGCTGTTACTGTGTACAATATTCTTCTGGTTCTGCTCACTTCACTCAGCATCAGTTCATGTTTGTTTGGAGGGAAATATTGGGAGAGTTCAGCTGGACTGTTTCCTCTAATCTACCAACTTGACTGAGTCCCTCTTCCATGTCTTTTTATCATCTTCTAACTTCCTCTCCCAACCAAGTCAGCTGAGGATCTTACTTTGTATTTCACCAAAAAATTTAAGGCCATTTACCACGAGCCTTCTTTTGCCCCCTGCTTCTCAACTACTGTCACTCAAATAATTCCTTCCCCAATCTATTTCTTAATCTTTCTCTCACATGAAGAGATGGCCCTTCTCTTTGCCAAGGCAAATCCCTAGACATGCACCCTTAATTCTATCCCCTCCCATATTCTCTAACAGATTACCCTTTTCTATTATAACCATTCTCTCTTTCTCTGTAATCTTTAGTTTTTCCCTATGTACTGTCCAATTCCATGCTGCCTAAATAAATACTCATGTTTCTTCCCATCCTTAAAAGGACCTCACTTGATCCAACAGTCTCTCTCCGGAGCTCCAATGCCATGTAATCAATTTTTTTTTTTTAGTGAGGCAATTGGGGTTAAGTGACTTGCCCAGGGTCACACAGCTAGTAAGTGTTAAGTGTCTGAGGCCGGATTTGAACTCAGGTACTCCTGACTCCAGGGCCAGTGCTCTATCCACTGTGCCACCTAGCTGCCCCAATCAAGTACCTTTTAAACATCTAAAATGGGATGTTTCCTTCTTTCTTTTTGACTGGGCAATGGGGGTTAAGTGACTTGCCCAGGGTCACACAGCTAGTAAGTGTCAAATGTCTGAGACCGGATTTGAACTCAGGTCCTACTGAATTCAAGGCCGGTGCTTTATCCACTATGCCACCTAGCTGCCCCCAAATAGGATGTTTCTTAATCATATCAAAATCACTATGTCCAACATACAACTTGTTATCTTCCTCTCCCACCTAAACTCTTCCCTCTTTCCATTTTTCTTATTACTATCTATATTATCACATTCCTTCTATAGCCTTACAAAGTTGGTATTATCCTTCATTGCTGACTCATATTCAACATATATCCAATCTGTTGTCAAATCTTGTCATTTCTATCTTCACATTTCTATTACAGATCCTTTTCTTTCCATTCATACATCCACTGAAACTATTATAGTAGGCTTCTAGTTGGACTCTCTACCTCAAATCTCTCTTTACTCCACCCATCCTCCATTTAGCTGCCAAAGTGATTTTCCTAAAGCATAAGTCTGACCATATGACCACTGTGATCAATAAACAACACTGGTCTCCTATTAGCTGGATTGAATATAAAGTCCTCTTACATTTCTTGTTGGACTTGTGACCCAAAATAAGTCAATCTGTAGTATGGGTCCAAAATAGAAAATCTGTTTGAGAATGCTTGTGTTAGTGGTCTGAGAAATTAAAAGGGAAAAAGTAATCTCATCTCCTTTTTGAAGTGTGGGAGAGGTTTGGAATATAGTCAGTCCTAGGAACATTGGTATTCAGCTCCATTCATGTGTATGTGAGAATGTGGGGCAATAGGTGGTATGGGGAGGGGGAAGGAAAATACATGTACCCTTCTCCATTAAACTAAAAGTCTCTTGCCCCTTGTACCAACCATGAATCATTGTAAAATGCCTGACTTATTTTAAGGTTCCACACATAGCAAGTTGTAGGAGTATAAGAACAATTTTTCTACTGTTATACCAAACATTTGGAAATATCTTTTCCTTACTTATATCTCAATGAGCCTTTTCCAGGTAGTCTAAATTTCCTCTGTTCATAATAATACATATACTATAAATACATAATAAAAAAAGAACAGGATTTCCAAATTTTCAATATTTTCCTATGTCCATATACTTTGAGTATATTCTACCAGTATTAGAATCCTGCAAAACAAAAGATAGTTATCTATATTTCACAATGAAGACAAACATGCCCTTTTCTATCTTCCTTTTACAGAGTTGTGGTATGTCATGGGGATTAACTGGCTGACAAGAAGTCTCTTCTATTTAAGCATTCAGATTATGATCTTCCTTTTTTGATTCCAAGTACATAATCATAGATTTTGAACTGAAAGAGATCTTAGTTATCTTGTCCAAATCCCATCATTTTACAAATGAGAAAATTGACCCAGAGACATAAAGTGGGAGAGTCAAATCTCAAACCCAGATACTGTGTCCTCACCTCAAGTGGTCTTCTCACTAAGAAGTTTAGTAGAGATTCCAAACATTGCAAACAGATGAAAATGAAAGAGTAATTTTTACACCTAGAATCATAGATTTAAAGTTGAAAGGGACCTCAAAGTTCCCTTCCAATGAAGCACTATTATTTTACACACAAGGAAACTGAAACCCCAAAAGATTGAATGACTTGTCCAAGGTTATATATATGGTAAGCATCATAGATGGAACTAAAACATGTGCAATGTAGAAAAAACTTTGATCATAAACCATTCTTCCCACAGAAATGAAGAGAGATAAAGACAGAGAGAAAAAGAGAAACAGAGCTGAAGAAAGACAGACAAACATATAGAGACAGAAAAGCAGAGAAAGAGAAGGAAGGAGTAAGAGAGAGGTATAGGGGAAATTGAAGGAGGAAAACAAGCAAGCACTAAGTTGATTTTTCAATTTTCAGAAATGTCACATATATAATGAACTTCTTAAATTTGACACTGTGATGGAACACATTGTACTCATGATTTCTGCATTGAAAAGTGGGGGACATTATTTCTATGCTTCTTTAAAAAGTAAGCTGAACAGAATTAGCTCAAATACCTTAATCTCATCAGAGTTGGCTTAAGGAAGAAATAACATACATACCCAATTGAGAGGAGTACTCTATCTAACCCTGCAGGAAAATAGGAGAGTAAAAGGATAAAGGAGGGAAGGGTGAAAGAAGGGAAGGCAGAGCAGGGGAGGGGGCAGTCAGAAACAAAACACTTCTGAGGAGGAATAGGGTAAAAGAAGATAGAAAATAGAGTAAATATCATGGGAAGGGAATAGGATTGAGGGAAATTGGTATGATTATAATGGCAAAATGTATGATACCTACTTTGCTGGGCTATTATGAAGAAAATTCTTTGTCAAGTTTAAAGTACTATATAAAGGTTATAATGAACAGGATGCTATCAGAAAAACCTGGAAAGACCTACATGAACTGAAGCAGAGTGAAATGTATTGTATAAAAAATAATAGCAATAGTATAAGATGATCTGCTAGGAAGGATGTGGTTATTTTCACCAAGGCAATGATCCAATATAATTCTGAAGGACTTATGAAAATTGCAATCCATCTACAGAGAAAGAACTGATGGTATCTGAAAACCTGGAAGCATAATTTTTTGATAGTTCCTTAATCTGAAGTTTTGTTTTTGTATTTTTTCTCTCACAACCTGGCTAATGTGGAGATGTTTTCCATGACTATTCATGTATAACTTATATTTAATTGCTTGAGTTCTTGGGGATGAGGGGTGGGAAGGGAGGGAGGGAGAGAAGTCGGTACACAAAGTTTTAAAAAATTGATGTCAAAATTTGTTTTTACATGTAATTTGGAAAATAAAATTCTAAACAGAAATTTAAAAAAATAAGTTGAAAGGAACAAGTCTCTAAAAAAATGGGATGTGAAAGAAGAACTAATATGGAGGAAACAGGTGGGGTTGGAAGGTTGGTAATGTTGGAACCTTACTATTATCTGGGTTAAATAAGAAATAAAATGTATATCTGAGGAAGTTTAGAACTCTTCTAAACTGTTAGTGGGGTTAGAAAACTGGGGAATAAGGTGTGGGAGGGACTTTTAAAAGGGTGTATAGAATAAGATTAGGAGGGTGAGGGGAAAAGGCAAGGGTGGGAATTTTAGAAAACTATCAGAATAATTTACCACATCAATAACAAAGCCAACAGAAATCATAAGGTTAGTTTAATAGATGCAGAAAAAGCCTTTGACAAAAACTGTACAAGTTCCTATTAAAAACACTAAAGGGAGGGGCAGCTAGATGGCGCAGTGGTTAAAGCACCGGCCCTGGATTCAGGAGTACCTGAGTTCAAATCCGGCCTCAGACACTTGACACTTACTAGCTGTGTGACCCTGGGCAAGTCACTTAACCCCCATTGCCTAAAAACAAAACAAACAAACAAACAAAAAAAAAAACACTAAAGGGCATAGGAGTAAATGAACCTTACCTTAAAATGATAAGTAATATTTATGTAAAACCATTGGTGAGCATTATGTATAATGGGGATGAGCTAGAAACCTTCTAAATACAATCAGTGGTAAAGCAAAAATGTCCATTATCACCTCTATTATTTAATATTGTACTAGAAATGCTAGCTATAGCAATAAGAGAAGAAAAAGAAATTAAAGGAATTAGAATAGGCAATGAGGAAACAAAACTATCACTCTTTGCAGATGATATGATGTTATACTTAGAAAATCCTAGAGAATCAATGAAAAACTACTTGAAATTATTAACAACTTCAGCAAAATTGCAGGATACAAAATAAACCCACACAAGTCATTAGTATTTCTATATATTACCAACAAAGTCCAGCAGCAACAAATAGAAAGAGAAATCCCATTTAAAATAACTATAGACAATAATTTAAAATACTTGGTAGTCTACCTGCCAAGACAAACCCAGGAACTATATGAACACAGCTATAAAACACTTTTCACATAAATAAAGTATATCTAAACAATTGGAAAAATATTAATTGTTCATGGGTAGGCTGAGCCAATATAATAAAAATGACAATCTTACCTAAATTAATCTATTTCTTTAGTGCCACACCAATCAAATTATCAAAAATATTTATAGAGCTAGGAAAAATAATAAAATTCTTTTGGAAGAATAAGAGTTCAAAAATATCAAGGGAATCAATGAAAAAAAATGTAAAAGAAGGTGATCTAGCAATACCAGATTTCAAACTTTCTATTATAAAGTGATAATTATCAAAACAACCTTGTAGTGGCTGAGAAAGAGAGTGGTGGTAGATCAGTGGAATAGAATAAGTATGAACTGCACTGTAGTAAATGACCACAGTAATCTAGTATATGATAAACCCAAAGATCCAAGCTTTTGAAACAAAACTCATTATTTGACAAAAACTGCTGGAAAACTGGAAAACAGTAAGGCAGAAACTAGGTATAGACCAACATCTCACACCATATACCAAAATAAGGTCAAAATTGGTTCCTGATTTACACACAGAAGGTGATACCATAAACAAATTAAGATAGCATGGAGGGGGCAACTAGGTGGTGCAGTGGATAAAGCATGGGCCCTGGATTCAGGAGGACCTCAGTTGAAATCTGGCCTCAAACACTTCACACTAGCTGTGTGACCCTGGGCAAGTCACTTAATCCTCACTGCCCTGTTTAGAAAAAGGCAAATGTCATGCCCTTAAAAAAAAAAGAGAGAGAGAGCATGGAACAGTTTTTCTCTCAGATTTATGGAGAGGGGAAGAATTTAGATAAAAAGATATAGAAAGCATTACAAAATATAAAATAAATAATTTTGATTATATAAAATTAAAAAGCCTTTGCATGAACAAAACCAATATAACCAAAATTATAAGAAAAACAGAAAACTCAAAATATAGAGATAACTGTGTCAAATTTATAAGAATATAAGTCATTCCCCAATTGAGAAATGATCAAGGGATATTAACAGACAGTTTTCAAACAAAGAAATAACGGGTATCTATAGTCATATAAAAAAGCTCTAAATCACTATTGATCAGAGAAATGCAAATTAAAACAACTTTGAGGTACCACCTCATACCTATGTGAGTGGCTAATATGATAAGAAAGGAAAATGATGGATGTTGGAGGAGATGTGGGAAAACTGGGGCGCTAATCCACTGTTGGTGGAGGTGTGAACTGATTCAAACATTCTGGAGGGCAATTTGGAACTATGCCCAAAAGGGATATAAAATTGTGCGTACCTTTGATCCAGCAATACCACTGATAAATTTATATCCCAAAGACATCCTCCAAAAGAGAAAAAGACCTATTTTAACAAACATATGTATAGCAATTCTCTTTGTGGTTGCTAAGAATTGGAAATCAAAGGAATGCCCATCAATTGGGGAATGGGTAAACAACCTGTGATATATGATTGTAATGGAATATTATTGTACTATAAGAAATGACAAGCAGGATGATTTCAGAAAGGCCTAGAATGACTTATGAACTGATATATAATGAAGTGAGCAGAACCAGGAGAATATTGTACATAGTGACAGCAATATTGCTTGATGAAGAACTGTGAATGAACTTAACTATTGTCAGCAATACAATGATCCAGGACAATCCCAAAGGCCTAACAATGAAACATACTATCTATCTCCAAAGAAAGAACTAATATTGATTGAACACAGGCTGAAGCATGCTATTTTTCACTTTCTTTCCATTATTTTTTCTTTTAATCAAGTTTTCTTTTACAAAATGATTAATATGGTAATATTTTACATAATTGCATTTATATAACCTATACCTGATTAATTACTGCCTCCAGAATGGGAGAAGGGAGGGAGGGAGAGAAGGAGAGAGAAAATTTGGAACTCGAACATTAAATAAAAATATTTATTATTTTAAGAAATCAAAAAAGAGAGGGAATTTTAGACGGGTGGGTAAAATAAGGAATTAGAAGGTAAGTGGGAAAGATATGGTAATAGGGATGGGGTAAAAAGAGAGGCTGAGAAGGAAAATAGTGAGTAAGAATAAAATTAAGGGAAATTCACAAACTGTAATTAGAACTTTGTAAACTCTATAAAAATGTTATTCTCCAAATGATAAATGGTCAAAGGATATGAAAAAGCAGTTTTCCAATGAAGAAATCAAAACAATTTGTAGTCATATAAAAATGCTCTAAATCATCATTGATCAGAGAAATGCAGATTAAAACAACCTGGAAATATTATTTTATACCTACCAGCATGATTAAGGTGATAGAAGGGGAAAGTGATAAATGTTGGAGAAGATGTAGAAGAATTGGGACATTAATTCATTGTTTGTGGAATTGTAAAATGATCCAACCATTTTGGAGAGCAATCTGGAATTATGATGACAGAGTTTTAAGCTACCTATATGCTTTGACCCATCAATAACCCTACTTGTGTATTTCCAAAGATAATTAGGGAAAAAGAAAAGAACTTATATATTCTCAAATGTTTATAGCAGCTCTCTCTGTGGTGGCAAAGAACTGGAAATTTCAGGGATGCTCCTCAATTTGGGAATGGCTGAACAAGTGGTATATCATTGAGAGGAACTACTACTGGGTTATTTATTTCTTAATGATGAGCTCAATGATCTTAGAAAAATATGGAAAGATTTGCACAAAATAATGAAGAGCAAAATGTGCAGAATGAAGAGAACATTATATACAGTAACAGCAATATTGTTTTAAGAATGACTTTGAGCAAATACTCTGTCATTATTGATTAGAGAAGTGCAAATTAAAACAACTCTGAGGTACCACCTCACACCTATCAGATTGGCTAATATGACAAAAAAAGGAAAATGAGAAATGTTGGAGAAGATGTGAAAAAATTGGAACGCTAATACATTGTTGGTCGAGTTGTGAACTGATCCAACCATTCTGGAGAGCAATTTGGAACTATGCCCAAAGGACTATGGGACTGTGCATACCCTTTGACCCAGTAATACTACTATTGGTTCTGTATTCCAAAGAGATCATAAAAGGGGAAAGGACCCATATGTACAAAAATATTTATAGCAGCCCTTTTTGTGGTGGCAAAGAATTAGAAATTGCGTGGATGCCCATCAGTTGGGGAATGACTGAACAAGTTGTGGTATATGAATGTAATGGAATATTGTTGTGCTGTAAGAAATGATGAGCAGGTAGATTTGAGAAAAACCTGGAAAGACTTACATCAACTGATGCTGAGTGAAATGAGCAGAACCAGGAGACTTAACTCTTCTCAGTAATACAATGATCCAAGGCAATTCCAAAAGATTTATGATGGAAGATGCTCTCCACATCCAGGGCTGTTACTTTATCCACTGTGCCAACTAGCTGCCCCCTCTGATTATTCTTTTAAAATATGACTAGTATGTATACACACACACACATATACATACATATACATATATATGTATACATATATATATATATATGAATGTTGAAAATCATCTTTGCATATTATCGGGAAAATAAAATTACTTTGAGCAAATGAGTTATTTTGTCTATAATAAATACCCAAATTAACTATAAAACACATATGAAGAAAGACACTATCTGCGCTCAGAGAAATAACTGATAAATAGAAATATGTATAGAATAATTATATATATATACACATATACATATATGTAAGTATGTGTGTGTATATATATGTATATATGTGTGTATTTCTGTGTCTATTGGTACTCATCTCTGGGGGTGGGAGAGAAGAAAAAAATTTACACAATAATTTTGTTGTATATTTTAAAGGAATATTAGATTTGCAGTTTCATGTATAATCATTTTTTAAATTATACTATGTTACAGAAATTCATGTTTTAGTCCATAAATTAAAAATTAAATAAAGTACTTTGAAGATATACTTAAATTCAGTTGCTGGGGCCAGGTCTCTCTCCCCACTTCTCCCCAATAAGTTCTCTTCTATCCATCTCATCATTTTATTGTGAGGATAAAATGAAAAGATGACATCAAAGTGTTGAGATAAGCTCTATAGCTAAGAAGGGTCCAGGAAAGGGAGACTAAGTGACAGAGGAGTAACAGGCTTAAAGGCAACAAGAAAAGAAAAGGGAATTAGGGTCTCCAGTAGAGGAGACTAAATTTATAGCAGATAATAATATTGCAGTGGCTATTTTAGGGACAGGGTATTTGAAAGGGAAGCTAAGAGCAAAACTACATAATGATTATGTAAATAAAATGTCAAGGAGATGGACTGGCTAGAAAGTATGGGGAATTTGGCGGGGAGAACAAGCAAGCATTATTATCTTGAATAATCTTTAATATTGGGCAAGCATGTATGAACGTTGAATGTAAACAATCTTAAATAATGTATTTATTCGTCCTTTAAAAACATATCTCTGATTTCATCACCACAGGTAGCTCAGTAAGTAGCTTCTTAAACTGTGTGTTGCAACCTTATATGGGGTTGTTCAACTGAATGTGGGGGTTACAAAAATTTGGCAATAGTAAAAGATTATGTATATGTATTTTTTATACTTATATACCAGGGTTGGCTAAAAAATTCTTGAGGGAAAGTGGATTGTGAGTGGAAAAAGTTTAAGAAACTCTGTTCAAGTTGAAGAATTCCTTCTACTAATGTAGAATAATGCACTTCCTCTGCAACTTCTGGTATAAGGAATTAGCCAGGGTGCCAAGGAGAGGTTTAAGTGACTTGCCCAGAGGCATAGAGCAAATATATATCAGAGGCAAGTCTTGAACCCAGGTCTTTTTTCTTCCCAGTTCAGGGCTTTCTCCACCAGCCACACTGCCTTCAAGCACTTATTAAGAAATGGGAATAGTTAGATAATTGCTGGAGATTAGAGTAAAAGAAGCCCTATATGTATAGTTCTATCTTAGAAAATGTGTGGGAAGGATAGGATGATAGAAAAGTAAAAGAAAGTGAAAAAATAACATGCTTCAGTCTGTTTCATCAATATAAATTCTTTTGGAAAACAGTATGGCAGAAACCAGATATAGACCAACATCTCATACCATATACTAAAATAAGGTCAAAATGGGTACATGATTTACACATAAAGGATGATACCATAAGCAAATCAAGAGAGTATGGAATCACTTATCTGTCAGATTTATGGGCAGAGGAAAAATTTAGGACCAAAGAAGATAGAGAGAGTAAAATAAAATGTAAAATAGATAATTTTGATTATATAAAATTAAAAACCTTTTGCAAACAAAACTAATTAATCAAGATTACAAGGGAAACAGAAAACTGGGAATTTTTGAAATAAATATCTCTGATAAAGGCCTCATTTTTCAAATATATAGAGAACTGAGTCAAATTTATAAAAATACTAGTCATTCCCCAATTGATAAATGGTCAAAGGATATGAACAGGCAGTTTTCAGACAAAGAAATCAAAGCTATCTATAATCATATGAAAAAATCCTCTAGATCACTACTGATCAGAGAAATGCAAATTAAAACAACTCTGAGGTAATCACCTCATACCTATTAGAGCAGCAAATATGAGGAAAATGGAAAATATTGGATGTTGAAGGGGATGTGGGAAAACCTATCAAATAAAAATGGTTAAGAGGAAGTCACAAGGGGCTTCTGGATTTCCTTCCTTGCAGACTACCATAAGTACTCATAGACAGAGGAAAAAACTATTAAAGAAAGATGAGAACAGCTGAAAATAGGTTCATGCCCCAAACACAGTGACAGTTACTTCCTGGGGGGAGGGAGGGAGAGAGAAAGAGAGAGGGGGGGGGGAGGGAGGAAGCAAGAAATGTGAGGAGACTCAAAACAAAATAAAACAAAAATTCCTGAACCAAGAAGTGAATGTATACCAGGAAGTACTGTAGGTGAGGGTGGATCCCCAAACCAAGTGTTGAGGAGGAAACAGTATATGTTTGAAATGTTATTATTTGCTATTCTTGGTCTTGAAGCATATATCTGGAAGTAAAGGGTAGAAGCTGCAGAGGGGCAGATTATTCTTCAATGTAAGTACAAATTTTACAATGATTAGTTATCCAAGATTGTTATGTGTTGTTATAGTGTGTCTGTTGTCATGAGAGGTTTCTTTCTTTCTTTCTTTCTTTCTTTCTTTCTTTCTTTCTTTCTTTCTTTCTTTCTTTCTTTCTTTCTTTCTTTCTTCCTTCCTTCCTTCCTTCCTTCCTTCCTTCCTTCCTTCCTTCCTTCCTTCCTTCCTTCCTTTCTTTCTTTCTTTCTTTCTTTCTTTCTTTCTTTCTTTCTTTCTTTCTTTCTTTCTTTCTTTCTTTCTTTCTTTCTTCTTCTTCTTCTTCTTCTTCTTCTTCTTCTTCTTCTTCTTCTTCTTCTTCGTGGGGCAATGAGGGTTAATTGACTTGCTCAGTGTCACACAGCTAGTAAGTGTCAAGTGTCTGAGGCCATATTTGAACTCAGGTCCATGAAAGGTTTTTAAAAGATGACTGGGTGACAACTTATTGGGGATATTGTAGAAATAATTCATAGTCAGATTGAACCAGAGAGCTTCTGTTTGATTTTCCCAGTTCCGAGATTCTTATTAAAGGGCTATAGGAGACTTGCTCAAGCAGGAAAGAGTGGGGAAAACCCTTAAAAAGAAGGTTTCCCGGGAAGCTAGGTGGCATAGTAGATAGAGCATCGGCCCTGGAGTCAGGAGTACCTGAGTTCAAATCCAACCTCAGACCCTTAACACTTACTAACTGTGTGACCCTGCAAGTCACTTAACCCCAATTGCCTCACTAAAAAAAAAGAAGGTTGCCACCTGGTTTAATTAAAGTGCTCAAGCAATAATGTTTTTTTTCTTAACTTTTACAGAAAATATTTCCATTCCTATTGAATCCTTGGTGACCTAAGGGAGGGGGCTAAAAGGAGACATGAATTATAATTAGGGGCAGGAAAATTCCCTAAGGAGTTTAGAAAAGTCCATTCCCTAAATAAGATTGTCTTAGTAATTCCTTGTCGAAATATAGGCAGCCTCTTTATTTAATGTCCTTCCTCTATATAATGTGCTAGTGATACATGTGAAGCAAGCAAAGAGAAGGGGTCTAAGAATAAGAGAATTGTTAAAAATGATAGGAACCATGCATAAAGCAACATCCTTCTTATTCTTTGTATTTTTTTTTATGTTAATCTCTCATAGGCTGCTTAGCAGGACTTCAAACCTGACTGCTTGGAAACTTCTGGTAATGATGTTATGTGTGTTAGCTACAGTAATCATTTTGATAGCTTCTAAAAACTTCTCAAAGGTAAAGTGCTTTATTTCCCAATAGCATACTCTATGCCAAAACAAATTAAAAGAAAAGACATGAATCACAGAGGGGTGTGCCTGTGGTATATTTATGTATGGCCAATAATGACTCTAGGTTGTCCTTTAAAAACAACTTTAAAAAGGATTACTCTTTATGAAGTTTATAAAGAGCCTTAAACTAGGCCTTATCTGGGGGACAGGGTGCTCATTTTTCATATACCCTAAGTCCATCTTGAACTTTAAGGACAATTGCAAGAGGACTCAATACTGCCCTTCAAGGCAGAATGTTCCACGTTCTAAATTGATTTCCAGGAGAGAAAAACATAGAACAATTAACACGTCTGTCCATGGAGAGTCCAGAGGGCTGCCTATAGGCATAAGAAAGTAACAAGCATGGAGACAATGGCAATACTTTAAGTTTTTATAGTGTTTTTTTTTTTAAAGTTGTCCTGCTAATAAAGGAGATTTAGACTGGGGCTAATAAACATCTGTCCAGCCAATTTGTGAAGCTGGATGGAGTGGCAAATGGTGAGTTCCCTCCTTCAAGAGAGCCTTAGAATTAGAAGCTCATGGAAAATGCACAGGGAATAACTACAAAGAATAACAGGATCACTGAATTTTGGAGTTGTAAAGAATCACAATAATTCAACCCTTTGTTTTTACAGGTAGAGAAGCCAATGCCCAAAGATATTTACTAACTTGTTGAGGCTAATGCAGCTAGTTAGTGACAGTGCTCAGATCAGAATACAGGCTTTTTGATTCTCAAACCTTTTACATCATTCCCCTCACCTCTTCCCTCTGAGCTTGAGAACCTTGTCTCTTACTTTACTGAGAAAATCTAAGCCATTCTTCATGCGTTCCATCTTCTTCTTTATTCTGTATCTCAAAGCTTCTCTTCATCACTCTCCCCTTCTCCCCACCCCTCCCCCAGGTTTTGAGGAAAAGGTAGTTCATCTTCTTGCCAAGGTCAATCCTGCTACTTATGCTCTTGATTTCATTTCTTTTCATGTCCAGAATCTCTGTTGGTCTGTCTATCTGTCTCTCACACATACATTTACCCAAATTACCCCTGGGCTTGTGTAGGACCCAGAATTTGGGGAATCAAAAACAATTATGGGATTAATGTTGCTCTTCTGACCATCATTATTCATGTATTCTTCTCTTTGGGAGATCTAGTGTAAGCCTGCATGGGGGAGTAAGCAACACATGGGAGTCACATTCAACTTTTATTCCTTCTTCTTAATCACTAATATCATATCCTTTGATAGGATGGCCTGCTTCCTATCCCTCACAAGAAGTGTTTTATCTACCTTTCCACATTCCATGTTTTCTGCTGTCTTTCCCAGCCTCTGATTCTTAGATTTCCTGGTTTCCTTTAAGCTCAACAGAATCAATCAATCAATTTATAAAATAACAATCATTCCCTCCTCTGCCCTTCCCTGCCCTGCCTTGCCTGTGTATTACTCTGTCCTGCTGCCTGTCTGCCTGTCTGTCTTGCTTTCTGGTATAATGGATAGACAGTAGCAGGAGGTTATATATGTTCAAAGATGCAAGCTTATCAACAATTGAAAATACTAAAATAGGGGAAAATTCTGTGTTCTGCACAGGGTAAGTTATATTTCTTGTTATTTCAGTTATGGTCTACACTGAACTTTCCCATCTCTGTATACGATTGGAATGCTCCCAAGAAAACCTTATGTCCTAAATCACCAATCAATCAAGCAAACACTGACATGAAAATAAACAAAATCAAGAAGCAGCTAGACCAGCTCATCCCACATAGGCCATTCTCTCATGTCAATACCACCACAAGTGCAGTCCACAGTGTGGCCAAAATCATCAATTCTAAAACCACCTACTGCAGAGGAGATCAGCTAGATATTCTCTTGGAGGTGAGAGACTACTTGGGACAAAGAAAAAAATATGGAGGGGACTTCTTAAGGGCCAGGATTTCTTCCCCAGAACTGAAGGCAGGAGCTTCAGGAAAAGTGACTGACTTCAACAATGGCACCTACCTTGTCAGCTTCACTTTATTCTGGGTGGGCAGAGTCTCTGTGTCTCTTCAGCTCATCCACCCCAGTGAAGGGGTGTCTGCACTTTGGAGAGCAAGGAATCGGGGCTATGATAAAGTGATTTTCACAGGCCAGTTTGCCAATGGCACATCCAAGGTCTTCACTGAATGTGGCCTGGTTCTAAACACAAGTGCTGAATTGTGCCAGTACCTGGACCAACGAGACCAAGAAGCCTTCTACTGTGTGAAACCTCCACAAGTGTCCTGTGATGCACTGGTCCAGCTGAAATCTAAGAATAAGGAAGTTTCTTATCTTAGCATGCTAGAGAAAAGCCTCTTTATCAGGTAAATAAATTCTTCTAGAACTGCCCTACCTCCATGAGCCAATATACTTGAAGGAGAGTTAAGGACCATGAATTTGTGCTTATGTATTTTTATGAAGGTGTCTTCTCATCTAGGAATCTGAAAACATTTTGGACCTGAGTCTGTAGTACAGGCAATACTTGTCCTTGTATAGAAAAAATACTATATGGTTTGAAACTGTGACTGCCATTTCCAGAAATTTCAACTTCCCTGTCCACACCCCTGACTTCCTGAGGCAAATAAGTTGGCTTGGTCTCTCTTTTTTTCCCCTCTTTGAAATATAGACTGCCAGTTGAATAACTTCTGTTCCTGTCTTTTTAAGGTTCAACATAGGGGTGGAGATTTTGAAGAGCTTTGATCCCATCAGTGTCTCGATGTGTAACGGTAAGTAATTTTTTTAGATGTCAACCCTCTAAACCAGAACGGCTCCAGCAGTGGGCATGCATCTTCTGAGTTTGAGATGGAAGATATCTAATTCAAGATGCAACTTTCTCCTTGTTTTCCTCCTACTTGTCTGACTGCTCCTCTGTCTCCTTTGCTGGATCCTCATTCATATCACCCTCTCTAACTGTATGTGAATCCTCAGGGTTCTGTCCTGGGCTCTCTTCTTTTCTCCTTCTGTGCTACTTTACTTGTCGATCTCATCAGCTTCCATGGATTTAGTTACTCTCTCTGTTGATAATTCTCAGATGGACCTTTCTTGTCCTAATTTCCTTCCCCACCTCCAATCTTGCATCTCCAAATGACTTTAGACATCTTGAATTGCATTTCCAGTAGACATCTTAAATATGACACTAAAAATGCCCCAAATAGCACTCATTATCTTTCCTCCTAGACCCCCCTCCCTCCTAAACTTCCCTATTATTCTAGAGGGCAACACCTCCTAGTCCCTCAGACTCTCAACCTAGGAGTTATCCTGGATTCCTCACTGTCCTCTCACCTCCCACATCCAAGTTGTTGCCAAGACCTGTTGATTTCGCCTTTGTGATATCTCTCAGATATGTCCCCTTCTCTCATCTGAAACTGTTACCACTCTAGTGCAGGCTCTCATCACCTCACACCTGGTCTGTTGTACTAGCCTGCTGGTGTGTTGGCCTGCCTCAGGTTTCTTCCTTCTCCAATCTATTCTCTATACAGCTACTAGTAATTTTCCTAAAACTCAGGCCTCATCATGTCACCCTCTCCCCACTCAATATGCTCCAGGAGCAAATACAAAATGCTCTATTTGGCATTTAAAGCCCTTCATAACCTAGCCCCCTCCTACTTTTCCAGTATTTTTATACCTTTCTGTCAGATACATACTCTTCAGTCCAGTGACACTGGCCTCCTGGCTGTTTCATGAGCAGGACACTGTATCTCTTGACTCTGTGCATTTTTTTTTCTGGATTTACCCCATTCCCAGGGCCCTGTTTTTGTTCTGCTGTTACTACTGACATCTGTGGCTTCCTTTAAGTACCAATTAAAACTCTACCTTCTAAAGAAGTATTCTCCAACTCCTCCTAATTCTAGTGCCTTCCTTCTGTTAATTATTACCAACATCCCTGGCTTCCTTTAAGTTCCAACTAAAACTCTCCCTTCTATATGTTTTTTTGGGGGCCTTGTGACTTGGTTTGGGGGGCTAGCTCACCCAAAGATTTGGAGGCTCATCAAGAATCTTGTAAAATAAAAAGATTTATTAGGAGAGAGGAATATATGGCTGGGGTATAGTCACCATGGTGACTATATACACTGGAGTAAGACAAGACATGGCCTTTTGTATCTTTACAAAACTAAAAGGAGGGAAGGGCATTACAAAGAACTGGGAAAGAAATGCCACAACAGGGAGGGGACTTTGGAATAATGGGGCATTAGTAGGATATGTAGCATTTATCCATATCTTGTATGTCATCTTTCAGAACTTGGTATTGCTTATCAATGTATCAGGGTCATGCTTGGCAATACCTACTCCTCAGGTGGGAGACATCCTTGGGAATGTTTTAAGGATTCCTTGGGGATTGGGATCTCTGGGTTTCTTTGGGTTCCACTACATTCCCATAACATTTCCCCCTCTCCTTATTTCTGGAGAGAAAGGGGTGAAGGTCCATCTTCTGTAGCTTCTTCAAAGCTAAAAAATGGGGCATAGAGATGTCCCTGTCAATTAAGGAGAGAGGGAGCAAAAGGTCTTCTGGGTGCAGTCCAAGGGTCACGGGGGCATCTCTAGTGACAGTATTACAAATACAAGGTCCATATAGCAAGAAGTGCACAATGATAAAAATTCCATCTAGCATGGAAATCCTAGCTCAGATCTAATTTGGTATAAGCAGAGAGAAAGAAAGCAATTTCCTTTCCTAGCAGCCCACATGAAATCTCTCACCACCGAGCTGGTGTCCCAACGACTAAGAGGGCCCCCACCCTGTTCTCCATCTGCCGCCATGCTGGTTCCTCTTCACCAAAAAGAAAGTTCTTCTATGAGCTAGCGTCCACTTCCTAGTTCCTCTTTCCCTCCCCCAAAGGGGAGGTCCTTCAAGCTGGTTAGTTGAGAATTGTCTCTTGCTGACATCAGTAGTACACTAACATGTCACTCAGGGCCAACCAGGTGTGGCCTCCATCCAATCATCCTTAAGTAGGTACTTAGTCAGTTTCTCATTCTCAACCAATTCAAACAATACTAAATCAATCAGGTGGAGCCCCTGGGCGGTCTGCCAAATTCTATTATTTTATCACAATTAGATGACTCAGTGGGGATAATCCCATGGAGGCACTAGTTGGTTCTGTACCTTTGTTTTCCAAGTTTTTAGAAACACTAGCTCCCCTGGCTAGGCTGGGTATTGAGGTTCTAGACAATCTGCCTTTAAAGGTTTAGGAAG
This sequence comes from Dromiciops gliroides, assembly GCF_019393635.1. Lineage (NCBI taxonomy): Eukaryota > Metazoa > Chordata > Mammalia > Microbiotheria > Microbiotheriidae > Dromiciops > Dromiciops gliroides. Next base: position 537,697,484 of record NC_057863.1, read on the forward strand.
GATTTGATTTGTATAATCCCTGAGGGCTTGTTGAAGTTGTTTAGAGATGAAGGCAGGACCATTATCACTCTGTAGTGATTTGGGAAGGCCAAATTTAGGATTTATTACTTGAGAAGGGCCTTTGTTATATCCTGTCCCTTTTCTGTTTTGCTGGGAAAGGCTTCTACCTATCCAGTAAAGATCTACAAAGACTAAAAGGACACTATACCTTTTACAAGGTGGTGAGTTAAACCTGTCAATCTTCTGGTAGTGCCCCTCATTTTTTTTTTTTTTTTTTGCAGAGCAATGGGGGTTAAGTGACTTGCCCAGGGTCATACAGCTAGTAAGTGTCAAGTGTCTGAGGCCGGCTTTGAACTCAGGTACTCCTGAATCCAGGGCCGGTGCTTTATCCACTGCGCCACCTAGCCGCCCCAAGTGCCCCTCATTTTTAGATTGGCTTAAGGAGAGGACAGGGTTTGAGAGCCCCTGTGGTATTAGTTGGGGGTGCAGAGGGCCCAGGAATAGCAGACACAGGATGGTCTTAAAGATGCCCTTGCCCATAAGGAGAGATTTTTACTAAGTAGCTAGATCTTCCTTGCCCAGGTGAGTGGAATTGTGGAGGCCCACCACAAATTTCCAAGTCATATTCCTTGGGGGAAAGCAGCAAACCAAAAGGAAAGTTCTACTATCCTGTATCCTCAAGAACAAAACCTTGAATTTTAGCCTGTTTAGTCTCCTCCTTGGTATAGGAAGGGGAGATACCTTGCGGAACAGTAGGGTGAAAGAGAGCTGGAGCTAGAGCAGGTGAATGGAACTGGCAGCCAATTTAGCAAGGTTTGCTCTGTGATTCCCTTGTGCTATGGAGTAGTTGATAGCTTGGTGCCCTTGGCAGTGCATAACTGAGACCTGACTGAGGTTTACAGCCTCAAGTAGGCCTAGAATCTCCTTTCCATGCTTCATAGAAGAATTCTTTGAGGTCAATAGTCCTCTTTCTTTCCAAATGTAAAACATAAAATACATAACTATCTTTAACAACCTCCTAGTTACCATCCCCTCTCTCATCAAAATATGTTTGCAATAGGGAAGACTTTCAGATTTTTTCTAACCCAGAAAGAAAGATATCCATTTAATTTAGCCTTATCATAATTCCATGTAAGCATTAGCAGGCAGAAGGCCAATCTGAGTATTAATGTACCTAACTGTTGGCATATCAAGTGACCACACATTTAGACTGAAAACAGTAAGATCTTACATGCTTGCATTGTGTTCATATCTTCTTCTGACTACTTGCTCTGATTATAGAAATCTGCTATAAAAGAAAAAGCGGGGACATGATTATAACAGTCAAGATAAAGCATCCTTATCTCTGTTTGATTTCAGGTAAGAGTCACAAATGATAACCAGTTCTGCAGTAATTTCACCTCATAGCCAGATACGAATAGTTAGGTGGGAAACATTTCCTGTTCAGTAGGAACACAATGCAGTAACTTGAGCCAGAAGAATCCTACCTTAGGCAAGACCAAGATCATCCTATCTGCTTTTTCCCAGACACTTCCACCTGTAGTAACTTGTGGCTTTCTCTCCAGTGGTGGATTACTGACTGAATGAATCTGAATACCTGAATTCAAAACTCAAAATAATATCAATTACAATCTCAAAATATTTTATCTTAAATAGAAAATCTCTACTCTCATGGAATTGCAATGAGCAAAAGAATTTACCAGGAGACACACACACACACACACACACACACACACACACACACACACACACACACAAGAGGTTTCACATAACATCTTTCACTTGGTTTTTCTTTTCCTTCTTCTTGAGTCTAAACTTATCCTGGTGTAAAGATCGATCATTAGAAATTACTTCTATATTATAAGCAACCTTATAAATTCTCAGTAAGACCATTCCTTGTCTAGGAATTTCAAAACCCATAACAAACTCTTTTCTGGCAAGTTTACAAATTAAGAGGAGTCTAGAAGGTCTCTTTTTCTGTGTCTTTTCCCATATAATAATTTATCAACTTTCCCCTTATCTCCAAAATTATTCCAGTGCTTTACTCTTTGTCTTAGGAAACAAAACAATTAACATAGTTTATAACAAAAACTGATAGGAATCTCATAATTTACAGTTGTTTCTAATTTTAAACACTCATATACCAAGACTCCCTAAATATCCAACTAGATGTTCCAATCAAACTCAGTTACTTTCTGGTTCTTCCCAGATTCACAGACCTTTAAATTGAAGGCAAGCACTTAAAGTGACAGTACACACTGTCAGTATAAACAGGGCACAATGTTCTACCTGCTTTTACCAATTATATAAAATTCTCTGTACTCATTCTTTCACCCCACCCCCCTCCCACCCCCCATATTGCTGCAGTAAGCATCAGGGAGGGAAGGAGGGAGAGAAAGAAAAAAAAAGACTCTCTGTTTCCCCTTAAAAAAAAACAACAGAAAAAAACCAAAAAAACTTATCTATGTAGTTACTAATAGCTTAGTTAACAGTGTAAGTTCTTAATCACAGTATTTCAGAACATATGGTCAGCTGACCATATAAATTCATGTAGCACATTTGATAACACAGTGAGTTTCCCAGCTATGTTTAAAATTTCTTTACTCCTTTTCTTTTTCTATAGCAGTGGCAGCCCACAGGTCTTATGGTGGACAGGGTGTGACCTATTTGATCAGAGTTAAATAAAAGTTGTGCTTAGGGCAGTGTGGTTCAATGCTTAGAGACTTAAAATTTTTTTTTTTCTTTGCAACTTTTACACATTACAAATAACTTCTGATTTTAAACTATTCCACTACAAAAGATTTCAAAAGGGGCAGTATTGTTTTTAAACCAGCTTTTTCAGTGTTCATCTAAGGCTATGAATGCTTTGCAGAGAATTTACATTCCAATGACAAATTAAAACTGAGTAGATCACAATGTAAAGATATCCTGAAGTCAGAGATTGCCCTTTTCCCATCTTCAGAGCCTGGCCACAGCTTGGAAAGGCAACGGGGTTTAGAATCATCTTTTTATAAGCTACAACCAAAAATTTCTTGTAGATTGTATACACAATTACAATATTTGACAGACACATAAGCTCATATAAGACACTCATTAGATACACAAGCAAATGAACAACTGAGATGTTACTTCTTCCTGTCTATCCCATTCCAGGGTGCAGTACAGGCTAATCAGGACAACTGTCTACCTTAATTCTCCTCTTTTCTGCAAATAATGGCCATTTGACATTACAGTAGAAAAACAATTCATTTCTTTTTTACCTAAGTCCGTTTTCCCCCCAATTTTTTAAGGATACACCCAAGAGGTGTAGAGGGGTCACATGGAATGCTCTCTGTCCCTTCATGGTGGGTTGGGCTAGACTTCACTGAGAAAGACAACTATACTTGCATTGAAGTTGGTGCTGACAAAAACCTGAGGAACTTTTCACTAAGTCAGAATGTCTCTCAACTGTAGGGAAACAAGAATCCAGAAATAGCCTGGTTATTCCAACCTCAGACCTTGGGGGCCCACCCAATGCAACTGAGGCTCCTGACAGAGGAGAGAAGCACAGTGCATACCCCATCTGGGAAATTGAAGAGCCAAATGAGTAGCCCCCTTTTTACCTGTGTGACTTCTCCTGCGTTTTGTCACCAAAAATGTTTGGGGGGGATCTGAGACCTGGTTTGGGGGCTAGCTCACTCAAAGAATTAGAGGCTCATCACAGATCTTGTAAAAGAAAAAGATTTATTAGGAAAGAGGGATATATGGCTGGGGTATAGTCACCATGGTGACTGTCCCACTGGAGTAAGACAAGACATGGTCTTTTGTATCTTTACAAAACAAAGAGGAGGGAAGAGCATTACAAATAACGGGGAGGGAAATGCCACAATAGGGAGGGGACTTTAGAATAATGGGGCAACAGTAAGATATGCAACACCCATCCATATCTTGCATGTCATCTTACAGACCTTGGTATTGCTTATTAGTATACCAGGGTCATGCTTGGCAATACCTATTCCTGAGGTGGGAGACACCCTTGGGAAAGTTTTAAGGATTCCTTGGGGATTGGGATCTTTAGGTTTCTTGGGGTCTCACTGCATGTCCATAACATATAGAAGTCTTCTCCAATCCTTCTTAATTGCAGTTCTTTCCTCCTGTTAATTATTTACTATTTATGCTTCATATAACTTGCTTTGTATACATTTGTTTGAATGTTTTCTCCCCCATTAGACTGTAAGCTCCTTGAAGGCAGGTAGTATCTCTTTTTGTATCCCCAATGATTAGCACAGTGCTTGGCATGTAGTATCTTTATAAATGTTTATTGATTGATTCACCTTCTCTGTATTATTAGAGAGAATTTTCAACCGATATTAATAAAATATTTTCATTAAATAGTCAAAATAAGTAATTTTCATGGAAACATCAAGATCATAACTTCCTTGAAATATTCTTAAAAACAAATAAACGTCATGGCCTCTCAAGGTTGGAAGGCACTTCAGAGGTCATCTGTTTCAGGTCATACCTGAACCTTTTCTAATATTCCTAACAAATTAATCAACCTCTGACTGAAGCTCTCCAGTGAAGGGCAACCCACTATTTTCTGAGTAATTCTACCACATCTTTGGTCATCTCTCTTTCTTAGGATGTTTTTACTTCAATGGAGCCTAAAATTGTCTTATTGGACATTCAAACTTGATGTCCAAGAGATGTCTCAAATTCAACATATCCAAAACAAAACTCATTAATCCACCCTCCCACCCCCCATTCTCCCCTCTCCTAAACTTCATTATTATTATCTAAGGCATGACTGTTCTTGTCTGGTTTGTAAGCGTTAATCTGGACTCCTCTATTTCCCTCATTCTACATTCATATTCAATAAGTGTCCCAAAATGGCCACTGCCTTCAAAATCTCTCTCATAGCCAATCTTTTCTACTCACGCAGCCACCACCTCAGTTCAGCCCCACCTCACATCTCTCCATGATCTTAACAGCCTCATATTTATTCTCCTCGCCATGTCTCTCCCCATTCAGTATGACCTACAGAAAATGCCAAAGCACATGACATTCTATATCCTATCTCTAGGTTTTTGCGTTGGCCATCTTTCATGCCTGGAACACACTCCCTTCTCACTTCTACCTCTAAGAGTCTTTCTTTTCCTTCAAGTCTCAGCTGAATCACCAGTTCCTACATAAAGCTTTTCTTGATGTGTCCACTTTCCTAATCTGGTAATGCCCTCCTTCTCAATCTACCTTTGTAACTAAATGCTTTATATTTATTTGTATTTGTTTTATTTAAATGGTTTAGTATTCCCTTATATGTTATTTTGTTGTCTTCTCTCATTAAAGTGTAAACTCCTTCCAAAAAGGAATTGTTTAATTAATTTTATTTGTATCCTACCCCACCCCACCCAAATTGATTCTTTTTTGATGGCAGACAAAGCCATCTTTTGGCTCAATTCTTACCTAGCCTAAATCACTAAGTGAATGTTGCTTCAGACAAACTGAGACCTGGGAAAGACCTTAGCTTAAAAAGGCCAAGACCTCATGCTGCAACCTGGGATATCACCAGTTGCCTTGATCTGTGCCTTGACACTGGACTCTGATGACTCTGAAGGAGAGAGTAAGTGACTTTTCATAGCTCTGCCTTAGTTAAATCTAAATTCACTTGCAAGTCAAGACATCACTTTCTTAATGTCATTGATACTCTTTAAGAAGGACAAACAGTGACCTCTATACTTTGGTGTGTAGCCACATCTATGCTTCCCTGCTAAGGGCAGACTAACATCCTTTTAATCATAACCACCACATCTAGCTAACAAAAGTGAGGCAGGGTAACCTCAGGTTAAAATTAAAACATTTCTTTTTAACATGAGCAACTAAGGTAGAGATCATCATATTTGGTCTTAGAGAATTACCTAGCAATGCTAAGGACTGAAAATTATCTATTACTCAACATGCAAATGAATTTAAGCTAGAACAATCAATATTTTTAGATTGCTTTTGTTTCTTTGATATTTTTTGAAACTATTATTGTGTTTCATTGACAGACCAAACAATACCATTAAAAGGAAAATGCAAACCTGGGATGTGGCCTCCAGTCCCTACTGGCTATGTCTGGCATAACACATGGAATCTGGTTTCCTGCAATTTGTCTCATTTCCACACAGAGACCCAAATGAATGTTTGTTTGAAGGGAAAGCTCATTTATATCTTGGGAGATTCCACAACCCGTCAGTGGATAGAATACTTCATAAAGCACATTAAAAGTGAGTTTTAATATTGAGCTTATCCTCAAATCTCTTTCAGAATCTGCTTCTACAGGTTTCTAGAGGAGGGGATATAGTCACATAATGTATTTTGTTCATATTCCTTAATTTCAAAACTTTATACTTTTTATCTAAGATGTGATTACCATTCCTTTGCATTTAGACATTTCACAGACTTAATGGGAACCAATGAGGATAAGATGTCTCTCTTCCTTCTTCATAGATAGTTCCCACTTTCTTATTCACACAGTGGTTCAAATTAAAATCCAATTAGGATGACCTATATATAATTAAACTGTAGGAGGAACATTGATTTCTGCTTCACTTCCCTTCCTTCAAAGAGGTTCTGAGATTTAAAAATGTATAGGAAAATGGTTCTCCATTATTTTAAGAAAAAATCTGGCAGAAGAATCCCCATTGATGTGGGATGGCATTAGGGTGATCAGATTGATTGTGAGTTATCCCAAAAGAATTATAAGACTTAGTGACTCAGTTTTCCAAGTTTTATTGCAATACTGTGGGTGACCACAGGGAGAGAACTAGAAAAGTGGAAAGGTATCTCTTGAATAGGGAAAGGAAAGGCAGTTATATTTATAGTATGGATAAATTGATTATAAGTCTCATTATAATAATCTATACCTTAGGGAGGTATAGGGAGGTCTTATCCTAATTTGGAGTTCCTGGGGTCTTGAGCCAACCCCTGAGACAGGTGCTTTTTTCCGTGGAGGTGTGTTTTTGTGGTTTACATTTCATAAGGTGAATCTGGGGACAAATTTGGCCTTTTTTTGCTAATGTTACCTTTTCAGTCCCATGCCTAGTTTCAAAATATTTTCATTTATTAGTTAGAATTTCTATACCCTGTCTGTATATCATTGTTATAGTTAAGGTCTCTGTGACCTGCCTCTTTATATTCTTGTTATGGGTGGTGATTAATGTGGGTAACAAGAGCCTGGGCCCTGATTTATATTAATGAAGACTCAAGTCTTAAATTATTCATTAATCCCTTTTAGAGCTGTAATCCCCTTTTACAGCCTGGGTCTTAGGTTTTTCTGTTAACCCCTTTTTTGCCTCCTACATCACCCATCACCTACTTTTTGACAGTAAATTCTACTGTAGAGCCACTATTAACAAAGAGAATTTCCACTCAGTGTTCCCATAGCAGCCAGAGAAATTATCACTTTAGTTCTACTCCTAATTTTATAGTTGAGGAAATGAAGGCCCAGAGAGATGAGTAGGTCAGAACTGCTACTAGAACTCACATTGTAAAGACACATATAATCTTAAAATAGGTTAAGACCTTAGGCATTGTAGAGTCCAATCCCTTCAGTTTATGGCCTCCTAACTTCTTGGATAATGCTTAGTCACTTATATTAAGGATCCCCTTCCAATAGGTCAAGATTTGATGGTAAATATCCAAGGGCAGTGTCCTGTAAAGGAAAGAACACCAGACTTGGAGTCAGGAAAGACAAGTTCAAAGCCAACGTAACATACTTATTAGACTGTGGGCAAGTCATTTAACTTGTCTATGCCTTTATGGATACATAAATGTATCTGTAAAATGAGGGGGTTGTACACAAGGACCTTTAAGGTCTCTTCTGGTTCTAAATCCATGTTGCTATCTTTCCAACCAAGAATTGATTGCATAACATGGGAGATGTTGTCAAAGGACTGCCCAGCATGGCATACCCACATCAACGAAAGTGCTATGTTCTATGAGCAAAACAGAATTGAAGTAGCTCAAAAGAAACATGAAATGTGCAAATTTAGAGAATGCACCCCAAATGTTCACATGGACTATTTGTGCATGACCTGTGGTAGAGCATTCCATCATCTTGGTCTGATCAGCCATAGTTGGACACACTATAACTTGATTCTAACATAGTGATGTCATTTAGGTCCTCTTTGAGAATGAAGGACAACAACCAACCTATCATATTGTAAGCTCGCTGAGGAAAGGGACTATCTTTTTCCTCTTTTTTTTTTTGTCCTTCACACTTACCACAGTGCCTGGCACATAGTAGGTGCTTAATAAATCTTTATTGACTGATTAGCAGAGAATATTTGTGGTAGAATCATATAATCTTCAACTCTCAGAGTTGGAAGAGACTCCAGAGTCCACCTACTCTGATCAATAATTGAATGAATAACTCCTTTACAACACCTGTGACATAGTCATCCAGTTTTTATTCCTTCAGGAGGAGCAAACTATGAACTTCTCAGGTAGGTCATTACCTTTCTACCCTCCCTTTTTGTTAAGAAGTTCTATGTACAATAAGCAAAATCTGTCTATGTGATTTCTGCATAATCAATCAACAAATATTTACTAAATGTTTATTATGTTCTGGGCTTGTTGCTTGTTCGTTGTTTTCGAAGAGGACCAAAGACATCATGGGTGATGCCTTGACTTGCTTACAAATTGGATTTAAGTGAGAGAGAGTAGCACAAAATCATCAACCTCACTCTCTCCCAAAGTCATCAGAGGTTAGTGGCAGGACAAAAGTTAGGACAACTGGAGATAGCCTGGGATACAGTCAATGACCTTGGTGTCTTCAATGTCTGACCAAACTGTAAGCACTCCATAGCTCCTGCTTCAGTTGCCTTTATGGCCATTGGGACAAACTGTTCTCATATGCTCTTTCTCCTGGGGGTTGTCTTTACATGCTTGTGGTAGATATCCCCCATGTGCTGGGCACTCTGTTAAGCACTAGGGATATGTTTTATTAAAATCAAACCACAGAGGTGGGGGGCAGGGAGGTTTCATTTGCAGAGGGTAATAGGGTTTCTTTATCAGCATTCTATGCCTGACTTCTTGGGCCATGCTCATATCATCTTAAATCTGGCTACTGACAAATCAAGTTAAATTCCTTGCTTGGTAATTTGGCTTATACCTTAAGGAAAGGGAGCACAAAGGGTCTTCTGGTTGGGTGGGGGCAAATAAACCCGATTCTTTACTCACTGAGAAATATCACACTGACAACAAGCAGAGAATAATGAATCAATCACACTTTAATAAAGCAAAATGTGCAGAGGCAGTTGCAGGAATAGCACAGGGAGTGGGATGGGAGAGGAAGGCAGAAAACTTGGAAAAGAGATGAGGGAATGAGAAGGGCATGTAGAATCAAGTAATTGCCAACAAGAGTGGGGAGCAATCAGACAGCAAGGGCCCATAGCAATTCAAGGAGTGCTGGGGGCAGGGGTCTGATCACAAGAGCAGATTGATAAATTTTCGGTGTGAGTATCTAACCTCTAGAAATCAGTGAATGCTACAAATCAGGACTTTATGTCTTGTTTTGTTGATTGTCTAGACTTAAGAAAGTTGATGGAAAAGATTTTTACTAATCCAGATTAAACTTAAAAGAATGTCATGGGAAATTTTTTTTCCTGAAAGCCATTTGTTCAACATTTACCAGCATACCACTGGATGATGTATGGTCTGTGCAAAAGCAAGACATAGAATGTCTTACATAAGGAATGGAGAGAAGGCCCACTTGGTTATGGATGTCAGAGTGCAGAAGGAGGAATAAGGTCCAGTGACTTTGAAAAGATAGGTTGGAACCAAATTAGGAAGGATTTTAAACAGAGGAGCCTTATATATTTTACACTAGAGTGTTAGGGAGCCACAAGAGTTGATTAAGTAGGGAATTGACAGAGTCAGATACACATTTAAGGGAAATCATTCTGTCAACATTGTATATAGGATGGACTGAAACAGGGAAACTAATTAGGAGGCTATTGCAATAATCTAGACAAGAGGTAAGTTGGACTGAATTAAGGTGGTATCTGTATGAGTAGAAAAGTTATTAGATGTGAGACAAGTGTAGGTCAAAATGGAAAGATCTGGCAACTGATTGGAAAGTGAAGTCCAGAGGGACAGGGAAGTCAAAGATAACACTGATGTTATGAATCTAGTAGACTAGAGGAATGATGGTGTCTGACAAAAGTAGAGAAGTTAACATGAGTAGAGTGTCTGGAGGAAAAGATCATGAGTTCTGTTTTGAACATGGTGATTTTGAGATGTTTCTGGGACAACCACTTTGAAATGTTTGCTAGGCATTTGGAAATGTAGAATGGAGCTCACGGAAAAAAACTGATGATAGATAGATATATAGATAGATGGATGGATAGATAAATGGATAGATGGATAGAGATACATATATCTATATAGATAGATAACTATAGAAATAAATCTCTCTCTCTCTCTCTCTCTCCTGCCCTCTTCAATTTTCTTCCTGAGCTCCAGTCCTATATCTCCAATTGCCTATTGAACATTTCAAACTGGTTGTCCCAGAAACATCTCAAAATCAACATGTTCAAAACATGGTTATAGATATCCTCTAAGTTGTTTGTCTCTTTCCCAAGCTAAATATTCCATGTTGTTTCATAGAATCGACAGCAGCAATCTCACCATCTGTGTAAGCCACCTCTGGTTACACTATATTCTCAGAATCCTTACTAAAATGTGGTGCCTATAAGTGAATGCAAATAATACAGATGTGATTTGAGTAGGGGAAAGTATGTTGGGACTAACACCTGTGCTTCACTTAAACACAAACTGAGACCCTATTGCCCTTTTGGACTTCCATATCACGTTACTGAATCAGTGTGTACTTGAGGTCAGGTCTACAAAAACTTCAGGCCTTTCATGAAGAAACTGTTGCCTTTCCATGTCTCCCCAAGTCTATACTTAAATGATTAAATGTTTGACCCTTGGTGTAGGATTTTGTATTCATCCCCATCCAATTTCATCCTGTTATATTTGACACAATTTCATATCCTGACAAGGGTAGGACCTTCTTGGATCCTAATTCTGTCTTTCAACATGTTAGCTAGTCTTTAATGCTTTGTGTCATATATTAATTTGATAAGCATTATCTCTATCCCTCCATCTGAATCACTGACTAGGAGTGTTGCATATAGGATAGAGTACTTGACTTGGGGCAATAGGGTGACATCCTGCCTCAGACATTTAATAGCTGTGTGATTCTGGACAATATCCTTAACGTCTCTCAGCCTCAATTTTCTCATATATAAAATTCAGATAATAATATCTATAGTGCTTAATTCAAAGGTATATTGGGAGAATCAAATGAGGTCATGTATATAAAGTGCTTTGAAAACCTCAACATATTATGTGAATGTTAGTTATTACTATTATTAGCAGTAATAAAAATAATAAAATCAAAGATTTCTGCCTGGGGCATTCCACTAGAGAATTTCTTCTATGCTGACATTGATCAGAACTGAATAGAAAAAAGAAACCAAAATCCTCCAGCTATTTATTTGAGTTCTTTACTTTCCAGATGTGATGGGGAAAATAGATTCTCACTGCTCTGGAAATATCAGAAATCTTCATTTCCCTAAAGTACTGTATTTATATACATTATCATTTCAGTTAAACTCTATAAAAGATGCTTAAATATCACTAAGCTCTTTCAGGATTAGCCTGTTTGGGGAAAATGGAAAAGGGAACAGGGAAGAAGGTAAAATTTGTGAAGAGGGATTAATACTGCCCTTATAACCACTACAGTGTAAGAGAATTGGAGGCTATGTTTTTTGCAATTGAAAAAGTATTTTTGGAATATTTTCTTGGAGACAATAATTTGTAACTCTTTCCATGCTATTGATGACACATTTTTTAGGTTATCAAACTTTCCTAATTTAAAGAGGTAGCTCTTACCTCCAAGACTACACATTTTGCCTTTCTACTCAAAGATCTGAGCATCAGATTGATTATCTTCTCAATCGGTCTTCATTTACTTCAATTTGACAAGAATATGTTATTATTGTTCAGTCATGTTCAACTTTTCATGACACCATTTGGGGTTCTCCTGGCAGAGATAATGGAGTGGTTTTGACATTTCCTTCTCCAGCTCATTTTACAGATGAAGACACTGAGGCAAATAACTGTGTGACTTGGTTAGGGTCAGACAACTAGTAAGTACCTAAGGCTGGATTTTAACTCAGGAAGATGCAGCTTCCTAACTCTAGGTCCAGTACTATAAAGATTTCACTGTGCCACCTTGTTGCCTTTCAACAAGAACATATTGCATGCTAATTACAGGTTCACATCCATGCTAGGCAGTGAGTATAAATAATAAAAAAGGAATATGAACAGGATCCTATAAATTAATCAATCAATCAAGAAATATTTATTAAGTACCTGCCATGTGCCTGGAATTATAATAGGTGCTAGGGATATTTTTAGAGTTTCTAAGGTATTTAGATAATTTACCTAGGAGAACTCACACAAGGCAAATTCTCACATGAAGGTCAGAAGAAACAGTAAAAAGACACTCTCAAGGTCTCTCTGAAGAACTTTAATATTGATTGTGAGACATGAAAGACACTGGTACAGGACCACCCAGTATGGCATGACTGCATCAAAGAAGGCACTGTGCTCTATGAGCAAAGCAGAATTGTGGTAGCACAAAGGAAACAAGATGCACAAATCTAGAGAATTTTCCATCCTAGCTGTTCAAACAGACTATTTGTGCCTGACCTTTGGTATAGCCTTCTGAACTCTAGTGGCCTGATCAGTCACAGGTGTATACACTGTACCTTGACCCCAACATCATGATGTCATTAGTCCTCTTCAAGTATGAAGGTAAAAGAACAGATAATATTTTTTGAAAGTGAGAAGCAGAGTATCATAATGAATAGGAAGTTGGCCCCAGAGCCAAGAGGATCTGAAGTTAAGTCCTATTTCTGATACATAGCATGTGATCTCAATTAAGTCACTTAACCTCAGTGCTTTAGGTAACTCTTTTTTTTTTGTGGGCAATGGAGGTTAAATGACTTGTGCAGGGTAATACAGCAAGTAAGTGTCAAGTGTTTGAGGTCAGATTTGAAATCAGGTCTCCCTGAATCCAGGGCTGGTGTTTTATCCACTGTGCCTCCTAGCTGTCCCTTAGGTAACTCTTTAAGACTATAATTTGCAAGTGAAATGTACTCTGTGCAAAGTAACAGTGATATTGTAAGATGATTATCTGTGAATGACTTAGTTATTCTCAGTAATACAATGATCCAAGACAACTCCAAAAGATTTATGAAAAAAAAATTGATCCATCTCTAGAGAAAGAACTGATCATGTTTGAACATAGATTGAAGCATCATATTTTTTATTTAATTTTCTTGAGTTATGTTTGTGTTTTCTTTCACAACCTGACTAATATGGAAATGTTTTTGCATGACTATACATGTATAACATATTGAATTGCTTGTATTCTTAAAGGGGGAGGGGTGGGAAGAAGGAAGGAAGAGAATTTGGAACACAAAGTTTTAAAAATGGACATTAAAATTGTTTTTACATGTAATTTTGGAAAAATAAAATTCTAAATAAAAAAGACTATAATTTGCAGAGAACTACATTAGTAGAGGACATTTCTTCATCAGCGAGTATCCTATATGAGAGGAATCATGGCTGTGGTCCATATTCCTAGTCTCCATTCCTTTAGTAAGTATGTAATTAAATGACAAAATGGGTTAAACAAAAACTATTTCATAATTAATTACCATTATATAGCCTTTTTCATTATTTACCACTTTTTGTACAATTAGTATCTCATTTGGTCCTCATTTGGCTGACTAATATTCAACATATTCAACTATATTCCCCCTTACCTTTATCCTATGCTTTTGTCTAACCAATCTTAATCCTTTTGTAATTTCTCTTTTTGTTATCAGCACTAAAGCCTGTTGACCTCCATGGATTTGGGAATCTCCGTCATCAACTTGTTGTGGACTTGGAAAGGAAGATCTCCATTCAGTGGCAAAGACATGGCTACCCCTTGATTGGCTCAAGTGTTTATTCAGCAAAAGATAATGAATACCTAGCCCATGCCATTGACAGAATTGAAGGAGACAGAAACACCATTGTTGTCTTTACTCTGGGCCAGCACTTTAGGTTTTTCCCCATTGATGTCTTCACCCGACGAGCCATCAATGTCCACAATGCCATTGAACGTCTATTCCAGAGAAGCCCAGAGACAAGAGTTATCCTCAAGGCTGAAAATACTAGGGAAATTAGTATTGATTCTGAGCGACTTAGTGATTTTCATGGCTATATTCAGTCTCTGGTTTTGAAAGACATCTTCCAGGATCTCAATGTGGCTGTCATTGATGCCTGGGATATGAACATAGCCTATGGCACTAATAATGTCCACCCACCTGAATATGTGGTTGAGAATCAGATTAACATGTTCTTAAACTACATTTGCTAGAAAACAGATCAAGTCCCAGTTATCCATGAGAAAATTATTTCTGTTGTTTATCAATGTGATGTCAAGCTAGCCAACATTTTACCACTTAAGAACTCACTTCAAATTGGTTAGTTAGTATTTAAAATAGGAAAAGAAAAATATTTAAAGGAATGAATTGCCCTTGATACAGACAAATTATTCCTTGTGATTTTTCAAAGTTTTATTCAGTGCTTGTCACATGTTCATTCTCACTACATTATAAAATTATGACCCTCTGATACCTCCTTATTACCCAAAAGTAGCTCTTATTCATCCAATAACTCAGCGTTTGATTTGAGATAAGGGTATTTAGAATATTCCTTAAACACTAAAACAATTGTTTAGGACTCCATAATGGAGTAAGCATGAAAGAGTACCCCCAGAAAGTATATTTTGCTAAAGGGATATCATTTTTAACCCCCTCAGTTCCTCACACAATACTCTGTACACAATAGGTTTTCAACAAGTATTATAATGAATGTCTGAGAAGAATTGATTTTCCTAGGTAGCCAACTTTGTCATCTTCTTGCTTAGATTTTTTCTCAGATAATTTTTTCTCCATTGAAGTTGCCAACTTCCTAAAAGATAAAGAGTAACTGGGTTAAACTATGTCAGTAACTTACCAGAAACACCTTGGAGTGATCTGCATTTAAATGCTCAAAGAGAAGAAAGGTAAAATTTAGGATTGAAAGGTAAGGGGGTACTAAAAAGGGAAGAGGAGACAAAGAGCTTTGAATAGGAAAAAAGTTGGGATGAGGTATTGAAAACATCATTTTTGATATTTTGTAAAGAAATTGAAAGCAGAAGGAAGGTAAGAGAAGAATATAAATTTATGGACATGGGGAAAAGAATGAAGAGCAAGGCAGATGAAAAGGCTGTAAATGCAGAGTAGATGATGCTGTTGTAGCATAGGTAGGCATGGCACCTGACTTCTAGGCAGCTAGATGCCACAGTGGATAGATTGCATTACTTGGAATCAGGAAGATCTTAGTTCAAATATTGCTTGTGACTCTTAGTAGTGGTGTGAAATTGGGTAAGTCACTTGACCTTTCTTGTCACACTTTCCCTCTCTGTAAAATGGGAATATAGGGATAATAGTAGAACCTAACTTATAGGGTTGTTATGAGGATCAAATGAGTTAATACATGTGAAGTGCTTTGCAAATCCTAAAGCACTATATAAATTCTAGTTATCATTATTATTAATATTATTAATTATCTCTACTCTCTGAGATGGGATTGGCTCACTCATCCACCTGCACTGATGCTGCCAGGTAGATAGTTTTCTCAATGGAAGTTGGCACACTGGTAAAGTCCTACAAGAAGCCATGGTAGGAGAAATGCACTCCTAATACTCACATCTATAGGTATTAAGCTCCCACCAGAAAGACAAGATGACACCATTAACTCTTAATCTTGTAGTAAATCATTTACTAAACAGAAGGCAAAGCAGGTATGATTAAAATATAACATCATGCTAATAAACCTGGGACATATTTTCCCACCAGTGAACACAATGTGCATGAGAGAAAATGGAGACAAACTTGCAAAACCATAGCATGGAGGCATGTGAGTAGGGAACATATATACCTGGAGCAACTGAATTGTAACCCCTTGATGTCCCTGGTCTACCTCAGAGATAGTCTATACTAGAAGTCACTGAGAAGCCAAACTATTCATCTTTTGGCCCTTTCCATTCTTTTGAAGTATGGGACGTTTTCTCTGTTGGATGCTACATACAGGTTGCTCCTTTTCTGGGCCCATCATTTTTTGGGGGGCAGGGCTGCTTAGCTATTTTGCACAGGTCCCTCCTCTTCTGGGCTACCACAGAAGTATTAAGCTCATTCGACACATAACTCTAAGCCTAGAACTGAAGAGCTTTTTCAGTTCCACTACTTTGGTTGAGCTCATGAGGCAGCATTATGCATTTCTAACAAAAAAGCTGTAACTCTAAATCTGGGAACTTCAAAGCTTTTTAAAAGCCTATTCCTTTGACCAAGATCTGAGGTAGCATTATAATCATTTGCAAAAAGTATTTCCCTTAAGCCTAGGATCTGCAGAGCTTTTCCTGATCTATTCCCTTGGTTGGGTTTCTACTTTTTAGGTAGTGTATGGCAGCGCAGAGAAATGTCAAATATAAATTCCTTCTCAGTAAGCTCTTATGAGCTCAAAACTTTTCCTCCACTCAGCTATTCCAAGAGCAAATGGCATTGTAGACTCTAAGGTCTTCTAGTTATGTAGTTATGAGGTTGTTTCTTAGACGCAGCTCTGAAGTTTCTTCTCATACCCATTTTGGAACTCTGATTTTCACTAATCTACTGATCTAAAATAGGGTCTCTTGTGGAAAGGAACTCATCTCTATCTCATGGTAAGAAGCCAAAATCTGCATTTTAGTCAGCCAAACTATACATAGGAAATACATGGTGATTTTGTAGACACCGAATAATTTCAGGTATCAGGGTTTCCCAGGAATCAATCTTAAAGTTCTTATTTCAGTCATTAGATGCTTGGAAATCTGACACTTCTGTAATTTTTTCTCACTGTCTTCTCTTTGCGTGGATACTTTTTTCTGTGTTGCTCACATGAATGATTTTATTTTTACCCATTTTAATCAAGAAAATGATACTCAATCAGAAAGGGTACCACCATAATACTGTGATTCCTTGACCCTATGAAAGGAGTTCATGGTGAATGGAAAAAATTATGCTAACCATTATTTGTCACTGCTCCAGTTGCTCTTAGTCTGAAACTTGCACTAATAATAGTTGAAAGTTTCTATCCAAGAATAGATATTTCAAGTTCCTTGGTCCCATTCTGTAACATAGCCAAAGTTGGTAGTCAGATCAGAAGAAGCAAAGATATAAGAACTCCACAGAAACTCTTAACTTTTCATTTCAGCCAACTTCTTCAACTTCCTCTCCTATCAAACCATTTTTATCAAAGTTATTAACAAATAGCAAAATGCTATATGGTTGGAGGTTCTCCTTTTTGCCTGCCCAATCACAGAAATATAAAGAGTTGTTTATGTACCTAGAACATATCCAAATATGCCACTTGAACTATTATTTGGGTGCCAGTTCCCATGTGTCAAAAATAAACTATCCAGGTTTGTGAAAAGATAACTGTAAGATCATACATTTTAATCTGGAAGACACCATAAAGGTCACCTACTATATACTCCTAATTTTATAGATGAAGAAATAGAGATTCAGAGAAGTTAAAAAGTCACATGGATCTTAAGGAAGAACCAACATTCAAACCTATATCCTCTGATCCTAAATCCAGCCAACCTTTCAAAAAGGCAATGTGTCTTGAAGACAATTCAATATAGTCCAAAGGACATTTATTAAGTCTCTACCATTCCTAAGGCATTGGTACCAAGCACCAAAGATAGAAGTACAATGGGGGACAGCAATAATGACCAAAAATTTCCAAAACTTTATCAAAGTCATAGGTGTCTGTCACTATTTTATCTCTCTATTTTTGGTTCTAAAGTCATCCTTTATGGACTTGTGAAAATATATCTCACCCATGTAGGGCATGTAAGCATATGATGCTGGGCAAAACTTTTTCAGTATGACTCCAAAACCCTAATAAGCAGCTAGGTGGTATAGTGAATAAAGCACTCAGCCTGGAGTCAGGAAGACCTGAGTTTATATTTGTTCTCAGAAACTTACTAACCCTGGGCAATCACTTATCCTATATTTGCCTCAGTTTCCTCAACTGTAAAATGGCAATAATAAATTGCACTTACCTTGCACAGATGCTGTGAGAATAAGATAAGAAAATATTTTCAAAGCTTAGCATAGCATCTGGCAGATAGGAGGCACCATATAAATGGACATAGGAGTCACTATACAATTTACTTAACACCCCGCCCTCTCTACAACAATGCAACAGTCAACAATGTCAATGATGTAACAGTCCCATAAAAAGTGAGAGATATTGCCACACTCTTATTTTTTTATTTAAAAAATTTTTTAAATTAATAAAGTATTTTATTTTTTCCCATTACATGTAATGATAATTCTCAACTTTTGTTTACACAAGCTTTACAATTTCAGATTTTTCAGATTTTTCTCCCTCCCTCCCCTCCCTCCCCCCTCCCCTAGACAGCAGGTAATCTGATATAGATTATATATATATATATACATAATAACATTAATCCTATTTCTGCATTAGTCATGTTATAAGAGAAAAATCAGAGCAATGATGAAAAACCTCAAAATAGAAAAAACAACAGCACCAAAAACAAAAGAAATAGTATGGTTCATTTAGCATCTATACTCCACAGTTCTTTTTTTTTCTTGGATTTGGAGATCCTCTTCTATCATGAGTTCCCTGGAACTCTTCTGTACCATTGCATTGGTGAGAAGAATATAGTCCATTACAGTAGATCAACACTCAATGTTGATGATACTGTGTACAATGTTTTTCTGGTTCTGCTCATCTCACTCATCATCAGCCCACACAAGACCGTCCAGGTTTCTCTGAACTCCTCCTGCTCATCATTTCTTACAGCACAATAGTATCCCATTGTATTCATATACCACAACTTGTCCAGCCATTCCCCAAATGATGGGCATCCCCTCACCTTCCATTTCCTTGCCACCACATAAAGAGCAGCTATAAATATTTTTGTACATGTGGGTCCCTTTCCCCTTTCCATGATTTCTTTGGGACAAGACCCAATAGTGGTATTGCTGGGTCAAAGGGTATGGACAGCTTTATTGCCCTTTGGGCATAATTCCAAATTACTCTCCAGAATGGTTGGATCAGTTCACAGCTCCACCAACAATGCATTAGTGTTCCAATTTTCCCACAGCTTCTCCAACATTTATTATTTTCCTTTTTTGTCATTTTAGCCAATCTGATAGGTGTCAGGTGGTACCTCAGAGTTGTTTTAATTTGCATCTCTCTAATCATTAGAGATTTAGAGCATTTTTTCATATGGGAATAGATAGCTTTGGTTTCTTCATCAGAAAACTGCCTGTTCATATCCTTTGACCATTTCTCAATTGGGGAATGACTTGGATTCTTATAAATTTGATTTAGTTCCCTATATATTTTAGAGATGATATTGCCACACTCTTAAAGCATTCTGAAATAACAGTGAAGATCTCAGCAAAGAACCATGCCCCAGACTCCTTTCTGCCTATCACCACCAACCTAATAGGCTTCCATTTTGTGCTTTTGCTGTGGTAGTTTCTGTCACCTTCCTCTAGGCATTAACTTAATCTAACCACCACATCCTCATTCCTTAATGTGGGTAAAGCATTGAGCTGACCCAGTCCTATTGCTAGAGAGGTATGTGATATGGGTGGAAAATTAGCAGTATGGAGCCAATCTTCCATGCTGAGAGGTGTGAAGTATAAACCCTGATGCAGTGGTTCTCCTTTCCAGGAATTTTCATACAATCAAGAAACAAGCCAGATGCTTCCACCCTTTCTTGAAGAGGAGCTTTGAAGTTGCCTAACATGTGTAGTCTGGATAGGATGAAATGCCATGAGGGAAGGTCAATTTTGTAGAAACCTGATGCAATGCTACCTGATCAAGAGAAAAGGGGGCAGATAGCAGTAGGGCCAAAGAAAAAGATTGGAAATAAGTCCAGCCTCTAAGCAAAAAAAAAAAATCATCAGTACATAAAGAAAAAACAAAAAAAAATAAGAAATAAGGAAAAAATAAGGAAAATTCACAACAAAATAAAGAAATCATGTATTCTGATAGTTACCTGAAAATTCCAACAAAAAAGCTAGAAGACAAATTCTATGAGGCTTCCCAAATAATGGAACAAACAAACTTCTCTAATAGTTCAAAATAGAAATAAAATTTTAAAAAGAAAATTAAAACTGAAATTAAGGCAGAAATCAGAGCTTTCTAAGAATAAACAAATAAGGCAAATTATAGAATAGGTTTTCAAATTGCTTCATACATATTATTGCATTTGATCCCACAACACCCCTATGAAATAGTTGCTATTATCTACATGTAAAATAAATGTTGATAAACATTTTTATTTAAAGTTTTGAGTTCCAAATTCTATCCATTCCTCCTGCCCCTCCCCATCCTTGAGGCACTAAGCAGATATAGGTTATACATGTACAATTATGTAAAATATTACTGTATTAGTCCTTTTTTTATAAAAAGACTGAAATAAAAGAAAAAATAAAAGAAAGAAATCGAAAAATATCATGCTTCAGTCTGTATTCAATCAATATTAGTTCTTTTTTTGCAGGTGGATAGTATGATTCCTCATTAGTCCTTGGGATTGTCTTGGATCATTGAATTGCTGACAATAGTTAAGTCATTCACAGTTCTTCATTGAACAATATTGCTGTCACTGCACAATGTTCTCCTGATCCTGCTCACTTCACTATGTATTAGTTCATAAAAGCTTTTCCAGACATTTTTGAAATCATCCTGCTTGTTATTTCCTATAGTACAATAATATCCCATTACAATCATATACCACAACTTATTCACCTATTCCTAAAATGATGATCATCTTATCAATTTCCAATTCTTAGCCTTGGTCACTTTCTAATCATAATTCCAAATTATACTCCAAAATGATTGGACAAATTCATAGCTCCACAAACAGTATGATATTCTGTGTATCTTTCCACAACCCTTCTAACCATAAACATTTTAAAAAATTTTATCATCTTTATAAATTTTTTTAGGTAGAAGGTAAAATCTCATAATTATTTTTATTTGCATTCATATTGTTAATTATTTGAAGCATTCTTTCTTATGACTCTTAATAGTATACAATTCTTTTGAGAATTCTTCATATTTTTTGACTTATCCTTTGAGAATTGGTTTTAGGTGATGTATATGGGGCAGCTAGGTGGTGCAATGTCCTTGGAGTTAGGAGGACCTGAGTTCAAATCTGTTCTCAAGACACTTGACAGTTACTAGCTGTGTGACCCTGGGCAAGTCACTTAATCCTGATTGCCTCAAACCTCCAGGGTCATAACCAGTCATCCTGATCTCTGTTTTGCCACTGAACCCAGATGGCTCTGGAGAGGAGAGTGAAGCTGGTGACTTTTCACAGCCCTCCCTCATTTAAATCCAATTCACTGCAATTCATGACATTACCTCCTGATGTCATAGTCTTTTTTGAGAATGAAAGACAAACAACAAAAATAATCTTTAGTGACCATCTTTGTCTCTTGTCTGAGAAAAAATTCCCTTCTAACCTTATATAAAAGGCACCTGACCTGCCTGGTTCTCTTTTGATTTCCAGAAAAGAGATCCATTTTGAGCTTATTATGGTATGTTCTATAAGATATTAGTCTAATCCTAATTTCTGCCAAACTACTTTCCAATTTTCCTAGTAGTTTGTGACAAATAGGGAGATTTCCCCTAAGATAATAATGTTTGCTTTCATGTTGTAAATAAGTTATTGAGCTTAATAGTTTCTTATTCTTTTAAATCTAGTTTTTCCACTGATTTAAATTTAATTTTTTATCCAGTACCAAATACTTTTTGAAAACTACTGCTTAATGTTATAATTTGATGTCTGAAAATGTTATTACTAGGGGACTTGTTAATGACACAAGGAATAAAAGTAACCATAGAAGACAATATGGATACTTTTTACTACATCAAATTAAAAAGATATGTTGTAAACAAAATCAAAGCATTTTAAATTGCAAGAGAAGTAGTTAATTGGGGAAAACATTTCCAGGAACTATTTTTCATCAAGGGCTGTTATCAATGAATCAACAAGCACTGTTCCTTGTCAGGAACTGTGATAATCACAGTGGATACTGTGTAATTTAAGATTCTAAATGTGGATTCTAATCTGTTCCCCCAGTTTTGGGGGAAACTGACTAAAATCACTGATAAAACGAGTTTAGGTTTTTAAGGATTTATTGGGAAATAGAAAGAAAAAGATTGAGAACAGAATTCCAACAGCCTGGCATTCCTATCTTTCCTCAAATTTCCTGTGAAGTCCTCTGCCGCCACCACCATCAAGTCAGGAACCCAAAAAGCCCCAGAGCTCTCCGCACAGGCTCCCTTTCCTCCTTCCTGTCTCCTCCCAGACCATAGGAGGCTCCTCAAGTTGATTGGCTGGTAGCCTTGATAGACAGCCCCCATGAGCAAACATCATTTCCTGACACCAAAGAAAAGCCACAATGCCTCTGAGGCATTTTCCTCATGGTGGAGCTTTCCCACAGCAAGTCTCCAGTAGGTGGCATCATTCCAATCATTACAATACAAAGAAAGCCAAAAAACACCAGTCACTGCCTTCAAAGAGTTTACATTTTAATGATTAAGATAACATGTAAATAACAAGGCATATTACAGATAATGAAATTAAGCAACTTTCAGGATACCTCCCTCCCCACCATACTAATTAGATTGGCAAAGATGGCAAAATAAGAAGTTGATAAATGTTGGAGAGACTACAGGGAAACAGGCACATTAATAATATTGTTGTAGATCTGGGAATTGATCTAGCCATTCTGGAAAGCAATTTCAAACTTTACCCTAGAAATCACTAAACTGTACCTCTATACACTTTGACCCAGTGATTTCACTACAAGGAATATACCCCAAAGAGATAAAAAAGGAAAAAAAAATTATATATATATATATATAATATACATATACCTATATACATGTGTATATAAACACATATGTATGTATGTATGTGTGTGTGTATATATATATATATATATTTATTTTTTTTGGTGAGGCAATTGGGGTTAAGTGACTTGCCCAGGGTCACACAGCTAGTAAGTGCTAAGTGTCTGAGGCCGGATTTGAACTCAGGTACTCCTGACTCCAGGGCTGGTACTCTATCCACTGAGCTACCTAGCTGCCCCCTGTATGTATGTATGTATATATATATATATATATATATATACATGCACATATATATTATCTCCTTAGATTTTTTGGTATGTGTATGTGTGTATATATGCACATACATGTACCAAAAAATCTAAGGAGATACCAACTTATTAGGGAATGTCTAAACAAATTATTGTATGTAAATATAATACAATATTATTGATTCATGAGAAATAATGAAATGGACAGTTTCAGAGGAAAATGGGAAGACCTCTATGAAATGATGCAGAGTGAAATAAGCAGAACTAGAACAATTTATACAACAATGTCATGCAGAAAAAAACCAACAACTTTGAAAGCCTTTAGATCCCTGATCAATTAAAACAACAATTATGATTCCAGAGAATCAAAGATGAAGTGTACTACTAGGTGATAGGAAGTAGATTTTAAAAATCCAGAAATAAGACATACAGTTTGGGATATGTCCAAGATGAAATTTGTTTTTTGTTTTTACCACTATACTTATTTATTATAAGGGTTTTCTTTATTGTTCTTTTCTTTTCTTTTCAATTCTTCACTGGGAGGGATGGAGAAAAGATAAATGCTTATAAAGAAAAATTAACAAATTTGGGGGAAAATAAAGAAAAAATAGTCACTGCCCTCAAAGGTCTTTCATTTGAGGGGGCAAAATAACATATAAATAATTATTTGCATACAAAATGTATACAGAGTAAATTGGAGGTAACCTTAGAAGGAAAGGCTCTTGTGGTTTAGAGTGGGGCATTGAGAACTGATGAAATCTTCTTACAGAAGGCATTTGAACTGAGTCTTGAAGGAAGTCAGATACAATAAGAGGTGGCAAGAAGGAGGGAGGGCATTCCAGACATGGAGGAAAGTCAGTGAAAAATCATGGGTCATGTAAGAGGAAAAAGTAGGTTAATAGGGCTGGATTTTAGAATCTGTAGAAGAGAATAAAATATAAATAGATTGGAAAGGTAAGAAAGTATTAACCTGAAGACATAAAATCCTGGCATATTAGCCCCTTGGGGTATGACTACATTACCCTTTAATGTCTTCAAAACTTGAACGGAGCAAATCTGTCAAAGACCAGAGTGCAGACCTGAATAGCTTTGTGGATGTCAGGCTTAAGGAAACTATATTTAATGGAAACAGCATGATACTACTGAATGTCCTGCCAAGGATTCAAGTTTGGGAAGCTCTACAGATCCCAGGCTTAAGAGAGTAGGAGACATAGTTTCCTACACATTGAGCCTTAAAACAAAGCTATGAGGAATGTTTTAAAGTAATCATTGATCCCATTTTTGCAGATGAGGAGAGGCCCAGAGAAATTGTGACTTGTCCATAATTTTTTCTCTTTTAATAGAATTTTATTTTCCAAAATATATGTAAAAACAAAATTTTAACATCAATTTTTTAAAAACTTTGTGTTCCAACTTCACTTCCCCCTCCTCCATTCTCACCCCCCCCACAAGAACTCAAGCAATTCAAAATAAGTTATACATGAGTAGTCATGGAAAAATTCCCATATTAGCTAGTTGTGAGAGAAAACAGTCAAAAAACCCAAAACTTCAGATTAAGGAATTGTCAAAGAGGAAAAGAAAAAAAAAATTTAATGTGTTTCCATCTGTTTTCAGATACTATCAGTTCTTTCTCTGCAGATGGGCTGCAATCTTCATAAGTCTTTCAGGGTTATATTGGATCATTGCCTTGCTGAAAATAACCACATGCTTCCCAGCAGATCATCCCCCACTATTGCTGTTATTTTGTATACAGTACATTTCATTCTGCTTCAGTTCATGTAGGTCTTTCCAGGTTTTTCTGATAGTATCCTGTTCATCATAACTTGTATATAGTACTTTAAGCTTGACAGAGAATTTTCTTCATAAAAGCCCAGCAAAGTAGGTACCATACGTTTTGCCATTATAATCAATCATCATAACTATTTCCCTCCATCCCACTCCCTTCCCATGACATTTACTCTATCTTCTTTTTACCTATTCCTCCTCAGAAGTGTTACTTCTGACTATCCTCTCCCTCGCTCTGCACTCCCTTTTTTCACCCTTCCTTCCTTATCCGCTTCCCCATCTATTTTCCTGCAGGGTTAAATAGATTGCTCCCCCCAATTGGGTATGAAAGCTATTCCCTCCATGAGCCCACTCCAATGAGATCAGGGTCCCTGAGCTAATTCTGTGTTCTAAATTTTTCTTCCTCCCTCTGTCCTCAAACCTCCCTATGAGATCAAGCAATTCAATATGTCATACTGGTGCAGTAATGCAGAACATCTTCATCTTCCTTGAAAATGTTTTGCTTTTTACTGCTCTCTCCCCCAATCTAGCCTTTCCTCCTTCCCTTTTTCCCCCTTCCCTTTTCTCCCTCCCCTTCCCAGGGCAAAAATATATTACTATACCTACTTGAGTATGTATATTAGTCCTTCTTTGAGCCAATTCTGATGATATTAAGGTTCACTCACTCCCCAACTCCTTCCCCCTCTTCTACTCTCCTCTGTAAGCTTTTTTCTTGTTTCCTTCTTGTGAACTACCTCTCCCCAGACCATCTCTTCCTTTCTCCCTCTCCCAGTTTATTCCTCCTACACCTCAACCCTATTTTAATGATGTCATCACGGATTAGGTGGCACAGTGGACAAAACACTAGCCCTGGACCCAGGAGGCCTCAAGCCCAAATCCAGCCCCAGACATAAGACACCCCACCCTGTCTGCCCTACAAAGAACAAAATATAAATGCTTTACAGATATCACCCCTTCATATTCAGTTCAGCCTTGTCTTCTGTGAATTTCTTACTGAGAGAATTTTTATGATTTCAAAGTATTATCTTCCCATGTAGGAATGTAAATGGTTTGATCTTTTAATATCCCTCATGAAGTCTTTTTCCTGTTTACCTTTTTATGCTTCTGCAGGGTCTTGTATTTGAAAGTCAAATTTTCTATTCAGTTCAGGACTTTTCATCACAAATGCTTGAAAAACCTCTTTCTCATTGAAATCCCATTTTTGTGTCTGAAAGATTACACTCAGTTTTGCTGGGTACATGATTTTTGACTGAAGTCCCAGTTCCTTTGTCCTCTGGAATATCATATTCCATGCCTTCTGGTCCTTTAATGTAGAAGCTGCTAGATCTTGCTTTATCCTTATTGGAGCTCCACAGTATTTGAATTCCTTTTTTCTAGCTGCTTGCAGTATTTTCTCCTTCACCTGGGAGTTCTGGAATTTGGCTATAATATTCCTGGAGGTTTTCCTTTTGGGATCTCTTTCAGGATGTGATTGGTGGATTCTTTCAATTTCTATTTTAGCTTCTGCTTCTAGAATATCAGGGCAATTTTCCCTCACAATCTCTTGGAGGATGGTGTCTAAGCTTTTGTTTTGGTCATGGTTTTCAGGTAGTCCAGTGATTTTCAAATTATCTCTCCTAGATTTATTTTCCAGGTCAGCTGTTTTTCCAAGGAGATATTTCTCATTGCCCTCTATTTTTTCATTCAATTGGATTTGCTCCACTCCTGTTCTCAGATTCAGAGGGTCCCAGGTGTTTTGGGTTGAGGGGGTGGGGCAGGTTTTAATCTCACCTGGCCTGTTCTCAGGTCCAGAGATAGCCTCAGACTTATATACTAAGCAACCAACCAGCAAAGCTTTCTGTGGTGTGGTTCTCAGCTTTCGATGAGACTACTCCCCTGTTCCCCTCTCCCATCTGGGTCTCCCACCACTCAAGATTTCTTCCTGGTTGCCCGCTGGAGTGGGGTGACTTGTTCATAATTACAGATAGACTATATATGTCAAAGTTGGAATTCAAACCCAAGTAATTCTGATTCCAGATTCATTGCTTTTTCCACCATTCCATATTATCTCTCTTAATTTGGTTTGACAAGGATGTCTTTGCCTTTCTAGGACCTGCCTACCAACCCTAGTACACTATTATATGGCTTCCATTGCCTTTGAAAGAATGATTTTTCTTCCAAATGACCTTTCAGAGATCATTGACCTAAGTTTTCTGACAATTCTACAAGGACCTTTAAGAGAATTAATTTTCATTCCTTAGACATCCCATTGCCTCCAGGTATTCTTTAAAGCCTTTTCTTAATCCTGGTTGCATTGAAAGTAAATACCTTTCTCTTCATTCTTGTCAATATGATGAAGATTCATTTGAAAGGATTTGAAACTACTTGAGTGACTGAAGCTATGTAGTAGTCATGTATAAATGAATGTCAAATTAGAAGGATGTATCCACTGGAGTGGCCCAGTGATCTACTTTGGTCCTGTGCTGTTTTGTTTTTATGGCGGACTTGGATAAAGGCATGGATGATGTGCTTGCTATATCTGAAGATAGCATCAACATGTTTTGCTGGGTGCTTGATTTGAGTTGCTGATAGGAACAGGAGTTCCTCATATGACAACTCATAGTTCCAGAAGTGCTTAATTCTCCCATTTAAGTTTGCTCTATTTATATTATCCCCAGTGGAAATCAGAAAACACCTTCAAAATAATATTTCACAGGCTTAAAATGGTATTATATTTCCTATTAGCTTTATTTAGAGATATACTTTTTATACTTTAATCATTCAAATTTCTACTCTCGAGTGCCATCTTCTCTTCATATGAATAACAAATTTAATTCAAGGAACGTTGGAATTATTCCTTCAAATGTGGTTCTCTCTAGCTATTGAAGATATCTGGTAGATCTCTTACATCTGTAGAGGTTTATCCCTGGTGATTTTCTTCATCTGTCCCTTAGCAAATATAATTTAAGAACATGTTAATCTGATTTTCAATCACATGGTTGGGTGGATGAACCTTGTTTGTGCCATATGCAATAGTCATGTCCCAGGCATCAATGACACCTACATTGAGGTCTTGGAAAATGTCCTTCATAATAAGATATTGAATGTAGCCATGAAAGTCCCCAAATATCTCAGTTTCAATGAACATATCCCTTATGTTTTCAGTTTTGAGGATGATTTTGGTGTCTGGGCTTCTCAAGAATAATCGCTCAATGGCCCTTCGGACATTGATGGCCCTTCGTATGAAGATAGCAATGGGGAAGGGTCTGAAATGTTGTCCCAAGGTAATGACAATGGCTGTGTTTTTGTCTCCTGATATTCTGTCAATTTCACGGGTAACATACTCATCTTCTTTCACTGAGAAGAGTTGTCGAGTGATAAATGGATGCCCATGTTTTTTCCACTGAATGTGAATATGTTTTTCCATGTCCACAAGTACATATTTTTTTAAATTTCCACTTCCATGATGATCAAAAAATTTCAGGGCTGATGAAAAATAAATGAATATATATATCAGAAAAAGATAAGATCTGTAACATTTTTCAAAACATGATCAACTATGTATCCTGATCCTCAAGAGCTTGATTGTTAAGAGCACTATTCCTAACCATCAAAGGATGAGCAATCTCGTAGAGCACTAAAAGGTACATTAAAGTCTAATTCAATTTCCTTATAATTTATACATGAGAAAATATATTTATGAACTATGTAAATCTATATTTTTATTGATTTTATTTGCACATATTTATTCATAAGTCCAAAATAAAGGGTAAATAAATACCACTTTAAACAACATGAAATTATGCTTTAATTTAAAAATTAATATAGGAGAGAGACATACTTTTCATTATACTAGGGAAGTAGTATATCCACTGGCGTAGTGTTGAATCTCCCATGAGGTAAATGAGTTTTCCCTTCAAACAATCACTGATTATATTCATAGCGTCAAATTGAGTAAGTTTACATGATGTTGGAATCCACTTTCCTTGAAAGGCATAACCACTGGGAATGGGGATCTTTATTCCAAAATGGCATTTTTCTGTCTCCATTTCATTGTCTGATAAAAGAAATATTGATTTGCACAAAATAACAAACAGAATACATTATATAACTAGATAAAATAATATAAGGCAATAGTTAGCATTTACATAGCTCTTTAAGATTTGCAAAACACCTCATGAATATTACCTTATTTGATCCTCAAAACAACCCTGGGAGGCAGATACTATTATTATTACCCAGTTTTCAGATCAGGAAACTGAGGCAAATAATGCTTAAATGTTGTAGCTAGTGTTAAATAACTAGTAAGTATCTGAAGCTGAACTTGAACTCAGGTCTTCCACAAACTCCAGGTCAAACTCCCTATACACTATACTACTTAGTTATCTTGCAACAAAGTTCATGTATAAGAAGAAAATGCTTATAAAGGCTATGAAAGAAAATAATGAGGAAAAATGAATAAGGATTGGAATGACGCCACCTGCTGGAGACTTACTGTAGAAAAGCTCCGCCATGAGGTGAAGGTCTCTGAGGGCAAGACCATGTGTCTTTTCTTTGGCGTCAGGAAGTGACGTTTGCTTGTGGGAGGAAGAAGGGGGAGGCTGGCTCTCTGACTCGCTCTTTTTCAAATGGACTCTGGCGGAGAGCGGAACTAGAAATGTGCTCTCCCTTTAATAGATAGATGAATCTAGGCCTTTCTCTTTCTCTTCACCAAATTCTTATTCTCCTTAATAAATGCTTAAAAGTCTAACTCTTGATAAAGCTTATAATTTATTGGTGACCACTCATTTGAATTTGAATTTGAAATTGAATTTGAATTTGAATTTGAAATTGCCATTCCTTTACACTAGACATATATGCATGTATATACACTTGTGTATATACACGTATGTACGTGCATACATATAAACATTCTCAACTTGAAATCTCATTCCCCTCACATCATGTTACCATGCAAAACTTGCTATGCATCTGTGTATACACGCATTTGAAATATGTGTGTATAACCATGTTTTTGTGCATCCATTTCTACATACACACATATAAAACAAGGTGTAATTTCAAGTGGAATATTATATCGATCACATATACATGTACATGTATACACACACACACACACACATATATATATATATACACACACAAGTATGAACATATGTTTATACATACACACCCTTATAATCTAGATTCTGACCATATCATTCCACCAACATTGCTCTCTCCAGTTAATGCTGATCTCTTAGTTGCTAAATCCAATAGACTTTTATCAATTCCCATTCTCCTTGACTTTTCTATAGATTTTGACACAGTTGATTGATCACTGTCTCCTTGATATTTTTTCTCTAGTTTTTTCCCAATTAATTTTACAGTTCTGGAGTTACAAACGATGATCTAATTAATGTTGGCATGTTTTTTTTTTTTTCCATGGACTGTGCTAAATTCTACTCTCTTATGGCTTAGTTCACTATACTTTTACCTTTCCAGACCAGAGTACCTTCTCTTTTCTCTGGCCACCTCTTTCCAATGTATGTTGTTTTTACCCATTAGAATATAAGCTTCTAGAGATCAAGGACTACCTTTACTTTGAAATTTGTGTCCTGGGAACTTGGCACATAATAAGCACTTAATAAATGCCTTTTCATTTATGCACGCATCTACTGGCCTTTTCTCAGTTATTTTCAATCTTGACCTCTCCTTACCTTTTGACACTGTAGACCACTTCATCCTCCTGAAGTGTTAAGCATAAGTGCTCTGTCCTGGGCTCTCTTCTTTTTCCCTCTGTACTACTTCACTCAGTGATCTCATCAACTTCCATGGAGTTAATTCTAATGTCTATGCTAATGGTTCTCATATATACCTATCCTGTCCTAGTTTCTCTCTTGACCTCCATTTTTTCATCTCCAACTATAATTCAGAAATCTTGAATTGGATGTTCAAAAGACAACTTAAATTCAATATTTCTGAGGGGCATGGCCAAGATGGTGGTAGACAGTCAGTGACTTGTCTGAGCTCTCCCCAAGAACCCTCCAAAAACTTTCAAAAAATGCCATAAGACAATTCCTAGAGCAGCAGAACCCACAATAGGACAGGGGTGAAACCATTTTCCAGCCAAAGACAATGTAGAAGGTCAGCAGGAAAGGTCTGTTGTATGGGGATGAGATTGGGGTCTAGCCCAGCACAGACCATACCAGCACAGAACCAACCCCAATGCGGACCCAGCCCTGACCCCAGTCCCAGCAAACTAGGAGCAGGCCTCAGGAGCCTCTGAATCAGCAGCAGAAATTAGCCTACAGATGGTAAAGGGTCAAACAATTCCAGAAGTAGATTACTGGGGTCTCTTTTCCAGCACTGAGGCAGAACTCTGTTGTTTTGTCCATATTTGGGGGAAAAACACAAGTACACAAGGGCTTGGAGTCATAGTGGAGCAGGCTTCATAGTTCCACAGGCAGAAAAGCATGCCTGTGGTTGCTTGTGGACCAGAGCACAGGCCAGGAGAGTGGTAAACATACCTCACCTTAAATCATACCACCTTGGAAGAACTAAGGACTTACAAATTCCTAGAAGTATCTCTGAAAACAGCTGCTCAACTTCCCCTGAAAATTGGGACAGTGCACCCTCCACCCTGGAAGCAGTGCTCCACTTTAACAAAGCGTTAAAAGTCAAGAAATAGACTGGGAAAATGAAGAAACAGAAAAAAATGCTGAACCTAGAAAGTTTACATGGTGACAGGGAAGATCAAACTATACCCTCAGAAGAAGATAACAAAGTCAAAGCTCCTACATCCAAAGCTTCCAAGAAAAATATGAATTCGTCTCAGGCCACAGAAGTGCTCAAAAAGTACTTTGAAAACAATGTAAGAGAGGTAACAGAAAAAATGGAAAGAGAAATGAGAGTGATGCAAGAAAATCATGGAAAAAAGTCAACAGCTTGGCAAAGGAGACACAAAAAATAATGAAGAACATAACACCTTAAGAAACAGACTAGGACAAATGGTAAAAGAGGTACAAAAAGCCAATGAGGAAAAGAATGCTTTGAAAAGCCAAACTGACTAAATGGAAAAGTAGGCACAAAAGTTCTCTGAAGAAAATAATTCCTTAAAAATTAGGATTAAGCAAATGAAAGCTAATGACTTTATGAGAAATCAAGAAACAATAAAGCAAAAGCAAAAGAATGAAAAAATAGAAGGAAATGTGAAATACCTCATTGGAAAAACAAATGACTTGGCAGATAGATCCAGGAGAGAGAATTTGAAAATTACTGGACTACCTGAAAGCCATAATAAAACAAAGACCCAACACATCATCTTCCAAGAAATTGTCTGGGGAAGTTGCCCTGATATTCTAGAAGCAGAAGGTAAAATAGAAATTAAAAGAATCCATCAACAACCTCCTGAAAGAGATGCCAAAATGAAAACTTCCAGGAATATTATAGCTAAATTCCAGAGCTCCCAAGTAAAGGAGAAAATACTGCAAGCAGCAAGAAAGAAACATTTCAAATACTGTGAAGCCACAGTCAGGATAATACAAGATCTAGCAGCTTCTACATTAAAGGATCATAATGCTTGAAATATGATATTCTGGAGGGCAAAGGAACTGGGATTACAACTAACGATCACCTACCCAGCAAAACTAAGTATAATATTTCAAGGAGAAAAATGGGACTTGAATGAAAAAAGGACTTTCAGGTATTTGTGATTAAAAGGCTTGAACTGAATAGAAAATTTGACTTTCAAATACAAGACCATAGAGAAGCATAAAAAGTTAAACAGGAAAAAGAATTCTATGCCTTCTTGATTAAAAGACCTGAGCTGAATAGAAAACTTGACTTTCAAATACAAGACACTAGAGAAATAATGTCAGTTCAGAGGTTACATAAAGATTTCTATGCTATTACATCTACATTTTGAAATGAACAGTATGGGTTTATTTTCATAGAGATTTTCATGCTTTTAAGATTGTGTTTTATACTTAGTTTAAGAAAAGGGAGAATATTTGTAAAAGTTTTTTATATTCATGTGATCAAGTTAATATTTTGTAATACTCTTATGAATATTAAGTTCATAATTCATTTAGATTTCCCCAGTTTGAATTTCATTGTCTTTTATTCTTCCATGTATATTTTCTTCTATTCATTCATCTAAGTTTGAAACAATGTAATATGATATATATATAGTTTGAGTATGAGTTATATTTTGAAGAACTCTCACTGTTTAATTTTTTTTTGGTGAGGCAATTGGGATTAAGTGACTTGCCCAAGGTCACACAGTTAGTTAAGTGTCAAGTGTCTGAGGCTGGATTTGAACTCAGGTTCTCCTGAATCCAGGGTCGGTGTTCTATCCACTGCACCATCTAGCTGCCCCTCACTGTTTAATTTGATCATTTACAATGCTATGCTAATGATTAGTGAAAATCCAGCAGTTCAACAGCTAAGGAAGTAAAAGAGTCCAGAGACAACCAGAGTCCAGACCAGAGTCCAATTTTTCTGATGACATCTCACCACTCCAAGAAGACAAGATCTCAAAGACTTTAACTGAACAGTTTTGTTTTATTGTTTTTTCCCTTCTGCTATTATATACACCATTTGTAATATGTATTCTCTGCAGAGGCCCTCCCTTTGCAGACAGTGTCAAAGCCTGGGTTCATGAGGGACCACCCATCTGTTATTTTTTTACTGTTTCATCAAAGAAACAGCACATGTTCCTCAAAGAAACAAATGGGGGAATGTGGTAAGATTATTGGAATTTGCCTGACTCATTGAGAGGGGCCACATCTGGCCTGCCCTGAAGTGAAGTATGCTGCTGATGTCAGAAGGAGAAACCACTCTCCACAGGCAGTTTTGAAGGACCTCCCCTTTTGGGGGAGGAAGATTTAATGCTTGCTGAGGGGAGCTCACTCTCTTCTGGAGTCACTATCCTCTCGGTGGCGTGAGCAGCTGCAGTAGTAGATGAGTCTTTCAGGCCTGGCTGTAAGCTGTTTTTTCCATTGAAGCTACGAGCCCTAGGTGGTGAGTTAACATATGGACCCTGCTCTTTTGAATAAGCTGAACTGGAAGCTAGTTTGGGAATTGTATAGACTTAGATTAGAGTTAGGAGGATTATCTGTATTTCTTTTTCCCTATTCCCTTGTCTTTGATTTTATTAGTTTCACCTTTGCTATTTATTTTATTCCCATTAATAAAACTTGATTCATTTGTGGAAAAGAGAATGTTAGGCCCCTTTCATATTGGTCTCGGAGAAATATCTAAAAAGGCAGTTTGGAGGGGAGGGAGCTTTGAACCTAGAGGTGCCTCATTATTTTCAGGACCCCAATATTACAGTGAGCCACTCAATTAACTCTCCATATATTAAATTTGGCCCCCACAGTTCCCAAATCTCCTTGTTTCCAACTGACTTAATGCTGAGTAAAAGTTACATATGAGGAAATTTCATTTAAAAAAAGTACGGGGGGGGCAGCTAGATGGCGCAGTGGATAGAGTACCGGCCCTGGAGTCAGGAGTACCTGACTTTAAATCCAGCCTCAGACACTTAACACTTACTAGCTGTGTGACCCTGGGCAAGTCACTTAACCCCAACTGCCTCACTAAAAAACAAAAAAACAAACAAAAAAGTACAGGGACCAAGTATCACCAATTCCGGCACAGAACTGACTTACTGTTACAATTTGAGACCTCAATGGATTTAAAACTTTTCATAATTTCGACCCCCACATTGGACCTTCAAAAGACAGAAACATAAATTTATCAGTTGTAGGCTCAGACTCAATGATCAGCCCATATCCATTCATTCCTAAACTTTTCACTACTTTATTCTTTTTCACTATTTTTTTTTTTGCTGGGCAATAAGGGTTAAGTGACTTGCCCAGGGTCACACAGCTAGTTAAATGTCAAATGTCTGAAGCTGGATTTGAACTCAGGTCCTCCTGAATCCAAGGACAGTGCTTTATCCACTGTGCCACCTAGCCACCCCCATTCTTTTTCACTATTAACTTATAGGTCAACATAAGGACATTTACAATCAATACTTCCAAGTTCATAGGTGAGTTATTTCTCTTGTTTTAATTAGATTTTAACTGAAGATACTTGTATACAATTCTATCTGACCATATTCTTTTCAGATAAGAGAAAACCAACACTTGTTTATAAGAATCCAGTAACATCAGTCACTTTTTGAAAATGACAAGTGTATATGAAAGAAAATGTTTTTCTAGGAATCTCTCTTTCTATAAATTAATTTCATGTGACTCTTACTGTATTAATATAGCTCAGTTAGGAAAACAATCTTCACATGAAGTATGGAACCTTTACCCTTCAATCTACATTTACTTGTATATTTGAAATTCTGTTTACCTTTGAAAAAGGGTTTTCTCCTTTACACTAAGATAAGAAACTTTACTATTCCTGGTCTTCATATGGGTGAGTGCATCACAGGATACATGTGGAGGTTTCACACAGTAGAAGGCTTCTTGATCTCGTTGGTCCAGGTATTGGCACAATTCAGCACTTGTGTTTAGAACCAGGCCACATTCAGTGAAGACCTGGGATGTGCCATTGGCAAATTGACCTGTGAAAATCACCTTATCATAGCCCATATTCCTTGCTCTCCAGAGCGCAGACACCCCTTCACTGGGGTGAATGAGTAGAAGAGACACAAAGACTCTGCCCACCCAGAATAGTGTGAAGCTGACAAGGTAGGTGCCATTGTTGAAGTCAGTCACTCTTCCTGAAGCTCCTGCCTTCAGTTCTGGGGAAGAAATCCTGGCCCTTAAGAAGTCTCCTCCATATTTCTTTCTGTGCCCCAAATGGTCTCTCATTTCCAGGGAGATGTCTAGCTGATCCCCCCTGCAGTAGGTAGTCTTCGGATTGATGATTTTGGCCACACTGTGGACTGCACTGATGGTGGTGTTCACATGAGAGAATGGTCTGTGTGGAATAAGCTTGTCTTGCTGATTGATTATTTTATTTATTTTCTGCTCAATCTCTGTAGGTTCTGTAACTGTGCAGAGTGGCATTTTGGTGCATAAGCAACTTCTGGAAGTGTCCCAGTGATGTACAGAGATGGGAAGTTTCAATGTTAATCCAGACTGAAACAAAAAGAAAAATAATTTAATATATGCAGACCATAGAACCTTTCCCAATTTGGGCATTATGAGAGGTGACTTTACGAAGTTCTGAATAACAACTTTCTCATCTTCAATTTTAATTGCTCTATCATTCTCTGTCCCTAATACTTGGAAGGAACCACCTGAGAAGATCTTTTTTTTTTTTTTTTTTTTTTTGCGGGGCAATGGGGGTTAAGTGACTTGCCCAGGGTCACACAGCTAGTAAGTGTCAAGTGTCTGAGGCCGGATTTGAACTCAGGTATTCCTGAATCCAGGGCCGGTGCTTTATCCACTGCGCCACCTAGCCGCCCCCTACCTGAGAAGATCTTAAGGCAATTAGATAAACAAGATGGTAGGTGAGAATCCACTTTAAAGTTAGAGAAATTAAAAGGAAGGCAGGAAAAAGAAGTCGGGTGATGACCAAACTTGGGATCTTCTCTTGATCTCCTTGGTTGACAATACTCCCCCATTTCTGTGAAAGCTAAGAAATAAAAAAAACAAAACAAAACCCTTTTATTTGCTATACAGTCATATATATAGTATAATATATGCACACCTATATGTTTTATTTCCCAATAGAATATAATCTAATCAAGTCAAGGCACTATTTTGTTTTTGTCTTCATTTCCCCCCACACCCATAACAATATCTAGCATGTAGCTAGCTCTTAACAAATGTTTATTGACCTTTATCAGAAATGGCTAAGCAGATACATAAACTTATTCCCAGAGGTTTTAGGATGGAACCACCCAAGGAGAAAAAAGGAAGAAAGAAAGCAATAGTCATACATCCACTTAGATATGTCCAGTGAGGGATAACGTATCTTCACCTTTCAATAGAGCCCATTCTTCTTTTCGATAACTCTATTGTTTGCATATTATTTCTCCCACTAGAATGTGGAGCTCTTTGAGAGGAGGGGATATCTTTTGCCTTTCTTTATATCCCCAGCACTTAACACAATGGGTGCTTTATAAATACTTATTGATTGACTGACATCAAAGCTAAATTTGCCTCTCTGAACTTCCAACTTTGGCTCTAAGATCTGGTTTCTGTGACCAAATGTAACATGTCCAATCCTCCATTTGACAATGCTTCAAATACTGACATTCACCTGTGTGGGACAGTTATGGATTTGAGTCAGATTAAACTCTGAGGATGGAGTCTGAAAGAGACCTAGCCGCCCGCCCCCGCCCCCAGAATAGCTGGCCTCTTGCTTTGCCTAAAATTAATTGCTTGTCAAATTCTCACTGTCTCCTTTAAGTTTTAAGTTTTATTGTTGAGATAATGGACTTGGGACAGTTCTTTAAACTTTGGGGATGGGGTCTGAGAGATATCCAGTCCCCCAGTAAGTTTTATTACTTGTCACAGTTCTACCAATTAGCACTATTTACTTTACTTTTGCTTAGTTCCCACATGCCAGCTACACCTTAGTTTATGGCCTGTAATAAAAAACTCCCCTCTCACATGTCAGAATCCTGGTCCCTGTCATGGCAGATAAGGGAGTGATTTCTGCCTCCCTCTTTCTTTGACATTCCTCAGACTTGCCCCTTCCCCTTCTCCCCTTTGTTCTTGGACATGTCTCCATACATGGATCACGAGTTGGGTACGCATCTTGGGTGAGACAGGATTGGATGTTAGATTGTGAGCTCATCCACCCTAGATGTACGCAGGGACAGTCCTTTTTAAGATTATTATAAAAACCTAGAAGATTGGGCATATCTTTGCAAGACTTCAATGTGTAATTGGGTTTTGCCCGTCCTCATGAGGATGTAATAAATCTGTCTCTGCTTGACTTGGTGGTCTCCTCGAGTTATTTGGATAAACTGAGGCAGTTTGTCCCAAACACACCTATTATGTCCCCCTTGAGTTTTCTCTTCCACATGTTAAACATCCTTGGTTCCTTAAACCAATTTTCACAGGATATGAACGAAAAGCCCTTCTCTATTCTGGTTTCTCTGCACTGAAAATTCTCTGTCTTATAATTGTGCTTATGGAACTGTGGTTCCCAGAGCTAAACATAATACTCCAAATGTCATCTTATCCAGGTCAGAATACAAAAAGCCTTTTCCCTTTTGCCATTTTCCTAGACAATGAGCCTCTATTAACGCACCCTAAGCCTATGTATACTTTTTTGTCTTCTGGATTATACTACTGACTCAAATTGAGTTTATAGTCTATTTTTTTCATACAAACTATTCTCTAATCATATTTTACCTCGACTGTATTTGTGAAGTTGACTTTTTGTTTTCAACATTCATTTTTATAAGATTTTGAGTCCCAAAGTTTTCTCCCTCCCTCTCTGCTCTCCCCCTTCTCCATGACAGCAAGCAATTCGATATAGGTTATACATTACACACATGTTGAACATATTTCCAAAATTAGTTGTGTTGTGAGAGAAGAATCAGAGCAAAAGGGGAAAACCACAAGAAAGAAAAAACAAAAACAACACCAAAAAAAGTGAAAATAGTTTTCTTCTATCTGTATTCAGATCCTGTTGTTCTTTCTCTGTATGTGGAGAGCATTTTCCATCATGTGTCTTGGGGAATGAAGTTGACTTTTTGAACCCAAGTGTGACATTGTACATTTATCTCTACTGATAATTTTTTTCTGTCTCTTTTTTTCCAAATGAGAAAATTGAAACCCAGAAAACCTCCTGGTGATCTGCTAAAGTCAAACTGCTAAATTCTTCCAGGGTTTGAACCTAAATTTGCTGGCTCCAAATTGAGTGTTCTTGATTCTGTTGTTGTTGTTGTTATTGTTGTTAAGTCATTACAGTTGTGTTTGACTCTTCATGACCTTATTTGGGGTTTTCTTGGCAAAAACACTGGAGTGATTTGCTGATTTCTTCTCCAGTTTATTTTACAGATGAGGAACTGAGGCAAATAGGGTAAGTGACTTGCCTAAGGTCAATGTTTGGGATAAACTGCCTCAGTTTATCCAAATAACTTGAGGAGACCACCAAGTCACGCAGAGATAGATTTATTACATCCTCATGAGGACGGGCAAAACCCAATTACACATTGAAGTCTTGCAAAGATATGCCCAATCTTTTAGGTTTTTATAATAATCTTAAAAAGGACTGTCCCCGTGTACATCTAGGGTGGATGAGCTCACAATCTAACATCCAATCCTGTCTCACCCAAGATGCGTACCCAACTCGTGATCCATGTATGGAGACATGTTCAAGAACAAAGGGGAGAAGGGGAAGGGGTACAAGTCTGAGGAATGTCAAAGAAAGAGGGAGGCAGAAATCACTCCCTTATCTGCCATGACAGAGACCGGGATTCTGACATGTGAGAGGGGAGTTTTTTATTACAGGCCATAAACTAAGGTGTAGCTGGCATGTGGGAACTAAGCAAAAGTAAAGTAAATAGTGCTAATTGGTAGAACTGTGACAAGTAATAAAACTTACTGGGGGACTGGATATCTCTCAGACCCCATCCCCAAAGTTTAAAGAACTGTCCCAAGTCCATTATCTCAACAATAAAACTTAAAGGAGACAGTGAGAATTTGACAAGCAATTAACTTTTAGGCAAAGCAAGAGGCCAGCTATTCTGGGGGCGGGGCTAGGTATCTTTCAGACTCCATCCTCAGAGTTTAATCTGACTCAAATCCATAATTGTCCCACACAGTCAAACAGCTAGCAAGTGCCTGAGACAGTATTTGAACTCAGGAAGATGAGTCTTCCTGACTTTAGGTCTGGCACTCTATTGACTGTGCTAACCAGCTCTACCTAGCTACCTATTCAACTCCAGGCTAATTTAACAAACACTTCTTGTTGGCCAGACAATTAGTATCTTTTGTTGCTTCTGAGCTTCACTGAGTCCAGAAGAAGTTAAAATACTTGTCAGGGGACAGATATCTTGTTAATAAAAGCATTGGAAATACCATTATAATTACTTAATAATGAAATGAAACTGATTTGAATGTTGTGATGTGGGAAGTACCATGGAGATTATGTAGTCTAAACTCTATGTTTTAGAAAAGAATAAATTGAAGACCCAAGAAGCTGACCAGCTTGTTTCTTTGTTTCTCTTTGTTTCTTTCTTTCTTTCCTTCTTTTGTTTTCCCCTATTTATTTATAATTTTATTTTTTCCAAAATTACATGTAAAAACAATTTTAATGTAGACTTTTAAAGCTTTGTGTTCCAAATTCTCTTCCTTGCTCCCTCCCCACCCCACTAAAGAACACAAGCAATTCAATATATTATGCATGTGTAGTCATGCAAAACTTTTTCACATTAATCAGACTGTGAAAGAAAACAGACAAAAAAACTTTTAAAAAAGGAACTAAGAAATCATTATGTTTCAATCTGTATTCAGACAACATCAGTTCTTTCCCTGAAGATAAATGGAATTTTTCTAAAATCCTTCAGAATTGTCTTGGATCATTGAATTGCTGAAAATAGCTGTCATTCACAGCTGATCATCTTACAATTTTGCTGTTACTTTGTATATAGTACATATCACTTTGCATCAGCTCCTATAACTCTTTCCAGTTTTTTCTGATAGCATCCTGCTCATCATTGCTATTTTAAAATAAAAGTATTTTATTTTATTTTATTTTATTGGTTTGTTTTTGTTTTTGGTGAGGCAATTGGGGTTAAGTGACTTGCCCAGGGTCACACAGCTAGTAAGTGTTAAGTGTCTGAGGTCAGATTTGAACTCAGGTCCTCCTGACTCCAGGGCTAGTGCTCTATCCACTGTGCCACCTAGCTGCCCAAAAGTATTTTATTATTTTCCAGTTACTTGTAGAGATAGTTTTCAACATTTGTTTATATAAGATTTCCAATTTCAAATTTTTCTCCCTCCTTCCCCGCCTCCCCTAGACAGCAGATAATCTGATATAGGTGT
This sequence comes from Dromiciops gliroides, assembly GCF_019393635.1. Classification (NCBI taxonomy): domain Eukaryota; kingdom Metazoa; phylum Chordata; class Mammalia; order Microbiotheria; family Microbiotheriidae; genus Dromiciops; species Dromiciops gliroides. The sequence goes on from NC_057863.1 coordinate 537,738,525, forward strand.
TTATATATATATAATATTAAACATAATTCTCCATTAGTCATGTTATAAGAGAAAAATCAGAGGAAAAAGGAAAAACCTCAAAAAAGAAAAACAATAGCACCAAAACCAAAAGAAATAATATGGTCCAATAAGCATCCATATTCCACAGTTCCTTTTTTTTCCTTCTGGATTTGGAGAGCCTTTTCCATCATGAGTACTTTGGAACTTTCTTATACTGTTGGATTGATGAGAAGAATCTAGTCTATCACAGTTGATCAACACATAATGTTGATGATACTGTATATAATATTCTTCTGGTTCTACTCATCTCCCTCATCATTGGTTCATGCAAGTCCTTCCAGGTTTCTCTGAAATCATCCTGCTCATAATTTCTTACAGCATAGTAGAATTCCACTACATTCATATGCCACAACTTGTTCAGTCATTCCCCAATTGATGGGCAACACCTCAATTTCCAATTCCTTGCCACCACAAAAAAGCAGCTATAAATATTTTTGTACATGTGGGTCCTTTTCCCTTTTTTATGATCTCTTTGGGAAAAAGACGCAAAAGTGGTATTGCTTGGTGCACAGCTTTATAGCGCTTTGGGCATAATTCCAAATTGCTCTCCAGAATGGTTGGATTCACAGCTTCACCAACAATTCATTAGTGTTCCAATTTTTCCACACCTTCTCCAACATTTATTATTTTCCTTTTTTTGTCATATTAGACAATCTGATAGGTGTCAGGTGGTACCTCAGTGTTTTTTTAATTTACATTGCTCTAATCAATAGTGATTTAGAGCATTTTTTCATGTGGCAATAGAGAGCTTTGATTTCTTCCTCAGAAAACAGCCTGTTCACATCCTTTGATCATTTCTCAATTGAGGAATAACTTGGATTCTTAGAAATTTTATTTTGTTCCCTATATATTTTAGAAATGAGGCCTTTATCAGAAGTACTGGTCATAAAAATTGTTTCTCAGCTTTCTGCATCCCTTCTAATTTTGGATGCATTGCTTCTGTTTGTACAAAGCCTTTTTAATTTAGTGTAATCAAAATCATCCATTTTGGATTTCATAATATTCTCTATCTCTTGTTTGGTCATAAACTGTTCTCCTTTCCAAAAATCTGAAAGGTAGACTATTTCTTCTTCTCCTAATTTATCTATGGTATCACCTCTTATGTCTAAATCATGTACCCATTTTGACTTTATTTTAGTATAAAGTGTAAGATGTTGATCTATGCCTAATTTCTGCCATACTATCTTCCAGTTTTCCCAGAAGTTTTTCTGAAATACTGAGTTCCTATCCCAGAAGCTGGAGTCTTTGGGTTTCTCAAACAGTACATTACTAATGTCATTTACTACTGTGTCTCCTGTGCCTAGCCTATTCCATTGGTCCTCCACTCTATTTCTTAGCCAGTACCAGATAGTTTTGATGACTGCTGCTTTATAGTAGAGCTTCAGATTTGACAGAGCTAGCCCACCTTCCTGTGCATTTTTTTCATTGTTTCCCTTGATATTCTTGACTTTTTGTTTTTCAGATGAATTTTGTTATTATTTTTTCTAGCTCTATAAAATTATTTTTAGGTTGTCTGATTGGTCTTGCACTGAATAAGTAAATTAATTTAGATAGAATTGTCATTTTTATTATATTAGCTCGGCTTATCCATGAGCAATTATTATTTTTCCAATTATTTATATCTGATTTGATTTGTGTGAAAAGTGTTTTGTAATTGTGTTCATAGAGTTCCTGGGTTTGTTTTGCCAAGTAGACTCCCAAGTATTTTATATTATCTACTGTTACTTTAAATGGAATTTCTCTTTCTATCTCTTGCTGATGGACTTTGTTGGTCATGTATAGAATTGCTGATGATTTATGTGGATTTCTTTTATATCCTGCTACTTTGCTAAAGTTGTTAATTGTTTCAAGTAATTTTTGAGTTGATTCTCTAGGATTCTCTAAGTATACCATCATATCATCTGCAAAAAGTGATAGTTTTGTTTCCTCCTTGCCTATTCTAATTCCTTTAATTCCTTTCTCTTCTCTGCTAATGCTAACATTTTTATTACAATATTAAATAATAGAGGTGATAATGGACATCCCTGTTTCACCCCTGATCTTATTGGGAAGGCCTCTGACTTATCTCCATTACATATAATGCTTGCTGATGGTTTTAGGTAAATACTGCTTATTATTTTAAGGAAAGCTCCACCCAATCCTAAGCTCTCTAGTGTTTTTATTGGGAATGGGTGCTGTATTTTATCAAAGCTTTCTCTGCATCTATTGAGATAATCATATGATTTTGGTTAATTTTCTTATTGATGTGGTTGATTATGTTGATAGTTTTTCTAATGTTGAACCAGCCCTGCATTCCTGGGATAAATCCCACCTGGTCATAGTGTATTATCCTGGTGATCACTTACTGTAATCTCCTTGCTAATATCTTATTTAAGATTATAGCATCAATATTAATTTGGGTAATTGGTCTATAATTTTCTTTCTCTGTTTTGGCTCTGCTTGGTTTTGGTATGAACACCATATTTGAGTCATAAAAGGAATTTGGTAGAACTCCTTCTTCACCTAGTTTTTCAAATAATTTGTATAATATTGGAATTAATTGTTCTTTAAATGTTTGGTAGAATTTACCTGTAAACCCATCTGTCCCTGGGGACTTTTTCTTAGGGAGTTCATTAATGGTGTGTTCAATTTCTTTTTCTAACATGGGCTTATTTAAGGATTTTATTTCCTCTTCAGTTAACCTAGGCACTTTGCATTTTTCTAAATATTCATCAATTTTATTTAGATTGTCAAATTTATTGGCATACAGTTGGGCAAAATAATTCCTAATTATTGATTTAATTTCCACTTCATTGGTGGTAAAATCACTCCTTTCATTCTTGATACTGGTAATTTGGTTTTCTTCTTTCTTTTTTAAATCAAATTAACCAGTGGTTTACCTTATTGGTTTTTTCATAAAACCAGCTCTTAGTTTTATTGATTAATTCTATAGTTTTCTTGCTTTCAATTTTAATAATTTCTCCTTAATTTTCAGGATTTCTAATTTAGTATTTAATTGGGGATTTCTAATTTGTTCTTTTTCTAGCTTTTTAAGTTGCATGCCTAATTCACTGATCTCCTCTTTCTCTTTTTTATTCATGTAAGCAGTTAGAGCTATAAAATTTCCCCTAAGCACTGCTTGGGCTGCATCCCATAGATTTTGGTATGTTGCTTTATTATTGTCATTCTCTTGGATAAAGTTATTGATTATTCCTATGATTTGTTGTTTGACCCACTCATTCTTTAGAAAGAAATTATTTAGTTTCCAATTGATTTTCAGTCTACCTTTCCATGGCTCTTTCTTACATGTAATTTTTATTGCATCATGATCTGAGAAGGATGCATTTACTATTTCTGCCTTTCTACATTTGACTATGAGGTTTTTGTTCCCTAATACATGGTCAATTTTTGAAAATGTGCCATGTACTGCTGAGAAAAAGTTTTATTCCTTTCTATCCCCATTCAATTTCCTTTCTTTCTTTCTTTTTTGGTGATACAATTGGGGTTAAGTGACTTGCCCAGGGTCACACAGGGTCTGTCTGAGAATGGATTTGAACTCAGCTCCTCCTGAATCCAGGGCCAGTGCTCTATCCACTGTGCCATCTAGCTGCCCCTCAATTTTCTCCAGACATCTATCATGTTTAACTTTTCTAATATTCTATTCACCTCTTTCACTTCTTTCTTATTTATTTTGTGGCTAGCTTTATCTCATTCTTAGAGGGGAAGATTCAGATCCCCCACTAGTATAGTATTACTGTCTAATTCCTCTTGTAACTCATTTAACTTCTTTAAGAGTTTGGATGCTGTAACATTTGGTGCATACATTTTTTTTGTTTGTTTTTTGGGTGATGCAATTGGGGTTAAGTGACTTGCCCAGGGTCACACAGCTAGTAAGTGTCAAGTGTCTGAGGCTGGATTTGAATTCAGGTCCTCGCATACATGTTTAATATTGATATTACTTCATTATCTATAGTACCTTTTGGCAAGATGAAGTTTCCTTCCTTATCTCTATCATTTCTTATAGCACAATAAGGTTACATCATAATCTCATCCCACAATTTGTTCAATCATTCCCCAATTGATGGGAATCTCCTCAATTTTGAAGTCAACTTTTTGTTTTTTATCTCTTTTGGATACTGACCTAGTAGAAGTATTACTTCATCAAAGTATATACATGGTTTTAGCCCTTTAGCCGTATTTCCAAATTGCTCTACAGAATGTTTGAATCAGTTTACAACTTTACCAAGAGTATATTAACATCTCATTTTCTGCATATCCCCAACCACATTTGTTATTTTCCTCTGCTATTCTGTTAGCCAATTCAATAGGTATAAGATAGTACCCTAGAATGGTTTTGACCTGCATCTCTCCAATCAATAGTGAGTTAGAGCATTTTTTTTAATATGGCTATAGGTAACTTCGATTATTTCATTTAAAACCTTCATATCTTTTGATCATCTATCAATTTAGGAATAGCTCTTATTTAAATAATTTTAATAAATTTGACTCAGTTCTCCATGTGTTTGAGAAATGAGGTTGTCAGACAAACTTGCTTCAAATTTTTTCACAGTTATTATTGCTAATTGCATTTTCCTCCATCATATTCCCTCCCCATGACATTCACTCTATTTTCTATCTTCTTCCACCCTGTCTCTCCTCAAAAGTATTTTGCTTCTGACTGCCCCCTCCCCCAATATGCCCTCCTTTCTATCACCCTTATCCTCTTCCCTCCTAATTTCCTGCAGGGTAAGGTAGATTACTATACCCATTTGAATGTGTATGTTATTCCCTCTTTGAGCCAATTCTGATGAGAGTAAGGTTCAATCAATCCCCAGAACTTCTCCCATCTTCTCCTCCATTGTGTATATATATATATATATATATATATATATATATATATATATATATATATATATATATATATATATATATATATATATATATATATATATATATATATATTGTGGGGCAATGGGGGTTAAGTGACTTGCCCAGGGTCACACAGCTAGTATGTGTCAAGTGTCTGAGGTCAGATTTGAACTCAGGTATTCCTGAATCCAGAGCCAGTGCTCTATCCACTGTGCCACCTAGCTGTCCCTAAACATTTTTCTTGTCTTTTTTTATGTGAAATATTTTATCCCATTCTACCTCTCCCTTTCCCTTTCTCCAGTACATTTTCCTCACCTCTCAATTTAATTTTTTAATGATATTACCCCTTCATATTCAACTCACACTCATGCCCTTTGTCTAAATATACTCCATCCATGTACCATAATAATGAGAAAGTTTTTATGAGTTACAAATATCATCTTCCCATGTAGGAATTTAAAAAGTTTAACTTTTTAATATCCCTTACTATTTATTTTTCCTGTTTTTTTTTAGGCTTCTTTAGGGTCTTGTATCTAAAAGTCAAATTTTCTATTCCAATTAGGTCTTTTTCATCAAGAATGTCTGGAAGTCCTCTTTTTCATTAAAGTTCCATTTTCCCCCCTGAAAGATTATACTTAGTTTTGCTGGGTAGGTGATTGTTAGTTATAATCCCAGTTTCTTTGCCCTCCAGAATATAATATTTCAAGCCCTCTGATCCTTTAATGTAGAAGCTGCTAGATCTTGTATTATCCTGACTGTGGCTTCACAGTATTTGAAATGTTTCTTTCTTGCTGCTTGCAGTATTTTCTCCTTTACTTGGGAGCTCTGGAATTTGGCTATAATATTCCTGGAAGTTTTCATTTTGGGATCTCTTTCAGGAGGTTGTTGATGGATTCTTTTAATTTCTATTTTACCTTCTGCTTCTAGAATATCAGGGCAACTTCCCCAGACAATTTCTTGGAAGATGATGTGTTGGGTCTTTGTTTTATTATGGCTTTCAGGTAGTCCAGTAATTTTCAAATTCTCTCTCCTGGATCTATCTGCCAAGTCATTTGTTTTTTCCAATGAGGTATTTCACATTTCCTTCTATTTTTTCATTCTTTTGCTTTTGCTTTTGCTTTATTGTTTCTTGATTTCTCATAAAGTCATTAGCTTCCATTTGCTTAATCCTAATTTTTAAGGAATTATTTTCTTCAGAGAACTTTTGTGCCTACTTTTCCATTTAGTCAGTTTGGCTTTTCAAAGCATTCTTTTCCTCATTGGCTTTTTGTACCTCTTTTACCATTTGTCCTAGTCTGTTTCTTAAGGTGTTATGTTCTTCATTATTTTTTGTGTCTCCTTTGCCAAGCTGTTGACTTTTTTTCCATGATTTTCTTGCATCACTCTCATTTCTCTTTCCATTTTTTCTGTTACCTCTCTTACATTGTTTTCAAAGTACTTTTTGAGCACTTCTGTGGCCTGAGACGAATTCATATTTTTTCTTGGAAGCTTTGGATGTAGGAGCTTTGACTTTGTTATCTTCTTCTGAGGGTATAGTTTAATCTTCCCTGTCACCATGTAAACTTTCTAGGTTCAGCATTTTTTTCTGTTTCTTCATTTTCCCAGTCTATTTCTTGACTTTTAACGCTTTGTTAAAGTGGAGCACTGCTTCCAGGGTGGAGGGTGCACTGTCCCAATTTTCAGGGGAAGTTGAGCAGCTGTTTTCAGAGATACTTCTAGGAATTTGTAAGTCCTTAGTTCTTCCAAGGTGGTATGATTTAAGGTGAGGTATGTTTACCACTCTCCTGGCCTGTGCTCTGGTCCACAAGCAACCACAGGCATGTTTTTCTGCCTGTGGAACTATGAAGCCTGCTCCACTATGACTCCAAGCCCTTGTGTACTTGTGTTTTTCCCCCAAATATGGACAAAACAACAGAGTTCTGCCTCAGTGCTGGAAAAGAGACCCCAGTAATCTACTTCTGGATTTGTTTGACCCTTTACCATCTGTAGGCTAATTTCTGCTGCTGATTCAGAGGCTCCTGAGGCCTGCTCCTAGTTTGCTGGGACTGGGGTCAGGGCTGGGTCCTCATTGGGGTTGGTTCTGTGCTGGCATGGTCTGTGCTGGGCTAAACCCCAATCTCATCCCCATACAATAGACCTTTCCTGCTGACCTTCTACATTGTCTTTGGCTGGAAAATGGTTTCACCCCTGTCCTATTGTGGGTTCTGCTGCTCTAGGAATTGTCTTATGGCATTATTTGAAGGTTTTTGGAATGTTCTTGGGGAGAGCTCAGGCAAGTCATTGACTGTCCTCAGCTATCTTGGCTTTGCCTCCTCCTAGAGCTCTTTCAGCTAAAATTTGACTAACCTTGCCAAAGAAGGCCAGTATCTCTAATAATTTCATTTATAACTCTACTATATTCCTTCTCTCCCAAAACTTTATCATCCTTCTTCTTAACATATTAACTTACTTGGTATTGTAGAGAAAATACATTTTACCCATGTATAGCACAAACCCTATTCCCTCTTGTCAAAGCCTATCATTTTAATAGGTATAATTACCTATTAAATCCTAGTGACTTCTGAAAATATTCTCTGAATCACCATTCCTCAGTCTTTCTTCTTTCTCCTCTAGTCAACGAAAAAGAGCTACCTTTCCTCCTAAATAATGCTGCTGATTCCACTGCAAGCACTCTTTAAAAAAAAAACAAAAAACCTTAATAGTATTTTTTCCAGTTACGTGTAAAGACAGTTTTCAACATTCATTTTTTTTTTTAATGAGGCAATTGGGGTTAAGTGACTCACCCAGGGTCACACAGCTAGTAAGTGTTAAGTGTCTGAGTCTGGATTTGAACTCAGGTACTCCTGACTCCAGGGCCAATGCTCTATCCACTGCGCCACCTAGGTGCCCCCTCAACATTCATTTTTATAAGATTTTGAGTTCCAAATTTTTCTCTCTCCCTTCTTTCCCTCTCCCCTCCCCAAGACAGCAAACAAGTTGATATAGGTTATATATTATTGTGAAAGAAGAATCAGAACAATTGGGAAAAATCTCAAAAGAGAAAAAAAAACAGAAAAAATAAAAATAGTATACTTCAGTCTGTATTCAGATTCCTCAGTTCTTTTTCTTGATGTGGAGAACATTTTCCATCATGAATCCTTTGGAATTATTTTGTATCATTGTATTGCTTAGAAAAGCAAAGTCTATCACAACTGATCATCCCACAATGTCATTGCAAACATTATTAACCTTAGGTCCCTAAACTTGTTTTGTAAAGAATTTTGGTATCCACATTTCAGTGTAATTGGTTTCCATGCTAATCCGAATACATTTTATTTTGTTTTAAAAAGATTATTTGCAGGGCGGAGCCAAGATGGCGGAGAGGAAGCAGCAAGCTGCCTGAGCTCTCCTTCTGTTCCCTCAAAACGAACATTAAATCAAGCCTCTGGACGGATTCTGAAACTACAGAACCTGCAAAGAGACAGAGAGACACAGTCCTCCAACCAGAGATAATTTAGAAGACTTCAGGAAAAGGTCGGTCTGACTCGGGCAAAAGGGAGGCCCAGCGCAGGGCAGCAACCCAGCGCCGAGGGGGTCGGGGCAAATCAGCAGGAGCTGCGGGTCACAGCCGAACAACTGAGGCTCCCGGAACCTGGTTCAAAAATCTGGTGGCCAAGAAGGACAGTGGAAAAACTTACCTGCACCGGCCGAGAGGGCCACGAACGGCGGGATCAGACGCTGGGGTCTGGCGCCTGGCTGGCCGAGCACAATCAGACAGGAAGTGCAGGACAGGGGATCTCCACACACCATAAAGGCCTCAGAGTAAAAGCCCGGTCACACAGCACCTATACACCTGCACAAGAAGCCCAAAACAGGGACCCTGGTGCCCCCAGAGCAGACCTCAACTTAAAGAATAAATAAATAAGCTGCAATAATGAGTAAGAAGCAAAAAAGAGCCCTCTCCATTGAGAGCTTCTGTATCAATAGGGAAGAAGCCAACACAAACTCAGATGAGGACAATAGCCTCAAATTGTCTACATCTGAAGCCTCACAAGGGAAGGTGAATTGGTCGCAAGAACAAAAAGCCTTCCTGGAAGAGCTCAAAAAGGATTTTAAAAATCAATTGCAAGAGGTAGAAGAAAAAATGGGGAGAGAAATGAAAGCAACACAAAAAAAACTATGAAAAAAGAATCAGCAACTTAGAAAGGAAGCTGAAGAAAACAAAGCCTTAAAAAATTCACTTGGCCAAATGGAAAAAAAAGCTGCATAATCTCACTGAAGAAAACAATACCTTAAAAAATTCACTTAGCCAAACGGAAAAAAAGGTACATAATCTCACTGAAGAAAACAATACCTTAAAAAATTCACTTAGCCAAATGGAAAAAAAGGTGCATAATCTCACTGAAGAAAACAATGCCTTAAAAATTAAAGTGGGACAGTTGGAAAAAAAGGAATCCATGAGATACCAAGAATCGGTCAAGCAGAATAAAAAAAATGAAAAAATAGAAGAAAATGTGAAATACCTCATTGGAAAGACAACTGATCTGGAAAACAGATCGAGGAGAGACAATTTGAGAATCATTGGACTGCCTGAAGCCATGACCAGAAAAAGAATCTAGATACCATATTCCAGGAAATTATTAAGGAGAACTGCCCTGATATCATAGAATCAGAGGATAAAATCATCATTGAAAGAATCCATCGATCACCTCCTGAAAGAGACCCCAAAAGGAAAACTCCAAGGAATATTGTAGCCAAATTCCAGACATTATCAGGTGAAGGAGAAAATACTCCAAGCAGCCAGAAAGAAGCAATTTAAATATCTGGAGCCACAGTCAGGATTGCTCAGGACCTGGCAGCTTCAACATTAAAGGACCGCAAGGCTTGGAATATGATATTCCGGAAGGCAAAGGAGATTGGATTGCAGCCGAGAATCTATTACCCAGCAGAAATGTGCATTTTCTTCAGGGAAAAGATGGACATTTAATGACATTGGGGACTTTCAATCTTTCCTGGTGAAAAGACCAGAACTGAATAGAAAATTTGATCTCAACATACAAGACTCAAGAGAAGTTTAAAAAGGTAAACAGAGGGGGAAAAAAAAAAGTTACCCTATTAGGTTAAACTGTTTATATCTCTACACAGGAAGATAATACTCATAACTCTTAAGAACTGTAAATGTATTTGGGCAGAGAGAAGGACTTTATATAGAGGGTATAAATATAAATTGTCTTTGATGTGATGATACAAAAGAATTAAGGAGATAAAAAGGGAGTCTATGGGAGGAGAGGAAAGGGGAGGTGGAATGGGATGAATTAGAATCATATGAAGAGGTGGAAAAAAACCTATTATAATAGAGGGAAAGAAAGGAGGGGGGAACATGGTTTCAACCCGATCTCATTAGATTTGACTCAAAGAGGGAATAACATATACGTTCATTGGATAAAGAAAACTTAACTCACTCTTTAGGGAAACAAAAGGGGAAGGGAAAGGGGGGACTGAGAAGGGAGGACAAAAGCAAGGGAGAAAAGGGGTAAAGAAAAGAGAGAGGGGTGATAAAAAGGGAGGGCAGATTGGGGGAGGCAGGGGGTAAAGAGTAAAACGTCGGTGAGGAGGAATAGGGTGGAAAGAAGGGGGGGAAAAGTACAAAGGGGGGTAAATAGAATGGAGGGGAATAGACAGTCAGTAATAATAACTGTTGAATGTGAATGGGATGAACTCTGCTATAAAACGGAAGCGAATTGCAGAGTGTGATTAAAAACCAGAACCCTACAATATGCTGTTTACAAGAAACACATTTGAAGCAGAGAGATACACACAGAGTAAAGGTAAAAGGCTGGAGCAGAAGAAATTATGCCTCAGCTAAAGTAAAAAAGGCAGGGGTAGCAATCCTTATCTCAGACATAGTGCAGGCAAAATTAGATCTCATTAAAAGAGATAAGGAAGGAAATTACATCTTACTTAAAGGTACTATAGATAATGAAGTATTATCAATATTGAATATGTATGCGCCAAGTGGTATAGCATCAAGTTCTTAGAGGAGAAGTTAAATGAGTTACAAAGGAATTAGAATAGTATACTATACTAGTGGGGGATCTGAATCTCCCCCTCTCAGAATTAGATAAATCTAGCCAAAAAATAAATAAGAAAGAAGTGAAAGAGGTGAATAGAATACTAGAAAAGTTAGACATGATAGATGTCTGGAGAAAATTGAATGGGGATAGAAAGGAATATACCTTTTTTCTTCTCAGCATACATGGCACATTTTCAAAATTGACCATGTATAGGGCACAAAAACATCATAGTCAAATGTAGAAAGGCAGAAATAGTAAATGCAATCCTTCTCAATCAATGATGCAATAAAAATTACATGTAAGAAAGAGCCAGGGAAAAGTAGAATGAAAATCAATTGGAAACTAAATATTTCATTCTAAAGAATGAATGGGCCAAACAAGAAATCATAGAAACAATCAATAACTTTATCCAAGAGAATGACAATAATGAGACAACATACAAAATCTATGGGATGCAGCAAAGCAGTGCTGAGGGGAAAATTTATAGCTCTAAATGCTTACATGAATAAAAAAGAGAAAGAAGGAGATTAATGAATTGGGCATGCAACTTAAAAAGCTGAAAAAGAACAAATTAGAAATCCCCAATTAGACACTAAATTAGAGATCCTGAAAATTAAAGGGAGAAATCAATAGATTGAAAGCAAAAAAAACTATAGAACTAATCAATAAAACTAAGAGCTGGTTTATGAAAAAACCAATAAAATAGATAAAATACTGGTTAATTTGATTAAAAAAAAAGAAAGAAGAAAACCAAATTACCAGTATCAAAAATGAAAAGGGTGATGTTACCACCAATGAAGTGGAAATTAAAGCAATAATTAGGAAATATTTTGCCCAACTGTATGCCAATAAATTTGACAATCTAAATGAAATGGATGAATATTTACAAAAATACAAACTGCCCAGGTTAACTGAAGAGGAAATAAAATCCTTAAATAAACCCATATTAGAAAAAGAAATTGAACAAGCTATTAATGAACTCCCTAAGAAAAAATCCCCAGGGCCAGATGGGTTTATGGGTGAATTTTACCAAACATTTAAAGAACAATTAATTCCAATATTATACAAATTATTTGGAAAAATAGGTGAAGAAGGAGTTTTACCAAATTCGTTTTATGACACAAATATGGTGGTGATACCAAAACCAGGCAAAGCAAAAACAGAGAAAGAAAATTATAGACCAATCTCCCTAATGAATATTGATGCTAAAATCTTAAATAAGATATTAGCAAGGAGATTACAGCAAGTGATCACCAGGATAATACACTATGACCAGGTGGGATTTATACCAGGAATGCAGGGCTGGTTCAACATTAGGAAAACTATTAACATAATCAACCACATCAATAAGAAAACCAACCAAAATCATATGATTACCTCAATAGATGCAGAGAAAGCTTTTGACAAAGTACAGCACCCATTCCTAATAAAAACACTAGAGAGTTTAGGAATAGGGGGAGCTTTCCTTAGAATAATAAACAGTATCTACCTAAAGCCATCAGCAAGTATTATATGCAATGGAGATAAATTAGAGGCCTTCCCAATAAGATCAGGGGTGAAACAGGGATGTCCATTATCACCCCTATTATTTAATATTGTCCTAGAAATGTTAGCTTTAGCAATCAGAGAAGAGAAAGGAATTAAAGGAATTAGAATAGGCAAGGAGGAAACAAAACTATCACTCTTTGCAGATGATATGATGGTATACTTAAGGAATCCTCGAGAATCAAGTCAAAAATTACTTGAAACAATTAACAACTTTAGCAAAGTAGCAGGATATAAAATAAATCCACATAAATCATCAGCATTTCTATACATGACCAACAAAGTCCAGCAGCAAGAGATAGAAAGAGAAATTCCATTTAAAGTAACGGTAGGTAATATAAAATACTTGGGAGTCTACTTGCCAAGACAAACCCAGGAACTCTATGAACACAACTACCAAACACTCTTCACACAAATCAAATCAGATCTAAATCATTGGAAAGATATCAATTGCTCATGGATAGGCAGAGCTAATATAGTAAAAATGACAATACTGCCTAAATTAATTTACTTATTCAGTGCCATACCAATCAGGCTACCTAAAAATTATTTTATACAGCTAGAAAAAATAATAACAAAATTCATCTGGAAAAACAAAAAATCAAGAATATCCAGGGAAATAATGAAAAAAAATTCACAGGAAGGTGGGTTAGCGGTACCAAACCTGGAGCTTTACTATAAAGCGGCAGTCATCAAAACTATCTGGTACTGGCTAAAAAATAGAGTGGTAGATCAATGGAATAGGCTAGGCTCAGGAAATGCAGTAGTAAATGACACTAGTAATGTAGTGTTTGATAAACCCAAAGACTCCAGCTTCTGGGATAGGAACTCAGTATTTGACAAAAACTGCTGGGAAAACTGGAAGATAGTATGGCAGAAATTAGGCTTAGACCAACATCTTACACCTTATACTAAAATAAGGTCAAAATGGATACATGATTTAGACATAAGAGGTGATACCATAGGTAAATTAGGAGAGAAAGGAATAGTGTACCTATCAGATCTTTGGAAAGGAGAACAGTTTTTGACCAAACATGAGATAGAGTATATTATAAAATGCAAAGTGGATGATTTTGATTATATTAAATTAAAAAATTTTTGTACAAACAGAAGCAATGCATCCAAAATTAGAAGGGAGGCAGAAAGCTGGGAAACAATTTTTGAGGCCAGTGCTTCTGATAAAGGCCTCATCTCTAAAATATATAGGGAATTAAATCAAATTTATAAGAATCCAAGTCATTCCCCAATTGAGAAATGGTCAAAGGATATGAACAGGCAGTTTTCTGATGAAGAAACCAAAGCTATCTATTCCCATATGAAAAAAATGCTCTAAATCTCTAATGATTAGAGAGATGCAAATTAAAACAACTCTGAGGTACCACCTGACACCTATCAGATTGGCTAAAATGACAAAAAAGGAAGATAATAAATGTTGGAGAGGCTGTGGGAAAATTGGAACACTAATGCATTGTTGGTGGAGCTGTGAGCTGATCCAACCATTCTGGAGAGCAATTTGGAATTATGCCCAAAGGGCGATAAAGCTGTGCATACCCTTTGACCCAGCAATCCCACTTTTAGGTCTTTTGCCCAAAGAAATCATGGAAGGGGGAAAGGGACCCACATGTACAAAAATATTTATAGCTGCTCTTTACGTGGTAGCAAGGAATTGGAAGTTGAGGGGGTGCCCATCAATTGGGGAATGGCTGGACAAGTTGTGGTATATGAATACAATGGAATACTATTGTGCTGTAAGAAATGATAAGCAGGAAGAGTTCAGAGAAACCTGGAGGGTCTTACGTGAGCTGATGATGAGTGAGATGAGCAGAACCAGAAGAACATTGTACACAGTATCATCAACATTGAGTGTTGACCTACTGTGATGGACTATATTCTTCTCACCAATGCAATGGTACAGAAGAGTTCCAGGGAACTCATGATAGAAGAGGATCTCCAAATCCAAGAAAAAAAAAGAAAGAAAGAACTGTGGAGTATAGATGCTGATTGAACCATATTATTTCTTTTGTTTTGGGTGCTGTTGTTTTTTTTTTCTATTTTGAGGTTTTGCATCACTGCTCTGATTCTTTCTCTTGTAACAGGATTAATGCAGAAATAGGATTAATGTTATTATGTGTATATATATGTGTGTGTATATATATATCTATATGTATATGTATAGATATATATAGATATAACCTATATCAGATTGCCTGCTGTCTAGGGGAGGGGGGAGGGAGGGGAGGGAGGGAGGGAGAAAGGTCTGAAATTGTGAAGCATGTATGGGCAAGAGTTGGGAACTATCTTTACATGTAACGGAAAAAATAAAATATCTCAAAAAAAAAAAAAGAATGAATCATTAAAGAAATTGTTGGCAAACATTTAAAAAAAAAAAAAGATTATTTGGAGAAGGGGACAATAGTCTTCACTAGACTGCCAAAGAGCTCTTTCTCTGTCTCTGTCTCTGTCTCTGTCAGTCCATCTGCCTCTCCCTCCCTAACTCCCTTCCTCTCTCTCTCTCTCTCTCTCTCTCTCTCTCTCTCTCTCTCTCTCTCTCTCTCTCTCTCTCTCTCTTTCTTTCTTTCGCGTGCACACACACACACACACACACACACACACACACACACCACAAATGTTAAGAACCCCTGTTCTATGAGCACCTTCAAATTCATTCCTTTTGCTTCCTTGGAGATCTTTCTCTAGCAATTACCTCATATCCATATACTTTCAAATCTTACTGTTTCACTGGCTTGTCTCCATATGCCTACAACTGTACTTAATATACCTATCTTCAAAATACAGCTATCTTCAAAAATCCTTCCTTTGATCCTTTTATGTCATCAGACTATCTTTCCAACTCTCTTTTCCTTCACTTCTCAATTAGTAAGAAAGGTTATCTAACTCTATAACCCTTTGTAATATTACTTCAACCCCCACAACCTCTCTGAATAGTCTCCATCATTGTCCTCATTGTGCAGGCTTTATTTTCCTACACTGTCAATAGTCCCTCTTCTTCAACACCATTGTCCTCATTCTGGGAACTGACAGTATAATTTATAAGCCATTTAGAGGGGATAACTTGTATGCACATCTTCCATGAGAATGGGAGGCAACATTAGGAAGCACATTTATCCTTATCTTATATATCACTTGAAATTTATAATGAGAAAATCACTGAATACATTATTTCTATTGTCATATCAATCAAGGAATCTCATAGAACAATGGCATATGTCTGAGCCAACTATTATTGGATGAGAAGCCCCAGATGGAATTTTACTCTAACAAATCAAATTACTTTTTTTTTTTTTGTGGGGCAATGAGGGTTAATTGACTTGCCCAGTGTTACACAGCTAGTAAGTGTTAAGGGTGTAAGGCCAGATTTGAACTCAGGTTCTCCTGAATTCAGGGCTGGTGCTTTATCTACTGTACCACCTAGCTGCCCACAAAATACTTTTTATAATAAAGAAAAAATAATAGTGGGATAATGTATTCTCTCAATTTTTGGTCAGTTCTATGGCTGTGAAAGTTGACCATTGCCTTATTTCATATTTTCATCAAGTATACATTTAAAACATATGTATCCATTCTCATAAATACTTTCTAAAGGTGAGATTGTAGGTATATGAGTCACTAATTGTTAATGTTCTTAATCACCTTTTTATAGTTATAACAATAGCAGCATATATATATATATATATATATATATATATATATTTAAAGTTTGCAAAGTACTTCATTGAGGACTTGCTGTTCAGTTGTTTCAGTTGCATCTGACTTTTTATGACCCCAGTTTGGGTTGTCTTGGCAAAGTTACTGCAGTGGTTTGCTATTTCCTTCACTAGTTTATCTTATAGATGAGGAAACTGAGACAAACAGGGTTAAGTGACTTGACAAAGTTCACATGCCTAGTAATCAGAAGTCAGATTTGAACTCAGCAAAATGAGTCTTCCTGACTTCCTGTCTAACTCTGTATCCAAGGATTTTCTAACTCTTATATGTGTATCCCTAGCATTTGGCACAGTCCTTGCTACATAGTAGGTCGACTTTTTGAATGAATGAAAGAATATACTAATAGAAGAGATAGGACCAAGTCTTCTGTTTCTTTTATTCTTGTTCCACTAGTTTTTCCACTATATCTGTGTGCTTCTCTACATAATTAGTAGAGATCATAATGTTTTTGTTAAAAGAGATGTTAGAGGTCATATAATCTAATGTCTCTTTTTTAAAAGTTTTCCCTTTTCATCCTTATCTGTGTTATAAGTCTGGAGCCCTGTAAGATTATAACAGTCATGGTGGAATGAAAATCTAAGTGCAGTTGAAGTAGACAGTTAGAAAAACAGAGAGGTAAAATCATTGGCAGGTAGAGAGGATGGAAGAAAGAGAAGCTGAGCTTAACTTCACCTAGAGGTCTATTATAACACCATTTGTTTCCCTGCCACACTTCTCACTGGTTGGCCCTTTGTGGAAAAGCAAATAGAACCAGGCCAAAGAGTAGGGATTAAGTCATTGAATCATAAAAATGAAAACATGGAGGATGAGTGGGAACATATCATTCATCTCCCTACTAAGAACAAGGAAGACAAGGAAGCTAAGGCCCAGAAAGCTTGTATGACTTCCTCAGATTCACATAGTTAGTACAAAAGCCAACACTGGAATCCAGATCTGCTAATTCCCATTCTTGTAATTCTTTCCTCTAATCCAGTCAGTGATACCTCAGTAGCTCAGAATAAAGGATGAAAATCCTTCCCCTGACATTTTTCTCTCTACTACTAATATTTTTGTTCCCAAATGCTTCTTATCCTTATTCCAAAGTCACTCAGAACATTTGATATGTTTAAATTAGCTTGGACAAAGTTCATTTTACCTACAGTAAAATTTAAATTGTGGCTCCTCTTATCATATTTTGTAGATAATTATTCAATATAATGAAAGCAAAGAAATAAGGCTAAATATACCAAAGCATTTTGAAATTTGAAACACAGTTCTATTAGAAGTAATGATAAAATACTAGATGGTATCCACAAATCCATTGAATAATGTCCTCTTTAATTAATATCACAAGAGTCAACAGAAATTAAGTCTTCTGTATTATATTCCTTATAGTAATCAGCCATACCCACCTCCCAGAGTAGGAGTGGCAACCAACCACAGCTCACAAAGTGTTCAGGGTGGGAGCACACAAAAGGAAGGAAGGAAGCAGCTGTGGCCAATACCTCTTAGGAATGCATTAGCCTCTGTCCACCACAGAGGGTACCTGCAGCCAGCACATAAAACCAGGAAAATAGGCCTTTCAGTGCTATCGTTTGGAATTTGCCCCTATGAATATTGCCCATGTAGAAAATATATCCTTTGGAGAAAGGAGGAAGGAGACTTATGGGACCTCATTCAAGGCAGCATGGCTAGGGAGAATGGATGCCTCTGTGTCTGGGCATGCATTCTCAGGGAGCTCTGTATGCTCCCTTATAGGCAGAGAGACTGAAGAACAATGCAAGCTGCCAAATTATTGAGTTTTTATTGAATAACAGGTTGATGATTAGGGTTTTTTTTTTATGTTGACAGAACATTTGACTGAGAGTCAAAAGACATGAGTTTTTTTTAGCCTTGGTTCTACTGATTATCTATGTGACTTCTGGCAAGTCCTCTAAATTCTCTGATCTCAGTTGCCCTTCACTGTAGCATGAGTAGTTTGGATCTTTATGTCCCCTTATACCTCAAAAATTCTATTATTGAAGGATGCCATATAATAATCTCTTGATAAAATAAAAACTATGGATTTTGCCATGTCCATAGCTCCCTTGAAGGAAGACACCTTGTGGCCCAGACACTGACCTCTGAGGAAGTTGTCTGATTAAGCATTTATTTTTCTCAGCTGAAATCCTTGTTATTGGTAAAATCAATGAGAGCTGTCCATACAAGGTATTTCCACTGATAAGTACAGCCCTCCCCCCCCTCCCCCCCCCCATCTGTAGAGATCTCAGGACTTCTTGTGGCCAGATCCAAGACAATCAAATGATCTATAATTTTTTTCCACCCAGAAAAGAATTTATCAATTGAGAGAGAAACCCAATGACACAGCAGTTTCTCCTAGGCCTGTAATTGGGACATAGATTAGGCTTTGGACATGCCAAAAAACATCAAAATCTAAAAAAATGGTTCCAATGTTCTGGATTAACTTCAAGGAAATCACCAGAGACCAAGGAAGGGGTCTGGGGACAGGGGGGAAACTTTTGGCCATTTAGTCATTATAGATTAATACCTCATTGACAACTCCCTCCATAAATTATACATCATTTACTTGACTTCTTTTGAAATAGAAGACAGAAAACAATTTCTACCTTTAAGAAGTTTTCAGACACCATAAAAAAGATCCAGGCAGCTATTGTAGACATCAGCATTAGCAGTATTTTATAAGTAGTCATTTTTGAAGCCATTTCAAGAGTCCTACAAAAGATTAATGTAAGAAAGGGAAGTCATGCTGGTGGTGGTGGTACAGTAGAAAGGGCACTGTCTGTGAAGTCAGAAGATGAGGGTTCACATCCCTCCTTTGGCAAGCTTAATGATGTGATCTAAATCAAGTTACTTAACTGGGCTTTTTCATTTATAAAATGAAGGAGGTACATAAGATGGCTTCTGAATGTGATGCATTTTTAAATCAATTAACTTATGATCCTATCAAATGTAAGAGGGCATCACTTCACTCTCATTTGCTTCTTTTTTCATAGAGTTAAAATTCATATAACTGATCTTCACAGCTATTCCAAGTCTGTCCCAGATCACATATCTCTGACCCTGGGAATATTTCATTAACATAGTCTATAGATGAAGAAAATAAGACAGAAATGTTTCTGGGGATAAAGAGGGAATCAGTTACCTAGAGAATGCACTTTTTCCTTGCATGTTGACTTCCCCAGCCACTAATATACAGGGTGTGCCAAAAATCATGATTATTTTAATTATTTTTAGAAAATTATTTTTCTTTACTTTTCACCATTTATAGGATTGGATTTTCCACACATAATGTAACTTCATTTCTTAGATATACTGTATATGATGCTATCATATTGTAAATTAAAACAAAAAAGGTCATATTAAATACTGAAACCCCTTTGTGACTTTTGGCCCACTCTGTATAACACAGAACATTTTCATTACAATTTAACATTGATTAAAAATTACTGGGGCAGCTTGGTGGTGCACTGGATAAAGCACAGGCCCTGGATTCAGGAGTTCAAAACCGGCCTCACACACTTGACACTTACTAGCTGTGTGACCTTGGGCAAATCATTTAACCCTCATTGCCCCACCCACAAAAAATAATTCCTTATGCCTTTTAATTCAGTGCAATGCAATTCAACTTAAAAAGCACTGATTATGCCAGACACAGTACTAAGTGCTAGGTATACAAAGATAAAAATGACCACAGCATTTCTCTCATATACATATTGAGGAAAACACAATATTCACAGGTAAGTAAGTACAGGTCATATACAAAATAAATACAAAATAATGAAGTGAGACAGAAATGAATTTGTCCCCCCCCCCTTTTTTTTTTATCAATTTAAGGATCTCTTCCTTCTCTTTCATTCTTTTTTGCCTCATAGAAATCTCTCCCCCAAGTGCTTCCTTCACTATTATATTAAACTTAGTCTCCATGCTAGGACTTTAAAATATTGTATTTCCTTCTTAAGCTATATATTTTTTGAAATTTTAGCCTCTATATAAACAAGTCTTCTTATCCCATCTTTCAGGCTTCAAAATAAGAATAAGATTTGTTTCAACCTGTAGATGAAATTACTTTCCACCATTTTCATTCTCTCTTAGCTCTTTTCACATTCATCCATTAAAGCTACATTAGTTTATGAGGAGTGAACTTCTAGGCTGAGGTGAACATTGACTTCCTTGATATTTTCATTTGGGAGTCTGTTGCTCCACAGCTTCATTAAAAACAAAACAGAATGGATATAATATTCCTAACTTGAAGCCTCCAAGATGGGTGCAACTTTAGTTTTATTTTACTTGGCTCTGCTCTCCTCAAAAAGACTCAATAGATGTCCCTATTTTCTTTGGGAATTGTTAGGGAACACCCAGAAAGCAAAACCTGTACAGTGGAGCTCCTGTCATTAAAATTCTTACCTCTGTCTAAAGGTGAACAAGATCAAAGAAATACAGGAAGGAAGATAGAAACCTCATCTATTGAAACTTGAAATAACAAGAGCTGGAATACAATGGTTTCTCTATCCTGCTTCACCCTGTCTATTATGAACTACAACCTTTCCCTCAAAACAGCACCTTATAAACAATGAAAGTTCAAATAATTTTATTGACTATCAAACTGAAAATAAAAGGACTTCATTGTTAGGGAGAAACCAAAGAAACAGACCTGAAAGAATTCTTGAAAACTCATCAGTTACTAGAAGTAATAGTCAGTGCCCTTTGATTACAGCTGTACTGCTATAATTGAAGGACTCTACTGTCACCCAGCCTACAACAATGAAAAGTACTGTCTGTATGTCCTTTTTTGCCCCACAATATTTCTCTTACTTTTTTATTTTTTCAAATTACATGTAAAAATAGTTTTCAACATTCATTTTTGTAAGATTTTGAGTTCTGTATTTTTCTCCTACCCTCCCTTCCTTTCCCCCCTCTTAAAATCAGCAAGCAATTTGATTTAGGTTATACATTACTTTCATGTTAAACATATTTCTACAGTAGTCATGTTGTGAGAGAGTAATAAGAAGAAAAGAAAAGAAAAAAACACAAGAAAGAAGAAACAATAACTAAAAAACAGCAACATAAGTGAAAATAGTATGCTTCAATCTGCATTCAAATTCCATAGTTCTCTTTCTGGATGTGGAGAGCATTTTCCATCATGGATCTTTTGTCATTGCCTTGGATCACTATATTGCTGAGAAGAGCTAATTCTATCACAGTTGGTCACACAATGTTGTTGATACTTTGTACAATGTTCTCTTGGTTCTACTCATTTCACTCAGCATCAATGAATATGTCTTTCCTGATTTTTTTGAAATCTGCCTGTGCATAATTTCTTTTTTTAATCCTAAAAGTATTTTATTATTTACAGTTACATGTAAAGATTGTTTTAAACATTTGTTTCCATAAGAATTTTAGTTCCAATTTTTTTCTCCCTCCCTCCCTTCCCCAGACAGAAAGCAATCTGATGTAGGTTATATATGTACAATTGCATTAACCATATTTCTGCGTTGGTCATGTTGTGAAAAAAAGAACCCAAACAAAAGGGAAAATCTCAATAAAGAAAAAAACAACAACCAAAAAGTAGAAAAAGTATGGTTCAATCTACATTCAGAATCCACAGTTCTTTTTTCTGGATGTGGAGAACATTTTCCATCATGAGTTTTTGGAATTGTCTTTGATCATTGCACTGCTGCTACTCATCATTTCTTACAGCACAATAATATTTCATTACATTCACATACCACAACTTGTTTAGTGATTCTCCAATTGATGGACATCTCCTCAATTTCTAATTCTTTGGCACCACAAAAAGGGCTGTAAATATTTTTGTGCATATGGGTCCTTTCTCCTTTTTATTATATCTTTGGGATATAGACCTAGTAGTGGTACTGCTGGGTCAAAGGGTATTCACAGGTTTATAGCCTTTTAGGCATGGTTCCAAATTGCTCTCCAGAATGGATGGATCAAGTTCACAACACACCAATAGTGCATTAGTGTTCCAATTTTCACACATGTCCAACATTTATCATTTTCCTTTTCTGCCTTATTAGCCAATTGGATAGGTGTGAGGTGGTACCTCAAAGTAGTTTTAATTTGCATTTCTCTAATTAGTAGTGATTGAGATAATTTTTCCCCCATATGGCTATATATATATATATATATATATATATATATATATATATATATATATATACACATATACACACACACACACATATATATATATATACATATACACATATATATACACATATATATAGTTTTGATTTCTTCATCTGAAAACTGCCTGTTCATATCCTTTGACCATTTCTCGATTGGGGAATGACTTGCGTTCTTATATATTTGATTCAGCTCTCTATATATTTTAGAAATGAGGCCTTTATCAGAAACACTGGCTGTAAAATTGTTTCCCAGCTTACAGCTTTCCTTATAATCTTGGTTGCATTGGTTTTGTTTGTGCAAAACCTTTTTAATGTAATGTAGTGAAAATGATCCATTATGCATTTCATATTTTTTTGTATCTCATCTTTTGTCATAAATTCTTACCCTTCCCATAGATCTGACAAGTGAACTATTCCTGCCTTTTCTAATTTGCCTATGGTATCACCCTTTATGTCTAGATCATGTACCAATTTTGACTTTACTTTGTTGTATAGTATAAGATGTTGGTCTATGCCTAGCTCCTGTCATACTGTTTTTCAGTTTTCCTAGCAGTTTTTGTCAAATAGTGAGTTCTTATCCCAGAGGCCAGAGTCTCTGGATTTATCAAAGAGTAGATTGGTATATTCACTTACTGCTGTGTTTTGTGTGCCTCACCTATTCCACTAATTCACCACTTTATTTCTTAACTGGAACCAAATAGTTTTTTTTTTTCCATAAAAGTATTTTATTATTTTCTAGTTACATGTAGAGATAGTTTGCAATATTTGTTTTTATAAAATTTCTAGTTTCAATTTTTTTCTTCCTCCCTCCCCTCCCTAACCCCTCCCCAAGACAGCTAGCAATCTGATATAGGTAATATATGTACAATCACAATAAACATATTTCTGCATTAGTTATACTGTGCAAGAAGAATCAGAGCAAAAAGGAAAAAAACTGAAAAAAGAAAACCAAAAAATTATATATAGTATGGTTCAATCTGCATCTAGACTCCACAGTTCCTTTTATTCTGAATTTGGAGAGCACTTTCCATTATGAGTCCCCTGGAACTATCTTGGACCATTGTATTGCTGAGAAGAGTCAAGTCTATCACAGTTGATCAACACACAATGTTGTTGATACTGTGTACAATGTCCTCCTGGTTCTGCTCATCTCACTCAGCATTAGTACATGTAAGTCCTTCCAGGTTTCTCTGAACTCTGCCTGCTCATCATTTCTCTTTTTTTTCTGTGAGGCAATTGGGGTTAAGTGACTTGCCCAGGGTCACACAGCTAGTAAGTGTTAAATGTCTGAGGCTGGATTTGAACTCAGGTATTCCTGACTCCAGGGCCGGTGCTCTATCCACTGCACCACCTAGCTGCCCTTGCTCATCATTTCTTACAACACAATAGTATTCTGTTACATTCATATACCACAACTTGTTCAGCCATTCCCCAATTGATAGGCATCTCCTCAGTTTCCAATTCCTTGCCACCACAAAAAGAGCAGCTATAAATATTCTTATACATGTGGGTCCTTTTCCCTTTTTATGGCTCCACCATATTTGAATTATTTATTTCTAGCTGCTTGTAATAATTTTTCCTTGATCTGGGAATTCTGGAATTTGGCTATAATATTCCTGGAGGTTTTCATTTTGGGATCTCTTTCAGGAGGTGATTGGTGGATTCTTTCAATTTCTATTTTACCTTAATATCAGGGCAATTTTCCCTGACAATTTCTTGGAAGATGATGTCTAAGCTCTTTTTTTGATCATGACTTTCAGGTAGTCCAATAATTTTCAAATTATCTCTCCTGGATCTATTTTCCAGGTCAGCTGTTTTTCCAAGGAGATATTTCACATTGTCCTCTATTTTTTCATTCTTTTGGTTTTGCTTTATTGTTTCTTAATTTTTCATTAATTAATTAACTTCCATTTGCTCAATCCTGTTTCTTAAACTTTCCATTTGGCTTTTCAAGCTGTTGACTTTTTTTTTCATGACCCTTCTGCATCACTCTCATTTCTCTTTTCGTTTTTTCCTCTACCTCTCTTACCTTATCTTTAAAGTCCTTTTTGAGTCCTTCCATGACCTGAGACCAATTCATATTTTTCTTGGAAGCTTTGGAAGTAGGGGCTTTGACTTTGTTATCTTCCTCTGAGGGTGTATTTTGATCTTCCTTGTCACCAAAGAAAATTTCTAGTGTCCACATTTTTTTCTGTCTGTTCATTTTGCCAGCCTATTTCTTGACTTTTAACTCCTTCTTAAAGTGGAACACTACTTCCAGGGCATACTGTCTCAAGCTTCAGGGGTCTCAGGTTGTATGATTTAAGGAGAGACATGTTCTACACTCCCCTGGCCTGTACTCTGGTCTGTAAGTAACCACAGGCCTGCTTGCTCTTTAACCCAGGAACAGAACTCTGTTTCACTGTGTTTGCAAGGTCTGGCATGCCTGTGCCCCTTCCCAACCTGGGCTCACCTCTAAATACTGTTTCCTTGTTCTGAGCACAGGCAACACAACCAAGTTCTGCCTCAGTGCCAGCAGAGACCCCTGCAATCTCCCCCTGGTCACTACTTGACCCCTTCACTGGTCCATGAGTTGAGTTCCAGGAGTAGCCACTACCACAGCTATCAGGGTTCTGGAAACCTGATTCTCTGGGGTTGGGGATGGGTTTGCATGGCGAAGCCCAGATCTGCACTCCTTTCTTACCCTGGTGCAACAGACCTTTCCTGTTGTGTGACCTCTTAAGCCGTTTTGGCTGGAAAATGATCTCACTCTGTTCTTTGAACTCAGGTCTTCTTGAATCCAGGACTGCTACTTTATCTACTGTGCCACCTAGCTGCCTCAATCTTAAGGTTGTTATTGAGGCAAATTTTTGTGTAGGAACTGCTAAAAATATATATCTGTGCTGAGAAAGTTTTGGAATGACTTTGGCCTGGCCCAAGATCTTCATGACTCTATTTCCCCATTATGCTATTTCCTTTCTAAAAAAGGAAAAATTCCCACTTGATTAATCCTGAGCTTTGTTTTCAACATTCTGTGACTACATGATTGGCTGACAAATATAACTCCTGCCTGTAATTAAACAGAGTTAAGGCTTGTGTTTCTCCTGTTATGATATACAGCATTGTTATAACTATGTCCTTCTTTTCCCCTTTATAGCAAATTTTTATAATCAAGAAATTCTATAAGTACAATATTATTTTCTTTTTTGTTAAGTGACTTGCCCAGGATCACATAGCTAATAAGTATCATACAATATATATATATATATATATATATATATATATATATATATATATATATATATATTTTTTTTTTAGTGAGGCAATTGGGGTTAAGTGACTTGCCCAGGGTCACACAGCTAGTAAGTGTTAAGTATCTGAGGCCGGATTTGAACCCAGGTACTCCTGACTCCAGGGCCGGTGCTCTATCCACTGCGCCACCTAGCCGCCCCAGTATCATACAATATTAAGTTGATTAAATAATAGATTGATACTGGAACATCTCTGAGTTACTATTATAGGACACAAGTAGGAACATTTTATAATTTTAATCTGCATTTGTGATCAAATTATAATATAGGAAAGATATGGCAAATGATTAGGCAAAGCAATAAGACAAAGATGTAATGTAAAACTTTTCTAAATAAATAGAATAATAAATTTTGAGAAAAGCAACATGATTAGACTTTTCCCTCTAGGAATTATATATAGATGTATATAATTGGCTTCCAAATGTATGTCATGGAAATTCAGACTTTGAGTATTTTGGTAATAGTTGCTCAAAATTGAATTAAGGATTTATGAATTAAGGATTAATTGAATTTTGCACATAAATTGCATTGATAATGATAAAAAAGTGAAATCATTTCCTCATCTTTAAAGTACCTGTTTAGTAATATTAAAAGGCAGGAGAGTTCATTTTATGGTTGGACCCACATAAATTTGAAAAAAAAATCTTATATCAGGTATAGGATTTAGGTAAGGAAAGAAATAACAAATGACATATAAATTATAATTCTCTGAAGTTTCAAGATTGGTGAACCAAATTTAAGTGATTGTACTGAATTATATTAAGCCTTGTTAATAGCAGAATTATCTAGAACCAGAGAAGCAGAGCATGATTTAGAAGTGTCCTAAGAATAAAAACTATTGTCCAAGAAAAGATATCTAGGAATCTAATAACCACATGAGACATGTGGTGGTTAAATGAATATTAAGAATGGGTTATTAGGATGTAAGGAGACTTGATGTTAATTGACATGGGTGTCTCTAGTCACAGCTTTGGAGATTCTGGTTTCTGATCTCAGCCTTGAGATGCTGGTTTATGTTTGAGTTTTCTTGGTTACCTTAGTGACATGCAAATGTCTCTTCTCAAAACTAGTACATTATGAGCCCTCTAAATAGTTTGATTTGTAATCTGACATTAATGTAGCTATGATCAGGAATTTATGAAAAAAAGTCTTTTTGCATTATTTGAACCTAACCTGGTGTGGCTAGGAAACTGGACCATTTCTATGTGCAATCAATCGTTGTTTCTGAGGGCTCCTACCAGGTCCCTCTGAAGACTCCCAAAGCTGCCAAACTTGTGGGTATGTGCTCCTGGATCATCTGAAGAAAGGCCCTGCTCCTAAGTGGATGACAGGACCTTCCAGGGACTTCAAGGTTTGTCTAGTATGGACCCAGAAGCGGCCAACATCCAGATAAGATAGCTGTACCAAGATTCTGAATGAGGGCTGAGTATACCATTCTGGGTTTTTTTTGTTGTTCTTTTTGTTATTTTGTCTTTTTCCTTTTCTCTTTTGTTATGTGCCCAACAACCAAGGCCGTGGTTCAAGTGTGTATTGGCATTTTCTACCTCTACCTTCTCTGCCTCCCGCCCCCCCCCCCACTTTTCTGGTTGCAAGCAAGCAGTGGCTAGCAATGATACCTGGGATTCACTTCCCTAATAGGTCCCCTTAAGCAACCTCCTTGATAATATCTCACCCTAGCCAATCTGGCCTCTTGTGGCATCTTGGTTTATACTTTCCTCTTTTTTATTGTCCAGAAGGCGGGGGGGGGGGCATCTACCCTTCAGCCAAAAGGGGGAATTGACAAAGTATTATGAGACCCCTTGTTCTCAAGAGCTAAGGTCCAGCAATCAAGTTGTTCCCTGAGCTTGGTAAACAACAATCCTTTTAACCCACCCTCTAAATGATTTCACCCCCTGGCAAAATCACATAATTCACCAGGTGTTCTCTGAGCTAGACAAGCACTGGACAAACTCAGAAAGTCCTGCAATGGATGAAACTTGTCACATTCTTGCTATTACCCCTCATCATCAGGGCTGCAACTCACTGTGCATCCACTAATAAAAGTACTTATTTATTTATTTTTGTGGGGCAATGAGAGTCACACAGCTAGTAAGTTTCAAGTATCTGAGGCCTGATTTGAACTCAGGTCCTCCTGAATCCAGGGCTGGTGCTTTTATCCACTGCGCCACCTAGCTGCCTCAACTAATATAAGTATTGAGATCTCCCCACAGTGTTTGGGTCCCCCAACTAGGAGCGGGGCCCAGGTACATGTGTCTCCTTCTTGTCTGCAAGTCATATCTCTCACTTGGAAAATAAAACTTCTATTTAGTTCTTAATTTTCCTGTCTCTAGTCTGCTTTGTTTGGCTTTTGCCATTTACAGATTAGAGTCTGGTTCCACATGGTTGACACAGCAATACAATGATCCAAATCAATTCCAAAGGACTCATGATAGAATATGCTCTTCTTATCCAGACAAATAATTATGGAGTCTGAATGCATATCAAAACATTCTATTTTCACTTTATTTTTTGTTTTTTCTTTCTTGTAGGTTTTCCCTTTTGATTCTTCTTTTACATCATAATTAATGTGGGAATATATTTAACATGATTATATATGTATAACCCATATCAGATTGCTTGCTGTCTTGGGGAAGGCGGAGGGAAAAAAGGGAAGGAGAAAAATTTGGAACTCAAAAATCTTACAAGATTGAATGTTGAAAACTATCTTTACATGTACTTGGAAAAAATACTACTAGGGAAAAAATACTAATTCCCTTCTAGGTGATAGTTTCTACTTAACTTCCATCAAATAAATAAACTATTTATTAAGTACTTACTACATGCAAAGTACTGTGCTAAATACTGAGAATTAAAAGAGAAAAGCAAGAGATTCTCTGCTCTTAAGGAGCTCATATTCTAATGGACGAGAAAACACATAGAAAATTTCACCTACTTCAGATGGAAAGCTCCCATGGTCCTTAGGGTGTAGCAGTAAAACAGCTATTAATGTCTCTTCTTTAGTATCATTTTCACTGATGAAGTCATACCAGGTTCTGATATTAAACTATTTCATAGTGGCAAGGATTTTGCTGACAACAATTTTCTTTTCTAGGTCTTCAATAGATGTAGCTATAGCACCTGCAGGTTAAGTTGCCAGGCTTCATCTCACCAGGTTTTCTTCCCAGGATGATGGCTTATGGAACTAGGCTGCAAGTACTGCTATTTCCAAGGCTTTGGCATTCAGGATCCTGGATTGTCTGCATAAAGGTCTGAGGGGATGTGGTGGTCAAGTGATTGTGGTGGTTTGATTTGCCAGTCACCTCCTGCTTCCTGTCTTTCCCTCAGGAGGAATGTTCAGACCATTTTTCTAATAAATTATGTCACATGAAGAGAAGTATAATATTTAAAAAGGTTTGAGAAACATAGTTTCTGGGTAATGTAATCATTTTATTAATAAGGCCAACAGGTTATTAATAAAAGGATGATCATTTGCCTGTGTCTCAGAACAAATATAATCATGGATATGGGCTGAGTTTATATAAGCTTAGTGACATCATGTCACTGTTAGAAAAATTATCTCTATTTGGACCATGGAAGCCTTGGGCTATCTGGAGAACAGGATTTGTCTCCACTGAAGCTTGAGCAGAACACAATGTGCTTCCCCACCTTAAATTAAATTCCTTTTAAGGTTGGGTGGGGTCTGACCAAGATCTAGGAGAGTTAATGCAATCTCATTGTCAGTATTGTCCTTCAAGAAAACTGAACTTTTTAAAATAAGGAATTTAGAAAAATGGGAAACCTCTGAATCTCCCCAAGATATTGGTTATGAATAATCATTTTTCTCTGAAGTATGAGATTTGACCTGAGGTTATCACACAGGGGATGGCTATGTCAATTGATTATGGAATTTTCTAAAACTTTAAACTTTCTGTTCTTTTCCAGACAGCATTTTAAATACATAGCCTGAGTAAATATCTATCAATGTAAGGACAAATTGATATACATTGTTTGAGGACAAGGAACCTACATAATCAACTTGTTATGTATCTATAGGACTGGTTTTTCAGGGATTGTCCCCTTCCAGATAACATTGTGTAACCCTGTGAAATTCTTGGATCTTTGGTTTCTCATACACTAGATTATCATAGTCATTTCCTATAGTGTAATTTTTACCTATTCTATTCCACTGATCTACCTCTCTATTTCTTAGCCAGTACCAGATTGTTTTGATGATTATGGCTTTATAATGTAGTTTGAAATCTGGTACTGCTAGACCCCCTTCTTTTGTATTTTGCAATTTATAAATAATAATAATAGTAAATAATAATAATGTTTTAAGTGCTAAGGATTAAGCCTTAGAATTTTTTTTTTTTTTGGTGGGGCAATGAGGATTAAGTGACTTGCCCAGGGTCACATAGCTAGTAAATGTCAAGTGTCTGAGGCCAGATTTGCACTTAGGTCCTTCTGAATCCAGGGTGGGTGCTTTATCCACTGCACCACCTAGCTGCCCCCAAGCCTTAGAAATTAAATTTTTTTACCATTAGTGATCATAAATCAAAATTTGATTTTATTTAAACTAAAATTTGTCCTGAAGGAAATTAGAACAAGTACAAGAGTTCTCTTCATATCAAGATTTTTATAAGGAATTAGAATCTAACATGAAAAGATATTTGTTATTTGACTTTAAGAAATTTATAGGCTGTAAGAAAGTTCTATTTGCCTCAGTTTACTATTCTGTAATAATGTGGGGATTACATGATTGTAAGCTGCTTGGCAAAGTGTTTAGTATAAGAAAAATACTATATGAAAGCTAGCTATTTTTTATTTCTTTAATTAGATGTAATTGATTCATACTTTATAACCTTATATGAGTTGTTAGATATGAATGTTGATAATAGAAATTATTTTCTGTGCAAGGTAATTTGGAAATACATTCAACTAAATTAAGGTCACCCAATTGTCAATTAATAGATTTTATTTCCAGTTTTACATATATGATATTGTTTAGGGAATATTACATTTCAAAATTTCCTTATTTGGTAAACAATTATTATAAAAACAATTATTGAAAGATCTCATCAATTATTAAAGAGATATATTGAGATCTTTTAGAAGGGGGAGCAACATACCGCTGGTGAAATAATAAGCAAAGCATTAATAACTATCAATTTTTAAAAATGTGAATGAAGAAGGTTTGACAAGGATGGAGAAACATGGAAATATTGGACTTAAGGCTACCTTACCTGCATAAAAGGTGCTAGTCAGAAGCCTGGAGTCTAATAAATGGGAAGATCTTTTCACTTTAATAACTTGGGGAAAAGAGTACGCTTGTATCTCCCTACCTACCTATTCTAGCCAAGAGGATCCAACTATTCCATCATGAGCTGGACTGAGAACTTGGGGAATCCAATTCCACAACTGAACAATCTGAAGCTGAATCTGGCCCTCAACTTCGAACCATGAGAAAGGAAGCTTCTGGGGGAAATCATCCAGAACATGAATGACCCGATGTGAACTCAGAAAGCAAGCCCCCAATCATGGGGGCAGCTTAAGAAACTTGATCAAGAAGCAGAAAAGATACTTCAGGAAACTCAATAAGAAGTCAATCCTACTAACCAATTTCTTGCCTATCTTGTTGTAATTTCATCAACTAAAACAACCTTTCTGCTATGTATTTTGCGGTTTACTATATTTCCAGTTTCATGGGCTCATAACTATTCTTATTGGGCTCATGTGATAGATCCTCCTATTTTTGTTCCTATGACATGGTATGACCCTGAACTTTTTATAACTTCTAATGATTCCAGAGAAACTGGGGGACATTGGATCCCCCCAGCTGACACTCCCTTACATTTTCTGAAAAATCCTCCCTTTACTACATTTACAAATAGCTTACCAATTTGTGTTACCAATCAAAAGTTCAATAACCCTTGTGTATACAGAGGTAGACAACAGTTATGGTAAATAACAGGGATTTATCAGAACAGCTTAATGGAAATAGGTCTCCCAACTCCTACCTATGATATGAACATTCCCATTAACCAACATGATACTATTGGAAAAATACCACAAACCCCTCTATGTATAAGCAATGAAAAGAATGGGTATCAAGCTAATCGTCATTGGAATGATTGTAGAGGCTGATTTCCTGTTTGGGATTGTTTATGGGAAGGAGTGTTTGTTTACATCGATTTCGGAGCTATAGGCTGTTTCATTTATAGTAGAACCTATGCAGTAAGTTGTAATAAACAATTTCCTCATGATTTTAATGGCAACTTAACCTCTTCAAGGCTTATCTCTCCCAAATTTGTTATGTTTTATACTAAAAGTAGACTGTATTCTCCTGTATATGACCAGTTCTGGAGAATGGGATTACCCTTCTATGGGAGAGTAACTTACAACATATATTTTGATAAAAATGTTATCACTAGAATACCTCTTAAAAACTCTACTGGAATAGCTGTTTTTACTATCCACCCTTTTGTTTTTCTTCTAGCCCCAGATTTTCAAATATCTCTTATGGTGTTGTGGGGAATTTCGACAGATAAACCCAAACAGCACTCAGGAATAAGGAAGAGCAGTTTATTGACATGCTCGCCCAAAGCAGAGTAGCCTCTGGTTCTTTGGGTGCCAAGCAAGTTTCCAAGCTGCAGTTATATACCTATTAAGTGTGAAATATATGCAGGTTTTCACAGGTACATTGTGGTGTAGTGGTGAGCTACTTGGCAGACTGGAAGGCATATTTCAGTAAACAGAGGCATATGTCAGGAAATTGGTACTAAACCACAGACTTCAGGGGAACAAATAGTATGCTCTACTTTCATTTTGGGGATCTCAGCCTGGGCCTCAGTTTTATCTCCCATACTTTCCCATATTAATGGATCATAATGAAACCTTTAGAGTGTATTTTGAAACCTCTTACTTTGCTGATTGTATTTATCCAGAAAATCTCACTGCCTTAGATATGGTTTATATATTTGCTTTTAGGAAACAACCTCCTGTGTGGGTCCCAGTGTATTTAGATTGCCTGTGGCAAGATCCTCTTGTGCTTTGGTTACCTGATCCTCATAGAATGGAAAATCCATATAAATTAAAAACCATGAAAAATAACATTGCCTATTTACATTGATTGCATTAGCTATTTCTTCTCTTGTTATTATATCTTCAACTACTGTTGCTGTTGTATCTCTTACACAATCAGTGCATACTGCTAGTACTGTACAAGCTGTAATGACAAATGTGACACAGGGAATGCTTGAGCAAACAAGAATAGATGAGCAGATATTCTCCAAACTTGAAGCCTTAGAGGCTGCTGTACTATATCTAGGAGAAAAACAAAATACCATATTAGAAAGACTAAATATTTCATGTGATTCTGGTTTTCATGGAAAAATGTGTATCTCCCCTTTACTTTTTTTTTTGCCCTTCTAGTCTTGTGTGTGTGTGTGTGTGTGGGGGGCAATGGAGGTTAAGTGACTTGCCCAGGGTCACACAGATAGTAAGTATCAAGTGTCTGAGGCCTGATTTGAACTCAGGTCCTCCTGAATCCAGGGCCTGTGCTTTATCCACTGTGCCACCTAGCTGCCTCTCCCCTTTACCTTATAATGAAAGTACATATAATTGGACCATAGTTCAACAAATGCTCCATTGGTCTTCCTCTGCTGTGATGAGGGGACAAGTGAAAACCTTAGCTAAGGAGTTACAATCACAACTGCACACCCTACAAAATGAACAGCCCTTAGCAGTGGCAAATTAAATGTCTCAAAGTTTTGTTTGACTAGAAAAATCATTTTCTAAACCCTCTTGGATGTCATGGTTGGCAGTAGGAATATCAATTATCCTACTCCTCTTGGTACTACCTATTATCCTTAAGGTTTTCCAATGTTTATTCTGGAAACCTCCACGAACTACAATGAACAGTGCATTCTCTTTGCATTATAAAAAAAGGGGAGATGTACGAGATAGATTGGAATGGGTTAAGAAAATATAGCATGATTACTATACCTGAGAAACAACCTCAGGGTCG
The DNA here is from genome assembly GCF_019393635.1 of Dromiciops gliroides. Taxonomy (NCBI): domain Eukaryota; kingdom Metazoa; phylum Chordata; class Mammalia; order Microbiotheria; family Microbiotheriidae; genus Dromiciops; species Dromiciops gliroides. The sequence continues at coordinate 537,772,198 of NC_057863.1, forward strand.
CCATCTGGAAGACCAGTGACATGATTCCAAGGCGGTAGCCAGGATACTTATTAATGAACATATTAATCAAATAGAATGCACTGAACAATGTGTTTCAGTTAAAACTAGCCATTCCTGATAAATAATATTTTGTTCCTATATTAATCATTGTGAAAGTTCTAAGGTTACATTATTTAAGTTGGTTCCACTGAATAGATACACTGACCATCTGGATGACTCTGAGAATGCATATAAAACTCAGGCTCCTGTGATTAAATTTTGTCTCTTGCACATGACTTGAGACCCCTGATCTTCTCATTTGAGACTCTGGAAATCATTGCCTTATTTCTTATGGTGTTTTCTCAGGAATTGAGTGTTGTTTCTTACCTAGAAGCAAGATCACTCTAGTATTATCCCATTGGCCAATATATCTGACCTCTATTTCATCAACTGCCCATGACAACCATCTCTTGGACATAGCCCTAAGAGATTATTCTTTTTTTTTTTTTTTTTTGCGGGGCAATGAGGGTTAAGTGACTTGCCCAGGGTCACACAGCTAGTAAGTGTCAAGTGTCTGAGGTCGGATTTGAACTCAGGTACTCCTGAATCCAGGGCCAGTGCTTTATCCACTGCACAACCTAGCTGCCCAAGAGATTATTCTTTTTTGATCATGGGTGAGTAGTTCCCATCTATTCATCAAACATCTTCCCCATCCCTAATGATCTTTTTCTCATGTCTAGTACTCCTGCCATACCTGTGCCCACAGAATCATTTCAGGAAGGAATAAATTATCAAAAGTTCAGTCCATCTGAATTGTCCCATCAGGCTTCCTACTTAACATCTAGAAAACAAAATTTCATCCAATGTTTTGGGAAAGTTCACTCATCCCCCAAGCCCATCATCACCTGATGATTCTTATTATGCAACCCTGGATTGATCCAATCTGCTTGCTTATAGATGACCTATATGATCCATAAGTACGTGCATTCCTGCTGTCACTTTCCCTCAATGAATTCCATGGCATTCTGGGTATAATTATAATATTTACATAGAATAGCTATGCTATACTTATATTTCTCCATTTATAGGTCTGTGGTGGATACACCCGGAAATCTACAACAAAATTTGAAATAAAATACATATAAGTTCTGCAAAAGTGGACCCTTTTTGATCAGTGATAGTATATTCAATATTTAATTTAACCAATCAAGCACTTATTAGTTACTTATATGCTAAGCACTCTGATAAGTACTGGAAAACAAAGACAAAAATAAAAGACCTCTTGATCCCAAGGACCTTCCATTCTGGGAGTAATGGTTGGGGGGGAAGGTTGCATTCTCTAAAGAGAAGGGGAGCACAGCAAGCAAATAAGATATTTATAAGATAAATGCAAAGTGTTTGGATAGAAGGGATGAAGTACTGAGAGAAATAATATAGGTCTCTTGTAGGAATTAGAGGTTTCAAAAAATGATGTGATAAGAGATATTTAAATTGATGCTGATAGAGTGACCCATTGTTCCCTTACCTACTTGTTAATTAGTGTTAGAGGAGGCATCACCTAGTCTGCAGTTTTGTATTATCTGACATTTATCATGTACTAAGTTAGCTCCTTCCTATTTGTACTTGGCAAACTGTCACATAGCTTGTCACATACTACCTTGGGGAGGAACTGTGATGCAATAGCCCATCCTCTTTTGCTGATGTGGACTTATCAGAATTATCTTTATTTTATTACAAAAGTTATCAATAAAAGGTGGCCCTATCTTGAAACCCTTGCTGATCTCCAGCAATTAGCCTGTTAACATGTTGATACATTGACATATTTTTAATAAATTGCTTTTAATTCTCTTTGTCCTGAGTTTTACCTCATTAATCAGGACAAAAGCCTGAACATAGAATTTTTCTCTCAAAAGAGAGAGCATTCAAGTTATGGGAGACAGCTTATTCAAAGATATAGAGAAAATAGTTGGAATCTTATGAATCAGGAATATACAAGTCAGCCAGCTTGTCTGAAATGTAGAGTGCTGGAAAGGGAGTGATGTGTAATTAATCTGCAAGGGAAGTTAAATTTCAAGAATAGAAGTTTTATTTTATTTTATAGGTTCTAAAGAGCCATAGAAGCTTTTAGAAAAGAGGCATGCATGAAGGATTATAGAAATGTCTGAAATTTCTCTCAACCTCTTGAGAAAGGCATCTTGGTCATCAAAGGTCCACTGACTATGGAACAAAAATAAGAGCACAAACCAAAGCAAAGAGATTTATTAGCATTCTAAGAAATCTGCTCTGTGGTAAAAAAAAAATGAAAGTTTTTAACAGTCGGTTAGGATAACTGAAAGATGCCAGTTTTTGAAGGACCACCCTTTCGGGGAGGAGACCAATGGCATGAGCTAAGCACGCCAGTCTGCCTGCTGCGCACGTCAGACTGCCTGCTAGCACTCCACTTCCAGGGTGCCAGCTTAAAAGGCAAGGAGAGAACGGAAGTGGGGATTTTTCCTGCTCTGCTGGTCTCCTGACTGCGCTGCACAGGCTGATGCTGATGAGAGTTTGACTGGGCCCAGCTCGAGGTTAGCAGCAGCACGTGCTTGACACGGTCTCTCTCTCTCTCTCTCCTCAAAGGTGGCCTTCGGCTTTTGGTGAGGTTTTATATGAAAATATAGACTAGCTTAGACTTTAAGACGATTTGTAATTGTATTTTCTACTTTCCTATCCTTCTAATCAACATCACCTTGTGACTACCATACAATAAAAGCTCTAACTAGAAAACCAGAAGCTTCTTTCATTTACTAGTCTGGGAGATAAATTAAGGGAAAGGTTAAAGAGGGGAGATTTATGATCTAATATCCAAATTTAAATCTCACAGTTTAGCGACCCCTGAAGGGACCTTAGGACCCTCCCCACCCTCCCTAGTTTGGCCACAAAGCCAGCTAATTTGGTGGATTTTCCAAATACCCCGCCCCCCCCATGGACTATCCCTTCTGCCTAATCTCCCTATAGAGAATTTAAGCCTCTAAAAGCCTTGTTTAAAAAAAAAAAGCCAGTCCAGTTTAAAATATGATTGAATATGCCAGTTTCCCTTTGTTTTTTTCGTCTGTTAAGGGCTAAAACTCCAGCTAAACTGTCCAAAATATCCAATGAGTGGTCGCCAATAAATTATAAGCTTTAGCAAGAGGTAGACTTTTAAGCATTTATTAAGGAGAATAAGAATTTGGTAAAGAGAGAGAGAAAGGCCTAGATTCCTATCTATTAAAGGGAGAGCACATTTCTAGCTCTGCTCTCCACCAGAGTCCAGAGGAAAGAGCGTCAGACAGAGCGCTACTCTCTTCCTTCTTCCTCCCACTACCCAACGTCACTTCCTGATGCCAAAGAAAAGACTCCTGGTCTTGCCCTCAAAGACCTTCACTTCATGGGTGGAACTCTTCTACAGTAAGTCTCCAGCAGGTGGTGTCATTCCAATTGTTACAGTTCCCCACTTTGTTTCCTCAAGAAACGGTACGTTTCCTTGTTGAAACAGTCAAAAATAACAGAATATAATAACCTATGCTAACTAACAATATGTTAATAACAATATAGAAAAGGAAGAGAGGAAAGTTTTGTCTAGAGGAGCAATTTTTTTTTTGTCCTCATGAACCGACACTTTGACATTGGTCTTGCAAAGGGAGGGCCTCTGCAGAGAGTACATATTACAGATGGTGTATATTATAACAGAAAGAGAAAAAGAAAAAAACAACAAAAACAAAACAAAACTTTTCATTTAAAGTCTCTGAAAGTCTTTTCTCAAATGTCCTCTAGGTGTAGTCGTGGAATGGAAGTCTTTTCAGGGGTTGATGTGTGGATGCTGGTAATCAGCCAAGAAAATTTCCTACAAAATTGAGCTTAACACAACTTTAAAATAGCTTTGTCAATAATCAAATCAAACAATGAAAGTTCTCAAAAACATGTCTAAGGGAATACAGAATCTTAGTTGTTAACACATGAAACATACAATAAACAAAATTGAAACATTCTTTAAATTATAATACTACTATAGTCCCCCCTTATGGAGGGTAGTTGAGAAGACAATTGCTACGATATTAATTTTTTAAAAATAATTTTTATCTTTGTTTCATCACTTTTTGCATCATCTGCCTAATTATCCTCATGCCATCATGAGAAATTAAAAATCTAATATGATTGGTACCAGATGTCAAGGCCAAATTCAACACTGTTATTTATCATGACACCTGAGATAATTATGGGGGTTACCACAAAAGAACAGAGAAATGATGGGATATGAGCATTCCCACAATTGAGCAATATGTACTGTCCATGCAGTATGCCAGACTTAAAATAGATGGATGGAATATATGTCCATGCCACCGAACATATTGGAGGAAACTGAGTCAGACTTAATCAGATGCATGGGATTGAGATGTCCATGGCATCAGGCATATAGGAGGGAGCATAGAAGCCAGTGTAGAAGTGAGATGGGTGGGATCAATACTTCCAGCCATTGTACAATATTGTGGGGAAAATAAAATAAAATATTAAACCAAGAGAATCCAACCTCAACAGTTGTCAAAAGCCGTTCCCCTTGGCCATACCTTGACTTCATGCAGTCTCCCTCATGTGACAGTTCAGTGTCTGCTCTTGCATGTATTCCTCTTGTGATTGGATGGCATCTTGGCCAACTGGCATCTGATAACTCAGAATAAAGGCAATTAATGTCTTAAATGATAAGTTCCCATAATCCAAGTCTCATATGGATTTAAAAATTGAGGATAATAAATAATTGCAAAAAATGTGAATACATCTTGACTCAGAACACAATATATAATTATGCAACAATTTCAAATAATACCCGTTTTTTTTACTTAGTATACTTTTACTTTTGTGAAAAATCAGAACACATTTAAATACAAGTTAAAGCACAACAGAATCTCAAAGAAAACTTTTTTTTTGAAAAAAGAAAACTTTTACAAATGTTCCCCTCTTTTTTTTTTTTTGAATATGCTTATCAAAAATAATACTTCTTTACACTTGCCATGGCAACCAATTTGCCAGGGAAATGCTTTAAAGAGTTTGATCAAATAATCAGTTGAGAAAAAATAACAAAAACAAGCAAATCAGAATATGGGAGCACAATACTCCTAGAATTAACATTGTATTATGAAATCAAAACCATCTTGCAATTTTTTCAAAATTAGATAGACCAATAAATAGAAGAAAATACACATGGAACAATAAAAGACAATGAAATTCAAGCTAGGGAAATCTAAATGAATATGAACTTAATATTAATAAGAGTATTATAAAATATAAACTTGATCACATGACTATAAAAAGTTTTTACAAATATTCTCGTTTTAAAAACTAAGTATAAAACACAATCTCAAAAGTATGAAAATCTCTATGAAAATAAACCCATACCATTAATTTCAAAATGTAGGTGTAATAGCATAGAAATCCTATATAACCTCTGAACTGATACTATTACTCTGAGTGAATTCAGAACACTTTTGATTCTGATATCTAAAATCCCCAATACTCATATCAATACCTTGCTGCTTACTTCTACATTTCTGTAAAATATATACCCTTCCATGGCAAAAGAAGAGGAGTCTTGAACTATGTTGATGATTGTCATTCTTATTCAGCTTAAGTTTTTCTTCTTTAACCCCTCTATATTGTCTGTCAGTCTTTTCACCATACAAATGCTTTATAAGATTACTAATTAAAGACAAAAGCAGGTTAGCAAAATTATGAACAAAATGAGCATATCTGGAATTTCAAGGGTTTTTCTAAGGTTGTCTCAGAAGCACAGCCAGGCTGGGGAAGGGCTGAGCCTGAAGCTGCAAATGTAGTTACAGAAAGTTGAGCATGAGCATCAGATCTCTGGACTTCCCAGGCAGGGGAAGCAATGGGCTTGGCCATGGGAGGAGTAGAGGGTGGGGTCTGGAGAGGAGGGACCAGCGCAATTTGAATCAGACTTGATTTTGAACTCAGGCCTGGATTCCTCTTCCCCCACTTTGCCTCCAGGTGCTAGGGGATTAAAAGCTTCTAGAGGGTGGGTCATTGCCTCCAGGCATGCAAAATTAGAGCAACAATTAGTGTTAGAACTGGGAAAAGCTGTAGGAATCTCTTCAGGTTTCTCTGAAAAAGCATGGTTGGGAGAGGGAGAGATATTTCCTTGTGTGAGTAAGTTGCTGGCTCTTTTAACAAAAATAAAAAGAAAAATAGAAAATCCACAAAAACAAAGCATTAACATGATCTTATCTCCCATTTGTCTGGTTAAACAGACTAAAATCAAAAATAGGGTAATTAGGGAGTTTAAAAGGTCCATTTGAAAAAATTTAAGGGGAAAACACAGCCAGTACATCAGTACTTAGTTAAAGGGAGAGGGTAGGGGAAATTTCTTACCCAACCAGAAGATCAGAAGACTGAGGTTTAGCTTTCCTCTTCGTGGTCAGCCATCTGTTAAGGGCTAAAACTCCAGCTAAACTGTCCAAAATATCCAATGAGTGGTCGCCAATAAATTATAAGCTTTAGCAAGAGTTAGACTTTTAAGCATTTATTAAGGAGAATAAGAATTTGGTAAAGAGAGAGAGAAAGGCCTAGATTCCTATCTATTAAAGGGATAGCACATTTCTAGCTCCGCTCTCCATCAGAGTCCAGAGGAAAGAGTGTCAGACAGAGCACTACTCTCTTCCTTCTTCCTCCCACTACCCAACGTCACTTCCTGATGCCAAAGAAAAGACTCCTGGTCTTGCCCTCAAAGACCTTCACTTCATGGGTGGAACTCTTCTACAGTAAGTCTCCAGCAGGTGGCGTCATTCCAATCGTTACAGTTCCTACTGACAGCAGATTCATATTTCAAGGGTACAGATTTGATTTTTATACTCTTTTAGGTTTTCTCAGAATACAAAGACAATTACCTGCATTATATGGCAGCTTAGGATAAAAAAAAGCAAAGCATTTCACAGTAGAGGGAGGGGTAGAAAAAGAAATGGATCAGCCAAGGGAGAAAAGATGAGTATTTGGAATGAAAGTGATAGGATTTATTATCAGGAAAAGAAAATATTTCCTGTTCAATTGCAGGAAATAAGAGGTAAAGATCATATACTTTTTTTTTTTTTTTTGGCTGGGCAGTTGGGGTTAAGTGACTTGCCCAGGGTCACACAGCTAGTAAGTGTTAAGTGTCTGAGGTCGGATTTGAACTCAGGTCCTCCTGAATCCAGGGCTGGTACTCTATCCGCTATGCCACCTAGCTGCCCCCAAGATCATATACTTTTACAACTGTGAAAAAAGTTCTTTTAGAGAACACCGTAGGGTCCCTTATCCAAGGACAGCAAGTAATTGTTACAACAGTGGACAGGACCATCTGAATTACCATGCTCTTGTATAGCTTGCTAATATTTTATTTTTCCTTCAATAAAGATTGAAGACATTTTACTATTAGGCCACCTTGTAGTTGGGGGATTTGTCCATCAAGATGTTGCAAAATAATTGTGGTTTCTCTTTTCCTCCTATAGAAGTGAGAAGTTAAATAAAGGGAGAATAATTAGGAGGTATCACAAGAACCCAGGGTATAGGTGAGAAGTACATGAATTGCGGTAATTGTGATGTGTGTTAAGAGAAGCAGAAAGTTTCAAGATTATGTTATAATCAACAAGACTTGGCAACTAAGTGGTTAAGAGGAATGAATGAGATGAAGTGTTGAGGATAAATCATAGGTTGAGAAGCTAGATGACTAGAAGAATGGTTATATCCTTGACAAAAATAGACAAGTTAATGGGAGGGTTGGAATTTTTTTCTGGGGAGAGAGGGAAGGGAATAATATATTCTCTCTTGGACATGATGAATTTCAGAGGCCTATGCAGATAGAGGTGTTCAGCTGGTAATTGAAGATATAGGATTGGACCTCAAGAAAGACATGAGGGTTGAATTTATGCATGTATAGTCATATAGATGAATATACTATTGATAATGCTTTCTTTCTTTAGTCATTATAATTCATACTCTATTGTATAGTTTAAAAAATTGTTCACATGAAGAATTTGGACAAAAATATCAAAAATCATTAGAAAGCTAGGTCTCATTTGCCAAGCCCTCTCTATTCCCCCACCCCCAGTTCTGTAGCATAAGAAAGTTTAAAAGTCACATTTAAAGAAATGTAAGAGTAATAGCAGAAATCTCAAAAACTACAAGATAAAAATGTCAAAATTGGACAAAATATACTAATAACTTTATTAAATTGGGTGAAATTTACAATAGTAGGACTCACTTAAAAGACAGACAGTAGTTAAATAATTTATAAATACAAATTTACAACAAGAAATCCATTCATGCACTAGAGAAATTAAAATATATTTAAACTTACCTTTTACATTTGCAATTTAATATATAGAAATATAATCATTTCTAACTATAATGGCAATAATCAAGTCTTCGTTTGGGATTATAATGTTCTATAATGTTCGCCACATAATGGTAAAGATATTTAAAACATACATTTGATACAGAAAGACATTTAATATTGATTAGGAGTCATAACAATAAAAACAGAAGAAGCTATCTCAAATAAAGGGAAATATAACTCAGTAATTCAAAAGAGAAGTATAACTTGTTTCATTTACTAATTTTAATAAAGTAGACACAGAAGAAAGATTTGTGACAATTGGAGTGATACTACCTGCTGGAGAGTTACTGTAGGAAAGCTCCGCCATGAGGAGAAGGCATCTCAGGGCAGGCCATGAGGCTTGGAGGGTCAGTTCCTTGGTGTCAGGAAATGACATTTGATGTTTCCGGTTTAGACAGGAGGCTTGTGGGACGAAGAAGGGGCAAGGCTCACTCTCTTTCATCAGGACCTTGTGGAGAGGGGAGTGAGAAATGTTGACTCCCTGAGATAGATAGATGTAGGCATCTAGGCCTCTTTCTCTCTCTTCACCAAATCCTTATGCTCCTTAATAAATGCTTATAAGGCTAAACTCTTGCTAAAGCTTCTAATTTATTGGAGACCACTCATTAGATTTTTAGACAGTATAGCTAGAATCCTAGCTACAGATAGGTGCATTTAACTTTCAAAGCAACATCAAATAAAATAAGGAGAAAAATGACAGAAAAAAGTGTATGACTTAAAATAGTAAACATAAAAGCCTAAGTCATCCCATTAAAAAACAAAGACAGTTATATCATGGATTAAAAAAACAAACGATATCCATTAATATTTTGCATATAGAAAACATACTTAATACAAATTATATACATTTATTAAAATTTTTAAATGGCCCAAAATGCATTACACAATTATAAGCTCAAAATAAAGTAGAATTCTGATAATGATATCTGAAAAAGTGAAATAGTCATACAGATATAGATAGACATATCCTACATAATTTCAAGGGAGTAGAAATAAGACACTATTTTTGGACCATGTTGTCATACAATTTGATGTAATTAATAATAATATGAAAAACAGTTGAAATTTCATCAGAGGTAAAGTTTTTTTAACTTACTGACTATACTAATAAGAAACAAACGGAGAAATATATGACTTCTACTCAACAGCACTAGAAAGCAAAAAAGAAATATGCATTTAATTAAGTGCCTATTATGATCCAGGCACTGGTAGTTCAAACAAGGGAGGAAACTCTACAAATTGGGGACAGAGAATAGAAAGAAAGAATACAAAAGGGGGGGGGAAGGGCAGCTAGGTGGCACAGTGGATAAAGCGCCGGTCCTGGATTCAGGAGTACCTGAGTTCAAATCTGGCCTCAGACACTTGGCACTTACTAGCTGTGTGACCCTGGGAAAGTCACTTAACCCTCATTGCCCTGAAAAAAAAAAGAATACAAATAGGAGTAGAAATAGATAACATGAGATAAATGAAAGAGCAGATAATGGTGGGATCAAATTCTCCAGTGAAATTTACAGGCTATTAGCAAATGATAAACAAAAAATGCAAAGGAAAACCACAAATCAGCAAAATTACAAAAGGAAAAAGGACAGCACAAATAAACAAAAGAAACACAAAATATTGAGGACAACTATACACAGATAGATTCTCATTTAATATATTTGAGAATTTAAAGGAAATTGATGATTATATAAAAACATGAACAAAACTGACACAAGAAATTAATCATTTAAATAACCAATCTCAAATGAAGGTTTAAAAAAATCCTCACAGAATTACTTTACAAAGGAAATATCCAAATGAATTCCAAACCGAATTGTTTCCAACTTTCCAGTGATATGTAATTCATATATTATATAGATTATTTATAAATATAGAGAAAAATGGAAAACACTACCCAATTCCTCACATCAAACAAATATAATAATAGTGATCTGGTAAAGAAAATTATGGGGGAGATTATTCACTAAAATTATTTACATAAATGAAGTTACAGATCAGAATCAAAAAGAGAAAAGAAATTAAGAAAAGATAAAAAATGAACCCTAGGGGCAGCTAGATGGCACAGTGGATAGAGCACTGGCCTTGGAGTCAGGAGTACCTGAGTTCAAATCCGGCCTCAGACACTTAACACTTACTAGCTGTGTGACCCTGGGCAAGTCACTTAACCCCAACTGCCTCACTTAAAAAAAAATGAACCCTAGTTAAAAATGAGTACATTTACAAACACTAAAGCCTTTGACTGTGGATCACAACAAAATTTGGAAAGTCCTCAAAGAGATGGGAGTACCAGGTCATCTTACTAGTCTCCTGAGGAATCTGTATGCAGGTCAAAAAGCAAAAGTTAGAACCACACACAAAATAACCGATAGATTTAGGATTGGAAAAGGAATATGAGAAGAATGTATACTGTTACCTCATGTATTTTACTTATATGTGGAGTACACCATGCAAAATGTCAGGTTGGATGAATCAAAAACCAGAATTAAGGTTGCCAGGAGAAGCATCAACAGTCTTACCTGTGCAGATGATACCACTCTGATGGAAGGAAGTGAAGAAAAATTAAGAAGACTCTTGATGAGGGTGAAAGGGGAGAGTGTAAAAGCTGGAAGTTTAGCATAAGAAAACTAAGATGTTGGTAACTGGTCCCTTCACTTCCTGGCAGATAGAGAGAGAAGAAATGGAAGCAGTGTCAGATTTTATATTCTTGGGCTCAAATATCACTGTAGACAACAACTGCAAACATTGAGTTAAAAGATGCTTGCTTCTTGGAAGGAAAACTATGGCAAACCTGGATAGCACACTAAAAAAGCAGAGACATCACCTTGACAACAAAGGACCCTACAAACAAAGATATGGTTTTTTCAGTAGCAATGTATGACTGTGAGAATGGGATTATAAGGAAGGCTGAACACCATAGAATTGATGCTTCTGAATTATGGTACTGGAGAAGAATTTTGAGAATCCCTTGGAAAGTAAGGAGATAAAATCAGTCAATATTTAAAGAAATTAATTCAGGCTATTCATTGGAAGGTCAAATACTGAAGCTGAAGTTTAAATATTTGGCTACATAATGAGAAGACAGGACTCATTGGAAAAGATCCTGATGTTGGGAAAGATTGAAGGTAAAAGGAAAAGGGGATGCAAAGGAGAGGGATGGGTAGTATCATAGAAACAATGAACATGAACTTACACAGATTTCAAGAGAAAGTGGAGGGGAGAAGTTATTGGTATGCCATGGTCCATAAAGAGTCAGACACATCTGAAAAACTGAACAACAATTTACAATAACAATGTAGGCTATATATTTAAGAATTAAGCTATCTTGAAACAGAAAAAACTTCTATGTAGACAACTATAAACTCTAATGACTCAAATAAGAGAACTAATAATTAGAGGGATATTCAGTGTTCATGGATGGATCAGATTAACAATAAAAATGACAGTAATCCCAAGGTAAATTTATATTTTAATTTAGTATCAATCAAAATAGCAAGGAGAATCTTTATCAAACTAGATAAAATTATACTTAAATTTATATCAATTATGTAAAGAATAATATCAAAATCAGATGGGAAAAAAGCTATTGCTAAAATTCATTAAGGAAACTCTAAATCTACACTCAATAAATAGTCAAAGGATATAAATAGGAAATTTAATGTGTTGTTTAAAAATTTAAATGTGGGTTTTAATCTCCCCCACCCAGTTTTTTGGGGAAACTGGCTAAAATCACTGATAAATTCACCAAGAGTTTACAAAGGAGATCACGACCTAATAGATTTACAGGGGCATCAGGCATAAGTAAAAATGAATGTTCTACTGTCAAAGGCCCCATAGATACCATGCGAGGGGTTAATTCTGCCACTCTTTGGGCCTTTCCCAAGACTCCTAAAATGTTCTGTCCCTTTCTTCTCTCTCATTTCCTTCATAAATATATGTTGTTATTTCTTTATTTCTTTCACAGAATCTATTAGGTCTCTCATCAGGTCCTTGACCTGTATTTATAAATTTTTGCCAGTTATCAGTCTTCCTAGTACAGGATTCCATTGCCTTCAGCAATGTTTCTCTTGCATCTTTCAACATATCAAAATGCCTAGAGTCATTGGGGTCCCAGTCAGGGTCTTGAATAGGCCACCAATATCAACCTTTCCCATGGCTTCCAGGCCATTTGCTGCAGCTATTATATCTGTTCTTTCCCCTGGGGATAATATTGTTTCCATAATCTTAGTAACATCATTCCAAGTGGGCTGATATGCTCTAAAAATTGTCCTAAACTGGGGCAGCTAGGTGGAGCAGTGGCTAGAGCACTGGCCCTGGAGTCAGGAGGAACTGAGTTCAAATCTGGCCTCAGACACTTGACACTTACTAGCTGTGTGACACTGGGCAAATCACTTAACCCCAATTGCCTCACCAAAAAAAAAAAATTGTCCTAAACTGGCTGATAACTGCTATGGAATCCTCATCAAATTTAGGAATACTTTGTTTCCATGAAACCAAATCATTGGGTGCAAAAGGCGTGTATTGTCTGAGCTTAAATATAGCACATTTTTTTAAAAAAAACATTTTCTTTCTTTTGTTAAAAAATAAAAGTATTGTATTATTTTCCAGCCACATGTAGAGATAGTTTTCAGCACCTGTTTATATAAGATTTCCAATTTCAAAATTTTCTCCCTCCCTCCCCTCCCTCTCCCCCTCCCCTAGACAGCAGGCAGGCAATTTGATATGGGATATATATATCCTATATATATATCTATATAAAATTTTTATCTTCTCTGTCTCCTCTACAGGTGAATCATTTCTTTCTTTATTTGTTTGGTTGGCATGGAGGAAATAGAGGGAAAGGGAATAGGAGTTGGCTCATTTGGAATTTCAGTCTGAAAGGCCTTGCATTCAATCTTGGGTTTGGTTTGAGTTGTATTATTGGGAATTTTGGTTTGAGAGGCCTTGTTTCTAAGCTTGGGCTTGGATTGAGTCAGATCATTTATTGTTTCAGTTTGGGAGACAGACTCAGATTTAAGCCGGGGCCTGGAATCTCTTTGTTCTGTATCTCCAGTATGATAATCCCTGCTTGCTCTGGCCCAGATTTTCCAATAAAGTGAATGTTCAGGTGGGGAGTAGCATAGGATTCTTTTCAAATGCCTTAATGTTTGGGGATTAAATGACCCATGTTTGGGCCATTCTTCTTGTAATGCTTCATGCCACATAAAACACAGTTTGATAAGCTTTCCCCTAGTCATGGTTGTATTTGCTATAATTTTTCCCTTATTCCAATCCATAAGTAGCTTTCTTAATAGGGAATCCTGGGGAATAATCCTCATTCTAATATCCTCCATGACATGCTAAACTTTCCATGCCACATAACAAAGCCTGACAAAATTAAGAATAGGAATAAAAAAATATTCATTAAATTCAAACCGACCAAGTATCCATGTGATCTTTTCCATTTCTCTGATTAGTGAAGCTAAAGTTAGAAAAGAGGTACTTGGGAAGTTTAAAAAATCCATTTGAAAATTTAAAGGGAAAAAAAGCCAATACTTAGCAGTACTTTCGAATTTAAAGGGACAGGGGAGGGGAAATCTTACTCAACTGGAGGATCAGAAGACGAAGGTTAAGCTTTCCTATTTGTAGTCACCAAACTGTGTTGTTTAAAAACCTAATGTGGGTTTTAATCTGTACCTCTCAGTTTTGGGGGGAAACTGGCTAAAATCACTGATAAATTCACCAAGATTTTAGGCTTTTAATGGTTTATTAAAAGATATGAGATAGTAAAGAGAGAGAAATCCTAGCCTTCCTAACCGCTCACGTGAAGTCCTGCCACCAAGCCAATGTCTGAAACAAAAAAGAGGAAGAAGCTTTCCACCAGCGTAGGCCTCCTACTTTGTGTCCTCCCAGAAATGGGAGGCTCTTCAAGTTGATTGGCTCTACTAAGTCAATCCAGTCAGACCCCTGGTCATCTACCAAACTCCATTATTTTAACACATTTAGAAAGAAGAAATATAAATTGCTAATAATTACTTTAGAATATTTACCTTAATCATAAAGGAAATGAGAATTTTAGAAAACTTTGAGTTCCCTGTCATATCTATCAAATTGAGAAAAATATTTTAAAATGAAACTAAGTGCTGATAGGGTTATAGAAAGACAGGTACACTGATTCAATGCTAGTGGAAATGTAAATTGGAAAAATCTTTCTTGAGAGGAATCTGGTGGTACACAATAAAAGATACAAAAATAGTCCTACCTTATTATTTCATTGTTATGAATACACACTAATGGTGTTATTTTTAAAAAGGAGCTATGCATGCAGAGATTGTTATGGTAAAACATTTGTAATTATAAAACAAAAAACTAAAGACAACCTTAATTTCACAACAGGTAAAATGATTAAATAAATTGTACTAGATTAGTAAAAGAGAAAGATTACTGACTATACAATTATGACCAATAAGTATCCAAGAAATTTGGAAAGAAGTTTATAAAATAATAGAAAGTGAAAAAAAGTAGAACCAAAAAGACAGTGGACACTATTAAGGGCCACATAAGAGTAAAAGTTAAAGGACAGAAAAACAGGGTATCAATAAATTAAGAAGCATTTGTTAAGTGTTGTTTATCCTTCATTTTCAGAGAACCAATGACATTATGGGGTGTTGTCTTGATTTGTACATGAATTTGGTTTAAGTGAGACAAAATTACACAGAGTCATCAGCCTCACTTTCTCTTCCAGACCCATCTAACTCCAGTTGCAAGACAAAAGTCAAGACAAGATGTAGTGGATGACCTTGGTGTCTTCAATGTCTGACCAAGCTCTAAGTGCTCCACAGGGCCTCCTTCAACCACCTTTATGGTCATTTGAATATGTTGTTCTCACCTGCCTGGGAAGCTTTCACATTCTTGGGGTAGACAATCCCCTAACTCATCAATGGGTTTGAGACCTGTTGATTACTCTTAATCTGGTTTAGCTGTCTGCAAAGATGGCTTTCTGAGATGTGGCTGCTACATATGCTATAGCTTCTTGGAGCCACAGGTGACAGTTGGGTTAAGGTAGACACCAACAATGGATGGGCAGTACTGAAAAAGGCTTTAATAAGACCTTCCACTAAAGGTGCTAGTTCTTCATGAACATCCCATACTCACATTTATTAAGTATTTACTATATATCAGACATGTTGCTAAGTCCTTCCCAGAGCCTATCAAAGACCTCATTTCTTTATCTTCTCCCCCATTACAGAAACAGAAACAACTTATCAGCTAACACTCATATGTTCTGACAGCCTCATAACTGACACTCAGAATTTCTGGCATTCATGAGTGGCCCATCATATGTATTTTTACCATTCCAAAATAATAATTGGGGCCATTGTTAGGGACTATTGAAGGAATTAATGTGCATAGTAAATTTACTGTTTTAATTTTATGTAGAATTTTAGCAGTTTCATGACTGAAATTCCTCTAATCATTTCTTCTTACTTTAATCATTCTTTTTTTTTGTTGTTACAAGGGATTTCTTTTTTTTCTTCTTTTTTATTAATCATAAAAGTATTTTATTATTTTCTAGTTAAATGTTTTCAACATTTGTTTATGTAAGATTTCTAGTTTCAAATTTTTCTCCCTCCCTCCCACCTCCCCAAGACAGCAAGGAATCTGATATAGGTTATATATGTACAATGACATTAAACATAGTTCTGCATTAGTCATGCTGTGAAAGAAGAATTAGGGCAAAAGGGAAAAACCTCAAAAATGAAAAAAAATAGAAATAGTATGGTTCAATTTGCATCTAGATGCCACAGTTCTTTTTTTTTTTTCTGGATTTGGAGAGCATTTTCCATCATGAGTTCTTCTATGGAAGTCTTCTCCAACCCCTCTTAATCCCAGTGCCTTCCTTCTGTCAATTATTTCCTATTTATGCTGCATATGACCTGCTTTGTATACATGTGTCTGAATGTTTTTCTCCCCCATTATATTGTAAGTTCCTTGAAGGCAGGAAGTATCTCTTTTTGTATCCTCCATGATTAGCACAGTGCCTGGAACATAGTATCACTTTATTAATGTTTATTGATTGATTGATTCACCTCTGTATTATTAGAAAACATTTTCAACCAATATTAATAAAATATTTTCATTAAATAGTTAAAATAAGTCATTTTAATGGAAACATCAAGATAATTACTTCTTTGAAATATTCTCTTAAAACCAAATAATCATCATGGCCTCTCAAAGTTGGAAGGTACTTCAGAGGTCATCTGCTCCAACTCATACCTGAACCTTCTCTAATATTCCTAACAAATTAATCAAACTCTGACCGAATATCTCCAGTGTAGGGTAACCCACTATTTCCTGAGTAATTCTACCACACCTTTGTTTATCTTTTGTTCTTAGGTAGATTTTCCTTCGCTTAAAATTGTCTTATTGGATATTCAAACTTGATGTCCCAGAGATATCTCAAATTCAACATGTCCAAAACAGAACTCATCATTCTATCCTCCCATCCCCCATTTTCCCCTCTCCTAAACTTCATTATTATTGTCCAAGGCATGACTGTTTTAGTCTGGTTTGTAAGCATTAATCTGGACTCCTCTATTTCCCTCACTCTACACTCGACGTTCATATCCAATAAGTGGCCAAAAATGGCCACTGCCTTCATAATTTCTCTCATATCCAATCCTTTCTACTCATGCAGCTACCACCTCAATTCAGTCCCACCTCACATCTCTCCATGATCCTAACAGCCTCCTATTTAGTCTCCTTGCCATCTATGTCTCTCCCCATTCAGTATGACCTACAAAGAGTGCCAAAACACATGACATCCTGTATCCTATCTCTAGGTTTTTGCATTGGCCATCCTTCATGCCTGGAACACACTTCCTTCTCACTTCTACCTCTAAGAGTCTTTCTTTTCCTTCAAGTCTCAGCTCAATCACCACTTCCTACATAATGCTTTTCTTGATGTGTCCACTCTCCCAATCTGATAGTTCCCTCCTTCTCAATCTACCTTTGCAACTAAATGCTTTATATTTATTTGTATTTGTTCTCTTTACATGGGTTAGTACTCCCTTATATGTTGTTTTGATGTCTTCTCTCATTAAAGTGTAAACTCCTTCCAAAAAGAAATTGTTTAATTAATTTTATTTGTATCCTTGGCAACTAGCACAGTGCCTAGCATATAAGGAGTCATTTCAGTTGTGTCCTACACTTTGTGACCCCATTTAGGTTTTTCTTAGGAAAGATACTGGAGTGTCTTGCCATTTCCTTCTCCACTTCATTTTATAGATGAGAAAACTGAGGTAACCAAGGTTAAGTGTCTTGCCCAGGATCATCCAGTTAGTAATAGTGTCTGAGGCCAGATTTGAACTTAGGTCTTCCTGACTCCAGGCCCAGCACTGTATCTACTGTACCACCTAGCTGCTCTATAGCATATAATAGATGTTTAATAAATGCTATTTGATTAAGTTATTGATCCTAAGTACTTTCAGCTAAAGTGTAGGTCTCTTCAAGAATGAAGGACAAACAACAATCTGTGAATAGTAGTAGCTGACAACCAGTCAGTTGCAGCTGAGCAATGCTGCTATTTGCTCCTCCTCTTGGTCCTCTTCCTCCTCCTCTTCTCCTTCTTCTTCTCTTCTTTCTCCTTCTCTTCCCCATCCATATGGGGAATCATGCCCTTACATGTGGGTGCTTTGTCCAAAGGAATATAAATTTTGACTGCTTATACTTCTCAAGGGATCCTGGTGTTTGGGTGCTAGATTTTTTTTTCTTCCCTATTTATGTATTCTATCAATTTTTTTCCCTGAAAAATTGAAACAACTAACTCTTTTGTCTCATGTAGTTTCCTTTATGGTTTCTTGAAATAACAGCTATGGAAAAACCAAGCTTTGATAAAGCCCATCATCATTGAAATGAAGCTACTTGACTATGCCTTTAAACCCAAATTATTCTGGCTTTCACTGATTGGCTAATAATAGGTCCCAGTCCAAGATTCACTTTCTTCTCTTTTGGTTTTGATGAATCAGAGTGAATATAAATGGTAATGGTTTCAGTTCTGGCCAGAAACCCTGAGGGTATTTCCTCTCACCACCCCACTTCCCACCACCACCAAAACTGATTCTTTTTTTTTTCTTTTCTTTTTGCAGGCAACGGGGGTTAAGTGACTTGCCCAGGGTCACACAGCTAGTAAGTGTCAAGTGTCTGAGGCCAGATTTGAACTCAGGTACTCCTGAATCCAGGGCCGGTGCTTAACCACTGAACCATCTAGCTGCCCCAACTGATTCTTTTTTGATGGCAGAGAAGGCCATCTTTTGACTCAATTCTTACCTAGCCTAAATCACTAAGTAAATGTTGCTTCAGACAAAGTAAGATCTGGGAAAGACCTTAGCTTAAAAAGGCCAAGATCTTGTGCTGCATCCTGCGATATCGCCAAGTTGTCTGCATCTGTGCTTTGACACTAGACTCTGATGACTCAGAAAGAGAGAGTGATTGACTTTTCATAGCTTTGGCTCAGTTAAATCCAATTCGCTTGCAAGTCAAGACATAATTTTCCTAATGTCATTGATACTATTTGAGAAGAACAAACAGTGACTTCTATACTTTAGTGTGTGGCCACTTCTACTCTTCCCTGGTAAGGGCAGACTAACATCCTTTTAATCATAACTACCACATCTAGCTAACAAAAGTGAGGCAGGGTAACCTCAGGTTAAAATTAAGACATTTCTTTTTAACATGAGCAACTAAGGTAGAGATCATCATATTTGGTCTTAGAGAATTACCTAGCAATGCTAAGGACTGAAAATTATCTATTACTCAACATGCAAATGAATTTAAGCTAGAACAATCAATATTTATAGATTGCTTTTGTTTCTTTGATATTTTTTGAAACTATTATTGTGTTTCATTGACAGACCAAACAATACCATTAAAAGGAAAATGCAAACCTGGGATGTGGCCTCCAGTCCCTAATGGCTATGTCTGGCATAACACATGGAATCTGGTCTCCTGCAATTTGTCTCATTTCCACACAGAGACCCAAATGAATGTTTGAAGGGAAAGCTCATTTATATCTTGGGAGACTCTACAACCCATCAGTGGATAGAATACTTCATAAAGCACATTAAAAGTGAGTTTTGATATTGAGCTCATCCTCAAATCTCTTTCAGAATCTGCTTCTACAGGTTCCTAGGGTAGGGGATATGGTCACATAATGTATTTTTTCATATTCCTTAATTTCAAAATTTTACACTTTTTATCTAAGATGTGGTTACCATTCCTTTGCATTTAGACATTTCACAGACTTAATGGGAACCAATGAGGATAAGATGCCTCTCTTCCTTCTTCACAGATAGTTCCCACTTTCTTATTCACACAGTGAATTCATTCAAATTAAAATCCAGATAGTATGACCTACATTTAATTAAACTGGAGTGGGGCAGCTAGGTGGCACAGTGGATACAGCACCGGCCCTGGAATCAGGAGTACCTGAGTTCAAATCCGACCTCAGACACTTAACACTTACTAGCTGTGTGACCCTGGGCAAGTCGCTTAACCCCAATTGCCTCACTAAAAAAAAAAAAAAAAAATTAAACTGGAGTAGGAACATTAGTTTCTGCTTCTCTTCCCTTCCTTCAGAGATGTTATGAGATTTAAAAACAATAGGAGAGTGGTTCTCCATTATTTTAAGAAAAAATCTGGAAGAGGAACCCCCATCACCTCTTTTGACAGTAAATTGTACTGTAGAGCCCCTATTCACAAATTCACAAAGAGAATTTCCACTCAGTGTTCCCACAGCAGTCAGAGAAATGATAACTTCAGTTCCACCCCTAATTTTATAGCTAAGGAAATGGAAGTCCAGAGAGTTGAATCAGAACTAGTGCCAGAACTTGCATTGCAAAGACTGTGATAAAATAATGGGACTTGGCAGAGGCCCAGGAGCCCCACCTGAAGATTTGATTGAATTGGGTGAGACTGAGAGATTGATTAATGATGATTAAAATGGGACCACACCTGGCCAGCCCTGAGTAGGGTGTTGTTCTCAGAAGTTGAACCTAGTTAAGGTTGATTAAACTGAGATCACACATGGCCAACCTTGATTAGAGTATATTCTCAGAGGCAGTGGACTGTGACATCAACAGGAGACCACTCTTGATCAATCAACTTGAAGAACCTCCCATTTCAGGGAGGAGGACTGGAAGTAGGAAGCTGAGGCTGGTGGACTAGAGCTTCTTTTGGGTTTGAGACAATCAGCCTGGTGGCAGGACTTCACGTGGGCTGCTAGAAAAGCTAGGATTTCCATGTTATAAGGAATCTGTTCTCAATCTTTCTCTTTCTTCACTATCTTATAAAATATCTTTAATAAACCCTTAAAAGCCTAAACTCTTGCTGAATTTATCAGTGATTTTATCCAGCTTCCCCTGCCCAAGACTGGAGGGGGGCAGATTAGAACCCACATTTAGATTTTTAAACAAGACAAGAGTCCAACACCTTCATTTTATGACTTCCTAACTTCTTGCAGAATGCTTAGTCCCTTATATTAAGGATCCCCTTCCAATAGATAAAGATTTGATGGTAAATATCCAAGGGCAGTGTCCTATAAAGGAAAGAACACTAGACTTGGAGTCAGGAAAGACAAGTTCAAACA
Organism: Dromiciops gliroides; assembly: GCF_019393635.1. Lineage (NCBI taxonomy): Eukaryota > Metazoa > Chordata > Mammalia > Microbiotheria > Microbiotheriidae > Dromiciops > Dromiciops gliroides. Next base: position 537,793,194 of record NC_057863.1, read on the forward strand.
TAACCTAACATACTTATTAAACTGGGGGTAAGTCGTTTAATTTGCTTATACATTTACAGATAAATTTCCTTAACTGTAAATTGAGGGGGTTGGACGCAAGGACTTTTAAGATCTCTTCCAGTTCTAAATCCATGTTGCTATCTTTCCAACCAAGAATTGATTGCATAACATGGGAGATGTTGTCAAAGGACTGCCCAGCATGGCATACCCACATCAACGAAGGTGCTATGTTCTATGAGCAAAACAGAATTGAAGTAGCTCAAAAGAAACATGAGATGTGCAAATTTAGAGAATGCACCCCAAATGTTCACATGGACTATCTGTGTATGACCTGTGGTACAGCATTCCATCATCTTGGTCTGATCAGCCATAGTTGGACACACTATAACTTGATTCTAACATAGTGATGTCATTTAGGTCCTCTTTGAGAATGAAGGACAACAACAAAGCAACCATATTTTAAGCTTGCTGGGGGAAGGTACTATCCTTTCCCTCTTTTTGTGTCCTTAACACTTACCACAGTGCCTGGCACATAGTAGGTGCTGAATAAATATTTATTGACTAATTAACAGAGAATATTTGTGATAGAATCATATAATCTTCAACTCTCAGAGTTGGAAGAGACTCCAGAGTCCACCTACTCTGATCAATGATTGAATGAATAACTCCTTTACAACACCTGTGACATAGTCATCAAGTCTTTGCTCCTGCAGGAGGAGAAACCTATGAACTTCTCAGGTAGGTCATTCCCTTTCTACCCTCCCTTTTTGTTAAGAAGTTCTATTTACAATAAACAAAATCTGTCTGTGTTATTTCTGCACATTCAACTAATCAATTGTCAAATATTTACTAAATGTATGGGGCTTGTTGCTTGTCCTTTGTTTTCAAAGAGGACCAATAACATCATGGGTGATGTCAAATTGTATTTAAGTGAGAGAGAGTAGCACAAAATCATCAACCTCACTCTCTCCCTGAGACATCAGAGGTTAGTGGCAGGACTAAAGTTAGGACAGCTAGAGATGGCCTGGGGTGCAGGCAGTGTCCTTGGTGTCTTCAATGTCTGACCAAACTGTAAGAACTCCATAGCTCCTGCTTCAGTTGCCTTATGGCCATTGGAACAAATTGTTCTCATCTGCTCTTTGTGGTTGGGGAATGTCGTCACATGATTGTGGTGTACATCCCCCATGTGTTGGGCACTCTGTTGAGCATTAGGGATATGTTTTATTAAAACCAAACCACAGAGGTGGGGGATAAGTTGGGCTTTCACATGCAGAGAGGAATAGGGTTCTTTTATCAGCCTTTGGCTTCTATTCCTGAGTTCATGGACCATTTTCACCTCATGGCAAATTTGCTACTGACAAATCAATTCAAATTCCTTGCCTGGGAATCTGGCTTATACCTTAAGGAAAGGGACTACAAAGGGGCTTCTGTTTGAGTGGGGGCAAATAAACCCAGTTCTTTATTCACTGGGAAAGATTACACTGACAACAAGTTGAGAATAATGAATCAATTACACTTAATGAAGCAAAGAGTGCAGAGGTAGTCGCAGGAATGGCACAGGGAGTGGGATGGGAGAGGAAGGCAGAAAATTTGGGAAAGAGATGAGGGAATGAGTGGGGCATATAGAATCAAATAATTGCCAATAACAGTGGGGATCAATCAGACAGCAAGGGCCAAAGTAATTCAAGGAGTGGTGGGGGGTAGGGGTCTGATCACAAGAGCAGATTGATAAATTTTCAGTGTGAAAATTTACCCTTCGGAAATCAGCGAATGCTACAAATCAGGACTTTATATCTTATTTTGTTGATTTTCTAGACTTAAGAAAGCAAGGGAGAAGATTTTACTAAACCAGATTAAGCTTAAAAGTATGTCATGGGTAATTTTTTTTCTGACAGCCATTTGTTAAACATTTACCAGCATACCACTGGATGATGGATGGTCTGTTCAAAGGCAAACCATATAATGTCTTACATAAGGAATAGAGAGAAAACCCACTTGGTTATAGATGTCAGAGTGCAGAAGGAGGAACAAGGTCCAATGAGTTTGGAAAGATAGGTTGGAACCAAATTAGGAAGGGTTTTAATACTTAAACAGAGGAGCCTTGTATTTTACTCTAGATTATTAATTATGGAGCCACAAGAGTTGATTAAGTAGGGAGGTGACAGAGTCAGATACACATTTAAGGGAAATCATTTTGGCAACATTGCTAATAGAATGGGCTGAAACAAGGAAAATAATTAGGAAGCTATTGCAACGATCTAGACAAGAGGTGAGGTGGGACTGAATTAAGATGGAGACACCACAGACATGAATAGAAAAGGTATTGTGAGACATATAAAGGTCAAAATAGAAAGATCTGAAGTCAGAGGGACACAGAAGTCAAAGATAACATTGATGTTATGAATTTGGAAGACTGGAAGAATGATGTTGTCTGACAAAAGTAGATAAGTTTACATGAATGGAGTGTTTGGAGGAAAAGATCATGAGTTCTGTTTTGAACATGGTGATTTTGAGAGGTTCCTGGGAAAATAATTTTTTTTTTTTTTGGTGAGGCAATTGGGGTTAAGTGACTTGCCCAACGTCACAAAGCCAGTAAGTGTCAAGTGTCTGACGCCAGATTTGAACTCAGGTACTCCTGACTCCAGGGCCAATGCTCTATCCACTGTGCCACCTAGCTGCCCCCTGGGACAACCAATTTGAAGTGTTTGCTAGGCATTTGGAAATGTAGAATGGAACTCATGGGAAAAAAAACTGGGGATAGGTGGATGCTTGAATGGATAGATGAATGGATAGAGATACATATATCTATATAGACAGATAATTATACAGATATATACCTCTCTCTCTTCCCCTCCACCCAACAGTTTTATTCCTGAACTCCAGTCCTATATCTCCAATTTTCTATTGAACATTTCATACTGGTTGTCTCAGAAACATCTCAAAATCAACATGTTCAAAACATGGTTATACATAACCCTTAAGTTGTTTGTCTCTTTCCTCAATATCCCATGTTGTTTCATAGAATCAACAGCAGTAATCTCACCATCGGAGTAAGCCACCTCTGGTTACAATCTTTTAGAATCCTTGCTAAAATATGGTGCTTATAAGTGAATGCAAATAATACAGATGTGATTTGAGGAAGGGAAAGTTTGTTGGGACTATCACCTGTGCTTCACTTAAACACAAACTGAGACCCTATTGCCCTTTTGGACTTCCATATCACATTACTGAATCAGTGTGTACTTTAGGGCAGGTCTACAAAAACCTCATACCTGTCATGAAGAAACTGTTGCCTTTCCATGTCTCCCCAAGTCTATACTTAAATGATGAAATGTTTGACCCTTGGTGTAGAATTTTGTATTCATCCCCATTCAATTTTGTCCTATTATAGTTGACACAATTTCATATCCTGACAAGGGTAGGACCTTCTTGGATCCTAATTCTGTCTTTCAATGTGTTAGCTAGTCCTTAATGCCTTTGTGTCATATATTAATTTGATAAGCATTACCTCTATCCCTCCATCTGAATCACTGACTAGGAGTGTTGCATATAGGATAGAGTGCTTGACTTGGGGCAATAGGGTGACATCCTGCCTCAGACATTTAATAGCTGTGTGATTCTGAACAATATCCTTAACCTCTCTCAGCCTCAATTTTCTCATAAATAAAATACAGCACTTAATTCACAGAGATATTGGGAGAATCAAATGAGGTCATGTATATAAAGTGCCTTGAAAGCCTCAACATGTTATGTGAATGTCAGTTATTACTATTATTAGCAGTAATAAAAATAATGAAATCAAAGATTACTGCTTGGGGCATTCTACTGGAGACATTCTTCTATGCTGACATTGATCAGAATTGAATTGAAAAACAACAGAAACCAAAATCCTCCAGCTATTTATTTGAGTTCTTTACTTCCCAGATGTGATGGGGGAAATAGATTCTCACTGGTCTGAAAATATTATCAGAAATCTTCATTTCCCTAAAGCACTGTATTTACATGCATTGTCATTTGAGCTAAACTCTATAAAAGATGCTTAAATTTCACTAAACTCTTTCAGGATGAGCCTGTTTAGGGAAAATAGAAAAGGGACCGGGGAGGAAGGTAAAATTAAGGCAACAGAATCATCCTTTTTTTTTTCTTTCTTTCTTTTTTTTTTTTTTTTGGTGGGGCAATAGGAGTTAAGTGACTTGCCCAGGGTCACACAGCTAGTAAGTGTCAAGTGTCTGAGGCCAGATTTGAACTCAGGTTCTTCTGAATCCAGGGCCAGTGCTTTATCCACTGTGCCACCTAGCTGCCCCAGAATCATTGTTTTTCAACTGTTAGTTTTCTATGCAAATAGGATTAATACTACCCTTATATCCACTACATTGTAAGAGAATTGTAGGGCTATGTTTTTTTGTCACTGAAAAAGTATTTTTTGGATATTTTACTAGAGGCAATCTTTCATACCTATTTCCATGCTGTTGATTTTTTGAGGTTATCAAACTTTCCTAATTTAAAGAGGTAGCTCTTACCTCCAAGACTACACATGTTGCCTTTCTACTCAAAGATCTGAGCATCAGATTGATTATCTTCTCAATCGGTCTTCATTTACTTCAATTTGACAAGAATATGTTATTATTGTTCAGTCATGTTCAACTCTTGATGACCCCATTTGGGGTTCTTTTGGCAGAGATAATGGAGTGGTTTTGCCATTTCCTTCTCCAGCCCATTTTACAGATGAAGAAACTGAGACAAACAACTGTGTGACTTGCTTAGGGCCAGACAACTAGTAAGTATCTAAGGCTGGATTTTAACTCAGCAAGATGCAGCTTCCTAACTCTAGGTCCAGTACTATAAAGATTTCACTGTGCCACCTAGTTGCCTTTCAACAAGAACATATTGCATGCTAATTACAGGTTCACACCCATGCTAGGCAGTGAGTATAAAATAAAAAAGGAGTATGAGCTGGATCCTATAAATCAATCAATCAATCAATCAAGAAATATTTATTAAGCAACTACCATGTGCTTAAAATTGTAACAGGTTCTAGAGATCTTTTTAGAGTTTCTAAGGTATTTAGATAATTCACCTGGGGGAACTCACACAAGGCAAATTGTTACATGGAGGTCAGAAGAAATAGTAAAAGAACACTCTCAAGGTCTCTCTGAAGAACTTTAATATTGATTGTGAGACATGAAAGACACTGGTACAGGACCACCCAGCATGGCATACCTGCATCAAAGAAGGCACCATGCTCTATGAGCAAAGCAGAATTGTGGTAGCACAAAGGAAATAAGATACACAAATCTAGAGAATTTTCCATCCTAGCTGTTCAAACAGACTACTTGTGCCTGACCTTTGATAGAACCCTCTGAATTCTACTGGACTGATCATCTAGAGGTGATTGTACCTTGATCACAACATCATGATATCATTAGTCCTTTTCAAGTATGAGGGAGAAAAAAACATAAAGTATTTTTGAAAGTGAGAAGCAGTGTGTCATAATGAATAGGAAGTTGGAAGTTTTTTTTTTTTTTTTTTAGTGAGGCAATTGGGGTTAAGTGACTTGCCCAGGGTCACACAGCTAGTAAGTGTCAGATTTGACACTGAGGCCAGATTTGAACTCGGGTACTCCTGAATCCCAGGCAGGGTACTGCGCCACCTAGTTGCCCCTTAAGTCCTATTTCTGATACATAGCATGTGATCTCGAGTAAGTCACTTAACCTCTTAGTGCTTTAGGTAACTCTTTAAGACTATAACTTGCAAGTGATATGTACTGTGTTCAAAATAACAGTGATATTGTAAGATGATTAGCTGTGAATGACTTAGTTATTCTCAGCAATACAATGATCCAAGACAACTCCGAAGGATTTATGACAAAAAATTCATTCCATCTCTAGAGAAAGAACTGATCATGTTTGAATATAGATTGAAGCATCATATTTTTATTTTTCTTGAGTTATATTTGTGTTTTCTTTCACAATCTGCTAATATGGAAATGTTTTGCATGACTATACATGTATAACTTATATTGAATTGCTTGTCTTCTTAAAGAAGGAGGGGTGGGAAGAAAGAAGGAAGAGAATTTGGAACACAAAGTTTTAAAAATGGACATTAAAATTGTTTTTACATGTAATTTTGGAAAAATAAAATTCTAAATAAAAAAAGACTATAATTTGCAGAGAACTGCATTAATAGAGGACATTTCCTCATCAGGGAGTACCCAATATGAGAGGAATCATGGCTGTGGTCCATATTCCTAGTCTCCATTCCTTTAGAAAGTATGTAATTAAATGACAAAATGGGTTAAACAAAAACTAGTTCATAATTAATTACCATTATATAGCCTTTTTCATTATTTACCACTTTTTGTACAATTAGTATCTTATTTGGTCCTCCATTTGGCTGACTAATATTCAACATATTCAACTATATTTCTCCTAACCTTTATCCTATGCTTTTGCCTAATCAATCTTAATCCTTTTCTTTTTGTTATCAGCACTAAAGTCTGTTGACCTCCATGGATTTGGGAATCTCCGTCATCAACTTGTTGTGGACTTGGAAAGGAAGATCTCCATTCAATGGCAAAGACATGGCTACCCCTTGATTGGCTCAAGTGTTTATTCAGCAAAAAATAATGAATACCTAGTCCATGCCATTGACAGAATTGAAGGAGACAGAAACACCATTGTTGTCTTTACTCTGGGCCAGCACTTTAGGTTTTTCCCCATTGATGTCTTCACCCGACGAGCCATCAATGTCCACAATGCCATTGAACATCTATTCCAGAGAAGCCCAGAAACAAGAGTTATCTTCAAGGCTGAAAATACTAGGGAAATTAATATTTATTCTGAGTTATTTAGTGATTTTCATGGCTATATTCAGTCTCTGGTTTTGAAAGACATCTTCCAAGATCTCAATGTGGCTGTCATTGATGCCTGGGATACAAATATTGCCTATGGCACCAATAATGTCCACCCACCTGAATATGTAGTTGAGAATCAGATTAACACATTCTTTTTTTTTTATGGGGCAATGAGGGTTAAGTGAGTTGCCCAGGATCACACAGCTAGTAAGTGTCATGTGTCTGAGGCTGGATTTGAACTCAGGTCCTCCCGAATCCAGGGCTAGAGCTTTATCCACTGTACCATCTAACTGCCCCCAGATTAACACATTCTTAAACTATATTTGTTAGAAAACAGATCAAGGGGGCAGCTAGGTGGCGCAGTGGATAGAACACCGGCCCTGGAGTCAGGAGTACCTGAGTTCAAATGTGGCCTCAGACACTTAACACTTAGTAGCTGTGTGACCCTGGGCAAGTCACTTAACCCCAATAGCCTCACTAAAAAAAAAAAAAAAAAAGAAAACAGATCAAGTCCCAGTTATCCTTGAGCAAATTATATCTGCTATTGTTATCAATGTCATGTCAAGCCAGCCAACATTTTACCACTTAAGAACTCACTTCAAGTCAGTTAGGTAGAATTAAAATAGGGAAATAATAATATTTTTAAAAATGAATTTCCCTTGACACAGAGAAATTATTCCTTGTGATTTTTCAAGGTTTTATTCAGTGCTTGTCACATGTTCATTCTCACTACATTATAAACCTTATGATCCTCTAATATCTCCTTACTACCCAAAGTAGTTCTTACTCATTCAATAACTCAGCACTCAATTTGAGATAGAGGTATTTGGAATATTGCTTAAACACTAAAACAACTGTTTAGGACTCCATAATGGAGTAAGCATAAAAGAGGACCCCTAGAAAGTATACTTTGATAAAGGGATGGTATCATTTTTTTTAACTCTCTTAGTTCCTCACACAATACTCTGTACACAACAGGTTTTCAACAAATATTTTAATGAATGTCTGAGAAGAATAGATTTTCCTAGGTAGCCAACTTTGTTATCTTCTTGCCTGGATTTTTGCTCAGATCATTCTTTCTCCATTGCAGTTGCCAATTACCTAAAAAGATAAAAAGTAACTGGGTCAAACTATGTCAGTAACTTACCAGAAACACCTTGGAGTGATCTGCATTTAAATGCACAAAGAGAATAAAGATGAAATTTAGGATTGAGAGGGAAAGGGGTACTAAAAAGGGAACAGGAAAGAAAGAAAAAAAGTTGGGATGAGTTATTGAAAACATTTTATCTGATATTTTTAAAAGAAATTGAAAGCAGAAGGAAGGTAAGAGAAGAACATAAATTTAATGAATGGACATGGGGAAAAGAATGAAGAGGAAGGCTGATGAAAAGGCTGTCTATGCAGAGTAGATGATGCTGTTTTAGCATAGGTAGGCATGGCACCTGACTCCTAGGCAGCCAGATGCCACAGTGGATAGATCACATGACTTTGAGTTAGGAAAACCTGAGTACAAATCTTGTCTGAAACTCTTAGTAATGGTTTCACCTTGGGTAAGTCAGTTGACCTTTCTTTCTTCCAGTTTCCCTATCTGTAAAATGGGAATATGGGAATGATAATAGTAAAATCTACTTCACAGGGCCATTGTGAGGATCAAATGGGTCAATACATCTAAAATGCTTTGCAAATCCTAAAGCAGTATATAAATTCTAGTTATTATCATAATCATCATCATTATTATTAATTATCTCTTCTCTGGGATGAGATTGGCTCACTCATCCACCTGCACTGATGCTGCCAGTTAGATTGTTTTCTCAATGAAGGTGGGCACACTATTACAAATCATTTGCAAAGTCCTTCAAGAAATCATGGTAGGAAAAATACACTCCTAATACTCACATCTATAGCTATTCAGCTCCCACCATAAAGACAGGATGACACCATTAACTATTTTTTTTTTGCGGGGCAATCTAGGTTAAGTGACTTTCCCAGGGTCACACAGCTAGTAAGTCTCAAATGTCTGAGGTCAGATTTGAACTCAGGTCCTCCTGAATCCAGGGCTTGTGCTTTATCCACTGCGCCACATAGCTGCCCCAATACCATTAACTCTTAATCTTGTAGTAAATCATTTACTAAACAGAAGGTAAAACAGATATGATTAAAATATTATATCATGCTAATAAACCTGGGACACATTCTCCCACCAGTGCACAAAATGTGCATGAAAGAAAATGGACACAAATTTGCAAAATCATAGCATGGAGGCACATGAGTAGGGAACACATATACCTGGAGCAACATGCAACTTTGAACTGTGACCCTTGATCTCCCTGGTCTACCTCAGAGATGGTCTGTACCAGAAGTCACTGAGAAACCAAACTATTCATCTTTTTGCCCTTTCCATTCTCTTGAAGGATGGGGCCATTTCTCTGTTGGATACTACATTCAGGTTGCTGTCTTTCTGGACCCATCATTTTTTGGGGGGGCAGGACTGCTTGAATATTGTGTACATGTACCTCCTCTTCTGGACTACAACAGAAGTATTAAGTTCATTCTACACATAACTCTAAACCAAGAATGAAGAGATTTTTCAGCTCCATCACCTTGGCTGAGCTCAAGAGGCTACATTATACATTTTTTAAATTTAGAATTTTCCCCCCAAATTACATGTAAAAACAAAATTTGACATCAATTTAAAAAAATTTCATGTTTCAAATTCTGTTCCTCCCTCTCTACACTGCCCCCCCAAACTCAAGCAATTCAATATATGTTATACATGAGTAGTCATGCAAAACATGAGTAGTCATGCAAAAAGAAAACAGACAAAAACAAAACTTCAGATAAAGGGACTCACAAAAAAATTATGCTTCAGTCTCTATTCAGATACCATCAGTTCTTTCTCTGAAGATGGATTCTATTTTTCATAAGTCCTTCAGATTTGTTTTGGATCACTGCGTTGTTCAAAATAACTAAGTCATTCACAGCAGATCATCTTACAATATTGCTGTTATTTTGTATACAGTATATTTCTCTCTGAATCAGCTCATATAGGTCTTTCCAACACTATGCATTTCTAACAAAAAGCTGAAACTCTAAATCTGGGAACTTCAGAGCTTTTTAAAAGTTTACTCCTTTGACTAAGATCTGAGATAGCATTATACTCATTTGCAAAAAGTATTTCCCTTAAGCCCAGGATCTGCAGAGCTTTTCCTGATCTATTCCCTTGATTGGGTTTCTACTTTTTAGGCAGTAGATAGCAGCACAGAGAAATGTCAAATATAAATTTCTTCTCAATAAGCTCTTACAAGCAGCAAAGCTTTTCCTCCACTCAGATATTCCAAGAGCAAATGGCATTGTAGACTCTGAGGTCTTCTAGTTATGTAGTTATGAGGTTGTTTCTTAGACGCAGCTCTGAAGTTTCTTCTCATACCCATTTTGGAACTCTGATTTTCACTAATCTACTGATCTAAAATAGGATCTCTTGTGGAAAGGAACTCATCTCTATCTCATGGTAAGAAGCCAAAAATCTGCATTTTAGTCAGCCAAACTATACATAGGAAATACGTGGTGATTTTGTAGACACCAAATAATTTCAGGTATCAGGGTTTCCCAGTACTCAGTCTTAAAGTTCTTATTTCATTCATTAGATGCTTGGAAATCTGACACTTCTGTCATTTTTTCTCACTGTCTTCTCTTTGCGTGGATACCTTTTCTGTGTTGCTCACATGAATGATTTTATTTTTACCCATTTTAATCAAGAAAATGATACTCAATCAGAAAGGGTACCACCTTAATACTGTGATTCCTTGACCCTATGAAAGGAGTTCATAGTGAATAGAAAATTTCATACTAACCATTATTTGTCACTGCTCCAGTTGCTCTTAGTCTGAAACTTGCACTTATAATAGTTGGAAGTTTCTATCCAAGAATAGATATTACAAGTTCCTTGGTCCCATTCTGTAACCTAGCCAAAGTTGGAAATCAGGTCAGAAGAAGCAAAAATATAAGAACTCCACAGAAACTCTTAACTTCTCATTTCAGCCAACTTCTTCAACTTCCTCTCCTATCAAACCATTTTATCAAAGTTATTACCAAAGAGCAAAATGCTATATGGTTGAAGGTTCTCCTTTTTGCCTGCCCAAACACAGAAATGTAAAGAGCTGTTTATGTACCTAGAACATATCCAAATATGCCACTTGAACTATTATTTGGGTGCCAGGTCCCATGTGTCAAAAATAAACTATCCAGGCTTGTGAAAAGATAACTCTAAGATCATAAATTTTGATCTGGAAGACACCATAAAGGTCACCTACTATATACTCCTAATTTTATAGATGAAGAAATAGAGATTCAGAGAAGTTAAAAAGTCACATGGATCTTAAGGAAGAACCAACATTCAAACCTATATCCTCTGACCCTAAATCCAGTCAACCTGTCAAAATGGCAATGTGTCTTGAAGACAATTCAATATAGTCCAAAGGGCATTTATTAAGTCCCTACCATTCCTAAGGCATTGGTACCAAGCACCAAGGATAGAAGTACAATAGGGGACAGCAATGATGACCAAAAATCTCCAAAACCTTATCAAAGTCATAGGTGTTTGTCACTATTTTATCCCTCCATTTTTGGTCATAACGTCATCCTTTATGGACTTGTGAAAATATATCTCATCCATATGGGGCATGTAAGCGGGCAAAACTTTTTTCAGTATGACTTCAAAACCCTATAAAGCATCCAGGTGGTGTAGTGAATAAAACACTCAGCCTGGAGTCAGGAAGACCTGAGTTCATATTTGTTCTCAGACACTTACTAACCCTGGGCAAGTCACTTATCCTATATTTGCCTCAGTTTCCTCAACAGTAAAATGGCAATAATAAATAACACATCTTACAGAGTTGCTGTGAGAATAAAATAATATTTGGAAAGCTTTGCATAGCATTTGGCAGATAGTAGACACTATATAATTGTAGATAGTAGTCTCTTTATAATTTACTTAAGTCCCCCAATCCCCCATACAACCTCAAGGAAACAATGTAATAGTCACATAAAAAGTGAAAGATATCAAAGTATTCTGAAAAACAGTGAAGGTCTCAGCAAAGAACTATTCCCCAGACTGCTTTTTGCCCATCACCACCAACCTAACAGGCTTCCATTTTGTGTTTTTGCTGTGGTAGTTTCTGTCACTTTCCCCTAGGCATTAACTTAGTCTAATCACCACATCCTTATACCTTAATATGAATAGAACATTGAGCTGACCTAGTCCCATTTCTAGAAGGTATGTGATATGGGTGAAAAACCAGCAGTATGGAGCCAATCTTCCATGCTGAGAGTTGTGAAGTATAAACCCTAATGCAGTGGTTCTCCTTTTCAAGAATTTTCATACATCAAGAAACAAGCCAGATATTTCTACCTTTTCTTGCAGAGGAGCCTTGAAGTTGTATAACATCTGTAGTCTGGATAGGATTAAATGCCACAGCATAGGTTGAGGGAAGATCAAGTTGTGTGGAAGCCTGATGCAATGCTACTTGATCAAGAGACAAGGGGGGCAGATGGCAGGAGGGCCAAAGAAAAAGACTAGGGATAAGTCCTGCCTCTAAGCAGGAAAATCATCAGTACATAAAGAAAAAAAATAAGGAAATAAGGAAAAAATAAGGGAAATTCAAAACAAAATGAAGAAATCATGTATTCTGATAGTGACCTGAAAATTCCATTTAAAAAAAAAAGCTAGAAGGCAAATTATATGAGACTTCCCAACAATGGAACAACAAGAACTTCTGTAATGGTTCAAAATAGAAATAAAATTTTAAAAAGGAAATTAAGACTGAAATTAAGGCGGAAATCAGAGCTCTCAGAATAAATTAATAAGGCACCTTATAGAATAGTCAGTTTAAAACACAGAAAGTATTACAATAACAGCTGACATTTCTATAATACTTTAAGGTTTGCAAATTGCTTCACATATATTATTTCATTTGATCCTCACAATAACCCTATGAAATAAGTGCTACTATTATCTACATTTAAAATAAAATTTAATAAACATTTTTATTTAAACTTTTGAATTCCAAATTCTATCCCTTCCTCCCTCCTCTCCCCTCCCCATCCATGAAGCAGTAAGCAATCAGATATAGTTTATACATGTGCAATTATGTAAAACATTACCATATTAGTGCTTTTGTATAAAAAAAAACTAAAAGAAAAAAATTGAAAGAAAGAAATTGAAAAATAGCATGCTTCAGTCTGTGTTTAATCAATATCAGTTCTTTCTTTTGAGGTGCATAGTATTGTGGTAAAAATTATTTGTGGTAAAGATTAATATTGCAGTTTTTAGCTGACTCATTTTGGGGGGGCCACACCTGGCCCACCCCGAGGTTATGTATGCTGCTGAGGTCAGAAGGAGAACTCTCCATAAGCAGTTTTAGAAGGACCTCCCCTTTTCAGGGAGGAAAGATTAAATGCTCCCTGAAGGGAGTCAGAGGGTTCTTCAGGAATGCTACACTTCTTCAGGAATGCTAGCAGTCTGGCAAGCTCTCTCCCCTTCTGGTGGTGCAAGTTCTCTTGGTCTTGGGCCCTTGCAGTGGTGGAGTGAGTTCTCAGTCACGGGCAGCTATTTTCCCCGGTGGCACGAGCAACTGTAGACTGTCCAGGTGTGGGTGAGTTAATTATGGAAAACCCTAAATTCCTTTGAACTAGCTTAATTAGAAATGGTCTGAGGATTGAATAGGTTAAGTTTAGAGTTAAGAGTATTTATCTGTATTTCTTTTTTTCCTATTTCCTTGTCTTTGATTTTTATAGGGTTCACCTTTGTTGTTTAATTAATTCCCAAGTAATAAAATCTGATCCTTTTGAGAATTAAAACTTAGAGGCTCTTTTTTTATTGGCCTGGGAGAAATATCTAAAAGGGGCAGTTCAGAGGGGAGGGTGAACCTAAAAGTTCCATCAAATTTCCAGGACCCCAATATTAAGGTGAGTCACCCAAATAACACTCCATATATCAAATTTTGGCCCTCACAGTTTGTTTCATCATTAGTCCTTTGGGATTGTCTTAGATCATCATATTGCTGGGAATAGTTAAGTCATTCACAGTTCTTCATTGAACAATACATACACACACACACACATATATATTTGCAGGGCAATGAGGATTAAGTGACTTGCCCAGGGTCACACAGCTAGTAACTGTTAGGTATCTAAGGCTGGATTTGAACTCAGGTCCTCCTGAATCCAAGGCCAGTGCTTTATCCACTGTGTCACCTAGCTGCCCCTCCACTGAACAATATTGCTGTCACTGCACAATGTTCTCCTGAATCTGCTCACTTCACTATAAGTCTTATAGTTACATATATATATATATATATATAGTTATATATAAGTTTATATAAGTCTTTCCAGACCTTTCTGATATCATCCTGCTTGTCATTTCTTATAGCCCAATAATATCCCATTACAATCATATGTCATAACTCATTCAGCTCTTCCTCAATTGATGGTCATCTTCTAAATTTCTAATTCTTAGCCTTATTCACTTTCTAATCAAAATTCCAAATTGCACTCCAAAATTATCGGTCAAATTCATAGCTCTACAAAAAGTTCATAACTCTGCCTGTCTTTCCACAACTCTTCTAACACTAAAAATTATAAAAATTGTATCATCTTTACAATTTTTAGGGAGAAAGTAAAATCTTATAATTATTTTTATTTGAATTCATATTATTATTATTTATTTGAAGCATTCTTTCATGTGAGAATTGTTTATATTCTTTGACTTATCCTTTGAGAATTGATTTTAGGTGATATATATGGGGCAGTGAGGTGATGTAGTGGATAGAACACTGTACCTGGAGTCAGGAGGACTTGAATTCAAATCTGTCCTTAAATACTTGACAGTTATTAGCTGTGTGACCCTGGGCAAGTCACTTAATCCTGATTGCCTCAAACATCCAGAGCCATCTCCAGCCATCCTAGTGTATATCTTGCTACTGGACTGGAATACTATAGAGGAGAGAATGAGCCTGGTGATTTTGTACAGCCTTTTCTAACCTAAATTCAATACACTGCAAGTCATAACATCATGGTTCTCTTTGAGGATGAAGGACAAACAATCTACAGTGATATATGCATATTGTGATTATACATCTATATGTAGTGATATACACACATGTACATATAGGTACACATGTGTATATACATGCATACACACACGCATATATACATATATACATGTATAAATCTTGGTTATCAACTATTTATCAACAATATGATATATTGAATGCAAAATTTTCTTAATGAAGTTTTCCCTTTTTTGCCATTGCATTGATTTTGTTCATGCAAAAACTTTTCAAATTTATGTAGTTGAAATTATCTATTTTATCTTTAGTGATTGACAGTTAGGTGGCACAGGGGATAGATCACTGGTGCTGGAGTCAAGAGGATATGAATTCAAATTTGGCCTTAGATGCTTGACAGTTACTAGCTGTGTGACCCTGGGCAAGTCACTTAATCCTGATTGCCTCAAACCTCCAGGGCCATATCCTGTCATCCTGATCTCTGTCTTGCCACTGAACCCAGATGACTCTGGAGAGGAGAGTGAGGCTGGTGACTTTTCACAGCCCTCCCTCACTTAAATACAATTCACTGCAATTCATGACATTACCTCCTGATGTCATGGTCTTTTTTGAGAATGAAGGACAAACAATAACAACAGTCTTTAGTGATCACCTTTGTCTCTTGTCTGAGAAAAAAATTCCCTTTTTTTTTTTTTTTTTTTTTTTTTTGGTGAGGCAATTGGGGTTAAGTGACTTGCCCAGGGTCACACAACTAGTAAGTGTTAAGTGTCTGAGGCCGGATTTGAACTCAGGTCCTCCTAAATCCAGGGATGGTGCTCTATCCACTGCACCACCTAGCTGCCCCCCCCCTTCTAACCTTATATGAAAGGTACCTGAGAAGCCTGGTTCTCCTTTAATTTCTAGAAAAGTGATCCATTTTGAGCTTATTATAGTGTATTGTATAATATATTAGTTTAATCCTAATTTCTGCCAAACTACTTTCCAATTTTCCTAGCAGTTTGTGACAAATAGGGAGATTTTCTCCAAGGTAATTATGCTTGCTTTCATGTTGTAACTAAGTTATTGAGCTTAATAGTTTCTGATTCTTTCTGATCTATTTTTCCACTGATTTACTTTTAAATTTTTATCCAGTACCAAATGATTTTTGAAAACTACTGCTACTGTTATAATTTAATGTATGAAAATGCTATTACTAGGGGGACTTGTTAATGACACAAGAAATAAAAGTAATCATAGAAGGCAATATGGATAATTTTTATTACATTAAATTAAAAAGATTTCATGAACAAAATCAAAGCATTTTAAATTGTAAGGGAAGTAGTTAATTGGGGCAAATGTTTCCACCAACTATTTTTCATTAAGGGCTGATATCAATGAATCAACAAGCACTTATTAAATACTTCCTATGTGTTAGGAACTGTGATAATCACTGTAGATACAAAGAAAGCATAAACAAAACAAAAACCAGTCACTGCCCTCAAGGAGCTTACATTTTAATGATTGAGATAAAATGTAAATACCAAGGTATATTGTAGATAATGAAATTAAGCAACTTTCAGGATCCCCCCACCTTACTCCTCAGATTGGCAAAGATGGCAAAATAAGAAGTTGACAACTATTGGAGAGACTACAGGGAAACAGATACATTAATACTATTTGTGAATCTGGAAATTGGTCTAGCCATTCTGGAAAGTAATTTCAAACTCTATCTCAAGAGTCACTAAACTATACCTCCTTACCCTTTGACCCAGTGTTACCACTACTAGGAATATATCCCAAAGAGATCAAAGAAAAAGATAAACATATATGCATATATGTATATATACATATACACATTTGTGTATATGTATTTAAATACATGTATATTATCTCCTTAGTTTTTTTTTTTTTTGGTACCAAAAACCTAAAGAGATACCAGCTTATTAGGGAATGGCTAAATAAATTATTGTATATAAATATAATAAAATATTATTGATTCATAAGAAAAACTGAGATGGACAGTTTCAGAGGAAACTGGGAAGACCTCTATGAAATATTGCAGAGTGAAACAAGCAGAACTAGGAGAACAACTTATACAACAATATTATGCAGAAAAAACAACATTGAAAGCCTTTAGAACCCTGATCAATTAAAACAATAATTATGATTCCAGAGAATCAAAGATGAAGTATACTACTCATACATCATCTTTGGTGATAGGTAGTAGACAAAAAAACAGAAACAAGATATACAGTTTGGTATATGTCCAAAATAGAATTTGTTTTTTGTTTTTGTTTTTCCTACTATACTTATTTTTTATAAGGGTTTTCTTTATCTTTTATTTTCTTTTTGATTCTTCACTGGGAGGGATGGGGAAAAGATAAATGTTTGTTAAGAAAAATGATTAAAATTGGGGGGAAATAAAGAAAAAATGTCACTGACCTCAAGAGACTTATATTTAAGGGGGCAAAATAATATATAAATAACTAGGTGCATGCAAAATATGTACAGAGTAAATTAGAAATAACTTTAGAAGGAAAGGCTCTAGTGCCTTACAAGGGGCATGGAGAACTGCTGAAAATCTTCTTACAGAAGGCATTTGAGCTGAGTCTTGAATGAAGACAGATATAATAAGAGGTGGCAACAAGGAGAGCATTCCAGACATGGAAGAAAGTTAATGAAAAGTCAAGGGTCATGTAAAAGCAACAAGTAGGCTAATATGGCAGGATTTTAGAATGTGTAGAAGGGAATAAAATATAAACAGACTGGAAATGTAAAGAACTAACAAGAAGACATAAAATCATGCTATATAAGCCCCTTGGAGGTATGACTACAATGCCTTTTCATACCTTCTATGGCTTGAAAGGAGAAAATCCCTTAAAGACCAAAGTGCAGACCTGAATAGCTTTGTGGATGTCAGGCTTAAGGAAACTACATTTAATGGAGAGAACATAATACTACCAAATGTCCTGCTGAAGGAACAAGCTTGGGAAGATCTACAGATCCCAGGCTTAAGAGAGTAGGAGACACAGTTTCCTACACATCTATGCCTGAAAATAAAGCTATGAGGAAGGTTTTAAAGTAATCATTGATCCCATTTTTGCAGATGAGGAGAGACCCAGAGAAATTGTGGCTTGTCCCAAAGTACAGATAGTGTATATATATATATATGTGTGTGTGTGTGTGTGTATGTATATGTATATGTATATATATGTATGTGTATATATATATATGTGTGTGTGTGTGTGGATGTAGATGTATATATATGTATATGTGTGTGTATATATACACACACATGCATGTATACACATACATACATGCATATATATATATATATATATAGGTACATACACACACACACATTCAAACCCAAGTAATTCTGATTCCAGATTCATTGCTTTTTCCACTATTCCATATAACTTCTCTTAATTTGGTTTGGTGAGGGTGTCTTTGCCTTTCTAGGACCTGCTTACCAACCCGAGCACACTATTATATGGGCCTCCTTTGCCTTTGGAAGAATGGTTTTTCTTCCAAATGATCTTTCAGAGATCATTGACCTAGCTTTTCTGATATTTTTGCAAGGACCTTTGAGATAATTAATTTTCCTTCATTAGAGATCCCTTTGCCTCCAGGTATTCTTTAAAGCCTTTCTTAATACTGTCTACATTGAAAGTAAATACCTTTCTCTTCTGCCATTCTTGTCAATCAGTTGAAGATACATTTGGAATAATTTGAAACTACTTCAGTGACTGATTGTATGTAGTAATCAGGTATAAATGAATGTCATTTGGAGTGGCCCAGTGATCTGCTTTGTTCCTGTGCTATTTTGTTTTTATGGAGGACTTGGATAAAGTCACGGGTTATGTACTTGTTATATCTGAAGATAGTATAGACATGTTTTGCTGGGTGCTTGGCTTGAGTTGCTGATAGAAAAAGTATGAATTTCTTATATGACATGACATGACTCATAGTTCCAGAAGTGCTTCATCCTCCCATTTAAGTTTACTTCTATTTTTATTATCCTCAGTGGAAATCAGAAAACACTCTCAAAATAATATTTCATAGGCTTAAAATAGCATTGTATTTTCTATTAGCTTTACTTAGAGATTTTTTAAACCTTTATCATTCAAATTTCTACTCTGTGAGTGCCATCTTCTCATCATATGAATAACAAATTCATTCAAGGAACTTTGGAATTATTCCTTCAGATGTGGTTCTCTGTGGCTATGGAACATATCTGGTAAGTCTGTTACATCTGTAGAGATTGATCCCCAGTGTTTTTCTGCATATGTCCCTTAGCAGATATAATTTAAGAACATGTTAATCTGATTTCCAACCACATGGTTGGGTGGATGCACATTGTTTGTGCCATATGCAATAGTCATGTCCCAGGCATCAATGACACCTACATTGAGGTCTTGGAAAATGTCCTTCATAATAAGATATTGAATGTAGCCATGAAAGTCTCCAAATCTCTCAGTCTCAATGTACATCTCCCTTATGTTTTCAGCTTTGAGGATGACTTTGGTATCTGGGCTTCTCAAGAATAATCGCTCGATGGCCCTTCGGACATTGATGACCCTTCGTATGAAGATATCAATGGGGAAGGGTCTGAAATGTTGTCCCAAGGTAATGATAATGGCTGTGTTTTTGTCTCCTGATATTCTGTCAATTTCACGAGTAACATACTCATCATCTTTCATTGAGAAAAGCTTTTCAGTTACAAATGGATGTCCATGTTTTTTCCACTGAATATGAATATGTCTTTCCATATCCACAAGTACATATTTTTTAAAATTTCCATTTCCATGATGATCAAAAAATTTCAGGTCTGATGAAAAATAAATGGATATAAATATAAATATATATGTATACATGTATGTATCAGAGAAAGAAAAGATCTGTAACATTTTTCAAAACTTGATCAACTATATATGCTGATCCTCAAAAACTTGACTAGTAAGAGAATCATTCCTAACCATCAAAGACAGAACAATCTTACAGGGCACTAAAAAGTACATTAAAGTCTAATTCAATTTCTTTATAATTTATACATGAGAAAATATATTTATGAACTATGTAAAGGTATATTTCTATAGTTTCTATTTGTATATATTTATTTGTAAGTCCAAAATAAAATGTAAATAAGTACTACATTAAACAACATGAAATTCAGCTTTAATTTAAAAATTAATATAGGAGAGAGACATACTTTTCATAATACTAGGGAAGTAGAGTATCCACTGACGCAGTGTTGAATCTCCCATGAGATAAATAAGTTTTCCCTTCAAGCAATCACTGATTATATTCATAGCATTAAATTGAGTAAGTTTACATGATGTTGGAATCCATCTTCCTTGAAAGGTATAACCACTGGGAATGGGGATCTTCATTCCAAAATGGCATTTTTCTCCCTCCATTTCAGTGCCTGTTAAAAGAAATATCGATTCACACAAAATAACAAACAATATACTTTATACAATTAGAAAAAATGATAGTTAATAGCCAGCATTTATGTAGCTCTTTAAGGTTTGCAAAACACTTTATGAATATTATCTTATTTGATCCTCATAACAACCGTGGGAGGCAGGTCCTACATATTTTACACACACACACACACACACATAGTGAGAATCAGAGCACCACCACCCTGGTGAGAGGGACATTGTGAGAATCAGAGCACCCCCCTGAAAAGAAAACATGTGACTCTGTCCAGAAGCTGTCTGGCCTCTGGAAGTTACCGCCTGTAAGTCTTATCTATCAATACTATCAGCCAATTAGCTTGGAGCTGTGTGTGTAGGGGCTGCGCCTGGGTGGGCCTGCAGAGGGCTTCAGCTCCAGTGAAGGGGAGAGAAGGGCCTTTTCCTTTCCTTTGGAGGTGTTGAGAAGAGCAGCTTCAGGTGCAGGGAGCGAAGTTTCTTTTCTTTCTTTCTCCATGTGTTTCTCTTTGCTAACCCTTAATATGCTTTAATAAATGCTTAATGCCCAAAGACTGGTGATAAAAATTTAAGGCTACCACACATTAGATTTTTTAGACATCACAGTTGGAATTTTAGGCTCCACTGCATATGTGTGTGTGTGTGTACATCCATACAGATATATACACAAATATGTTTGTATGCATATATATGTGTATGTATATGTGTAGGTATAGGTATGTGTGTGTCTATATCTATGTCTGTGTCTATGTCTATATGTCTGTCTATATCTATATCTGTGTATTCACACATATGAAATATGTGTATATACCTATGTGTATGTTCATATATTTGCATATATACACATATACATGGTACACATATAAAAAACAAGGTGTAATATCAAGTGGAATATTTTTTGCACATTATATACAAACACACACACACACACACACACACATATATATATATATATATATATATATATACACTAGCACAAACATATGTTTATACATATACACCCTTACAATCTAGATTCTGACCTTATCATTCCACCAACATCGCTCTCTCCAGTTGATGCTGATGTCTTAGTTTCCACATCCAATAGACTTTTATTAATTCTCATTCTCCTTGACCTCTCCATAGCTTTTTTTAAAAGTTTTTTTGTTATTGTTGTTGTTATTGTTGTTGTTGTTGTTGTTTTTTGGTGAGGCAATTGGGGTTAAGTGACTTTCCTAGGGTCACACAGCTAGTAAGTATTAAGTGTCTGAGGCCAGATTTGTACTCAGGTCCTCTTGACTTCAGGGCTGGTGCTCTATCCACTGTGCCACCTAGCTGCCCCTCTCCATAGCTTTTTGATACTGTTGATCAATCTCTCCTTGATATTTCTTCTCTCTAGTTTTTCCCCCAGTTAATTCTCCAGTTCTAGAGTTATAAACTATGATCTAATTAACTTTGCCATTGATTTTTTTCATGGAGTATGCTAAATTCTAATCTCTTATGGCTCAATTCACTATATCTTTAACTTTCCAGACCAAAGTACCTTCTCTGGCCACCACTTCCCAATGTGCATTGTTTTACCTATTAGAATATAAGCTCTTTGAAAGCAAGAGCTACCTTTGCTTTGATATTTGGGTCCTGGGCACTTGGGCCATAATAAGCACTTAATAAATGACTTTTCATTCATATGTGCATCTCATGGACTTTTCTCAGTTCTTATCAATCTTGACCTCTCCTTACCTTTTGACACTATAGAGCACCTTATCCTCTTTTCTCTTCTTCTTTTTCTTATTCCTCTTACGTGTATGACTATTACTCATTATTCTTGGCTGAATCATCTTCCATCTTCCATCTTCTAAGCATAACATAACCTCAACTGGGCCCTTGCTATTACTAGGCACTCTGACTATATTTGCCTTATTAACACACTACCCTAATCTCCACAGTGGCTTTTCTAAAACTTTTCATCCTTTTTCAAACTTCCCATGGTTCCACCTATTCCCTACTCTATCAGCTGAATATCTTGAATTTAATTTTACAGAAAAAATCGAGGCCATTCTTCACTCTTCTCCATTCTTCCTCATCTCTTATCGGTCAGATGTCTTTTGTCATTATCTTCTCCTTCACCTTCGTCTCACATGATAAGGTGGCCTTATTCCTTACTGAGGCTAATCCCTATATATGTTCAAATAATTCCATTCCATTTGATTTCCTTCAACATTCCACACCTTTTTGTCATTTCTACTTTCACTTATTTTCAATCTTTCCCTCAAACTGGCTCATTTCCTACTTCCTACAGACATGCCAATGTCTCCCTTGTGAGAAAGTAATTATTTATGATCCATTTCTTAGGGGGAGCCATAGATCAGTTTGTCCTTTCTCCTCTCCCCGCCCCTCCAGAAAGACCAGTTCTTGAGGAACTTCAACAGATCATGTCTGGGAAAAACACAGGGGAACAAAGAAATGGAGATTGATTCTTTTGTACAGCTCAGTGAACTGATGGGATCCAACCACATCTAGATACTGGACTTCATCTTTGCCACCTTTACTGGAGAGTCTTTTACATACTTTCCCCTTATGTTTTGAGTAATTTTCCTAAAGGGCAGGTCTTATAACATTCCTCACTCCCACTCAGTAAACTCCATTAGTTTCCTATTGCTTCCAGAAGCAAATTCAAAATATTCTGTTTAGTATTCAAAACCCTTCATAATATTGCTCATTTCTACCTTTCTAGTCTTCTTGCATATTATTCCCCAACACACACTCTTCTATCCAATGATACTGGCTTCCTGGATGTTCCATGACAAAGAAACTCCATCTCTCAGCTCTGGGAAGTCTCTCTGCCAGTCCCCATGTGTGGAATGTTCTCCCTCCTCTGTTCCAACTACTGAACTCTCTGACTTCCTTTAAGTTCCAATTAAAATCCTACCTCCTACAGGAACCCTTCCACAGCCCCTCTTAATTCCAGTACCTTCCTTCTGTTAATTATTTCCTACTTCTCCTGTATATAGCTTGCCTTGTATATATTTGTTTGCATGTTGTCCCCCTCCCCCATTATATTGTAAGATTTTTGACAACAGGGACTGTCTTTTACCTCTTTTTATATCCCCAGTGTTTATCACAGAGTCTAGTACATAGTAGGCACCTAATAAATGTTTATTGATTAATCAATTAAACATTTACATTTTCTAGACTCTATCTTGGGCCTTCTCTTCTCTCTCTATCCATTCTCTCCTTTGGTGATTTCATTAGTTCCCAAGGGTTCAGTTATCATCTCTATGTTCATGGTTTCCAAATATACACAGTAATCCTTAATATACTTCTTGAACTACAGTCCCACATTGCCAGCTGTCTACTGGATATCTCCTACCATATATCCCATAGGCAGCTCAAACTCAGAATGTCCAAAATGGAACTTTATGTCTTTGCCCTATATTTCTCACTCTCTTCTCACCTCTGCTTCTCTCTCTCTCTCTCTCTCTCTCTCTCTCTCTCTCTCTCTCTCTCTCTCTCTCTCTCTTTTTCAGGGCAATGAGGGTTAAGAGACTTGTGCAGGGTCACACAGCTAGTAAATGTCAAGTGTCTGAGGCTGGATTTGAACTCAGGTCTTCCTGAATCCAAGGCTTTATCCACTGCACCACCTAGCTGCCCCCCTTCACCTCTGTCTCTTAAAAGTCTTAGCTTCAGGACTTAGCTTAGGTACTACCTTCCAGGTGAAGCCATTTTTGATCCCTTGAAAGCATCAATGTTCTCTCCCTCCTCAAATTATCTTATATGTACTTATCTGTGTACATAATATATCTCTTTAGTGGATGCTGTTAACTCATGTAAGACAGAGACGTAGCTTTTTAAAAAAATGTCTTTGTATTTCCAGCATCTATTAACACACAAAATGCTTATTAAAGGTTTGTTTTTGTTGTTTTTAATTTTATATGTCACAAACATAAGTGACTAATGCAAAATAATATATAAGTACATAAGAGATATGCCTACAAAGTTCTATATGAAATCTGAAGAAGGAAAGATCATTCATGACTGGTTGGAGGAGTTGACATAGTATTTTAACAGTTTGAAAGTGAGGCTAGTACAGGAGGCATTGCAAGCTTAAGGAAAGTTATGAGCTTACAGAAGGGAAAACATAGTTCTTACATAGGGGAGAATGATGTGACTAAATCATAGGTAAATTGGAAAGGCAGTGTGACATTGTTTCCTATAGCAAGGTGCAATCTGGTTGTTCATGATCTTGCTGGAAGGGTTTGCAACAGAACAATAACATGGAGTAATCTATGTATAAAACAAATCTGGCAATTCTGAGAAACATGGATTGGAGGGAGATTTTATGCAAGTAGGTGTATTAGTGGGTTATTGAAATTTACCAGGAAGGATAGGAGTATCAGAATTAGGAAGGGAAGTGTAAAAGAGAAAAGTAGACAGACACAGATCAGATTAAAGAGGTAAATTGTATAGAAGATAACCAATGGGGACAAAGCCAAAATGGCAGAGTAAAGGCAGTGACTTGCCTGAGATCTCCCTAAGACCCTTCCAAATACCTTCAAATAATGCCATAAGATAATTCCTGAAGCAGCAAAACCCACAAAATGACAGGGTGAAATAATTTTCCAGCCAAAAGCAACTCAAAATGTTGGCAAGAAAAGTCTGTAGTGAAGCTGGCTAGGCAGAGCCAAGATGGTGGAGAGATGCCAGAAAGTTGCTTGAGTTCTCCCAAGTTTCTCTCACAAACAACATTTAATCAAGCCTCTAAATGGATTCTGAAACTACAACCTACAAAACTAGAACCTACAAAAAAACAAAGAGACAATCTTCTAAAGTGAAATAATTTGGAAGACATAAAGAAATATCAGTCTCAATCAGGCAAGGGGGGAAGCACAGCACAGGTCACAGCACAGCACTGCATTGAAGGGGTCTGGGCAAGTCAGCAGGAAGCTCTTGGCCATATTGGAGCAACTGAGGCCCCTTGATCCTGGATCAGCAAGGTGGTCACACAGCAGGCAAGTGATGAGATCACCAGCATCAGCTGAGAGGGCAGGCTGCCAGCTGGAGGGCCACCCACAGGATGGGCACGACCAGGCCAAGCCATCCCAGTGCACCAGGAGCAAGCACAGGGAGCAAGCCCAGGGTGGAGAGAAATCCACAAGCCATAGAGACCTCAGAGTAGAAAGCCTCTACACCCCAGCACAAGAAGTATGAAACAATCACCCTTGTGCCCAGGAGCAGACCTCACCTTTAAAAAAATAAGCTTCAATACGAGTAAGAAACAGAAGAGGGCTCTTATCATTGAGAGCTTCTGTGTGGATAGGGAAGAGCAAAACAGAAATTCAGATGAGGACAATACTCTCAAATCACCTACATGTGAAGCCTCAAGAGGGAAAATGACTTGGTCTCAAGACCAAAAAGCCTCCTTGGAAGAGCTCAAAAAGGATTTTCAAAATCAATTGAGAGAGGTAAGAGAAAAAATGGGGAGAGTAATGAAAACAACACAAGAAAATTATGAAAAAAGAATCAGCAGCATGAAAAAGGAAGCACATTGCTTAAAAAAATAAAAAATTCATTTGGAAAAGGAAGTGAAAAAAGCTTACTGAAGAAAACAATGCCTTAAATATTCGAATTGGACAGATGGAAGCTAATGGCTCCGTGAGACACCAGGAATCAGTCAAACAGAATCAAAAGAATGGAAAAATAGAAGAAAATGTGAAATACCTCATCAGAAAGACAACTGACCTGGAAAATAGACACAGGAGAGACAATTTGAGAATTATTAGACTACCTGAAAGCCATGATCAGAAAAAGAGTCTAGACACCATATTCCAGGAAATTATCAAGGAGAACTGCCCTTATATTATAAAATCAGAGGATAAAATCATCATTGAAAGAATTCACTGATCACCTCCTGAAAGAGACCCCAAAAGGAAAACTCCAAGGAATATTGTAGCCAAATTCCAGAATTATCAGGTGAAGGAGAAAATACTCAAAGGAGTCAGAAAGAAGCAATTTAAATATCATGGAGGCACAGTCAGGTTTGCATAGGATAGATGTCTGGAGAAAATTGAATGGGGATAGAAAGGAATATACCTATTTCTCAGTGGTATATGGCACATATTCATAAACTGATCGTGTATTAGGGCACAAAAACCTCATAGTCAAATGTAGAAAGGAAGATATAGTAAATGCATACTTCTCAGATCATGATGCAATAAAAATTACATGTAATAAGGAGCCATGGAAAGATAGATTGAAAATTAATTGGAAACTAAATAATGTAATTCTACAGAATGACTGGCTCAAACAAGAAATGATAGAAACAATCAATAACTTCATCCATGAGAATGAAAGTAATGAGATAACATACCAAAACTTATGGGATGCAGCCAAAACAGTGCTTAGGAGAAATTTTATATCTCTAAATGATTGCATGAATAAAGAGGAGAACAATGAATTTGGCATGAAACTTAAAAAGTGAGAAAAAGAACAAATTAAAACCCCCCTATTAAATACTAAATTAGAAATCCTGAAAATCAAAGGAGAAATTAATAAAATTGAAAACAAGGAAAATATAGAATTAATCAATAAAGCTAAGAGTTGGTTTTATGAAAAAAATAGATAAACCATTGGTTAATTTGATTTAAAAAAAAAGAAAGAAGAAACCCAAATTAACAGTATCAAAAATGAAAGGGGAGATTTCACCACCAACGAAATGGAAATTAAAGCAATAATTAGGAACTATTTTATCCAACTGTATTCACAATCTAAATGAAGTGGATAAATATTTACAAAAATAAAAATTGCCCAGGTTAACTGAAGAGGAAATAAAATCCTTAAATAAAACCATATTAGAAAAAGAAATCGAACAAGCCATTGATGAATTCCCTAAGAAAAAAATCTCCAGGGCCAGACAGGTTTACAAATGAATTCTACCAAACATTTAAATTCCAATATTATACAAATTATTGGGAAAAATAGGTAAAGTAGTGCTATGAAATTCCTTTTATGTCACAAATACCAAAACCAGGCAGAGCCAAAACAGGGAAAGAAAATAACAGACCAATTTCCCTAATGAATATTGATGCTATAATCTAAAATAAGATATTAGCAAGAAGATTACAGTAAGTGATCACCAGGATAATATACTACAACCAGGTGGGATTTATCCCAAGAAGGCAGGGCTAGTTCAACATTAGGAAAACTATCAACATAATCAACCACATCAATAAGAAAATTAACCAAAATCATATGATTATCTCAATAGATGCAGAGAAAGCTTTTGACAAAATACAGCACCCATTCCTAAGAAAAACACTAAAAGCTTAGGAATCAGTGGAGTTTTCCTTAAAATAATAAGCAGTATCTACCTAAAACCATGAGCAAGCATTATATGTAATGGAGGTAAGTCAGAGGCCTTCCCAGTAAGATCAGGGGTGAAACAGTAATGCCCATTATCACCTCTATTATTTAATATTGTACTAAAATGTTAGCTTTAGTGATCAGAGAAGAGAAAGCAATTAAAGGAATTAGAATAGGCAAGGAGGAAACAAAACTATCACTTTTTACAGATGATATGATAGTATACTTAGAGAATCCTAGAGAATCAACTAAAATTTACTTGAAACAATTAACAACTTTAGCAAAGTTGCAGGGAATAAAATGAATCCACATAAATCATAAGCCTTTATATACATGACCAACAAAGTCCAGCAACAAGAGAATGAAAGAGAAATTCCATTTAAAGTAACGGTGTTCAATATAAAATACATGGAAATCTACTTGCCAAGACATGCCCAGGAACTCTATGAACACAATTACAAAACACTTTTCACACAAATCAAATCAGATCTAAATAATTGGAAAAATATTAATAGCTCATGAATAGGCTGAGCTAATTTAATAAAAATTACAATTGGACCTAAATTTATTTATTCAATGCCATACCAATCAGACTACCTAAAATTATTTTATAGGGATAGAAAAAATAACAAATTCATTTGGAAAAACAAAAGGTCAAGAATATCAAGGGAACTAATGAAAAGAAATGCACAGGAAGGTGGGCTAGCTGTACCAAAGCTGAGACTTTACTATAAAGTGGCAGTCATCAAAACTATTTGGTACTAAAAAAACCCAAAAAACCAAAAAAACCCCACTATTTGATACTGGCTAAGAAATAGAGTGGAGGATCAATGGAATAGGTTAGGCACAGAAGATACTGTATTCAATGACTTTAGTAATGTACTATTTGATAAACCCAAAGACTCCAACTTCTGGGATAGGACCTCAGTATTTGACAAAATATGCTGGGAAAACTGGAAGATAGTATGGCAGAAAGTAGGCATAAACCAACAACTTACACCTTATACTAAAATAAGGTCAAAATAGGTACACGATTTAGACATAAAAGGTGATACCATAGGTAAATTAAGAGAGGAAGGAATAGTTTACCTCTCAGATCTTTGGAAAGGAGAACAGTTTATGACCAAACAAGAGATAGAGAATATTGTGAAATGCAAACTGGATGATTTTGATTACATTAAATTAAAAAGACTTTGTACAAACAGAAGCAATGCATCCAAAAATAGAAGGGAGGCAGAAAGCTGAGAATCCAATTTTATAGCCAGTAGTTCTGATAAAGGCTTAATTTATAAAATATATAGGGAACTAAATCAAATTTATAAGAATCCAAATCATTCCCCAATTGAGAAATGGTCAAAGGATATGGACAGGAAGTTTTCTGATGAAGAAATCAAAGCTATCTATTCCCATATGAAAAAATGCTATAAATCACTTTTGATTAGATAAATGCAAATTAAAATAATTCTGAGGTACTACCTGACACTTATCAAATTGGATAATATGACAAAAAAGGAAAAATAATAAATGCGGGAAAAGCTGTGTAAAAATTGGAACACTGATGCATTGTTGGTGGAGCTGTGAACTGACCTAACCATTCTGCAGAACAATTTGAAACTATGCCCAAAGTGCTATAAAGCTGTGCATACCCTTTGACCCAGCAATACCACTATTAAGTCTTTTCCCCAAAGAGATCATAAAAAAGGGGAAAAGACCCACATGTAAAAAAATATTTATAGCTTCTCTTTTTGTAGTGGGAAGGAATTGGAAATTGAGGGGATGCCCATCAATTGGGGAATGGATGAACAAGTTGTGGTACATTAATGCAATGGAATACTATTGTGCTGTAAGAAATGCTGAGCAGGCCGAGTTGAGAGAAACCTGGAAGGACTTCCATGAATTGATGATGAGTGTGATGAGCAGAACCAGGAGAACATTGTACACAGTATCATCAACATTATGTGTTGATCAACTGTGATAGACTTGATTCTTCTCAGCAATACAATGGTGCAACATAGTTCCAAAGGACTCATGAAGGAAAATGCTCTCAATTACAGAAAAAAAGAACTGTGGAATATGGATGCAGATCGAACCATAGTATTTCTTTTGTTTTTGGTGCTCTTTTTCTTTTTGGGGGTTTTCCTTTTTGCTCTGATTCTTCTTTCACAGCATGATTAATGTAGAAATATGTTTAATGTGATTGTACATATATAACCTATATCAGATTACTTGCTGTCTTGGGGAGGGCGGAGGGAAGGAGAAAAATTTGAAACTAGAAATCTTATAAAAACAAATGTTGAAAATTATCTGTATATATAACTGGAAAATAGTAAAATACTTTTATAATTAAAAAAAAGAAAAGTCTGCAGTATCAGGATTAGAATGGAGTACAGCCCAGCACGGGCTGCACCAGTGCAGTTCCAACCCCAGCACAGATCAAACCCTAGCACAGACCCACTCCTAGCAAACCAGGAGTAGGCCTTGAGAACCTCTGAATCACTGGTAACAGCAACTGCTTCTGGAAATCAACCCACAGACAGTAAGGGGGTTGAACAATAATGCAGAAGGAGAATAAAGGGTTCTCTTTGCTAGCATTGAGGCAGTACTATGTTGTTGTCCATACTCTGATCCAGGTCACTGTCTTGGTTTGTGGTCTCAGGAAAAGGAGGAGTACAAGCACCGAAGAGATTGCAGCCACAGTGGAACAGGACCCAGTTCATAGTGCCAGGGCAGAAAAGCAGGTCAATGTTTGCTTGCAAAACACAGTACAGAGAAGGAGAGTAATAAATACTTCTCCTTAAAACATAACACATTGGAAGAAATAAGGACTTATAAATTCCTGGAAGTATCTCTGAAAACAGCTGTTCAACTCCCCTGAAACTTAGAACAGTGCACCTTCCACCCTGGAAGCAGTGTCCCACTTTAACAAAGAGTTAAAAGTCAAGAAATAGACTGGGAAAATGAGCAAACAGAAAAAAATGCTGACCCTAGAAAGTTTCTATGGTGTCAAGGAAGATCAAAATACACCCTCATAAGAAGATAACAAAATCAAAGCTCCTACATCCAAAGCTTTCAAGAAAAATATGAATTGGTCTCAGACCAAGGAAATGCCAAAAAGTACTTTGAAAATAAAGTAAGACAGGTAGAGGAAAAAATGGAAAGAGAAATAAGAGTGATACAAGAAAATCATGAAAAAAAGTCAACACTTTGCTAAAGGAGACACCAAAAAATAATGAAGAAAATAACACCTTAAAAACAGACTGGTCCAAATGGCAAAAGAGGTACAAAAAGCCAATGAGGAAAAGACTGCTTTCAAAAGCCAAACTGACTAAATGGAAAAGGAGGTACAAAAGCTCTCTGAAGAAAATAATTCCTTGAAAATTAGGATTAAGCAAATGGAAGCTAATTACTTTATGAGAAATCAAGAAACAATAAAGCAAAACCAAAAGAATGAAAACAATAGAAGACAATGTGAAATATCTCATTGGAAAAACAACTGACTTGGAAGATAGATCCAGGAGAGAGAATTTGAAAACTATTGTGCAACCTGAAAGCCAGGATCAAAAAAAGAGCCTATACATCATCTTCCAAGAAATTGGCAGGGGAAATTGCCCTGATATTCTAGAAGCCCAAGGTAAAATAGAATTTGAAAGAATCCACCAACAACCTCCTGAAAGAGATCCCAAAATAAAAACTTACAGGAATATTAAAGCCAAATTCCAGAGCTCCCACGTAAAGGAGAAAATACTGCAAGCAGCTAGAAAGAAACAACTCAAGTATTGTGAAGCCACAGTCAGGATAACAAAAGATCTAGCAGCTTCTACATCAAAGGATCATAATGCTTGGGATATGATATTCTAGAGGGCAAAGGAACTGAGATTACAACAATAATCACCTACCCAGCAAAATTGAGTATAATCTTTCAGGAGGAAAAATGGGACTTCAATGAAAAAGAGGACTTTCATGTATTTGTGATTAAAAACTTGAACTGACTTGAACATTTGACTTTCAAATACAAGACCCTAGAGAAGAATAAAAAGTTAAACAGGAAAAGGACTTCCAGGCCTTCTTGATCAAAAGACCTTATCTGAATAGAAAACTTGACTTTCAAATACAAGACACTAGAGAATCATAAAAGGATAAACAGGAAAAATAAATAATAAGCGACATTAAAAGTTTAAACTGTTTACATTCCTACATGGTAAGATGATACTTGCAACTCATAAGAACTTTTTCATTATTAAGGAAGCTGGATGGAGTATATTTAGAGAGAGGGCACAGGTGCTAGTTGAATATGAAGGGATTATATCTTTAAGAAAATAAAATTATGGGGCATCTAGGTGGCACAGTAGATAAAGCACCAGTCCCAGATTCAGGAGTACCTGAGTTCAAATCTGGCCTCAGACACTTGACACTTACTAGCTGTGTGACACTGGGCAAATCTCTTAACCCTCATTGCCCTGAAAAAAAAAAAACACACATACACACAGAAAAAAACAAAAAAGAAAATAAAATTAAGGGTTTAAGGGCATCCACTGAGAGGAAGTGAAAGGGAGAAATGAAATGGAGTAAAATATTTCACATAAAAGAAACAAGAAAAGCTTATACACTGGAGGAGAAGATGGGGGAGGTGCTAGGGAGTAATTGAACCTTACTCTCTTCAGAATTGGCTCAAATAAGGAATAATATACACATTCAATTGGGTATAGTAAACTACCTTACCCTACATTAAAGGATCAGAGGTCTTGAAATATGATATTCTGGACAGCAAAGAAACTGGGATTATAAATAACAATCACCTACCCAGCAAAACTAAGTATAATCTTTCAGGAGGGAACATAGAACTTTAATGAAAAAAGAGGACTTCCAGACATTCTTGATGAAAAGATCTGATCTGAATAGAAAATTTGACTTTTAAATACAAGACCCTAAAGAAGCCTAAAAATTAAATAGGAAAAAGAAATAATAAGGGATATTAAAAACTTAAACTGTTTACATTCCTACATGGGAAGATGATATTTGTAACTCATAAAAACTTTCTCATTATTATGGTACATGGATGGAGTATATTGAGACAAAGGGCATGAGTGTGAGTTGAATATGAAGGGATAATATCATAAAAAATTAAATTGAGAGGTGAGGAGAATGTACTGGGAGAAAGGGAAAGGGAGAGGTAGAATGGGATAAAGTATTTCACATAAAAAAGACAAGAAAAAGTGTATATAATGGAGGAGAAGATGGGGGAAGTGTTGGGGAGTGAGTGAACCTTACTCTCATCAAAATTGGCTCAAAGAAGAAATAACATACACATTCAATTGGGTATAGTAATCTACCTTACCCTGCAGGAAAATAGGAGGGAAGGGGATAAGGGGTTAGGGTGATAGAAAGGAGGTCATATTGGGGGAGGGGGCAGTCAGAAGCAAAATACTTTTGAGGAGAGACAGGGTGGAAGAAGATAGAAAATAGAGTGAATGTCATGGGGAGGGAATATGATGGAGGAAAACACAATTAGCAATAGTAACTGTGAAAAGAATTTGAAGCAAGTTTGTCTGACAACCTCATTTCTCAATCACATAGAGAGCTGATCAAATTTATTAAAATAAGAGCCATTCCCCAATTGATAGATGATTAAAAGATATGAAGTTTTCGAGTGAAATAAATAAAGCTACCTATAGCCATATGAAAAAAAAATGCTCTAACTCACTATTGATTGGAGACATGCAGATCAAAACCATTCTAGGGTACTACCTCATACCTACTGGATTGGATAACAGGACAGCAGAGGAAAATAACAAGTATGGTAGGGGCTATGGGGAAAATGCACTCTTGGCAAAGTTTTAAACTGATTCAAACATTCTGTAGAGCAATTTGGAACTATGGCCAAAGGGCTATAAAACCAGGGATACATTTTGACATAGTAATACTACTACTACTACTAGGTCAGTATCCAAAAAGAGATAAAAAACAAAAATTTGAATTCAAAATTGAGGAGATGCCTATCAATTGGGGAATGACTAAAAAAATTGTAGTATGAGACTTTGATGGAACTCTATTGTGCTATAAGAAATGATGAGCAGGATGCTACCAGAAAAACCTGGAAAGACATACATGAACTGATGCAAAATGAAATATACTATATACAAAGTACAAGCAATATTGTAATATGATTGGGTGTGAATGAGTGAGCTATTTTCAGCAATACAATGATCCAAGGCAACTCTGAAGGACTTAAGAAAAATTCCATTAATCTCCAGGGAAAGAACTGATGTTGTCTGAATACAGATTAAAGCATAATTTTTTTTAGTTCCTTTTTGGGGGGGCAGTGCAATGAGGGTTAAGTGACTTGCCCAGAGTCACACAGCTACTATGTGTCAAGTGTCTGAGGTCGGATTTGAACTCATGTCCTCCTGAATCCAAGGCCGTTGCTTTATGCACTGCACTACCTACCTGCCCCCATTCCTTTTTCTTAAGTTGTTTTTTTTTGGTCTTTTTTTTCCACAACCTGACTAATGTGGAAATGTTTTGCATGACTACACATATATAATTTATATTGAATTGCTTGCATTCTTTTTTTTTTTTTGCGGGGCAATGGGGGTTAAGTGAGTTGCCCAGGGTCACACAGCTAGTTAAGTGTCAAGTGTCTGAGGCCGGATTTGAACTCAGGTACTCCTGAATCCAGGGCCGGTGCTTTATCCACTGCACCACCTAGCTGCCCCCGAATTGCTTGCATTCTTAAGGGATGGTGGGGAGGAATGGAGGGAGAGAATTTGGAACACAAAGTTTTAAAAGTTGATGTTAAAATTGTTTTTATATGTAATTTGGAAAAAATACTAAATTCTAAAAAAAAATCCATTATGTCCAAAATAAAACTCATTTTCATTTCTCCTAAACCTTCCTCCCCACCAACTCCTACATTCCCTAGTATTGTGGAGAGCACCACCATCCTCCAAGTCCATCATGCTCACAATCTAAGAATCCTTCTGGACTCCTTACTAGCTGTCACCCCTTTCCATATCCAATCTCTTGTGAAGCCCTATCGATTTGACCTTTGCAGCATCTCTCACACATATTCCTTTCTTTCTTCTGACACTGCCACTATTCTGGTGTAGGTGCTCATCCTCTCATGTATTGATTACTGCAATATCCTGCCTCAAGTCCCTCTCCCACTCCAATTTATCCTCCATTCAGTTACTAAAGTAATTTTCCTAAAGGGACAGCACCCCTCACTCCCACTCAGTAAACTCCAATTGCTTCCTATTGCCTCTAGGAGGATATTAAAAACGTTCTGTTTAGTATTCAAAACCCTTCATAATCTTGCTCCTTTCTACCTTTCCAGTCTTCCTACATCTTATTCACCAAAACACACTCTTCTATTCAATGACACTGGCTTCTTGGATGTTGAATGACAAAGAAACTCCATCTCTCAGCTCTGGGCAGTCTCTCTGTCTGTCCCCATGTGTGGAATGTTCTCCCTCCTCTGTTCCAACTCCTGAACTCTCTGACTTCCTTTAAGTTCCAATTAAAATACCACCTCCTACAGGAACCCTTCAGCAGCCCCTCTTACTTCCAGTACCTTCCCTCTGTTAATTATTTCCTACTTCTCGTTTGCATGTTGTCCCCCTCCCCCATTAGATTGTAAGGTTTTTGACAACAGGGACTTTTACCTCTTTTTATATCCCCAGTGCTTAGCACAGAGCCTAATACATAGTAGGCACTTAATAAATGTTTATTCATTAATTGATTAATCATTTGCATTCCCCAGACTCCATTTTGGGCCTTCTCCTCTCTCTCTCTCTACCCTCTCTCCTTTGGTGATTTCATCAGTTCCCAAGGGTTCAATTATTATCTCTATGTTCATGATTTCCAAATGTAAACAATAATCCTTAATATCCTTCTTGAACTACAGTCCCCATTGCAAACTGTCTACTGGATATCTCCTACCATATATCTCATAGGCAGATCAAACTCAGAATATCCAAAATGGAACTTTGTATCTTTGTCTCTATCTTTCCCTTTCTCTCTGGACCTTTGTCTCTTAGAAGCCTTAGCTTTCTACAGGACTTAGCTTAGGTACTACCTTCCAGGTGAAGCCTTTTTTGATCCCTTGAAAGTATCAATGTTCTCTCCCTCCTCAAATTATCTCACATTTACTTATCTGTATATATAATAAATCTCTTTAGTGGATACTATTAACTCATGTAAGACAGAGACTTGGGGCTGCTAGGTTGCACAGTGGATAGAGCACCAGCCCTGGACTCAGGAGTACATGAGTTCCAATCCGACCTCAGATACTTAACACTTACTAGCTGTGTGACTCTGGGCAAGTCACTTAACCCCAATTGCCTCACTAAAAAAAAAAAAAAAGACAGAGACTTACCTTTTTAAAAAATGTCTTTGTATTTCCAGCATCTGTTAATATACAAAATGCTTAATAAAGGCTTCTTTTTGTTGTTTTTCCTTTTATATGTCCCAAACATAAGTGACTAATGCAAAATAATATATAAGTACATAAGAGATGTGCCTACAGAGTTCTAAATGAAATCTGAAGAAGGAAAGATCATTCATGACTATTAAATTTCATCTATAACTGCTTAGAAGAGGTGACATTTAAAGTGGATTTTAAAGGATGAAGTGTTTTAACAAGTTGAAAGTGAAGCTAGGGTAGAAGCCCTTGCAAGCTCAAGGCAAATTATGGGTCTATGGAAGGGAAAACATAGTTCTTACATAGGGAATAATGATGTGCCTAAATCATAGGAAAAGTGGAAAGGGCAGTATGACATTGTTTGGGATGGCAAGGTGCAATTTGGTTGTTCATGATCTTGTTGAAAGGGTTTCTAAGAGAACAGTAACATGAACTAATCTATGCATAAGACATAGATCTGGCAACTGTGAGAAACATGGATTGGAGGGAGATTTTATTCAAGAAGATTCTGATTCTATGCACCTTCATCAAAACATTTAGGAGAAAGTATAGGTGTGAATAAAGTCCTAAGTTTAAGGCTGTCCATATTTTTTAGTTCTATACAATCCAAAATAATTTCTAAATACTCAGATGGTGATCATGGCAGAGGATAATTAAACTCAGAATGATGACTGCCTTTAACTTAGATTGAAAATGTTTCCTTTTGTATAATTATTTTATAAGGAAGGATACTTTGGTAACTCCTCTGATTTGTGTTCCAGCTTTCCCCAAATCTCCTTTTTGCCAACTGACCTAATGCTGAGTAAAAGTTATATATGAGGAAATTTCATTCAAAAAGTACAGGAACCAAGTATCACCAACTCCAGAACAGAACTGACTTACTGTTACAATTTGAGACCTCAATGGCTTTGAAACTTTTCATAATTTCAACCCCCACATTGGACCTTCAAAAGACAGAAACATAAATTTATCAGTTGTAGGCTCAGACTCAATGATAAGCCCACATCCATTCATTCCTAAACTTTTGCCTTTGTTCTTTTTCACTATTAAATTATAGGTTAACATAAGGACATTTACAAGCAACACTTACAAGTTCATAGGTGAGTTATTTCTCTTGTTTTAATTAGATTTTAACTGAAAATACTTGTATACAATTCTATCTGACCATATCTCTTTTCAGATAAGAGAAAACCAACACTTGTTTATAAGAATCCAGGGACATCACTCACTTTTTTGAAAATGACAAGTGTATATGAAAGAAAATGTTTTTCTAGGAATTTCCCTTTCTATAAATTAATTTCATGTGACTCTTACTGTATTAATATAGCTCAGTTAGGAAAACAATCTTCAGTTAGGAAACTTTGCTCTTCAATCTACATCTACTTGTATATTTGAAATTCTGTTTACCTTTGAAAAAGGGTTTTCTCCTTTACAGTAAGATAAGAAACTTTACTATTCCTGGTCTTCATATGGGTGAGTGCATCACAGGATACACGTGGAGGTTTCACACAGTAGAAGGCTTCTTGATCTCGTTGGTCCAGGTATTGGCACAATTCAGCACTTGTGTTTAGAACCAGGCCACATTCAGTGAAGACCTGGGATGTGCCATTGGCAAATTGACCTGTGAAAATCACCTTATCATAGCCCATATTCCTTGCTCTCCAGAGTGCAGACACCCCTTCACTGGGGTGAATGAGTAGAAGAGATACAGAGACTCTGCCCACCCAGAATAGTGTGAAGCTGACAAGGTAGGTACCATTGTTGAAGTCAGTCACTCTTCCTGAAGCTCCTGCCTTCAGTTCTGGGGAAGAAATCCTGGCCCTTAAGAAGTCTCCTCCATATTTCTTTCTGTGCCCCAAATGGTCTCTCATTTCCAGGAAGATGTCTAGCTGATCCCCCCTGCAGTAGGTAGTCTTAGGATTGATGATTGTGGCCACACTGTGGGCTGCACTGGTGGTGGTATTGACATGAGAGAATGGTCTGTGTGGAATGAGCTTGTCTTGTTGATTGACTATTTTCTTTATTTTCAGCTCAATCTCTGTGGGTTCTGTAGCTGTGCTGAGTGGCATTTCGGTACATAAGCAACTTCTGGAAGTGTCCCAGTGATGTACAGAGATGGGAAGTTTCAATTTGAGCCCAGACTGAAACAAAAAGAATGATAATTTAGTATGTGCAGAACATAGAATCTGTTTAAATTTGGGCATCATGACAGGTGACTTTACTAAGTTATGAATAACAGCTTTCTCATATTCAATTTTCATTGTTCTATCATTCTCTATCCCTAATACTTGGAAGTAGCTACCTGAGAAGAAGATCTTAGGGCAATTAGATAAACAAGATGATAGGTGAGAATCCACTTAAAAGTTAGAGAAATTAAAAGGAAGGCAGGAAAAAGAAGTCAGGTGGTGACCAAGCTTGGGATCTTCTCTTGATTTCCTTAGCTGATAATACTCACCCATTTCTGTGAAAGCTAAGAAATAAAAAAAACAAAACCCTTTTATTTGCTATACAGTCATATATATAGTATAATATATGCACACCTATATGTTTTATCTCCCAATAGAATGTAATCTCATCAAGTCAAGGCACTATTTTGTTTTTGTCTTCATTTCCCCCCACACCCATAACAATATCTAGCATGTAGCTAGCTCTTAACAAATGTTTATTGACCTTTATCAGAAATGGCTAAGCAGATACATAAACTTATTCCCAGAGGTTTTAGGATGGAACCACCCAAGGAGAAAAAAGGAAGAAAGAAAGCAATAGTCATACATCCATTTAGATATGTCCAGTGAGGGATAACCTATCATCACCTTTCAATAGAGCCCATTCTTCTTTTCGATAACTCTATTGTTTGCATATTATTTCTCCCACTAGAATGTGGAGCTCTTTGAGAGGAGGGGATATCTTTTACCTTTATTATATCCCCAGCTCTTAACACAATGGGTGCTTTATCAATACTTATTGATTGACTGACATCAAACCTAAATTTGCCTCTTTGAACTTCCAACTTTGGCTCTTAAATCTGGTTTCTGTGACCAAATGAAATATGTCTAATCCTCCAATTGACAATGCTTCAAATACTGACATTCACCTATTATGTCCCCCTTGAGCCTTCTCTTCTACATGTTAAACATCCTTGGTTCCTTCAACCAATTTTCACAGGACATGGACTAAAAGCCCTTCTCTTTTCTGGTTGCTCTGCACTGAAAATTCTCTAGCTTATAATTGTGCTTACAGAACTGTGGTTCCCAGAGCTAAACATACCACTCCACATGTCATCTTATCTAGGGCAGAGTACAGAAAGCCTTTTGTCTTTTACCAGTTTCCCAGACACTGAGCCTCTATTGGGCAGCTAGGTGGTGCAGTGGATAAAGCACAGGACCTGGATTCAGGAGGACCTGAGTTCAAATCCAACTACATACACTTGACACTAACTAGCTGTGTGACCTTGAGCAAGTCATTTAACCCTCACTGCCCTGCAAAAAAAAAAAAAAGGAATGACAGTGAGCCTCTATTAATACATCCTAAGTCTATGTATACTTTTTTGTCTTCTGGATTATACTACTGACTCAAACTGAGTTTATAGTCTATTTTTTCATGCAAACTATTCTCTAATCATATTTTCCCTAGGCTGTATTTGTGAAGTTGACTTTTTGAACCAAGTGTGACATTGTACATTTATCTCTACTGAATTTCATCTTATTGGATTTGGCCCAAATATTCTAAAAAAGTTGTCAGCAAACTATAACATGACATAGCTTGTCAACCCTTGCTTTACAATGTCAAGAAATTTTGTGGTTCTTGATTCTGTCATCCAATGTGTTAGTAATTCCTCCTAGCTTTATTTCATCTGCAAATTTTATGAATATGACATTTAATGACTTTATCCAAATCATTGATGACAATATGCCTGTATACAAACAAGATATATACAGGTTAAATTGGAGATCATCTCAAAGGGAAGTCTTTGAGATTGAGGAGAACTGGAAAAAGGTTGTTGCTGAAGGTGGAACTTTAACTGAGACCTGAAGGCCACACAAGGAATGCCAAGGAAAACAGCAGCGAAGTTAATGACACTGAATCAAAGTACATGAAGGTGTAAAAGGACAGTGTTTCTTTGTGTTAATTTCCTTCCTCAGAGGAAGAGGCACAAGTCTGAATATACTTAGAATTGACATTTGATAGCTATTATAAACTCTGAAATGACACCATCACTTTTCTCCAAGACTCCCAGTCATTCCATTAAATTATAGTAAGAATTTAGAGGTAGAAGTTTCCTTCCTTACTACCCATACATATAACCAAAAACAAACCACTAGCTATTGTTCTATATCTGTCTTCCATATCTCAGCTAAACTTCTCTCTCTTCTAAACCCTCTGCAATCTGGCTTCTGAACATGCTCAACTGAAACTGCTGATAATCAGTTCTAATCAGTGATAATTTAGTTCAGTTTCTTTTTTTTTCCAAATGAGAAAATTGAAACCCATAAAACCTCTTGGTGATTGACTAAATTTACACTGCTAAATTCTTCTAGGGTTTGCACCTAAATTTGCTGGCTCCAAATTGAGTGTTCTTGATTCTGTTGTCGTTGTTTTTGTTGTTAAGTCATTTCAGTTGTGTTTGACTCTTCATGATCTTTTGTGGGGTTTTCTTGGCAAAAATACTGGAGTGATTTGACATTTTCTTCTCCAGTTCATTTTACAGATGAGGAACTGAGACAAACAGGGTAAGTGACTTGCCTAGGGTCAAGCAGCTAGCAAGTGTCTGAGACAGTATTTGAACTCAGGAAGATGAGTCTTTCTGACTCCAGGTGTGGCACTCTATCCACTGTGCTAACCAGCTCTACCTAGCTACGCATTCAACACCAGGCTAATTTACCAAACACTTCTTGTTGGCCAGACAAATAGTATCTTTTGTTGCTTTTTAGCTTCACTGAGTCCAGAAGAAGTTAAAATACTTGTCAGGGGACACATATCTTTTAATAAAAGCATTGGAAATACCATTATAATATCCCCTACCACACTTGTTATTTTCCTCTGCTGTCCTGTTAGCCAATTCAATAGGTATAAGGTAATGAAATGAAACTGATTTGAATATTGTGATATGGGAAGTACCATGTAGATTATGTAGTCTAAACTCCTTGTTTTAGAAAAGAAGAAATTGAAGACCCAAGAAGCTCAGTGGCTTGCCTGGGATTAATGCCATAGCAGACAAAAGACTTTCTCTCTTTTTTCCTTTCTTTCCTTCTTTCTTTCTTTCTTTCTCTCTCTCTCTCTTTCTTTATTTCTTTCTCTTTCTTTTTTTGTTTTTCCCCCATTTATTTAGAATTTTATTTTTATTTTTTATTTTTTTTATTTATTTTTATTTATTTTATTTTTTCCTAAATTACATGTAAAAATAATTTTAATGTAGATTTTTAAAAATTTGTGTTCCAAATTCTCTTCCTTGTTCCCTCCCCACCCCCCGAAAGAAAGAACACAAGCAATTCAATATAAGTTATACATCTGTATTTATGCAAAACATTTCCACATTAGTCAGACTGTGAAAGAAAACAGACAAAAAAACTTTTAAAAAAGGAACTAAAAAACCATTATGCTTCAATCTGTATTCAGATAACATCAGTTCTTTCCCTGGAGATAAATGGCATTTTTCTTAAGTCCTTCAGAATTGTCTTAGATCATTGCATTGCTGAAAATAGCTGTCATTCACAGCTGATTATCTTACAATTTTTCTGTTACTTTGTGTATAGTACATTTCCCTTTGCATTGACTCCTGTAAGTCTTTCCATGTTTTTCTGATAGCATCCTGCTCATCATTTCTTATAGCAAAATAATATCCCACCATAATCTCATCCCACGATTTGTTCAGTCATTCCCCAATTGATGAGGATCTCCTCAATTTTTAAGTCAACTTTTTTGTTTTTTATCTCTTTTTGGATACTGACCTAGTAGTAATATTACTACGTCAAAGTGTATACATGGTTTAAAGCCCTTTAGCCATAGTTCCAAATTTCTCTTCAGAATGTTTGAATCAGTTTACAACTTTACCAAGAGTGCATTGATGTCTCATTTTCCCCATATCCCCTACCACACTTGTTATTTTCCTCTGCTGTCCTGTTAGCCAATTCAATAGGTATAAGGTAGTACTCTAGAATGGTTTTGACCTGCATCTCTCCAATCAATAGTGAATTAGAACATTTTTTTCATATAACTATAGGTAGCTTTGATTATTTCATTTGAAAACTTCATATCTTTTGATCATCTATCAATTTGGGAATGGCTCTTATTTTAATAATTTTAATAAATTTGACTCAGTTCCCTATGTGTTTGAGAAATGGGGCTTGTCAGACAAACTTGCTTCAAATTCTTTTCACAGTTACTATTGCTAATTGTGTTTTCCTCCATCATATTCCCTCCCCATGACATTCACTCTATTTTCTATCTTCTTCCACCCTGTCTCTCCTCAAAAGTATTTTGCTTCTGACTGTCCCCTCCCCCAATATGACCTCCTTTCTATCACCCTAACCCCTTATCCCCTTCTCTCCTACTTTCCTTCAGGGTAAGGTAGATTATTATACCCAATTAAATGTGTATGTTATTCCCTCTTTGAGCCAATTCCAATGAGAGTAAAGTTCCCTCACTCCCCAGCACTTCCCCCATCTTCTCCTCCATTGTATAAGCTTTTTTCTTATTTTTTTAATGTGCAAT
This sequence comes from Dromiciops gliroides, assembly GCF_019393635.1. Taxonomy (NCBI): domain Eukaryota; kingdom Metazoa; phylum Chordata; class Mammalia; order Microbiotheria; family Microbiotheriidae; genus Dromiciops; species Dromiciops gliroides. The sequence goes on from NC_057863.1 coordinate 537,835,995, forward strand.
ACTTTATTCCATTCCACCTCTCCCTTTCCCTTTCTCCCAGTGCATTCTCCTCACCTCTTAATTTTATTCAACTCACACTCATGCCCTTTGTCTAAATATACTCCATCCAGGTACCTTAATAATGAGAAAGTTTTTATGACTTACAAATATCATCTTCCCATGTAGGAATATAAACAGTTTAACTTTTTAATATCCCTTATTATTTCTTTTGCAGACCATTGGACAAACTTCAAGGACAGCATGTTTCACCAATATAGGGGGTGGTGGTAGGGAATGTTGAAATATTTATTTATTTAACTTGTATTTTTTTGTGCAAGCTATGGCATCTATTTTGATTTGTCTTCGGGGTAATAATTGAAACCAAAACAGAAATCAATTCCTACTTTTGAGGAGTTTTCTGATGATATCAAAATGATATAGGCAGCTAACACTAACATCACAAACAGCAGTATTTCCACGTATGATGATTAAAAATAAGAGAGACATACTTTCTAGGTAATTTAATCATTTTATTAATAACGCTGGAGTGTTATTAGTAAAATGAGGTATCTTGCTGTCCCTCTCAGACCAAAGATCCTTAATGGTGGTGGAGTCACAGATTATATGCCCTTCAAGGAGGAAGTGTTACTAAGGGATGCCTAATCACTTCTGATTGGTCAACTTAATGTGAAAGTAGACTATATTAAAATGAAAGGCTGATAGCAGACCACTCCCCAACCTAAGATTAATTATTACTCTTTACCCCAGATCAAATTTCTATTGCCCTAACAAGAATTTAAAAGGATTATTCTTATCTTATCAAAATTATATTAAAAGTTTATAGTTGTCACCAGGGACAAGAAGAGTATCTTATCTTATAGTTTATAGCCCTGATGAGGACTAAGGAGAGTTGATTTTATCTCATCAAGAAGGACTTCAGAATGAGAGGAAGTCAGGACTATATCTCTAAGATATTAATTACAAAAATTATTTCTCATACAAGTAGTTACATAAAAAGCAATTCTGATTACAGGAAATTAAAAAGTTTTTGCAAAAGCAAAATTAATACAGCCAAAATTAGAAGAAAAGCAGGAAATTAGCAAAACAGTTTATAGTGAGTTTTACTGGTAAAAGCCTCTTTTCTGAAGTATATAGAAAACTGAGTCAAAGTCTTAAAAATAAGAGCCATTCCCTATGTGATAAATGGTCAAAACATATATACAGGTAGTTTTCAGAAGAAGAAATCAAAGCTATTAATAGTCACATGAAAAAAATGCTTTTATAATGTGAGTGAGATTTTCCCCAACCCTTTAATATGAGTGATTTAACTGTGATAATAATCAGTATAATATGAGATAAATGGTGATTCAATATGTTTAAGTATTCTGTAGATATATAAATTGTTTCTCTATGTACATATTTCAATCTTGTCCTTCCATAAACCATAACCAATGTTCTTTGACTCTATTTCAACTATTTGATATGGCTTATGTACCAACTTTGTGTTGTGATGTCCCTGTTTAAGAAGGTGCATTGTGGTTAAACAACAACACTAAAAATAGTATCTTGTAAGGTGAAGGAACCAATCAGCATTGAGACATATATAAATGTTCCTTTAGAAAGATAATGTTTGTAAAATTGTTAGGCTTTGTCTCATTTGTGGGGAGCTGGCAAGCTTCCAGCCATGATGGGTCACCTCTAAAGCTCATGTTTATGCTTAAAGGTATTCTTTTCCTGTACCATAATCAATATGCTCTAAAACGGTTGGTCCTAAAGGGTTAAGGTATATTGCTTTTGAGACTTAATAAATTGGTATAAATATCATCTCCTGGTACTGCTCAGGTTCTTTCAGGTCCTACCCCTGACCAACCAGCTTTATTGTGAAACACAATCCCTCTCTCAATAAAACTATTTTCTATGGCTTGGAGACTTCACTGTTTCTTTTTCTTCTTTGGAATTAGAAATTTTTGCGACAAAATTACTATTGATTAGAAAAAAATGCAAATAAAAACAACACTGAAATATCACCTTATAATCATCAGATTGTCTAACATTACAGAAAAGGAAAATTACAAATGCTGAATGGAATGTGGAAAAATTGGGACACTAATGCACTGGTAGAGTTGTGAACTGATCCAACCATTTTGGAGAACAATTTGGAACTGTGCTCAAAGGGCTATAAAACTGTGCACGCCCTTTCACCCAGCAATACCACTGCTAGATCTGTATCCCAAAGAGATCAAAGGAAAGGGAAAAGGACCTGTATATAGAAATGTTTTTTTTTTTATAGCAGCTCTTTTTGTGTTGGCAAAGAATTGGAAATTGAGGTGATGCCCATCAATTGGGAAATGTCTAAACAAGTCATAATATCTGATTGTGATGAAAATTGTGCTATAAGAAATGATGAGGGGGATGGGTTCAGAAAATCCTGGGAATATTTATTTGAGCAGATGCAAAGTGAAGTGACCAGAAGCTCATTTTCATTTTATAGTAACACCAACATTGAAATGATGATCAACTGTGAAAGACTCAGCTACTCTGATCCAAACAATGATCCAAGACAATTCCAAAGGACCCATCATAAAAACTTCTATGCACCTCCAGAGAGAGAACTGATCAACTCTGAGTGCAAACTGAAGCATCCTTTTAAAAATTTTTCCTCTATTTTTCTTGTTTGTGTGTGTTTTATTTTGCAACATGGCTACTATGAAAATAGGCTTTTCATGACTTCACATATATAATAGATATATTGCTTGCCTTTTCAAGTGGTCTGGAAAGGGTGAGGGGGCATTTGGAACTCAATTTTTTTTTAATTTTGAAATTTTACATATAATTGGGAAGTATTTAATAAAATTAATAAAATTTTAAAAAAACAGCTAGCTTAAGCTAAAGAAGTTCTGGGTATCCTATGATATACAATTCAGAACTCGTTTATACTCTTTCTCTTTCTTTTTTTAAAATGCCCTTTCTCTTAAGGATTTATAAAACAACAACCTATCAAATAAAAATGGTTAAGAGGAAGTCATAAAGGGCTTCTGAATTGGAATACCTTCTTTGTACACTACCATAATCCTCATAGACAGAGGGGAAAAAAAGTTAAAGAAAGATGAGAATAACTGAAAAGAGTTTCATCCACAAATACAGTAATGGTTACTTCCTGGAAGGTGGGGGAAGAGACAAGAGAGAGACAGAGACAGAGACAGAGAGAGAGAGACAGAGAGAGAGACAGACAGAGAGAGAGACAGAGAGAGACAGTGAGACAGAGACAGAGAGACAGACAGACAGACAGAGGAGTGTAGCAAGAAATAATTTGTGAAGAGGCTCAAAACAAAATGAAACAAAATAATAAATCATTAACCAAAAAGTGAAAATATACCAGGAAATACAGCAGGTGAGGATGGATCCCCAAACCAAGTATTGAGAATGAAATAGTGAATGTCTGAAAGGTGCTTGTGCTTGACCTAGAAGCATATACCTGGAGCTTAATGGTGGAAGTGGCAGAGGGGAAGATCAGTTATCCAATAATGTTATGGGTTGTCCATGTATAGTGCATTCTCTGTCATGTGTGAGTGAGATTTTCCCTATCCCTTGGTTATAAGAGATTTATATGAGGATAATCAGTATATCAACTAACAATTATGATTTACTCTATCTAGATATTTTATTCTATTTTATTAGTTGATTAAGTGAATAATAGAGCTAATCTCAATGTTGCATGATCAGCAAATGTTGAATGATTAGCCCATGTTGGATGATTAGCAATGCTGTACGATCATCAATTCTTGCTAGAACATCTCTAGCCATCATCTGTTGCTTCTAGACATCATCCTCTCCACCTCAGCATGTGGTGTCTAGTAATTCTAATTGGTAGATCATGCTTCTGATCAGCCATCCTCTTCTGATTAGCAATGCTAAGTAGCTTCTAGCTAACATCTATTACATCACAGTTTACAGATTGTGGTATTCCCCACTAATGACAAAGCTAGTGACTAGAAAGCAAATTTTGGCTGATCAACCAATGATTGCAAATTTGAGAAGAAGTTTGTCTAGAATTTGTAAGCCCTGTGGAGGCTTGGTGAGCCCCAAGTTCTGGGTCTCTCAGGACCTACCCCTGATTGAGACTGGCTTTATTGTGAGACCGGCCCTCTCTCAATAAACCTATTTTCTTCAACTTGGAGATTTTGTTGTTTCTTTCCTTCGTCAGACAGAAATTTTCATGACAAATGGGAAGGGAGTATTTTAAAAGATGACTGGATACCAACTTATTGGGCTATTGTGGACATAATTCATAGGTTGAACCAAACTGCGTCTGTTGATTTTCCCAATTCTGAGATTCTTATTAAAGGGGTATAGGTGACTGGCAGGAAATAGGAGGGAAGGCCCTTAAAAAGAAGGTTGCCACCTGGTTTAATTAAAGTGCTCAAGCAATAATAGTTTTTTCTTTATTAACTTTTACAGAAAATCTTTCTGTTACTATTGAATCTTTAGTGACCTGAGGGAGTGGGCCAAAAGGAGACATGCATTATAATTAGGGATGGGAAAATTCCCTAAAGAGTTTAGAAAGGTTTGTTCCCTAAGTAATTCCCTTAGTAATTCCTTGTAGAGATATAGGCAACTTCTTTATGTTTAATGTCCTTCCTCTATATAATGTGCTTGTGACATGTGAAGCAAGCAAAGAGAAAGGGTCAAAGAATGAGAGAGAGTTATAAAAAATGATAAAAACAAAAAAAATGATAGGAACCAAGCATAAAGCTATGTCCTTATTCTTTGCATTTTTTTATGTTTATCTCTCACAGGCTGCTTAGCAGGACTTCAAACTTGACTGCTTGGAAACTGCTGGTAATGATAATGTGTGTGGTGGCTGCAGTAATCATTTTGATAGCTTCTAGAAACTTCTTAAAGGTAAAGTGCTTTATTTCCCAATAGCATACTCCATGCCAAAACAAATGAAAAGAAAAGACATGAATCACAGAGGGGTGAGCCAGTGGTATATTTATCTATGGCCAATAATGACTCTAGGTTATCATTTAAAAACAACTTTTAAAAGGATTACTCTTTCTGAAGTTTATACAGAGCCAGAAATTAGGCCTTATTAGGAGGGGGTTGTTGGGGGAACTCTCAACCTGGATTCGTTGTCTAGCTCATCCAAAGAATTGGAGGCTCATCATGAAGCTTGTAAAATAAAAAGGTTTATTAGGAATTCTAATTTCCCCCCTTGATGGATTATACTCAGCTTTGCTGGATAGAGGATTCTGGGTTATTATCCCAGTTCCTTTGTCCTCCAGAATATAATCTTTTAAACCTTCTGATCCTTTAATGTAGAAGCTGTTAGGTCTTGTGTTATCCTGACTGTGGCTTTACAGTGTTTGAAGTGTTTCTTTTTAGCTGCTTGCAATATTTTCACCTTGACCCGGGAGCTCTGGAATTTGGCTTTAATATTCCTGGAAGTTTTCATTTTGGGATCTCTTTCAGGAAGTTGTTGGTGGATTCTTTCACTTTCTGTTTTACCTTCTGCTTCTAGAATATCAGGGCAATTTCCCCTGACAATTTCTTGGAAGATGATGTGTAGGTTCTTTTTTTGATCATGGCTTTCAGGTTGCCCAGTAGTTTTCAGATTCTCTCTCCTGGATCTATCTTCCAAGTCAGTTGTTCTTCCAATGAGATAATTCACATTGCCTTCTATTTTTTCATTCTTTTGGTTTTGCTTTATTGTTTCTTTATTTCTCATAAAGTCATTAGCTTCCATTTGCTTAATCCTAATTTTTAAGGAATTATTTTCTTCAGAGAGCTTTTGTACCTCCTTTTCTATTTAGTCAGTTTGGCTTTTCAAAGTATCCTTTTCCTCATTGGCTTTTTGTACTTCTTTTACCATTTTGACCAGTCTGGAGTTTTTTGGGTTTTTGGGGTTTTTTTTGGTGAGGCAATTGGGGTTAAATGACTTGCCCAGGGTCACACAGCTAGTAAGTGTCAAGTGTCTGAAGCTGGATTTGAACTCAGGTCCTCCTGAATCCAGGGCCAGTTCTCTATCCACTGTGCTACCTAGCTGCCCCAAGTCTGTTTTTAAGGTGTTATTTTCTTCATTATTTTTGTGTGTCTCCTTTACCTAGCTGTTGACTTTTTTTATGATTTTCTTGCATCACTCTCATTTCTCTTTCTGTTTTTTCCTCTAACTCTCTTACTTTATTTTCAAAGTACTTTTTGAGTACTTCTGTGGCCTTAGACCAATTCATATTTTTTCTTGGAAGCTTTGGGTGTAGGAGCTTTGATTTTGTTATCTTCTTCTGAGGGTATATTTTGATCTTCTTGTCACCATAGAAACTTTCTTAGGTCAGCATTGTTTTTCTGTTTGCTCATTTTCCCAGTCTATTTCTTGACTTTTAACTCTTTGTTAAAGTGGGGCACTGCTTCCAGGGTAGAGGGTGCACCGTCCCAAGTTTCAAGGGAAGTTGAGCAGCTGTTTTCAGAAATACTTCTAGTAATTTGTAAGTCCTTAGTTCTTCCAAAGTGGTATGATTTAAGGTGAGGTGTGGTCACCATTCTCCTGGCCTGTGCTCTAGTCCGCAAGCAACCACAGGCATGCTTTTCTGCCCTGGAACTATGAAGCCTGCTCCACTATGGCTGCAAGCTCTTGTGTATTTGTGCTCTTCCCCCACCTGGGACTGCCACCGAAGACTGTGGCCTGGATCTAAGTATGGGCAAAATAAAAGTGTCCTGCCTCAGTGCTAGAAAAGAGACCCCTGTAATCTACTTCTGGAATTGTTTGACCCTTTACCGTCTGTAGGCTAATTTCTGCTGCTGATTCAGAGGCTCCTGAGGCCTGCTCCTGGTTTGTTGGGACTGGGGCTAGTGCTGGGTTTGCATTGGGGCTGGTTCTGTGCTGGCATGGCCTATGTTGGGCTACACCCTACTCTCACCCCCATTCAACCGACCTTTCCTGCTGAACTTCTAAGTTGTCTTTGACTGGAAAATGGTTTCACCCCTGTCCTTTTGTGGGTTCTGCTGCTCTAGGAATTGTCTTATGGCATTATTTTAAGGTATTTGGAAGGTTCTTGGGGAGAGCTCAGGCAAGTCACTGACTGTCCTCAGCCATCTTGGCTTTGATTCCCCCTAGAGCTCTTTCAACTATAATTTGACTAACCTTGTCAAAGAAGGCCAGTATATCTAATAGCTCCATTTATAACTCTACTAAATTCCTTCTTTCCCCAAACTTTATCATCCTTCTTCTTAACATATTAAGCTTACTTGGTATTGTAGAGAAAATACATTTTACCCCATGTATAATACACACCCTGTTCCCTCTTGTCATAGCCTATGATTTTAAGAGGTTTAATTACCTATTAAAGCCTAGTGACTTCTGAAAATATTCTCTGAATCACCATTCCTCAATCTTTCTTCTTTTTCTTCTAGTCAAGGAGAAAGAGCTACCTTTCCTCCTAAGTAACACCGCTGATTCCACTGCAAACAATCTTTTTTTAAAAAAAAAAAACTTAGGAGTTCTCTCCCAATAAGAGTTGACTCATACATAGAAGAGAACTCCTAAGATGGAATTTTACTCTAACAGATCAAATACTTTTTTTGTTGGGGCAATGAGGGTTAAGTGACTTGTCCAGGGTCACACAGCTAGTAAGTGTCAAGGGTCTAAGGCTGGATTTGAACTCAGGTTCTCCTGAATCCAGGGCTGGGGCTTTATCCACTGCACCACCTAGCTGTGTCCAAAATACTTTTTATAATAAAGAAAAAAATAACAGTGGGATAATGTATTCTCTCATTTTTCTGTCAATTCTGTGACTGTGAAAGTTTGACCATTGCCTTATTTCATATTTTCATCAAGTATACATTTAAAACATATGTATCCATTCTCAAAAATACTTTATAAAGGTGAGAAGGTAGGTATATGAGTCACTAATTGTTAATGTCCTTAATCACCTTTTTATAGTTATAACAATAGCAGCATTTATATATATGTTTAAAGTTTGCAAAGCACTTCATTGAGGACTTGTTGTTGTTTAGTTGTTTCAGTTGCATCTGACTCTTTATGACCCCAATTTGGGTTGTCTTGGCAAAATTACTGCAATGGTTTGCTATTTCCTTCACTAGCTTATTTTGTAGATGAGGAAACTGAGACAAACAGGGTTAAGTGACTTGACAAAGTTCACATGCCTAGTAATCAGAAGTCAGATTTGAACTCAGCAAAATGAGTCTTCCTGACTTCCTGTCTAATTCTGTATCCAGGGATTTTCTAACTCTTATATGTGTATCCCTAGCATTTAGCACAGTCCTTGCCATATAGTAGGTTGATTATTTGAATGAATGAAAGAATATACTAATAGAAGAGATAGGACCAAGTCTTCTGTTTCTTTCACTCTTGTTCCACTAGTTTTTCCACTATATTTGTGTGCTTCTCTACATAATTAGTAGAGGTCATAATGTTTTTGTTAAAAGAGATGTTAGAGGTCATATAATCTAATGCCTCTTTTTTTTTAAGTTTGCCCTTTTCATCCTTATCTGTGTTATAAGTCTGGAACCCTGTTGGATTAGAACAATCATGGTGGAATGACAATCTAAGTGCAGTTGAAGTAGACAGCTAGATAAATAGAGATGTAAAATCACTGGCACGTAGAGAGAATGGAAGAAAGAGAAGCTGAGCTTAACTTCACCTAGAGGTCTATTATAACACCATTTGTTTCCCTGCCATACTTCTCACTGGTTGGCCCTTTGTGGAAAAGCAAATAGAACCAGGCCAAAGAGTAGGGATTGAGTCATTTAATCATAAAAAGTTAAAACATGGAGGATGATTGGGAACATATCATTCAGCTCCCTACTAAGAACAAGGAAGCTAAGGCCCAGAGAGCTTGTATGACTTCTTCAAGTTCACATAGTACAAAAGCCAACACTGGAATCCAGATCTGCTAATTCCCATTCTTGTAATTCTTTCCTCTAACCCAGTCAGTGATACCTCAGTAGCTCAGAATAAAGGATGAGAATCCTTCCCCTGACATTTTTCTCTCTACTACTAATATTTTTGTTCCCAAATGCTTCTTATCCTTATTCCAAAGTCACTCAGAACATTTGATATGTTTAAATTAGCTTGGACAAAGTTCATTTTACCTACAGTAAAATTTAAATTGTGGCTCCTCTTATCATATTTTGTAGATAATTATTCAATATAATGAAAGCAAAGAAATAAGGCTAAATATACTGAAGCATTTTGAAACACAGTTCTATTAGAAGTATTGATAAAATACTAGATGGCACCCACAAATCCATTGAATATTGTCCTCTTTAATTAATATCACAAGAGTCAACAGAAATTAAGTCTTCTGTATTATATTCCTTATAGTAATCAGCCATACCCACCTCCCAGAATAGGAATGGCAACCAACCACAGCTCACAAAGTGTTCAGGGTGGGAGCACACAAAAGGAAGGAAGGAAGCAGCTGTGGCCAATACCTCTTAGGAATGCATTAGCCTCTGTCCACCACAGAGGGTACCTGCAGCCAGCACATAAAACCAGGAAAAATGGGCCTCTCAGTGCTATCATTTGGAATTTGCCCCTACGAATATTGCCCATGTAGAATCACATGCCCTTTGGAGAAAGGAGGAAGGAGACTTATGGGACCTCATTCAAGGCAGCATGGCTAGGGAGAATGGATGCTTCTGTGTCTGGGCATGCATTCTCAGGGAGCTCTGTATGCTCCCTTATAGGCAGAGAAACTGAAGAACAATGCAAGCTGCCAAATTATTGAGTTTTTATTGAATAACAGGTTGATGATTAGGGGTTTTTTTTATGTTGACAGAACATTTGACTGAGAGTCAAAAGACATGAGTTTTTTTTAGCCTTGGTTCTACTGATTATCTATGTGACTTCTGGCAAGTACTCTAAATTCTCTGATCTCAGTTGCCCTTCACTGTAGCATGAGTAGTTTGGATCTTTATGTCCCCTTATACCTCAAAAATTCTATTATTGAAGGATGCCATATAATAATCTCTTGATAAAATAAAAACTATGGATTTTGCCATGTCCATAGCTCCCTTGAAGGAAGACAACTTGTGGCCCAGACACTCGCCCATCCCTCCGAGGAAGTTGTCTGATTAAGCATTTATTTTTCTCAGCTGAAATCCCTGTTATTGGAAAGATCAATGAAAGCTGACCACACAAGGTATTTCCACTCATAAGTTACTACTGCCCCCCCACCCCCGTTTCTGTAGAGATCTCAGGACTTCCTGTGGCCAGATCCAAGCCAATCAAAGGATCCATATTTTTTTTCCACCCAGAAAACAATTTATCACTTGAGAGAGAAACCAAACTACAAAGCAGTTCCTCCTAGGACTGTAATTGGGGTATAGGTTATGCTTTGGACATGCCAAAAAAGACCAGAACCTAAAAAATTAGTTCCAGGGCTCTGGATTAACTTCAAGGAAATATCAGAAACCAAGAAAGGGGTCTGGGAAGGGGGGGAACTTCTGGCCATTTAGTCATTATAGATTAATACCTCATTGACAACTCCCTCCATAAATTATACATCATTTACTTGACTTCTTTTGAAATAGAAGACAGAAAACAATTTCTACCTTTAAGAAGTTTTCAGAAGCCATAAACAGGATCCAGACAGCTATTGTTGACATCAGCATTAGCAGTATTTTATAAATAGTCACTTTTGAAGCCATTTTAAGGGTCCTACAAGAGATGAATATAAGAAAAGGAAGTGCATGCAGGTGGTGGTGGTACAGTAGAAAGGGCACTGTCTGTGAAGTCAGAAGATGAGGGTTCACATCCCTCCTTTTACAATCTCAATTATGTGACCTTAAGCAAGTTATTTAATCTGGATTTCTTTATTTATAAAATGAAAGAAGTGCATAAGATGGCTTCTGAAATCAATGCATTTTTAAATCAATTAACTTATGAGCCTATCACATGTAAGAGAGCATCACTTCACTCTCATTTGCCCCCTTTTTTCATAGAGTTCCAATTCATATAACTGATCTTCACAGCTACTCCAAGTCTCTCTCAAGTCCCATATCTCTGACCCTAGGAATATTTCATTAGCACAGTCTATAGGTAAGGGAAATAATAAAAATGTGTCTGGTCATAAAGAGGGAGTCAGTGACCTAGAGAATGCACTTTTGTAATTTTCATGTTGACTTCCCCAGCCGCTAATACACAGGGTGGGCCAAAATCATGATGCTTTAATTACTTTTAGAAAATTATTTTTTTTTTACTTTTCACCATTTATGATATTTGATTTTTCACACATAATGTAACTTCAATTCCTAGATATACTGTATATGATGCCATGGTATTGTAAATTAAAAACAAAAAAATTAAAGAGATATTAAATATTGAAACCCCTTTCTTGACTTTTGGCCAATCCTGTACAAGAGGATGTCCTTCCTTAGTTACCATCTCCATCAAGATTTAAAAACACTGAAAAATTTTCAGTAGAATTTAACATTGATTACAAATTACTTATATCATTTAATTCAGGGAAATGCAATTCAATTCAAAAAGCACTGATTATGCCAGACAGTGTGATAAGTTCTAGGGATACAGAGATAAAAATGACCACAGAATTTTTCTCATACACCTATTGGTAAAACACAATCTGCCTACATACAAATCATATATAAAGTAAATACAAAGTAATGGAGTAAGGGGAATTGAATTTGTGCCTTTTTATAAATTCACAGATCTCTTCCTCCTCTTCCATTCTTTTTTGCCTCATTAACATCTCTCCACCAAGTGCTTCCTTCACTATTGTCTTAATCTTAGTCTCCATTCTTGGACTTTAAAATAATGTTTTTCATTTTTAAACTTATTTAAAAAAAAAACCATTAGCCCCTCTATAACCCAATCTTTTTTCTACTCTTAGACAATTCTTATCTCATTTCCCAAGCTTCAAAATAAGAACAAGAATTGACTCTACCTGTAGATGAAATTATTTTCCTCCATTTTCATTCTCTATTAGTTCTTTTCACCTTTGTCCATTAAAGGTACAGTAGTATATGAAGACTGGATTTCTAGGCTGAGATGAACATTGACTTCTTTGATATTTTCATTTAGGAGGTTATTGTTTCACATCTCCATTAAAAACAAAACAAAGAAAAAGTGCTATGAAGACTCCAAGATGGGTGCAACTTTAGCCTTATTTTACCTGGCTCTGCTCTCTTCAGAAAGACTCAGTAAATGTCCCTACTCTCTTTGGGGATTGTTAGGGAACACCCAGAGAGCATAACCTGTGAAGAATTACCATGGGTGGAGCTCCTGTCATTAGAATTCTTATTTCTGCCTACAGGTGAACAAGATCATGAAATACAAGAAGGAAGATACATATATGACATTGACAAATGAAATAACAGGAGCTGGAATATAATAGTTTCTCTGTCCTGCTTCACCCTGCCTATTCTGAACACTAACCTTTCCCTCAAAACAGCACCTTATAAACAATGGAAGTTCAAGTAATTTTATAGAAATATGTTTAACATTCACTTTTGTAAGATTTTGAGTTCTGAATTTTTCTCCCGTCCTCCTTTCCCTCCCCACTTCTGAAGCCAACAAGCAATCTGATAAAGGTTATACATTACATTCATGTTAAACATATTTCTATATTAGTCTTGTTGTGAGAGAGGAATCAGCACAAAAGGAAAAAAAAACACAAGAAAGAAGAAGCAACAACAACATAAGTAAAAATAGTATGCTTCAATCTGCATTCAGATTCCATAGTTCTTGTTTTGGATGTGGAGAGCATTTTCCATTGTGAGTCTTTTGGCATTGTCTTGGATAATTATATCACTGAGAAGAACTAATTCTATCACAGTTGATTAGCAGACACTGTCGTGGATATGGTGTACAATGTTCTCTTGGTTCTGTTCATTTCACTCAGCATCAATTCATGTAAGTCTTTCCAGGTTTTTCTGAAATCTGCCTGTTCATGATTTCTTATATCACAATAATATTCCATTACAGTCTCATACAACAACTAGTTTATCCATTCCACAATTGATGGACATCACTTCAATTTCCAATTCTTTGCCACTACAAAAAGAGCAGCTATAAATATTTGTGCACATATGGGTCCTTTCCCCCTTTTAATAATCTCTTTGGGATATAGACCTAGTAGTTGTATTGATGGGTGAAAGGGTATACAAAGTTTTATAGCCTTTTGGGCATGGTTCCAAATTGCTCTCCAGAATGGTTGGATTAGTTCACAACTCCACCAACAGTGCATTAGTGTTCCATTTTCCCCACATCTTCTCCAACAGTTATCATTTTCCTTTCCTGTCATATTAGCCAAGGGGATAGGAGGTGGTATCTCAAAAATTTTAATTTGAATTTTGTTAATCAGTAGTGATTGAGAACATTTTTTTTAAAATATGGCTGTATATAGATTTAATTCCTTCATCTGAAAACTGCCTTTTCTTAGACTTGGAACCATTTCTCAACTGGGGAATGACTTGCATTATTATATATTTTATTCAGTTGCCTATATATTTAAGAAATGAGGGGGCAGCTAGGTGGCGCAGTGGATAGAGCACTGGCCTTGGAGTCGGGAGTACCTGAGTTCAAATCCAGCCTCAGACACTTAACGCTTACTAGCTGTGTGACCCTGGGCAAGTCACTTAACCCCAATTGCTTCACTAAAAAAAAAAAAAAGAAAAAAAAAAGAAATGAGGCCTTTATAAGAACCACTGACTGTTACAATTTTCACCCCAGCTTATAGCTTTCCTTATAATCTTGGTTGCATTGGTTTTGTTGGTGTAAAACCTTTTTAATTTAATGTAATGAAAATGATCCATTTTGCATTTCATAATGTTCTTGATCTCATCTTTGGTCATAAATTCTTCCCCTCCCCATGGATCTGACAAGTGAATTAATCTTTCCTTTTCTAATTTGCCTATGGTATCACCCTTTATGTCCAGATCATGTACCTATTTTGACTACTTTGGTGTATAGTGTAAGATGTTGGTCAATGCCTAGTTCTTGCCATACTATTTTTCAACTTTCCCAGTAGTTTTTGTCAAATAGTGAGTTCTTATCCTAAAAGCTAGAGTCTTTAGGTTTATCAAATAGGAGATTGCTATATGCATTCACTGCTGTGTCTTGTGTGTCTAACCTATTCCACTAATCCAAAACTATTTCTTAGCCAGCACCAAATAGTTTTAATGGTTGCCACTTTATAATATAGTTTTAGATGTGGTACAGGTAGGCCACCTTCCTTTGCATTTTTCATTAATTCCCTGGATATTCTTGAACTTGTGTTCTTCCAGATGAATTATTATTTTTTCTAACTCTTCAAAAAATTTTTGGTAGTTCAATTGGTATGGCACTGACTAAAAAAATTAATTTAGGTAGAATTGTCATTTTTATCACATTGGCTCAGCTTACCCATGTGCAATTGATAGTTTTCCAGTTGTTTAGATCTGACTTTATCTGTGTGAAAAGTGTTTTGTAATGGTGTTCATATAATTCCTGGGTTGCCTTGGCAGGTAGACTCCCAAATATTTTATGTTGTCTACAATTATATTAAATGGAATTTATCTTTCTATCTTTTGCTGTTGAACTTTGTTGGTCATATATAGGAATGCTGATGATTTATGTGGGTTTATTTTATATCCTGCAACTTTACTAAGTTGTTAATTGTTTCAAGTAGCTTTTTAGTTGATTCTTTAGGATTCTCTAAGAATAACGTCATATCATCTGCAAAGAATGATAGTTTTGTTTCATCCTTGCCTATTCTAATTCTTTCAATTTCTTTTTCTTCTCTTATTTTTCAAGCTAATATTTCTAGTACAATATTGAATAATAGTGGGGATAATGGACATCCTTATTTCATCCCTGCTCTTATTGGGAATGCTTCTAACATCCCCATTACATATGTTTGCTGACAGTTTTAGATAGATACTGTTTATCATCTTAAGGAAAGCTCCATTTATTCCAATGAAACAAAGTGGGGAATGTAATAAAAATTATTTGTGTTAAAGACTAATATTGAAAATTTTAGCTGAATCATTTGGGAGGGGCCACACCTGACCCACCCTAAGACTGTGCATGCTACTAAGCAGCTTTTGAAAGACCTCCCCTCTTGGGGAAAAAAAACACCAGACCTCCCCTTTTGTGGGAGGAAAACTCCATCAGAAGGGAGGCAACTTTCAGTGGGTGGGGTGTTCAAAAGGTCATGCTCTTTTCAGCCTAGGGAGCAGTCTCTGGTGGTGCTCAGCTTGTGGTGGCAGTTTGGAAGCATGTGTTTCATGATTGGTGTTGGGCGTGCTGGTTCTCAGCCTGGCGGGCAGTTCGCAATTGGTGAGTTTTATGAAGGAAAATCCTAAATTCCTTTAAACTAGCTTAATCTCTGGGATGGCATAGACTAAGCTTAGAGCTAAGACTATTTATCTGTATTTCTACTTCCTTATTTCCCTAATTGGTTTCACCTTTGTGGTCTAATTAATTCCCAAGCAATAAAACCTGATCCTTTATGAACTAAAACTCAGAGGCTACTTTTTTTTATTGGCCTGGGAGGTATATATAAAAGTGAAAGTTCAAAGGGGGAGATTAATGCTCTGTATGTCTAATTTTGGCCCTCACAGTACTTGTAGTGATTTCTTTGTAGGGCATGTTAACTGAGTAGGAACCACAATCATTAAAAGAAAATACTTTCAATCTTGGGAGTAAGGGAGAAAATTCACTTATTTTATTTCAATACAGTACAAGGGCCCATCTGTACAAGAGTCAAAAGGAATTTGGGGAAGTGAAATCATATCTTCCTTATCCCAAACGCCAAGACATTGAGTCTTTATTGTCACTTTTTAGGTATTACCACCAAAACAGTTGCCAGGCCTTATAAAACAGTACTTATGTCCAGGAGTAACTGATCATTTTAGACCTAAGTATTCAACTAAAGGCTAGATAATTCCTACATTAAATAAAGTATAACTAGCCATCTGGCCTAGTTCAGAATCCATTGATCCATTGCCTTTCTTATGGTATTTTCTCAGGAATTGAGTGTTTTTTCTTAGCTAGAAGCAGGATCCCTCTAGTATTATCACATCTGCCAATGTATCTGACTTCTGTTCTATCAGCTGTCCATGACAACCATCCCTAGCATCCCTTGGATATAGCCCTAAAAGATTACTCCTTTCTGATCATGGGTGAGTAATTCCCATCTATACCTCAAACATCATCCCCAGTCCTAATAATCCATTTGTCATGTCTAGCACTCCTGCCATATCCTATGCCTGCAGAATCATTTAAGGAAGGAATAAATTATCAAAAACACAGTTCATCTGAATTGTCTGATCAGACTTTCTAGCTCACATCTAGAAAACAAAATTTCTTCCCATGTTTTGTGAAAGTTCACCCCTCCCCCCAGCCCATCATCACCTGATGATTCTACTTATGCAACCTTGGACTGAGCCAATCTGCATGCTGATAGATGAACTATATAATCCACAAGTAGGTTCATTCCTGCTGACACTTGAGAGCTCTGAAATTTGGCTATAATATTCCTAGGAGTTTTCCTTTTGGAATCTCTTTCAGGAGGTGATTGGTGGATTCTCTCAATGTCTATTTACTTTCTGCTTCTAGAATTTCAGGGCAATTTTCCCTGAGAATATCTTGGAAGATGGTGTCTAATCTCTTTCCTTGATCATGGTTTTCAGGTAGACCAATAATTTTCAAATTCTCTTTCTTGGGCCTATTTTCCAGGTCAGCAGTTTTTGCAAGAAGATATTTCACATTACCCTCTATTTTTTTTATTCATTTGGATTTGCTTTATTGTGTCTTGGTTTCTCATAAAGTCACTAGCTTCCATTTGCTCAATCCTAATTCTTAGGCAATTATTTTCATCAGAGAGCTTTTGTACCTCCTTTTCCACTTGGCCAATTTGGCTTTTCAAACTGTTGACTTTTTTCTCTTGTCTTTCTTACATCACCATCATTTCTCTTTCCATTTTTCCCCTACCTCTCTAAATTTATCTTCAAGGTCCTTTTTGAATGCCTCTATGGACTGAGACCAATTCATACTTTTTTTTGGAAACTTTAGATATAGGGGCCCTGACATTGACATCTTCCTCTGAGGGTGCATCTCAATCTTCTTTGTCACAAAAGAAACTTTCTATGGTCCTCACCTTTTCTCTGTCTGCTTATCTTGCCTTTCTCTTATTTGACTTTTAGCTCCTTAAAGTGGGGCATTATTTCCAGGCTGCACTATCCCAAGCTTCAGGAGGTCAAAGGTGGTATGATTTAAGGAGGAGCAGGTTCTTCACTTGCCTGATGTGTTCCCTGGTCCCACTTTGATATATTTTTAATAAATTCCTTTTAATTCTCTTTTCCTGAGTTTTTCCTCATTAATTAGGGCAAAAACATGAACAAAGAATGTTCCTTCCAACAGAGAGAGCATTCCAGGTGTGGGAGATAGCCTGTTCAATGATATAGGGAAAAGAGATGGAATCTTATGAATCAGGAATATACAAGTTAGCCAGCTAGCCAGCTTGCCTGAAGTGTATAGTGCTGGAAAAGGAGTGATGTGTAATTAGTCTACAAGGGAAGTTAAATTTCAAAAATAGAAGTTTTACTTTGTAGGTTTTAAAGAGCCATGGAAGCTTTCAGAGCAGGGGCATGTATGAAGAATGGATTCTAGAAATGTCTGAGATTTCTCTTAACCTCTTGAGAGAGGCATCCTGGTCATCAAGGGTCCACCGACTATGGGACAAAAATAGGAGCACAAACCAAAAGAAAAGAGATTTATTAGCATTCTAAGAAATCTTCTCCCACTGACAGCAGATTCACATTTCTAGGGTACAGATTTGATTTTTATACTCTTTTAAGTCCACTCAGAATACAAAGACAATTAGCAGCATTCTGTGGCAACTTAGGATAGAAAAGCAAAACATTTCACAGTAGAGGGAGGGGTAGAAAAAGAAATATATCAGCCAAGGGAGAGAAGAAGAGTATTTGGAATAAAAGTAATTGTATTTGTTATCAGAATAAGAAAATATTTCCTGTTTAATTGAAGGAAATAAGAGGAAGAGATCATATACTTAAAAAAATTTTTTTTTCTGTTACATGTAAAGATAGTTTTCAACTTTTGTTTATACAAGCTTTACAATTTCAGATTTTTCTCCGTCCCTCCCCTCCCTCCACCCTCCCCTAGACAGCAGGTAATCTGATATAGGTTATATATATATATATATATATATATATATATATATATATATATATATATATACACACACACACATATATATATATACACACACACACATATATACATATATATACACACACACATATATACATATATATACACATATATACACATAATAACATTAATCCTATTTCTGCATTAGTCATGCTATAAGAGAAAAAATCAGAGCAATGATGAAAAACCTCAAAATAGAAAAAAAACAACAGCACCAAAACCAAAAGAAATAGTATGGTTCAGTCAGCATCTATACTCAGCAGTTCTTTTTTTTTTTTTCTGGGATTTGGAGATCCTCTTCTATCATGAGTTCCCTTGAACTCTTCTGTACCATTGCATTGGTGAGAAGAATATAGTCCATCACAGTAGATCAACACTCAATGTTGATGATACTGTGTACAATGTTCTTCTGGTTCTACTCATCTCACTCATCATCAGCTCACGCAAAACCCTCCAGGTTTCTCTGAAATCCTCCTGCTCATCATTTCTTACAGCACAATAGTATTCCATTGTATTCATATACCACAACTTGTCTAGCCATTCCCCAATTAATGGGCACCCCCTCAACTTCCAATTCCTTGCCACCACATAAAGAGCAGTTATAAATATTTTTGTACATGTGGGTCCCTCTGCCCTTTCCATGATCTCTTTGGGGAAAAGACCCAAAAGTGGTATTGCTGGGTCAACGGGTATGCACAGTTTTTTCACCCTTCGGGCATAATTTAAAATTGCTCTCCAGAATGGCTGGATCAGTTCACAGCTCCACCAACGATGCATTAGTGTTCCAATTTTCCCACAGCTTCTCCAACATTTATTATCTTCCTTTTTTGTCATTTTAGCCAATCTGATAGGTGTCAGGTGGTACCTCAGAGTTGTTTTAATTTGCATCTCTCTAATCATTAGAGATTTAGAGCATTTTTTCATATGTGAATAGATAGCTTTGGTTTCTTCATCAGAAAACTGCCTGTTCATATCCTTTGACCATTTCTCAATTGGGGAATGACTTGGATTCTTATAAATTTGATTTAGTTCCCTATATATTTTAGAGATGAGGCCTTTATCAGAAGTACTGGCCACAAAAATTGTTTCCCAGCTTTTTGCCTCCGTTATAATTTTGGATGCATTGCTTCTGTTTGTACAAAAATTTTTTAATTTAATGTAATCAAAATAATCCATTTTGCATTTTATAACATACTGTATCTCTTGTTTGGTCATAAACTGTTTTCCTTTCCAAAGACCTGATAGGTAGACTATTCCTTTCTCTCCTAATTTACCTATGGTATCACCTCTTATGTCTAAATTGTGTATCCATTTTGACCTTATTTTAGTATAAGGTGTCAGATGTTGGTCTATGCCTTATTTCTGCTATACTATCTTCCAGTTTTCCCAGCAGTTTTTGTCAAATACTGAGTTCCTATCCCAGAAGCTGGAGTCTTTGGGTTTATCAAACACTATATTACTAGTGTC
Source organism: Dromiciops gliroides (assembly GCF_019393635.1). Lineage (NCBI taxonomy): Eukaryota > Metazoa > Chordata > Mammalia > Microbiotheria > Microbiotheriidae > Dromiciops > Dromiciops gliroides. The sequence goes on from NC_057863.1 coordinate 537,855,634, forward strand.
ATTTACTACTGTATTCCTGAGCCTAGCCTATTCCATTGAGCCAGTACCAGATAGTTTTGATGACTGCCACTTTATAGTAAAGCTCCAGGTTTGGTACCGCTACCCCACCTTCCTGTGAATTTTTTTTCATTATTTCCCTGGATATTCTTGATTTTTTGTTTTTTCCAGATGAATTTTGTTATTATTTTTTCTAGCTCTATAAAATAATTTTTAGGTAGCCTGATTGGTATGGCACTGAATAAGTAAATTAATTTAGGCAGTATTGTCATTTTTACTATATTAGCTCTGCCTATCCATGAGTAATTGATATCTTTCCAATGATTTAGATCTGATTTGATTTGTGTGAAGAGTGTTTGGTAGTTGTGTTCATAGAGTTCCTGGGTTTGTCTTGGCAAGTAGACTCTCAAGTATTTTATATTATCTACTGTTACTTTAAATGGAATTTCTCTTTCTATCTCTTGCTGCTGGTCTTTGTTGGTCATGTATAGAAATGCAGATGATTTATGTGGATTTATTTTATATCCTGCTACTTTGCTAAAGTTGTTAATTGTTTCAAGTAATTTTTGAGTTGATTCTCTAGGATTCTTTAAGTATACCATCATATCATCTGCAAAGAGTGATAGTTTTGTTTCCTCCTTGCCTACTCTAATTCCTTTAATTCCTTTCTCTTCTCTGATTGCTAAAGCTAACATTTCTAGGACAATATTAAATAATAGGGGTGATAATGGACATCCCTGTTTCACCCCTGATCTTATTGGGAAGGCCTCTAATTTATCTCCATTGCATATAATACTTGCTGATGGCTTTAGGTAGATACTGTTTATTATTCTAAGGAAAACTCCACCTATTCCTAAACTCTCTAGTGTTTTTATTAGGAATGGGTGTTGTATTTTGTCAAAAGCTTTCTCTACATCTATTGAGATAATCATATGATTTTGGTTGGTTTTCTTATTGATGTGGTTGATTATGTTAATAATTTTCCTAATGTTGAACCAGCCCTGCATTCCTGGTATAAATCCCACCTGGTCATAGTGTATTATCCTGGTGATCACTTGCTGTAATCTCCTTGCTAATATCTTATTTAAGATTTTAGCATCAATATTCATTAGGGAAATTGGTCTATAATTTTCTTTCTCTGTTTTTGCTTTGCCTGGTTTTGGTATCACCACCATATTTGTGTCATAAAAAAAATTTGGTAGAACTCCTTCACCTATTTTTCCAAATAATTTGCATAATATTGGAATTAATTGTTCTTTAAATGTTTGGTAAAATTCACCCATAAACCCAGCTGGCCCTGGGGATTTTTTCTTAGGGAGTTCATTAATGGCTTGTTCAATTTCTTTTTCTAATAATGGTTTAAGGATTTTATTTCTTCTTCAGTTAACCTGGGTAGTTTGTATTTTTGTAAATATTCATCCATTTCATTTAGATTGTCAAATTTATTGGCATACAGTTAGGCAAAATAATTCCTAATTATTGATTTAATTTCCACTTCATTGGTGGTAACATCACCCTTTTCATTTTTGATACTGGTAATTTGGTTTTCTTCTTTCTTTTTTTAAATCAAATTAACCAATATTTTATCTATTTTATTGGTTTTTTCATAAAACCAGCTCTTAGTTTTATTGATTAATTCTATAGTTTTTTTTGCTTTCAATCTTATTAATTTCTTCTTAAATTTTCAGGATCTCTAATTTAGTGTCTAATTGGGGATTTCTAATTTTCTCTTTTTTATTCATGTAAGCATTTAGAGCTATAAATTTTCCCCTAAGCATTGCTTTGGCTGCATCCCATAGATTTTGGTATGTTGTCTCATTATTGTCATTCTCTTGGATATAGTTGTTGATTGTTTCTATGATTTGTTGTTTGGCCCATTCATTTTTTTTTTTTGGCGGGGCAATGGAGGTTAAGTGACTTGCCCAGGGTCACACAGCTAGTAAGTGTTAAGTGTCTGAGGCTGGATTTGAACTCAGGTACTCCTGAATCCAGGGCCAGCACTTTAACCACTGCGCCATCTAGCTGCCCCCCATTCATTCTTTAGAATGAAATTATTTTGTTTCCAATTGATTTTCATTCTACTTTTCCCTGGCTCTTTCTTACATGTAATTTTTATTGCATCATGATCTGAAAAGAATGCATTTACTATTTTTGCCTTTCTACATTTGACTATGATGTTTTTGTGCCCTAATACATGGTCAATTTTTGAAAATGTGCCATGTACTGCTGAGAAAAAGGTATATTCCTTTCTATCCCCATTCAATTTTCTCCAGACATCTATCATGTCTAAATTTTCTAGTAATCTATTCACCTCTTTCACTTCTTTCTTATTTATTTTTCAGCTAGATTTATCTAATTTTGAGAGGGGGAGATTCAGATCCCCCACTAGGATAGTATTACTGTCTAATTCCTCTTGTAACTCATTTAACTTCTCCTCTAAGAACTTGGATGCTATACCACTTGGCGCATACATATTTAATATTGATATTACTTCATTATCTATAGTACCTTTAAGCAAGATGTAATTTCCTTCCTTATCTATTTTAATGAGATCTATTTTTGCCTGCACTTTGTCTGAGATAAGGATTGCTAACCCTGCTTTTTTTACTTTAGCTGAAGCATGATATATTCTGCTCCAGCCTTTTACCTTTACTCTGTGTGTATCTCTCTGCTTCAAATGTGTTTCTTGTAAACAGCATATTGTAGGATTCTGGTTTTTAATCCACTCTGCAATTCACTTCCGTTTTATAGCAGAGTTCATTCCATTCACATTCACAGTTATTATTACTGACTGTCTATTCCCCTCCATTCCATTTATCCCTTTGTACTTTTCCCCCCTTCTTTCACCCTATTCCTCCTCACCGATGTTTTACTTCTTACCCCTGCTTCCCCTAATCTGCCCTCTGTTTTTATCACCCCCCCTCTCTTTTCTTTACCCTTTTCTCCCTTGCTTTTGTCCTCCCTTCTATCAGTCCCCCCCTTTCCCTTCCCCTTTTTCTTCCCTAAAGAATGAGTTAAGTTTCTTTATCCCAATGAACGTATATGTTATTCCCTCTTTGAATCAAATCTAATGAGAGTAGGGTTAAAACAATGTTCACCCCTCCTTTCTTTCCCTCTATTGTAATAGGTTTTTTTTTCACCTCTTCATATGATATAATTCATCCCATTCCGCCTCCCCTTTCCTCTCCTCCCCATAGACTCCCTTTTTAACCCATTAATTTTTTTTGTATCGTCACATCAAAGACGATTTATATTTATGCCCTCTGTGTACACTCCTTCTCTCTGCCCAAATACATTTACAATTCTTAAGAGTTATGAGTGTTATCTTCCCGTGTAGGGATATAAACAGTTTAACCTAATAGGGTAACCTTTTTTTCCCCCCTCTGTTTACCTTTTTAAACTTCTCTTGAGTCTTGTATATTGAGATCGAATTTTCTATTCAGTTCTGGTCTTTTCACCAGGAAAGATTGAAAGTCCCCAATGTCATTAAATGTCCATCTTTTCCCCTGAAAGAGAATGTGCATTTTTGCTGGGTAATAGATTCTTGGCTGCATTCCAAGCTCCTTTGCCTTCCGGAATATCATATTCCAAGCCTTGCGGTTCTTTAATGTTGAAGCTGCCAGGTCCTGAGCAATCCTGACTGTGGCTCCATGATATTTAAATTGCTTCTTTCTGGCTGCTTGGAGTATTTTCTCCTTCACCTGATAATTCTGGAATTTGGCTACAATATTCCTTGGAGTTTTCCTTTTGGGGTCTCTTTCAGGAGGTGATCGGTGGATTCTTTCAATGATGATTTTATCCTCTGAGTCTATGATATCAGGGCAGTTCTCCTTAATAATTTCCTGGAATATGGTGTCTAGATTCTTTTTCTGGTCATGGCTTTCAGGCAGTCCAATGATTCTCAAATTGTCTCTCCTCGATCTGTTTTCCAGATGTCTTTCCAATGAGGTATTTCACATTTCCTTCTATTTTTTCATTCTTTTGATTCTGCTAGACTGATTCCTGGTGTCTCATGGATTCCTTATCTTCCAACTGTCCAATTTTAATTGTTAAGGAATTGTTTTCTTCAGTAAGATTCTGCACCTTTTTTCCATTTGGCCAAGTGAATTTTTTAAGGCAATGTTTTCTTCAATGAGATTATGCACCTTTTTTTTCCATTTGGCCAGATGAATTTTTTAAGGCATTGTTTTCTTCACTGAGATTATGCACCTTTTTTTCCATTTGGCCAACTGAATTTTTTTTAAGGCATTGTTTTCTTCAGTGACATTATGCACTTTTTTTCCCATTTGGCCAGTCAATCTTTGTGCTTCCAAGCTGCTGATTCATAGTTCATGATTTCATAGTTTTCTTGTTTTGCTTTCATTTCTCTCCCCATTTTTTCTTCTACCTCTCTCAATTGATTTTTTAAATCCTTTTTGAGCTATTCCAGGAAGGCTTTTTTTTCTTGAGACCAATTCACCTTCCCTCATGAGGCTTCACATGTAGGCAATTTGAGGGTATTGTCCTCATCTGAGTTTGCGTTGGCTTCTTCCCTTGATATAGAAACTCTTAATGGAGAGGGCTCTTTTTTGCTTCTTACTCATTATTGCAGCTTGTTTTTTTATTTTTTAAGTTGAGGTCTGCTCTGGGGGCACCAGGGTCCCTGTTTTGGGCTTCTTGTGCAGGGGTATAGGTGCTGTGTGACTGGCTTTTTACTCTGAGGCCTTTATAGTGTGTGCAATTCACCCCCTGCACTTCCTGTCTGAGCGCGCTTGGCCAGGTACCTGATCCTGGTGCCCGATACCACCTGTCCCGTTTGTGGCCCTCCTGGCTGGTGCAGGTAGGTTTTTCCACTGTCCTTCTCGGACAACAGATTTTTGAGCCAGGTTCCAGTGGCCTCAGTTGTTTGGCTGTGGCCCACAGCTACTGCTGACTTGCCCCGACCCCCTCAGCGCTGGGTTGCTGCCCTGCGCTGAGCCTCCCTTTTTCCCGAGTCAGACCCACCTTTTCCTGAAGTCTTCTAAATTATCTCTGGTTGGAAGACTGTGTCTCTCTGTCTCTTTGCAGGTTCTGTAGTTTCAGAATCTGTCCAGAGGCTTGATTGAATGTGCTTTTTGAGGGAACAGAAGGAGAGCTCAGGCAGCTTGCTGCTTCCTCTCCGCCATCTTGGCTCTGCCCCACTCGAGATCATATACTTTTACAACTATGAAAAAAGTCCTTTTAGAGAATACTTTAGGGTCCCTTATCCAAGGACAGCAAGTAATTCTTACAACAGTGGACAAGACCATCTGATTTACCATGCTCTTGTACAGCTTGTTAGTATTTTATTTTTCCTTCAATAAAGATTGAAGACATTTTACTATTAGGCTACCTTGTGTTTGGGTGAGTAGTCCATCAAGATTTTGTAAAATAATTGTGGTTTCTCTTTTCCCCCTATAGAAGTGAGAAGTTAAATTCATGGAGAATAATTAGGGGGTATCACAAGAACCCAGGGTAGAGGTGAGAAGTGCCTGAATTGGGGTAGCTATAATGTGAGTGTGGAGGTAAGCAGAAGGTTTCAAAATGATGTTATAATCAACAAGACATGGCAACTAGTTGGTTAAGAGGAATGAATGAGATGAAATGTTGAGGATACATAGGCTGAGAAGCTCGATGATTAAAAGAATGGTGATATCCTTGACAAAAAATAGACAAGTTAATAGGAGGGTTGGTTGTTTTGTTTTGTTTTTTCTGGGGAGAGAGGGAAGGGAATAATATAATCTCTTTTGGACATGATGCATTTTAGAGGCCTATACAGATAGAGATGTTCAGCAGGCAGTTGAAGATATAGGATTAGATCTCAGGCAAGACATGACAGTTAAATTTGTGTGTGCATAGTCATATAGATTAATATACAATTTTTTCTGATAAAAGTATTTTATTTTTTCCAGTTACATGTAAAAATAGTTCTCAACATTTGCTTATACAAGCTTTCCAATTTCAGATTTTTATCCCTCCTTCCCCTCCCTTCCCCCTCCCCTAGATAGCAGATAATCTGATATAGGTGTTTTATATATATATATATATACATGTACATACATATACATATACATAATAACATTAAACATATAGTCATGTTATAAGAGAAGAATCAGAGCAATGAGGAAAAACCTCAAAATAGAAAAACAACAGCACCAAAAGCAAAAGAAATAGTATGGTTCAATCAACATCTCTACTCCATAGTTCTTTTTTTTCTGGATTTGGAGATCCCCTTCCATCATGGGTCTCCTGGATCTCTTCTGTACCACTGCATTGGTGAGAAGAATCTAGTCCATCACAGAAGATCAACACACAAATGTGATGATACTGTGTACAATGTTCTTCTGGTTCTACTCATCTCACTCATCATCAGCTCACACAAAACCCTCCAGGTTTCTCTGAAATCCTCCTGCTCATTGTTTCTTACAGCACAATAGAATTCCATTACATTCATATGCCACAACTTGTTCAGCCATTCCCCAATTGATGGGCACCCCTCAACTTCCAATTCCTTGTCACCACAAAAAGAGCAACTGTAAATATGCTTGTACATGTGGGTCCTTTTCCCGTTTTTATGATTTCTTTGGGGAAACAATCCAAAAGTGGTATTGCTGGGTCAAAGGGTATTCACAGCTTTATGGCCTTTTAGGCAAAATTCCAGATTGCTCTCCAGAATGGCTGGATCAGTTCACAGATCCACCAACAATGCATTAGTGTTCCAACTTTCCCACAGCTTCTCCAACATTCATTATTTTCCTTTTTTGTCATATTAGCCAATCTGATAGGTGTCAGGTGGTATCTCAGAGTTGTTTTAATTTGCATCTCTCTAATCAATAGTGATTTAGAGTATTTTTTTCATATGGGTATAGATAGCTTTGATTTCTTCATCAGAAAACTGCCTGTTCATATCCTTTGACCATTTCTCAATTGGGGAATGACTTGGATTCTAAGAAATTTGATTTAGTTCCCTACATATTTTAGAAATGTAACGATTGGAATAACACCACCTGCTGGATACTTACTGTAGAAGAGTTCTGCCCATGAAGGGAAGGTCTTTGAGGGCAAGACCAGGAATCAGGAAGTGACGCGGGCTAGTGGGAGGAGGAAGGAAGAGACTGGCACTCAGTCTAGCTCTCTTTTCCTCTGGACTCTGGTGGAGAAGGGAGCTAGAAATGTGCTCTCCCTTTAATAGATAGAAATCTAGGCCTTTTTCTCTCTCTTTACCAAATTCTTATTCTCCTTAATAAATGCTTAAAAGTCTAACTCTTGCTAAAGCTTATAATTTATTGGCGACCACTCATTAGCTATTTTAGACAGTTTAGCTAGAATTTTAGCCCTTAACAGATGGCGACCACGAAGAGGAAAGCTAAACCTCAGTCTTCTTCTGATCTTCTGGTTGGGTAAGAAATTTTCTCTACCCTCTCCCTTTAACTGCTAAGTACTGGTGTACTGGCTGTGTTTTCCTTTAAATTTTTTCAAATGGACCTTTTAAACTCCCTAATTATCCTATTTTTGATTTTAGTCTGTTTAACCAGACAAATGGGAGATAAGATCATGTTAATGCTTTGTTTTTGTGGATTTTCTATTTTTCTTTTTATTTTTGTTAAAAGAGCCAGCAACTTACTCACACAAGGAAATATCTCTCCCTCTCCCAACCATGCTTTTTCAGAGAAACCTGAAGAGATTCCCGCAGCTTTTCCCAGTTCTAACAGTAATTGTTGCTTTAATTTTGCATGCCTGGAGGCAATGACCCACCCTCTAGAAGCTTTTAATCCCCTAGCACCTGGAGGCAAAGTGGGGGAAGAGGAATCCAGGCCTGAGTTCAAAATCAAGTCTGATTCAAATTGCTCTGGTCCCTCCCCTCCTCTCCAGACCCCACCCTCTACTCCTCCTATGGCCAAGCCCATAGCTTCCCCTGCCTGGGAAGTCCAGAGATCTGATGCGCATGCTCAACTTTTTCTACCTGCATTTGCAGCTTCAGGCTCAGCCCTTCCCCGGCCTGGCTGTGCTTTTGAGACAATCTTAGAAAACTCTTTAAATTCCAGATATGCTCGTTTTGTTCATAATTTTGCTAACCTGCTTTTGTCTTTAATTAGTAATCTTATAAAGCATTTGTATGGTGAAAAGCCCGACAGACAATATAGAGGGGTTAAAGAAGAAAAACTTAAGCTGAATAAGAATGACAATCAACATAGTTCAAGACTCTGCTTCTTTTGCCATGGAAGGGTATATATTTTACAGAAATGTAGAAGTCAGCAGCAAGGTATTGATATGAGTATTGGGGATTTTAGATATCGGAATCAAAAGTGTTCTGAATTCACTCAGAGTAATAATGTCAGTTCAGAGGTTACATAGGATTTCTATGCTATTACACATACATTTTGAAATTAATGGTATGGGTTTATTTTCGTAGAGATTTTCATGCATTTGAGATTGTGTTTTATACTTAGTTTCTAAAACAAAGAGAATATTTGTAAAAGCTTTTTATAGTCATGTGGTCCAGTTTATATTTTATAATACTCTTATTGATATTAAGTTCATATTCATTTAGATTTCCCTAGTTTGAATTTCATTGTCTTTTATTGTTCCACGTGTATCTTCTTCTATTCATTCATCTATCTAATTTTGAAACATGGTTTTGATTTCATAATACAATGTTAATTCTAGGAGTATTGTGCTCCCATATTCTGAGTTATTTGTTTTTGTTATTTTTTCTCAACTGATTATTTGATCAAACTCTTTAAAGCATTTCCCTGGCAAATTGGTTGCCATGGCAAGTATAAATTGATTCTAGAAGTATTATTTTTGATAAGCATATTCCAAAAAAAAAAAAAGAGGGGAACATTTGTAAAAGTTTTCTTTTTTTCAAAAAAAAAGTTTTCTTTGAGATTCTGTTGTGCTTTAACTTATATTTAAATATGTTCATATTTTTCACAAAAGTAATTGTATGCTAAGTAAAAAAAGGTATTATTTGAAATTGTTGCATAATTATATATTATATTCTGAGTCAAGATGTATTCACATTTTTTGCAATCATTTATTATCCTCAATTTTTAAATCCATATGAGACTTGAATTATGGGAACTTATCATTTAAGACACTAATTACCTTTATTCTGAGTTATCAGATGCCAGTTGGCCAAGATGCCATCCAATCACAAGAGGAATACATGCAAGAGCAGACACTGAACTGTCACATGAGGGGAGACATGCATGAAGTCAAGGTATGGCCGAGGGAACGGCTTTTGACTAATGTTGAGGTTGGATTCTCTTGGTTTAATATTTTATTTTATTTTTCCCCACAATATTGTACAGATGGCTGGAAGTATTCATCCCACCCATCTCACTTCTACACCTGGCTTCTATGCTCCCTCCTATATGCCTGATGCCATGGACATCTCAATCCCATGCATCTGATTAAGTCTGACTCAGTTTCCTCCAATATGTTCGGTGGCATGGACATATATTCCATCCATCTATTTTAAGCCTGGCATACTGTATGGGCAGTACATATTGCTCAAGTGTGGGAATGCTCATATCCCATCATTTCTCTGTTCTTTTATGGTAACCCCCATAATTATCTCAGGTGTCATGATAAATAACAGTGTTGAATTTGGCCTTGACATCTGTTACTAATTATATTAGATTTTAAAATTTCTCATAATGGCATGAGGATAATTAGGCAGATGATGCAAAAAGTGATGAAACAAAGATAAAAATTACTTTTAATAATTAATATTGCAGCAATTGTCTTCTCAATTACCCTCCATAAGGGGGACTATAGTAATATTATAATTTTAAAGAATGTTTCAATTTTTGTTTTATTATATGTTTCATGTGTAACAACTAAGATTCTGTATTCCCTTAGACATGTTTTTGAGAACTTTCATTGTTTGATTTGATTATTGACAAAGCTATTTTAAAGTTGTGTTAAGCTCAATTTTGTAGGAAATTTTCCTGGCTGATTACCAGCATCCACACATCAACCCCTGAAAAGACTTGCATTCCACGACTACACCTAGAGGACATCTGAGAAAAGACTTTCAGAGACTTTAAATGAACAGTTTTGATTTGTTGTTTTTGTTGTTTTTTTCTCTTTCTGTTATAATATACACCATCTGTAACATGTATTCTCTGCAGAGGCCCTCCCTTTGCAAGACTAATGTCAAAGCGTCGGTTCATGAGGACAAAAAAAAAATCGCCCCTCTGGACAAAACTTTCCTCTCTTCCTTTTCTATATTGTTGTTCACATATTATTAGTTAGCAATAGTTATTATATTCTTTTTACTGTTCCGTCAAGGAAACATTTTGTTTGTTGAGGAACAACAGGGGGGACTGTAACAATTGGAATAACACCACCTGCTGGATACTTACTGTAGAAGAGTTCTGCCCATGAAGGGAAGGTCTTTGAGGGCAAGACCAGGAGTCAGGAAGTGACGCGGGCTAGTGGGAGGAGGAAGGAAGAGACTGGCGCTCAGTCTCGGGCTCGCTCTTTCCCTCTGGACTCTGGTGGAGAGCGGAGCTAGAAATGTGCTCTCCCTTTAATAGATAGAAATCTAGGCCTTTTTCTCTCTCTTTACCAAATTCTTATTCTCCTTAATAAATGCTTAAAAGTCTAACTCTTGCTAAAGCTTATAATTTATTGGCGACCACTCATTAGATATTTTAGACAGTTTAGCTAGAATTTTAACCCTTAACAGAAATAAGACCTTTATCAGAAGTACTGGCCATAAAAATTGTTTCCCAGCTTTCTGCATCCCTTCTAATTTTGGATGCATTGCTTCTGTTTGTACAAAGCCTTTTTAATTTAATGTAATCAAAATCATCCATTTTGCATTTCATAATATTCTCTATGTCTTGTTTGGTCATAAACTGTTCTCCTTTACAAAGATCTGAAAGGTAGGCTAATCAATATACTATTGATAAGCAATTTCTTTCCCTACTCATTATAATTCATACTCTACTATATAATTAACAATGTTGTTCACAGGAAGAATTTGAACCAAAGTATTAAAAAGCATTACAAATCTAGGTCACATTTGGCAAGCCTTTACTAATCCCCCACCCCCAGTTCTATAGCATAATAAATTTTAGTAGTCACATATAAAGAAATATCAGAGTAAGAAAAGTAATTGCAAAGACTCTAAGATAAAAATGTCAAAGTTGGACAAAACATACTGACTTGTAAAATAGGGTGAAATTTACAATAGTAGGACTCATTTAAAAGACAACCAGTAACTAAAATAATTTATAAGTATGAATTTCCAATGAGATCCATTCAAGCACTAGAAAAATTAAAATATATTTAAACATTTTATCTTTTATAATTATGATTTAATGTATAGAAATATAATCTTATCTAACAATGAAGGTAGCAATCAAGTCTTCATTTGGGATTCAAATGTTTTATAATGTTTGCCACATAAAGGTAAAGATATTTAAAACACATGTTTGGTATCAGAAAGACATTTAATATTGATCAAAAGTAATAACAATAAAAACTGAAGAAGCTATCTCAAATAAAAAGGAGTTAAGGCTTGGGGGAACATAACTCAATAATTCAAAAGAGAAATATAACTTGTTTCATTTACTAATTTTAATAGATAAAGTAGTCACAGAAGGAAGATTGTTACATTTCACTCTCTAAGCAACATAAAAAATAATGATGAAAAATGACAGAAAACTGTATAACTTAAAATAGTACACTTAATAGTCTAATTTTTTCCATTAAAAGACAAAGACAGTTATATCATGAATTAAGAAAATAATATCCATTAATATTTTGCATATAGAAAACATACTTAATTTAAAAAGTATATACACATATTAACATTTTTAATTGGTCTAAAATATATTATGCAATTACAAGCTCAAAGTAGAGTGGCAATAATGGTATCTGACAAAAGTGAAATAGTCACACATATATATATATATATATCAATAGACATAATTTCAAAAGAGCAGAAATAAGACATTGTTTTTGGACCATGATGTAATACAATTTGATGTAATTAATAATAATATGAAAAACAGTTAAAATATATAGAAAATAAAGAAAAATTCATTAAAGGTAAATTCTATCACTTACTGACTACATTAATAAGAAAGGGAGAAATATATGGATTAAGATTCTACTCAAAGGCACTAGAAAGCAAAGAAAGAATAAGCATTTAATTAAGTGCCTACTGTGATCCAGGCACTAGTAGTTCAAATAAGGGAGGGAAGTATACAAATTGGGGAAGGAGGAGGGGGAGACAGAATACAAATAGGAGCAGAAATAGACAATATAAGATAATGGGTGTGATCAAATTCTTCAGTGAAATTTACTATTAGAACAAAATATAAAATGGAAAGGTAAAACACAAATTACCAAAATTACAAAAGGAAAAAAGGAGAGATCAAATAAACATAAAAGAAATATAAAATATTATTGAGTACAACTATATACAGATATATTCTCATTTAAAATATTTGAGAATTTAAAGGAAATTGATGATTATATAAAAGCATGAATGAACAAAACTGACACAACAAATTAATCATTTAAAAAATGTTAAATTTAAAAATTAATCATTTTTTAAAATTCTTATTCCATATATTCTTTTTAATTTTTAAAAAAAAATTTTGTGGGGCAATGAGGGTTAAGTGACTTGCCCAGGGTCACACAGCTAGTAATTGTCAAGTATCTGAGGCTAGATTTGAAGTCAGGTCCTCTTGAATCCAGGGCCAGTGCTTTATCCACTACACCACCTAGCTGTCCCCCAATTAATCACTTAAATAACTAATCTCAAATGAAAGTAAAAATAAAAAATCTTCACCGAATTACTTTACAAAGTAGATATCATTCAAATGAATTCCAAAGCAAATTGTTTCCATCTTTCCAATGACATGTAATTCATATACTATATAAATTATTTATAAATATAGAGAAAAGGGGCAAACACTACCCAATTCCTCATATAAGACAAATATAATAATAGTGATCTGGTAAAGAAAATTATGGGGGAGATTACACACTAAAATTATTTACATAGATGAAGTTATAGGTCAGGACCAAAAAGGTAAAAGAAATTAAGAAAAGATAAAAAATGAACCCTAGTTAAAAATAGTAAATTTATAAACACTAAAGCCCTTGATTATGTGGATGACAGCAAAATTTGAAAAGTCCTCAAAGAGATAGAAGTACAAGATCATCTTACTTGTCTCCTGAGGCACCTATATGCAGGTGAAGAAGCAACGGTTAGAACCATACACAAAATAACTGATAGATTTAGGATTGGTCAAATACTGAAGCTGAAGTTTAAATATTTGGTTACATAATGAGAAAACAGGACTCATTGGAAAAGACCCTGTTGTTGGGTTATAGAAATACAGGTATGCTGATTCAATGATAGTAGAAATGTAAATTGGAAAAATATTTCTTGAAAGCAATCTGGCAGTACACAATAAAAGATACAACAATAGTCCTACCTTATCGTTCCATTGTTATGAATACACACTAATGGTATTATTTTTAAAAGGGAGCTATGCATGCAGAGATTATTATAGTATATAATTTGTAATTATAAAACAAAAAACTAAGGCACTCTTAATTTCAGCAACACATAAAATGATTAAATAATTTGTAGTAGATTAGTGAAATAGAATACTATTCATTGACAGATTACTGACTACACAATTATGACCAATACACATGAAAGATACCAAGAAATTTGGAAAGAACTTTATAAAATAATGCAAAGTAGAAAAAAAAGTAGAACCAAAAAGACAGTACACGCTATTAAGGATCATATAAGAGGAAAAGTTAAGTACAGAAAAACAAGGTATCAATCCATTAAGAAGCATTTATTAAGTGTTCCTTTTCCTTCATTTTCAAAGAGGACCAATGAGATCATGGGGTGATGTCTTGACTTGTACATGAATTGGATTTAAGTGAGACAAATTTGCACAAAGTCATCAGCTTCATTTTCTCTTCCAGACCCATCTAAATCCAGTGGCAAGACAAAAGTCAGGACAACTGGTGCCTGTGATGCAGTGAATGACCTTGGTGTCTTCAATGTCTGACCAAGCTCTAAGTGCTCCACAGGGCCTCCTTCAACCAACTTCATGGTCATTGGAACAAATTGTTTTCATTTACACATTCTACTGGGGGAAAGCCTTCACATTCTTGGGGTTGATAACCCCCTATCTTACCAATGCGTTTGAGGCCTATTGATTACTCTCAATCTGGTTTAGCTGTCTGCCAAGAGGGCTTCACTGGGGTGTGGCTGCTGAGCATGCTACAACTTATTGGAGGCACAGGTGAGAGCTGGGTGAAGGTAGAAACCAACAGTGGATGAGCAGCTTTGTAAAGGTTTTGGTGAGACCTTTCACCAAAGGTGCTAGTTCTCCATTAACACCACATACACACATTTATCTACTATATATCAGATACTTTGCTAAGTCCTTCCCAGAGGCTATCAAAGTCCTCATGTCTTTTTCTTTTCCCCATATTACAGAAAGAACTTATCAACTAACACTCATATCTTCTGACAGCCTCATAACTGACACTCAAAATATCTGGCATTCATCTGTGCCCCATCATATGTATTTTTAACCATTCCATGATACTCACTTTATAAATTTGTACATGTGTAAGCATCTTTAAATAATAATTAGGGCCACTGTTAGGGACTATTGAAGGAATGAATATGCATAGTAAGTTTACTGTTTTAATTTTTAGGCAAAATTTTAGCTATCTCATGGCAGATATTCCTCCTTCTCTAATTATTTCTTCTTACTTTAATAATTTTCGACCTTCTTCATCTACTCAAATATAGTCTGTGCTTTATCCAAAAGATACCCTGCTACTGACAAAAGTCTTAAAAAGAGAATTAGCACAATCATTGTAAATGCCATTAAAGGGTCTTCATTTTGCAATAAACCTAACAAATGTTATTTGATTATCTAACCTGATGAGGTCATGGAGTCTTCAAGAAGTGAAGAATGAACAAAAGAGTATTCTTTACTAAATGGTCATCAAAAGCTGCATGGAGTAATTCCTCTTAGTGTTTTTTCCTGGCCTGAGCTCTAAAAATTCTATTGTTATCCTTGGATCAAAGGGTCAAATTGAACCTTCTAGCCAAAGGTTCCATTATTATACTACCAATAGAAACATTTACTAAGATAGTGATAGTTTTAATTCATTCTTTGTCAGAAATGTAGTTTAATAACATGTTAATCTGATTTTCAATATTATCAGGTGGGTGGAAAATTTTAAAGTCATGTGCAATAGTTATGCCCTAGGCATTAGTACTCTCTGTAAGATCCCTCCAAAATACTCCTCATTATAAGACACTGAATGTAGCCATGAAAGTCACCAATTTGTGCATCTACCTCATGTTTTCAGCCTTTAGGATGTTTCTGATATCTGAGATTCTTAGCAAGAGCTGCTCAATTTCCCTTTGGATATTGATAACCTTTCAGAACATGTCAATGGGGAATGGTCTAAAATGACCCAGCATATAACAAATTGCTGTGCTTTTATCACTTGTTTCTCCATCAATTTTATGGGTGAAAATTTAATGATTTTTTACAAAAACTTCAATCAATAAAGATCTGCCTTTTCTCTTTCTAACCTTCTACCACCATTGAAAAAAAAGAAAAACAAAACTTCTTGAGATAAACATGTATAGTAAGCCAAACAAATGTCTACACTTGCTGTGTTACTTTTCACCCCCTCAAAAAACAAAACAAAATTTAAAAAATGTCTTCTATGTTATTAATCTCCTTATAAGGAGGTATATCATTAGTCCTCTGCAATCATGGTTAGTCATTATACTGTCAGAGTTTCTGAATCTTTCAAAGTTGTTTCTCTTTACAATAGTTTTGTTGCATAAATTATTCCACTGTTTTTTCTCATTTCATTCTGCATCAGTTTGTACCAGTCTTTCTGGGTTTCTCTGAAACCATCCCTTTCATCATTACATTTACATACTGTGATTTGTTTAGCCATTCTCCAATTGATAAGTACCCCCTCAGTTTCTAATTCTTTGCCACCACAAAAGAGCTGAGAATAATTTTGTATATCCTTATTTAGACTTTATTTTGATTAGGACCAAGACAACTATTAATCTATGCTCCTTCTAATTTTCCATTCTTCCCTTTCTCTCCTATTTCCCTGTTCAGGAAAATGTATTTCTCCATCCAACCATGTATGCATATATTCTTCTTTCCTTTAACCTGTTCAGATGAGAGAGAGGTTCAAGTATCAGTCACTTCTTTTTGGGTTTTTTTTTTTTGTTTGTTTTTGCTGGGCAATGAAGGTTAAGTGACTTGCCCAGGGTCACACAGCTAGTAAGTGTCAAGAGTCTGAGGCCGGATTTGAATTCAGGTCCTCCTGAATCCAGGGCTGGTGCTTTATCCACTGCACCACCTAGCTGCCCCCAGTCACTTCTTTAAAAATTTTTTTTTCTTTTTCTTTTTTTTTTAGACTTTTATTTTCCAAATTACATGTAAAAGCACATTTTGACATAAATTTTTTTAAACTTTGTGTTCCAACTTCTCTTCCTCTCCCCTCCCACCCCCACCCCAAGAACTCAAGCAATTCAACATAAATTATACATGAGCACTCATGGCAAACAATTCTACCTTATATAGGTTGAGTGGAAACAGATAAAAACAAAACTTCAGATTAAGGAATTGTCAAAAAAAAATGTGTTTCAGTCTTTTTTCAGATACCATCAGTTCTTTCTCTGTAGATGTACTGCAATTTTCCTAGGTTCTTCAGTGTTAAATTGGGTCATTGCCTTGCTGAAAATAACGTGATTCCCAGCTGATCATCTTACACAGTGCTGTTATTTTGTATACAGTACATTTCTCTCTGCTCTAGTTCATGTGTATCTTTACAGGTTTTTCTGATAGCATCCTGTTCATCACAATTTCTATATAGTACCTTGAACTTGACAGAGAATTTTCTTCACAATAGCCCAGCAGAGTAGGTACCATACATTGTAGTCAATCAATGTAACTATTTCCCTCCATCCCATTCCCTTCCAATGATATTTATTCCATTGTCTACCTTATTTTGCCCTAATCCTCCATATAAGTGTTTTGATACTAACTGCCCCCTCCCCCACTCTACCCTCCCTTCATTCACCCTTCCCTCCTTATCCTCTTCCCTTCCTACTTTCCTGAAGGGTTAAATAGATTACTCTTCCCTATTGGGTGTGTGTGTTGTTCCCTCCTTGAGGCTTCACTTCTTTTTTTAATAAACATTTTAATTTAAAGCTTTAAATTCCAAATTCTATGTCTCCCTCTGTCCCTTTCCTATCCCCTACCTGAGGTGGTAAACAATCAGATAAATGTTTTACATTTACAATTCTGTAAAACATTTCCATATTAGTCATTTTATTTAAGAAGACTTAAATAAAAGGAAAAATTTGAAAGAAAGTGAAAAATAGCATGCTTCACTCTATATTCAATCAATATCAGTTCTTTCTCTGAAAGTGTATAGTATGCTTCATCATCATTCATTTAGGATTGTCTTGCATCAATCTATTGATGAGAATTAGCTAAATCATTTGCAGCTCTTCATCAAACAATATTGCTTCTACAGTGTACAATGTTCCCCTGGTTTTGTTAACTTCACTATACATCAGTTCATGTAAGTTTTTCCAGGTTTTTCTGAAATCATCCTGCTTGCCATTTCTTGTAGCACAATAATGTTCTATTACAATCATAAACCAGAGTTTGTTTACCTATTCCCCAATTGATGGGCATTCCTTTGAATTTCAAAAAGAGCCACAAAAAAAAGAGCTGCTACTAATATTTTTGTACAAATAGGTCCTTTCTCCCATTTTTGGATGTTTTCAGGATATAAACCTAGCAGGAATATTGCTGGATAAAAAGCTATGCACATTTTTATAGCCCTTTGAGCAAAGTTCCAAATTGCTCTCCAGAATGATTGGGTCAGTTCACAACTCCATTAACAGTGAATTAGCATCCCAGTTTCACACATCCCCTCCAACATCCAACATTTTCCTTTTTTTTTTTGTCATATTAACTATTTATATCAGTCACTTCTACTTCTACCTTATTCCTTGTTTGTATAAACTACTACGTTTAACCCCCAATTATATAATTTTAAAAACTTTTTTCTCTCTTTCTTTCCCTAGTGAATTCTTCTTCCCATCCTTTTCTATTCTTCTTTTAAGATCATGAAGATATAACAGACCCACTCCTAAACCTTTTGTCTAAAGAGACTTTCTCTATGACCCTTAATGATGACAGAAGGGACATATGCATCATCTCTCCATATTAGAATATAAGCAGTTTTCCCTTGTTTAGTCCTTCACGTTTGTTTTCTCATTTTTATTCAATGGTTGGGCACTTCTATTTTAGTGAACTTCCTAAATTAGAAGATGAAACTGCTATTAAAGAGGATTATGGTTGTGGACTGTGATGTCCCATCATCAGATCCTTTCTCATCAATAATAAGACTGTTATAACCACAACAAGTCAACATAGATAGCCTGATAAATTTTATTTAAATGCCCAGGTTTTTAGTAATACTGTAACTTTGTGGAACATACAACTGGCTTGTGATTAAATCCCTAGTTAATAAGAAAAAAACTATCTAGTAAAACACTAGGGGTTGGGATCTTAGTTCTCCACTAGGAAAGGTCACTCTCTTCTTTGTGGAGTTTTCAGCATTCCTATGCCCTCATGTTTTGAAGAATGGAAGCAAAATTTAGAATGAACACACACATATGTATAAGGTACTGAATGTAGACATGAAAGTCACCAAATCTCTCAATCATAAAGTCTAGCTCCCTAGTGTTTTCAGTCCTCAAGATCCCCCTGGTGTCCAAGATCCTCAAGAACAGTTGCTCAGTGGCCCTTTGAACATTGATGCTGTGAGATTTAAAATTGGATATTAGATCATAAATCTCCCCTACTTAACCTTTCCCTTAATTTATCTCCCAAACTAGTAAATGGAAGCAGCTTTTGGTTTTCTAGATAGACCTTTTTATTTATAGTTATGATAGTCACAAGGTGATGTTGGTTAGAAGGATAGGAAAGTAGAAACACAATACAAATCGTCTTAAGTCTAAGCTTAGTCTATATTCCTTATAACAACTCACCAAACCGACAAGGCCACCTTTGGAGAGAGAATCTGTGCCGCGCCGTCAGGAGTCCCGCCAAGCAGGCAAAAGGCTCCTCTGCTTCTCTCCACCCCGGAAGTCCCAAAAAACCCCCGCAGGCAGTCTGACATGCGCAGCAGGCGCACTGTACCTGGCAGGCAGTCTGACATGCGCAGCAGGCGGACTGTCCCCGGCAGGCAGTCTGACATGCGCAGCAGGCAGACTGTTCATCTCCTCCCCAAAAGGGTGGTCCTTGAAAAACTGGCGTCTTTCAGTTATCCTAACCGACTGTTAAAAACTTTCATATTTTACCACATTTCCCCCCTTTGCTTCCTCAAGAAACGGAATGTTTCCTTGATGGAACAGTAAAAAGAACATAATAACTTTTGCTGACTAATAATATGCGAACAACAATACAGAAAAGGAAGAGAGGAAAGTTTTTGTCCAGAGGGGCGATTTTTTTTTTTTTTTTTTTTTCCTCATGAACCGACGCTTTGACATTAGTCTTGCAAAGGGAGAGCCTCTGCAGAGAGTACATGTTACAGATAGTATATAACAGAAAGGAGATAGTAAAAGCTAATAAAGCAAAACAGTTCATATAAAGTCTCTGAGTTCTCTTGTCTTCTTGAAGTGGTAAGATGTCATCAGGAGGAAACTGGATTCTGGTCTGGAAAACTGGATTCTGGACTCTGGTCTGGATTCTGGACTCTGGACTCTGGTCTGGAAAGCTGGATTATCTTCTTTAACTGTTTGAATTGCTGTATTTTTAAAACCTTAGCATAGCATTGTCAATGATCAAATTAATAAATTCCATTACATTCCCTCCTTTATATGGTTAGACTTGTAATAGAGGGTTGAGGTAGTTATGCAATGTGTAACACTTTTTACCACCATGTGTCTGGATCAAAGCCAAATTTAGTATGTGTTCATGACACCTGAAAATGTTATGGAAAGGTTATCATACCATATCTCATGGTTCTGAGACAGCCAGTGATTGTGCTAGGCCACAGGTGAATTCAACTGAGATAAAAAGATAAATAAGTTCAGTTAAATTAGGTTAAATTAGGAGGGAGAGAGGATGAATACTGGACTGTGCCTAGTAATTGTGCTCTACATAGTCACCATCATAAGCAAACCATGGACTTACGTATACCTGTCTCTCCTTTTGTTGCACATATATTCTCTCCAGGGCCTGCATCAGAGTTCACAGCAAGTTAGTCTCTGAAATGATAAGTTTCCATATTTCTGAAATCTCATTAATTTCACCAAAGACAATATGATGGTAAAAATGTGTGCTATGCTGCATAACTGAGAATATATTAGTGATATATACAATAATTCCAAACCATACCCAGAGTATAATGACATATAAATAATAAACGAATGTAAATAGCTGGTTATATTAGACATTGTTACATAATCTTCTTCTAGCAAGTAGACCACATCATCTTATACATGAATTCTCTAGTATAACAGTAGCAGATACTTAAAGTGGTGATTAATTCATCAAAAAGAAATAAGACTTCAATTAGCAAGATTCAATATTCAATGTTTTCAGTGAGGTATCAAGCAATTTCTGGTACTTTTTAGTTAAACAGAACAACATACAAGAGAAAGGAGAAAAATAAATAAATAAAACAAAACTCATTAGAACTCATGGTTCTCTCAAAAAGAAAGAGTAAATAAAAAAAAAGAATTCTGGTAGCTTCTGAGGCCCGATAGCCTCACCCACAGCATATACTTAAAATGTCTTTGAATAATCACTTAGTTTACAAAATTTAGTTTTAAAGAAAAGCAAAAGAAACAAAAGTAAAAAAAAAAAAAAACAAAGCAAAACCAAAAATAAAAAGCAAAAGATTCGCTAAGCACCCTTTTGTGCTCTTAAAGAACTTAAAGGTGCGGTCAATTCCAGGTCTTTTCAGTGCCTTTCAAAAGTCAAAACAAAAACAAAAAAAACCAAAAATTAATAAAAAAAAATAGTTGAGGTAGGCCAGAAAACTAGGCCATGTACTTCAGTGCTTTTGCCTGTAGAAGGAAATGCTTGTTAAATTATAAGGTATTTAAGCTGCTAGAGTTTGGGGTATGCCACATTGTTTTAACTGGTTCCCCAATTCTCTGCATGCCAAAGTGGCAGGGGTTTCTGAATTGTCATTGATCTTTCTAATGCTGTCATAATGTTCTTTATGGTAGAAAATGTGGAGTTCTCTAGCATCAGGTTTGTCTGTGCCACTGATTTTCAATAAAGGCTGATTTAATTGATGAACCACAACATTCAGCTGATGCTGCTTAGCAAATGCTACAATTGTATCATTTCCTCCCCACTTTCCAAATTTCTTTAATTCATCAACATATTCTTCAAAAGGGGAGTCATTTACTCTAAAAGACTCAAACTCTTGTCTATGGTTAATCATATAAGAAGCAGCTTCTTGTCTGTGTCTGAGATGATTTCTACAGTGACCTTCTAGCTGGTCTGCTAAAGCCCTAAAAAGGCAATTTCCGTCTCCTGATACTTTACGAAGACTGAGTCCCAAAGCATTTAACTGATCAGTGGGATTATCAAATGGGAACTGCCTGTTTCCTCTGAACTTTCTTTGCTCTTTAACAGTTGCTATCGTTAGGGTTTTTACCTCTTTAGCGTCTACCTCAGGTCTATCTGAAATCTCTTCACCTATGAATGGTGCAGGCTTTATATGAGAGCAATGAATCCATGAGTCTTTTTCACCAATTTTAATGGCAGTAGGAGTTGTCAATAATACCTGAAAAGGTCCTTCCCAGGCAGGTTGAGTTCCACTGGTTCTCTGAAAATTCTTTACATATATTTTATCTCCTGGGTTGAAGTTATGCAATGAAAAGTCTAATGGTCCTGCCTGGACCACAGCTCCTGCCTCATGGAGTTCACGTAGCCTGGTCTGTAATTCCTGTATATAGGAGGCAACAGAAGTATCACCTCCCACCAGTGATGTATAAACTGGGGAAAAAGTTTTAGCTTGGATAGGAGGGTGACCAAAAAGCATTTCATAAGGAGATATATGAAGTTCTCCTCTTGGTCTACTTCGTAGATAGAATAATGCCAATGGTAGAACATCAGGCCATTTCAAATGGGTTTCAGTACATAATTTGCCAATCATACTCTTAAGCTCTTTATTCATACGTTCGACTTGGCCTGAACTTTGTGGATGGTAGGGCGTGTGGAATTTTGGAGTCACTCCCAAGAAAGAGTAGATTTGGGATAAAATCGAATCAGTGAAATGTGTGCCTTTGTCAGAATCGATGCGGGCTGGTGGGCCAAAACGAGGTACTATCTCTTTAAGAAGAATTTTGGCAACAAAGGCAGCTGTGGCTCGGGGGCTGGGAAAGGCCTCCACCCACCGAGTGAGCTGATCAACTATAACAAGGCAAAATTTATAATGTCCTGCTTTTGGCATAGTAATATAATCAATTTGTAAGTGCTCAAAAGGTGTATATGCTAGAGGACGCCCTCCATAAGCTTTGGCCTTAAAAGCATACTGATTATAAGACTGACATGTGGAGCAGCCCGAGCAGATTCGAGATGCTGTATTAGTCACACCTGGTGCTATCCAGGTTCTCTTAATAGAGTCTACAATGCCTTGTGTACCAAAATGGCCTTTTCTGTGAACAGAGAGGCATACCTGGTGGTAGAATTTCCGGGGAAGAAATGGCTTACCTTCCGGAGACACCCAGATGCCATTGATCTGTTTCGCCTTAAATTTCTTTTTCCACTTTTCTACTTCAGAATCGTCATAGGTTAGGTTGGAAGGAATATCCTCAGAAGGTGAAAGGTTAAATACATGTTCAGGAGCTTCTAATGCAGCAAGCTTGGCTGCAGAATCGGCTCGTGCATTTCCCTTTGAAACAGGGTCACTATTCCCTGTGTGGGCAGGGCAATGTACAACGGCTAGGGAAGAAGGCAGTTTTAGGGCATCTAAGAGGTCCTTGATAAGGTCCCCATTGGCAATAGCCTTGCCCGAGGATGTCAGAAAGCCTCGTTGACGCCAAATCATACCAATAAAGTGGCATATGCCAAAGCCATATTTCGAGTCAGTAAAAATGGTGGCACTCTTATCTTTAGCTATATTACAGGCCTGTGTAAGAGCCACAAGTTCAGCAGCCTGTGCACTAAAATGGCAAGGCAGAGAAGCTGCCCAGAGGGTGTCATAATCAGAAACTACAGCAGCTCCAGTAAAACGGGTTCCCTCTCTCATAAATGAGGAACCATCTGTATAGAGGACAAGATCAGGATTTTCTAAAGGTGTATCAAAAAGATCATCACGGGGTTTTTCAGCCATATCAACTAAAGAAGCACAGTCATGCAACGGTTCCCCCGAGAATGGTAAATTAGGGAGTAGTGTTGCTGGATTAAGAACTGTGCAGCGTTTTAAAGTGATATTCTCATTACCTAACAGGGTTATTTCATACTTAGCCAGCCTTTGATCTGAAAAGGCTTGTGTCCTGTGACGTAGTAAGAGAGCCTCCACTTCGTGAGGGCATTGCACAGTTAGAGGGTTACCTAGGACCAAATCAGAGGCTTTTTCTACCAAAAGCGCTGTGGCCGCCACTGCTCTAAGGCAAGGTGGCACTCCAGCCGCTACAGGGTCCAGCTGAATTGAATAGTAGGCTATAGGACGCTGGTTAGGCCCCAGTGACTGAGTCAGGACTCCAGAAGCCACCCCCCTTTGTTCATGCACAAAGAGAGTGAAAGGCTTACTATAATCTGGCAGTCCTAGGGCAGGTGCTGATAACAAGGCCCGTTTTAATTCTTTTATGGCTGAGAGATGCTGGGGATCCAACTGTAAAATGTCTGGAACAGAACTTTTTGTAAGAGCTATGAGGGGTTTAGTAATTTCACCAAAAGAGGGTATCCATTGTCTACAGTACCCAGCTGCTCCCAGAATGGCTCTCAACTGCCTCTTAGTAGTGGGGGCAGAGAGTTGTTGAATGGCCTGGACTCGCTTAGAAGAGACAGAGCGAGTTCCAGCAGCCAAAATAAATCCTAAATATTCTACCTGGGGCAAACACCATTGTACCTTTGTCTTGGAAACCTTGTGTCCTCTCTTGTGCAGCTCCAGCAGTAAGTGACGGCTATCTTCCTGACAAATTTCAGCATTAGGAGAGGCCAAAAGTAAGTCATCAACATATTGTACTAGTGTGGAGGCTTTAAAGGTAATAGAGGCCAGATCCTGCTGTAAAATTTGGGAAAATAATGTGGGACTGTCTACAAATCCCTGTGGGAGTCTAGTCCAGGTCCACTGTCTATTTTTCCAGGTAAAAGCAAATAAATATTGGAAGTCCTCATGTACTGGTATGGAGAAAAAGGCAGAGCAAAGGTCTACCACTGTGAAACATGTAGATTCATAGGGAATTGAGGAAATTATCATAGCCGGATTTGCGACTATAGAATGTCTAGGAATAACATAATTATTAATCGCTCTAAGATCTTGCACAAAGCGATAAACAGGTTTACCATCTGGCCCAGGCTTGGGTTTTTTAACTGGCAAAATGGGAGTATTGCATGGAGAGTGATGACATGGAATAATAATACCCTGGCTTTTCAAAGCCTCAATTATAGGGGTGATCCCTTCTATTGCTTCCCTAGACAATGGATACTGTGGAATGGAGGGGGGTGGTCCCCCCTTAACTTTAAAGGTAACAGGCATGGCAGACTTAAGGAGCCCCACCTCATTAGGGGATGAGGCCCATAAAGACTCAGGAATGTCAGAGGGGATTTTGGATACCTCCCCTGCTGATCCTTGAGCTTCTGTAAGTAAAATTGGTAATAAATGAACAGTATCCTCTGGCAATTGTAGGGAGACAGCCCCATCTGGAGCACAAGATATGGTTGCTCTAAGCTTACAAAGGAGATCACGACCTAATAAATTTACAGGGGCATCAGGCATGAGTAAAAATGAATGTTCTACTGTTAAGGGCCCCATAGATACCATGCGAGGATTCAATTTTGCCACTCTCTGGCTCTTTCCTGAGACTCCTACTACATTTAAAAATCCTACAGGTCTACACCCAGCATCTGGTTTGCTTACTAATACTGATTTAGAGGCTCCTGTGTCTAGCAGACAATCATAATAAGTCTCCCCCACTTTTAGGGTGACATGTGGTTCTTTACTCTGGGGAGGTGAATGGACTGGTACAAGGGCATTCAAAAAATCTGGATCTGGGAATATATGGCTTTCATTATCTATGTTCCATTCCTCCCCAAGACCCCGTCAATCCTGTGCCCTCCTTTGAGAGGGACCTTGGTCACCATTATTCTGGTACTGCCTTTCTGTATTCCTCCAAAAAGATCTATTCCTATTTTGATTTCGCCTGTAATTAGAATTAGAATTTCTTCTCCAAGTCCTACATTCTCTCAATTCATGCCCCTCCTTATGACAGTAACAACACACCTTAGTGTCCTTGTTCCGGTGTTCACATGGCTGACAGGAACAACACACCTTAGTGTCCTTGTTCCGGTGTTCACATGGCTGACAGGAACAACACACCTTAGTGTCCTTGTTCCGGTGTTCACATGGCTGACAGGAACAACACACCTTAGTGCCCTTGTTCTGGTGTTCACATGGCTGACTAGGAATCACCGGTGCCAGAATGCTCTGTTTGGGGTGATCTGGACCTGTCTCACGTGAGTCAAAGACATAATTTGCAAGTTCCTTAAGTCTATCAGCTGTTAAGCTCCTCCAATCTGGACATTGGGTCAGAAAATATTTGCGTACTTCTGGCAGTGAATTACAAATAAACATGTTGAGAATAATATAAGAATCTTTTGAATCAATTGGATCTAATCTGGTGTATTGCCTGGCGGTCTCACAAAGCCTATCGTAAAATCTGCTTGGTCTTTCATTAGCCTCCTGAAATGTGCTCATAAATTTCGTCCAGTTTTCGGGTTTTCTAGAGCATAATTCCATTCCCTTCAGAAGTGTTTCCCTAGCATCCTTTAATCTTTGGAAATCCCTGTCATTATTATAATTCCACTCTGGATCCTTTAGAGGCCATTCCTCATCGGCCTTACCCTTCGCAACAAGGGCATTTCCTGCCGAGATAATATCTGTCATCTCAGTTGGGGACAGTAAAGTTTCCATAAGGCAAGTAACATCAGCCCAAGTGGGTTGATATATATTAAATATAGTCCTTAACTGTGAAACTACACCATTTGGATGTTTCTCAAAACTAGGGAAGATTGTTTTCCATGAGCTCAAGTCAGTTGCTGTAAAGGGGTGATATTTTCTAACCTGAACTGATACTCCCTTTTTATTAAATTCTATATCTTCCTGCAAGGGAAGTAGTTTCAGCTGATTTGATTCTAAAGACTGGCCAATATCCGTTTCTGTAACTGGGTTACCTCCAGTAGGGGGAGCTATCTTAGCGTCTCCCTCGCCACGTGGTGAGGCTGGGTTACCTTCAGCAGAGGGAGCCATCTTAGTGTCTCCCTCGCCACGTGGTTTACCTTTAATCTCTTTCCATATTACAACTATGATAATACCCATAATGAGAGTTACAGTCATGTGAACTATCGTGAGTATGGTATTACAATTTATTTCAACTGCAGGCAAAAAATTCCTACTAATATTAAACACATTTTCAGTGGAGACAGTTACACTCATACCATTATACCAAAAAGATTTTGCTGTGTGAGTGAGGAGGAGACCTATAACACAATGAAGGAATACCGAGTAAACTAGATGTCTAAATTTGGACAGTATGGTACCCCAACATGCTCCAATGCAAAAAAAACGAAAAAACCAAAGGGAAAATGACATATTCGATCATATTTTAAACTGGGCTGGCTTTTTCCTTTAAAACAAGGCTTTTAGAGGCTTAAAGTCTTTAAGGGAGATTAGACAAAGGGAAACTCCGTGGGGGGGGGGGGTATTTGGAAAATCCACCGAATTAGCCGGCTTATGGCCAAACTAGGGAGGGTGGGAGGGTCCTTAAGGTCCCTTCGGGGTCGCCAAACTGTGAGATTTAAAATTGGATATTAGATCATAAATCTCCCCTACTTAACCTTTCCCTTAATTTATCTCCCAAACTAGTAAATGGAAGCAGCTTTTGGTTTTCTAGATAGACCTTTTTATTTATAGTTATGATAGTCACAAGGTGATGTTGGTTAGAAGGATAGGAAAGTAGAAACACAATACAAATCGTCTTAAGTCTAAGCTTAGTCTATATTCCTTATAACAACTCACCAAACCGACAAGGCCACCTTTGGAGAGAGAATCTGTGCCGCGCCGTCAGGAGTCCCGCCAAGCAGGCAAAAGGCTCCTCTGCTTCTCTCCACCCCGGAAGTCCCAAAAAACCCCCGCAGGCAGTCTGACATGCGCAGCAGGCGCACTGTACCTGGCAGGCAGTCTGACATGCGCAGCAGGCGGACTGTCCCCGGCAGGCAGTCTGACATGCGCAGCAGGCAGACTGTTCATCTCCTCCCCAAAAGGGTGGTCCTTGAAAAACTGGCGTCTTTCAGTTATCCTAACCGACTGTTAAAAACTTTCATATTTTACCACAATGCCCTTTAGATGAAGATGTCAATAGGGAAGGGTCTGAAGTGATGGCGCAGGGTTATGATAATTGTTGTATTTCTGTTTCCTGCTTTCTGTCAATATCATGGGCAATATGCTCATTCTCTTTCACTGAGAAAAGTGTTTCATTGATGAATGGATATCCATATTTTTTCCCATTGAATCTTCATATTTCTTTCTGAATCCAGAAGGACATGTTTCTTGTTTTTGTTTTGTTTTTTTGGATGGACATGTTTCTTAAATGGTCCACTTCCATGATGATCAAAGTATTTTAGTTCTAATAGAAAAGAAATTGATACATCTATTAGGTAATAGAAATAACTATCACCTTTGAAAGCATGTCCAACTCAATAACCATATGTTCAAGATCTTTCTTGATTACAAAAATTTTCTTATAAATTAAGAGAAAAACAATAGTTCAGAGGGTTTCAACCCAAAGGAAGATTACATTTTATACCAGGTCAAGTGCAAGGGAAGAAAAGTTTTAACATCCAGAATCATAGAATTCAAAGGCAGAAGGCACCTTACTAATTATCTACTCCTCATCCCCAACTACCATCAATTTCACACATGAAAAAATATACTCTTTTATTGCTAACTATATATTATTTCTGTGAGATACAGTAACAACCTGCTAAATTAGTGGACTCTTCTCAGTTAGAGAAAAGCATTCCCATATAAAGGACAGCAAGGCAATATTATCCAGTGAACTATATAAACTCAATAATTTTAGGAAAGTTTTTCAGGGCTAGCGGGAGAACTAGAAAAAACAGTTTGAGCTAATTCTCACCAGTTCCCTAGTAAAAGTAGCTAAAAGTTCAACCCTTGTCACTTCTGCACTTGCTTAATAGACTTATTAATATTAACTCCTCCCATGCCTAAAATCTCCACCCCATTTTCAATCATGGGTTTCATGAAGGTGTATGTAGATAGGAGGGATAACATATCAAGGAGAATTTATTTAAAACTCTTCTGGAAAGATTGTGAACCTAAGCCTAAAAACCTATAGTGACTCAGGGGAGGGACTTATCAAGTCAGGGCTTAGGATAAATATAGGTTGCACACTCTCAGCACTCACACTCACTGATTGTTTTTGCGGTGGGTGTCCATTTTCATGAGAATTCAATAAAGGTTTTTGTCATACCAAAGTTGCCTCTGAAAGAACTTATTTTGAGAAGGTGGTCAGCACCTGTTTCTCACAGTTTCCAAAGTATTTTTGAAAACCCTAGCAAGATGGAGCAAGAGAGAAAAATCTCATTATATTTATGAATAATGTGAAATGATATTTGAATTTTGAAATATAAAAGTGATACATACTTTTCACAAATTTGGCAAAGTAACATATTCATTGACACAGTGTTGAATCTCCCATAAGGTAAATAAGTTTTTTCTTTTAAGCCATTGTTTATATATTCAGGTTATTTAAGTAAGACAGGTGACAAAATGGTAGACTCAATTCTCCTTGTAAAACATACCCAATGGGAACAAGAGACTTCTTTACACTCTGACATTTATTTCACTGGTTCACTCTGTAATAAAAAGAGACACTTGTGATAAGTGATTGCATTGTTACACACTCTTTCTTTATGTTACCAGTACTTTCATATTGATGTATTGGTTCTACACTGGGAAGAACAGGCTTGTGACATAGTTTAAGCAATACCTCTAGAATAACATTTTTGGCCTCTTAAGACCCTTTTGAATGTGGTACTTCCCATATGAAGATGATGCCACAAATCCTGTCTCAGACCATTTGCTTTGATTTTTTTTCTGTTGTAGGGATGGCTTTGCTCTGATATGCCTTTTTTTCTTGATAGACCTTTACTCACATCTACAATAGATCTACAATAGTCCTTTTTATGACCCATGTCATTTATATCTTAGAGTTTTGGCTCAGAAAAAAATACTGTGATTGTAGAACAGAGCAAGGCCACCTTTTTTAGGTTCCTGAGGTTGACATTCATGACACTGACATCAGTAAAATATTGTTGCATCCGACTGAGCTAACCACAAAACAGAGCTAAAATAAAGTTATGATTGGGTTAGTACCTGTAGGAAGTATGATTCTCTCTTTTCCCCTCTGTCACTGGCATTTCCTTAGACACACCAGTCATCCATACTAACTAGAAATACAAAATTTAGGATACTAAAATCTTTGGGAGAGAAAATAAATGGATAAAAAAGAAGAGAAGCCAAAGACAATCAGTTTCAGTTTCTCAAATAATGTAAGACCAAGGCAGCTGTTGATGATGAGGAAAGTTGTGGCCAGATGCATTCTATTGTGGTGCTAATGCTTTTTAAAATCCAAACATAGTCAATGAATGTCAAAAGGAGCTGAAGAAAGTGTTTAGAGACAAGAAAAACAAAAATATTAGAAAAGATAGTTCTAATATACTTTCTGTTCCATGCATTTTCAAATGCTCAGAATAGTCTCCTAACCTGACAATGAAATTGTCAGAGATGATTCACAATGGAATTTCCTCCATTATAACATATTGTCCTTTAGGACAGGGATTGTTTTTGCCTTTCTATGTACCCCCACTACTTAGCAGAGTGCCTAGGATATAATGAGAGCTTAATAAATGCTTTCTGATCTTCAGTGGAACTTACCTATCTCAAAATTATTACACTTGTTGTCTAGACTTTGGAAATAATACAGAAGTAAAGGGAATTGTCTAGTTTGTAAATTTTGCAGTTATGTTGGAATATGAGGTCAATGTAAAAAAACAAAGAATCAAAGCAGTGAGTGGATCCTTACATTACTAGAAGAAAAAAATCACGTCACCAAAAGTCTAAACAAAAATTAAAAATTTAAATGACAATTCCAAAATTATAATAGAAACCTCTTTTTAGTAACTTATCAGATAAGTTGGGATGAGATAGTAGATATAAACCTAACGAATCCAAAAAGTCAAACTCTACGGAGATTATGGCATCATTGAACCACAAAGCTAGGAATGTAAAGAGTATGTGGTGGGTGTGTCCATAGTCTATGATCACAAGTTAAGGTGGTTTCATCAAAGGAGAAACAGGAAACTAGTCACCAGACAGAGCCTTCTCATTGTGATGCTTAACACCTTCTCCAACAATGATTTCACAAAACACAAGTGTATAGATGATTGGCTAGATGAGAATAGATTATGTTTCAATCTTGTGCAGTTTTAATGGAGCTGACTGAATTACAAATATTAAAGCTGTCATTCTATGAGATAGTTATGAATAGAACAGAACGAAGACTAGTTTAATTTTCTAAAATTATAGAATCAAAAATCTGAGTTAGGTATGATCACAGAGTTAATCAAATCCAACCTATGCCTCAAAAGAAATTGCTTCCATGAAATTCCAGATAAGTGATCATTCAGAGCCCATTTGGTATCCTCCAGTAAAAGAACCCCTTTCTCTTCAAGGAAACCTTTTCCACGTTGGGCCAACTGTAATAGGAAGTAAATGCTTCCGTATATCAAGCTAAAATTTATTTCTTTACAACTTGCATCATTGCTTGTAGTTCTGTTCCATGACACCAGGGAGAATAATTTTAATCTCTCTTCCTTATGATCTACCTTCAAATAATTGAAGCCAGTCATCATGTCTCTCTTCTGTAGTCTTTTGTCCAGGCTAAACATGTTTACATTAAATGCCATGGAAAAAGCATTAAATTTAGGATATGAGGTTAATCTTAATTCTGACACTACTTCTGTGACCTTTGGAAAATCTCTCTGGGCCTCAGTCTCATCTGTAAAATGAGAGGGCTGGGTTTGATCAACCTATCAATCAATCAGAAAGTGTTTACTTACTTTGTTTTAGACAATGTACTAAGTGCTAGGGATACAAAATTAGAAAGGAAGGCAGAAACACTCTCTCTGTCCTCAAGAAGCTCAGATTCTGAAAAGAAAGACAAAATGTAAATAAATATGTACATGTAAGATATATATGGAATTTATGAAATGTAATCTTAAATAGAAGGGGAACTTTTTCTAAGGAAAGAAGGAAAAAATTCCTGCAGAAGGTAAGATCTGAGTTGTCTTGAAGAAATCCAGGGAATCTAAGAGGCAGAAGTAGAAAAAGAGGAATTATAATAAAAATAATAATAACAACTAATATTCATATAGTTATTGAAGGTTTTACATAGTTCTTAAAAATATTATCTAATTTCATCCTCACAACATGCTGAGAGATAAGTACTATAATAATAGTACTATTATAATAGTGCTATTACAGATGAAGGAATGAAGTCAGACAAAGATTTACGTTAGTTGCCTAGAGTCAAAAAGCTTGTGTCAGAAGTAAAATTTGAACTCATATCTTCCTGATTTTAGTTTTAGTTCTCTAATGTAAGGAATTAATGATGATTTGGGGTTTCTGTGACCCCATCTTTGCCTGGGAATGGAGGCCCTGGCACATGCCACTACTCTGCACTGGAAACATCCAGTTCAAAGGTTAGAGTTAGGACAAAGAGTGTCATGGCAACTGGAACAGTCAAACCTACCCCCCCCCCCCAAAAAAAAAATTCAGATTAAGGAATTGTCAAAGAGGAAAAGAAAAAAAATGTGTTTCCATCTGTTTTCAGATACTATCAGTTCTTTCTCTGCAGATGGGCTGCAATCTTCATAAGTCCTTCAGGGTTATATTGGATCATTGCCTTGCTGAAAATAACCACATACTTCCCAGCAGATCATTCCCCAGTATTGCTGTTATTTCGTATATAGTACATTTCACTCTGCTTCAGTTCATGTAGGTCTTTCCAGGTTTTTCTGATAGTATCCTGTTCATCATAACCTGTATATAGTATGTTAAGCTTGACAGAGAATTTTCTTCATAATAGCCCAGGAAAGTAGGTACCATACGTTTTGCCATTATAATCAATCATCATAACTATTTCCCTCCATCCCACTCCCTTCCCATGACATTTACTCTATCTTCTTTTTACCTATTCCTCCTCAAAAGTGTTCCCTCCACGAGCCCACTCCGATGAGATCAAGGTCCCTGAGCTAATTCTGTGTTCTAAATTTTTCTTCCTCCCTCCCTCCCTCCTGAACCCTCCCTATAAGATCAAGCAATTCAATATGTCTTGCTTGTGCAGTTATGCAGAACATCTTTACCTTCCTCAAGAGTGTTTTGCTTTTTACTGCTCTCTCCCCCAATCTGCCCTTCTCTCCTTCCCTTAAACCCACCCCCTTATCTCTCTCCCCTCCCTCAGGGCAAAAATATACTATACCTACTTGAGTATGTATGTTAGTCCTTCTTTGAGCCAATTCTGATGAGAGTAAGGCTCACTCACTCCCCAACTCCTTCCCCCTCTTCTCCCCTCCATAAGCTTTTTTCTTGTTTCCTCTCCCCAGACCATCTCTCCCCTTCTCCCTCCCCCTATCTATTCCTCCTAAACTTCAACCCTATTTTAAAGATGTCATCATGGGTTAATAAGGTGGCAGAGTGGACAAAGCACCAGCCCTGGACCCAGGAGGCCCCAAGCCCAAATCTGGCCCCAGACATAAGAAACCCCACCCTTTCTGCCCCACAAAGAACAAAACATAAATGCTTTACAGATATTATCTCTTCATATTCAGTTCAGACCTGTGTCTTCTGTGAATTCCTTACTGAGATAGTTCTTATGAGTTCAAGGTATCATCTTCCCATGTAGGAATGTAAACAGTTTGATCTTTTAATATCCCTCAAGAAGTCTTTTTCCTGTTTACCTTTTTATGTTTCCCCAGGGTCTTGTATTTAAAAGTCAAATTTTCTTATTCAGTTCAGGTCTTTTCCTAACAAATGCCTGAAAGACCTCTTTCTCATTGAAATTCCATTTTTTTCCTCTGAAAGATTACACTCAGTTTTGCTGGGTACATGATTTTTGGCTATAGTCCCAGTTCCTTTGCCCTCTGGAGTATCATATTCCATGCCCTCTGGTCCTTTAATGTAGCAGCTGCTAGATCTTGCTTTATCCTTATTGGAGCTCCACAGTATTTGAATTCCTTTTTTCTAGTTGCTTACAAAATTTTCTCCTTGACCTGTGAGTTCTGGAATTTGGCTATGATATTCCTGGAGGTTTTCCTTTTGGGGTCTCTTTCAGGAAGTGATTGGTAGATTCATTTGAATTCTATTTTAGCTTCTAATTCTAGAGTATCAGGGAAATTTTCCCTCACAATCTCTTGGAGGATGGTGTCTAAGCTTTTGTTTTGGTCATGGTTTTCAGGTAGTCAAAGATTTTCAAATTATCTCTCCTAGATTTATTTTCCAGGTCAACTGTTTTTCCAAGGAGATATTTCACATTGCCCTCTATTTTTTCATTCGGTTGAATTTGCTTTACTGCATCTTGGTTTCTCATAAGGTCACTAGCTTCCATTTGTTCAATCCTAATTCTTAAGCAGTTATTTTCATCAGACAGTTTTTTAATCTCCTTTTCCATTTGGCTTTTCAAACTGTTGACATTTTTCTCATGATTCTCCTGCATTGCTCTCATTTCTCTTTCCATTCTTTCCTCCCTTTCTCTATATCTTCTTTCCGTTTCTCCTACTTTCTCTTCAACGTCCCTTTTGAGAGTTTCCATGGCCTGAGACTAGTTTATATTTTTCTTGGAAGCTTTGGATGTTGGAGGTTTGACACTATTGTTATCTTCTTCT
Source organism: Dromiciops gliroides (assembly GCF_019393635.1). Classification (NCBI taxonomy): domain Eukaryota; kingdom Metazoa; phylum Chordata; class Mammalia; order Microbiotheria; family Microbiotheriidae; genus Dromiciops; species Dromiciops gliroides. Next base: position 537,889,911 of record NC_057863.1, read on the forward strand.
TCTGAGGTTGTATTGTGGTCTACCTCACCCCCAAAGAAGTTTTCGATGGTCTTCTGCTTTCTCTGCCTACTCATCCTGGCTTACTATTTCTTGGTTTTTAACTCCTTCTTAAAGTGTGGCACTGCTTCCAGGACACACTGTTCGAGCTACAGCATAGGCCAGGGGATGATTGGACTTCTTCTCAGCCTACGTGGCCTCGCTTTTATTTGATTTTAAACTTTCCACTGGGGCAGGGGGTGCTGCTTCTCAGTTCTACTCCTGTTCCCAGCTTCAGAGGTGTCCCAGGTGTTTTGGTTTGAGGCAGGGCAGGTTTTAATCTCACCTGGCCTGTTCTCTGGTCCGGAAATAACCTCAAGCCTACTTACTAAACAACCAACCAGCAAAGCTTTCTGTGGTGTGGTTTTTAGTTTCAATGAGCCTGGTCCCCTGCTCCCTTCCCCCACCTGGGCCTCCAGATGCTCAGGATTTCTTCCTGGTTCCCTGCTGGGGTGGAACAGTAGAATCCTTCCCACCAGTCCACTGGTATCCCTGCACTTACTCCCCTGGGCCAGCCATTCAACCCAACCACGTGCTCAGTTCCAGAAGATGCCGGTACTACAGAAATTCAGAGGCACTGGGGCAAATTCCTCTGGCGGGTGTCTGGTGTGTTGCCCAGATTTTGGGGTTAGGCTTTATTTGCAGCCCAGCACAGCCCCCTGAAATCTATCTATAGCTGGAGAAAACTCTCAGGCCCTTTTTTTTGTGTGTTTTTCTGCTCCAAGGGTTCTTTTATTGCTATTTTTAGGGTGATTGTTTCAGGAGCTCTGTGCGTTTAATATTTTTCCTCCACCATCTTAGCTTTGCTCCCCCCCAGCTATTTTTTAAGACCACCAGAGATGAGGTCTCTCAAAGTAAGAGTTGGAAGGAACCTCAATAACTCTCTAGCTCAATCCATAAACAAAAGAAATACCTAGAATGATATATCTGTGGACATCTAATGTCTGCTTGAAGATCTCCATGGAGGAGAAATGCAACACCTCTCTTCAAGGCAGCTTATTCCACTTTTGCACAATGCTATTTGTTAGGAATCTCACCCCCCCACACACACACCTTTTCTTGACATTAAACCTAAATCTGACTTTTTATTCCTTCAACCCATTTTTCTTGCTTCTTCCTTCTGGGGACAAATAGAACAAGGCTAAGCCCTCCTCTACATGTTGTTGTTACTCAGTTCTTTTGGTCATGTCCAACTCTTCATGACTTCATTGGAGTTCATTGGTTAAGATACTGAAGAAGTGTGTCATTACCTTGTCCAGTTCATTTTACGGATGAAGAAACTGATGGAAACAGGACTAAGTAATTTGCCCAAGGTCACACAACTAGGAAGTGTCTGAAGCTGGATTTGAACTCAGTTGTTCCAAGCACATTGCTTTATCCACTGTACTACCTATCTGCCCCCATATGACAACCCTTCAAATACTTGAATACAATTATTACATATCATGACTCTCCTAAAATCTAAACATCTTTGCTTCCTTGAACTAATCCTTGGTTGAGAAGAACTTGAGGATCTTCATAATCCTCTTGCCCTCTTCACCTCCTCTTCCCTCTTCTGGATACCCTCTAATATAGCAGCAGAAAGAGCAGGTATTTATGTCTTCCCCCTTTAGAGACAAGTAGCTCCACCCTGGAAACTGTGCTCTGTTCAATCCAAAGCAAGGAGGTGCATATCTCTTCATTATTTTTTTAAATTTTTTTTTTTAGTGAGGCAATTGGGGTTAAGTGACTTGCCCAGGGTCATACAGCTAGTAAGTGTTAAGTGTCTGAGGCCAGATTTGAACTCAGGTACTCCTGACTCCAGGGCCGGTGCTCTATCCACTGTACCACCTAGCTACCCATATTCTTTTATTTTTAAAGAAACTTTCTGCTTAAAACCTTATTCTTGCTTGTTGGCTACTGTGACATACAGTCTTATTTCTGGACATGTAAATTAACCTACCTTCAAGGCTAATGCTAATAGAAGCTATCCATTGGTTCTACGGTTATCTATTAGCCTACTTCAAACACTGAAAAGGGGAGGGTTTTTTTCTATGAGCCTCTCCAAAGCCACAAGTATCTGTGTCTTTTGTGTTCCTTTAATAAACTTCTACTGGCCTCTTGTGATTAAGAAATGCTCTTTGTACACAACACCAGCTTGGCAATATCCTTTTATACTTCAAATGAGATCTGACAAGAGCAAAGTAGATTGGGATGCACACCTCCCTATTCCTGGAAACTATGCTTCTTTTAATTCAGTCCATTTGTTTACCACATCATGGTGTGATTCATATTGAGATTGGAACCCACCAAAACCCTAATATATTTTACAGACAAACTATTCTCCAACCACATTTACCCCCATCTTTTACTTTATGAAGTTGATTTTTTGTACCCAAGTACAAGACATTCCTGTCCAATTCTCTAGTCTTTTGTGATCTTTGTAGGGGAGAGGGAAGGAAATAAACATTTATGTAACAACTATTATGTGCCAGGAACTGTGCTAGGTGCTTTACAATTATTATCTCATTTGATCCTTACAAGAACCCTGGAAGGTAGAGTTGTATTATTATCTCTGTTTTACATATGAGAAGACATAGGCAGACTTGCCCAGACTCACAGGTAGTATCTGTCTGAGGCTGGATTTGAACTCAGGTCTTTCTAACTCTAGGCCTTGTGCTCTATCTGCTGTATCACTTGCTGCCTCTATGGATCTGACTGTGAAAACCAGTATTTAAACTACTCTTCTAATGTTTTTGTCATCCACCAATTTGATGAGCATGTCATTTGTGTCTTTATAAAAGTAATTGATAAATATTTTAATCATGGGACCAGGTACAGATCACTAGCATACTCCCCTGGGACTCCCCTATCATTCATGCTATTAGGAATGACTCTTCCAGTCTGATTCTCTAACCAGGTTTAGATCCATCTAGATGGATTCTTTTCTACTCTGTATTTCTCCATTTCACTACAAGAATAGGTTGATATACTTTATCAAAACCCTTGCCAAAATCTGGGTAAACTATATTCACAGTATTCCCCTTATATATTTGTATAGTAATCCAAGTGGGGAAAAAAGGAAATAAAGTTAGTCTGGCATGATCCAAATTTTTTTTTTGCAGGGCAATGAGCGTTAGGTGACTTGCTCAGGGTCACACAGCTAGTAATTGTCAAGTATCTGAGGCTGGATTTGAAGTCAGGTCCTCCTGAATCCAGGGCTGGTGCTCTATCCACAGTGCCACCTAGCTGCACCATGATCCATTCTTGATAAAGGAATACTGGCTCTGTTAGTTCTGCTTCCCTTTCTAGGTCCCCAACTAATTATCTATTCTAGTATTATCTCAAGAATTAAATTTGGGGAGTTCTGGGGGGGGGGGCGGGGATTCAAGATGGCAGAGAGAAGCTAGGAACTTTCCTGAGCTTTCCCATATTTCCCTCAAAAACAACATGTAATCAAGCCTCTAAACAGATTCTGGAACTACAGAACCTACAAAAAGGGAGACAAAATCCTGCTATGTGAGATAATTTAGAAGACTTCAGAAAAGGTCTGTCTCACTTGGGTGAAAGGGGAGGGTGACTCAGAGCTACTTGTCCCAGTTGGCAGCTCACCTCAGCAAAGTTTGACTCAGTGGGCAGCTCTCTTAGCATAGGTCGGCTCAGTAGGCAGCTCAACACTGTTGCAACTCAACACTGTTGCAACTCGACACAGTTGCAACTCGACACAGCTGATAGTGGGGCAACCAAGAGTGGGGCAGCTGAGAGCAGTAAGAAGCTTGCAACTATGAACCCTGTGCCCCAGGAGCAGACTTCAAATTGATAAGTATAAAAACAGCCTACAACATGAGCAAGAAACAAAAAAGGACCCTTACCATTGACAACTTCTATGGTGAAAGGGAAGACCAAAACTCAAACGAAGATGAGTTGCTCAAAACGCCCACAAATAGAGACTCAAGAGGGAAGATGATCTTGTCTCAAGACCAAAAAGCCTTCTTTAAAGAGCTCAAAAAGGCTTTTAAAAACCAAATAAGAGAGGTAGAAGAAAAATGGAAAAAGAAATAGGAGAAATGAGAGTTACATTTCAAAAAGAAGCAGAAAAAATGACTGAGGAAAACAATTCCTTAACAAATACAATTGGCCAAATGAGAGAAAAAATTGGCCAAACAGAAAAAGAAGTGCAAAAGCTTATCTTGGAAAATGAGGCCTTGTATTTTTCTGTAAAATGTGATCTCTATAATGCTTTGTCCTGCTTAACTGCTTTTCTATTTTTCTTTTTTTTAAGAGAACTATGTGTGAGTGTATGAGCACACATGAGAGGATTTAAAAATGAGAGGGAGATTACATAATCATCCATAAAACATTAAAAAGAAAATAAAAAAAGAAATAAAGGGGGAGAAGAAGATATGATTTAGTGGAAAGAATAGTGGATTTAGAACAAGATTTGTGTTTCAGTCATACCTTTACTATTTACCATTTACCCTGTATGATCTCTTTGGGTCTCATTTATACAATGGGGTGGTTTGATTAGACCATTCCCTAAAATTTCTAGTTCAAAACATGTTCTTATTTAATGATAATGATAAAAAGAGGAGGAAGAAGAGGAGGAAAACTAATAGAAGAATTGAAGAAGATATATAGGGGAAGAAAAGAAAAGAGAGAAAGGCAGCTGAATTTGGAATACTTCAGTGCTCCAACCTAACTCACAACTAGGACAGAATGTAGTATGTACAACCTTCTCCCCTCCCCCTCCTATGCCCACCCTCTAACTTTATCATTTGTTTATCTGAATGGAATAAAATTACCTCTGTTCTTACTCAAATAAAATTGTAGCAAGAACACGAGAAGATGGACAAGGTCTCCATTCAATATTGTGGTAAAAAAAATATGAAAGATTTTAACAGTCGGTTAGGTTAACTGAAAGATGCCAGTTTTTTTTTTTTTTAAGGACCACCCTTTCGGGGAGGAGACCAATGGCATGAGCTACGCACGCCAGTCCACCTGCTTCGCACGTCAGACTGCCTGCTAGCACTCCACTTCCGGGGTGTGAGCTTAAAAGGCAAGGAGAGAACGGAAGTGGGAGTTTTTTCCTGCTCTGCTGGTCTCCTGACTGCGCTGCACAGGCTGATGCTGATGAGAGTTCGACTGGGCCCGGCTCGAGGTTAGCAGCAGCACGCGCTTGACATGGTCTCTCTCTCCCCAAAGATGGCCTTCGGCTTTTGGTGAGTTTTATATGGAATATAGACTAAGCTTAGAGTTAAGACGATTTGTATTGTGTTTCTACTTTCCTATCCTTCTAATCAACATCACCTTGTGACTACCATACAATAAAAGCTCTAACTAGAAAACCAGAAGCTTCTTCCATTTACTAGTCTGGGAGATAAATTAAAGGAAAGGTTAAAGAGGGGAGATTTATGATCTAATATCCAATTTTAAATCTCACAATATAAACTCCTTGACAATGGGAAGAAATAAAACAGAGAAAATGCAAAATAAAATATAGTCTTAAACAACATTGCTCTGATTCAGTTCCAAGATGGTCTAATGGGGGTAGAGGATGCTATAAATCAGAGTTTTTTATTCTGCCTATAAATATTAGGAGAATTTTGACTAATGACCCCCAAACAGATATACTATTGGAATCACTGAAATTCTCACTATAATTGAAACAAAAAAACAAAATAATGGTGCTATAGCTAAATGGAAGAGTGACTCATGGATTCTCCATGGAGAGGCAAAGAAAATGGATTCATGGATTCAGAGGCAGAAAGAAAAATAATTTTCATGCTACATTTGGTTGTCTTATGAATTGCCCATGGTAAGTATTAGTGAAAAGATAATAATTTTAGGTTCTGTACCAATATATATTACAGAAGACTAAAAGGTAAATAAATTCTATGAATAACTCAATTATAGATCTTCCAAATAAATTCAAAATATATTCTGATATTGGTAACTTCAGAGGAAAGATGGGAATGACAAAGAAAATCTGGTTCAGGCGTAAGAAATGAGAGTAACCAAAGACTTGACAACTCCCTAGACATTCCATGCCTAAATATTATAATTATTGTCTTCAGAAAAAGAAACAGGAATCAGGAACTAAATCAAATTTATAAGAATCCAAGTCATTCTCCAACTGAGAAATGGCCAATTTTCTAGCATTTTTCTGATGAAGAAACCAAAGTTATCTATTGCCATATGAAAAAATGCTCTAAATCACCAGTTATTAGAGAAATTCAAATTAAAATAACTCTGAGGTACCCCCTGACACCTATCAGATTGGCTAATATGACAAAAAAGTAAAATAATAAATGTTGGAGAAGCTCTGGAAAAATTAGAACATTGTTGGTGGAACTGTGAATTGATCCAACCATTCTGGAGAGCAATTTGGAGCTATGCCCAAAAGGCTATAAAGTTGTACATACTCTTTGACCCAGCAATACCACTATTAGGTCTTTTCCCCAAAGGGATCATAAAAAAGGACCCACATGTACAAAAAATATTTATAGCTGCTCTTTTTGTGGTAGCAAGGAATTGGAAATTAAGGGGCTGCCCATCAATTGGGGAATGGTTGAACAAGTTGTGGTATATAAATGTAATGGAATACTATTGTGTTGTAAGAAAAAATGATCAGGCAGAGTTCAGAGAAACCTGGAAGGACTTACAAGAACTGATGGTGAGTGAGATGAGCAGAACCAGGAGAACATTGTACACAGTATCAACAACATTGTGTGTTGATCAACTGTAATAGACTTGACTCTTCTCAGCAATACAGTGGTCCAAGATAGTTCCAAAGGACACATGATGGAAAATGCTCTCTGAATCCAGAAAAAAATAACTATGGAATCTAGATTCAGATTGAACCATACTATTTCTATTTTTTGTTTTTCTTTTTTGAGGTTTTTCCTTTTTGTTCTGATTCTTCTTTCACAGCATAACTAATTCAGAAATATGTATAATGTGATTGCACATATGTAACCTATATCAGATTACTTGCTATCTTGGGGAGGGTTGAGGGAAGGGAGAGAGGGAGAAAAAATTGAAACTAGAAATCTTATAAAAACAAATGTTGAAAATTCTCTACATGTAACTGGAAAATAATAAAATACTTTTATGAAAAGAAAAAGAGAAAGTGCTGGGCAAGGTGCACAATAAATAACATAACAAAAAAAGAGAATGATTATATATGTTAGCAGACATGAAAGTTCATGTCCCTGATGTCAGAGTAATTTCTATATCAGTTTTCTATGTATAGGCAGACTACCAACTTGTCAGAGCAAAGATAAAAATTAATATAAAGCTAGAAGAATAAGAACATGAAAAGGAAACAGATGGAATGCCATTAAAACAATTCCAAGTGGACCTGTTTAAGTCTTTAATGAAATACAGGAATTTAAGGATATAAAAATGACACCAATTAACAATTTAATGCTTGTGTATTCAATCAGTCAATAAGTGTTTATTATGAGCAAAGATAGAGGATCAGAGGCAACAACTCAGGCATATTCCCCCAACATTCCTCTCCAAACAACTTTAAAATAGCACTTCAAATAGAGATTTAGAATGGTTTAGAAGGTCAGTTCTATAGTTCATGTAAGTCTTTGTGGTAAAACGTTTTTTAACAGTTGGTTAGTGAATATGGAAAGATGCCAGTTTTTAAAGAGACCAGAGGTTTCTTCCATTTACTAGTCTGGGAGATAAATTAAGGGAAAGGTTAAAGAGGGGAGATTAATGCTCAGTATCCAATTTTAAATCTCACAGTTTGGCGACCCCAGAAGGGACCTTAAGGACCCTCCCACCCTCCCTAGTTTGGCCACAAGCCAGCTAATTCGGTGGATTTTCCAAATACTCCCCTCCCCCCACGGACTTTCCCTTTGCCTAATCTCCCTTAAAGACTTTAAGCCTCTAAAAGCCTTGTTTTAAAGGAAAAAGCCAGTCCAGTTTAAAATATGATTGAGTTTTTCATTTTCCCTTTGGTTTTTTCATTTTTTTACATTGGAGTGTGTTGGGGTACCATACTGTCCAAATTTAGACATCTAGTTTACTCGGTATTCCTTCATTGTGCTATCGGTCTCCTCCTCACTCACATAGCAAAATCTTTTTGGTATAATGGTATGAGTGTAACTGTCTCCACTGAAAATGTGTTTAATATTAGTAGGAATTTTATGCCTGCAGTTGACATAAATTGTAATATCATACTCACAATAGTTAACATAACCATAACTCTTATTATGGGTATTATCATGGTTGTGAAGTGGAAGGAACCACGTGGTGAAAGAGACACCAAGATGGCTACCTCTGCTGAAGGTAACCCAGCCTCACCACGTGGCAAGGGAAACGCTAAGATAGCTCCCTCTACTGGAGGTAACCCAGTTACAGAAATAGACATTGGCCAGTCTTTAGAATCAAATAAGCAGAAACTACTTCCCTTGCAGGAAGCTATAGAACTTAATAAAAAGGGAGTGCCAATTCAGGTTAGAAAATATAACCCCTTCACACCAATTGACTTGAGCTCATGGAAAGCAATCTTCCCTAGTTTTGAGAAACATCCAAACATTGTAGTTTCACAGTTAAGGACTATATTTAATATATATCAACCTACTTGGGCTGATGTTACTTGCCTTATGGAAACTTTACTGTCCCCAACTGAGATTACAGATGTTATCTCAGCAGGAAATGCCCTTGTTGCGAAGGGTAAGGCCGATGTGGAATGGCCTTTAAAGGATCCAGAGTGGAATTATAATAATGACAGGGAATTCCAAAGATTAAGAGACACTAGGGAAACACTTCTGAAAGGAATGGAATTATGCTCTAGAAAACCCAAAAACTGGATGAAATTTATGAGCACATTTCAGGAGGCTAATGAAAGACCAAGCAGATTTTACGATAGGCTTTGTGAGACTGCCAGGCAATATACCAGATTGGATCCAATTGATTTAAAAGATTCTTATATTATTCTCAACATGTTTATTTGTAATTCACTGCCAGAAGTACGCAAATATTTTCTGACTCAATGTCCAGATTAGAGGAGCTTAACAGCTGATAGACTTAAGGAACTTGCAAATTATGTCTTTGACTCATGTGAGGAAGGTCCAGATCGCCCTAAACAGAGCATTCTGGCGCCTGCAATTCCTAGTCAGCTATGTGAACACCGGAACAAGGGCACTAAGGTGTGTTGTTCCTGTCAGCCATGTGAACACCGGAACAAGGACACTAAGGTGTGTTGTTACTGTCATAAGGCGGGGCTTGAATTGAGGGAACGTAGGACTTGGAGAAGAAATTCTAATTCTAATTATAGGTGAAATCAAAATAGAAATAGATCTTTTCGGAGGAATATAGAAAGGCAGTACCAGAATAATGGTAACCAAGGTCCCTCTCAGAGGAGGGCACAGGAATGACAGGGTCTTGGGGAGGAATAGAATATAGATAATGAAAGCCATATGTTCCCAGATCCAGATTTTTTGAATGCCCTTGTACCAGTCCATTCACCTCCCCAGAGTAAAGAACCACATGTCACCCTAAAAGTGGGGGAGACTTATTACGATTGTCTGCTAGACACAGGAGCTTCTAAATCAGTATTAGTAAGCAAACCAGACCCTGGGTGTAGACCTGTAAGATTTTTGAATGTAGTAGGAGTCTCAGGAAAGAGCCAGAGAGTGGCAAAATTGAACCCTCGCATGGTATCTATGGGGCCCTTAACAGTGGAACATTCATTCTTACTCATGCCTGATGCCCCTGTAAATTTATTAGGTCGTGATCTCCTTTGCAAGCTTAAGAGCAAAGAGAGTCCAGAGGAAATAGGCAGTTCCCATTTGATAGTCCCACTGATCAGTTAAATGCTTTGGGACTCAGTCTTCGTAAAGTATCAGGAGATGGAAAATGCCTTTTTAGGGCCTTAGCAGACCAGCTAGAAGGTCACTGTAGGAATCATCTCAGATACAGACAAGAAGCTGTTTCTTATATGATTAACCATAGACAAGAGTTTGAGTCTTTTAGAGTAAATGACTCCCCTTTTGAAGAATATGTTGACAAATTAAAGAAATTTGGAAAGTGGGGAGGAAATGATACAATTTTAGCATTTGCTAAACAGCATCAGCTGAATGTGGTAGTTCATCACTTAAATCAGCCCTTATTGAAAATCAGTGGCACAGACAAAACTGATGCTAGAGAACTCCACATTTTCTACCATAAAGAACATTATGACAGCATTAGAAAGATCAATGACAATTCAGAAATCCCTGCCACTTTGGCATGCAGAGAATTGGGGAACCAGTTAAAACAATGCGGCATACTCCAAATTCTAGCAGTTTAAATACCTTAAAATTTAACAAGCATTTCCTTCTACAGGCAAAGCACTGAAGCACATGGCCTAGTTTTCTGGCCCACCTCAATTTCCCCACCCTTCCCCTACCCTATACCTATTTTTTTTAAATCCTTTTTGTGTTTTTTTTTTTTTTTGTTTTGACTTTTGAAAGGCACTGAAAAGACCTGGAATTCACCACACCTTTAAGTTCTTTAAGAGCACAAAAGGGTGCTTAGCGAATCTTTTGCTTTTTATTTTTGGTTTTGGTTTTGCTTTGTTTTTTTGACTTTTGCTTCTTTTGCTTTTCTTTAAAACCTGATTTTGTAAACTAAGTGACTTTTCAAAGACATTTTAAGTATATGCTGTGGGTGAGGCCATTGGGCCTCAGAAGCTACCAGAATTCTTTATTTTTACTCTTTCTTTTTGAGAGAACCCTGAGTTCTAATGAGTTTTATTTTATTTTATTTTTTCTTCTCTTTTCTCTTTTACGGTGTTCTGTTTAACTAAAAAAAGACCAGAAAGGGTTATTGAACCCTATTGCTTGATACCTCACTGAAAACATTGAATATTGAATCTTGCTAATTGAAGTCTTATTTCTTTTTGATAAATTGATCACCACTTTAAGTATCTGCTACTGTTATACTAGAGAATTCATGTATAAGATGATGTGGTTTACTTGCTAAAAGAAGATTATGTAACAATGTCTAAAAGAAGATTATGTAATAATGTCTAATATAATCAGCTATTTACATTCATTTATTATTTATATGTCATTATACTCTGGGTATGGTTTGGAATTATTGTATATATCACTAACATATTCTCAGTTATGCAGCATAGCACGAATTTTTACCATCATACTGTCTTTGGTGAAATTAATATGAGATTTTGGTAGTATGGAAACTTATCATTTCAGAGACTAACTTGCTGTGAACTTTGATGCAGGTCCTGGAGAGAATACATGTGCAACAAAAGGAGAGACGGGTATACGTAAGTCCATGGTTTGCTTATGATGGTGACTATGTGGAGCACAATTACTAGGCACAGTCCAGTATTCATCCTCTCTCCCTCCTAATATAACCTAACTTAACTGAACTTATTTTTCTTTTTGTCTCACTCAGTCAAACTCACCTGTGGCCTAGCATAATCACTGGCCATCTCAGAACCATGAGATATGGTATGATAATCTTTCCATAACATTTTCAGGTCATGAACACATACTAAATTTGGCTTTGATCCAGACACATGGTGGTAAAAAGTGTTACTGATTGCATAACTACCTCAACCCTCTATTAGAAGTCTAAGGATATAAAGGAGGGAATGTAATTTATTAACATTGACAATGCTATGCTAAAATTTAGTAAAAATGCAGCAATTCAAACAGTTAAAGAAGGGAATCCAGATTTCCAGACCAGAGTCCAGAATCCAGTTTTTCCAGACCAGAATCCAGACCAGAGTCCAGAATCCAGTTTTCCAGACCAGAATCCAGTTTCCTCCTGATGACATCTTACCACTTCAAGAAGACAAGAGAACTCAGAGACTTTATATGAACTGTTTTGTTTTGTTAGTTTTTGCTATCTCCTTTCTGTTATAATATACATCATCTGTAACATGTACTCTCTGCAGAGGCTCTCCCTTTGCAAGACTAATGTCAAAGCGTCGGTTCATGAGGACAAAAAAATCACCCCTCTGAACAAAACTTTCCTCTCTTCCTTTTCTATATTGTTGTTCACATATTATTAGTTAGCAATAGTTATTATATTCTTTTTTTTTACTGTTCCGTCAAGGAAACATTTTGTTTCTTGAGGAGCCAAAGGGGGGAATATGGTAAAAAGTTTTTTAACAGTCGGTTAGTGAATACAGAAAGACGCCAGTTTTTAAAGAGACCAGAGGTTTCTTCCATTTACTAGTCTGGGAGATAAATTAAGGGAAAGGTTAAAGAGGGGAGATTAATGCTTAGTATCCACTTTTAAATCTCACATCTTTCTGTAAGGTTTTCCTGAATCTCCCAGCTCATTATTTCTTATTTCACAATAGTTTTCCATTACATTCACATACCATAATTTGTTCAGCTATTTCCCAATTGATGAGCATCCCCTCAATTTCCAATTCTTTGCCATTTTTCTTTTTTTAATAAATATTTTTATGTAAAATTTTGAATTCCAAATTCTTTCCCTCCTTTCCTTTTTTGCCTCCCCACTCTCTGAGTCAGTAAGCAATTAGATATAGGTTTTACATGTGCAATTATGTAAAACATTTTAATATTAGGCATTTTGTATAAGAAGACTTGAATAAAAGAAAAAAAGAAAGTAAGTGAAAAACAACATGCTTCAGTCTGTATTCAATCAATATCATTGCTTTCTCTGGAGGAGGATAGTATGCTTTGTCATTAGTCCTTTGAGATTCTCTTGGATCATTGTATTTCTGAGAATAGCTAAGTCATTCACAGTTCTTCATCAAACAATATTGCTGTTACTGTGTGCAATGTTCTCTTGGATCTGTTCACTTCATTATACATTAGTTCATGTAAGTCTTTCCAGGTTTTTCTGAAATCATCCTGCTTGTAATTTCTTTAATATAATAATATTCCATTATAATCATATACAACAGTTCGTTTATCCATTCCCCAGTTGATGGGCATTCCTTTGAATTCCAATTCTTAATCACCACAAAAAGAGCTGATGTTAATATTTTTCTCTTTTGGGGGATGTATTTGGGATATCTACCTAGCAGTAATATTGCTGGATCAAAGGGTATGCAGTTTTATATCCCTTTGGGCATTACTCTTCAGAATGGTTGGATTAGTTCACAACTCCCCCAACAGAGGATTAGCATCCCAGTTTTCCCACAGCCCCTCCAACATCCAAAATTTTCTTTTTTTTGTCATATTAACCACTCTTATAGGTATGAGGTGTCACCTCAGATGTGTTTTCATTTGCATTTCTCTGATCAATAGTGATTTAGAGCATTTTTCATATGACTGTATATAGTTTTTTTTTCAAGAAAACTATTCTTTATTGTATTATTTCCAAAAATACTTTGGACAGAATCCCTTCACCACCACTCCCTCACAAACCTTCTCTTGAAATAAAATTATTTTGAAAACTCTACTGATCTTGTGAGTATATTCAAGGGTAGTTTTTTATCATAAAATTATTTTATTATTTTCTATTTACAAGTAAGATAATTTTCAATGTTTGTTTTTATAAGATTTCTGGTTCCAAATTTTTCTCCTTCCCTTTCCCCTCCCTAAGACAGCAAGCATTCTGATATAAGTTATATATGTACAATCACATTAAACATATTTCTGCATTAAATATGACTATATGTAGTTTTGATTTATTTGTCTGAAAATTGCCTGTTCATATCCTTTGACCATTTATCAATTGAGGAATGAGTTGTATTTTTGTATTTTTATAAATTTCACTCAGTTCTCTATGGATTTGAGAAATGAGGCCTTTATCAGAGATACTTTTTGCAAAAATCTTTGCCAAGAAAATCCCAAATGAGGTCACAAACTCAGACAAGACTGAAAATGACATCAACAACAGATTCAGATCTTAAGGAGGAGAAGGAAGAGTAAATTATATTGAGATTATGTAAAAAATGATGGCTAAGAAAGAGGAATACTGTGGGAGAAGGGGAAAGGGAGAGAAAAAAATGGAGATTATCTTACCTGAAAAAGGCATGCAAGGAAGAGCTTTTACTGTGGAGATGTAAATGAGGAGGGATGGCAGGCAATGCTTGAACCTTGCTTTATTCAGAATTGTTTCAAAGAGGGAAGCCATTCCATTTCATTGTCTCTTAGAGAGAGGATAAATGGAATTCCACATTCTTTTTAGAAATGACTCAAGGTAGCAGTACCAGATCTCAAAGTGTATTATAAAGTGGTAATTATTTAAAAAAAAATCTGGCACTGCCTAAGAAATAGAGAGGTGGAATAGAGTAGGTACAAATTACACTACAGTAAACGACTATAGTAATCTAGTATATGATAGACCCAAAGATCCAAGCTTTTGGAACAAAAACTCATTATCTGAGAAAAACTACTGGGAAAACTGAAAACTTAAAGAGTATAGCAGGAACTAGGTATAGACCAACATCTCACACTGTATACTAAAATAAGGTCAACATGGGTACATGATTCACACATAAAGGATGATACCATAAGCAAATTAAAAGAGCATGGAATCATTTATGTGTCAGGTTTATGGGCAGAAGAATTTAGGACCAAAGAAGATATAGAGAGCAAAACAAAATGTAAAATAGATCATTTTGATTATATAAAATTAAAAAGTTTTTTGCACAAAGAAAACTAGTGTAACCAAGATTACAAGAGAAGCAGAAAACTAGGAAAGAATTTTTTAAACAAGTATCTCTTATAAAGGCCTCATTTCTCAATTATTATATATTTTTTCTGGGGCAATGAGGGTTAAGTGACTTGCCCAGGGTCACACAGATAGTAAGTGTCAAGTGTCTGAGACCAGATTTGAACTCAGGTCCTTCTGAATCCGGGACCAGTGCTTTCTCCACTGTACTATGTAGCTGCCCCCCTCATTTCTCAATTATGCAGACAACTGAGTCAAATTTTTTAAATATATGTCATTCTCCAATTGATAAATGCTTAAAGGATATGAACAGGCAGTTTTCAAACAATGAAATCAAGGCTATGTATAATCATATGAAAAATGTTCTAAATCACTATTGATCAGAGGAATTAAAATTTAAACAGCTCTGAGGTATCACCTCACACCTTTCAGAGTGGTAAATATGACAAAAACAGAAAATATTGGATGCTGGAGGGGATGTGGGAAAGCTGGGATGCTAATTCACTGTTGGTGGAATTATGAAAAGGTCCAACTATTTTGGAGAATAATTTGGAACTATGCCCAAAGGACTATAGAACTGTGCATACCCTTTGATCCAGCAATACCACTGCTAAGTTTATATACTAAATACATCCCCAAAAGGAGGAAAAGATCTTTTTGCACAGAAATAATTATAGCAGCTCTAAGAATTAGAAATCAAAGCAATGCTCATCAATTGGGGAATGGATAAACAAACTGTGGTATATGATGGAGATGGAATATAATTATGCTATAAGAAATGACAAGCAAGATGACTACAGAAAAACCTGGAAAGACTTGTATGAACTGATGTATAGTGAAGTGAGCAGAACCAAGAGAACATTGTGCACAGAGACAGCAATATTGTTTAATGAAGAACTATGAATGACAACTATTTTCAGCAATACAATAATCCAAGAAGATCCCAAGGGAGTAATGATGAAAGATACTATCCAGCCCCCCAAAGAAAGAACTGATATTGATTGAACACAGACTGAAGCATGCTATTTTTGGCTTTTTTTCTTTTTTTGAAGTTTTCTTGTTCAAAATGACTAATATGGTAATATTTTACATAATTGCACATGTAGAACCCATATCTGATTACTTACTGCTTCAGGGAGGGTGGAGGGGAGAGAGAAAAGAAAGGATAAAATTTGGAACTCAAAACTATAAATAAAAATATGTATCATTTTTTAAGAAGAAATGACTCAAAGGAAGGGAGACTCTTTTGAAAACATTTAGAGGAATAAGCACCTCAATATTTCCCTAGTTTTTTTCTTGTCTCCCTATAGACTTCGAGGAATTTCTTTTTGGGTAAAATCCGGGTCTCTCTTGGTTGATCTGAACTCACAGCTCCCTCCCTTCAGTGGATGAGATCATTTACTAGGCATAGTTTCCTGTATATTCCAATCTGTGTAACTTCCAGTTATTATTTTGAGGAAATGGTTTTACTCATTATTCACTATTTGTAATGACTTTCTCTGTAACTAGTGTTTGACGGGAAGAAATTGAAAGTGTAGGGGATAGTGATCAAGAAAGTGAATTGAATCCAAAAAATGTTTTCCCCAGTCCAGCAATTTGTAGGTGGGAAATTCTCCTTTGTACCACTCATTGAGAGGAGAATGAAGTGGTCAATCTCATGTTCTCTTTTGCTGTTCCTCTCTATGCAGACCTTAATTTAGGTCTCCCTTGGAGAAGGGGTGGAAATATTCCTGAGACATCTATACATTCATCCCTTCAAGCCACATTTAGGCAACTCATGAACATATACATCTTACATATCAAATAACAGTAAGAAATTATCCATAACTTTTTCTGCATCTGATAAATTAATCTATCATTTTACAACTCTTTACACTTAAAATTTCCCCCTATAATATTTGCTTTACATGATATCTTAAGTTTCTTAATATCATTAGATTCCTTACTTTTAGAATATTTGATATTTTTAATAGTGCTATAGCATTCTATCATACTCATGCATGTGTGTATATGCATATGTGTTCAACTATTCCCAACCATGGCATGTTTTGGCTGTTTTTTCTATTACAAATAATGCAACTATCCATGTTTTTATACAGGTGAGTTTTAAAAATAATATCCTTAACATAGTACTATGTTAAGTGATAGTACTTGTGTTGGTGTTGTGATTACTGAGTCTCAGGGTATGGTCAGTTTTTAAATCTCATGTCTTACCAAATTGCTTCCAGAGAAGATGACATGAACTAACATCACTACCAATGATATTTGTGTGTCTTTCCCCAGAGACCCAACACCATTATTTCTTGACTCTGCATTCTTAGCAGTTTTACAAGAATGAAGTGGCAAGTCAGAGTTATTATAGTTTGTATTTCTTGATTATGAATAAAGTTCAAAGGTGGCTGGTGGTGCAGTAGATAACATGCTGGGCCTCAAGTCAACAAACATCAATTCAAATCCAGTCTCAGACACTTACTAGTAGTGTGACCTTGGGCAAGTTACTTAACCTCTGTGTGCTTCAGTTTCATTAACTGTAACATGAGGAAATAGAATATACTTCTTAGGATTGTTTTGAGGATAAGCATGAAACAATATTTGTAAAGGGCTTAGCACAATTCTTAGCACCTAGAAGGCACCACACAAGTGCTGAGTATAACAACAACAACAACAACAACAACAACATTTATTATTATCCTACAGCATTTTAAAGTGAATTTACATGTTGCATTTTCTCTTTGTAAATGGCATACTTAAGTCTTTCTAAAATATTATTTATCCATGGTAGATTAGGTTTTGGACTTATAAATCTGTATGCCATCCTTGTATATTGATGAAGGTAAGGTTTTATCTTATATTCTGGCCACAAATTCCTCCACATCCCCCAAATCTATTGACTTTGTTACTTTTCTTGCTATAATATTGTGGTTGTAGTATTTTTTGTGAATTTTTATATTATGAAATCAATCTACTTTGCTCCCAAGATTTTTTTTTCTGTTTTTCAATAACAAAGAATTTATCTCACTTTTGAAATTGAGATAACTAGATTACTCATTTTCACCCAATTTTTTTGTGGCTTCTTCTTGTGTTTAACTCATTGATCCTGCTGTAATTTATTATGTTATATAGAGTAAGGTATAGATTTATACTCCATTTATGCACAGTGCTATCCACTTTTTCCACAATATTTATTGAATAATTTTCTATTTCTCTACTATTTAATATACATTGCTATGTCAAATACTTTCTAAAATAAATCTTTCTTCTGTAATATTGTGAACTGCCCTTTTTCTTGCACTTAGATGTCATCTCATACAATGGGAAGTTTTCTTTCTGGGATCTCTATTCTAGTGATTATTCTATTTTAATGTTTTATCCAATACCATATAGTTTTGATAATTAACACTATATAAAATCTTTTCAAGTGCTAAATACTATATAAAGTATTTTACAGTCTACTGCTTACAGAATTTATTGTTGGCAGAGAAAATGCCCCCTTTATCCTTTTTTCAAGTAACTATCATATTTGTTTTTTCAATACAAATGTTATCATTTTATTCCTTTCTATAGTCATATGCCACTGTTTTGATTAGTATTGCATTAGTTCCATGAATTATTTTGAGGAAATATTGGTATTTTACCATATGTATTTTTCCTATTCATGTGAAACCATAATTATTTCTAAAGGTTTGTTTTCCTTTGCTCAAATTTTCTTGGAGAATTTTGTCTGAATCTTTACATTGTTGTCATCAGATTCTATGAATATGACATCATACCATACCAATTTAATGTTAGGTTCTGGAGGGAAAGGAGGGTTGGATCATTTAAAAAAACAAAACTTTATGTCCCTGGTGCTTAGCATGGCGCTTTAAACAAAGTTCAATTTTCTCTATTTTTGTTTTAACTGAGTCAAAGATATATTTATATATTTTATAATGTCTCAGTCATGTATTGATAGACTAATACCCCATTTTATTACATTATATTATAAATTATATTGAAGTATTTAGTTTTTGGTTTTTGTTGATTTTATGTTAAAATGTGACTACTTTGTGTTCACTTATCTTATTCTTAAATAACAGAATCTTATTGACTTCCATCCAAGATGGCTGCCTGAATGGCCAGTCAATTCCAATAAACATATTCCAGGAAAACCCTAAAGATCATACTAAATCAAACAATGATCAAGAAATATATTGGTAAAGTATAGTAAATAATTTTTTCTACTATATAATTGCATAACAATCCAGAAGCCAAAGGCAATAGGGAAAGGATATTTTCCAGCAATGTAAGTGCCAGCATAATCAGAGATAGGATAGAGGAAATCTCTAAGATTCTGTATCCAGAGCCAGCAAGAGCTGAGAGTTCACCTGAGGAAGTCTCAGAGTGGTCAGAAAGCCCGGAGTTGGTCACTTTGGAAGCCCTGGAGAGAAACAGAATGTAGATACCCAGCAGCTAGTGCCATAATACTCAAACAAGGACAGCCAAGTTCCAAGATCTCTGAGGTCCCTAACATTCTGTCCTGTGATGACCCAAAGGAATCTGAATATTTGGCATCCTGTAACTCAAAAATCCAGGGCCACTGAACTCTGGAAGGTAGAGGTCAGTATAAGGATCAAGAAAACCCAGATTCAGACCCAGTGAGGTCTTACCCAAAAGTGATGCTTGGAGCAAAATTCAGTTTTGATACAAAGTCCCAGCTCAGGAACTAAAGCTGGAGATATGAGTAAATCAAAGAACTCACGGAACAGTCAGTATAGAAAATTATTGAAAACAAAGTGATACTCTCAAAAGAAGAGAGTAACTCCATAACAATTGTAACAATTGGAATGATGCCACCTGCTGGAGACTTACTGTAGAAAAGCTCTGCCATGAATGGAAGGTCTTTGAGGGCAAGACCATGAATCTTTTCTTTGGCGTCAGGAAGTGACATTTGCTGGTGGGAGGAGGAAGGGGGAGCCGGGCGCTCTGTCTTTCTCTCCTTCCTTTGGACTCTGGTGGAGAGTGGAGTTAGAAATGTGCTCTCCCTTTAATAGATAGATGAATGTAGGCCTTTCTCTCTCTCTTTACCAAATTTTTATTCTACTTAATAAATGCTTAAAAGCCTAACTCTTGCTAAAGCTTATAATTTATTGGCGACCACTCATTAGATATTTTAGACAGACTAGCTAGAATTTTAGTCCTTAGCACAATTTTAAGTAGAGATTTAAAAAATGTATTCTTTACAAGGACTACATGAATACCTAGAAGAAAGCAGGCAAGAAATTAAAAAAAAAATGAAACCTCTGGAGGTAAGAATTGAAGGAAACTAAGTAGCTCAGAATAAAAACAATAATAAATAGACATTTTGGAAACTAGAATAGACCAAATAGAAATCAAGGTCTTCATAAGACAAACAAGAAATATTAGAATAAAATCAAAAGAATTTTTAAAAATGGAAGAAACATATATGATCTATGGTATAAAAATGATTCATCTGGAAAAATGTCAAGGAGAGATATTTTAAGATTCATAAGACTCACTAAAAATCGGGAAAACAAATCCTGGACACTGTATTTCAAGAATCTTAAATGGAAAACTGCCCAGATCTAGTAGAACCAGAGAAGGGAAAAGATAGAAAGAGTCCACTGTTCATATCCTGAAAGGAACCTCAAAAGGAAAAATTGCAGGAATGTTATAGCCAAAATCCAAATCTCCCACATTAAAAAAAAAAAAATTCTGCAAGCATCCAGATAGAAGTATTTCAGATACCAATGAACTATAGTCAGGGTCACGTCATAATAAAATTTAGTATAAATTAGAGGAAATCTCAGGAAATATTCCAAAAGGCCAAAGAGATAAGCTTACAACCAACAATAACTTACCCTAGAAAGCTAAATAAAATGCTGCTGTGATAAAATAATGGGATTTAGCAGATACTCAAAGGCCCACCTGTAGATTAATCTAAACTGATTGAATTAAGTGAGAGTGATTGACTGCTGATTAGCCTACTTCAGGTTAACTAGATTGTAATCACACCTGGCTAGCCCTTAAGAAAGTATTGTTATCAGAAGCTAGACTTTGAACTTAACTCGAGACTACCTTCAAGCCCAGTGACCAAAGGATTTGGATGATGCTAACCAATCCAGCTTGAAGTAGTGTGTAAGGACTGCCAATGCTCTGGACCTATAAAAAGCTTCCACACTCAGTTTGCTGGGGAGTTCATGATTGAAGCAGGCTCGTGGTGGAGGACTTGAGTAAGAACCTGACCAGGCTGGAACTCTAGGCTAGATAGACCTTTTCTTAACTTTCTGAACTCCATGTGAATACCTTGTATGCTTTAATAAATGCTTAATGCCCAAAGACTGGTGCTCAAGCTTCTAATTTAAGGCGACCACACAATTTAGATTTTAAACATCACACTGCAAAGGGAAAGAATGTGGCTTTTATGAAATAGCATTTCTGAAACCTTAAAATATAAACACATGAGTCAAAAGAAACCTATAAAAGTAAAGTGGGGGCAGCTAGGTGATACAGTGGATAAAGCACTGGCCCTGGATTCAGGAGGACCTGAGTTCAAATGCAGCCTTAGACACTTGACACTTACTAGCTGTGTGACCTTGGGAAAGTCACTTAACCCTCATTGCCTTGCCCCCCAAAAAGTAAAGTAACTTGAGCAATGTGAGTGAGATTTCCCCCATCCTTTATCTATAAGAGATTTAATATAGTTAAAAGTGATTTAATTATGATAATAATCAGCATATTAACTAAAAATTATGATTTATCATATTTAGATACCTTATTTTAATTGTATTAGTAGATTAAGTCTCTCTTCTTACTACTTAATAATGCCAGATGATACTTTGTAATATCAAGCATTAAGTAATATCACAAGATACAATAGTAAGCAATACTATATTTTAGAAAACACGAGTGTTATGCTTTACTCAAGGGGGTCATGCAGCTCACTAGTGATACACTTGACTACTAGAAGGGGTCATGCAGCATAATTATGATCCTGTTTCGACAAGAAGACTGATAAGCATATTGGAAAATGCAGACATTTGTCACGTAGGCAGTTTTGATATTTCCTAAGAAGATGCTTTAATTTTATATACTTTTAATTAGTATTGTACAGAAGAATTCAAGCTCTGGAGGGATATAAAAATCCACTGATTTTGTAACTCAGTGTCTTTCAGGTCCAACCCCTGAATGACCAGCTTTATTGTGAGATAGGCCCTCTCTCAATAAAGCTATTTTCTATGACTTGGAGACTTTGTTGTTTCTGTTCCTCTGTCGGACTTAGATGTTTTCCCGACAGCAATTGGAAGAAGTTAAATAATTTCTCAAAATTGTAGTACATAGAGAGAACAGTATGCAAACATAGAGGAATGGGTAGGATAAGTGGGCATCATATGAACTGCACTCAACTGAAATGGATAAAGGAGAATTAAACATTCATATAGTTAAGTGAAGAAATACATCAAACCCAATAAGGAAACAATTGGGAATAGGGAGAAGGGGTAAAGAAGCAGGATAATATTAGGGAAGAAAAGAGATGCAAACAAAACACATCTCCTCTTCATGAAGGGGTGATCAAAAGGAGAAAAAAAGGAAATGAACTAGAATCTAATGTTGTGCCTTAGGTGATTGAGCAACAGTTGAACAAAGTATAGTATATAAACATAATGAATTATTATTGTGTTTCAAGAAATTATGAAATAGATGATTTTATAGAATCTTTGGTAGGATCAACTTATGAAGAGTGAATTGAACAGAACTAGGAGAACAATTTATACAAAGACAACACAATATTGTAAAGAATAACAACTGTGAAACTCTGCTCAATGTAGTGAGCAACCATATTTCGAGATGTCCTATGGTAACACATATTACCCATGTCCCAACAGGATGATGACAGATAAGGTACAGAAAAATATATTTTGGGGGACGTGTGGATTCATTTGATTTTCCTTATTTGGTACAAAGGGTTTTTCTCTTCTCGTTCTTTCTTTGGTTTTAAAGAAAGAAGTCAACACAATATATTTTTTTAATTCACAAAAATAATAAGAACAAAACAAAGTTCAGAAGGAAACAGATAAGCAGAATAGTTCTGAGAACAATGTACAGAACTTACATATTCTTATTTTTAAAAAGCAAGCAAGGGGCAGCTAGGTGGCGCAGTGGATAGAGCACCGGCCCTGGATTCAGAAGGACCTAAGGGCAAATCCGGCCTCAGACACTTGACACTTACTAGCTATGTGACCCTGGGCAAGTCACTTACCCCTCATTGCCCCACAAAACAAAAAAACAGAACAAAACAAAACAAAAGAGTAAATAAATATATAATATATAGGAAGACAACACATAGATAACATATAAGAATATATTCAGCCAAGAAGCAAGAGTTAGAACTGAATGTAGAGCAACTGATTGGTTTAAGATTAGAAAAGGAGTATGTCGGGAGAGGGACCCACATGTACAAAAATATTTATAGCTGCTCTTTACCTTGTGGCAAAGAATTGGAAGTTGAGGGGATGCCTATCAATTGGGGAATGACTGGACAAGTTGTGGTATATGAATGTAATGGAATACTATTGTGCTGTAAGAAACGATGAGCAGGAGGAGTCCAGAGAAACCTGGAGGGTCTTGCGTGGGCTGATGATGAGTGAGATGAGCAGAACCAGAAGAACATTGTACACAGTATCATCAACATTGTGTGTTGATCTACTGTGATGGACTATATTCTTCTCACCAATGCAATGGTACAGAAGAGTTCCAGGGATCTCCAAATCCAGGGGGGAGAAAAGAACTGTGGAGTATAGATGTTGAATGAACCATACTATTTCTTTTGGTTTTGGTGCTGTTGTTTTTCTATTTTGAGGTTTTTGTCATTGCTCTGATTGTTCTCTTATAATAGGACTAATGCAGAAATATGTTTAATGCTATGTGTATATGTATGTATATGTATATGTATGTATGTGTATATATGTGTATATATGTATATATGTATATATATGTGTGTATATATGTGTGTATGTATATGTATATATGTGTATATATACATATATACATATATATGTGTGTGTGTGTGTGTATATATATATATATATATATATATATATATATATATATATATATATATATATATATATATATATATAAAACCTATATCAGGTTACCTGCTGTCTAGGAGAGGGAGAAAGGAGGGGAAGGAGGGAGAAAAATCTGAAATTGGAAAGCTTGTATAAACAAAAGTTGAGAACTAGCTTTACATGTAACGGGAAATAAAAGAAAATACTTTATTAAAAAAAAAGGAAAGGAATATGCCAGGTCTGTATGTTGTCATCTCATTTAACTTCTATGCAGAGTATATAATGCAGATTCCATACTGCATAAATCAAAAGCCAGAATTTAGGTTGCTGGGAAAAATATCAACAATCTCAGATATGCAGATAATACCACTCTGATGGCAGAAAATGAAGAAGAAATAAGAAGTCTCTTGAAAAGGGTGAAAGAAGAAAGTGTTAAAGCTGACTTGAAACTTAACATCAAAAAACCTAAGACCTTGTCAATTGGTCCTATCACTGCCTGGAAAATAGAGGGAGAAGATATGAAAACAGTGTCAGATTTTATATTTTTGGGTTCAAAGATCCCTGCAGATGGTGGCAGCCATGAAATAAAAAGGTACTTACTCTTTGGAAGGAAAGCTATGACAAATCTGGACAGCATACTAAAAAGCAGGGACATCACCTTGCCAATTAAGGTATGTATTGTCAAAGCTATGGTTTATATAATTGCAATGTATGGCTGTGAGAATTGGACTATAAGGAAAGGTGAGCACCACCGAATTGTTGCTTTTGAACTGTGGTGCTAGAAAAGACTTTTGAGAGTCCCTTGGACAGCAAGGAGATCAAATTAGTCAATACTTAAAAGAAGGTCAAATACTGAAGCTGAAGCTTAAATACTTTGGCCACATAATGAGAAAATGGGTTCATTTGAAAAGACCCTGATGTTGGGAAAGATTGAAGGCAAAAAGAAAAGGGGATGGCAGAGGATGAGATGGATAGATAGTGTCAGGGAAATAATGAACATGAAATTGAACAGACTTTGAGAGGTAGTGCAGGGTAGAAGGTATTAGTATGCTATGGTCCAGTGGGTCACAAAGAGTCAGACATGACTGAATGACTGAACAATAACAAATAGGTGAATAATGCATAGCAATAAGTGGCAAAATGGCAAGCAGCAGTCCAAATTCTCTCGAACTACTCTTTTAGAGAAGACAGAGATATGAATTAGATGACAATATATTCAGAGGGATTCAGAACCGGATGAACAGTCAGACTCAAAGACTAGTTGTCAATGGTTCAATGTTAACTTGGAGAGAGGTCTCCAGTAGAGTAGCCTAAGGATTTATACTTGGTCTTTTGATGTTTAACATGTTTATCAATGACTTGAATGCCATAGATGTATGTTTATCAAATCTACAGATGACACAAAGCTGAGAGGGACAACTCACACTGTAGATGGAAGTCAGAATTTGAAAGGGTCTTGACAGGTGATTAAGATTAAATTCAATAGGGATAAAACTTGGACACTAAAAATGGGCTTCACAAATATAAAATGCAGATAAATGGGTAGATAACAGATGTTCTGAGAAAGCTATGAGTGCTATAGTGGATTGCAAAGTCAATGTGTTAGCAAAGTCTAAAAAGCTAATACAATCTCATACTACATTTAGAGAATACTGTCTTCTAGGCACAAAGACACAGTTCCATGTATATACTGACCTGGGTTCCATGGTATAGTCAGACTTGTAAACTTAAGCCTAGCTTCTTATACTATGGGTTGAGACCCCATTTGGGGGCGTTTAACTGAATGTGAGGGTTGTGAAAAATTTGGCAACAGTAAAAGGTTATTTTATATAACTATATACCCTGAGTCATGTAAAAATTTCTTGGGTGAAAAGGGGTTATGAGTGGAAAAAGTTTAATAATCCCTGAATTAGAGAGTTCCCAGAGAAAGTTGACCAGAATAGTGATAGGTCTTGAGGTGATGATGTATTAGGTTCAGTCAAAGAAACTGGGCATAGTAGAATGGAGAAGTGAAGACACAGAAGTGACATGATATTATACCATTTTCAAGTACTTGAAAGAATGTCACATAGAGGAAGGATAAGATTTGTTCTATTTGTCTTCCAGAAGACAGAATGAGGAGCAATAGGAAGAAGTTGCAAAGAAGCAAATTTTGCCTTGACATCAGGAAAAACTTTCTAATAATGAAAACTCTCGTAAAGTGGGAAGGGCTGCATGGAGAGGTGGAGGGTTTCCCTTGCCTTGGAAATGTTCAAGGAGATGCTGGAAGAACACTTGTTGAATATGTTATAATGAAGAGTTCTTTTGTGCATGCTTGTACTACATGGTTACTGAAGTCCCTTCCACCTCTCAGATTCTGTGATTCTGAAATAAATATTACACACACACACACACACACACACACACACACACACACACACACACACAGAGTTATACAGCAGAAAAAATGAGAAACCCCCTTTTTATATTGTTCCTTGTTGCATGTCAGTTTTAGCATTATATTTTGTTCTATATACTATTTCACTTAACTTTCCTATTTATTGTGATACACCCATGCCTGATAGCCTCCAGAAACTATATTTAATTTTTATATCTATTATCATCTGTCCTTTCTCATTTATAATTTTTGTTAGTTGTTTTTCTCTTCACTTTAAAATTAACATTTCTAATGACCTTAATTTTGTTGACATTTTAAAATAATTTGTTTTTATTATCAATTCAAAAATTTCACTTTCCAGTTGATTATTTTGGTTGTATTTTTATAATCTTTCTATATTCCTTTTTAAAACTTTGTTGCTTTTAAAAATATCTTTAGCTACAAAGATATTGCTTTATTTTCTTTCTTATATGGAAATTCATTATTTTCAATTTGCCTCTCATAATCACTTTGTGTTCCAGATTTTTCTATGTAAATCATGTCTATATGCCATGTCTTTTAAATATTTTGTCATTTCTCTTTTTCTATTTTGATTCAACTATCTTTAACAAATTCCATTAATACTTGGAAATAAAAGTACACTTCCTGTCTTTTCCAATTAATTCCTACCAGATAACTGGTAATTCTAATTTCTGCACTAAACTGATAAAATTTGCCATTACTTCATTTCTTTACTGGTTATCTTTCTTCTTCCTCTTCCTCTTCCTCCTCCTCCTCCTCCTCCTCCTCCTCCTCCTCTTCTTCTTCTTCTTCTTCTTCTTCTTCTTCTTCTTCTTCTTCTTCTTCACCTCCTCCTTTTCCTCCTCCTCCTCCTTATTATCATTATGTAGTATTAGGACCATGTATCACTAATGTATTTCAAAATAGTTCATCTTGCAAATATGAAAACAATTCTGAAGATAACTGTTGTATTATGTAAAGCATATACATTTAATATTACAAGATTCGTGTTCTTTGTGTTCTTTGCCTGTGTTTCTTAAAACTTGCTGGTTTGAAATCAGCTTTGTCTGGGACAGGTATTTCTTGATTTTATTAGAGCCCATGGAGCCTTCCATTTTAGTTGATCTATGTCTTTTTGCATTAAATATAATTCCTTTAGGGAAAATACCGCTGTGCCGTATATTTAAAAATCCATTCAGTAAACTTAATTTTTTTTCTTTTTACTATAAAATGTAGTTGGTTGACCTCTATCATTATTTATAATTGTTAGATTTAACCAATCATCTGATATATTTCCTTATAATTTTCGAAGATATATTCAGTATTAACGGCTTTCTTATGCTATTTCTTTAACAAAATCCAACTAAAACAAGCAAATTTGCTGTACGTTTGTTGTATTGATAATTCTGCACATTTCTCTAAGGCTTGATTCCCAAGGTTCACCTAAATTGCTGAAGTATCTCATCATGATTATATTTTCCCTTTGTGATGGTTTTGTGCTCTGTAATTGGAAATCAAAAGGGGGTACCTAGGTGGTACAGTGGATAGAGCACTGGCCCTAGATTCAAGAGAATCTGAGTTCAAATCTTACCTCAGACACTTAATAGCTGTGTGACTCTGAACAAGTCATTTAACCCCCAATTGCCCTAGACATCTGGGGCCATCTCCAGCCATCCTGATAAGTGTCTTGTTATTGGGCCCAGATGGCTCTGTAGGAGAGAGTGAGACTGGTGACTTTGTACAGCCCTCCCTCACTTAAATTCAATTCACTGCAAGTCATAGCATTACTCTGATGTCATGGTCCTTTTTGAGAATGAAGGACAAACAACAACAACAAGCAATAAAAAGTATTTATTAAGCACCTACTATAGGGGAGAGGATACAAGGTACTTGCTCTTATAAATGAAGATATTTTATTTGCTCAAAAGGGGCAAGAAAATGACCCTCATGTAAGAAAAGAAGATGGAGACAGTTCTGAGCATCTGAAAGAAAAGGGATGGCCAGGTAAATATCCTAAGAGAACCCTTTTGAACACTGAGCTCTGACTAAGGTAAAAATAGCTGCAAGGCATTATTATCTATCAGTTCATTTATACATAATTGTTTTCAGAATAGAGTTGGGAAAAAAAGAGGTAAGGGGGCAGCTAGGTGGTGCAGTGGATAAAGCACTGGCTCTGGATTCAGGAGGACCTGAGTTCAAATCCAGCCTCAGACACTTGGCATTTACTAGCTGTGTGACCTTGGGCAAATCACTTAACCCTCATTGCCCCGCAAAAAACCCCCCAAAAAACCAAAAACCAAACCAAAACAAAACAAAAACCAAAAAACCCAGAATAGAGGTGGGAACTATGAATTATAGATCTGTTTGGAAACTAGGGATAAAATATTGGGGTGTGTGTGTGTGTGATATGATAGAACTGTGGACTTTGAGGTTTGCTTTTATTAAAAAAAACCCTGTATTAGAGATGGAACACTACTCACAGTGGCTCTGATGTGAAGAAACTAGAAGAAACTAGAAATGACAAGATAAATATAATGAGTAGCCAGAGAACAGAAGAATGATACCATCATATGGCAGATGCCTGGAGAGAAGCTGGAAGCCTTGATTGCCCCACATAGGACTCAGAGAACCAAGTGAGGCATCCAGGTTCTTTGGGGATTGCTTTGATTGGAGGAGAGTGCTGGAGTGGCTGGAAGCTAATTGCAGGAAGCAGATTTCCTCTTGCTGAAGAGCTAGTTAGGTTCATCAGTATTGCCCTCTGTTGCCATGGTGGGAGAGGGAGCAACCTTCAGCGTCTTGATTGTGTTGCTTTTTGCTGCTCTCCTTTGGTTTGAGAGTGAGATGAACCTCAATACCATCTCTGTCATCATATCCAAAGAATTTCCAGTTCCCTGGGTCAGGAATCTTTCTATCACTGTAAGAGTATAATCCTGTGGTTTTACTAAAAATTTAGTGCAGAGTCAATGACTCAAAAGTAGTAGATACACAGCTTTGTTTAGAAGGAGAGCAGAAATGCTTAGAAAATGAACAAGTGTCACTTAGTCAAGACAGTTCCTTAAAAAAGACTGCCAATATCCAGGCTTGTAGTCCAAAGCTGGAAGTTGCTATGGGCACATGGATTTCTCTACTCATGAGCCTCACTCCTAGGTCTCTGTAGGTGTGGCCCACTTTCCCCCACAGATACTATGTGTATTGGTGGGAGAATCTTAACAAGATTTATGGGTAGATTGCTATATTTTGATTTTTCTACTTTTGCTTTCTTATTTTACAAATGATTTATGTTTAAGAATTAATGTTGCTGTTGCCTCTGATTTGTGTAAATGGGAAGCACACTGGCAGGGGTTCAGAAAATACCATGGCTAATAGAACATCCTCTCCCTGACCCCTCAGGCTTACCCTTAGTACTTTGAGAATGAGTTGTAGCGATATTACCATGCTTCAGGATTACCACCCCAATTTATCAGCATTGACCTTCGTTGGGTAAGAAAGCTAGTCCTAGCCTAAGAAGAGACAGTGCATATAAATATTTGGGACCATGTTATGTTCAAATTATATTGTATGGGGGCAGCTAGGTGGCACAGTGGATAGAGCACCAACCATGGAGTCAGGAGGACCTGAGTTCAAATCCAGCCTCAGACACTTAATACTAGCTGTGTGACCCTGGGCAAGTCACTTAACCCCAATTGCCTCACGTAACCATCAAAAAAAAACCCCAAAGTATATTGTTGGGGGCAGCTAGGTGGCACAGAGGGTAAAGCACTGGCCCTGGAGTCAGGAAGACCTGAGTTCAAATCCGACCTCAGACACTTGACATTTACTAGCTGTGTGACCCTGGGTGAGTCACTTAACCCTCATTTCCCCACAACCCCCACCCAAAAAACCCCAATGTATATTGTCATAATACTGTTACTTGTGTGTGTGTGTCTCTCTCTCTCTCTCTCTCTCTCTCTCTCTCTCTCTCTCTCTCTCTCTCTCTCTCTCTCTCTCTCCCTCTCTCTCCCTCTCTCCTCATTGAAATGCTTTTACAGAATGTATCCTTTACAGGTTAATGATTTTCCAGGCAAGTATATATTTTCTTGAAATATAGTGCTATTTTGTCACTCCTATTAATGTATTTCTTTTAAGGAAGTAGATCTTTTAAGGAAGTACCATGGAATAGGACTCTCATATTTCAGCAATCAAACTCATTCTAAATCTTGTGTTAAATTTCAAATTCAATTTACCTATAATTTGTTCATAGGTATCAAATAGATCTCACCTAATATAAATTGGCTTCATAATATTAGATAAAATAATTTCATTGAAAGCATAGAAGTCAGTAGACTTAGAATTTCACCATTGTTGGGAATCAGGGAATTTGGAGCTGGCTCTGTTAAAGACTGTACTGGAGGGAGGTGTGAGAGAACTTATCCAACCCAAGGTTGGGCTGAGCTAGTCTGGATACTTGAGAAGGAATTAAACTCTGACAACCTGAATTCTGGAAACTCATCTTCTATCATTATAACAGAGTAAGAGATGCTAGAATCTTAATGGTTATTGTATTATTGCAAAAACAAAACAAAACACCAAACAACCCATGCTGATAGGGAAAATATTTTAAAATGTGATAAATAATTATTAATAATCGATCTCTTAGGAGACCCATTGATGTCCCCTTCTTTCTTAGTCCTTCCTCCTTTACTTTAAGGTCTAAGTTATCCTTAAAGTAAGATTCATCTGGGTCAGCCTGACCCAAGTTTACAAAGGAGTCTTGGGTAGAGACATATTCTTCTGTCCAAATAGTTGAAGGATTCTACTGATGAAATTAAACCACACCTCGATGCAAACTATTTTGCTCTGATCAGCTTGAGTAGGGGTCTACATATTTTCTCTGATGTTATCTACAAAGAGTTGAGTGACCTGAGGTGTCTATGGACTTCATTTTAATATAACCTACTTTTTTTTTTGCAGGGCAATAAGGGTTAAGTGACTTGCCCAGGGTCACACAACTAGTAAGTGTCAAGTGTCTGAGGTCAGATTTGAACTCAGGTCCTCCTGAATCCAGGGCCAGTGCTTTATCCACTGTGCCACCTAGATGCCCCAATATAACCTATTTCTAATTATGTCAACCAGTTAGATTTGCTTGCTATGTGATGGACCTCCTATAGTTGGAAGGGTATGTGAACTGTGACTCCACCCCCACTGGGGGTCTTTGGTCTGGAAGAGATAGCCAAAAGTCCTCCTTTTATTAACAACCTGCCAGCTTATTAATAAAATGATTAATTACCTATAAACCATATATCTTATTTTTTATCATGACAGTATACTTATAGAGATGACACATGAAATCATAAGTATCAGTTTCAACTCTTTCTTGCTATTTTCTCCTGTGAATTATCAGGCATTTTCTCAACTGGAAAGTCTTACTTCTGAATCATTGTTGCTACCCTACATTGTATGCAACTTTATAGTTTTATCTGGGAATTTTTCTCCTTCCACAACAGATTTAAGGTTAAAGCCTTCTTTATCCAGGTGGCAAATCTCTTGGCAAATATTTATTTCCTAAGCCTAATGAAATACACTCTTTTGTTGGCAAAAAAGCTACTATCTTGATATCTTCAGCTATAGTGCAGAAAAAGAAATCCTTTTTTTCAATACCATTTACATTGCCAGGTTTTAACTTCCCATATTCTTCATTCCCTTCCAAAAATCACATTTTCTGGCTCTGAAGATGTATCCAATGTCATCACAACTCTCTTTTTAATTAGTAAGTTTTTTCTCTATTTCCTAAGCTACATTTAATTGTCATCACATTGTGTACATTGCTCTTCCATCATAAAATAATCTTCCTAAAGAAACAGGTCTAATCACATCATACCTCTGCTCAAGAATTTTCAGTGACTCCCTATTGCCTTTAAAGTAAAATATAAATTCCTCATTTATAATCTGACTCCAACTTACCTTTCCAGGCTCATTGTACATTATTTTACTTCATGCGATCTATATTCCATCAAAATGGTTTATTTCCTGTTCCCTGAATTCAGCATTCTTTCTTCCACTTCTGTGCTCTTATAGAGGCTATCTTCCATACCTGTGAGTCTCTTTCCTTATCTCCAACAGTTAGAATCCTTAGCTTCCTTCCAGGCTTAACTCAGGTGCCAACTTCTATGGGAATGATTTTCTGATCTCCCTTGTTGTTAGTGTTCTCTGTCTCCCTTTGTTTCTGTCTTTCTCTCCCCTCTCCTCAAATTATCCTTCATTAATCAATCAACAAGCATTTATTGAGCACTTATGTTTCAGCAACTATCTGATGTGCTAGAGATAGAAAGACAAGCAGTTTTCATTTTGAAGTAGGAGCAACAACATGTTCATATATAAAGAGATATTGAATGTATATTGTGCCAGCACGTGACATTTTCTTTGCAAAAATACTGGAGTGGTCTGCCATTTCCTTCTCCAGCTCATTTTACAGATGAGTAAAACAGGATTAAGTGACTTGTCCAGAGTCACACACCTAATAAGTGTCTAAGGCTGGGTTTTAATTCAGGTCTTTCTGACTCAAGTCTGGTTGCTCTATCCACTGACATCAAGCTGCTCTGCTTTAATACTTGAATGTATGTTCAATTTCATTCTCTCTGATGATACAGATCACAAATTATCTATGCGTGCCCAACCACCACAACTCTTGTTTGTAAATTACTATAGAGGCAAACTCAAAATCCAAAATGTCTGATGAGCATGATATTTAAAACATACTTTTGCAACTATGTCTGGCTTCCTCCACCACCACCTACCTTTCATGACATCCTCATGAGACTTCTCAAAAATTTGTTTATGATGCTTATTTATTGCAACTACCTCATACCCACTTTGTGCTTCTCCAGCAATTTTTAGGTGATTCTAATTTTGCTTTACACAAAACAGATACTTGATAGATTCCTATTGAATAAGTTAACTGGTTTACCAAGGGCCCAAGGAAGTTTCATTCAAGTTCATTCATTCAGAAAATATTTCTTTATCACATTGCTTTCAATTTTATTAATCTTTTTGATTTTCAGGATTTCAATTTTGGTATTTAATTGGGCATTTTAAATTTGCTTTTTTCTACAGCTTTAATTGTATGTCTAATTTATTGCTCTGCTCTTTCTTTCTTTTATTGATGTACACATTTGGAGACATAAATTTGCCCCTAAATGCTGTTTTGGCTACATCCCTCAAATTTTGATGCATTTTTTCATTGTTGTCATTCCCCCTTTTCCCAGCCTAGTAGCATTTATTTTTTAAAAAATGCATGTAAATATCATTTTCAACATTCATTTTTGTAATATGTCATTCCCTGTAGTGAAATTATTTATTGTTTCTATGATTTGTTCTTTGACCAATTCACCCTTTAGAATTAAATTTTTTCATTTTCAATGAATCTTTAATCTGCTTCTGTGGCCCTTTATTGAATGTAATTTTTATTGCATTATATGAAAAGGGTGCATTTAATATTTCTGCTTTTTTTGCACTTGATTGTGAAGGTTTTATGTCCTGATATGAGGTTGATTATTATTGAGGTGCTGTGTATAGCTAAGAAAAAGGTGTATTTCTTTCTCTTTCCTTTCAATTTTCTCCAGAAGTCTATCATATCTAACTTTTCTAAGATTCCTTTAATTTCCTTAATTTATTTCTTATATATTTCATGGTTATATTTATCTAGCTCTGAGATAGGAGAGTCGAGATCTATATTTTTTTCTGTAATTTGACTTTTAAGAATTTGGATCTTTTGCCACTTGGTGCATATATGTTTAGTATTGATATCACTTCATTGTCTATGGTGCCTTTAAGGAAAGTGTAATTTCTCTGATTAATCCATTTAATTAGTTCTATTTTTGCTTTTTCTTTGTCTGAAATAATGATTACTACCTTGGCCTATTTAACTTCAGCTGATGCACTTCCAGCCCCTTATTTAAATCTGTGTCTCAAAAAAACAAAAAAACAAAACCCAAAAAACAACAACTCTGTGTCTCTAAGTTTCAAGTGGATTTCTTTTAAACAACATACTGTTGGATTCTGGTTTCTAATACATTCTGATATATACTTCCATTCCATAGGTAAATTGATCTCATTTACATTCACATTTATGATTACTGATTGTACACTTCTCTCCATTCTATTTTCTTCTGTTTGTCCTTCTTGCTCTCATTTTATCCTTTCCCTCCTCAAAAGTTTGTTTTGCTTCTGAACACTGCTTTCCTTTATCTGCTCTCCTTTTTTATTAACCCCCTTCCTTATGTTTCTCTTATCCCCTTCCCCTCCTGCTTCTCTGTTAGGTCTAATATTTTTCTAAACCCAGTTTAGTGTATGTTTATGTGTGTATCCCCACCCCACTTTGAATCAATTTAGATGAAAGGTTCAAGTATTGCTTGCCACCTCACAATTTTCACCTCCATTGTGACAGATCTTCCTTGCCCTTCTTTTGTGTAGGATAACTTTCCCTATTCTTCCTCTCTCTTTTCCCTTTTCCCAGGGTATTTTTATTTCTCACCCATCCATTTTTTTAGATCATCCCAACATAATTGACTTAGTTCTGTACCCTCTATCTATGGAGAATCCTACTAACTGCCGGAATAAGGATATAGTTCTTAGGAGTTACACATTTCATCTTCTTATACAGGAATGTAAACAGTTTAACCTTATTCAGTCCTATTTCTTTTTTACATTGACCTTTTATGCTTCTCTTAAATCCTGTAACTGAAAGTCAAATTTCCTATTCAACTTTGGTCTTTTCATCAGGAATATTTGAAAGTATTTTATTCCATTAAATATTCATTTCCCCCCTGATGGATTATACTCAGTGTTCTGGGTATGTTATTCTTGATTTTTATCCCATATCTTTTGCCTTCCAGAATTCTATTCTAAGCCCTCTGTCATTCAGTATATTAGCTACTAAATCTTGTGTGATCCTGACTGTGGCTCCACAATATTTAATGGTTCTTTCTTACTGCTTAGAGTAATTTCTCTTTGACCTGGGAGCTCTGAAATTTGGCTATAATATTCCTGGGAATTTTCCTTTTGGCATCTTTTTCAGGTGATAATTGGTGGCTTCTTTCAATTTCAATTTTACCATCTAGGATATCAGGACAGTTTTCCTATACAATTTCTTGAAATATGGTGTCTAGGTTCTTTCTTCGATCATATCTTTCAAGTAGTCCAATAATTCTTAAATTATTGTTCCTCAATCTATGTTGAAAGTTATTTCACATTTTGTTCTATTTTTTCGTTCTTTTCCCTTTGATTTATTGTTTCTTGATGTCTTATAGAGTCATTAGCTTATACTTGCACAATTCTAATTTTTAAGGAATTACTTTCTTCAGTGAACTTCCATATCTCTCTTTCCATTTGGTCAATACTATTTTTTAAGGCATTGTTTTTTCTTTTTTCTTTTTATCATAAAAGTATTGTATTATTTTCCAGTTACATGAAAAGATAGTTTTCTTTTTTCTTTTCTTCCTTTTCTTCCTTCCTTCCTTCCTTCCTTCCTTCCTTCCTTCC
Organism: Dromiciops gliroides; assembly: GCF_019393635.1. Taxonomy (NCBI): domain Eukaryota; kingdom Metazoa; phylum Chordata; class Mammalia; order Microbiotheria; family Microbiotheriidae; genus Dromiciops; species Dromiciops gliroides. The sequence continues at coordinate 537,925,515 of NC_057863.1, forward strand.
TTCCTTCCTTCCTTCCTTCCTTCCTTCCTTCCTTCCTTCCTTCCTTCCTTCCTTCCTTCCTTCCTTCCTTCCTTTCTTTCTTTCTTTCTTTCTTTCTTTCTTTCTTTCTTTCTTTCTTTCTTTCTTTCTTTCTTTCTTTCTTTCTGGGACAATGAGGGTTAAAAGACTTTCCCAGGGGCAGCTAGGTGGCGCAGTGGATAGAGCACCGGCCCTAGATTCAGGAGGACCTGAGTTCAAATCTGGCCTCAGACACTTAACACTTACTAGCTGTATGACCCTGGGCAAGTCACTTAACCCCAATTGCCTCACAAAGAGAGAGAGAGAGAGAGAGAGAGAGAGAGAGAGAGAGAGAGAGAGAGAGAGAGAGAGAGAGAGAGAGAGATTTGCCTAGGGTCACATAGCTAGTAAGTGTCAAGGGTCTGAGGATGGATTTGAACTCAGGTCCTCATGAATCCAGGGTCAGTGATCTATCCATTGTGCCACCTAGCTGCCCCCAAAAAGATAGTTTTCAACATTCGTTTTCATAAGATTTTTAGTTTCAAATTTTTCTTTCTCCTTTCCAAGACAGAATGCAATCTGATATGGGTTATATATGTACAATTACATTAAACATATTTCTGCATTAATCATGTTGTGAAAGAAGAAAAAACAAAAGGAAATAAACCTAAGAAAACTAAAAGAAAAGTAGAGAAAGTATGGTTCAATCTGCATTCAGAATCCACAGTTATTTTTTCTGGATGTGGAGAACATTTTCCATCATAAGTTCTTGGGAATTGTCTTGGATCATTGCATTGCTGAGAAGAGCCAAATCTATCACAGGTGATCACCACACAGTGTTGCTGCTACAGTGTACAATGTTCTCCTGGTTCTGCTCACTTCACTCAGCATCAATCCACTTAAGTCTTTTCCAGGTTTTTCCGAAATCTGCCTACTCATCATTTCTTACAACACAATAGTATTCTATTACATTAATATACCATAACTTGTTCAGTTATTCCCCAATTGATAGGCATCTCCTTGATTTCCAATTCCTTGTCACCACAAAAAGAGCAGCTAGAAATATCTTTGTACATGTGGGTCCTTTTCCCTTTTCTATCATCTCTTTGGGATACAGACGTAGTAGTGGTATTATTGGGTCAAAGGGTATGCACAGCTTTATAACCCTTTGGTCATAGTTCCAAATTGCTCTCCAGAATGGTTGGATCAGTTTACAACTCCACCAACAATGCATTAGTGTTCCAATTTTTTCACATTTATTTCACATTATTCACATTTCAACATTTATTATTTCCTTTTTTGTCTTATATGCCAATCTGATGGGTGTGAGGTGGTATCTCAGAGTTGTTTTAATTTGCATTTCTCTAAGAAAGAGTGATTTAGAGCATTTTTTTTCATATGGCAATAGATAGCTTTGATTTCTTCATCTGAAAACTGCCTGTTCATATCCTTTGACCATTTCTCAATTGTGGAATGATTTGCATTCTTATAAATTTGATTTAGCTCTAAGGCATTGCTTTGTTCATAATTTTTTCTGCCTCTTTTACCAAGTTATTAATTATTTTTTCATAATTTTCCTCTCTTGCTCTTATCTTTTCCTCCATTTCTTCCTTTACCACTGTTATTTGATTTTGAAAAACATTTTAGTCCTTCCAGTAATTTTTGTGTCCACTGCACATTACCTCCCCCCCCACCAGCCCCTTTGAGGTTTTGCTTGTGGCTATTTTGATATCATTATCTTCTGAATTTGTGTCTTGATCTTCTCTGTTACCACAGTAACTTTTTGTGGTTAGATTCTTGGTTGCTGTCCTTGTTGCTCATTTTTCCCTGTAAGTGTCTTGATCGTATTTTATTTTATTTTTCATTTATTTTATCTTATTTTATTTTTGTAGGGCAATGAGGGTTAAGTGACTTGCCATGGGTCACACAGCTAGAAAGTGTCAAGTGTCTGGGGTCAGATTTGAACTCAGGTCCTCCTGAATCCAGGGATGGTGCTTTATCCAATGGGCCACCTAGCTGCCCCATTGATCCTATCTTATTAAAAGTTCCATTTTTGTCATTGTGGGGGCATTCAATGTTATATATGAAATATGGTTCATGCCATCAAAAGGGAGAGAAGAGGTAAGAAAAGAAGCTTGAAATCACTATAATACCTCTAGTTCCAGGTGTGTAGATAAGTTTCAGGAACACACCTTCCTATCTTCCCCTAAATAATCATTAAAACCGTTCTTACCTAAATAGCAACTAGACTATTGCCACTCACCTGCTTAAATTTATATGATGCTTCCTTTGACTGATCTTACTAGCACATGAACAGAGCTAGGGCAACTGAGCTGAGGTGGCAGTAAGTGAAGATACCGTTGTCCTGAACAGTTTCCTAGTATCTCTCTAACCCTGAGGCAAAGAGAGGGGCAAAGAGCATCAGGCCTTTTGAGCTGGTAATTGTAAGGCTGGACCTTTCCAGTGCTTCTGGAAAGCTGTTAGTCTGGAAAGGAATAAATAATGATGAACTAGGTTAATAGTTCTGTTTGATACATCATAGAAGTAGCTAGGTAGAGCAATGGACAGTGTATGGGACTTTGATTCAGGAAGACAAGTTTGAATCCTGCCTCAGACACTTACTAGCTGTGTGACCCCAGGCAAGTAACTTATCCTCTCTCAGCCTCAGTTTCCTCATCTGTAAAATGAACATGATAATAGTGCTGGTCTCCCAGGGTTGTGAAGATTAAATGGGTTAACACATACAAAGCCCTTTGCAACCTTAAAGTGCTATATAGATGCTAACTATGAACATTATTATATGGAGGTATAGAAAGGTTTTGGTGGGAGGCGATCATCTGTTATTCCATGGTAATTTCTTTTCTGTGTCTCTGTGGTTTTCTTTGTGAGTTTCTAACTTCCCTGAGGAAATCTCTTGTGTCAGGTCTTGCTATAAGATGTTCGTTCTCTGTGTCCCCCATCCCCCTTTTGTGTAACTTCTTCCTTTTATTTTAAATGGCACCCACACAACATTTCCTGAAACTCTGGCCAAGAGCCTGATAGAACTTAATCCCACAAGGCTGAGGAGTTTGAAAAAATCAGACTCTGAAGTAACAGCAACTCAATAACAAGTGCCAGGGAATGTTGGGAAAGAACATATTAGCCATCTGTCATCATAGCTAATCCCTGATCCTTAAGACTCTGAATCCTGTTTTGCAGGAATCTTTCCCTAAGACATTGACAGGTTGTCTTTTGCCATATTATGCAAATTCAATTTGCACAGCCTTGAAAGGCATTGACCACTAGTTATTTGCTTCTATACTAGTGTGGCAATCCTTCAATACACACAAGATATTGCTGATGTGCAGGCCTTCTCTGTATGGTAGCAGTGGTATTAGAGGGCAGATTTTAGACATACAGATGTGGGAGTACTCAACTCTGCTTTTGCAAAGTGTTGGTAATGTATTGGGTTCCTTTTATGGGTTCAGTGAGAAAGGTCAATTTCTAGTAACATTAAAAAAAAAATGCCGCAGCCACAGTTAAAACTACCTGGGTCAAGCTATTTCCCAACTTCCTCACACAGTTCTAGTCAGTATTGAATTAGGTGTGCAAACCCCACTCTCTGCTTAAATACTGTGCTATGATGTTACAAAACAAATATGCTCTGGGGATCTGGCTTTACTTTCACCTTTGTATAATTCAGCTGTCAGTACACTTAGCAAACCATTTCCATTCATAACTCATAAGTGCTCATACTCACCCTCCTTACATACTTGTATCCAGCATTATAGATTATATTATTATATTATATTACAGATTATAGATATAGATTATAGATATAGATTATATTATTATATTATATTACAGATTATAGATACAATTATATTATAGAGCAGTTCTTGGTATGACAAACCCCAAATCCTCAGTACTATCTATCCCTTATACCTACTTGGCATTTTGTTTACATTGGTATCTTTCCATTTTGCTTTTAATCTCGATCTTTACCACCTTGTTGCCAAAAGAATGATATCATTGTCTTCTATAAAGGCAGCTGCTTTTCTTCTGTTAATGCTTCTTCAAGATTAATAATATCTGTAATGCGCTTAGCACAGTGCCTGGTGCATAGTAGGTGCTATATAAATGCTAACTGTTATTATGGATTCACCCTATCCCCCAAATATTAATCACCCTCCTCAAAATTAAATTATATTTATTTTGTATATATGTATATATGTACACATACATATGCATATATTACATATATTTATATGTGTACATATTCTCTCTGCTAGCAGAATATTAGCAGCTTTAGGGAAGGGATTGTTTTATTTTGGTTTTGTTTTCCCAGCACTAAATAAAAGCCAAATACCCTAAATAAATAAAGGAATAAGTGAATAAACAAACAAACACAATTAAAGAAATAAGCAAATAAATAAATGAATGAACAACCAAATAGATGAATGAGCAAATAAATGCATAAGTAAATGAATAGTTAAATAAACAAATGAGTAGATAAATAAATAGACACACAAATAAGCAAATAAATAAATGGATGAATAGCTAAATGAATGAATAAATAAATAAATGAACAAGCAAGAAAACAAACAAATAAATGAATGGACAAATAAATAAATAAATGGATGAATAAATAGGCAGGTAGATAATAAAAGCTAAATAAGCACCAAATAAAACCTTTTGATTGATTCCTTCTTTCCTTTTGTCACTTACTCTCCTATTGCTGGGCACCCTCCAAGAGTTACAAGAGAGCATGTCCCAGCAACTTCATTCATGTGAAAACTATATTATCCTCATAAAACCTGGTGATATATGTAGAGTAGCTGTTACTCAGGAAACAGGCTATCTCCAACAGGTAAATGTAAGAGCATATTCAAAATAATTTTCTTTTTTTAGAAACATGGTAACATTTTGGCCAAATTTTAAATGCAGAAACTATATGTATCGTGTACTCCAAAATATAAATGCTTGTATAATTATATATATATATATATATATATATCTTCATCTTAGTCATTGACACCTATTGCCCATTTTGTTATTACTGCTTAATAGATTGAGGTATAGAAATGATAGGTGAACTGTTACATAAAGAATTTGTAACAAGGCTTTGATTGGAACCTTGGTCTCCTGATGATAAATGTAGAACACACTAATTAAGCACTACTGTGCATTGCCCTAGTTGTTGAGGGGCATCTAGAGAGAGAGAAAAATAAGACACATGGCTCTTGAACTAAAGTAGTTCCCAATATTGTTGAAATTATAAGAAATGCACATTGGTAACTTATTTTGTAATTTCATTGTTTCAGGGTACTCTCTGATAAAGATCTTTCACTGCTAATGCAAATTGGCACCTCTGAACTTTATAATTTTTTTTCTTTTTTTATTTAGTGAGGCAATTGGGGTTAAATGACTTGCCCAGGGTCACACAGCTGGTAAGTGTTAAGTCTCTGAGGTCGGAGTTGAACTCAGGTCCTCCTGACTCTAGGGCCGGTGCTCTATGCACTGCGCCACCGAGCTGCCCCCGAACTTTATAGTCTTATAGAACTTCTGAACAAGGAGAGTTGAGGTGACCTGGCCAGGATTGTGTACCTAATATGTGTCAGAGGCATAACCAAAACCCAAGTTTTCATAACCCCAAGGACAGCTTCCCTCCACTATGCCAGGCTGCCTCTCTCATATCAGTGAGTATACAAAAAATATGCTAAATGAAGTAAAAGCAATTGGTTATGGGAGGAATTGATAACTTTTTCCTTGAATTATCAAAGCAGGTTTTGTGGAGGAGGTGAAATGCACTCCCAACATGATAAAACATATGAACCAAAATATGAAAGTGTTTTATGAATTAATTTACTAGTTTCCCAAATAATGGGTTGCCCCAAATCCATTCTACAACTAGGAATAGTGGTAAGTTACCAACTCACTCTTCAAGTCCACCAGATTTTATTGGGAAAGAGAATACTTTTGAGTAGGGAATCCCTTGTAGTCATACTACAACCAGTGGTGGTGTATATCTGGGTTGCTACTATAATACAAATTGAGATTCAAGAAGACCAGAGCCAAGTAAAAGATTCTGTGACTCCAGCTCTCCTTAATGGAAACCTCAATGTTGTAAGTAGGACATTAGATCATATATTCAAAATTAGGCAAGAAAAAAACAAAATGTGGGTGCTAAGGGAAAAAAAATCAACCTACATTTAGCTGTCAATTAACTAAGCCTGATAGTACCAGATCTTTGGAAAAGGGAACACTTGATAAAAAATGTTGGTCTCATATCATAAAATCATGCTAATGGTGCTTTATTTATTTTGCAGAATTATGATGATGTGAAAATATACCCAAAGCATCTGGACATGAGAAAAAAAAAACATTGGTAATTTGGAAGGTCTGGTGGAACCAATTGTTTTATAATCCTAATAGCTTTATGATTACATCTGTTACATTACATGCATTATGTATAATCCCTAGCTACACAAAGCAAATGGGGGTTAGCTTGGAAATCCCAAGAGGCAAATACTTAAATCTCTATCATCACCAAGTGTGTGTTACAACAGAGAAACTGCTCTCACATAGCTACAACTTGTTTGGATTAAGTATGTGTGAGGGTCTTGTTCTTAAGTCAAGTATCTGGGAGATGGTTCATGGCTATTACACACTATAAGCCTTATGGTTTGATGAGTATATGTACCATGCAGATCCCAACAATTTCTCCTTTGGAACAGTAACTACATTGTCATATCCAAGTAGGAAAATCCTAATACTACCTTTCCTTGATTCAAGTTACAAACCTGAAATGTCAATCCCAAGTAGAAAAAATACCCAACCAAGTTCCTTATATTTACTGTGCAAAGTCCATAGCAGACCATGGGTTATGGTATTTGCTGAAGGGCTTCATCAGTTTATGGCAGGTTTCCCCTAGATGATGACCAGATGGTTAGCCCTTTGGGACTAGGCCTAGTCTGTAAGGGAAACATAAGCTTGAGGTATTTTTACATTGCAGATCAGCAACAAATGTTGCTGGATTAATACATTTCCTTTTATTGCTCAAAAGCATTATATTGATCCTAAAACAACAATTTTTTATTTACAACCATTTAAAAAACATTTTGAGTTCCAAATTTTCTCTCCCCCTAGCTCTTCCCCACTCCATGGAGAAGCCAAGCAATACAATAGTAATTATGCATATGAAGTTATGTAAAACATATTTCCATTATTAGCCATGTTGCAAAAAAAGAAAAATCAAGTGAAAAAAAGTATGCTTCAGTCTGTATTCAAAGTTCTTTAGTTCTCTCTCTGGAGGTGGATAGTATTTTTAACCATGAGTTTTTTTAAATTTTCTTGAATCATTCTATTGTACAGAGTAACTAAGTCTTTCACATTTGATCATTTCAACATTCAACAACAGTGTTAATATGGGGAAAAGAGTTTGGGTTTTTCCTTGCCTACTCTCATAGTGGAACCTATGCAATACTTCATTATTGGGATAGGGCTCTCCAATATAAGGAAGGAGATAAGTGGTGAATTAAACAGATTTTTCATTATACTATATCATGGAAATATTAATTTTTTTCCATAAATCTAAAGTAAACAAAAAATTTTAAAATAATGAAATGAATTAAACATTTAATGGAATGCAGTACAGAGAAGATTTTTTGTAAGCTGCAAAATGCCAGCAACACTTTACAAGGATCCATTTGTTCCATGGTTGGTTCATGGATAGGACTTCATGCTCTCCAACTTTGTCCTCTAAATTATTATGGGCACATCTTCATAAATAATCATGTACTAAATATTAGTTAATACTAATAGAATCATAAAACGAGTTGGAAATAACCTTAGTGGTCCTCTAGTCAACCCCTACCTCTATAGGAATCTCTTTTACAACATACCCAATGAAAGATCATCCAACTTTTGTTTGAAGACATTAATTGATGGGGAGCTTACTGTCTCCCAGGGAGGCCTGTTAACTTTTGAATAACTAATTTGTTAAGAAGTTTTCCCTTATATTGAGCCGAATTCTTCCTCTCTATAACATCCATTTCAAGTTCTCCCATGTGTGACTAAGAACAATAGGTTAAATCCTTCTTCCATGAGATTGTCTTTCAATCCTATCATGTCATAGTCTCTTACATTCATGTGCTATTAGCTGAACATCACTAATTCCTTCCTCCAGTCTCCATACAGCATGATCTTGACATTCTCTACCATTCTGGTTCCCCTCCTCTGGATGTTCTCCAGATTACTGATACTGATGCCCTTGCTAAAATGTGGTACCCAGAATGAAAAATGATGGTGCAGAGATGGTCTGACCATCTATAACTAACCTAGTCCTAGATACTCTGCCTCTCTTAATTCAGCCTAACACTAAGGTATAAAATTCTTAATGTGATGGTTTTGTTATCTCCTTGTAAATCAGTATAAAAACATTAGCTGACCTGTTATTGGATACATGCTCCTTCTGAAAACTCTAATCTAGGTAAACATGACTGGTATTTCTTAAGTTGCCTGTTTGCCCATGGGTCTTGCAGGAGCTGGTACCACAAAGTTTCTTCCATCTCCACCATCTGCCAGTCCAGATCCCATCTAGACACTGGAGGGTCCAGAAAGAGCAGGAACTGTGAGAAATCCTTTACCCCAAAATTTCTTCCCATATTCTCTTTGTCCCTTTCATGGATGGATTTTGTCTCTATATCTCCATCCTTCAGTGAGAGAACCCACAATCTCAGGTTTATTTACCCTTTAACAGTGGTGGTAGACCTAGATTCCAAATTTCTCTTTATCCACTGAGTAATTGCAACCCTTCCTCCCATTTGAATTAGAAAAGAGTCGATTATAATCCTTGCAAAATGGAGAAACCCTAGGACTTACCTGAATGCTCTGCAACTGTATCCACCCAGCCTTACCATCTGCCCTGTAACTACACCCTTGAATCTATAAGATCTTTCCATTTACCCTGTCACTATGTCCTCATAATCCCCAGGCATTGCCATATGACCTGTCAAAGTACCTTCAGGATCACTAGAACCTTCTTTCCTGTGCGTATTGTCACCACCATTTAGAATGGGAGTTTCTTGAAAGTAGGAATTGTCAATTTTCATTATGTATCCCCAATGCTTAACATTGTGTTTGACATATATCAAGTGCTTGATAATGTCTTTTCATTTATCATTTCATTCAATAGTGCCAGAATGTCTCCTGTGTATAGCAGTTCATGGAGAGGAACTCATTCCTCAAGAGATTGACAGAAGTAATACAAAACTTATGGTAGCCAATCATGTCAAATACTGATTTAAAACATGTCATTAAAGATAGTAATGTAAGTAGATAAGGAATAGTTGATAAAAGGCCTGGTTTGGAGTCAGGAAGGACTCAAAACTGGTTTCTACCACATACTGGTTCCATGTAACCCTGGTGACTCATAGCCTCAAAGTTCCCCAGGTAACTTGCTAGTATTATACATTGTAGAAAAGTTACTCTAGAAAATTTCCTCACCAGGTAGTTTCCTCACAGGGAGCTCTCCAAAGCAATGGAATTATAGGTATGACAACAACAAGTTTATGGTAATATGTCATATTCCCAGGAGTCTCAATCCCAATTGTGTTCTGTTACCTAGTTTACAGCATCACTGTGAAGAAAAAGTACATTGTAAATTGTAAGACACTATGTCATGGATTCATGACAGACAGGTTTATATAAGTAGAGTAGGCCTGAATGGCAAAAGAAGTTGTAGCATCTGCTTCACATGGATGGAGTGGCTTGATAAAGGGGAAAGACTATTGGATCTGGATCAGAGGATTCATGAAAACCCAATAAATCCAATAAAATGTCATCTCTGCTCCCTAAACCTGAATGACCTTGAAACCTCACTAGGCCTTAGTTTCTTAATCCAAAAATGAAAAATTATAATAGATGATATATAAGGTTCCTTCCAGTTCTATATTTGTGATTCTCTGGCATTCTGATTGATTTGTGGTTTCATTGGTATAGGCGCTCCCTCCACGGATCCAAGAGGTAGTTGTGAAGTGGCAAAAAGAATATTGTTTTGGCTCTGGTTCTGGCTCTGCTATTACCTAACTATGGTGCATTGGGTGAGCCAGTTTACCATTCTTGGCTTGAGTTTGCTCATCTGTGAAAGTGAAGATGGCAGATGATGAAGTCTTCAGATGAGGTCTAAACTCCTTGTTAGCCAGCTCTGGCTTTTTGGTTCTTTGCTCTATGTTATAGTACTTCTCTACCTATGTAATTCTTATTCTTTCTTTTCAATAGAAAAGAAACTTGTTTGTTGTTGTTCAGTCATTTTCAGTTGTGTCCAATTCTTTGTGACCCCATTTGGCATGTTCTTGGCAAAGACACTGGAGTAGTTTGCCATTTCTTTCTCCATCCCATTTTACAGATGAAAAAAACTAAGGAAAACAAGGTAAGTAGCCTACTCAGCCTCACACAGCTAGTAAGTATTTGAGGCCAGATAATTCATGAAGATAAGTCTTCCTGATACAGACCTGGTGCTATATCCACTGTACTACCTCGATATCTCCCCAAAAAACCTAGCAACCAGTATTCCCGGTTGGTCTCACATCTAAGTACTAAAACGGCCCAACCCTGCTTAGCTTCCAAGGTAAGACAACATTGGGGGTGTTCATGGTGGTATTGTAGACTGTGCATGTGATTTTCCATGGAGGATCCACCTAATGAGTCCCTTGGTCCTATCACTGTAGTACTCAAACTATATCTGAAATTTCATTCTCACTATATCAGGGAGGAGGCAGGTCTCTGCTACTTTTCTGGATCATCACAAAGAAATATGACTTCCACATATCATTGTGTTGCCTTTTGATTGCCTGCAAGTCTGAATCTTTTGTAATTATAGATTTCAGGTGTCTTGCCCTCTAGCATCATTGGGACAGCATTAAAAATAAAGAATTGAGTTTCTTTGGGAGTGTATACTTTGGAATCATAGAACTGTTGATGTTGAGTCATTTCCATCATGTCCAACTCTCCATGATCCCATTTTGGTTTTTTCTTGGCAAAGATACTAGGTGGGTTTGCTATTTCCTTCTCAAGCTGATTTCAGATGAGGAAACTGAGGCAAATAGGGTTAAGTGACTTGCCTAGGGTCACACAACTGGTAAGTGGCTGAAGTTGGATTTGAGCTCAGGTCTTCCTGACTCCAGGGCCAGCACTCTATCACTGTGCCACCTAACTGTCCTGGGATCAAAGAAAGCAATGACTAATTTCATAAATGGGAACCCAAAAATATAGATTTAGAAGTGAAAGAGATTTTTGAGGTCATCAAGGTCAATATTTCATTTTATCCACAAAGAAACTTAAGTCCAGAGTCACACAGTTATGAAGTATATGAGGTGGGCTTCCAACCCAGGTCCTTATTCTAAGTACATTGTACTAACTGCTGTACTTGTTACCTGATCTTCTCCTACTTAATTCTAAACTTAACTCATTGTCAACCTGCAACAGTACATTTATATAAATCACCTTTTTCAATCAATCAATCAAAAAAGCAGCTTAATGTAATGGACAAAGGGCAGGTTTTGGAGCAAGGAAGACATGGATTCAAGTATTTCCTCTTATGCATATTACCTTCTTACCTCTCAGATCAGTCCCCTGGCCCCCAGCAAAAGAATCTTGGGACAATGCCCCCTGTACCACAGGAGCAGAGCCCAACTTTAAAAGACATAAAACAGGTTAAAATGACTAATAAACAGAAAAGAACTCTCACCAAAGAAAAGTACTATAGTGACAGGGAAGACCAATACACAAACTCAGAAGAGGACAACAATGTCAAAATGCGTATGTAGGAAGCCTCAAAGGAAAGTATGAATTGGTCTCAAGACAAAAAAAAAACCCTCTTGGAAGAGCTCAAAAAGGATTTTATTAATCAAATAAGAGAGGTACAAGGAAAATTGGGGAAAAATGAAAACTACGCAAGAGAAATTCATTAGCTTGGAAAAAGAAAACTTAAAAAGTATAATTGGCCAAAGGAGGTATAAAATTTGACTGGGAAAAATAATTCCTTAAGAATCAGAATTGGTTGGAACAGTGCCCCAAAGGCTATAAAATTATCCATATTCTGATCCAATAATACTATTGCTAGGTTTATATCCCAAAGACATCTCAAAAAGGAGAAAAGTATTTATTTGTACAAAAATATTTCTAGCAGCTCTTTTTGTGGTGGTTAAGAATTGGAAATCAAAGGAATGCTTATCAATTGGGGAATGGCTAAACAAGCTGTGGTATATGAATTTGGAATTCAAAACTTTAACTGAAAATGTTTATTACAAAAAAAAGAATCAGGTGGTCAGATGGAAGCTTATGACTTAATGAGACATCAGGAAATCATAAAGCAGAATCAAAAGAATGTAAAAGTAGAAGAAAACATAAAATACCTCATTGGAAAAACAAGATACCTGGAAAATAGATCCAGGAGGGACAATTTAAGAATGATTGGACTACCTGAGGGTCATGATAAAAAAAAAAAAAAAGATCCTGGAGAGCATATTTCAGGAAATTATGAAGGACTGCCCATTGGTCTTAGAACTAGAGGGAAAAAAAAGTCATTGAAAGAATCCATTAATTATCTCCTGAAAGAGCTCCCCAAAGGAAAACTCCCAAGAATATGATAGCCAAATTCCAGAATTATCATGTAAAGAAGAAAATACTGCAAGCAGCCAGAAAGAAACAATTTAAATATCAAGGAACCACAATCAGGATTACACAGGACCTGGCAGCTTCAACATTGAAGGATCAGAGTGATGTAGGAGGAAAAAGGGGTTAATAGAAAAACCTTGTAATATAATATTCTGGAGAACAAAGGAGCTTGGATTGCAACCAAGAATCTATTACCCAGCAAAATTGAGCATAATCTTTTTTTTTTTTTTTTTTTGCAGGGCAATGAGGGTTAAGTGATTTGCCCAGGATCACACAGCTAGTAAGTTTCAAGTGTCTGAGGCCAGATTCGAACTCAGGTCCTCCTGAATCTAGGGCCAGTGCTTTATCCACTGCGCCACCTAGCTGCCCCTGAGCATAATCCTTCAACAGAAAAGATGGAATTTCAATGGAATTTTAAAATTTACTGATAAAAGTCCAGAAATGAAAAGGAAATTCAATCTTATAATACAAGACTCAAGGAAAGTATACAAAGGCAAAAGAGGGGAAAGAAAACAAAACATGTCATTCAATAACTTTAAAATGTTTACATCCCTACATGGGAAGAAGAAACTCATAACTCTCAAGAACTGTATCTTTCTATCAGGATAGATAGAAGGAGTACACATATACAGAAGGACAGAGGGTGTGGATATAAGTTGATTTTGATGTGATGATATATATAAAAAAAGTTAAGGGGTGACATAAAGGAATGTATTGGGAGAAGAAAGGGGAGACAGAATGGTGTAAATCACATCATATGAAGAAGTACAAAAGACCTATTACAAAAGAGGGGGAAAAGGGAGAGGGTGAGTATTGTTTCAACCTTATCTTAATAAAATTTGGCTCAAAGAGGGAAAGAGATACACACCTAGTTGAGTATAGAGATTTATCTTGCCTAAGTAAGAGGGGAAAGGAAAAAGAAAAGGGCAGGGTACTTATAGAAAGAAGGGCAGAAGTAAGTAGAGAAAGGTGAAAGAAAAGGATTTGGTGCTGAGAGAATAGAGGGCAGAAGTAGGAGGGGATGGAGAAGTAGAGAAATGAAAAGGGTGGGGTTCTAATAGAAGGGAGGGCAGAAGTAAATGGGGTAAGGGGAAAGAAAATGGTGGGGTCCTGATAGAAGGGAAGACAAAAGTAAGAGGGAAAAGGGAAAGAAAAGAGAGGTGGAGGGCAGATTGAGGGAGCATATGGCCAGAAATAAAACACAGGTGAAAAGGGAAAGGACTGAAAGGAGAGAGAAAAGTATAAAAAGGGGGAAAAATGGGACCTAGGGAAATATACAGCTAGTAATCAAAACTGTGAATATGCCTGGGATGAACTCTTTCACAAAATAGAAGCAGAGAGCAGAGTGGATTAAAAACAAGAATCATACATAAAAACTAGAATCATACAATATTTTGTTTACAAGAAACACATTTGAAACAGAGAGATACACACAGAGTAAAGGTAAAAGGCTGGAGCAGAATATATTATGCTTTAGCTGAAGTTAAAAGAAGAAGAGGAAGGGGCAGCTATGTGGCGCAGTAGATAGAGCAGCGGCCCTGGAGTCAGGAGTACCTGAGTTCAAATCTGGCCTCAGACACTTAATACTTACTAGCTGTGTGACCCTGGGCAAGTCACTTAACCCCAATTGCCTCACTAAAAAAAAAAAAAAGAAAAAAAAAGAAAAGGAGGAATGACAATCCTTATCTCAGAAAAGGAAAAGCAAAAATAGATTGAATTAAAAGAGATAAAGAAGGAAACTACATCTTGCTAAAAGGTCCCATAGACAAGGAAGTAATATCAATATTAAACATATATGCACTAAATGGTATAGCATCCAAATTCTTAGAGAAGAAGTTAAGTGAGTTATAAGAAGAAATAGGCAGCAAAACTATACTGGTGGGAGACCTCAACGCCCCCTCTCAGAACTAAATAAATCTAATCACAAAATACATAAGAAAGAAACTAAAGATGTGAATAGATTTTTAGAAAACTTAAATATGATAGATCTCTGGAGACAAATGAATGGGGATAAAAAGGAATATACCATTTTCTCAGTGGTACATGGTACCTACACAAAAATTGACCATGCGTTAGGGCATAAAAACCTCATTGTCAAATGCAGGAAGGCAGAAATATTAAATGCAATAAAAATTAGATGTGTAATAAAGGGTCATGGAAAGATAGACCAAACATTAATTGGGGAAGTGGTTAGGTGGCACAGTGGATAAAGCACCAGCCCTGGATTCAGGAGGACCTGAGTTCAAATCCGACCTCAGACACTTAACACTCACTAGCTGTGTGACCCTGGGCAAGTCACTTAACCCTAATTGCCCCACCAAAAAAAATATTGGAAACTAAATAATCTCATCTTAAAGAGTGACTGGGTCAAAGAGTATATCATAAAAGCAATCAAATAATTTCATCACAAAGAATGTCAATAATGAGACAACATACCAAAATATATGGGATGCAGCCAAAGCAATTCTTAAGGGAAATTTTATATCCCTAAATGCCTACATGAATAAAATAGAGGAAGAGGAGATCAATGATTTGGGCTTGCAACTAAAAAAGCTAGAAAAAGAAAAAATGTAAATCCCCAATTAAATACCAAATTAGAAATTCTGAAAATCAAAGGATGAATTAATCAAATTGAAAGTAAGAAAATAATAGCCTTAATAAACAAAACTAACAGCTGGTTTTGTGATAAAAACCAAAAAAAAATAAATAAAACTTTGATTAGTCTGATTTTTTAAAAGAAGAAAGAAGGGGCAGCTAGGTAGCACAGTGGATAGAGCACCAGGCCTGGAGTCAGGAGAACCTGAGTTCAAATCTGACCTCAGACACTTGATGCTTCCTAGCTGTGTGACCCTGGGCAAGTCACTTTACCCCAATTGCCTCCCATGCTCACAACAAAAAGGAAAGAAAGAAAGAAAGAAAGAAAGAAAGAAAGAAAGAAAGAAAGAAAGAAAGAAAGAAAGAAAGAAGAAAACCAGACTACCAGTATCAAAAATGAAAAGGGTCGAGGTAGCTAGGTGGCACAGTGGATAAAGCACTGGCCCTGGATTCAGGAGTACCTGAATTCAAATCCAGCCTCAGACACTTGACACTTACTAGCTCTGTGACCCTGGGCAAGTCACTTAACCCCCATTGCCCCGCAAAAAAAAAATAAAAAAATAAAATAAATAAAAAATTAAAAGGGTGACTGTACTACCAATGAAGAACAAATTAAAGCAATAATTAGGAACTATTTTGTCCAACTTTATGTCAATAAATTTGATGATATAAATGAAATGGATGAATATTTACAAAAATATAAATTGTCTAGACTAACATAAAAGGAAATAAAATACTTAAATATACCTTCTCTCTCTGTCTCTGTCTCTGTCTCTGTTTCTCTCTCTCCACACACACACACACGCACAAACACACACACACACACACACACACACACATCAATTAATCCCTAAAAAAATCTCCAGGGCCAGATGAATTTACAAGCAAATTCTACTAAACATTTTAAAAATTATTAATTCCAATACTATATAAACTACTGGGAAAAACAGGTGGAGTCCTAACAAATTCCTTTTGAGACAAATTTGGTGCTGATACCTAAACCAGGATGAGCCAAAACAGAGAAAGAAAATTATAGACCAATCTCCCTAATAAATAATGATGCAATAGTTCTAAGTAGAAAATTAGCAAAGACATTACAGCAATTCACAAGGGTTTTATCCCAAGAATGCAGGGCTGGTTCAATATTAGGAAAACTATCAGCTTATTTGACCACATTAATAACAAAACTAACTGACATCATATGATTATCTCACTGGATGCAGAGAAAGCTTTTGACAAAATATAGCATGCATTCCTATTTGAAACACTAGAGGGGCAGCTAGGTGGCACAGTGGATAGAACACCGGCCCTGGAGTCAGGAGGACCTGAGTTCAAATTCGGCCTCAGACACTTAACACTTACTAGCTGTGTGACCCTGGGCAAGTCACTTAACCCCAATTGCCTCACCAAAAACAAAACAAAACAAAACAAAAAAAAACACTAGAGAGCATAGGAATAGATGGAGCTTTCCTTAAGATGATAAGCACTATCTATCTAAAATTTCCCAATAAAAGCAGGGGTGAAACACAGATGGCCATTATCACCACTATTATTTGATATTGTTCTAGAAGTGTTAGCTTTAGCAATGAGAAGAAAAAGAAATTGAAGGGATTAGAATAGATAATGAGGAAACAAAACTATCATTCTTTGCAGATAATATGATGATATACTAAGAGAAAGCTAAAGAATCAACTAAAAAACTACTTAAATTAAGAATTTTAGCAAAGTTGCAAGATACAAAATTAACTCACATAAATCATCAGCATTTATATATACAACCAAAAAAGCCCAGCAGCAATAGATGTAGAATTTCTATTTAAAATAACTTGACAATATAAAATATCTGGGAGTTTACCTGCCAAGGCAAACCCAGGAATTATATAAACACAATTACAAAAGACTTTTCACACAAATCAAGTCGGACCTAAACAAATGGGAAAATATTAATTGCTCATGGGTAGGCTGAGCTAACATAATATAAATTATAATTCTACCTAAATTAATTTACTTATTCAGTACCATACCAATCAAACCACCAAAAATTATTTTATAGAGCTAGGAAAAAAAATTAATCTGGAAGAACAAAAAGTCAAGATGAGCAAGGAAATTAATGACAAAAAATGCAAAGGAATATGGCCTAGCTGTACCAGTTCTAAAACTATATTATAAAGTAGCAACCATCAAAACTATTTGATACTGGTTAAGTGGTGGATCAGTGGGAATTGTTAGGCACATAAAACACAGAAGTAGATGAATATAGCAATCTACTATTTGATAAACCCAGAGACTCTAGCTGGTGGGATAAGAACTCACTATCTGACAAAAACTGCCAAGAAAACTGGACAATAGTATGGCAGAAACTAGGCACAGACCAACATCTTATACAGTATACCAAAGTAAAGTCAAAATAGGTACATGATTAAGACATAAAGGATGACACCATAGGAAAATTAGAAGAGGAAGGAATAGTATACTTGTCAGATCTATGGAAAGGGGGAAGAATTTATAACTAAACATGAGATACAGAATATTATGAAATGCAAAAAAGATCATTTTGATCACATTAAATTTGAAAGGTTTTGCACCAATAAAACCAATGCAACCAAGATTAGAAGGCAAGCAGAAAGCTGGGAAACAATTTTTACAGTGTTTCTGGTAAAGACCTCATTTCTCAAATATATAGAGGACCGAATCAAATTTATAAGAATACAAGTCATTCCCCAATTGAGAAGTGGTCAAAGGATATGAACGGGCAGTTTTCACATGAAAGAATTAAACTATTTATAACCACATCAAAGAATGTTCTCAATAACTATTGATTAGAGAAATGCAAATTAATACTACTCTGAGTTACCACCCCACAGCTATCAGATTGGCTAACATGACAAAAAAGGGAAATGATAAATGTTGGAGAAGATGTGGGAAAATCGGAACATTAATGCATTGTTGCTTGAGTTGTGAACTGATTCAACTATTTTGGAGAGCAATTTGGAAATATGCCTAAAAGATCATAAAACTTTGTATACCCTTTGACCCAGTAATACCACTGTTAGGTATATATTCCAAAGAGATCATAAAAAAGCAGGAAAAGACCCACATGTACAAAAATATTTATAGCTGCTTCTTTTGTGGTAGCAAAGAATTAGAAATTGGCAGGATGCCCATCAATTGGGGAATGGTTAAACAAGTTGTGGAATTAATTAATGGAATGGAATGGAATACTATTGTGATACAAGAAATGACGAGTAGGCAGATTTCAGAAAAACCTAGAAAGACTTACATAAACTGATTCTGAGTGAAATGAGCAGAACCAAGAGAACATGGTACACAGTAACAGCAACATTGTATGATGATCAACTGTGATAGACTTAGCTCTTCTCATAAATACAACACTCCAAGACAATTCCAAAAGATTCGTGTTGGAAAATGTTCTCCACACACAGAAAAAGAACTGTGGAATCTGAATGCAGATTGAACCATATTATTTTTGCTTTTTTTTTCTTTCTTGAGGTTTTCCCCCTTTGTTTTGATTATTTTCTTACAATATGATTAATGTGGAAATATGTTTAATGTGAATGTAATATATAAACTATATCAAATTGCTTGCTGACTTTGAAAGTGGAGAGAGAAGAGAGAAAGGGAGAAAAATTCAGAACTCAAAATCTTACAAAAATGAATTTTGAAAACTATCTTTACATGTAATTGGAAAAAATAAAATACTCTTTTTAAAAAATTGCTGATGAATTTTGTATTTTAATATCTATTAGACCTGAAAGGGACTTTACCTTGACCAGGTGCCTGACTTCAGGAAAGTGGATATGATGGAGGAGGCTAAAAGGGTTAACAGATAACCTAAGACTTTGTCAACAGTAGCTAAAAGGGTTAACAGAGAAACTAAGGTTTGAGTTTTTATGAAATGTAACCAGAGGGTGACTATCAATGAACACTATCAACAGAAGCTTAGGGGAGCTTCAGGGACCATTAACCGTTAATAGTCATTAATATTCCTAGTTGACAGGAAACAGAAACTGCACCTAGAAACCAGATCTTAAAGTAAAGAGATATCATAAATGGAGAGACCCTCTGGCTGACAAGTTTAAGCATGTCTTTATGAACATGTGTAGAAAGACCAAATGTGTCCTTAAGTTCACCTTATGATGTTTCAACCCCAAAAACACACCCCTAGAGAAAAAGGTACCTGCCTTGGAGGATATCTTAGGACCCGAGGAAGTCCAAATTAGGATATGAACCTCCCTAAGGAGGAGATTAAGATAATGAGGAGATAACTTACTTTTTCTCACTATGAATATAACCTTTTTTCCTTTCCCTATTTGAGACACCTATCTCCTTCAGATGCTTCTCCCTGTGGACACCAGTCTTCTAATAAAACTTGGGAAACTGAGTCACTGAGTCTTGTAATTCTTTGGGATGCCTCATGATCAATTTGATCAATTAAATCCATCCCTACTACAGATAGCCAAAGTGACCAGGAGAGATGAAATTATTCTTAAAGATCTCCAGAGAAAAAAGAATATAAACTTCTTTAAGGCCACTGCCACTGCCACTTTTTTATTATCCTCATGACCACCTACTTTAGTTATTGTCCTCCAACAGATCTTCTTACCCCCATCTCCTCCCTTATTTCATTATGTCCTTCCTACTGCTGCAACATAAATTTCCTGTTGCATAAATCTGTTTATGTAATGCTTCTTCTCAAAACCATGTAATAGCCTAATCTTATTTACTGAATAAAGTCCAAAACTATATACTTCACATTCTCCACATTTTGACACATTCTACCTTTTCGACCTTCTTGGATTTCTTCCTTTCCTTGTTCACTATGCTCCAGATAAATTGAATGACTCAATGTCCTTCATACATACCACACCCTGAATTTTACCTTCACTATGGCTGTAAAACTTTATTCATGGTATAACATTCCTGGAGTGCCATTCTTTCCCTTACTGCACTCTTCCCCCATTTCCAAACTCTGCCTCCATTTTTTTTTACAATCCAATTCAAATGCTATTTCCTGTGGCAAAGCTTTCATGACACCACCTCTTCCAATCAGTAATAACCTCCTTTAACACACATGTATGCATAGCATTTTGCTTCCCCATCTCATATATTTGTTATTTTGGATTATAATTGATTATATATCTAACCTCTTAGAATTCCTGGTTTTCTTCAAAATTTAGCCATCTTCTAGATGAAATCTTTCTTGATCATCAAGCTACTCCTGCCCCAACTTTTATATTTCATTTATTTTGTATATGTTTTTGTAAGTACATGTTGTTTCACAAAGAGAAATGTAAGCTCCTTGAGGGCAGGGGTTGTTTAATTTCTTTCTAGCACAATGCTGGGCACATGGTAGTGGCTTAAGAAATACATGTTGATTGATTGAATAGACCTGTTCCTGATTACTTATAAGCTTTCCCCTGCCTGAACTCTATCTCCTGGAAGCTCTGGGGCAGGGTGCAGGAGAGGGAGGAGTATGAGAGTCTTGAAGCTGATTGTCTAGGATCCCATGTGACACATGTTACTGGATGAGCATGTTGAAGGTTGTAGAGACAGAGACACAGAAGCAGATCAACAGAAGGGGAAGGATTGATCTCTATGCCTTTCTCTGCATCACCAGGCAAGAAATCTTTCCATTCTACAAGGTACAGAAGTCAGCAGGCAAAAGTAGTACAATGGTAAGCTGGCCCTTGACCTTCTGTAGAGTGACTGAGTAGCCAATCCACTCACTTAATGGGAGTTAGGAGGTTTGCATTAATCACCTGAATTTCTGCTTCTTTCTTCCTGAAGTGAAAGTATACAGTTTGTGATAGTTTAATACTTCCCTTTTATTACCCTTTCATTGAATCTCATTAAACTTCTTTATAATTGATGATGCTTTGAAGGTAAAGAAGGGGCTGACATGTAAGTGGAGGTACATAATGAACACTGAATTGAGTGAGCCATATGCCTAGATCAGGAGAAATAATGATTTTATTGGTACGAATGGAGTGTTAAGTTGATTGACAGTCACTTCTGTCTTTGGACTTAATTGTTGTTATGTAATCACACAGATGCTGCTGTTGCAGGTAGCTTGGTACAATGGAAAGAAAACTAGACTTGCAGTTAGAAGAACCCAGTTCAGTTTTCATCTCTTCCACATTTTTGCATTTGCTTGGCCTGAAAGGATGATTGCCAACTATTGATTTTTTTAAAAAAAATTCACTCAATGCCTAGTAAATGTTGTTCCTATCTCTCACTTTTACTCATGTATGTCTTTGTTTTTAAAATGTTTTTCTTAATAGCAAGAGATTATGGGTTTTTATTTTCTTGGTCAACTATCATTCTTTTTCATTTTATTGTATTATATTGTTTAATCCATTCACATTTAAAATTATGAGAATTAGATTGATATTTTCTTCCATTTGCCTCTAGTGAAATATATATATTATATATATGTATATATATATATATATATATTTCAAATATATTTCTGCTTTTCCTCTCTAAAGACAGAACTTTGTCTTTTCAGTTATTTTAGGCTATAATCTACTTTAAGGCATCTTTATTTCTACAGACTTTCTTCCTCTCACCCTCAAGCCCACCTTCTCCCTATTTGTTATCCTTCTCTAGTTTTAGAGTTTTGCTTAATTTAGCACTTCCTTTGTCTTTCTTCTTTTTACTTAGTTATATAAATCTTTTTTCTGTCATCTTTTTCCATTTAGTAGTCAAACAAAATCCTTTTCTTCCCCTTCAATTTATTTATTTATTGGTGAGGCAATTGGAGTTAAGTGACTTGCCCAGGGTCACACAGCTAGTAAATGTTAAGTGTCTGAGGCTGGATTTGAACTTAGGTCCTCCTGAATCCAGGGCCAGTGCTTTATCCACTGCACCACCTAGCTGCCCCAATTTTTTTAAAACTTCATTTTCTATAACTTTCTTCTAAAACAAAAATCATTTCCTTATTCTTTTCATAATTTCTTTTCCGTATCTGTCTATTCTAGACTTTGATTATTTGATTCATGACCCTTATACATATTTATTCCTCTTTTAGTTTCTATATTCCTCATGGAATTAATGCTTCTAAAGTACTCATTTTGAATTTCTTTTCCTTCTTTCTTTCTCTTCTTTTCTTTTTATTCCTTCCTTCCTTCCTTCCTTCCTTCCTTCCTTCCTTCCTTCCTTCCTTCCTTTCTTTCTTTCTTTCTTTCTTTCTTTCTTTTTCTTTTTTTTGGTGAGGCAATTGGGGTTAAGTGACTTGCCCAGGGTCACACAGCTAGTAAGTGTCAAGTGTCTGACAGATTTGAATACAAGTCCTCCTGAATCCAGCACCGGTGCTTTATCCACTGCACCAGCTAGCTGGACATTTGAATTTCTTTTCTAAATAGTTCTTATGTTAGTAGATTATAAATCTTCCACCAGCCCCCTTTTTTTCTATTGGGCCTTATTCTTAGAAATATCAGTTTCTCTAAAGAAAATAGAAGTATTGCTCCATCATAGGGATTTCCCTACATCCCTAATTGTTTAGTTTTTAACTACCTTTTCCCAACCTCTATTTTCCCTCAATTTGTCATGAAATAGCTTCTCTGGGTCCATGCCTTCCAATTCTCTTGGGTGTCAGTTATATCCAGGAGCCTTGAACTCCCTTCTCTTGAGGCAGAATGAATGGTCTTTCAAATCCCCAAATCCCTGGAGATTGTGTTCATTGCAAACTCCCCGTCTCCATTTGTATAATATCTCTTCCTAGTCCCCATCCTCTAGGAGCATTCCTCAGTTGGAACCCACCTCATTACTGTAGCCAGATTTCCTCCTTTCTCCTTTTCCAGTTCTTCCCTATGCCTCCTTTCCCATTTTCCCATAAGTCCTCTTGCTGAGAAACTACAGGAATTATTTTCCCTTCTTTGCTAACCATTGACTTAATATGGGTGCAATCACATATTCCCCTCTATCTTGTAATTTCCCTCTCACTTTTTATGTATCTTTGTATCATGCAATTTCTACCCAACAAAAACATTGATTCCTTGTAGGCGGGGTATTTGTGAAGTTTAGACCGTGATGTATTAGGCTTGTTTTTCCACCATCACTTCTATCTGATTTTTGCTTTTACCCTTTTATCCTTGTGTACTTTTAGAAAGAAATCTTCTAATAATCTGTTATTATTTATTTGTTATTGTTAACCCCATAGATGTCTTTCTCTTATGATTCTCACCCTTTTTCTGAGGTAATTTATTTAATAATCTGGGCCTTCCTTAGTTGCTTATTAATTTACTTTTCTTTGATATTTTTGTCTAGGAATATTTGCAAAGCAAAAAATTTATTCAGGTCTGTTTTTCCTTTTTAGGGATGCTTTAAAAGCCTCTTTTTATTGATTACGCAATTTTTAAAATTAATAGTTAGGCTCAAGTTTGTTTTCTTACACTTATTTGCTATGTGACCTTGGACAAGTCACTTAGTATCTCAAGGGCTCAATTTCCTTAACTGTAAAAAAGGGGAGTTTGATTTAAATGACCTCTAAGACCAGCACCAAGTTTATGGTCTATGATATGCATGTTATATCTTCTTGTTAGAGAGTAAAAAAAAACATGTGGCCTGAGATGATGCTTTACCCAAACTTTTTACCTCCCAGCAGTGTTGTACATGTTAAAAGGAAATGCAGCATAGAGGAAAGAATATGAGATTTGGAGTCAGTATACATGGGCTCAACTCTAGTTTTGTTATTACTAATTATGTGACTTGGGAAAATTACCTGATCTTTTTGAGTTTTTTCTCTTATATGTAAATGAGGGGTTAAGATTAGATGACTTCTGAAGCTCTTTCCTAAATCCTTTGATCTTAGATGTTTTTTAAAATTTTTTGTGGAATTGAATCAAATTGAATATGTATATATGAGTCATGTGATAAGTGTTTGTTGTTGAATTGATGGAGATTCTATTATCTTCATCCATATTTTTCCCATTCTTTTGTCACCATTAATTGTCAAAAAGATTATCCATAAGAGTTCAAATACCTCTGTCCATTGGGAGTTCTAGCTCACTATGTTTATTGGCCCCCTTTTTGTATTTGTACAGAGACATAGGATCACAGATTAAAGCCAAAAGGTACGTTAGAGATCTTCTAATTCAATCTATTAATTATATAGATAAGGAAACTACAGAGGTTACTATTTACCAAGATCATATGGCTATGAAGTGGTAGATCTGAAAGTTGAGCCACTGAGGCCATTAATTTGTTTCTTGGCTTCTTTCTTTGATATTTTTCTCCTGTAAATTTACTACTGTTCCTCTATCCTTCCAATTTTGTACATGCTTTCTCATATATGTATCTTCTATTTTCTTTCCCCAACAGACAGGTAGACCACCCTTACCTCAACCATTCTTTTAATTTAGAAACTTCTTGCTCAGATTTATTTGTTCCTAAAAAGAATGTAAAGTAATACTTCAAGTGGAAAATAAAGAATAAAAATACCCTGAAGAAGTAGAGGAGAATTGACACATGGGTCAAGAGGGTTTATTCCCTATATGTCCGCCTTTTTGGCTGCACTCCAGTTCTTGCTGAGAAGCTATTATTCCTATATTTTAAACCATAGTCCAAAAAAAACAAATCCTATTTAGTTCCCCAAATCCCTCTTTCCTTCTAAAATTCCTACCTTGAAATTATCAACTGAGATGAAAACATCTGATCCCCTAAAGTTTTATCTATTTGTTCTTGTATTTCCCCAAGACTTAATACTCTTTAGCAATGCTTTTTGGACTCCTTCTGGTCTTATGATATTTCTCCAAACAAATCAGCAGAAGTGATGTTCAGGTTCAATAGTTTTCAGGAGTCTCTCCATCACAACCCAGGTACATGTCAGAAAGACAGAAGATATATCTAATGCTTATTTCAGGTCAAACTAAATCTTCTTTGATTCCCTCAGGAAAAAGTCTATTAGCACTATTACTAGTCTCTTCTTCCTCTGACCATTAGTGGAAAATTTTTCATTGGATTGCACCTGTGAATTCCCAAAATCATTCCTTAGAACACAGGAAATACCCTCTTATAGAGATAATCCAATGCTCCCCTCTAAGGAAAGAGTGTCCCACTTGTTACACAGGTTCAAATAGCCAGTGATCCTTATAGCATATCTTCTCACCCTCCCAAGTTCTGATATAGGTAAACATTCCCTAATGTTTTGTTTTGGTTTTTTTACATTCTTTTTCAACTTAGTTTACTCTTGGAGATATTTTTTCTCTGTATCTTCTAGGAATGCTTCATTCTTCATGATACTGAAGAAAGTATAAATTTAATTCTCTATCCTTTTTTGTTTCTTCTCTAGACAAGAGACCAACTCGCATGTTGCATATACATGTTTAATCACTGAGCTGGTATAGTGGTTGCAATGCTGGACTTGTAGTGAGAAAATCTGAGTTTAAATCTGAGGCAGTTAAATGGCACAGTGGATAGAGTGCTGATCTTAAAATCAGAAAGATGAGTTCAGATCTGACCTCAGACACTTATTAGCTATGTGAGACTGGGTAAGTCACTTAATCTCTGAAGTTTCCTCAACTGTACAGTCTGAATGATAATAGTACTTACCTCCCACAACTGTCAGGATCAAATGAAATATTTTAAAGCACTTAGTTTAGTGCCTGACACAAAGTAGGCATTATATAAATGTTAGATATTATTACTATTGTTGTCATTATTTAATTTTCCCCTCTGGGGGGCAGCTAGGTGGTGCAGTGGATAAAGTACCAGCCCTGGATTCAGGAGGACCTGAGTTCAAATCCAACATCAGACACTTGACACTTACTAGCTGTGTGACCCTGGGCAAGTCACTTAACCCTAATTGCCCTGCCCCCTAAAAAAATTCCCCTCTGACTCTTATTAGCTGTGTGACCTTAGACATATCATTTAGCCTTTCTCAGCCTTAGTTTCCTCATCTGTAAAACAAGGATAATAATAGCATCTAATTTACAGGGTTGTTATGAGTATCAAATATGATAGTATATACAAAGTGCTTTGAAAACATGATGTTATATAAATATTATAGGTGTTAAGGGGTATCAGCAAAAAAGACCACATAGCACACTGTCTACAAGCATCATAAAATTCCCCTAACTCTCACACTTTGTTAAAGCAAGATCCAAAGTCCTATGACTTATTTTTGATATCTCCCTTGGATAAGTCTTGTGTCCAACTGTTATAGAAAATTGCTAATTTTAATACAATTTTTTTTGGTGAGGCAATTGGAGTTAAGTGACTTGCCCAGGGTCACACAGCTAGTTATTGTCAAGGGTCTGAAGCTGGATTTGAACTCAGGTCCTACTGAATCCACGGCTGGTGCTCTATCCACTGTGCCACTTAGCTGCCCCAATCCAATTTTAATCCAATGAGGACTAGCCACTTTAATTGGTTTCCTTTGTAACTCTGTGTGTTTTATTTTATGAATTTAAAAACATGATTCTGAAAAAACATCCAGAGACTTCACTAAACTGCCACAACACAAGCAAGGTTAAGAACACCTGCTTGAGGAATTCTCTTCTTACAGTGTCTTAAATTTCCTACTTGAAAAGATTGTGTTGCTCTTGAGTTTCTTCCAGAGATAACTCAATATCTGTGTGCAAAATGCAGGTTGATTGTCTTGGTAGAAGAGAAGATGAAAGGCTAGGAGAGGGCTGTTTACTCTCCAACTTGTTAGCGTAAAGTGTTCTTTCAAAGACTGGAAGAAATATTTCAAATGGAAAATAATGAAAGAAAACAATCTGAGGAGGCAGAGAATTAATGCTTGGGTCAAGAGGGTAGAAAAATGTAACACAAAGAAGGAGAGGAAGAAAGGAAGGAAGATCATTGATTATGATAGGCAGAATGATGGTCCAAATTAAATACAACAGAAGTTAATAGAGATTAAAATGAAGATCAACAACTGTATTAAAAGAAAATCAAGCAAACACCTATAGAATCCAGGAGGCATATCTTGGTAATAGTAGACATTTAAAAAATTCATGGGTTTTAGTGAACTGTAAACTCAATATGACTCAATAATATGATGCAACAGCCAAAAAAGCAAATAAAATCTTTGACTGCAATAAGGAACTCTTAGAATGCTGTCTTTTGCCCTATTCAAACAACCTTTGAAGAATTGTGTCCAGTGTCAGGTAGTAAATTTTATGAAGGACTCTGACAGGATGTAGTGCTGAAAGGCATCGGCAAATATGGTGAGCATTTCCAAAAGCACATCACATCTCGATTGGTAGAAGGTACTAAAGATGTTTATATTGGATAAGAGAAAACTTAGGCACATGGTGATGGTCTATATGTGTGTGAAGGGCTGTCAAGTAGAAGAGGGATTAGAACTGTACATGCTTGGTAGAAATAACATGAAGGCAAGTTTCAGCTTAATTTAAGGGGTAATTTCTTAACAATTAGGATCATAGGGGCAGTTAGGTGGTGCAGTGGATAGAGCAATGGCCCTGGATTTAGGAGGACCTGAGTTCAAATTTGGCCTCAGACCCTTGACACTTACTAGCTGTGTGACCCTGGGCAAGTCACTTAACCCCAATTGCCTCACCAAAAAAAAATTAGAATCATACAAAAAGAAAATGGATTGATGCATGAAGCATTGAGTGCCCTATAATTGGTGGTCTTCATGCAGAGGGACATTTCAGAGACAATTTCTGAATCAGCATTAATTGGAATTGTCAACCAGATCAGAACTGGCCTCTAACCTTTGAATGGCCAGAGCTGAACAAAGCAGGCCAGATAGAGGAGAGACAAGAGACAAGAGGCAAGTTTTATTTTAAAGTGAGGAAAAAAGCTTGCAAGCAAAAGAAGGTATAGACACATATGCTAGGGTCCTGCCTCTAGTGGGGATCCCCAAGGCAGTGTAGGAAGATCTCAATACTTACACTAGTGGCTGCCCAGTGAGCTGTAGCCCTAACAATAAGAGAGTGACAAGCATGTGGCAAGTTTGATTTATTGCAGTACTTTCCAAGTTTGTACAGTGTTTGCTTTTGATCAGAGAACACCTGGACGATTGTGTGACCAGCTCAGAGGGTGACATCATCTAGAGGGTGATCACAAAGGATTGTTATCCTACCAAACTCAGGACACAGCTTGCTTGCTGGGCCTTAGTTCTGAAAAACAGGGTGTCTAAGTTTTATTTTGTCAGACTAGATAAACTTGAACATCTCTTCTTACTCTGAGAGGTTATGATAGTATGATTTTTTGAATTGTTGGAGACATCATAGATTTGACACTTTTCCCACAAAGGATGGAAATGGATCTTCTGAGAAACAAGTGTCTTCTCCTGCTTCATAGAGTGATGGTAAAGATCTACAAGTCCTTCCAAGAGAGAGAACATATATTACTGGTCACAGAAAAAAAAGAAAAGTCCCAGTGATAGTGACTCAGTGCTAAGTTGTACAGAGGCATTTAGAGTTTAATTTGACATAAGCAATTAAAAGACATGCTGTTATACAGTAGCATGTATTTGGAATGTGATGGAAGACTTCTCAAGAGACTCTTCATCTCAATGGAGTCCAACATTGTTATTTGAGAAGATTTACTGATGTCAAGAAAGCTGGGAACCAAAGGGAGAAACCATGGCAAAAGCTATTTAAGTGACAAACAATGGAGGGAAAAACATAAATGAAATTATGACATCATTTGGATGGAAGGAAGAAAGAGATAATGAGTTTAAGAAATAAGTAACAAATCTGGTACATGAGCACAATATAGCAGTGTTGGAGGATTTCAACTAGCTAGACATCTGCTTGATCTTCTGTCAAAAACAGAGCAGCTAATAAATTTTTAATTTGTACTTTGATTAATACTTCTTTTCTACAAAAGGCTGAAAATGTAATGAGGAGAGCTGTTATTCTGGATCTGATTCTAACCAATATTAATAATAAATAAGTTGGTTGCTGAAGTAGGAATGATGGGGACCTTGGGAGGAGGTGATATAGAATTTATGATAGAAAATCCAGTCATAGTCCAACATACACCATTGATTTTGAGAAAGCAGATTTCAAAAAGTACAGAGAAACAAAAAGTAGGATCTCCTGGCCTAAAATTTTGCAGGAGATAAATGCCTAAACAAGATGGGATACTCTTAAGAATAAGAGTTGGGGGGCAGCTAGGTGGTGCAGTGGATAGAGCACCGGCCCTGGAGTCAGGAGTACCTGAGTTCAAATCCGGCCTCAGACACTTAACACACACTTACTAGCTGTGTGACCCTGGGCAAGTCACTTAACCCCATTTGCCTCACTAAAAAACAAAAAAGAATAAGAGTTGGAATACTTGAACACAAATGATTCTAATGAGTAAAGGAGGAGAGGAACACTGTCTAAAGAGACCAACATGCGTGCAGTGGGAATACATTGGTTACCTTAACTTTTTTTTTTTTTTGGCAGGGCAATGGGGGTTAAGGGACTTGCCCAGGGTCACACAGCTAGTAAGTGTCAAGTGTCTAAGGCCGGATTTGAACCCAGGTACTCTTGAATCCAGGGCCGGTGCTTTATCCACTGCATGACCTAGCTGCCCCCCTACCTTAACTTTTAAAAAGGACATTAGTAGAAGATAGAATCAAGGCCAAATAGATAACTGAGGGCAAATAGAAAAGAGCTGCAGGCTCCTTCGGGCATAGTGTCAGGAGCACTAAAGCTCATAATTAACTGAGGCTGTTGAAGACTATTAAGACAAAATTGACTTAAACTATTTAAAGGAAGAGCTTGACTTGGAGGAAAGGGAACAGGCTTCCAAATGAGGAAGACCTGGGTTCAAAGTCTACCATGGCCATGTCACAACTTTTTAGTAACCCAAGACAACTCTATATGACTATAATTTTCAGAATAGTTCATAAGATGACAGATCTAGAAGGGACTTCCCAGTTCATTTGGTTCAACCTCATCATTTTGATAAGGTAACTAAGATCCAGGAAAGTTAAGGAACTTGATCAAATTCACACAGGTAGAAAGCCTCTGAGGCAGTATGTGAGCCCAGATCTTTCTGACTTCAGGGTCAGTGCTCTTTCCATTATGGCACCATTTTAAAGAATATTTCTTCACAGGGAATTATTTAAACCAATAAAATCATAGATTCAAATTGGGGGCAGGGAAGTACATGATATAACCTATATCAAATGGTCAATCATGTTTGGAAGAGGGGAGGGGAGTCATGGAGGGAGAAAAATTTGGAATTCAAAGTCTTGTAAAAAAGGAATGCCAAAAATACTATTAAAATTTTTTAAAAGCAAGTATTTCTATTTAAAAAGTACATGAGAAAAAGGAGGAAGATCAAAGAAAGGACAGGAATGTTGCATGGACTGAATAAGAAGATAGCAGATAATGGAGAGAAAAAAAGGCTTACCCAATTGTTATTTTTTTTTATTTTCCCTGTTTTATTTATTCTCATTTTAGTGACTATCAACAAACACACCCAAACATGTCTAGATACCTTGGAAACTGAAAAGTCCATATTTTTAGAATATTAAGAATAACAAGATAGCTGGTTCCAAGAGAGGAAGGACCTTGAGAAGCAGTATTGATTGCAAGCCCAAAGGATCAGGGGCCCTTCCTAGAAAAGAACTGGTATATAGAATAAGAGTGCACTGACCAAATCTTGCCCCAGATCAGAACACCTTGGAAGAACTGAAAATACCCAAATTCCAGAACAAACTCTGAACACAAGAGTGTGAAAAAGCATGAAGCTTGAGACAGTCTCTTCCTCCCCCATTTCTGGAATAGCATGCAACATTAACATAATGTTCCAAGTCAAATAATAGGGTAGAAAAATGAGCAACTAACAACAACAAAAAGAACCTTACCACAAAAGTCTACTAGGGTGACAGGGAAGATCAAAACACAACTCAGAAAACAATGAAGTCAAAGCAGCTAAAATCAAAGCCTCAAAGAAAAAAAAATGTGAATTGAATTAAAGCCACACAAGAATTCCTGGAAGAGCTAAAAATTACTTTCAGAATCAAATAAGAGTCATAGAGGAAAAATTAGGTAAAGGAAAGAAGAAAAGTATGAAAAGACAACAAACATGGTAGAAGCACACACACACAAAAAACAAACAAATAAAATAACATCTTCAAAAGCAAAGTTGGGGGGCAGAGCCAAAATGATGGAGCGAAGACATTAATTGCAAAAAGTTCCCGACACAGTTACCCCCCAAACAGCAATAAAACAAGGCCTGGAGCAGCAAAATCTACAAAAAGACAGGCTGAGATTATTTTCCAGATTAAAGGGGGCCATACTGGGCTGTGAAAGGGTCCCACTCCACAATCACACCAACACAGACCCCAGACACACTGTGCAAGAGGAACTTACCCCCAAATCTCCAAATCACCTGCAGCACCAGCATCTTCTGGAACTAAGCTTACAGTTGGGTGAGAGGGCTGAACAGCTGACTGTGGGGAAAGTGCAAGGGTGTTTGTGGAGCCAAAGGAGGAATTCAGCTATCCCACCCCAGCAGGGAACCAGGAAGAAATCCTGAGTGGTGGGAGGACCAGGTAGGGGACGGGCACAGGCTTGTCAAAGCTAATAACCACCACGGAAGTCTGCTGGCTGGTTAACTAGCAAGTTGGCTTGAGGTTATCTTTGGACCAGAGAACAGTCCAAGTGAGAGAAAAACCTGCTCTCCCTCAAACAAAAGCACCCGGGACACTCTCAAGTTTGGGACAGTGTAGCTTAGAAATAGAGACCCATTATAAGAGGGAGTTAAAAGTCAAGTAAAAAATGGCAAGATGGGCAAGATGAGCAAGCAGAGAAAGCTGAGAACAATAGAAAGTTTCTTTAGCAACAAGGAAGATTGAGGTGTACCCTCAGAAGAAGATAGTAACCTCAGGGCCCCTACATTCAAAGCTTCCAAGAAATATATGGATTGGTCTCAGGCCATGGAAATGCTCAAAAGGGACTTTGAAAAGAAAGTAGGAGAGATAGAAGGAAGATTTAGAGAGGTAGAGGAAGAATGGAAAGAGAAATGATACCAATGCAGGAGAGTCAGGAGAGTCATGAGAAAAAAGCCAGCACCTTAAAAAGCCAAATGGAAAAGGAGATAAAAAACCTCTGTGGGGGCAGCTAGGTGGTGCAGTGGATAGAGTACCATCCCTGGAGTCAGGAGTACCTGAGTTCAAATTCGTCCTCAGACACTTGACACTTACAAGCTCTGTGACCCTGGGCAAGTCACTTAACCCTAATTGCCTCACCAAAAAAAAAAAACAAAAAACAAAAAACAAACAAAAAAAAACCTCTGTGAAGAAAATTTTGCCTAAGAACTAGGACTGAACAAATGGAAGGTAGTGGCTTTATGAGAAACCAAGACACAGCAAGGCAAATCCAAATGAATAAAAAATAAAATAAAATAAACGGTAATATGAAATATCTCCTTGGAAAAACAGCTGCCCCGAAAAATAGATCCAGGACAGATCATTTGAAAATCATTGGATGACCTGAAAACCATGACCAAAATAAGAGTTTAGACAGCATCTTCCAAGACATTGTCAGGGAAAATTGCCCTGATATTCTAGAAGCGGAAGGCAAAATAGAAATCAAAAGAATCCACTGATCTCTTCCTGAAAGAGACCCCAAAAATAAAACCTTAAGAAATATTATAGTGAAATTCCAGAGCTCTCAGGTCAAGGAGAAAATATTGCAAGCACCTAGGGAAAAGGAATTCAAATACTTTGGAGTTTCAATAAGGATAAAATAAGATCTGGCAGCATCTGCATTAAAGGACCAGAGGGCAGAAAATATGATATTCCAGAAGACAAAGGAACTGGGCCTATAGCCAAAAACCACCTACCCAGCAAAACTGATTGTAATCTTTCAGAGGAAAAAAATGGGACTTCAATAAAAAAGAGGAATTTCAGGTGTTTGTGATGAAAAGACCTGAACTGAATAGAAAATTTGACTTTCAAATACAAGATCCTGGAGAAGCATAAAAAGGGAAAAAGGGAAAAAGAAATCATGAGGGATATTAAAAGAATAAACTGTTTACATTCCTACATTGGAAGATGATACTTCAAACTCATAAGAAGGTTCTCAATAAGTAATACTCAGAGGACATAGGTCTGAACTGAATATGAAGGGATATTTTTAAAGCATTTATTTTTTGTTTATCCTCGTTCTTTGTGGGGAAAACAAGGTGTGGTGTCTTATGTCTGGGGCCAGATTTGGGCTTGGTGCCTCCTGGGTCCAGGAATGGTGCTTTGTCCATTGTGCCACCTAGCTAACCCATGATGACATCTTTAAAATAGGGTTGAGAGGTAGGAGGAATAGAATGGGGGAGGGGGAAGGGGAGAGGTAGTTAAAATGAAGGAAACAAGAAGAAAGCTTATGGAGAGGAGGGGAAGAGGGGGAAGGAGTGGGGGAGTTAGTGAACCTTACTATCTTCAGAATTGGCTCAAAGATGGAATAATATACATACTCAAGTGGGTATAGTAATATATATATATTTTTTTCCTGAGCGAAAGTGGGAGGGGAGGGAGAGAAGGGGGGAGAGAAGAGGGGAAGGAGGGAAGGACAGATTGGGTGAGAGAGCAGTAAAAAGCAAAACACTTTTGTGGAAGGTGAAGATGTTCTGCATAACTGCACAAGTATGGCATATTGAATTGTTTAACTTCATAGGGAGGGTTGAGGAGGGAGGGAGGAAGAAAAATTTTAGAACACAGAGTTAGCTCAAAGATATTAATCTCATCAGAGTTGGCTCAAAGAGGGAATAACATTCACATCCATTTGGGAGGAGTAATCTATTTAACCCTACAGGAAAGTAAGAGGGGAAGAGGATAAGGAGGGAAGGGTGAAAGAAGAGAAGACAGAGGGGAAGAGGGGACAGCCAGAAGTAAAATACTTTTGAGGAGGAATAGGGTAAAAGAAGATAGAAAATAGAGTAAATATCATGGGAAGAGAATAGGATGGAGGAAAATAGTTATGATGATTGACGATAATAGCAAAATGAATATTACCGGCGGCTAGGTGGCGCAGTGGATAAAGCGCCGGCCCTGGATTCAGGAGTACCTGAGTTCAAATCCGGCCTCAGACACTTGACACTTACTAGCTGTGTGACCCTGGGCAAGTCACTTAACCCCCGTTGCCCTTAAAAAAAATGAATATTACCTACTTTGCTGGGCTATTGTGAAGAAAATTCTTTGTCAAGTTTAAGGTACTATATAAAAGTTATGATGAACAGGATGCTATCAGAAAAGCCTGGAAAGACCTACATGAACTGAAGCAGAGTGAAATGTACTATATACAAAATAACAGCAATAGTGTAAGATGAACTGCTGGGAAGCATGTGGTTATTTTCAGCAAGGCAATGATCCAATATAACCCTGAAGGACTTATGAAAATTACAATCCATCTACAGAGAATGAACTGATGGTATCTGAAAACAGGTTGAAACACATTTTTTTTCTTTGACAATTCCTTAATCTGAAATTTTGCTTTTTAACTGTTTTCTCTCACAACCTAGCTAATGTGGGGATGTTTTCCATGACTACTCATGTATAACATATTGAATTGCTTGAGTTCTTGGGGGTGGGGGTGGGAAGGGAGGGAGGAAGAGAAGCTGGAACACAAAGTTTTAAAAAATTGATGTCAAAATTTGTTTTTACATATATTTTAGAAAATAAAATTCTAAACAAAGGGGGAAAAAAAAGCAAAATTGGCCAAATGGAAAAAGAGGTACAAAAATTCACTGAAGAAAAGAACTCCTTCAAAAAGCAGAATTGGCCTGAAGGAAGTCAGGCAAAAGAGCCCACTGAAGAAAATAATTCTTTAAAAATTAGATTTGGGAAAGTGTAAGCTAATCAGAAACAATAAAAAGGGAAAAGAATGAAAAAGTAGAAGAAAATGTGAAACATCTCATTGGGGAAAATTTATTTGGAAAATAGATTAAGGAGATATAATTTGAGAATTATTAGACTACCTGAAACCCACGATTAAAGAAAGATCCTAGACATCATATTTCAAGAAATTATCAAGGAAAACTGGACATATCCTATAAGCAGAGAACAAAATAGATATCAAAAGAATGTACCTGAAAGAGATCTGAAAAAAAATCTCAGAAATATCATAGCCAAATTCTAGAACTCTTAGTTCAAAGAGAATACTTCAGGGAGCCAGGAAAAAAATATTCAAAAACTATGAAGCTATAGTCAGGGTCACACAAAATTTAGTAGTTACCCTGTTAAAGGAGCAGAGAACTGGGAATATAAGAATCTGGAAGACAAAAGAGTTGGGATTACAACCAAGAATAACCTACCTAGCAAAGCTAGGTATAATCCATTAACAGAAAATGGATATTTAAAGAAACAGAGGACTTTCAAACATTCCTAATGAAAAGATTAGAGCTGAATAAAAAATTTGACTTCCAAATACAAGACTCAAGAGAAACGTAAAAAAGTAAACATAAAAAAGAAAACATAATGCCTTACTAAGG
Source organism: Dromiciops gliroides (assembly GCF_019393635.1). Lineage (NCBI taxonomy): Eukaryota > Metazoa > Chordata > Mammalia > Microbiotheria > Microbiotheriidae > Dromiciops > Dromiciops gliroides. Next base: position 537,961,185 of record NC_057863.1, read on the forward strand.
TTAAACTATTTCTATATGGAAAGATGATACATGTATCTTTTAAGAATTTTATCATTATTAGGGCAGCTAGAAGGATTATACAAAGAAAGAGAGTGTGGGAGTGAGGTGATTATGTTGGGATGATATAAAAAAATGAATAGGTTAGTATGAAGGATGCCCTAGGAGAAGGGGTAGGGAGAGGAAGGTTGGGGAAATTTGTCTCACAAAAAAAGAGGCACAAAAGGAAGAAATTTTACAGTAGTGGGGGAAATAGGGAGAGATATCCAACATTTGAACAACACTTATACTATAAATTTGTTCCAAAAAGGGAAAGTGTGTTTGTGTGTGTGTATATGTATGTACACATACACATACTCAGTTGATAATAGAAATCTATCTTACCCAACAGGGAAATAGGATAAGAAGGGGTAATAAAAGGGAGGTCAGATAAAGGAAAGCAGTAGTCAGAAACAAAAAGACTTTAGAGGAGAGATGTGTGTGTGTGTGTGTGTGTGTGTGTGTGTGTGTGAGAGAGAGAGAGAGAGAGAGAGAGAGAGAGAGAGAGAGAGAGAGAGAGAGAGAGAGAGAGAGAAAAGAAAATTTGTTAAAGGGAAATGCAAAGCTAGTAGTCATAATTGTAAATGTAAATGGAATGAACTCATTAATAAAACAGAAGTGGATAGCAGAATAGATTAGAAACCAGAACCCAACAATATGTTGTTTAAAAGAATCATATTTGAAATGGAGAGACACACTCTTAAAATAAGGGGCTGGAGAAGAATTCATTATGTTTCAGTTGAAGTTATTGTTGTTGATTATCTTTTATTCTCAAAGAGGACCATGGCATCAAGAGGTGGTATAATGACTTGCAGTGAATTTGATTTAAGTGAGTGAGGGCTGTGCAACAGGCTCACTCTCTCCTCAGAATCATCTGTGTCCAGTGGCAAGATATAGATCAGGATGACTGGAGATGGCCCTGGATGTTTGAGGTAATCAGCATTAAGTGTCTGAGGTCAGATTTAAACTCATGTCCACTTGAGTCCAGGGCCAGTGCCCTATCCACTGTGCCACTTAGCTGTCCTAAGGTAAGGGTAGCAATCATGATATCAGGCAAAGCAAAAGTAAAAATAGAACTTATTAAAAAGGTATAAGCAGGGAAATTATATCTTGCTAAAGGGTAACATAGACAATGAAGTAAAAGGAATACTAAACATATAGGTACCAAATGGTATAGCATCCAAATTCTTAAAGGAAAAGTTAAATGATTCACATGGGGTAAGACACAGCAAAACCATGCTAGTGGGGGACTCAACTGTCTCCTCTCAGAGCTACATAAATCTAACTATAAAATAAATGAGAGAGAAATCAAAAATATGAATAGAATCTTAGAAAAAATTAGATATGATAGACTGGAAAAAACTGAATGGGAATAGAAAGTACTATACCTTTTTCTAAGCTGCACATGGAACCTTCATAAAAATTGAATATGCATTAAGGAATAAAAATCTCACAACCAAATGCAAAAAAATGAGAGATATTATATGCACCCTTTTCAAATCATAATGCAATAAAATTACATTTAATAAAGAGCCATGAAAGCATAAATTAAAAGTTAATTGGGGGGGGCAGCTAGGTAGTGCAGTAGATAAAGCACCAGTCCTGGATTCAGGAGGACTTGAGTTCAAATCTTACCTCAGACACTTGACCCTTACTAGCTGTGTGACTCTGGGCAAATCATTTAATCCTCATTGCCCTGCAAAAAAACAAAACAAAACAAAACAAAAATTTATTAGAAACTAAAAAAAAATCTAATCTTAAAGAATGAGTATGTCAAAGAAGAAATCATAGAAATAATAAATAATTTCATGAAAGAGAATAACAATGAGAAAACTTTCTAAAATTTCTCAGGGGCAGCCAAAGCAGTGCTTAGGGGAAAATTTATATCTGTAAATGAGAACATCAGTAAGAGTGAGAAACTACAGATTAATGAATTGGGCATGCAACTAAAAAAAACCCCAACAAAACAAAACAAAAAAAGAACTAGAAAAAGAACAAATTTTAAAATCCTCAATTTAATACCAAAATGAAAATCCTAAAAATCAAAGGAGAGATTAACAAAATTGAAAGTTAAAAAATTGAACTAATAAATAAAAGTAGGAGGCAGTTTTGTGGAAAAAAATAAAATAAATAAATCATTGGTTAATTAGATTTTAAAAAATAGAAAACCAAATTACTAGTATCAAAAATGAAAAGGATGAATGCACCACCAATGAAGATGAAATTAAAACAATTGTTAGGAATTATTTCATCCAATTAAATGCCAGTACAACTGACAATATAAGTAAAATGAATGAATATTTACAAAAATACAACCTGCCCAGATTAACAGAGGAGGAAATAGAATACTTAATTAAGCCCATTTTAGAAAAAGTAATTGAACAAGCCATCAATGAACTCACTAAGAAAAAATCCTCAGGACCATATGGATTTACAAATGAATTCTACCAAACATTTAAGGAACAATTAATCTCAATATTACATAAACTATGAAAAAATTGGTAAAAAATGAGTCCTACCAAATTCCTTTTATGACACAATTGTGCTTTTGATACCTAAACCAGGGAGAGCAAAAATAGAGAAAGAAGACTATACACAAATTTCCTTAATGAATATCAATTCAGAAAATTCTAAATAAAATATTAGCAAAGAGATTGCAACAATTTATTGTGGTAAAAAGTGAAAGCTTTTAACAGTTGGTTAGCGATAACTGAAGGACGCCAGTTTTTGAAGGACCACCCTTTCGGGAAGGAGACTGTAACGAACCACCCGTGTATCTGCTAAGCACTCCACTTCCAGGGTGCGAGCTTAAAGGCAAGGAGAGAATGGAAGTGGGCCTTTCTTTTCTCTCCTCGCTTGCTCGCTTGCTCTGCACATACACACACTGACTCAAGTTCGACAGTGTGGTCTTTGATGATCGGCCTGGTCCTCTGTAACAGCACATGCTTGACACGGTTCTTAGCCTCAGAGGTGGTTTTGGAATTTGGTGGGTTCTATACGGAATATAGACTAAGCTTAGACCTAAGACTATTTATTTATATTTCTACTTTCCTATTTCTCTAATCAACATCAACATTGTTTGTTGGCTAATTAATTCCCAAACAATAAAAGCTAAGTAATCCATCTCTAACTAAAGCTCAGAGGCTTCTTTCTCTTACTGGTCTGGGAAATATATAAGGAAAAGGTTAAAGGGGAGTTTAATGCTCTTGTATCCAATTTTAAATCTCACATTATCATACACTATGATCAAATGGGATTTATACCAGGAATGCAGGGCTGGTTCAATATTAGGAAAACTATCAGTATAATTAACCATATCAATAACCAAAAAAACAACGAAAATCATATGATTATTAAATACATGCAGAAAATTGGACAAAAGAACAACCATTCCTATTAAAAACACTAGAGAGCATAGAAATAAATGAAACTTTACTTAAAATGATAAATAATATCTATCTAAAACTAAGAGCATACATTTTCCACAATGTGGATAAATTTGAAGCCTTGCCAATGAGATTAGGAGTATAGCAAGGATATTGATTTTCACCATTACTCAATATTGTATTAAAATACTAGTTATAGCAATAAAACAAGAAAAAGAAATTGAAGAAAAATAGGTAATGAGTAAACAAAACTATCACTCTTTGCAAATGATGTGATGGTATACTTAGAGAACCCTAGAATATCATCTAAAAAACTGGCCCCTCCAATTAACAACTTATCTTCTCTGATACCATAGCCAGTGCTATTTTTTTTACTGTCCAATAACCCCTCCTTATTTGTGATTCAAGCATTAGTTTTAGTTGTCCTGCCACTGCTATTTATCTTCATTAGAATATCATTGGTCCAGGGGCAGCTAGGTGGCACAGTGGATAAAGCACCTGCCCTGGATTCAGGAGGACCTGAGTTCAAATCTGGCCTCAGACACTTGACACTTGCTAGCTGTATGACCCTGGGCAAGTCATTTAACCCTCATTGTCCTGGAAAAAAAAGAATATCATTGGTCCAGTCTTTCACATGCAGCATCCAGACTCCAGTAGGGTGCTACCTCCATTATCTTGGTAACAGTGCTGCAGCACTTGCACATTGATAACTTTGTTTGTTCTCTGTTTATCCTAATATGATGAAGACTAAGACACAGAAAGTATATGTGACTTTCCTCTATCACAGAGCCAGTGTGATAAGAGGCAGAATTCAAACTCAGGTTTCTCTGACCTCCAGCCAACTGTGCCCACAAACAAAGATAGCTAGTGATATGTATACATACTATGCTTGTAAATACTTCAGACTCATCATGTGTAATTATATCATTAGTCAGTTATGTAGAAATAACTTCTTCACTGTGCTGGTTCCTAAATCAGAGTATATGAGTACTCCAACTTATGGAAAAATAGAAAATAGTCCCCAAAAGGACTTTCTGTTCAACACTTGAATTTTCAATACAGGTATAATTACTCAAGTCAGGAGTCAATGTGGTCTTGTCTACTGCTATCTAGAGAATGTTTTCAACTGTTACAATGTTTCCCATGACCAATGATCCCCATAAATTTCCTATCAAATATACATGTATATTCTCCTTTCCCTGAATCTAATGATAACAAGACCAAAATAATAGCAGAATTACAATAATAAAGCAATTACCTTGTTTCAACTTTCGAGCAGTAGAAGCATTATGATAATAAAGCATTAACAGGATTACAACATTAAAAATATAAAATGTTAGCTTGAAAAGGCCCAGATGTCTGCCAAATAAAAACCAATCCTGGGAAGATGCAATTTTGAGACTTAAGGGGTGGTAGGTTATTTTCCAAGGGCAATATAATTCACCTACCTATAAAAACCCAACACAAATAGAGGACTAAATTCATTTTACCAGTCATAGAATCTCTACAGGAAATGTAGAGGACCAGTCATAGAATCTGTATAGGAAATCTCTGCAGGTTAACATGTGTCCACTGGTTACCATTTATAAATATAAAGAAACCCAAGGCCAAGTTTGTAAAAGACATAAGAGAACCTGCCCACAAGGACTAAAGAAAAAGGATTTTCCAAGGTCCTATCTCTTTATAAACTCTTTATAGTTGCCAAAAGGTCTTTGTTAGTGTCAATCCCATATGATTGACAATTTCATTATTCTATCCATATAGCTTGAGCCAGGTGGACCATACCCAATGGAGGAGGATCTCGCAGCCACATATAAATTTATAGAAAGATAGATGGTGAATTTGTGTTTCCTGTTTTGCAGCCATATTAGTATCAAGAGTAAGGTGTCAATCAAGTTACTGCCCAACATGTCAAACATCCACATAAGACCATATTTAGGGATATTAGCCCATTCAACCATGACCAATGATGAGAGTTATGTGAACTTGGTATCAAACTGTTGTGGCAAGGGAAATTTTTTTAGCAAGGGTGAGATCAAAAACATGACCCTTATCTTAATTTAACATTCATGGCAAAATAGTGGTTTCTGTTACTTCCTTAGTTATAGGGATCATCTCTCTTATTTGGGTGTTCACAATTAACAATTATATGGTGATTATTCTTCTCCTGAAAGGAGGATTGGGTAGATATGGTCAAGTTTTAGCTTTCCCTCTACCCCGCTGACCCTTGACATTCCAACAGATCACATATTTTGAAACACATTCTAAACACTTTGGCACATATTAGTTTATTTCTGCTTTCATTCTGAGACATCATGTAAAGTCTTGGAGCATAAATCTTCCCTGTGGAGTCCATGAGTAGTTAAATTGAGTCTCCACCTCAATAGTGGAGGTATTAAAATTTAGGGTTGAGATCCCAAGAGACCCATTCATCCACAACACCCTCCATGAGTCCCTTCATATTCTTGGTCCTATTTATATTATTTTTGACTTTTGGCAAAGGACTATGACTTTCCAAGGGTTGTGACAGTGGCCTCCTCATCTGACATTAGAGGGACACAGGGTTATATGACTCTGCTTTCATTAGTTAAAGATTTGCTATCTACTGGTATGGGGAACTTTTACTCTTACTCGTCATGTATGTGGGTTGCATCTTGGCCACGTTTGCTGTCCTGTGATAGGATTAGACCAGCAACCATTCAGTCTTCCCAGTCTACCCAGATGTGGCTGCTTCTCAATACACTATCTTTGTAGTTCTTTGTCCTTTGTTCTCTAACAGGACCATTGACATCAGGAGGGTGATCTCTTGACTTGCAAGTGAATTGCAAATGAAGCAGAGCCATGCATAGCCATAAGCCTCACTCTCTCCTCTGAAGTCATCAAAGTCCAGTGGTAAGACATAGGTCAGGATAACTGGCACAGGATGCAGTGGGAGACCTTGGCCTTTTTAAGCTAAGGTCTTCCCCCTGTCTCAGTTTGTCTGAGGAAACACCGATTCAATAGTTAAAGGCTAGGTAAGAATTGAGGTAAAAGATGGCTTACTTTGCTTTCACAGAAGAATCAGTCAGGAAGTAGATGATTCTCAGAAATTCTGTCCAGAACAGAAACAATTGCTGTTTATACTCATGCTGAGCCATCAAAACCAAAACAATGAGCAAGTGATGCTTGTACTGAGGCCTTTTATTGGCCAATCATGAGACAAAAGAGTTAATTGTCCCAATTTTTTTTCAAATGATAGAATAAATAAGCAGGGAAAGGAAAAAAATCTATCCCCCAAACTCCAAGATCCCTTACAATCAAAATTTATATTCTTTTGGATAGAGCACTCACATGTAAGGGCATGACTCCCTACATGGAGAGAGGAGGAGGAAGAAGAAGAAAAGGAGGAGGAGGAGAAGGAAGAATAGCAGCATTGCCCAACAGAAACTGGCCTGTTGGGTCTGCCAGGAGCCAGCTACTACTGCTCACAGATTGTTGTTCATCCTTTGTTCTCAAAGTGGACCAATGACATCAGGAAGGTGATATCTTGACTTAAAAGTGAATTGGGGGGGGGCCGCTAGGTGGTGCAGTGGATAAAGCACCGGCTCTGGATTCAGGACTACCTGAGTTCAAATCCGGCCTCAGACACTTGACACTGACTAGCTGTGTGACCCTGGGCAAGTCACTTAACCCCCATTGCCTGGCCAAAAAAAAAAAAAAGTGAATTGGATTTAAGTGAGGCAGAACTGATGCGCTGTCATAGACATTTAGGGACAAACACATACCAAAGTCTTTAAGGAGCTTACATTATAGTAGGGAGAAGAAACAACAACAACCACAACACCACAACACATGACTTAGTGATGGCAAAATAGAAGGAGTGATTCAGAAAAGAGCTAGTCTAGGATCACATCTTAATGTTACCTGTCTCAAAAAGGCTATTGAATCTCTTTCCAGCTAGACCTTATTTCTATTTACCTTCAAGCCCCAGTGGACTGCAATCCTATGTATGTTTTAATGTACATTTCAAATGTTTCTATGCTGCTGTCCTAATAAAAAAAAGTCATAAATATAATTTACATTTGGAATTCCATAAAATTTCAATATCCTTTTCAGAGTAGGATGAAATACTATGACGAGTTCTGAAAATCATTGATATAGTTGACATCATGTAGAAAGAAACCAGGTCTAATCAATTTTAACTATTCTTGTTTCATCTAGGTCATTCATTACTGCACCTCACAGTCTCCATCCTTCAGAGAGTTTTTTGTAATTGGGCCTTTTAAGAATCATGTAAATAGAAACTCTACTTACCAATTTTAATCCTCTGGGATCACTCAGGTTAGCTTTGTTCCTCTTTCTTCCTGATACTTTGCATTAATTTCATTTATATTTTGTATTTATTTACCACTGCACATGTCATTTTTCCTCTTGTAGAATGTGACCTCCTTAGGGACAGGGAATGTTTCAATTTTATCTTTATATGCCCTTGTATGCCTTGTATGCCTTGGTATGCCTTCCTTGGCACATTTGTTGTTGTTCAGTTGTTTTTCTTGCTAAGATACTAAAGTGATTTGCCACTTATTTTTCCAGCTCATTTTACAGATAAGGAAACTGAGGTAAACAGGGTTAAGCGACTTGCTTAGGGTCATACAGTTAGTAAGTGTCTCAGGACAGATTTGAACTCAAGAACTCATCTTCCTGATTCAGGCCTGTAACTCTATCAATTGTGCCACCTAGATGCCATATGTGCTTGGCACATAGTAGGTACTTTAAAAATGCTTTTTGAAATTGAATTTTGGATCAGGGGAAACAACAATTCATCATTAGCTGAGTAAAGTATAAGATATCACACCACTGGGAAATTCTATTAAAGTGTTATAGAACTATTTGCCCACAATCCATTACTGTTGCTTGGAAGTTCCTAGTGAAATCACACTATTCAATCCCATTCCCCACCAAAAAACCTTCTCATTCCACCATTTCTGTTACCTTATATATCTGGTACAAAATCAAGAATATTGATTGATGCTATCAGTGAAAAAGGAATCAAAGTCCCATAACTACAAGGTGCCTATGCCTCCAGACACAGATGTTTTATGAAACTCCAACTCATTAAAACCCCTAAAGTCTTCTATGGGACTTCTAGAGGCTCCTCAGATGGCTGGATATGGGGAAAAGTGTCCACTCTACCAGAATGTCAAAATTGGAAAGGACTTCAAAATCCTTTTTTTTTTTTTTTTTTGGTGAGGCAATTGGGGTTAAGTGACTTGCCCAGGGCTACACAGCTAGTAAGTGTCAAGTGTCTGAGGCTGGATTTGAACTCAGGTCCTCCTGACTCCAGGGCCGGTACTCTATCCACTGCACCATCTAGCTGCCCCCCAATTTTGGGGGGGTGGGTTTAGTTGGGCAATGAGGGTTAAGTGATTTGCCCAAGGTCACACAGCTAATAAGTGTCAAGTGTCTGAGGCCAGATTCCAGACTCCAGGGCCAGTGCTCTATCCACTGTGCCACCTAGCTGTCCCCCTTCAAAGGCCTTTTAGTTGAAATAATATCTAAATAAGCTTCCCCTTTTCCACATACCTTGATTGCCTTGAACATCTTGAATGCTAAATCTGAAAGAGAATGTCCCTCTAGAAAAAATGTCTGGCAGCACATATATCTGTTCAGCAAGTCTAGTCACCTGGCCAAAGATTTTCTTTTCTCAGGGTGTGTGGGGGTAAGACAGGAGAGAGAATGGTTTGGTCTGAGAGCTGCTAGCCCCTTCTGTCTTGATATGGATCCAGTTGCTGGTTACTTTCTCACAGGTGCTATGAACATTCACTAGTGGAGTGGGGAGAGCATGATGGTATTCATTTTTGGATTCAACTAATTACTGTCTATCTCCCTTTGCCTTCCAACAGGCCTGTGCTATAGAATGAATTTCTTTAAAACAGTCCACATCATTTAGCTTTCCATCACACCTCATCTTCAGCTGAAACAGGACCTCAAGACTTGAAGGGAAAGACTGCTTCCTCTTCTCTGCTTCATCCCAGTTCCTAACCCAAATGTAAGTTGGCAGTAGGTAATTTCCATTCTTGCTCCAAAATTCAAACTTCTCCATTTCCCTGTTTGGTTAAATGGAATTTCTATCTATAGCTTAATCAAATATTGTGAATATTTAATTTCATCTCATGGATTTTCACCCTTAATGGGGCTAAGCTCAGACCAAATCCATAAAGGGTAAGGGATATGAAACAGAATGTGTGCCACCTCCCTTCCAACAACATGATACAGTTCCAAAAGTTTATTCTGATTTTCCTTATCATGTCTACCCACAGGCTTCTCCACTTCTACTAGATGATGGGTAAATAAATCCTAATTGCTTGGGCAAACACCCAGGTGCTTCTACCAGGTTTCCAACTCATAGGTGTGTAAAGAAGGAAATCACAGTTTTCTTAACCTCTACCTTCCCTCTAGATCAGACAATTGTATCCCCTCATTAGATCCCAGCTTAGCTTTGTATCCTTCTCTAACTTCCCCCTGCTTAAACATGTCCAGAACATTTATTTTCTGTACTCCGCAATAGACATCCTTGGCAGTAATGAAGGTTAGGGCCCAGTTGCAGACATAGATGTTATTCTGCTGAAAAAAAGACAGAAAGATTTCTTTTTTTCCAGCAGCTAATATATCTCATTTCATAGTTACTCAATCTCAGTATTCTCAAAAGTTGCTGATGGATGAACTAGCCCAGAACAAATATGAAATTCTCTACTTGGCATTTAAATCTTCCTAAATTAAATGACAAGCTGGCCCTTTCCTATCTTTTCAATCTTTTTACACTTTATTATTTTCTTGATCTTCTTCCTGGCTTCCATCAAGACTCAGTTCAAACCCTGGTTTCTAGGAGAGGCCTTTCTTGCTCTCTTCTCTCCTACCACCTTACTCCCTGAGGGGGCCATCTCCAGTCATCCTGATAGATATCTTTACACTGAACCCAGAAGGCTACAGAAGAGAGTATGCAGCTGGCAACTTGGCACAGCCCTGCCTCACTTAAATCCAATTCACTGCAAGTCATGACATCACCTCCCTGAAGTCATGGTCCTCTTCTAGAATGAAGAACAAACAAGAACCATGCCTTCCATTCACATTGAATGGATCTTGTACTGTACTACATAGTTATTGGTGCATTGTCTCTCTCATTAGAATGTGAGTTCTTTAAGGGCAAAGACATGGTTTTATTCTTTTTTCTCTACCTAGCACTTAGCACAGTGCCTGGCATATAGCAAGTATTAAATAAATGCTTGGATGGCTAACAGATCTATCATAGATGGCAGGGTGATGCTCTTCTCCTAGATGGTAAGTGTTCCCTCCAAAATGCTTTAAAGCCTAAACACCCACCTGCTGATATTTGGAGCCAAAATATTTTGTCTAAGATTTGAGATTGTTCTTTCAAAATCCTGAGAGGATGAAGGGGAGTATCTCTATCTGTCCTTGGTTCCTTCAACGGGGCCCTGAGTGACTGAAATTGCTTCTCAATGGATTACCTTAGGTACTTAATGTTACCAAATGTTACAGCCAAGGATTCCATTTCTGCATTAATCAGGTCCAGTACAAGAAAATTTTGTCTTGAACCAATACAGTAGAGATATTGGACAGTAATCTTGTCAGCTCTGCTGAGTTCCTCCACACCAGTTAGTTTTGACTGCAACATACAGTGTGTGCATGGGAATATTATGAAATAAGACTGGAAAAGTAGGTCAAAGCCTCATCATGCAGTACATTAAATATCAGCCTGAAGAGTTTGCATTTGATAGTTTAGACTATATACATATATGTATGTATGTATGTATATGTAATAAAATAATGGGATTTGGCAGACGCCCAGGGATCCCACCTGAAGATTGATTTGAAATTGATTGAATTGAATGAGACTAAGAAACTGACTGAGAACCTACTTAAGAATGATTAAATAGAGACCACACCTGGCTGGCCCTGAATAGGATGTTGTTCTCAGAAGTTGTACCTACTTAAAGTTGATTAAATCCAGACCATGCCTGGCCAACCTTGAGTGGGGTGTTGTTCTCAGAGGCTGTGGATTATGCCATCAACAGGAGACCACTCTCAGCCAATCAGTTTGAAGGACCTCCCCTCTTGGGGAGAGAGACAGGAAGTAGGAAGTGGAGCCTAGCTTGCTGGGTTTTTCCTCTTTTCATTCAGCAACCAGCACGTGGTGGCAGATGGAGAAAAGGAGGGTCCCTCTTTTCATTCAGGGCTTTGGCTTGATGGGAGACAGAGAAAAGGTGGACAGAGGAAGAGGGGAAAGTAGATAGACTTTTCTGGCATTATGGGATACCATGTGTTGTCTTTACTCTTTAATAAATACTTAAAAGCCTAAACTCTTGCTAAAGCTTCTAATTTAAGGTGACCGCTCATTAGATGTTAGACATCACAGCTAGAATTTTAGACCTCACATATATGTAAATATATATGTATATGTATATATGTATACACACATTTGCACAAAGAGAGAGAGGGAGAGAAAGAGAAAGGGAAGGAGAGAGAGAGAATCAGATTCAAAGAAGACTTTTTATTGAGGAAATGTTCCTGGTCATGGCTCATGGTCAGAACTATGTTTTAGGAATAGCATTTTGGCATCTCTGCATTAGATTCATTGGTAAAGGGGGAGACTGGGATCAGACATATCAATAAAGAGACTTACAGTGAGCAGTGGTATAGAGCTGAATTAGGGTTTAACTGTAAAAGTAAAGAGAAGGGAATATGAAGATTCAAATAGCATAATCTGTTTAATTTCTCCTTCTACACTTGCTTTTTTAAGGTTATCTCTTCCTTGTTTTTTGCAAATTGGATATTTTACAATTTTACAAACATCAATCCATTTCTTTTTTTCTTTAGAATTTTTCCCCAATTACATGTAAAAACAATTTTAACATCCATTTTTAAAACTTTGTATTCCAAATTCTCTTCCTCCCTCTATACCACTTAAGAACTAAAGCAATTCAATGAAAGTTATACATGTGTAGGCATACAAAACATTTCCATATTAGTCAGGTTGTGAAAGAAAACAGACAAATACCAAGAAAAAGAAACCAAAAAATATGCTTCAATCTGTATTTGGATATAATCAGTTATTTCCCTAGAGATGGATAACATTTTTCATAAGTCCTTCAGAGTTGTCTTGAATCATTATGTTGCTGAAAATAGCTAAGTAATTCACAGCTGATCATCTTACAATATTGCTGTTACTTTGTATATGGTACATTTCACTTTGCATCAGTTCATGTAAGTCTTTCCAGGTTTTTCTGAGAGCATCCTGATCATCATTTCTTATAGTGTTCCATCATAACCTCATCCCACAATTTGTTCAGCCATTCCCCAATTGATGACCATCTACTCAATTTCAAATTCTTTGCACCAGTAAAGTGCTGCCATAAATATTTTTGTACATATAGGTCCTTTAGCTTTTTAAAAAATCTCTTTGTGAAAAGCAAACTAGCAGTGGTATTATTAGTTCAAAGAGTATGTATGATTTTATAGCCCTTTGGCCAAAGTTGCAAATTGTTCTACAGAATCTTTGAATCAGTTTACAACTCCACCAACAGTGCATTAATGTCTCATTTCCCTCATATCCCCTATATTTTTCATTTTCCTCTGCTGTCCTATCATCCAATCCAATAGGTATGAAGTAGTACCTCAGAATTGCCTTGACTTGCATCTCTAATCAATAGTGAGTAAGAGCATTTTTTTCATATGGCTATAGATAGCTTTGATTATTTCATCTGAAAATTCTTCATATCTTTTTATCATTTATCAATTAGGGAATGACTCTTATTCTAATAAATTTGACTCAGTTCTCCATGTGTTTGAAAAATGAGGCCTTTGTCAGAAAAACTTGCTTCAAAATTTTTTGTTACTATTGCTATTCCCTCCCCTTGACATTTACTCTATTTATCTACTATCACCCTGTCCCTCCTCAATTGTTTTGCTTCTGACTACCCTCTCCCCCAATCTGCCTTCCCTTCTATCACTGCCCTCCCTTTTTCCCTTCCTCCCTTACTTTCCTGCAGGGTAAGATAGATTACTACACCCAATTGAGTGTTTATGTTATTCCCTCTTTGAGCCAATTCTGATGAGAGTAAGGTTCATTCATTCAATCCCCAACACCTCCCCCATCTTCCTCTCCATTGTATAAGCTTTTTCTTGCTTCTTTTATGCGAGATACGTTACCGCATTCCACCTCTCCCTTTCCCTTTATCTCAATGCATTCCTCTCTCACTCCTTAATTTTATATTTTTAAAGATATCATCCATTCATATTCGACTCACACATGTGCCCTCTTACTATACTCCATTCAGCTGCCCTAATAATGATAAAGTTCTTATGAGTTACAAGTATCATCCTTCAGTGTAGGAATGTAAACAATTTAACCCTTTAATATCCCTTATGATTTCTTTCTCCTGTTTATCTTTTTATGCTTTTCTAGGGCTTTATATTTGAAAGTCAGATTTTCTATTCAGCTCAGCTCTTTTCATCAAGAATGTCTGAAAGTCCTCTCTTTCACTGATTTCCTATTTTTCCTCTTGAACAATTATACTGAGTTTTTCTGGGTAGGTGATTCTTAGTTGTAATCCCAGTTCCTTTACCCTCCAGAATATCATATTCCAAGTCCTCGGATCCTTTAATGTAGAGACTGCTAAATCTTGTGTTATCCTGACTATGGCTCCACAATACTTGAATTGTTGCTTTCTGGCTGCTTGTAAATATTTTCTCCTTGACCTGGGAGCTCTGGAATTTGGCTATGATATTTCTAGGAGCTTTCATTTTGGGATCTCTTTCAGGACATGATCAGTGGACTTTTTCAATTTCTTTTTTACCTTCTAGTTCTAGAACATAAAGGCAATTTTCCCTGACAATTTCTTGAAAGATGATGTCTATGCTCTTTTTTTGATTATGGCTTTCAGGTAGTCCAATAATTTTCAAATTCTCTCTCCTGGATCTCTTTTCCAAGTCAGTTGATTTCCCAATGACATATTTCACATTAACTTCTATTTTTTCATATTTTGGTTTTGCTTTATTGTTTTTGATTTCTCATAAAGTCATTAGCTTCCATTTGCTCAATCCTAATTTTTAAGGAGTTATTTTCTTCAGAGAGCTTTTGTGCCTCCTTTCCATTTGGGCAATTCAGCTTTTCAAGGAATTCTTTTCTTCATTGGCTTTTTGTACCTCTTTTACCATTTGGCCTAGTCTGTTTTTTTAAAGTGTTATTATCTTCAGTATTTTTGTTTTCTTGCATCACTCTCATTTCTCTTTCTATTTTTTCCTCTACCTCTCTTACTTTATTTTTGAAGTCCTTTTTGAGTGCTTCTATGGCTTGAAACCAATTCATATTTTTTTTCTTAGAAACTTTGGATGTAGGAGCTTTGACCTTGTTATTTTCTTCAAAAGGTATATTTTGATCTTTCTTGTCACCATAGAAACTTTCTAGGGTCAGCATTTTTTTCCTTTTTGCTCATTTTCCCAACCTATTTCTTGACTTTTAACTCTTTGTTAAAGTGGGGCACTGCTTCCAGGGTGGAGGGTGCATTATCCCAAGCTTCAGGGGGTTTGTGCAGTTGTTTTCAGAGATACTTCTAGGAATTGGTAAGTTTTTAGTTCTTCCAAGGTGGTATGGTTTAAAGAGAGGTATGTTTACTACTCTCTTGGCCTGTGTTCTGGTCTGCAAGCAACCATAGGCCTGTTTTTCTTCCTTCAAACTATATGGAGAGCCCTGATCTACTGTGGCCACAAGCTCCAGGGTACTTGTTCTCCAAACTGGTCTGGAACTGTCATTGAACTGTGATATGGATCCGAATATGGGCAAAACAATTCGGTCCTGCCTCAGTTCTGGCAAAGAAATCCCTGTAATCTCCTTCTGTCCAAGTGTTCAGCCCCCTTACCATCTCTGGCCTGAGTTCCAGAAGCAGTTACTGTTGCTGCTGATTCAAAGGCTCCCAAGGTTTGTTCTTGGTTTGCTGTGGCTGGGGACTATGCTGGGTTGCACTCCACTCTCACCCTGTTACAATAGCCCTTTCCTTCCAATCTTCTAAATTGTGTTTGCTGGAAAAATTTTTCACCCTGTCTTTTTGTGGGTTCTGCTGCTCCAGGGATTGTCTTATGACATTATTTGAAGGTATTTGGAGGGTCTTCAGGAGCACTTAGGCAAGTCACTGCCTTTCCTCCATCATCCAACCCATTTCTTTTATACTCTCAGTTTTGTTTGGATATACCTGGAGGCAGTGTATCAGGTCAGTTACTGTAGTCATACATTCATTCATTTGTTTGTTCATCAATGAACTAATCAGTTGATTGGTTTTTGCTTTGGTTGTAAGAATACATTTCTTATTTCTCCTTCTGGTAATTTGATTTTCTTCTCTCCCCTTTCTGATTAAATTTGGCAATATCTTAAATTTTTGATCATTCCACGCAACTTTTCATTTTATTTATCAATTCAGTTGTTTATTTTATACTTTACTGAAATGCTATTCCTTAATTTTTTTCTTCTTGTAATTTAATTATTATCTAATTTACCTTTGTCCTCAGTGTATTAATTTAATTTTCATTTTCCCCTCTCCTGTTAATACAAGCGTACATGAATATAAATTTGTCTCTAAGCACAGCTTTGACAGCATTCTACCATTTTTTATGTTGATAAATTAGCTCTCTCTTAAGCTCATAGTTGGCTTTGTTCTTTGCTCCCACAGATCATGCTCCTTGGAGCTACTTCTTACTTCAAGTGACAGACTCTCTGAATCTATGACTGTCTTGACTACATATCTCTAGTCCTTAAAATAAATCTCAGACTCTCTCCACCTGACCCATTAAGTGCTGTAAGTTCCTTCTGGGTGAGTAGCTATGATACTAGATATCATGGCTGATGGGGGGAGAAGAAGAAGAAATCCTTTCCTACCCTTCCCCTAAAAGCCATTCCCTCTCAAGGTCTAGATTATTCTATTACTTATTACTTCTTCTAGAACCAAGTCAAATTAACTGGCTTTCTCTTAAAGATCATTGCCAACTATCTCTCTTCCAGTGATGTTGCTCTATTCTGACAGAGAGAGAGAGGGGGGTATTCATAATACCTCTCATGAACTGAACTGGGGGAAGGGGAGAGAGGGGATCAAATGTCTCCCCTTACACTTATCATTTTGTTTAATTTATCATATTCTATTAGGAAGGAACTGAAATCTTATGCTATTGGTTTTCTATCTAATTGTTTTTATATTTTAATTTTCCCTTTATACATTTAATTGCTATGCTATAATAGACATAGATATTTAGTATTAATTTTTAATAATATCTTTCAGCACAATAGAATTCCTTCTTTGCCTTTATCAATGGCTTTCAATTAGAAACCAGCTTTGACTGATGTTGTGATGAATAGACCTAAATCACCTTACCTGCCGCCCTCCCCCAGGGTGGGGGGAAAACTAGCTAGGAATTACTTATAAATTAGGAGCTTCAGCAACAGTTTAGACTTTAAGCTTTTATTAAAGTATATAGAAGTTATAGAAAGAGCACATGTCTCTAAAAGAATAGAAAAACCTAGTTCAGATCTATGCAGAAGAGAGAGAGAGGAAAAAAAACAACCCTCCTTCACCTAGCAGCTCACGCTTCCAAAGAAAGAGAGACCCAGTCCCTTTAACCAGAAACCCTCTATGGAGCTGGAAGAGGTGTGGTCCCCCCACACACACAGCTCCAAGCTATTTGGCTGGTAGCATTCAAGTTCATTGATTGACATGACTTTAAGTGGTCTATGAACAGAGAAGCAACTTCTGGGATGCCAATTTGACCTTGGAAACCTCAGAAAGGTCAAATGCTTTCTTGGGAGGGGGCAGGGGCCCCTGGTTCTCACAATTCCCCCTGTGCTTCATGAAGAAACATAATTTCCTTGCATGAAGTGATAACATTACAGATATTTATGACTAAAAATGTAAAGGGAATGAAAACAGAAAAAATAAATTGAGCAACACATTGACAGAAGCTAAAGGGGGCACTCCCCTTTAGTAGGTGGACATTACAAACAAAGAAAAACTAAAGGGGACACTCCCTTTTAGCAAGTGGACATTATAAATAGTGTATGCAATGGAGAAAAGGAAAACAGCAAAATGTCCATTTCAGTCTTTGAAAGTCTTATCTCAGATGGTTCTTGGGATGTCCTCTGGGTATAGTTGTAGGGTGAAAGTCTTTCAGGTGTGGATGCTGATGATCAGCTAACAAGTCTCAGCTGTAGAATCTGGGTGTGGTTGTAAAGTCTCTCAGGTATTTCAGATACTGATAATCAGCTGGAAAGTTTCCTACAAAATTGATCTTAACACAACTTTAAATATATTTGCCAATAAGCAAATCAAACAATTAAAATTCTAAAAAACATGTCTAAGGAAATTCAGACTCTTTTAGAAATTTTACAATTATTGTCCAGTTGTTACACATGAAATATATAATAATAACAAAAATTGAAACATTCTCTAAAACTTAATATTACTACACTGTTTATCTATGACAACTATATATTTTCTGAGTCTAGCTAAAACATGAGAAATTATGGTTCATCTTATTATCTTAAGTATATGCATATCTTTCGGAATTAGATCATTTTCATGTAAAAATGTATTTTGGGTTGTGTTCTTTAATTCTATAACATCTTATTTTATAGGGGAGTTCAATCTATTTACATTCAATATACATTTATATACTTTCTCAAATTCAATTTAAAATTTTTGTTATTTTACTAATATTAGACTTTTTCTGACACTTTCAAACACGTATTATCCATACCACGAAAGAAAGTTACCTTATTTTGTTATTACTTCTATAACCTTTGTGAAAAATTGAATTCGCTCTCCTCACACCACAATTTCTACTGTAACATACATTTTTTTTCCTATGGCACAGCACAGTACCTGGCATGTAATTGATATTTATGATTATTGATTACTAATTAATCATTAGAATTTTCAGTTAAAGATTGACTTTTACCTTTCCACATACATTTCCTTGTACCCTTTCGTCCATCTTTAATCAAAATTCACAAATTCTATATATTCCTCCCTTTTGTTCCTCAAGCCCATTTGAGTCATATAAGACAAAATAAATACACCTTACAGTTGTTTTTAGTCACTTTATGGTGATCATAATCAGATTAGTTAATCAAGATTTATGATCTTTCTGATTTTGCAATTCTGTTGAAGATACTATAACACATAGACTTATAAGGAAATATTACAAACACTAGGTAGCACAGACTGCCTGCATTTCTAAACCAATTAACTGATATAAATAATGCTCATTTTTTTCTCTACCAGAAATGAGATCAATCCTTTTACTTTGAAAACCCTATGGCTGTTTTTCCTTGAGTAAAAACTGTGATTGACCAGAATTGTCTTTAACTTGAAATCTTTTAGGCAATTTTTAGTAGGATGCTTGATAAGTTGAACAGCACTGAATAAATAGACAATTTTGCTTCAGCGAGATAGAGAGAGATTTAATGGGCACTACTAGCCACATAGATTTGTGTGACATTTCTAGCACAGTGCAAAGATACAAATACATCAAAATGACTTCTACAACTAGTGAATGCAATTCACTATGCAACCATAAGGGTGTAAGACACAAATGTTTTGAAAAAGCAAGAGGGGGAGAGACAGACAGACAGAGAGACAAAGACAAAGACAGAGGTTCTCACAAAAGTGCCTTACTCCCACACCTGAGAAAGTGAAGAAACTCTTTGTTGTTTTCTATCTTGAGCTGCAAGAAAAGAACAGTAAAAATGTCAAGAAAGCCTTCTTGGAATATCTCTGTCTTTAAATCTTGACTATTACTTTTGTTCAGGAAAAGTTATAGGTTCCTCCTTTCTACAATAGGACTACCATCTTTATGAGTAGAGGCTGTCATACATTCAACATTTCAATCTCTAAGGGCCATTGGAATCATTGGAGTCTTGCCCTGTTAACAGAAGAAAACAGCATCTTCAATCTAGTGACATTATTTTGGAGGGCTTACCTTTTGTTATTGGAACTCAGTCATAGAGGGATGAACCATTTACATAGAATCATCATTCTAGATCAGGAGTTCTTAATTCAAGGTCTATAGACCCCCAATAGATCCATGGATAGGTTTCAGTGGGTGCTTGAATTTTGATGTAAAAAAGAAGTTACACCTTTATTTTCACTAACCTTTGGTTTCCTATGTATTCCTATATAATCCTATGTATGCCTTTTGCCTTATGCATTTACAGATAATATTCTGAGAAGGGATTCAGAGGGTTTCAGATTGCCAAAGGTCAATCATATAAAAAAGATTAATAATCTCCACCATGCCAGAGTATGCTTGTTACTGGGATAAACTCATCATACTGTAAGGTTCCATCAGTCTTGGTCCCCCACCTCATCACTACCCTCTGCCTCTCTGATAGGAGGGTGGAGCCATGAACTCCAAACTTCCATTTAAGAAGAGAGTTCAGACATCTTTTCATACAACCATGGACTAAATCAAAAGAGATTATATCTAAAGGGGAAATAAAGAGAATTATAATGTTTAACAAAAATGAGCTTCATAGTATAGAATAAAGAACATGAGACATAGGTAATGTTCCATGTGGAAATGAGGTGCTAGTGGACTATAAGCTTAATTTTACTTAAAAGCATGACATGATTGTTATTTTTATTTTTGTACTTCTTTCTTAAAGAGGACTATGAGATATTGTCATGACTTAAAATGAATTGGATTTAAGTAATGAAGTGATGTGCAAAGTTACCAGCCTCACTTTTTCCTCCAGAGCCATTTGGGTGCAGTGGCAAAAGGTCCAGTGCCACATCAGGGCAATTGGAGATGGCCCTGGATGTTTGAGGCAATTGTGTTAAGTGACTTCCCCAGGGTCATATAGCTAGTAAGTGTCAAGTATCTGAGGCTGGATTTGAACTCACATAGTCCTGACTCCAGGGCCAGTGCTCTATCCAGTGTGCCACTTAGCATGATGGAATAAAAGACAAAAAAACTAATATAATCTTAGGCTTACATTAATAGAATCATAGTGTCAAGCAAGAGAGGTGATGATCACACCACTCTGCCATACTCAGACCACATATAATCTCAAGAAATATAGGTGTTGACTATAAAGAATTCTTAGAGATTAAACACAAATCAAGAGTGGGACTGGCCCTTAGAAGACCATAGAATACCAAACCAAAGGGGATTCAATAAACGATCCCATAATCCACAAGGGCCCTTAGTATGCTCATCCAGGAAAAAAGTTATCAGGGTTATGAAGGAATATAATCACCAAAGTTGGACTGAGAACATGTAGGACAATGCCAATGATAATAAACTGAGGGTAAATTACTCCAGAACTGAGGGTAAATTACTACCATGAATTGAATGATATTTGAGCAGGATTGAGAGAGGAACAGGACATTTGAGCATCCTGCACTCTAGCCATCCTCCACTTCCTCCTCATTCCTTCCCACTGGAACCTGGGTTCTTCCTTTGGTAGCTGGGACTCTGATGAATGAGCTTTTAACCTTATCTTGTCTGGAACCAGGCACCACCATCACTTCCTAGACCTGCCCTTATATGTGTTATCTTTACCCATTAAAATGTAGGCTATATCTGGGGGCAGCTAGGTGGCGAAGTGGATAGAGCACCAGCCCTGGAGTCAGGAGTACCTGAGTTCAAATCCGGCCTCAGACAC
The DNA here is from genome assembly GCF_019393635.1 of Dromiciops gliroides. NCBI lineage: Eukaryota > Metazoa > Chordata > Mammalia > Microbiotheria > Microbiotheriidae > Dromiciops > Dromiciops gliroides. The sequence continues at coordinate 537,982,311 of NC_057863.1, forward strand.
TTAACACTTACTAGCTCTGTGACCCTGGGCAAGTCACTTAACCCCAATTGCCTCACTAAAAAAAAAAAATGTAGGCTACTTGAAAGCAGGAACTGTCTGGTCTGTATTTGTATCCTCAGTTCTTAGCACATTTCCTGACACATAGGGTTTAATAAATGCTTTATCATTCATTCCTTTATTCATCCAGGGGAGATTGGAGAAGAGTGGCACAGTGGATAAAGCCCTAAGCTGATAACCACGATGACTGAAGTTCAAATTCAGCCTCAGACACCTACTAGTTGTTTGATTCCTAGGCAAATCCTTTATCTCAGTATCCACATCTGTAAAATGGGTAAAATAATAGCACCTTACTCAAAGCGTTGTTCTAATGATCAAATGAGGCATGTGCAAAGCACTTAGCATGGTGCCTGGTGCACAGTAGGCACTTAATAAATGTTCCCTTCCCTTATAAAGTCCTGCCTGTACCTTTAGGAGAAGTTGGAATTTTAGTTGTTATACATTGCAGACTTGATCCTCATAAAACCTAGAAGGAGCTATTTTGTGGGCCCATAAAACATTTAGAAAAATCTCAACTTACTCTCCTGGACACAGTAGAGGAGGTTCAAAAGAGACATAGGTAGCCAAAGATATTTGCCTAGGACTCAGAAAAGACATTAAGCCCATAGACTTAGATGTAGGATCTCATCTACTGGAAAGGTAGCTGAAGACAATAGCCTCGTGATCCTGGGCAAGTCACTTGACCCCAATTGCCTTAAACATCCAGGGCCATCTCCAGTCATCCTGATCTATATCTGGCCACTGGACCCAGATGGCTCTGGAGGAGAGAGTGCGGTTGATGACCCTACATGGTCCCCCCTCACTCACATCCAATTCACTGTAAGTCATGACATCACCTCCCAGTGTCATGGTCCTCTTCGAGAAGGAAGGACAGACAGCTAAAGATATGAGAGTGAATAAGCTTGGAAGGATGGCAGTGCTCTTGACAGGTACATGAAAGTTTGGAATAGGGGTAGGTTTGGGGGAAAAGATAATGTGATAGGATCTGCAATATATATTACAACTTTTCCATTCCTGCTTATCCCATTATTCTGATTATGTCCTGTTCAAAAGGAAAAAAAGGAGGTCCAACTTTTACTCAGTGGTACCTGTCCTAAAACCAAAGTTCACCCTCCAAGGCTTGTAGCTACATCCATAAGGTGATCTAGGGCACAAGGAATAGGTATGCTGGAGGGAGGAGAGACAAGAAGACAGAATTTTTCCAACAGTACCTGTGCAACTCCTTTTAATTCTCTTTCTTGACTTTTTCCTCATTAATCACTGAGAAAAGCCCAAATGAAGAAGCTTCCTTTTCATAAACAAAAAAACCCTTCCTCCTTCCTGCTGGTAATGCCTAGCCTCCAGGCCAAAAGATGAATGTGAGTAATCCAAGTCTTAGCTGTGACTTAGTAAGAAGACAACATGTCTCTGGGTTTGCATCAAGTAGCTGAATGTCCTCTGCTTTTTTTTTTTTTTTTTGGCAAAAAGCTGGGTTTGGAGGCATTGGTGTTGTCCAAAGTACTGGTGGAATTAACCCCTTAAGCCCTCCCTGCTTTACCTGTGTAAGTATTATTTTGGCTCTCTTAGGTTTCTAAGGGCAGCAGTGGCTTTTTCTGATGCTAATAGTTTGAGCTTCCATTTCAGTGTAATCCCTGTTGTGAGTTGCCAGAGATTAATATCCCAATTCCATTTAATCAATTAACATCCATTAATTTTTACAAAAGGTTATTTAAAACTCCTGGGGGCACACCCTTTCCTATACTGAGACTGGGCCCAGACTTAAAGCAATTTCTGCCCACCCACCAAGTTCATGCTAATAACCTCAGGATGCAGCATAGCTACTGAATGAGTCCATATCTTAGCTATTGAGCTACCCCAAAAGGTCAGTTGATAAACATGTATTTATTGCCTACTGTTGCTGAGAATGTAAGTACAGGTAAAAATAAAGGCAGTCTATGCATTCAAGGAGCTTGCAATCAAACACAGGAAAATTATTATTTAGTTGTTTTAATCAAGTCTCTTTGGAGTTTTCTTGGCAAAGATACTGGAATGGCTTGCCATTTCCTTCTCTGGCTCATCTTACAAATGAGGAAACTGAGGCAAAGAGAGTTAAGTGACTTGGCCAGGGTCACACAGATAGTAAGTGCCTAAGGCCACATTTGAACTCATGAAATGCAGGAAAGACAATATGCTAGAAGAAAGATGAAAAGCAGGAGGAGGGTAAGGAAGAAGGTACCTGACATTGGAGCATGATTGTTGTTATTGTTCAGTCATGTCTGACTCTTCTTAACCAGGTGGATCCCTCTAATGTGAAGGGCTCACCTTCTGATGTCATTATCTTTTAGCATTTTAATACTGGAGTGGTTTGCCATTCCCATCTCCAATGGATCACCTTTTTTCAGAACTCTCCACTATGATCTGTCCATCTTGGGTAACACTGGATGGCATAACTCAGTTTCATCAAGCTACTCAATATCTTCCACTATGATAAGGCAGTGATGGGGTAGAGGTGGGGGGATGATAGAGAGGTCCAAAGAAATCCAAAAGCAGTATAGTTGGTGGCAAATGTGGCAAAACAATTTGGTGAGTCCCTTCTTTAAATAGAGACCCTAGTGCCCATAACAACAGCTAGGTAAAGCCATGGATAGATTGCAGGGCCTGGAATCAAGAAAACCTGAGTTCAAATCCCACCACAGACACATACTAGCTGTGTGGCTCTGGGCAAGTCACTTAACCCTGTTTGCCTCAGTTTCCTCATCTATAAAATGAGCTGTAACAGGATAATGAGATTTCATAATGATGAGTTTCCTGGGGAAGGAAGGTATGATGGAGAGCTCCCAAGTAGTGGAGCTGGTGGAAAATGTGGTCCCTCCTAGATCCTCAGGGGCCTGGATAATGGACTGACTAGTTTTAACCCCCAGTATGGACTCCCAGACCTCCTGCTGGCTTGTTTGTTTGACCTTTTGAAACTCATAAGGTCATGAGCATCTCCAATCTCTTTCATATAAACTAGGAATGACACCCATATGTTGTGGGAATGTATTGAGACCCCAAGAAACCTAAAGATTCCAACCTGGCCCTCACCCCTAGGAATCCTGAAAACTTCACCAAGGGAAAAGCACCTCAGGAATAAGGTGTAGCCAAGCATGTCCCTGGTATACTGATAAGCAACATCAAGGTCTGCAAGATGATATGCAGGATGTGAATGCATATCCTACTGATACCCCATTATTCAAAGATCCCCTCACAGTTATATTGATTGCCCTTCCCTCCACTTTGTTTTGTAAAGATACAAAAGACCAGGTCTTCTCTTACTCCTAGTGATCTGTCCTCTGGCCATATGTTCCTCTCTCCTAATAAATCTCTTTTTATTTTACAACATTCATGATAAGCCTATAATTCTTTGGGTGAGCTAGCCCCCTCAATCCATGTCACAAGTCCCCCAAATAAACATATTCTTAGACCACTTGAGAAGGTTAAGAGTTACAGTCTCTCTCACTGGAACACAACCAGTCAGAAAGGAGTCACATCCAAACAAAGGGATGGGTCTGTGCTAATAACTTTTGAATGTACCCCAATACTGGCTCTATACTCTGTTAAAGACGCTCTTCTTTGTGACATGATTAGTAGACCAGAAAACAGTTAAGGATGCCTGGTTTTGTTCCAAATCTCTCTAAGGAATTTCTATTACATGTGATAACTACAAATTTACTAAGAACTGACTGATTCCCCACCCAGTCCCCCTACCCAGGCAGGTGAATTGCCTGAGGCTGACTGGTCTTTGTCTATTCCAGACTCCTGAGACTTTCCCCCAAGCAGAATAATCCCCCACCTCCTTATTCCCTGGACTTTATATTATTATGTAAAAAGATCCACCTACATTAAGTAGTTTCTATTTTGAGTTAAGTAGCATTTATAATTAACTCAGGAGCAGTTCTATGGCTTCTTTTGTTAAAGATTCATTTACATTAAGTAGTTAGTACTGCCTCTGGAGCAGTCTTTTCCCTTTTGTTCTGTTAGCCCATAAAAACCCTGACCTCAGTTCCCATTTTGGGGTATTCCTAGCTTCTTGCTTTGCAATGCCAGGAGCTATAGTTTCTCTGCCCTGATTAAAGACCTTATTTTCTCCTATGTTGATCATGTCCTTAATTTCCAGGTTAACACATGTCATCATGCATCTCAGAAACAGGTTTCCCCACACCTTCCAGGAAAGGATTATATCAGATGTGAGGGCCAAAATTTGATATATGGAGCATTATTTGGGTGACTCGCCTTAATACTGAGGTCCTGGAAATATGAGGGACCTTTTAGGTTCACCCTCCCCTCTGAACTGCCCTTGTTAGATTTTTCTCCCAGGCCAATAAGAAAGGATCCTTTAAGCTTTAATTCTCAAAAGGATCAGATTTTATTGCTTGGGAATTAATTAAACAACAAACATAAAACTAATAAAAATCAAAGATAATGAAATAGGAAAATAGAAATACAGATAAATACTCTTAACTCTAAACTTAATAACCTATTCAATCCTCAGACCATTTCCAATTAACCTAGTTCAAAAGAATTTAGGGTTTTCCATAATTAACTCACCAACACCTGGCCAAGGAAAACAGCCTCCCAAGACAGAGTGAACATGCACCACCACCGCAAGGGAAAAAGAAGAAGAAAGCGCCAGACCACTAGTGTTCAGGAAGAACCCTCTGCCTCCCTTCAAGGAACATTCAATTTTTCCTCCCCCCAAAGGGGAAGTCCTTCAAAAACTGCCTATGGAGAGTTCTCCTTCTGACTTCAGTAGCATACGTAACCTCAGAGTGGGCCAGGTGTGGCCCCTCCCAAATGTGTTAGCTAAAAATTGCAGTATTAACCTTTACCACAAATAATTTTTACCACACAGGCAAGCATGCTGATGCCTATTCACCAGCCTCCTCCCCCTACTTTTACATTGATACTAGCACTAAGGGGAGACTAGATTGATGTTTTCAAATATTTGAAGGGCTATTATGTAGAAGAGGGAGTAGCTTTATTCTATGTGGTTGAACAGTGATGTTTCTATAGTCTATTCTCATATCAATATGTACTTCTTTTATAAATTCTAATGTGCATTCTGGTTCCATGTGTGTGCTTCATCATTCCTACTAGATCATAAACTCCTTGAGAGTAGGGACTGTCTTATTTATCTTTTCATCTCTTCAAGAGCCCAGCACTGTGTATTTGCACACAGTAGTTATTTAATCTAGACTGAAGGACTAAATGAATGGATGAATGAATGGGTGACTCTCCTGGGCAGAAGTTAGAGGGAAACAAGGTTTCAGCTGAGCACAAGGATGTTTCTAGCTAAAGATGTCCCACTATGAAACAGGGTGGCTCATGAAATAATGAGTTCCCCAAAGTAGAGGTATTTAAGTGGAAGCTACAGGATAATTCATCAAGATACAGAAAGATGGATGTTTCTACCGTATCAGGAAATGGACTCATTAGCCTCTGAAATCTTTTCCAATGTGAAGATTTCTGTAAATAATCATGCTCTTTCCCAACCTCAATTCCCCCTACAGTGGCACTGTGAGTATTGTATATTTTTTTTCCCCACTAATCTCCTTCATTTTCTTAGGATTGAAAATACTAGATGGTACTTACTCTTTATACCTCTCAAAGCACTTTACATGTGTTGTTAGATCATACATGAATTAATGAATATAGCATTTCATAAAGCACTTACTATGTTATATTTAAGTCTAATGACAATCTGGTGAGATAAATATTGCAGGTAATGTTATCCCCATTTTATAGATGAGGAAATGGAGATGCAGAAAGAGAGTAAGCAGCTTGCTCATGGTCACAGAGTATGATACTCAGATTTGAGTGCTCTCACTTGGAGAGGTTTTGTTGATGCCAGCACTCTCTCTACTCTGCTACATTAATCTGATGTCACAGGATTGTTAAATCCCATGAATAATAAATTTGAATGTGCTACTTCACATGTTGACCATTGGTGCTGGGACACAGAAGAAGTTGGTATAAATTTTAAAATACATTGCTTGAATGCAGCCAAAATTAGAAGGGAAGCAGAAAGCTAGGAAACAATTTTTACAGCCAGTATTTCTGCTAATGACATCATTTCTAAAATAGATAGGGAACTAAATAAAATTTATAAGAATGCAAGTCATTCCCCAATTGAGAAATGGTCAAAGAATATGAACAGGCAGCTTTCAGATGAAGAAATCAAAGCTACCTATTGCCATATGAAAAAAAAAACTCTAAATCACTACTATTATGAGAAATGCAAATTAAAACAACTCTGAGGTACCACCTGACACCTATCAGATCGGCTAATAAGACAAAAAAGGAAAATAATTAATGTTGGAGAAGCTGTGGAAAAATTGGAACACTGATGCATTGTTGGTGGAGCTGTGAATTGATCCCATCTTTCTGGAGAGCAATTTGGAACTATGCCCAAAGGGCTACAAAGCTGTGCATACCCTTAGACCCAACAATACTACTATTAGGTCTTTTTCCCAAAGAGATCATAAAAAAGGGAAAGGACTCAGATGTACAAAAATATTTATAGCTGCTTTTTTTGTGGTGACAAGGAATTAGAAATTGCGGGGTTGCCCTTCAGTTGGGGAATGGCTGAACAAGTTGTAGTATATGAATGTAATTGAATACTATTGTGCTGTAAGAAATGATAAGCAGGTGGATTTCAGAGAAACCTGGAAGGACTTACATGAACTGATGGTGAGTGAGATGAGCAGAACCAGGAGAACATTGTACACAGTATCAACAAAAATGTGTGATGATGAACTGTGATAGATTTGACTCTTCTTGGCAATACAGTGGTCTGAGATAATTCTAAAAGATTCATGATCGAAAATATTCCCTAAATCCAGAAAAAAGAACTGCGGAAACTAGATGCAGATTAAATCATACTGTTTCAACTTTTTTTGTTTTTGTTTTTTGAGGTTTTTCCCTTTTCTTTTGATTCTTCTTTCACAGCATGACTAATGCAGAAATATGTTTAATGTGATTGTACATATATAACCCATATCAGATTGTTTGCTGTTTTGGGGAGGGGGGAGGGTAGGAAGGAAGGGAGAAAAATTTTGAACTAGAAATCTTATAAAAACAAATGTTGAAAACTATATCTACATGTAATTATAAAATAATAAAATACTTTTATGATAAAAAATTGATTGCTTGATTATATATGGGAGAGGAATTGTCTTAGCTAAAAACGATAGAAGGAAATTAGAGGCCCTCCTTGAGCATGAAAAAAGTTCTTAGATGCATTCCCAAGCAACGGGGGAAGTGAGTGACATATTTGTATGCCCAAATAACGTCAAATGATGCTCTTAAAAGTTGTCAGTACCCATATCTGTCAAGTTACTCCTCCCCAGGCATTCCTGCCTTCCATTGACTGCAGCATCCCATTTGCCCCTGGAGAAGAAAGGGCTTTTTAATAATGGAAAGGATTTAAATTATTTTAGTCCCAAGCATGATCAAATAACAACAGCCTTTTCTTGAAAATTTTAACTCCTCCTCCCCCCTTAAAGTTTAATCAAAAAAACATCCCTCCTCACTCATGCACAGAAGGATACCACAAAATGAATCTGGGCCTCTCCCTGAATCTTATTAATCACTCCTGAATGGCCGGAGAACTTGTTTAATGTCACTGCCTAATCATGTTATTAAATGTCATTGCTCCTGGTTGAGAAGATTTATCTGAGAGTTTATCTCTGACATCTTCACCCACTTGAAGACCTGGAACCAATCCAGAGTCTGAATCTCTTTCAAAGTAGAAGGAGACTCCTCTTGCTCACCTTCATTCCCAAGAAAGATCTTAGAAGCTCCCAAACTGGAGATAATTTAGATCAATGTACTTCCATAAGGTATCTTACCAAAAGATGATTTTTTCTTGGTTGTAGCTACTCATGAGGAATTATCTACTAAGATGTGGAAGGGCTGCAGCCTTCTTGGGTAGGAGGATTATCCAAACCCATGAAATAATCAATTGTTCAAAGTTAAGAGAGTTTCAATTCTGAAACTGACCAGCTGTCTTGCCTGAGATATGTCATTTAACCACTATAACCATAGTTTCCTCATTTGTAAAATGAGACCTAATACTCATTTCCCTACCTTTTTAAAAGACTTGTTATGGGAAAGCAGCATTTCTCAGAGCTTCGAACAGTGCCTGTCACATAGTAGGTACTTAACAAATATTCATTGAGTGATTGGTTGAAAGCACACTAAAAAACAACCTTTTAAAGTGCAATAGAAATATGAATTATCATCTTCCAACTATTATGGCATAGTCAAGGACTTCTACAATTGAAAATTTCCCAGTTCCTGTATTATAATTGTTTCTTTTCTCTTCCTTTGACTTAAGATGGGCTGGAAGTGGTTTTTGGAAATTAGGTAATTTTTGAGCGATCATTTTCACAAATTAATTGAGTGATGAACCTGAAGTCAGCAAAACCTGGGTTTGAATTCAGCCTTAGACATTTATTGGCATGCGACCCTTTAAAGTTACTTACCCTGTATTTGCCTCAATTTGCTCATCTGTAAAATGTGGATCATAATAGAACAATCCTCCTAGGCTTGTTCTAAGGATCAAATGGCATAATAATTGTAAAGCACACAGTAGGTACTATATAAATGTTAGCTATTGTTATCATTATTATAACTCCCCCACTAAGACAAGGCACTGGTGAAACAGTAGAAAGAGTATTGTCTCTGGAGTCAGAAAGCTTTAATTAAAACTTTATCTCTGAGTAGAATAGAAAGACCAATTAGTAGTATATTGCAACAGTCAATATTCTAGGAAAGATAGGATGAAAGTCTGAAGTAGGGTGGTGGCCATCTAGGTAGAGAGAAAGGGATGGATGCAGGAAGTGCTATGGAGATAGAATTGAGAAGAACTCACAATTGACCAATCGATGGAAAGATGAGGGAAAGTGAGGTGTCCATAATAATTTCAAAGTTATGAACTTGGATGCCTGGAATATCTGTCACCTTCTAGTTTTCCAACCTGTGTGACTATGGACTGAGAAAGAGAATTCACTTCAAAGGTTTCCATTTACTGTGTTGTTATTCTATAAATTTGTTCACTTTGCATCAACTCACACAAGTCTTCCTTTTTTTTTTTTTTTTTTTTGCAGGCAATGGGGGTTAAGTGACTTGCCCAGGGTCACACAGCTAGTAAGTGTCAAGTGTCTGAGGCCGGATTTGAACTCAGGTACTCCTGAATTCAGGGCCGGTGCTTTAACCACTGCGCCATCTAGCTGCCCCTTCTTCCTTTTCAATAAGAACAATTTCCGTGTTTTTCCATAGAATGCACTGTGTGAAAGTGAATATAGAGTTGTCTTGATGTTTTATGTGGGAAGAAGGAGATTCTCTGTGTATATACATGGGCAAAACAACATCAAGGTTATAACGATGTTGAATATTAGAGTAGAAAAATACAAAGATAATCCATTCTAACTTGCGTGGCCTCAGGCCTCAGATTCTTCATCTGTAGAATGTGGCTGACATCAAATTATCTAGTGAACACTCACTCCTGTTGTTTGATTCAAGTGAAAAAGAATTGTACATCAGCTGCTTTATCAGCTCTTAGAACTATCCATTTTATGGATGAGGAAATTTGGGCCAAGGCAAACTTGCCAAAAGTCACTACAGTTGTTTGTTTAGTGGCAGATCTAGGATCAGGATGAGGTCTTCTTACTCCCAATCTAACATCCCTTCTAGATTCTCCTTTTGTGAGTGAGTTATATATGTGGTGTGTGTGTGTGGGGGGGGGGGGATTGTAAGTATCTGATATACAGAAATCTTGCCTGTCAGAGAGTGTTTGCAAAGGATTAAAGGTTGCTTAACATTCAGCACAGGACAAACTAGTAAAAAGTAAAAGGATGGTTTTAGTAGGGAATAATTGTTTTCAATACACCATAATTACAAGTGATTGTAAAACCTGCCCTCATAAACTAATTTACTTTTTGAGTTGGTTTTTTAATGTGTTTTTTAACAAACAGATAATAAAGGAAAAGAATTTTTCTGTCGCCTTGTATTACTGAAGAATCTGGCATTATAGTGACCCCTGGTGTCTATCCAGAGCAAAGGCCCCCAACAACATAGCTGGCTCAGAGAAGTAGGCTTTCCTCACTCTCTCTGTTCCTGACTCTCTCAAACCCACCTTGTTGCTGTTACATTTTTAACTGGAAATGAATCATAGAACCATGTTCCAAGGCATAGAAAGGGCTTTTTGAGGTCAATATGCCTATCTCCCTGCCTCAGTACAGAAAAGTAAACTCCACAGTACATTTCGGTAGATTGACTTAGGATTTCTTGCCCTTGTTATAGCCCATTATATCCTATTGTCTCTATAAATAGCCTTTTTAATTTATTCTCCATGTACTCAAAAACTTTTATTGTCATTCCCATCCTTCCTTCATTTCGTATTCCTTTATTCATAGTACAAAAACTTCTTCACCCATTGGTGAAAGATGGTAAGAAAGCACCTTGTTTTCCTCAATGAATTCTAGACACCACATCCAGATGAATGAATTCCCCAAATATTGAAAGAACTTGTAGATGATTATTGAGCTACTAGTTACATGATTTCTGAAAATGCTTGAGAGTGGGGAGGGTGTAGTGTAACTGCAGATTGCAAAAATGATACCAGATTCCAAAAAGAAGGCTGATTCTGAAAACATAGTCTAGGGAGCTAAGCAAAAATCTTAGACTACCTAACTGGATGATTTGTGAGTACTTTGGAAAGCAGTACTTTGGAAAACAGCTATCATGGCTTAATCAAAAACAGCTGATACTGGACTAAACTCATCTCCTTTCTTGGTACATTTTTTTGGATTTATATATTAGGGGCATGTCTTATGTATATGATATGTCTAAATTACTGCAAGCAATTTAACAGTCTCACATAATATATTTGGGCAAAAGATGGAAAGATGTAGGCTGGAAAATAATACTGTCAGTCAGATTTGAAACTAGTTAAATGATTATATCCAGAAAGTGGTAATTAATGCATTTGGAGGGATATCTTTAATGTCATTTAATGTCAAGGATCTTCCTTGGTCTTATTCTTTTTAGCATTTTAATCGATAATTTGAAGGTAGAGATGGCATGCTTTTCAATTTACAATATGTAAATGAATAAATAAACAAACGAATGGGTAGATGAACAAATAAATAGATAACAGATAAATGAAGGAAGGAATGAAGCTTGGAAGGAGAGCTAATATGGGTGACAAATGATGAACTAATGATGGGTAACAAAATCAGCCTTTAAAATGATTTTAATGGGCTAGCAAAATGGACCAAATCTAATAAGCTGAAATTTAATGGATATCAGTGTAAACTCCTACATGGGTTCAAAAAGTCATTTCCATAAGTACAGGATCATGGAAGCACAGCTAAAAAATAATTTATATGAAAAAGAACTGAGAATTTTAGTCAATGGTAAGTTCAATATCAGTCAATAACGTAAGAATCCAAATAAGTCATTATGGAAAGCATAATGAGACTCAAAATTATGTCATATGGAGGAAATAGGAATATTTAGCCTAGAGAAGAGACTGCCTAGTGGAGAACATGATAGCTTTCTTGAAGAATGTGAAAATCTGTCATGTGGAAGAAGGGTTAAATTTTTTCTGCAATGACCCAGAGGGTAGAAATGGGTAGAAATTAAGGAAAGACAGATTTAGCCTTTATATATATATATATATATATATATATATATATATATATATATATATATATACACCATTCCTAACAATTACAACTATGCAAAAATGTAATTGGCTGCCTAAGGAAGTAATAAGTTCTTCCATCTGTGCTTCTTAAGTACAGACTGATTGACCGATCCAGAGGGGATATTTCTAGGGGATATTTCAGGAGACTGAAAGAGATGACATCTAGGGTCCTTCCTGTTCTATCCTATTGTCTATCTGAATTCCTCCCTAAAAGAGTTCTTCATACCTTGATTAAGTTATAGACAAATAGAACATGATTAAGTTGCTTTCCTCCTCTTTCCCTCCAATTTACTTTTCCTTATCTTGGGCAATTAATCCAAATTCCTTTAGCCTCACTTCTGAACTCCTTGCCCAATCCTTAAATTGCTCTGTCCAATATCTTTTCCAAGATCTTCAAATAAGGTCACTGGCTACTAAAACCAATTTTAGGTATAGATGTTCAGCCTCCTGATGTACTTGGAAGAGCACCAGGAAGATCATATCACTACTCTACATGACTCCTCTTGGGATCATATATTTAGAGCTCATCTACTTATAGATCATCTACTCCAATCTCCTTATTTTACAGATCAGGAAACTAGGGTTTAGAATGGTTAAATGACCTACCCACAGTCATACAGATAGAGAAGAGACAGGTGGGATTTGAACCCTCATTTTTTCACTGAAAATTCAATGTTCTGTCCCATAGTATCATATTGCTTTGTTCACAATCCTATCATTAGTTACACTTCTTTGTGTTATATTAGTTACATTTCCTTGTTAAAACTGAATGTTCTCCTGAAAAGATTAATGTACAAAGTCCCCAACACCAAAGAAAGAATGAGTTGATCAGATAGATTTCTTCCTACTGATATGAGATGAGGGGAGAGGAAAAGAATAAGAATGGAACGGCATAAAAAGAACTAAGTTATTAGCACTGTAATTAAAGAAGCCCCTTAGAGATAGAATCAGTTGAAATACAATGTAAGCAATGGCACAGTGGTCTCAGAGATAGGGAGCTGATAGCAGTTGGGATATGTAAGCAGGAAGAGAGGTGACAGTTTCCAGTGGATAATTAAATGGGCTACAAATTTGTTGACTTTAGGTAGATTGTTGTTTGTGGAACCAGGTGTGCTAGGAAGCTTGGGAGACTGTCCTAAACTTAGTTATCCTGATGGTGCAAATAGTTGACTTGGAGAAAGCAAACAGGTTATAATAGAATAACTTTATTTGGTATATAAGGGTGATGTGGGCTGGAAATTTGGGGTCAAATTAATTGTGAGTTGTCCCAAAAGAATTACAAGACTCAGTGACTCAGTTCCCCAAGTTTTATTGTGATACTGTGGGTGACCACAGGGAGAGAACCAGAATATTGGAAAGGTCTCTCTCAAATAAGGAAAGGAAAGACAGTTATATTTATAGTATGGATAAATTGATTATCAGTCTCATTATAATAATCTCCACCTTGGGGAGGTACAAGGGAGGGCCTATCCTCATTATAATATTCTCTACCTAGGGGTGTTTCAGGGGAGGGCTTATCCTAATTTGGAGTTCCTGGGGTCCAAAGCCAACCCCCAAGGTGGGTGTGTTTTGAGGGTTTACATGGATAAGGTGAATGTGGGGACAAATTTGGCCTTTTCTGCACATGTCTCTTTCTGATTCCCCTGGCTAGTTTCAAAATATAATCATTTTCATTAGAATTTCTATAGGTTGTCTTTTTCCTTTATTGTTATTTTGACCTGACCCGTTCTGGTCTGTTATGGATGTTGATCCTATGGGTACGAGAACCGAACATAAGTTATCCATTAACTGGGATCTGACTCCCTTTTAGAGCTACTATCTGTATTAGAGCTTGGGTCTTAGGTTTTTCTATTAACCCTTTTTTTACCTCCTACATCAAGGGTATAGATGTTGAATACAGAGCAAGGATACATGTTGATAGTTTTGTTTCTGGTTCTGATTCTGGTTCAATTGACTCCCCAAATCTCTTCTTGTTGCTGTTTCCCCTATGGAGAGGACGTTCAGATCAATGGCTAGTGGTCAACACGGTATGGAAGAATCATCAAGTCTGAGGAGGTACCAAGCCCTCCGGGCTAAGTGATTTTATATGTCTGCAGGAGGGAGGAGGTACCCAATGCCATATGACCAGTAAAAAGCTTTCAGTTATACATTAAACAAAGAAACCTTTATGCTCTAGCTGCCTACAACAGAAGAAGGACACAGTCTATCAGCATCCCTTGACTCCTGGTGGTTTGTAATCCTTATCTGCTCTATAGGATAAGACTTCTCTGTAATGCTATCCCCACCACAGCCTAGGAACTTCCCCTTTGAAATCCTGGCTGCCTCCTTGGACTTTCTTACTTCCTAGGGATGTATAATAGACTTTGCTATAATCTTATCCCATAGGGTTTAATCTAACTAAGGCTCCAGGGCTGAGGAAGGATATTGCTGCATTGTCTGTGTTTTCTGAGAGGTTTCCCAGACATGGGAGATGTTCTTTTGTATCTTCCCTGGTGTGACACCCATGAGGGAGGCTTTAAGGAAAGTAACATTGCACCAACTTTCCTGGGTATCCTGTGTATTGGGATAGTACTTGGTAAAATCTCCCTTCTTCCTCTTCCCCCATACAGTTTCCCAATGATCAACTCCCACTCCAAGGAAGGCTGAGTCCCAGATCAGGGGATCAGGAAATTCAGATAAAGCCCAAGCTGTATTTACAGTAAAACATTGTTCTCAGATTCTACAGGGCAAGACTTGAGAGTCCTACAAGTGATATGAGTCACTTTTAGGTGACTAACAGGGAAGAATAAAATAATGGGGATTCTGAAAGAGGAGAAAACACAGAAAGGAGGAGAGATAACAGTGAAAACAAATGCAGGCTTCTTTTCAAGAAAATTCATCACTACTTTGATAAGCACAATTTACTGAGAACTGACTGATCCCCAACTACTCCCCATTCCCAAGCCAATGAATTGCTTGGGGCTAACCAATCTTTGTCAAGTCCACTCTTATCTTATGGATCTCCCCCAAACAAACTATCTCCTCCCAAAGATTCCCCACCTTACTAGGACTTTGTGTTATTGTGTAAAAGGATCCATTTACATTAAATAGTTTCTATTTAGAGTTAAGTATCTTGCATACTTAACTAAAGGGTAGTCTTATAGCTCCCTTTGTTAAAAGTTCATTTACATTAAATACCCTTTGTTCTGTTACCCCTTATAAACCCAGTCCTCAATTCTCCATCTTTGGGTATTCCTAGCATCTTCCTTTGCAATACCTCAATCTATAGTTCCTCTACCCAGATTAAAGACCTTATTTCTCCTATATCAATTGTTTTATTTATTTACAGGTTAACAACTTGAACACAAACCCACTTTTCCCTCCACATAAAGGGTCCTTGGGAATACCATTTCCTACTTCTTGATTCTGTTTTATTTGCCAGAGAAACTAGAGCAAATGGAACTCTGGGCCACAAGTCTATGGATTTGGGAGGAAAGGAGAGAGTTAGGAGGCCTGGAGCCTGTTGACAAAATGTAGCATAGGAAGAGGGTCTGACCCAGGGGAAGGGAAGTACCAAATCTGGATTTCCAGATCCCTGGAAAGAGAATAAAGGAAAAGGGAGATCAAGGGTGAGTCCTAGCTCAGGCAACAACTGTTCCATTTGACTTAACATTAGAATCCTCTACCTATAAGTCCCCAACCCAAAATATTATTATTAAAACAGATTTACAGTACCTTCTAAGTTCACATTAAGTGGTCTTAATAGAAAGGGCACTGCTTTTTTTTCTCTGGTTAGATAGCAAAACAAAGGTCAAGGGATTAGATTGTGGACTCCTCAAGGACAGGGAACTTTGCCTTTCTTTGTATCCTCAGCAATTAGCACAGTGACTGGCATGTAGTGGGCTCTTAATAGATGCTCACTGATGGACTAATTGACTGTTGTAGGCATAATAAAGGCAGCAATATAGAATTAAGGTGGGGCCAATAGCCTAGCTATCTTCCCCTCTTCCTTTTTTTCTTACCCCTAAATTTATCTGCATGCCAAAGAGAGTTGGGGGGGGGGGGATCCTGAATTAATGAGTTTGGGGAATGCAGAATGATAATCAGGGATTTAGCTTGAGTGAAAAGGAATTGTCTAACTCCAAATTAGATAAGTGATTGGACCTAGAAACTCCAGGTCAGCAAAATGAGAATAGGAATCAAAAGAATAAATGTAATGCTTTCCCCGGGACTTCTGGTAGATTATCTTTGGCCAAGTATGGTGACTCATAACCTTCAGCCATTAAGGAAACAAGCATTTTATTAAGTGTCCACTTTGTGCCCTACACTGAGCTTGACAAATATTACCTGATGTGATTCTCACAACAACCCTGGAAAGGTACGTGTTATTATTATTTCTTCAGTTGAGGAAATTCAGACAGACAGAGATTATATGACTTGCCCAGGGTCACTTAGCCAGGAAGTATCTGAGGCCACATCTGAACTCAAGTCTTCCTGATACCAGACCTGACTCTAACCACTTGGAAACCTAGACAGTTGATACTTATTCACAGACTAGAGGAAAAGTCTCAGGGAATGCATGTCCCTCACTCAGCACTTAGCAGTGATGACACACTACCTATCAGAGAGCAAAACCTTGGCTTATAGCAAAGAGCAGAATGATGACATCACCAGACATCAACAGCTTTGCAGCATTAAATGTATGGTTCCCTGACTGTGCATGAGTCTGTCTCCATGTGTGGCCTCCATGGCTTCCTTCTGTACCATAGCTATATGTGTAGCTGGTGTGTTTGTCCCTTTCCTTTCCTTGGCTACATGTGTTCTACAGTATGCGTCATCATGTATTGGTGTATGTCAACATGTGGAAGAATATACTCCATGTGTCTATGGAGGGAATCTTTTGCTGTCATATCATTTGCTATATTACCTGATTGTCTTTTGCTCTGAACTAGTAAGTCCTCTGAGTTAATACAGTGGGCACCTAGGTTTCACAGTGGATAAAGCACTGGCCCTGGATTCAGGAGGACCTGAATTGAAATCCGGCCTCAGACACTTGACACTTACTAGCTGCGTGACCCTGGGCAAGTCACTTAACCCTCATTGTTGCCCCCCCCAAGAAAAAAAGAGTTAATACATGAGTGGGGGTGTGGGAACTTGTGATTATAAGTGACTACTGACCTAAAGAAATTCTCATACTTGGGGTGGCTTCTGAGGGCCCATATGTGATGGGGGGATGTAGATTTTAGCAGAACAATGGAAATTCCCTGCCCCCCTCCCTTATAGAAAGAGCACTACAGCTTCATGGAAAGAACACTGGACTTGGAATCAGAAGATTTAGTTTTGTATCCTAACTCAACTCTAGCTGTTGACTCCTGTAGCCTATGGAAAACTGGAGAAGGGCCTGAACCAGTTATGAAGGAAGGTGGGTGACAACCTGGAGAATTTTGCTCACCATGTGGGCTACAAATCTGTGGGAGATGTCCAACCTGCAGCTGCCTTAGAGGTGGTAGAATCTGATACTTGATGACATTCCTCCCATCCCCACCCTACCCCAGGGTTAAGGCATCCACCTATGGTGTACTAAAGGCTTCTCATCCATTCCCTATATACACTAGGAGTAATTCTCTCTTTCCTACCCTGGAAGCTCCATCATACTCCTTTGTATCCTAAGTGTATGTGCAACCCCAAAAAAGAGGGAGGCAAGGGCCTTATGCCAGCTCTGAAGTAGAGGCTTAAGATATCCTCATCATGCCAAACATGGTCTCTCCAACTATGGACTGCTTAGGATATGACAGATCCTGTGGTCAGTGTCAACACAAGGGAATTTAGAAGGAGAAAACCTGAGGCTTCCAAACTTGTTTTCTTGTGTATAAAATAGGGGCAAAACTACTCAAAAGTATTTTGTAAACCTTAGAGCATAATGGAAATATGAGTTATTATTATTATTATTATTAACTGCTCTGTTATAATAGAGAACAGAGACTTTCATTCTACAATTGAGAGATCAGATAAGGACTGGACTTATGTTTTCATGGGTACAGAGAACTCCCAGGCGAAGAGACTCCCTTTATCAGTACAGGTCAGCACCTTCTCTGTAACTTATGGTCTTAGAGAGACATCTAGGAGAGTCACTGAGTGGTCAAGTGACTTTCCCAGGGTTATACAGTCAAGATATGTATAAGGCAGGATTTGAAACTAAGTCTTCCCAACTCCAAAGCTAGTTTTCTATTCACTATGTCATGTTGTTTTTCACAATTAGGCACATAAAGTTGAATAATGGCTTAATAATAATCATTCCTATCTGTGGAAACACTTTCCTTTGAACAACCCAGTAATATGGATTAGAATAATAGCATAGATGTGGAACAGTAAGGAACCTGTAAGGGCATCCAATCCACTTCCTCCATTTTGCAACTGAAACCCAGGCCCAAGGAGGATGGTGCAGTGCTCATGAATCCCATTTTATAGAGGAGGAAACTAAAGCTCAGAAACTTGCCCAGCAGAAAGAATTGGAAATCGAGGAGATGCCTATCAATTGAGGAATGGCTGAACAAGTTGTGGTATCTGAATGTGATGGAATAGCATCATGCTATAAGAAATTATGAGCAGGTAGATTTCAGAAAACCCTGAAAAGACTTAAGTGGACAGATGCTGAGTGAAGTAAGCAGAACCAGGAGAATATTGTACACAGTAACAGTTACATTGTGTGAAGATCAACTGTGATAGACTTAGCTCTTCTCAGCAATACAATGATCCATGGAAGGATTCAAGATGGTAAATGCTCTCCACATCCAGAAAAGAAGAACTGTGGAATCTGAATGCAGATTAAACCATACTATTTCTACTCTTTTTTTTTCTTTTTTGGGGTTTTCCCTTTTGTTCTGATTCTTCTTTCACAACTAATGTAGAAATATGTTTAATGTGATTTACATATATAACATATCATATTGCTTTCTGTCTTGGGGAGAGGGGAGGGAAGGGAGGGAAGGAGCAAAATTTGGAACTCACAATCTTACAAAAAGAAATGTTGAAAACTATCTTTACACATAAATGGAAAATAATAAAATACTTTTATGATTGAAAAAAAATTTTTTAAAAAGGTACTTGTCCAGTGTTACACAGCCAGTAATGATCAGAATGGAAACTTGTACCCTCAGCACTAATTCAGTCCTATTTCCACTAAAGTATGCTGTATCTCTAAACATATCCCCCTCTGGGAAAGGCTGTATATTGTCAGAAATGGATTTCAAAGTCTCATGGGCAACATTAGATCCTTTCTTGTTTGCTCCTGACAGGGAGATGATGGACTTGAAGTAGAATGCATGATGCATTTTCAGACACAGCCAAGATATGGGAATTTGTTTTACTTGACTATACATGTTTGTTACAAGGGACTTGTTTTTTTCAAATGGGAGGGGCCAGGAGGGGAGAGGAAGGAGAGAAAATATGTGCTAATTAATTTTTAAAGTACAAGTTCAAAATTTTTAAAAAAGAAAGACACAAAGCAGAAGGGGCACTGAATGAGTTCCTGAAAGAGGGGAAGAGCCATTGCTAATTGAAGAAAGGGAGCAGAAAAAGGAGGTTAAGAAGCTAAAGTCAGCCTTTACAAACGTACCCTTGGTTGTCTCCATTTATCTTTATCTGCATACTGACAAACAAAAGCTGGGTGCCCTTCACATTTGCCTTGGTTACGAGAGCTGGGACCTTATCTGACACTGTATATCTCTCTGGTGTTCATCATCTTTGGGACTGTAGCATGTCTCCTCAATCTGTCTCTCCCCCCCCCCCATCCCATTGTTTCCATTACCCCATTATTCAGTCATAGCTTCCACTCCCATTCTGGATATAAACCTTTACTTTTTACTTCTTCTCCTTATGCCATGATACTTGTCTCATTCTTGCCCACCTTATTCCACCTCTATTTTTCACATATCCTCCCACCTACTGTCTTCTTCAACTACACCTTCCAGAACAAATGAATGAATGAAAAAGCCCTTTATTAATTGCTTGTCATGTGCAAAGCTGGGTTTATAATTAGAAGAGGAATACAGCCCCTGACACTGAGGTACTCACATTCCAACTGTGGAGATAATATATGTAGGAGATTGGTGGAAAATCAAATTAAAAGATTCCCTTAAAATGCATTCACCAAATAAGTAGTAATGCATCTTCTTTCATGTCATTCTCATTGATAAAACCATGTTTACTTCTGAAGTTGAACCATTTAGTTGGCCAAGGACCTTGGTGTCAAGACCTTCCTTTTCTAAGTTTTCAGTAGCTATGGTTGCCAAGAATATGGGGCCATAGCACTTGCAGAAAGTGGGCTGCATCTCAGGTGCCCATGAGTTGTTTTTCCTGGGGAACAATGCCATTCTTAAGGCTCAAGCTTATCTTTCCACTGGAGGTCGTTGGTGGTGGGGTGGCAGGTTGTATTCGTAAAGGTTGCTCCCCTCTGTAATGGCTTCAAGGGATAGGATTGGAATCAAAGCCTATGGTCTGAAAAGTGCTCTTATTCCCAGAGTTTTCACACTCAATGTCCTAAACTTCTCCAAAAGGGTGTGAGGGAAATGGTGGCAGTGAATGTGTATTTTCAACAAGCGTTGTTACCTAATGAAAGCATCATGGTAGATATCATGAGGATAGAAGGCTAGTCCTGAATTCTAGATGTGGCTTGAGGATTAGCAAGCTT
Organism: Dromiciops gliroides; assembly: GCF_019393635.1. Classification (NCBI taxonomy): domain Eukaryota; kingdom Metazoa; phylum Chordata; class Mammalia; order Microbiotheria; family Microbiotheriidae; genus Dromiciops; species Dromiciops gliroides. The sequence continues at coordinate 538,002,767 of NC_057863.1, forward strand.
GAGAGACATCCAGTCTTCCCAGCTCAGACAACTGGGAAAATTATTTTGATAGTACTCTGGATATGGGGGTTAACTATTATATAAACAGGCTATATATTTACTCTTCTTGTAAGTAAATCCTTCCTAAAACTAAGCTGTTCTCCAAAAGATCACAGAAGACAGGGGCAGTTGGGAGGAAGATATGAGAGCCAAAAATATCCAAACAGTGGCAATGAAGAAATTAGGAGGTACCCCAGGATTGGAAATGGGAAACCTTTTTTTTCCCCATTTTCAAAATGAGATAGAATGCAGATTTTGCAAACTATAGGCTGGTGAGTTTAATGTTAATTCCTAGAAAACAAAATTTAGACTGAATTATGAAATGATTTAGAAATGGAAGTGGTGCTTACAAGATTAATTAATCAAATGAGATAATATATGTAAAGAGTTTTACACACCTAAAAGCACTATATAAATGTGAGTTGTTGTTATTATTATTAATAACCTGCCAGCATGGGATCACTAAGAATAAGTCATACCTAATTAACCATATTACCAACTCTGACAGGGTTATTAGACCAGTCCTCCAATAAAGTACTAAAGTACTCTCATCACGGCATGGAGGTGACCCTGGATCATCAAAGCCTATGCTAGAAGAGCCCAAATTCTGCTAGCCGTGGTTAAGCTAGAAAAGTATTACATATGCACTGGTAGCAGTGCATGTCCAGCCCTAAACTCTTTTCTGACCTCAAGTCTTACATCTCAAACTGCCCAGTGGACGTCTTGAATCTTTCTCCCCAAACCCTCCCTTCTTCTTTTTCCTATTCCTATCGAGAGTGCTGGCATCCTCCCATTCATTCACCCAGGTTCACAACCTAGATGTCAGCCTTAATTTCTCATGCTCTCTAATACTCTTTCCCCACCCTCATATCCAATTAGGCATGGAATCTGATTGATTCTACCTTCACGACATCTCTCTTATAGTCCCCCTTCTTCCTCTGACACTATTACCACTCTGACACAGGCCCTCATCACCTCACATGTGGACTATTTTAATAGCCTGATGGTTGGTCTCCGTACCTGAATTTTCTCCCTACTCCAGTCCATCTCCCTTCATCTGCCAAACTGATCTTCCTAAAGCACAAGTATGATCACATTACCTCCCTCTTCAATACATTCCAGTGGTTTCCATTATTTCCAGTATCAAATATAAAGTCCTCTGTTTACCTTTTAAAGCCCTTCATAACCTGGTCCTTTTCTATCTTTTCTGTTTTCTCACCCCTTACATTCCTTTCATGTATCCTATGATCTAGTAACATTAGCCTCTTATCTGTTCCTTGCATGAGACATTCATTTGCAGACATCATTTTGCCCATTTCCAGACTGGCTCTTCCTGAGGCCTAGAATTCTCTCCTCCTCCTCCTCCCCCTCCCACTTCTCCTCCTCACTTTCTCTAGGTTTCCCTGGTTTTCTTCAAGCCTAATCTCAAAAAACACCTTCTAAAAGAATCCTTTCCCAATCCCCCTTAAAGAGAGGGCCTTTCCTCAAATATCTTTAGTTTATCTTGTCTATATCCTGGATGTACATAGCTACTTGCATATTGTCTCCCCCTTTGAATTTTGAGCTCCTTGAGAATTGATTTTTACCTTAAAAAACAAAATCCCCAGTGCTTAGCACAGAGCCTATCATAAGTTAGGTCCTTAATAAGTGTTTGTTGACTCAACTTGACTTGTCCAAGGACCTGCCTAGCTAAGTTCAGAGACACTCATCACCAGATTGGCCTCAAGTGTGGTAAATGCTTTGGACAAGGTGACTCTCCAAGACCATCTCGTCAATAGTGGAATGGTTGTGATTTACAAGGGTGGAAAGAGGGCCCACCCTGACATAAGCTTGATGGATCCTTGATAGATTGATATATTAGCCAAGTAGCGGGGTAAGGGGAATTCTGGAGGCATCAAATACCTGGATTTCAGTAAGGTATTTGACAAATTCTTTAAGTAAGAGTCCTGTGAATGACATGGAGAGATGCTGATTAGACAGGTGGATTCAGAACTGGTTCAAGGACTAGGAATAAAAGGTGATGATCAATGTAAACCTGGAGGAAGTTCCACAGGGCAGTGACCTTGTGCCTGTTCTGATAAATAGTTTTCCTCAATGACTTTCATGGAGCCATATTTTTAATTAAGTTTTCTGAAAAATTGATAACCCAAAACTGAGAGGGATAATGACTGTGGAAAACAGAAATGAGTTCCCAAAAGATCTCAGTAGGTGGGAATAATTTATTAAATCTACCAATATGAAATTTAATAACCAAAAGGGAATAGGCTGCTCTTCATTTTTGTCCTAACATTCCCAGCATTTGGCATAGAGTAGGCACTTAATAAATGTTTGTTGATTGATTATTATTATTATTATTATTATTATTATTATTATTATTTTGTTGTTGTTTTGCAGGGCAATTGGAGTTAAGTGACTTGCCCAGGGTCACACAGCTACTAAGTGTCAAATGTCTGAGGCCGGATTTGAACTCAGGTCCTCCTGAATCCAAGGCTGGTGCTTTATCCATTGTGTCACCTAGCTGCCCCAATTGATTGAATATTAAAAGTAATTCCTATGATTTTAAAAGAGAAATAAAATAGTTTCTTCCATTTAAGAAAGAAGCATCCCTAACTGGGGGTGTGGACTTACAGTTTCAGTAGACATTGATAATGACAATAATAATCACAATCACAGCAGCAAGCAACAACAACAATATTGGCTTGAACTCTCACTTAGCTAGACTACTATAGGTCAAAATTCATACATCAATAGCACCTCAAACTATAAATTAGGTCTCAACAATAAGAATAAGGCTCTGTCTAATGAAAATGAAAAGCCATCCAAGATAGCCATAGTCTTGGCCATCAAAAGTCACAGACTTGGGGCAGCTAGGTGGCACAGTGGATAGATCACCAGCCCTGGATTCAGGAGGACCTGGGGTCAAATCCGGCCTCAGACACTTAACACTTACTAGCTGTGTGACCTTGGGCAAGTCACTTAACCCCAATTGCCTCAACAAAAATAAAAAAATAAAAGTCACAGGCTTAAATAAGGCCTCAAATAGCATGCCTCCCATCACTACTCATGGCCTGCTAGTGGCCTGTCATGGAAGAGATAGAGCGATGCTCCCTACATTTTGCCAGGGATATATATGTATGAATGGTTGGGCAACTAAAGGGTTTTAAAAAAATTATTAGAATATATGTATATCTGTTGTAGGGGACAGATGCTAACTTGCCCAGCCAATGCTGTGATTGACCAGGTGACACTTTGGCTGTAAATGTTCTCAGGGCTTATGCTGAGGGAAAAGGGTGAAGGCTGAAAGTTTTTACATTCTGGGAGGAAAGATGTGTCATAAAGTAGAAAGGATAACTGATTTTACTACACATGAATTTCTTTCAAACTTTAAATCTTTGATTTTATGTTTCTATGATGATTATAGAGCCTCAAGGCATATGCCCTTGATATTTTATAGATACTAAAAATACAATGCTCAAAAGTCATGGTACTTGAATGTTTGTAGATGACAGGTAGCCCATTTATGAGTGCTAGGAGCTCTGAGGACACCATTATGAAGTCCCTCTACTATTAGGAGTAATAGGAGAGAGAAAAGGCCTCAAATTTTATGCAAAGACTGGAAGCTATTGTTTCTGGGAACCAAACCAGAAGGTTTCTCCAAAAGTCAAAGGACAGTGGCTGAAATACACATGGATGCCCTGCCAACATTTGTTCTCATTGAGGAAAGGGGCAACTGAGGAAAACCATGGGGTTGGCAGGAATCAAGAAGTCTAGAACTATACCTCAAACTAGAATGCATCCTCAAAGAGACCTGCAGCCAGGAAATTTCAATCACACACTGCTGAATGTTTTGGAGACCCTGAGGTCTGAGCAGAAGGCTCGACAGAGTCAACATATGGCATTTCTAGTGTGTTCATATATTGCCACCAAGAACAACACAACAAGCTTTTCTCTGCACCTGCTGACATTTGGATGGAAGCCACATTTGCCTTTTGAACTGTTCTTTGGAGAATCAGAAGGTGGAAAAGATGGAGACATTCACAACTAGGATATTTCTTATTTCCTGGGTAAAAAAAAAAATTGGTGGAATTAGGCTTCATGTCTTTCTATAGCCTCAGTTTAGAAAAGTTCAGAAGTAATGCTATAATGCTCAAATTCACAGTCAGGAACTCCATCCAGGAAGGAAAGTTATATAAAAACTTGGTGTCTAGAAAGAAAACAGAAAACAAAAATAAATAACTCAAGGTAGTGGACAGATGAAAAACTTACATCAATTTGTTGAAGTGTTAGATAAATTTAAAATCTGACTAGGTGAAGCAATGGATAGAGAGCTGAGCCAGAAGTCAGAAAGGCCTGAGTTCAAATGTGACTTCAGACACTTACTAGCTCTGTAACCTTGGACAAGTCACTTAATCGCTGTCTTCCTTAGTTTCCTCAACTGTAAATTGGGAATAATAACTTCCAGGGTTGTTATGAGGATCAAATGAGATAACATTTGTACAGAGCATTTAGCACAGTGCTTAGCACATAGTAGGTAATGTTTCAATGCTAGCTATTATTTTTGTTGACTCGATAATCTCCAGGTCTACAAAATAACCCCCAAGATTTGTTATGATCCCACAAAAATGGCACATCACAACTATCTACTGTCTATAGGGTAGCCATAAGAACTCTTTGGTAACAGAATAGTAGGAGGGATGGAGAAGTTGGAACACATCCTCCCAAAAGTTCCCATCTATACAAACAATGATAGCTATTCAAAATGGAATTGCTTCTTGAGGACAAGATAACTAGTTTCACAGTTCTTCAGGCATTCAAATGAAGGCTCAAGTGCCACATGATAGGGGGCAATACTTCATAAAAACAATCTATGCTTCAGCTGAGAGGTTGAAATACATGACCTCTGAAAATGTGCTTCCTTCCAACATTTGTTAGCATCACAACATCTGTCCCAGGGGCTAATAACTGGACTTGTGAAGAAACTCCTTTCACCAATGTAGGTCAGCAAATGTTCTCTGCCACTTAAAGCTGCCCAGAATACTAAGAGGTTAACTGACTTGCCCAGGATAACACAGCCAGGATGTATGAGAGGCAGGTTGTCTGGTTTCAAGGTCAGCTTTCTTTCCTCTATAGCAAGATGCTTCTCATGTTCCTGTATTAAGCAACAAGCAAAGGGAACGAGCATTTATTAAGTGCCTACTATGTGCCAGAGGCTTTACAAACATCATCTTATTTGATTCTCACAACAACAATGGGAGGTAGGTAATATTGTACTCATTTTGTGGATGAGGAAACTGAAGACCAGAGGTTAAATGACTTGCCCAGGGTAAGTGTCCAAGGTTGAATTTGAACTCAGACCTTAAGGATTTGGGGCCCAGTGCTTTCCACCACACCAACTAGCTGCCTAAAAACAAATTGCTCTTTTGATCTTCCTCGTGTTCCCAATATTGCATTTTTAAGCCCCTCTCATTCATTGCAAGCCTCAATTTGTTCTGGGCTTTAATAATCCTGAGCATCCTTGCCACTCTTTTGTATTCACCTTCAGTTACCTGTCCTTGCTTCCATTCTTTTAAAGCTCTGAGTTGGCTGCTGATTTCCCTGTGCAGTCATATTAGTCTCTGTAGACAGCTTCCCTCTCCTTTCTTTTTTCTTATTGGAATTATTCCTGTTTTTGTCAAAAGAATTTCATTCTTCAGAACGTCTCATCACTCTTGTGCCAACTTCCTCTGCAAGATTTTAGACTATGGAATCTTACCTAGCTTTTCTCTGAACTAGATGAGATTTGCTCTGCCCAAAACAACTGCATATCAGACAGTGCCTGATTTTGCCCTCTTTAGCTGTCAAAATAGTAGGTTGTATTTGCATAGCAATTTCATTAAAGGATTCATAATGAACTTAATATTACATTTCAATACAACCAATTATACTTGCTTTCTGACTATTTATGTATAAATAAAATGTCATAACAAATTTTCAGTCACTCTAAGTCTCTGTCAGGATGATTTATTTACCCATTCATACCCATTCATTTTTTCTCTTATATAGTAACAGTACAGTACAGTCTATTTTTTGTGTTTTTTCTATATTTTGTTTTTTCATAAAGGTTTTTCCATATTTCTTTACTTTCCTCAGACTTAAAAAATTTGCAACCATCTCCCCATTGTTCCCTACACCTAGGTTGTTTTCTTTTTTTCAGTTACAAATGAATAAATGGTCAAAGGACAGGAAAAGACAATTTTCCGAAGAGGAAAAATAAATAAGGCTGCGAAAATTTTTGGACAAAGTTTTTTGTTTTTATAACAATTTCAGGATACATTATTAAAAATGAAACCATTGAAAAAAGTTATTTTAAAAATAATAAAAATGAAAGTATTGAGTAAAAGGCTAGTGATATTTTGGGAACTCTTATTTTCAATAGTCAGATTGGTATCCATTTTTTGTTGTTGTTGCTCTTGGCAATTTGACCTGAAAAAATGAATGTCTGTTTATAGAATCTCAACAGCACAAGGTTTCATTACTTTTAATTATTTTTGCCATTTTGATTTTTCACATTTGCTAGGCATTTTTCTCAATCTGTTACATATATTTAAATATGCTTCATCTTGTTTTAAAAAATTAATCACAGCACTTATCCAACCATTCTGGAGAGCAATTTGGAACTATGACCAAAGGGCTATGGGACTGTGCATGCCCTTTGACACAGTAATACTATGTCTGTATCCCAAAGAGATCATAGAAAAGGGAAAAGGACCCACATGTACAAAAATATTTATAGCAGCTCTCTTTGTGACAAAAAAGAATTGGAAATCGAGGAGATACCTATCAATTGGGGAATGGCTGAACAAGTTATGGTATATGAATGTAATGGAATACTATTGTGTTGTAAGAAATGATGAGCAGGCAGATTTCAGAAAAACCCTGAATTTTATTTAACCTGTCACCATGGAAAGGTTCACATATTGGTTGACAGAAGATGCTCACCATAAGGCTAGAAGCTCACTATCACTCACCTCTCTTCCAGGAACCATCACTGGCAACATAAGGCAGTCCAGAGAAACATAGTGTTAGTGACTTTATGCAACTAGACACTCGTTCTGCTAAGCCAGAATTTTGTTGTTTAGTTGTTTCAGTTGTGTCTGACTCTTTGTAACCCCATTTGGGATTTTCTTGGCAGATATACTGAAGTGGTTTGCCATTTCCTTCTCCAGCCCACTTTACAGATGAGGAAACTGAGGCAAACAGGATTATATGACTTGCCCAGGGTCCCACAGCTAGTAAGTATCTGAATGAAGATTTAAACTTAGGTCCTCCTGACTCCAGGCTTGCCACTCTATCCACTGCACCAAAAGCATTATTTTCTAGATATGCTTGGGAATAGTTTTTTTGGATGTAGACTGGCACTTAGCTTTGGAGATGTAACCCATGGCTATAATAAATCAATCTTCCATGTTAGTTTTGTGACTACCTGTGTATTCTGTGTTTTATTTGCCAGGCTAGAACCCGGGGGTGGATCGGAAAAGGGATGTTATATGAATATTATATGTGTGTGTGTATGTGTGTAAATGCTGCATTACAAAGCAGTAATCATCAAAACAATCTGGTAGTAGCTAAGAAATAGAGTGTTGGAACAGTGGAATAGATTAGATATATAATACACAGAAGCAAATGACCATAGTAAACTACGATTTGACAAACCCAAAGACCTAAGATTTTTAAAAAAGAAATCACCATTTGACAACAATTGCTGGGAAAACTAGAAAGTCATTTGGCAGAAACTAGACATAGACCAGAATCTCACACTATATACCAAGAAAAGGTCAAAATGGATATATGATTTGGATACGTAGGGTGATATCATAAGCAAATTAGGAGAGTGTGGGATATTTTTCCTGTCAGATTTTTGGACAAAATAAGAATGTATAGCCAAGTGAGAGATAAAGAACATTATGGGATATAAAATGGATAATTTTGATTAAATCAAATTTAAAAGGCCTTGTACAAATAAAACCAATGCAGCCAATATTAGAAGGAAAGCATTGGTCTGAATTTTCTTTTATAACATGGCTAAAATGGAAATGCTCTACATGACTGCACATGTAGAATATATATCAAATTGCTTGCTTTCTCAAGTAGGGGCAAAGGTAAGAGAAAAGGGAGAGAATTTGGAACTCAAAATTTTAAAAAGTGAATGTTAAAAATTTTGTTTACATGTAATTAAGAGGGAAAACTTAAAAGTAAATGAAATGAAGGAAAAAAAATACTTTTTCTTTGATTGAATTGAATGTTTCAATAGTTCCTAGTGAAATTTTCCTCCTTCAGAGTCCAAGTATAATAATGGTGAAGGAGCAGTTACTAGTAGGGAGACTATTACCTCCCTTGGTCAGGATGTTATACTATTAATGGAACTTCCACCAAAGTCCTCCTCTAATACCTCATTGTAACATGGAGGGACATTTGTTTTTTTGAAATCTGTGCCATAGAGTTTTTTAATCTTTATATTCCCAATATTTATCATGATGCCTTGTACAGTAGTTACTTAATGAATGTTTATTGAATTAAATTGGGGAAGGGTTTCTCTACTCCTCTTCATCAAAGAATTATGTATTTAGAGCTACATGGATCCTTAGTAGCCCTCTAGCCTAGTGACCTAATTTTACATGTAAGACCAAGAATTATTGAAAGACTTTCCCAAGGTCACAAAACTAGTATCTAGGGGCAGCTAGATGGCACAGTGGTTAAAGCACCAGTCCTGGATTCAGGAGAACTTGAGTTCAAATCCAGACTCAGACACTTGACACTTACTAGCTGTGTGACCCTGGGCAAGTCACTTAACCTCCATTGCCTGCAAAAACAAAACAAAACAAAACAAAAAACAAAAAAACTAGTATCTAGTCCAGCTGTGATTCAAACCCAGGTCCTAGGATCCAAGATTCAATATCCTTTCCACTGTCCCATGCTGTCATCTCAAAAAGATTACTTGAATAGGGACTCAAAACCTAGACCTTCACATTAAAAGTCACAGTGCACTGACTAAGCTTTCCATGCTGAAAACTATATTTCTCAGTCTAGTCCATAGGGACATCAAAGGAGTCCAACAATGCCTCACTGAAATACAGACATACTGTCTACAGATTTCCCCAAACTACCAGTCTGGTAAGAGTTTAAAAAAGAAAATAACTATAGTTTTGCATGAACAGCCCCTGCTGCTTTCTAGTGATGATGATTTCCCTTTTTTAAATTGTTCACAGACCATTGTTTAAATGACCCCTGTAGAATTTGGCCAGGGATTGTCATCAAGCTGACTGGTTGAGGGTTTTCAAAATCTGCCTTTCCCCAACCTCTTTTTGAAAATTGATGCAACAGCTGCAATCTTCAGTCGTCCTGAAATCTGTCCTATTTTTTACACAGCCTCAAAGATTACTGACAGCAGCTCCTTGATCAAACCTCAAAGTTCTTTTACTTACCCTGAGATTTAATTCATCTGGGCCAGGTGACTTGAACTCATTTAAAGGAACTATATTATCTCTTTCTATATCTCTACCTATTCTGAGCTTCAATTCTCCCTCAAACTATGTTTGTTCTACATTTTCCAGTTGGAAATTCATTCCCTTGATAGAGAAAGACTGAAGCAAAATAGGCCTTGAGTAGTTTGCCTTTCTTCTTGATATGTTAACATTATGCCATCTGTCCCAAGCAGTGGGTCTATCACTTCTTTTTTTCTTCTTGCTCTGCACAAATTTAAATGGTTCAGTCTTGATGCTCTTATTGTTTTTCACAAGGCTTAACTTCACCTGGCATTCAGGCTTCTTAAAACTCTTTTTATAAGTCACTACTCTTTTTCATTCATCTTCAATTAATAGCCCTTCCTTCCACCTTTTGTACATGCCCTTTGAAGAAAAAAAACTGAGAGCCCTCTGTGTGACCACATTTGTCTCTTCAGATCTTAGTATTCTTGTGATTCAGAGCCTAAAAGGACCTTTGAGGTCATCTAGTACTCTGCCCTTCACCCCCAGCCCCTGCCATATTGGGACCCATGGAGATTAAAAGATTTATCTAAGAATACATAGGTAGTAAAATGTCAGAGTTAGGATCTAAACCCAGGTCCTTTGATTGCAAACATAGCACTCTTTTCCTTATTAAGATCATTTCAAATTTCTTTTTCTTTCTGTTTTAGATTTTCTAGTTCTTTTTGATATTCTTTTCTTAAGAAGCAGCATGGTAGAAGGAGGGCTGAGTATAGAATCAAATAAACTTGGTTCAAATCCATTGAATAATATCTGTGTGACCTTAGAGTACTCCTTTAAATTCTAGGTGCCTCAGTTTCCTTATCTATAAATTAAATTGGTTGGAGTCAGTGACTTCTAAGTTCCTTTCCATATCACCACTTGCCTGGGTCTGGATGATGGACAATGCTTTCCCAGTTAACAATGGAGTGAAACAAGGCTGTGTGCTTGCTCCCACACATGTTTTCAGCCATGTTGTTAAGCACCTTCAATGAGGATGAATATGGCATCAAGGTCAGCAACTGCACTGATGGTAAATTCTTCAACTTGAAAATGGTACAAGCAAAGACTAAAGTGAAGAAAATGTTTGTGCATGATTTTTGTTTGCAGATGATTGTGCACTCAATGCAGCCTCTGAAGCTGAGATGAAACAAAGTATAAACCAGTTCTCTGCTGCTTGTGATAATTTTGGCCTAATAATTAATACCAAGAAAACACAAGTGCTCCATCAGCCAGCACCACATCATCCATATGTGGAACCATCAGTTACAGCAAATATAGAAGTTTTGAATACTGTGGGTAAGTTCATTTACCTTGTCAGTATACTTTTCAGGGATGTACACATTGATAATGAGTTTGATGCACACATTGCCTGAGCTAGCTCAGAATTTGGGAGACTAGAAAGGAAAGTGTGGGAGAGAAGAGGTATTAGACTGACTACCAAATTGAAGGTCTACACAGTCATTGTGCTGACCTCATTGTGGTATGCCTGTGAAACCCAGACAGTGCACCAGTGCCATTCCAGGAAACTGAATCGCTTCCATTTTAATTGTTTTAGGAAGATTCTGAAAATCACTTGGCAGCATAAGATACCAGACACTCATGTCCTCTCTTGAGTTAAACTGCCAAGTATTCAAACTCTACTGCAGAGAGGGCAACTCTGATGGGCTAGCCACATTGTTTAAATACCAAATATACACTCGCCTAAAAGACTATTTTATGGAGAACTCCCACAAGGCAAGCACTCATGCAGAGATCAGAAGAAGTGATACAGGGGGCAGTGAGGCAGAGCAGTGGATAAAGCACTGTCCCTGGATTCAGGATGACCTGAGTCTAAATCCAGCCATAGACACTTGATACTTACTAGCTGTGTGACTCTGCGCAAGTCACTTAACCCTCATTGCCCCACCAAAGAAGAAAAAGAAGAAGAAGAAGAAGGAGAAGAAGAAGAAGAAAAAGAAAAAGAAGTGATACAAGGACACTCTCAAGGTCTCTCTGAAGAACTTTGGCATTGATTGCCTGACATGGGAGACAAAGACACAGGACCACCCAACATGGCGTGCCCTCATCAGAGAAGGTGCTGTGCTCTATGTATGAGCAAAGTAGAATTGAAATAGATCAAAAGAAATGCAGTTTGTGAACATTTAGAGAATCCAACCCAAATGTTCAAATGGATGAATTGTGCCCAACTTGTGGTAGAGCATTCTGAGCTCATGTTGGTCTGATCAGCCACAGTTGGATACACTGTAACTTGACTCTAACATAGTGATGTCGTTTTGGTCCTCTTCAAGAATGAAGGACAACTAACCAACCAACCATTATCCTCACCTTCTTAGAGTTTATTGCTATGGGATCCTAAAGATTTATTTTTTTAAATGTATTTGTTTTATTTTTAATTTGTGGGATAAAAAATAACTTTTCCATAATATAGTATAATGATGATAATGAGGATATGGGTGAGGATGATGATTTCACATCAGAATGTTCATTCCCAATGTTTATGGAACAAAAATGACTATGCCCAGTATTTCCTTTTTTTAGCTTTCTGCAAATTCTAAAATGACATGACCTTTTTCTCTCAAAGTTCATATTACTTTCACTTGATTAACTGGCTTCCCCATTTTGATAGGAATGAAATCCAAAGCAGCCATTCCTATTCTTGTTTCCTTACTTGTTTCTGAAAGATAAATGAACATGGGGGAAACATGTTCAAAAAGTAGTAAAAACAGGGGAATTCAGCCCTGCCTGAGCACATAGGACCTGATCACTTTTGGTGCAATGGACCAGTTTTCTCCATCTTAAAAAAATGTAAAAAAAAGCTTTGTCTGACCCTGCTTCCCCTTTTAACTGCCACCCAATATTTCTCATTCCTTTTTCTTGCCAAACACTTCAAAAACACTTTAAAAGTGTCATTTATACCTGATGTTTCCATTTCCTATCCACCATTCTTAACCCCCTGCAATCTGGCTTCTGCCCCAATAACTCTCTTGAAACTGTTCCTTTTTGGAAAATCAAATGGCCTTTTATTTAGTCCTTATCTTCCTCTTCCCTGACCTCTCTGCAGTGTTTGACCCTGTTAACTAGAGTTCTGGAAACTCTCTCCACTCTTGGCTTCCATGGAACTGAATTTTCCAGGTCTGTAACTACTCTGTTTGCTTTCTTGACTCCTTTCCGTCTCCCTGACCCATAATTGTGGGTCTTGTCATAAGGTTATGTGCTCAACATTCTGCCTATAGCTTCAACTATTTCCTCTGCTTTGGAAAAGTGATGAATTTACATGTTGTATTTGGGGGCAAATTTTAGCCTAATTAGCCCTGATCCTATAATTATAATATGCCCTTATTGTGCAGAACATTCCTATTTTGAAAAGTAAGACTAAATATTGAATCAAACTGTTGGGACCCTCAAAGGGGAACAAAAATCTTGTAATTCTATTCTTTGGTAATTCTCTGTACCTTGCTTAGATCTCTCCTCTAACCACTTTCCTGCCAGACCTAGAGAAGACTACAACCATTTATCTAATCCAATCTAACAATCAGGTAGAAAGATAGTAGGTAAGGAGCCTTTAGAAAATGAATGGGGGGGCAGCTAGGTGGCGCAGTAGATAGAGCACTGGCCTTTGATTCAGGAGGACCTGAGTTCAAATCCGACCTCAGACACTTAACACTTACTAGCTGTGTGACCCTGGGCAAGTCACTTAACCCCAATTGCCTCACCAAGAAAAAAAAAAGAAAAGAAGTCGGAAAGTTGCTAAGCCAAAACTTTGAAATGAAGTATAGATATAGATTTACTGAAAATATATGTTCCTTTAAAGATTTCAAGTGTAAGGTACTGTCTCTTTCATAAATCAATAGTTTGCTTAAAAGTGTCCACTCCCCCCCCCCAAAAAAAGAATATTTATGTAAGGAAAAATGATAAAAACCCATTTATGAATAAACATGGTTTCTCAGATAACTTGTATAGGAGGGACATAGACTTTCTGAGCATCTGATAGAAAACTGCACCTCAGATAAGAGCACTGAGAAGACCTATCTGAAAGCAGAAGAATGATTAAGGTAATAATGTCTGTAGGGCATTGTGGTTCATCAGCTCATTTGAATATGGCTATTTTAGAGTTTTAAAGTTTATAACTGACAACATTTAAAAAAATCTTTTTGGGAATTATGGGGACACATTATAAGGTTCATACCAAAGAAAAAGGGGTTTGGGGAATATTCAGGGAGGATTAGCACCTCTTGTGTGAGGTCTTGCCAAGCCCTTTTTTGAGCTGATCATCCACCTTTGTCTTCCACCTGTCACCCAACTCTCACCTGAGACTCCAAGAAGCTGTAGCATGCACAGTGGCCACATCCTGCTAAAACCATCTTGGTAGACAGGCTAAGCCAGGTTGATGATAATTGACAGGCTTCAAATCCATCAGTGAGTTAGGGAGATATCTACCCCCCAAGCATGTGAAGACTTCACTTGGCAGAATGGGCAGATGAGAACAATTTGTTCCAATGGCCATGAAGATGGGTGAAGCAGGTACTGTGTAGCACTTAGAGCTTGGTCAGACATCAAGGTAAATCATGGCATCCGGAGTCATTGCCAGTCATCTTGACTTTTGTCTTGCCACTGGCTTTTGATGACTGGAAGAAAGAATGAGACTGATGACTATACAACTCTGCCTCACTGAAATCTAATTCACACATAAATCAAGACATCACCCTTTGGTGTCATTGGTCCTCTTTAAAAACAAAGGACAAATAACAGCAACCTAATAGAAAGAACCATTTCTTGAGTTTCAATTCATTAAGTAAATATCAATCAGTCAATAAGAATTTATTAAGGATCTACTATGTTCTAGTGTTAAGTGCTGAGGGATACAAAGGCAAAAAACCAAAAACAATAGTCCTTGCTTTTAAGGAGTTCAGAATCTAATGGGAGAGACAACATATAAATAACTATGTACAAACAAGTTATATGCAGGGTATTGTAGATAATCAACAGAGGGAAAATCCTAGAATTAAGCGGGATTGAGAAAGATTTCCTGTAAAAGGTAGGATTTTAGATAATAGTTGAAGGACACCAGGAAGGCCAGAAGGTGGAGATAAAGAGTGAAAGACTTCCAGGCATGAGGAACAGTCAGTGAAAATGCAGTCTTGAGGTGGTGCATCTTGTGAAGAACTAGGACTGGTGTCATTGGATATCAGAATACACAGTGGTGAGTCAAGTGTAAGAAGAGTGGAAAGGTAGCAAAGGTTCAAGTTATGAAGGGCTTTGAAGCCAAAAGATTTTATATTTGATTCCGGAGGTGATGGAGAACTATTGGAGTTTATTGAGTAGGAGAGTGACATGGTCAAGCTTGTGCTTTAAAATCATTTTGGAAGCTTAGTGGAAAAAGGACTGGAGTGGGGAGAGACTTGGGGAAAGGAAATCAACCAACAAGCTATTGCAAAAGTCTAGGATGAGCTTAGGAGTGCCTGGACCAGGCTGGTGGCAGCATTAGAGGGAAGAAGGGGGAATATACAAAGGTTGTTATAAAGGTAAATTCACAGAACTTGGGGAAAGATTGAATCAGTGGGAGGGCTAAGATATAAAAATGACACTTAAGCTTTTAGACTGGGTGATTGGGAAGACTGTGGCATCTTTGACAGCAATAAGAACATTTGGGAGGGGAGATAGTTTAAGGGAAAAGATAATGAGTTCAGTTTGGGATATGTTGAGTTTAAGATGTCTACAAGGCACCCAGTTTGAGATGTCTAACAGGCAGTTGGAAATGCAAGACTGGAAGTCAACTGGGAAGTTTAGATTCATCTTCATAGAGATATTAATTGAATCCATGGGAGTTGATAAAATCACCAAGTGAAATAGTATAGAAAGAGAGAAGAGAAAGGAAACCAGTACAGAGCCCTGTGGAACACCTACAGTTACCCAGCATGGCCTGTATGAAAATCTAGCAAAGAACACTGGGAAGGGGCTGTCAAATAAGAGAAGAACCAGGAGAGAAAGGTGTCCTGAAAATCTGGGAAGAAGAGAGTATCAAGGAGAGAAAGATGATTCACAGTATCAAAAACTGCAGAAAGGACAAAAAGGATGAAGATTGAGAAAAAGTTGAGTCACTGGCCACCAAGAGTCAAATTTGAAGCAGTAAAATCTTATAAGAAACCAGGAGGATAAAACTGTGCATACCCGTTGATCAAGCAATACCACTATTAGGTCTATATCCCAAAGAGATCATAAAAAAGAGAAAAGGACCCACATGTGCAAAAATATTCATAGCTACTCTTTTTGTGGTGGCAAATAATTGGAAATTGAAGGGATGCCCAACAAATGGGGAAGGACTCAACAAGTTGTGGTATATGAATGTAATGGGATACTGTTGTGCTATAAGAAATGATAAGTCAGATTTCAGAAAAACCTAGAAAGACTTACATGAACTGATGCTGAATGAAGTAAGTAGAACCAAGAGAACATGGTATACAGTAACAGCACCATTGTGTGTTGACCAACGGTGATGGACTTAGCTCTTCTTAACAATGAGATGATCCAAGCCAATCCAAAAAGACTTGTGATGGAAAATGTTCTCCACATCCAAAAAAATAACTATGGAATCTGAATGCAGATCAAAACATACTATTTTCATTTTTGTTGTCGTTTTTTTGTTTGTTTCTTCTTTCTTGTGGTTTTTCCCTTCTGTTCTGATTCTTCTCTCACAACATGACTAATGTAGAAATAATGTTTAATATGATTGTAATGTATAATCTATATCAGATTGCTTTCACGTTGCAGGAGAGGGGAGGAAAGGGGTGAAATTTTAGAATTCAAAATCTTACAAAAATGAATGTTGAAAACTATCTTTACATGTAATTGGAAAAAATAAAATAAAGTACTATTTTTTTAAAAAGAGAAACCAGAAGGATTGGAAACTTGGAGAAGAGATATAAGACAAGAATACAGTAAGGCTTATAGATGAAACAGCTGACTCTTCAGCTCCTTTACTAGGAACTTGCTGATTGGAAGAAATACAATACGTTACTCATTTCGTGGAACATCTTCTGGTAGCTCTGGGCTGAGAGCTGAATCTTATTGTTATGTGAAGAGCTACCGAGTTTGCTACTCTCTGGTCCTACCTTCTTCTTGAAAGAAGGAACCCTATGTTACTCCCTACTTCCCTCTTTGGTTTGAGAGGAAGAAATAAGCTAACATCTGTTAAGCTTTAAGCTGTGTTATGCTATGATAAGAGGTTTGAGGTTGATTGAACAAAGCAGAATTCCCTGTTATTTACATATTTGAGGAGTTCTACAGTCCTTTAGCTGAAAGGATTTCACTGATTGTTGGTGACAGGTTGTGCTAGTTGTCAAAACAGTCTGTTGATCTTTTCTGAAGGACTTCACAGTCTAGGTTTAATGCACCAAAAAAATTATGGATGCATAAATATCTGTTATTTTCAAGGCAATCTATGAATCAAGGGAGTCCCACTTTTTTTTTTACTCCTGTAACCAACTGTAATGTCCAAATAATTTAAAGCATAGAGACAACAAAATACATCTTATCTATGGAAACACCAAAAAAGCAGAGATGGTGAAGTTCAGAGGTAGCATTCATAAGGGAATTATATAACAGAAATGGAAATCACATCCCATGAATGAATGGTGGTGCTTATGGAGCTGTGCCAACCATTGGAGTAGGGCATCTAGATAGGAATACATCCCTTCCTGCATCAAAGGGGACCAACAGTAGTCATATCCTTGGCTTCCATGGCACATAGGAATCAAATAGTATAAATGAAAGAAAAATCATCTAGTCTGACCTTCTAATTTTATAGATGAGTAAATTTAGGCAAAGAGGGTTAGGTGGCATGGCCAAAGGCATAGAGATCATGTGGCAGAGTTTGTACTCAGGTCTTCTATTTCCTCTCATTTCATCCTCAACCTTCTGCAATTTGGCTTCTTAATTCATCACACAACTGAAATTATTCTCTCTAAATTTATTGATGATCCCAATTGCTAAATACCATGGTTCTTTCTCAGTCTTCATCTTTCTCTACATATCTGATGCAGCTGAAACTATTGACCTTTCTGGATATTCTCTCATCTCTGGGTTTTCATGACACTACTCTCTCATGGCTGTCCTACTCAGCTTACCATTCCTTTGGTGGATTGTCATTCATATCACATCTTTTCTTCTCTACACTCTCATTTTTTATGTTAAGCTTCCATGGATTTAATGATTAATTTTCTGTATATGTCTCACAGATCCTACTAGTCCCATCTAGTCTCCCCTGAGTTTAAGTTCTACAACACCAAATACCTATTAGACATTTCAAGCTAGATGTCCTAAAGACATCTCAGGTTCAACATGTCCAAAGCAGAATTCATTATCCTCCCCAAACCTACTCCCATTTAAACTTCCCTATTTCTATTTTTTTCTTTTCTTTTCTTTTCTTTTTGGTGAGGCAATTGTGATTAAGTGACTTGCCCAGGGTCACACAGCTAGTAATTGTTAAGTATCTGAGTCCATATTTGAACTTAGGTCCTCTGAAATCCAGGGCTGGTGCACTATCCACTGTGCCACCTAGTTGCCCCTAAAGTGTTTTCTTTTTCTTTTTTCTTTTTCCTTTTAGCGGGGCAATGGGCATTAAGTGACTTGCTCAGGGTCACACAGCTAGTGTCAAGTGTCTGAGGCCAGATTTGAACTCAGGTCCTCCTGAATCCAGGGCCAGTGCTTTATCCACTGTGCCATCTAGCTGTCCCTAAACTTACTTACTTCTATTAAGGACATTCTTCCAGTTTTCCAAGTTTGTAACCTGAGCTCCTAGTAAAGGAGCTGAAGAGTCAGCTGTTTCATCTTCAAGCCTTATTGTATTCTTGTCTTTATATCTCTTCTCCAAGTTTCCAATCCTTCTGGTTTCTTTTCTTTTTTAAATAGTACTAGTATAGTATAGACTAATATAGTAAACTAGTCTTCCAGGTTCATTTCCTAAATGTTAATCTCAATTTTTCATTCTCCCTTACCCCGCATATCCAAATACTTGCAAAATCTTACCATTTCTATCTCTACAACATCTTTCTCATCTGACCCATTCTTTCTATTCACAGAACCACCACTCTAGTTCAGGCCTTCATCATCTCACTCTTGGACTATTGCAATGACCTTCTAAGTGATCTCTGCTTCAAGTTGTTCCCCATTCCAGTCTATCCTCCACATCACTGTCAAAGCTATTTGCTTTAAGCCCAGAGCTGACTATGTCATTCCCTTACTCAATAAACTCCAAAGGCTTTCTGTTGCCTTTTGGATAAATTTCTCTTGTTATCTTTTAAAGCTCTTTGTAACCTGTGTCCAGCCTTTCTTTCTAGATTCTTGGACATTTCTTTTTTCTTACCTGGTAGTCCAGTCAAACTGGCTTTTCTTTCTCTGACATTCAACACTCCATCTCTCTGTGCTTTCATCTTAGCTGAATCTTATATCTGGAATATATTCCTTCTTCATCATCTCCACCTCACAAAATCAAGCACAACCTTCTACAGTAAGTTTTTCCTGATCCCAACTGGTAATGTTCCAACTCCCAAACTACCTTGTATTTCATTATTTTTTATTGGACTCATATCTATTCTCCTTATATTTATTCTGTATATATTTGCCCCTTGCAGAATGCAAACACCTTGCTTGTAGTGATAACTTTATTTTTTATATCCCTAGGGCCTAACACAGTATCTAGCACACAGTAGGTGCTTAATAAATGCTTGCTGAGTGAGTCATTGAAACCCAGATCATCTGATTGCAAGTGCATCTGTTCTATGCTGTCTCCCTCAACCTCTTGAAATCTGGGTTATGCCCCACTACTTTATTGACCTATCAAAAGTCAATAATGACCTCTGTATCTCCAAATCCAATTGCCTCTAATCAATCATAAGCCTTCAGCTGCCCTTCAAATATAGTTATTATTTTAGGTACCTACTGTGTTAGACTCTGTTCTCTCTATATAGTGTCTCTTTTAGTGATCACATCTACTCCTGTGACTTCAGTTATCTCCAGGCATATGAGTCCTATATCTTTAGCTCTACTTCTAACTTTTCCCCAGACCTCTATTCCTGTATTTTCAATTTTCTTCTGCATATCTCTGCCTAGCTGTCCTGCCAGTACTTTAAACTATCTTAGAACTATCTCAACATGTCTAAAACTAAACTCATCATCTCCTCCAAATCTTTCTCTCCCCTTAACTTCACTATTTCTGTTATTGGCATCACAAGCTTTCTAGTCTCCCAGACTCATAACCTTGGAATCAACGTTTATTCTTCTTTCTCTCTCTCCCACATATCCAATCATGTGCAAAGTCCTGATATTTCTGTTTCTGCAGTATCTCTCACATCAACTCTCTCTTCTCTATTCCCACTCCAGCCACCCTAATTCAGGTCCTCCAATTTTCTCACTTAAACTATTATAATGACCATTTGCCTTCCCTTTCTGCTTTCAGTCTATACCCTAGGATCTTATTATCAGAGATCTTGAGCTTGAAGGGACCTGAGAAGACATTTAGTTCAAGGTTATACAGGTAATAAGCATTAAAATGGAATTTGGACCTAGATCCTCTGACTCCATAGCATGCAAATTCTCCTTTAAGAGGTAACCTTGCCACTGTGCCCCAAATAAATCATCCTTCATTTTGATGCCCAGTTAATCTCCCTAACTCAATAATATAATTGTGTCACTTCTAAACTAAAAATAATATCATTTGCTCCCCAGTGACTACTGAATGAAGTATAAACTCTTGACTTTAATATTAAAGACTTTCTATACTATTCACTTTTAGGTATTTTATGTTCCAAGCCAAACTGGACTGCTAACTAACACTCATTCTAAGTTAATAAGTCATCAGTCAATCAATACGTATTTATTAAATGTTTACTATTTTCTATGCCCTGTACTAAACATTAGTGATGAAAAGAAAAGCAAAAGCAGTTCCTGACCAGAGGAAGCTTATATTCTGATAAGGGAGACAACATGTAATAACAAGATATATAAAGAGTAGTGGAAAGGTAATTTGAGAGGGGAAGGCACTGATAGCTAGGGGATATGGTGTAAAGAATTAATTGTTATTTGAGGTTTTTATGACCCCATCTTTTGGCTAGAATTTTTTAAAAATCCAGAGTGCATTGGCCTGGGGCTCATGTGCAGCACCTCTGCAAATGGCATGGTGCTCCACCCACTGGTTGTAGCTGTTGCCATGGTGCTGGCACCTCATGTTATCACCACTCGCCAATGCCTACATGGGCCTGGCAAAATTATAATGATTGGAAGCCCAGTGAGGGCAGTCATGTGACTGTCAGTCAGGGCTGCCAGACAATTGGCTTGGGGCTGTGTGTGGTCAGCCTGGGGTCTGCTGGGAAGAAGAAGGGAAGAGATTTGCCATTCTAGCTTGAAGCTGGAAAGCAACAAGATGCAGCTGTGTGTGTTCTCAGCTGATTCCTGGGTGGTGGTGTTTATTCAGGTTGTATCATTTTCTTTCCCCCATTTTATTTCCTCTCCCTTAATTCTACTGATCTTGCTTGTATTTTTTAAGTTCATTCTTGTTAATGAATCCTGTTCTGTTTTTGAGGGAGGCTGTCGGTCTCCTTCCTTGCCCTAATATTGTGGTGAGCCGCATAGCTAACACTTCCCAATTAAAAATTGGTCCCTACGGGGCAGCTAGGTGGTACAGTGGATAGAACACCAGCCCTGGAGTCAGGAGTACCTGAGTTCAAATCCGACCTCAGACACTTAACACATACTAGCTGTGTGACCCTGGGCAAGTCACTTAACCCCAATTGCCTCACTAAAAAAACCAAACAGAAAAAAAAATTGGCCCCTACAATGGGAAAGACCTCCTGAGGAAGGTGCAATTTGAGTTGAATCTTGAAAGAAATCAAGGAAAAAAAGGAAAAAAATGAAAAGATAAAGCATTCCCAACATAGGAAACAGCCAGTTCAAAGGCACAGAGGAGGATATGGAGGATTTTGTTTGAGGAACAAGTATTGTGTTGTAGAGTACATGGAGGAGAATAAAGTTTAAGCCTGGAAAGGTAGGAAGGGTTCAGGTTATGATGAGATTTAAACACCAAACGGGATTTTATATTTTATATTAAAGTTAACAGTTACTGAAGCAGATTGAGTAGAGGGGAGCCATCGACCTCTGTTTTATGAAAATCCCTGACTGATAAGTGGAAAATGGATTGTAGTGGGAAAGAACTTGATAGAGATGAATTAGAAAGCTATTGTAACAGTACTGGGGAGAAATCCTGAGGACCTGTACCAGGGTCCTGGGTGAGTGGAGAGGAGACATAGAAGGGTTATTGTGAAGGTAGAAACAACAAGATTTGGTTAAGATTTGGACATTTGGGATGATGGAGAGTGAGGAGTCCAGGATAAGACTGAAATTGTGTGGCTTGATGATCGGGAGGATGGTGGTGCACTTAACAGTAATAGGGAAGTCTGAAAGAGAGAAAGGTTTGAAAGGAAAAGTGATGAGTTCCATTTTAGATATGTTGAGTTTGTAATGCCTGCCTACAGGACATTCAGTTTGAGATGTCCAAGTTGCAGTTAGGAGTGTTAGAACAGAGCATAGGAGAGAACTTAGGCCTGGATGTATAAATCTTGGGAACAATCAGGAAGGTAGAAGAAAAGCTAGGAGACAGCAGTGTTCTCTCATCTCCTAGCCTTTGTTCATTCCATCTCCCATGCCTGGAATAGACTTTTTTCCATTTCCCAATCCACTACACTTTCTTACTTACCTCCATCTGATGAAGTCTCTCTCTTCATTCCAGGCCCAACTCAAATGCTACCTTCTCCAAAATGTGGTCCCATTGATGCCGTTTGTCCTTGCTATGAAATATGTAAGTTAGGAACTAGTTTAGTCTCATATGTTTGGAAGACCTGCCAAGATAATCCACCATTCGATTTAAAAAAAATAAATAAATTCCTGACCACTAGCCCCTAAAGGATCTCTCTCTATTCAAATCAATATTTTGCAGGAAATTCTCCTTTGTGCTTATTTCATTGTTCTTTGAGTTTTAATTACTTGAGTTTTCTTTCACTTTCCTTTCCAGTTGGACTTTGAGCTCCTTGATAACAAGGTCTACATCATAGTTCAAAAGCATGTGCTCAAAGCACATTTCATGGTATTTTGAACAAAGTAAAGCCTTGATAAAAATTTGATGAGTTGCATTTATCAATCTCCCCTCATTCAGTACTTATTTCATTAAGAAGAATAATCCTTCCCCCTTCAACTCTTTTTTTTGGGGGGGGTGGGCAATGAGGATTAAGTGATTTGCCCAAGGTCACACAGCTAGTAAGTGTCAAGTGTCTGAGGCCGGATTTGAACTCAAGTCCTCCTGAATCCAGGGCCGGTGCTTTATCCACTGTGCCACTTAGCTGCCCCCTTCAACTCTTTAAAGAGAAGTTTGTTCCCTAAAATTCAGAGGTCAATTGAATCTAAAATTTACTCTCCTCTGCAAGGTGTAGTGAAATGAACACTGACCTAAGAATCAGGAGACTGGCTTTCTCCTTGGTCTCCTCTTCTCTCTTATACTAGTCCTTCTAAGTCTATAATACCACTAGTATCATATTTCCATCTGCCTGCCAGAAGTCACTTAGACATTCTGCTGTCACCTCAAATTTAATAGGTCCTAGAGTGAACTTATCTGCTCCATTAAAATGCCCTTTCTCTAAACTATATTTGGAAAGAACTATCATTGTGCTAGGTTTAAAATCTGGGAGTCATCTAATGCTTTTCTATCTCCCTCCCCCCACATCCCCACTTATCCAATAAAATTTCAGCTCCTGTTGGTTCCACCATTTGTGCAGCATCCTTCACTTCCATTCCCTTGTCTTTGTTCATGACACCATCCTACTTCAAGCCTTCATTACCACTTGCCTGGACAATTGTAGTGAGTGATCTCCTTGACTCTGTTCTCTACCCCTCTCTCATCCATTCTTCACAAAGCTGCTAAAATAATCTTCCTAAGGCATGTCTGATTCCATCACCCATCTGCTTTCCTCTAAAACAGGGATTAGCAAACCACAGCCCAAGGGACACATCTAGCCCACCACCTATTTTTGTACAAGCCCTTAAGCTAAGAAGAATTTTTACATATTAAAAGGACAAAACTTTCCTTAAACATTTAAGAATCAATCTTAGTTCTCAGGCCCTACAAAAACAATGGTCAAATTAGCAACAGATCATAGTTTGTGGACTACTGTTCTAGAAAAAAATAATCCAAACTCAATTTTGGCATTTTTGATCTTTCACAGTCTCATTCCAGCCTGGTTTCCTAAGATATACTTCATTTACATTCTTCTCCTTTATAAATGCCAAATTCTAGTTAAAGTGAACTACTATCTGTTCTCTGAATTTATATGCTATCTCTTACTCCTGCGTAATTGTGTATCACCTTCTCTGCCTCTGCCCATGCCTAGAATTTACTTACTCTTCATTTCTACATTATCTTGCTTCAAGGTTCAGTTTAGGGGCTCCTTACAAAGCCTACACTGATTCCCCCAGTCATCAGCATTCTCTCCCTTCTCAGATGTCTCTCCACCTTCTCTTTATTCCTTAACTTGAATTGTATTTATATATGCTCTTGTTATATCTGCCTAGGAGAATGTAAGCTCTCTGAGGGCAGCAACTATTTCACTTTTATCTTTTTTTTTTTTTTGGTGAGGCAATTGGGGTTAAGTGACTTGCCCAGGGTCACACAGCTAGTAAGTGTCAAGCGTCTGAGGCCAGATTTGAACTCAGGTACTACTGACTCCAGGGCCAGTGCTCTATCCACTGCACCACCTAGCTGCCCCCACACTTTTATCTTTTTTATCCCCAGAGGATTGCATCATACTTTGTAGATTCTAATTACTTTATTGAATTGAATTTTATTCTAGACTGAGCTCTGTCCATCTCTGAGTGGCCTGGGATAAGCAAGTTTTATTTCTACACCTTAGTTTCCTCAAGTCAAGATTTCATGAATGGTTCCAGCCATGCTCACTTAGCTCCTAGACCAACTCTCTGGATTTCTCTACTTCACTGATGGCAGCCTTGGATCCAGAAAGATTCCTTTTCCCTTCTCAGTCCCTAGCCCATTTCCCATACTTACCAACTTATTCTTTGTATCTTGTATTTCTTTGCCCTTTGAAATATAACCTCCTTAGGGCAGCTAGGTGGTGCAGTGAATAGAGCACTGGCCCTGGGTTCAGAAGGACCTGAGTTCAAATCTGGCTTCAGACACTTAACACTTACTAGCTGTGTGACCCTGGGCAAGTCACTTAACCCCAATTGCCTCACAAAAAAACCCCAAAAAACAAATAAAATATAACCTCCTTGAGGTTAGACATCATTTTGCTTACTTCTGTTTGTATCCCTAGTACTTAGCAGCCCATTGTTACACACAAAGTAAATACTGATCTATCTATCTATCCATCTCTAAAATGAGCAATTTGGACAAAGAATTCTAAGGTCCTTCAGGAATATAACAATTTGTGATTCTAATTTAATAATGACAGTATATCTACCTGTGAGGTCCTAGAATTAGCCCAGTACTTGTTTTTATCACATCCTGGTTTATATACTTTCACTGTATATATCACTGAACTGTAAGCTTCTTAAGGGAAGGTACTTTATCTTTTCCCTCCTTTGTCTCTTCAGAGTACTAAGTGTAGGATTCTGCACATCTTAGACACATGTGGTCTTAGACACATGTGGGTGGACAATAGGGTGAAGTTCAAATTATAGCTTGCCAGGTAAAACTTTGCCAAATCCTATTCTTGGTCTCCTACTTCTATTCAGTTCCCCTGAATAGTTCCTGTCACCTACTCTGCAGAGTCCCCAAGCTGCTTGGGAAGTCAATACACTTCTAGGGCTTTATGACTGACTAATGTGTTTTGAGCTTCAGACTGAAAAAGTATTATGGGGGCAGGTTCCCAAAGCCAAACTAAATTGTTAATTGGAAGCAGCATGGCAGACTGTTTAGGCCTAAACTTCATCTCAGAATTGAAATTTCATTTCAGAATTGAAACTAATATAGGAAGGAAAGGGCCTTGTCCCAAGGCACTGATATGATGTGGAGATATTTGCTTACCGCGTAGTATGTTTCCTTCATGCTGCTATTGCCATCCTCAAAATTCACCTCTTGGTTCCCCGCTGACACACACCACTGCTTGGCACAGCTACCTTTAGGCTGTCAATCCAAGGAGCCCATAAACAAGATGTTCCTCTCCTGGGCTTCCTTCCCCCATCATTCAACCTCACAGATCAAAGGTGGAACAATGATTAAGGTACTCTTGGGCAGATGAGCCAGCTCTTCCTCAGACATGAACACACCCCAACCAGACAGTTCTTTGCACTACTATTGATGTTTCCTCTTTGTTCAAGTTAATGCCCAGAGCAAACATCCTTGGATATGGCTCTGCTTTATCTGAATCACCCAAGTTAGACATCATTATGTCTAGGTATTAGGGTAATGGATAAGATGACCTCTTAAGGTCCTCTCTAGCTCCATGAAGAAGATACTTGCTATAAGTTAGGATCAATGGCTCATTGTTCATATTTCTATGATTATTCATATACAGATATTAGTAACCCTTTGAGATGAATATTACTTTGGGTGCCCCAAGTGACTTCAAGATGAACTCCCTTGGGGCCCTTTCCTCAAAGTGTCTGAAGCCCACCCACCATCCAGTGCCTGCTCTGCCTATATTCCCCTTGGTGGATGCAGTAGATATTGGATGCATGTATGTGATGCTTCTTTAATAGGCTGGGCTGCCATCAGGTTTCCAGAGTCAATGAAATATAGCATCACTGTTATGTATCCCAGTGAAATACACTTAGCACATATGTAAATCCATCTCCTGGGGCAGAGAGCCATATAAATATAGTTAACATCACATTAAATTCTGTTTATCATCAACTGCAGGGCTTTGGTTTTAGAGAGATATGGGTTGCATCTCAAAGCAAATGGCTTCTGCTCAGCAGGATTTAGTGGAAATGTTTCTTCTGAGAGTATGGCTATTTTGCTCTCCTTTATCCTGAAATGCTGGGCCAACTTTTGGTTCATCTATTGTGTCCATCTTACAGGTAGGTAAACTGATGACCAGTTAAGTAAAGATGCTCCAACAGGATCCCACTGGAAAGGAGGAATGAGATCAATAAATCAATAATCAACCGATAAACATTTGTTAAACATCTACAATGTACCAGGCACTCTGCTAAGTACTGGTGTTACAAAAAAGAAGCAAAAAACAATCCCAGCCCTCAAGGAGCTTAGAATCTAATGGGGGAGGAGCAGCTACGCGGTTCATTGGATAGAGTATTGGCCCTGCAGTCAGAAGGACCTGAGTTCAAATCTGAGCCTCAGACATTTACTAGCTATGTGACCCTCAGCAAGTTACCTAACACCAGTTACCTGCAAAAAACCAAAAATAAAATTTAAAATAATCGAATAGGGGAGACAACATGCAAATAAATATACAAAGCAAGGTAGGTATAAAATAAATAGGAAATAATGAACAGAGAAAAGGCATTAGAATTCATGGGATTGGAGGAGGCTTCTAGTAAAAGATGGAATTTTAGTTGGGACTTAAAGGAGGCCAAGGAAGTCAGTAGGCAGAGCTGAGGAGGAAAAAGTATTCCAGACATGGGGTAGAACCAGAGAAAAATCCTGGAGCCAAGAAATGGAGCATAGGGGTTGTGGAACAGCCAAGAGTCCAATGTCACTGGGTTGAAGAATATGTGTCAGGGAGTAATGTGTAAGAAGAGTGGAAAGGTAGGAGGGGGCTAGGTTATAAAGGGCTTTGAATATCAAACAGAACACTTTTTACTTGATTGTACAGGCAATAGGAAGTCACTAGATTTTATTGAATAGGGGTGTGACAGGAAGAGACCTGTTCATTTTAGTGAACACTTTTAGCACTTTGGGAAAATCACTTTGGTGGCTGAATGGAAGATGGGTTTGAATGGGGAGACACTTAAGGCAGGCAGACCCACCAGCAGGCTATTATAATGGTTCAGGGGTGAGGTGATAAAGACCTGCACTAAAGTGGTAGCAGTGTTAGAGAAGAGGAGGCTTATTGGAGAGCTGTGAAAGGTGAAATCGATAGGCCTTGACAAGAGATTAGATATGGGGAATGAGAGATAGTGAGAAATCTAGGATCACTCCTAGGTTGTGCGCTTGAGGGACTGGGAAGACAGCATTGCCTTGTATAGTGATAGAAAAGATAAGGGGGTAGAGCGTTTAGGGGGAAAGACAATGAGTTGAGTTTGGCACATATTGTGTTTTAGATGTCTCCTAGAAATACAGCTTGGGATATCTGAAAGGTAGTTGGAGATGTGAGACTGGAATCTGTAGAGAGGTTGAGGCAGGATAGGGAGATTTGAGGTGGGAATTAAATCCATGGGAGATCACCAAATACAGTAGTCTAAAGGAAGAAGAAAAGAGGGACCAGTACAGAACCGTGAGGGACATCTATGACTGGAGGGTGTGATATGGATGATGATTCAGTAAAAGAGATAGAGAAGGTATAGTTAGATAGATAGGAGGCCAGGAGAAAGTAGTATCCCAAAATTCCAGAGAGAAGAAAATATAAAGGAGTAGAAAGTGATCAACAGCATCAATGGCTACAGAGAAGTCAAGAATGAGCACTGAAGAAAGGCCACTGGATTTGGCAATCAAGAGATGTTTAGTTAGGGGGGGCAGCTAGGTGGCACAGTGGATAGAGCACCGGCCTTGGATTCAGGAGTACCTGAGTTCAAATCTGGCCTCAGACACTTAACACTTACTAGCTGTGTGACCCTGGGCAAGTCACTTAACCCCAGTTGCCTCACTTTAAAAAAAAAAAAAGAGAGAGATGTTTAGTAACTTTGGAGAGAACAGTTTTCCTGGAACGATAAGGTTGAAAACCAGGTTATAAGGGGTTAAGAAGAGAATAAGAGAGAAAATGGTGGCACCTATTGTAGATAGTCTTCTCAAGGAGTTTAGACACAAAATGCAGGAAAAAAAATTATAGGCTGATAACATGGATGGAAGAATCAAGTAAGGTTTGTTTTTTATTTTCCAGAATGGAGGAAACATGGGTATGTTTGTAGATAATAGAGAATGAGCCAGTATACAGGGAAAGATTGAAAATAAGTGAAAGCACCGGCCCTGGATTCAGGAGGACCTGAGTTCAAATCCAACCTCAGACACTTGACACTTACTAGCTGTGTGACACTGGGAAAGTCACTTAACCCTTATTGCCCTGCCAAGAAAGGAAGGAAGGAAGGAAGGAAGGGAGGGAGGGAGGGAGGGAGGGAGGGAGGGAGGGAGGGAGGGAGGAAGGAAGGAAGGAAGGAAGGAAGGAAGGAAGGAAGGAAGGAAGGAAGGAAGGAAGGAAGGAAGGAAGGAAGGAAGGAAGAAAGAAAGAAAGAAAGAAAGAAAGAAAGAAAGAAAGAAAGAAAGAAAGAAAGAAAGAAAGAAAGAAAGAAAGAAAGAAAGAAAGAAAGAAAGAAAGAAAGAAAGAAAGAAAGAAGGAAAGAAAGAAAGAAAGAAAGGAAGGAAGAAAATAGGTGAAAGCATGGGGATGACAGAGGGGACAATCTATTGGAGGAGAGGAGATGAAATGGGGTCATTTGAACAAATAGAGGTAAGGAGTAAGGTTACTTCATCATGTGAGACAGGGATAAAGGAGGAGAAAGTGGCAGAAGGCACTTGAATAATAGGAAATAAGGAGGGGAGAAGAGAGAGTTCATGGCAAATAGCCTAATTTTTTTTCTGTAAAATATGAGCCAAGATTCTCAGCTGAGAAGTTTGAAGAAGAATGAAAAGGTTTGGTTGCTATGGAGAGTGGGATACTAAGCTGATAAAGGAGGTACAATAGGATTGCCTAGCAGCAGTGAGGACCCAGTTTAGGTTGTGTAATGTAAATTTGCAGTGGACCCAGTCAGAATAATTATATGATTTTCTCCATCTTCTTTCAAGAGCATGTGTGTAGGAGAAAAAAAAATTAAATGGTAGGAGTAATCCAAAGCTGAGGCTTGGCAGGGTGTAATTGGTGATATTATGAGGTGGCTAGGAATTCAAGAGGGGAGAAGAGTATAGAGTGGAATTCATTTCCCATGATGTCAAGATGGAGAAAAGAGAATCGAGTGGTTAATTCACAGGAGATGGTCTGGGAGAGAATTGAAGGGTCAAGGATTGAGAATAACTGTCTACACTGAAGCGTAAAGTTTTACAAAGAAAGGCAGAGGGAAAGGTGAAAATCCAATAGGGTATGATTGGATAAGAGCATTTGGAATTCTTGAACATAGAGGTGGTATATGGGTAATGGCGAGATCAAGGCAATGTCCAACTTTGTGTGAGGATGAGGTGGAGTGGAGGAGTAGCTCATGGGAAGTTAATAGGATAAGAAACTGAAGGGTTATGGTGTTTCAGAGAGAGTCATAATGTATGTTAAAGTTCCAATTTGGAACTTTGCCCAAAGGGCTATAAAACTGTGCATACCCTTTGACCCAGTAATAATACTACTAGGTCTATACCCCAGAGAGATCAAAGGAAAAGTACCCTTGTATACAAAAATGTTTATAGAAACACTTTTTTGTAGTGGCAAGGAATTGGAAACTGAGAGGATGCCTATCAATTAGGGAATGGCTGAACAAGTTGTGGTATATAATTTTGATGGAATACAGTTATGCTGTAAGAAATGACAAAAGGATAGTTCCAGAAGAAAAAAACAACAACCCATAAAGACTTATATGAGCTGTTACAAAGTGAAATGAGAAGAACTAGGAGAACATTATATACAATACAGCAATATTGTAATAATAATAAACTTCGAAAGACTTTGCTATGTTCATCAATACAATGATCCATGACAATACCAAAGGCCTCATGATAAAAAAATAATGTTATCCATCTCTAGAGAGACAAGTGATGAACTCAGAGTGCAGATTGAAGAATATTTTTCACATTTTTCTTACTTTTAAAAAACAAATCTAATGTAGAAATGTGTTTTGCATGACTTCATATGCATAATGGATATCATATTTCTTATCCTCTGAAAGGGTGAAGGAGGGAGTGGAGGGAGGGAGAGAATTGGAACTGAAAATAAAAATGAAAGAAAAATAGGTATTTTGAAGTCCCCTAGTGAAATAATTGGGGTGATTAGAACACCAAGTGGTATTGGGAATTAAATGAACTCCATTGACTCCATCTTGTGACTCAGTTTTGGAGCTAGCACAGATCCTCTTCTATTCAATAATAAGTCTAGTCTAATTTGTCTTATGAGAAAAGTTTATTCAATTGTGGAAGTTGTGAGAGGTCTATGTTGCATTGTTTGAATCTAGATCTGCATGGCTAGGAAGCTGGACTGCTTAGAGACCCTTAACTAAGGACCTAGGTTATACTGACCAGAAAACTAATCAGACTCAAAGATTGATGCAATTTTCCACACAATTATACATCTCAAACAATCCATATATCTTATCTGAAAACTGGCCCCACACTGATCAACCAATTATTGTTTCCATGTTCCTTGATTTGTATACAGACACTTGGGGGTAGTTTGACACCTTTTTTTCTGATTTCAGGAATTCTGCCTGTTCATTCTTTCCCTCTCAACTTGGAAAGCCCCTAATCTCTTCTTGATTAGAAATCAGATTACCTAATTTTATATCCTGGTTAATTGTTTTCTTTTCATTTATTTGTCTTATTTGATGGTTTTTAATGCATAAAAATCTATCTCCCCCTATATTTGGGGTCCAGTGCCAAAGCCAAGAAAGACTATTGGTCCTAATTTGTTGAGCAATTGGCATATATTGCCTAATAAATCAATTTCCTTAGAAGTTCAAAACTTTGTTTCCTCAGTGGTTTCATCTTTCACCTGCCACAGATTTGGGGAGAGAAATTTAAACTGAAAATAAAAATTAAGGAGGAATATGTGTTTTGAAGTCCCCTAGTATAAAGGTAGGAGGTGGGGAGCAGAAAAAAATTGTAAGCCATATGTTGAATTCATTGGAGAAGGAACCTCAGGATGTCCTGAGGATCTACAGACAACAACTACTAGACTTTCAATTGAGTATTAGATATGAATAGCATGAACCTCAAAGGACAAAGGAGTGATGGAGTTAGGGGGAGAACCTGGATGTGACAATGGGAAGCAAGGAAAGTTTCAACTCCTCCACCTTGACCAGTGAGTTGAAGGAATAAGCAGAAAGTGCATCCAGTGCTAAAAAGGGTGTCCAGAGGGGCTATGTCATGCATGGGGAAAGAGGGCAGAAAAGCCAGGTTTCAATAATAACTAGTAGATGGAAGGGGTTGGAGAGGACAAGATTTAAGATGAAGGGAAGTCTATTGCCTATGGAACAGGCATTTCAGAGGGCACAGTGGAAGATCTGGGTGTTATTTGGTTGAAACTTTGGAGGGTTGAGGGGGATGTGAATGTGGACTCATGGTAGAAGGTGGGGAATGGGGTTTGAATAAGTTCAGAATAATTGGGATGTGAAGGGTAAGATAAGGTGTGAGAAAGCTCATCACTCAGTGGAGGGCACTGCTTCTCTTCCCAATGGATGTTGCAGATTGGGCTGAAGGCAAGGGCAATTTGAGAAGAGAGGTACCTGGTGAATGGTCAGATGGGATACCTCAATTCACACCTCCTCTTCCATTCAAAGGCTGGAGAAAGGCAAGAAAAGGGAGTCAAATTTGCATAGGATGAGAAAGAAGCCCCATTACCCACCAACTTTCCTCTTCTTCCTGCAAGAGAAAGGCACAAGAGAAGATGGAAGACCTTAAGTCAAAAAGATAGGTTGCTCCTCTTAGGTCAGGAAGTTCTTCACATCCTGGATGGGAGATCAGACTGGAAGCAGGGGCAAAAGTTGCCTTATGCTGTCAGAGGTTGAAATCATTGATTAGGGGTCAAGGAAAGACATCTTGCTGAGCCACTTGCCATCTTCCCTCAGGAGACACATTGTGCCGAGCTGTGGATGGAGGGCAAAAGGCATGGCCAGTCAGAGGAGCTTGGCTCCTCTTTTCTCCTGAGGTGGCTGACCATGAGGCAGCAGCAGGAAGATCAGGGGTGCTGTTGGACTATCTCTTAATGCCATCTTTGTGATTCAGTATATTTTGCTGATACTGCACTAAGAAGCAGGCCCTATTCACTCACTCTATCAGAGTCATAGCCTAGGAAGAGCCAGAGCTCAGCATTACCCCTAGGAGAGCAGAATGTGACCAGGATACTTTTATATTCCCCATTTTTCCCTCAGGGCACCTGGGACTAGAATACTTGCAACTCTGACAGGTGCACTCATAGGAGAGAGAAATCTCTGTGACACTCAGGAATGTAAGTGACAACACAAGGACATTCAAAATGAAGCCACTCATTCCTGATAAAGATGACTTGTCAAAAGGGGACAGGCCTGTTCAACTTTACTGCATAAAATGTGCCCTAATAAGGGCTCTCACCTATCTTGGGGAACATGGACTTTCCCAGAATCACAAAAGATGCCAGTAAGCCTCACCTGGGAGATATTATTACTTGGGAGGCAGGTTCACTCAGGTGGTAGGCTCACCTGGAAAACTGGATCACCTGGGAGGCAGAGTTGCCTAGGAGACAGAATCCTCTGAGAGGCAAGGTCACTTGGGAGTTAAAATTTCAGATAATCTCTGAATGGAAGTTCTTTGTTTCAGCTCCCCATTATCTCCTCACCTCTTTGTAGCTGTCATGAGCTTTTGGAACATGTTGGTGGTGAGTCCATAGGGATTGAGAGAAAAGACACCTCTGAAGGGCATTAGCTAAACTGAGTAAAGGGCATCCTAAGAGAGAGATCCCAGGAGTGGGAGCTGCTCCCCAGCCTCAACTCCCCAGCCTCAACTCCCCACCATGATCTCCTGACTGAGTCTCTATTGCAGAGATGATGATGGGGCCTATGGGGTGCTAAGGCTCCCTAGCTGGGATCCCCTGGGGTTCTGCCTTTCCTCATACTGTCTTTCCTCTCAAAACTATGGTTGTCTTTACATTCTCATTAGCGTCTTGCTCCTCATTCAAACTGTGGTCACAGAGGAGGGACTGAGACAAATGTAGAGAAATATAACAACATAATCCTCTTCACACCATACAGTTCCCGAAGGTCCTTATTCAAAATTCTCCATTTATCTGGTCATTAGATCTAATTAAATCCCTCCAACTTGGAGCACTGATGAGTGGCACCACTTTCTCTTGCCAATTAAAATAGAAGAGATTAGAAAATGCCCTCGATGCTCTGTCCTTGCCATGGTTAGTTGCCAGGGAGGTAGAGGATAGTGTTGAGGGACAGAGGGGTGCTTCAGGAAGCTTCATGCTGTTCTGTGTCTATGAAGAAGATATTGTTAGGGGCCTACTATCACAGGATCAATATTTTGGGTTGTTTATTCAATTGTAGTGATGGGTTTACTCAAAGTATTCTGCATCCTTCCCTAATTCCCTTGGTGTTTTTTAGGGTAGGGCTTAGCCGAGTTCAGACTATGGCCTAGGTCTCATTTTCCCCTGTGAAAGAATCAAGTGACCCATGCAGGGATCACATCCATGACTTGGAACACAGAGTAGAAATGATGCTGCAATGGGAGGTGGCAGAAGGTCTGCATTTTTGTCCTGGCACTGCCCCTTTCTTGCCATGTGATCTCTTGGAGGCTCCATTTCATGAACAAAAGCTACCTAAGTCACAGAGAGGTTTTATGGGTCAAATAGTAGGGCTTAATGAATGTTTGTTGAGTTTAATTGAATTGCTGAATAATAATAGCTGACATTTACAAAGCACTTTACATATATTATCTCATTTGATCCTTCCAGCCACCTGGTGAGGTAGGTACTAAGATACAGGACATATGAAAGCATTCTTGAAACTATAAAGTGAAAATGGACATAGGCTGTTCTTTTTATTATTGGACCAAGTGAGTTTGCTGGGGGTAGAATTAGCTTAGAAGAGATGTCTTATCCATATCAACTGGTTCAAATTCTACTAGTCCAGTTCAATTTGACTATTAACCAAATGGACCCTGAAGTTTTAAGTTAATTCCCTAATGGTACCTTCTCAAGGAGCAATTCAATTCAGCAAGCAAGCATTAAGCACTGTGCCAGGATCTGTGCTCAGTGCTGGGTATACAAAACCAAAACCAAATGGGCAACTTCTTCCACACTCCAGGCTAGTTCATCTCCTCCACCTATTCCCTATATCCTGAAGCTGAGACAGTGGAGGCTTTTCTGCAGTGGAGAAATTCAGAGGCTCATCAACAAACACTGTGTTTCAGGTAAAACCTGACCCAAAAGGGATTGGAAAAGTAAGTGACATTCTGCCCATCAGTTTGTAAATTAACTATGTGAATTAACCTGCTGTCTGATTCCTTCAGGCTGCATGTGTTTGTGTGTGTGTGTGTGTGTGAAGGCTCTTCTTTTACAGTTATTCCACATCCTAATCCTATCTTGTCTCAATTCAGCTCAACAAGTATTTATTAGGGCTCTGCAATCGTGCAGGGCACTAAACAAGATGCTCTTGACTAGAAAGGCTAGTGACTTTTCATTCTCACTCAACCCAGGATCCTAGAGCTGTAAGGTACAGGTAGCGACAAACTTAAAAAGACTGAGTTTTATTATTCTTACTTGAAGTCCATTCCACTTACCCTCTGTACAAGAAAGGTCCCCAAAGCATTCCTTTAACCCCAAATTTTCTTCTTTATTGTGAATTTAGCAATCATCAGCAAACACATTTCACAATGCAAGGAACAAAAGAGAGGCATTGTTAATGGAACTATAACTTAAATTTTCCCATTCAAGTTACACCAGTCCTCTCAAAGGAATTCGCCGGACAACTAACAGCCCTCCCCTCACCCTTGGACATTTAGCAGGCAACCTTGGCTTGGTCCCTTTCCAACATTCCCTTTCTTAGGGCTATTTCTGCAGGCTTGGGCCTCTTTCCCACTAACAGAGATTCAGAAAGCCAAATTTCACTGCAGTTGGAGCAGCATCTCCAAAGGGGGAGCTCTAGGATTAGAAAAAAGCCTCTGGGGCCTGAATATATCTCTGTGTGTGTGTGTGTGTGTGTGTGTGTGTGTGTGTGTGTTTACGCATGTGTGTGCAGAGAGTAGATTCTGATACCTATGGCTGGACATTTTAAAAATGATTTTTATGAAATCTTTGGCTTGATATGCTATCAATTTTTTCCAGATGCCTTTTCAATATCTGTCTACAGAACTGTATGAAATTACAGTAAGTACCACAGCTGGGCAGATGATGCTGTGGTGACTAGGGACAGACATCTCTCCAGCTCTGATGAAACGAGGTGCGAGTCATACTCCATGTACCAGTTCTGCCCTGGGTGGCTGCCAAGCTGTTAACCTCCTAGAAGCCCCGGCCCTCAGCTCCACCTCCACCAGTGAAATGCCTACAGCTCCTGTCTTCCTTCAGATAGGCTTCCCCCTAAGCTGGATAGTTGCTGCTTTAGGGAGCTGGGGAATAAGAGGCAGGCAGAGGTGGTCCCTGATTAGACAGACCAGGGGGAATCAGGCTGAGGTGAGGAGAGAATGGCAAAGAGGCAGGGCAGCTGTCTTCACATGCAACTGATTTGGGGAGCAATGGGCAGGTTAGGAGGAGATAATGTGCAAGTGAGAGCTGAAAACTTTCTGGGTGTGGTGATGCCCACATCTGGAATCCCTATTAACTGGGGAGGTTAAGGTTGGCAGATCTCTTGAGCTTCAAGGCTCTGAGCTGCAGTGGGCTGAATTGATTAGGTGTTGGTAGTAACTTCAGAATTAATCGGGGCTGGTCTCCAGAAGGGAGGGGCCACCAGGTTACCCAAGGTGGAGTAAACTGACCCAGGCAAGAAATAGAGCAGGTCAAAGATATATAATGGATAAGAGTAGGGCCAGGTCAGTGACTTGCCCCTGCACTTCGGGCCTTGTCGAGATAAAAAGTCCTAGTCTCTCCCCTCCCTCCATCTCCCAGCCCATGCAAATTAAATAATTAATTAAAGGGCTGAAAACTTGCTAATTCACACACTTGTGCATTTTCTTCAGATACCCAAAGAGGATTCTGAAGGCCCAGGCTTCCTCACCTGCCGTAGATTGTTTGACCACCTAGGCAATCGGAAGGAAGGTTGGCTGGGTTTTGGAAATCTAATACAGGAAGAATCTGGGAAAGATACTTGCTTCCGTTGCAAGGCTACACCCTTGGATATGGAGACAAAAACTTCCATACCTACTCCCCTTCTGTTAATGCTTGGAGTTTTCTGACAGAAGATGGATCTTTTAGGGAAACTGTTCAGGGGGACAGGGAGGTGTTTCTGACCAATGGCTACTGCTGTGGTAGATGGAGATCTGGGCCAGAGGGTCACTGTGTCAGCACCTACAGAAATAGGATTGGTTGTCCCTAATTCTTTGCCTCATGCCCTAGCTCCATCTCTCTCTTCTCCTCTCTGTCACTGTGTGTCTGTCTCTGTCCATCTGTTTGTTTATCTCTGTCTGTGTCTGTCTCTGTGTTTCTGTCTGTCTGTCTGTCTGTCTGTCTGTCTGTCTCTCTCTGTCACACACATACACCCCACACGCCCACACCCACACATACTTTTGCTTCTTATTTCTAGCCTCTCTGACCATACAGAAGTGAGTCCTTAAGAAGAGAACTCCCAAGCTTGTGTCACAACCAGCCAGCAGACTGTTGCTATTGACCAGCACTTGTCATCTTGCCTGTTCTGTCCACCTGCCAAGCCCGTTTCCACGGCTCTCCAGAGTGGGAGGCAATGGAGGCTTCCATCTGGGGCTGATAACAGATGCAGTGCCCTGTGAGGAGGACATTAAGAACATTTTCTTTGCTGTTGGAAAGACCTCTGGCTTGAGTCAGTGATCTTCAAGGGCAGCAGAGATACTGTCAATTACAAACCTGTCCTTCAAACCCCAGAACTTGGTTGCAATGGTCTCCCACCGTTACAGGATATGGTCCCCAGATTTCAGAGAAACTGAGGATACTGGCAGCAGGATGTAGTTGGGAAGGTGGGGCTGGATTTTTTTTTCCTTCTGCTTTCTTTACCTCATTATAATATAATCTAGCAGGGACACAGTAACAAGAGGCCACTTCAATCCTTCCTGAGGTTATTCATTAAGGCTTGGGATTCGCCTAATTGAGAGAATAAGCCCTTTTCCCACCTACTCCTAGCCCTAGGTTATGATGACCTGTAGGTCTCAATCTCATTATACGGTCCTTTGTTAATTTACTGATGGCAGATAACATGACACAGTGGAGAATATGATAGATTTTGAATCAGAAAACCTGGATTCAAATGCTGGCTCTGCTACTTATTATTTTTGTAACTTTGGACAAGCCAATTAATCTCTTGGGTCTCAGTTTCCTTATTTGTAAAAAAGAAGGGATTGGATGATAGCACCCCTGGGGTACCTTTCAGCTCTCAATCTATGATCCTATGATATTGCAGAGCCTCCAGGGACTTAGAGGAAGGGTAGGAAAACCAATATGAGGTTTGGCTCTATTTTATTGTTGTTGTTGTTCTCCAAAACCAGGTCTGCTACTCATTGATTCGAGTCCTTTTCCGGGTTGACTGAGAAGATTGAGGTTATTCCTGAAGAAGCAGAGGCTGTAATTTGGTTAGACTGGTTACCCAGTGCAGCCCTGAGCACCTCCATGGACAATGGGGCTGGATCTCTATTCTACAATCACATCTCTACTGACAAAGTGAGCCGGGAAAGGAGATTAGAATCCCAATGACCTAGCCCCTAGAATCTCTTCTGCATGAAGTACTTGGATAACTGAGGGAAGTCAGATTTCTTTTTCATCTGAATTATCCAGGCAATCGTTTCCATTTTCCACTTTATTGTAGTAACAAGAGATAGCCTTTGCCATGGAGGCCAAGAACCTCCACAGAGAAAAAAGGAAAAAAACAAAAACAAAAAACCTTGTGGATGTTGAACCTCTTGATGATTCCTAAGACTTGCCTTTAGAGTAATTAAAACCCAGGTTTATCATGCCTTCCTCGAGCAGGCCTGTCCAGATGCTGTCAGTTCCTTTCCCCCTATCTATGTAGCAATCTTTCTTTCTTTCTTTTTGTATTTAAGAGAAATGTTTTTGATATTAATTAAGTTACATGGCAATTTCCTCCCCCTAATTAAAGTGGAACCTTTTCACAGGACACTTTGAAGTGTCTATGAATATAAGGAACTTTTCATCCTCCGCCAGAGCTCTGTAGTGTCTCTTCATATTGTTCACTTCAGTCAGAATAAAATTCTTTCTGATAATGAAGGGAAGAGCATTTAACTTTTGCAAGCTATCACAAAGTCAAGTCAGCCTGGAGTGGGATTCAGGCACCAGTGACTTCTTAGGCAGAGAAAGTACTATGGGCATGCCTCCTGTGGCTCAGGTGTGCAAGGGAAAAATTACTACTAAGTTGGAGGGCTGGCAAGTGAGGTCAGGGAGACAGGAAGAGAAGGGAGGGCGGTGGGCCTGGGAGACTCAACTCCTGGCCAGTCTTCTTCTGGGTTCTTTGTCCCATTGCTTCTCATTCAAGAAGCATCTTTTAGGAAAGAACTTTGCTCCCTTCTTGCACTGGAAAGATTGGGAGAGGAGCTCTTGGGGATTGTTCAGCTTAATTAAGGACACTTTGCTTAGTGCTTTGATATCCTCCGATGAAAGAAATTGTAGATATACTGAGGCTCCACCAATTCTAATTTCTGGGGGATATTCCCAAGTCTTTGATTATGTCCAGGGGTTACTGGTTCCTGGGGATACAACAGGCCCTAGAACCAGAGGAAGAAAGGAAAAATAAGATCCTTGAGGCAATCCCAGGCCCAGGAGAGAAAGCTAGGAGGAGAAGGGAATAAGAATAGTCTTTCCTCCAACCTAGAAAATCTTCAGGGAGGTGGATGATGTTAACTCTTAAGACTTTGATCCTGTCACTTGTCCCTTAGGCTTCCTCTCTTTTTAACCTCCCTGATTACACGGGAGAAGCTCGGGACACAGAGAGGGGAATCTTGTCTTCTGCCCACAAAGCAGCATCTTAGGAAAACACATCAGGGAAACAGGGAAAGGCCACTATTTTATCTGTGGCACATACAGGTGTCTACACCTACGTTTTTCCTTGCAGGTATGGATAGTCCAAAAAGCCCACATCACAGAGTGAGCCAGAGATCGGTCATGTATGCCTCCCCCAACAATACCACCACCTCTGAGTGGCAGACACATTCAGCTGTAATTTCCTTATTGCTATTTCTCCAGCTGGTCTCGAGGTATCTCCCAAATAGCTCCAAAGCCCCAGAAAATGGGAGAGGGAAGAGATTGCTTCTCTCCTCAGGAACCATGTTAGGGAGGCAGCAATTGGATGCAGTCTCTATTCCACAGGTCTTCATTTGGCAATGTGGTCATTCTCATTCTTAGACCAGTATAGGAAAGGCAGCGGGTGGCAGGAGGCAGAAGGCATGCTGCTCCATTGTGGGGTACAAGAAGATACCCTCTCAATATCATCCAAATAGAAAAAGAAGAGTGATGCTGAAAAAGGGGTTGGGGAAGTGGGGGGATGGTGGGGGTGGCAACACAGTCAAAACCATGCTTGGGGGGCAGCTAGGTGGCACAGTGGATAGAGCACTGGCCCTGGAGTCAGGAGGACCTGAGTTCAAATCTGGCCTCAGATATTTAATGCTTACTAGCTGTGTGATCCTGGGCAAGTCACTTAACTCCGATTGCCTCAATAAAAACAAAAACAAAAACAAATAAATAAACAAAAACATGCTTAGGGAGCATAGCTCCCTGGTTACATTACGGGTTCTCCTTTCTCTTTCCTCATCCCTTCTCCCTCTTTCACCCTCCATTTCTGGCACTCAACTTCTATTCACAAAGACTGGACATTTGAAAATGATTCCAGTTGAAGGAAGGGACGCTGAGAAAAATCCCCAAACGTTGGTAGAAGTTGCCAGTACTTGGGCTAACTTACCCCTCCTCTACATGTAGCTTGCAGCTGCTGCAGGAATAATGGCCACGCCATAAGCAGGATAGAAATAAAAGTTAAAGCCCTACTCTATAACAAAAGTCAAGCTTCTCCTTCCCATCACACCCTGGACTGCTCTATGATCCCAAAAAGCCATATTGACAGATATAAAAGGAGATTAAAAAGACTCAGTAGTTAAGAGTTGAGATGGGGTCAATAACTAGTTTTTCTCTCTTCCCCAATGCCTGTCCTCATACTAGGGGATTTCCATATATATATTGATTCTTTTTCAAAAATCCTAACCTCCCAGTTCCTCAATTTATTCCTTTCCCATGACCTACTCTTCTACCCCACATCAGCTACATACAAACATGGTCATACCCTTGATCTCACCATCACCTACAAATACAGCAGTTGCATGTTCATGAACTCAGGAAGTCCCTTATCTGGTCAGAGTTTGTTATCATTCTACCTCTCTCTCTGCCTTATAACCATAAAATTTGTTTCTCCTCCTCACTGTGATCTCCAATCTCTTAGGGTTTTTCCCCCTAGGCCATCACCCCACTGACCATGCTAGCCTCCCTTCCTCATCTTGACCCCTTCATCTCTAGGCTATTCTCTTCTCTTGAATCCCTTGTCCTTTTACCTTATTGTTGGAAATGTTCTGCAAAGCCTCAGTCCTGATTTATTCCCAGCATCCTTTGCCTTCACCCTTATTCACATACTGCCAAATAAAGCTGGAGAAAATCAAGAAATGGATCCACTACAGATTTATATAATGTAATTTCAACTGGGCTTCCACTATGACAATGCAATCTCTTTCTATTTCCTTAGTTGAGTCCTTATCCTATTTACCATAGTAACTTCCAAGACTTTTCATCCCTTCCCAAACCTTTGATAGATCCCCCTCCCCTTACCCTCCCAGCTAAGAACCTTTCTTCATATTTTACAAAACAAAACAAGAGCTTGTTCTCATTTCCTCCTCTTCATCTCACATCACCCATGCCTTTACCCATCTTACACAGAGAAGTTGACCTTCTCTTTGCTAAGGCTAACCCCTCTATATGCACAAGTGATCCTATTCAATTGTATTTTTCTCCATCCGATTGTCCCTTCTATCATCTCTACCCTCTCACTTATCTTAAATTTCTCCCCATATACTGTTTCCCTACTGCCTACAAAAATGTTCCTGTTTCCCACACTCAAAAAACCTTCTTTATCTGACCATCCCTACTAGCCATTACCCCATATATCTCCTCCCTTTTGTAGCCAACATTCTTGAGATTATCTCCACTTTCTTTCCTCTAATTCTCTTCTTAATTCTATTCAGTTTGGCTTTCGACCTCAGTATTGAAACTGCTCTCTCCAGAGGCAGCTAGGTGGCTCAGTGGATAGAGCACCGGCCCTGGAGTCAGGAGTACCTGAGTTCAAATCCGGCCTCAGACACTTAACACTTACTAGCTGTGTGACCTTGGGTAAGTCACTTAACCTCAATTGCCTCACTAAAAAAAAAAAGAAACTGTTCTCTCCAAAGTTGTTGTTCTTATTGTTCAGTTGTTTCAGTTGTATCATCATTCTGATCAGTTGTGATCCCATTTGAGGTTTTCTTTGCAAAGATACTGGAGTGATTTGCCATTTGATTCTCTAGCTTATTTTATAGATGAGTCACATAGCTAGTAAGTTTCTCAGGCCAGATTTGAATTCAGGTCATCCTATTCTAGTCAGTGAATTTTCCACTGTACCATACTCCTTCCTGTGAGTTTAGAGAGGTACAAGGAAGCCAATTTCAACCAGATATGAATGCTGGATATAATACAACCACACTATTATCAATAGGGAATCATAGTGTCTGTACCTAAGAAGTTGATCTTCTTTAAGACCAATTCTTCTAATTCTGACCAGTTATGGAGACTTCCCCTGGATGGGCACCTTGAGGCCAGAGTCCCAATTCAGAATTCCACAATTGTAAGACAACAGGATTCCATGATCACTCATCTCAGAAACTCTTTTACTTTGATAGAAAAGAAGGCAGAGGGGTTGATACTGTCTCAGATCAGGGCAAATAGATATTTTAATAATTCCTTTACTATACTTCTATGATGATGATGACGACGATGACAATGACAATGACGATAACAATGACTACTACTAGTAAAACTACTATTTTTTCCATTAATTTAGATTTTTCCCCAAAATTACATTTAAAAACAAATTTTAACATCGATTTTAAAACTTAGCATTCCAAATTAACTTCCTCCCTCCCTCCCTCCCCACCCTCCTTAAGAACTCAAATAATTCAATATAAGTTATATATGCATAGTAATGCAAAACATTTCCACATTAGTCAGGTTAGATACTACTACTATTACTGCTGCTGCTATGACTAACTAACATTTATACAGCACTTACTATGTGTCAGGAACTGTGCTGCTTTACAATCATTAACTCATTCAATCCTTACAACAACCTTGGGAGGTAGGTGCTATTATTATTATTCCCATTTAACATATAGGGAAACTAAGGCAAACAGGGATTCATTGACTTGCCCAGTGTCTGAGGTCAGATGTGATCTCAAGTCTTCCTGACTCCAAGCCTGACTCCACTGTGCCACCCAGCTGGCATTTATATCATAGATGCTTAATAAATGTTTAGTGAATTGAACTATTAAATTCAGTGAACATTTATTAAATGTTTGTTCACTACAAGGTACTTTTTAGGGCTATAGGGAAGATGCAAAGATAAATTTTTAAAGCCTCTTATAGAACTTACAATCTAATAAGGGAGATGGAATATTCACAAATAACTATAATATAAAATATGCATGGTAAACTCAAGAGATACAAATAAGGGGCTATGAGAGCATAGAAGAGAGAAAAAACATTTATGACAGGATAAGGTAGAGAGGGTCAGAGAAGGCTTCAGATAGGCAATAATATAGCATTTAAATAGTACTTGATCATTTTATCCTTACCACAACCCTGGGAGGTAGATGCTATTATCAGCACCAAATTTATAGATGAGGATGAGGCAGAGATTAAATGACTTACCCATGATCACACAGTCATTAGCCTGGGTCTGAACTCAGCTCTTCCTGGCTCCAGGTCCACCACTCTATTCACTGTACCACCTAGCTATTGGTAGGTAGAGATGATGAGGGAAGGGAGGGAGTTAGTGTGGCATTCCAGGTCTAAGCAATGGTATGATCCCAGGTATAAGGCTTTGTTCTGCAGATTTTTCTTTGGTACAGTTTTAATTGCAGTATAACAGGCAGGATGAGTACCATGGTGGCAAACTCAAGTAGAAACCAATTTCTGCCTGCCATATGTTGACTTAGAAAACCACAATTTAACATTATCTGTGTTGCATTGTATTTTTATATATTTTGTCAAACATTTCCCAATCATATTTAATATTGTTCAGGCTCTGCTCTGGGAATATTTCTGGCCAGTTGGTCCCAAGTTTGACCTGTCTGATATAGTGGATAGAGAGCTAGATATGCACCCAAGAAGACCTGGGTTCATCATATACTGTTTTTGTAACCCTAGGTAAATCATGAAAGCACTCGGTTGTCCAGGTAACCAATTAAGAAAACAAATTGCAGAGAACATATTGATCCACATTGACATAGGGAGTTTCCTCACCAGTGAATTTTCTATACCAATAGAATCAAACCCTTTGAGAGGAAACAGAGTGAGAGAAGACTGAAAAGGCCCATTGAAGACAGATTGTGGAGGATCTTGAATGCCAAACTAAGGAATTTGGGTTTAATTCAAACAGAAGGCACCAAAGGTCCTGGAGCAGGT
Source organism: Dromiciops gliroides (assembly GCF_019393635.1). NCBI lineage: Eukaryota > Metazoa > Chordata > Mammalia > Microbiotheria > Microbiotheriidae > Dromiciops > Dromiciops gliroides. Next base: position 538,047,033 of record NC_057863.1, read on the forward strand.
TAATCCCATACTCAGAACCACAAAAGAGGAATAAAGATTAAACTGGAAAGGACTTTGGCCAATAACAAAACAGCTTGTGAACACCTCCTTTGTACCAGGGATTTGGTGGAATATTGGGAATATACAGGCAAAACCAAAACTGTCCTATCTAGCCCTCAGGGAACTTACCCTCTGCCAGGGGTGGGAGAGATACAATATGTACACAGATAATGAAATATAAAGTTAAACAAATTAAGAGAGAGGGGGAGGGGGCAGCTAGGTTGCACAATGGATAGAGCACCTGCCCTGAAATCAGGAGTACCAGAGTTCAAATCCGGCCTCAGACGCTTGACACTTACTAGCTGTGTGACCTTAGGCAAGTCACTTAACCCCAACTGCCTCACCAAAAGAGAGAGAGAGAGAGAGAGAGAGAGAGAGAGAGAGAGAGAGAGAGAGAGAGAGAGAGAGAGAGAGAGAGAGAGAGAGAGAGAAGGAGAAACTGACAAACCAACTTGGGAAATAGGAAAGGTCTCAGAGATGGTACCCAAGACACTCTTTGAGGATGGGTAGTAATTCAAAGATGCAGAGGTAAGAAGGGAGCACTTGTTAGACATGGGAGGATCACCTGTGCAAAGGAGTGGGGGTGGGTAATGGAATGTTGTGCAGCCTGAAGTTGGCTGGAGTGGAGCATGCATGTAAAGGGGAATAATAGGAAGTGAGACCAGAAAAGTAGGCTGAAGTTTTAAATGTCAACATGAAGAGCTGGTACTTTATCCTTGGATCAATAAAGAGCCACCAAAGATTCTTGAGTAATAGCCTAGGCTGAGGAAGAGAATTTTTGCAGCTAAGTGAAAGACAGTTCAGAGGGAGAAGACATCAGAAATATAATATGAAAGGCTACAGCAAATAACCCAGGCAGGAGGAGAAAGTCTAGGCATTCATCTGTTGGTCTGTGAGTAAAGCTTCACTTTTTTTGTGATTCTTTATCCCCATCCACCCCCCACCAAGTGCTAATATGTAGGAGGGTGCAGCTGGGACTGAACTGGAAACTTTTCTGGCTCTGCTTCAGAGGGAGGGTCATCCCATAGAGGCCCTAACAAGGTATGAATCCACAGGCTCATTCCTTGGACTGTGTGACTTGCATTTGCTATGCAATCACACCAAATTCCTACCACCTGGATTTCCTTAAGACAGATCTTGAGTTTAACCGAATCTCCTCACAGTCTCCAACCCTAGGAGACTAGGCAATGCAACCAAACCAGAGACTCCAGAATGCAACCCTAGTGTTCTTAACCTTTAAAAAGATCTTAGCCTGTGGACAGATAAATTAACTCCAGGGCTCTGGGGAGATTAAACCTTATTTTATGGTTTGCTTGTTAAAAACACATAACTCCAAATCTCACCATAGATTGCAATTAAGATAACACTGGGCTAAAGCTACATGAGAAGTATTATTTACTCCTGGTTCCCTGCAAGTTTCCAAACGACAATGTGGGTTTTTCTATTTCTTAACCCGCAGTCAATCTGCAGCCACCTGCCTTTAGGTCTAACATGCTTTATGACACGTGTTTCTCATCTTCAAGCAGAGCTGCAGCTACACTTCGCTTATCCTTCGTGGTTGCCTAAAGTAACTCTAAAAGCCAAAGTTAAAACAGTGCCCAGGAATTCAAGAATCATTCTTTCACCATCGGTTCTTCACCACTTCTGTTGTCATAGTTCCCTCTAACAGGGTGCAGGCGGTGGGTGGGGGGGGGCGGCCTTTAGAGTCTTTCCCATGTATTATTGGGAAAGTAACAGCACAAACAGCTCCCTGATCCCTCGAGTAGCTGGGTCTCTGCAGAGTGGGTGCAGCTTGCTAGGGCATTCCCAAGAAGGAGCTGTGCCCACTTTCCATAGTGATTGGAATCAAAGGTTAGAGAGCCCCTCCTATCGTGAAGATCTTCCTTGTATCTAACCCACATCTTTCTTACTCCTGCTCAAGCACATTTCTTCTCTGAAGCTGTGTATGATGGAGAAAAACTAGTTCCCTTCCTGCCCTATGGAGATACAAAGAAGCTCCTAAGAATACAAGAGCCTAGTGATATTTTCTAAACTCTCAGGAATGGATTCAAATCTTGCCTCTGATATATACTGGCTGGTGACCCTGGGAAATTCACTTAGCCACTACGCTTCTTACTCAGTGTCCCATTGACTCTATAAGGAGATTCTAGGTTGGCACTGCAAGGGGGAATTTCTTTATCAGGACTCTATACAGATAAAATAACAGGTCTTGACACATCCATGCTGGGTACCTGTAGGATCCCGTAGGACTTGTAGGACTTCTCCTGGAAATTTGATCTTAGACCTCTCCTGTGGTTGATGGAGACCATCCATCTCATGTCAAAAACAGTGCCTTCCCCCTTGCCACCCACCCCTATACTTCCCATTATACACAATGAGCTCACCATCAATCCCAGCCACAGAATTACACAAAGGCTCAGGACCAGAGCCTCATATTTTCTTTCCCCAGGGGTTGGCTGGAACTGATTTTGCCAATCTTCTAAGTCTGTTGCCTAGCAAGCCACAGCACATCTGGAACCCCGCTGCTGTCTCAATTGCACAGCTGTCTCTAGCAAAGATGCAGTCATCAGAGAGCCGCTGCCCAATGGCAATCCAGACTGCAATCTTTATATGGATCAACTCTTTCTATCTTTGTGTGGATTTCACTTCTCACTCACAAAGACAACAGGGTGAGTTAGCGGCATTCATACTGAGATATGAGTGGCTTTAAAACCAGCGTGAGGAAGATTTCTACAGGAAAAAAAAAAAACCAAAAACAAAACAAAACAAAAAACCCCGTCTTCTTTTCTGGTGACAGATCTGAATTTTTTGCTAAGGGGAGTGGGGAGGAAAGCTCCCTTTCCAAGAGCATTTGTATGTACCCCAGGGCTTTGAAATGGAGAAAAGCTGGAAGATTTCTCTGAGGTAAAGAGACACCATCAGATAGCTCTGGCCCCAGATAGAGTTTTTGCAGACCTAAAAAGAAGTTTCCAAAAACTTATAGAGGCAGAGAAAATCTAGAGGATATTTTCCCCTTGTACAACTGTATAAAACATATTGTTTGGGGTGGGAAGGGGTGGGATTGCAACCTGCTGTGAGAGTAAATGGAAAACCAAAATCCCTGCTGGAGGCGTGGATAGAAAAGAAGAAATGAGAAAGCAAGCAGAAGATGACCAATGGCACTGAGCTCTTTGTGGAGAGAATGCCACTGATGGGAAGAAAAACTACTGCAGCCAGCTCTTGATAACCTGGCATTCTCTTAACCAGGGCTCTTGATGCCTCTTCTCTTTCTTAGGACAGTGGAATTGATGTTCATAATGATGACCCAGGGGGCACTGCAGGGTGCTAAAGTGCTTTTAGCAGCATAGAGATGGCGTTCAAAATAGAATAAGGGTCAATTAGGACAAGAAGTGGCTTTGGGTATTGTCCAGGATGACCCCATCATTCTATAGTGGAGGAAAGCTAGACTCAGACTGAGGAAAGTGACTTTCCAAAATCATCAAGTCATAGGAATTATATAGCTCGATGCAATCTTAGAGATTATCTAATCCAACCCCCTCATTTCCAGCTGAGGTGAAGTGCCTTGTTCTAAACCACATGGCTAGAAAGTCACAGAAGTAGAATTCAAGCCCAGGTGCTCTGTTCGAAAATCCAGAATTTGTCCTATTGTATCCTGCATGCAACTAGTCAGCCACAGGATTTGGGATTAGAACCCATGACTCCTTGGTCTCAGTCCAATGGAATATGTGTTACTCTACACTTCATTTCTGGAGCTAAGTGCATGTTATGATATTTGAATTCCTTGAAAATGGATGATATGTATATGGCATAAATAGTAACTCTCCTAAAAAGACTATTTGATTAAGCAAAAGACACCCCATTTTTGGACTTTGAATCAATCGAGTTTATTATTCATTAAGTATCATGCATCAGTCTGTCAGTCTACAAGCATTTATTAAAAGCTTACTATGTTCTAGGTACTATGATAAATAAATGGGATATAAAGAAAGGCTAAAACAGCCCCCCCCCATGAGCAGCTCACATTTGAATGTGGGAAACAGACATGAAAAGAATTAAGTTTGCACAAGAGTTATACAGAGTAAATAGAAAGTAATCCCAAAGGGGAAGGAATTAAAGGCTTCCTACTGACAATGGGATTGGAGCTGAATCTTGAAAGAAGCAATGGGAACTAAGACACAGGAGTGATGAGAGAGAGGATTCCAGGCAAGGGGGATTAGCCAGTACAAAAGTATGGAGGTAGGTGGTGGAGCATCATGTATAAGGAAGGGCAAGTATGCCTTCCTGTGTAGCTGAATTGTGGACTGCATATAAAGCAGTAAAAATTAAGAAGACTATGTAGGAAGGGACCAGGCAAGGAAGAGTTTTCAAATACCAAACTGAAGATTTTATTTTATATTGAGGCAGTCAGGTGGCAGAGTGAATAGAGTGCTAAACCTGAAGTCAGAAAGATCTGAGTTCAAATCTTGAGTCAGACAGACACTTAATAGTTGTATGATCCTGAAGGAGTCATCTAACCTCTCAGCCTCAGTTACTTCATCTATAAAATGGGGATAATAAGATACCATATATGAAGTGCTTTGCAAACCTTAAAAGTGCTAGAAAAATACTAGTTATCATTGTTATATTTGATCCCAGAGGGAACAGGGAGCCACTGGAAATTAGTGACTAGGGGTGTGACATGGCACTTAACCAAAATCACTTTGGCAGCTAAGAAGAAGATGGATTAGAATAAGGAGACACTTGAGACAGAGAAACCAACCAAAAGGCCATTGCAACAATCTAGGCATGAGTATATGAGGCCCTGAATGAAAGTAGGGAGAGGAATGTGAGAGGAATTTCATCCCTGGGTGTGGTATGGTATGTATATGAATGAATTATTATTATTATCATTAGACATGTATCAAGTGCTTGAAAGTTCAAGAACCATCTCACATACATTATCTCATTTGAACTTCACAACCAGGTCTTTGGGTAGTTACTATGGGTATATCATTATAGCCATTTTACAGATGAGGAAACTGAGGCTCAGAGAAGTGTCAGGGACAGGGTTTGACACAGGTCTTCGTGTCTCTGAATCTAATTTTCTATCTGGTTATAGTATATTTTCTATATTCAGTGTATTTCCTATGAAGGCTAAGTAGGTGATCCAGCAAGCTGAGAAGACAATTTCTTTCCTGTGTGTATGTGTGTTGTAAATGACCTAATTTATTAATTTTATCTTCATTCCCTTTTTTAGAACTCTGGACACAATGAGAGCTTTCCAGATTAGCTGTCAGTGTTGTCACTCATACACATACCAATATTCCAGAGCACTGACAAGCATCCTTATTTTTAGCCTTAAATTCCATTTTATAATATAAATATCACACTCTGGGCAGGGCACCAGAGAGCAATTACTGTACTTCCCAGGTGAGGCAGGTTGCTTGGCCCTAAGACGGCAACACTCTCCCCAAGATGTGTTTTCATCACTCAGAGATGATCAGAAGGCACTTGTTACATAATTAGATAGCCCTGGAAGTGAGAGAGAACATCAGCACACACATCGGTGGAGGGCAGGGGTCTGAATCCTTCCTCCACGGAGGGCTCAGTGAAGATCTATTTCTCCATAGAGGAGGGCAGGACTCCAAGCCTACAACCCTGCTCAGGTTGATTTGTGCCCCAGGGACCAAGGCAAGTATGTTACCAAATGAGTTATCTTTTCCCCTTCATCCTCATGAACAGGTCAAGTACTCCAAAAACCAAACCAAAACAAACAAAACAGTTGTCCACCAAAGGTCAATCTATGACACTCATGCCATCTGATACCAGAGGGAGAAGACTTATCAGGATTTTCCACAATTGAGGAGAGGTGACCAACTGTGTCTTTTGAAATAACCTGCCATTTGCAATGGTCTCTCTCAGAGCAAAGGAAAGGGCAGACCAGAAAGTAAGTATATCATATAACATAGCACTTAGAACCAAACCCTTTCTCCCAGCTCCAATCACAGCCTCATATAGAAATAAAGAAATTATTCACATTGAACAAACCAGGTCAGGTCCTTGCCAATGATCTCAAGCCCTACCCGAATTACCACCAATACCTATAGAGAGACCCCAAAATATACTCGCCTGGTGTTCTACTTTAACTCATTCTTCTTCCTACCCAGCCTTATAGAGTTTGGGCTAATCTACCCTTGCCTTTTGGGATTTGGGTGCTGGTAAGGTACCCCATTGTGGCCAGCATAGAAAACACCACTCACAAAATCCACCATTGCCTAACTCCCAGGGCTTATAACCCAGTAACTCCACCTCCTGCACTCTCCAATTGGGATCTCAGCAGTGGTCCAGGAACACTCAGCAATCATTTCAACCTCCATGACATACTTTCCCAGTTCTCCCTCTTACAAGTTTATCAAATTGAGGGATGACACTGTCAACAGACATTTAAAAAAAAAGGAAGGGAGAAAAAAGGGGAAAGAAAAGAAATAAAAAATACAACCTACAAGGTTTACTCAGGTACCACAAGGACAGTTTCCCCATACTGTCAAGGTCACACAGGCTGGTGTGATACATCCTCATTCTTCACTATCACTTAAGTCTTAAGTGAGCCTCCCTGGGTCCCCAGCACCACTTTCTTTGCTGGTCTCAGTGTAGCCCAGGAGAGAATATCCTGGTTCAACAGGAGATTGCTTTGTAAGACAACAGCTGAGCTGATAATGCCAGCAAAGTCAAGACACCAGGGACCTCTTACAATTTTAAGATCCAATCAACTTTAAAATATTACTGTTGAAGGCAGATTTGAGCAGGGCTCTAGCAAACAATTGATCCTGGTATATTTACTGAGTCAAAGGCACTCTGTTGAAATATTAATCTTGGGTGGGGGAAGCACAGGAACACCAGGATCACATCAGGCAGCCAAAGTTCTTTCTATAAATACTTTGACAAAAGAAGTTTGATTAAGTAGGGGGGTTAGTCAGTTTTGTATAACCTCACCCTGAGAAAAGGGGCGGCCAACCAGAAGAGAAGGATGAAAGCCATGCCTTTTCTGCACCTCTGCCATGACCACTTGCCAGCCCTGTGCCCCCTCCTGTCCAGGGTATTCTTCCTATCCCTGGCTCCTTTCAATAAGATCTACATCAGGAATGGAACTTTATTGTTGAGTTATTTCAGTTATGTCTGACTCTCTGTGACCCAGTTTGGGGTTTGTTTGGCAGAGATACGGAAATGGTTTGCCATTTCTTCTTCAGCTCATTTTACAAATGAGGAAACTGAGGCAAAGAGGGTTAAATGATTTGGCCAGGGTCACACAGCTAGTATCTGAGATCAGATTTGAACTTATGCCCTTCTGACTCCAGGGCTAATGCTCTATCCACTGCACCACTTGGCTTTGAGATGGAACTAGTAGGAGGCAAGGTAGGGAGCTGCCTAGGGCATAACAGATGGGTGGACATGAGAAGGGAAACTTAAATTTCACATTTTTGTAAATGTAAACATGGTAGTGACATAGAATTCAGCTTTTTTGCTCATAGGTTTTTATTTTGTAACAAGTCAATTTAATGTCAGTTCACTGGCAAGGGAACTAGGTTTGGAATCAGAAGACCTGAGTTCAAATCCTATCTGTGCCATTTCCTATCTATGTGACCTTGGGCAAGTCATTAACCTCCTTGGACATGAGGGTTGTTTTTTTCATCTGTAAAATGAGGAGGTGGATTAGATGGCCTTTGAGCCAGCTTTCTGGATTTGCACCTCTAAATCTTTGAAACTCAATGATCTATTAACAACAATGAAGTCTCAAGCCCCTACACACAAAGAAGACACCATTTTCAAACCTTGACTGATGCACATAAATGTCACATCTCAGGTTTTACCTGTGCTCACCTCTGCTCTCTGCAGTGCTCACCCAGGCCAACATCTCAGGAGGCCAGTGAAGATGAGACAGCTTTTTGTCCCAGGGCATTTAGCAGGAGGGGCACCTGGACCCTCATTGCACTGAAGGCTGTCAGGCTGATAGGATAGAGGAGAGAGAGCCACATAGGAGTCTAAGCAATTTACCCTGCACATGCAACATTAACCCCCTCCCTTTCCTCTCCACTAGAAACATCAATAACATCAATAGAGCCACTGCCCTAGCCCATGAAGCACAGTGCGCCCAAGAGCGCAAGGACAAAGAAAACAGCTAAACCGCCTCTTCACTGGGCTTAACAAGGGTGCATCCCCAGCAGTCGATGGAAGGGCAAAGTGGAGGGTCAGCTCTGCTTGAACATGAGAGGTTTCAGTCATTAGCAGACTGGAGTTTGGTCTGGGGAATGAAGTTAGAATCCTGAGTCAAAACCTCTTCAAGATTTGTCAAGATAGAGGAGAATGAAGGTGAACCATCGGCATGCCTGGAATTCATTTGGACAAAGTCTTAGGGACAAGTTCCCAGCCTAAAATCCAGGAATGTACAAAGCCCTACAAAGGTGCTTGTCCTGTTTAATCCCTCCATATGCTGCCCCAGGGCCATACCTATATAGATATATATACACACACACACATAGATAGAGATAGATAGAGATAGAGATAGAGATAGAGATAGAGATAGAGATAGAGATAGAGATAGAGATAGAGATAGAGATAGAGATAGAGATAGAGATAGAGATAGATATATACATATTTTGGGCAGGGCAATGAGGGTTAAGTGACTTGCCCAGGGTCACACAGCTAGTAAGTGTCAAGTGTCTGAGGTCAGATTTAAACTCAGGTCCTTCTGAATTCAGGGCCAGTGCTTTGTACACTGTGCCACCTAGCTGCCCCCATACCAATCTTTTACAGTAGTTACACTCACCTGTTCTTAAAAGCTTAAACCTATAGTATGGTGTGTAGAGGAAAGAACCCTTCACTCTTTACTAGACATCCTGGGTTCAAGTCCCACTTCAGACACTTGCTAGCTATGCAAATCATCTAACCTTACCAAGCATGCATTTCTTTTGCTGAAAAATGGAGATAATAATACTTATACTATGTCTCTCACTTAGGTTCAACTCCCCCTTCTCATATATACTGGCTGTGTGACCCTGGTTAAGTCACTTGACTTTTTATTACCTTTGGCAAACTGTCTGTGTTGAAGCAGCTAGGTGCTACAGAGGACAGAAGCACAGACTTAATCTGACTAGGGCAGGGTATATAGTGGGATTATTACCTCTTCATCTCTGGAGGCTAAGCCATTCTTTGTACTTGAGTTGTCTTGGCTACCAAATCATACTTATTTACTCACATTAAACTTATGGTCCACTAAAACCCTAAGATCTTTTTCTTGTTTGTTTTTGTTTTCCTTTTTGTGGGGCAATGGGGGTTAAGTGACTTGCCCAGGGTCACACAGGTAGTGTCAAGTGTCTGAGGTCAGATTTGAACTCAAGTCCTCCTGAATCCAGGGCCAGTGCTTTATCCACTGCGCTACCTAGCTGCCCCCCCCCCAAGATCTTTTTCAAACAGATGACTGTCTAGACAAACCTCTCCTATCTTAAATTTATGAAATTGGGTTTTGAGCCATGTTAAGACTTTCAAATTTTTTCAAATTTCATTTGTCAGATTGACTCAATGCTTTAGCCTGTTACAATTTTTTTTAATCCAGTGTTCTAACTATTCTCCTAGCTTTTTTTAATCAGCAGGTTTATTAAAGATATCATCTACCTATGCCTTTTCCCCAAGTCATTGACAAAACAATGTTGGACAGTCAGTTAACACACATTTATTAAGTGTGACTTACTAGGAGCAAGGCACCATACCAACAACTGAGGATACAAAGAAAGTTAAAAAATAAACAAACAAAAAACAACAACAACAACATAGTGCCTGCCTTCAAGGTGCTTGTATTCTAATTGAGGAGACCACTGTCAAAAATTGTACAAATAAGAAATCTACAGCGTAAATGGAAGGCAGAGAGAAGGCAGAAATGAGAAGAGGGGCAGGGAAAGGGCTCCTGCAGAAGCTGCGATTTGAGGTGCGTCATAAGGGAAGCCAAGGAAGCTAAGAGGCAAAGGTGGGTAAAGATAGGATTCCAGGTGTGGGGGACAGGAAGTGAAAAGGCAGTGAGTCTGGAGATCAGATTGTCTCATTCAAGGAACAGCCAGCAGGCAGGTGTGCCTCAATCAGATAGTGTATGGAAGGGAGGAAAATATAAGGAGACTGGAAAGATAGCAAGGGGCCAACTAGTGGAGCAGAGGTGCCAAACACACTGCTGGTAGCACTCTCCAGTGCTGCCTGAATCAAATTAAAATGTAATTGGGAAATGTTTTGTAAAAGAAATAAAAATACAATAAAACATAGATAATATATCTTTTTTTTTTAAGTGAGGCAATTGGGGTTAAGTGACTTGCCCAGGGTCACACAGCTAGTAAGTGTTAAGTGTCTGAGGCCGGATTTGAACTCAGGTACTCCTGACTCCAGGGCCGGTGCTCTATCCACTGCACCACCTAGCTGCCCCCGTTAATATATCTTAAAACTAAGTCAGTGTTCACGCAAAGGCATCCTGATATATGGATTAATGACACCCTTGTCCTCCCACATCTTTATTTGAGTTTGACACTATTGTCATAAAGGACATTAAATGCAAAACAGAAAATTTTATATTTGATGTTGTTCAGTCATTTTTTAGTCATGTCCAACTCTTCATGACTTCATTTGGGGTTTTCTTGGCAAAGATACTGGAGTGGTTTGCCATTTCCTTCTGTAGCTAATTTTACAGATGGAGAAACTGAGCCAAACAGTGTTAAGTGATTTGTCCAGTGTCTGAAGCCAGATTTGCCTTAGGAAGATGAGTCTTTCTGACTCCAGGCCCAGAACTCTATCCACTGTGTCACCTAGCTGCCCCATTATATTAGATAGAGAACTGCTGGTGTTTATTGAGTAGTAGAAAGTCATGGTAAGACCTAGACTTTAGGAAAATTACTTTGAGAGCTGGAAAATGGTTTGGAGGAGGGAAAGACTTGAGGCAGGGAGACAAACCAGAAGGTTACTGAAATAGTCTAGGCAAGAGTCCATGAGTGGGGTAGATAGGTGGCGCAGTGGATAGAGTTCTAGGCCTGGAGTCAGAAAGACTCATCTAGGGCAATGGCCCTGGAGTCAGGAGTACCTGAGTTCAAATCTGACCTCAGATGATTGACACTAACTGTGTGACCCTGGGCAAGTCACTTAACCCCAATTGCCTCACCCCCCCCCCCAAAAAAAGAGTCCATGAGGGTCTGCACTAGAGTACAACTGAGGAGAGATAAGAGTATTTATATAACAGGTGTTGTGAATGTGGAAACAAGAAGATAACAAGAAATTGGATATGTCAGGTAAATTTGAGTGAGGAGTAAAGGATAAAGTTACTAGCCTGGATAACTGGGAGTATGGTAGTGCCCTCATCAATAATAGGGAAACTCAGAAGCCAGAAGAGCTTGAGAGTGGAAAAAGATCATGAGTTTTGTTTTGGATAAGCTGAGTTTGAGATGGTTTCATATTATCCATGAGATGTATCCAGTTAAAGATGTCCAAAAGGCACCTAGAGATATGACACTGGAGCTCAGGACAAATGTTAGAGCTAGATAAATAGATCTGAGGATCATCTGCATAGAGATGATGATAATGGAATTCATGAGAGTTAATGAGATCACCAAGGTAGATAATATAGAGGGAGAAGAGAAGAGAGCCAAGGACAGGCAGTTGTGATCTGGATGAAAAGCCATCAAGAGAGACTGAGAAGGAGCAATATGACAAGTAGGAAGAGAGCCAGGAGAGAATACTGTCAACATAGAGAGGAATGAGTACTCAGGGGAAGAAGGTTTTTGACAGTATCAAAGCCTGCAGAGAGGTCAAGAATAGAAGACCACTAAGAAAAGTTAGTTAGAATTGGCAATTAAGAGATAATGAGTAACTTTGGAGAGCATAATTCCAGTTGAATGATGAGATCAAAGTCATATTACAGAAGATTTAGAATTGAATGAGAAGACAGGAAATGGAGGCAACAGATGTTGATAGCTTTCTCAAGCACTTTAGCCATGAAAGGAAGAAGGAAAATAGCTAGTAGGGACAGCAAAATCAAAGGAGGGTTTTTTTTTAAAGAATAAAGAAGAAAGGTTTTGTTTACCTGAGTCACCCCACTAGAAATTTACTTCAGAGTTATCATCAAACCCAAGAGTAATAAAAGTTACTCTTTGGGTTCATACAAGAATAGACAGAGATTGTGTCAAATGCTTTATTAAGATCTGGTAAATTCTATCTACAGCTGTTTAGTATATCTCACCCTGCCTATTTCCAACAGTTGTCAAGTCTTATCCATTCTACCTCCACAACATCTGTAGCAGCTGACTACATCTTTTGACTAATGTCATAACCACCTTATTCCTGGCAATAGTGTATTTCTTGGTCTCCCTGCCTCCATTTAACTTCCTTCTCTAATCTGTTCTCCAAATTAATTTTCTAAAGCTACCAAATTGGTATTCCTCAAGTGTGAGTCTGGCCATGTCACTCCTCCATGCAAGAGGCTTGGCTTCCTCTCTATTCCTTTAGGATAAAATACAAAGTAGTCATTTAAATCCCATCCTAATGTGAATCCAGCCTATGTTTTCAGAATAAATACATATGAATTCCTCCCAAAGTGCTCTACATTCCAGCCAAACTGGCCTATTTGCTATATCCTGTACATGACAATCCATCTCTCTTCTTCGTGTCCTTACACAAGCTGAGCCCAATATTCAGAATGCTTTCCTTTATTTCTGCCTCTTAGAACACATATCGGTCTTCAAGGATCATCTTAAGTCTAACTTCCTTCCCTTCCCCAAATTACTTTATATTTATGTTTATATATCCTGTATTTATTTATTTATCTATGGACACATACATCCCCTAAGTAGAATATAAGCTCCTAGAGGGCAGGGACTGTCTTTATTTTGTCTTTTTATATCCAATACCTTGCACAGGGCCTGGCTCTTAATGAATGCTTATTAAATGGTTGATTAATGCTAACTCTGTCAAAAAATAAATTAATTTAGTTGGGCATAACTTGTTTTTGATGAAATCATGCTGGTTCTGTGTGATTACATCTTGTTTTCTTCATGTTCTGTAACTAACCCTTTAATAACATATTGCAGTGGCAGCTAGGTGGTGCAGTGGATAAAGTACCGGCCCTGGATTCAGGAGGACCTGAGGTCAAATCTGGCCTCAGACACTTGACACTTACTAGCTGTGTGACCACAGGCAAATCACTTAACCCTTGGTGGCCCACAAGAACAAACAAACAAACAAACAAAAAACATATTGTAGAATTGAAAACAACTCTGAGATACCACCTCACATATCAGATTGGCTAGCAATATGGAAAAAGAAAATGACAAATTTTGGAAGGGAGGTAAGAAAATCTGAACACTAATGCACTGTTAGTGGAGTTGTGAACTGGTCCCACAATTCTGGAAAACAATCTGGAACTAAACTCAAAGGACCATCAAATTTTAAATACCCTTTGACCCAGCAATACCACTATTAGGTCTATATCCCAAGGAGATAAAAGAAAAGGGAAAAGGACATATTTGTACAAAAATATTTAGAGCAACTCTTTTCATGTTGGCAAAGAATTAGAAAGTGAGGGGATGCCCATCAATTGGGGTACAACTGAACAAGTTGTGGTATATGATTGTGATGGAATACTATTGAGCTATAAGAAATGACAAGCAAGATGGTTTTGAGAGATCATGGGAAGACATATGAACCAATGCAAAGTGAAGTGAGTAGAACCAGGAGAACATTATGCAGTAACAGCAACATTGTATCAATAATCAATTTTGAAAGACTTAGCAGCTGCTCTGATGAGGACAATGATCCAAGACAATTTAAAAGAATCCATGATTAAAAGTGCTATTCACCTCCAGAATGAAAAGTACAGATTGAAGGATATTTTTTTCACTTTATTTTTCTTGCTTAAAAATATGGCTAATATGGGCAGAGCCAAGATGGTGGAGGAAAGGCAGTGAGCTCTCAAACTCATGACACGATCACTCCAAGAAACAACCAAATAATGCCACAAGACAATTCCTGGAGCAGCAAAATCAACAGAAGAATGTGCTGAGATCATTTTCCAACCAAAGATGGCTTGGAAGGTCAGTAGGAGGGAGCTGTTGTGCTGAGACAGGAGTGGAGCCCAACCCCACAGTCACCTTGACAGTCCCAGGAAGGCCTCACCAGAGAAAGAGGACCCCAGAGCCTCTGAATCAGCTGCAGTGCCTGTGTTGTCTGGAACTAAGCTTACAGTCTGGTGAGAGGGCTGAGCCCTTAGCAGAGGGGAGATTACAGGGGTCTATGCTGGTGCTGAGGCAGAACTTGGGTTTTTCACCCCTGCTGGGAACCAGGAGGTAGGCTTGAGTAGCAGTGGCCTAGGTGGGGGAGGGGCCTAGGCTCATTGAAGCTGATAGCCACAGCACACAAAGCTGGTTAATTAGCAAGTTGGTCTGGGGTCATCTACAGACCAGGGAGCAGGCCAGGTGAGTGAAGAACCTGATCCTCCTTAAATCATACCACCTGGGACCTCCTAAAGCTTGGGATAGTGCAGCCTGGAAACAGTGCCCACTTTAAGAAACTTAAAGGCAAGTAAAAGAAAGGCAAGATGAGCATACAGAGAAAGGTGAGGACCACAGAAAGTTTCTTTAGTGACAAAGAAGATGTCAGTGTCAGGGCCTTTATATCTAAAGCTTCCAAGAAAAATATGAATTGATCTCAGACCATAGAGGCACTCAAAAAGGACTTTGAAGATAAAGTTAGAGAGGTAGAGGAAAAAATGGAAAGAGAAATGAGGGTGATGCAGGAAAGACATGAGAAAAAAGTCAACAGCTTGAAAAGCCAAATGGAAAAGCTCTCTGACCAAAATAATTACCTAAGAATTAGGATTGAACAAATGGAAGCTAGTGACTTTATGAGAAATCAAGACACAATAAAGGAAATCCAAATGAATAAAAAAATAGAGGGCAATGTGAAATATCTTCTTGGAAAAACTACTGACCTGGAAAATAGATCCAAGAGAGATAATTTGGAAATTATTAGTTTACCTGAAAACCATGATCAAGGAAACAGCTTAGACATCATCTTCCAAGAAAGTGTCAGGGAAAATTGCCCTGATATTCTGGAAGCAGATGGTAAAATAGAAATTGAAAAAAATCCACTGATCACCTGAAAGAGATCCCAAAAGGAAAACTCCCAGGAATAATATAACCAAATTCCAGAGCTCCTAAGTCAAGGAGAAAATATTGCAAGCTACCAAAAAGAAAGAATTCAAGTACTATGGAGTCCCAGTCAGGATAGCACAAGATCTAGCAGCTTCTACATTAAAGGAGCAGAGGGCATGGAATATGACATTCCAGAGAGCAAAGGAATTGGGATTACAACCAAGAATCACATATACAGCAAAACTGAGTATAGTCTTTCAGAGGGAAAAAAAAAATGGACTTCAATGAAAACGAGGACTTTCAGGTATTCATGATGAAAAGACCTGAACTGAATGGAAAATTTGACTTTCAAATACAAGACCCTAGAGAACCATAAAAAATTGGATTTGGGAGACATACCTGGGGTCATGCAGTGGGTGACTGTGCTGTGTCTGAGGCCAGGTTTTGTCTGGGGTCCCCTTGGGTCTGGGGTAGATGATTTGTCCACTGTGTCACCTAGCTGCTCCATGATGACATCTTTAGGGTAAAATTGAGGGGAGAGGGGAAGGCACTTGGGGAGGGGGAAGGGCAGAGTTAGCATGGGGTGAAATCCCACATGAAAGACAGAGGAAAGAGCTTATGGAGTGGGGGAAGAAATGGGGGAGGAGCAGGGCAGTAAATTTACTTTAAACTCATCAGAATAGGCTCCAAGACCTTAATCTCATCAGAGTTGGCTCAGAGAGGGATTAACACACACCCAATTGGGTGGAGTGATCTATTTAAACTGGGCAGTAAATGAGCCTAACACTCATCAGAATTGGCTCAAAGACCTTAATCTTATCAGAGTTCAAGAAGGGAATAACATACACATTCAATTGGGTGGAGTAATCTATCTAACCCTGGAGGAAAATAGGAAGGAAAGGGGATAAAGAGAGGGGACAAAAGAAGGGAGGGCAGATTGGGGGAGGGGACAGACAGAAGCAAATCCCTTTTGAAGAGGGATAGGGTGAAAGAAGATAGATAATAGAGTAAATAACATGGGGAAAGGAAAAGGATGGAGGGAAACAGTTAACAATCGTAATTGTGAAAAAGAGAAAAGGGGGAAAATTGTACCAAAAAATATTTATAGCAACTCTTTCTGGTGGCTAAGAATTGGGAATCAAGGAAATGTCCACAAATTGAGGAATGACTGAAGAAGCTGTGGTATATGATTGTCGTGGAATAGTATTGTATTAAAGGAAATGAGAAACAGGATGATCCCAGAAAAACCTGAAAAGACTCATATGAACTGATGTATAGTGAAGTGAGCAGAACTAGGAGGACACTGTGCATAGTGACAGCAGTATTGTTCTATGAGCAATTGTGAATGACTTAACTACTCTCAGCAACACAATGATCCAAGACAATCTATCTACTCCCATAGAAAGAAGTGACAAAAAGAGCACTTGTGGATTGTATGTATATAACCTATATCAGACTGGTTGCTGTCTTGTGGAGGGAGGAGAAAAGGGAGGGAGAAAAATTTGGAACTCTAAGTCTTATGAAAATGAATGTTGAAAACTGCCCTTACATGTAACTGGAAAAAATAAAATAAATGTTTGTTCCATTGAAAAAAATATATGGCTAATATAGAAATATGTTTTGCATGACTTCACCTGTATTATGGATATCATATTGTTTGCCTTCTCAAGGTTAGAATCTACTTTGGCAATAGCTGTGTGAATTCAGGTAAATCACTTCACCATGATGGTGGTCAGTTCACTTTACTTGTAAAACAATTGAGTTGAATTAAATATTCTTTCAAGTCCAAGCCCTAAATCCTATGAGTCTAGGATTAGAAATGTCTGAAAGACATGAAGCTCTGTTCCATCTGCAGAATGAATGAGTGAATGAATAAGTGAATAAAATATTTATTTACTTTTTATGCATCAGACACTGTTCTAAGCACAGAGAATACAAATACAAGCAAGCAAGAAGGTCCTTTCCCTCAAGGAACTTACATTCTAATAAAGGGAGACAAGCATATCAAGTAAAGTAGGAAAATGAGGACAAATGACTTAATCCCAGAACCTGCCCCAAATGGGTATATAATTAAGATTTTCCCAGGACATCTGGAATACCAGGTCTCATTTTCTCTTAATTGTGGAAAAACCTTGTGGGTGGTTTGGGACAGGGCAGTATCCATCATCTATTTCCACTTTCCTCAGTACTGTAGTACCTGTCACCTCCTTTACTGCTAGATTTGGGGCAGCCAGGTGGTCCAGGGGATATAGTGCCAGCCTTGGAGTCAAGAGAACCCAAGTTCAAATCTCACCTAAGACACTTACTAGCTGTGTGAACCTGGGCTTAACCCCAGTTGCCTTAAAAACATCTGGGGCCATCTCCAGTTGTCCTGATATATATCTTGCCACTGGACCCAGATGGCTCTGGAGGAGAGAGTGAGGTTGGTGACCTTGCACAGGCCTCCCTCACTTAAATCCAATTCAGTGCAAGTCATAACATCACCCCTATGTCATGCTCCTCTTCAAGAGCAAAGGATAAACAACAACTGCTAGATTTGGAGCTGTTTACACTTCTCCTCCCCTCAAATTTCCACCTCCCCTTTGAAATTCTGCCTCTAGTAGATGCTGGTCATGTGAAGTTCTCACTGGAAGAACACATTGGAGGAAGGTCAGAACACATCCCCTTCACACTTTTCACTCCCTCTCCCCTCCATTGCTGAGATGTCACAAAGCAGTGATAGCAAGCGTTTTGGACCCTGACCAAGACCCACTGAGTGCCAGCTCCTGTAGCTATTCATTCATCATCCTTTATGAGGAATTAACTCATTTGAGTTGATATATAAAGACAGGCAGGTGCTGCTGCCAGGAGAAATCACACTGGTCCTTGACACCCTGTACCATCCAGGTTCCTGGAGGGCCTCTTTGGACTTGAAGTATCCAAGTTCAAGTTCACACCTTTTCCTGGGCCAGTGTCATGTGTTCTATGTTTCACTGTAATTTCTCCTCTGTGCCCTCTTGACACCCAAGATTATTTATGGAAAAAAAAAACCACAGAAGAAGAATCACTTAAAGGGAACGGGATGTATTAGGGAGATGACAAAGCCACACAAACAAGAGATGGAGATGGCAGGGGAGAACAGCCCCCAGTGTGCTAGATGCTCTATTCCCACCATTTGAATGACAGTGAAGACACATCTTGTCAAATTACCTCTTCAGTCAAACATGACTAACCCTCACCAATGTCGACAACTGAATGATTTCTCTTTAAAAGAAAAAAAAAACCAGTGTGGGAGAGGGGGAAAAACTTTCATATTTTCGCTTGTGAGGGTGTTCATATTTCACTGAACAGGGCTGGCATTCTTTCCACATGCTCTTCAAAAGCCTTTTCTATTTACAGCCATAGGAGGGGAAAGAAGCAGACTCTCCTTGGAGTCCAGCTACTCCCTGAGATGAATGAAGCAAGGCCCTTTGGAAAAGTGCCATCCACCCATTCAGGTCAATATCCTGCCAATTCTGGAGTCAGAAATTCACTTTAATCACCCCTCTTAGAGGCAGCTAGGTGATGAAATCGATGGAGTGCTAGACCTGGAGACAGAAAGACCTGAGTTCAAATCTGACCTCAGAAACTTAATAGCTGTGGGTCCCTAAGAAATTCATTTAACTTATTTGTCTCAGTTTCCTCTACTGTAGAATGGGGATAAGAATGTTACTTTCCTCCCCCACCTCCCAGGAGTCTTGTGAAGCTCAAATGAAGTATTTGTAAAGTGATTAGCATAGTGCCTGGTACTTAGTAGGTGTTTAATAAGTGTTCTCTCCCTCCTTCCTTCCTCCCTCCTTCCCTTTCTCTTTCTCTCCTTCCCTCCCTTCCTTCCTTCCTTCCTTCCTTCCTTCCTTCCTTCCTTCCTTCCTTCCTTCCTTCCTTCCTTCCTTCCTTCCTTCCTTCCTTCCTTCCTTCCTTCTTCCATCCCTCCCTCCCTTCCTCACTTGCTCCCTGGTCAGCTACAATAGGACTTTGAAAAATGGAGGGTTTTTTCCCAGCTCTACCATTTTACTCACTGTATGACCAAGTCACTTTCCTTCTCTGAACCCTAGTTCCTTTGTTTAAAAAAAAGGGGTAGGGGCGGGGAGTAGGAACTAAATGATCTCCATGGTCCCTTCCAGCTCTCACAGCCTCTGTGATTCAGCTGTAACTATTTAATCACTCAGACCTGTATATTCTGCTCACTTTTTCTACCTGTAGGGACTAATTGCTACCTGTGCAGAGGCTCCTGGCTAGGAAAGACCTTGCTTTCAAACTAAGTTCTCATCACAGTGCCCTAATTGCTGATCCCTGGACCCAACTTAGCTAACTTCCTAGAGTTTAGAATCATTTGCTCTGATACTCAATTGTGAATTACTTATCAGCATTCCTGATAACTTCATGCTCTTTGACTCTTGTCTTAACTAGATTCTTGACCTCTGGATTACATCCAAACTCAGATAATGTCATGCACCTGGCCTATTATTGCCTTGCTCTTTTGGTGCCAAGATTCCCCTGAGGGTGACCTCTGTTATACTTTTGCCCATAGATATGGCTTCAAAATAGTAATTGCTGATAAAAAATAAAGCCATTCAGACAGTTGATAACAGTCATAGTAAAGAACTGATGCTATCTTTCCCTTCCAATATAAGTGTATAAAGTGAAATAAATAGCCAAACTAATATTCAATAAAGTCTACCTCCATGCTGGGAACTGTGGAAGACATGCAGAAAGAGTATAAGACATCATCTTTGCCCTTGAAGAGTTTACAATTTGGCTAGTGAGACAAAGCTTGTGCAAAAGAAACAATTAGAGAACAATATAAGACAGTATATAATTAAATGCTAATTGTGTGGTACTGACTGTAAGTGCTTAAGAAGATCAATGAAGGGAGAGATCAATGCTGGCTGGGATTTTCAAGGAAGGCTTCAAGTTGGATATGAGATTTAAACTGGACCTCAAAAGGCAAGCAGGACTTAGAAAAGTGGAAAGAAGGAAGAGTGTGAGTGACCTAGGCATGAGAGTTGTAGGGGATAGTGAGGAGACTTCATTGATGTTAGGGACAAATGGGAATACAGTTTGAAGGTAGAGGGTGGAGGAACATGGTGAAAGGCCAGAAATGCCAGGCAGACATATATACATGTCAGAGAAAGAGAAGTGAGAGTTCATAAGGGGCATTTCCCTCAGTTCCTATGGGAGGCTACATTCTGTCCTGTCTTGTTTCATTCTTTTTTTTTTATTTGTATCTGGGGAGCTTAGTACAGTTTGGCACATAGTGGATGATTAACAAATGCTTGTTTCTTTATTTCTTGAGTGATTTGTATATACAGTGACATACTATACACAGAGAGAGATAATAAGAGTACATATGGCACTGGATGGAGAGTGGACGGAGAACTATCTTTGGAGTCAAGAAGACTGCCTCTGATGTATGGCCAGATATGTGACTATGGGGCAATCATGGAACTTCTCAGAGGTTACAGAAGATTTGCTTTATCTTTAAGGGAAAGGATCTTAGACACATAGAGTTCCCTAAAGTAACAAAATCACAGGTGTAGAGCCCTCTTATTTCACAGAATACAACTATAAGTACAAGTATTAAAACTAATAAAGTGGGGCAGCTAGGTGGTGCAGTGGATAGAGCACCAGCCCTGGAGTCAAGAGGACCTGATTTCAAATCTGGCCTCAGACACTTAATACTTACTAGCTGTGTGACCCTAGGCAAGTCACTTAACCCCAATTGCCTCACCAAAAACAAACAAACAAACAAACAAAAAACTAATAAAGAGAGAAGATGGCAGGGAGGATAGAGTAGGTCTCAGAGCTAAGAAGAGCTGTGGGAACTCATCACCTCAATGCCTCACTTAGTTCAGGCAACTTTCACCTTAGCCCACAGCCTCCTTGGGTGCATGAGCTAACACAATCTGTTTCTTTAAGGTTTAAAATGCAAATCTATGAAGTAAAGTAAGCATTATTATATCTACTTTATAGAGAAGAAAACAGGTTTAGAGATTGTGAATTGCTTCCCTTTACACTAAATTGTGCTGCTATCTACATATACATCTCTGCCCTTAGGAATCTTGGGACTTTCTTAAAGATGCAGCTCAAACCCCACCTTCTGCAAGAAGTCTATCTCCATCTCCCACTCCACTCACTGAGCTTCCAATGTCTTTTCCTTTATTGTTAGCTTATGTCCATATCTCTCTCTCTCACTCTCTCTCTCTCTCTCTCTCTCTCTCTCTCTTTCTGTCTCTCTGTTCATCTATCTGTCTGTCTGTCTGTCTATGCTGGTCATAGCATTAGAATATAAGTTTCTTGAGGGAAGGCACTGATTTTGCCTTTGTTGTTGTTGTTGTTGTTGTTGTATCCACAGCACTTAGCACAGACCCTGAACATAGAAGGGCTTAATAAAAGCTTGTTGACAGATATATACATACACAAATATATCATTCAGCAAACAGTTATTGAGTTCCCACTCTGTACCATGCACTGTCCTAGGTGCTGATATAGAATCACAGGGTTTGAGAGTTGGGCGTGTTAAACAAAACCAAAACCAAAACCAAAAACAGTATCACAAGTCCATGAGACATGCATTGCAACTGGATTTATTACAAGAGAAATGAACATGCATATGGAAACCTCTGTGAGTGCAAAGAGTTCACAATCCAAATAGAAGCTTTCGTATTTATGACAGTGCAACAAAGGAAGGAAGAAACAGCAATCTTCTCCTAAATGGGAGTGGCGTGGGAAGGAGAAAAGGAGCAGTAGGAGTGGGGAAAGGACAATTCCCTCCCAAAGGGAAGGAGAAATAATGAATAAGTAGATGACAAAAGCAATACTCTTCTCCCTTGGGATCTGCTAAATTATGAAGATACGATGTTATGCTTTTCTACAAGGGTTCTAGCTGCACAGTTTCTAAACCTAGTGCAAACTAATTGATGCCTGCCTTGACTCCCAAGGATGCACAGGGAGTCAAGCTTGGGGTGCAAATAACAAATTATGTCATCTCAGGGCAGGACTTTGTCTTTGATGTTGTGGTAAAATAATGGAATTTGGCAGATGCCTAGGGGTATCACTTGAATGACCTAGTACTGTTTGGGAAACTGACTAGAGATGATTGGATATGGGCCACCCCTGGCCTTCCCTGAGTGACATATGCTGCTGATGTCAGCAGGGGAATCATTCTCCACAGGCAGTTTGAAGGATCTCCCTCCTGGGGGAGGGAGAGTAAATGTTCAATGAGGGGAGCTCTGTTTTTTCTGGTCAGGGAGCTTCCAGGAACAGACGAGAGAGAGAGAGAGAGAGAGAGAGAGAGAGAGAGAGAGAGAGAGAGAGAGAGACAGAGACAGACAGAGACAGACAGAGACAGACAGAGACAGACAGACAGACAGAGACAGAGACAGAGAGGTTTGTCCTGGCAGTTTTGTCCTGAGTGAGTTTGGGGATTATGTAGGCTTTTGTTAGAGTTAGGGGGATTATCCATTTTTCTTTTTCTCTATTCCCTTATCCTTGACTTTATTAATTTCACCTTTGCTGTGTATTTTATTCCCATTAATAAACCTGATTCATTTGTGGAAAAGAGACTATTAAGCTCCTTTCTTATTGGCCTGGGAGAAATATCTAAAAAGGCAGTTTGGAGGGGAGGAAGTTTTGGACCTAGAGGTCTCTCATTATTTTCTGAACCCCAATAGTACGGCGAGCCACCCAATTAACTCTCCACATATTAAATTTGGCCCCCACAATGTGTTCAGGGCCTCCTGCATAAATAGGCCTTTCTGCAACTTCCACGCAGTGCTACTGGTTTTGCCTTCTGGGGCCAAACAAAAGTTCCCCTTTTCATGACAGCCTTTCAGAAGAGAGCTAGTATATTTTCCCTGAATCTTCTCTTTTCCAGGGTTGATTATCCCTGTTTCTTTTACAGATGGCCATGGACTCAAGGTCCTTCAGATAATGTTAATTTGTGGTTTTCTTGGTCAATTTAAGCCAATTTAGACTTTATGTTAGGAATAACATATTAAAGATTAGAGCTTTCCAAAAGTGGAATGATCATCCAGAAGAGGGGATGGATTCTTTCTCCTTGGAAATCTTCACCGGAGGATTGATGACTACTTACTGGGTTTGTTTTTTTGTTTTTTGGTATGTATGAGTTGCCCTGGATGGCCACCAAGTGGCAGCTATGTGGTGTGGTGGATAGAGAGTTGGGCATAAAATCAGGAAGACTCATCTTCCTAAATCCAAATGTGGCCTCAGATACTTGGAAAAGCCACTTAACACTGTTTGCCTCAGTTTCCTCATCTGTAAATGAGCTGGAGTAGGAAATGGAAAACCACTCTAATATCTCTGCCAAGAAAACACCAAATGGGGTTAGAAGAGTCAGATATGGGTAAACTACAATAAAGTTCAATGTGCTACCTGCAGGGGTCAGTTTCTATTTGCATTCTACACTACTACTCCATAATCTGTCAGTGTTTTTTTTTTAAACCAGGATTTATAGAACTAAGAAGAACTATCACTTCTCTATTCCTGGAAGCTATGCCCCTCTTACTACAACCCAAGGTCACATTAGCTTTTTAGCTACTACTTCACACTACTGACTCCTATTGTGCTTGTATTACACAATTTTCCTAGATATTTTCTGAGAACAATTACTTCCTCTTCATGCCTTCTCCATCCTTCAAGATTGATTATTTGTACCCAAGTGAAAGGCTTTGCATTGAATTTCATGTCATGATCCTATGGTAGATCTCCAGAGTACTCCACTGGATGCCTCTTGTCAAGTTGACATTGGACCATTAATAACTACTTTTTGAGACCAATCATGCAACTGATTCTAGAAAAGTTTCATTTATATTTCTCCATCTTTTCCATGAAAATAGCTTTGGATATTTCATTACAAACTTTGCTAATATCTGGATAAACTATGTTCATGGCATTCCTATCTACTGGTTTAGTGTCCTTGTCAAAAAAGGAAATGAAGTTAGTCTGGCACGACCCCTTCTTGATGAAGCCATGTTGGCTCTTCGTAATCACTTCCATTTCTGGCTATTCCACAAATGCCTTTAATAATCTCTTCCAGAATTTTCCTGGGAATCAAAGTTGAATTCATTGACTTACAATTCACTGTTTGCTTACTCTATCCTCTTCCCTTTTCTGAAAATCAGGACATTTGCCCTTTTCCAGTCTTGTGGTACCTGTGATTCTGTAGTGTTAAGTCCCAGAACTCTCAGGGTTTTTTTACATTTGTGACCTGAAGCCACACATTTAACTTTTCTGAGCCTCAGTCTTCTCATCTATAAAATGGAGATGACCTTGCATTGCCTGTTGCTAAGTTGCTAAGAGGATTAAAGGCTATGGAAGCATTCTGTAACCTTGAACTATATAAACAGGAGTCATTTTGTACATTTCAGTCAGAGCCATCTCCATTTTTCTTTTCTTCTTTCTTGATCAGTCCCTCTATGGTCCCTTATGCTTCTAAATCTATGATTCAATGACTATGTTGCCTGTCTTTATGATAAATGTCTTTTTTTGTTTCTAACATGACTATTCTACTTTTCCTGAGTTTAGAATACAGCATGCAAGATTTAGGCTAGACATGAAGAAGATATCCTATGTACAAAAGACCTTGGAAGTAGTTTGCAGTGCTCTATCCAGGTGATTTTTTTTAAATGAGAGAAACTGCCTTCTCTGTTCCCTTTATTTCTCCCAATCTATGAGGGTTTAAATGAAAAGTATTTGGAGACAGGGTGATAGAGGAGTTGACCTCTAGATATTTCAAGGGGTCTGTGATTCACTCTTAGCTTCAAGCTTCCAGCATTGTCTTGGCACAGCACTCAGGAGCCAAATCAGACTGCTCCTGAGCAGTCTCCCTGCCTCACCCGCACTGCTTAGAGGGAGCTCTACAGGAAGCTGTCAGAGTAAACAACAAGAGGCGGCCTAATAAACAATTTCCAGCATTTTGTAGCTGATAATAATTGCTCACTTAAGGCTCCCAAAGCTTTAATTTGATAGGTCTGTAATCAATGGCATTTTTCACTGTAAGGAAGGGAAAGGCTGAATGTCAGAAGGAACTACAAGTTACTGTGTAATGTTAGGAGCCAGGGGAAAGTAGGGGAGAGAAAGTCTGCCTCCTCTCTGCCACCCATCTGCCTTACAAACTGATGATGGTGGGGTAGAGGAGGGCTGGATCCAGAAACTGCTGGTAAGCAGGAGAAAAGATTTGCTCCTTCTCTGTTCTTCTCTCTGCCACCATCCTCCAACTCATAAAAGTCACCTTTCTCAGCAATTTGCAACAAATACTGATAATTAATAGAAACACTCCTCCTTCATTCGGGTTTGATCCTGGTCTGAAAGCTTGTCTGCCCTTGCATGCCAGAATTCTGTGGATATATCACTGTCAACCTCTTTAATCAATCAAACATTTGATTTATTAAGCTCCTCCTATGTACTGGGTGTTGTACTAGACACTAGATTTACAAAGACAAGAGTGAAACCACTTCTACCATCAAGGAACTTACATTCTAATAAAGGAGAAAACATTCATGTATGCAGGCATATATAAATCATATATAAGATAGATACAAGGAGACAGATATCCTGTAAGCTTAAAATGCCAAGAAAGGCCTCATGCAGAATGGTTGGGTTTTATTGAGTTGATTATTGAAAGAGACCAAGGATTCTTGGAGGTTACAAGAGGGTACATTCTAGATGGGGAGAATGGCTGGTACAAAAGGGCAAAGAGATTGGAAACACAGCAAGAAGTCCAGATTGGCCCACCTGGAAAGTGAATGGGGGGAATAATGGGTAATAAGGCAGGAAAGGTAGAATAATAAGGTCAGGTGGTAAAAGACTTTAAATGCCAAGCAAAGGAGTTTTTGTTTTGTCCTAAGGGCAATAGGGAGTGACAAGAGTTTATTGAATGGTGATGAAGGGTGTCTGTGTGGGGGCATGGTGAGGTGGTACTTTTGTAATATCACTTTGTTAGCTATGTTGAAAGTAGATTGGAGAGGGAAGAGACTAGGGGAAAGGAGAAAATTTATTGCCATATTTCACATGAGATGTAAAGAGGCCTGGACTAGGGTGGGCTGGAACAACTTTAGACTATGACTCAGCAACAACTCAAGCCAACAGAAATTTAGTCTACTGTATACCAAGTCCTTTATTAAGTAATAGGGATACAAAGACTCAAATGCAATGGTCCTTGCCCTCAAGGAGTTTGCAATCCTCTTTGGTTGACACAAAACGTATACAACTGTATATAGTAGAAGGAAACTTATGATAAAGAACAATCTGAGAAATGTGAGTAAAACTTCATAGAATTGGTGGAACTTAAGCTGACCCTTGAAGCAAGACCAGGATCCTAAGAGGCAGAGGAGAAAAGGGAATATATTCTAGGAATAGCAGGTGCTCGTGTAAGTGTATAAAGGTAAGAAATGATAACGTGTTAAGTTTAAGGAACCATTCATAATCCAGTTAGACTGGAACTTGGAGTGTGTGAAAGAGTAGAATAAAATGAAGATTAAAAGGCTGTGGAAGGCCTTAAAGGTCAAGCTAAGTAGTTTGTGTTTTATTCTATAGGTAAAGAGGGATAGAGTATTATGTACTAAGCATTTTACAAATATCTCATTTGATTTTCCCTGGGATGTTGCTGGGTTGCTATGATTATCTCCATTTTACAGTTGGTGATATGTCACTGGAGTCCAGAAGTGAAATAAGAAAGATTAGCTATAGATATAGATAATGTGTGTTTAAAAATATGTTTAAATTATAAATGCATATGTGTGTGTGTGAATCATCTGAATTGAAGTGATACTTGAATATAGAAGGTGATGAGATAATCAAGAGAAGTGTAGAGGGAAAAGAGAAGAGCACCTCTGATATGACAGAGCTCTGGGAATATTCACACTAAGGGGACAGGAGATGGATAATATTCCAACAAAGAAGCCTGAGAAGGAGCAATCAGAAAGGTAGAAAAACCAGAAGAGATCATTGTTTCAGAAAGCAAAGATGGAGAGTTTGAGGAAGGACTGGATGATCAACAGTATCAAAAACTTGCAGAGAGGTCAAAGAAGATGAAAAGTTTAAAAAAAGGCAGTCAAGAGATTGTTGGTAGCCTTGGAAATAGCAGTTTTTGTTGAATGTTAAGGTCAGAAGCCAGATTACAAGAAATTAAGATGCAAGTGAGTAGCGAGAAGATGGCAGTATCAAATTTATAGATGTGTATGATTTTTCTAGGGGTTTTGCAGCAAAAAGGAGGGGAGATAAAGGAGGATATCTTGAGGGAATGGTAGGGTTAAATGTAGGTTTTTCTTTTTTTTGTTTTTTTGGCAGGGCAATGAGGGTTAAGTGACTCATCCAGGGTCACACACCTAGTAAGTGTCAAATGTCTGAGGCTGGATTTGAACTCAGGTCCTCCTGAATCCAGGGCCAGTGGTTTACCCACTGTGCCACCTAGCTGCCCTAAATGTAGGTTTTTCAAAAACAGATAAGACCTAAATTTGAGAAAAATATCGAATAGATAAGGAAAGATGAAGGAAAAGTGATCAATGGGAGTGAGAAAACTCCAGGAGGAAATAGGAAGGGATGAAATTAAAGGCACAAGTAGATGGGTTGGGCTTGGGAATGAGGAAGGCCATCTATTCCTTAGAGGTAGGAGTAATGGAGGAGAGGGTGTCTAAAAATGTAGAGGTGTTTTGAGGTTTGTAATAGGGAAGAAGAGATAGATTATGGAAGATAGCCTTTGTTTCCTCAGTAAACTTGGAGGCAAATACTTTTACTGAGAGAGGAGGTGGGGAAGGCATTGGAAGCTTTAGAGGAAGAGAGAAACTTTGGAAAAGTCACCTAGGGAAATGGAATCACTGAGAATCAACAAGGGATAGAAGATTTTCAGTGCAGCAGAAAACTTAACTCTCTAGTTGAGTTTGCAATTCCATTATTCAACTGCAACTTCTCTCTTCCAAATTACCAATGATCTCTTATTGTCAGATCTACTGCCCTGTTCTCAATACTCCTCTTTCTTCACCTCTCTTCAGCTTCTGTTGATCATGATCTTCTCCTTGATCCTTTCTCCTCTCTAGGCTTTCATGACATCACTGCCTCCTAGTTCTCTGATTGTGTCCTTTCAGTCTACTTTGATGGTGCCATAGGACTCTGTTCTGGGCCTTCTTTCTCTTTTCTATCCATACCATTCCATTTTGGTGATTTCATCAGGTCCCATGGATTCAACTATAATCTCTATGTTGGTGATTCTCAAATCTACTTATTCAATGCTGACCTCCTTGCTGACCTCCAGTCTTGCAGCTCCAACTTCCTATTGGGACATCACAAACTAAATGGCAGCTAAATGGTGCAGTGGTTAGAGCAGCAGGCTTGGAGTCTAGAAGGCCTAAGTTCACATCAAGTCTCAGATATTATATAGATGTATGACCATATTCAAATCACTTAAACTTCTGTTTGTCTCAGTTTCCTCAACTGTAAAATGGAGATCATCATAGCAATCCCCCTCCCAGGGTTGTTGTGAATATCAAATGAGATATTTGCAAAATGCTTAGTACAGTACATAATAGGCACTTAAGAAATGCTTGTTTCCTTCTTCTTATAGACATTTTAAACTCTATAGTCCCCAAATTAAATTCATTATTATTCCCCCCAAATCCTCCCCTCTTTCTAACTTCACTATTAGTATTGAGGGCACCACAATTCTCCCAATAATTCAGGCTCAAAACTGGATTGTCATCACCAAATTCTCACTCTCACCCCACCTACCCCCAAATCTGTTGTCAAGATCTGTTGATTTATTTCTCATAACATCTCTCCTGTATGTCCCCTTCTCTCCTTTGGCACTGCCACTATCTCCTCACTTCATACTTTAACTATTGCAATAGAGCAATTGCAACTAATTGCAAAACCCTGGTGGGTCTACCTGCCTGCCACAAGTCTCTTTCCAGAAGATATTTCACATTGCCCTCTATTTTTTTATTCATTTGGATTTGCTTTATTGTGTCTTGTTTTCTCATAAAGTCACTAGCTTCCATTTGTTCAATCCTAATTCTTAGGCAATTATTTTCATCAGAGAGCTTTTGTACCTCCTTTTCCACTTGGCCAATTTGACGTTTTTTCTCATGTCTTTCATGCATCACCCTCATTTCTCTTTCCATTTTTTCCTCTACCTCTCTAATTTTATCATCAAAGTCCTTGTTGAGTGCCTCTATGGACTGAGACCAATTCGTATTTTTCTTGGATGCTTTAGATATAGGGGCCCTGACATTGACATCTTTCTCTGAGGGTGCACTTTGATCTTCCTTGTCACTGAAGAAATTTTCTATGGTCCTCACCTTTCTCTGTCTGCTCATCTTGCCTTTCTTTTACTTGACTTTTAGCTCCTTAAAGTGGGGCACTGTTTCCAGGTTGCACTATCCCAAGCTTCAGAATTCCCAGGTGGTATGATTTAAGGAGGATCAGGTTCTTCACTCGCCCAGCCTGTTCCCTGGTCCTTAGATGACCCCAGACCAACTTGCTAATCAACCAGCTTTGTGTGTTGTGGTTGTCAGCTTCAATGAGCCTGTGCCCCTTCCCCACCTGGGCCACTGCTACTCAAGCCTACCTCCTGGTTCCCAGGAGGGGTGTAAAATCTAAGTTCTGCCTTAGGACCAGCACAGTCCCCTGTAGTCTCCCCCCTGCCAAGGGCTCAGACCTCTCGCCAGACTATGAGCTTAGTTTTAGATGACACTGGCACTTCAGCTGATTCAGAGGCTGTGGGGGTCTCCTTCTCTGGGACTGGATCTGCGTCAGGGCGACTATGGGGTTGGGCTCCACTCCTGTCTCAGCACAGCAGCTCCCTTCTTCTGACCTTCCAAGCAGTTCTTGGTTAGAATATGATTTCAGCACATTCTTCTGTGGGTTTTGCTGCTCCAGGCATTATCCTATGGCATTATTTGGTTGTTTTTTGGAGTGATCATGTCATGAGTTTGAGAGCTCACTGCCTTTCCTCTGCCATCTTGGCTCTGCCCAGCATAATCACAAATCTCTTCCCATGATCGACCCTCTATTCAGCTGTCAAAATTATCATCTTCCTAAAGGGCAGGTCTGACCATGTCAAACCACCCTTACTCAATAAATTCTGATGGCTCCCTATCACCTCCAGGATCAAGTACAAAATGCTTTTTGGTTTTCAAAGTCCTTCCTAACTTACTCCCCCCATCTTTCCAGCATTAACATTTTATGTCTCCCACTCACCTGCAATATACTTTATGATCCAGTGATATTGGCATACTTGCTATTCAGTTTTTTTGTGGGGCAATGAGGGTTAAGTGACTTGCCCAGGGTCACACAGCTAGTAAGTGTCAAGTGTCTGAGGCTGGATTTGAACTCAGGTCCTCCTGAATCCTGGGCTGGTGCTTTATCCACTGCACCACCTAGCCACCCCCTATACTTGCTATTCTCTTCATAAGACACTCCATTTTCCAAATTCAGCTATTTTCACTGGCTATCCCGCATACCAGAAATGCTTTCCCTCCTTATCTCTGCATTTTCCTGGCTTCCTTCAAGTCCCAACTAGAATCCCACCTTCTTTGAGAAGCATTTTTCAAAGGCCTTTATTACCAGTGCTTTTTCTCTGTTGATTATTTTCAGTATATTCTGTCTATATCTTTTTTTGTACATAGTTGTTTGCATATGGTCTCCCCAGTTAGATTTTGAACTCCTAGAGAGCAGAGATATTTTTTACTTTTCTATATCTATATGTATATTGTTAGCACTTGGGAATGATCATATGCTTGAAATATAACCATTACAAATTGATATACATTAATAAAATGTAAGAAAGCAATGGCCTTGAAGATTATATATTCTATCCCTCTAATTTTGAAAATGACAAAACAAAGAATAAATGGTAAAATTACATGACCAAGGACACTTAATGAGTCTTGAAGTGAACTGAGCCTTGAACCCAGTCTATTCTGATCTGAAGTCCAGTCCTTTCTGCTATACTATATAGACCCTCTTTGGTTCCTGAAGGCTTTAAAAATAAAAAATAAAAACCTTCTATTGTCTCCCATTATTATTGATATATCCCTGGGGTAAACAGCATTTTACCTATTATTAGTTCATTCCTCAGAGTTGTGAAATCTTGGAAAGAACAGGGTCCTACAAGAAAGGAAAATGGGAAAGGTACTAGGAAGAAGATAAGAGAGAGATTTGAGAAAGTGTCCAACTCAATTATATTTTGATTATGGTAAAATTATGCCTCCAAATAACACTGCTTTTACCACCATAGGGTGAGTTATTTTGAACCAAATATACTTTATCATTATTTAAACTAATTAGCTTCTAAAATACTAACTAGTTAAGCATTAATCTGTGTGGTTCCTACTCCTTTAACTCTTGCTCTTTAGTGCAATTTATCTTATTCAACCTTCATAAAGATTAGTTATCTAATTCATAATATTATTTTAATAGACATTTTGGCATAAAGTGTCAAATCAAGGACTTAGCTCATATGCATTTATTTCTGAGATTCTCAATGATCTATGTATGCTTGAAGTAAATTTACTAATTGAGCCTACTCTGACCTACAAGGAGTAGAAAGAAACACAATGAATTACAAATATAGATATTAGGAAGAATTAATCAATCTCTAGGGAATGTATCTTGCCACTCTGGTTTATATAAGTGAGAACAAGTATTACAGAGGCCACCTACTGTATTCACAATTTTATAAATGGACTTTCATCTTTTTTTTTCTCTTGGTTTCTCAGGATTCTTGATCTTTCCATCCTTTGCTTTCTCCATCTCTCACTTTCTCTGTCAATTTCTGGGTTTCTATGTCTTTGTTCTGTCCCTGTCTCCATCTCTGTCTCCAGTAGAATGTGAGTTCCATAAAGACATGAACTGGTTGGGTTTTTTTGTCTTTATATACCCAGCACCTAACATGGGGCCTTGCACAAAGTAGGTGCTTAACAAATGGTTGTTGGATTATATTTCTCTTGCTGTCTCTTGATCTCCCTATCCTTGGCTTTCTCTGTCTCTCCATCTCTGTGTCTTTCCTGTGCTTGCCTCCCCCCTGTTCCCCACCTCCCTGAAAGGTAGAGAGCCATTTAAACTGCACCACAGGTTTCCCATACACAGCAGCAATGCTAACATTGCCTCCTTGCTGGTCTCACTAGAAATAGCTTTTGCCTTTTGTTGCCAAGTCGGAATCTTTCTCAGCAGCAGAAACGTGGTTTGTGAAAGAGAGCCCCTTGTAATTAAATAAATGGGTAATTTTAGTGATTTAAAAAAAAAATTTCTACCCAGGGATTTTCTTAGCAACAGGAAGGAACAGACAGAAACACTTTAATGGCCACTGATATAGAAGATAAAGTAAGTTTGACTATTTTTACCCTTTATTTGGATATTTTTGATAATTAATAAGAAGGGAAGGAAACATCTGTTGTGGACATAGAGAAGATGAGAAGGAACTGAGCAAAAATTGTCCATACCAGTTAAGACTGCCAGGAAAAGACAAGCATGGAAAAAGCTAGCTGAGTTACTATTCAGACAAAGAGTTAAGCAAAATAGAATTTTCAATAAATACATCAGAGGATGGAGTGGTCCCCAAATGTAATGTTCATAGATATATGAGATGGGGATGAAACATAGGCTATTTTAAAGCAATAGTCACTTTTTTGTGAGAGGGAACGTAAAGGATAAGAAGAAAACTTAGAAACTTAAAATGTACAGATACACAGCAGGTCTAGATGATGGGGCCACCCAGTGTGAGAAGGAAATGAGCAAGCACATTTAACAAGCATACTAACTTCTTAGACAGTGAGGGTACTAGGAAAAGACTGAGCCCAAATAAACAGCATCATCTTCCACAGTAAAAGAGCACCAGGCAAATCCAAAAGGGGGAAGCAGCAACAACCAGAGAAAGTAACTATAAACATCTAGAGGACAGAGAAATCATAGGATCAGAGGGGTCTGGAATGATATATTAGAGGCAGTTCCAAGTCTTCTGTTTCTCTTGAGTCCACCTCTCAATCCCTGACTCCTGAGCTGAGGACCTTATATACACCATACTTTACTGCTTAAGAAGAGGCCATTCTCAGGGGTGTGTGGGATATTCAAGGAGGTCTACTACCTCTGACATGAGGTCTTGTTGGGACCTTTTCAGGGTTGCTCATCAACCTTTGGTGTTCACCTGGCACTCAACTCTCATCTGTGGTCACAAGAAGCTGTAACATGAGCAGTGGCCACACCCCCTGGAAAACTGTCTTGACAGATGGGCTAAACTAGGTTAAGGGTGACCAATGGCCCTCAAACCAGTTGGTGAGTTAGTGGGGTGTCTTCCCTAAGCATGTTAGACTTACCTGGGTGGAATGGGTGGATGAGAATTTATGCCAATAGCCATTAAGGCAACTGAAGCAAGCACTGTGGAGAGCTTAGAGATTGATCAGACATCAAAGATGCCAAGGTCATCCCAGGCCATTGCCAGTCATCCTGAATTTTGTCTTGCCACTGGACTTCAATGACTCTTAGAGAGTGAGGCTAACAACTGTGCAACTCTGCCTTACTTCAATTCACAGACTTCACCTCATGATATCATTGGTTCTCTTTGAAAATGAAGGACAAACAACAACAGGGGCCATTCTCCAAGAGTTCCTTTATCTCTACTTTTTATCTCAAATTCCTTGATGTCATGTCCCATAATATGTTCTTTTACTTTCTTCTCTATTTATAAGGCAGATTCACAGAAGCCAACCCTAAATCCTCTCCCCTCCCATCTTCTTCAAGAGACTGCCCCCTCAATCATCAACTTCTCTCTAATCTTTATTCTCATCCTATTAATTTGTTCCTTCCTTCCTACTTACAAACACCTATAAGTATTTTCCTTTGTTAAAAAAAACTTCACTATATCCTACTATCCCATCAAGATGTAAAAAATATCTCTTCTCTCTTTCTCAACCAAGTTTTCAGAAAAAGCTATCTCTACAGTTATCTTCATTTACTCAAATATTATTCACTTCTCAGACCTTTGTAATTTGACTTCTGACCTCACAATTCAAATAAAATGGTTTTCTCCAAATTTACTAATGATCTCCTTTTAAAATTCTTTATCAATGTTATTTGTTTTTATGTCATCTATATTTTCCAACATATCCTTTCTCTTCAATCCTGTTAGAGAACCATCCCTTAAAACAAAGAATTTTTAAGGGGAGAAAAATAAAATGGTTCAGCAAAATTGACTTATTAACCAAGTCAAATATTGTAGTCAGTCTCCCACTGCCAAAATGCTCAACCTTGTGAAAAGGAGAAGCAGTTAATTCTCATATTTGTTCCCTGGAGCCAAACTTTGTCATTAATAATTTCATAGTTTTCAGTTTCATTTGTTTTGCTGTGGATTTTTCTATTTACATTGTTGTAGTCATTGTGTTGGTTGTTTTTGTATCTCTTCTTACTTTACTTTGCATCAGTTCATTTAAGTTTTCCTATACTTTGCAAAATAATATTTCATCACATTCACATATCACATTTTGTTAATAGTTGCTGGGTATCTAATTTGTTTCCAGTCATTTGCTAATACAAATAGTATTGCTATAAACATTTAGTGTATATAGGGCCTTTTAATGTAATTTGCTTCTTTAGATCTTCAGGTCAAAGAGTATGGACAATTTAGTCACTTTTGGGGGGGGCATAATTCCAA
This sequence comes from Dromiciops gliroides, assembly GCF_019393635.1. Classification (NCBI taxonomy): domain Eukaryota; kingdom Metazoa; phylum Chordata; class Mammalia; order Microbiotheria; family Microbiotheriidae; genus Dromiciops; species Dromiciops gliroides. The sequence continues at coordinate 538,081,899 of NC_057863.1, forward strand.
AGTATTTCCAGAATAATTGGGTCAATTCAAAGGCCAACCAACAGTATAGTAGTATATCTGTCTTTCCTCAGCTGTTTCAACACAGACTCTTATCTTTTGTCACCTTCTCCAATTGTCTAAGGGCAATATGAAGCTCAGAATGGTTTTGATGTGAATTTATTTTATTTTTAGTGACTTGGAGCAATGTTTCATATACTTGTTAGGAGTTTACAATTTTTTGAAAACTATATTATCTGAGCACTTAACTATTAGGAAATGGGTTTTAGTCATATATTACTGTTTGTTGCCCATATATCTTAACAGAGAATTCAACACAGACAGTTTGTTTTGTTTTGGTTTTTTGCCAATTTTGTTAGTGGAAAAGCTTGTCAATTTCATGTAATTGAAATTATCTATTTTATATTTTATGATTTCCTCTATCCTTGTTTGGCTAAGAATATGTTTCCTACCATATCTGTGTTGTGGTTTTCTTGTATGTGTGTGTGTGTGTGTGTGTGTTTAATTTTTATGGTATGAGTCTTACTATTTAGGTAACGTATTGGTTTTGAGTTTATTGTGGTATATGGTATAAGAAATTGATCTAAACCTGATTTTTGCCAATCTGTTTTCTGGTTTTCCCACAAATTCTTGGCAAATAGGGAATTCTTTCTCATCTATGATTTCTTAAAGGCCAAATTTTTTAATCTTATCTCAATCCCCATTATTTTTTACCTCTCCATGGCATTTGGTACTGTTGACCACCCTTTCCTCAATCAATAAACTGATACATATGCACATAGGCATATATAGCCACAGTTTCTCCCTGAGACTCAGTCCCATATCAAGACTGTGTATTGGATATTTAAAAATGGATATTCCAGAAAAATCTTAAATACAATATGTTCTCATTCTCTTTCCCTTCAAAATTTTCCTTTTCTAGACATTCCCATTTTAAAAAATTATCCTTCTAGTTTTTCAAGATTTATAACTGTGACACTATTCCTGTGTTTAGCTCATGAAACCCTTTACAACCTTGCCCCAAACTATAATTCTAGCCCTTGCTGGACATTATTCTTCTTACTACATTCTGTGATCTAGTCAAACTAACCTTCTATTTGTTCCTCATTTCTGACATTCCATCTCCCATTCTAGGTTCCATCTCCCATATCTATGATTAGGAGACATAACCCTTAAGTAGCATATGATACTGTTGACCACACTGTGATGGATAATCCAGAAAAGGAAACTGAAGAGTTTTTGGATTGCCATGAAGGGAAGCAGGAGACAATGGTTTGATGAAAAGAGAAGGGGGGGGGGGCAAGTATTTCTATAGTCCCTGCTATGTGCCAGGCACAGTGCTAAGTGCTTAACAATTATTTCATTTGAGCCTCAAAATAATCCTTGGATTACTTCCCAGCTATTTCCCATGCTTTATAGATGAGGAAACTGAGGCAAACATAGTTTAAGTGAATTGCCCAGGGTTATACACAGTGAGAAAGTATCTGAGACTGGATTTGAACTTAGATACTCCTGCTTATAGGTCCAGCACTCTATCCACTGAGCCACCTAGCTGCCTTAGAATAGCTCTCTGAACTTCATACAGCAGAGTTGTCCAGACCTCTACAATCCATTGACACTGGCCTCCTTGCTGTTCCTTGCACATCATTCCATCTCAAGACCCCATTTTCCTTGGCTGTCCCTCAAACATGGAAAACATGGTTTTCTTGGTTTTCATCAAGTCTTGGCTAAAAATCCCACCTTCTACATGAAGTCTTTCCTGATTCCCTTCCCCCTTAATTCTTGTGCTTTTCTTCTATTGATCGTCTCCAGTTTATCCTGCATGTTGCTTACTTGGATATAGTTATCTATACATTGTGTTCCCCCTTAGGCTGTGAGTTCTTTAAGATCAGGGTCTGTCTTTTGCCATTCTTTGCATCTCCAGAACTGAACAAAGTGTCTAGCATATAGTAGGTGCTTAATAGATCTTTATTGACCTACAATTTCATTCAGTTAAAGAAATATGCTTTTCATCTTCTTGTAACCACCAAATCCACTTGGGGATTTCCCTTAAGACAGGCCAGAGTCAGTAGCTACAAGCCTGTTGGCCTTTGCAAGTTGCTGTTATTGTCTACATAGCAGTTCAGTAATTGCTGTAATAACTTTGATCTGATTTTCTATTCTTCTTCTTAAATCACCATATAAAGAAAATGGAAGAAATTCTTTTATGAACATATATTCTCTAGGGTACTGACAAAAATAGAATTGGCCAAAACTTGCTAATTAAATTGTCTTTGGATTCATCCTAAACATGTTAAGTATTATGACAATGTGGATATCATATTCCAAAGTAATCAGCTAATTAGGGTATTAAAGATTCATCCCCCCTATCTCAGTTGGGAGGATAACTATTAGATCATCCTTTCCAAAACCCCTCCCAATGGGAAGGGGAAAATCTAAAGGGCACATGATGTCAGGAAGTTTCTAGGGCCTTCAGAGCATAGATTTACAGAATCTCATAGAAGGAATCTCAAAGGCCATTGAATTCAACCTCTACCTGAGCAAGTATCCCTTCTATAATACAGGCACTGTCATCCACTCTTGTTTGTTTGTTTGTTTGTTTGTTTGCGGGGCAATGGGGGTTAAGTGACTTGCCCAGGGTCACACAGCTACTTAGTGTCAAGTGTCTGAGGCTGGATTTGAACTCAGGTACTCCTGAATTCAGGGCTGGTGCTTTATCCACTGCACCACCTAGCCGTCCCCTCATCCACTCTTACTAGTTCTGCCCTCTGGGGAACAAGTGTGATTGTTGGCATTACAACATGTAACTGTGTCTATCAACATAGATCCAAAGCAGATAGTCAAAGTGTCAACCTCCAAATCTAGTTCAAGTAAATCCAACAATTTTTGAGGGGGGGATATAAAACCCACCCTCACTTTCCTGCCAGAAGATTATGGCTAAGTATGAAAGTTTGTGAAATTTCTCTATAAGACTTCAATTACTATGTAACCTTTTCTGATAGAGGAATAGAGGACAAATAGGCTTAAACTAAACACCATGAGCTCAGGGTTTTGTTGCCAGAGACAATTCTTTCAGCATACAACCCAATTATGCAATATGTTATAATAGAAAGGGTATATATAGATAATTTGGAGTCTGAGGACCTGAATCCAAATCCTGAATCTATCATGTGATAGCTGCATGACCTTGAACAAACACTAGGACTCAGTTTCCTTGATATAAAATGAAAGAATTAGACTAGAGGGGCTCTAAGATCTTATTCATTCTAAGTCTATGATCTCATCTCATTCAACCTCATTTAGTGTCTTTGTGACTTCAGGAAAAAAATAATACTGTAGGGAAACTGTAAACTGTGTGAAATTTTCATTTGAAGGTCTATTGGGAATAATAGAAATGGCATAGGTTCCAGATGAATCAGGATAGTTCTCCTTTAGCTGGAGAGAGCCCTGATACTCCTCCCCAATCCTCCTTCTTTCAGAGCTGTTTATTGTTTTAAAATGATAGACGTTTATAGTGCTAAATACCATTAAGTAGTTAGCTTTAGCAATAAGGGAAAAGAAATTGAAGGACTTGGAACAGGCAATGAGGAAACAAAACTATCACTCTTTGCAGTTTATATGATGGTGTACTTAGAGAATCCTAGAGAATCAACTAAAAAACTACTTGAAATGCTTAACAAATTTAACAAGGTTGCAGGACATAAAACAAACCCAAACAAATCATCAGCATTTCTATATATTACCAACAAAGCCCAGCAACAAGAGATAGAATTTCCATTTAAAATAACTGTAGACGATATATCATTATTTGGGAGTCTACCTGCCAAGACAAAACCAGGAACTGTATGAACACAATTACAAAACTCTTTTCACACAAATAAGATAACATCTAAGCAATTGGAAAAATATCAATTGCTCATGGGTAGGCTTAGCTAATATAATAAAAATAGAAATTCTACCTAAATTAATTTACTTATTCAGTGCCATACCAATCAAACTACCAAAAATTACTTTATAGAACTAGATAAAATAATAACAAAATTCATCTAAAGATCATTAGGTGTCATCTAATCCAAATAATCTCTCAGTGAAAAAATATATTTCCAAGACCAAGAGAAAAAGAGTAGAACATACTTTCCCCCTCCACATGATAGTCTTTTAAGTGTTATAAGGACATCCACCATATGTTGTTGTTCAGTCCTTTTAGTAATGTCTAATTCTTCATGATCCCATTCAGTCTTTTCTTGGCAAAGATATTGAACTGGTTTGCTATTTTCTTCTTCATCTCATTTTACAGATGAGGAAATTGAGGCAAACAGGCTTAAGTGATTTGCCTAAGGTCACAAGGCCAATTAAGTGTCTGAGGCCAGATTTGAACTCATGAAAAAAAACTTCCAGACTCCAGGCCTGGAACTCTGTCCACTGCACCACCATATACCCCCTAAGCTTTTTCTTCTTAAGTATAAACTTCCTCCATATCCGAAACAACTCCTATGTGAAATGATGGCATTCACTCAGAAACATTAAGTACTGACAATGTGGCAGGCACTGTGCCAAGCACTAGTGATACAAAGACAAATGTTAAACAACTGCTCTCAAAGAGCTTCAATTTTGTTAGTGTCTTTATATTGGTAAATGCAAAATAGATACAAGATTTTAGAGAAGGGAGGGTAGTTAACCATTAGGAAAGGTGTTCATTAAAAGATGACACCAGTGGGGCAGCTAGGTGGTGCAGTGGATAGAGCACCGGTCCTTGATTCAGGAGGACCTGAGTTCAAATACAACCTCAGACACTTAACACTTACTAGCTGTGTGACCCTGGGCAAGTCACTTAACTCCAATTGCCTCACAAAAAAAAAAAAAAAAAAAAGGTGACAGCAGAACTGAAACTTTAAGGAAAGGAGGGATTCTAAGAAGTAAGGACAAAGTGTTCTCCAGATAAGGAAGAAAGAATGTAGATAAGAGATAGAGTTCCATGTATGAGGATTAATAAGGAGGCCAATTTGACTGGACACATGAATAACAACAACAAAAAACCAACAATGATAGCTAGTATTTTTTGGGTGGGGCAATGAGGGTTAAATGACTTGCCCAGGGTCACCCTGCTAGTAAGAGTCAAGTGTCTGAGGCTGGATTTGAACTCAGGTCCTCCTGAATCCAGGGCCACTGTGCCCTGGCTTTATCCACTGTGCTACCTGGCTGCCCCCAATAGCTATTATTTTAATGTGCTTTATTGTTATTATTTATGTAACCTACAGTATAGTACAAATGACCTCATTGTTGTATGCCTATGAAACCTGGACATTATACCAGTGACATTCCAGGAAACTAAATTGCTTCCTCTTGAATTGTCTTAGGAAGATTCTAAAGCTCACCTGGCAAGATAAAGTACCAGACACTGAGGTACTTTCTTGAGGTGAACTGTGAACCATTCAAAGAGAGTGCAACTTCCATGGGCTGGCCAGATTGTTCAAATGCCAAATGTACATTTTTCTAAAAGACTATGTTAAGGAGAACTCTCACAAGGCATGTGCTCACATGGAGGTCAGAAGAAGTGATACAAGAACACTCTCAGGGTCTCTCTGACGAACTTTGGAATTGATTGTGAGACATTGGGAGATACTGGCAAAGGACCACCCAGCATGGCATCATCAAAGAAGACTCTGTCTATAAGCACAACAGAATTGCAATAACTCAAAAGATATGTGAGATATATAAACTTAGAGACATCTCTCCTCCAAATATTCATAAGGACTATTTGTGTCCCACCTGTGTTAGAGCCTTCCAAGTTCATATTGGTCTGATCAGCCACAGCTGGACACACTATATATTAACTTGGACATAACGATGCCATTTTGGTCCTTTTTTTGTTTTGGTTTGGTTTTTTGTAGGCAATGGGGGTTAAGTGACTTGCCCAGGGTCACACAGCTAGTAAGTGTCAAGTGTCTGAGGCCGGATTTGAACTCAAGTACTCCTGAATCCAGGGCCGGCTCTTTAACCACTGCACCATCTAGCTGCCTCCTATTTTGGTCCTTTTTAAGAATGAAGAACAACAACCAACCAATCAACAACTAAGAGGCAGACTGGAGTAGTAGTAAATAGATATCTAGTGTTGGAATCAGGAAGAACTGAATTTAAGTCTCATTTATGTTACTTAACTTCTCAGTATTCTAGGAAACTCTCTAAGACTCTAATTTGGAGAAAAGGTACCAACTTGCATGGAGAGAGGGAGCTTTCTCAACTGAGATTCTTTATACCAGTGCAATCATGGGTTTGGGCTCTATATCCCTAATAATAGCTATTATTTCTATAGTGTTTCAACAGATATTATCTCAATTGATCCTTACCATAACCCTATGAAGTAGAAAAGTAAGGTTGAGAAATGTGAAGGAGAATGATATGGAATGATGCTATAAAATAGATTGGGGCTACATGGTAAAGGGCTTTATGTGCCAAATCAAGGAAATTCTATTTGCTCTTAGATATGAGAGTTAAATGAATAGAAGAATGGCATGGTCCAACCTGTGCTTTATGAAAATCACTTCAGCAGCTCCACGAAGAGCGAATTAGAGAACCTTGAGAACAGAGACAAGGAGATCAGTTAGGACACTGTTGAAATGGTCCAGGTCAGAGATGTGAAGAGACTGTAGCAGGCTAATAACTGTGAATCTTCATCACCTCAGTTACTGTCTTCTGTACTCTAATGCTCTGAACACTGTCTAACTTGTCCATAGTTCCCTTAAAGTGACACCTGTGATTGGAAATGATGTATCAGAATTGTTCTAACCAGAGCAGAAAATACTGGGAACTAACAGTGGACCCTGGCAGATACAAAACAAAGGAAAGATATCTGGGCTGCATTAATAGAAATATGCCATTCATATAAAAAGAGTATTCCTCCAAAGCATTGTTCCTTGTGCAAGAATTATAGAAATGCCTTTTGTGTCTTCATCAAAGTCTTACATAAAATTTTTGAACAAGATGGGCCCAGACACAAAGCCTTAAGACACTACCCAAGAGATCACCTTGTGAATTAATAGTTATCAATGTTTTTTTGCATCTAGTCACTCACCTAAGTACAGAGTCATGTAACCATAGCATCCTACAATACATATTTTTCCATCTCATCTACCTGTATTTCATGGAAGTCTTAGACAAGCATCTCCCTACAACCTATGTATTTTATGTCTATGGCATTACCCTGACATTCTAATCTTCCAAACCTATCCACATTGGAAATTAGTTTAGTTCAATATGATGCATTCTAAATGAACCCATGCTGGCTCCATGACAGCACTTTTTTTTTTTCATGAGTAATTACAATTTATCTAAAAATTCTAGTTAGGCTAGGAGTGATAGAAATCTTGCTAATCTATAATTTCTAGAATATATATTTTTCTGTTCTTTGAAAAATCAATGAAACAAATATTTCTTTTTTTAAAATCATAAAAGTATTTTTTTCCAATTACCTGTAAAGGAAGTTTTCAACATTTGTTTTCATAAGATTTTTAGTTCCGAATTTTTCTCCCTCCCTCCCTTCCCTTCCCTTTCCTCAAGAAAGAAAGCAATCTGATATAGGTTCCATATGTACAATCACATTAAACATATTTCTTCATTAGTAATGTTGTGAAAGAATAACCCGCACACAGAGGAAAAACATCAAAAAACAAAAACAAAAACAAAAGTAGAAACAGTATGGTTCAATCTGCATTCAGAATTCACAGTTCTTTTTTCTGGATGTGGAGAACATTTTCCATCATGAGCTCTTTGGAATTGTCTTGGATCATTGTATTGCTGAGAAGAGCTAAGTCTTTTCACAGTTGATCATCACACAATGTTGCTGTTACTGTGTACAATGTTCTCCTGGTTCTGCTCACTTCACTCAGCATCAGTCTTTCCAGGTTTTTCTGAAATCTGCTTGCTCATTATTTCTTATAGCACAATAGTAATCCATTACATTCATATACCATAACTTGTTTAGCCATTCTCCAACTGATGGGCATTCCCTCAATTTCCAATTTTTTGCCACCACAAAGAGAGTTGCTATAAATAATTTTGTACATGTAGGTCCTTTTCCCTTTTTTATGATCTCTTTGGGATACAGATCTAGTAGTGATATTACTGAGTTAAATGGTATTCATAGTCCCATGACCCTTTGGGTATAGTTCCAAATTGCTCTTTAGAATGGTTGGATCAGTTTGCAACTCCACCAACAATGCATTGGTGTTCCAATTTTTCCACAGCTTCTCCAACATTTATTATTTTCCTTGTTTGTCATATTAGCCAATCTGATAGGTGCAAGGTAGTACTTCAAAGTAGTTTTAATTTGCATTTCTTTAATAAATACTGATATAGAGCATTTTTTCATATGTTTTCTTCATCTGAAAACTTCCCGTTCATATCCTTTGACCATTTCTCAATTGGGGAATGACTTGCATTCTTATAAATTTGATTTAGTTCCCTATATATTTTAGAAATGAGACCGTTATCAGAAAAACTGTAAAAATTGTTTCGCAGCTTTCCTGCCTTCCTTCTAATTTTGGTTGAATTGCTTCTGTTTGTACAAACCCTTTTTAATTTAATATAATCAAAATCATCCACTTCGCATTTCATAATATTATCTTTCTCTTGTTTGGTCATAAAATGTTCTCTCCATAGATCTGAGAGGTATACTATTCCTTCCTCTCCTAATTTACACATTGTATCACCCTTTATGTCAAAATTATGTAACCATTTTGACCTTATTTTAGTATATGGTGTAAGATGTTGGCCTATGTCTTACACCTTATACTAAAATAAGGTCAAAATGGATACATGATTTAGACATAAGAGGTGATACCATAGGTAAATTAGGAGAGAAAGGAATAGTGTACCTATCAGATCTTTGGAAAGGAAAACAGTTTTTGACCAAACAAGAGATAGAATATATTATAAAATGCAAAATGGATGATTTTGATTATATTAAATTAAAAAATTTTTGTACAAACAGAAGCAATGCATCCAAAATTGGAAGGGAGGCAGAAAGCTGGGAAACAATTTTTGAGGCCAGTGCTTCTGATAAAGGCCTCATCTCTAAAATATATAGGGAATTAAATCAAATTTATAAGAATCCAAGTCATTCCCCAATTGAGAAATGGTCAAAGGATATGAACAGGCAGTTTTCTGATGAAGAAACCAAATCAATCTATTCCCATATGAAAAAATGCTCTAAATCTCTAATGATTAGAGAGATGCAAATTAAAACAACTCTGAGGTACCACCTGACACCTATCAGATTGGCTAAAATGACAAAAAAGGAAGATAATAAATGTTGGAGAGGCTGTGGGAAAATTGGAACACTAATGCATTGTTGGTGGAGCTGTGAGCTGATCCAACCATTCTGGAGAGCAATTTGGAATTATGCCCAAAGGGCGATAAAGCTGTGCATACCCTTTGACCCAGCAATCCCACTTTTAGGTCTTTTGCCCAAAGAAATCATGGAAGGGGGAAAGGGACCCACATGTACAAAAATATTTATAGCTGCTCTTTATGTGGTAGCAAGGAATTGGAAGTTGAGGGGGTGCCCATCAATTGGGGAATGGCTGGACAAGTTGTGGTATATGAATACAATGGAATACTATTGTGCTGTAAGAAATGATGAGCAGGAAGAGTTCAGAGAAACCTGGAGGGTCTTACGTGAGCTGATGATGAGTGAGATGAGCAGAACCAGAAGAACATTGTACACAGTATCATAAACATTGAGTGTTGACCTACTGTGATGGACTATATTCTTCTCACCAATGCAATGGTACAGAAGAGTTCCAGGGAACTCATGATGGAAGAGGATCTCCAAATCCAAGAAAAAAAAAAGAAAGAAAGAACTGTGGAGTATAGATGCTGATTGAACCATATTATTTCTTTTGTTTTGGGTGCTGTTGTTTTTTTTTTCTATTTTGAGGTTTTGCATCACTGCTCTGATTCTTATTCTTTTAACAGGATTAATGCAGAAATAGGATTAATGTTATTATGTGTATATATATGTGTGTGTATATATATATATCTATATGTATATGTATAGAGATATATAGATATAACCTATATCAGATTACCTGCTGTCTAGGGGAGGGGCGAAGGAGGGGAGGGAGGGAGAAAAATCTGAAATTGTAAAGCATGTATAAACAAAAGTTGAGAACTATCTTTACATGTAACGGAAAAAATAAAATACCTCATACATTAAAAAAAAAAAAAAGATGTTGGCCTATGCCTAGTTTCTGCCATACTATCTTTCAGTCTTCCCAGCAGTTTTTGTCAAAGACTGTGTTCCTATCCCAGAAGTTGGAGTCTGGGTTTATCAAACAGTAGATTATTATAGTCATTTACCACTGTGTCTCCTGTGCCTAACATATTCCATTGATCCACCACTCTATTTCTTAGCCAGTACCAAATAGTTTTGATTACTGCCTCTTTTTTTTTTTTTTTTTGGTGAGGCAGTTGGGGTTAAGTGACTTGCCCAGGGTCACACAGCTAGTAAGTGTTAAGTGTCTGAGGCCGGATTTGAACTCGGGTCCTCCCGAATCCAGGGCTGGTGCTCTATCCACTGCACCACCTACCTGCCCCAATTATTGCCTCTTAATAGTATAGCTTCAGATTTGGTATGACTAGCCCTTCTTCCTATGCATTTTTTTCATTAGTTCCCTTGATATTCTTGACTTTTTGTTCTACCACATGAATTTTCTTACTATTTTTTCTAGCTCTATAAAATAATTTTAGGTAGTCTTATTGGTATGGCACTGAATAAGTAAATTAATTTAGGTAGAATTGTCATTTTATTATTTTAGCTCAGCCTATACATGAGCAATCGATATTTTTCCTATCATTTAGATTTTATTTTATTTGTGTGAAAAGTGTTTGGGAATTGTGTGCATAGAGTTCTTGGGTTTGTCTTGACAAGTTGACTCCCAGGTATTTTATATTGTCTACAGTTACTTTAAATGGAATTTCTCTTTCTATCTCTAGCTGCTGAACTTTGTTGGTCATGTATAGAAATGCTGATAATTTATGTGGATTTATTTTATATCCTTCAACTTTGCTGATGTTGTTAATTGCAACAAGCATTTATTAAGTGATTATTATGGGAAAGGAAACTTGGGATATTTATCCATGCAGTTTTCTAGCTCCTTTCTTACTTTTCATGATTCTTCAAATATTAGCAGCAGTGACAACATGATCACAAAAGTTCTTTCACTATTCTGAGATTTAATTTGTCTGTTATGTAGGTGGATTTTCTCTGAATCGGGTTTGATGTTCAGAACTGAAAGGTAGTCTAGAATCCTCTTTGAAGGTTGTTCAGTACCTAAAAGGAACCACTTCCTTGTTATTTCTGGCCTAAGCCTCAGAACTGGGGACTACTTTTCTTATCAAGAATCAGTTCTCAGTCCTTTTGTGGGGAAGACCAGTGGATTGTTCTGCCCTGTAAGACTCTATCCTTATTTTCTCATAATCCCAAACCAAAAAGGACACTACATTTCTTACACTACATTTATTATACACTGCTGGATGGTAATTGCCTTCAGTTTCTGTTATCCTTCTGACAAAGAATCCCTTGATACCCACGTTCAGTTTATCCCAATAATGTTTATCTTCCCATGAGAATTCTGAACACCAGTCTTGCAGTCTAGAGACTGAAGGATAGTAGAAGCAAAAGGATCACTCTGGCTAACTAGTTATGGTATGGTATCAAAAGCTTTGGATTTAGAATCAGAACACATGGATTCAAACCATAGCTCTGTCACTTAGTTATTGTGTGATCTTGAACAAGTCAAAATCCTTTTTTTGTTGTTGTTCAGCTTCTTCTTTTGTAAAATGTAGGGTTTGGTAAAATGAAGAGATTGGATTAAATGATTTCTATATTCCTCTCCCACTCCAAATTGATGCTCCTGTGAACCCTGAACACTTCTACAAATCAGGCCACACAGCCATGGTAATCTTAGGACCTAAACGAAAGAAGTTCTTTTTACAGTATCCACAGAGTGCTGAAAGACCAAAGGCTATTTCCACCTCCAACATCAAAGTGATCCTTTCAGCTCACGGTGTTGTCAGTTTTGAAACTGTTTATCATTGACCAGGGTAGTGACCAGGATGCTTACATGGTCACACAATGTTATAGAACCATATAGAGTTCCAAAAGGATGTCAGATATTACATAAATAGTACCAAAATGAACCGATGATTTCAGTGATGTGGATATTTACTCCAGAGATGAAATCCACAACCCAACCATACCTGCCTATGCATTTTGCCACAGGACCTCCACCCAACAGGCTGGGTGGTGGAAGGTATCCTTCCTCAATATTAGAATCCAAAAATAACCTGCAAGAACTAAAAGCAGGCAGTTTAATTAAGCAGTTACATAATTGTTATCTACAACTTTTTGAAAGACTGCTATATGGAAGAGAGATTCACCTTATTCTGTTTAATCCCAGAAGGCAGCGATGGTTATAGGTTGCAGAGAAGCAGATCTTGGCTTAGGATAATGAGAGACAATTTAAGTAGGACAGGTTGCCTCAAGAGGGAGTGGCTTTTATGATTCTCTTGACTTCTCTGTTTATATTTCAAAGTTTCTGCTCAGCTCCTGTCTTTTCATCAGGAATGCTTTGAAGGCCTCTATTTCATTAAAGACATATTTTCCCCAATTGAAGGATTGAACTTACTTTTGCTGGGTAAGTTATTCTTTTTGGAGGGTGTGTGTGTGAGGCAATAGGGGTTAAGTGACTTGCCCAGGGTCACACCGCTAGTAAGTGTCAAGTGTCTGATGCCGGATTTGAACTCAGCTCCTTCTGACTTCAGGGCCAGTGCTCTATCTACTGCGCTACCTAGCTGCCTCTGGGTAAGTTATTCTTGGCTATAAGCTAATATACCTTGTCATATTATATATGCTTCTTTAAAAAAAATCATGGCAGCTGCTGACTTTTGTGTAATTTTGTCTGTGGTTCCTTAGTATTTGAAAGCTTTCTTTCTAGCTACTTGCAGTATTTTTTCTTGGATGTGAAAGCTTTAGATTTTGGCTATGAAGGGCATGGTTTCAGAGAAACCTGAGAAGACTTTGATAGATTTGATAGAATGAAATGAGTAGAACTAGGAAAATAATTTATATCATAAAAAAACCACATTGTAAAAATGAAAACCTCTGAATGACTTAAGACCTCTAATCAAAGCAATGAAACACCAAAACTGCAGAAGACCAGTGATGAAGAATATTACCATCCTCCTCACAGAGAGGTGATGACTAAATATAAAGGATGAGACACATACTTTAAACATGACCAATGTGAGAATTTGTTTTGCTTCATTATGCATAAATGTTAAAAAAGGGATTTCTTTTTTCTTTCCACTAGAGAGGAGTGGAAAGGAGAGAAAAATGCCTGTTAATTTATAAAAATACAATCTAATTTAAAAAGAGGAAGTAGTGTCACCAGCAAGTCAAGTGGAGGATGGATACTCACTTGTGCAGGCTATTTCAGAGGAGATTACTATTTAAGAATATGTTGGATTAGAGTCTTTTCCTGAGAGTCTTGTCTAACTCTGAGATTCTGTGCTTGTTATTATTTGGTTGGAAAAAAGATTAGTGGTACTCTTTATCCCATGAGAGTCTTTTCCTTGGAGAATGGTGACCATCTATTCTCCATCTTTTAGAAGGAAGAAAATTAAATGGACTTAAGCTAGAGGTATCTATATTAGGCATAAACAGCTGGTCCTTGGAGTGTGAGACAAAACACAACACTCTCTTTGGTAGATTATAAACAGACGACTCCAACTGGATTCCTATTGCCACTTAACATGAATACCCTGGAAGTCCCAAAAGGGAGGATACATTTCTTCCAAAGATCACCTGCTAGATCATGGTCTTTTCCTTCTTTCTGCTATACACTCTTACCCTACCTACTCTCATAATACAGCACATTCAGAGTTCTCCCAATTGTATGGTTCTCCCAATCTTCACTCCAATAGGAGGAACTTTGGTGGTAAAAAAGTATAGGCAGTTGAGGCAATCAGGAAATAGTTTGTTCCCTTATTATGGTGGGATTTTAAAGAAGTAAATTGTTTTTATTAGCCATTATTTGGTGTTACTGTCCACCCAAACTACAGTGCCAGCTTTTGAAGTTGCTATATTTCTGGTTATTCCTCCCCTTCCATTTCCCATGACCACCTTGCCCCTAGTCTAGGCTAAACTCTTTCTATGATTTTCTCATCTCCTGTCTACTACCCAGATTCCACCATCACTTTCCCTCCTCTTTGTCCCACAGTCCCAACTAATCCCTCAGATCCCAAGTTCCTTCAAATTATGGCAATACCTTTCAAATATTGTGTAATAATTAGAATGACGCCACCTGCTGGAGACTTACTGTAGAAGAGCTCCACCCATGACGTGAAGGTCTTTGAGGGCAAGACCATGCGTCTTTTCTTTGGCATCAGGAAGTGACTTTTGCTCGTGGGAGGAAGAAGGGGGAGCCTGGGGCTCTGACTCTCTCTCTTTCCTGTGGACTCTGGTGGAGAGCAGAGCTAGAAATGTGCTCTCCCTTTAATAGATAGATAAATGTAGGTCTTTCTTTCTCTCTTTACCAAATTCTTATTTTCTTTAATAAATATTTAAAAGTCTAACTCTTGCTAAAGCTTATAATTTATTGGCAACCACTCATTAGATATTTTAGACAGACTAGCTAGAATTTTAGCCTTTAACAAGATACCTATTTTGTCCCCTCTAAGAGTTTTCTTCTCCTGGTTTAGTTTCTTCAATTGTTCCTTATATGGAATGGTTTCTAAACCCCTCACAGTTCTCATCATCTTCTGGGCATGTTTCATGAGGAAAGGGGACTTCAGGAAGAACCAGATAGCAGGCTCAATCCAGCTGGGGCCTTCCTCATGTTCTGTTTTATCTTAAGTCTTTATTTACCATCAAACCAACAGCTTCAGGCTATACCTCTCACTCTCCCTTGACAATGCCACCATCACCATCACCATCATCATCACCATCACCATCACCACCTTAACCATCATCAACAAAACAGTCTAAAGTTTGCAGAACATATTGCTCACAACAACCTCTTGAGGTAGAAAATACAAGTAGCATTACTTTCATTTTATATATGAAAAAATGAAAAGTCAGAGCCTGTTACAGAGGAAAGAACATCAGAGGACCTTGGTTAAAATCCTGCCTCCAATACTTATCACCTGTGTCCTTGCAAAAGTTAATTGACTTTCTCTAGGTATTAGTTTCCGCATTTGCAAAATGAAAGGGTATTTGACTAGATGGCCTCTAAGGTTCTTTTCAGCTCTACATCTATGATCCCTGGTTACGTGACTTGTCTGTGGTTACATGGCTAGATACACTGGATAGCTTCCAATATATCAATCATCATCATCTTCTTTTTCTTCTTTGAAGGTTAAGTGACTTGCCCAGGGTCACACAGCTAGTAAGTGTCAAGTGTCCCAGGCTGGATCTGAACTCAGGTCCTCCTGAATCCAGGGCCGACGCTTTATCTACTGTGCCACCTAGCTGCCCCTATCAATGTTCTTCTTGAAGAACACCTCAGAAGAAGGGATGAGGGGGACAAATCTCAGCTACCATTGCTAGGCAAACTCTAAAGAATGCCTAAAGATGGAAACAAAGCAGTACCTGCCTTCAAGAAGGTTATATTCTGCTGGAATGGATGTACTATGTACACAAGTCAGTATCATACCAGATGCAGTTAGAAGCGAGAGATTACTAACAGCTAGAAGAACCAGGGAAGGTTTCAGAAAGGAGATAGTTCTTGGATGAGCTGGGAAGACAGATAAGAACCTGGAGAGGTAGGAATGAGGAGTCAGAGCATTCCAGGTATAAGAAACAATCTTTGCATATATACAGCTAACATGATCAGGTTAGCTGGAAGATAATTTGTGAAAGGGAATAGAATGATATAAGGCTGGAAAGAAGCTCAGTTGTTAAGGGTTTCAAATATCAGATGGAGGCATCTTTTTATTTTATATTATAGACAATGGAGATCCATAGGCAGTTTTTGATCAGGGGAGGGATATAGCTACTGGGTGGAGAATAGATTGGTGAAGGTAGAAATTTAAAGCAAAGGAATCAAAATAGAGGCTATTCCAGTAGTCCAAATGAGATATGAGAACTTCTTATTCATACCCAAATCCCACTATTAGTAAAAGAAAGGCCTTTTTTTCACAAGCTCCAGTTTGTCAACATCCCAAGAACTGGACACAATGATGCCCAGGTGGGAATATTGTTCTCTCTTATATTGATGGTCTCTTCTGGGATCTCTTAGAGGTAGTGGCACTTCTTCTGAGCTGTTAGCATTCCTGTAGCTTTTATATACTGCAAAATAGTTGGGGGGATTTCTTTCATTGGTGCTGAGATACATGTGGGAGTGGGGGGAATGGGGAGAGAAATGATGAAAAAAATAGATGCACCATGGAACCTGCAATTAGTTTGCCATGTTATTTCCATAAAGTCGACCTCACACTTAAGATCTGAAAGATAATCACCTGAAAGATCAGAGCAGAGACTAAAAATAACTAAGCCCCAGCTGAGTCCTGGCACTCCTGGGGAGAGGGACAGGCAGTGAGTGAGGTACCTTTCCAGAGCCCTCCCAAGGGGCAGTGCATCTCACTCTCTCCTGTGCTCATTAATGCCAGCCCCATGGATTCCAGAGTATCTTGATCCTTATTTATGCCCCGATTGGCAGTAATTGCAGCGCTCATCACCGGGAAAGCCTGCTATGGGAAAGAATAACTAAGCCAGACAAAGCAACTGTATCCACCCAGTGGTTAGAATCAAAGAGGTGTAATCACAGGTTCCATCTGTGTGCAGCGAGAGCCGCCCTCTAGCATCTCTGGCGTTCTCAGGAGGTGTTTGTCTGGGTCTCAAATTAGGTTGCAGCTCTCAGGCACCTCCCCATAAATCAGATCCCTGGTCCCTCCCTATCCTTCCCACAAGGGGCTGAGGAAGGATGAGTTAGGCTCATCTTGCAAACAGATGTTTCTGAATTAGCAAACATACACGTGCATATGTACACAACACACACACACACACACACACGCACATGCACACACACACACACACACACACACACACACACCTTAGGGCACACGTTGACTCCCTACTATTCCTAAAGCTACAATCTCATAGAGCTGGGCTTCCTTGCAGAGTTGTTGGGGATGTTCCAAGAGGTACCTTCCTCCCTACATACCCCCAACTTCCCTTAATACCTTCCCTCCTTCATCCGACCTCATCCCAATAGGTGTACTTTGATACTAGCCTGGAAAGGGTCCAAAGCTGGCAACATCATATCTGATATTGGGCCTCTCTCCCCTCTTTGAATCCTTGAACCTTTTGAACTTTTTGAATTAGATTTTTTCATCCAAGTCAATAAGTACTATTCATGTATTATGCACCTACTGCATACACTCACAAAACTGTCTTAGATGCTCAAACTAGTGAAACATTAAAGTTATAGGGATCATGAAAAGACAGGTGTTAGTGTTGCCTATACACTGGGTAGATAGGATCAAAGTCCTGGCCCCAGCCCCAGTAGACAGTGAGAAAATGTTTCCTAGTCATGGTCAAGTATCTTGGAGTAAAGTTCAAGTGGATTTTCTCTGTTCTCCCAACATAAGGGCAACTCCTACTTTGTATCTCTTTGCCTCCATTGCATTTTATCTTTTTCTATGCATTTTTGTGCATAATAAAGTTGGAATCCTTGAAGATCATTACTTTTTTCATCTTCATAATCCCAATACCTGAAATAATACCAAGTTTGGGGGAGACCCAACCAGGATCAAATCAGATCTAGCCCCATATTCCAACCCTTAAGGATGAGAGATGGAATAGCAGCTTCTGCCTGGGATTCTTTTCTATAAATCTTCCCTCTATGTCTCTCATTCAATAGACATTCACTGAATACTCAACTGCTGCCTGAAATGCCCTAGGTAGCATGAAAAGATTATAGAGGACTGGCTTAGATGACACAAATTTTCCTCTAAACTTGGACTGGGTAAGGTAGGAAGATTGCTTGCAAGAGACTGAAGAAAGGAGCTTCAAGAAGTTGAAATAAAATCCATGGACTTTGGGATGTGGTTACAAGCATCATTCTTCTTTCACTGGAACTGGCCGAAGGATTCCGTTTCAGTTTCATGAAGGCCCTTTCTCCAGCCTCATGCATGCTGTTCCAGCTTAGATCCTTCTTCTCCTAAATGGTCCCAGATTAAGCAGAAAACCATGAACATTTTTGGCAGGACTGAGTGATGATAAATCCCTTCTAATACCCACACATACTATTCTCACTCCCTACCTCCTACTTCAGCATGCTGATTCCTTCCCATGTTTCTAATTCCCTCACTAGGTAATTCTTCTAGGTCTGGTTCAAATTTCACCTTTTTCAAGAAGGCTTCACTTACTACTTTAGCTCATACTGATCTTTTCTCTTCTCTGAAAGCCTATAATCCAAGCTCTGTATGGTACCTTCTAATACTTGATTAAATAAGGTATAGCCACAATGTTAGAGGACCAATGGTAAAGCAAAGTATCCGAAAGGTGTAGCTGTAATATTAGGAGACCGACAATATAAAGCCAAGAATGTATGCATCCAAATGAGCACCAGGGAGTGCAGAATAGGTGTGATTTGGTGTTGTCATCATCTCAAATCCTGCACAGCCAAGATGGAGACATGAGGCAGGAAATAAAGAAGGAAAACTGCATTTGACCTTAGCGACACCTACCATGCAGTAACACATAGCTGAGCTTGCTATCAAATATGACAAGTCAGTAGTGTGATCAGGAATGTGAGCATGACCATGAGTGAATGGGACAATAAGCACTAGGGCAGCCCAGCTGAGGTATCTTTTAATATGCAATTTATAGACAATTAATAACCTACATTTCAAAAAAAATCATCAATGAAGACACTCTGGAAACTGATGATCTATTTCTGACCACATTGTAGAGTGAATCAAACTGTTATAGCTAAATTTATGTCTGGTTCAATAGGTGGGGAGCTTGACAAGGATCATGTGACCCAGAGAATTCTCTGTCTTCATTCAATGTTTTGGGATTCTGCTCCTACAAAAAATAGTACTTCCATAACCAATTACTCACATTTACACAACACTGTATTATTTATAAACAAAGCAATTAACTGATGTATTGGGTGAGTTTGTGCTCCGCCCTCAACATCTACCCATTCAGGATTTTTCTTGGAAGATGTGTGCTCTCTGTATGTGCCCAGAAAAACAGAGATTACTCAACAGCTCTGCAAGACTGTGTTTATCTGGAGCAATGAGATTAAAATGGTTGAATAACTGGGGATGGTTAGTTACTAGAGAAAACTGGCTACAAAGTAGACACCTTCCTCAGAAACAACACCTGAAGGATGAGGCAGGATCCTCACATAGGTGAAGGAGGAGCAACAAACAAGAGCACTTTGGTTAGAGAAAGGAACCATGGGAGTTTTGTAGCTTCTATTACATTGACAAGAACCAGGGTTTGGATAATATTGATAGATTGAAATGGTCAAAGAGATGTTTTTCTTTTGTAAAGTACAATTCTAACCATATCACTTAACCCCACATCCTCACCTTCTTCTTCCTCAATAAACTCTAATGGACTCCTGTTACCTGTAGGGTCATATAAACATATATAAAAGTCCTTTGCTCAGCATTTATAGCCCTTTCCAACCTGCTCCCTTCCTACCTTTCTATTCTTTCTTTTTTCTTTCTTTCTTTTTGTGGGGCAATGAGAGTTAAGTGACTTGCCCAGGGTCAGACAGCTAGTAAGGTCAAGTGTCTGAGGCTGGATTTGAACTCAAGTCTTCCTAAATCCACGGCTGGTGCTTTATCCACTGTGCCACCTAGCTGCCCACCTTTCTATTCTTTTTACAATTTATTCCTCTCCATGCATTCTACAATCCTGCTACACTAGCTTACTCACACACAACACTCCATCTCCTTACCCCATGCATTTGTATTGGCTGACTTCCATTCCTGTAATGCTCTCCCTTCTCACCTCAGACTCCTAGTTTGCCCGTCTCTCTTCATGATTCAGCCTGAATCTGTTTTTCTACAAGAAGCCTTTACCACCTCCTTCCCTCTAGTAACTTCCTGTCTGAAATTTTATGTATATGTGTATGTGTATATATATATATATATATATGTGTAGGCAAATATATACACATATGTACACACATATATGTAAATATACACACATAAGATTTTAGTGTATATGTATATGCATGTATAGGTGTACACACACACACGTGTGTGTATGTGTGTGTGTGTGTGTGTGATTTCAGAGGGGAAGGTCCTACAGGGTAGAAGGTAGGAAAGGCTTCCTGCAGAAGGTCAGATTCAGGCTGAATCATGAAGAGAGGCAGGCAAACTAGCAGTCTGAGGTGAGAAGGGAAAGTATTCCAGGAATGGAAGACGGCCAATGCAAATGCATGGAGTAAGGAGATGGAGTGTTGTGTGTGAGTAAGCTAGTGTAGTTGTATTAAAGAATGCATGGAGAAACATATATCTATGTGTGTCTAGGTATACAGAGGAAAATATAAAAGTGTATGTGTGTGTGTATATATATATATATATTATATATATTATATATATATATATATATAAAATCTCACCTCAGATGCATACTAGCTCTGTGACCCTGGGCATGTCACTTAACCTGTCTGCTCCAATTGCCTTAAATATCCAGGGTCATCTGTAGTCATCCTGATATATATCTTACCACTGGAGCCAAATGGCTCTGTAGGAAAGAGGTTGGTGATCTTGCACAGCCCTCCCTCACTTAAATCCAATTCAGTGCAAGTCATGACATTAGCCCAATTTGCTCTCTTCGAGAGCAAAGGACAAACACCAACACCAACAAGAAAAATATAGGGATATATATGTATATATGTATGTATATATGTATATACATCCATTGAGCTATATATATATCCATCTATCTAATCTATTATATAGAAAGGCAGCTAGGTGATACAGTGGATAGATAGAGTGCTGGGATTGGAGTCAAGAAGACATGAGTTCAAATTTGGCCTCAAATAATTATTAGCTCTATGACTTTGGACAAGTCACTTAACCTGTCTGCCTCAGTTTCCTCAAGTGTAAAATAGGAATGACAGCAAGTACCTCCCAGGCTGTTGAGAGGATCAAATGAGATAATGTTTGTAAAGCACTTAGCACAGTGCCTGACTTTTAAATGGTGCTTATTAATAGACTTGTTTCTTTCCTTTTATGAACATAGTTATTTGCATGTTGTCTCTCTCATTAGACTCTGAGTTCCTTGAAGGCACAAACTGTTTTTGCTTTCCTTTAAATTCCCAGCACTTAGCACAATGCCTGGTATTTTGTAAGCATTTAATAAATGCTTGTTGACCAACACTTTTACTGACTGGAGATAAAGGTCAGTGGGGAAAGAAAGAGGAAGCATGATGAGATCAAGGTTTCAGCTGGGCCATCAGCATGGATTCTGAAACTGGGGAGAAGATGGCAGAAGATAATATGGAGAGAAAAAATATTTTTAGTGCTGAAGTTATTGAGGAGGGAGGCAGTAGGCTCTGGAAAGTAGTAGATAAAAATGGACAAGATATGGAAAGGGTAGACTAACAGAGTGGAATGACCCTACTCACTGTGCCTAGAACATCGGTATGGTTTGGGGTCAGGGTGGTATCGAAGCAATATGCCTTGAGAGATGGGGGAACTGAACAGAAAGGCAAGGAAAACAAGGGATTTCCAGTTCCAGCTTTACAGGGTAATGTTCTCAGAATGTAATCGTTAGTGAACAGTATCGAAAAACGCAAAACTACAAAACCTGGTGTTTCTGAATAGCAAGCAGGCAGAAGGGAGTTCCCTGAGACCAGGCTCTCTCTGCTCAGATATGGTTGCTCTCAAATCCCTAATTGAAATTCGACTTGGAAAGCACCTCCACCCATCATAGAGCAAGGACAGCTGAGCAGGCTCACATTAGTTCAAAATAACCATGTAAATACCCTCCTGTACAAATACCATTTCTCATCATGTACCCAGGAAGAACCAGGGCAAATGGGTGAGCAGGGCTCATAGAGGAGAGAAGGGGGATGGGGAGGGGGAAGCTCAGGAAGGGTTAGTGGGTTGCAGTATTTTTTTTTCTATTTTTTCACACAGCACACAGGAGGTAAGGGAGCCAAGGATTTCTGTCAACAGTGAGCACTGCTGCAGCTCCAGAGATGTCAGCTCAGGAGCCAAACTGCCATTTCTGTTTTAATTGGTGTCTCTCTGTGAAGGGGAGAGAAAGGGAGAGGGTGAGAGAGAGGGATACAAGGAGAGAAGGAAGGAGAGAGTTAGAGAGGGAGGGGGAGAGATACAGGGAGAAAGGGAGACAATGTGGGGGAGAGAGGGAGGGGAAAAGAGGGAGAAGGAAGGAGAGAGGAAGATAGGGAGAATGATACAAAGAGAGAGAGAAAATGAGAGAGGGGGAAGGAATGGAGAACGATACAAGGAGAGAAGAAAACAGAAAAAGGGATAAAAAGAAAGAGGGGGAGAGGGAGGAGGAGGAAGGGATACAAAATGAGAAAAGGATAACAAAAGAGAGAGGGACAGAGACAAAGCAAGAGGGAGGGAGAGTAATATAAGGAGAAAGGGAGAGAGAATGAGAGAGGAGAGGGGAAATGAATAAGGAAGAGAGGGGAGAATAAAGGAAAGAATATTGGGGAAGAGAAGGAAACACAAAGAGGATAGAGGGAGGGAGAGGGAAAGTGAAAGAGAAAAGGAGATGATAAGAGTTGGGGAGAGGGAGAGGGAAAGAGAGATTAGAAAGAGGAACGGACAGAGAGAAAAGAAAAGAAAGGGGAAGGAGAGAGGAGAAAGAGGGAGGAGAAATATTTCTAAAGGGAGGGAGTCAGGAAGAGAGCAAAAGGGTAAGGATAGACAAAAAGAAGGGGAGGAAAATAAGGTAGAAGGGTGCTGTAGAAAGAAGAAAGTGAAAAACAGAGGGAGAAAGAGAAAGAGAGTTTGAAGGGTTTTAGTAGATAAAATTCTATAATCCAAGGATCTTTGGCAGTGGCACAGACTGGTTAGAATTGGGGTTGGAGGGAACTTCTGTCTTCTCCACCTGACTTATGTAGGTACAGTCACCTGTTAGACACTAACAAAGGCTACAGAAGAGATTGAGGAAGTGGAACAATCCTGGCTAGTATTTCTCCTCTCCTCATGTTGCCATTTATTAAAAAGTAAAATTAGATTTTAAAAGAATCATTTTTTTCTGATGCCCAGACTTCATACTAAGAAATTTACCTATCAGTGACATTCTGGAGGCATCTAGGCTAACTCAGAAAATATAAACCCAGCGCAGATATATTTAATAAAGACTAAGCCTCCATCTCTCATACCTCAGCCTTACATAAAACAGACAGTCATGGGTTCATTGGTGCTACTTCTCCACCCCACTCCCATGCCCTTTATCCTGACACTTCTTCATTCTCTCTATCTTCAGAATCCAGGGAGCTGGTGAAAGTGGGGGGGGGGAGGAACTTTAGAAGGAAGGAAATGAAAGAGGGCCTACTAAAGGGGAATGATCTAGGAAGAAGGGAACAAATAAAGAAGACAAAGGAAGAGAGAAATGAAGAAGACAGTAACAGAGAAGAGGCAAAAAGAATGAGTTAAAAGGAAAGACAAATATATTATTATATATATTATATTATCTTGAATTGAAGTATTTTAATATATAATGTATTATCTCAAATTGTCCCTTAATTGCTTCTATGTATGTTGTATCCCAAAGTATATTGCAAACTCCTTGAGGGTTGGCATCAAGTTATTTCCCCACCTCAGTGGAGTTATACTGAACTGGACACACAGTGGGCATCTTACCTGCTTCTTAGGATTTCACCTCTGAAACCTGTTGCCTTGGGTTCTTACTGAAACACATTGATGAGTCCTTTGTCCTGGCACTGGAGATGATTTAGGGATATCAATTGAATAATTAGATAGCCATACCAGAAACATGCTCTTGGACTTGGCCCTTAAGAGAACAGATGAAGACAGAGAAGAGAATTAAAATTAAGACATCTAAGTAGTGGAGAGGTTACATACTGAAACTTATATTCTGCTCCTTTGTGAGGAGAAGTCTGTGAATATTAGCAATCACTCTAGGAAATGATATGGCCCCAGGAAAGGAGGTGACCCATATGGCTCCAGAGATGGCATCATAGAGAGGCAGTAGGGAAGTGGAAAGAAATTCCTAGATGATCAGAGGAATTCTGGGACCAAGCCACCTGGATGATAAGGGAGGGAGACAAAGAAGATACAGAGTAACACCTAGATTCTTGAATAAGGCCTCCTAGAGCAGGGGTCCTTAACCTGTTGTCTATGGAGCCCAGTTAATTTAAAAATATTTTTATAAATGTATCTCAATATAACTTTTTAACCTTATATATTTTATTCTGAGAAGAGGTCCATAGGCTTCACCTGAAAGCCAAATGGGTCCATGACACAAAAAGGGTTAAAAACCCCTATCCTAGAAAGTAAAGGAGGAGGTCCTGGACAATTTCAAGAACCTGAGTCAAGCAGTCAAGCAGAGGGACTAAGAAACAATAAGTTTTAGAGCTACAACATGGAGTAACAAGTCTCAACAATGCTCATCACTCATTTAATGTATATGTGTGTACTCATATAATGTGTATATGTGTACTATGAAGACTCAAGAGGGAAAAGTTTGACTCAAGCCATACCTAAAAACCTCAGTTATAAAGGAGTACTAAAACTGTGGAGGACTGTCAGAGGAAGGTAAAAGTCAATTGGAGAGGGAAGAATTAGATTGTAAGCTCATTGAGGGTAGGGACTTTCTTTTGCCTCTTTTTGTATCTCCAGCACTTAGGACAATACCTGAAACATAGTAGATGCTTAATAAATGTTTATTGATTGGTTGGTTGATTGATTGATTGATTTTGACTATTCATGGGCTCAGGTACTAGTACTTTCAGTTTTCCATTTTTTATCATGCTAAATAAAACCTCTCCTATATTCAATGTTTAGCCTGAATGCTTGCGTAGGAAACCAAGGACATTTAAAAATATCTTGTAAATACATTGTCACAAGATGTATTCTGAAGACAAGTAGAAGAATAGTGCAGTGGAAAAATTTGGAGTAAAAGGACCTGACCCAAATTAAACATCTGACAATTTCTGACTGTACAATTCCTTCTCTCCATTCTAGGCTTTCAGTTCACCATTCTCTCCTGACTCTCCTTACCTATCTAACCATTCCTCAGTCTCCTGTGCTATATCTTCATCCAGGTCATATCCATTAACCATAAGTGTCCCACAGGGTTCTGTCCTAGTTTCTCTTCTTTTTCTCCCTCTATAGTACTTCATTTGGTAATCTCTTCAGCTCCCATGCATTTAATTACCATCTCCATGCTGATGATTTTCAAATCTACCTATCCCAGTCCAACTTTTCTGCTGATCTCCAATCTCACATTTCCAACTGCCTTTCAGACATCTTGCACTGGATATCCAGTAGACATCTTAAACTAAACAGGTCCAAAACAGGATTCATTATCTCCATCCTCTCCACCCTGCCCTGGAAGAACCCTCACCACCTTCCTATTACCGTAGAGGGTACCATCATCTTCCCAGTCCCTCAGGCTCTTAATCTAAGTGTCATCCCCAATTTTTACCTCTCATCCCACACATCCCATTATCTGCCAAAATTTGTCAATTTCACTTTTCTTTTAAGACCCTTTCTTTCCTCTGATATTGCCACTATACCAGTGCAGGCTCTCATTACGTCAGACCTGTACTATCGCAATAGCTTTCTGGTGGGTCTGCCTGTCTCAAGTTTCTTCCCACTCCAATTTACCATCCATTCAGCCACCAAAGCAATTTTTTTACCCTAAAGCCTAAGTCCAACCATGTTACCCTCATCTTGATAATCTCCTGTAACTCCCTATTGCTTCTAGGATCAAAAGCAAAATCATCTGTTTGGCATTCAAAGTCCTTCAAACCTACCCCTTTCCAGTCTTCTTACATATTATCCCCTAGCACTATTAGTCTCCTTGTTGTTTGATGAGCAAGGCACTCCATCTCTCTGCTCTGAAAATACTCTCTGACTGCCCCCCATGCCTGGAAAGCTCCCCCTCTTCACATCCACCTAATGGCTTCCATGGCTTCCTTTAAGTCCCAACTAAAAGCTCATCTTCTATAGGAAGACTTTCTTAACCCATCTTAAGTCTATTGCCTATCTTCTGTTAATTATATCCTATTCATCTTCTCTATATATATACTTATAAACATACAAACACAGATAAGCAGAGGTTTCTCTCTCTCTACAAAATGCACATACACATACATACACACACATGTGTTTGTGTGTGTGTGTGTATATATATATATGTAGATATATATATATATATATATGTAGATATATAGATATATATAGTCTGCATGTTGTCTTCTCCATGAGATCATAAGCTCTCTGAGGGAAGAGGCTGACCCTGAAAGGGAGAGAATAATTTTAATAAATAGAGATGTGGGAAAAGTTCAGTCAAGGTTCAGTCAAGGTCCAGGGGACGGAGTGTGTAACCTGTGGCTAGGACCAAAGCTCTATGTTTGTTCCAGTTGAGTTCAATAGTGAGTGAGGGCTTCTCAGAAATGTGTTCCTTAGCTCAAGAATCCACCCAGGGTTGGAATCCTGACTTCGATACTTACTTAGCTGTGATCATGAGCCAATTATTTTACATCTCTGAGACTCAATCTCCTTATCTGTACAATGAAAATGATAAAACTTGTACCACCTTCTCCCATAGGGCAGTGTGGAGAACACAAGTCTTAAAACTCTATATAAATGTGAAAAAACTACTCTTATAATTAATGTCATAATACTACCCTAAGTAGATGGGCAAATTTCACCTAGGAATTTTTTAAAAATTTAATTTAATTTTTTGTTCTGAATTAACTCCCTCCTCCTTTCCCTAATCAAATCCATTACAAGTATGCATAATTATGCAAAATAAATTCCCACATTAGCCATGTCCAAAAAAAAAATAGAAAAGAAAGAAAAAGAAGAACAATGCTTCAATATTTACTGTGAGTCCATCCACCCTCTGCCCTCTACCCTCTACTCTCTACCATCTACCTGGAGATGGAGAGCATATTTCATCATGAGTCCTTAGGAATTGTGATTGGTTATTGTGTTGAATAGAGTTGCTAAGTCTTTCAAAGCTGATAACCTCTACAACATTTCTTTTACTATATACATTTTCCCTGGTTCTGCTCACTTTACTTTTCATTAGTTCATATAAGTCTTCCAAAGTTTTTCTGAAACCATTCCCTTCATCATTTCTTACAGCACAAGAATATTTCAGCCATTCCCCAATGTATGGGCATCCCTCATCTAATCCTTTGCCACCACAAAAGGAGCTGCTATCAATATTTTTGTATATATGAGCCCTTTTCCTCTTTCTTTGATCTCTTTGAGGTATAGACCCAGTAGGCATATTGCTAGGTCAAAGGGTGCTTTTTTGGGCAATGTTAGAAACCTCCATGTATAAATTTTCAACCTAATTTTATCTTTCCAAGGACTCCTTTAAGGGTATGTGGGGGGTATCTCAGTTTCTTTTGAAGAGCTAGCCATTTCCATGGTACCAAGGCCCAGCAACCATCAGTTCTCTGATGATGGTTTCCCTTTTCATCTTTCTAGTTGAATTGGGACAATTATGATGTTTGAAGTACATTCTTAATAATAATTATAATCAGAATGTATATAGTGCTTTAAGATTTACAAATCCTTTTACAAACATGATTCTATTTGACCTTCACATACCCAGTGAGTGGGTGCTATTATTATCCCAATTATACAAATAAAGAAACTGAGGTTCAGAGAAAATGAGTGACTTATCTGGTCACTCAGCTAATTAGTGTCTGAGCTAGGATTATGAATTTAGATCTTCACGACTTCAAGTCTAGCATTCTGTCTACTATGCTACCAGACCATTCCATGTGTGAAGCTTCAATGCTACTGGGCTCATGAACCTAACTCAAGTGTGAGAATCTGGATGAGTGGAACTTACACAGCATGGTCACATTGCATCTTCACTGCATGTACTATGGTCACAATGTATCTCCACTACACATTTCTTGCACTCATATATAGGTTCCTATATGAGTTCCTACCATGAGGCTCAGCTGCCCAGGATTGGCACCTGCAGCCAACTCCTGCTCCCCACGTGCTATACCCAGGAGCAGCAGAAGCAGCAGCATCTGCCCACCCTGCCATGCCCTCCTCCTGCCCAGAGGGCCACCCCCCTGCCACAGGCACCTGCAGCCCTCTATAGCCGCACTACTCCGTGCTGAGTAGAGCTCAGCCAACCCTCCATCAGGCCTGCCGTTGATGAAATCTGGGAGCTATTTTGAATTAAAAAAAAAAGTCCAAACTGATTAGTTGATAATTACATGTTGGAACATCTGCTCTGATTTGTTTTATTATTTCTATTTTGGAAATTTGGAATACACTGAAGTTTTGCCTTCTGGAATAGTCGGCCCAGCTCAGGGATCATTGTGGAGAATTGCTTAGTGACAGTAGGCACAGCCTCTCACCCAGTTCTCTGCATAGCTCAAGAATTCACAGGGGCCAAAGTACATTCCCTAAGGCAGTGAGATCCTCCACTCCTCTCTCTCTCCTCCCTTTCATTGTACCCACCACTAGGAATTTATCCCTTCCTCGCTGGGGCATCATTCCTAAATTTTTCAGATTCAACATTAGTCTATAAGAAAACCAAAGCCCAGAGTTTGGAGAGGAGCCTGAAAACCCCAGAATAGTGTGGCTATATCAGGAACCTAAGAGACAACTTCTCTTGGGGATCTTTCAAGTCACCCGAACAATCGAGCTGAATCCTGGTGGATGGGGGGTGGGGCTGGTTCTAGTCCATCTCACATCCACACAGGAATCCCCTCTACTATCTTCCTAATGCTCAGTCATTCAGTCTTGAAGATTTGCCATGAGGAGGAACTCACCATCTCCCAAGAAAGCTCTTTCTGCTTCTAGATAGCTCTCATTTTGAGGAAATTTGTCCAAGTCTACCTCTCTGAATCCATTGCACTTTAGTTCTGCCCTCTGGGGCCAAGCAGAACACATATAATCTCTTATCCATACAAGAACTCTCCAGCAATGTGAAGACAGTCAAATCCTCTCCTCCTCAAGCTAAAAATTCTCAACTTCTCTTCTAATTTGGTTGGCTGGTCTCAGTTACCTGTAACTTGCCTCAAGAAAGCAGGACAGACCCATGTGATCCAGCCTGGACTAGACCAACTTTGCTATTGAAATCACTATGTCTCTAGAGAAGAAGAATTTTAACCTTGAAGTTTATGTGACCTGTGAATAACTGCTGAGCTGCTGGAAGGGTCACAGAAGCTCAGCAGGATGAAGGACTTCTCTGTTCAGATTATCACAACAGGTATCCACCAACAAACAGTGGTTTTAAAATGTTGCTAGATATCATCTTTTCAATAAACAGAAAAACTGTTTTGTGAGGCAACATGGTGGAGTGGATAGAGGGTCAGCCTTGGGAGACGGCTTTGGTTCATTTCCTGCTTCTGACACATGATCTATGTGATCCTAGAGAAGTTAACTTCTATTTCCCAAACACATGCCAAGTAACACATAACACATAACATTTCATACTACATATGCATGTACACTTATATGTAAATATTGTGTCTATGTGTATATACACATATGTACATGTGAGTATAATGGGAAAAGACTGTTTTGCTGAGCTGGAACTGAGTGCTTCTTGAAAAGCTCACACAAACTGTCTCTATCTTTGTCTCTCTGTCTCTGTCTGTTTTTGTCTTTCTCTACCTTTCTCCCTATCTATCTCTGTCTCCATCCCTCCGTCTCATTTTCTGACTCTGTCTGTCTCTGCATCTCTGGCTCTCTCTGGCTCCCTCTCTGAGTCTCTTTTTGTCCCTGTCTTTCTCTGTCTGTCTCTGTCTCTGTTTTCCTCTGTCTTCCTCTCTGACTCTGTCTCTGTCTTTCTGAGTCTGCCTCCCTTCCCTCTCTCTCTCTCTCTCTCTCTCTCTCTCTCTCTCTCTCTCTCTCTCTCTCTCTCTCTCTCTCTCTGTCTCTCTCTCTCTCTCTGTCTCTCTCATTTCCATCTCTCTTCTTTCTTTCTTTTTTCTTTCTTTTCTCTCTCTCTCTCTCATCTCTGTCACTCTTTCTGAGTCTGTGTGTGTGTGTGTGTGTGTGTAAGCGCCTATTTCTCTGTCTCTCATCTGTGCTTTCTAGCAAGGAAGAAGGAAAGCTGTGGGTTTTTAGGTAGAGGGAGAGGTAGCAGCTTCCAGCATGACTGCAAGCTGCCTTATCTCCCCACTCAGGCTGCCATGTGGGAGTGTACTCATGGTGCTACTATTTCTTCTGTCCTTGTATTTTTTGTGTGTGTGTGTGAGGCAATTGGGGTTAAGTGACTTGCCCAGGGTCACACAGCTAGTAAAGTATAAAGTGTCTGAGGCCAGGTTTGAACTCAGGTCCTCCTGACTCCAGGGCCGGTGCTCTATCCATTGTGCCACCTAGCTGCCCCTTCTGTCCTTGTATTGATGAGATATTGATCTTAGGTGAATGAGTATCAGAGACAGAAAAAAACTGTCCATGGCTTTATAAGCTTTGAAAGGCCTGAAGAAGCACCAGAGGTCTAGCAACTAGAGTCAACAGTAGCTTTGCCAGTAGCCATAGAAGCAGAGTCTGGAGAAGAGCCAGCCCTGAGTAGGAGGAGGGATATTCTTGAGCTGGTGCAGGAATGGATAGACTAAAACACCTTCTCTGTAAACACCCTGTTAAAAAATCTAATTGATGTTAATTAGTTAGTTGGTATTAGACAGAGATTGACTTGAGGGGAAATACCAGACAGAGGCTCATATTTGATAGTACTACAAAACCCCCAACTCCTCAGAAACCTTGAAAGAGAGAAGCAATAACTTCACTCTGGAGAGTAAGCTGCCAGTGTGTACGAGACATGCAGATAGATAATGTGTGGACATATGTATATTTGTGCATATATATCCATTTATACACATATATGGACATAGACATATATGTGTTTGGGTTTGTGTACATGTACAAACACATATATCTTTATATACACATGTGTACATGTCTGTGTATCACATATTAATTCTGTGTGTGTCCACCTTATCCTTTTAGGATCACGGAGAATCAGAATTGGAAGGGAATCTACAGATCATCTAATCCTATGCTCTCATTTTAGAGATGAAGAAACTAGAATACGGAACAATTAAGTGAATTATTCAAAGTTATATGGTTAGTAAGTAGAGATTTTAACTCATATCTTCTGACTTCAGATACAGCAATGGCTCTACTTTACCAACACTGCTTTGGATTGTGAACCCCAGAGGGGAAGAAACTAGGTTTGTGGTGTTCTCTCTCTGTCTTTTTCAGTGTCTTTGTCTCTCTGTGTCTCTGTCTCTGTCTCTGTCTCTCTGGAATTTAACACATTTTCAAAAAATGGGACACATCTGCATCTAAGAAGTTAAGATTAAGGGTCATGTGGTTGGAGTTGACTGGCTAATAGCAGAATCATAAGATCTCAGTGACTAAGCAAGATAAAGAAGTAGAGAAAAAAGGAAGACCAGGACACTCCGATTCGCCATTTAAAGGAGGGTTTGGTAGAGTCATGTGCAACACCATGCAATATAATAATAATAATAATAATAATAATAATAATAATAATAATAATAATAATAACAATAATAATTTATATAGCACCTACTATTTGCCAGGCATTGTGACTGACCCTAGGCCTTGTACTCTATTATCTGTAACACCTAGCTTCTCTGTTGTGGGCCTGAGGTACCTCAGAAGTTTTCTGGGGAAAATCAAGGAAACTTCTCCTTGAGAAACTAAACCAAAGGACAGACACACCTAAAGAGATAAGCAGCATCTGATCTGGACTGAGATAACTCCAGGACCACCAACCTTCATTCCAGTCTCCCCCATCCCTATTAGGCATGGCTACTGCCAAAGTGGAGGGAGTGGGAGAGAGATGGTTTGAGAGATCCAGTGCCATCCCTCACCGAACTTCCTCCAGCCACCACCAATGGGGGATGGTCCTTCCCCAAGAAGGGAACTTTCCACAGTCACATGATCACCAGGCTCCCCCCTTTTCCTCCCACCAGCAAATGTCACTTCCTGACGCCAAAGAAAAGACGCATGGTCTTGCCCTCAAAGACCTTAACCTTATGGGTGGAGCTCTTCTATAGTAAGCCTCCAGCAGCCTCAAAAGAGTCCTGTATTGTTATTTTTCATCACTACCTCCCCAGGTCGGGAGTGAGTAATTTGTGAGCCTGCTGCCTTCCTTGGATGTGGTAGCCATTTCTCAAGCTCCCTCTCCAGAATCGAACCCTGATTTCGCCATCACCTGTGGTCACCATGGTACGCATGTTAGCATGGTACTTAGGTACCATCAAAAGTTGATAGGGCAGGCATTCGAATGGGTCAACACTGCCACAGGGGGCATGCGATCGGCCTGAGGTTCAAATTTACTTTCTTCTAATAACTCCTGTAACATGGTATATATGCCTAATGGATTCTCTAATTCTGGTTGGTAACCCCTGACCTGATTATAGTCCTATTTTAGGTACTCACTTGCTATACTTTGATGGGCCCTTGCTTCAGGATCAATTCTTGTTGATTCTTACTTGGATCTTTCAGATCCTGCTCACAATCTCCACCCTTCCAGAGTACCAGTGAAGTGTATCTTCTAAATGCCCATCCCTTTTAGGCTCAGCCACTAGAATTGGCCATTAGCCATTTGCATGTTACTAAATTCTCAGCCAAATATGGTAGCCCCAACCTCAGTCTGACCCCAGGCTCTAAACTCACACTTACTCTAGGATTGGTCCCAATCCTTACTCTGGTCTGGACCCTAGGGCTTTTTTTGGTTCTCCCCCTCATTTGTCAGCCCTATCATTAATAGGTATGCAAACAAGGAAATTCATTTCAATTCAATGCAGCATGTCCTTATTAAGAGTTTAGCATGTAGCTCAATGTCTGGTATATAGTAGCTGCTTAATAATTGTTTATTCATTGACTGGGTGTTGTTTCTGTTTTTAAGTGGATCTGGGAATTCATTTTGGTGTCAAGATCTCCTAATGAGAAGACTGTTGATACTTTGCAATTTGTAGACTTAGAGAGTTGCCTGGAGGGCATTGAGGAGCTAAGTAACTTGCTCAGGGTCACACAACATGAACATACTAGAGGCTTGGTTTGAACCTGGGTCTTTCTAACTGAGGCCAGCTCTCTATTTAATAGCTAATGATTTATATAGTACTTGCTATGTGCCAGGCACTGTGCTAAGCACTTTACAATTATTGTCTCATGTGATTTTCACACTAGCCTAGAAGGTAAGTGTTATTGTCATAGGGAAAAGGGAAGTGGGGGTCCTTAGGTTTTCCTTTGTAAAGAATTACACTCTCTTTTCCTTTTTATTCTGATTCTTTAACAACATGACAAATGCAGAAATATATTTAATGTGATTATACATATATAACCTATATCATATTTCTTTCTGTCTTGGGGAGGGGAGAGGGAAGGGAAGAGAGGAAGAAAAATTTGGAACTAAAAATCTTATAAAAACAAATGTTGAAAACTATCTTTTCATGTAACTGGAAAATAATAAAATACTTTTAAGATTAAAAAAAGAATTATACTTTCACACACAGTGCAGTTAGGATTAAAATGGTCCTTTATTGGGTACTAGAGAAAGTGACTGAGAGGGAAGTCAAAGACTTAGCCTCAAGGGGAGGAGATGGCTTAGAAACATCTTCTTCCCAGGACAGAAGAAAGGACAAAGCTTTTATAGAGGATTGATGGGGTGACCACCTGACAATGGAAAGTTCCTTTTGGAAGTGGTGTGCGGAAAGATTCCTGAGAGTCAGGGGGATTTTTCTTTTGGAATGATAGTACTGACCTCTGGAGTTATCTCTATCTCCTAGTTCCAGTAGTAACCACACGTAATTAACTTTCCTGCTATAGAATTTTATCTCCCTTTACTTCTTACATGTGTCCTATTTATGTCTGTCCTGTTATCTGGTCACCTTTGGTTTTGCTTCTCAAAGGAAAAACTTCTTCTGAGCTATCCTAATGTGCTAACTTATCCTAATATCCTAATTTAGCCCCATGTCAGCTATTATCATCCCCAATTTACAGATAAAGAAACTGAGGTAAACAAAAGTTAAGTGACTTTCCCAGGGTCATAGCTAGTACATTTCTGAGGTTAGATTTAAACTTGGGTCTTCTGGCTCCAGGCCCAGACCTTCATGCACTACATATGGAACAAGGCTGCTGTTGGTGCCAAGTACTAAGTATACAAAGACCAAAATAAAATAGCCCTTGCCCTCGAGGAGCTTACTTTCTATCAAGAGATACAATGTGTATATAGATAGGTTAAAAAAATACAAAGTAACAAAAGTGGAGGACACTAACATCTTGGGAGATCAGAAAGGGCTTCAAGTAAGAGGGAACTTTTGAACTGAGCTTGAAGAGAATTAAGAATTTCAAGACAAGTAAGGAAAGATAGCCTTCTAGTCATGGGGGCTCAGATTTTGCAAAGGCATGGGAGTGCTTTTGTCCTGAGAGTTGTAGATAGAATATCATATGGAAGGAAAATCAAACAGTCCAGTGTGTCTGGAATGTAGAAAAAGTTAGTGAGAACAACATGAGGTCACTGCAGAGAAAGGCAATAGAATAGAGTCAGATTATGAAGGGTTTTAAAAGCCAAACAGGAGTTGATGTTTTATCTTAGAGGTGATATGGACCCATTGAAGTTTCTTGAGCAGGGAAGAGATATTCTTGTCTGTGCTTTAGGAATATTAATTTTCTACTGGTATGGAAGGGGGATTAGAAAAGGGAACAACTAGAGGTAGGGAGAAAAATTAAGATTCTATTGTAATAAGCAAGGCCAGAAAGTATGAGGACTGAACTAAGGAGGGGGGGGTGTAGTATGAGTGGAGAACAGGAGCTGCATGATAGAGATATTGTAGAGGTATAATCAATAAAACTTGACAACTATTGGGTTGTTGGAGGCATGAGGGAGAGGAAAGAGTCAAGGATGACCCTGAGGTTCTTAAACTGGAAGACCAATAAGATGGGGTTTGCCTTAGCAGAAATAGGTGATTTAGAAAGTTCAGCTGAGGTGGAAAAGAGGAGTTCCATGTTAGACATGTTTAGGATGTATAACTGTTATTTGATTATGCAGGATAATGAAGAGAGAGATCATAGGGCCATAGATTGAGAGCTAAAAGTGCCATTGGCTTGGTGATGATAATTGAACTCATAAAAGCTGTTCAGATCACCAAACGACATTATAGAGAAGAGAACAAAAGTCTTAAGAGCCCTGTTATATATGTTCCTACAGATGGTGGCAGGTGTGTGAAGATCCAGCAAAAAATAGTGAAAGTAGTCTGACTGGTAGAAGAAGAACCAGTTGAGAATAGTATGACAAAAACAAGGGAGAAGAGCATATTCAGGAGGAAGGAGTGATGAACAGTGCCAAATGCTACAGAGGTTACACAGGGTGAGGTCAACCCAAGAAAAGACTGAGAGCCATTTTGGTTGGTAGGGTTTAGAACCAGGTTGCAAGGGGTTTAATAGTGAGTGGGGGGGGCAGCTAGGTGGCACAATGGATAGAGCACTGGCCCTGGAGTCAGGAGTACCTGAATTCAAATCCTGCCTCAGACACCTAACACTTACTAGTTGTGTGACCCTGGGCAAGTCACTTAACCCCAATTGCCTCACTAAAAATAAATAAATAAATAGATAGATAGATAGATAGATAGATAGATAGATAGATAAATGAATGAATAAATAAATAAATAAATAAAATAGTGAATGGGACATGAAGAGGCAGAGGCAGTGAGATCATTATTTTTTTTTCAAGGAGTTTGTTTATGAAAGAGATAAGGGCTATAGGATGTTATAGTTTGTTTGTTTGCTTGTTTGGTTTTTTGGGGGCAATGAGGGTTAAGTGACTAGACCAGGGTCACACAGCTAGTAAGTGTCAAGTGCCTGAGTCTGGATTTGAACTCAGGCCCTCCTGAATCCAGGGTCAGTGTTTTATCCAGTGCACCACTTAGCTGCCCCTCTATAGGACAGTATCTTGAGGGATAGTGGGGTTAAACAAAATACAGTTTTGGTAAGGAGAACGATTACCTCTTCCATTAAAGCTGAGGCAAAGAAGAAAGTAATGAGTTAATGTTGAAAAGATGTCAGGTGTTTGGGTAGAAGGAGCTTACAACAGATAATGTCTATTTTCTCCATAAATATGAAGCAAGTTCCTCTGCTAAGAGAATAGTGGAAGAGGGTAGTAGATGGCTTGAGCAAAGAACAGAAGGGGCAGCTATGTGGCACAGTGGTTAAAGCACCAGCCCTGGATTCGGGAGTACCTGAGTTCAAATCCAGCCTCAGACACTTGACATTTACTAGCTGTGTGACCTTGGGCAAGTCACTTAACCCCCATTGCCCCACAAAAAAAATTAATGAGAAAAGAACAGAAGGGTGAAATGGGGAGGACACAACTGTCATTCAATTACAAATGTTGAGCACTGCGAATGCCTGGTTGTGACTTTGTTCAACAGCAAGTGAGCAGGAATAGGGTGGGAAGTTATGAACATGTGAAATTAATAATAATAATTATTATTATTATAATGGTTCATATTTATATAGCACTTTATGGTTTACAAAATAATTGTATATGTTATACAAAACATTCTACATTATCTCATTTGATGTGGAAAGAGATGAAAATCAATAGGGAAGATATGGACTTCATGCAGGAATATAAGAACATTAATAGGACAAAGGCGAAAAGGGAGTCTAGTCCAGACGATAATAGAAAGCTGAACTGGTTCACACAAGCATGAAAATTTTTGAAGGGAGGAAAGTGAGTCCTGAACAAGAGTTACAGAGTAGCAATTCTGGGAGAGGTGGAACACTGGAAATTGTGATGAAGATGAAGAATAGGAGGCACTAGGGAGAGATTAAACAGGAAAATTAGGGTGAAATAGAGAAATTCCATAGTTTGTAATAAAGAAGTGGAATATTTGTGGATTCTGATGAAATAAAATATCAGACTATACCTGTGTGTGATGAAAGTAGAATAAAGGTGCAGATCATGGGAGATGAGATCAACTATTCAGGAAGCTAAGGTTTTTAATGAGGATATCAGCATGGCTATATATTTTTCAAAATATAAGGACAGATAAAAAGATGGAAAGAAGAACTGTGAGTCAATTACTGTGCTCCTTGAGAAGAGAACGAGTAGGGCCTAGAAGCCTATTCATTCATTCAATCAGTCAATAAACAGCAAGACTTAGATGGTCTGATGTGTCTAATAAAAGGAGAGTTATTGAATGATGATGTCATCAGGAGTGTTTAGAAGTGGTAGTGATGAGCAAGGAATATGACCACTACTTAATGTGTTAGAGGGTGTGAGCAAAGGTACTAGAGAGAGATGGCATGGATACAGTTCCTGTTGGGTGGATCCAGGCTTTCATAACTGTTAGGAAACAGGAGGAATATGAGAGGAAGAGATGGAATACAAAGGTCAGTTTGTTAAAAATAGAAAAAGGGGCTGCAAAGGGCACAACAGAAAAGGAGGGTAGACATGGGAGGGGTACGGCTTAAGTGAATCAGAATAGGCTTTAATTTTTTTCTAAAATCTGTGCTTATGAAGTGTTTCTGATTTGCTTTTTCTCCATGAAAGGTGTCTGGGGGAGCCCCAGGGAACCAGGCTAGAAAATGTAGGTGTTTTCTGAGCCTGTGGGCTAATAGTTTAAGTCTCTTTGAATGCAACTGGGGTGGGAAACAAGTTAGATCTTAAACAGCACCCAATTCTCAGGCTTTAACCTGATTTGCAACTGCTGAGCTCTTTGAGTGTTATAGGAAGCTCACCTTGGGGATAAGTATAATTGTCTCCTTAATTATCATCCTTCTCCCCCATCTCCATTTGGTACTTAACAAGAAAAAGTGGGAGCAACTAAGTTTGACATCCAAATTTGTGTGCAATGTATTTCAATGAACAAAGGAAAAAGATTCAGTGCTGATATTTCTCTCTTTTGGTGTGTGAAAGTCACACCTTTGTCCAGGCTTAATAAATCAAGGGAAAGGATCAGATCAGCACCACTCAACAATGGACAGCTGCAGTTTATAATGGATGCCCTTTCAGGATTCAAGAGATCTAGAGCACCTGTGACTTTGAAATACAGATCATAGAGTTTTAGAGCTAGGAAGGCCCTTGTAGGGACATAGAATCACAGGATGACAAAATTTCAGAGTTGGAAAGAACCTTACAGGACCCCTAGTCCAAACTATACCTGAAAAAGAATCCCCTCTACAACATATCCAACAAATGGCCATTTGGACTTTGCTAGAACACTACCAATGAGGGGGAATCCACTACCTCCCAAGCCAGCTTACTGTACTTTCAAATGAGGAAATTTTTCCTTACATGAATTCTAAATGTGCTTCTCTTCCACTTTTACCCATGGCTGCTATTTTTGCCTTCTGGAACCAAACAGAATAAGTTGAATGCCTTTTCCAGGTAATAGCCCTCTAATTACTTAATGATAGTCATCCCATGTCTTCATTTCCCCAAGTGAAACATCCCCGGTTCTTTTGGCTGATCTACATATGATAGGATCTTAAACTCGTTAACTACCCTAGTTTCTTTCTCTGGAGCCTCATATGTATCATTCTCCTTCCAGAAAGAAACTATGCATGTATTACATATATGCATATATACATATGTGTATATATATATATATATAAGAATATAGTTGTATTAATATACATCTCTTCCATCACATATATGAACACACATGTGTGTTATATATGTATGTGTATGTGTATATAGGAACATGCACTCCTATTAATTACAAATATGGGGATTATAGGTATGGAATATCATATATACTTTTCGATAGGGTTGATACATCGGTGAGTTTTGCTGAACTGTTTTCTTTTTCTAAAATCTTTGTTATAAAGGATGGTTTATGGGTATGGGAGGGGTTTATTCAAAAATGAATGTGATATAAAAGTAAAAGAAACAATAAGAATAACGAGTGCTTTAAAACAATGCATTATCTTATTTTATCTTTACAACAATATTGTGAGGTTGTAAAGGAAGCATGGTATAGAAAAGCACTGAGCTTGTGATCAGAATATCTAGGTTTGAATCATACGTTTGCTACTTACTATCTCTATGACCTTGGGCAAGTCACTTAATATCATTGATGTTGTTACTTTGTCTATAAAACATGAATGATAAAAGTTGGTTGAGGATAAAATAAGATTACACATGTAAATTATAGAATCCAAGAGCTGGAATAGACTTTAGATGCCATATAGGACCCTTCATCTGGCTGTTCATATCCAAGCAGTCATCAAGTCCTATAAATTTTTCCAATGTAATTTTTCTTTAATCTTTTCATTTCCCATAGCCACTTCCCCAATTCAGGCCTTTATTATTTTGTTCCTAGACAATTGCAACAGCCTCCTAATTGATGTGCCTTCTAATCAATCCTGCACACACCATAATCTTTATGTGAAATATAAATATCATTCATTACTATCTCCATCTTATAAAGAAACTGAAGTTCAGAGGAGTTAAATGATGCCTCCAAGATCACTGAAAGGCTCTATCTCCTATAAGAATTTTAAGTATATTACTAAATAAATAATATTTTAGGGAGTAAGGGGGGAAAGAAAGAGAAGCCTCCCCTACCTCTAGGTAAAGGCAACTTCAGTCTTATAAAACACTAAGGAAAGCTTTTCAAATATCCCTACATTGGTATCTCAAGGGAGATAGACTAAATGTCTGGACCAAAGCAACCTGGTTAGTCAAGGATGGAGCTAGATCTGGAACCAGGTCTCCTCTCACAATCACCTCTTCTGCAAATCTCTGTTCTGTCCACTAGAATGGGTAGCATTAGGTAAGTCCCAGTGGTAAGCATAAAGAATCCCTGCTTTGTCTTGTCCTTTTGTTTTTTCCTCAAATTCCTCACCATTTTAGGTGGTATGAGTAAAGGAATCACAATTACTCAGAAGTTCCAGGTAAACAGCTTTTTGTCCCTGACCTGTCCTCTCTACTGCTACTCACTTGCTCCACCCCCAGGCTGTACTACTCTGTGAGTGATGCTTGCCTGGAAACAGATTCTTTATGACTTATTAATAAAGAGTGAGAAGGGAGAACAGGAGAAAACACAAGGTAAAGGAGCAGGTTCATGTCTAAGTAAAACACTTTTCAAAGTGTCAAAAGGTCTTGGGGGAAATTGGAAAAATAAATGAGTCAAAGTGAGAAGTGAATAAGTGGTGGAAAATTTTAACTTCAGGAAACTAGCTCCAGACAATGACTTGGGGCAATAAGCAAGATGAAGCTAAATGATGATAATTCCCAGATTCCTCATTATTATCAGCCTTAACAAAGAGCCCACCATGGCTATGCTACTAAGACCAGATTGATCTGAGTAATAACAAAGTAGTAAGAGAGTAATAATGTAGACAGCAACTGTGACAAAAACTGATGAGAGAAGATAGAATTGGTTTCCTCAGATATTCTAACCCCCCTCCCACTCTCTGCCCAGACAGCCCAAGGCCAGCTTTGGATAGAACTGGCATAGAAGCTGCCCCATCTCCCCAACAATTCCTGAACACTGATTTTGTGAAAGTACAATATCTTTTCCAGTGACTTGCTGTGTTGCTGGGCAAAAAGGGATAGGGAGGAGGGAGAAGTCTCAGAACATATTAGTATATGGACTCACCAGAGGTTAGCTCTCATCAGAAGCTGCCAAATCTTGGTTGATTAGCCACCTAAGGACCCAATTATGGGTTACCAGACTGACTTCCAATAAAATAGGGAGCCAGACACACATCTCTTCAACCAGAACCCAAGGCACCAACCCAGATTTATGACACAGAGGGAAATAGACAGTGGAGGGTGGAGCAAACCACAAACTTTTCTAGAATGCTATTCTGATAAAGCATGACTCTGCCTTCTTCCTTCTTCTTCCTCTTCTTCTTCCTCTTCTTCTTCCTCTTCTTCTTCCTCCTCCTCCTCCTCCTTCTCCTTCTCCTTCTCCTTCTCCTCCTTCTCCTTCTCCTTCTCCTCCTTCTTCTCCTTCTCCTTCTCCTTCTCCTTCTCCTTCTCCTTCTCCTTCTCCTTCTCCTTCTCCTTCTCCTTCTCCTTCTCCTTCTCCTTCTCCTTCTCCTTCTCCTTCTCCTTCTCCTTCTCCTTCTCCTTCTCCTTCTTCTTCCAGGGGAATGAGTATTAAGTGACCTGCCCAGTGTCACGCAGCAAATAACTGTCTGAGGCTGGATTGGAAATCAGGTCCTCCTAAATCCAGGGCCAGTGCTCTATCCACTGTGCCACCTAGCTGTTCCCCTGCCATCTTCTTCTTTAGGTAGATAGGGAATTGATTCTATAGCTAGCACTAGAAGGAGGTTTTACATATAGTATTTCTATTCCTAGGTGGAAGTTCCCCCTCTCTCCTAATTCCAACAAAATTTTAGTCTTAGAGCTTGGTCCCTGAATTTCTTTAGCTGCTTTAGGACCCTGTTGTGTTTCTGAAAGCACCAGTTTACTCTCACCTTTAACATCTTGCTCTTTTTCTCCTTGCTTCTACTTCCTGAGGTTCCCAAGTCATAGGATCCTTAACTAATTTTGGTAGGCTCTAGGGATCATTTCAGAATGGGCATGTGTGAAATGTGAAAAAACCTTCCTTTCCCAAGGAAAGGAGTCCCCAACATTTTCCACAGTTAAAACCTATTTTTATTAAAATATAAATAATAATAGTAATCAAATTTAGATAACATTTAAAGATTCAAAAAGTGTTTTCCTCACAAAAACCTGGAAAATGAAGTAGTTTTATTTTCTGTGACACTTGAGGACCTGTATGCTCCCTTAAAGGCTATGGGACTTCTAGCTATATACATCTATGACTCAAGGGAAGGGAGTAAAGAAGGAAACAGACTACATAGGAAAAGCAAGGACAAGGAAGGAAATCAGTTTCCCAACTTACCAGCCCATTGAGGTGCTTAATAGATATCAAGCCAGTTTCAGAGCTCTGGATCATACCTCCTCATGGCTCCCAGTAACTTTCTCTGCTTCTAGAATCAAAGCTTTTCCCACAGTTCTGGCTTCTGGTCACCACATTTCTGTGGTGCCAAAGCTTCCAGATAACACTAGTCAGGTCCTCTATTTTTTTCCATGTAATCCCAATTGTGTCTCTGGTAGCCATAGTCATTGCAACCATAGCTTTGCCCACTACAATCCTAAGGTATCTCTTACTCTGTCTGTCTGTCTGTCTGTCTGTCTGTCTGTCTGTCTGCCTGTCTGTCTGTCTCTCTCTCTCTTACACACACACACACACACACACAACCTGGGCTCAAGGGAAAACAATAATTCAAAGAGATAAGAGTACAAGAAGGGCACAGGTTACAATTACATTGAATGAATCAATGAATAAAGGAACTTGAATGAATGGATGGATGGATGGATGACTGAATTAACAAAACCTTTGTTAAGCACTAAGGTCTG
Organism: Dromiciops gliroides; assembly: GCF_019393635.1. Classification (NCBI taxonomy): domain Eukaryota; kingdom Metazoa; phylum Chordata; class Mammalia; order Microbiotheria; family Microbiotheriidae; genus Dromiciops; species Dromiciops gliroides. Next base: position 538,124,509 of record NC_057863.1, read on the forward strand.
TGATAGAGATACAAATAGAAAATTGTAAAACATTCCTTGTTCTCAAGGTGCTCACTGTCTAATGGAAGAGATAACACCTATGGAAGGTTTTGGCTACAAATCAGATGGAAAGGTCCAATAATCCTTATGGTCCAATGTCAAGCAGATGGCAATATCTCTTCTTTAATGTCATTTCCACCAATAAAATCATTTCAGTTTTTGGCACTGAACCATTTGATAATTTGAACTTTGGTGATAAGAACTTTCTGTTCTGTGTCTTCAGTAGCTGTGGCTGTAGCACCTGCAGGATGTTGCCAGGCTATTGTTTCCTAGGACGATGACTGGAGGCCAGATCCTAGAAGTAATGCTTATGACCAGGACTCTTGGACTCTGGGTCATGGGTTGTCTCCATCAGTGTCTATGGGGAGATGGTGATCAAAGTAGTAGTGGTGGTGGTTTGACTTGCCTGGCACATTCTTTCTCCTGTTTCTCACTTACAGTGTCTTACTGTTTCCAATTTAAGATTAGAGTAATTATTAATAACCTTGCATAACATTATTGTGCTATAAGAAATGATAAGCAGGATGATTTCAGAAAGGCCCAGAAAGACTTGTATGAACTGATATAGATATATAGATATATAGTGAAGTAAGCAGAACCAAGAGAACTTTGTGCACAGAGACAACACTGTTTGATGAAGAACTGTGAATGACTTAATTATTCTCAGCAATACAATGATCCAAGACAATCCCAAAGGACTCATGATGAAACACACTATGCTCCTCCAAAGAAAGAACTGATATTGATTGAACACAGGCTGAAGCATGCTATTTTTCACTTTCTTTGATTTTTTAATTTTATTTAAGTTTTCTTATATAAAATTACTAATATGGTAATGTTTTATATAATTGCACATCTATAACCCATATCTGATTGCTTACCACCTCAGAGAGGGGGGAGAGGAGGGAGAGAAGGAGGGATACAATTTGAGACTGTAAACTCTAAATGAAAATGCTTATTTTGTTTTTAAATAGCCTTGCCTGAAAGTCAGGGCAGAATTAGGGAGAGAAGGCCTAGACTTCCTCACTCTTTTTTCTGGACTTATCTCTGTAGGGAACTCTGATTGAGGAAACTTCATTGTTGAAGAGTAGCAAAACAACTGTTCTACTATACAGAGCCTTTGAACATTTCCTGAAACACTGAGAGATTAAATGATTTACCCTGAGTCACCCTAGTTTGTGTCAGAGGCAGTATTTGAACTCAGATCCTCTTGATTCTGAGATTAGTTTTCTGTCCACTACCAAGAATATTAAGAAAAATAACAACTTCCTTTAATGTAGGACATGCAAGTTCATAAATAACTTTCCTCCCAGCATAAGAAGATTAGGTGTGAGGGAAGGCAGCTTACTTAGTCACACAGCCATAGTGAACAGAGATTCAAACTCAGATGTTGATTTCCCTAATCCTATGACCTGCTGAAGTAAGTGGAGAGGAATAATGAGAGGAGCTAAAGACCTGGGGAGGGGTAGGAATGGCTGCTAGTAAAACTGCTCTCCCTTTGAGGAATCACTGAATCTCAGAGAAGTAGGCATGATACAATAGCTAATTGGAAAATCAAGCAAATAACAATTTAAGATCGTGATTGATTAATTGACTATTCTGTCATAGGTCTCTCACCTGTTTTCCTCAGTAGTTAGAGCAGGAATAGGCAAGCTATCATACTGATACCACTGATGTCAATATCCCACTAGGAACCCCTATCAAATGCCTCTTTTTGCATTATTTTTTCTTCCTTTTTTCCCTTTTTATCTCTTTCCTCTTCTCCACATCTATTTTTTCTCCCCCATACATTCCTCTTTGTTTTCTTTTTCTATCTCATCACTCCTTTTCTTCCTGGAAGAGGAAGTGTGAACTAGACTTGGGTTTAAAGCCCAGGTCTTCCATTGATTAACTGTGGAACCTTGGCTAAATGATCACAATTTTCAGGCTTGTTTCCTTATTATTAAAGGAGATACCACTCACACTACCTTTCTTATAGGATAGTTAATATATGAAAGTGTTTTATAACCCTAAATGAAAACAAGTATCCTCCTTTTTTTTGTTTCTTTTTTCTTTTCTCCTTTCCTTCCTAATCTTTGTGGGTGTGACTGTGGCTGTGTATGTGTGTGGTTGGTTTATTTTGTATTCTGCTACTTTGTTGTTCTATCATTTTCAGTCATGTTTGACTCTTCATAACCCCATTTGGGGTTTTCATGGCAAAGATCCTGGAGTAGTTTGCCATTTTGTTCTCCAGCTCACTTTATGGATGAGGAAACTGAGGCAAACAAGATTAAGTGACTTGCCCAGGGTCCTATAGCTAGTAAGTGTCTGAGGCCAGATTTGAACTCAGTAAGATGAGTCTTCCCGATTCCATGCCTGGTATTTTATCCACTGCTTCACCTGGCTTTCCCAGATTCTGCTACTTTACTGAAACTATTATCTTGATTAGTATCTTTGTTGATTCACTGGGGTTTTCTAAGTAAACCATAATTGGGAAATAAAGATAATTTTATCTCCTCTTTGTTGTTTATACTTTTAATTTCTTTCTTATATCTTATTGCTATTGGCATCAGTTGTAGAACTCTGTGTAACTTCTAGTTGGAGTTGCCTGAGGTAAAGGGAAGTTATGTGACTAACTCATAGTCTTATAGCTTGTATGTATCCAAATTTGAATTTGAATCCAGGTCATTTTGATTTTAAGGCCAACCTTCTATTACCACTACATTATGCTGCCTCTCTTTTGATTCTTATGTGACTACAAAAGACAAAATCGCTCAGTGAAAATTGGAAAGCCATTTTCACTGCTTTGTGTCTCCTTTCTCCTTTCTCTCTCTTTCCCTTCCTCCTCCTCCTCCTCCTCTTTCTCTCTCCTTCATACACATATACCACACCCTTTTTCTCTCCCTCCCCAATGTCATTTATCTGTCCATCCATCTTGTTCCTGAAGCTTTTGGAAAATGCTCTCTACTTTTAAAGCACTGCCCTTAACACTTTATTACCTCTAACAATAGCATTTTTACCAGTCTGGTCATATTTTTGCCTCCCTTTCCCAATGACTATATTTTCCAAGAAAACAAGCCCCTTCAAACATGCCACCCCTATGCAGAACTGGAGAGAGCCACATTATCTGGCAGTGGGTGCCGACATTTAGAAGGAAATGATTTTCTTTCATCTGTCCAAGTAAATCTTTCCCCAACACTTGTAAAGCTGATTGCTGCCAATTTCCAGCTGGAGAAACATAGCCATTTGGAGGGGGAGACATTAGCAACAAAAAGATACTCATAACATTTAAAATGGGAACTTTGTTTTTCTCTCTTCCACTTCAGGCTGTAAATTTCTCAGTGTTTCACTGTCACTTATTCTAGGAAGAAAAAAAAATAAACACTCATATTAGAGGAATGTATACATAGATGTGTGTCCATATATATGTGTGTGTGTGTGTGTATACATACATATATATGTCTATATATACACATATACACACATATGTACATAGAGAGAGAGAAATGGAGAAATTACAATATGGTATGGTAGATAGAGAACTGACCAAAATTGGGAAGATACAGGTTATATCCCTGCCTCTGAAACATCCTTGTGACCTGGGAAAATCACTTAAGTTCTCAGTGTGCTAGGTAACTCTCTAAGACCAAGCTGCAGAAAAGGAGCTGACCTGCACTAGTAGAGGGAACTCTTTGTATCAATTAAATCATACAATCCATATGCACACACACACATTCATATACATCTCTTCCTTCAAAACACATTTCAGTGCTCTTTGCCCAGACACAAAAGAACAGAAGATTGGTAATATGTTAAGCCCTGGTCCTGGACTGAGAGCTAATTCTCCATCTTCTGCACTAAACATCACCACTTCTACCTCTTGCAACCCAGAGAAAGGAGAGACAGGGAAATAAAGGGGAGAAGGGAAATAAAACACTTCCCTCTGAAGAGTAGCCACAGGAATCTCAGGCCTAAAAGCAAATAATGATTTCCTCCTTTGCTTTTTAAGTAAATAGTGCTGCACAATGAGCTATTGGGCTGGACAGGTGCAAAATAATAGACTCTTTTCCAAGGCTCCCCACCTCCAGGGACCAATGCTAACTTCATCAGGTACTCAATTTTCTTTTGTTATTTAAAAATGTGTTTGTGGATTCCTGGGGGGGGGGGCTGCTCCAGCTCCAGTATTACCACAAGGGCAGTCTAATTTGTATTTTTACTTTATTAATAGAAAACTACCTGGTGGCCCCAGGATCTGTCTGCCCAGGGAGACTTCTAATGCATCCGTGTAATGTCATGGCACTTGGGAAAGGTATGCCCTCATCAGCAGACAGTCTTATGGAAAGAAGCCCCAGGATGCAGGAGGTGAAGGACATGTTGAGACCCAGGAGACTCATGTTTTAGTACTGGCTCTGTTCCTAATGACCTATGTGACATAGGCTGAGTCATTTGCCTCCTTTGAGGCCCTCAGTTTACTCATCTGTTAAATGCAAAGAATGAGGATAAAAGCTTTAAAAAGCATTACATGTACATTAAAAGCATAACATAAATATAAGGGGTAATTACACAGGTGAATTACACTTCATGAGCATGGAGAACTTCTGGCCTCCATCACCAAGATCATGGACTATGGTTTAATAGGTGAAGTCCTAGAGAGTTCCCTGAGACACGGGGAGGTTGCCACTCATTTACCCAGCACTCCACTAGTAATTTAAGAGGCTGGCTTTGAGCCTGGGTCCATGCTGCTTCACCTCAGCCGTTCTCTAACCTGCTGCTGCTGCCCCCTCCTACCAGAGACCATACCCTGGAAGAGCTGTAAAATTCCCATCCTGGACCATACTGTCCTGATTGAGATGACACCAATTTATGCATACACCCCACCATTTTGTAAACAGTAATGTTCCTACCTTATATCTTGCTCATATAGCCAAATCTCTATCCCCCTCCCAACACACATACTCTTTCGCGCGCGCACACACACACGCACACACACTAAACCTTTCTACCTCTTGCTCTGAAAACTGAAAGCAAATCAATGGTACCATTGCTTTAGAAGGGTTGTGACATCTGACTGCCTTTTTAAAAAATTATCATCCCTGTGACTGCCCCGACCAAAACACCCTTCCTTGGCCAAAATTCTATGCATCCTGTCTCCTCCTCTTAGAATATAAGAACCTTGAAGGTAGAAGCTATCTCCACCATCTTTTTTTTTTAATCCCAGTGCTTAGTACATACAGTACCTAGCATAAGTTAGCACTAAACAAATGCTAAATCCATTCATTCATGAAGTCAGTCAGTCACTTACTAGTCTTTCTGGGAAGGCAGTCTGGTGAAGTAGTAAAAGTCCTGAGCTTGGAATGCTAAATTTGGAGTCACCAGATTTGAGTTTGAATCCTAGCTTTTTATTTTTCTTGCTACTTTGTGACCTTAGGAAAGTCACTTACTCTCTCTGGGTCTAGTTTCCATATCTGTAAAATTAGTTGGGGTGTGGACTAGGGGTGGGTTGGATTAATTGATTTCTAAATTCCATTTTACTTCTAAATATAGATTCCATGACTCCACATGCAGAACTCTATCCAATCCACTATACTACACTGCAGTTGAAGCTGTAATTCCTGTTAGTTAATATATTAATAATGGAAAAACTCCACCACCCCCACCCCACCATGGTTATGTCTTCCCTATATCAGTGATTAAAACCCCATTCCCCATCCTTGAACTGTTCCATCCTTTATTCTCATTCCCCTCAAACCACTTCCCACACCAAAGCCACCAATACCTTCCATTGTGTGGTCTGGAGTCCCTGATCCATAGGCAACAACCTAGCTTTTATAGTAAATCTTTTCCTTTCTCACTCCTTCTATCTTCTGACTCTAACTAAGACCTGGATCCCTCCTGATGACACAGCCTCCTGGACTGTCCTTTCCAGCCACTTACACTTTCTATTCATTCCCCTAACTCACTCATCAATGTGGAGGAGTTGAAATACTCCCTACTTCCCATTAATATGCCCAGGTTCTCCTCTTACTATAACTTCTCTTTTGAGGTTCACTCAATAACTACCACCCAATCAAAATTTTGGTAACTGTTGTCCACCAACTTTCAGGATACTCTTTCCTCAATCAGTTCATACTCTTTTTCTCTTCTCCAATTCCTGTCCTCATATTAAGGAACTTCAACACATACACATGTTTCTTTATATTCCCTCAAACACCCTAACCTCATAATTTCTCAAATTACTCATTTCCCATGACCTCTTCCTCTGCCCCACCTCAGTTATACTCAGTTATCCTCAAAGACAGTCATGCCCCTTGATCTTGCCAGCACCCACAAATGCACCATTTCTATGTTTTTGAACTCTAAATTTCCCTTATTTGATAAAAAGCTATTGTCATTCTACATTTTTCCTCTGCCTTACAAAACTAAGCCTTGTTCTTTGTCCATGCTATGACTTCCAAGCTCTTGACCTCTCAATTCCCCTGCACTAGCTATACTTTCCTCTTTTACTCATCCTGACCCTTTGGTGAACCGGTTTGATTCCATACTGTCATTTTCTCTTGAGCCCTTTGCCCCCTTATCATATTACTAACCTTGTCCTTCCAACCCTCAGCCTTGGATCACTCCCAATATTTACTGCCTTGACTCCTAAGCACATGCTGCTGAACAAAGGTGGAGAAAATTCCCAAACCATGCTGACTGGCTCCGTTACAAATTTAGATTACATAATTACAACTGAGCCCTCACTGCCACAAGGCAATACTTTTACAAATATGTAATCCATTTACTTTCCCACTTGCCACAGTGGTTCTTCTAAACCTTTCTTTTTTTCCTCAAACCTCGATGGCTCTCTATCCCTCTACCCTCTCAGTTGAGAACCCCAAATCATATTATACATATTTTACAAATTTGAGACTTTTCAGCAAGAGCTCCTTCTTCTCCTTTTCTCCTCATATTTTATCACTTGGATGCCTTCTGCCACTATTTCCTCCTTTCCCCCATGTTACATGAAGAGATAGCAAAGGCTAATTCTTCATATGCACCAGTGATTTCACTCCATGTCTTCTTTTCCAAGAGATTCTTTCCTTTCTCAACCCCACTCTCACTTACCTTCAAACTCTCCCCATTTACTGGCCACTTACTAATTGCCTACAAACCTGCCCTTGTCTACTCCATCCTCCAAAAACCCTTCACCACTATGATCCCATATCTCTTCTGCATTTTGTAGCTAAACACCTAGAGAAAGCCATTTAAAATAGTGCCTCTACTTCCTCTCTCCTCACTCTTTTCTCAATTCTCTACAGTTTGGCTGGCTACCTCATCATTCAACCAAAACTGTTCTCTCCAAAATTACTAATAATTCCTTAATGGACTTTTCTCAGTCTTTATCCTTCTTTACCTTTCTGTAGCCTTTGCCGCTGTTGATCACCCTCTTCTTTTTGATACTCTTTCCTCTCTAGGTTTTTGTGACACCAGTCTCTCCTGGTTCTCCCACCTATCTGACCTCTTTCTCAGTCTCCTTTGCTGGATCTTCACCAGTTTCATAATCATTTATCATGGGTGTCTCAGAGGGTTTTGTCTTGGACTCTCTTTTCTTCCCCCTCTATACTATTTCACTTGGTGATGTCATCACCTCCCATTGATTCAATTATTATCTCTATGCTGATGATTCTCACATCTATTTATTAATTTTTAACCGAATCTCATATGTCCAATTGCTCATTAGCCAACTCAACATGTCTAAAAATGAACTCATTTTCTTTTCTCCCAAAACCTTTTTCCCTTCCAAAGTCCCTTACTATTGTCAAGGGCATGATATCCTTCTATTCACCTGGGCAGATAACCTAGGTTCCATCCTCAACTCCTCACTATCTCTCACCCCTTTATGCCATATCTAATCTACTTCCAAAGTCTGTGGATTTTGTCTTCATTACATGTCTCACATATGCCCCTTTCTCTCCCCTAACACTACTACCACCCGGGTGCAGGCCTTCATCATCTCATGACTGGACTATTACAATAGCTTGACAGTTGTTGTGACTGCCCAACATCTATCCCCTACCCAGCCCTCCTCTATTCTGCTGTCAAAGTTATCTTCCTAAAGCACAGGTCTGGCTATGTCACTCCCTTATTCAAATTCCAGTGGTTCCCTATTACCTCCATGATCAAATATAAAATGCTCTGTTTTAAGCCATTCATGGCATAAGCCCTTCCTATTTTTCTGGTCTCCTTATAACTTATATCCCACCAAATACTTTGAGATCCAGTGACACTGGCTTCCTTTCTGTTCCTCAAAAAGTACTTCATCTCTGAACTCTGAGCATACTCACCAGTTGTTCCCCATGAATAAAATGCTCTTCTTCCTCATCTTTGTCTACTGGCTTCCATGTCTTCCTTCAAGTCCCAGCTAAAATTCCACCTTCTATAGGAAGTTTATTCCAAACCCTGCTAGTTCAAGTGCTTTCCCTCTGTTGATCATTTCTATTTATCCTATTTATTATTTATCTTATGTATAGTTTGCATGTACATAGTTTATATGCTACGTCTCCATTTAGAGTGTAACCTCCTTGTGTGCAGGGCTACCTTTTATCAACTTTGTATCCTCTTTGATTAGCATAGTGCCTAATACATTTTAATAAATGTTTATTGACTAGCTGACTATTATGTGCTTTAGTGCTATAATTAATCTATGACTAATGCCTAATTATAAAAAGTGACCTTGAGCTCTTAAAGGCAATGCTAGTAGAATGAAAGATAGAAAAGGCTCTAGTATAGTCCTAGCAATAGACTGAATATGCAAATACAGGGTCTAAGTACAGAGAAACTGAGCATCAGGAGGATGGACAATAGGTGATGAATTTTTTGGTGACAGCAACTCATGAAGAAAGTGTGTTGGAATTGCTTTTCTCTATAGTGTTTTATTATTGTATAAATTGCTTTCCTGGTTCTGCTAACTGCTCTGCATCAGTTTATGAAGGTCTTCCCAGTTTCTTCTGAAACTGTGCATTTCACCATTTCTTGTGGCACAACAATAAAGAACATTAAGGGGGGGAAAGTAAAGAAAACCAACTTTTGAAGAAACAATGCCTTTCAGTTAAAATACTGAAGAAAGACACCAGAGTTTTCTGAGGAAAGGATAGAGAATTGACCTTTTGATGAATGGACTGAAAGCATCTGTTTGAAGCTAGAGCAACAATTGATATAACAATGACAATAGGGAATTATCATCTATCAGATCATTTGCATGTAACTATTTTTTAGAGCTTTGACGTTTATTACTGAGAAATTATAAATCAAATGATTGTTTGGAGATTGTGGGAAGACTAAATGAGGATTGTAGGATTCATACCTGATAGAAAGGAGAATTTTTTTAATTTGACCTCATAAGGCAAATATGAGTCAATGACTACTTAGGGGCTCTGATTTGTGATTTTGGAAGCTATTAAGATGCCAACAGGAAAAGATAGAGAGATAAATAGAAGAAGCTAGAGAGTATGGGGAGCTTAGTAATAGTGACAAGAAGTCAGGGATAGAAAATATAGAAAGTTAGAAGAAAATATGGTTACAGATGATAAAATACTAAACCTGACTGGAGCTATGGTGACAGGAAGACTTTGCAACTGCTTTACTGGAAACCTGCTGATTGGAAGAGAGACATTGCTTTGCTGATAAGCTAGAGAAAGGCTAGATCAGCTGAAAGAGCTTTTCAGCTGAATCCTATATCTTGCCCCTGGACCCACATGGTTCTGGAGGAGAGAGTAAGGATGGTGATTTTGCAAAAACCCTGCCTCATTTAAATCCAATTCACTCGAAAGTCATGACATCACCTCCCTGATGTTATGGTTCTCTTTGAGAAAGGACAAACAACAAAAACAACTTCTGTATATAGAGCTGTTAGAGTTTATTGCTCTCTGGTACCATCTAAAGCATGAGAAAGGGAAAACTTCTCAGAGGTGTCTGGTTGCCCTCAACTGTTCTCAATGATTCCAGCTATGCTTTATTGTTTCAAACCATCCCCTGGAAAGTCAAATACTGAAGTGGAAGCTTAAAATACTTTGGTCACTTCATCAGAAGAGAGGACTCATTGATAAAGACCCTGATGTTTGGAAAGACTGAAGACAAAAGGAAAAGGCAACAACAGAGGATGAAATGGATGGTGTCATGGAAGCAAAGGACATGAGCCTGGGGAGACTTCAGGAGAGAATGGAGAATAGAAGGGCCTGGCGTGCTATGGTCCATGGGATCACAAAGAGTTGGACATGACTGAATGTATGAATGCTTTACTATGAAAAAAGGCTGCTGATTGAACAAAAAGAATCCCTTGCTATTTGCAGATCCATTTGAGGTGCTTGGTAGTTCTTTGGTGAGGATACTTCTTATCACTGAAAGGGCATAGCACTTTGCTAAGTATCCTGTTAAAGGTGGCTATGAGTGAAAAGAACTTGGCACTACTTCATCTACTTCAGAGGAGAGATGTTGCTTAGTAAGTAAATAAGGAGGGCCAGAAAGGGATCAGTTAGCAGAGAAGCAGCTTTGTGTTGTGCACATTGTTCCTAAAAGAATCAAGAATATGAAGACTTATGCCTTCATGAATTGTTCCAGACACATGAGTTTCTCAACACATGTACCTTCATGTCAGGTTTTAGAAGTGTGTGCCCACTCTCTTTTCCACCTCTCAAATCCTGATACACATTACATACATTGTTGAAAAAGTATAACCAAGATTTTTGGGTAGACTGTGATGTTTTGATTATTCTAAATTGATCCTATGATGTGAGCCTGTTTCATAACACATTTCTTGTGCACCCTTGGGTAAGTCATTTAACCTCTCTAGCTTTCATTTTCCTCATCTATAAAATAAAGACTTTAAAATAATTATCTGTAAGTTTCCTTACAGTCCTAGATCATTGCCAGATTCTATAAATGACAGAAATCTTGGGATGAAGTCACAACATTATATTATTCATGGTGGCTTAAAAAAAAGCAAGGGAAGATATAGGCAGACTGACAAACACCTCCAGATTTGGGGAGAGAAGACATCAAAGAATCAGAGGAAAGATAGATAGAATCTCTCATCAGTTACACACACACACACACACACACACACATATATATATACACATATACATATTACATACAATGTCTGTGTGTGTGTGTGTGTGTGTGTGTGTGTGTGTGTAATTGAAGCCAGAGACAGTAAGAATAATGTCAAGAAAACTAATATGAAGAATGAGCTGAGGTTGTTGATGAATACTGAGGACAACAAACAATATTTTTTAAAAAAATTAATGCAGGGGCAGCTAGGTGGCACAGTGGATAGAGCGTCAGCCCTGGAGTCAGGAGGACCTGAGTTCAAATCTGGCCTCAGACACTTGACACTTACTAGCTGTGTGACCCTGGGCAAGTCACTTAACCCCAATTGCCTCACCAAAAAAAAAATGTTGAAAAAATTAATGCAAGAGGAAAATCAAGAATAGGTTTGCACTGCTAGTTGAATGATACAATGATAACTGACAATGGCAAAAAGTCAAACAATGCAACTCCTGTTCTCTTTTTTCTATCAAGGGACATAATTTTTCCCTCCCTCCTTCTCTCCTTGCTTCCTCCTTTCCTCCCTCCCTTCCATCCTTCCTTCCATCATTCATCCTTCCTTCCATTGTTCCTCCTTCTTCCCTTCCTTCCTTCCTTCCTTCCTTCCTTTTCCATCTAGGTAACATTTTAACCAATATCTACTTAGTTGTTGTGAATATCAATTGAAATAATTCATTTAAAGTACTTTGTACACATTAAAGAGATATATAGATGTATCTCTTGTGAGACAGGCCATGTGGCATAGTGGGAAAAGCAGAAGCTAGAGTCAGGGTAGACCTAGGTTCAGATTTCACCTCTGACACTTACTATCAGTGTTATCAAGGACAAACCCCTCTATCTCTCTTCACTTCAATTTCCTTTTCTATAAAATTATGGTTAATGACCATTTAGATATCTACTTTATGGGGTAGTTGTGAGGGGTATAGTCAATCCACATGCATTTGGTACTGAGCTAAAGGGTTACAAAGATAGGCAAAAATTAGTCTCTGGCCTCAGGGAACATACATTTTACTTTTTTGTTGTTGTTGTTGGGCAATGGGGGTTAAGTGACTTGCCCAGGGTTACACAGCTGGTAAGTGTCAAGTGTCTGAGGTCACATTTGAACTCAGGTCCTCCTGAATCCAGGGCCAGTGCTTTATCCACTGTACCACCTAGCTGCCCCAAGGGAACATACATTTTAATGGGAGAGACAGCATGAAAATAAATAAGCAGGGAAAATATTCCTAGATATATACAGAGTAGATGGTAGGTAATAGATGGGAAAGCTCTGTCAGCTGGGGGAACAAGGAAAAGCCTATTGCAAAAGGAAGGATTTCAGCTGGATATTGAGATACTGTATCTCAAGTGCAATATCATCTCCAGCCCTCAGATTCCTTTATCAATTCTCTAGCCAAGAATAGGTTCTTTAGAGAATAGGATATAGGGAACAGGATATAGAACAGGAGCAAAGGGCTTCAGATTGCTTCCAGAGATAGGAAGGTTTTGGTGGAACACTATCATGGAAAGTTCTAGAGCACCATAAGGGGACTGGACTCTAAGTTATAGTGTGCTGATAGAGGGAGGAGGGATAGAATAAAATGTGGAAGACAAACTTTCTCAAATTCAGCCATTTTGTCTGGCCCTGGGGATATGACTGTGACTCCTGCTGAAGCCACAAGTGACTGAAGTCCTTCTGTCACAATTCTATTGTTCTAATACCAGTCTCCCAGGTACCTAATATGGTAAAAGAAATCAGTTTCTCATGTCTGGCTGGGAGAAAGGGAGAAAGCAGCAATGCAGAACCTACCTCTATCTCCTCAGAACCTACTTTAGTCTCCTCAGATCAATTTATTCGTAATGAAGCCAGGAACTTGAGATTCTCCCAGATACTTGAGTCATGGGGTAGCCACCTGGCCCTGTCTTACCTCTCTTCCCCCACCCATGGTCACAGCAGCAGCATGGATAATACACATTCTGGGGGCCTGCTGATGCCAGTCTTACCAGACTTTATGGCTATACATATGGTGTGAAAAATTGCCCAATGCTCTGCACCCTCAGCCAGACCCCCCCCCCCTGGCAGCCATAAGAACGAACCTTTTTTCCTCTCCCATGAAAACTGCCATGTGATGATGGCATTACACTCAGTAAACGCTCAGGGAGGATTGTGGTAGGGCATTACTATGATTCTTTTTAACCTACCACACAGTAAACAAGGTCTCAGCCTCCTTAGAAATTATAGAGAGTGTGAATCCTGGGACAGTGAAATCACTCAGGAGCAGTAAAGATCCAAAGTCGTCACTTATGCAAATGATGGTGTCATTCTCAGGGCCAGACTTTGGAAGGGCCATATACCATAGACCAATAGGCATTTAAAAGGCAAATTCCCCTGGTCTCTCTAGAATAATGAGCTGACTGTAGGATGTAAAGCTGAGAATGACAAATTCTGAAGGTCTCACTTGGGCCTTGGTCCCCATCATTCTCTCTATTCACTCTTGGCCTGCTGGCAGCCCCCTCATAATCTTAACCTCAGTAGCAGAGGGTTTACAAAATTACTCCAGGGCCTCTGTAGAAAGAGAGATGAAAATTGCCTTGCCCAGATCCAGTGTTCTGACCACCAGGGCACTGGTAGTATGCCAGGGTTTGGGGCTTTCTTCAGAGAGTTTCCCAGCTGTCCACCCCAAGGAATTCTACCACTGAGGTGGAGCAGGGCCAAGACCTGCTAGTACAGCTGCTTCAATCGGGCATTGGGGAAGGCAGGCCGGCAATGCTCAGAATAGCACCTGCAAACAAGTGGAAAGCCAATGCATAATACAGAGCTCTGATACCTCACTCACTTTTCATTGTTCTCCCAGGATGTACAAAACAGAGAGCCTCTGCTTATGTTGTTGTTGTTAAGTCATTTTAGTTGTGTCCAACTCAATCGTGACGCCATTTGGGGTTTTCTTGGCAAAGATGCTGGAATAGTTTGCCATTTCCTTCTGCAGCTCATTTTACAGATGAGGAAACTAAGGCAAACAGGGTTAAGTGACTTGCTCAGTGTCACATAGCTATTAAGTATCTGTGGCCAGATTTGAACTCAGACCTTCCTGACTCCAGGCCCAGAACCTAGCTAGCTGCCCCATACATGCCTTAAAATGCATATCAATGGAGCAGACCACTGTTATGTATGTAGCAGTTCAAAATGCAATGGGAGCACAAGCTAGGCTCCCCAAAGGGGTGTGGTTGGTTCCCATTCTGGACCACTGAATTGTCTATGGTACTATATACGTGAGTGTAGACATCCTACATAGAATGCCAGAATTCATGGTATAACTGGGCAAAGAGGGTGATGAAAACCTTTCCTCTGGATTTCATGACCCAGGCTGCTTTTCTCCACAAACTTAATATCACCTAACTATTCCCCCAAAGAAAGTGCTGGCCAAAGCTTCTAGGCCTGTATTAGGAGCAGCAGGGAAAATGTCAAATATTTCATTAAAATCAGCACGGGATGCTGATGTGAGCCCACCACTCTGGCCCATCAAAGACCAGACACTGGGATCCAAACCAGTCCTGGTTTCAATAGGAGATCTGGCACTTTAGTGATCGCAGCTGTGGAAATAGAAAGCGCCTCTATTTCTTCTGTTGTTACCTTATTTTTATACCCTTTGGAGAGCCTCAAGAACTGCTCTGCTCATAATACACACACTTACACACACACACACATATACACACGCGCATACACATATACACATCTCATTATGCTGAGACGAGGAGAAGCATGGAAATACTTCAAAAGGCAGAGCAGAGGCTCAAGCTTCAGGTTTATTGAATTCCTGAAAATGCTCTCTCTCCTTCTGAAAAAGGTTAGTGTTTAGAAACAACTTTAATCTGGCCAAAGAAAAGGGAGAGAGTGTTGGGGGAGGAGATGCAAAGAAAGAGAAAGGGTTGGGGGGGGGGGGAAGAGAGAGAGAGAGAGAGAGAGAGAGAGAGAGAGAGAGAGAGAGAGAGAGAGAGAGAAAGAGAGGATTGTTAATTTCAATTGATTTTCTGATAAGGTTTCATATCCTGAAGTGTGCTTCAAATCTGAAAAGTGACATCTGCTGAGATCGCCCATCAGTGTCTGAATTCTCCTGAATGTAATTAGATCTGAGACAAGATAGAAGACTCAGTACGGTGGCCCTTAGGGAGGAAATGGTCTTTGAAAAGAATTATGTTAATCAGACTAGCCTTCTTCTTGCATCTGTTCTGCTGTTATTCTGGGTAAAATTAATAGGTCTAAGGAAGGATCTGATCATAATGACAATCTGGTCTTCACAGCAGGAGATTTTATAAAGGAGTTGAACTGTGCCTTGTTGAAAACACTTAAAGTAATTAGTTACAGGGCTACTCACTTTCTTTCCTTTTTAATAATAATAATGGTTATTAATGTTTACAAATTAAAGAGCTACACTCCAGATGAAAGGAGTACTGAAATGGAGACTCGGGGAGCAGACACCCTGCACCTCATGCCAAAGGGGGAATGACACAGTAGTTGCTCTTTTACAGCCTGACTTGCCCACTCCTCTGTACTAACCAAAACACTATCCCCCCTCCCACACATACCTTGGCCCTACCCTAGTTTTACCTGATCTCTCAGAGACTTGGGAAGAAACTTTCCCAGTTGCAGAGAGAGACAGAGGTACATAGTTGAGAAACAATGACTAGAATTTGCTAATCTCTAATCATATCCTTGCCTCAGTTTCCTTTATGGACATAAAAAAAGGTACAGAACCACATCTTCCTCCTCCTCCTCTTCTTCCAGCTCCTCATCCTCCTCTTCCTCATCACCTACACTTGTATTGTGCTTTAGAAATTTTAAGAGGATTTCACATTTAGGTGGCACAGCTGTGCAAGACTTGGGTCAGAAAGATCCCAGTTCAAATCTTGTCTGAGACACCTTTTAGCCATGTAACCTCGGGCAAGTCATTTAACCTTTATCAGCCTCAGTTTCCTCATCTGTAAAAATGAAGGGGATTGAATTCCATGCCTTCCAAAGGCTGTTTCCAGATCATAATCTATGGTCTTATGATCTTGTTAGAGACTCAAAGAATTGTAGAATATTATGAGTGGATTGTAAAGATAATCTTTTCTAAACCCCTTATCTTACAAAGGAAGCAACTGAGAAGCCTTAAGAAACCAAGGCTCAGTGATTGGGGAGCACTGTATCACAGTGAAAAGGACACTGCATTTGGAGCCAAGGGAGCTAGCTCAGTCCCAATTTTTCTCCTTACCTCCTGTATGAACATGGTTGGGACGTTACTTCCCTGTTGACCTTTTCCCCTACCTGTAAAATTGAGAAGTTGGATTAGATAATTACTCAAACCCCTTCTTTCACATGATTCCTTGTCCTTTCCTCCTTTTTTAGTCTTCTTATCATTCACTCCATTGCACAAACTCTAGGATCCAACCTCAACTTGCTGTCTCTTCCTGATACTCTATCTCCAGCTCTGTGGTTTTTCACTGACTGTCACCCATACATAGAATGCTTTCTTATCTCACCTTTGCCTCCCTGCTCCCCTAACTTCCTTCAAGACTCAGCCCAAATGCCACAGAGATCACCTTTCATTTACTCAGTATGTTATCTTGTTAAATGACTTGCCCACAGTCACACAGCTAGTAAGTGTCTGAGATCACATTTGAACTCAGGTCTTCCTGACTCCAGGCCCAGTGCTCTATCCACTGAACCACCTAGCTCTGGGGCATATAGGATGTTCAGGGAGGACTAGTACCTCTGGTGTGATGGCTTGTCAAGCCCTTTTCAGGGCTATTCGTCCACCTTTGCTATCTATCTATCATTCAACTGTCACCTGTGGCTCCAAGAAGCTATAGCCAAACCCTAGCAAAGCAACCTTAGCAGATGAGCTAAACCAGGATGATGGTAACCAACAGGCCTCAAACTTGTCTGTGAGTTAGGGGAATGTCTTCTCCCAAGAATGTGAAGACTTACCCTGGTAGAACAGGCAGAGGAGAATGATTTGTTTCAATGGTTATGAAGGTACCTGAAGCAGGTGTTGTGGGGCGCTTATAGCTTAGTCAGACCTTGAAGATGCCAAGGTCATTCACTGCGTCAAGAACCATTGCTGGTTATCTTGACTTTTGTCCTGTCACTAGACTTCGATGACTCTGGAAGAGTCAACTTGGTGAAATTCAGCCTCATTTAAATCCAATTCACTCATGATTCAGGCTATCACACCATGGGATCATTGTTCTTTTTCTAAAATGAGGGATAAACAACATATTATCTTGTGTGCACATAGTTATTTGCATGTCATTTCCACCTTATAATATGAATTTCTCAAAAGCAGGGAATTTCTTTGTATCCCCAGCCCTTTGTACAGTGGTTGGAAAATAGTAAGTACTGAAATTAGTGACTAACTTGAAATTTTGATTAGTTCCATGGTCACATGTGTTTCCAGGCATACTTCAACATCTCCAAAAATGTGTGTTTATATCTGTATCATTTTTTTAAAATAAAGTTTGTTAATCAAAAAATAAATTTAGTTAAGTTTTAGTTTCTTTAGTCTCTTTGATGAATGGAAATAATTATGATTGAGCATTCAATATATGTTCACCTTAAAAAATTTATCATGGTATACATTTGAATGAAAAATTATGTTTATGCTCATACTTGTGAGTAATCATGGTCCCTAAATAAGACCAAGGCCCCCCCAAAATTAAGATAAGCACCCAAGGAAGCATGGGTTTGATAATGGGAAAAGGGAAAAGATAGGAAGATGTCAAGGGGAAAAAACCCTACTATTCAGTCATCATTGTCTTTCGATTTTATTTTTTATATTAATAAATAAAATATGGAGTCAGTGTGGTATAGTTGAAAAAGCTCCGCATTTGGATTAAAAAGATCTGAATTCTCATCAGGGGTGCACTAAAGCTGGCTTGAACCCAGGTCACAAAAGCCAATTGTTAAACTTTCAGAGTAAGCATTTACATCTTGAAAATTGGTAAATGCTACAACTCATGCCTTAATTTATTATTTTGCTGGTTACATCTAGAATTAGGAACCTCATGGAGAAAATGTTAGTCTAGCAGTTTTAATCTAAAAGTGTGTCATATGTACATTTTTTTCCTCCCAGAAGACTAGTTGTTAAACATTCAGCAGCACACTTCTGAGTCTAGTTCTATTGGTTTGTTTAGAGGTTTTTTGTTTGGAGGTTTTTTGTTTTTTGCTTTTGCAGAGCAATGGGGGTTAAGTGACTTGCCCAGGGTCACATAGCTACTAAGTGTCAAGTGTCTGAGTTTGGATTTGAACTCAAGTCCTCCTGAATCCAGAGCTGGTGCTTTATCCATTGCGCCACCTAGCTGCCCCCTAGTTCTATCACTTATTCAGTGAATGATCTCTCTGAACCTCAGTTACCTTCTCTGCAAAATGATAATAATGCTTATTCAATCTACCTCACAGGGTTATTGTGCGGCTAAAAATGAAATAGTGTGTGGAAAATGTTAAGGAGTCCCCTAAACTTGTCTTTTTGAATTGTCATGTTTTAAAGAAACACTGGGGAAAAAAAAAGTAAGAGGCAGCTAGGTGGTGCAGTGGATAGAGCACCGACCCTAGAGTCAGGAGGACCTGATTGCAAATCTGGTCTCAGACACTTAACACTTACTAGCTGTGTGACCCTGGGCAAGTCACTTAACCCTAATTGCCTCACAAACAAAAAAAGGAAGGAAGGAAGGAAGGAAGGAAGGAAGGAAGGAAGGAAGGAAGGAAGGAAGGAAGGAAGGAAGGAAGGAAGGAAGGAAGAAACAAACAAACACACACAAACACACAAACACTGGATTCAGAGTATGCAGGAGGCCCTGAATGTGTCAAGGACAAAACTCTCCCTGAGCTGACATAATCTGTTATTTGCATCCCAAGCTGGGCTCCCTGTGTGTTCTTGGGAGTCAAGACAGGTGCCAGTCTGTCTGCATCAGGCTGAGAAATTGCTTTTGCAGCTGAGACCCTTGTAGATAAGCAGACCATCCTATCTTCATGGTCTAGCAGTTCCCAAGAGAAAGAATGCCTCTTTTGCCATCACCTTGCTCCTCCCCTTTGGGAGGGTTTTGTCCTTTTGCTGCCTTCACAGCCCCTTTCCCCCTCCTGTGCCACACCCTTTTAGGTGAAGACCTGTGTTTTCTCCTCCTCCTTTTGTTGTACTGTCATGAATATGCAAACTTCTATAAGGATTGTGAACTCTGCATGTTCATTTCTCCTGTAATAAACCTAGTGTTCATGCAAGTTGTGTGAAGTTGTGATTGTCTGTTGAGAGAAGCAGTGTGTAAGCTTAAAAGGCCATATAATCATATTTTTTCTTTGGATAATTATCATTTATAGATGCTCTTTCCTGCTCCTACACTTGCCAGCCAGTAGGGAGCCACAGATAGGCAAGGCATGACCTCTCCAAGTCTCAGTTTCCAAAAAAGGGATACTAATAATGCATTACTGACTTTGTGAAGTTATTGTGAGGAAAGGGCTCTAAAATATTTTTAAAAATAAACTCAGAAATAAAATGTATAATTTCCAAAGCAAGATAGTGAGTAAAGCATTGATGTTGGAGACAAAAGATCTGTGGAAAGCTATATAAATAGGGACAGCTAGATGGCAAACCGGATAGAGTGTCTGGCTTGGAGTCAGAAATACTCGTCTTCCTGAGTTCAAATCTGGCCTCAGACACTTAATAGCTCTATGACCATGGGCATGTCACTTAACCCTGTTTACCTCAGTTTACTCATCTGTAAAATGAGCTGGAGAAGGAAATAGCAAACTACTCCAGAATATCTGCCAAGAAAACCCCACATAGGGTCATGAAGAGTCAGACACAATGGAAAAACAACTGAATGACAACAACTGAAATATAAATCAATATGGCATAGTGGAAAGGGCCCTGGAGACCTGGTTGAGAATCCAGTTGAGAACTGCCAACTTTATGACTAGACAAGTCCCTTAAATTTGCAATCTCAGTTTTCTCATATATAAAATAAACATTTTAATAATGATCACTCCCAACCTTAAAAAGTGTTTATGAAGAAAGCTTTCTGTAAGTGTGAGTGGTTACTATGCTGGAAGTGGTCGTGCTGGCCTCAGCTAAACCAAAAAGTGTAGAATCTGTGGAAAAGTAAAATTTCAGTCTAAGAGTCCTAGGTCTCTGGACCCAGGGTACCACATGGTAACTAAATATGTCTTATATACATATTCAGTAAAACTATCTGTGCAGGTAATTAGATCTAGGTCCCCAAACCATCAAAATGGCATCATCTATATTGACCACTATGCTGTTGAGCGTAGATACATAAATAGGCAACAATTTTGCACCTGGGTGGGCAGATGGATCCTAATACCAATCTTTCAAGGTATAGAGACACCTTGGAAAATTTATTTCCAACAGGAACTTCTGGAAAGGCTTTTAAGGAAAGTGAAAACAAGACCCAATTCATCTATTTCTGCAATAACACAGGTTGATAGATGATTATATAGAATAATCTGGATTCTTTAAGGAATCTTGTGGGTCATTTGGGTCATATAGATAAGGCCAAGTTGCTAGAAGAGGAAAGACAATCATTAGAGAGGCATGAGAAACAGTGATTCAGGCTGTGCCTGGAAAGACAACTGAGGGTCACCTTAAATAAGAATGACAGCCATGGGCAGGGGGTACTAATGAATTAATTACATTTTAATTAAAAGAAAAGTTTCCTTGTGCTTGTGCTGTCCCCACTGTCCTCTATCGTTTCAGACACTGCCACAGCATCCTGCAGAAAGAGAGGTTGGAAGTCAGCCTCTCCCTCTCTCCATTCCTCCCTCCCTTTCTCTCCACAAGAGGTAATGGTGAGGTTACAGCCATGATCATCAGCTCCATAAATATGCAGAAGAAAGACAAATCAACCTGAATCCCAGAAAAAAAATAATTAAAATATAAATAGACTTGTTTGTTTCAAGGATTTGCGGGGGAATGCTTGACTCAGCCTGAAGATTAATCAGCGATATGCAATTATCCCTTCACACTCATGTAAAATGATAACCCTGGTCCCATCCAAATGGTGAGTGTAGAAAGCTGAGGTGGCCCCTTCAGACCAAGGTAACAACTCCCCTTGGTCGCTGGCAGAGTTTTCACTTCAAGTCCCACCCAACCAGGAACTGGTTAGAACTGGATTTGTGTTGCCTTTCAGCTTCAGCTCCTTCAAATGGCCAATAAACAGCTATTGGGTGACTGTGTGCCCAGCCTTGTGTTAAGAGTTGTGGAGAATATGAAGAACCATACATATGCCCCAAATTTAGAGGGATGGTGCCAATTTCAAACCTAAATCTTTGGAATTTGGTCTGGACACTATCTAGTTCAAAGCTTTTTACTTCCCTGATAAGGAAAGTGAGGTCCATCCCAGTTAATTGACTTCAAGGATTTAAGTGTCTATTATACTCCAGGCATTGTGCTAGGCACTGAGACACAAATAAAAGCAAAACAGTTCCTGCCCTCAAAGAGCTTATATTCTACTCATCCAAGGTCATCTAGTTGGTAGCAGTTAGAATTCAAATCCAGCTGCTCTCATTCCAAATGTAAAACTCTATCCACTATAAAACAACAACAACAACAAAACATTCTGCCCACTTGGTCCATAAACCTTCAAAATGTCCCAGAAATGCTAATGTTTCTCTACAGAATAACTCAGTGAAAGTCAGTAAGCTCAAAATAATAATATGAGTAGATTGCAGATGATTGAGAGATACAAATGATGGAGAATAACAAAAAAACAACCTAGGTTCCAGCATTCCTCTCTCACCCCATCCCCATAATGTTTTCACCCACCCTTACCTGCATGATAGAGATCAATAGTTTTGGCTCTAGTCTCTCTGCATATGTCACATATAGTGTTGGTGATGCCAGTGACTAGTTGAAATGTTTCTAGCCATAAAGCCTCCACACTGTGTCTTGTGTGTTTCATAGTTTTATAACTAAAGGGGGTGGGGACTATTTTTAACAAAAGTAAAGGAGATCTTTCAGTACTTTGATGCATCTAGTCTACCATCTCATTGATTTGGCAACCTCCTTCCACTGATTCAGATAGCAATCTATCTGGTCCTCCTAATCCTTTGGGATTATTGTCCATGTCCTCCCATAATACTTTTGTGGAGGATCTATCCAACATGCTTGAGGCTTCCATCTAGATCTTTTTTTCCTCATGATTTCCATGTGGCACCATGGTTCATTCATCTTTCTTTTTTTTCAGCAACATACATTTATTTTATTTTCTAGTTACATGTAAGGGTAGTTTTCAGCATTCATTTTCATAAAATTTAGAGTTCCAAATTTTTCTCCCTCCCTCCCTCCCTTTCCTCCCCTCTCCACAAGATCACAACCAGGTTATGTATGTCAATTGACAAGTGTTCTTTTTTATCAGTTCTTTCTATAGGGGTACATAGTAAGCTTTCTCATTAGTTCCTTGGGATTGTCTTGGATCATTGCATTGCTGAAAGTAGTTAAGTCATTCACAATTGCTCATTGAACAATATTGCTGTTACTATGCACAATGTCCTCCCAGCTCTGCTCACTTCACTATACATTGATGCTCATCAGTCTTTCCAGGTTTTTCAGGGATCATCCTGTTTGTCATTTCCTGTAGCACAAGACCATTCCACTACAATCATATAGCACAGCTTTTTCCATCATTCCTCAATTGATGGACATTCCCTTGATTCTCAATCTTAGCCTCCACCAAGAATTGCTATAAATATTTTTTGTACAATTTTTCCCCCTTTTCTCTTTTTCATGATTACTATTGTTAATTGTTTCCCTTCCATCCTATTCCCTTCCCCATGATATTTATTCTATTATCCATCTTCTTTCACCCTATCACTCTACAAAATGGATTTGCTTCTGTCTGTCCCCTCACCCACTCTGCCCTTCCTTCTTTTGCCCCTCTCTCTTTACCCCCTTCCCCTCCTATTTCCCTTCAGGGTTAGAGAGATTACTCCACCCAATTGAATGTGTACATTATTCCCTCCTTGAGCTAATTCTAATGAGATTGAGGTCTTTGAGCCAATTCTGATGGGTGTTAGGCTCATTTGCTGCCCAGATTAAATAGATTACTCCACCCAGTTGGGTGTGTGTTAGTCCCTCCTTGAGGCAGCTCTGATGAGTTTAAGGTCTTTGAGCCTTTTCTGATGAGTGTAAAATTCATTTACTGCCCTGCTCCTCTCCCATCTCTTTCCCCACTCCATAAGCCTTTTCCTGTTTCTTTCATGTAAGATTTCCCCTCTGCCCTTTCCCCTTCCCTGGTGAATTCCCTTCACCCCTCAATTTAACCCTAAAGATGTCATCACCTTGCTAAGGGACACAGTGGACAAATCATCACCCCTGGACCCAGGGGAATCCCAGCCAAAACCTGGCCTCAGACACAAGACAGTCACCCACTGCATGACCCCAGGTATGTCCCCCAGCTCCAATTTTTTATGGTTCTCTAGGGTCTTGTATTTGAAAGTCAAATTTTCCATTCAGTTCAGGTCTTTTCATCACAAATATCTGAAAGTCTTCTTTTTCATTAAAGTCCCATTTTTTCCGCTAAAAGATTATGCTGAGTTTTGCTGGGTAGGTGATTCTTGGTTGTAATCCCATTTCCTTTGCCCTTTGGAATATCATATTCCATGCCCTCCGGTCCTTTAATGTAGAAGTTGCTAGATCTTGTGCTATCCTGACTGGCACTCCACAGTACTTGAATTCTTTCTTTTTGGCAGCTTGCAATATTTTCTCCTTGACCTGAGAGCTCTGGAATTTGGCTATAATATTCCTAGGAGTTTACTTTTTTGGGATCTCCTTCTGGAGGTGATCAGTGGATTCTTTCATTTTCTATTTTAGCTTCTTCTTCTAGAATTTCAGGGCAATTTTCCCTGAGAATATCTTAGAAGATGGTGTCTAAGCTCTTTCCTTGATCATGGTTTTCAGGTAGACCAATAGTTTTCAAATTCTCTTTCCTGGACCTATTTTCCAGGTCTGCAGTTTTTCCCAGAAGATATTTCACATTGCCCTCTATTTTTTTATTCATTTGGATTTGCTTTATTGTGTCTTGGTTTCTCATAAAGTCACTGGATTCCATTTGTTCAATCCTCAATTTTAGGCAATTATTTTCATCAGAGAGCTTTTGTACCTCCTTTTCCACTTGGCCAATTTGACTCTTCAAGCTGTTGACTTTTTTCTCATGTCTTTCCTGCAACACCCTCATTTCTCTTTCTATTTTTCCCTCTACCTCTCTAACTTTATCTTCAAAGTATTTTTTGAGTGCCTCTATGGTTTGAGACCAATTCATATTTTTCTTGGAAGCTTTAAGATATAGGGGCCCTGATTTTGACATCTTCCTCTGAGGGTGCCCCTTGGTCTTCCTTGTTACTGAAGAAACTTTCTATGGTCCTCACCTTTCTCTGTATGCTCATCTTGCCTTTCTTTTACTTGACTTTTAGCTCCTTAAAGTGGGGCACTATTTGCAGGCTGTAGTATCCCAAGCTTAAGAAGTTCCAGGTGGCATGATTTAAGGAGGATCAGGTTCTTCACTCACCTGGCCTGTTTCCTGGTCCATAGATGACCCCAGACCAGCTTTGTGTGTTGTGGCTGTTAGCGCCGACTAGTCTGTGCCCCTCCCCCACCTGGGCCACAGCTACTCAAGTGTACCTCCTGGTTCTCGGCAGGGGTGTAAAATCCAAGTTCTGCCTTAGCACCAGCATAGATCCCTGTAGTTTTCCCCCTGCCCAGGGCTCAGTTCACTCACCAGACTGTGAGCTTAGTTCCATAAGACACTGGTGCTTCATTTGATTCAGAGCCTCCGGGGGTCTCCTTCTCTGGTGAGGCCTTCCTGGGACTGGATCTGTGTCAGGGTGACTGTGGGGTTGGTCTCGATTCCTGTATTAGCACAGCAGCTCCCTCCTTCTGAACTTCCAAGCCATTCTTGGTTAGAAGACGATTTCAGCACATTCTTCTGTGAGTTTTGCTGCTCTAGGCATTTTCCTATGGTGTTATTTGGATGTTTTTTGGAACAATCATGTCATGAGTTCGGGAGCTCACTGCCTTTCCTCTGCCATCTTCTTCATTCATCTTTTAATCATTTGTTTTACTCTATGACTAATGTACCTCCTTCTGATCATACTTTACTTGTCACTTTGGGTATACATAAAACTCTGGCCAATTGTGGCATCAAGGCAAAGTTGACTGACCATATTGCCTTTTTTTCCCAGAAAGTATACTTAACATAACATTTTATCTGCCCTCAAGGTACTTATAATCTCAATGAAGATATAAGACATCTATGCATGAAGATGAAACAAGAATTATCTTTACTTTCTCCCACGAAGAAAAAATGATATTAAAGGGAAGATTTAAGCAAATAACCTTACATTTATTCAACAAATATTTATGTTTCTAATCTAAAATATTAGAGACTTATACTCTATCCCTAAAATCCCTTCTATCTTTAAATCCTATTGCCCATGCAAAAATGAGGAAAAGACTGGTGAAAGTCAAGAAATCATGAAATATAACATCTGAGTACCTTGGAGTTCCTTCTGTCTTTTATACTAACTATTTTCAACTGTTATTTAATTTAATCTTGAGTTACAAATTTACTCTAATTTCCTTTCTAGATTCAGGGATCTTTCAAGGTTCTGCTCACACTCAGCAGCAATACTTTCATGGTTTTGTGTTGAGACACATTCAGTAGTTTTTTTGAATCTCTTGATTTTCTTCATTTTCTGCCAATGAGCCTAAGAATATAGATTCCCTAGGCATTAGTCATTGACAGAATGGCAAAACTTCTACTGCAACTTTCTGGGTTTTTTTTCTTTCCTTAATAATTGCATTAACATTTTAATTTGTATGTTTTCTATACTTCCCAATGTATCCCCTCCCCTTCCCAGATACTTAGTCCTTATCACATTTTAGAATTTTAGAAAGAGAAAAGAAAATCTATTCACCCAAACTAACCAATCTATTGAAAAAAAGTCTGATATTGTATATGGCTAATATACACTAACTATATATTGCTAATATAACTAATATACAAGTAGCCCCTCAGCTCTTCAAAGAAGGGGAAAAACTCTCTCTTTTTTCCCTATCATTTTTTCTCTATCACATGGTTCAAACTTCCCTAAAGGATAGACATGGTGCTCATGAATCTATGACTTTCCACTGTTACCTTCCATTTAGGATCAAAGTTTGCTTTAGCTGGATTTGGCAACCCCATTAATATCTATTCTATATTCCTTTATGATTAATGGGTTGTCTACATTGAATTTTTTGGTTTCCTCATAACTGTGCCTTAGAATTTTATATTAGTTCATGCCTTTAGCAAAACTATCTTGTTTCATAATTGGCTTTACCTTTTTTCCCTTGAATATTTTCAAGATATTTTGAACATAATATACAGAGAGTTGGTGATTTCATCAGTCTGTTCCCGATATGGGAACTCTTTTTCCCAATTTAGAAAAAAAAGTTGTACATTAGCTTCCTCATAGATACCCATAATTCAGAAAAAGTGCATTATTTGGTGTTGAAAGTACTAAGTTCAAATCCTAGCTCTGCTACTTGCTAAATTTATGACTTAGGGCAAGCAATTTAAACTCACTGGTTTCTAATCTATAATATTTCTATTATTAATTAGAATTTTTCTAATCTATAATATTAAAGATTTTTGTTGTTCTATCATTTTGGTCATGTCTAATCATTCATGATGCCATTTTGGATTTTCTTGGCAAAGATACTGTAATGGTTTGCCATTTCTGTCTCCAGCTCATTTTACATATAAGGAAACTGAAGCAAATGGGGTAAGTGACTTGCCCAGGGTCATACAACTAGTAAGTGTCTGAGGTTGGATTTGAACTTAGGACCTTCTGACTCCAGTGTTTCATTCTATCCACAGTACCACCCAGCTGCCACAAAGAAATTTGTAATGGATCCCTACAATTCCTTCCAGCTCTAAACAAAAATGTAGCAATGAGGAAAAGACCTATGGAGCCAAACTTTGAGGGACAAAAATGGAAATATAGAGATGGGATAAGAAAGGACTATCAGTCTAAGAAAGAACAGAGGGGAATAGTTGTGCAGAAAAGGCATTTGAAGATCACAGGAAAAAAAAAAGATCAAGGAGCCTGGAGAGTCAGGGAAACTAATTACTACTTAGACTCTAGAACCTAGAGAGTATGTTTAAGGCTCAATCTGAAGGTTGTGCCTGAACAATGAGTCAAAAGGATTTTATGTCCTTAGCGTACAGAGGAGTTGAGAGAGAGGGTGAAATTAGATGAAGAATAGAAGCAAAGGTGGGACTAGGTAAAAAAAAAAACAACAACCTAGAAGTCTCCAAATAACAATTTTTTTTCCTAACTAGGACAACATTGGGTTCTGTAACTCCACACTGTCCATGCACTATGGGGTTTATACCTAGAGAATCCTCACACTATGATAAAAGTTTGTTGCATTCTTAACATATGAGTATGATATTAAAGATCAGTCAATTAACAAGCACATATTAAGGCACTAACCACTTTGTGTCAATCCTGCACTGTGCAAGGCACTGATGAAAGGAGAAGGGAGAATTAGGAGGTAAGCACTGTGGCCCCAAAGATATTAAGAGGAAAATTCTCTTTTAACCTTCGGGTAGTAACAATAGAGTGAACCATCTTAGTATACTGTTGATAATTTTCATGTGGCATTTATCACTTTGTATGAAGGCTCATTGTGAGCCTATTTTATCTTCCCTATGGGAAACAGGGCAAGGGGTTATGATTGTTCACCTTTGTGTCCCTTAAATACCTATCACACTGTAGGCACTCAAATGAACAATGGTTGCATGAGAAAGCAACAAAATGGAGCTGGAGCTGAGCTCAGGAAAGATCTGTGTTCATTTCCTACTTCTGAAACTCACCCTGTGATCATAAGATCCTGGATTTAGACCTGTAAAGGACCTTAAAGGTCACTGAGTCCAACCTCTTCACCCTACCACTGAGGCCCATAGAGGTGAAGTCAGATAATAAGTAAGCAGTGCAGAGATTTGAAGCCATTTTCTCTCACTCTTAAGGAAATGAATCTCAGTTGCCTCATCTATAAAATGGGGATAATACCTGCAATGTGTACCTCACAGGACTTTCATGATGCTCAAACGAGATAATATATAGAAGGAATCTAACAAACTTTTGTGCACTACATAAAGAAGAATGGCACGATGGATAGTGTCCATCATAGACTTGGAGCCATGACATTCTGAATCTGAGCTAAAATCTCAGCTCAAACATTTACTAACTTTGTTTCTCTGGACAAGTCTTACCATTTCTTTTTGTTTTCTTTTTTTTCTTTTTTTTTTTTTTTGTGAGGCAATTGGGGTTAAGTGACTTGCCTAGGGTCACCCTGCTAGTAAGTGTTAAGTGGCTGAGAACGGATTTGAACTCAGGTCCTCCTGACTTCGGGGCCAGTATTCTATCCACTGTGCCACTTAGCTGCCCCTAGTCTTACCATTTCTTTTGACCTCAGTTCATAATTGGAAAAATGGGGGGGGGGGGGAAAGGGTTGGACTAGAAGTCCTCTAAAGGCTGTTCCTTCTAGCTTTGACTGTGTGAGCCTATGAAATGTCAGTTATTATTATTATTATTATTATTTTATCTAGTCTTCTTAAAGAAGTAGGGCACTAAAGAGCCCCATTTGTTCCACTATCCTTTGTTTCAAGCTAATCATCAAGATGGTTCTAAGCAGAACTGTCCAGCATCCTTGTGACTCTGTGACTATTTCTTTGATTCTTAGAAGCAGTTGAATCACACTGGATGCACTACTTACCCAGTGATGACACCAGAGTTCAATTTACCAGTGGTTCAGGATTCCTGCCAGGCTTTCATCATTACTATAATTGTCTTAGCTCACACAATGTCCCTGTTGTACATCACCCTGGCTGGCAGTCTCCTACTTTGCCTTTGTCCATCCTTCTCAATGCCTGCACAATGAGTTGGGCTTTGAGGTAGTTATTATTATTACTATTAAGAATGAATGGGAGCAGCTAGGTGGCGCACTGGATAGAGCACTGGCCCTAGAGTCAGGAGTACTTGAGTTCAAATCTGGCCTCAGACACTTAACACTTACTAGCTGTGTGACCCTGGGCAAGTCACTTAACCCCAATTGCCTCACTAAAAAAAAAAAAAAAAGATCAAAGAATGAATGGAGGGGCAGCTAGGTGGTGCAGTGGATAGAGCACTGGCCCTGGAGTCAGGAGAACCTGGGTTCAAATCCGGCCTCAGACACTTAACACTTACTAGCTGTGTGACCCTAGGCAAGTTACTTAACCCCAATTGCCTCACCAAAAAAAAAAAAAAAAAGGATGGAAACAACAATAACAAAAATTCCTGGTGGGGAATGCCTCTGTTATTTCTTCATTTGTTCTCCTTGATATGGGATTACATTACTGGTGCGCTCACTATCTGTTGAACATGGTCATCCCAGTTTAAAGTGACCTTTTGCTCTACTGAAGCCCAATAGCACTTAATGTCTGCTTCCTTTATCTAATTTTAGGATTGTCCTTGTAGTCACTATTTCCAGTATGTACAACTTGTCTCTCAGTTGGATTGTAAGCTCCCCAGAGATAAGGAATAGATCCTTTTAAAAATATATTTTATTGTATATCTTTTTTATATCACTTAGATATTCCTTTTTGTGTCCCAGTCTCTTCCCCCTCCCAGAGAGCCATCCCTATTTGTTATAAAAAGAAAAAAGAAGAAAAAGAGAAAGAAATTCATTAAAAAGTTTCTATCTGGGGCCAGCTAGGTGGCACAGTAGAGAAAGCACTGGCCCTGGATTCAGGAGGACCTGAGTTCAAATCCAGCCTCAGATACTTGACACTTATGTGACCCATGGCAAGTCATTTAACCCTCATTGCTCCCCGCTGAGAAAAGAAAAATTTCTATCCATACCTTGAGAAAAAATAAAAACTGACCTATTTGCAGCATTCCACATTCATGAAACTCTGTCTCTGCAAAGGAATAAAGTCTCATTTGTCTTCTCTGGGACCAGATTTGTTTTTTATTGTTTTTATATTATTGCTCCTTACATTTACATTGCTGTAGTCATCCTGTATATTATTTTTCTGGTTCTGCTTACTTTACAGTGCATCAGTTCATGTAAATTTTCCCATGCTTCTCTCCTTTTATATTCATTATTTCTTACAGCACAGTAATATTCATTCTATTCACTTACCACAGTTTGTTTAAACATTCCCCAATCAATCAATGGACATCTACTTTTTTTTTTCTTTTTGGTGCAGTTCCTTGCTACTACAAAAAAAAAAAACCAACAAAAGTTGCTATAAATGTTTTGGTGTAAATGGAGACTTTCTTTTTATCAATAATTTCTAGCTCAAAGAGTATGGACACTTCAGCTACTTTGTTTGTATACTTTTTTTTTGAGGCAATTGGTTTTAAGTGACTTGCCCAGGGTCACACAGCTAGTAAGTGTCAAGTGCCTGAGGCCATATTTGAACTTAGTGGTTCAAATATGGGGGGTCCTCCTGAATCCAGGGTAGGTGCTCTATCCACTGTGCCACTTAGTTGCCCCTATTTGTTTACTTCTTAATTGATTTCCAGAATGGTTGTAGTAATCCATATCTCCATCAACAATGTATTAATATACCTGTCTTTCTACAGCCTCTCCTATACTATTGGGAATAGGCCTTTTATAGTTAGTTGCTTCAGAACAATGATCACATAGAACTGTGAATAGAAATTCTGGTAGCTAAGATAAATTTAGTTGAGCCAGAGTACAGAAGAGGAGGAGGGAATTGCAGTCTAATGTATGACCAGACCTGGCTTTCATTGAGGTAAACTTCTGGGGACAGAAGTCTTGAAAGTTGAGGAGGTGTAGAAGCTCAGAAACCAGCAAGTGGGGCAATGAGGGTTAAGTGGCTTCCCCAGGGTCACACAGCTAGTAAGTGCCAACTGCCTGAGGTCAGATTTGAACTCAGGTCCTCCTGAACCCAGGGTTGATACTTTATCCACTACACCACCTAGCTGCCCCCTAGAAACCAGCATTTTCAAATCAAGCAAGGGTAAGGAAAGAGAATAACACTGATTACCAGAGGAGTGGAGGGAAAATGCCTTGGAGGTCCTCAAATAACAATAGAGATGGACAGGATGGAATCCATTTTATAAGACAAGCAGATGGTGATGGAAAGAGGGCCTCAAAGTTACAGCAAGAAACAAGGAGTATACCAACTCTTCTTGCACATAACGGATTGTAAGAGAAGCAACAGCCAGTTTTGGAGAGAGAAGAAGGAATTCCTTCAAAATGTATCATGAATATACTAAGGAAAGAGTTCACAAGGGAAATGCAATTTATTTTGAACCATGAAGTAGAACTGGACAGGCAAAGGGGAGGAAGGAAGTCATTTCTTATGGAGATTATGAACTGAGAATATCTTCCAGCCTCAATACCCCACTAATCCCCTTTAACCCCACCCCCAGGATAATCCTATTCACTATTTTTTACCAAAAATTTCAAGTGTTATGTCACTGTAAGTTATATATTAATATATACAAACACACATACACATATAGGCTTATATATAAATATATATGACTTATATATACATACATGCATTTTTATGTGTATATATGCTCATTATAAATATGTTATACATATATTATATATAGTAACTGTAAATATCTGTATATATTATATATAGTTGCTATACACACACACACATATATACACATATAAATACATACACACAAATATATACATTTTATTTCACATAATAGAATGTGAGTTCCTTGAGGTCACTTCACTTTTGTCCCATTTTGCACCATACAGGAGTCACTTAGTAAATCTTTGTAAATCAATTAATTGATGGCATCAGAAAAGTTGGGACCAAGTCCCACTTCCACCAACCTAGAACAAGTTACTTCATCTCTCTAAGGCTCAGTTCATTCATCTGTAAAAGAGGTATTTCCTCCTAGAGCAGTTGTGAAAATCAAATAAGATAATATATGTAAACTGTATTGTAACCACAAAGGACTATATAAATGTGAAATATTATTATTGTTATTATTCTATAACATTACACATAATAATGATAATAATGATAAACGGGAACTGTTAGTCTTCTAAGGTCCTGCCAAATGTGTTTCTTTCTAATGGAGCTGTGAACATAAATGAGATAATATATGTAAAGTACTTTCAGCATGCTGAGGAAAGAGTTAGCATGGAAATTGTTGGGGTTTTTTGACAGGCAGCAGAGGACAGTGGGAATATCAGTGGATTTGGATTTAGAAGATAGGAGTTGGAATCCTAGGTCCAACATTTATTAGCTATGTGACCTTGTGTAAATTATTTAAACCGTCTTAACCTCAGGTTTACACATCTGTAAAATGGGGATAATAATACTTGAACTCTGACTTCACAGAGGTATCACGAGGGACAGGACAAGGCAGTCTATCATTGTCAGACATTTAAATGCCCTTGATGCTCAGGGAAGGGACAATGCAGTATGGATCAGAGGACATTTGAGCTGAACCTTGAAAGATGACTATAAATGAGATAGGAAGACAGGAGGGAGTAAATAAAATGGCTTGGAGTTAGAAATTCTGAACACTAGTCCAAAGAAAGAATGTAACCTGTTATTGTGGGAATTAAAGTTACTCATCTGTAACCCCAGGGTATGCAAACTGGACACCAGACCTGCAAAATGATGACAATAATGCCTCATGCAGGAAATGGAAAGAGAACTGGACATGGAGTCAGGACACCTAGTTTGTAGTCCTTCCTCAGATGCTGACTAGCTGGAGCGTGGGGGGGAGGGGCACTCTAGCCTCTCTGAGCCTTTGTCTACTCTTTTCCATCTGTGAAATGGGAATAACTCTTTCATTACTCCCCTTACAGAGTTGTTGTGAGGGTAGCATTTTAAAGCCTCCAACTGCTATAGTGAATAATAACTCCCAGTGACATAACCCTTGAAGTTTTAGGTAAAGAATAGTGAGTAGGGTTAAGCTAGGGACAGGGTGGGAAGGGAATAAGGAGGTGCTGAGGCTGGAAGATATTTTAAGTCCATAATTACTATAAGGGATACCTTCCTTCTACCCCTTCACTTGTCCAATTCTGCTTCATGAATTTCTCCCATGAAGTCTTCCTGAGTATATAAGCCTTCATGTTTCAAATACATTTTGAAGGATACATTTCCTCACTGAACTCTAACATATATATTTTTAGGGAGGGCAGGGAATTCAGTGTTTGTGGAAAGGCAAAACAAAGATCACTAACTCTACCTAGCTCCTCCACTCTTGCTAGGTGAGGTTCCTGGGGTGATTTATAGCAATCCAGGGTGGTGACCATGGGTAGATTGTCCCATAAAAGAATATGCTCATCCTACATTAAATAGACTATTCAGAGAAGCAGCAAAGGTGACTGAATCAAAGGAGTCCAAAAGATCAATGTAACTTTAGCCCAAGGACATCTGCTTACTCATTTGGGTGTAGCTATGTCTCTGACTCTGAAAAAGAGCTGAAATAGCCCTCGAGGCTATGGGCTAAAAAAATTACCTAAGTCTCTTCCTCTACTGGGCAGACAGAGCATAGTGATTGAAATTCACCCAGAGCACCAGCAGAAGAGGAATGAGAAATAAGCAAGATTCATTCAAAAAAGAGAACAAGCATATGGCAACAGAGGGAATAGAGAAACAGAGGATACCAATTTCTTGCAGCACTACTCATGGTTCAATGTTATCGCCAATTCAATAGATGACATCAGCAGTTCAATTGGCAACAGCAAATGTTGACAGTGTTGAATGTAGGGTGGGATTCCAGCTAGGATGCAGCTGTAGGAATATGAGTAGCTCTGACTATGCATGTTCCCTACCCATGTGCTATCTTCTGAATGTTCCCTGGCCATATTTGTTCCTTATAATTGTTCTTAGTCCCAACAATGGTGCAATAATGTAGGGGAAAGTGTATTCATGTATATGTAAAGATTTCCCTTGTGATTTGTTTGGCTACCTTGTTTAATTAAATGTCTTGATTTTTCATAATATATCCTCTATTAGTCTGATAAAAGGAATAATGATAAGGGCTTATGAGCTGAATTTGTTTGTTTTAATAGATGCTGACCTAAGACATGCCTTAAAATTTCATTAGCTTTCCAGAGGCTTACATTTAAGGGGAGATCCAAATTATACAATCAATCAATAAGCATCTATTAAGCATCTACTATGTGCCAGGCACTGTGCTAAGCACTGGGAATACAAAAAAAGGCAAAAGGTAGTCCCTATCCTTAAGGAGCTCACAATCAAATGTGGGAGACAAATATACACAAACCAAGTTATATACAGGATAAATAGAAAATAATTAACAGAGGAAAGGCACTGGGATTAAAAGAGGTTGGGGAAGGCTTCCTGCATAAGGTAAAATTTTAGTTGGGATATAAAGAAAGCCAGGGAGTTCAATAGTTGGAGTGGAGGAGGAAGAACATTCCAGGCATGAAGGACAGCCATAAAGAATGCCCAGTGCCAAGAGACGAAATGTCAAGTTCATGGAACACCCAAAAGGCCAATGTCACTGGATTGAAGAATACAAGGTGGGGAGCAAGGTGTAAGAAAACTAGAAAGGTAGGAGGGAACTAGGTTATGAAGGGCTTTGAATGACAAGCAGAGTATTTTGTGTTTACTCTTGGAGGGAACAGGAAACCACTGAAATTTATTGAGTAGCAGGGTGACATGATCAGACCTTTGTTTTTAGTGGATAAATGGAGGATGAGATGAAGAGTAGGAAGAGACTTGAGAAAGACAGATCCACCAGCAGAGTATTACAATAATCTAGGTATGAAGTAAATATGGGCCTGCACTAGAGTGGTGGCTGTGTCAGAGGAGAGAAGGAGGCATATTGGAGAGATATTCATCAAAAATGAAATTGACAGGCCTTGGCAACA
Organism: Dromiciops gliroides; assembly: GCF_019393635.1. Lineage (NCBI taxonomy): Eukaryota > Metazoa > Chordata > Mammalia > Microbiotheria > Microbiotheriidae > Dromiciops > Dromiciops gliroides. The sequence continues at coordinate 538,159,521 of NC_057863.1, forward strand.
GCTTGCATATAGGAGGTCAGAGGAAAGTGAGGAATCCAGGATGTCTCCTAGGTTGTGAGCTTGGGGGGATTTTGGGGATGGTGTTGCCCTTTATAGTAATAGGGAAGGTATAGGGGGTGGTGTAAGGTTTTGGGGAAAGATAATCAGTTCTGTTTTGGACATAATGAATTTAAGATACCTTCTGGGCATCCAGTTCAAATTATCTAAAAGGCAATTGGAGACGCAATCATGATCACAAATGTTATTGATTATCAATTATTCTCTGCCTCATGTGTGTTAGTTTCCTTTCCTGATGTAGACTATAAACTCTCTGACAGCAAGGAACTTCTTAATTTTGTATTCTTAGCACCTAGCATTCTGCTAAGCACATAATAGATATGTAATGGATACCTGTTTGGGGATAGATACTTGGCCTTAATGTAATGCATAAGGATTACATATCTGAGTGGGACACTAAAAAGCAGGTATATCTTTTCGTGCCTTTTTTTCCCTGATTCTGGCAGGTCCACATCTAAGTCCATCAGTGAAACTGCCATTAGCACCCCAATATACACCATCCCAGCCTTTGGAATGCCACTGTAGTTTCACCACTCTGTTCCCACTACAATGAAGCCTTGTCTAAGAAGCCCTGGAAAGAAGGGAAGGAGTAAGGGAAGGATAAAGAAAGATAAAGAGTGGGGCCTTTGGTAAAAATTTTTTTTGGAAACAGGGTATTATAGGGCGTAGACTGTGAGACAGGTCAGAAAGTTGAATTCTAGGAGGATAATCTCTAGTTATCTAGTTGCCTAACATAAGGTACCTAAAAAAATGCAAAGGCATTAGGTAAATACTAACCCAGGATGATTATTGATAGGAGCATATTGATCAGAGAAGACTGGCTAGATTAGGTGCTTCAGTGAGCATACTCACTAAGGAAATGCATAGACGTGGGGTTCCACTCTGATGAACTGCCCTTCCTGGAAGCCAGCCAAGTGGGAATGAAGAGACTCATGCCAGCTCCTACCTCTCACTGTGGCCCTCACAAGACCTAACACAACTCTGACAGAGCAGCTGAGAAAGGAGATGAGTTAATGGCCCCTGTCCTGTATAAGGTTCCTTCAGCTATGGTATACAGTGAACAGTTCAAAAACCCCTTCCTGAAAGGGAGAGAATTGCTAAGAAACAGCTGGATCCCAAGCTAAACATCAGTCCTTCATAAGAGAATCTCATCAGATCCAAGCTCCAAAGAACAGAGTGAATAAATGGCCCCAGAAAGAAGTTCCTGAGGTTTAGCAAAAAGACTTCAGAATTCATCACAAAGTACCCCCTTCTCCCTCAGTACACTGTGGGTTGCTATTGTTGCCTTTATTATTGTGAATGAGAATTGCTATTATTAAAGGAATAATGATCATAATTCATTATTTTATAGCTCATGAGGCAAGTATAAGCTTTTTTTGTAACAGAATGGATCCTGTTGACCAAGTATGCTACCATAATATAAGATAATAGGATATTTGGATTGATTCCCACAGTGACTATTCCTCATTTTTCCTACCAACTCCACCCCTCCTCTCCTTACTCTCTGAATATCAAGTCACTACCCATTTTACTGAGATTAAGGCCCTTCTAAATTCCCACATTTTTCAGAATTCCTTCATCATCTTCATTCATCTTTTCTCCTCTCTTAAGGCACTCTTCAGAGGCCAATATATTCTATCATCTTTCTATTGCTTAACCCTTTTCCTTGTGTTTCTGATTCTCCTCTGTCCTTCTTTTGGGATTTTTTTTTTGTGGGGCAATGGGGGTTAAGTTACTTACCCAGGGTCACACAGCTAGTAAGTGTCAAGTGTCTGAGGCTGGATTTGAACTCAGGTACTACTGAATCCAGGGCTGGTGCTTTATCCACTGCGCCACCTAGCCGCCCCCTCTTTTGGGATTTTGATACATTGATATCCCCTACTTTCTCTTCCATCTTTAATCTCTTCCTCTCCATTGTCTCCTTTCTCTCTGCCTACAAACATATTCAAGTTTCCTCATCCTGGAAAAACTTACCTTCCACCAGGGGTGTGCTGGTAAATTTTTAACAATTGACTGTCAAAAAAAAAAAAAGGATACACAAACACATTTAAGCTAAATCTGTTTTATCAATACTTCTCCATCCCTTTCTTGAGTCTAGACAATCAAGAAAACAGTAAGTCGAGCCCTAATTTGTAGTGTTTGTCAATTTCTGAGAAGTAAATATTTATACTGAAGATTGAATAATCACCCTCTCTAGTGGGTTAGAGATGACTCCAGCACCCCTATGCCTTCTTCCCTGCCAATCATGAATGTGATGATGTTCTTGCCATGCCAGATTTCTTGAAAGAGAAACTTACAGTGAATACAAACTCTAATAATGACAACTTCCTTACTGCTAACTTACTAGTCTTTTGCCATCTGATTTCTGGACCAACTGTTGCACTGACATTGTCCTCTCAAAAGTCACCACTGACTTCCATGTTACCCAATCCAGTGGCCTTTTCTCACCTTTGTCTTCTTCATTTGATTCTCTTGAACTGCTTATTCCCTATGGAAATGTCCTCCTCCTTTGGCTTTTGTGACACTGTGTCTTCTCACTTCTACTATTTTTCTAATGGATTCTAAAATCAAAATAATAATAACTCAGAGGAGTTTGGTAGCATAAAAATTATGATTCATCTTTGACAGATAAGGAAACTAAGCCACAAAGAGTTTAACTGAATTACTTGAATTACCCATACTTACATAGCAGGTAGCTGGCATGGTGAATAGAATGCCTGGACTGGAATCAGGAAGACTCCTCTTCCTGAGTTCAAATCTGATTATAGACACTTACTAGCTGTGTGACACTGGGCAAGTCACTTAACCCCATTGGCTTCAATTTCTCGTCTGTAAAATGACCTGGGGAAGGAAATAGGAAACCACTCCAGTGTCTTTGTTAAGAAAACCTCAAATGGGGACACAACTGAACTGATTAAACAAAAACAACAACAACAAATATAGCAAGTGAGTGTCAGTGTTTGGCCTCACAGGTATTTTAAAATCACAAAATCTCTGAGTTAGATGAGACCTTAGACATCATTGAGTCCAATCTGATTGAAAGGATCCTTTCTTATCATATCACTGAGAATGGTCAACCATCCTTTGCTTAAATACCTCCAGAAATGCATGAATGTACTACTTAATGTGTCCATTGATGCCCTGGTTACCCTCTTCTAAAGGATCCCCAGCTTGTTAACCTAAAATATGGTCATTCAGATTGATACTATAACATTCTAGGTGTAGTTTTACTAGGGTAAAGTATTGAGTGGGACTATAATTTATCTTGTTTCCATAGTACTATGATTTCTTTTATTAATCAACCTAAATTATAAAAGAATTAAATGATTTGGCTGCCATTTTATTTGCCAGTTTATTTTCATTGAGTTTTTATACAATATCTCCTTTATGTCTCTTTATATGTATTGCTGTCTAGCTATAACACCTCCATCCTCCATTTGTGCAATTATTTTTTTAATCCAAGTGCAGAACTTTAAATTCATCTCTATTAAATCACACACTATTCGATCTGGCCCACCGTTCCAGTCTGTCAAGTTCTTTGGGGATTATGATGCTGTTATATACTACTGTTGTATTAGCTTTCCCTCCTAGTTTTATGTCATCTTCAAATCTGCTAAGCATCTATGTCTTCATCAAAGTCATTGTAAAAATGCTAAACAGAATAAAGTCAAAGGCAGAACCCTGGGGTGCTCCACTAGGGACATCCCACCACACTGACAGCAATCCATTAATCAGCTCTGTTTGTGTCTGGTAAGTCAAATGGCTCTCACTCCATTTGCCATCCAATCCATATCTCTCCATCTTGTTGTGAGCAGCTTTGAGCTTTGTCAAATACCTTTCTGATATACAGATAATCTATAGCATTCTCCTAATCCATTATTACTCTGGTTACCCTGTTTAAAATATTAAATTAATCTGGCATATCCTTTTTAATGAATTCATACTGGCTTATTATAATCATTGCTTCTCTTTCTAGATTTTTAGAAACTATTTCTATACTGGGCAAAACACTTCACTTTTCTGGGTTTCACTTTCATTATCTATAAAATAAAAGTTGTATTATTTTATAGTTCTTTCTGAGTCTAGCATTCCCTGATTCTATAATAATGGAGTTTCAAAATTTGAGAGGTAGTGAATAGAGAGCTGGCCTCGAATAGAGAAAACTGAATAGAAAGTTGGCCATGAAGCCAGTAATTCCTAAGTTCAAGCCCTGTCTCTGACACAGACCAATGAAATCACAGATGTAGTCTCAATCCATAGCTTTTGAAATTTACCAAAAATTGAAGTCAAACTCGTTGACCTATAATTTGAAATATACTTCAACTCCCTTTTGAAAATCAGGACATTTGCCAGTATCCAATCCTGTGGTAGAACTAAGAGCAATGGATAAAGGTTGTAGAGGGACAAAGAAGGAAAACTTCCTAACAGTTAGGGCTCTTCTCAAGTTGAATGGGCTGCCTTAAAAGCTGGTTCCTTCCTCATTTAAGTTCTTCAAGCAAAGAAAAAAATGAATGCTTGTCGAGGATCTCATTGAGGTGATTCTCATACAAGTCCTAGAAGGCTTACAACTCTGAAATTCTGTGGTGCTAATACTCTGTTGACATATACATTTAGCAGATATCAGAGTTGCAGGATAGTATAATGGTTAGAGATCCAGCCTTGAAGACAGGAGGAATCTGACTGAGATGTACCTCTAGCAAATACTGGCTATATAACTCTGCACAGGCTACAATCTCTCATGCCCTAGGCTGTTCTCTAAGAATTCATTGCTGTTCAGTTGCAGATCTACATTGGTGGAGGGAGATTCCTCACTGAGAGTTCTCTATGCTTATTAAGGCACAGGACCAGACACCCTTGGAAATACATGGCTGATATTAAGATAGGGCTTTAAGGTTTCCAAAGCATTATTATCTCCTTTTATTATTTTTATTATTGTTACATTAGCTCCTTTAATCCTTGTCCTAGCTACTTCTCTTCATTGTTGTAAAGAATACACCTAGGAAATCTTCAAATTCTCAAGAGATAATAATGATAATAGCACTCACTCTGTGTCTGGCTATGTGCTAAGTACTTTACAATTATTATCTCATTGGATTCTCACAACAACCCTGGGAGGTGGGTACTATTATTATCCCCATTTCAAAGATAATGAAACTAAGGTAAAAGGATATTTAAGTGACTTACCCAAGGTCACACAGCTAATGAGTATCTGAGACTGGATTTGAACTCCATTGTTCTTGACTCTAGGCACAGCAGGCTGTCCATTGTGATACCTAGCTGCCTAACAGAAGTAAATGCTGATAATTTGTTTCTCTGCTTTTAGTTAAGTTCACTTCTATCTACCTGTTCTCTTTTCTTAGCCCAACTTCATTCTTTTTTTCCAGAGGGTGAGGATTGCTACCACTTCCTCTCCACCTATTTAAATCTTCCCCCTCCTTCAGTTTTGTCCACCTCCAAGTCATTCTATAAGACATGGATGTGTTCATCTTCTATTGTATCCCCCAGAATAGCTGAGACATTAGAGGTGTTCCGAAACCACTTGAGATTAGTTGATAGTAGGTACTCAGTAAGGTGTTCAATTCAGTGAGTTAAACTCGACTTAGTGGTTGACAGACACATTCACTGATAATTTAGTAAATGTCTGGAAATCATGCCACTGAATCAACATCCAAGCAACCCATCATAGAACCAGTCATTGAACCTACATGAAATTCTCCTCATGCTCAGTATGATCTTATGCTTCACCTGGACACCATATGCTTCAATGTTCTTCAGTGTGCAAAGCATTCCTCCATGATAGCCACATGTATTTTACTGGGTACAAGTATGTTGCTATTGTCTCCTTTCGTAATTGCCAGATGGTAAGATGGAAACAGGACTGGCCTAGGAATCAGGAGACCCAGGTTCAAGGCCCAGCCCTACCACTAACTGTCTGGCCTCAAGTGAGCCACTTCTCTAGTTTGACCTCAGTTCCTGAATCTATAAAGTGAGGGAACTACATTGTTGTTGTTGCTGCTTTTGCTTTATTTTCAAAGAGGACCAATGACATCATGAGAGTGATGTCTTGACTCATGGATGAATTAGACCTAAGTGGGGCAGAGATATACAAAGCTATCAGCTTTACTCTCTCTCCCAGAGTCATCAAAGTTCAGTGGCAAGACAAAAAAGTTGCGATGGCTGGGGATAGTCTGGAATGCACTAGATGGCCGTGGCACCTTTAATGTCTAACCAAGCTCTAAGCCCTCCAACTTCAGGGCCATTAGAAGAAATCATTCTCATTCACCCATTCTGCTTGGGGAAGTCTTCACATGCTTAGGGGAGGCATCTCCCTAACTCACTACTGGGTTTGAATGTATTACATTAGGGAATCTCTAAAGTCCTTTCTTCCCTTCCTCTCTATCGTTGCTGGCTTACTTCAGGTACCAGCTAAAATTCCACTTTCTATAAGAAGCCTTTCCTGATTCCCCTTAATACCAGTGCTTTCCCTCCATGAGTATTTCCAATTTATCCTGAATATATCTTGTTTGTACATAGTTGTTTATGTGTCATCTTCCCCTATTAGGCTCTGAGCTCCTTGAGAAGAGGTACTGTTTGCCTGTCTTCATATCCCCAATGTGTAGCACAGTGTCTTGCACAGAGTAAAAGCTTAATGAATGCTGTTGACTGACTGACTGAGTCTAGCAGGTCTTTTGGATTGTTGGGTTTTTCTTCTTCTTAGATACTTCTGTTTGCAATTCAGATATATAGATTTGATTAAAACACATAGGCTTCCAGGAGAGAGGGCAGTTAGGTGGTGCAGTGGATAAAGCACCAGCCCTGGATTCAGGAGGACCTGAGTTCAAATCTGACTTCAGACACTTGACACTCACTAGCTGTGTGACCCTGGGCAATTCACTTAACCCTCATTGCCCCACCAAAAAAACATCTTGCAAGGAAACACATAGGCTTCCAGTAGAAATGATTAACTGAGAGAGCTATTAGCATATATGTTCAGGTTTTTTCCTCCATTAATAGTTCAATGTATCTATTATTTCATAGAATTTATTGATCCACAGTTTGATGGAAGTTCTGAGGCCAACTGGTCAGACCCTTTTATTTTACATGTGAGAAAACTGAGACCCAGTTACTTGTTTAAGATCTAACAGCAGAGATTGGATTTGAACTCAGACTTTCCAAATCCAGAAGAAATACTCCTTCCACTAGTCCATGTTGCCTGCTCCACTGTACCACACAGTCTCCTCATAGATGTAGGCTCTCCCTTTTGTAGACCAGCTAGGTGGAGTGGTAGATAGAGCATTGATCCTGGATTCAGGAGGATCTGAGTTCAAATCCAACCTTGAACACTTACTAGTTGTGTAACACTGGGCAAGTCAATTAACTCTGTTTACCTCAGTTTCCTCATCTGTAAAATGAGCTGGAGAAGGAAATGGCAAACCATGCCAATATCTCTGTCCCAAATCAGAATCCCAAATTGGGTCATGGAAAGTTGGACAATGGAGAGTTGGACACAACTGAAGTGATGTAACAACAATTCCCTCCTGTAACAAGGAAAAAGAGAGAGATCACATTTTATGTAGACTGGTAGCATTGGGCAGCTATGAAACTTTCACTCTGTAACAAGGATTACAGATCATAAACTTATACTTCATCTTGGAAAACTCTTATCCTTGACTTTTCAAATTTTCTCCATTGGGGGATCAGGTTAAATTCTAGAACCCCTCTTTTTAACATTATAATAGTACAAGTTCCACATGTGACTAGTCCATTTGTCATCACTGCCTCTCCCTACAGCATGACCATGCTCTAACAAAAAGTTGATGATGTATTTTGTATCACTTTTTGCACATAACTTCTACTTATATATTTTAAAAACAAAAACATAGCTCTTCATTAAAATAACTGTTCAGCATAAAGATTAAATAGGAAAGTAGATCTCCCTAAAGAATATATATATATATATATATATATATATATATATATGTGTGTGTATATATATATATATATATATATTGGTGAGGCAATTGGGGTTAAGTGACTTGCCCAGGGTCATACAGCTAGTTAAGTGTCAAGTGTCTGAGGCTGGCTTTGAACTCAGGTCCTCCTGAATCCAGGGCCAGTGCTCTATCCACTGCGCCACCTAGCTGCCCCTAAGAATATTTTTTAATAAAAGTATTTTATTGTTTTCCAGTTACATGTAAGGATAGTTTTCAACATTTGTTTTCATAGGATTTTTGGTTCCAAATTTTTCTCCCATCCTCCCTTCCCTCCCTCCTCCCAGAGACAAAAAGCAATCTGATATAGTTTATATATGTATAATCACATTAAACATATTTCTGCATTAGTTATCTTGTGAAAGAAGAATCAGAGAACAAGGGAAAAATTTCAAAAAAGAAGGAAAAAAATGGCCCAAAAGTAGAAACAGTATGGTTCAATAAGCATTCATAATCCATAGTTCTTTTTTCTGGATGTTGAGAACATTTTCTATCATGAGTTCTTTGAAATTGTTTTGGATCATTTAACTGCTGAGAAGAGCCAAATCTATCACCATTGTTCATCACATAATGTTGCTGTTACTGTGTACAGTGTTCTCCTGGTTCTGCTCCTCTCAGTCAGCATCAGTTCATGTAAGTCCTTCCAGGTTTACTCTGAACTCCTCCTGCTCATCGTTTCTTCTGGCACAATAGTAAAGAATATGTTGTTTTTTTTAAAAAAATACCTAGGTACAATTTTTGGTATCTCTGTAATTAATCCTCAACTGTTATTAATCACTGCTTAATTTAATCCTGGTGCTGCTAGGTGCCACAGTGGATAAAGTATTGGGGAAGATTTGTCTTCCTGAGTTCAAATCTGACCTCAGAAATTTCCTAGCTGTGTATCTCTGGGCAAGTCACTTAGCCCTATTTGCCTCAGTTTCCTCATCTATAAAATTGTCTGGAGAAGGAAATGGCAAACCACTCCAGTATCTTTGCCAAGAAAACCCCAAATATGGTCATGAAGAGTCAGACATTACTGAAACAATTGAACAAACAAAAAAAGTATCTAACCCTGGTTTTATCCTTAAACTTTAGTAGAACCCCTCATTCATCTCATCCTGAATTTCTTTAGGTCAAAATTCTTTCCTGGAGCTTATTCATGATCCTGATACTTCAGAAGCTTTGTCAGGTATCAAAGTCTCTATAGTGTTTTGTCTGCTGTCAACAACTTTATTGCTCTCAGGAAACAATTCCTTAGCTAGCCATAGGCTTTCAGAGTTAGCAGTATTCAGTCTTCTAACTATCTAACAAGTAGCATGAAGAAAAAAACTACTGAAGGTGAGAGAAGAGAAAGAGAAAGACAGCACTTTCTTTCTAGTCCTGTTTTATGCTTATCCATTCATGATAGAAAGGAGTAAGAGAAACAGCACTATAGTCTCTGTGAATTGAGCTGATCTCTGTTTTTCTCCACCACTTTACTGACTCACTCCAAGCAACCAGTTCTTTTTTACCCTATGCTTCTAGCAGAGATCACCTTCTTTCAGAATGGCAATGTCACTTTCCATTTACAAATCAAAGCTAATAGCACAATATGACTAAAAATACATGCACGTTTAAACAGGAGTAAATTCATATTTTAAACAGATGAACAAAGTAGTTTCCTGCTATTCTCTAACTCAGGGCTTCTTAAATTTTTTCCACTCTTGACTTCCTTTCACCTAAGAAGTTTTTTTACATGACCGCAAGTATGTAGCTATATAAAAGAGGTTTACATAACCTTTTCTTGTTGCCAAATTTTTCACAACCTCCACATTCAGTTGCGAGACCCCTTAAAAAGGTTTGCAACCCACAGTTTAAGAAACTTAGTTCTAACCCATTGTGAACTGAAGAACCTCACTACCAGTCCAAATTTTGTCACTAATTCAATGTGTTACACGGAAAAAGTATGAGTAAAGGCATATCTTTGCTCCATGAGAAAGGACGGATATGTCATATTTATTTTATTTTATTTTATTTTATTTTATTTTATTTTATTTTATTTTATTTATTTATTTTGTGGGGCAATGAGGGTTAAGTGACTTGCCCAGGGTCACACAGCTAGTAAATGTCAAGTGTCTGAGTTTGGATTTGAACTCAGGTCCTCCTGAATCCAGGGCCATTGCTTTATCCACTGTGCCACCTAGCTGCCCAGATATATAATATTTAGAGAAATGTGGGAACACTTGTATGAACTAATGAAAAGCATAATGAGGAGAAATTGCAAAACAGTTTAGGCTATGACCAGAGTGAAGATGTGAAAGGGGAGAAAAGCCTGAAAAGCCTCAGTACTCCTAACAAAGCAGTAAATAATCATGGCGTCAAAAGACTGACAATGAAGCAGGCCTCCCCACTCTTGGCAGAGAAGTAATGGACTGGAGGTACTGAAGGGTCTTGTTCACAGACATGGCCAATGTATTGATTTCTTTCATTTGACCATAATTTTTTGTTGTAAGGAAGGGCTTCTACTTGGAAAACAGGAACTTAGTAAATGAGTACTAATAGATGGCACTGTGGCTAGAGTACTAAGCTTGGAATCAGGAAGACTCATCTGCCAGAATTCCAATCTGGCCTAGCTGTGTGACCCTGAGCAAGTCACTTAACCATATATGTCTTAGTTTCCTCATCTGTAAAATGAGTTAGAGAAGGAAATGGCAAACTACTCCAGTATCCTTGCCAAGGAAAACCCAAGTGGGGTCACAAAGAGTAGGATGTGACTGAAACAATTGAACAACTGATAGATGTGAAAAGTGCACTAAAATAATTTTTAAATGCACAGAAGAAAAAAAAATTTAAGTGTGTAAGAGAACACAAATAGAGCGAATTTGTTACTGCCTTGTTAAATTGCATGTTATATATACATGTGTGTTTTATACATATACATACATGTGTAAATGCATATGTGTGCATGTATACATATATACATACTATATGTATATATAAAGTTATCCCTTCCACATAGCGACTTTCTCCATCATGGTTTCAATATGTCACAGGCTGGGCATAAGAAATAAAATGTAAATTTGGGGGAGTTTTGTGGAAGTTGTAGACAACACACAAAGACCAGAAGATGTTACAGAAAAAGTTTAGAAACTCAGAAATGCATAATATATATATAATATTGTATAATATCAAACTATATTATCTTTTAATACCATAGTAATTCAGACTTCTCTGTTACTAAGGGAGAGCCAAAAATTTTATGCAGATTTTCCAGACTATGGAGGTGTTGTGCCCCTAACCCCCGTGATATAGAAGGGATAACTCAATCTTGCACTCACGCTCACACCCCACACACATAATATGTATTATATGTGTGTGTATAAAAGTTCTATTTTTTACATAATCGTGTTCTTTGTATACCAAAATGTCTGTGCCTGTTGTTGATCATCAAGATAATAATATAAAAGAAAATTAAAAAAGAAAATAAGCAGGTTGGACAAGATGATCTCTAAAGCTCCTCTTACTTTAAAGATGATGATTCTACTCTTGCTCCTGAAAAATTACTCTGTAGTTTCCAAGCAGAGACATGTGAAGAATAAATCCCAGTTTTTTCTTCAAATTACTACAAAAATGCTGTAGTACAAAAATACTACAGCAGTTTGCTGAAGAATAAGTTCAAATCAACTTCTTTCATTTTATGTCAAAACAAATTCCTAATGGATAAACAATATAAAAATATGAAATCACCCCATAAAAACAGAGGAGAATAGAATGCCTTATCTTTAACAACTACGGATATTGGAAAAAATTGTAATGAGACAGAGGACAGAAGATATAAAAACAAAATAGATAGCCTCAATTATATAAAATTTAAAATTGTTATACAAATTACATTTTTAAAAGCTAGAATCAGAAGTAAGAATAAAGATTAGAGAAAATCTTTGCATTAAATGTCTCTAAAAGAAGTCTGATTTCAGAATCAATTGAAAATTTAAATAAACACTTAAATTAAGAGCCAATCCCCAATAGATAGGTGATCAAAAGTTAGGAATGGTAGAAAGAACACCAGTTTTGTTTGTTTGTTTGTTTGTTTTTGGCTTTTTTTTTCGGGGCAATGAGGATTAAGTGACTTCCCCAGGGTCACACAGCTAGTAAGTGTCAAGTGTCTGAGGCTGGATTTGAACTCAGGTCCTCCTGAATCCAAGGCCGGTGCTTTATCCACTGTGCCCTCTAGCGCCCCAGAACACCACTTTTAAGTCAGAGGACCTGGGTACAAATCCTGAATCTGATACTACCTGTGTGACTTTGGTCCATCACTTAACCTTATTGGGTCTCAGTTTCCTCATTTGTAGAATAGAGGTTATATACTATATAATCTCCCAGGCTATCCCCATCCATCCTCTATCTACAAATTTATGATCCTACCAGAAACATTTTGCAAAGGAAAAATAAAAAACTATCAATAATCACCTAAAATATTCAAAATCACTAATAATCAGAGGAATGTAAATTAAAATCACCTTGAGTTGTTTCACCTTATCATAAGATGATAAAAGGCAGGAGAATTCACTGATGGACAGTATATGTGAAGATAGGCATGCAAATTCATTTGCTCTAGAAAACAATTGGAAATTATTTGAGAAAAGTTACTAAACTGTTCATACTCTGACTCAGAGACTCCACTGCTGGGACTGTATCCCAATACTGTTACTGAAAAGAAGAAAAGACTTGTGTGTAAAAAAATAGTTATAGCTGTGTTATTTGCAATAACAAAAGGTTAGGGACAAAATATGTACCCAACAATTGGGGAATGGTTGAACAAATTAGCATATGTGGATGTAATGGAATATTACTATGCCCTGAGAATTGTTTCTTATGAAGAATTCATAGAAACATATGACAATTTATATAAAGTGATACAAAATGAAGAAAACAGAGCTAAGAGGAAAAAATGCATAGCTACAATATATGAATAAAACCAACATGGAGAGGAAGCAAAGCTGTCACTAAATATAACCATCAATGGTAGTTCATTATTGTTCAAATTAAGGAACAACTTCCCTCCTTTATTCTAATGACTAATAAACTGTTGTGGGGGTTTTTTTGGGGGGGGGAGGGGTGCAGTCTTATAAAGGTTTTGTTGGGTTTGAGTTTTTTTGCTGGGGAGTTATGGAAGTGACTATTGTATTTAAACAAAAATACACACATACATATAGACGAGGGAGAGGGAGAGAGAGAGAGAGAGAGAGAGAGAGAGAGAGAGAGAGAGAGAGAGAGAGAGGGAGAGGGAGAGGGGGGGGCGGGGAGAGAGGGAGACAGAATGGTGACTTACAGGAGTGTATAAGTACATGGAAGGCACACTGCCTGAGACTAGAATTTCTGAACTTCCATTGTCTTCCTTCTTTCTCTTGCCTTTGGGCACAAGTCAGAGACTACCATTCCTGAGAGTGGATGCTTCTAGCATAAAAGCTAACTATTGGGTATTTCTGAACTCAGGAGTTTCTGAGCTAGAAGGTTGGGCACTGACCTCTCAGCAGAAGATGATTTCCTTAGCAACATGCTTTTGGGAGGTGAAGAGGTCCACCAACAGAGAAATACTGCAGCTGGAGTACTAAAGCCATGTCATGGGGAGCCAGGAGAGCTGGATCTTGCCAACCCTACATGATTTGAGTTGCTCAAATGGAACAAGTCCAAGGTGATTGGGGAATCTTTTCTCAGCAGACCCACAAAGGGTCTTTACTTTCAAAGGTGGATGTCTAATGAGTCTAATAGGCTATTTAAGTGTTTTATGCCTCCTATATTTGTTCAGGAGTACCTATAAGTTCTTGGTGTCTTGTGCATTTTCTGTGGTGGAAGAAATAAAAAGCTGTCTCATATCCAATAAAAAAGTATTGGCAACAAGAAAAACAGCACTATCAACTGATTTCCCAGACCAGCTCTATTCAAGGGTATTTTTTTAAACCAATTAAGGCCCAAACCCCACTACCTCACTGGACAGAGAGAGATACCCATAAAAATGCTGCCAGCAGCCCTGGCTTGCACTCCCAAAATCAGTAGGAATTCTTTCTACCCCTTCTACTGGAATCACTGGTGATGAGTTAAGGTTAAAATAATGTGTTTTCCTAGAAAAGTCAGGATGAGAATAAAACAATATAGACAGAATACAGTTGGAGGGGGGAGAGAGATGAGAGAGAGAGATGAGAGAGATGAAAGAGAGAGATGAGAGAGAGAATTTGGAAGGAAAGGAAAAGGAACGAAATGAATATACATTTATTAAGTGCCTACCATGTGCTATGTTTAGTATTGACTTAGATAATCTCAGAATTGGAAATGTCCTCAAAGGTCATATAGTCCATTCTTATCATTTACCAGATTCAAATGAACACATATATTAAGCATCTATCATATGCAAGACACTATCCTAGGATCTGGGGACACAGACAACAATAGTAGCAGCAACAAAACCAGTCCCTGACTCAAAGATTCTACTGAAGGACAGAGCAGGTATATAATTCAACAACAAGAAGATAATTTGAGTCAAGACAGGGATAGAGAAAGGTAACCTTGGTGAACACCTACAATTCCACAGGGCTTGCCTAGCCCATACCTGAGCACCCACCCCCACCCACCCCCCAAGACATTCTACTTCCACTTTCCAAATACACACAATTGCCTGATGATTTAGGACAACTCTCACCCAAGGACAAACCCTTGTGTAAATAGCTAACCTTCCTGATTTCATTCCTCAGTGATTACCACACTTCCACCCAATACATTCACCCTGTCCCAGTGATTCTGAACCTGTGATTGCCAATGTTTAAACACATTCTCCAACCTCCACAGACCCCTCCCTTATTCAAATCCTTCTCAATTTAACTCAACCCTACCCCAACCCTTTACTCTAAATGTATCTAACCCTTCCATTGTTCTCTTTAGAATTCATGCTCCACAGATAACAAAGTGGATTGAATCTTAAACCTTTTTTCTTGTTCCCTCCATCTTCTTGCACTCACAGAGACTTGGCTCTCTTGTAATGCCATAGCTTTCCTGGCTACCCCTTTTAGCAATGGTTATACTGATTGTAGTGGGACAGTCGGACTATTCTTTGATGTCCATTTTCATTTCCAAACTTTCCTTCCACCACTATTACTAGTATTATCTTCTACATAGAGGTTTATTCAATCCATCTTTATCACCCAATCAAGATTCTGGTAGCTGTTGATTATAGAATTCCTGGACACTCTCCTTCCTTCTTCAATGAGTTCAGTGCCTGACTTACAATCTTTCCTCCCTAACTCTAGCCTTCATTTTAGGGCCTTTAACATTCATACTGCTACTTCTTCAAATACCCTAAGCTCTCATTTTCTCAATTTACTAATTTTCTATAACATACTCTTCCTCCTTACCACAGGTACACATAGAAATGATTGTCAATCATTAAATATTTATTAAGGGTCTTCTACGTGCCAGACACTGTGCTAAGCACTAGGAATACAAAAAGAGGCAAAAGACAGTCCCTGCTCTCAAGGAGCTTACAACGGAATGAGGAAGAAAACAGGCAGGCAAATATAAATAAAGCAAGGTAAATACAGGATAAATAGAAAACAATTAACAGAGGGAAAGCACTGGAAATAAGAGGAATTAGGGAAGGCTTCCAGTAAAAGATAAGATTTTAGCTGGGACTGAAAGGAAGCCTGGGAGATCAATAGGCAGAGCTAAGGAGAGAGAGTGTTTCAGGCTTGGGGGATAGCCAGAGAAAGTGCCCAGAACCAAGAGACAGAATGCTGTGTTTGTAGAACAGCCAGGAGGCCAGTGTCACTAGATCAAAGACTATATATAGGGGAATAATGTGTAAAAAGACTGGAAAGATAGGAGGGCACTCAGTTATGAAGGACTTTGAATGGCAAACAAACATTTTATATTTGATCCTTGGGGCAATAAGGAGCCCAATAGAGTTTATTGAGTGGGGTGCATATGGGTGGGGCCATGACATGATCAGGCCTGCACTTTAGGAAAATCAAATCACTTGATTACTGAATGGAGGATGGATTGGAGAGGGGAGACAAGGCAGGCTGACCCACCAACATACTATTGCAATAATCCAGGCTTGAGGTGATGAGGGCCTGCACTACATAGTATCAGAGGAGAGAAGGGAACCTACTTGAGAGATGCTTCAATGGTGAAATTCACAGGAATTGGCAAAAACTTGGATATGAGGTGTGAGAGATACTGAGGAGTCCAGGATGACTCCTGGGTTGTGAGGCTGAAGGGAGGATGGTGTTACCTTCTATAGTAATAGGTAAATTAAGAGGGAGGGGGAAGGTTTAGGGGGAAAGATAAGGAGTTTTTCTTTGGTCATATTGGGTTTAAAATGCTTAGTGGACATTCAACTCAAGATGTCTGAAAGGCAGTTGGAGATGTGAGATTGGAGCTCAGAAGAGAGGTTGGGGCATGATAGGGAGATTTGAGATGGTAATTAAATCCATGGGAGCTGATGAGATCACCAAGTAAAGTAGTATAGAGGAAGAAGAAAAAAGGGCCCAAGACAGAACCCTGAGAGACACCTATGGCGAGATGGTATGATCTGGATGAAGATCCAGTAAAGGGAGATAGAGAAGAAGTGGTCAGATAGGTAGGAGGAGAGAGTCATCTCCCAAAAACTTAGAGAGAAGACACTATCAAGAAACAGAAAGTGATCCATGGTGTCAGAGGCTATAGAGAGGTCAAAGAAAATGGGGATTGAGAAAAGGCCATTGGATCAAAAGGCCATTCATTATATCTTTGATCTTGCCATCAACCACAAGTGTTTCACATACATATTCATGGATTACAAATTTTCTTTATCTCATCATACTCTTCTATCATTCCATTTCTCCCTGTTACTTCTGAACTCTGTACCTCATACTCCTCATCATTAACTCTTTGAAGTTTAGGTTCTAATCTCATTTATTTGAAACTAATCTCTCCAGAGTCACTAATGATCTCTTAATTGTTAAATCTAATAGTCTTTTGCCAATCCTCATCCTTCTTGATCTCTTCTTCCTGATTATGTCTTCTCTCTAGGTTTTCTTGACACTGCTATCTCTTGTTTCTCCCCCTACCTCTCTGATCAATCCTCTCTCTCCTTTGCTGGATCTTCATCCAGATCATGACTGTCAAAATGGTGGGCCCCAAAGCACTGTCCTAGGCCCTCTCCTTTTCCCTCTATACTATTTAACTTGGTGGTTTCATCAGCTCCCATGTTTTCAAATTATCATCTCTATGCAGATGACTCTCAGCTCTACTTATGCACACCAACCTCCCTCCTGACCTGCAGTTTCATATCTCCAACTGCCTTTCAGACATATCAAACTGAGTTTCCTATACTCAAACTCAACATGTTCAAAATTGAACTCATTATCTTTTTCCTAAAACCCTCTCCTCTTCCTTACTTCCCTCTTCCTGTTGAGGGTGCAACCATCCTCCCAGTCACCCAGGTTTGTAAGCCAGACATCATCCTTAACTCTTCACTTTCTCTCACTGCCCATACATATCTAATCAAGCCTTGTTGCTTCTACTTTCTTTATACCTCTCCTCTATGCCCACTGTCTTTACTCTGACACTGTAATCACTGGCACAGCTTCTCATCACTTCAAACCTAGATTATTTTAATAGATTTCTGGGTGGCCTTCCTGCTTCTAGTCTCTCTCCACTCTTGTTTGTCCTTTATTCTCTAAGTGATATCATGACTTGCACTGAATTGGATTTAAGTGAGGGAAGCCTGTGCAAGGTCACCAACCTCACTCTCTCCTCCAGAGCCATCTGGGTCCAGAGGCAATATATATAAAGTCAGGATGACTGGAGATGGCCCCAGATGTTTTAAGTCAATGGGGGGGGGTAAGCAACTTGCCCAGGTTCATACAGCTAGTAAGTGTCTGAGGTGAGATTTGAAATCAGGTTCTCTGGACTACAGGGCTAGCTCTCCATCTACTGCACTACCTAACTGCCTCTCTCCACTGTAGTCTGTTCCACACCTAAAACACAAGTTTGACCATCTCACCCCTTCCCTCCACATCTCTTCCCCACTCCCTCTCTTCAATAAATTGAATTGACTTCTCATTACCTCCAGGAACAAATATAAAAACTTTTGTTTGGTTTTCAAAGTCCTTTATAACTTTTCCCTCCCCAATCCTTTTAGTCTTCTTACACCTTACTTCCTACCACCCACTTTGTGATCCAGTGACACTGTCCTCCTTGCTGTTCCTCACACACAACACATTCTCTCTCTCTGTCTCTGTCTCTGTCTCTCTCTCTCTGTCTCTCTCTGTCTCTCTCTGTCTCTCTGTCTCTCTGTCTCTCTCTGTCTCTCTCTGTCTCTCTCTCTCTCTCTCTCTCTCTCTGTCTCTCTCTCTCTCTCTCTCTCTGCCACAGGCATTTTTGTTTGTTTGTGGGTTTTGTTTCTGTTTTTTGCCATGCCTAGAGCTCTCTCCTCATGTCTGCCTTTTAGCTTCACTGGCTTCCTCCAAGTCTCAGCTAAAATTCCTTTAGCTGTTTCTGCAAGAAGCCTTTTCCACACCTTAATTCAAGCGGCTTCCCTCTGACGCAATCCTTAATTTATCCTGTATACATTGAGTTTGTACACAGTGTTAGACTGTGAGCTCCTTAAGGGCAGGGACTGTGTTTTTGCCTTTCTTTGTATTCCCAGGACCTAGCATGGTGACTGGCAAATATTAAGCACTTCTTGCCTTACTGATTCTATGCAAAATGGCAACTGAATCAGGCCTTCAAGTAACCTAAGGACTCTAAAGTCTCCACTCAAATTTTAATCCATGAGGATTATCAAATGCTAGAATTAAATGTGCTTGGGACCTAAAAGGTCATCTAATCCAACCATCTCATTTTACAGATGAATAAACAGAAGCTCAAAGGGAATGAGGGATTCGACCAAGGTCACAGAGAATGGGATTTGAACTGAGGCCTTTCTTGACTCCAAGGTCAAGATTTTATCTTGTATACCATAATAAAAATAGCCAGTAGTTTCTGTGGAACTTTAAGGTTGACCTAGAACTATACATATATTACCTCATCTGATCTTCACAATAACTCTGTGAAGTAAGTGTTATTACTATACCCACTTAACAGATGAGAAAACTGACAGTCAGAGAGGTTCAGTAACTTGTCCAGAATCACACAGCTAATCAGTATCTGAGGCAGGATATGAATTGATGTTTTTCTGACTATAGGACCAACCCTCTAGCTTTCTAGGTACCTCCCTGGATGAATATCAAATCTAACACCTTTTCAGAATCCACAGTTTTTGAACATATTTTCTCCAGGGGGTTGTTTCTGTTTCAGTGTCAAAAGCCTTTAATTGGTGCTCACCTTAATGATTCCAGTTAATGAGTCTCTGGCTTGTGGACTTTATCTCTGTTTTTGGATTGCTACTCCCTCAGACCCTAAATCCCAGTTTCTTCCCCACTGGGAAATCTTCCTTCCACCAGGCTTCTTGCTCTTTAGTCCTGTTTCTCATCTGCCTGGAAGGGAGAAATATAAGATTCCCCTGGGCTGGTCTCTTTCCAATCAGCCTTGTCTGGAATCTAGGTGACTGCATCTCTCAAGCCTAACTCTGGAGCTCAGGGCTGTTGTAAAAGTTTCTTTGCAATGCAAGAATTGCTCATTAAACCACCCTAGGCATTGCCAACAGTTTCCAAACTTCATAATGGGGTTTGGCTAGTTTTTTTCCTCCAAAAATTTTAAAATACAACAGGGTACTTAAAAAAAAAACCAACACAGTAGCTTCCTCACAAACAAAACACACATTTGCAAAAGCTTTTGTTTTGTCGCCCCCCCACACACACACACACACCCCTTTTAAAACTCCATTAGAAAGCTCCCCTGTGTTGCAATTTGAAAAGATCACAAAAGGCCAGAATGCATGGGCTCTTTCCAAATCCTGCTGGGGAGTAAGCAGCCACTTGGCAATAAGCTCAGAGGATCACAGCCCTACACCTGGAAGGGACCCCAGAGGCCATCTTCAGCCTCTTTCATTTTTCAGGCAAAGAAACTGAGGCCAAGAGAAGTTACACTATTTGCCTAGCATCATAAGGCAGTTAGTGTAAGCAATAGGATTTAAACCCAAGTCCTCCAACTCCAAAGGCTTTGCATTTCCCACTTAGAGTAAGATTGCCAATTGTTGGGGAATGACCTTGTTATTGGATTTTTTAAAACAAGTCTGCACTCCCAAAGTGCCACATAATGCATACAGATTCAGAGTTATAGACATAGGATTATGGATTCAAAGAACCTAAGTTTTATTTTATGGATATATTGTTTAGAGATTTTTGTCGCTGTTGTAGACTTAGAATGTTTTTTGAGATACCTAGAGGTAGTTGAGGCATTTTTTGTACTCTGGGGGATCCATCATTTAATATGCTTCATTCCTTCCAATCCCAATAGTCTAAAAGATTTAATGGGACCTCCTAACAGTCATGGCCTTCAAAGATCTAGTCCTGATTTTTAAAAAAATCTGGTCCTATAATATTGTTCTCCATCAACATTATCATAGGTATAGTATGGTATAGTAGCAGACTTTGTGATAGAAGATTTTGGTTCAAATCCAAGCTCTGTCCTTTATCAAGTATAGTTCACATGCTGTAGAACAAAGATGGAGAAAATCATGAAAAATTGCCCACTGGGTCCATTATAAGTTTAAATTTATATTACTTAATCTCAACTGGACACTCACTTTAGTAAGGCGATTCTTTTACAATTGTGGGACCACTAGCAAGACTTGTACGTAACCTCTCTGCCTCTCATTTTACTTATATCTAAAGGGTGATGCTTGTACTAGCTACCTTGTAGGGTTGTTGTGAAGCAATCATTTTGTAAACTTAAAATTACTTTCTTTTGAAGAAGTCATAAGATAGGAAAAGTCTAAATCCTGCTGTCTTCATGAGCCACTTAGCAGACTCTCTGAAGAAATATACCCACCTAGACCCCCAAAGAGATGTAGGAATAATTGTCCTCAATATTCATTTTATCAGCCAGTCTGCTCCTGACATTAGGAGAGAACTCCAGAAGTTAGACTGGGGTCCCCAGATCCCATCCTCACAACTCCTTGATATTGCTTTTAAGATTTTTAATAACAGGGACCTTGCAGTAGCCAAAGAGAGAGAAAAGATGGCTCATGCCCGCTCCATAGACCAAGTTTCTATAATAGCAGCAGCCATCACCACATCTCCTAAAAGAGGAGAAAGGAGGAATGAAGAGGTAAGGAGTGACTAGTAATTAGGTTCTTCAGATCCTTCCACATAGACTGCAGCTCTAGGCAGGCACTGTTTGCTTTGGGGCTTTTACAGGAATAAGCTTATTAAAATCAATTCAACAAGCATTTATCAAGCCTTTTCTGTATTGTATAAGATGTTGTGCTAAGGACAAAAAGTAAAAAAAAAAATATTAAACAATCTTTGCCCCTAAGAAGCTTACATTCTCTAAGAGTGAGCAAGGAGACTGCTGTAGACACAAGTGAGTAAATACAGAGTGTATACAAAACAAATACATCATAATTTCACTCCCAAGAATTTGGGGAACTTATTCAAGTTCTCAAATAGGAGGTGAACCTTAAAGGAATCAGAGACTCTAAGACGCAAAAATTGAGAAAGAATAATTTCTAGGAATGAAAGTACTTTATAGAAAGGTGTAGATGCAATGAATACAATATGAAGTTCAGGATATAGCAAGTAGTCCAGCTTAGCTAAACTATAGAATGCTTAAGGATGGAGGGGGTGATATGAAATGAATGTAGGAAAATAGGCTAGAGCCAAACTGTGAAAGACTTTAAGTACGAAGCTGAAAATTTTGTGTTTTATCCAAGAGGCAATAGGGATCTACTGAAGTTCCTTGAGTAAGAGAGTGACATGGTCAAAAATGGGTTCTGGGAAGTTTATTTTTTCAGTTGTATGGAGGATGGATTAGATAGGGGAAAGACTGAAAACAGAGAAGCCCAAGTCACCTAACCCCTCAATTTCCCAGGAAATGCTCTAAGTTACAGAGCAGGTGCTTAAACTGCATTGATAAAGGGAGTTTTCCCACTGGGAGTTATCTGCACCAATGAAATAGTTTGTTGTTGTTGTTGGGTCCTTTTTCAGTCATGTCTGACTTTGTGAGCCCATTTGGGGTTTTCTTGGCAAAAATACTAGAGTAGTTTGCCATTTCCTTCTACAAATGAAATCATAGGTCCAATTTTTTAAAAAAATATGTAAGGGGTAGATAATGAGTTTTGTTTTAGACATCTTGAGTTTGAAATACCTTCGAGACAGCCAGATGCAGATGGGCAGCATGAAATTACTGATGCAGATTTGGAACTCAGAAGAGAAATATGGACTGGATATATCCATTTGGAAGTCATCTGCACCTAGGGGATAGTCAATGACCTATGGAAGCTGACAAGATTATAAAGAGAAAAGAGAAGGCAGAGTCCATGGGATAACCCCATGTGTAGGAGATGGGGACAAATATGATGATCTAGCAAAGGAAACTGAAGAATGGTGACACAGGGGAACAGGGGAAAGAATAGCATGAAATATGAAAGAGAGTGTATAGAGCACTGGCCCTGGAGTCAGGAGGGCCCATGGTCAAATGGGGCCTCAGACACTGACAATTCTGTGGACCTGGGAGAGTCACTTAACCCAATTACCTCAACAACAACAAAAAATCTGAAGGAAGTCAAGAAGGATGAAGCCTGAGGAAAGGCGATGGAATTCCACAATGAAAGTCCTTGGAGAGAAAAGCTTGAGGTAAGAAACCAGAACATAGAACAGCTGAGACATTAGGAGAAGGGCTTCACTTTGGAAGCAATGGATACAGACTGCTTTTTTTTCTAGGAGTCTGGATATGAAAAGGAGGAGGGTGTCTGAGAAGTCTTAGTCTAGTTTTAAAGCTATTAAAACTTATATTTTTTGAGGGGGGCTTAGAGTGTTGAAAGGCCACAAAGAAAGAGCCAAATGAACCGGAAGAGTTTGAAGATGTTGGGGAGAGGGCAGGAGAATCAGGCGGGTGGGGGTGGGGTGACTGATGGGGCAAACTCCCAAAAGAAATAAGAAGAGAAATTATTAAGGTACAAATAGTTTTATGACACGATGCAATTATGCTAACAATAGGACAAAGGGGCTTCCCCAGCACAGAAAATGGGCATTATTAGCAGGTAGTATGAGAGGATCAGCCCCTATCCTGTTACAGCACTTGCTAGAGCAACCTTCTAATGAGGCCTCAGGTACCTGTTGTTTTTCCATCAGGCAACAAAGAAAGATAGGAGAGATACAGGGTGACCAGAAAGGACTTTTTTAAAAAGGGGCAGCATTGAAACAATGGGTAGAAATTGTGCAGAGGTGGATATCAGTTTTATGTAAGGGGAAAAAAAAACATTACTAACACTTACAGTTGTCTAAGCTGGACAAGGCTGCCTTGGAAGGGGCTGGGTTCCCACTTATAAGGGGGTCATCAGGCTAACGCTAGATGATTAATCTTCAAAGTTAGACTCAGGTTGCACTAGCTGACTTTTTAAGCCCCTTCCAACTTGGACATTCTGAGGATGTGACATGTCAAACTCTTATTATTATAAGGCAGCTAGGTAGCTCAATGGATGGACTTGGAGTCTAGAAGAATTGTGTTCAAATGTTACTTCAGACGCTTAATAGCTATAAGACCCTGGATAAGTCACTTAACCTCTCTCAGCCTCAGTTTTCTTATTTGTAGAATAGGGATAATAAGAGCATCTATCTCCCAGGGTTATGGTCAAATGAGGATCAAATGAGATAATATATGTAAAGCACTTTTCAAACCATAAAACACTATATTACATGCAAATTATTTTTACTTATTATTATCATCATCATCATCACAGTGTACTGAAGAGAGAGCTGGATCAAAACAAGGTTCAAGTCTCTGCTTGTGTAACCCCTGGACAAGTCACTGGAACCCTCATTGCTTTGGGTATTAACCACAGGTCCATGAGACATTGTGTCGCAACTAGATTTATTATAGGAGAAATGAACCTGCAAGTGGAACCCCAAGTGGAACCCTAAGCCAGCACCAAGAGTTCACAATCCAAACAGAAGCTTGCAAATTTATGAAATTGCAACAAAGCTAGGAGGAGAAGCAGAAATCTCTACCTAAATGGGCATGGCAGAGGAGGAGAAATCATGAACTAGAAAGATGGCAAAAGCAGCATTCTTTCCCTTGGGAACTGCTAGAGTGTGACGAAAGGATGGTTTGCTTATCTACACGGGTCTCAGCCTGGTACAGATTGACTGGAGCCTGTCTTGACTCCCAAGGACACACAGGGAGTCCAGCTTGGGGTGCAAAGAACCTGAGACTGAGCATCCTTTTTACAACATCAGGTAGGGTAGAAGAGCCTAGCTTTCCTAAAGCTTTCTGCAAGACTGAGTCACTGATTCCATGATACCTGGCTGCCCACATATGGGGAAGGGGAAGAAGGAGGCATTGTCTTTTTCCAATATTAATTGAAAAGACAATGTGGATTGGCTTGGAATGCGGAAATGGTAGCAGGAGGCAGGAGAAAGAAGGGGAACTCGAGTCTTAGTTTTAGCAGAACCTTGTCTGGAGCATGGTAGCAACTAAATAAATTCTTATAGAATGAATGAATGACTATTCCTACTCACTGCCAGCCATTAAGGCTTCCAGAATCTTTATCTCTAAAGGACTTTGTTGAACAGTTCCTGTTACATGGGGACAACACACATGAATGGGGCAATAGGTGGGAAATAAAGGATACCAGCCCTCCTCAACTTTAAAAGAGGTTAGATTATCCAATCAACATTGGGAAGATGAAATTTGTCTGAGTGGGCACCTCCCCTTCATATCCCAGAGTCTGTCAGACATCTCACTCTGGCTGTTGGCTATTGAAGGTACCTCACTAATTTATATATGCCTACCTTTCAAACCAGCTAGATGGCACAATGGATAGAATGCTGGACCTGGAATCAGGAGAACCTGAATTCAAATCTGGCCTCAGACGCTTGCTAGCTATGTGACCCTGGGTAAGTCACTTAATCCTGTTTGCCTCAGTTTCCTCATCTGCAAAATGAGCTGGAGAAGGAAATGGTAAACCACTCCAGTATCTTTGCCAAGAAAACCCCAAATGGGATCACAAATGACTGAACAACAACAACCTTTCCACAACCTTTCTTGCTCCATCAAAATATATCTACCAATTGTTCCTTCTTTTGGGATCTACTACTGTCTACTGCAAAAGGAGATGTGTGTGGAGGAGGCAGCTCTCCAAAGCCCCCAACCAGGTGGTGGAGAGGGGCCGGAATTTCAGCAACAAAAAGCCCTGAGACTTTAGTGCCACAGCAGCAGCTGCAAACACCCCCCCTCCCCCAACCTCACTCCATGGACTAAGGACAAGGGAAAATGGAAAACTAAAAAAAAGCACCAACTCCCCAGCCTGGCCTCATTCTCCAGCAGGGATGCTGTGAAGGCAAGGAGAAGGTGTGATTCTCCTGGGGCCAAGAAAGCTGTCTGCCATCCCCTGGCCTTCCCAGGAACAGCTTGCTACTAAATAATCCAATAACATTAACCTCCCTGGGAGGCCCTGGCAAACTTTAGAGCTGTTGGGCCCACGACCAAAGTCCCTCTCAGTCCCCACTTGTCACTTGAATGTGCATGCTTGTGGCTATCACCCCTCTACAATTATATCCACAAAGGCTGGGGTAGATATATTCCCAACCAATCCCTGTAGTACTTGAAAAGGACATTCTAAGGTAATACCAAGAAACCCCATCAGGCAAATCCAGGACAAAGGAGATAAGCATAATAAACTCAAAAGCTTCCAGTGGTTCACTAAAGCCTACAGGGCAAAGGCTGAATGACTCAGTTGGACTCCATCTGTAAAGTGGGCATAATCATAGAGTATAGTACTTTCTAAAGTATAAACCACGATAGAAATGCAAGTTGTTAATAAGTTCATTGAGGGCAGGGACTTGGATATAGTGGCTAAAGTGCTGTACTTGGAGTCAGGAACATCCGGATTCAAATGCTGACATTTTCTCACTTCATAACCACAGGCTAGTTATTTAGTAGAAGTTCAACAGAAATCAGAGGCAAAGACTGAAGAGGAATAGCAGGAGGAGGGATAGCCAGGATGGCTCAGGTTTCCTTACATATCTGCATACTCCATGCTTGATGATTCTACATCCTGCTTCATTAGGGATTTATAGAAGCTGCTAGGAAGGTTTATAGGAACCTGGAAGCCCAGGGCTCCTGGGAAAGGTGCAAGGATTGGAGAATATCAGCATGTCTAATTTGATAACTCTGGGCCTGGAGTCAGGAGAAAGCTGGGTTCAAATCTAGTCTCTGATACTTTTCGTAACTGGATGACCTTGGGTGAGTCATTTAACTTCTCCAAGTCTCGGTTTCCTCATCTGTAAAATGATGGAGTTGAACTAGTTCCATTGTACCTATTCCTATGATTCCATTACTAGACGGTCTAGATCAACTCCCTTTGAAATAGAAAAATGACTTGTAAAAAGCAATTACTTTAAGGATTTAGAAACTATGTCATTGGAAACATTTAAGTCAAATGTTGAAGTCAGGTCTTATGTATTAAAAGGAGAAATAGACAACAAAACTCTAAGATTGGGGATCCAATTTTCTCCTATCAACCCTAGATAACTCTTAACCAAGAAATAAAATAAGAACTTGAATAGAATTTTAGAAAAATTAGATATGATAGACCCCTGGCTATTATTGAATGGAAATTGAAAGATATATACAGTTCATGTTTCTCATCTGTACCTGGCATTTGTGACATATGAAAAGTCTAAGAGACATAATTTCTATGTAATTAATGATCATTTTATTAATTATGGCTAGTGAATAATTAATAAAAGGATGGTCATTTGGCTTTCTCTCCTAAACCAAAGACCCTTCCTGGAGAATATAGAATGTTTAAAAAGCCTTTGAAAAAGTGTCCCTGAGGATGGAAATCAACTCTGATTGGTTAACAATCAATGAGAGGTTCTACATATTAATGAGACCCATAGAGAGCAGTACCTAATCATGAAACTCACCCTCCTCCAGCAATATGGACAAAGGAATCAATTTCTACCCAGACCTCATTGGGTGGTTTTCCCCTTCATAAGCTGGGTTGCCCCAAATTCTAATGGAAGGTTCCAAGGACAAACAAGGACTTATTTATTAATGGCTAGATCTCTCTTAGACTGGATTCTATGGGTCTCCTAGTTGGGTGGAGTCCCACCACAGATTGAAAAGCTTGTACCCCAAGGATTTAGGCAATCTCATCTTATCAGCAATGTCCTTGAGACTGGTTGAATTACCTACTGGGGTTTACTTCTGAATGAGGAAGTAGAGAAGGGAAACCTTAATCTCAATTAATAATTGGTTATTAATATGAGAGAAATAATCTTTTCTCTCAACCTTTATACAATGACAACACTAAAAACAAATAACTTTTGAAACTCTTAGAATTATAATCAATACAATGACCATTCATGAGTTTAGAGGACCAATGCTAAAAATGTTATCCATTATGAAGAGGCCATAGGTTTGGGGTATAGATATAGATGTAGATACAGATGTGGATGTGGATATAGATACAGATATAGAACATAGTATTAATATTATATATAATATCTACAGAAGTATATATAATTATTATATAACATATGTGTATATGTACATACTCACATGTATGTATATGTGTGTGTGTATACAGAGAGAGAGCGTATAGTCAGTGTGGAATTTGTTTTGTATGATTGCATATCTGTTACAAGAAATGTGTGGCTTTCTCCCCCATATTTTTCAATAGGTTGGTGGTAGGAGGGAAAGAAAATAGATTTCTGTTTGTTTTTTTTAAAGAGAGTTGGAACACAAAGCTTTAAAAAATTAATGTTAAAATTTGTTTTTACATATATTTTGGAAAATAAAATTCTATTCAAACAAAATAAATAAATAAATAAATAAAAGAGAGGTGGGAAATACTAGATATGAAATGTTTCTTGCACTTTGAGATGAAGTCACTTTATTATTAGTTTTGCCTGTTATACTTTGTTATAAGAAACCTCTAAAGAAGTGGAAATAACCTGTAAATGCATGTAACGTAAAAACAAAACATATCAATATAACTGAAAGTGACAAAAGCAATAAAAACATAGGGAGAAATTAATTTCAGCTGGGTATTATCAGGGACATCTTCATAGAGGAAGTGGCATATGAGCCAATTTAAAATGATGGAAAAGTGGATGGAGACCCTTCCAGGCATAAGGGACAACTTGCATGAAATACAAAAATGCAGGGGAGTACAAGAAGAAATTAAGGAATACCTAGTAGGCCAGTTTTGTTGTAATACAGATTACATGATGGAGAATGACATGAAATAAAGTTTAAAGGGAGATATGAATCTGATAGCCTGGATACCAGGCTAATGAGTTGCTTTAAAAAAAATTAGCCTATAATCAATAGGGAACCATGTAGGGATTTTGAACAGGGCTGTTATATGGTCAGATCTATGCCTTAAGATCTTGGCAGTGGTATAAAGAATACATCACACAAGAGGACTTACACTATAAGGAGGGAAACAAGTTAGGCAGCTAAAATAGTGATCCAGGCCAGAAGCAATGAGGAACTCATTTATAGCTTATAGAGTAGTGAGTGAGAGTATGAGTAGAGAGGAAAGACTTAGATACAGGTGATATTAAAGCAGTAGAAACAATGTGACTTGGCACCTTATTAGGAGATAAGGGAAAATAAAGAATCAGAGATTACTTTGAGGTTTCCAATCTGGTTGATTGAGAAAATGGTGGTATTATTTATCACAAAATGCGGAATCTAGGAGGAAAAGCAGATTTGAGGAAGATGAGCTCAGTTTTCGACATGCTGAGTTTGAAATACCTGATTCAGAACCATAACTAAGGGCAAGAAAGGCTTTGTCCCAGGGAACCATCTTCCTGAAAAGGGCATACTTTCTTCCTACACACAATACCTGGCACATAGTAGGCACTTAATAAACATTTAATGATTGAACACTGTCACCTCCTCCAGGGAGTTGGAATGGGCTAAACTGCATACTATTGGAACAAATTGTCTTTGCTTCCACCTTCCCCAACCTACTCTTTAAGAGTGCCTATAAGATCTAAAAAGACTTTCCTCTGTACTTTCATATCTTATTCTCTCAATTCTGTATCCAGGCACCAGAATTCATTAAGATTCTGGCCAGCTAGACATCCAAGCCTGTATATGTATATTTGTATGTCTATATACAATCATGTGTGTATGTATATACATGTGTGCACATGTGTAGGTATATATGTGTGCATGTGTACATGTATCAGCGTATCTTATATATATACATGGGTATCTAGCTAATACAATGAATAGAGTGCTGGGACTAGAGTCAGGAAGACCCAGACACTAGCTGTGTGACCCTTTACAAGTCACTTAATCCTGATTGACTTAGTTCCTCATCTGTAAAACAAGCTGAAGAAGGAAATGGCAAACCACTTCAGTATCTTTGCCAAGCAAACCCCAAACTGGATCACAGAGAGTCAGACACAACTGGAACAACTGAACAACAACAATATATACATTATATGTATATATGTGTATGTTTGTATATATACATATATGTGTACACACACATAATAGACAATAGAAAACTGAAAATGTCAAGGATGGAGTTTGGGGAGAGACAAAGTGGATGATGATATCAACATGGAGAAAAGTATAGCCATGGGAAGGAAGAGTGCTGTAGACAGAGTCTTGTGGGCATGTTGAGACTAAGAGGACTGAAAGAATAATCAGTGCAGAAAACCAAAACAAGTAATCATGAAGTAATGCAATGATTTTCACATCCTGGGCAGTCTATGACTGAATTCAGAGGCTTGACAATCCAGACCAAAGTCAGTTCAACTAAAGGGTAAGGTAGGACAGCAACATTGTATAGAACTGGAGCATGAGTCAAGAGATCTAGGTTGTAGTCTGAGCTCTGCTACTAGTGAGCTAGTGTATACTAGTTTATACTAATTTAACTAGTTTATACTATCATACACTAGTTAACTAACTTTCTATTGTAAACTGGATGGAAAAAATAAATAGATTAGTAGTGAATAAAGCAGATTATAAGGGTGGCACAGAGGCATGATATAGTAGTGATGGGGGGCATCCATTATCCCAGCCTCTCTTGGAATTCCCTAAAAAATAAAAACAAAGCAGATGATAACTTAGTAGCTTGTTGCAATGATAGTTCTATCCTTCATAAAGGCAGAAGAACTACTGAGGGGAAATTTTATTTTAGATCTGATTTTCACTAACAGGGAAGGAGCCAGTTTTTAGGATAGAAATCATGGGAATATTGGTGGAGGAAGGACGAGGAAGAGACATCACTCATTCCTAAAAGTCATGATACAGAAGGAAAGGAAAGCCAGGTATACTTTAACATACACCTAAGATTTGGGGCAAGTAAATTTCAAAGGGCTCATGAAAAGGAATAGGAGGCATCCCATGGATTAAAAGTCTACAGGAAAGTCAACCCACGAATGATGTGAAACTCTAAAGAATGAAGACAGAGGGAAACCACTCTAATGAGAAGAAAAATGAGAATTCTCTGAATGTGGGTATACTCACACATGTGGAGAACTCACCAACCAACTTAGGTTTTAAAAAAGGTATTTAGAGGAGATAAAAGCAAGGGCATATAACAGAGAATGAATACAAGAGTGTGGTACTACCCTTTAAAAATAGTATCAGGAGTGCTAAAACTCAGAATGAACTGAGACTCATGAGGAAACAAAAACGATTTGGGCTGTTTTGAGGGGTTTTGAGGGGGTAGTGAGCTATATTGGGGAAAAGAGGAGGATCAAAGAAGGGATGGGACATTTGCTTTGGTAGATGCTATTAACCTTACCTTATGGTAAGGTTATTCCAATGCATAGGTCATCCCCCTTGGCAGAAAAAAGAAAACCAAAATAAAAATTGTGCAGCTGACTTCTCTGGCGGAACCTATCCATGACTAAGCCATGTTAATTCTTTGTAATTACCCCTTTTCTAGAAATTCATGAGAGATTTCTTTGATGATCTCCATGGTCTTTCAAACATCATTTATAGTGACTCAGTTGATATTCAATGTGAGTGAGGAGATAGAGAACTTCCCTTGATGAATTTGTCACCTGGCTCAGATGAACTGCATCCTCAGGTACTCAAATAACCATTGACCATTAATACTGAGGCACAATTAATCATGTTTGAAAGACGATGGAGAATGGGAGTGGGACTATGAGACTGGAGAAAAACATATGTTCCATTTCTCTAAAGAAGGAATTAAATAGTAAACACTATAGGCCAGAGAGCTAAACTTAGATTCCAAGAGAAATTCTAGAATGGATCATCAAAGAAATTCATCATGAACATCTAGAAAAAAAAGAGATAATTACAAAGAAGTAACTTGGCTTAGCCATGGATAAATCCTGCCAGATTTAACAGGATATACCTTTATTAAATACCTATTATGCATCAAGAACTGTGCTAAGCACTAAGTATACAAAGAAGGGGGGAAAACAATTCCTGCCCTTCAGGAACTTACAGTCTAATGGAGGAAAAACCACACAGAAGTGGAAGTTGGAAAGGGGATTGGGATGCCAGAGGGCATCTTGTTCTGTGTAATTGAGACTGCACAGAGCTTCACATGCAAAGTACAATAAGCAGCAAAACCCTGGTTCTGCCCTTTTAAAAGGAAGGCTTTGGGTGGAGTTTAATGCCCCATCCTCCAATCGGAGAGGAAAGGAGAAGAGGAAGGTTGAGTTAAACAGCATGATGAAGACATTTCTGTTGATCAGACTGTCCTCAGAGGGGCATCATGTTCCATGGAGTTGAGCCCAAGCTGGACCTGCAGATGCAAAATGGAATGACCTTATTTCCTTATTTCACAGAGTTACTAAACTGGCATATCAAGGGAATGCTATAGATAAAGTTTACTGAGATTTTAGCCGAGCATTTTATAATGTCATGCTATTCATGGAGAAAAGAGGGAAAGATGTGAACTAGAGAATAATACAATTAAATAGATTTGGAGCTGGTTGAATGGCCAGATTCAAAGAGCAGGCATTAATAGTTTAATGTCAGCTTGGCAGGAGAGCTCCAGTGGTGGGCCCCATGGAACTGTACTTGGCCCTGTACTGTTGAACATTTTTCCATGACTTGGATAAAAGCATATATGGTCTGCTCATCAAGTTTTCAGATGACACAGACCTGAGACAGAGAGCTGGCACACTGTAATTCCCTTATCCCAAAATCTCTAGTGGCTCTCCATTGCCTCTGATCAAATAGAAAGCACTTCAGTTTTTAAAACCCTGCATAACTTGAACCCTTCCTAACCTTTTTCAGTCTTCTTATACCTTACACATTCTCTAAGATCCAGTGACACTCCCCTTCTTGCTATTCCTTGGACACAGACACTCCATTTTTTAACCCTCTGCATTTTCATTGGCCTTCTCCTATGCCTAGAATTCTCTCCCTCCTCATTTGTGTCCTAGAAGCCCACATTCCTTCAAACTTCAGCTAAAATCTCATTATCTGCAAGAAGCCTTTCCCACTCCCTCTGTATTCCCTCCTTATCAGACTACATCTAGAGCATGACATTTCCTTCTGGGTGCCATGTTTAAGAAGTATATTGAAAAACTGGAGAATGTCCAGAGCAGGGCAACTGGGAAGGTGAAGAGCCTTGAGTTTATGTCATATGTAGATAATATGAAGGGGGGAAAAAAGGCTTTTTCAGTCAGAAAAAGATCAAAGGGACACACAACAGCTATCCTCAAGTACTTGAAGAGGCATCACATAGAAGTACTGGATTTATTATGCTGACCCCAGAGGACAGAACCAGGAACAATGGGTGGAAGCTGGGTTTGATGTTAGGAAAATAGCAATGACCAAAAAGACCCTCCAAAGAACCAAAACCCTTCTTAACAATTAGAGCAGTATAAGAATGGCAAGGGCTACATTGAGAAGTGAGTTCTTATCCCTTGGAGGTCTTTTTTTTTTTTTTGGCAGGGCAATGAGAGTTAAGTGACTTGCCCAGGGTCACACAGCTAGTAAGTGTCAAGTGTCTGAGGTCAAATTTGAACTCAGGTCCTCCTGAATCCAGGGCCAGTGCTTTATCCACTGTGTCACCTAGCTGCCCCCTTTGAGGTCTTAAAGAAGAAGCTGGATGACTAATTGTTAGGATGTTAGAGAGGGGAATTCTTTCTGTTATGAGTTGTACTAGAATGTATCTGAAGGTTCTTTCTAAAATCCAAACTTCTGACTTTGGAATCTTGAATCAATGCCTTTAGTCCTTATTTTCTTTATAGGCAAAATGCAGGGGTGGTGCTAAGCTCTAAGCTCTCCTTCCCTTAAAAGATTATAGTGTTTGGGGGCAGCTAGGTGGCACAGTGGATTAAGCATCAGCCCTGGATTCAGGAGGACCTGAGTTCAAATTTAACCTCAGACACTTGACACTAACTGTGTGACCCTGTGCAAGTCACTTAACCCTCATTGCCCTGCAAAAAAAAAAAAAAAAAAAGATTATAGTGTTGAATGAGAAGTGGTCCTCACTTACCTTCCTATCAGGAAGTATTGAGAATCATTGACATCATCATATCAGCACTTCTCAGAAATAGGAAATTGCCCAGGAAATGCCACTTAGACACCACTGGGCTGAGAGAATGTAGCAAAATGTGGGGCTAATCCCCCTCCATCCATGACTACCTCCCTCTTCCTGACTTCAATCCTAACATTATAAGGGGATGCCACTATTCATAAAGATTATTAAACTGGGAAGTCAACAAGCCAGTCATTTTAACAAATATTCCTACTGCAGATAAGACCCCCTTCTTCTGGGACTGGCAGAAGAGTGGTGGTCCCTTAGGGTTCCATATTTCCCCTCCCTCACTCCTCTTGCCACCTTCTTCTCATCCAGCTAAAGGACTCCCTTCCTTGCACCTCAATGCCGAAATCAAAGGCACCTGCTGGAAGCCAAAAAAAAAAAAAAAAGAAAAAAGAAAAAAGCTCACTCAAAGCTTCAGCTAAGTGAGAGAGATGTTAACAGTGCGGTCAAGAAGGTCAGGTAAGCAGAGAAGGCCGAGCGTTGCCATGGAGTTTGTTGAATTACACAGAACAAGGAGATGCTGGTAAGATGAGGTGACCCTGGTTGCCCACATTACATGCTCTCCCTACCAAAAGGGTGCAGAGAAAACCATCCCCATGTGCCAACTGGATTACAGTCTCCATCTTTTAGACTTGTATTTTCTCATTCACCCTTAAGTAGTGTCTTCATGATCATCACCCCTGAAATATTGACTGTAAAGCCCTTCATTTACAGGCTCACATTTTCTCAGGTAGCACAGTTCCCCTCCTTTCTCTCCTCTCCTTGCGGAGTTCTCATGTTGTGAATGTACTAAGTGCCCACAGATGATGCTCACTCTTTAGAGCTACTTGGTAACTCTGGCCATTGTTTACTGTAAATGCACCCTGAAGAAGGAACAGACATTTCTCCACACGGTGCTGCTGAGCACTTTGGCACATTCTGTAAAGAGACAATTCCCTGCCTGTGTATCCCCCGTTCAAGGTTTTACAAAGGGTTTAATGCCTGGTTTTGATACCCAAACTAACACTGAGGTTTGAGCGATGAGAATGTTCCCCTGGAGAAGGCTATGTTGGTTTTCTAGGATCAGTAAAGTTATAATAGCTACTTTATGTAGAGCTTATCACACTCTTTGTTATTCCTGATACAAAAGTACACTAAGCTATGTGCTAGTTGGCTTCTACATTGGCTCTGTTTGTGATATTTCCTCCTACCCACAGAAAAGAGTAAGAAACACTTAACTCTAACAGGTTTATCTTGGGACAAAAATGAAGAGCCATGGCTTTTATTCTCATAGAAGTCAAAGCATTCCACAGACAGTGACCACAAGCACATCTATTACCTCAACTGAGCTCATGTAGAAATTAAAGGGGCCCTCAGACAGTTAGACAGTTTTGCCCCAACTGCAGGTGGTGTACCTGAGTTTGAATTGTTTCCCATACTAGCCCTGTGACTCTGGGCAAGTCACTTAATCACTCCATGCCTCAGTTTCCTCCTCTGTGAAACGAGAGGGTTGCACTCAATGGACCCCCAGCTATTTCCCAGTTCTAAATCTATGGTCCTATGATTACAGGAACCATTGTTAAACATTAGTCAACTCCCATCCCTGAGACCTGGGAAGTAGGGATGGGGGTTAGGATTTCTAGAATTATCTTAGGGTAGAGGTAAGGAATGAGGAAGAGGAAGAGCCATATTCTGATCTATAATTACTTGAAAGGCTCTCTTCAGACCTGGAGGGCAAGGGAGATGCCAAGGTAGGGTCTGGGCTCTAGGCACACACATAACTTGGATGACACCCTCAGAATTTTAACCAGGGTGCTAAAATAAAGGGCAGGTAAGTGGCACAGTGCATAACCTGAAGTCAGGAAGACCCCGCTTCCTGAATTCAAATCTGGCCTCAGACACTTACTGGCTCTGTAACCCTGGGAGAGTCACTTCATCCTGTTTGCCTCAGTTTCCTTATCTATAAAATGAGCTGGAGAAGGAAATGGCAAACCACTCCAGTATCTTTGCCAAGAAAACCCCAAATGGGGTCACAAAGAGTCAGACACAACTGAAAATTACTGAACAACAACAGCAACAAATATTGAGGGTATTAACAATGCTTTAACTCCTTTATAAGCATAGAAATAGCTCTGCTTAGCATCCAGTGAAAAATGATCTATGAAAAATGATTAACTTAAATAGGAAGCTACCACATTTCTTTTTTCTAGATTGCCACAACTTAACTAAACATCCCTTCCCCAGCAGAGTGAATGCTATATAACCCAGAACTTCCAACCTTGGGGGCCAATATGCTAGCATCTCTGTTTCCTTGCCCCTCAAACTAAATTTGTCTTTGAAAATTGGCTGTAGGATCCAGCTCATGCTGTATCTTTGTGAAGTTTACCCTAGGCACAAAAAATGCTAATTACATTTCTACTTCCAGGTCCCATAGGAGTCTTCAATTTACCCTGGGGGTGAGAGGAAAAGACTTCTGGAAGATCCAAAAATAAATTAGATACTATAGGATTTTAGCTCAATGAACCAATCTATAACCAAAGAGCATACCGGTAGGAAAAGCTATGGGTTCTCCTCTCTGTAATATTCCATAACATCCCTGGGTTGTTCCAGGGGATCAAGTATTTTTTTTTTTTATCAGAGAGGGAGTAACAAGAGAATAAAAATTCAACTTCAAGGACCATGGAGTAGGGATCCAATTGGCACCACTGTCAAAATGTCAGGGCTATCAAACAAAAACTAATCTGCTCTGGGTCATTTAGTAGTGCTGCTACTAAGTGAACTGTTATGCTCCAGCATCAA
The DNA here is from genome assembly GCF_019393635.1 of Dromiciops gliroides. Taxonomy (NCBI): domain Eukaryota; kingdom Metazoa; phylum Chordata; class Mammalia; order Microbiotheria; family Microbiotheriidae; genus Dromiciops; species Dromiciops gliroides. The sequence goes on from NC_057863.1 coordinate 538,195,962, forward strand.
TCTCCATTCTCAAATGAGATAAACCATATAACATAGTGTCTGGCCCATAGTAGGTGCTTACTGAACACCTGTTCATTTCTCTTCCTCCCCACCAGAACCTTCTTGACTTTAGCTGAGAGCCTGTAAGTCCTAGTGAGAGGTCCATTGGACTTGAGGCAGAAGAAATCCACCATCTGGTCACATAATAGTGAAACTTTTGTTGGTCAGTGGTTTTCAGTCCTGTCTGACTTTTTGCGACCCCATTTTGGGTTTTCTTGGCAAAGATACTGGAGTCCTTTGCCATTTCCTTCTCCAGCTCCAGATGAGGAGCTGAGGCAAACAGGGTTAAGTGACTTGTTCAGGGTCACACAGCTAGTAAGTGTGTCTGAGGCTGGATTTGAACTCAGGTCCTCCTGATTTTAGACCCAGTTCTTTATCTACTGAATTACCTAGCTGCCCCTGAGCCCAGACTATCTAGCCTCAAATTCTGTGACAGCAGTCTTCTTTAACAGTATTTGCAAGAAATATTTTATGGAAGGCCATGCCTTTTCTCTACGATATTAACCTCAAAATTTTAGGAATGCTACCAGACATCCTTAGGTATCCTTAACAACCTATTATCAGTCATATGTTTACATAAATTCTTCTGGATTTTGTTTCTATATTCCACCAGGACCAACTCTTCAGCTAAGTCACAGAATCACATAATTTGAGAATTCTGAGAGACCTCAGTGGCCAGTTAGTCTGGCCGTACAAATGAGTTCCAAAAACTTCTGCCCACTCTGTATAATAGTACTCCTAATTTCCCCTTAAATTTAGTTCCTTCAAAGCTTCAGGGTGTGTGGGGGGGTGAAGCCCTTTGTTTAAGTAGCATTAAATTTGGGAATGATGACTTGTATTTGGGGTAAATTTTTTGCTTCCTTTTTTAACCTTTAAGGTCTCATTTCTGTCAATGGACCACTAGTCCCCTTCTGCCTTGTTCACCCAACTTGTAGGAAAGCTGGGGAGAGAGAAGGAGTCTCAGACCTTCACTCCCATTAGGGCCTGCTTTGCTGTGGCACAAGGGAGTTGCCAGCTAGGCCAATGAGCAAGATTGATTCATAGGGCTTTTATTCCCTATGAAATCATGTGTGACCAGGAGAAGATTTGTTTGACATCTCTTTCCACACAAGGTCAAGTTGCTTAGCAAGTGGCAGGAGCAAACATTAAGGATGACCTGACAGGTCCCTGAGACATCCCCACCCTCTCCACCTTAGGAGGCGTAGAGATGGAAAGACATCTATTTCCCAACAAGACAGGACACACACACACACACACACACACACACACACACACACACACACACACACACACACACAAGAATACCAGTGAATAATCAGAAAGGGAAATGAATATCTGAGAGCCGGGGATTTCTGACCTTTCTGCAATGCAGAAAAGAAGGGGAAAGGACAGAGAGGGAAAAGGGAAGATAAATCAGAATTTATATTGTGCCTACCATATGTCAGACATGTGGGAAACACTTTTTCCCCCAAATATTCTCTCATTTGATGCTCACAAAAACTCTGGGAGATAGGTGCTGTTATTATTATCATTTTACAGATGAAGAAACTGAGGCAAATAGCAGTTAGCTGACTTGCCTAGGGTCACACAGATAGTGTCTGAGAATGGATTTGAACTCAGGTCTTCCTGATGATAGGCTCAGGGCTCTAGCACTTGCACTACAAAGCCATCCAGGTTTTTATGAGAGAGGCAGAATAAAAACTTATAGTTCTTCTCTCTCTCTCTCTCTCTCCCCCTCTCCTTCCTATCTCTCCTCCCTTCCTCTTGCTTTTTCTCTCTCCCCCTCCCCTTTCTTCCCCCTTTCTTTCTCTTTCCCTTTCTTTGTCTCTGCCTTTTTCTTTCCTCTTTTCTCCCCCCACTTCTTTCTCTCTCACGCACATATACTCTCTCTCACACACTCATACACACATACATGCACACAAACACATTCATACACTCCTGTAATAGAGCACAAAGTAGCATCACAATGAGGCCTTCTTCCTCTAAACCTGAAATATGATCTTGGGTGTGGTCATCTTTACAATATTATGCTCAGTCTTCCTATCCCTTTTTGACCCTACATTATCCCATGAAAGGGAAGAAGTATTGGGAAAATAGAGAAGAATTCCAGAAGAGAACAACAAAGTGAAGCAATGGGCTGGGAATTAAGTCTAAGAAACTAAGATTCTGGAAAGAGAGAAGAAGTTTTCATTTTAAATGAACAGACTAGTGAGAAGTCGGCAGCCTCTCTTTGGTCCATGCATTCTTCAGGGGTACCTCTCTTTCCTGATGCTGACTTGATCCTGGTTCAGCTCTGGGGATTAGGGTTTGGAGAAAACACTATTGTAAGTGGGGTCCACCTAAATGTATGCCCTTGTCTTTCACTCCTCTGGGTTAGAGGAATCCATAACAAGCTTAGAATGTAGCCTTAAGCAGGCTTGTGAGATTCTGGGATTCTGGGAAAGTTAGAGGGTGTCTTGAAGATATTCAAGGATTCAAACGTCCTTGGGGCAAGGTTTGACTTATACTCACTAGTCAGGAGAACAGACAGAAAATATGGTTACACCCCAAACGTCAAACCAGACCCTTCAATCAGGAAGAGGAAGGACTCAATTAAATGATTAATGTCCCTATGATAGTGTTACCATTTCTCTAGATTTCCTGCCATTTCAGTCTAGCTTCCCATCTATCATGGGAATTCTTCAATCCACCCAAATGCAGCTCTCATTAGTATTCAACCCATGGCCCAAAGTAACTCTAGACTCACATGGACTGAAGCTCATATCTTGGAGGCTTCGTGATAATCATACTCTTTGGCCTGTGCCCCATCCCCCCACACCAATCTAGGATCTACCATCTAGAAATAGAACAATTTAAACTTCCCCTAGGGTGTTTACTTTTCTCCCCCAAAGCATTTAAGAATACAAAAGTAATTTTGAGCTTAAAACCACCTTGCTTATCACAAAAGAAATAAGGTACAGGAAGAGAAATGATCTTGGGCAGTATCCATTATGCTTAACTCCTCCTCCCAAACCCGGGCTCCTTCTCTTAGTCCAAATCAAGTCCACTCAAAAGACTCACAATACAGAAAGGTGAGGGGCCAATAACCTGAAAGAACTGCTATTGTGAATCAGAGGAGGAGCTGAAGGGAGATTCCATTGTCCTGGTTTCTGACATTATTGCCTTCTATTTGGCAACGCCCAACTTGCCTCCTTTCCACAAGGTCAATAAAGAAAGCAAAAGTATTTATTAGCTGCCTGCTGTGTTTCAGACACTAATAATTAGTGAAATTCAAATTAGAGCAACTCAGAGTTTCCATCTCACACCCATCAGATTAGCCAAGTTGATTTTTTTTAAGGAAAATAACAAATTTTGGAGGGGCTGCAGGAAATCAGGCACACTAATGTACTTGTTGGTGGAGCTGTGAATTGAGAATTTCAGAATGCAGTCATTCTGAAAAAGCAATTTGGAACTCTGCCCAAAACATTACTAAATTGTGTATACTCTTTGACCCAAAAATGACACTATTAGGCCCCATGTGTACAAAAGATATTTTAGCAGCTCTTTTTGTGATGGCAAAGAACTGGAAACTGGAGGGTGCCCATCAAATGGAGAATGGTGAAAAATTTTGATTTATGAATGTAGTAGAATACTATTGTGCTGTAGAGAATGGAGATGGCTTCAGAGAAATATGGGAATACTCATATGAACTGATACAGAGAAAAATGAGCAGAACCTGGAGAACAATTTAGACTGTAACAGCAACATTGAAAAGACAACTTTGAAAGTCTCAAAAACTTTGACAGATGTAGTGACCACTCACAATTACAGAAGGCCAATGATGAAGCATGCTACCTAACTCCTGATAGACTTAGGGTGCGGAATCAATCAATGAATATAACTAGATGGATGGATGGATAGATAGATAGAGTGCATGTGTATATATGTACATACACATATATACACAAATGTATATATCCACACACAGTGTACATATACACATCTGTATATACATATATACAGATGTGTATAAATACACATATCTATAGTCAAGTAAAACAAATTCCCTCCTTGACCTTGTCAGATATATGCATACGGATAGGTATGTGTGCATATATGTATATGCATGTTTATATATGTCAGGGCCAATAAGGAATTTGATGGGGAATTTGTTTTTGTTTATTTGTTTTACATGTATGTGTAGTCACATGTATGTATATATATACATATCTCTGTAGTCATGTGTGTTGGACAGGACCAATGAGGTTTGTTTTACTTGTGTACATATATTTTGTTACAATTTTTTTTCCTTTTTTTATTCAGTGGAAGTTGAAGGAAGTGGGAGAAAAGCAAAATAGATTTGTATTGAATGAAAAAAATTAATTAAATGAAAAGGAAAGCAAGCTAGGCACAAGTGCTTCCACCTCCTGCCTTTGGCTGCCTTTCCACAACATGACCCTCTTCTGGAAGATCCTCTCTTTTCCTCATGGTTCTTCCTCCCAGTAATTCCTCTCAGTGCTTTCTGGGAATGTGCCCTGAGTCCTCACCACTAAGAGAAAGGGAATATATCAACACATGAATCCTTGTGTTTCCCTCTCCTGACCCTCCCAAAAGGGCAGGGGTGAAGGGAAAAGGAGGAAAGATGAGCTGACTGCTATCACACCAACACTCCCTCACACTTGCTTCTTAAATTACAGAAGGAGCCAGATATCTGGTCTTCTTCTCTAGATGGTAAACGTAGATCTTGCATTAATCAAAGATGGGTGGGTTTGTTTTGTTCGCCAGTGCTTCCGCCCCGCCCCCACCTCTTTTTCAGGCATAATTTATGTAGAGATATCTGGGCTTCTCTGCCAGATTTCTGAATGGCTCTGGAGAGTTGTACCTCAATCAGAGGTGGCCAAGGAGAACACATGGACAGAGGAGATTTGTCTCAGGGAATCATTAGCTATAAGTTATTATTTAGGGAGAAATATTATGGTAGAATAGAAAGAAATGTGACCTAGGAGACTAGGGTTAAAGTCCCAATTCCAGTTACCCATGTGAACTTGGACAGGTCACTAATCCCTCCAGTTCCCCAGGTAAGCCTCTCATCAGGATTATTGTAAGAAAAGCACTTTTAAAAATGTATTAAAGGGGGCAGCTAGGTGGCACAGTGGATAAAGCACCAGCCCTGGATTCAGGAGGACCTGAGTTCAAATCCAGCCTCAGACACTTGACACTTACTAGCTGTGTGACCCTGGGCAAGTCACTTAACCCTCATTGCCCTGCAAAAAAAATAAATAAAAAAAACCAAAAACAACAAAAAAAATGTATTAAGCACTTAATTATGGCATGTCACTGTGTGAAACACTGGAGATACCAATAGAAAAAGGAAGATTGTTTCTGCCATCTAGGAGCTTATAAAGAAGTAAGGTGATATAGTGGATAGAACACTGAACATAGAGTCAGAGAAACCAATCTGGTCTTAGATATTTACAAACTGCATGGCCCTGGGCAAATAATTTAACCTTTTGTTGCCTAAATTTCTTCATTTGTAAAATAGGGATAATAATGGCACCTAATCCCCAGGGTTGTTAGGAGGATAAAATGAGATAATATTTGTAAAGTGTTTTGCAAGTTTTAAACCACTATGGGAATACTAGCTATTTATCATCATCATCACCATTATTATTAATACTAACTTTCTAGTAATGGAAGACAACACAGTGGAGAGTGCTGGTCAGGGAGAATATTTTGCTTTGAGAAGCCATGGGCTTGATGATGTGGTGAGTAAAACTATATGTGTAGTTGCTTTATTTCTGTCCCAACTTTAGAGAAAATTAGCTGGGGTTCCTAATATAGTTGTTACTTATAAATTAGAAGCTTTAGCACAAGTTTTGGGGCATTAAGCATTTATTAAAGTATATTAAATATTAGTAAAGAGAGCACACATGTCTCTGAAAGTTAAGAAAAAACCTATCTAGCCTAGAGGAGAGAATAGAGCTCAGCCTGGCCTGCTTCTTCCTCCAAGTTCTCTGCCACCAAGAGTGCCTCAGAGAGTCTAACTTTTCAGTAACTGAGTGTGGAAGCTTTTTATGGGTCTGGAGGAGAGGCAGTCCTTACACACTGCTTCAAGCTCATTGGCTGGCATCAGCCAAATCCACAAGTTCACTGGATTTGAGGGTGCTCCCATGTTGAGGTCAGAGTTCACACCCTCTTGAGGTGTGGTTTTTTTGGGTTTTTTTTTTGGTTTTTTTTTTTTTGGTGAGGCAGTTGGGGTTAAGTGACTTGCCCAGGGTCACACAGCTAGTAAGTGTCAAGTGTCTGAGGCCGGATTTGAACTCAGGTCCTCCTGAATCCAGGGCCAGTGCTCTATCCACTGCGCCACCTACCTGCCCCGAGGTGTGGTTTTAATTAAATTAACTTTAAGTGAGTGAATCACTAGCCAGTCAATCCAATAAATCTTAATCCAATCAATGCCCCCCCCCCCTCCTTTGGGCATCTCAAAATCCTATTATTTTCTCATAGTGAATAGAGACAAAGGGAAATGATTGACCCATCCTTTCCAGGGATGGTAGCAATTAATGTTCTAAGAGCAAGAAGTAGAAAGAGGGTGGTAAGAGGATGGGTAGGAGGCTGTGGCATGGCATGGAGATAACAGAAGACAGGAATCTGGGTTGGTCTGGACGTGGAGGACTCTCATCATTCAGGAGCCTAGGATGGGACTAAGAGTGTTGGGTAGAATGTACTATAAAAGTATGAACAGGTTTTTTTATTCCTTCCCAAGAGCTAATCAGAGGGTTGCTTCCTTCATGGTCTGAGAACTTCAGACTCCTGAGTTTTCCAAAGACCACCTCAAACAATCCTACAAATCCCAGTGAGGATGGAGTTCATGCTACTCAAGAGACAATGGCTACTACCCACCCAATCCTTTAGCATTTCTGTTTTCTCCTAGGAAGGATCAAGAAGGAATTGGCTTCATGTCCAGAAAGAGGAATTTTATCTTAGAACATGCTGCCAAGAGGAATTAGGAATAGCCTTCCTCTAGAGAGACTTACATAAAAGGCAGCTGATGTGTCAGGTCTCTTAAAGACAAATCCTGGGGGCGGCTAGGTGGCGCAGTGGATAAAGCACCAGCCCTGGAGTCAGGAGTACCCGAGTTCAAATCTGGTCTCAGATACTTAACACTTACTAGCTGTGTGACCCTGAGCAAGTCACTTAACCCCAATTGCCTCACTAAAAAAGAAAATAAAAAATAAAAAAAAGACAAATCCTTCCTGGAAGCAGAGGCTTGGACTCAATGACCCCTGGAAGTCCCTTCTAGAGGATCATCTCCAGGGAAAAAACAGAAAGAACTTACTATCTCTGTTGCAGAGAGACTAACAGATAAATATCAAGGTAAAAGACTTCATCAAACAGATGCCTTCTGTTTAACATCAGGAAGGAGGTAGCAGGCAGGGCCTCCTGATCTTATTTGCTCTCCCCCAGGACAGCAGGCAAAGAGCCCTAGCTTTGGCAGCAGTTGCCTTAGCTGGACCCACTGATTTACAGGGTAGCTCAGAAGACGACCCACAACCCCCTTCATTCCTCATCTCTTGCCAGAAAAGCCAGTCCAGAGGGAAGACCCTGAGTCTGAGCCAAGTCCACATATATTCCATCTGAGAAGCTAATGTTGGGGGTAGGGATGGGAAAGGGGTGTGAATGAGCAGAGGTGATACAGTGTGGAAGGTCGGGTGCACACGTGGAACACAGGGACCAGGATAGCAGAGGTGTATTTAACTAAGCTGAAGAGTGTTAAGTATAGTGCACAGGAGTGGGTTTTAGTGTATCTGGAGAGAATAACTGAGGTCAGTGATGAGGCCAAGGTTCCCGTGGATACAGAGAACTGAAGCTATCAACACAGGGGCCAGCAGTGATTTTCATGAATCGGGGAGAAATGTCATCCCATCTTTGCTCAGTGAGACGGCCCAGATTTAGAAAGGAAATTTCTTTTCTTTAAATAAGAATAAAAAAGGGACTTTGGAGAGAGTCCATCTCAGAAAGAGGAGATTTAGGATCTATCCTAGACCCATTCCCTCAAGCTGAGCCTGGCAGGCTCCTTTGACCACTGCGTTTTTGTTGTTCTTAACAGAGGTTTTTATCCCAATCCTAAGCACATGCCAACCTACCACACAAGTCTTATAGCTCACACTCATCAGTGAGCCCATATACCCCTCCTATTCTCACATGCTAGGAAGGAAGGAAAGAAGGAAGGAAGGAAGGAAGGGAGGGAGGGAGGGAGGAAGGGAGGAAGGAAAAGGGAAGGGAAGGGTAAGAAGAAAGGAAGAGCAGAAGGAAGGAGGGAAGGAAGCAAGGAAGAATGGAAGGAAGGAAAGAAGATAGAAGGAAGGAATGGAATTAAGGGCAGATGGAAGGAAATAAGCATTTATTAAAAGCCTATTGCGTGCTTCCCCATTGCCCTCTGTGTGATACTCAAATTTAGTTTTTTGGAGATTATTGTATATCATATCCTGCCACAACATAAATACACAAATAGAAAGTCTTAAAAAGATGGGAATTTGCTTGTGTGGGAAGCACAGGGTCAGTGGAGGAACTTCAAAACTTCCCCAAGACAACCCTCTTATTTAACTTCGGATTAAACCCATCATCCCTCTGTATGTCTGTCCCATGTGTACATACTGATTGACAGGGCCTATGGCATGTTCGCACCAATGCATATTGAAATCTAGGTAATAGATGGTTTTTTTCCATTCAGTCTTTGCTCCTTTGAGCAATTACAGAATTCTCCAAGAAGGATCCAAACTGTTTTGTGTGTGTGCTTGATATAATCAGCACAATGTTGAGAACAAACAAGAGCATCTAGAGAGCCTCTGACATCCTGAGAATCCTGTTCCACTGATTCTACACTCCTCTATCACACTTGCAAACACCTTTGGCAAGCATACATGTTCCTTTCTTAAGACTGATCTGATGTTTTTGATCAAAGAGTCATTGAACAGGGTTATTCTGTCATTATATATTCCAAGAAAACTTGAATGATTTTTTGGTATATGGATGTGAAACATCCTGTAAGATGTAAGAAAACACCTACAAGATGGTGTTTTGCTCTACCAGATCAACTGACTTTTTTTTCATCGTTAACAAAAATAAGCCCAAATATTTTATATTTTCTATATTTTTCCACCAATTATCAAATGGTTCATTAAGATATGGTTCATTACTGGATATCATTTTTTTATTTTTTTAAAAAATATTTGTCTTTGAAAAAATTTATTTTTATTTTTTCTCAGTTACATGTAAAGATATTTTTTGAGTTCCAAATTTTTCTCCCACCCTCCCTTCCCTCCACCCTCCTGAGGCCATCAAGCAATTTGATATAGGTTATAAATTATTATCATGTTGAACATATTTCCACATTAACCAGAACAAAAAGAAAAAAACACAAGAAAGAATAAATAAGAACAGTAACAAAAAAGCAACAACTAAAGTGAAAATAGTATGCTTCAGTCTGCATTAAATATCCATACTTCTTTTTCTGAATGTGGGAGAGTGTTTTCCACCATAAGTCTTTTGGCATTGTCTTGGATCACTGTATTGCTGAGAAGAGTTAAGTCTTTCCAGGTTTTTCTGAAATCTGCCTGCTCATCATTTCTTACAGCACAATAATATTCCATTACATTCATATACCACAACTTGTTCAGCCATTCCCCAATTAATGGGTATCCCCTCAATTTCCAATTCTTTGCCACCCCAAAAAGAGCTGCTACAAATATATTTTTTTGTTGCTGTTGTTGTTTTGTGCAGGGCAATGAGGGTTAAGTGACTTTCCCAGGGTCACACAGCTAATGTCAAGTATCTGAGGACAGATTTGAACTCAGGTCCTCCTGAATCCTGGGCTGGTGCTTTATCCACTGTACCACCTAGCTGCCCTATAAATATTTTTAAACATGTGGGTCCTTTTGTCTTTTTATGATCTCTTTGGGATATAAGCCTTGTAGTGGTATTACTGGGTCAAAGGGTATGCAGAATTTTAAAGCCTTTTGGGCATGGTTCCAAATTGCTCTCCAGAATGGTTGAATCAGTTCACAGCTCCACCAACAGTACATTAGTGGTGCAATTTTCCCATATCTTCTCCAACATTCATCATTTCCCTTTTTTGTCATATTAACCAATTGGGTAGGTATGAGGTGGTACCTCAGAATAGTTTTAATTTGCATTTCTCTAATCAGTAGTGATTGGGAACATTTTTTCATACGGCTAGAGATAGTTTTAATTTCATCATCTGAAAACTGCCTGTTCATATCCTTTGACCACTTCTCAATTGAGAAATGAATTGTATTCTTGTATATTTGATTCAGTTCTCTATAAATTTTAGATATGAGGCCTTTATCAGGAATACTGTCTGTAAAAGTTGTTTCCCATCTTTCTGCTTTCCTTCTAATCTTGTTTGCATTGGTTTTGTTTGTGTAAAAGCTTTTTATTTTATTTTATTTTAATTTTTTTAAACCTTTTTATTTTAATGTCAAAATGATCCACTCTGCATTTCATAATGTTCTCTATCTCATCTTTGGTCACTCTGATAACCCATTAGAACACATAGTAGTCATACACACCCATGTAGTATTGCTTATATGTGTCAACACAAACCTACCCTCCATTCCCAGAACCATAGATTTATAGCTGAAAGAGACATTAGAAATCCTCTAGATGAACTCTTTCATTTTACAGTTGGTGAAATTGAGGCCCAAGGAAGCTAAGTGGAAATTCTGAAATTCAAACCCAGAACCCCCAACTCCAAATTCAACCTTCTTTCCACTGCCCCACGATACCTCATCTACTTAGACAAATTTGTTGTTGTTCAGTCATATCTGATTCCACATGAACACATGGACAATATCCATGGAATTTTCTTGGAGTGATTTGTCATTTCCTTCTTCGGTGTGTACCCATTTTACAGATGGGAAACAGACAAATAATAGTTAAGTGACTTTCCCAGGGTCACACAGCTAGTAAGTATCTAAGGTCAGATTTTAACTCAGATCTTCCTGACTACAGGTCTGATGCTCTAACCATTGTACTACCTAACTGCCCACTAAGACATATACTTACACAATTATAATTCAGGTAGACAATGACACCAACCTTCTGCTTATATTGATCCATTAATGCATTCATAAAATCCACTCAGGCACACATCACCTACCTACTTCTGTCATACTTTTTTTGTCCTAGTCTTCCCTCCCTCAAGTGTTTCTGTGTCTCTGTCTGCATCCCCCCTCCCTGCCCCCCCCCACACACACTGCAAGTCACACCCTCACCCTTAAAAAGAAAACTGTCCACAGGCTAAGTGATTACCCAGAGCCTAAGACTGAAACTGCTGATCCTTGAACTGATGCATTGGGCAAAGGCAGTGACAGCTGTTTGGCTAGGGAACCCATTTCCTATCCAGAGTTCTAATCTATCATTGTCTCTTCTTTTCTCTTTTGATTTTTGATTCAATGAACTTAGATCCGTTAAATCTCTGCCAATAGAGAGGAGATAAGATACTCTGGGCTAGGGAGTTGGGTGGGAGATAGTATGGAGGGAGCTGTTTTTCTGGTGCCATTGACTATAATGAAATCCCCTCAATTATGGGAAATAAAGAGCCCTGGTTGTTCACTGGGCATGCACAGAGAGGGGAATGGAGTGGGGGAGAAGTCAGCAACTAAAAAGCCAGCCCCGAGCATATTAAAGAATGGCATTATCAAGTGGAACAGACAAGACATGTATATAATGCATAAGCAGTGTTTGCTCCTTTTCCAAATAACTCATAGATCACCAGGACACCGGCTGACTCCTGAGGAGACATGAAGGGAAAGAAAGGAATGCATACGCGCAGAGGGGTTCCTGCAGAGAAGTTGTGAGAGGGAGATGCTGCCTTTCAGAAGAAGCTGAGAATTGTCCCAATGCCCTTGACAATGGGTCATTGGGGTGAAGTTGACCCAAATGGACTCAGCCAGAGACAAGTGACACCGTGTTAGGCACAACCATAGAAAAGTTGTGCAGTGTACATTGGGACAATCACATTGAATCTGGATTCAAATCCTAGTGCTGCAAATAACGTGGCTAAGTTACTTCCTTCCTGCCTCTTGGTTCTGTTCCCCCCCCACCCCCCTCAGGGTTAGATGATCTATAGGAGTACATTCAGCTCTGATCACTGTGATCTACAAAATACTGGTTGAGTTGAATTGAGAACATCCAGGTCCTGTAGTCAAGTAACCCACACAACATACCAAGCAATTCATAGCATTGTGTCTCTATGCAACTAGTTGGCACAGTGGATGGAGCATTTGCCCTGGAGTCAGGAAGATCTGAGATCAATTCCAGCCTCAGACATATACTAGCTGTGTGACCCTGCGCAAGTCATTTAATGTCTCTCTGTCTCAGTTTCCTCAACTGTAAAATGGAAATAATAATAGCACCTACCTCCCAGGACTATTATTTGTAAAGCAATTAGCATATAGTAGGCACTTAATAAGTGCTTGTTCCCTTCTATCTCTTGCTAAACCATGGCATTCAGGATGAGTAGAGGCTGTTTAGCATATGCTGATTTATGTCAAGATCAAATTCACTTGGTCTGTAGTCACCACCAGCCCCTATCAGATATGCTTAGCCCAAAGGAAAGACCCTAGAACTGTGACAACACCAGGGTAGCAAATAATTCTTCCTTTCTTGCCAACTGCATACTCCAACACTTTTGAAGCTCCTCATGGCAGAGGAGAAGATGTAGCAAGGTAGGATGTTTGAATCTTGAGCATGTCCTTCACATGCGCCCTTAGAATTAGGATTCTCTTTTCTTAAAATCAAATCCATTTTGACATTAAGAAAAAAATGAATACCTACCCTGTGCCCAGGACCATCTTAGGCACTTGGGTGTGTGGGACTCTGGCATTGCTAATTATAACTTTTTGACCTGAGGCAAATCAATTTACCTCCATGGGCCTCAATTCCTCATCTATAAAATGATTGAGTTGTACTCTCAGGATCATAGAATTTCAGAATTGGAAGGAACCTTAACAGCCATCTGGTCCAACTTATAACCCCAGTGGACACCCACCTGTGCTTGAAGATTTCCAGTGAAGAGAAACCCAGTCTAACCATTCTACTTTGGGATAGCTCTAATTATTTCTCCTTGTATCAAACTTAAATTTACCTCTTTGAAACTTCTACTTAGTTCTGTCCTTCTGAGCCAATCAGCTCAAACAAGTCCAATCTCTCTTCGTTACAACAGCATTTCAAAGAGGACAACTGAATCATAAATTTAGAGCTAGAAGGGACCTTTGAGGTTATCTAGCCAAACTTACTCATTTTACAGATGAGGAAACTGAGACTTAGGGAGGGTAAGTGACTTGTCCATGGTCATACAAGCAATGACAGTCAGACTTTGAATTCAGGTCTTGTGACTCCAAATTCAGTTAATTTTTCTACTACACCACACTGTCCTCCCCCTCCCCCCCAATAGTAAATCATTATCATGTGCACCCTCCCCAAGTCTTTTTTTTTCCCTCCACTGCATTCAGATACCTTCTACTGATCATTATGTGAATTGGTTTCTTTGAGGCTCTTCCACTGAACATTCTCTAGAAAATTAACATCCATCCTAAGCTATTTCATCCAGAACAGAGCAGGAAAGAATGCATTATATCTAAGGGTCTTTTTATTTCTAAATCCTACAAAAAAACTCAGAGACTACATAGGGATACAAAAGAAATATGTAACAGGGTCCTAAGCTCCCTGGAGCTTCTGTTATAGGCTGTGGGAAGGGCTCTGAATACAGTCATGACTACAAGCATTTCTTGAGTGTCTACTAGGGGCAGGCCCTGTGACAGACACCAAGATGAATACAAAGGGGAGTACACCAAGGACCTTTCCCTTGCAGATTTTTTACCCTAGCTAGAAAGATAAAAGAAAAGCATCCATGACAACATAACATGATAAAAAGCATAGCAAGATTGAACTGGGTGGTACAGATACTAAATACCAGAGGATTTCTAGAGGGAGAGATCCCCATGAGCTGGGGCCAGAGAAGGCTCCACAGGGGAGAGAGGGGAGATTTGATCTGGACTTTGAAGAATGGGAAATGGTTTAAATAGGGCTTGATAACCTTGGCAAACAGTTCTTCCAGGAGGGTTGAAGAATTGGGGTGGGGAGCAGGTAAGGAGTTTGCAAAACAATGAGAAAAGAGCATCCCAGCTCAGCTGAAGGTGAAACACTCTCACTTAACCCACAGTCTGGGGGAAGAGTAAAAGTGGAAAGAAGGGAGAGCCCCCCCCCCCCAACTTACTATGGTTCTGTCTCTCTCTGTCTCTGTGTCTCTCTGTGACTGTCTCTCTATGTTTCTCCTCTTTGTCTCTCTGTCTATCTCTGTCTCTGTCTCTGTCTTTATCTCCCTCTCTGCTTCTGTCACTTTCTTCTCCCCTTGCTTCCTCCCAATTTCACAAGGCCAAACCAGGCCCCTACCCACATTCTCATCATCTGGACCTCCTCTCTATGAGTGGCATGATGTTTTCTTTCCGCCACCACCACCACCCTGCTCTAAGTTAGCTGGGCCCCCTTAGGGGACTTCCAGCCCCCAAGACTCCAGCTAATACCATTAGCTGGTGCGCCTTAATTCTCAGCCTGGACGGTGGGCCCGAGCCTACAGAAGCAAGCCCCATTTGCTCAGCGCATAATGGGGATTAGAATTCATTAATGCACTACAAATTAAAGTATTAATAACGGCAGCGGAGTTTAAATGAGAGCCGGGGAAGTGAATCGGTGCCCGGGTGTGAGCTCTCTGCCTCTCCCACCTAGCAGCATTGTTCTGGCGCAGGCTAGCGGATGCTCTTTAATATGCTGTGACCGCTGCGGAGCTGACCCTAGACAATAAACAGGGCCTCCTAGTTAAGTATTAATCTGCCAAAAGAATGACCTTCATCCACTAAAGAAGGGATGTTTTTAAAAACCTTGCAAGTTGAGGAAGGCTCATTTGCTTGCTCATTTAGCATATTAAAAGGGTATTATTGCTACAAACAAGAAATCTAAATGAGGCCTGAGCAGAAGCCTAGGATAACACTTTAGATTAAAGGTGCAGCGGAATGAGGTACTCAGGGAGCTGAATCAGTGATTGTTCGCCAACAAGACAGGACTGGGCTGCTCAGGAGATAAGGGACATGGAGTCCTGAACAGCTCCTTGGGGACACAAGGGAGGAAGGTAGAGCAGGGGTAGGGCTGGAGGAGTGGGAGACCACCTGGTGCTGGAAGTGCTCCTGGGGTCAGGTCAGTCCCAGACCAAGGAAGCGGCGTAAGTTGGCGGCGGGGAGGGGGGCGGGGGGGGGGCGAGTTAAATGAAAATGCCCAGGGGTGGGTGATCCCAGCCAACCTCTCTCTCTCCACTTTTACCCATGCCCCACCCCTCTCAGAGATTCACTTTCTGCCTCTCGTGCAGTCTCAGGTATACCCTCGTATATGTAGTTCGAATGAACAAACCAATTCTTAAGAAAGCTGCTTTCTCACAGGAGCCCACGAATTTCCCCCAGATGTTAATTCATTCTTACAACCCCCAAGAGAAAGCTAGACTGGAGAGGAGGGGAGCATGGAAAGGAAAGTCCATGGATCATTTTTCCTTCTATTTCACAGAAGGGAAATACTAAGCCATTGAGAAAAGCAAGTGGCTTCTGCAAAACCTTACAACAAATCACGCATAGAACAGGGACTCAGATTCAAGAATCATAACTTCAGTGCTCTGCCCATGGAGCCTTGGATGAGGAAAGATTTGAGAGCCCCAAAGGAGCTGATGGAATAAAGGAGGAGACAGAATATAGAAAAGAAAACAGAAGATAAAAAAAAAGAACAAATATTTATTAAATAACTACGACATTCAAGGAACTGTTAGTCAATGACTAGACAAATAACAACAGCTAGCAATTACATAATTCAAAACGCTGTTATAAGTATTATCTCATTTTATCCTCATGAGAACCCTGAGAATTAGGTGTTATTATATTCCCCATTTTACACATGAGAAACTGAGGTAGGCAGAGATTCAAGGACTTGCCCAGGGGCAAACTGCTATTGCTGTTTGTCCTTCATTTTTGAAGAGGATCAATGACATCGTGATAGTGATGTCTTGACCTGTGCTTGAATTGGATTTAAGTGAGACAGAGTTGTATAAAGTCATCAGCCTTGTTCTTGCTTACAGTCATCAGAGTCCAGTGGTAAGATGAAAGTCCAGATGACTGGCAATGGCCTGGGTTACCATGGATGACCTCAGCATCTTCCATGTCTGACCAAACTCTAAGCACTCCACAGAGCCTGCTTCAACCACCTTCAAGACAGTTGGAACAAATTGTTCTCATCCATCCATCCCACCAGGGGAAGTCATGAAGTCATATAAACATGCTTGAGGTAGACACCACACCCCCCACAAATTCACTGAAGGGTTTGAAGCCTGTCAGTTACCCTCAAGCTAATTTAGTTTTATCATGTGTTGCCACTTCTTGTAGAGCCTGTCACACAGCTAGTAGGTATCTGAGGATGAACTTGAGCTCTCTGTGAGGGTGGGTCTATCCATTGCACCACCTAGCTGTCAGGAAATAAACATTCTACTGGGTGGATATGAAGAAGGACCTGTATATAGAAAAGTATGGGGGCAGCTAGGTGGCGCAGTGGATAGAGCACAGGCCCTGGAGTCAGGAGTACCTGAGTTCAAGTAAGGCCTCAGACACTTAACGCTTACTAGCTGTGTGACTCTGGGCAAGTCACTTAACCCCAATTGTCTCACTAAAAAAAAAAAAAAAGATTTCTTTGGGGCGGCTAGGTGGCACAGTGGATAAAGCACTGGCCCTGGATTCAGGAGTACCTGAGTTCAAATCCGGCCTCAGACACTTGACACTTACTAGCTGTGTGACCCTGGGCAAGTCACTTAACCCCCATTGCCCCACGCAAAAAAAAAAAAAAAAAGTATGATTCAAGTAGGGTGTGATAAAGGCAATATAAGATTGATAGTGTGCTGGGAAATTCTAAAAAAGGACAGAATATATTTAATTGGAGGGGCATCAAGAAAAGGATAATTGGACCTATTTCCTAGGAAAATTATTTTGGGAGCTATATAAAGAGTGCATCTTCCTTCCAACACATCAGATAAATGGTCATCCAGCCTCTACCTGAAGGCCCCCAGAGAGAGGAATCTATTTATCACCAGAAGGAATCCATTCCACTTTCAGAAAGTTCTAAATTTTAGGAAGTTTTTCTTGACATCAAACTAAAATTCACCTACCCATTACATCTAGCTTTGTCTTTTGGAAACAAATAAAAAAATACCAATCATTCTACGAGATAGCGATTCAGACTTGTAAAGACAGTTTTCCTATTTTCCCAAATCTTCTTTCTTCTCCCAATTAAACATCTCCAGTTATTTTCCCAAATAGCATTGGCTCAAGGCTCTTCAGCTTCTCAGTGTCATATCTAAACTGTGATGCTCAGAACTGAACACTATATTCCAGGTATGGTTTGACTTGGGCAGAGTACAGTGGGATTATTACCTCCTTGTTCCTGGAAGTTCTCTTTTTCTTTTTTTTTAGCAACAAACATTTACTTTATTTTCCATTTACATGTAAGGATAGTTTTCAACATTCATTTTCATAAGATTTAGAGTTCCAAATTTTTCCCCCTCCTTCCCTCCCTTTCCTCCCCCCTCCACAAGATCGAAACCAGGTTATATATGTACAATCCACAAGTGTTCTTTTTATCAGTTCTTTCTATAGGGGTGCATAGTAAGCTTCCTCATCAGTTCCTTGGAATTGTCTTGGATCATTGCACTGCTGAGAGTAAAGCCATTCACAATTGCTCATTGAACAATACTGCTGTCACTATACACAATGTCCTCTCAGCTCTGCTCACTTCACTATACATCAGTGTTCATTAGTCTTTCAAGGTTTTTCAGGGATCATCCTGTTTGTCATTTCCTGTAGCACAAGTCCATTCCACTACAATCATATAATAGCACAGCTTTTTCCATCATTCCTCAATTGATGGACATTCCCTTGATTCTCAATTCTTAGCCTCCACCAAGAGCTGTTATAAATATTTTTTGTACAATTTTCCCCCTTTTCTCTTTTTCATGATTACTATTGTTAACTGTTTCCCTTGCATCCTATTCCCTTCCCCATGATATTTATTCTATTATCCATCTTCTTTTATCCTATCACTCTTTTTTTTTTTTTTTAGTGAGGCAATTGGGGTTAAGTGACTTGCCCAGGGTCACACAGCTAGTAAGTGCTACGTGTCTGAGGCTGGATTTGAACTCAGGTACTCCTGACTCCAGGGCCGGTGCTCTATCCACTGCGCCACCTAGCTGCCCCCATCCTATCACTCTTCAAAAGGAATTTGCTTCTGTCTGTCCCCTCCCCCACTCTGCCCTTCCTTCTTTTGCCCCTCTCTCTTTATCCCCTTCCCCTCCTATTTTCCTGCAGGGTTAGAGAAATTACTCCACCCAATTGAGTGTGTACATTATTCCCTCCTTGAGCCAATTCAAATGAAATTGAGGTCTTTGAGCCAATAGTTATCTTTTTCTTAATGCAGGCCAAGATGGCATTAGGGTTTTATTTTGGTTTGGGTGCCATATCATACTTCTGACTTGCATTAAGCTTGCAATTCTTTCAAAACAAAACAAAATAAAAAAACAACAACCCACATCTTTTTCAGACAAACTTCTAGCTAATTATTCCTTTTCTGTTCTGATATTTAAAAATTTTCTTGAAACTTTATACAACTCTCTATATAGCCCTTAAATTTCATCTTATTAGATTCAGCCTGTTAAGACCTTTTTGGAGACTTACTCTGTCATCTGGTATATTAGCTATCCCTCTCAGCTATTAATCATCTGCAAAGCTGATAAAGAGGCTGCCTATTCCTTTATGAAAGTCATTCATTGAGTGTTAAATATCACAAGTCTCAGCATAGATCCCTGGGGCACCACACTGCAGACTTCTTTCCAAGCTGATATCAAACTATTAATGACTACCCATCAAATCTAGCATTCAAATAATTCCAGATCATCAAATCATAAGACCATAGTTCACAATCTAGAAGAGAACTCAGGGGGTCATCTAATACAACCCCACCCCACCCCCATTTATTTTAATTTTTTTTTTTTTTTTTTTTTTTTTACAGATGAGAAATCTGAAGCCCAGAGAGGAAGCTCTCACAGGTAGTTAAAATGGCAGAACTGTGATTAGAACTTGTCCCATGATTCTAAGGTCAATGGGAAAGTTTAGCATTTTGTTCCACTGCACCATGAAGACCCAGATCTAGAGAGAGAATAGGGTACAATGCAAAGTATGCTAGAGTTAGAATCTGCATCTTGATCCTGGCTCTGCTACTTGCTATTTGCTGGGAGACATTGGTAAATCGCTTAATCTCTATGGACTTCAGTTCTGTAAAATGATGGGGTTGAACTAAATAGGCTCTAAGGTCCCTTCCAGCTCTAAAAATACAATCCATCTAACTGTACTGTCATCTAGCCCACATCTTTTCCACAAGAATAGCATGAGATACTTTTTGAAACACTGTGCTTAAAGCTAAGTAATATCAGTTCCCATGCTCTACTTGGTCAGCAAAACTCTCATACAGGAGATCATAGATACAGAAAGCTCCTCAGTGACCATCTGTACCAATCCCTTCATTTCACAGAGGAGAAAGAGTGACTCGGGTATGGGAAGTGATTTGCCTAAGGTTACAGAGGTAGTAAACTTCAGAGGGAGGATTTGAACTATCTCTGTGGGTCTCAGGTCAGCATTCGTTCTGTTATACCCCACTGTTAGACTGCTATCACCTCATCCTCCACCCACTCTTACCATTTCCAGATATTCACTAATCATCTTCTTGACAGAATTTCCCAGGAATCCAAGTCAAGCTCCCTGGCTTCTAGTTCACAAATATGATTCCCTTCTCTTTTTTTTTTTTTGTTTTTGAAGGTCCTAATTCAGTCCTGTGGCACTTCTGTTCTCTGTGATCTTTCAGAATTTTGAAGATCTTTCACATTTATCTGTTCTCTTTAGTACACAGCTATTTATTACATCTGGGCTATCAGACTTGAATTCATCAAAAAGCTACAGATTCGCTTATTTTCTTACTATCTTACTTATCTTGGGTATTCCTTATTATCCATTGTTGATATGTCCTTTCCAGTCCAGAGGTCATTCATCTTGGCAGAGAAAACAGAAGCAAAATAGGCATTAAACATCTCTGTCTGCCCTCTGTTGTTCATTATCCTCACCTCATGTACCCTGAACAGTGGTCCTGTTCCTTCTTTGATTCTCCGCTTTTCTCAAATATAGCTTGAAAACAAAACTTTTTTGTGTGTGTAATCCTTAGCTGTCCTCACAAACCCCAGCTCATTCTTAGCTGTAGTGCTCCTGAGGCAATTCTTTAATTATCCTTGCCATGCTTTTGCATTTATCCTCTATTACTTTCCTTTCTTTCCATCTTCTGTGCATAATTTTTACAAATCTAAGTTTAGGACTCATTAAGCTCTAAAATCTAGGGTTTATGAATTAGAAATAGGGCATACTGGAAGCAATGAGGCTAGTTAAGAGCCTATTACAGTAGCCCAGGTGAGGGATAATGAGGACCCAAACTAGGCTGCTGGCATTGAGTAGAGTGGATGGGACAGATTAGACAGATGTTTTGGAAGCAGGATCAACAGGACTTGGCAATAGATTGGTAAGGTAAGAGCCATTAGAGAATCAGAGAGGAAAGAATTAAAAATGACTGAGGTTTAGGGAAAGGGAGGTGGCAACAACAGAAATCAGGAAGTGATCATGTTACATTATTGATACATATTGAGCATGAAGTCTTCTGAAACCTCCAGATTTTCTTATACAAACTATTGTCTCATCTCACACACACACACACACACACACACACACACACACACACACATCATCCTGTACAGAATGAAGAGTATAGAGAAGAATGTTTAATTTTTTGAACCCACATGTAGGAATTTAAATTTATTCCCATTAAATTTCATCTCATTAAATGTGGTATCTTCCTCTAGCCTTTGGAGAACTTTCCAGATCCTGATTCTGTCATTTAACCTGTTAACTCTGTTAACTATCCCTCTTAGCTTCTTGTCATCTGCAAATTTGATAAGCAGACCATACATACTTTTATTAAAATTTTTTTTTCCTGTGGGAACATGAGGTCAGTTTGTACCATGTTGAGATTAAGGGACTGGCATGCAGCTAAAGATGTGGAATTAGGCAGGGAAGGGAGGAGGCAGAAATTGTGACTAGTTATATAGAGCCCAGATTCATCTACATAGAGATGAGAATTAAGCCTGTGGGACTATGTGAGATTACTAATGCAGGAAGTATAGCTATAAAAGAGATGAAATTCATTCAAGTATTTCTTGAAGACCTAATATCTCCAACCCTAAAGTTTGAAAGCTCTGTAGGGCTCAGCCTTTCATTCTTCTCTATATTCTTTATTCTGCCATGGAAGTTGCCTCAGAATTCAACCTGTTACTGATCAAAACTACCCTCTAGAGTATCTATAACAAGCAGTTATCTGGTCTCCAATAGAGAATCTCAAGTGATGGTTTTCCCCTAACTTCCAAGGCATCTGACTCTATTTTTGGCCCTTTCTAATTACTAATGTTTTCTTACGTCAAAGTCAAATCTGCCTCTTTGCCACTTAGGATAATAGCTTTAGAAAGGGAAGGCACCTAACTTTCGCAGTTTGCCCCCTCCTGTGGCTGCTAGTTCAGCTTTCTGATACAAAGGAGAACCAGCCTAATTTATCTTCTATGTGACAGGCCTTTAAATGTTTGAAGAGAACTATCAAGTTGCCACTTCACCTTCTTGTCTGCAAGCTCAACAACTCCTATTTATTCAACCAGTCCTATATAGCATGGTCTCCAATATGCTTCCCACCATCATTGTCCGAAAGCTTTCTGATTTGTCAGTGTTTCCCAGAACTGAACAGAATAGTCCAGCTGTGTTCTGACCAGGGAGACTGCTCCATGCCCCCCTCCATGCCAGTCTATGTCTCTCATATGTACCTATCATCACGTTAGCTGTCATATTGCACTGCTGATTCATATTGTGTTTGAAGTCACTTAAAAACCCCAAATCTTTTTCACATGATCTATTTTCTAACCATGCCTCCTACATCTTGTTCTTGTTAAGCTGATTTTTTTTTGAACCAAAGCGCACGATTTTACATTCATCTCTATTAAATTTCATTTTATTAGATTTGGCCCATCATTCTCACCTGCCAAGGGTTAGGGTTTTCTTTTTTTTTTATCTTGACTCTCATCCAATATGTTAGCTTTCCCTTTTCAGCTTCAAAGCCTTAAGTATGTAGATGAATCACAGAATTTCTGAGTTGGAAGGGACCTTAGAAGTTATCTGCTCCAAACTTTACCAGAAAAGAAATACCCTCTACAACATCCCCAATAAATGATTGTTCAGGCACTGCTTAAGTCCTCTGTGAATGGAAAATGCATTATCTTACAAGAGAAGACATTCTACTTTTGGACAGACCTAATTGTTGAGAGATTTTCCATTGAACCAAAACCTGCCACTTAGCAACTTCCATCGGTTGTTCCTAGCTCTTCTCTCTGGGGCCACATTGAACAAATCTAATCCTTCTATATGACAACCCTTCAAACATTTGCAGACAGCTATACGCCTCCACTGCCCCATAAGTCTTCTCTTCTCTAGGTTAAACATTCTCAATCCCTTCAACTCATCATTATGTGGCACAGTTTCCAGTCATCTCACCATCTGGAAATGCTCCAATTTGCCAGTGTCCCTTCCACAACTGAGTACAAGACTCCAGATGTAGACTGACAAGGGCAGAGTGGTGGTACCACGCCGCCTCTTGTCTGGACATCATGCCTCTATTAATTCAACTTCAGATGGCATTAGATTTTTTTGATTGCCTTGTCATATTTTCAACACATATTGAGCATACGGTTTACTGAAACCCCTAGATTTTTCTCACACGATATATTTTCTGGCCACACACCCAATCCTATAATTGTGCAGTTAATTTTTTGAACCCACATGTAAGGATTTAAATTTATTTCTATCAAATTTCATCTCATTAGATGTGGCACCTTACTCTAGCCATTTGAGAACTTTCTGGATTCTGTCATCTAACATGTTAACTCTTCCTCCCAGCCTCTTGTCATCAGCCAATTTGATAAGCATGCCATCCATACCTTCATCCAAATCAATGATAAAAAATGTAGAACTGCACAGGGCCAAGGACAGATGCCTGAGGCATTCTAATAGAAACCCACCTCCAGGTTGACATCTACCCATTAATTTCTACTGCTTGAGTCCAATCATTCAACTAGTGCCAAACGTACCTAACTGTACTATCATCTAGCCCACATCTCTCCAACTTGTCCAACAAGGATATCATAAGAAACTTTGTCAAAAGTCTGGCTGAAATCCAGATATACTTATCTACAGTATTCCCTTGATCTATCTACCAGTCACTAATCCTGTCAAAAAAAGAAAATCCTCATAGTCTACTTAGCCATTCTTTATGAACTGGTTCTTCATAAGGAATGCTTTTTTAAACTTTCACAAGCTGTCCTTTTAACAACACATTCCAACATGGAAATACTGGCATGAAATAATGAGGAGTGAAATGAGCAGAACCAGGGAATGTTGCTTATAGAGACAGCAATATCGTTCGAAGAATAACTGTGAATGACTAAGCTATTCTGAGCATTACAAATATTTAAATCAACTACAAAGGACCTATGAAAGAAGATGTGATCTACTTCCAGAGAAAGAACTGATAAATAGAAGTATGCATCGTAAGGTTTTACAGACACACACACACACACACACACACACACACACACACACACACACACATATATATATATATATATAGAGAGAGAGAGAGAGAGACATATATCTATATAGAGATATATATACACACACACATCTGTGTCAAATGGTGGCCTTCTCTGCTGCAGGGTGGGGAAGGAGGGAGACAGTTCTGAACTTAAAATGTAATTTTAAAAAATAAAATTAAGTTAAAAAAATTCATTCCAGAACTTTGCCAAGAATTTAAGGCGAACTCATTGTCTTATAATATGAAGATTCAACCCTTTTCATTTTTCTGAAAATCAGTACAAATGTGTGCATCTCCACTCTTAGAGCATTTCTCCCATTTACCACATTTTTTTTTCAATTATTGCTTATGGCAATTCAACAATCACATCTTCCAACTCTTTCACTCCACTGGGATTATAGGTCATGTATGCATCTATGCCTGGTGACTTGAACACCTTGAGGGCAGCAATGTGCTCTCCTTCCATCACCTCCGTTATCTTGGGCTCCAATTCCCGGTTTACAATTTCACTCTGTCTTTTCAAACCAAAGGTTGTTCTTGATGGTAGAGAATCAACCGAAGCAAAATAAGAGTCCAGTACTTCTAATTTCTCTCCTTCATATATTATCATCATACTATTCATACATACCCCCAATAGCAGTCCTATAACTTATTTGATTTCTATCTTCCCTTCAAAAATATTATTTTGTGTTATTTCTAATATTTATTAATAGGCTTGGCTCATTCTCAGCTTTAGTGCTTTTTGCATTATTCTTAGAAAATTATGACACTCTTTTGTGTCCATTCTCAGTTCTCTATCCTTGATTGTATCCTCTATACATGTCTTTTTAAAATTCTTATTTGGTTCATGAGTTGGCTTTGTGTGTGTGTGTGTGTGTGTCTGTGTGTGTGTGTGTGTGTTTTAATCAGGCACTTTGGATAATGCCTCCCTTTTTCCATCTCATGGAAATCATCTGTGTTTTTGTCTTAAGAATTTATTTCCTCAACAAGCAGGATGATTTCAAAAAGGCCTGGAAAGACTTGTATGAACTGATGTATAGTGAAGTGAGAAGAACCAGGACAACATTGTGCACAGTGACAGCAATATTGTTCAATGACAAACTGTGAATGACTTAACTATTATCAGGAATACAGTGATCCAAGACAATCCCAAAGGACTAATGACAGAGCATGCTACCCACCTCCAAAGAAAGCACTGATATTGATTGAACACAGACTGAAGAATGCTATTTTTCACTTTCTTTCATGTTCACTTTTATTTATTTTTTCTTATACAAAATGACTAATATGGTAATGTTTCACATAATTGCACATGTATAACCTACATCTGATTGCTTACTGCCTTAAGGAGGAGTAGGGGATGGGAAGGAGGGATAAAATTTGGAACTCATAACTATAAATAAAAATGTTTCTTATAAAAAAAATTTATTTCTTAACAGTATCTAATTCATGAGTATGCTAATAAATGTTTAACAACCAGCTTTTTAAAAAAGTATGCACAACATACTTTTAAGTTTAACATTTTAATTATTAACATTTTAATCACCTTACATCTACAAAAATTAACAAAGCAGGGGGCAGCTAGGTGGCACAGTGGATAAAGCACTCACCCTGAATTCAGGAGGGCCTAAGTTCAAATAGGACCTCAAGAGACTTAATATTTACTAACTGTGTGACCCTGGACAAGTCACTTAACTCTCATTGCCCCACCAAAAAAAATTATTAAAGCAATAAATCAATCCCTAATTTGTAGCATTTGCTGGTTTCTGAGGCATAAATACTCAGATTTAACAATCAGTTGTTGAGAGTGAGTATGAGCTGGCACACCCCTTATCCTTTCTCATTAGGATCAATTTTCACTGTAGAATTTGAAGCCATAGGATACAATCTATCATTTCTCTGAACTTTTTTTGGGGACTGCTTCATGTTTAGCTGATTGTTTTACTTCTAAAACCAGACCCTCTTTCTTACTTCCCTATCCCTCTTTTTTTTTTTTTTTTTTGGACAGGGCAATTGGGGTTAAGTGACTTGCCCAGGGTCACACAGATAGTAAGTGTCAAGTGTCTGACTCAGGATTTGAACTCAGGTACTCCTGAATCCAGGGCTGATGTTCTATCCACTGCACCACCTAGCTGCCCCTTTCCCTATCCCTCTTAATAGCAAAGCTGTTTTCCCAGTCACCCAGGCTTAAAACTTCCAGATCACCCAGAAGGGCATTTAGAAAACCAACTAAAAAACATGAAGGGGAGGGAGGGGGAGGCCATTCTAGAATACAGTTCATTTGGAAAAGATTGAGGGATTAAATAGACTACAAACTCACTATGAATCAACGAGTGTCACACGACTGAAATAAGAAAAGATCAGTATCCAGAAAGTGATGGTAGGTTGGGATGGAGGGGTTTGTCTGGGAACCTTGAGGATCTCCATTCAAATATAGCCTTACAAGATGTTTGACTAGGAACCCAACCCCTATATACCTCAGGTACTGCCTTAGGAAGGGCATGTGAATAGCACCATGAACTCCCCCCCCAAGTTAAAAAACAAAACAAAACTGTGGTTCCCCATTCGCCGTCAAGGTCAATATTCTTTATCTTGGAACTTTGGCCCCAACTCTGCATTTCAGTCATACTGGACTATGTACTTTCTATCCTGTGTTTTTCCTCCTTCTCTGTCTTGACTCAAGCTTCTCTGTCTGCCTAGAATACCCTCCTAAGTACTACCTCTTAAAACCATACACATCCTTTAAGGCCCATCTCAAATGCTGCCACCTCCAAGAAGGCTTCCCTGTGTGAGCTTTCCCTCCTCTCAACCTCTTCCAACAGCACTTGGTTGTATCTCTCTTGAGGCACTTAGCATATCCTGTACACCCTGTATTGTTAGTATGCGCACACACACACATCTTGTCTCTCCAATTAGGCTATGTTTCATTTGTCTTTGTATACTCCACAATGCCAAGCACAGTATATTATACAAAGTAGATCTAAGTGTCCCCCCAAGAAAGGACTTTTAATGCTTCCTTGGGTTAATTCGTGATCATATCATCATGACTAAAACTTACAGATGAGTTATCCTTAAGGATGCTGGATGCTGAATTTACTGATTAGAGATTACAATAATATTTGTAATTTTATCAAATATGTAATAATTACCATCATCAGTTATATCAAATGCCACTTGAGCTTAACCAATGTAAAATTCATAATGCATGTTAAGGAAAAATAGGCAGTAAGCTCCAAGCTTCAATCCAGAGGTCAAATTGACCTATTCTAAGCAATATACATTGAGAATTAAATTACTGAGAAAAAATATGTGGCTGGGTTTGTCAAGAGAATGGAAAAAACATTAGTTTTGGAGTCCAAGGATCTGAGTTCAAATTCTGGCTCTGCCACTTACTACCTGTGAAACCTGGGGAAAGTCATTTGATCTCTTTATTTTCTCATTTTTAAAGTGAAGTTGAACTAGATGATCTCTGAGGTACCATCCAGTAATGGTCTGTGAGGCTAGAAGACTTACTGGTATCCTGATATCAAAATCCAAAGGGAAGAATGTTTAAAGTTAAAAATGGCGATGAAATATCAGTTTTAATAAATATTTATACAACTATAAAATGGATATTAGAGATTTGGAAAGTATCAGGAGAAAAACCTGTATAATATTAACAAAACCTCAGTGCACATCACCCTAAAAAAGCTATAGAATGAGGGCAGCTAGGTGACGCAGTGGACAGAGCACCGGCCCTGGAGTCAGGAGTACCTGAGTTCAAATCCAGCCTCAGACACTTAACACTTACTAGCTGTGTGACCCTGGGCAAGTCACTTAACCCCAATTGCCTCACACAGACACAAAAGCTATAGAATGGGTTCATCATCAAAAAAAGCAAGATGAAATTTTATGTTTTCTGAACACATTATAAATAGGTTAAGAACTTGAAAAAATACCCTCAAGACAGAGTAAATAGGTTGCTAAGAGATACACTATTGAATTTGTCAATTGTGACTCAAAGTAGCTTACTTCTGGATGGATCTTACAAAACAGCCAAAGAGTAACCCAAACACCTGTCTTGAAAGACATTCACATGAACTCAGCCAACAATGTGATGACAAAGAAGTATCAAAGAAATGACTAAATTATGCAGATTTGTTTAAGGGAAGAGAAAATGATAATTCATGATCATTTCATCACCACTAGAAGTAACAGATTAAAGATCTTGGATTTATTGATCAGTGATTACAATGACATTTATAATTGTATCAATTAAAATTGATGGGGGGCAGCTAGGTGGCACAGTGGATAGAGCACCGGCCCTGGAGTCAGAAGGACCTGAGTTCAAATTTGGCCTCAGACACTTGACACTAGCTGTGTGACCCTGGGCAAGTCATTTAACCCCAATTGCCTCACAAAAAAAAAATTGATGCATAATCAAGATTACATAAGGAGATGGTAGAAACTGTGCAACACATTACTTACTATAGACTACAAAATTTTAGCACCTACTGAATACCTAACAAGATACAATCTGGTGACTAAACTTACTTTTAAGGAGTTTGCTTCTTTCATAAAGTAAAGATAAATTCCTTTACTATAAATACAGACTTCAAAATATCCTTGTGAAGTCAACCAATAAACTATACTGGAACTGGACCATTATTATAGACAAACTTGTTATTTATAATTTTCCAAATATAACATTGAAACATAGGAATATAAGAACAACATTTTAGTAGATGCCACTTTACAAAATGCACATAATCTCCAAGCTATATGGAATGAAAAGCTTTCAAAATACAGAAAGTAGAGGCATAGCATCCTCTTCATTCTTCTGCTACTGAAGTTCTCTGGAAGTGGCTTTCCGAGAGCCCTCTGAAGGTAAACTTACATCCCAATATTTTCATTCAATTACAGAAAGCTTTTATTTTATCCTCCAGTACTCTGAACAAATTAAATATAAAATAATATCATAGTCGCTCTTCCTGGGGTCATTTTTATCTAAACAAGATAAATTATAATAATAATTTACACTTACTGTATACACTCCTCTTTTAAACTTCCTCATTTTTGTCACAAGTAGTACAGGCCTTGACAGATTCACAAACTTGGTATTATCCCTGACTCCCCAACTTTCCTTCACCCCACAAATCAATTCACTTGCCAAATTTTCTTGTTTCTACCTCCACAACATCTCTCACATCTCTCCCCTTTTCTCCACTCACATAGCCAAACCTTGACTCTGGCCCATATAACCTCTCAGCTGGACTAGTAAAAGCATCCATTGGTCTACCTGCCACAAGTATCTTCTTGCTTTAATCCATCCTCCAAAAGGTGTGATATTTCCTAGAATGCTGGTTGGACCATATTACTCTCTCCTTATAGTGTCTAGGATCAAGCATAAACTACTCTGTTTGGCATTAAAGTCCTTCAAAACCTAACCGCAATGATCTTTTTCATTTTTGTTATACATCATTCACCTTCCAGCATTTTATAGTCCATGGTAGCTAGCTTTTCTGTTCCTCACAATGCAATACTCCATCTCCCACTGCCGCACTTCGGCACTGGCTCTCCCCATACTTGAAATGCCCCTTAATTTTTACCTTCACTTCTTAAAATCCTTTGTTTCCGACAAGACTCATCAGCTAGACAGCCTTTTTCTATATGATCCTAGCAGTGCCAAGTGCTGTCTTAATTATTTTATAGTTCTTCCTATAGACACCCCCACCCCTCCACATACACAGAGAAACGTGTATAGTTAAGCACATGTTGTTTACCTCAATAGAATGAAAGCTCTGGCTGTTTTGATTTTGCCATTATTTTGCCAGTGCTTAGCACTTAGTAGTCACTTAATAAATGTTTGTTTATTGATGGATCCATTGGTAGAATTAGCTTCAAGGCTTGAAAAACACTTTTTTTCACAACAATCCTGTGAGATTGACTGCTACTATTTGGGGGGGGCGGTGTGAGGCAATTGGGATTAAGTGACTAACGCAGGGTCACACAGCCAGTAAGTGTCAAGTGTCTGAGGCAGAATTTGAATTTAGGTCCTCCTCACTCCAGGGCCAGTGCTTTATCCACTGCGCCACCTAGCTGCCACCAACTGCTACTGTTATTATTCCTATTTCATAGCTAAGGAAAAGTGACTTGCCCATGTCATACAAATAGTTAATTATCTAAGGTAGGATTCAAATCCTGAATTTCTGATTTCTATTTCAGTGCTCTTTCTTACATTGAATGAATTCAAACATAAATTAATTAATAAATGAATGATTGCTGTCAATTTAGAATTGTTCCCTTGAGTGTGGGCTGAGAACCTCAATACTTAAAAAAAATCATATCTGATCAAATATCTCCTTTCTTCAGGCAGGAGAATTTATGCCCTTCACCCACTGGTCCCTTCTCTCCCAAACAGATGGTCAACAACCGCTCCCTCTAAGAGACCAGTCTATGTATACTTTTGCATCTCACCTTCTTAATAGATTTGTCAACCACCCAACAGCTTCAGCAGCTCTGGGGCCCAGGCTCCCTGGACTTTGGAAGCATGAAAACCGCTGAAGGCAAATGCTAACAAGTCGATTTAAAACTGTGAATTCTCCTCTGTGCTGCTTCACAGCTAAAGTAAAAAGTGTGCATGCATGGAAGGTGGGGGGAGTAGGTTACTGGGTGAGGAAGAAAGACCTGTAATCTAGGTATCAGAGGAAAAGACTAGCTGCCTTGTTAGAATTAATGTTCCCAACCTTTCTATTTTTCCTGAACCACCTATGGTCACCATCATCATAATCATAATAATAATCATCAGCATGCCATTATTCTCATCATTGCTAACATCATTAAATGTTATTGAAGATACTCAGCAATGTGCAAAGACTTGGACACAGAGTTATAACCAAGCTTTGCCTTTCACAGACTTACAAAAACAGATAAACTGATATGTATATATCTGTAAAGAAACTAAAGATAAACAAAGAATATATATTCCCTAAAAGATCCACAGCCTCTAAAACAGAATCTGAGAATTGAAAGGGAATTAAGGGGAAGTCTGGGCAGCTAAATGGTGCAGTGAATAGGTTCATGAATTCAAATCTGGCCTCAGACACTTGCTAGCTGTATGACCCTGGGCAAGTCACTTAACCCTATTTGCTTTGGTTTCCTCATTTATAAAATGAATGCTGGAGAGGCATATGGCAAACCACGTTGGTATCTGCCAAGAAAACCCTAAAATGGGGTCATGAAGAGTTAGACATGACTGAAACAATTAAACACCAATAACAAGGAGGTAAGCTTAACCTTTCCCTGAAGCCTGTCTCTTCTACTGCATTCCAGATAAGAGATAATCTAACTTCTCCTTGAAGACCTGCTTCTAGTGCTTCATAGAAAAAAGGACAAATTTAGTTCCTCTTATTTTTTTTAATTTTTTTAAATTTTTAATTTTTTAATTTTTTTTCCTCTTATTTTTTATATTTTATTTTTCCTTAAATATATGTTAAAGCAATTTAAAACATTTTTTAAAGTTTTGAGTTCCAAATTCTGTTCCTCTCTCCCTTGCTCCCCTCCCCTCTTCTAATGACAAACTTTCTGCAATGAAAAGAAAACTAACTCTAGCATCCAAGGACCTGGGTTCAAATGTTGCCTTTGATGTTTACTCCCTATGTGACTTTGGGCAAGTCACTTGACTTCCCTGGCCCTCTATTTCCTCATCTGTAAAAGGAAAGGGTTGTATAAGGTGACCACTAAGTTCCCTTCCAACTCTAAATGCTGTGATTTAAGAAATATTTGAAGAAAGGGGCCATGTTCGCTCCAAGTCCTCTCTTCTCCAGGTTAATCATATCCCATTCGTCAGATCATAAATACATAGTTCAAATGGACCTCAGAGACCATCTAGTTCAAACCTTTCTTTTTACAAAGGAAGAAGCAATTCTCTCAGGTTTCACAGAGAGTAAGTACCAGAGGTGGCTTCTGAACTCTGTCCCCCTGATTCTAGATCAAGCTCTCTTTCTCTGATATGATGCCTGCCTTCACCAGATCTTCATATGGTGATGCCTGAGCACAATCAGATGACTGCCTCCATGGTTCAGTACCTTGTGCTTCTATTTACAAAGCTCAAAACCATGTTGGGATTTTGTTTTGTCGTGTTTCTTTTCACTACCACAGCACATTGTTGACTCATAATAAGCTTTCAATCCAAGAAAATCTCCAGGTAATTTTCATATAACTGCTGAATGAACAGTAAGATAAATACACATGAAGGGTAGGCAAAATTAATTTAATGTTGAGGCTCCACCGGCTTCCCATCTCATGTGACCTAACCCTAATACAAGGGCACAGACTTAAAAACAGGTAGCAAATAGAGGTTCAAAGAGTACAGTCCACTTTGCTCAGCTTAGGAGATATAGTTCATGAAATTGATTTGATTTTAGACTCTTCTGTCCTGCTACCTAAGTCTAATTTATTCTTCTACAGGGTCCCCAAGGAAGTAATATGCTATAGAGCACAGCCATTAACTCTCTGAGGCCTTGAAAAAAAATCATTTAATCTCTCTGGCCTTTAGTATCCTCGTCTGTGAATTGAGGAGCCTGGACTAGATGATTTTTACCATGTTTTCCTTTCAGCTGTTACATCCAATGTTCTAAGTTTGGATATTCTGTTTAATTCTAATTTGCTTTTGCTTATATCCTACGATGACCTAATGGCTGATGCCATTTTTCTGGCTGATGCCAAACAGGGTTCTCCTATTGTTCACTTCTCTTTCCCAACTCTTTGAATCAGTTCCTCTTTGATGTTTTCTGAGATCCAGAACCATTTTGGCTCTTCGTTTATCTGGCAGGCATAGATTAATAACATAGATCAAAGCACCCTTATGGGTGGGGTGGGGGAGGGGGTTGGAGAGAAGAGGAGGGTCATTTGCCCCTGTGTCACACAATGACCAGTAAGTATGCAAAAGAATGGAAAGACTTTGTGAACTCGGGGGTCAAAGTATTGGGGCAGGCATAGACTCAGTGTTGGATGATCATTGCCAAAGACAAGCTAAGGAATAGCATTCCTACATCAATGATGGCTCTTTAGGTGACCTCATAAGATCATAGCGTTAGAGGTAGAAGGGACCTCAGAGATCATCTGATCTAACCCTTTAGTTTTACACCTGGGATACCAAGTCCCAGATAGCTTTTGACTTACTTAAGATCACATAACCAGTGAAATGTCAGCAGAAGGACTTGAACCTAGGTCCTCCAACTGTAGGGTCAGTAAGCTTTCCCCTGTACCGTGCTGCTTTTTAGAATCATAGAATTTCAAAGCCTGAAGGAACTTTAGAGGCCATATAGATGGCAGGTACTTAATTTGGAAGGGGGGGGGTATTTATTGATTGATTGATATAGCCTAATGGTTCCTAGATTCTAAACCTCAGACACTGAGGTAAAGGTTGGGGGTGGGTGGGTAGAATGATAGAGTTATTGGAAGGGCAAATCTCATGATGGCACACCAGCCATAAATGACTAAACAAATATACCCTCTTGTAGACTGAATAAATGTCTTATACATATATGCTTCATTATTTTTGAAGCTATGTAGATATAGTATGACTAACAACATATAAACCTTTATTGAATTTGAAGTAGGTTTTATTATCATGTATTTTCTCAACCTAATAGTACAGATTCTATAATGTAGAATCAGCTAATAATAATAGTAGGTTTTTTCCAAAGATCTTTGTATTTAAAGATGTTGGGAACCATTAGTCCAAACCCCTCACTTGATAGAAAACTGAGCCCCAGAGAGACATAAATGAGGACATACAGTTACTATTATAACATATTATCTCATTTAATCCTCACAATAACCTTGGGGGGGGGCTAGGTACTATTATTATCATTGTTGTTTTACTGTTGAGGAAACTGTTAGACAGAGCTTAAATGACTTGCCCAACTAGGAATGACTTGACACAGCTAGGAAGTGTTTGAGGTTATATTTGAACTTGGGTTTTCCTGACTCCAGACCCAGTAAAAGATCAGGGTGACTTCACCATTAATATCAATAGTAATAAACCAAAATAATAATTTGTATTTATCTAGTGGTTTAAAGTTTGTTTTTGGTTTGGGGGTTTGTTTGGGTTTTTTTGCAGGGCAATGAGGGTTAAGTGACTTGCCCAGGGTCACATAGCTAGTAAATGTCAAGTGTCTGAGGTTGGATTTGAACTCAGGTCCTCCTGAATCCAGGGCCAGTGTTTTATCCAGTGTACCACCTAACTGCCCCCTATAGTTTGCAAAGCATTTTACATAAATCTTATTATTTGATAACCCCCATTTGTTAAGGGTAGGCCACAGAGTTTCCAACATTGTGTGATCCTGTGAACGTTTGATTTGCATATATATTATGGAGACTCCTAACTGTAATTATGGCTCCTCCCCACCACCACCACCACTCCCCCACCCCACAACAAGTACAAAAACTATAGAGTTCTAAAATTAACTGAAGCCTAGGTTTTTAGTGGATTACCATGCTAACAAACCCTCAAAGGAAGAGCATTAAAATAGTAATCTTTTACATGAGAAATAAAATAATCTTTTAAAAAAAATAGTTAACAGCCATATTCTAGAATGAGTAGGATCTTTCCACGTCTTCCTCAGAATAATTTGGAACTTGAGGTACTCCAAATTCAAGATGCTGGTAGTGAAAGCTTCGGACCAAGTTATTCTCTACAGCTGGAGGGTATTCCAAAATGGCACAGAAAGTAAAGACTTCCACACAGGGCCGTGTGTGTGTGTGTGTGTGTGTGTGTGTGTGTGTAGTAGTAGTAGTAGTAGTAGTAGTAGTAGTAGTAGTAGTAGTAGTAGTAGTAGTAGTAGGATCATTTCTATGCCAGTGGGAAACCTGTCTCTCTTCGCTCTTGGACATATTAGATACATGCAAGTACCTTATGTCTCTTTCTCTCTTCTCCCTGTCTACTCCTATCCTAAATCATGACAAGAAAAAAAAAAAGCCTGCCATCCCTAACCATTTCACCATGGAGCAAGTCAATAGAAAATCTACTTAACCAGTAGTGAGAAAGTTCCTAGAGAAGGGCCAAGAATATCCTCCTTGTAATGATTGGAATGACGCCACCTACTGGAGACTTGCTGTGGGAAAGCTCCACCATGAGGAAAATGCCTCAGAGGTATTGTGGCTTTTCCTTGGCGTAAGGAAATGATGTTTACTCATGGGTGCTGTCTATCAAGGCTACCAGCCAATCAACTTGAGGAGCCTCCTATGGTCTGGGAGGAGACAGGAAGGAGGAAAGGGAGCCTGCGCAGAGAGCGCTGGGGCTTTTTGGCTTCCTGACTTGATGGTGGTGGCGGCAGAGGACTTCACAGGAAATTTGAGGAAAGATAGGAATATGCCAGGCTGTTAGAATTCTGTTCTCAATCTTTTTCTTTCTATTTTCCAATAAACCCTTAAAAACCTAAACTCGTTTTATCAGTGATTTTTAGTCAGTTTCCCCCAAAACTGGGGGAACAGATTAGAATCCACATTTAGAATCTTAAATTACACACCCTAAACCTTGGGGAGATCAAGGTAGATATCAAACATTTCTCCCTCCTAGAGAAAGGGGAAGGAGCTGCAAAGAAGCCAGATATATGTGCATGTAGTAAGCAGTTAAAAAATACTTGTTGAATTATTGAATTGAATTATTAACAAACTAAATCCGGGGGATTCATAGCTAAACAAACTCAAAGCTAGCTCATAAGGTCTAGAAAAGGAAATTAATACATTGAGTCAAGCCACAAGGCATTAACATCTTTCTGAGCATCACTAGGGGTACAGAGAACTAGCCTGATAGAATGGTTAGAATGTTTAGCATAGAGTCAGAAAGATCTGGGTTCAAATCCCACTTCAGACACTTAGCTGAATGATCTTGGGAAAGTCTTGCAACTTCTATTTCTTCAGCTATAAAATAAGTATAACAATTAGGACCCACTTCACAGAGTTGTTGTGAGAATTAAATGAAATAATATATGTAAAGTGCTTTGCAAACTTTAAATCATTGTGTCAGAAGTTATTATTCCTACAGATTATGTAATATTTAAGTCCATGATGGACCATGCTAGGATACATGTTGGAGATGGGAAAATTACCTCTAATCAGTTGATCTATGAAGCTTGAGAGCCATCCAGCTATGCACTGGAGAGATGTTTTAGATATTACTTCGATCTTCTATTTCCTATGCCAATTTTCAGTTTCTTCTCCATGTAAATAAACATCTCTGTTTAAAATTAAAAATGTCTTGGAGTCGATAGAGGCAGAGAAGACAGGAATGAAAGACATCCAATAATATCAGAGTGTTTGGGGATGAGTAGAGATTCTCAATAGCAGAGTAAAGTGGGACAGCTTTCTCCACCCCCTTGATAGGGGTCAAAGTATGGTCCATTTCTCTAGGGAAGTCATGAAATTACCTTGGTACTTAGATATCCTTTTACAAGAGAGTGTGGAACACATTATCCATAAGAGTTCTATGTCAGATTGGGCTAGCGAGATTCAAAATAAATCCAAAAGAGTCATTTCTGTTACCCAAGACAAGATTCCTCTTGGGTATTCCCCAAACTGGCATCACTTTCCCCTTCCCCTGTCTCCAAGTTACCTATTGCCTCCATTCCCAAATCAATTTGGATGCAAAGGCCACAGGGAAATTGGAGCCTGGGAGATTTCCTTTGACTTAGAAATCACTCATCCTAATTACCCTTTCACACTGCATTTATCTCACTGGAAGGGCTGCCAACAATCTATCAATGACAAGCAAGGTTAGCATAAAAGAACTGCGAGAAATTACATCAACTGAGGGTCATAATCCCCTTCCCCTTGTCCTGCGGCTAGGGCACATTGGGCTGTTGCTTTCTTTATTCTCTTGCCGTGATTATCTAACTCATTACCTGGCTCATCCTATTTGCTGAGTCATAGCTCCAAGTAGGTGGTTCCTGGTCTCCAACACCTTACCCCCCAGGTCTTATAGTGCCCACCACCTTCTGACTTAGTAGACCCAGGTTTCGCGTAGCCACATTACATCACACAGGACAAGAAACAAAAGTCATGTTTTACCTAGACATTTCTAGGAAAATTGGGAATATGGAAAAAACCTGGACAGTAAGGATGGCACTGAGGGGGGTTCATGGCAAAGGATTGGCACAAAGCCCCTAATAAGAGGCATAGCAGGCAATATAGAGAAGATCGGATACAGGTAGAAGAGCAAAGAAGTTCAGTGCCTGGAGAGCCCTATGTTCCACTCTATATAAACAGAAACTTGCCATATCTGTGGACAGTGCCTTCTAGCATAATGAGTTTGCAGGGGGCAATATGAGGACATCCCTTTATGCCTAAAAGTTTCTGGTTAGCAAGCAGTTCTTTAGGACTTGAATTGGAAATCTTTTCCAAATCCAAGCAGACCCCGCCTCTACTTTATTCAAAGTGGGGAAGCTTTGGCTAGCTCTGTGAATAAAGTCTTATTCTTTAATCTACAGAAAATAGATTCCCTTACCTATGTCTAGTGTTCTGTCCCTAAACTACCCTGCATTCATATATTCTGCATATACCTATATATGTATATGGTTTCTCTGCCTTTAAAATGTAAGTTCCTTGAGGGAAGGAAGTGTGCTTTTTTGTCTTTGTATCCTGAGTGCCTACCACATCTGGTACATTATAGGTACTTAATAAATATTTGCTGATTGATTGATGATGGTAATTGCAAAATAATAAATGTTTCCCTTCTTATACATCAGTGTTACTGACCCAGCTTCAGAAAGACTTGACTTTGAATTTATTTTTAACAAGTATCAGGGACAGATTTGCACTAGTTTATTCATATTTCTTTATCCTGTCTGGTGCAAACCAACAATCCAATTCAGTAAACATCTCTCACAATGTGCAATACATCATGCTGGGTACTGAGCATGCAAAACTGAAATTAAAACCATCCCTGCCCTCAGAGAACTTACATTCAAGTAGGAGGAGGCAACACATACAAAGTCTATAGATACAAAGAAAATATATATATTTTTTAATTTTCAAAAGGAAAAAGAGGATAATAATCAGAAACATGAGGCAAGGTTTCCTATAGGAGTTGGTGTCTATGAGCTCTGTATGAAGGGAAGGTAGGGATTCTACTGAGGTGGCACCATTGAGGCAAGAGTGCATTTTAGATGTTGAGACCACCTATGCAGAGGTACAGAGGTCAAAGATGAAAAATCAAGTATGAGAACAAGATAGAATCTATTGACTATAATAGAGTGTATGAATGAAAAATGTCATAGTGTAAGACTAGATAGGTTTTAAGTTCCAGGTTAAGAATTTTACATTTTATCCTAGAAGCAATAGGGAGCTATTGAATATTTTGAACAGGGGAGTGACATCACTGCATCTCCATTTTAAGTATCTCAATTTGGTAGGTATGTAGACAATCAATTGGAGAGGAAAGTGACCAGAAATATACATCTCCACAACAGCTGGCCAGCCCCAAAATGCAATCTGCCACCATGGAAGAGAATAAAGTCAGCTGGCCCACAAGGGGTTTGAACCTGTATAGTCTTGGCCATATTTGCATTATACACTGATGAATGGAATTAAATAGTTACTTTGAATTCAAAACTTCAATGAGACATGACTTATTTAGTGCATGTATTCTTTCCACCTCCATTGACACAACTTTTCTATAGATTACCTTTAAAGGTGCTGTGATAAAATAAATCATCCCCTTGAGGACAAACTTGGTGATAAGCCTCTGCCAACATAAGTAGGCTGGGAAAACCAACTGACATACAGTCTGACAAGAGTGCTATCACCTCTCCCTCTGCTCCATATGTTTCTACCAGTGGAGTCTAAGATCACATTAGTTGTTTGGGAGTTTTTTGGAGGGGAAGGTTGACTGCCAGATAGATAATTGACATTTTTATAGCACTTTAACATTTGCTTATTTCCTTACATATGTCATATCACATGAACTTTACAGTAGACAGGTACTTTTTTGGTGGTAGAAGAGGGAGGAGAAGGTGCAAATGTGTTGGGACTCCCAGTGGGCAAACTTCCCTCAACCACATATACAGATTGATATAAATTGGTACCTAAGGTACATCATCATTCAGGTAGTGTTAGAGGAGGAATTTGAATACAGGTCTTTCTGACACCAAATCTAACATCATATCCTCTACACTGTGATGACTATACTATGTGGCTGACTCTTACCAAGTTTGTGGTCTACTGGAATTCCTAGTTTTTCCCCAGATAAATTCCTATAGAGCCATGTCTTCCATATCCTACTGTACAAAAATCAATTATTCATAACTATAACTAACCTGGAAAATTATATATAATTGGATTTATGAAAAATTATGATTATATGAAAAATGATAAATTTCAAAAAATTATAATTGGGCCATAACTCCCTTTGTGGTTGCCATTAAATATGTGGAAATATTTTTAAATTGACTAGCCTAATTTGAGGGGGCTAAAGCTGACTGGAGGACTAATCTGGGGACTTTTGACTATTTGGCTATCTGACTTCGTTTAATTTAATATGGATCATATATAAAGTTCCACCACACTACTTCACTCCCAAATTGATAAGCACAGGATTAAGAAGCCTCTTAACCAAATAATCCAAGCAGAGCTTATTTATGAGATATTATTTGAAATTAAGAATACAGGAAAATAAAATGTACGACCTGACTGCTTTCCTGGTCTCTTTCCACTGCGACCCTTTCCCACCTACTGAACCTCGAACTTCTTGAATACAATAAAGGCCTTAGCCACCTCCGGCCTCAGGGCATGTTACACTTTCCCTGGTTTGTATTAAGGCCTGTAACCTTGTCAGCCCCGTCTCTCCTTTTCCAAACCAAACTCTCCTCTGTCCTTGTCCTGCTCCCCTCTAGTCAGCCCCTCCTTCTTTCTAGTCCGTCCTTGCTCCTTTTCTATCTAGTCTGTCTGTCCGTTCCCCTCCTGTCTCACTCCCAGGTCTATATATACCTTTTCTTCTCTCCACTCAAATCTCGGGGCTTCCTTGCCCCCACAGACCAAGCTAATCCACCAGCCAGGGCTGCGCTGGTTGGGGGGGAGGGGGAGGAGGGGGGGAAGCGCTCCAAGTTTCACGTGCCTCAGCACAGGCCATCTGGGATCCCCTCAGGTCGGAAGGAGCTGGGGTTTTTTTTCCCCCCCAGCTGTCTGACCTGGCGTCTTGTATAGCCCACGGGGCTTTTTCCGCTCAGCCTAAGCCAAGGAGGAGGGGGAGAGACCCTGAGGGCCTAAGGCTTTCTAATCTCAGCCTAAAGGTAGCATCCACAAATCAAAACAAATTTCCACACTACACTTGTACAATTGGTTTGGTTAACTTAGACTTGGTATTCACCCCTACTGGAATTCTTTTTCTTAGCCTCAATCAGCTTCCTGCCAAGCTCATGTTTTCTGCCGACTTCATAAGCATATCACCAGGCCTTCATATAAACCAAAGGTTAAAAGATTGACAATAAAAGGATCAAAGACAAAGCCCTGGGACACTTCACTAAAGACCTAAATTAGTAGCAACATATCAATCGGCAGTATTTGAGTATAGTCAGTCAACCAGTTCTGAATCCAAGTAACTATACCATTATGTAGCCCACATATTTCCATCATAGTTCCAAGAATAGCATAAAAGATATTATCAGATGCCTTGATGAAATCCAGATTCACTGTGTCCACCACTTCCCCCTAATCTTCTTGTTAGACAAGTAACCAATGAGAAAACAAAGTTGATAAAAGTTATCCCTTAAATAATCCCTTCCAGAAATAGTATTAGGCAAACATGTTGGCCGATAGTTTAGAGTATCTACTTACTTGACTTTAAAAAAAAAAAAAAACTAGGACATTTGCTGCTCACCTCTAATCCCATTCCCCATAATTCCTCAAAGATCACCAGCAGTGGCTCAACAATCACATACACAGACTCCTACAGGACCTTTGGATGGAGTTCATCTAGGCCAGGTGGCTCGAATTTATTGAAGGCAGCCAGATACTCCTTTACCACCTCCACACTTATCTTAGGTTTTAATTCCCTTTTAACCATTTCTCTTCTATCAACCATAGTCTGAAGATCACTTTTTTTTTAGTAGAGAAAACAGAAGTAGAGTAGTTTCACCTTCTCTCTATTGTCCTTTATCTCTTCCCTATACACTCCCCAGCAGTGGTCCTGTCCCTTCCTTGATCATTTTCTTGTCCCCAACACAGTTTTTTTTTAAAAGAACCCTTTTGTTGTCTTTTGCATTTATCTCAAACTCATGCTGGGCTTTATTCCTGACACTATTATTACAGGACCTTGCCACTCCTTTGTGTTTATCCTTGGTTTCCTGACCTTGCTACCATTTATTCTTACAAATGTCCTTTTAAAATCTGAATTGGTCGATCAGCTACTCGTTTGTCTACATCAGTCTTATTAGACACCTCCCTCTCTTCTTACTCATTAGAATTGATTGTGAATATATCATCAGAATTAAATTTTTCAGTCTCTCATTGACTTCCCTTTTAGAGTCCTAGGTGATGGGGTCCCTCCTGTCATGTCACCAAAATCTTTGAAATCTTTTCTATGAAACTCTAGGAATCCTAGTAAGACTGGGTCTGGCATTTTCTATGAAAAACTGCCTCCCAAAGTTACCATCATTTCTTCTCTACCACCAAGTTCTTCTTTTTTTATCAGCACAAGGTGCAAAATAGCAGTCACTCGTACTGCTTCCTCAACATTTTGAATAGTGAAATTATCATGAAGACAACTCAAGAATTTATCAGCAGCTCTGCTCTTAGCAGAAAAAAAACCTTCTAGAATATTTATGGGGATTCTAAGTCCTTTATCACAATTATAACCTATTTTCATGCTAGCTTTGTGATTTTACTCAAGAACTCATTATCCTGTACTCCCAGTTTGCCTTATGGCCTTAGTATATTTCCATCACCATATCACCCTTTTTATCCTAACCTAAATTCTCTCCACCAGGTTTCCCATTCCCTTCATGACTTCCAACCAGCTAAAACAATATCTTGTCACCCATCCTACTTAAGCTGTTCCTCTTAAACACGATATATCTTTCTTTCCTTTATTTGAGTTAAAAATTGCATCCCAGGAAGACTCAGCTCTGCCTACAAGGTTCTATTTAACTAAAAAGCTCCAATTCATTTTGTTACTCATACTCTATACATTAGGATAATTGAGCAAATGCTTATCATGGTTGTGAGGGTAAAATGAGATAATAATCGTAAGTGCTTAGCACAGCTCTTGGCAGATAGTAAGTAATATATAAATGTTGTTGTTTTGTGGTTGTTTAGTCATTTCAGTCATGTCTGACTCTTTGTGACCCCTTTGGGGGCTTTTCTTGCCAGAGACACTGGAGTGGTTTGGCATGTCCTTCTCTAGCTTATTTTACAAATGAGGAAACTGAGGTTAATAGGGTTAAGTGATTCGCCCAGGGTCACACAGCTAGTAAGTGTCTGAGGCTGGGTTTGAACTCTGGTCTTTCTGACTCCAGGCTGGGTACTCTATCCACTGCACTACCTAGCTTCCAATATAAATGTTAGTTATTATTATTATTAATTATTATTATTAGTTCTGCCTCTTTCTCCTTTTTTATTGTTTCCTATGAATTTCCAAGCACTGTGTTGTTGTTGTTGCAGGACAATGAAGGTTAAGTGACTTTCCCAGGGTTACACATCTAAGAAGTGTCAACTGTCTAAGGCTAGATTTGAACTCAGGTCCTTCTGAATCCAGGGCCAGTGCTTTATCCACTGCACCACCTAGCTGCCCCCTCTGAGCACTTTTAATTGTTCATTCCAATAACTTACATTTATATAGCAGTTTACAAAGCATTGTCCTTAAAACACCTCTGATGTTATGCTAGGAGCATCAATCCCATTTTGCAGATGAGGAAACTGAGGCTTGGAGAGTTCATGGTCACAAAATCATTCCGTATAGGAGTCAGAATTTGAACCCAAGACTGCTGACTCATGCAGTTTCCCCCAATCATTTCCCTTAGAGAGTATCATTTTTGCTAAACTCTGGTTTATGTACTAATACATGTCTCTTCAACCTTATCATGATAGAATTGAAGATCTTTTATCCAAAGAACCAGTCTCCATTATGCAAGAGATGAAAGTAACCTTCCATCATGGATTCATTCATTCATTCCTTTATTCATTTAATAAATATTTGCCAAGCACCTTCTTGCTGTTGTAGTGGTTACCAAAAACATATGAAATACAACCCCTTAAAATATAGCTGGGGGGGCAGCTAGGTGGCGCAGTGGATAAAGCACCGGCCCTGAATTCAGGAGTACCTGAGTTCAAATCCGGCCTCAGACACTTGACACTTACTAGCTGTGTGACCCGGGGCAAGTCACTTAACCCTCATTGCCCAGCAAAAAAAAAATTAAAAAAAAAATAAAATAAAGCTAGGACCACAAGATACAGGGACATGAACATTTAAATAATAAAATGAGAGATTACACAAGACAGTATATGATTAAACAACCACTAAGTGTTAACTCTGTGCATTATATCTTAGCATAGGAAATTTAGAGTCAGGAAAATGTAGTTTTGAATTCCTCCTCAGGCACTAAGTAGCTGTTTGATTCTGAGCAGGTCTTTTTATGCCTTGTAGCCTCTATTTCCCCATTTGCCAAATGGGTATAATAGTAGGACCTACTTTTAAGGACTGTTGTGAGGATCAAGTGAGATAATTTATGTAAAGTGTTTTGCAAACCTTAAAATAGTCTATAAATGCTAGCTGTTATTATCATTATCATTATTATTATTATTAGTAGTAGTAGTAGTAGTAGTATATGACGTTAGTGTTATGAGTTTATAGGACAGGGATAGCTGTATTTTGGTGTGGTCAGCCAAGGCACTGAAATGTTAGGAATTAAAATGGGCTTTAGAGAATGGGAGGATTTAGGTATAGGAAAGAGGTGGGGAGGAAGGGACCACAGGTGAGAAAGG
This sequence comes from Dromiciops gliroides, assembly GCF_019393635.1. Lineage (NCBI taxonomy): Eukaryota > Metazoa > Chordata > Mammalia > Microbiotheria > Microbiotheriidae > Dromiciops > Dromiciops gliroides. Next base: position 538,239,822 of record NC_057863.1, read on the forward strand.
AAGAGGAAAAAGATGAAAAAAAATTGATGCAAATTGTATAAAAGATACGTACTCAGAGTCCACTTCTAGAAGCAATATGCTAGTCACATCAATATGTGACCAAAGCACCACCCAAGGACTCCTGTTCACCTGCAAGGGTTATAATTGCTTACAGGAATAAAAAACAACAAGCCTGCATCTCTCAGGAAAGATGCAGGTGCATGACATGGATTGGTCTCAAGTATACTACTCTCAGGGTAGCAATTTTAAGACTCTATTAACCTGCTCTCAGGTCTAGAGGAAGAGCCTCAGACAGGGAGTATTTCAGACACACACACACACACACACACACACACACACACCTTTCTCTTTCCTTTTTCCAGTCTTTTCTCATGGATTTAACAACTGAAATAGAGGAGAAAAGTAAAAGGGATCCTTTCAGGGAAAATGGCACACAAAGTCATCTTGGCCTTAATGCCAACCCTGACTCCCACTTCCTCACCCACAGAACTTATTCAAACATTTTAGACTTTTCTTTTACTAAAATCACTCAGTAATCTTTCCTTATTTGAGGGTCTTTCAATCCCAATTTTTCACTCCATAGTGACAAACAATAAACAAACAAAAAACAGTCATCACATAAAAGAGGCCATTCTTTTCCTCCTTTCTTACCTAGCCTTAATCACTGAATGGGTGTTGCCTCTGGTAAACTGAGACTTGAGAAAGATGTTAGCTTAAAAAGGCAAAGGTTTCCAACGGCCTCTATCCAGGGCCTTTTCTAGTCCTGATATATAGATAGAGATAGAGATAGAGATAGACACACATATATACATATATATGCATGTACCTATATGTGTGTTGTGTGTGTATGTTTGTATATGTGTATACCTACATACATGCACACACATATATACAGTGCATGTACATATACAAACATACACATGTATGTGTTGTGTACATATGTATGCATGTATTTCCACTCAACCCTCATGTCTCCAGAGGAGAGAGTGAAGCTGGTGACCTTGCATAGCCATCCCTCACTTAAACCCAATTCACTGAAAGTCATGGCATCACTTCCCTGATATTATGGTCCTCTTCTACAGTAAGAACAACAACAACAAGATTCAAACATTACTACCATTCCCTGACCTTAACTCAGTGAAGAATAGAGAAGGAAAAAGAAAAGTAAGAAGAGCTAGTAAGGTGGAAAGGGAAAAAGGGGAGAAGAGAGAAGTGGGAAGAAAGGGGGATAGGGAGAAGAAGATTGAAGAAGAGAAAGGGAAAAGGGGAAAAGAGACAGAGTGGGAAGAGAAGAAAGATGAAGATGAAGGGTAGAAGTCCTATCTAAGATGCATTGAAAGAATAAGTATTCGATAGCATTCAATTCAATAAACAATTAAGTGCATTCTATGTGCCAGGCACTGTGCTATATAGGCTCTAGGGATACCATGAAAGAAGAGAAAGAAGTTGCTTTTTTCAATGAGTTCACATTCTATGGGGGAAAGCAAAAGAAGAGGGAACCACATATACACAGATAAATAAATACAAAACATATGCAAAGTAAATAGAAAGTAAAAGTGGGCATGGGGAGAATTATTTCTGGTTTATTTCCATCTCTAGTCTCCACTCCCATCTTATGATTCTCATGTATTGCCTAAGGGAATCATTTAGAAGTACTTATCAATACAAACACATGATCTGAAAGTACACACACACACACACACACACACACACACACACACACACACACACATATATATATATATATATATATATATATACACACACACACACACACACACACCAGGTAGAGTCAGTAACTAAGATGAATTTCCTTTTTTCATAGACATGACTTAACTATCATATGCACATTCCTCCAAGCCCTCATTACCATAGCTGAATAGCTAGTGCTCACAGTTTCTGCAATTCAGAGTTGGCAACATTTTAAATTCATTTCTTAAAAACATGTAATTTTGAAGATATGCTTAAATTTATCTTCGTTATTGACTTCCCCTCATAATACATGCATACATAAGCATTAGTTGAACACTTGCTGTGTGCAAGGTACTTGAGGGGTACTAACACACATAAAATCCAATTTATACCCTCAAGGGTTTTACAAATTGGGGAGACAAGACATTTATAGGAAGTAATTATCATGCCATCTCTAGCCCCCTCTAGGAGAATCTCTCCCTGTCCTGAACTCCAGAACACACACTGTCTGCACCATTCATTTATTGTTGATCTCTCATCATGACACATTATTAGTGATCTTTGTACACGTTTATGTCTCAGTTCATTCAATCAGACATTAAGCATCTTGAGGGAAAAGCCTAGGTTCCATGGGGGCATCTAGGTGTCACAGTGGCCCTGAAATTGGGAGGATTTGAGTTCAAATCTCACCTCAGACACTCATTAGCTCTGTGACCCTGGGCAAGTCACTTAACCCCAATTGCCTTAAACATTTGGGGCCATCTCCAGTCGTCCTGTTGTATATCTTGCCACTGGACCCAGATGGCTCTGAAGGAGAGAGTGAGGTTGGTGACTTTGCATAGCCTTTCCTCACTTAAATCCAATTCAGTGCAAGTCATGACATCACCCTGCTGTTATGGTCCTCTTCAAAAACAAAGGACAGAGGCAGCTAGGTGGTGCAGTAGATAGAGCACTGACCCTGGATTCAAGAGGACCTGAGTTCAAATGTGACTCAGACACTTAACACTTACTAGCTGTGTGACCCTGGGCAAGTCACTTAACCCCAATTGTCTTACCAAAACAAAACAAAGGACAAACAACAACAACCTCATTAGGGTTCCATGGTTCTTTGTGACCACTTCAGTCCTTAGCACACTGCTCTCTCTCTCTCTCTCTCTCTCTGTCTCTCTTTCTCCCTCCTTCCCTCTCTCCCTCTCCTTTTCTCTCTTTGTATGTATATATACATGTATACATCATTATATGTGGCACATATAGTATATCATATGTGTGTATATAAATATGCACTATATACACATGCATATATAATATACTTTATATATTATATACATAATAAACATTCAATAAATATATGTTGACTGCTATAAAGCATGCATATTTCTATTTTAAAAACAGTACAGTTCTCTTTATCCAATAAATGGACTTCAAAAAGTATTTGTTAATTGGATTTTGGCAAATCAAATCTTATTTAAATATGCCAGGGAAATGGATAGTTAAAAGAAAGCTGTGATCAGTCCTTTTGACAATAGTTAATATTGGCACAGTGGATAGAGCACTGAGACTGGAGTAAGAAAGAATTGAGCTCAAATCCAGCCTCAAACACTTACTAACTATGTGATCCTAGACAAGCCATTTAATTCTGTCTCAGTTTTCTCATCTGTCAAATGAGCTAGAGAAGGAAATAGCAAAGCGACTCTAGCAATGCCACCTATGTGTCATTGTGAAAATTAATAACCATGCCATGCCACACCTTTTATTTGTTATTTTATGCATATATATTACCTATAAACTCCTCTAATTAACATCCAATTTAAAAATGGTCCATACAAGAGCAGCTAGGTGACAGTAGATAAAGCAGCAGCCCTGGATTTCTTCCCTTGACCCTATTGCAAACTTGATTCTCTTTGACTCCCTAATTTGGGAGTTTCATATTCCAATTACCATTTTGCTCATTTGGTTTTGCTCATAGTTTTGGCAACTAGTTCCCTCCCCAATGTGGGGCTTTAAGTAAAGTCTCGTTGTTTAAGACCCTATAATATTCATAAGGCACAAAAATATTCATAGCAGCACTTTTTGAAATAAAAAAATACTAAAACCAAAGTGGTTGTCCATTGATTGGGGAATAGTTAAGTGAGTGTGATCAAATATTATTGATATTTCAGTTTTGAGAAATTCGGAGAAACCTGTAAAGAATTGTTTGAGCTGATGCAAGGGGAGGTAAGCAGAAAGAGGGGAATAGTGTACACAGTAAATTCAATAATAAAAACATAACTAAAGTATGAGTAACTATAATAACCAACCAACCTGGTAGAAGAGAGGAGGAAACTTCTTTTTGATAGAGAGGTAGGGGATATGGGGGCAGAATCCTGCATATACTGTCAAATAAGGTCACCATGTGTTAGCTGGTTTTGTTTAACAGCTCTTCTCTGTTACAAGGAAGTGTTAATTGAGTGGGGAGAGGAGGAATGGGTTATATCCTGAAATGACTATAAAAATCTGGAAATCTGATTACATTCATCATTACAGCTTCATCTCAATCCTCATCCTTTTTGACTCAGTAACATTTAACACTGTGATCATTTTCTCCTCCTGGATACTATCTTTTCTCTGGCTTGTTATGACTCTGCTCTTTCCTGGCTCTTCTACCTTTCAGATAATTTCCCAGGCTCCTTTGCTGGATTTTCATCATGCCTACTCACTATGGGTTTCCCTTAAGGCTCTTTTTATCTTTGTTCTGTATGCCATCTCATTTGGTAATCTCTTCAGCTCCCATAGCTTCAATTATCATCTCTAGTCTGATGGTTTCCAGATTTATATTTCCAACCCTAGTGTCTCTCTTGAGTTCCAGTTGGTATTGCATTATTGACTGACTACTGAATGTTTCAAAATGTAAAGACATCTCAAACTCATGTCTAACAGTGGATTTAGTATCTTTCTTCCCAAATCCACACCTCCTCTGAACTTTCACTTTTCTGCTGAGAGTACTATCATACTTTTGATTACCCAATCACAACTTTATCCTACACTTCTCAATCTTACTCATATCACATATCCCTACAGTTGGCAAATCTTACCATTTTAACCTCCACAACATATTTCATGGATATTCATTCCCTTCTCTCTGATTATATAGCCACCACCCTAGTTCAGGACCGCATCACCTCTCTCTTAGACTACTGTAATAACCACCAAATTAAATGGTTTCCCTGCCTCAAGTCTCTCCCCTTTCCACTTTCTCCTTCATATAGCTGTCAAACTGATTTTCATAAAACAGAAAACTGACAATGTCACTCTTCTACTCAAAAAGTTCCAGTGGTTCCCAATTACCTCCAGGCTCTTTATCAGGTGGCTGAAACCTACCTTTCCATTCTTATTGAATATTACTCCCCTCTACACACACCTTGGTCTAGTCAAATTGCCCTTCTTACCGGTCTTCATACATCATACTCCATTTCTTATCCCTGTGCCTTTGTACTGGTTGTGCCTCCATGGCTAGCATGAATTCCCTCCTCATGACCACCTCTCAGAATTCCTAGTTTCCTTCAAGGCTCAGCTAGAGCACCACTCCTTGCATGATGCTTCTTCTGATGTCTGCAGAAGCTAGTGCCTTCCCTTTAGAGGAAGCTGGTGGTCCAGTGGATAGAGTGATGAGCCTGGAGTCAGGTAGACTTGATTTCAAATCTAGCCTCAGACACTTACTAGCCAAGTGAACCTAGGCAGGTTAACTTATTCTCTGCTTCAGTTTCCTCAACTATAAAATAAGGATAATAACAGCACCCATTTCCTAGGGTTGTTGTGATGATCAAATAAGATAACATTTGTAAAGAACTTAGTGCATAGTTATGGTACATAGTTGCATTTATATGGTACACAGTTGGTACCATATAAATGCTTATTCCGTTTACTTTCTCTTTCCTCTCCTTAAATATACATTTTATATATACTTATATATGTGCACAGTTTTCCCTCTAGTAGACTGTAATAATAATTAACATTTAGTACTTTAAAGTTCGCTAAGTGCTGCACAAATATTATCTCATTTGACTCTCACTTTTCTATAAGGTAGGTGCTATTTTTCAGATGAGGAAACTGAGGCAGAATGATGTGAAATGACTTGCCCAAGGCCACACAGCTAATGTGTATGAAGCAGGATTTAAACTCGGGTCTCACTAATTCCAAATCCAGTCCTCTAGCCACCTAACTAATTTGAGGACAAGGACTCTTCTCTTTTGCCAGTATCTGGCACAAATAGGGCTAATAATTTTTTCTTAATTTCTAAAACAAAAGGAGAGAGAGGAGGAAGAAGAAGGAAGAAGGAAGAAGGAAGAAGAAGAAGGAGGAGGAAGAGGAGGACAAGGATGACGAAGAGGAGGAGGAGGAGGAAAAGCAGGAAGAGAAGGGAAGAAGAAAAAGGAAGGAAGAGGAGAAGGATGAGGACAAGGAGAAAAAGAAAGAGGAAGAGGAAGGAGGAGGATGAAGAGGAGGGACAGAGAAAGAGGGAGTAAGGGAGGAGAGAGAAGAAAAAGTAAGGCATGGAGATTGAAAAGAATTTGCTCTTCTGTCTATGAAGTCAAGACTTTAACCCCTATTTGGTAATGTTGCCTAATAGAAAGTGACATCCAAGATCTGAGATGATAAGTCAGATATCATGTGTTAAATAGGTTTATATTGGCTGTATTGGTATTTACCATCTAATGCACTGTTTTTATAGGTCTTCTACCAACTTCCAAACAGTAAGTTACAATGAACTTTTGAAGTAAAATTTCTTCATAATAGAGTGATTTTCCTATGTAGTATATGCTTAATTAAGTAGAATCACTTATTCAACTTTCTGATGCTCTCATTGGCTTGTCTGTTTCCCTTTCTAAGTAGGTATTCAGTTAATTAGAGGATTACGTCAGAATAGAGCAGATAGGAAAAGAAAAATAGGTGTTTGGCTTTGTTTGTGACAGTACTCCAAAGCCTATATAAAGTATTTTGGGATTACCTAAAGTTTGAATGAATAATTGAAATGACTATGAATATCAATGTGTATTTAACATGGAGAAGGGCTAAAGATCCATCACTAGCTAATATACAACAGAGAAGAAAAATTAGCAAATTCATGAATTAGGATCCTGTTTATACATCTATTGTCAAGGCTAATCACCAATTTTTAAAATGTTCCACCTTGATTAAAGTCATTAATGCCCATGAATAAATGAAAATGTGCTTGGATTTCCAGAAGTATATTCCATTTCACAAGTTTAATTCTATAGTAAGGACCCAGGCTCAGCCAACCCTTTACTCTGCTGATATTTGGAATGAAAACTTTATGTCTCTCAGAATAATTATCTTTTCCAATAGAGGAATAAGCGGAACCATTTTTTCTGTTGTTAATTTGTTCATCGAACCTATGGATTGAAGACTAAAGACTGAATGCCAATTTTACACATATAAACACACTCACAGTTCAATTAGCATTTATTCAGTGCCTATTATGTGTGAGTCACTGTGCCTTTACGTAGTGAGCTAAAAAAAAAAAGTATCATTAAAACATCAAGAAAGGGGGTGGAGAGATGGCCTGGGTCAGTCTTACTTCATTTCCTCTCCTTCCTAATGGCATTATTCTCAACTAAGCCTTTCTGAACATCTATGGCGAAACCTCTACAAATGAGTGATTCCAAGGATGCTCTCTGGGCTCTTCCAACTTAGCCTACATGAACAGTAGTTAGATGGCAGCATCAGAACAGTGGCCAGCCTGCCCACCTCACCTGCGGTCTCAGCTCCCCCACCCCAAAGCATCACAGGCAGGGAGCTGGGAGGCACAGAATGAGCAGCCAGCTAATCCCCAGATCCTCGTCCGTCACTGCAATGAGAGAAGCCAGTCTTTCTGCACCTTGGGCAACAACATTTGGAGGAATAATAAACTGCACTGGGGGGAGGTGAGTGCTTTCTGATAGGGAGACATATGGGGCTGTCATGGTGACGGATGGACAGGAAAGCTTCTTCTATGCCATGGCATCCTTTTGACCTTCAATGTCCCTGTGGCCCCTTGGCACCTTGTGCAGGGCCAGAAGAGGGAGCTAGACAGGAGATTATCTAGGTAGTCTATCCTTTCAGCTAGGGAGGATGATGGGGGGTTGGGGGGGGGGAGGGAAGCCACAATGTGAGTTTTGCTTATCCCTCATTAGACACAAATGATAACCCTTTCACTGTTGCCATGAGGGAGTGGGGAAGGGGAGGAACACCAGTAACTCAGTTCCTTCCTCTGTTAAAGGAGGGATTTGGATTATAGAGACTAAGGGTCATTCTAAGGGTCTGTCAGTCTACAGACTGGGAAGGGAAGGGAAGGGAAGGGAAGGGAAGGGAAGGGAAGGGAAGGGAAGGGAAGGGAAGGGAAGGGAAGGGAAGGGAAGGGAAGGGAAGGGAAGGGAAGGGAAGGGAAGGGAAGGGAAGGGAAGGGAAGGGAAGGGAAGGGAAGGGAAGGGAAGGGAAGGGAAGGGAAGGGAAGGGAAGGGAAGGGAAGGGAAGGGAAGGGAAGGGAAGGGAAGGGAAGGGAAGGGAAGGGAAGGGAAGGGAAGGGAAGGGAAGGGAAGGGAAGGGAAGGGAAGGGAAGGGAAGGGAAGGGAAGGGAAGGGTCAATGTTAAGACTGTCCTAGGCCTTTTTCTCTTTTCCCTCTATACCAGGTTTCAAGAAAGACCAAGAACTTAGATGGGGAAAAATTATATCTTTATTTCAATATATTTTGGTTTCTTTTGAAATCCTATATATTTTGTTTCATGCATTTAAAATATTATTCTAAGAAGGGGCCTATAGGCTCACAAAAGTGCTAAAAGATTCCATGAAACAACAAAAAGGGAGGAGGGGTTTGGTTTGGTGTTTATTTGTCTTAGTTTTATTGAGACTGTTAATATGTGTGTGTGTGTGTATATATATATATATATATATATATATATATACATACATACACATGCATATATGTACATTTAAATGTACATATAAATGTAAATATAAGTATATATGTAAATGTAAGTATATATGTATGTATATGAATGTGTGTATGTATATGTATATATGTGTATGTGTATAGGTATAGGTATAGGGGTGTTTGTGTATATATAAATGTGTGTGTGTGTGTGTGTGTGTGTATTCAGCCCCAGTCTATCCCTTAATCTTCAGTACCACATTGCCAATTCACTAGTGTACATTTCAAATTGTATGTTCAAGAGACATCTTAAATTAAGCATGTCAAAAACTGAACTCATGATCTTCTTGCCCACCTCTCAATTTCACCCCCTCTTCCAAACCACTATTTTTGTTGAAGGCAATATTGTTCTTCCAGTTTCTTGGATTTATAACCTTGGCCTTATCCTTATTCTCCCTCACCATGTAATCAACTGACATATCCTACTATTTCTATTTCCATGTCTCTCATTTCTTACCTCTTCTCTTTATGCACACAGCTACTACCTTAGATAAGGCCCTCATCACTTCTTCCCTAGTTTTGAATCAACTTCCTAATCGGTCTTCCTGTCTCAATTCTTTCTCCCTTCCAATTCATCCTACACACTGTTGCCAAAGTAATTTTCCTTAACATAGCTCTGACCATGTGATTCCTCTATTCAACCAACTCCAGTGAATTCCTGTTGTCTCTAGGATAAAATATAAGTCCCTTTGTTTAGCTTCTAACACCTATACATGCATAATCTAGCCATGTCTGTTTTCTCATATCCGTATTATGGATTATTCCCCGGCCTACAATCTGTGACCCAGCCAAATTGACTTTCTCTCTGTTCTTCACACCTAATACTCCTGCTATTTCCATACCTTGGTATTAGACATCCCCAATGCCTAGAATGTACTTCTTCCTTCCCTCCAACTCAAAGATTTTCTCTCTCAATCACCTGCAGACTGTCCCTACATTTGTGTGAAGACTTTCCTTTCTCTTTAAATACTAGTGTATCGGGGCAGCTAGGTGGCGCAGTGGATAGAGCACCGGCCCTGGAGTCAGGAGTACCTGAGTTCAAATCCGGCCTCAGACACTTAACACACACTTACTAGCTGTGTGACCCTGGGCAAGTCACTTAACCCCAATTGCCTCACTAAAAAAACAAAAATAAATACTAGTGTATCCCCCTTCCCAAACTAACATAGAGACAAAAATTCATCATTTGTGTGGGGCATGGAGATAGGACATGGATAGCAACTGCCCTCTGGACTATGACACTTCATAATAGAGTGACTTTCTAAACTGCATATGTTTAAAGTAGAATCCCCTATTCAACTTTATGATGCTCTCATTGGCTTGTCTGTTTCTCTTTCTAGGTAGGTATTCAGTCGATTGGAGAGTACTGTCAGACTAGGGTAGGTAGGAAGAGAAAAAATAGCCAGCCGTTATTGAGCTGGCTCAGTTTGGAAAAAATTAATTAATTACCTAGATTCCATTGTGAATAGACTCAGATCCAACTATACTCTTCATTACCATCACTGCCCATCCTAGACCCCCACTAATATAATCCCATTGCCTTATCTGGTCTCTGATTCCAATGCTTTTATTATTAAGATACACCTCTTAAGCCACTCCATTAAGATATGTTCAACAACTTCTCCCCCTCCCTCCTACCTGTCTTCAGATCCTGAATTAGCCCAAATTATGAAGTAGGTCATGCTTATCACTGTTAACACTAACCCCTTTCCCCACTGAGACTCAACTTTTTTTAATAACCCCTCTTATATCTCCTCTTTTATTTCTCCTCTCTACCCACCCCCCCTAATTATCTAATACTTCCTATAGGTTCTTCAGTGTAGCACAATAACCCTTCACTGCTAATATTTATATCTATTTACATTTTAAGAAGGGCTTTTTGGAGGATATAATGCCTTAACCCAAAAGAGAGATGCCAAAAATGGATATTTCAAGTAGCATGACAGACCAGAGGAAAAATCATTTTGAGTTGGGGACCCCATATCCATTCCGGAAATCACCATGGAGCTAAGGCCTTATTTTGCCATTAGGGTGGAGTGCTGAACTCATCTGGAGGGGCTCTCTGGACAGAGGAACATTTCTTTCAGTGTCAGAAGAGGGTTGAAACTCACTTATCCCCATTCTGCATTCATCACCATTCTAAGCACACATTGCAGTGGCTTCTCCAAACCTTGGTATAACAGGGATCTGGGCCACGTAAACTAAAAGTAAATATCATTAGGGAAAGGAGATCCTACTAGACTTTCTGTACAGCTGAACTGCCTGAAGAAATCTACTGGGGGTGGGAATCAAATATATGACTTTCCAGTCATCTCCAAATATCAGTTAATATTCAGACTCGTTCCCCTGTTTCTCATGTATCTTTTTCTGAAAATCTTCCATCCTTTCATTTTTTCAGTCCACATACATACAAAGAAATGCATACCTGTAGGCATACATATACACATACATATAAACAGATTGGGTCATTCCACCTCTTCCAATATTCTTTTTTCTTTATTTCCTATTTTTTCCTTAGGGAAAAACAGTTCCATGAAATTTGTAAATATAATAAACCTGTCACTTATGCCTTTCATCCAAGTTATAAAATGTTCGCTTTTGTCTTTGTATCCCCAGCATGGAACCAAGATGTTCTTGGAGTACTCCACTAAAGACTATTTGCCAAGCTGACATTGAACCATTAAAACTACTCTTTAACTTGGTCATTCAGCCAATCCCAAGTAGCCCAGTTTAACTAACCTAACATTTTGCTCCCTCCATCTTATCTACAAGGACAGCATGAAAGACTGCCAAATGCTTTTCCTGACATCTGTGTTCATAGCATCCCCCAGATCTACCAGTCATTATTCCATCTAAAAAAGAAGTGAGGTTTGTCTGATATGACTTATCATCAATGTAGCCATTCTGCTTCTTAGAGATCATTGCTTCCTTTCCAAGTGCTCACAAACTATCCTTTTAATAGTTTGTTCAAGAATTTTGTCAAGAATCAAAATCAAGTTTCTCTAGTTTACAAATGAGGAAAGAGGGAGACATCTGTAAATTATAGACCAGTGAAACAAAATGAGTAGTTCTGCCCTTTTTGCTGTTCTCCATTATCATCTTCCCACACAAGCTCAGCAGTTATCCATCTCTTCTTTAATCTTCCTTTTGCTAAACTAAGTTAAGTTTTAAAAGGCTCTTTTTATGGTCCTTAGCATTCAGCAATAACCTCCGTGCATTCTGAGTTTTATTATATACTTGATATAATTCTTACAAAACTATGCCACTTATCATAAGGTCAAGGGCTAGAAGAGAATTCAGAAGTCATATTGTCCTAGTATCATAAGATAACAGGATCGGGGGCAGCTAGGTGGCGCAGTGGATAAAGTGCTGGCCCTGGATTCAGGAGTTCCTGAGTTCAAATCTGGCCTTAGACACTTGACACTTACTAGCTGTGTGACCCTGGGCAAGTCACTTAACCCCCATTGCCCCACAAAAGAAAAAAAAGATAACAGTATCACAGTTTTATATGTCAAATTATCTAATCATCTCAATTCGAGAGATGAAGACACTGAGAACCAAAGATGTGTAATGATTTACCTAAGGTTATACTTTGATGATCCTGGCACTTAGGTCCTCTTGCTCCAAATCCAAAAGTCTTTCCATAATATCACATGACCTCTGTTCAACCCCCTTTTTAATCCATGAGGAAACTAACACCCAGATTCGTTAAATGACCAAGGCCACACAGTTAAATGTTTGAGCCTGGATTTGAACCCAGGTCCTCTGATTCCAGAACTAGTATTCCTTCTGATACTACTCTGGCTCTTTCATTTTATATTGTCTTTATCCATTATCTTCCCTTGCTGCTTTGCTTGTGTATGCATGTGATATATGTATATATGAAATGCAAGTTGGTTAATATGAATGCACAAAGAATTCATTAATCTCTGTAGAAAACAATCCCATTTCTGAATTTATAGCTGTATATAAATAGCTATACTATAATTCAAGTAAACAAGTATTTATTAATAATACTTTAAAATACAATATATAATATTACAATAATACAATATATCAGTATCTGAGAGGTACAAGCAAAGCACTTTGAAAGTTTTTAGGACAAATAGACCCCTTCTAGTTTGGTAATGCAAGGAGACTTCATATAGTAGGTGCCATTGGGAATGCACAAGGAAGTCTGAATTCACACCATGGAACACACATCTCATGCCACATTGTATACATGCCATATAGTAGTGTAATGATTGGAATGATGCCACCTACTGGAGACTTGCTGTGGGAAAGCTCTGCCATGAGGAAAATGCCTCAGAGGGCAAGGTTAAATACATGTCCACGAGCTGATCATTACAGTAGCAGGCATGTGACATATCCTGGCACATATATGACACAATGTTACAATTATATCACATCATTCTTTGTCATGCATGTCACACACAGCACCACAAACATGTTATACCATGCAATGGCATACATAAATCACATGCACCATGCCATGTCAAGCATATGTTGAGCTATTTTATAGAAGTGTCATGCCAATGGAATGCATATTTCATGTCATATTGTGTGTATATATAGTGCTATGTTATATATATTTCATGCCATAGAGCCATGTCATGTCACATCATATGTGATGTGATGCTATTTTACAATTTGTCACAATACCACAATACCAACACACCAGGTCATGGCATGCAAATGCTATATCATGACACAAATACACTATGATGTATCAAGCTTGTGCTATGAGGTGACATGCATGTGATGTGCATGTTATATGATATATTATATAACATATATATGATGAGATAAGATTGGTCCTCATCCACCCTTAGATGCAGAACCCTTCCTTAGCCCACCCTTGATCTGTGGCCCAGAACTGAACAGTGAGTAACAGAGATCCAGTTGGCTACTATTACTGCACCTTGCACAAGATTAAGTCCTTTTGTTATAGATCTGGTATTTTTCTTGCCCTGATACACTCTTCCTATGCTGGAATGCTCCATGTGGCCAGTCCTGGATAGATCCCAGCCCCAATGAGATAGAAAGATAGATAGATAGATAGATAGATAGATAGATAGATAGATAGATAGATAGATAGATAGATAGATATGCATATATAAGATATATTATATAAAGACATACATATAAGTAAACACATTCTTATGTGAAGGGAGATGAGGAAAAGAATTTCAGGCAGGGAAAACTATAAGCAATGGCACGGAATTGGGAAACAGAAGGATGTTTTTTAGAACAGTGAGTATGTGATTTTTTTTTCTGTTACAGCAATTCATGAAGACTGTCAACTAAGGCAGAGATGCTGTGCTTTGCACTGTAGAAAGAGAACCCACATCCATGAAATCACAGATCTTTGAAGTCACGAAAAAAGTAGTACAACTAAAGGGGAGCATGAGTATTGATTAAGGCTAGAAGGCTGTATGTAGGTTTAAAGAATCACAGAATCTCAGTAGGAAGGAACCTCAGAGGTCATCTAGTCCAACCCAACCCCAAAAAGGAATTCCCTTTAAAACATTCTCAGCAAAAGACCATCTACCCCCTGCTTGAAAAACTCCAGTAACGAGAAACCAACTACTTGCTGAGGCATTCCATTCTATGAATGGACTGTTCTAATGGACAGCCCTAATAATTAGGGAGTGTTTTCTTATTTCAAGCTGAAAATGGCCTCTGTAACTTTCACATATTGTTCCTACCTCTGCCCTCTGGGGATAAGCAGAACAAGTCTTCTTTCGTATGACAGCCCTTCAAATTCTTGAAGACAGCTATCATGTCCCCCTAAGTCTTTTCTTCTACAAGCCAAACATACCCAATTTCTTCAATCAATCATCCTATGGCATGGTTTCCAATCTTCTTGCCACCTTCCTCTCCCTCCTCTGGACATATTCCTATTTGTCAATGTCCTTTCTAAAATATTGTTTCCAGAACTGAACACAATATTTCAAATGTGTTCCTATTAGGGTAGGGTACATCAGGACTCTTGCCTCTTTCATCTTGGACTCCCTGCTACTATTCATATATTCTAAGGTCAAATTACCTTGTGGGGATGCCATACTTCCCCAAGCATGTAGTTCACTAGAAGTCCAGTATCTTTTTTCACATGAACTGTTCGCTATAACTATAAGCCACCTACCATCCTGTGTTTACAAAATTGATTTAAAGAGATTTAGGAGTTTTATGTATCTGTATTAAATTTTATCTTATCGGTCCCCAAATTATATCTTACCAAAAATATTTTGGAACCTGATTGTCATATGTTAGGCATCACATCCTGCTTTGTGTACTCTATGGTCTGAATAGTCTGAAAAAGCATATCATTTACTCGATTCTCATTGACAATAAAAGAATGTTGAACAGCACAGACCCAAGGACACCGCACTAGTGACTTCTATCCAAGTTGACTTGGATTCATTTATTCCTATTTTTGGTCCAATTCTTTCAATAATTTCTAAATCATCTAATTTTAGTAGTTTAACCCTTTGACGCTTGCCATCTTCTTGTCATCCATCCAGCTGCCCTGAAACCATGCCCTGGGAGACATAATCCAATGGACAACCCCTAAGCAGACCATGCTTCACATTCAATGTGGCCTTCTACTCTAGCTATCTTTATGCCATCCATAATGTTACTGTGTGTGTCTTCCTCTGTTATCCTTTTCCACTTCTTTCCCTGGAAAGTCATAATTAATCAATACTATCACTGGTTCTGGAAAGGGATATACCAGTCATCAATTCCCTCTGTGCCACACTCATCATCCTTGTGAATTCCCAGACCAGGAGATCCTCCACAGAGCTTTGATCCTCTTTATGTGTTGTCTCTATGTTAGAACATAAGCTCCTTGAAGTCATGGACTGTCTTGCTTTTATATTTGTATCCCCAGTCTCTTTACCGAATTTGGTGACACCCTCATTCATGTCATTCAATGTGAGACACTGCTGTAAGTAAGGGGAGAGGCTATGAGGACTTCACCCCTCCAAGGCCCTAAGGTCTGTGAGAGAGCCTCAGTCCTTAGCCTCTGTGTTCATTTGTTTGTTTGTTTTACCTTTTAGATGAAGGTCTTTGACCTTGTAAGTTTGAAAATTCAAGAGGGTGCTCTGGCATCCTAGCATTCCAGAGCCTGGTTTCTAGAGTCAAAGCAATCAATATTCATGCCCCAAGGAGCAAGGAGTGCTATTTGGAAGTGACCTTCAGGATCTCCACCCAGCAGGAACTGAAAACAGACATTGACAACCAAATACCACATAAAAATTGAGCTAAAGTTATGAATCTAATATCCGAGGGACCAAGGTGTTATATGGGAGGAGAGTAAAGTATATCCTCAAAGTGTTGATTTTTGCTATATTAACCCTTTGTAAAAGTTTTTAAAAATTAAAATTTAAAAATGCACTGCCAGTGCTTAGCACAGTGTTTTACACGTGTTTAATAAATGCTTTTATTTCTTTCCCCTTCTTTACTTCTTTTTTTCCTTTTAACTTAATTTCTTCTTCCTTTTTTTTGTGAGGCAATCAGGGTTAAGTGACTTGCTCAGGGTCACACAGCTAGTCAGTGTCAAGTGTCTGAGGCTGGATTTGAACTCAGGTCCTCCTGAGTCCCAAGTCAGTACTCTATTCACTGTACCACCTATCTGCCTCCTTCTTCCTTTCTTTCTGCCTCTCTTTTCTTTTCTTCTCTTTTTCTTCATTTTCCTTCCTTCCTTCCTTTCCTTCTTTCTTTCTTTTTTATTTATTCTTTTTCCTTCCTTTCTTCTTCCCAACCGTCCTCCTTCCCTTTCTCCTCTTTCTTTCTTTATCTCTATTTCTTCCTTCCTTCCTTCCTCCTCCTCCTGCTCTTCTTTCTTTTTTCTTTCTTTCTTTCTTCTTTCCTTCTTCTTTCTTTCTTTCCTTCTTCTTTCTTTCTTTCCTTCTTCTTTCTTTCTTTCCTTCTTCTTTCTTTCTTTCCTTCTTCTTTCTTTCTTTCCTTCTTCTTTCTTTCTTTCCTTCTTCTTTCTTTCTTTCCTTCTTCTTTCTTTCTTTCCTTCTTCTTTCTTTCTTTCCTTCTTCTTTCTTTCTTTCTTTCTTTCTTTCTTTCTTTCTTTCTTTCTTTCTTTCTTTCTTTCTTTCTTTCTTTCTTTCTTTCTTTCCTTCCTTCCTTCCTTCCTCCTTTCTTTGTTTTGTTCTCTTCCCTAATAACCTAATCATCTCACATGGATTTAAATATCATTGTTCTGCTAATGATTTTCAAATATTAATGTCTAGGGGGCAGCTAGGTGGCGCAGTGGATAAAGCACCGGCCCTGGATTCAGGAGGACCTGAGTTCAAATCCAGCCTCAGACACTTGACACTTACTAGCTGTGTGACCCTGGGCAGGTCACTTAATCCCCATTGCCCTGCCCCTCCCCCCAAAAAAGAATTCAAATATTAATGTCTAGCACTATTTAGATGCACTACTTTCTTCCAATCCTATGTAAGCAATTGCCTGTTGGACGTCTGTATATTCCATCGGCACCTCAAACTCAACATGTCCAAATAGAATTCGTTATTTTCATCACCACCCTCAAGTGCATTTCCCTGATTTACACTTCCCAATAAAGAAAATTAGGTTTGCATACTATGACCTGATTCTGTTTTCCTTTTTAAATTTCATGAATCATCTTTTTAATAATACTGTTTAGAATTTTCTCAGGAATCAAAGGCAAGCATATTGGCCTATAGTTTGAAGAATACACCCACTTTCATTATGTTCTACCGCCCCTTTTAGAGTCCAATTTTCCCAAGCCAGAAAAGGTCACTAGAGTGACAATGTAGGGAAGAATTAGAGATGTGGATATTGTGAGGGTAGTGAAGAATAATGCAGAGATCTAAAGCAATTCAAGATTTATACAATTTTCTAATTTTCTGAAAAGCAGCTACCTATAAATTTTGTTTAGCTGAAGTCAAGGGAGTCTTACAAATCCAAATTCATAGGGTTCTTGTTGGCCTCAGGTTCTTTTTAGTTATCTCAACCCAACTTTGCCTTGAGAGGGAAGAGAATGAAAATGGACCTGTTGGGTTCTGGATTTTGACCTCCAATTGGCAAAATGGCTAAAAGGGAGGTAAAGCTGAGGAGTGATGGGGAACAATCTAATTTAGCTGCCTGATATCAATTAATCAATCAATAGGTTGTGTAGTGGATAGAGCACTGGGCTTGGAATCAGGAAGATCTGAGTTCAACCCTGGCCTCACCTACTTCCAGACATGACCCTGGCAATGTCACTTAATCTATACTTGCCTATTTCCTCATCTGTAAAATGATGATGATAATAATAGCATCTACCTCCCAAGGTTGTTGGGAGGACCAAATGAGACAATATTTGTAAAGCCCTTAGCACAGTGCCTGGCACTTAGTAAGCATCATAAATGTCAACTATTAACATTAAGCATGTTCTATATGCCAGACACCATGCTAGGCACTAATATCACCATTAGTTCCTGCATGATTGAGAATTGATGGATGGATCATTTTCCAAGATACCTACAGGGAAATTAGTATCATCCTTTTGACTTTTAGGATAGGGATCTATCTTTAAAGTTGAGAAGAAGCAGAGGAATGGTCCGAATAATCTCTCAAGGCCCCTTTAAGTCTCAGAATGCCCAGGAGCTATTCAAATATTTTCTCATAGACTCATAGGATTTGTGAATGTCAAGAGGCCTTCAAGACCATCTAAGCCAACTCCTTTATATTAAAGAGGGGGAAATTGAGATTGAGATGTGAAACGACTTGCCAGTCATCGCAAAGCATGTTAGTGACCAATGCAGGATTTGATCCCAGCCTCTCTTCTCTCTAAATCCTCTATCCCATAGTCACCTTTCTTCCCATCTTCTCTGGTGGCTGCCCAGGACCCCCTCCCCATTTGCTACTCCATCCAGTCTGTGATTCATCTGTATTTACAACATACAAGGCTTAAGATTTCTTCCCAAGCAAAAGGAAAAATCAACAAATCCAAACACCACAAACAACAACCTTTATTTTATTCCACTGTTATTAATACCCGATTTGATTCTATCCATTCCATTTTTACAGCCCTGTCTCCTACAATTGTCTGGCCTTGGAAACAATTTTATCGGAGCATAGGAGGCACATTATAAATACATTTTATATTGCACATTGTATTTTAAGCAAATTTGAGGCATCTCTGATTAGGTGCCTTCCCAACGATAGCCTTGTTCAGACAGATAATTGCGTGCTGATTTTTATTTTATTTTATTTTATTATTTTTTTTTTCAGCCTTGTTCTTTCCCCCTTGGCAAAGCCGCAATCTTGCACATACACGTCAGTGGATAAAAACCCTTGAAAATAACTCTTCAGAAGAAATCTAATTTACTTTTTAATCTGGTTCGGAAATTTGCCAGAAAAATTTCCACCGACAAGCACTGCCATTTATTACCACTTATCACACACCCTGCCCGTGCACTTGTTCCTGATGTGGATAATGTAATGGGGGTGGAATCTTTGGATACATTATTTATTTGATACGATCCCACCTAGATAAGATCTCCTAGCAGAGGAGAGGACAAAGTTTGACCTTATCCTTCCTCTGAAGAAATGGAAGGGATCTTACCTTCTACTTTTTGCAGGAATTGTCTTCTTTACCCATCCGAATGCTAACAGCTACTTTCAGCATCAATTCATGAGACATCTTCCCTAAGAAGCCCTCACTGTTGAACTTCACCCCAGGCTGATCCTTCCTTTACTTTGCAATTCAACAATAACAGCTACGCATGTCATCTATGCCACATAGAACAGCCCGTGTTTTCTTACGATACTTGGAATTATCATCTAATTGTTCTATGCATGTTTATCTTACCTCCTTGAGTTCAATTCAGAATACAACTCAGGAAAATTATTTGTAATACTTAAATGTCAGTTATTTTTTTTTTCTAAACTCCATAAAGGGCGGCAGGTAGGTGGCACAGTAGATAAAGCACCGGCCTTGGATTCAGGAGGACCTGAGTTTAAATTCGGCCTCAGACACTTAACACTTACTAGCTGTGTGACTCTTGGCAAGTCACTTAACCCTAATTGCCTCACCAAAAAAAAAAAGTGCATAGAGGAGGTAAT
This sequence comes from Dromiciops gliroides, assembly GCF_019393635.1. Classification (NCBI taxonomy): domain Eukaryota; kingdom Metazoa; phylum Chordata; class Mammalia; order Microbiotheria; family Microbiotheriidae; genus Dromiciops; species Dromiciops gliroides. Next base: position 538,259,567 of record NC_057863.1, read on the forward strand.
AATAATAATAATAATAATAATAATAGCTAACATTTATATATTGCTTACTTTGTGCCAGGCACTATGCTAAGCACTTTACAATTATCATCTCATTTGATCCTCACAAAAACCCCCACTTTACAGATGAGGAAACTGAGGCAGGAAGACATTAAGCACCTTGTCCAGAGTCACACAGCTAGGAAGTATGTAAGGCTAGATTGGAATGAGGTCTTTCTGATTCCAGGTTCAGTACTCTATCTACTGTGTCCAGCTATGCAAGGGAAAACATCATTTGTGCTTGGGAGAATCAGCGAAAGCTTCACGGAATAGTGGGCATTTGAGCTCCCGAATTAGGAATATAAGCTCCTAGAAAGCAAGGACTATTTCTTCTACTCCTCCTATGCTTTGCACAATCCCATATATGCTCTGATTTTAGCTCATTGCCTAGTGGCTTAATGAATAAATGAATGAATTTATAAGTATGTCGTTCAGAAAAGGGGTCAGGGTAAAGTTGAAAATATTCAGAAGAGCTTCTTATGCTCCTGTCTCTAACCCTACATGCTGAACATGGTCTAGTTTGGCCTCTGAACAAACAGCTTCTCTGCCATCATTGGTTGTTGGATAATTTTTTTTCTGTTATCTCTCAGCAATTGCTGCTTACATTTCAGGTGCTGATCTCATAGCAAGTGGCCATAGGGGTGGGGCTGTGGAGAAGCTAATGATATTTCCAGATCAAAGAGAGCAAAACCAGAGAAAGAGATAGGAATACCTGTGGTTCATGGCAGCCAACATCTAAATGGAAGCTGCCAGGTCAACAACCATGGAAATCGATTGAGAAGAAGGCATTGGAAAGAAGTGAAAGGGGCAAGCAGGAAGTAAGCAAGACAGGGCAGCTGAAACACAAATATGGAGTCCACAATCAAAATCAGAATCAGGGAGAGCCAGAAATAAGATCAGGATGTAAGTCAAGGGTCAAATAGCGATAGGTCAATGTTACAGTTGAGAAATAAAGATCAAATAGTGGTCACTGAAACAGTTTGTTTCAGGGCATGTTTGACACCTTTTGAAGTAGGTATCTTTGACCATGTCCTGGACTTAAAAAGCTCTTGATCTGAGAAGTCATATGACATATCACACCACCACCTATGGGGCATTTCCAGTGTCCATGGTTATAGGATACATCCCTTTCCCCTCCTTCTACTTCTCTTGTGATTACCCTTTCCATAGTATCTACTGAAAGAGAGACAGCTGAATCATGGACTGGAGAGGAAAAGGAAGATAATTTTTTTCAAACCAAATGAAGACCTCATACCTCAACATTACTTTTATCCTTAAAGTTGGAACCTTGAGGTTCTGCCTTTCAAATCCAATTTCAAAACCTCCTACAATATTGGCACTGGATTTAATAACCTCTTTCAAGGGGCACCTAGGTGGCACAGTGGATACAGCACCAGCCTTGGATTCAGGAGGACCTGAGTTCAAATCTGGCCTCACATACTTGACAATTACTAGCTGTGTGTCCATGGGCAAGTCAATTAACCCTCATTGCCCTACCCACACAAAAAGAAAAAAAGAAAAAAAAGAAATAGAAGGGAAGAGAGAGAGTGAGAAAGAAAGAAAAAAAAGAATTTCAATAAACTCCTTCAGCTCTACATCCATGATCCAATTGTTCTCTCTACTTGACCCTCATCCCAGGAGCTCTGAAAGTTCCAGGTCACTCCACCCTACTCACACCTTTCCTCTGGACCTCTTTTCCCTACAATGTGTATGTCAAGCAGTCAGTCAATAAGCATGTATTAAGCACTTACAATGTGTTAGGCACTCTGATAAACATTGAGGGTACAAAGACAAAAAACCCCAAACCAATAGTCTCTAATGTCAAGGACCTTATGAGAAAGTCTAATGAGAAAGTCCACATACAAACAACTATGTGCAAAAAATTTCTATGCAAGATAAATAAGAGATAATCAACAGAAGGAAGGAACTACTATCAAAGCAACCTGCAAAAGCTTTTTGTAAAAGGTGAGATTTTATCTGAGACTTGAAGAAAGCCAGGGAGGGCAGGAAGCAGAGGTGAGAAAGGAGAGAATTCCAGGCTTGGGAGATCTTGGGCAGTGAATTTGCAGCGAAGTTTACTAACAAAATTTTCTCCCTTTCTCCCTGTTCTTTTTTCCCCCTTTCTCAGAGCTATGCCTCCTTTGGGAAGAGTAAATATAGAAAAATGACAACATGTACATTAATGCTCGTTAGAATGTCATCATTATATTTCGCCAAGTGTCTGCTGAGGGGATCCCTGAAGGACACTTAGAAGCCAAGCAGCTGCTCCAGATTGGTTCCAGCTCACATCTTGGAGAAATGACATTGAGATAAATACAGTATTTCAAGTAGAGTTCATAAGGGAAGGGGGGAGTTGGGCCTTTCTGGGGGAGGGAGAAAGGTGGTGGTGACAAGTAGTACTGGGGAACTGTGAATACTAAAAGTTCCCAGGAAAAGGAAACCTAGGACCACATCTTGGGCCCATTTAAGCCATTCAGATTTCATAGTAGATAGCACAACCCATTATTATGGAAAGCTCAGTCTTTCACCCACCTCAGAAATAATCTTCTTACATTGTAGAAAGGCAGTGGGGGGGGGGGCTAAACAAAATAGAAAGAAAATATACTGGACTTGGCCTCGGGAAACCTGGATTCAAATCCTTACTCTAATACTTATTAGCTATTAGATATGAGATAATTGGAGAAAAGCTTTACTTTCAAAGCCTCAGTATCTTAATCTGAGCAAAAATTCCACCTCCCACAAACGACCGTTCCCAGTCCTTGTTAACATTAATGTCTTCCCTCTGAGATTATCCCCAATTTATCCTGTGTGTTTCTTGTTTGCACATAGTTGTTTGCATGTTGCCTTCTCCATTAGATTGTGAGCTCCCTGGGGACAGGAACTGTCTTTGGCTTTCTTTGTATTCCCTGTGCTTAGCATAGTACCTGGCAAACAGTAGGAGCTAAGTAATGCTTGTTGACTGAGCAGCTATTAAATTGTAATACCAGTAGTATCTGTCTCATGGGATTATTGTGAAGAAAAGAGCTTTAGAAGTCTGAAAGTAGAATAGAAATTTGAACTGTTATTAACAAATTTACAAGGTTGTTATGAGGAGAATACTTTGTAAACCTTACAGCACTTTAGAAATATGTGTTATTAATCCAAGGTGAGTAACAATCAATGACCATGGAATAGAAAACTGCTTAGTGAATTCAAAGACTCATAGATGCATAGATTCATAGAAAGTTAGAGCTGGAAGGATTATTAGATATAAAATGAAATAATGTGTGTGCAAAGTACTAGATAAATGTCACCTGTTATCATCATCAACACCACCACCATCATCATCATTTAACCCCATGCTCTCATTTTACAACTAAGGAAAATGAAGGCCAGAAATGTTCATTACACTGATGGCAAATTCTATGTCTATGCTGCATGTATGGGGAAGAGGGGGTTATGTATTTAACAGGTGATTTATAAAACTGTCCCCAAATGATGTCAAACAAGTTTGCTTTTCACACACAAACACCACTCAAGACACATACAGCCAATTAAAATTACCTACCTCAGTATTTCTCAAAACAGGTCATGGAATAGTCTGACTTTTGAAATTATGGAGCTTCCGGGGTAGAGCCAGACTCCTGGAGCAGAGCCAAAATGGTGGAGGGAAGGCAGTAAGCTCTTGAACTCATGACACGATCACTCCAAGAAACATCCAAATAATGCCATAGGACAATTCCTGGAGCAGCAAAATCCACAGAAAAATGTGTTGAAATCATATTCCAACCAAGGATGGCTTGGAAGGTCAGTAGGAGGGAGCTGCTGTGCTGAGATAGGAGTGGAACCCAACCCCACAGTCACCCTGACACAGATCCAGTCCCAGGAAGGCCTCAGCAGGGAAAGAGACCCCCCCACACACACACACACCCAGAGCCTCTGAATCAGCTGAAGCACCAGTGTCATCTGGAACTAAGCTCACAGTCTGGAGAGAGGGGTGAGCCCTTAGCAGAGGGGAGATTACAGGGGCCTATGCTGGTGCTGATGCAGAACTTGGGTTTTTCACCCCTGCTGGGAACCAGGAGGTAGGCTTGAGTAGCAGTGGCCCAGGTGGGGGAGGGGCACAGGTTTGTCAGAGCTGACAACCACAGCACATAAAGCTGGTTGATTAACAAGTTGGTCTGGGGTCATCTACAGACCAGGGAACAGGCCAGGTGAGTGAAGAACCTGATCCTCCTTAAATCATATCACCTGGGACTTTCTGAAGCTTGGGATAATGCAGCCTGGAAACAGCGCCCCACTTTAAGGAGCTGAAAATCAAGTAAAAGAAAGGCAAGATGAGCATACAGAGAAAGGTGAGGACCATAGAAAGTTTCTTTAGTGACAAGGAAGATCGAGGTGCACCCTCAGAGGAAGATGTCAACATCAAGCCCCCTATACCTAAAGCTTCCAAGAAAAATATGAATTGGTCTCAGGCCATAGAAGCACTCAAAAAGGACTTTGAAGATAAAGTTAGAGAGGTAGAGGAAAAAATGGAAAGAGAAATAAGGGTGATACAGGAAAGATATGAGACAAAAGTCAACAGCTTGAAAAGCCAAATTGGCCAAATGGAAAAGGAGGTACAAAAGCTCTCTGATGAAAATAATTGCCTAAGAATTAGGATTGAGCAAATGGAAGCTAGGAACTTTATGAGAAACCAAGACACAATAAAGCAAATCCAAATGAATAAAAAAATAAAGGGCAATGTGAAATATCTTCTGGGAAAAACTGCTGATCTGGAAAAGAGGTCCAGGAGAGATAATTTGAAAATTATTAGTCTACCTGAAAACCATGATCAAGGAAACAGCTTAGACATCATCTTGCAAGAAATTGTCAGTGAAAATTGTCCTGATATTCTAGAAGCAGAATGGAAAATAGAAATTGAAAGAAACCACTGATCACCTCCTGAAAGACATCCCAAAAGGAAAACTCCTAGGAATATTATAGCCAAATTCCAGAGCTCTCAGGTCAAGGAGAAAATATTGCAAGCTGCCAAAAACAAAGAATTCAAGTACTGTGGAGACCCAGTCAGGCTAGTACAAGATCTATCAGCTTCTACATTAAAGGACCAGAGGGCATGGAATATGATATTCCAGAGGGCAAAGGAATTGGAATTACAACCAAGAATCACATATCCAGCAAAACTGAGGGGAAAAAAAGTTGGACTTCAATGAAAAAGAGGACTTCCAGGAATTCGTGATGAAAAGACCTGAGCTGAATGGAAAATTTGACTTTCAAATACAAGACCCTAGAGAACCATAAAAAATTGGAGTTAGGGGACATACCTGGGGTCATGCAGTGGGTGACTGTCTTGTTTCTGAAGCAGGATTTTGGCTGGGATCCCCCTGGGTCCAGGATGGATGCCTTGTCCACTGTGTTACCTAGCTGCCCCATGATAACATCCTTAGGGTAAAATTGAAGAGTGAGGGGAATGCACTGGGGAAGGAGGAAGGGCAGAGGTAGCATGGAGTGAAATCCCACATGAAAGAAACAGGAAAGGGCTTATGGAATGGTGGAAGAGATGGGGGAGGTGCAGGGCAGTAAATGAATTTCACACTCAACAGAATAGGCTCCAAGACCTTAATCTCATCAGAGTTGCCTCAAGGAGGAATTAACACACACACACAATTGGGTGGAGTAATCTATTTAATCTGGGCAGTAAATGAGCCTAACACTCATCAGAATTGGCTCAAAAACCTCAATCTCATCAGAATTGGCTCAAGGAGGGAATAACATACACATTCAATTGGGTGGAGTAATCTCTCTAACCCTGCAAGAAAATAGGAGGTGAAGGGGATAAAGAGAGAGGGGCAAAAGAAAGGAGGGCTGATTAGGGGAGGGAAAATACAGAAGCAAATCCCTTTTGAAGAGGGATAGGGTGAAAGAAGATAGATAATAGAGTAAATATTATGGGGAAGGGAATAAGATGGAGGGAAGCAGTTGACAATAGTAATCGTGAAAAAGAGAAAAGGGGAAAAATTGTACAAAAATATTTGTAGCAACTCTTTGTGGTGGTTAAGAATTGGAAATCAAGGGAATGTCCATCAATTGAGGAATGACTGAAGAAGGTGTGGTATATGACTGTAGTGGAATCATATTGTGCTACAGGAAATGACAAACAGGATGATCCCAGAAAAACCTGGAAAGACTCATATGAACTGATGTATAGTGAAGTGAGCAGAACTAGGAGGACATTGTACATAGTGACAGCAGTATTGTTCTATGAGCAATTGTGAATGACTTGACAACTCTCAGCAACACAATGATCCAAGACAATTGGAAGGGACTAATGACGAAGCAAACTATCCACCCCTGTAGAAAGAACTGATAAAAAGAGTACTTGTGGATTGTACATATTCAACATATATATATCAACCTTGATTGATTAATGTCTTGTGAAGGGGGGAGGAAAGGGAGGGGTGGAGAAAAATTTGGAACTCTAAATCTTATGAAAATGAATGTTGAAACCTACCCTTACATGTAACTGGAAAAAAATAAAATAAATGTTTGTTGTACTGAAAAAGAAAAGAAATGATGGAATGATAGAATATTAGAATTGAAAATGACCTTATAGGGCATCTAATACAATTTTTGTCCAAAACATAAATCCTGTTCATAGCTTTTTCCCCTCCCTTTCAAAATGGTTGTTTAACCTCCACATAAATTCCTCCAGTGAAGAGAAACTAAGTTAACTAAGTTTCTCTCTCTTTTTTTTTTTTTGGCAGGGAATTGAGGGCTAAGTGACTTGCCCAAGGTCACATAGCTAGTAAGTGTCAAGTGTCTGAAGCCAGATTTGAACTCAGGTACTCCTGAATCCAGGGCCAGTGCTTTATCCATTGCACCACCTAGCTGCCCCCAGAACTAAGTGCCTTTACAATTTTTTTTTTCAAAATTCTTATTCTTAGGAATATTTTTGTTAAATTGAGTTAAACTCTGTTTATAACTTCTTTCCATTGGGGCAAAGAATAACTGTTGAAGATATCCATATGACAATCCTTCAAATTCCCTTCCCCCTGGGGCAATGAGGGTTAAGTGACTTCCCCAAGGTCACACAGCTAGTAAGTGCCAAGTGTCTGAGGACAGATTTGAACTCAGATCCTCCTGAATCCAGGCCCAGTGCTTTATCCACTGCACCACCTAGCTGTCCCTCTAATCTTCCTTTTCAGTAGATTTGGTCAAGCTATTTCTCTGCCCCAAAATGTTCCCCTTTAAGATTTCTCACTATTCTAAATATCCTCATATCTTTCAGTCAATCATCTACTGATGAAAATGTTACACAGATGCTCCAGTTTCCAAATCACATCATACTGATTGCATCAAGTCCCACAACACTACCAGTAATTCTAAATTAGATGTATGGCTACTTGAAAAAGTTCAGCCTAGACACCCACATAGGAAAAATAAAGGTGATGAAAGATGTACATTAGCAAGATTATGACATGCAATGCACTGAATTAGGCCATCAAGGTATATATGCTGGACATATGTAACAGGTGGACAATGAGTTGGACCAGAATTGAATAGAAGGAAATCAGATTGAATTGAATTTGGGAAATTTGGGGGCACTTGCTGTAGTCTCATGCTTCCTGATGCCACCAAAGTTTCTCTTTTTAACCTCAATATTCTTGCGGAATGGTGCAGGGGATAGAGAGCTAGCTTTGAAGTCACAATGACCTTGGTTTCTGTCCTTCACACATATGAACTGCCTGACCCTTAAAAAGTCAAAACAGCTTAATGCCCCAGGAAACTGTCTAAGACTATCTATCAAACAGTTGCTGATCTACATTGGCAGAGGGATTTTCCTCACTGGTACTCCTAGACAGTTTGGTACAGTAGAAAGGGCACTGCATTTGGAGTCATAGGAACTAGGTTTGAATACTTATTCTAATATTTACTATTTGTATGATCTTGGGCAAGACATTTAACCTCTCTGTGCCTCAGTTTGCTCATTTGTAAAAAGAAGAGTTTGGACAAGGTGACCTATGAGGTTCATTGTAGCTCTAAAACTACAATCCTATGAGTGTTTTATGATAATGAAATCATGCATCTTGACCAAAAATATTCTCCCAGAGATGCTATATAGTTCAGACTCATGGAACACCATGACCTCCAAAGAAAGGGTGATGGAAGGACACATGGTAGGGATAAGAAGTCCACAGGATGAGAAGGTGTGAATTATTTATGATCTATGCAGTAGAGAGAACTTCTACATCCAGGATCAAATGCAAAATCCTCTATTCTGGTTTTTAAAGACCTTGATAACGTTCCTCCTTCTGCCTTTTCAGTCTTCTTATACCTTCTCCACCCCCCTCCCCGCTCCCTATCATGTACTCTGTGATGTGGTGTCTCTGGTTTCCTTTCTGTTCCTTGTATACAACACTCCATCTCCTGACCTCATGAATTTTCACTGGCTGTTCCCCATGTCTGAAATTCTTTATCTTCTTATCTTCATCTCTTGGATTCCCTGACTTCCTTCAAGTATCAGCTAAAATCACAAACCTTTTGCAAGAAGTTATTTCTATTCCTCAGTGCTATTGATTTCCCTTAGCTTATCTCCAATTTATATCCATGTTTTGTTTATACATGATTGTTTTTATGCTTCCATGTTTTCATTCTCATTAGAATTAGCTCCTTGAGGGCAGGGACTATTTTTGACTTTCTTTCCATTCCTGGTGTTTAAAACAGTTCCTGGTATCCACTAATGAGTGTATGTTGATGGCATCACAGATCCATTGATGTATGTGAAATATAAGTAAATTTCATTTTTGTTAACCTTAGTCCATTGATCTAGCCTATGAAGATCTTTTTGGATCCTAATTTCTCCATCCTTTGTATTAGTTATTCCTCCCAGCTTTAGGTCATGTCCAAGTTTAATAAGTATATAATCAAACAATTCATAAAAATATTGATTAGAACAGGACCCAGGACAGAGATTTATAATAGAACCTCACAAATCTCCCCGCAGACTCACCAATCCAATAATCCATACGCTTTGGGTCTAGTCAAACAGTTCTCTCTCAACATAGTTGTAGAATTTGCATCTCTCCACCTTCCCCAGAAGGACATCCATAAGAGATTTATTAAATGCCTTTCTGAAATTGAGATATAGTATATCTATGGCATGCTTCTGATCTAACAGTCCTATAACCTTATCCAAAAAAAAAGAAAGGGAAATGAGGGTCCCATGCTGATAACTTGGAGAACCTTATCACAGAATTATGTGATCTAAGAGTTGGAAGGGATTTCAGAGACCATATAATCCAAGTAGTACCTGAACAAGAATCCTCACCATATCCCCAGAAAGTAGTCATTTAAATCCCTTCTCTCCCAAGGTAGCCCCCTCCAATTTTGGATAGCTCCAATTGGTAGGAAGTTTTCCTTTACATCCAACTTCATTGAATATTGCACCCCTTCATATTTGTCTTTTTTTCTGTGGTCAAGAAGAATGAATCTAATCCCTCTTCCACATGGCAACCCTTCAAATACTTGAAGACTGCTAAGATCCCTTTCCCTTAAATGGCCCTCTCCTCCATGAAGCCACGCCTTAATCCTCATCATTAATGACCTTTTCCCCTCAGACCTTGCATAGCCTTTTTTCTTCTGTTCCTCTCTAGTGTACTTATCCTGTCACATGAATTATAGTTGCTGTTTATCTTTTCTCCCTACTAAAATATAAGCTCTATTAAGGCAGTGGCTCCACATAAGCTAAACACCCTATCTCCAATCTACCACACTACACACAGTAGGTACTTAACAAAGGTAGAATTAATAGATTATGATGGGTGCAGGTTTCTATCCAGCCTTTGATCAGCTATAGTTGATGACATCTTTTCCATTGGCCCAAAGATGAGTAATGATTTGTGCTGGCCTAGCATAGGAGAATACTGACGTCATCCCCCAGCTAAAGTATATAGACAGGATAGTAAATGTTTAGCACTTTTACATAAGCCCATCAAATCAAGCTCCCAAAGCACTCTGTACTATATAGACCTGAGCTCCCAGACTTCTTTGTCAGGTGATGGCTCTAAAAACAGAACAGACTTTGCCCTCCTCAGTACTTTCTTAATCTCTGCAGATGATCTTCAGGGAAAAGAAAATTCTGGCCCAAAAAGGCTTTCAACCATCCTGCCCACCATGCTTTCCTAAAGCAATTCTCTTCTCTTTTTCTTGTTCCCATCCTTCTTCCTGCTTTTCATGCTCTTCCTGACCTTTGGGTCCAGAGAATAAATAATACACCTTTCTATCTAATGTCACCACACTGAAAGTCCTAACTGACTCCCTTAGACACAGTAGAACTGAAACCTAGAGGGGAAATGACTCACCCCTCATTCATTTGCTTGTAACTCCTACTGCTTGATTTCTCTTGGGCCCCAGGCAGAAGTAGTAAAAAGTTTCTTTGTCCTTGGGATATATAGTCATTAAACAAGGGACTGGTGATAGAACCAGCATATGGAAAAAATAGGTATGGGTATTGTCAATGGACTATACCCATACTCTCTAAGTATAAGAATATAGGAAAACTAAGAGGTCAAACCACATTCATAGAAATCCTAGAATCTGGGTAATGGAAGGGACCTCAGAGGTCTTCTAGTTGAACCTGTACCTGGATAGGAATCTCTTCTGTAATATCCCTACAACTGATCATGTGGCTTCCACCTGAAAATCTTCAGTGTTGGGAATCCATCTGGACCAAGAGCGGAAGGGTGGGGGAAGGGAAGGGTGGAAAAAAAGGCCATGAGCTCCTGCCCATGTTTCCAATATCTACTTTCAACTTAAGCCAAGAAGGTACACAAACTGTTAATATTCTAAGGGGAAGAGATATCTCTGTTTCTTTGACTTAGAGCTTCTATCCCTAAACTTTGCACTGGCAAAATTCGGAGCCAGAATTGAGAATTGGGAGAAACTAAGGCAGGAAGTCTGATGCTACAGCTTCTATTACTATCTGGGGTATTTGAAGTCATGACCATCTGAATACAGGCTCAACTTGACTCAGTCCAACCCCTCCAGGTCAGGCCCCTGGGCCCAATAGCAACTTCACCTAAGATAGATATTAGAACCAACAAGCAGTGACATGGTCCCTGCTACCAAATGAGAGGATATATACTATCTTTTTTTTTTTAAGTGAGGCAGTTGGGGTTAAGTGACTTGCCCAGGGTCACACAGCTAGTAAGTGTTAAGTGTCAGAGGCCAGATTTGAACTTAGGTCCTCCTGAGTCCAGGACCGGTGCTTTATCCACTGCACCACCTAGCCGCCCCTATATACTGTCTTTGTCACACATTTTCCCCCTTGCCCCACAAGCAGCTGAAAATGCAGCTTCATCAGCATTCAAAAATGAAAAGGGACACATACAACAAAGCAGATAGATTTCTTGTGTATGATTGTGCAACTTTAAGAGTATTTCTCTACTGAACCCCTTAGACTTTATAGATGGACAAAGGTCTATAGAACATCAGCAAGGCTTTTATATAAAAGGTAGTGAGACATGGAAGGGGTGGAGTCAAGATGGCAGAGGAAAGGTTGTGACCCTCCCATGTTCCCAACAAATCTGTCCACATTCCTCTAAAAATAATGCCATAAGACAACTCCTGGAGCAATACAACCCACAAAAAGAACAAAGTAAGACTATTTTTCCAGCCAAATATGGATTAATTAGGCAACTGGGATCATATGCTGTTCAGGATGAGAGAGGAGCTCAGCACACTATGCAGATCCAGCCCCAGGCAGGCCACGCCTTCAGAGTCTCAGAATCTTCAGCGTCAGTGGCTTCTTCTGAAACTCGGCTCACAGTCTAGTTAGGGGGTCCAGTGGTTGGCTGGGGGGGGGCGGGGAGGGGAATATCTGCAGTCTCTGCTAGAGCTAAAGTAGAGTGGTCATATTCTGAACCAGTAAGCAGACTGAAGCAGCAGCAGCCCAGTGGGAGAGGGGCACAGGCACGCTAAGCTTCCAGCCATAGAGAATCAGATTTCAATCATATTTCTGCTTCTGGGTTAAAGAAAAAGTGAGCCATGGTTACTTACAGGCCAGGGAGGCTGAGAATGAGCCTAATAATACCCCCGAGACCCCCTGTAGCTTGGGTCAGTGTGTCCTGGAAGCAGAGCTACATATTAAGAAGGAATTAAAAACCAAGAAATAGGTGGTCACAATGAGCAGGCAGAGAAAGCAGCAGATCAAAAACCTCTTTGGTGGCAAGGTAGATCAAAATACACCCTCAGAAGAAAATAATAACAAAGTCAAAGCCCCTATATCCAAAGCTTCCAAGGAAAATATTAATTGCTCTCAGACCACAGAAGTAAGAGAAGCTGATGAAAAAGTTAGAGAGGTAGAGGAAAAAATGGTAAGAGAAACAAGAGTAATGCAGGAGGGTCATGAAACAAAAGTCAACAGCTTAAAAGGTAGCCGTGGTGTAGAGACAATTGCAATGTTTTTGAAGTCAGTGGACCTGGGTTTGAATTCCTACTTATAGCTGTAGGACTTTGGGTACCTATTTTCAGTCTGTTTCCTCATCTGTAAAATGAGCAGATTGAGTAGATGATTTCTCATTTGTCATCAAAGGAGGATCTTTCAGGTGTTTTTCACAATTCAGTGCTGCAATCCTATAAAAAGAGCATGGTCTCTATCTTCAAAGACCCTACACTTTCATAGGGGAGGGGGACCATAATAATATAATATATTATATAATTCATAATGTTTATCTTATATTATATTATGTTATAATACAGTTATCCCTTCTACATCATGGGGGCTAGGGGTATAGTACCCCTGTGATGTGGAAAATCCACATAAAATTTTTTGTCCCTCCCTTAGTACCAAAGAAGAAGTCTGAATTATTATGATATTAAAAAATTAAACATGTTGATATTATATAATCCTATCCATATATTTATGCATTTCTGAGTTTCTAAACTTAGAAACTGTGTTATATACTGACCTTCATGAAGGCCTCTGCAAATTTGCCAAAAACTTCCCAATTTCTTAAGTCAACCCACAATATATCAAAAGTATGATGGGGAAAGTCATGATGTGGAAGGAATAACTATATTTCTATTATTATATATAATATTTCTATTATAATGTTTATAAGAAAGTAAATAATAGCAAAGAAAATAAAAAATTATTGTAGGAAAACTTGATTGGAGAAGATCATTTCCAATTGGAGATCAGTGAAGGCTTCATGGCAGAAGTGATACATGAGCTAATCCTTGAAGGGAGAGAAGAGTTTTCAGAGGGAGAGATGCAGTAGAAACATATTCCAAGCATGGGAATTAACCTATGTTAATGGTAGGAGAGAGGAGAGGGCAGGACAAAATCAGGGACTAGATAGTAACTCCAGTTTGGCTAGAATATAGGCTGGGAGAAGGGAAATATTACAAAATAAGGTTATAAAGGTAGTTGGAACCAGGCCATGGAAGGCTTTAAAAGCTGACATTTTTATAGGGCTCTAAGGTTTTCAGAACATTTTTTTTTAGTGAGGCAATTGGGGTTAAGTGACTTGCCCAGAGTCACACAGCTAGTAAGTGTTAAGTGTCTGAGGCCGGATTTGAACTCAGGTACTCCTGACTCCAGGGCCGGTGCTCTATCCACTGCACCACCTAGCTGCCCCCAGAACATTTTATATAGGTTAACTCATTTTATCCTCACAACAAGCCTGTGCAGCAGATGCTATTATTAAACCCATTTTACAGATCAGGAAGTTGAAGCTCAGAGATTAAGTGACTAGTCCAAAGTTACACAGCCAATAAGTATCTGAGACAAGATTCAAACTTAGGTCTTCCTGACTACAAATCCTGCACTCATCATAGAAACAATTGGAAGCCACTGAAGGCTTCTGAGGTAGTACATTCAGACCTGGGCATTAGGAAGATTCTTGGGAAAAGATAAATTGTAGAAGAGAAAGATTAGTGTCAAGGAGAACTACAAAGAGACTATTGCAATTATCTAGGCAAGAGTTGTTCAGGTTCTGAACTCTTCTCTCAGCACTGAACCTACCAACTGTAGGTGAAAATATCATTTTCAAATACAAGAAGCAAATTGGTATAGCAGAAAGAGCATTAGATGGTGTCAGAGCAACATAGGTTTGAATCCCAATGTTGACATTTGCTAGCTGGGAGACCTTGATCAAGTTAATCAGCCTCTCTGAGCCTCCCTTTCCTCACTTAAAAAAAAATAAAAATACCTGTGATGCTTACTTCATGGGTTGTCTTAAGGACAGCACTTTGTAAAGGTTAAAGTATAACTGAAACATGATTGGACGACATGTTAACAAGGTCAGCTTCCAAGAACAGTAAGCCATCATTGTATCACAGAACCCTTCTGAGCACTGTGGAGTCAATGATCTTCTTCCTTTCTACCTGAAGACTCCATCTCTGTGATGGGCTTCCCCTTCTGAGGAATAGCCTTCTCCAATTCCCAGAGAAAATTGGGATCCTGTCCCCAATGGAGCCTGTCTTGAGAAGAAGAGATAGAACTCAGTCCTACAGCAGGGCAATCAGAATAAGCAATGCCATAGGATGGTAAAGCAAGAGTGATGGGAGTCATTTTCCATACCTTTCTCTGGTATTTCTTGTACATAATCTCAACCAGTGGCAAGATATAAGTACTAAAAATCTAAAAATAGAATACATGATGCACAAGGTGAGGTGTTTTTTTTCTGATCCCACACTATGTGCCTTGTTGTTTGTCCTTTGTGCTTGAAGAGGACCAAAATGACATCATGATGCCAAGGTCAATGTATAGTGTGTTTGATTGTGTCTGATCAGATCAATATGAGTTCAAGAGGCTCATATGGCCAGTTTGGGCACAAATAGTCCATATGGCCATTTGGGATGGAGATGTCTCTAAATTTGCACATCTCACATTTTCTTTGAGCTACCACAATTCTGCTTTGCTCATAAAGCACAGCACCTTCTTTGATGCAGAAAATAATAAAATAGTAAAATGGCATGGGTGATGCCTTTTGACTCATGCGTAAATTGGATTTAAGTGAGGCAGAGTTGCGCAAAGTCATCAACCTCTTTCTCTCTTCCAGAGTCATCAGAGCCCAGTAGCAAGACAAAAGTCAAGATTAACTGGTGATGGCTCTGGATACAGGTGATGACCTCGGCATCTTCAGATGTCTGACCAAGCTCTAAGTGCTTGTTTCTACCACCTTCGAGGTCCATTGAAACATAAGATGTTCACATTTGCCTATTCCTCTGGGGAAGTCTTTGCATGCTTTGCTTAGACATCCCCCTAACTTACTGACAGGTCTGAGACTCATTGGTTACTTTCAGTCTAGTTTATCCCATCTCCTGAGATGGTTTCATTGGAGTGTGGTTGCTGTGTATGCTACAATTTCTTGGAGATACAGGTAAGAGCTGGGTGGCAGGTGGACATCAAAGGTGGATGAGCAGCCCTCAAAAGGGTTCAACAGCTCTCACACCAGAGGTGCTATTGCTCCCTGAGCACCCCTTATGCCCCACTTTAGGAAATACTAAAGCCTAGCTCCTTAAACTGTGGGTTGTGACCCCACATTGGGGTCATGTAACTGAATGTGGGGGTTGCAAAAAATGTGGCCACCATAAAAGGTTATGTATAATATACCTATTTTCTGTATCAATACAGCAGAGGTCACATAAAAATTTCTTGGGAGAAAAGGGGTTGCTAGTGCAAAAAGTTTAAGAAACCTTGTACTAACGCATATGTAACAGGATCCCATAATCCCTTAAGGAGCTTACAATCTGGTTGAAGGAATGAAATTAACTTTCCAATTTATTTTCCCACTACTCCCTCCTCCATGCATTCTACTTTCTAGTCAAACTGGCCTTCCTTCTACTCTGTACTTGGCACCCTATCTCTTGCTTCCATTCCTTTGTGCAGTTTGTCTCTCATGCCTGGGATATTCTTCATAATCTCCGACTCCTTCAACCTCTGGATCCCTTCAAGATTTGCCTGAGGTGCTACCTGTAACATCAGGCCTTTCCTGATTCTTTAATGCCCCCTCAATTGGCTAGTGCCATTTAAAAATTATTTTGTACATATTTTGCATTGGCTTATCTATGTACATGATATCACACCCTCCCACCATCTTCCAGAGGGCAAGAATTATTTTGTTTTTCCTTCTGTCTTTGTATTCCCATTCCTAGTATAGTATCAGGCACATAGTAGGCCTTCAATGTTTGTTGAATGGAATGGAATAATTAGAGAATAATTGAAGGCTAAACTATATGGTTTTAAGTATCTTTAAATATGATAAATATTCATAGAAGGTAAAGCCTCACATCAATAGGAGCAGTCAGTGAAGATTCCAAGAAAGTGAAATTTAAGCAAAGCCTTGAAGGATGAGTTAGTTCTGTAGTGAGAAGGGAGGAGGGAAAACATTCTAAGCAGTGAGGATGGGAGTTAAGAGGAAAGAAGCATCAGCAAAAGGACAGAGGTATGAATGAACATGGCCTGATCAGAAGGCTTTGAGGAGATCAGCCTGAGTGTAGCAGGAAATATAGGCTGGGTATATGGTACCATGGTCTATTAGGGCTGACTGAGTCAAAAGGCATGATAGGTTCTACTTCTGCTTACCCAAGAGCACCAGAAGCAACTGGGAGTTTAGTACATATGACTTTCCAGTAAAAAACAAAACAAAACAAAACAAAACAAAAAAACCATCTAGGGGCAGCTAGGTGATGCAGTAAATAGAGCACCAGTCCTGGATTCAGGAGGACTTGACTTCAAATCCAGCCCCAGACACTTGACACCTACTAGCTGTGTGACCCTGGGCAAGTCATTTAACCCTAGTTGCCTTACCAAAAAAAACAAAATCAAACAAACAAACAAAAAAAACAAAAAAAACCCTAACCACCTAAATTTCAGAGGAGAAGTTTGAGCTGGATGTTGAGCTCCCTAGATCTACTTATATTTTCACTTCCTAACCAGCAATAGATTCACTTGGCTTTGGATTCTTTAATCAGTAAGTTCACCCACTCCTAGTCATCCTATAGATTCTGCCATCTCACAGAAACTCCCTTGACTAATGTCCTTTCTGACCTTTCCAGTTCTAAATATGTGATCCTATGAGCATAATATTGACCTGTCCTGGCTTTTGAACGATATCTACTCTGCCCTTGACTCAGGGGACATTATTCCTCTATCTCACCAGAGATTTTCCTAACCCCTAGTACTTATGGGCATGAAAAGAGATCAGTATCGTATAATGCTAAATAGATAACATATAACATGGTGCTTTTAATTGCATAAAATAAAATACATAGGATTACAAGGGAACCAATGATATTAAAGATGCAAGTTTTCCTCCTCTAATTTCATAGGCCCCCTGAAGTCTATCCTTGGACTTCAGGTTAAGAAACATTGGCCCAGGGCAGCTAGGTGGCACAGTGGATAGAGCACTGGCCCTGCATTCAGGAGGACCTGAGTTCAAATCCGGCCTCAAACACTTAACACTTACAAGCTGTGTGACCCTGGGCAAGTCACTTAACCCCAATTGCCTCACTAAAAAAAAAAAAAAAAAAAAAAAAAAGAAACCTTGGCCCAGATGAAAGTGATGCCTAGGGAACTATAAAAATGGGGGGTGTTGGCTGATTTTAGAGAAACTTTAAGGTAGAGGTAATAAGGCTTGATGATGGGTTTTAATCATTAACCAATTTAACAATTGATTTATTTAACGATTAATTTATCTTTATTTGCAGGAGCCTTGTAGCTACAGCCAGGGAGCAATTCCAGCTCTAAAGAGAAGGCCCCAACTCCTAGAAAGGGTGGCCTGACACTGTCTCGGGCTCCCTTGACTTCACATAATACATGTGCTCACCCACCTAGCTGTCTAGAAAGATATATTCAGGAGAAGTGTACATTGTTCTTCCCTCTTTCTGAGGCTGCAGGTCCCTCCTGACATGTATCCATAAAGCAAGCAACAAGGACAAGTGTATGAGTACACTTTAGGGAGGAAGGGAAGAAAAAAGGCATTTCTCATACTTTAGAAACAGGCATGAGGCCAGTGCTGTTTTCTCCCTTCTAAATCCTCACTCTCCTTTTCTATCACTAAGTGGGAAGGTTAGTCTTTTCCCTTTGAATCACATTTAATCACATCTCTTTCTTGGGTTCAGAAATCCATTTGTAATTGGACAGTCTTCTCCTCTGGGAGGCTGCAGAATGACTGTCTCTCTTCTTCTCTCTCAGGAGTTAGTGGCTGTGGTAAGAAGGTGCCAGGAAGAGGCTATCTGTTCTTCCTCCCTCTCTTTGCATCTTACAGCTCCTGTTTCCCACCCTCTAGAGAGCCATGCAGCCCAGCAAGTTTCTTTATAAATCAGAAAACAAGGGTCTTTGGGTCAAAACATGAAGAGGGCATTTCTGTTTACTACTTTTAGCCAGATATGTAAGGTGGGAAGAATGTGTAAGAAGCAAACTAAAGGCTATAAGGTCTCCCTCAGCTCTTCATAGAACAGTAATGGAGACTTCTGTGTGGTCTTGTGGAAATAATTTTGGAAATCTAGGTGGGAATTAGGCACACATACCCATAAAAGGATAGATAACAATATAAAGTACTGTTTGTTGTGATGAGTGGGAGGTACCCATAGTACTGTAGGAATTTGGAGAATGGGAAGATTGTGTGAGTGTGAGCTGATAAGGTAAGGCTATATGAAGGATATGGGATATGAGCTGGGTCTTAAGGATGTGATAGTGGCAGGTATGACCATGCTGGACAGAACAGCCTCTTTCTATGGAATATGAAAGCTGCCTGACTGGATCTGCATCCATCACATCAATGCTGTGAAGAAAGCCATTTATTCCTTATCACTATGCTTAATAATTCGAAATCAAGTGATGATCGAAAGCTAAATCAAAGCACATTTTAGGAGGGTGGGGGATGTGGAAAGGGAAGAAGGAAACACACATGGGTGCGCATGCACACACACACACACACACACACACACACACACACACACACACACACAACATTCATCTTCACTGAGCAGAGACAATGAGCTACGGCTTTGTCCAGAGCTACAGAGGAAGCCTTTCAGGTCTGTGCCCGTTTCTCAAGACATTCAAGTCAAGTAGTGATAAAAATCCCACTATTCACTGTTATATTAATGGCTTCTCCACTATATGCAGATAGGCAAAAGGCATCATATCTTTATTTGCATTTCTTTTTCTATTGCCTTCAGCTCACTGAATTTCTCCCTTATCTGCCAAGAAATGTCTACCTTTAAGGTATTCTTTCATTTCCTCATGCCATTGGCTGTCAAACGACTTAATAACTTGCCCATCATGGAAGTCAAATATAGTTTATTAAAAATGCATGTCTCATTCAATAAGATGCCCTTTGGCAGTCTCCAGACCTTGACGACTCTGTCTTAAAGCTTGGAGCTCTGAATGGTCTTGGCTGGCCAGGTGTTGAGAGCAAAGAACTGCCTGGTTCCCAGATTGCAGTGAAGAGCCTAGGAGGGAGGGAGGGAGGGAGGGAGGAAGGGAGCAAGGAGAGAAAGGGAACTCTCCAAAGTAGCAATGGAATGAAGCCACTATTGCAATTGCAGAAGGCAGGAGCTGGGCCTCAACCTAGCTGACAGAAGGCTTCTTTAAGTTGGCCAGCAAAGTCCCAGAGCAGAAAAAATTATTCTGAGAATCTTGGCATGGGGCAGAGAAGGTAGAAAGGGATTGCAGAAAAGTGAAGGGAATCGAAGATAGGAGGAAAAAACTGAAAGGGAGATGGCATCAAGAGCGAGTGGAGGTTGTGTCAAGTCAGCGCATTGAAATGATGAATCGTGCATCTGATGGCATGTGTGGCAAGATTGCATTGCTATTTACGGAGGCTAATGAGGCATCTACAATAGCATATTCAGAGAGTTTGAGTGTTGTTGTGATTGGCGGTGAGTGAGGAGTCCAAATCACAATTTTGCAGAGTTCTCAATGGAAATAAAGACAGAGGCCTTGAAAGGTCATCTCTCCCATCTCCCTGCCTCAATGAAGAGCAATATATAAACCACTTCAAAAGGAATCTACTCTCCCTTGCTAAAACATCCTGGAATTAGGATTCATATTATCCTTTGGTAATGTGCACTGGTTTCCCTTTACTATTAAAAAGCCTAAGTCCCACTGCTACACTATAAACCTATTTACTCTTGCACTATTCCTAGCAGAGATGGAGAACAGCTGTTCATTCACCACCCTGTACAATAGCTTTTCATCTACTTGAAGACTTATTCTGTTCCTTCCTCATCCCTTTCCTTTCCTTTCCAGATCCTCAGAGTAGACTCTAGTGCCTAATTTACTCCAATGCTTTCCCAACTATGTTCATCGTTCTCATCAAGTTTTCACCCTATTTTTGTTAAGATGGCAGTCCTCTAACAAATACTTGGACATGATTGGAAGAATGAGGGAAAAAGGGAGGGAAGAAAAGAAGGCTAGGAAACAATAAAGAAAGATAAAGAAACAGAGCCAAAATCTTTGATTTCTTTGTTAAATGACAGAAAAATAAGCTGGACAGAAAGAATATAGTCCTTAATAAAGGCATGAAAAATCAATATTTGCAAAACATGAAGGTACAAAGAGGGACTAGAGCTAATCTTCAAAGGAAGGAAATGTGACCTGCATGAGAAGTCGTAAGGAACATTTTCAGGTTAATCACATCCAGCCAATCAGCAGGAAGAACAATTTGCCATGTGTTCTATGCTCAAAATTTGTCTGGTGCCTAAGGTAAATTGCAAGCCTAGCAGTTCAGCTGCCTCTTAAGAAAATTCACTCAGAAAACAAATTCTAGGAATGATATTGAGAAGGAGAAAAAAAGAGAGACAGACAGACAGACAGAGTTGAATGACAGACAGAATGAAGAAGAAAAAGAAGAAGAAGAGAAGAAAAAGGAGAAGAAAGAGAAGAAAGATAAAAGGAATAAAAAAGGAAGGAAGGGGGGCAGCTAGGCAGCGCAGTGGATAAAGCACTGGCTCTGGATTCAGGAGGACCTGAGTTCATATCCGACCTCAGACATTTGACACTTACTAGCTGTGTGACCCTGGGCAATACACTTAACCCTCATTACCCTACCAAAAAATAAATAAATAAAAAAGGAAGGAAGGAAAAAAGAAAAGAAGGAAGGGAAGAAAAAAGAAAAATAAATGCAGAAAAGTGGGGAATAAGAAAGAAAAAAGAAGAGAAAGAAAAGGGACGAAAATATGAAAGGAATGAGAAAAAGAAGGAAAAGATAATAGAGAATAAAAAAAGGAGAGAAGGAAGAAAGAAAAAGTAGGAGAAAAAAGGTGAAATGAAAAGAGATATACTGTGCTAAATCAGTACAAGAATGGAATAGGTCCTTGTTTTGAACCTTTGCCAACTTCTGAACTTGCTATTCTGCTATCAATTTTTCATCCGTCACTAAGACAAGCTAAAAGTGCTAAGCTTCAAGTTTTGTTGATTATAAAATGTTCCATTCTGATCTGCACCAAGAGTAACCTCCCTAGATTTCTAAATGAACCAAATGCAGAAAGAGGGGGAAAAAAAGGGAGGGAAGGAAGGTAGGGGACAGGGAAGATGTATATTGTACTGTAACACTAAGTATGGAAAATAGAGTAATTTATTAAAGCCCTGAGGGCCTGGAGAAGATATTTCCTTACATATGAGAACAAAAGCTTGGAGACAGGGAGAAAGAACTAATTCTACTCCAGGCAACCAGGTGTTTACATTGCTCAGAGGGTGACATTCTTACCTGGCAAATTCTCCCTCTCACACTACTGTGACTATGCCATGGGCCAGATTGGCAGGGATTCACCATTCATGCCATTTGAGTGTGGGTGATATCCACCCACCTAGACAAAGCACCCACTTTCCTTTCCCCAAGAGAAGCCCAGGTTGGAAAAGGGTGAATGGAAAGCCGGGACTTGTGGGTCCCAGTCACCACGCTTCTGCAGGAATTACCCAGGCACTGCTGACAGCTCGTCAATTGAAGGCTCAGTGGGGCTCATCACTGAAGAGTGGGGAACGGTCGAGGATGAGGAGGTGGCAGCACGCTCTGCTGCGCTTCTCCCCAGAACACAATGTGACACGAGACATCGGGAGATGGCAACAAAAGTTCAAGGGAAAAACACACAGTTATTTATGGCTCGGGCATCTGTTGTCAGATCAGAAACAGAGACCTAATCTAAGGCAAATCCAGCAGACTGTACTGGAGCAGATGGGGAGGTGTGTGCAGTGCTCATTCCTGTTCCACTCTCAATTTATTATTATTCCTCATCTCCCAGACCCCATCTCCAATGCAGACATTTGTCTCATCTCCGCCAAGAGCAGCGGGATGGGTGGGCAGGGGCGGAGGAGATGAGTTTGTCCTCTGCTGAATCGACACTCCCAGTATGTGTCTTGGACACCTTAATCCAGAAAGGGGAAGGAAAAGAAGGTTATACAAAAACCAGAAGGGAGAATTAGAAACACCTGCTTCCCCCCTCAAGACACACATACATACATGTCTTGGACCTACTTATCTTCCTCATTGGCTGAGAGCTAATGTATTAGACTCTACAAAGATTCACAGAGCAGTACCAATCCCATGATTCCCGCTGACTCTCAGAGAGCTTAACCTCTGGGAGAAAAAAAAATCAACTGTATGGCAAAACAACCTTAAATTTTCCTTCAAATTTCCGTGAGCACTTTATAGAAGGCTTCTCAGCCCAGATAGGAGCCTAGGGGATAGGAGAAGGGAGAGTGTAAGGGATATGGTTGTGGGGAGGCAAAGACAGAAGAGGGAAGGGGGGAGAGGGGGACGCGGCAGAGGAAGAGTCCAAAAATTACCAGAAGAAATAGCCACTTGATTTAACTTTCCAGACCTGTGATGATTGGACTGCCTTCTAAAATTTTTTAAGAAGATGCCTTAATCCCATGAGACACCTTATTTCTCCCATTTGAGATGCATCTTCTCAACTCCAAATATGCATCAACTGGTTCTATATGTTTCATTAAAAAGCAGAATTAAATTTCCCCACCTGCCTAGATCCATTTACTCTTTGGCCAGTGTGATGAAGAAGGCAGTGAGTACGTATGCCAGGCAAACAGAAGATGCCAGGGGACCTCATCTCACTGGGAAAGGGTTGGGGGCAGGGAACAAATAGGTTTTCTCCTTCATTTGACTTCCAGGTAGACACATTGTTAAACCATGGCCCAGGGGGGAGCTTTGTGCATTGTTGAAACACTTAGAGTCTGATGTTGTAATAATAGTAAATAAAGACCTGGAGTGGAGCTACAGGTAGACAGATGTTTTGATTGACTAGACACAGGTGTCTCTGTCTCTAGAGTCTGGTCTGAGGGATGGTGGGTGATGAGAATTCCTCTCTGCTTCAGGCTCCCAGGGGCTGTCAGCTGCTGAGCTTCACCTGTAAATTTAGCATTCTTAGCACTACCTCAGCAATCAGAAAGGACTAGAGGCAGAATGAGACAGACCTTGCTAATTAGCATTTGTAAGTGACCAAGCTAGACCTCACTTTTCCCTAGGCTTAATTCTTTCCCCAGGGCACTAGGGCTGATGGGAAAGGGAAGATTCAGTTAGTTACCCCTCAGTAAGGAGCTAGCTAGGAGATCTCCAGAGTTGCCTCTAGAGTTAAGGCTAGAGGCCTACCCAGAGGCCCAGGCAGCAATCACCAGCAGGGAGAGGGCGTGGAGACAGCTCCCTTCAGCCTTTTACAAGAGCATCTGAGTCTTTGTCCTCTCGAGTCTGGGCTAAAATTGAATCTTGCAGCATAAGCAAAAGAGAAACCTTCAAAGGGACCACCAGCTACAGCCGGTTCTTCTCCCAGTCATAGCCAAACCGTCCCAGTTTCTGTAGCTGGCTGTTTGTGTTAGTTCCTAACCTCAATAGACTAATTATGAGAAAAGATGAGAAATGAGGAAATTCTACCTCTGTTGATGCTTCCGTTCCCCTAGTAATAGTCTGTTTGTTTAACTGTTAGCCATTTCCCTCATTTTAGCCTGGCAAAGTGGATGATCATAGATCTGTTTAATACTCTTCTCAGGGTTAAGTGTCAGTCTGATATCTTTCTCCCCCCCCACACACCCCTTTTTTGGATTTGCTAATGAGGACAGTTATTGCTATTAGATAAGATTGTGGGCAGCTGGGGGGGCACAGTGACTAGTGCTGGGCCTGGAGTCAGGAAAACTCAGCTTCCTGAGTTCAAATCCAGCCTCAGACACTTCCTAGCTGGGTGACCCTGGCCAAGTCACTTAACCCTGTTTGCCTTAGTTTCCTCATCTATAAAATGAGCTGGAGAAGGAAATGGCAAAACTACTCCAGTATCTCTGCCAAGAAAACCCCAGATGGGTCACAAAGAGTCATATATGACTGAAAAACAATTGGACAACAACAACAAGGTGTTAGTATCATAGATTTAGAGTTGGAAGGGTCCTTAAAGGCTGTCAAGTACAACCCTTTCATTCTACAGATGAGAACTTGAAACACAGAGAGTTTGAGTTGGCACGGGACACACAGCTCGTGAAGATATTAGGCAAGATTTGTACCCAGGACTTCCTGACTTTAAGCCCAATGCTCTCTAGCCACTCTAATAGGTTGACCTGGAGGTGACTCTGGACTATGTCTTGAGATAATATTGAACTGGGGAAATTTGACAGGGGAAGAAAATAACTAGGCGGAGACCTAATCTAAGTCTTCAGCTTTAAGACAGTTAGGTGGCACAGTAGAGAGATTGTTGGGCCTGGACTCATGAGTTCAAATCCTTTTTCAGACATTTACTAGCTGAGTAACTCTGGGCAATTCACCTGCCCTCTGTTTGCCTCACTTTCCTCAATTGTGAAATGGGGATAATGATGGTACCTACCTTACAAGGTAGGCTCCAATGAGGTGATATTTGATAAAAGTACATATAAAAAAATAAAAAAATAAGTGCACATAGTGGGCAGTATATAAATGCCTATCCTCTATCTTTTCTCTTCCCATCTCTTGACCCTTCCATGCCCCCAGTTGATCATTATCCTATATCTCCCTTCCATCTCACTGCCAAACTTCTAGAAAGAACGATCTTGATTAATTGTCTCCTCTTTCCCAACCCCTACCAATCTAACTTCTAGTCACATTATTCTATTAAAAATGTTTTCTCCAAAGTCACCGATGGCTCCTTAATCAAAAAACCTAGGATTATAGCTTAAGAGGTGGAGGGGACCTTAGAACTCATTTAGTCTCCTCCCCTTCATGTAGCATATGAAAAACCTGAGTGAGGCCCTGACAAATGGGGGAATTTGTTCAAGGTCACAGGAGTGGTTAAGTAGCAAAATCAAAACTCTAACCCATGCGTGTTCCTTGTCCTTTATTCCCACTATGGGACAGCTACGTGGCGCAGTGGATAGAGCACTGGTCCTGAATCAGGAGGATCCGAGTTCAAATCTCACCTCAGATGCATACTAGCTGTGACCCTGGGCAAGTCACTTGACTCCAATTGCCTCAAACATCTCCAGTCACCCTGATGTATATCTTGCTATTGGACCCAGATGACTCTGGAGAAGAGAGTGAGGTTGGTGACCTTGCACACCCTTCCTCACTTAAATACAATTCACTTCAAGGCATGATATCACCCTGATGTCATGGTCCTCTTCAAGAACTTCCCAGTATCCTCCATCATACTGTAAACTATATAAAGAGGGAAGCTAGCCACAAGCATTTAGTAGGCACCAACTATGTGTATGTCATCATACTAGCCACTGGGGATGCAAAGACAAAGAGGAAACAGTCCCTTCCTTGAAGGAATCTATATTATGTAGAGGAGATTACACATGCATCGAGAAATGCCCATGAAATAGATATGTAACACATAGAAGGGAATTTGGAAAGGGAGGCACTAAAAGCAGAAGAGTTCCCATGCAGGGGGCAGCATTGGAGTTGAGACTTTAAGGAATCTTGGGGTTCTAAGAGCTAGAAGTGAGAGATTCCATTCCAGTCATCAGAATGGGCCAATGCAAAGTTGGCAAGAGCCAGTTGACAAGAGACAGAGTGTCATATTTCAGGAACAATAAATAGCTTGTTAGTCTGAACCATAGTATGCCTAGAAGGCTGCAATATATAATAATTACAGAGGAAAAAAATGGTTGGATCCAGGTCATAAAGGGCTTTAAAGTACCAAACAGAAAAGTTTTTGTTTGGTCTTGGAAGTAATGGGGAACTGCTGGAATTTAAATTGGGAAGTAACATGAAGATTAGTCCTGCTCTCCAAGAAAATAATTTAATAGCCATACTTTTTCATAGATTCATTATGACTAAGCATTGCATTTTAGACCTCAAATATCTAGTCCAACCACTTCATTTTATAGATGAGCTGAGACTGAGAAAAGTAAAAATACTTGCCTAGAGTTACATGCTCTGCAATGCTAAGGGATGCAGGAATCATATCTGACCTGTCACCTCCAAACCTATCTTGACAGAGACTATGAGTTTCCTTTACCACTAAGTAATGTCCTTTACTAAATACCCCTACACGGAATGTCAATGTGGGGACAGACAAAAGGAGAAGAGGTAGAGGGATGCATAGTTAAAGATATAGCCACCAGCTTCCAATAAGATTTCTTGCCATTATGAAGAGATCTGCCACAGATGTAGAGGAGTCTAGAGGCCTAACCTGATTGACCCAGGACTCCAGAGGGCAATGGCTAGAGACAGGGGGTATCCTTTGCTAATGCCTGGACAGCAGAGGGGATCTAATCCTAATCCCCCAAACACAAACCTTCCCCAGGTCTGTTTGCCTTCTCCTAATCCTCTAATATTTAAAGCAATTTCAATCCTGTTTGAAGAGGCGTCCCAGCAGTTCAAGTCAGGGGCCTCTGGAGAGAGAGAGAGAAAGAGAAAAAGAGTGAGACAGACAGAGGGGAAGGAGGCAGAGGGAAGAGAGAAAAAAAGAGAGATAAGAGACAGAGAAACAGAGAGAGACAAATAAAGACCAACAGGAAGATAGACAGAGACAGAAAAAGAGAGAGATACTAGGAGATGACAGATTTCAGACTATGAGCACTCGTTGATTTGAATAGGCCTCTTCCAGGGTCTCTCTGGCTATGACTGGTTATCAATTTCTGTGGTTCAGACTCTGACAAAGCATGAGAAGCAGCAGCTAAGAGGAGATATAATAAGGTAGAAGAACTCAAACTAAGACATGGCTGTCCCTTGTGTGGGGACTCCCGGGGGGGGGATCCCCTATGGTTGGCCTGCCTTCATTCTCCTCTTGACTTCCTCTAGGCTTCAAAATCATGCCCCACTCATCAGATGTTTTCATCTGCCCTGCCCTCCCACCCCCACTTCCTTTCTCTTTTCAGCTCTCTTTTGTATATTGTCTTTCCCCATTAGAATGTCAGCTCATCAAGGGCAGGTACTGTCTTTCTTTTTGTTTGTATTTGTATCCCCATGTATCTCCAGTAAAAAATAAAACAGTCCTCATCCTATAGGACCTGATATTCAACCAACTAATTGGGATATATGTGGTGTACAGGGAGAACTAGTGCTTCTGGTGTCAGGACTTGCCAAGCCCTTTTCAGGGCTGCTCATCCACTTTTGGTTGGATGAAAAACCTAAATCTTACCTGGGGCTCCAAGAAGCACATGCACAGTGCCTACACCCTGATCAAACCATCTCAGCAGATGGTCTAAACCAGGTTGTGGTTAACTGAAAGGGCCTCAAACTGATTGGTGAGTTAGGGGAATGTCTACCCCAAACTTGTAAAGATTTCCTGGACAAAATGGCAGATGAGAACGATTTGTAACAAAGCCATAGAAGCAGCTGAAGCAGGAGCTATTGAGCACTTAGAGCTTGGTCAGACATCAAAGATGCCAAGGTCATCCATTGTATCCTGGCCCATTGCCAGTCATCCTGACTTTTGTCTTGCCATTGGATTTCACTTAAATCCAATTCACACACGTCATCGCCCCCATGATTGGTCCCCTTCAAAAACGAAGAACAAACAAAAGTTTGTATCTCCAGAGCTTAAAACAGTGTTTGGCACATGGGAAACACTTGAAGGGGCTGTGGGAAGACTACACACTAATTCACTGTTGGCAGAGCTGTGAATTTATCCAGACATTCTGGAAAGCAGTTTGAAACTATTCCTCAAAAGTAAACAGTGGCTATTCTTTGTCACAGTCATAAAACTACTAGGTATATACTCCAAAGAGGCCATATGTACAAAAGTACTTCACAGCAGCATCTCTTTTTGTAGCAAAGAACTAGAAACAAAATGTTTAATTAATTGGGGAACAACTGAAAATCATGGTGTAAATATGTAGTCAAATTTTATTCCATTATAAGAAATTATAAATATGACAGATATGGAGGAGTCTAGAAAAACTTGAATGAAAGAGATGCAAAGTAAAATGGAAAGAACCAAGAAAATTATTTATACAGTGGCTACAGTGGCATAAAAACCAAACTTTCAAAAACTACAAAACTCTGATCAACACAGTGACCAATCATGATATAAGAGGATTAATGATGAAATATGCTTTATACTTTTTGGCAGAGAGTTGATGGACTAGAGAGATAATTTTTAGACTTGGTCGAGGCAGTGATTTGTTGTGTTTGACTGTGTTTATTTGTTGATAGATGGAGAGAGGGAGAAGAAGAAGAAGAAGAAGAAGAAGAAGAAGAAGAAGAAGAAGAAGAAGTGTAAGGGGATAAAATTCTAGCTATGATGTTTAAAATCTAATGAGTGGTTGCCTTAAATTAGAAAACATATAGCACCAATCTTTGGGTATTTATTAAAGTATGTTAGGGCTAAGTAAAGAGAAACATGTGGATCAAGAATTAGATCTGCCTGATCTCCCTAATCTGCCTCCCCTGCCACCAAGCTGAAGTCTCCAACCCCCAAGGCCCACTTGCTCCTCGGCTTCTCCCAGAAGCCTCCCGAGAAACTGGAAACAGGACTCTCCACACACACACAACTCCAAGCTAATTGGCTGGTAGTTCTGATTGACAGGTCCCACAGGTGGTTCTATAGATGTAACTTCCAGACACCAGGCAATTTCCAGATGCTGGGTAACTTCCATACACTAAAGCCACATGGTTTCTAAATCACATGTTTTCTCCTCATGGTGGAGCTTCCCTGCAATATTTTTCCCAGCAGGGGGGGGGTGTCATTCCAATTCTCACAGTAGGAGAAGGAGGAGAAGGAGAAGAAGAAGGAGAAGGGAGGGAGAGATGGAAGGAAGGCGAGGAGGAGAAAGGGAGAAGAAAGAAGGGAGGACAGAAAAAAGGAGGGAAGAAGGATAAAAGGAATTCAAACATCAATAAAACATTAATACAATACATAGAAAACACAAAGGAAATTTTACTACATTTTAAATTTAATATATAATAAAATAATAAACAAGCTGCATGTAAATTCACAGTTTCATATACAATCCTCATTTAGTACTTTGTATACTTAAATGTTCATGTATATTGATGATTGTTAAGTTCATAATAAAAATGAATTTTTTAAAGCAGCATTGTGCAGTGTAAGGAACTCCAGATTTGGTATTAGAGAACTTGAGTTCAAATAGCCACTCCACCACTTATTATCTATATTAGCTTTGGCAGGCAACTTCAACTTTCTTGGCCTTCATTTCCTTATCTATAAAATGAGGTGGTTGTATTAGATGATCTCTAAGTCGCTTCTGTTTCTATGTTGATGGTATCACTTTAGATGGGAGGAGTTCTCTTTTATTTATTTGTTTTACAATGAAAAACATTTATCCCCCCCCCATTTGAACAAATAAAATCTTAGCAAACATATAGTCAAACAAAGCAAATTTCTGCATTTTCTGTGTCCAAAAATACAGTATCACTCTGCATTTGGAGCCCCTCATCTCTCAGTCAGGAAGTAGAGAGCATGCTTCATTCTTGATCTTCTAGAATCTTAGTTTATCATTGCTTTAATCAAAATTCTAGCTTGAAAGAGCCAGTTGTTAAATTTTCAGTGTGAGCAATTTATACCTCAGAAATTGGCAAACATTACAAATCAGGGCTTGAGTTATTGTTTTCTTGCTTCTAGACTTAAGAAAGTAATGGAGAAAATGGTAATAATGAAAATTAAACTTTAAAAGCATATAATGCAACCATTGTTGCCAGGTGGTAACAATTTACCAATATACCCCTAAATAAGTAAGAGACCTCAAAGATCATCTAGACTAATTCAAACCTAAAGAGGAATCCCCTCAACCAGTAAGCATTTATTAAGCACCTACTATGTGTCACGTGGCAATGTTATAGGTGTTGGGGATCCAAAAAAAAAAAATGAAATCATCCTTGCCCTCAAGGAGATCACATTTTTTCAAGAGAAATAACATATATGCATATGAGTAAATACAAGATGTCTGCAAAGAAAAGTCCCTCATCTGTTGTCATATAGCCTTAACTTAAAGAACTCCAAAAATGTGGAA
This sequence comes from Dromiciops gliroides, assembly GCF_019393635.1. Classification (NCBI taxonomy): domain Eukaryota; kingdom Metazoa; phylum Chordata; class Mammalia; order Microbiotheria; family Microbiotheriidae; genus Dromiciops; species Dromiciops gliroides. The sequence continues at coordinate 538,289,985 of NC_057863.1, forward strand.
CTCACTGTCTCCCAGGGAAGACTATTTCATCCGTGGACAGTGCTGATCATTAGGCAAACTTTCCTGAAATATAGGCATAAAAGCATAAAAAAGGCCTTAGTAACTCCCATACTATGGCTCCCCCTTCTTTCCTCATTCCCCAAATGTGGGCAGGAGTGTCCATATTGTAGTTATTAAAAGATACAAGTTTGGGTAAAGAATTTCTTCTTCCCAGAACCACAGGAGTTCAAATTTGGAAAGGAGTTGAGGGACCATTTAGATCAACCCATTACCTGGATTCCCTCAACAACAATGTTGTCATACTCTAATAGAAATGAAGGACACTCATCCATATATAAGGATTCTTCTGGGCTGTATATTGACTTAGTGTTAAAATGTGATAATATCCATGCTTTATTACATTTTTATTCATTTTGTTAGATATTTTCCAATTACATTTTAATCTCGTTCAGGCCGCACTTAGGAGTGCTATGGACCACAAGCAGCCTGTGTTTGACACCTTTGCTGTACAGTGTAGTTGAAAAAATGGTCATGTAGCCTTCTAATGAGAAGAAAACCATTCTATCCTCAGGCAACCTATTCCATTTTTTAATAGATCTAATTGTTAGGAAAATTTTTTCTTGATATCAAACCTATATCAATAACACACACAAATTAAATGCAAGGTAAAATTTGAGGGAGACAGTACACTAACAGCTGTGACCCAACCTGGGATTAGGAAAAGACTCATGTAGGCGATGATATTTCAGCTGAGTTTTGAGGGAAATTAGGGGTTATAAGAGATAAAAGGAAGGAAGGAGTGCAACCAGGCATCAGGGACAGTCTATGAGAAGACAAGGAATCCAAACATGTAAGGTGGTATGTAAGAAACAGAAAAAAGACAAGTTGGGTTGTCATGTAAATTGAATGAAGGGGAGTATTTGACCTTAGAGGCAAAAGAGAGCATTGAGAAAGCTTCAAAAGGAGGGAAATGGGGGCAGCTAGGTGGCGCAGTAGATAAGGTGCTGGCCCTCAATTCAGGAGGACCTGATTTCAAATCCAGCCTCAGACACTTAACACTTACTAGCTGTGTGACCCTGGGCAAGTCACTCAACCCCAATTGCCTCACCAAAAAACAAAAGGAGGAAAATGGCATGGTCAGAATTGGGTTTCAGGAATATCACTTTTGCAGCTGTGTGTGTGGAGAAGCGAGAGCCTTGAGTCAAGGAGATCACATAGGAGGCTATGTCAAAAGCTCAGGAGAAAGGTTGATGAATGCCCACACTCGGGTAGCAGTCATATAAGTGGAAAGTAAGGAATAGCTGTGAGAGATGTTACAGCAGCAGACTAATAATGACGTTTATCACTTATATGGATTTGCAATGTATTTTACATGTGATATCATTTGATCTTTACAGCAACCTTGTAAGGAAGTGCTAGTATCATCCTCATTTTACAGATGAGAAAAATCAAGCTGAGAGAAATTTTAACATGCTCAGAGTCCCACAGCTAGTAAATGTATATGTTAGGATTTGAACACAGGTCTTCCTGACTTTAAGTATAGCACTACATTTACTTCATCATCTAGCTGACTTGGGTAGAGTTAATAAGACTTGGCACCTGATTGGATATGAGGGATGAGGGAGACTGAGAAACAGAGGATGATTCTGAAGTTATAAACCTGGATGACTAGAAGGATAGTGGTACCCTCAACAGAAATAGGAAAATTAAGAGGAGGATTAAATTTGGGAGGGGGAGGAGGAAGCTGAGTTCTGTTTTGGACATATTGAGTTTGAGAAGCCTATGGAACATGTATAAGGAACATATATGGCCAGGGCAACTCAAAACTCTAGAACTGAAGTCCTCAGGGCTCTCTCTTGGGGTGCCCTTACAAATATCATTGATGGGAGGAGCATTTGTGTTAGATGGCTGGGGCGGTTCCTCTTCTGGCCAGTCCCTGCTGCTACCCCACTGATAATTTGGTCATGCCTTGACTATGCCAAGTCTCTTTGCTGCTGAGGTAGTACTACACTCTTTCAGAAATAACAGAGATCCTTAGCCTAAGAATTAGAGAAGCTTTTCCAGTTCTACTCCCTCATCTGGATTCTGGGGGGGGGGGGTTTACCTCCCAGAAGTGTATGGCAATGAAGATAACCAGGCTCTGAGATTTTTTTTTCTTCTGCCTTGTTCAGGAATGTCTTCCCTCAGTGAGAAACCTTAATGAGTCTTATGATAATTGGCCAATACATTACCAAATTCTCATGGCTGCTAGCTAATCCATAAGCAGGCAATGCACATTTGTCCAATTATAAAATCGTCATAGAGTTAAGTATTTTCCTGTTATTAGCTCCAAATTCTCCAGTTGGTTATAAATGAACATGTAGTAAACAAATCACTAAGGCAGTCTTTGCCTTGGGTAAGTCTCTGCAATTGCTTTCTTGTTTTTCATGTGCAAGCTTCACTAAAACTTGTATTTCTCCTACCATGCTTCTCCTCCATTACTGTTAACCTACTGCTGAATGAGACCAGAGGAAGTAATGCAATCATGCTGACTTTCTCTACTCTATAAATTTATGTTATGTAAACTCAAATGGGCCCATCACCACGGCAAATCTTTGTCTTTGTCTTTTCCTCCCTTCCATTGGCAAAATTATCAGTCTTTAAAGGGTATATCTTTATATGCTGATTCCCTGGCTACCAAAGAATAAACACGAATCCCAAAGTCCTGTTGCCCACTTCCATTCACCTTAACCCTAGCCTGACAATATCCCATTTCATATCAGCTTACCTCTTTCACTGAATACTTTGGAATGCATACTCTATAATTAACAAACTCCTCTTCATTGAAAACCTCTTTCTTTCATGCTTAGGCCAACTTTTGGCTCTTACTGAAACCTAGCTCCCCCAAGATAACACTGCATCCTCAGTTATCCTTTGCAGTGCAGATTTTGCCTTCTCTCAGTCCCTAAAACACAGTGGTCAAAGTAGGGGAAATCAGAATACTTCTTATTTGCCATTGCCACTCACTATTTCTTTATTATAATCACTCAGCCATCTCTCCTCCCTTTAGATGAGTAGTATCTAAATACATCACCCAATCCAGATCCTTGTGACTTATTTTCTGATTCCCCTTAGACATTCTCACTCTTTTCTCAATGACTTCAGTTCCTGGATCACAGTATCCCTCTCAAGCCAAACTCAGTCTATATTAGGGGACTTCGATATATATGTTGATGCTCCCTCAAATACTCTAACCTCCCATTTACTCAATTTACCATGACTCTACTCCATTCTATTGCAGCTATAGACAGGAATAGTAACACTCTTTTTTTTTTGGTGAGGCAGTTGGGGTTAAGTAACTTGCCCAGGGTCACACAGCAAGTAAGTGTTAAGTGTCGGAGGCCGGATTTGAACTCAGGTACTCCTGAATCCAGGGCCGGTGCCTTATCCACTGCGCCATCTAGCTGCCCCAATAGTAACACTCTTGATCTTACCATCACCCAAAAGTATTCTACTTCTGTGATTAAGAACTCTGAAATTCCTTTATCTAAGTATAATCTCTTGTCATTCCATTTCTCCTTATGCTTTATACCTATTAAATATGGCATTTAATAATAATATTATTGAGAATATTATTATTATTATTATGTGCCAGACACTGTGCCTCACCACTGACCTCCAATCCCTCCACTTTTCAGTACTTCCTCAGGCCATTGCTCCTGCTCTGTCTATATTCTCTTCCCTTCTAAATTTTCACTCCTCAGTGAAACAGTTCAACTCTACACTATTATCTTCCTTCAAATTCCTCATTTCCTAGTCCTATACTATACTAGTCCTACTATATTTCTCCTGCTGTTGAATGAAGCCAGAGGAAGGTAATGCAACCATGTCAACTGGGTCCATTATGAATTTGTTTTCTAGTCTCAAGTGGGCCCTCACAACATCAAGGCAATCTTTTACTCCTCACTAATCAATTTTCTAACAATTGTTCTATACCTCTTCTCTCTTCAGGTCTCTCATAACAGCTTTCCTCTGTTAACTTCTTACTTAAAGACTTCGAAGTTCTTAGTATAGAGGCTAGTCACCTGAATCTCCCTAATCTTCCTTTCTCCTTATTCTACAATAACAGCTAGCAGTTATATATCCCTTTAAGATTTGTAAAATACTTTACATATATTACTTCATTTGACTCTCACTACAAACCCATGAAATAAGTGTCATTAATATCCCTCTTTTGTAGATGAAGAAAGTGAGTTTAAGAAAGGTTAAATGAGGGGGCGGCTAGGTGGCGCAGTGGATAGAGCACCGGCCCTGGATTCAGGAGTACCTGAGTTCAAATCCGGCCTCAGACACTTAACACTTACTAGCTGTGTGACCCTAGGCAAGTCACTTAACCCCCATTGCCCCGCAAAAAAAAAAAAGAAAGAAAGAAAGGTTAAATGACTTCCCAAAGATCACTCATTCAATAAGAGATTTGAAATAAGGTCTTCCTCATTCCAACTCCAACACCAAATCTGATACTCTATTCTAGCTCTTTCTTATCTCACAAACCCTAGATATCATCCCCCACTATTTCATCCTTAATCTCTGACAAAGAGTTCATCCTTCTCCTTGCTATGATCAACCTCTCTTAATGTAACCTTGATCTATCCCTTCCCTTCTTTTCTAGTAGTTGACCCCAACTATGATCGCCTCTTTTTTTGCTAATCTTCAATATCTTTCTACCTACTGGGTTTTTTTTTGTTTTTTGTTTTTTAATGAGGCAATTGGGGTTAAGTGACTTGCCCAGGGTCACACAGCTAGTAAGTGTTAAGTGTCAGAGGCCGGATTTGAACTCAGGTACTCCTGACTCCAGGGCCAGTGCTTTATCCACTGTGCCACCTAGCTGCTCCCTACCTACTGGTTTTTTATGTGATTCCTAGAAACATAACAAGGTCTCCTCCAATCATTTAAAATCCCAACTAGATGTTTCCATAATGCTGGCCAGCATCCTATACTGCTCCTCCCTTTATGGGCCAAGCTCCTTTAAAAAGCTTTCTATACTCAATACTCCCTTTCCTCCCCTCTCACACTCATTACTCAATTGAAACTGCTCTCTCCAAAGTTATTAATGATTTCCTAATTGTGAGATCTAATGACCTCTTCTTAATTCTCATCCTTCTTGTTTTTCTTGCATTATTTGACACTGTTTACCAAGATTATATTCTGATTCTCCTCTTACCTATCTAACCACTGTTTTTCAGTCTACTTGGCTGAATTATCATCCATGTCATACCTACTAACTTTGGCTATACTCCAAGCCTCTATCAAGGATCTATTTTTCTTTCTCTCTAAACTCCCTCCCTTGGTGGTTTCTTCAGTTCCCATAGGTTCAATTATAACCTCTATTAAAATGATTCCCATATCTATATATCCAGATGCAATCTCTCTAATGAGCTCTAGTACCATGCAACAAACTGCCTACTGGACATTTGAAAATGAATATCCCAGTGTTCATCCCTTAGGATTAAACATACTCCAAAGAGATTTCATTATCTCTGTCCTCACACCCTCCTTTTTTTCTATACTTTCCTATTTCTGCTGAGAGTACCACTGTCCTCCTATTACCTAAGTTTACAAGCTTGGTGGCATCCTCAGTTCCTCAGTCTCACACATCCTGTATAACCAGTTGACAAATTTTGCCACTTTTATTTCCATAACATCTCTACCATAAAATCTTTTATCTACTGACACAGCCACTACCCTTTTCCTAGGCTTTGTTTCCTGGACTATTACAGTAACCTCTGACTTGATCTTTATGACTCAGGCCCCCACATTCCAATATATTCACACAACTACCAAAGTGATTTTCCTAAAGTATGTAATCTGGAGGGGGTAGAGCCAATATGGCAGAGGAAAGACTGTGATTCTCCAAGCTCCTGACAAATCCATCCACATACCTCCAAAAAAATGCCATAAGACAACTTCTGGAGCAGCAAAACCTACAAAAGAACAAGGTTAGACTATTTTCCAGTCAAAGATGACTTAAATAGGTGGCAGGAATCATCTGTCAAACAGAGTGAGAGAGGAGCTCAGCACATGGTGGAGATCCAGCCCCAGGCAGGCCCCATCTCTAGAGACTCTTAATCTTCAGCATCAGTGGCTTCTTCTGAAACTCAGCTCACAGACCAGTGAGGGCATCCAGTGGTTGCTTGGGGGGAAATAGTGGGGGTCTCTGTGGGAGCAGAGGTGGAACATGTTACCCAGGAAGCAGACTTGAGTACCAGAGACCCAGTGGGGGAGGGACACAGGCATGCCAAGCTTTTGACCATAGAGAATCAGATTTCAATCAGATTTCTGCTTCCAAGTTAAAGAGAAAACAGGCCCATGGTTACTTACAGGTCAGGCGAGCTGAGAACAAGCTTAAATTTTACCACCTGGGACCCCCTGTAGCTTGGGACAGTGCATCCTGGAAGTAGGGCTCCATGTTAAGAAGGAAATTAAAAGTCAATAAATAGGCAAGCATGATGAGCAGGCAGAGAAAGCAGTAGACCATTGAAAGTTTCTTTGGTGGCAAGGTAGATCAAAATACACTCTCAGAAAAAGATAACAAAGCCAAAGTTCCTACATCCAAAGCTTCTAAGAAAAATATGAATTGGTCTCAGGCCATGGAAGTGGTCAAAAAGGACTTTGAAGATCAAGTATGTTATCTGAATATGTTACCTCCCATGTAATAAACACAAGGGGCTTCCTATTAAGGATCAAATATAAATTTCTCTGTCTGGCTTTAAAGCTCTTCACAGCTTGACCCTCTTTCTACCTTTCCAATCTTCTTATATGTTACTCCATTCTATGAATTCTAGTCCAGCCATATGAGCCTATGTGCACTTCCTCAAACATCATACTCCATCTCTCATCTCTATACCTTTGCATTGGCTGTCCTCAGTGCCTGGAATTTTCTCTCTCCTTGCTCCTATATCCTGGACTTTCTGGATTCTTTCAAGGCTCATATCAAATGCCACCTTCTATATAAAGTTTTTCTGAACACCTCAGCTATTAGAAACCTTCCTCCTCAAACTGCTTTGTTTTCATGTTGTCTCAATTAGCATGTAAGCTTCTTGAGAGTAGAGATTGTTTCTCTATTGCCTTTGTATCCCCAGTGCTTAACAAAGTACCTGACACACAGTAGGCACTTAATAAATGATTATTGATGATTGATATAATGATATGTGACTGACTCCTAAATTTACTTTTCCACCTTTGACATCTCTTAAATGCCAGACACTTATTTCCACTTGATTTGCAGACATTTCCATCTGGATGTTTTCCTAGCACCTGAAAATTGATAAGTACAAAACCTGCCTCTATTCTTAATTTCTTGATTCTTATTAATAAACTACCACTCTCTTAGTCACCCAGGTTCAAAACGTTGGAATCCATCCTCACTTTCCCAACTTTCAGTTGCCCAAAGTCCTAATTGCTCTTAAATCTCCCTCTTCTCTCTATTTCTGTTACCAGTATCAACCCTCACTACTTCTTACTTATACTATTGTCCTAGCCTCCCAACTGGTCTCTATTCCTTTCTATTTTATAAAATTATTTTATTTCATTAGATATTTTACAATTACATATAAAAATGTTTAACAATCTTGTCTTAAAAAATTTAAAGTTCCAAATTCCTTCCCTCCCATCCATTCCCTGTCCTTGAGAAGGCAAGCAATTTTATTTCAGTAACACATGTAGTCATGCAAATATTTCCACATTAGCCATGTTGCAAAAGAAAACACAAATAAAACAATAAAGATAAAGAAATTTTTAAAAGTATGCTTCAGTCTGCAGTCAGAGTTTATCAGTTCTCTCTCTGGAGTTGGACAACATTTTTTATCATGGGTCCTTTGGAGTTGTTTTGCATCATTGTCTTGATCAGAGTAGCAGAGTCTTTCACAGTTGGTCATCCTTATAATATTGCTGTTATTGTGTACAATATTCTGGTTCTGCTCACTTCCCTTTGCATGAGTTCATATAAGTTTTCCCAGGTTTTTCTGAAATCATCCCCCTCATCATTTCCTATAGCACAATAGTATTCCATCATAATCATATATCATAACTTCTTCAGTTATTCCCTAATGGATGAGTATCACCTCAATTTCCCATTCATTGCTACCACAAAGAGCTGCTATAAATATTTTTGTATAAATAGGTTCTTTTCGTTTTTTCTCTAATGTCTTTGGGATATAGATCTAATAGCAATATTGCTGTGTCAAAGAGTGTATAGTTTTAAGGTCCTTTGGACATAGTTCCAAATTGTTCTCCAGAATGGTTGGAGTAGTTCACAACTCTATCAATGGTGCATTAGAGTCCCAATTTTTCCACATCCCCTCTAGCATTTGACATTTTCCTTTTCTATCATGTTAGCCAATCTGATAACTATGAGGTAGTACCTCAGAGTTATTTAAATTTATATTTTTTCTAATCAGTTGCAATTTAGAGTGTTTTTATGTGACTATTGATAGCTTTGATTTCTTCTTCTGAAAACTGCCTTTTCATAGCCATTTGACCATTTTTCAACTGGGCAGTGGCTCTTATTTTTATAAATTTAGCTCAGTTCCCTTCATATTTGAGAAATTAGAACTTTATCAAAGAAATGTGCTGCAAAAAATGCTTTCCCAGTTTCCTGTTTTCCTTCTAATTGTGGATACATTAATTTTGATTGTGTAAAACCCTTTTAATTTCATGTAATCAAAATTGTCAATTTTACTTCCCATAATCCCCTCTGTTTTGTTTAGACATAAACTATTTCCATAGGTGCACCTTTCTGTGATCCCCTAATTTACTTATATCAAGCTTTGTGTCTAAATCATTTATCAATTTTGACCTTATCTTGGTATATGGTATGAGGTGTTGGTTTATGCCTAGCTTCTGCCAAATTGATTTCCAGTTTTCCTAACAATTTTTGTCAAATGTTGAGCTCTTACCCCAGAAGCTTGGGTCTTTAGGTTTCTCAAACATCAGATTACTATGATGATCTGTTACTGTTTATTGTATACCTAATGGATAACAATGCTTTACCACTCTCTTCCTTAGCCAGTACTAGATTGTTTTGATGATTACTTCATAATAGTTTGCAATATTTGTAATATAGTTTGAAATCTGGAACTGCTAGTGTGCCTTCCTTAACAATTTCCTTCCTTAACAATTTTTTCATTGATTTCCTTGATACTCTTGACATGTTGCTCTTCAAAATGAATTTTGTTGTTTTTTTCTAGCTCTATAAAATAATTCTTTGGTAGTTTTGTATGGCACTGGATAATTAAATTAACTTAGGTAGAATTGTCATTTTTATTATATTGGCTTAGCCTATCCATGAGCAAGTAATATTTCTCCAATTGTTTAATTCTGTCTTTATTTGTTTGAAAAGTGTTTTGTAATTATGTTCATGTAATCCCTGGGTTTGTTTTGGTGTGTAGATTCTCAAGTATTTTATATAATCTGCATTAGTTTTAAATGGAATTCCTCTTTCCATCTCTTTCTGTTTGATGATTTATGTGGGCTTATTCTATATCTTGCAATTTTACTAAAGGTGTTACTTGTTTCAACCAGTATTTTTAGTTGATTCTCTAGGGTTCTCAAAGTATATCATCATATCATCTGAAAAGAATGATTGTTTTGGTTCCTTGTTGCCTATTTTTATTCCTTCTATTTCTTTTTCTTATCTTATTGCTATGACTAACATTTCTAGTACAGAATCCTTGCTTAACTCTTGATCTTATTAGAAGTTTTCATGTTTATCCCCATTACAGATAATGCTTCCTCTTTGTTTTAGATAGATACTACTTATTATTTTAATAAAGACTCCATTGATTCTTATGCTTCCTAGTGTTTTAAATAGGAATTGGTAGTGTGCTTTGTCAAAGGCTTTTTCTGTATCTATTGATATAATCACTTGATTTTTGTTATTATTGTTATTAATATGGTGAATTATTCTGATAGTTTTCCTAATACTGAACCAGCCCTGCATCCCAACCTGGTCATAGTGTTTGATCTTTGTGACATATTGCTGTAAATCTCCTTGCTAGTATTTTATTTTAAGGAAATTGGTCTATAATTTTCTTTCTGTTTTTGCTTTCCCTGGCTTAGGTATCAAAACCATATTTGTGTCACAAAAGGAATTTGGTAAGGTTCCTTCTTTACCTATTTTATTAAATTGCTTATATAGTATTGGGATTAATTGTTCCTTAAATGTTTGATAGAATTCACTTGTGAATTTATCTGGTCCTGGAGATTTTTTCTTAGGGGACTCATTGATGCCTTGTTCAATTTCTTTTTCTAACATAGGGTTATTTAAGTATTTAAATATTCTACTTTCTCTTCTGTTAATCTGAGCAGTTTGTATTTTTTGTAAATATTAATCCATTTCACTTAGGTTGTCAGTTGTACTGGCATGTAGTTGGATAAAATACCTCCTAATAATTGCTTTAATTTCATCTTCATTGGTGGTGCATTCACCCTTTTCATTTTTGATACTAGTAATTTGTTTTTCTCCTTTCTTTTTTAAAATGAAATTAACCAATATTTTATTGTTGTTTTTTTGTGAAACAAGCTCCTTTTTATTTATTAATGCAATGTTTACTTTCAATTTTATTTAATCTCTTTTAATTTTTAGGATTTTCATTTTGGTGTTTAATTGGGGGTTTTAAATTTGCTCTTTTGCTAGGTTTTTTAAAGTTGTATGCCCAATTCATTGATCTGCTCTTTCTCTCTTTTATTAATGTACACATTTAGAGATATAAATTTTCCCCTAAGTACTGTTTTGGCTGTATCCCACTTATTTTGGAGTGTTGTCTCATTTTTGTCATTCTCTTTAATGAGATTATTGATTGTTTCTATGGTTGTTCTTTGACCTACTTGTTCTTTAGGATTAGATTACTCAATTTCTAAGTAGCTTTTAATCTATGCTTCCATGGTCCTTTATTGCAGTATGGTCTAGGAAATGGGTACATTTAGTGTTTCTGCTTTTCTGCATTTGGTTGTAAGGTTTTTATGCCTTCAAATATGATCAATTTTTGTGAAGGTTTTTTAGACAGCTGAGGAAAAGGTATACTCCTTTTTATTCCCATTCAGTTTTCTCCAGAGGTCTATCATATCTAACTTTTCTAAGATTCTGTTTATGTCCTTGACTTCTTTCTTATTTATTTTATGGTTAGATTTATCTAGCTCTGAAAGGGAAAAGTTGAGATCCCCCACTCATATAGTTTTACTGTCTACTTCCTCCTATAAATTTATTTAACTTTTCCTTTAAGAATTTAGATGCTATGTCATATAGTGCATAGTATAGATATTACTAATCCTTTCCTGAGCAGGTATTCCCTCTACTAGGCATCTCCCTAAGAAGCATCCAGTTTTCCTTTGATGACCTCCAGTGACATTGTATTCACTAAAAAATAATAGCTAATATAGCCAACATTTATATAGGACATTAAGATTCACAAAGTTTCACTTCTTATCCCTCTTAAATAGGTATATTTTTGCTTTTTTTTTGGTCTGAGATCATGTTTCCTACCCATATTTTTTTACTTCAACTAAAGCATGATGAGGGCAGCTAAATGTCACAGTAGATAGAGTGCTGGACCTAGAGTCAGAAAGACTCAACTTCCTGAGTTTAAACATAGCCTCAGAAACTAACTGTGTGACCCTGGCCAAGTTATTTAACCTTGTTTGTCTCAGTTTCCTCATCTGTAAAATGGACTAGAGAAAGAAATGGCAAACCATGCCAGTATCTCTGCCAAGAAAACTCCACAACTGGTCACAAAGAGTTGGACAAAACTGAAGAGCAACAACAACGTTCTTCATGACCCCAGAGGACAAGACTAGAATAAATGGGTGGAGCTCAGAAGGCAGACTTTTGGGTTAATATAAGGAACAAAAAAACTTTCTTACAATTAGAGCTATTTTTTTCAGGAGGCAGTGAAATATAGAGGAAACTGTAAGGAAAGATGGGTTTAAATCCCACCTCTGACACTTAACAAGCTATGTGACCCAGGGCAAAATACTTAATAAGTCTCAGCCTCATAGAAAAACACAGAAAACTATGTTTTATTATCTATCTCTTAGGGTTCTTGTGCAGATCAAATTAGATAATATATGTAAAGTACTTTGTGAATCTTAATGTCCTATGTAAATGTTGGATATATTAGCTATTATTTTTAGTGAATACCATGTCACTGGAGGTCATAAAAGGAAAACTGAATGCTTCTTAGGGAGATGCCTGGTAGAAGGAAAGCTTGCTCAGAGGACGATTAGGCTAAATAACTTGTTGTCCTTTCTAGTCCTAGAATTCTATTATTCTATGAACTATTCATCATTTCTACCTCTACCTCCAAAGTATTCCTTCCTTTCTGGTTTCTTCATCTTTGTGTACTCCTCTGGGTATGCACTATCTCTCTCTTCTTTCCCTCTACTCCTCCTGTTCTCTAACTATTGAAATCCTTCCTTTGCTTCAGGTGACATCACCTCCACAAGCCTATCTTGACTTCCCCCCATTGCATCTCCCATCTCTAGGATTTCTCATAATACTCATGCAGCTTGGTTTAAGTAGCTTTAGGATATATTAGCGTAGGAAGCCTTGAATGCCAGGATAAGGACTTTGGACTCTATTCAGTAGGAAGTAAGCAGCCTGTGAAAATTTTTGCATAGGGGTATGTCATGAGCAGATCTATACAATAAGAGGATTACTCTGAAAACATTGTGAAGGATAGATGGGAGAAGGGAGAGATTAGATAGAGGAATGGAAGGAGGCAGAGAAATCATAAGGAACTCAATAAGGTTAAATGGTTTCCTTTCTATATGGGAATATGATGCATGTATCTTCTAAGAATTGTTAACATTATTAGGACATTTAGAAGAATTCTAAATATAAAGAGGGTATAGGAGTAGGTAGATTATGTTGGGAAAGTATTAAAAAATGGATAGGTGAAAAAGAAGGATGTCCTAGGAAAGGGGAAAAGGACAGGGAAGAGTGTGTGTGTGTGTGGGGGGAATATTTCATATAAAAGAGGCACACAAGAGAAAACTTTTACAATGGAGGGGGAAATGGCAGGGGATGAGCCAAGCAATGCTTGAACCTCACTCACATTTAAATTGGGTCAAGAGGGTAAAATATATTTATACACTTAACTGGTAATAGAAATCTATCTTACTCAATAGGGAAGTAATAGGGAAAGGGTATAAGAGAAATGGGAAAGAGCAAGAAAAAGGTAAGCAGTGGTAGGCACTGCACTTAAGGCAGTGGTCAAAAGCAAAACAGACATTGGAAGAGGGACAGGATAAAAAGAGTCAGAGGATCAACAGGAGACAATAGGCTGGAGGAAAATATGCATAGTTAGTAATCATAACTGTGAATGTAAATAGATTTAACTCACCCATAAAACAGAAATGTATAACAGAATGGATTAGAAACCTGAACCCAAAAATATGTTGTTTAGAAGAAAGATACTTCAAACAGAGAGATAAACAGTGAGTTAAAATAAGAGGCTAGAGCAGAATCTATTAGGCTTTAGTCATAAATAGTCATTTTTCAATCATGCCTGACTCTTCATAACCTGTTGTAGGGTTTTCTTGGCATAGATCCAGGAATAGTTTGTCATTTCCTTTGCCAGGTCATTTTACAGATGAGGAAACTGAGGTAAACAGGCTTAAGTGACTTGCCCAGGGTCATATAGCTAGTAAGTATCTGAGGCCAGATTTAAACTCAAGAAGATGAGTCTTCCTGACTCCAGGCCATGTACTCTAACCACTGTGTTATCTAGCTGCTCATGCAGAACAATCCTAATCCCAATTTCACATGACAATGGGATTTTATGTTCAGTCTTCTTTTTTCCAGATTAAATATCCCTAATTCTTCTACTATCAAAATTCTTCTTCCTCCTTTCCTTGCTTACTCCCTAACTCCTGCTCCTTCCTTGAGATTTAAAGAATATTAGAGACTGTCTAATATTAGGACAACTGAAAGAAGGGATTAGATTCAGGGCTTGAGGCTCAGCTTTGGCAACATTCAGGATTTTGAGGCATGTTGAAAAAGTGTTGGAAAAGTCACTGCTACTGAAGCAGCCCATTCCACCCTTGTACAGTCTAATAGTTAGGAAGCTTTGGGTTTTTTTTTTATCAATATACTACTAAATTCCTCTTTCAACTACATCATGGGGTTAAAAAGGCCTGCTCAGTTCAGATCTAGAAATCTAATTCCTTTAAAACATGGTTTCTATAGGAAATTGTAGTCCAACTTTCAAACAACTGAATTCCATAGACCCTTCTTGAATGCTTCTTTTTATTCTACTAAGGCAGTACTTGAGATGGAAGAAATAAAAGAAATGAAAGGATTCCCGCCCCCCAACCCTTGCCATGTTGCCTAGCCTAACCAACCCCCTCCAAATAACCCACCTCTACTCCCACACAGGCTGGATAGAAAAAGAGAAGAGGAGAGAAAGGAGAGGAAAAGTGAAAGAAGGTACAGAAAAAAGAAGGGAAATGGGGGAAATAAAGGTAAAGGATAAAAAATTTAGAAACAGAGAAGAGGGTATATAAATGGAAGGAAAGGTGGGTTGAGAAGAATGATTCTGGATCCATTGGTGCAGATTCAGAATGGAGGCATCAAAATGAAATGCACCCTAGAACCAGAGTTCTGCTACCCTTCTACCTCAAGTACTTCTCTAACCACATCTGGCAGCACCCTGGCATGTGGTCTCAGAGACTGGAGTATGGATTAAATGATCTCCACCAAGGGCTTCACCATCCCTACAACTCCATGAAGCAAACAGAAGGGTCTGAGAGGGAAGGGATATTCCAACCAGCTTCTGGGGAAGTAGGGAGGGAAGAATAGACTGAGGGAAATTGCAGGCTCTGAGAAGAAAGAATCTGGGAGGGGGGAATGTAAAGAATATGGCAGTCTTATAATCATCTTTAGAAATGGCAAAGTCTGAATTCTCCATCCAACAAGAAGGTTTTGCTCTGCAGCAGCAGGAGAAGAGGTGGGAGGAACAAACCAGTTTTCTCCCTGCTCCCCCTTCTACCCTGCCTGCATCCCCAAACCACCAACATACACACAAAGTCTAATTAAATGTCTGTGGAGCTACAATTGAACTGCTCGTGCTCAGAACCAGTGGCGGAGGGCAAGAGGCCCCGTTGGGTGGAGGAGGGAGAAATCAAAGGATTTTTTTCCATGCAACCAACAAAACAGAAGGCACTGCTTGTGTTGCCTTTGATTTGGTGTTTGGAAAAACAATTTTTTTTTATTTTTATTTTTTAAAGAAACTGGGTAAGGGAAGAGGAAGAAGGCAGCCCGCAGGCAGAAGACAAGGTCACAGGAGAAAGGAGAAGCTGTAAATAAAAGAGACAAAAGCAGCAGGGAGCAGAAGGGGAGGGAGATAGGGATGGGTGATTTTATCCCCATTTTATTTCTAAAGCTTGTTAAAAGTCTCACACCTGAGACCAGAGTCAGATGATTCAACAGCAGTGAACTTTAAGTAGATATACAGATCCCTCCCTTTTAACAGGAAAATTTCATAAGATGCACTGTTACAATGTTGTACGAAGAAGCACCTGGTTTATAAGGATGTAAAAGGAAAGTGGTGATCACTAGAAGACAGTGTGGGTTCACTAAGACCAAGGCATGCCAGAAAAGTGCCATGACCTTCTCTGGCAGTGTCACTGGGCTAGCAGACAGATTCTGTAGACACAGTACCTCTGGATTTAGACAAACCATTTTAGAAAGTACCTCATGATATCCATGCTGATGAGAGAGACAGAGACAGAAAGAGAGAGACAGAGACAGAGAGAGGTATGGGCTCTCTGACAGCACAGTAAGGTAGATTCAGAACTGAATAAATTACCAGCATGTAGAACCATACCTTTCATGCAGCAGGTATTCAGTACCTACTGCATGAAAGGTATGGTTCTACATGCTGGAACTCTAGGGGGATACCCCAGGGCTCTGTTCATTGCTCTATTCTGTTCAACATTTTAACCAGTGGTCTGGATGAAGGTGTTGAAATAATGCTCATCAAATTTGCAAATGGCAGGAGCTAATGCATTGAAGGATGATAAAATCATACCCTTCCCAAGAGACCCTGACAAATTGTAATGATTGACCAGCTCAAACAAGATGATATTTAATAAAGATAAATGTAAAGTCCTGCACTCAGGTTACAAAATAAACTGCACAGGCTACACATCAGGAGATGCAGCTTGACTGCAGCTCACATAAAAAAGACCTAGAGACTTAGTGCTTGTCAAGCTTAATATGAATCAAGAATGAATCAAGAAATGGCAGCCAAAAAAGCTAATGTCATCTTGGGCTGAATCACAAGAAGTAATGCATGCTGAAAAAGAGAAGAGATCAAATAGCATTATTCTATGCCCTGGTCAGAGTACAGCTAGGGAATTTTGCTCAACTCTGGGCATTATGTTTTTGGGGAAGAGAGTCACCACTCCTTTTTTAGGGGGAATATGGATAAATTGTGCCCTGTTCAATCATCCAGTGAACTAATAAATATTTAGTAAGTCCTTACTATGTGCCAGGCACTGTGCTAAGCACTGGGGGTATAATAAGAGGTAAAAGATAGTCCCTGCTCTCAAGGGGCTCACAATCTAATGCTCAGAATGGGATGACCTTTGATGTGTGTTTAACAGAGTAGAAAAAAGGGAGTTGTATGGGAGACGGGGAGATTACCAAAACAATGGCTTATCAATTAACTTGGACTTTTCTCCCTTTAAGAAAGTTGAGAAAACATCACAAATAGACTGAAGTCCTGCCCACTGTGTGTCTGTATATTAATTATCTGTCTACCTGAGAGATAATTTTCATGGCCTATCTAGACGTCACCTCATTCTCTGTCACATTCATTTTAAGAGGCCCTGAGTCAAAGAGATGACAAGTGATTTTAGGGTCTAAAGTTCTACACTGATATAATGAGGGGACTTTGCACATCCCTCTCCAGAATGACAAAAGCCAAACCCTGGAATGTCCCCAAACTATGCAAAGTGTTTGCAAGCCTTAAAGTGATAGGTAGATAGATGATAGCTAGATATAGCTAGATAGATATAAGTATATAGATATATAGATACACACATATACATTTATACATATACATATACACACATATTTATGTGTATATATATATATGTGTGTGTGTATGGTAGCTATTATTACTAATTACTATTATTATTTTGTGTAAAAAAATTAACTAGGAATCACCAGAAGATATCCCCTCATGGGTATATCTTGTCTCACTGACTCATTCAGATAAGACAGATTACTGGAAGGACACTGGCAAGGTGAGATTGGTGGAGAAAAGAAAGTTGTACAGATAGGAGAGTAGACCTGAAGTAAATGGTTAAGATTTGTCTGGGCAACATAGGATATCACCTTCTCATCTAGATCTACAAATGTTAAGGAAACCCCAGGGAAATCTCCTGGTTTGACACTGACCACTCGGCTTCTCTCATAGTGAATATCATACTGACCACCAAAGACTTTTCAGGGATTCCAAGCCTTGATTAAAAAGAGAGACTACAAAGGTAAAGGATGAGTCCAAAAGGAAGAGGGGAGGGGGTGGGCAGAAGGGAAGAATGGATAGGACAAGGCAAATATCCTTTCAGTTGTATGTGACCACTGGGAAGGACAATCACGGAAAGCTTCCAAAACACTAAGAAAACACAGTCTCCCTCCAGAATTAATTCCCTTCTTCATCCTTTTTGACCAGCTGTCTTCTCTCTGGGCTCTGAATTCATCCCCCTTCCCCACCCACCCCAAGGAGGGCTTGACTTTCTAAATCATTCACCACCCTGGATTTCTTTGTTTGCAGAAAAACAGTCATTTCCCATTTTAACAGAGGATGGAGGGAGGTGGATTTTGTAATAACGCCTCCAACACCCCCTTTAGCTCTCTGCAGTCCTAGACCCCTCTTCACAATGTATTCAAAGCCCCAGCTCTCTCTGTTCTTGCTGTAAAATGTTCTCTTCAATTATTTCCCCACTACCTGGTTCAGAACAGCAGAAACCAATAGCACTGTGCAGTGTGTTATATACTGTATGTCACTGTACTATGAAATATTAAGCCTTCACAATAGGTCCGAAGTCACCAACTCATAATCCTTTAATGGTTTAGCTCATTCGGGCTGTTTGAAAGTGGCATAATATTGCTATTTTTAAATAAATGGGATCTGTATTAATGAGAGCCGACCTCTCTCTGCTGTGCGGCTTCTCATGCAGTGTGCCCTCATTGGGGATTCAGCATGAAAAGGGAGGGAAAAAAAAAACCCTTCGTTAAATGGGAACCAAGCAGCACTTTAAATAATGCTCACGGATGCTAATCATCTTTTGGGGGGGATGATTAATTTGAGTGAATAATAGATTTCATTTCCAAAAAAGACATGGAGCCTTGATGCTTGGAGGGAGAAAAGGAGGGAGGGAAGAAGGAAACAGGCAAGTTAGGATGAAGCTGGCAGTGGGGGAGTGGTGTACTGAGGGGAGGGAGGTTGCATTAGCATACATGTTGCCTGTGCTATCGAGTGAGTCTTATAGGGAGGAGAGGGAGAAGAAAAGCATCATTCTGACCCTGCTTTGGGGACAGTGTTGGCAGCGAAAAGGCCATCACACATAGGGACAAAACGTGACAAAACAGGCTCTCGGACCTGAAGCAAATCAGGCCTGAATTTCTAGATCCCTATCCCCAGGTGATGAACAATGAAAGTGCTCTCCCCAGGCCCCTACCCTGCTCTGTAAACAGTCTGGCAGGCTCACACCTCATTGCCTGGCAACAGGTGCAAAGTAATAAATCAGGCTGAGAGAATGTCACTCAGTGGGGACTCTTCATCTCCTGAGACACAATATTTTTCTCGGTGCAGCATCAAGGATGTCACGGGAGCCGGGCGGCTCAGGCAGCAGCGTTGCTGATTGCTGGGGACCCCTGCCTCCTGGGGTGACCCTGGTGAAAACAGCCTGTTCCTAAGAATGGAACATAAATGGAAGAGGAACCCTCTGGTGCCTGGGGCGGGGAGACTCCAATTTCCCTGGAATGGGAAGGTGGGTGTTGAGGGAAGGGATAAAGAAATGAGCCGCTCACCCAAGGAGTTCTGGCCAGGACAGACTTTCTACAAATCACCAAGCATGTCCTCTACCTCTTGTCCCCTCAGACAATCCCCTTATAAGGATTACAGCTCTTAGCAGAGACCTGTCCAGTAAAGGAGATAGATAGATAGATAGATAGATAGATAGATAGATAGATAGATAGATAGATAGATAGATAGATAGATAGATAGATGATAGACAGGCAGATGATAGGAAAGAGAAAGATTAGAGAGATAATGAATCTATTTTTATAGACAAACTAGTCAAGAAGAATTTATAAAGTATCTATTATTTACTAGATAACACTATATTAAGTACTAGGTATGCAAATGCAAAAAGGAGACAGTCTTGAGACTCAAAGAACTTACATTCACTAAAAATAGATGTATAGACCATAGCTTTATAGATTTATATCCAAAAGGACCACAGAAAGGATAAGTTATTTGCAAGATGACACAGCTAGTGTCTGAGGCAGAATTTGGACTCAGGTCTTCCTGACCTTAAGTCCAGTGCCTTATCCATTACTCCTCACTTCCTTTTAATATATAGAGATGGAGATATATTTACAAGCATAGAGACTGCACCTATGATTTCACAGGTATAGGGAATTCCCCCATTAAGTAATTTCCCCTACCAGGGCAGACCAGCATCTTCTCTTCAGTTTTAGTCTTAGAGCAGAAGGGAGTTAATTGACTTATTTAACCTGTATATGTTAGGGGGACTTAACCCAAGTCTTCTTGACTCTAAGATAAGCTCTCTATCCCTGCTCCACATTCTCTCAAACATATTTATATCTCTATATATGCTTCTAGGTACATTATACCTCATTAGAATTACTGACCCTTTCCCAAAGCTTTCCCTCTCAGAGTGATTAGAAAGAGCCAACTCCCTCTCTCCTTTTCATCCCTTGCCAGATTTCCCCCCAAGATCAGCCAAGGATACTGAGCCATGTCTGTGTCTTGCTTTTTCTAGTTTTGTCTGGTGGCCAAAGCTGCCCATTGGCTCTGTACGGGAAAATCAGGGACAGGGACAAGGAGAGAAGAGAGGTTCCTACCCCCTACTGGTTTACATTACTTCCTACCAAACCCTCACCCTCTGAAGGACACTGTTTGATAATACAAGCCCCAGAATCACAGAACTTACATGCATTCTAATAAGTTTTTTTCCCTTTCCAAGTATTCTTTGGAAGGCTACACTGTTATTCCAAGGGTACAGCCATTACTCAAGACATTTCAGAACCTCTTTGAGAATTGACAGTTATTGGCTATACAAGAGAAGCAATCTCACTACATTATAGGATCGAAGATCATTGCTTTAAACTGAAAGTGACCTTAGAGACCATCTAGACCATCCCACGCTACAGATGAGAAAACTGAGGCACCAAGAGATTTAAGTGACTTGCACAGACACATGGCTAGTAAGCGTTAGAGGCTATATTCAAAACTGGATCTTCCTGACTCCAGGTCCAACTCTCTATCTACTATACCACTTAGCTACCCTCTCCATCTGGCACTACTTCCCTGAACTTTATCCATTCCAGAAATTCATCATTCTGTAAGATTCTATCAACTTAGAAATTCACACTTCCTCAACATCTCCTGCCTTGGGACCCCTCACTCTCTCTGACTGGAGAAGATGGATGGTGGACATTGGAAGGCTCCTCCCAGTTCTTCTACTAGTTAAGGAGGGCAGCCAGGGAATGTTCATCATTTCCCACACAGCTACTTTCCTGGACTTCCTCTTTTCCAAAACCTTAACATTCTCCAAAATGAAATCAACTCAAAATCTAATACTTCCTCGGATCATTTGCTGGTTGAATGTCTTCGTGCCCTACTATTCTCCCCCACATACCCCCAACCATCCCCCTTGCCCCACTTCTACCTGCTTTGCAACTTATTTTTAAGTGTTGTCTTCCCCATTAGATTGTGATCTCATTGAGGGCAGGTACTGTCTTATGGCTTTCTTTGTATCCCCAGTGCTTAACACAGTTACTAGCACAGAGTAGGCACTGGATAAATGCTTATTGAGTATGGCTCTGACTCTATATCAAATGTCCATTAGAATGGTTGTCCATATTATATACCAAACATAGCCCTGAATGACTTCAAATCATTTTCAAAAACCAAGTCCCTACTACTAAAGAATGAATTTTCACCACCACTGAGAATCTACAAAGGAAAGAGCTCTGAAGGATTTCCAGCCACAGTCCAAACAGCAGTCCTGAACCCCTAAGCAAAGAGAAAAGGATGCCACCCCATTCCTTAACCCCTATAAATTTAATAATCTCAACTTTTTCTTACCCTAGAAATCTCTGTATGATCCCTTGTGATGTTCTTTCTACCTCCATTCTCCCTAAGACACTTCTGTGCTACAGATCACTATTTCTGAACATCCCTACAATAACAACTGGGTGGGGATATGCATGCCCTTAGAATGTTCTCATCCTAGAGCTAAAAGAGACCTCTAGTGGTCATCATTTCCTCCTTCTCCCTGCTTCTAGACATGGAATAGCCAATGGAAACCAGGCCAAAGCCTTTCCTCAAAACTCTAGAGGAGTATGGGCAGTTTCTAGCATCTTTAACCCCACTTACTCACAATATTCTTCCTACTGTCCAACTTGAATTCCTCAGGCTGGAATTTTATCCTATCATCTTGAAGTATAGGGAAGAAGGCATGAGTGAGTTCCTTTAAAATCTGAGAAACCATAGATATAGAGCAGAAAGGGACTTTAAAGGCCATGAAGTCTAAATCTCTCATTTTACAGATGAAAAAAATGAGAGCCAGAGGTTTAATGACTTGCTCAAGGTCATACAAGCTGGAATTTGAACCCAGAACCTCCAAATCAAAATGGCACTCTTTCCATGATAATCGGTGGCCCCTAGAAACATTCATTTTACACAAGAGTAAGTATATAGAAAGCTTCTTGGCTTTGAGGCAAATGAATTGACTCATATACTTTGGTCTTTTCCTTCTCAGTTTCTATATATGTAGAAAATCTTGTGAGGCACAGAGAAAAGACCTATGAGCTGACATTAATGCATTATATAACCTTAAGCATTTCCCCCTCTCTTCTTCTACTGGAGAGCAGTTAGGTGGGGCAGTGGATAGAGCACCGGCCCTGGAGTCAGGAGGACCTGAGTTCAAATCTGGACTCAGACACTTGACACATACTAGCTGTGTGACCCTGGGCAAGTCCCTTAACCCTAATTGCTTCACCAAAAAATAAAATAAAATAAAAAAAATTAAAAAGAAAGGAAGTCAGAAGACTTGCCTCTGACACTTACTTCAGGTGACTCTGGGCAAGTTAGCCTCTCTCAGGCTCAGTTGCCTCATCTGTAAAATGGGGGTAATAATGGTATCTACTTCACAGGGTTATTGTGAGGATCAGATGAGATAATCCATCCAAAGCACTTTGCAAACCTAAAAGTGAGCTATAAATGCCACTTGCTACTTCTACTCTCCTGTGAAAAGACTCTAAGGTCATACATATTCTACTCATGCTGTGAAATACAGAGATTTGAAATGCATTGAAAACTAAAATATATGTCCTCCTTATCAGGAAGAACTATCTGCCCCCTTGCTATCACGGCTTAGAGAACACAAGTTTGGCACCTGGCAGGCACTTAACTCAGAGGCCCCAGAATCTAGCTTTCAAGGGGAAAAGGCACAGTTGCTAGAATCCTTTCTGAGTTACTGAGCAGTAGAACCCCCACTGTAAAGACCCCATCAACTGCAGGCAGGGGCCATAGAAGCTCTGCTGGTGCTCAGCATAACCCAGCCACATCTCTCTTCTCTACTGCTGATGGAAATCAGTGTGGCAGAACTTCCCAAGCAAATGGAATTCCTGTTTCCCAGCTCAGGACTCTATCTGGTTCCCACAGGAACACATCCTGCCTACAAAGTTCCTGTAGAAGAGGAAACTCTAGACTGAAGCCACTTTGGGTTTGACTTTCCAAGGCTTTTCTTTTTTCCTCTGGGGATCCCAAATCCATGGCCCCCAAGAGAACTTGGGCACTCAGCAAAATGAACTCTATACCCTTGGTTGGTTTGAAGAAGATTAACCAAAGTTGTCACCCCATATGGGGTTATCTTGGCAAAGATCCTGTAGTAGTTTGCCATTTCCTTCTCAGCTTATTTTATAGATGAGGAAACTGAGACAAACAGGCTTAAGTGACTTGCCTAGAGTCACACAGCTAATAAGCATCTGAAGTTGGATTTGAATTCAGGTCTTCCTGACTCCAGGCCTGGTGCTCTATCCACTGTGTCATCTAGTTGTCCCTGGGAGCTAGGCTATCATGAAGGGAATAGATAAGGTGTTTGAATAGAACTCAAAGAATCAGATGAGATGAGACTGAAGACAGTCTCACTGCCTTTGTAAAAGTGATGGTTTTGCACCTCTGTACCTTATCCAAATGCATTGTCAAGGATAAAGTTGTTACTGATTTCTTGGCAGAGCCTCATTCTTATGCAACCCTCTGGGGGTACACTGGACTGTAAAAACTCCAGCACTTTTCTATACAGCTCACACTCTACAAGACTCTCCCCGCAAGGATACATACACACAGATGAACACCTGCACAGACATGAAGGGAAAACCACCCAGTTAACTAGATCCTCCAGGACCATACCATTCTGACCCAAACAGGTCTTCTGTTGCTCGACTGTCCTTTCTCTTCATAATATAACCATTTCAGCAGTAGAAAGCCCAATTTAGTAATTCCACCATAGAAGCCCAGAAGAAGCTCAGCTTTGACACCCTGGTTGTGGACAACCTCAAAGGTGATGAGGTGCTGGTATGCTTGCCTCAGTTCATGGAAATAGCTACCTTCTGTCCTATGAGTCAATTGCCCTGTTTTACACATTGTAATATCTTAGGGATAAACTAGTTCAGTAGAATATATGCTCCTGGAGGGTGGAGATTTTTGTTTCTAGAAGTTCCTTGTATGTAGGAACAGAGAATGAGCATTTAGTACAGTGCCTAACACATAGTGTTATTGTTCAGTCATTTTCCAGTTGTGTCTAACTCTTCATGATCCCATTTGCGATTTTCTTGGCAGAGATACCAGAGTGGTTTGCCATTTCCGTCTCCATCCCATTTTACAAGTGAAGAAACTGAGGCAAACCAAATTAAGCGACTTGCCCAGGGCCACACAGCTAGTAAGGCTATGAGACCAGATTTAAACTCAGGAAGATGAGTCTTCCTGACTCTGGCCCAACATTCTACCCACTTCACCACCTAGCTGCCCTCCAACACATAGTAGGCACCTAATAAATGCCTGTCTACTTGATTAGAGACCTGTGACTTTATGAGAACAGGGAGTTTACAAGTGAGTAAATCCCCTTCACCTATGCAGGTCAGCAGCTTCCTTTTAACCTATTATGTTACAGGATTACCTAGAACACTAAGAGGTTAAGTGATTTGACAGGGGTCACACAGCAATATGGAAACCTAGGCAAGACTTCAAGCTGGGCCTTCTTACACATAGTAAACATCGAATAAAAGTTTATTAAATTTGAATTTGTCCAACTCATTTTACAGATGAAGAAACTAAGGTCCATAGTAGTTGTTGATTCTCACTAGTGGAGAAATCTTTAGGGGAACACAGGTGCCCATTATGGCTCCAGGGTAAGGCTGGGGGTAGAGAGCTGTGCTTTTACTAAACACTTAATGTGGCAGTGATTAGGCCATAGCAGACAGTGGTAGCTCACCTCAGGCCCTAGTTAGGCCAGTTCACAATCCAGGTAAATGGCCCTGTAAATGTAAGCTCTGAACTACCCTGAATACCTCAGCTCCATCCCCTGGATCCCATACAAGGCCTTGAAATATTACCGGTGACCCAGCCTCTTTACCCCCTTCCCATATACAATAAAGCTTGTTGGATTATTTGAATTATTTTAAGGTAAAGTGTCTCTGAAGTCATTCTTGATATCCCTCAAGCCCTTTTAAAAATCCATAGGTCACACAGGTTACTGAGGAGGAGATGAGGGATTTGAATCCAAGACCTCTGATCCCAGATTTCCACTATACTATATTGCCTCTCAGCACACTGCCTTGATTTCATCTAATCCACTGGCCCAGGAGCAACCCAGCCTTGAGCAGTTATATGACACGCTAAACCTCCATAATCATCCATCAGGGCTGATTTGGGAGGTGTAAAAAGAAATATCTCCATTAAACCACTGCTGAGTCTCAGTAATTTCCCTGTTTTGAATAATCAATTGCCATTATCCCCTAACCAATAACCAATGATGCTAAAGGTACTATGACCCCTCCTCAGATTTGATAAAAAAGGCTTATGATATTTTATCTCCCCATGCAGCATATGAGAGAATCATGATCAAGTGTCTCATCTGTGAGATGTTCCCTATTGGGCAAGGAGATTTCCAAAAGAAAGTGCAGGTTGGGGGTCTGGATTACTTCTTCTGCCACTCACGCTCTAACCTATACCTCCCTGGGAAAGTTCCTTTCAGCAAAGCCTCCCACAACTCACAAAACACCCGCATCAGCCATTCTTCATAAACAAAAAAGAGACCAATTTCCAAGATGCCACCTGATTTCCATACTCCTCCCTCCCTCCTTTCTGAAACAAGATGTAATCCCCCTCCTGCAATATAATAAATATTTCACTTTCAAATCCCGATTCATTAAAGGAAGCCCAGGAGGGAGAAATAATAAGGTGTCGCTTTACAGCCCAAATAAAACACTGAGAGATATATTCTATAATTTATACTTCAGACTTTAGGTTGAGATAATTCATATATCATTTTCAGTTAGGGACCCCAAATGGTGCTGTGTCAGCATATTGGCTGAAAAATAACTTTTTGTATTATTTTATGCCTTTCGGTAACATACCCTGGTTATCATACATCACCACAAGGTTGAGTTCTAGCAACCCAGCAGTTCCTTCTAAGTCATTCCCATTCCTACCCAGCTACCCAGCTACTTCTCCCTCTGCAATACAGATGAGGACTGACTCTCTCTCTCTCTCTCTCTCTCTCTCTCTCTCTCTCTCTCTCTCTCTCTCTCTCTCTCACACACATACACACACACACACACACACACTCTCTCTCTCTCTCTCTCTCTCTCTCTCTCTCTCTCTCTCTCTCTCTCTCTCTCTCTCTCTCCATACATTATTGTTGAGCTCTAATAGAAGTATCCACATCAAAGTAATTTCTCTCTTCACCATCAATTACCCCTAATGAATTTCCTGGCCATCATTAACAAAGATGGTGATACTAACTCAGTGTCAGTAGGAAAGCTGATCTGTTTTCCCAGCCTTTAATGTTCAGTGGTACCAATATATCTACACTCTTTAGGCCTGGTGTTCCATGGGAACAAGCAATAGTTGTAGTTAGTGATGGCAATCCCATCCAAGGAATAATTTTCCATGTGAAGCTGACTAAAGAAATATTCAACCCATGATTTTGCCTTATAGCATTATAGGGTCATAGACTCTGAGTTGGAAGAAATCTTAAAGATCATCTAGCCCAACCACCTCATTTTACAGATGGGAAAACTGAGGCCCAAAGCCAAAAAGGGGACTTACCCAAGGTTTTATGAAGAGCAAAGTGAGAGCCAAGATTCAAACTCAGGTTCAAACTCCAAATCCAGTGTGCTCTCCATACCAGCCTATCTCCTTCCAACCTCTACCCAACAGCTTAAACCAACATTCTTACAGGTATTAATTAAATGTAGCCTCCCTCCTCCATATTGCCCTGGATCTGTATTCCCTTCATATTAAAGGAATAAGTTTGTTCCATTGTACCCCCTCTCAACACTAACTGGGATGCATTTACAAGTCATACTTATTTGAGAAGCCATGGAATGCTTTCAGGTTACAATGGGTCCTCGACCTTTTCTGAACTTCTATCTTTTCCTTCTTTGTTTTCTTTTTTTTTCATTTTTAAAATTGTTTTATTTTTTGTGAGACCATTGGGGTTAAGTGACTTGCCCAGGGTCACACAGCTATAGGAAGTGTTAAATGTCTGAGGCCAGATTTGAACTCAGGTCCTCCTGACTCCAGGGCCAGTGCTCTATCCACTGTGCCACCTAGCTGCCCCCTTCTTTGCTTTCTTAATCTGCACTTTCCCCATTAATCAGAGAGCCTCAGTATTTGAAGGCTACTTAGAGGTCATCTAGTCCAACCCAGCCTGAAGTACTATTTCATTTGAATAAAAAAAATCCAAAGATACACTTCCCATCCTTGGAACCTCACCTAAGCCAAAGCTGTTTTCTTTGTCTGGAGGAAATAGAAGAATGCCAAGGAATTTTATTCCAGGCCCTTTTGGCCCCAACAAATACACTGAGCACACCATCTGGAGTCTGACCCGTATCATTTCCAGCCCTGACCTTGGTCAATCTACCAATCCTCAGGGTCACCTTGGGTCATCTGGTCACTCCCTCCCCAGCCCTATCCCTCAGCAGTCCCGAGACTCCATTGATCTGGAGCCTTGTCTTTCTGGACTACATTTAAAATGGAAATGCTTAGCTGACAGAAGCAGCCCAGCTTAAGTGGAGGAAGCTGTGAACAGATCACAGAGTTTACCCTCCCTGCTCCCTGCTCTCTAGGACTTTCAGTCCCAGCTGCTTGGGCACAGGGGACTTCATCTCAAAGAGGTGGGTTGGTTTTGTGGTGGTGGGACGAGATAGGGGGGAGAGAGGTACTCAGAGGAGTGAATGTCAAGGCAACAGCAACAGCTGCAGAAGCACTCAGAGCATGATATGGGGAGCGGGAGGGGGCAGAGGGAAGAGGGGGACAGAGTGAGAGAGAAAGGGAAAGAGAGGAGAGAGAGAGACACAGAGAGAGAGAGAGAGAGAGAGAGAGAGAGAGAGAGAGAGAGAGAGAGAGAGAGAGAGAGAGAGAGAGAGAGAGAGGAGAGAGAATAGAGAATATGCAGGCGACGGGAGAATCAGAGTGCTCATTTATCATAAGAGCGATTTCCCTGCTAATAAAGTGACCTTGTGTAAACAGCTCAACTTTTCAAAGCTCTCACGTCATTAGGAGAGGGACACCCGCTGATCGATCGGGACCACACGGACTGCTGAACCAGGATGAACTGCCACAGCCAAAAGAATTATATTTGACTCGGCTCAGCCTCTCGATCATGGCAAGGCAGCAGATGCCAGAGGGGAGAAAGACACCTCGAGGGATAAGTTTGTTCACCTCTTGCCAACACCAAGGGGAAGAGGAAGGCATCAGGCTTTAAGTTCAGCAGAAAAAAGACTAATCCCTAAATTAGGGCTTTGGGGTGCAAGTGGGCTCTAAATGGGGGTACACCCATGGCAAATTGTGATGTCTTTCTTGGTTATTTTCTCCCCAGAGCCTTCAGAGTACCCATCCTTACCCTATTCTCTCTAAGTTTTCACTCCCTCCATCACCTCCCACCCCAGCTGCTTCTGTAGGTGACCTCTAGATACTTTCATATAACATGTAGCTGCTCGGATCTAGACAAAAGGGACTGCTGGCTGGTGAGAGTCACAATTCTCCTTCTGAGACCTAGGACCTGTATGACTGAGGCAGCAAAGAGGCGACACAAGAAAACTTGTCTCTCTGCTCAGCAGGTCCCTCTCGTGTTATCTGCCAGACCACGTGATTCAAGGATAGGAGGATTCCTAACAGAATGAAATCATCAACATATCTTTCATATAAAAGCAGCAGTCATAGAGCTGGGGGACTGCTGAGTTCTCTGCTCAAGGGGATGAAAGGTACCATATGTGGAGTTAGCATGCTAGGACCGCTATCTGGCAAAGATGTACTGCGTAATCCTGGGAAAGTTGCTTTGCCTCTCTGGTACATGTTTGTGTGTGTATGTGTGTGTGTGTGTGTGCGCGCGTGCGTGCATGCATGCTTGCATGTGTGTGCATGCACATGTGCATATTGTACACACATGTGTGTATACGTGTGTGTGTGTATGACAGCCACTGAAAACAGACAATGAACTGAGTCCTGAATTAAAGATTGAGGGAAGGGAAAAAAATAAAATAAAATAAAAAGATGGAGGGAAGGGAGAACCCTTTATATAGGGCTTACTTTGCTTTACAAATATTTTATTTGATCTTCACAACAACTCTGGAGGTAGGAGCTATTATTATTCCCATTTTATAGTTGAAGAAACTGAGGCAAACAGGGTTCAGTGAATTGCCCAGAGTCACATAGTTAGTAAGAGTCTGAGTGGAGAGAATGGACTAGATTGCTTTTGGGAAATCGTATGGGTTTTTTTTTTAATAACCCCGAGCTTCTCCCTGAAACAACGGCCCATATTTTTAAAAGCTGGTATTTTCTCAGTTATAGTTCATACTGGTGAGTCCTGGAAGACCACAATGTCCAAATAATTGAAGTTGAGGATCACCCAAGGGGAAATGGAAAGTTCACTGTGAATGTGAATAGATTGAAACACATTATAAAGGAGCAATAACCCAGGAGAAGCCATGTAAAGGGTGTCATCAGAAAAAAGTATGAGCAGAAATGAGGATACAACCTCCTGTCAATTGCAGGGATTGGGGAACAGGGAGAAGCAATGGAATAGTATATATGATGTGAGATGAGATCTATCTATGGCTTACTTGTTACAAGGGAGGGCCTACTAAGGGTGGCTGTGCAAATCACCATAATGCAAAATGAACCAGAAAAACTTTGAAAAAAATAACATTTTTTTTTTAGTGAGGCAATTGGGGTTAAGTGACTTGCCCAGGGTCACACAGCTAGTAAGTGTTAAGTATCTGAAGCCGGATTTGAACTCAGGTACTCCTGACTCCAAGGCCAGTGCTCTATTCATTGGGCCACCTAGCTGCCCCAAAAAATAACATTTTTAACAAGAAGATGGATCATCAGGGAGGAAAAGGACTGTTAATGGCTAGCCCATGTACAACAATGCTTTCTAAACAATGTGAAGATTTAAGAAAGGGCGTTTATTGTGGGCACCCTATGGTGAATTTATGGGGGGACAGGGATGAGGGATATACAAGATGGATGAGAAGGCATAGGCTATGGTCCACATTGTAGAAAGAAATAGTCACAATGCTGAAATCACAAATCCATTAGAGTATTGCACAGAACCTAATTAACAAATAACATTAAGTAAACAACTATTATTTACTACGCTGGGTGCTAGAGATACAAAGACAAAAATGAAGTAGTCCCTGCCTTCAAGGAACTTACAATCTAGCATGTGCAGGAGAGGATGTACCTATAAAGGTACCTCTAACAATAGAAACAATAATTTTGTGGAGAGGGCACTAGTAAGGGGTTGGAGAAGGAGGAGAAGGCATGGAGACAGGAGATACAGTGCTAAACATAATGTGAGATTTAAAATTGGATATTAGATCATAAATCTCCCCTACTTAACCTTTCCCTTAATTTATCTCCCAGACTAGTAAATGGAAGAAGCTTTTGGTTTTCTAGATAGACCTTTTATTGTTATGGTAGTCACAAGGTGATGTTGATTAGAAGGATAGGAAAGTAGAAACACAATACAAATCGTCTTAAGTCTAAGCTTAGTCTATATTCCTTATAAAAACTCACCAAAACCGAAGGCCACCTTTGGAGAGAGAGAGAGAGACCGTCTGTGCAGCGCAGTCAGGAGACCAGCAGAGCAGGAAAAAGCCCCACTTCCGTTCTCTCCACCCCGGAAGTCGAGTGCGCAGCAGGCGGAATGTTGGTCTCCTCCCCAAAAGGGTGGTCCTTCAAAAACTGGCGTCTTTCAGTTATCCTAACTGACTGTTAAAAAACTTTCATATTTTTTTACCACAATAAGGAGCAATAAGAAGGTCAGTCTGGCTGAAGTGTCTTGTAAAAATGAAAGGGAGCAATGTGTCCTAAGGCTAGAAATATGGATTAGTAGCAGGTTGTGAAGGAATTTAAAAGCTAAAGAGAAGAGTTTGTATTCATTCCTAGAGGTAACAGGGAGCCACTGGGGTTTATTGAGTAGGGGAATGACATGGTCAGAACTGCACATTAGGAAAATTACTCTGACAGCTGTTCAGTGAATTCATTGGCATGGTGAGGGATATGAGCCAGGAAGACCAATTAGGAGGCTATTGCAATAATCCAGGTAAGGAGTGATAAGGGCCAGGGTTAAGATAATGGCCATGTGAATGGAAAAGAGACATATAGAAGAGATGTTATGGGAATAGAAATGAAAATCTGGCAACTGACAGGTATCCCACACTAAGCCCTTAATAAACACTTATTGACCTGAGAGGGAGGAAAAAAGGAAACACCAAGATTATGAACCTGAGTCCCTGGAAAGATGGTAGTACCCTCCATAGAAGTAGGAAGCTAGCAATATAAACAAAGCAACTGGAGGAGTTTACAATGCAGTAGTAGAATCAGGGGGAAATCTACTTGAACGAGTTTCCCCTTGTAAGTCAGTTCAACTCATCATGACCCCATTTAGGGTTTTCTTGGACAAAAACAGTGGAGTGGCCTGCCATTTCCGTCTCCCCCTCCTTTGAGATGAGGAAACTGAGACAAATAGTGTTAAGTGACTTATCCAGGGTTCCACCTCTAGTAAGTGTCTGAGGCCAGATTTGAACTCTAGACAATGAGCCTTCCTGACTCCAGGCCTGGAATTCTCTCCACTTCACCACCCAGCTGCCCAATTTTCCCCAACTCTTTATAAATGGCATTATCACTTTTGAAAACTCTTGGCTTAAGCTTCATTGTAGCAGACAGGTAACCCTATGTACCCAAGTTGTATGACTTGGGCAGGTAGGGCCAAGCTGGAAAGGTTTTGAGCACAGCCTTGGTAATGGAATAACATCCAAGGACCAACTTAACCAAGTGCAGAGACTCATCCCCAGAACTTTGTCCAGGAGAGGATGCAGGGATGGTTTTTTTTGGTTTGTTTTTTTGGTCACAGAAACCCATGCTATGCTAGAAGCTGTGATCTACAAAGGTAAGAGGAGTAACAATGATGATGAAACCACAAACCTTAAAATATCAAAGCAATGACAGTTGGCTTTTATGTGGGACTTTAGGGTCTGCAAATCATTTGCCATGCATCATTTCATTTGATCCTTACTACAACCTTGTGAAGTATTATCCCCATTTTACAGATGAAGAAAATAAGGACAAAAGAGTTTAAGTGAGTTTCCCACTGTTAATAGGGCTCATAAGCAACCCGAGGCAAAATTCAAACCCAGACCTCTCCTGGCTCTAGGTCCCGATTCCTTCTGTGTCTCATTATTCTAGCACATTGTTCTCAAATGGTTGTCAACTAATCCAAGTGTGTAAGGGCCTAAAATTCTAGCTGTGATGTCTAAAATCTAATGAGTGGTCTCCTTAAATTAGAAAATGTATAGCACCAATCTTTGGGCATCAAGTATTTATTAAAGTATATTAGGGGTTAGTAAAGAAAAACACGTGGATAAAATATGATATTTGCCTGCTCTCCCTATCCTGCCTGTCTCTGCCTCCAAGCCCCCTTCCGGAAACGAAAGAACCCCACTCCTAAGTGGCTTCTCCCAGAACCTCCTGTCAAACAGGAAACAGGGACGTACACACACACACACACACACACACACACACACACACACACACACACAGTCCCAAGCTAATTGGCTGATAACACTGATTGACAGGACCCACGGGTGGCAGACATCACTTCCTGACATTGATCTGACCTTTGAAACCACAGAAAGGTCACTTCCAGATGCCAAAGTCACATGGTTTCTTTTCAGGCCAAAGCTCACAATGTCGCTCCCAGAAGGGGGTGTCATTCCAATTCTCACAAGTGTTAGTTAATAAAACTAAGAACTTCAGGCACTGGTTAGGCAAGGTAATGCTTGGGGGACAGAGGGTATAAGTACTACTTATTCTTAAATCTCATTCACAAAATAAATGAGCCATCTATTGATAAAGTTTTCTTCTCTTTATTTAACATAAAGTTAACCTTCAACATTGTGACTTTCCCCATCATGATTTTGATATATCACAGATCAGCATAAAAAAATTAAATGGGAATTTGCGGGGGGAAGTTTTGCAGAAGCTTCAAATGATGCATGAAGGCCAACAGACAACACAAAAAATGTTTAGAAACTTAGAAATGCATAAAATATATGTATTTATAGTACAATATCAACATATTTTCTCTTTTAATACTATCATAATTCAGACTTCTCAGGTACAAAGGGAGAGCCAAAAAATTTTACTTGGATTTTTCCAGATTGCAGGGATACTGCTCTCTCCTAGGAAATCTCATTTATTGCTCCAAAATCTACATCTATAGTCCTAGCATCTCTTCTGAGCTCTAGACCTGCATCTTAAATTGCCTACACTATAATCTCATTCCATCTCCACCTGAATGGTCCACCAGCCTGTCAAACTAAAAAAAAGCCCCAAACAGAGCTCTCAATCTTCCCCTCTACATCTGTTCCCATTTCCAACTTCCCCATTTTTGCCTGGCATGACTCTTCACTGCATCACCCATACTGATAACCTTGGAACTATCTCCCTCATTCAAGCAGTTACCAAATCCTGTTGATTTCACTTCTTTGATACCTCTTGGATCTGTTCCTTCTTTCTCTAATCTCACTGTTATCATCCTACTTCCTACCAGAACTATTGTAAAAGAATGCTAACTGATTTTTGTTCTTCCCTTCTCCTACCCCTCCATTCCATCTACCAAAACATTCCTAATAGACTACACTTCCTTATTCATGGATCTCAACAAATAGTGAGTCTGCTCAAAAGTCTTCAGTAACTCCCTATTACCTACTGGGTAAGGTTGTCATCTGAATGTGGTCAGCATTTGTCTGGCTTAGCTAAAATTTTTAGCACAGAAGCAAATTGTTTGCATTTTGATTTGTTTTTACTATTGAGCTGTTATGGTCAGTTTTTAAAGTTTTGATTTTTGTAATCCTATCACTATAGATCTAAGGCTCGAAGAAGGTAAGGAGATTATGTATTCTAGGCATGAGGGATAGCCTGTATACAGGCATGAAAGTATAAAATCAAAGCCTTCTCTGGTCTCCTTTATTGATAATATAACATGCTTTCTGGCCTACTACCTCAATTTGTCTTTCAACTTAATGATTGGGTCTCTAGAGGGTGAGTTTGTTTTTTGTTTCGGGTGGGGAGAAGGTCAGGTGGGGGGGGTCTCCTTATTTTTCCTAGCCTTGAAGTACAATGTCTGCTCATTGGGTCCAACTAGACTGTTGATCAGCATAGAAGCTATGACCTGTTCCATTTCCAACTGGTAGAACTAGATCACCATTCCATAGGATGTTACCCCTGCTTAGCCTGCTCCTTGGGGATCACCATATTTATACCAAACTGAATGAGGATGAACATTCAGCTTTGGCTCTACTGCAGTTCATAACTTCCAAACGTAATTGGTCAATCAACTTCAGCCTCCTCGGTTAGCATGGACTATGGTTATATAGTCATGGCTGGTTCTTAATGATGATACTTACCAAGGTGGCAGTGTAGCTGCACAACAGCCTCTCCCCCTAAAACCTGAGTCCACTTTGCCAATAATACACAAACCTAGTGAGAAGAGTGGGTACAAATCAGTATAATGGCAGTCAGGTACATTTGTAAAGACTGCATGTGGCCAAGGTTATTCAGCACTCTAGTACTTCAGGGCCTAGTAGTCCTTTTTCTCCTATGGGGTCCTCATGATACTCTTCAAGGGCACATCAGCTCTTCTGCGCAGGTTTTTTTAGTTAGACTCCCAAGGTCTTCTCTTCTCCTCAGTTCAATTCTCAGGCTAGCACTCTCTTGAGTCCGTAACTAGCTCTCTTCTTAGCTTCCTGGGGCTTCACTCCTTAAAGCTGCTTCCTTTCTTGAATGACTGCCTCTCTGTATCTTTGTCTGTCTGGACACAATGATTCCTTCTGGTTGAAAAGCTCTGCTTAAAAGTGACATGGCTGATGGGAAATGGAAAAGAGTGAGAAATTCCTTCCACTCCCAAAGAATCATTTCCTATTAAGAGATAAGTTTTCCCTTTACTACTGACATGAACTAAAGAGGACCTACCGAATGAGGTATCTTTATTACTGCTTAGGTACAGTACCAATATTAGGGGGAAAGTGAGAAATTCCTTCGTCCAGAGCCTGTACCCCCTCAAATGTTCCAGGGTCTAGCAGGTCTGGAGCTCAGAAGATTGGTTAGGACTAGTACTTGCTTAGGCAGCACATATACTAAAACTGGCACAATACAGAGAAGATTATCATGGCCCCTGCACAAGGAAGGCATGCAAATTCATGAAGTGTTCCATATTTTTTAATTTAAAAATGGAGAGAAAGAGATTAGAACTAGAGATATATGTTTGGGAGTAATAAATGAGATTGCCAAGAAGACAGAATGTTAAACAAAGAGAAGAAAACTAATGACATCTCTGGAGAATTCTCATCTTGTGGGGTCTGGAAGAGGATAAAGAGCCAACAAAGGAGGCAGAGAAGATGTTGCAAGAGATCATGGAGCCTGGTCTCACTCTTCTGCTTTAGGTAGTGGTTGGGCTAGATGACCCCTAACATCCCTTACAATTCTAAGGTTCCATGATTCTGTGTTCCACTCTTGAACTCAGGTCTTCTCACATCAAAGTCTTGAACTCAAGTCTTGAACTCAGGTCTTCTCACATCAAATCTAATGCATTTTTCACTGTAAGACGTTTGAAGGTGGCATAGTGAAAAAACTCACCACTGAAGGCCTGAGCAGCTCAATAGATGCCCTTTTGGCTACTTCTCTACTGTATCTCCTTCATATAGATGTCAGTTCAAGAGAAAGGCGATCTCTTTGGAAGAGGGACCACTTAGGAAAAGTCGGTTTTATTGCTCTCACATCCCTCCTGTATGCTCTCAACTAATCTGGCAATCCATTATTTATGTGTAGCCTAATTAAGGTTGTGAGTGGCTTGATCTTTGTTTACTTAAGTCTATCCCGGAAGATTGCCAAGATTAAACAAAATTATCTCCAGGCAAGCTATCCTCTCCAGCACTGTGCTGGGGAAGAATGACAGGGAGGCTAGGGAGTTGTCACCCAGGTCCCCATACACACTCCTTCATTGGCAGCATGTTAGAAAATTCCACCACACCTGTGCATGAAACTCAATAACGCACACATGCACACACACACAAGCAGTGAGGCCCTTATTCCATCTACCTGCACATCCATTCAAAAATTATATTTGTATCTGCATATAGGCCAAAAATACAAAAAAAAAAAAATAGAACACCTATCCCCCTCCCCAACCCAGCTCTCTCATTACTTCTAATTCCAGTTTTCTTAATAAAAATTCAGATAATCTAGACTGAAAGAAACCCAGTGAAGTCTGAAACCATCTAATCGAATGTGATTAGCCCTGCTCAGGTCCTGAATTTACCTTTCCCTTGTAAAACCCAAAGATCTCTTCTTGTTTAGATGCTGCCCTTGTACATTTAATGAAAGAGAGATGTGGCATACGGGGAGTGGAGAGGGGCAAATAATATTTCTGGATGATTAGATTAGTGGCAATTTAAAAGACATTTCACAGTCCCATGCATCTTATCCCTATTTCTCCTTGGGCCTTGTTTTTCTTGAGCATAGCAGCTACTAATCTATGCTCATCATGAGAGCTGCAGCTGGTAAGGGCACCCTTTGCTCAGCCTAAGCATCAGCATCGTGGTAATGCGCTTCCTCCTTGGGGCAATCTGAAATCTCAATGATACATGGCCCACACACCTTTACCTGGCCTTAGATCCCCATCCCAGATTCCTGTTGCCATTGTGCTCTCTCATATGGCCTACCTTTTCCCCACTACTGTATGTTTTCAACTCCCCTTGCCGCCCCACCTCTTCTCAGGAGTTGGTAGAATAGACCATGGGAAAACAGGCCAGGATGTAGTATGGGAGGGACCACTCCTTTTCCAGATACAACTGCTCTTGTAAACTGGACAAACTGTCCTCACTGTCAGTGTCCCACTGTTAGTCCTAGGGCCTATTGCATGACCTTCATGGGAGGTGTCTCAAAATAGAAGTGAAGTTGGCATATCCCGGAACAGTCCTGCACCCCTAGCTAGGTACAACTTCCCTGAGCAGAGGTAAGCATTCCCAGCCTGCTCCTTTTCTAATCCCTTTCCCAGTGGCCTACCCACTAATAGCATCACAGGGCCTCTATCTATAGGGACAATTTGGAGTCTCTTACTCCCTTGACTTCAGAAAGATGTTACATATTCTAGGATCTCTCCCTCTACAAAGCTTTGTATTCCAAAATCGAATGTCTCTCCCAAGGTCTGCACTTCTCCTGGCCCATGCCAAATTTGGTTTAGAGACTACAATCTCTAGTTAGAGCTTTTAGCCTCAAAAGGACATGTGGGCGGGCTAATTAAAGCCCTGGCATAAGACAACTGTCATTAAAAGGACAAGGCCTAGGCCAAGAGATTATACTGTTTTTAAGGTCCCGAAGGCAAACAAAAGAACCATGGAATGTAGAAGATTAGAGTTGTGACAGAACCTCTCAATTTTTACAAGAAGACAGTCCAGATCCCCCTTTATGTCAGTGTCTTCTCTCTAATGATTATTTACAATTTATCCTGTATATAATTTATTAGGACAGTTCTTTTCCTATTTTCTGCCATTCAATTATGAATTTCTTGAAAGCAGAGATTATTTTTCCTTTCTTTATATCCCCAGCACTTAATACTGGTCTGTCACATAGTAGGTGCTTAAAAAATGTTTACAGACTGACTGATCCATTCTTTTTCCTTTCTGCAGAATAAAGAAAATGCTCATTATTAATAGGTACTAGAGGAAGAGGCAGAGACCAAGGACAAGGCTTTCCTCAGATTAGGTTAGAAAAGGGGGGGATCTTATTTAGACCCTATAACAGGCTAGGAAGTGCAGTTTGTTGGTAACAATGAGATAGAATCCCACTCCTCCAGCAGCTGGACTAGGTTACAGTCAGCCCTCCCTAGAGAACTGAATAAAATTACCTCTATAGAAAACTTCTAGCTGTGAGGTATTGCATCTTCCTGTCCTGAGGTAGATATGTCTGGGAAAGTGCATATCATTCATTGTACAACTCTCCTGAGCACCGTGTCCATGACGAATCCCAGACTGTTGCTGGCTACAAATGACTACTTCTCCTACAGAAGGTCATGGGTCAGCATAAGAAACTGAGGAGGGCACATCTCCAAGGTGACCAGCCCTGGGCAGGTAGCAACTCTCCCTTTGGGAGCTTTTGAGCTATCCCTCAGGGAACTACAAAGGATGGGGTCCAGATGGAGAAATGCTGCCCTCAGTCCCCCAAGTGATACCCATGAAGAAGCTCATCAGCACAGATCCTGAAGCAGAGAATCACTACCTTTGAAGGGACCTCAAAAGCCATCTAGGGGAATCCTTACTTGAACAGTAATCCCTTACTCCATATAGCCGACGGGTGGCCAATTAGCCTTTGCTTTAAGACCTCCAGTGGTATGGGAACACACTCCCTGGGACAGTACATTTCTCTCTCTTTTTTTTTTTTTAGTGAGGCAATTGGGGTTAAGTGACTTGCCCAGAGTCACACAGCTAGTAAGTGTTAAGTGTCTGAGGCCAGATTTGAACTCAGGTACTCCTGACTCCAGGGCCGGTGCTTTATCCACTGAGCCACCTAGCTGCCCCTGGGACAGCACATTTCTAATTAGAAAGTTCTTGGTTTCCTTCCTTTAAGTCAAGATGAAATCTACCTCTCTGAAAATTACACCCATTGTTAGGGACTCATTGTTCCTAGTTCAGCCTTCTGAGCCAAAGAGTAACAAAAAGTGTTATTCATTCAATGCCCTTCAAGTATTTCAATCAGTCAATCAAACAACAAGCATTTATTAAGTGCTTACTATGCACTATGCCCTGGGGGATCATAAGAGCATAGATTTAGTTTTTTGGGTTTTGGTTTTTTTTTTGCAGGGCAATGAGGGTTAAGTGACTTGCCCAGGGTCACACAGCTAGTAAGTATCAAGTGTCTGAGGCTGGATTTGAACTCAGGTCCTCCTGAATCCAGGGCCAGTGCTTTATCCACTGTGCCACCTAGCTGTCCCTAAAAGCATAGATTTAGAACTGGAAAGGACCTTAGAGGTCATCAATTCCAACTCCCTAATTTTACAGATGAGGAAACTAAGTCACAGAAAGGTGACACAGATAGTATCTAAGAAGAGAATTTTGAATCTGAGTCCCTTCCTTCAAGGGCCATAATTTCTAATTTAAAACAATTATTGTTTTCCTGTTATATTTTCCCATCTCCAAACTAAATACCTTCTTCCTTCAGCCAGTCATCATAGGACAACCTGTGCAAGGTTTGGGGTTTTTTTGGTTGCTTTCTGGTTTGCCCAAGTTTAGCAAAATGGGAGATGGTAATTCTCATATGATTTGTTCATCAGTTAGGTTCATAGTCAACAAGTCAACAAGCTTTTAGTGAGCACTCCAATAAGCTCTGGTGATACGAAGAAAAGCATAAATAAAAGTAAAAACTATGACCAAAAGGGATCTTAACACATCTAGTCTAATCTCTTTGCTTTATAAGTGGGAAAAATGAGATGCAGACTCTCCCAAATTCAGAAGGAGAGTTATGAACAGAGCTAAGATTAGAACTTTTGACTTCCAGTACTATTTTCATTCCAGACCTTTGCTATCTTCAAAGGCACACAAATGGTACAATGCATGTTATGACCAAAGTCCTAAAAGCATGAGGAAGGAACAAGGAAGAGATCCATGAGTTAGGATCCCATGTGAAAGATAACTGTTGCTTATAGTAAGCTCCTCCATCAGGAGTACAACAAAATGCTATTTCCCTGTTTGTGGAAAGAAGGTAGGCAGCCTTGTGCCCCAGCTGTCCCTGGTACTTTATAACTCTCAGATCTGAGGAATTGAGCTCTGACTCTATTGTAAGGGAAGCCTACATCTTTGCTAAGAAATGCAAGTGTGAAAGTGAAAGACACGATCTTTTATGAGTGTGTGCTAATGGCTTTAAAAGCCATCTATCTTTGAAGAAACTAGTAATTTGACACTAAGTACTTATAAAGTACCCAGCATGAAAGACATAATTATAGAATTAGTATTGTGAAAATCTATTCAACTACACACACACACACACACAAACACACACACACACAACTTTTAAGAACAGCACTAGGAAACCAAAAGAAAAACAGCTAAGCTAATGGGAATGGGCTAGTAATTGAAACTAGGATTTCTTAGTTTAGCCCTGTGGTTCCATTCCAGTCTTGAAATCACTCAAAGATAATTATCCCTTACATTTGTATGGTGCTTTACTGCTTACAAAGCAATTTCATATCTTATTGTATTTGAAATAACAACTGCCTGGAATGCACTCCCTCTTCACCCCTCTTAGCTTTCTTCAAAGATAACTTTAGCAGTTGAATGAAAGATGAACGAGAAATGGGAGACACTGGAGGTAGGAAGACCAACCAGAAAGCTCTTGTAATAATCAGTGTGAGAGACAACAATGGCTTGTACCTCAGTGGTAGCTGAATGGAGGGGAAGATATGTGCACAGGAGATGTTACAAAAATAGAAATGACAATATTTGACAACAAATCAGATAAGTGGAGTGAGAGTAAGAAGTCAAGGATGACACCAAGATTGTGAGCTTGGGTAACTGGGAGGATGGTGGAACCCTCAACAGTAATAGGGAAGTTCAGAGAAGAGAGGGTTTTGAGGAAAAGATATTGAGTCCTGTTTTGGACATCACAGCTGCACCTTAGTAACTGCCTATTTTACCTAGATAAGTGGTTTCCAGACAGAAAGGAAAGGGTGGTTATTGTATTATGGCTACATTTTAGCTTAAAGACAGTTCAGTGTTAGAAGGTATTAGAAATCACAAATGACTAGATTAAAGATAGAATTGGGAAATGTAATAGAAAGGACATTCTGAAGGTCGAGATCAGAGTGTCCATAAGGTATTATTAAGGTCAACATTAAGAACTACGGTGTTGTTTCTTTTTATTATTCACATCCCTTTTAACACCTTTAGACTTAAAAACTAGATTTGAAATGTCATGGTTTTAAGTCAGATATATCTTAACTCTGTTACCATGTTCAAGCAAATTCAATTCAACAAGGATTTATTAATAATCTATAATGTGGGACAACTAGGTGGCACAGTGGATAAAGCACTGGCCCTGGATTCAGGAGGACCTGACTTCAATTCCTGCCTCAGACACCTGACACTTACTAGCTGTATGAACCTGGGCAAGTCACTTAACCCTCATTGCCCCCCCAAAAGAATCTATTATGTGCCCAGTGTTATGGTCCATAGTTGGGGTACAAAGATGAAAACAAGACAAAACAGTTTCCTACCCTCAAGAGTTTACAATCTTACATTCAGTTCCATGAGAGGAATTGGTGCATGGCAGCAGCCGGGCCGAGGGGTGGGGATGGGCGGGGTAAGGGGGGCATCCAATTCTCTCTCTTCTCCATCTAAGTCATGAGAAAATGATCTAATCTGAGCCACAGCAGCTCACATAAGGTCCTGTTTAGGACCCTAACTGATGAATTCACTCCTCTTTCCCTACCATCACTAGTTGGCTTTGGTTTAAAGTTATATATATTATATAGCTTTATATACTAGATATGTACTATCTTATAAGTATGATATATACTTATAAGTATAGATATATAAAGTCATATATACTATATAGCTTTACATACTAGATATATACTATCTTATAAGATAGTTGCTTATACATATGTGTATATATGTATATATGTATGTGTATATATGTACATATATATATGAGAAATAAGGAGTTTTCCAAATTCATAAGCTAGTAAAACTCTTTGGAAATTTCCACACTGCCCTGCCCCCTGTTCTCGTCTTGATTCCTTTCATCTTATTAACTAGAGTCTGTTCATAGTCAACACCCTCAAAGCTCTCCTAATGTAATAAAGTCACCACTCCAATGCAAAGAAATTAATAGAAAAAAGTCAGGAAATAATAGATTCTTTGGCTTGGAAGAAACTTTAGAGGTCATCTAGTATAACCTGTAACCAGAGCATAAATCCACCTTACAACATCATCAGTGATTCATCATCAAGTCTTCACTGGAAGACCTCTAATGACTAGGGACTTATTACCTACCAAGGCAACCCATTCCAACCTTGGACAGCTCTAATTTATAGGATTATTGATTTAAAGCAGGAAGGAATCTTATAGATCATGGAGTCCAACCCCATCATTTTACAGAGGAAGAGACTGAGGTCCAGAGAGAAGTGATGTGCCCATGCCCACACAGTAGGAAGAGACACATCTAGAACTCAAACCCAAGTGCTCTAACTCTAAATCTAGCACTTTTCCCACAGGACCATTACTATTAGAAAGTTCCTTCTCATATGGAGTCAAACTGTCCTAGCTTCTTAGTTCTAGTCCTGCCCTCTAGGACCAAGAAGAACAAATCTAATCCCTTTTCTATGACCCCCTCCAATATCGGAAGAGAGATGCCCCATCCTTATTCTTTCCTTTGGGCAAAGTATAACCCATTTCTTTTAGCCTCTCTGGCAGATTTCCTTTATTTACAGGGGAGCTAGGTGGAGCAATGAATAAAGTGCCTGGCCTGGAGTCAGAAAGACTCCATATTCTGAGTTCAAATCTGCTCTCACCCTTTAGTAGCTGTGTGACTCTGAGCAAGTAACTTAACCCTTTTGGCCTCAGTTTCCTCATCTGTCAAATTAGCTAGAGAAGGAAATGGCAAACTACTCCAGTACCTTTGCCAAGTAAACCCCAAATGGAGTCACAAAAAGTCAGACATAACTAGGGAAAAAAAGATGATGTAATATTGTATCTCTAAATGGATGAGTATTTTGTCTGTTTGTATGTGAATGTACACACAAGCACACAGTCCAGCCCACAAACTGAAAACGTATTTAACACACAACTGAAATCCATTCAACCTGTCCCAGTGCCAAACCACATGTGTTTAAAGCTTCAACAAACTGTCTGGTTTGTTCCCATCTCACACGTAAACACTGTCAGGCAGAGTTGGAAATTGCGCACGCCGTGTTGGATGGAACCTATAACTGGTTCTATAGGAAGCATATTGTTTCCCCATATGGGCTGGTGGGGATGGCAGCTGGGAGGGGAGGGCTTCCCTCTGCCCAGCTCCCTGGCAGAGGAATGTGCCAGGAGAAAAGACAAGCACCCTGCCCTAGAGTCCTAGAATCTTAAGCTGAGGACGGCTCAAGGGCAGAGGGAGCTTTTTGGAATATTGGGGGAGGGTGATTATAGGGAGCAATGGACAGAAGGGAGGAAGGAGAGAGAGAGAGAGACAGAGAGAAAGAGAGAGACAGACAGAGAGAGAGAGAAAGGGCTGCCTGACGAAGCTGATTTTTCTAGTGCAGATGCTACTGGTGGAAGAATAGGGTGGGAGCTCTGTGTTCAGCTACATTAGTCAGGGATAGAGTTTTAATAGGCTACAGAAGGAAATGATAAAAGCAAAGTTAGAAGAGAGTAACTCAATTTTATATAGTTGAGCTCTTCAGGATGAGGCCGCTGAGGCAGCTGTGTTTGTCTGTTTGGTCCCGTGGCAGCAGGGCAACTGTTGGGGTCATAGCAGACACTGGCACCCGGCACTTTTACCAGAACAAAAACAAGCCCAGAGGCCTCTGGGAGGTGACCCCATAGCATCTCCTGCAGTGACACTGAGACATCCTGGGGCTCATCAGTGATGCCGACCTGTATTAAAATGAAACTGATAGGCTGGGGACCAAGCTGTCAACCAGAGTTACAAGAGGGAAGGGAAAGACCCAGCTCTGGAGGAAGCTCTCAGCCTGAGTGGGGCAAAAAAAACCCAGCCTTTTAACTACTTCATAGCCAGAAACTACACCCGAGGCTCCAACCAATTCATAGTCCCTAGCAAGATGCTACAGAGAGGAGCAGGGGACTCCTCCCCCTGAAGAGGCATAGGGTGCTGCATATTAGACTAAGATCCAGTGCAAGGTTATAGCTAGGAAGAAAAAGCAGTGAGAGGCCCTGGTTTTGTAAAAATTATTTTATAGTCATAATAATTAACTAGGAAACATCAACAGTAGAATTCAAACCCAGGTCTTCCTGACTCCAAGTCTAGCAGTCTACCCGGGCTGGCTTTTAATGCCCTACCTCCTTGGCTCTACAAAATTCATTT
Source organism: Dromiciops gliroides (assembly GCF_019393635.1). Classification (NCBI taxonomy): domain Eukaryota; kingdom Metazoa; phylum Chordata; class Mammalia; order Microbiotheria; family Microbiotheriidae; genus Dromiciops; species Dromiciops gliroides. The sequence goes on from NC_057863.1 coordinate 538,334,156, forward strand.
CAGCTGCATATAACACAGCTGGGAAGTACCTGAGAGATCATCCAGTTCAATTACCATTTTTTTTACAGATAAAGAAACCAAGGCCGATCTTTAGAGACCCATTTTTACATAGCTGGTACAGAGACTCAACATTAGAAGCTAGGGACCAGAAATATTCTTGATTGCCAGGTAAATTTTGTTTCCAGTACACTAAACTTTCTATCATATCATATTCCCTCATCCTGGCATTTAGGTGCCTACACAACTTGGTCCCAATCTACCTTTGCAACCTTTAGGTTCCTTTCCCCAAACCCCAAGCTCATAATTTTCCCCTCTACCAGAAAAGCCCTTTCCTCCCCTATCTACTTATCAAAATCCTACCTATTCCTCAAGGCCTCCCTGAAATGCTGTCTTCTCCATGAAGCCTTGCTTGATTCCACCAGCCTGCTTTAGTCTTTTCCTCCCCTAAGATTCTACTTATGCACTTAGCACATTCTACTAACTCTTCTGGTTATTTGTATATACATGTTAACTCCCCTGCTATATGAGAAGTTTCAGAAAGTCTTGCTACTCATGAATTTGTCACCTACAGCTTTCATGTATAGTATTTCTCTGAAATGTGAAGGGCATTCATTTTTTCAGTCCCCTATTCCAGGCTATTTTCCCTGGAATGAGCAGTAGGTTAAATCTCTATCAGCTCATAAGCTTTTCATGAGTTAACTCTCCAACATAAACAGCTGAGATAATAAAGTCTTAGGAAATGGGAGCTATGCATGGAGGATGCGGAGGGGGAGTTCAGAAAAAGGAGATACTAAGGCTAAGGAAAACCAGGAAGGGGGGAAGAAAATCAAGGTGAGACAAACTTTATCTACATCACAGTTGGAAATGATTCACCCAATTAACCACATTTCCCTACATCAATACAGGTATGTACACACAAAGACTTATATACACAGGATTGGGAGTTTTCATTCATGCCTTAGATAGGATACCTGAAGAGAAAGTAACAGCTATTTTAATAGATCCCATATGCCCCATACAGAGCTGAAAGAACATTGAAGATCAGGGATACATATCCTAGGTCATTAAAAACTAAGACTGGGCATGACTACACAGACGTAAGTATTTACTTTAGACATTGAGAGTAATGGGAGGTCAGAAGAAGTGAGAGAAGGACACTCTCAGGGTCTCTCTGAAGAACTTTAGAATCTATTGTGAGACATGGGAGACACTGGCACAGGACCACCCAACACTGTGTGCCTATATCAAAGAAGGCACTGTGCTCTGTGAGCAAAGCAGAATTGCAGGAGCTCAAAAGACATGTGAAATGTGCAAATTTGGAGACATCTCCCCTCCAAATGTTCATGTGTATTATTTGTACTGTAAAGAATTAATTGTTATTTGAGGTTTTTATGCCTCGGCGAGCACTGGCCTGGGGCTCCGCAAACCGCACGGTGCTCCAACCACTGGTTGTAGCCGTTGCCAGGGCTCTGGCACCTCTTGTCATCACCACTCGCCGAGGCTTACATGGGCCTGGCAAAATTATAAAGATTGGAAGCCTAGTGAGGGCAGTCATGTGACTGTCAGAGCGGCCATCCCATTGGCTAGGGCTCTGTGGGGTGTTTCTAGGTTTGGGGGAGGAGAATTGGGCATTGTAGGTGGAAGTAAGAAAGCGACAGGTGTCCTGCTGTGTATTTTCAGCTGATTCCTGGGTGTTGGTATTTTTTCAGGTATTATAATTTCCCTTTCCCCATTTTATTTCCTTTCCCTTGATCCTACTGATCCTGTTTGTGGGGGGTTTTTTAAGTTCATTCTTGTTAAAATAAATCTTGTTCTGTTTTGAGGGAGGCTGCCGGTCTCCTTCCTTGCCCCAATATTGCAGCGAGCCACTTAGCTAGCACTCCCCAATTAAAAATTGTTCCCCACAGTTCCCAACTTGTGGTGGAGCCTTCTGAGCTCATATTGGTCTGATCAGACACAGTTGGACACACTATACCCCAACATAGTGATGTCACTTTGGTTCTCTTAACAAAAGACAGCAACCACCACTACCAGAGAGTAATGGAATGTTAGAGTTAAAGGGGACCTGAAAGTCAACATGGCCTGGTGGCTAGACTGCTACACTAGGAATCAAAAGTTCTAATCCTGCCTCAGACCAATATTAGCTGTGTCACACGACATGCTGTTTGACTTTTCTCATTCTGTTTCCTCTTTGCAAAACGAGGCTTAATTATCACATCTTTCTAATGAAAGTGCTCTATAAGTATTAAAGAAATATGAGTCATTGTTGTCATTGTTATTATTATTATTCACATTATGATTTCCACCAAAACCTATCTTCTTCTTGTTCACCAGCCCTTGCTCCTTTATAAGACATGTTTGAGAGATTTTTGGATCACAGATTTAGTGCTGGAAGGAAATTTAGAAGAAAAGTCCAGATCCTTCCTTTTACAGATGAAGAAACTGAGGCAGGCAGAGGTTAAATGACTTGACCAAAGTCATACAACTAGTAAGTATCTCAAGCAGGTTTTGAACTCAGGTCTTCTTGACTCCAAGGCCAGTTCTCTTTTGTTCAGGTAAAGTAACCATTTAAACAAGACCACAAGATGCATTTTGTTAGAATAAACAAGTTTTTATTGAAGCATACTATGTGTTTAGCTAACATTTCTAGGTCTCATAGGATAATAGAGGACAGCTAGGTGGCAGAGTAAACACAAGCATTAGACCCAGAGTGAAAAAGACCTGAGTTCAAATCCAGCCTCAGACACTTACCAGCTGTGTGACCCTGGGCAAGTCACTTAACTTCTGCCTGCTTCAATTTCTTCATTTATAAAATGGAGATAATAATAGCACCTACCTCTCAGGGTTGTGAGGATGAAATTAAATAATAGTTGTAAAGCACTTAGCACAGTTCACAGTACATTGTAAGTGCTATATAAATATTAGCTATTAATATGGGTCCCAAAAAGCATATAACAGTAAAATCAGTGTAATTATTAGTACTCTCCAAAGGATATTTCCATCTCTTATGATGTGAACCCTCTATTTTGTAAGACTTTATAAGCTTCTTGAAGATAGTAGATTCACACAACTCATACCCATAAAACAATGGAAAGGGCTGCTGGAATAAATAATAAATTGCACCTTACTAGAGGTATTCAATGATCATTTTTCAGGGATGTTATAAAGGAGATTCATTCATTGGAAAAGAGGAGAGTTTTTTTGTAGATGACCTCCCAGATTCCTTCCAACTCTGAGGTTTACAAATTAAAGAATAATTCAAAGCACCAAGTTAAATATAATCAGGTTCTGAAATGTACTGCACAAATATATTGCTTAGACCTTCACTTCTGATTTTTTTTTACCATAGATTCAAAACTGGAGTGGAAAATAGACTTTAAGAGAAGACATTTTGTGGTGCATTTTCAACCAAACTTTGGACCCCTCTGGAGTGCCAATTTGATCTCAGACCAAATTCAGAGAACCACAAACATCCAAGAAATAGCGATCTTATTTTCTTCCTCCTCCTGCTCTTCCTCTTTTGTAAGGAGACAGTGAGATTCCCTGCTACAAAGCTATCACTGTTCAAAGACTAAAGTGCTTGTAAGATTGGAGCTGCCTACTATGAATATTTCACTCAAGATGAGCATTTTTTGGATAGATCTTGGCTGGCCATCGCCACCTCCAGAGAAGAGAAAGGAAAGAAGGAAACATCTGGAAGTGACAGCATTTCGTTCTGGACCTTGCCCACATGAATGATGCACTAAGACAATTCTCTGCCTTATCATAAATTCTGCAAACTCATGAACTTTGCAATCTCTGAAGCTCGGCACTGTATGGAAGCCACTTATCTTGTGCTGAAAGCAATATAAAAACAGATGGCAAAGAGTGCATCAAGAGATAAATCAGCGGCCTCTCTGCCAGGAGTTTGCGGACAAATCCAACGCAGCAAGACTCTCGGACATGGGACTTGCTCAACTGGGGCATTCCTGGGGTGAAGCATCCTGGCCTGGTGGAAGAGGCAGATGAAGGGCAGAGAGAGAGAGAGAGAGAGAGAGAGAGAGAGAGAGAGAGAGAGAGAGAGAGAGTCCTGTGTTAGGAGACTGAAGACCCCATCTTAAGCTGCCCCAGTAAATCTTACCTTCCCTGGACAGGGGACCAAGCTGTGAGTTGATGGATGATATGGTGGTTCTGTGTCAGCTAAAACACTGTCTCTAAAGTTGCAACCAAGGCTGGCACCCCAAGGTGGGACCCACCTAATAATTTGTCCCTGTACTAAAGCCAATTCAGTACCATCAAGAGGCTACTAAACAATGTCTAAGTGACTAAGAGGGGGGAAAGGGGGAGGGGGGTAGCAGGAAGAAAGAGAGGAAAGAAGGAAAAGGATAGAAGAAAGGAAGAAGAAGAATAAGGAGGACAGAGGAAGGAAGGAAGGAAAATGAGACAGGAATAAAGGAAGAAGAAAATAAAGGGAATGGAAGAAGGAAAATAGGACAGGAATAAAGGGAGAAAAAATAAAGAGAATAGAAGAATGAATGAAGGAAAAGGGGATAGAAAGAGAGATGAAAGGAAAGAAAGGGGACAGGAAGAAAGGGAGAAGAAAAAGAAAATGACAAGAATAAGGGAAGAAAATGAGTCAGGATGAAAGAGAGAAAACAAGGAAAAGGGGACAGGAAGAAAGGGAGAAGAAAATAAAGAGAATGGAAGAAGAAAGGAAGGAAGGAAGCAAGGGGGCAGAAAGAAAGAGATGAAAGGAAGGAAAGGGGGAAGGGAAGAAAGGAAGAAGAAATTAAGAAAAAGGAATAGAAAAAAGGGTGGAAAAAAGGAAAAGGACTAGAATAAAGGGGGAACGGGGTTAGGAAGAAGGAGAGAAAAGAAGGAAAAGAGAACAGAAAGAAAGGGAGAATAAAGAAAGGAAAAGGAGACAAGAAGAAAAGAAGAAAATGAATAGAAAGAAAGGGAGGGACAAAGGAAAAGGAATGAAAGAAAAAAGGAAAAGAATCGAAGAAAATGAAAATAAAAATAGGTCTATATAGTAGGGTTCAGGTTCCATTCATTTAAATCAATTCTACAATTTGCCTCACTTTGAACCCTCCTTTTTTTTCTTTTGGTGAGGCAATTGGGGTTAAGTGACTTGCTCAGGGTCACACAGCTAGTAAGTCTCAAATGTCAGAGGTCAGATTTAAACTCAGGTCCCCCTGAATCCAAGGCCAGTGTTTTATCCTCTGTGCCACCTAGCTGCCTGAACCCTCCTTCTAAGACTAGGGGTAAGTTCTTTAATCAATCTGAGCTCCAATTTTCCCATCTACAAAATGGAAATAATTATATGAGTCTCACATGAGAAAAAGCAGGTAAGGTCTTCTGTAAATTTTAATGTCCTCTATATATTCATTATTACTAATATTTCTATAATAGAGGGTCAGCCCATAGAGAACATAGCAAGAAATCAATTGCACTAGTACAGGATGGGGAATGGATGGATGGAAAATAGTTTGTGAAAAAAGTTCTGGGGGGTTTAGTGGACTGAAAGTTTCCATGGACTTTTGATTTCCATGTCAAAAAGTGTCATATGGAAGACCAAAAAAGCAAACCTGATTTTAGGCAAAGTGTTTAGAGATAGAGTCCAGAATAAGAGAGGTGGCTTCCCTATTGTAGTCCTCTCTGGACAAATCACATCTGTATTATGTTTGGTCCAGGACCCTGTATTTTAGAAGAATATTCATAAACTAGAGAGTATCTACAGGAAGATGAAAAGGACAGTGAAGGGAATAGAAGCAATGTGAAGAAGAAAAAAAGAAAAAAGAAAGAAAAAGATCTACTGCAAATATCTGGCCTGAAGAAGAGAACACCTGAGGTGACCTGATAGTTGTCCTCAAATATCTGAAGGACTGTCACATGAAAGACTTGTTCTGTTTGGCTCCAGAGAACAGAGCCAGAAGCAATGGGTAGAAATTAGAAAAAAGGTTGATTTAGGCTAGGAGTGAAAAAATGCTCTCTAATAGTTGGAGCTGTCCAAAATAGAATTAGCTGACTCAAAAGGAAAGGATGTAGATGGCTCCTGGGGATCTTTCACTGGAGGCAGGATAACCACTTGTTCCTCTGAGAGTCAGTGGCCACATATTTTTTGTGCTCCATAAAGCTCCATCAAATGTTTTTCTCCCACCAAGTATCAATAAATATCAGTTCATGAATGAAGATGGTAATGCTGGTGATGCTGGAAAACATACTCAGAAAATCAGGAAGATTAACACAGCCCGGTGGACCTGAGGCCTAAGAGAAACCAGGCACAAATGAATGAACATATAAGTACATTCTCTTTGCAGCTCTGCATGTAATCATTGTGCCTGAAAATCATGCTCAAAATAGTCTTCCTCCAGGAAGTGTTCCCTAATAATCTCCATTCTGTGCTGATCACTTTTGGGATGAGCATCCCTTGAATATATACAAACACACAAAGAACTTACTCCCTCTCAAGGGAGCCAATTCGCATTTGAACAGCTCTATTTGTAAGAAGGGTTGGAAGCCTTATTTCAAGCAGAAAGCGGAAGGTCTTATGGCAAACTATCTCCTAAGTCGGCTTATTCCATTGTTGGTAAATGATTCATTACACTGAACCAAAATCTGCCTCTCTTTGATCTATACCTGTTGATCCTAGTTTTGTATTCAAGTCTCCAGTGCTGGGTGATACATAAAAAGGGTTCTTGAGGCAGAGGAAGGAGAAGAAGGAGGGGGGAAAAGAGAGGAAGTGAAGAGAATGTAGAAATGAGAAGGAAAGAAAAAGATCAGGAGGAGGAAGAGGAGAAAAGGAGGAGAGGAAGGAAGTAGGATCAAAAGAGGAGGGGAAGAGGGCAGCTAGGTGGCACAGTGGATAAAGCACCAGCCCTGGATTCAGAAGGAGCTGAGTTCAAATCCAATCTCAAACACTTGACACTTACTAGCTGTGTGACCCTGGACAAGTCACTTAACCCTCATTGCCTGAAAAAAAAGGGAAGAGGAGGGGGTGAAGGAGAGGCAAGGACAAAGGGGGGAAAGTAGAGAGGACATTAAAAAGAAGAGGAGGAGGATGAGAAGTAGGAGAGAATGAAATGAAAGAGAAGTTGGAGAAATCACATTTACATAATACTTTGAGGTTTAATAACAACGATAGCATTTAGATACCATTTTAAAATATGCAAAGTGCTTTACATACATACATCCTGTTTAAGCTCTCTTCTCACAACAACCTGTGAGAGAGACAGTGGAAACATTATCATCTTCACTTTACAGATGAGAAAGCTGAGCTCCAGAGTGGTTAAGTGATTTTTCTATGGTCACACAGCTAGTCAGTGCTTGAGCCAGACTATTGACTGGCTGATTTATTGACTATGGTGCTTAGAATGGGCTGTGTCCCTTTCCCTGTGACCAAAGAAAAGCTGTAAGAGTAAAGGGAGTACTTGTCAGACCGGTGATTCTCTACCATAACCATTGGTTTTTTAACCACTCTGCAGTCAGGAGTGATTATAGATAGGGTAAGGGAGCTGCTCTGCCTCCCCAAAGAATAAGGGAAGTACCATACCAGGGTCTTATTTTGGACCGAAATAAAACGCACCACCTCGGTGAGAGATGAATCTGAAGCAGGTGATGACACCCACATTAATTCCATTCTGAGTGGGAGATGCCTGCCTGCTGGTATTGCTTCAAAACACCCACACCCTCCCCTCTCCTCTCTTCCCCCAAAGCCCAACCACCAAAATGTTAGGGCTCAGAACAGCGGCTGCACAGAGACAATAATCACTAATCAAGTGCAAGTTTCATTCTAATCAGTTCAGTTGTTCAAAGAAGAAACACAGCCAGTGGCTAGGCTGGGAGAATTATCATTCATCATTGCCACATGCTGAAGGGGCCACCCGTAGGGCTGAGTCACCACCAGTCTGACTGACCTTCCTCTCCCTGGGTGGTTTCTCTTGGCATCAACTGGGCATTCTGCAGAGCAGCTGCTGGACAAGTGGAAATTTTTTTCTCCGTGCTCTTTCTGCTTCCCATACTGTTCTTTTCCAGAAGAGGTACTGATTCTTAGGGCTGGATGGGTCCCAAAAGAAGTCACCTACTAATACCTCCTCACCTCTAGTCAGGCCTGCCCCAACTTTGCCATGTCCCATTCTTTTTCTGCACCTAGTAGAGAGCCTGCTGCATAGTAGGCTCTTAATACATGCTAGGTCATTAATTTTCTTAGGCAATACTACATTCAGAACTGCTTCATAGGAACAATGTTATTAATGGACTCAACTCCATTACAATGGGGCTTTGTGACCTTTCAATGAGGTTTGGTTATCAGTTATTGATGATGCTGTTGCAAAACCACATTGGTTGAGAAAACCTATGTGGGCTATTCTCTCATGGATTTTGATAGTTTTTCCTCTGTGTGTGTGTGTGTGTATGTCTGTGTGTGTGTATGTGTCTGTCTGTCTGCCTTTCTCTTTCCCCATCTTTGTTTGTGTCTCTCTGTTTCTCTGTTTTTGTCTCTGTCCCTATCTCTCTGTTCTCTCTCTCTTTTTCTGTCTTTGTCTCCCATCTCTGTCTGTCTCTCTGTGTATATCTGTCCTTTTGTCTGTTTCTGTCTTTGTCAATCGGTCTGCTTCTCTATGTCTCTTTCTCTGCTTTTGTCTCTGTCTCTTTCATTCTGTTTCTCTGTTTCTACCTTTTAATTTTTTTCTGTCTTTCTCTGTCAATCTCTGTCTATCTGGGCCTATGTCTGTCTATCTGCCTGACTGTCTATCTGTCCTGTTTGATTTAGTTCAATTCCATTTTGCTCTCTCTTATTCTCTCCGTCTTTGTCTCTCTGAGGCCTCTGTCTCTGTTTCTGTCTCTTTTCTCTTTCTCATCATAATATAGTCACCTACATATTTATCAGTGGTGACTCATAGGTGAAAAGTGGTTTAAAAGACCCCTAACAGGAGAGGTATGAGCAGAAAAGGTGATGGACTAGCCATGTAGAAAGAGCAAATGATAAGAAATGGGCTGTTTGTTTCCACAAAATATTAAATGACCCACAGAAAGACTTCCAGGAGAAAGACTTCTACTGGATTCTCTATGGAAGAATTGTGAAAGGACATGGAAAAGGACCTAGTACAGGAAGGGTTCTTAAGCTGGGGTCCATGAACTCTAAAAAAGTTAATAACTTTATCCCTATATAATGTGTTTCCTTTGTATTATTATGTATTTTATTTTATGTATTTAAAACTATCCATAGGCTTTATCAGCCTGCCAAGGGAGTTTTGACATGCCAGAAAATGTTTTAAACTCCTGAAATAGAGTGAATGCACAGGGGTCTAGACCAGTAGGGAATGTACCAACACTAATGTCATCGAAATCCATTGAAGTCTCCAAGTATACCTTAGTTTGGCAGGCATTTTGTAAACCTTCAAACATTATACAAATGTGGTTGTGGTTGTTGTTGCAGTTATTAATGTATCATTATATAATTATTTTAATTTTAATTAAATGTACTTAAAATTAAACAAAATTTAATCGATCCCAATGCCAAGATGAGACAGCAAGGCACCTTGAAAGAGACAGATAGTATTTGCCACGTTAGTCAAACCATCACCACCACCTTAATCACTGTCTCCCTTGAGACTCTGAAATAGACAAGCCAGAATCCTGAATCCAAGAGCCTTTAAAATAACAACACCCCCCAAACTGCCAGACCTGCTTCCAGGTCAGGTCAACACCTATAGTCATCATTGAGGGAAGTTTCACTATACAGAAGAGTCCTACTGTCCTAATCACCACCAGTAACAACTGCTGATCAACTTCTACCAACAGGCAGATTGTCGAGAGTTTAAGAGTTGCCATGTTCTATAGATAAGCATTCCTAGTTCTAACCCAACCCCCATAGCCATTGTCTAGGGAAATAATTCCTTTGAACAAAATTCCAACCATTTGTACCAACTGCCAATCAACTGTCACATGTTTGTGAAGGCAAGCCTGCCTACCTGAAGCTGTAATGTACCCTAGGGAAGGAATGGGAGTCAGTATGTGCCAAGGAAGTCAAGCCACCATCACTACTTTGACCATCCTCTTCAAATACTCTGACAGGACCAGCCCAGCACACTTAACCCAAGAGCCCTGAGAATAGTAACATTAAACAATGACATTAAAGAATAGGCATTAACAGCTGCTTTGTTGCTGTATCCTAAGGGCCATAGGACTTTTCTATCTGACTTGCAGCTGAAACCTTCAATATGTGTTGTCTCCTCCATTCAAATGTGAACTCCTTTGAGAGCAATGACTGTCTTATTTTTCTATCTGTATCCTCAGTGACTAGGACAAAGTGCTCATAATAAGCATTTTTAAATGCTTCATTTAGCAGCAACAGTAGTAGTAGTGGTGGTGGTGGTAGTAGTAGTAGTAGCAGTAGCAGTAGTAGCAGTAGTAGTTTTATTATTCAGGATCTCTAGAAATGGAGATCCTATAACCCCCATCTTGTAGTCCCTTCCAGAGTTTTATTATCTAAAAAAGTATTCCTTTTGTCTAGAATTTCATACTATAAAAAGAAAGCAAAGATCAATAGAAACAACTGGAGTCAGAAGTCTCAAATATGCCACTTACTATCTATGCTGTCTTTGGTGAGTTACCTGACCTCTCTGACTCTGAGCTTCACAGGACCATTGATCTAGAGTTGAAATGGACTTCAGAGGACATCTAATACAACTCCTTCATTTTACAGATGAAGAAATTGAGGCCTGGAGAGGTTAAGTGACTTGACCAAGGTGAAGCTTACAGGTAGTAAGCATTTAAACCCAGGTCCTCTGCATAGATTGTGCTCTTTCCACTGTTCCATGCTACCCCCATCCCCGAAAAGCCAACCTCATAGGATCACAGCTTTAGGGGTGAAAGGGACATTATACCATAAAGTAAAACTTGTTCCATAATTGATGACAGCTACTACTCCATCTTTTCTTGGAATAGATAGGAAACTGGGATTAAACTCAACTGGTGTACCTCAATTGGATTCTACATTTGACTCCTGATTTTCTCATTACTCACTCCCTCAATTCCAGTGCAAGCTGTGTCTAGGCCATCGCCAGTCAACTTGACTGTTGTCTTGCCACCGGACTGATGGCTCTGGAGAAGATGGTGAGGCTGATGACTGTGTTGCTCTGCCTTGCTTAGATCCAATTCACTCACAATTCAAGATATCACCCATTCATGATGTCATTGGTCCTCTTCAAGAATGAAGTAAAAACAACAATATGTGAGCAGTCTTTGTGAAGGTTTGGGAGTGGCAGAAATACCCAAGAACATCACGGCTCTGCTGACTTACTACCTGGGTGATCTTGGTTAAATTGGTTGTTCCCATGTCAAATGAGGGGGTCAGACTGGGTGGTCTCTGAGGTGCTTTTCCATCTCTAGATCTATGGGATCCTAACACCTCCTTCCACCACAATGACAAACCAAAGAGGAAAAGACTCAGGATGAAACACCTCTAGTGCCACAGTTGTGCCTCCCTTCCTCCCCTCATTTGCTCCGCACTTCTCTCCATAGGCTGTGCAATCCAAGGGAGACCAGCAGCCTTCCCATTCTCTATAGATAAGGTGCCCTGTCCAAAGCACCCATGCAATCAGCCACCATTCACTTTGGCTGTTGATGGCAGCTCTAACATGGCAGGAGCATACCAGGGAAATCCCCTGCATATCTTTCCACTCACTATCTGTATCCTCTTCAACCTCCACACCCTGCAACCATCCATTCTCCCTATGACGGTGAGAGGGATAATAATATGGACCCTACTGATCACCTGGGGTTGTTGTGAGGGTCAAAAGAAAGAGTGTGTTAGAAAATGATTTGTCAACTTGAAAAGGCTGCACCAGTGGTTCTCAAACTTCAGGCAGCAGAAGAACCTTTCACTTTATTAAAAAAAAAAAAACCTTTTGTGGAACCCTGACAGGAAAATCTCTTTAAATCATTTTTTTCAATAAAGGCCTGTTCCTAATGGTCTCAAATAATATAAGGCTGGTTAAATATAAATTCTGCTGAGTATCTGAACCCCTTTGACCTCCTTATAAAAACAAGCAAGCTCCTGAAGAATGACCCCTCTTTTATCTCTTACCAACCCATCTCTTCATTTCAAATGCACTGAGTAGAACAAAGAAGGGGAGGGGAAGCTCTCTAAGAATCAAAGATGTTCTCCTTCCCAGCCAGAGCCTTCCGTGGAGCCAACTAAGGGAAGGGTGGGGACATGTAGCTTGGCATGGCACTCAGTCAAGGTGGAAAGAATCAAGGAGAAAAAGGACCTGCTCTATGTCCCCAGTGGGGTTCATTGCAGGGGGAGACTGGCTGCAACTATGACACAAGGCACCTGAGGGCTATCTCCACTGATTTATTTCATCTGCTCTCTTAGCGGGGCCCCATGGATATCTCAGAATCATTAAATTTCAGAGTTGGAAGGGCCCTTCTCAGAGACCCTCTAGCCCCTGAACAAGAAGCCTTTCTCCAATGAAGGGGAACATGCTAACTTTCTAGGAAGCTATTCCACTTTTGGATAGGAAGTTGCCTTTAAATTTTTTTCTGCATAAAACCCCCAAATTTTCCTCTTTGTAGTTCCTATTCTTAGGGGCAAAACAGAACAAGAGAAAGGAATTTGAAGTCAGAAAGCCTGCAGTCAAATGCCACTTCTATCACATTGTACCATGTAAACTTGAGCTAGTCATTACATCTCGATGGTTCTCAGTTTCCCCCAAATGAAAGTGTTGGGCCAGATAACTTTCCCTATTATAATTGGAGGACACTTTCATCCTCCCAGTCACTTAAACTCACAACCTAGGCCCTATCTATGACTCTTTACTCTCTCACCCCTCCAAACCCAATCTGTTGCCAAGTCTTATCAATTCTATCTGCAAATCTCTAGCACATTCCCCCTTCTCTCCTCACACACTGCCACCACACTGGTTCAGGTCTTCATTACCTCATACCTGGACTATTACAATAACCGGCTGGTTGTTCTCCCTACCTTAGGTTTCTCCAAACCATCCATCTTCCATGCAGTTGCCGTTCTCTGGATGTTCTTCCAGCTCAACAATGTCTTTCCCAATATGTACAGCCCAGAATGCAACTCACTATTCCTGCTGGCATCTTGCCAGGGCAGAGTAGAATGGAAGGAACCATCACCTCTTTATTCCCAGATGCTACAACTCACTCAATGCAGCACATTATCACATTAGTAATTATAAGTCACTTTGGACTTATATTGAACTTGAAGTACACTTTTTAAAAAATCTCTTCTCAGGAACACTGCTCTCTAATCCTTCTTCCTCTGACGTGTACTTGTAAAGTTGATTTTTTTTTTTAACCCATGTATTAGACATTGATTCAACCTGTCAAGATCTCTTTGGATTCTGACTATGACACAGTATGTTAGCTCTTGCTCCCAACCTTGTGGCAGTTACAAATTTGATAAGCATGTCATCTGTGCCTTTATCCAAGTCATTGATAAAGATGTTAAACAGTGCAGGGCCATGCACAGATCCCTAGGGCGTTCCCGTGGAGACTTCCATCCAGGTTGACATTGAACCATTAATGAATATTCTTTGAGTCCAGCCATTTGGCCGCTCAGTTCTGAATCCATATAATTATACTATTATCTAGCCCATATCTATCCATCTTTTCCATAAGAATAGGATGGAGGACTTTATTAAATTCTTTGCTGAAGCCTAATGTTTTGCTTTCACCTCTAAACCAACTATCCACTCAGGACATCCTGCCATCTGCCTGATGCCACTGACCAACTTCGCCCCACCACAGAACCTTTTGCATGAAACCTAGATTTCTGCACCATCACACTAGATTCCATGTCCCTGAACTCTGTGGAAATTAGTCCACTCATCTTTGGGACTCCTACTTTGAGGCCTTCTTAATTTGGGACTTAGTGAATGCAAAGTATTGCCTTCAGCCCACTATTATATCTCAAAGGCCACTAGACCATACCACGCTTCATCTTCACTTCCTATACAACAGGCCACTTGACTGCTGTTGTGCCTGAGTATCCCATCACCTTTCCATCTCTTATTCTGGGCACAGTAATCAAATCCATAGTACCATTGGCTCCCGAAATTGCAAGTTGATTGACTGTTCTATATATCAACTCACTATTCCTGTTATTTTCCAGTCCAAAACACTCTTCCCTGGCCAGCACTTCCCTATATACATTGGCTTTCCCAATTAGAATGTAAACTCCTTGAGAATAGGGTGCATCGCTTTGTCTCTATTCCTAGTACTTAACATACCACCTGGCACATAGCTTTAAGAACTTAATAAATTTTTGTTGAATGATTGATTTGGTTGATTAAATGTTCCCCTGATCTACAAGTTTAATAACTCTATCAAAAAAAGTGAATACAGCTAGTCTGGAATGGCACATTCTTAAGGAAGCCATGCTGGACTTTTGTGCTCTGGCTTCCTTTTCTTAATGTTCACTAAGCCTCTTTTTGCAAGGAATTGATGTCAGGCTCATGGGCCTATAATTTGCTGATTCCATTCTTTTCCCATTTTTTTGAAAATCAGGACATTTGCCCTTTTCCAGTCATGCAGTACCTCTCCCATTCTCCACAATCTTTCAAATATCACTGACAGTGGCTCAGCAATCACATCACGGTCCCTTTAGTACCTGAGAATGTAGTTCATCTGAGCCAGGTGACTAGAACTCATCAAGGGCAGCTAGGTGCTCTTTCACTATCTCCCTACTCATCTTGGCTATCAGCTCCCTATTAGCCACTTTTGTTCTGTCCTTTCCAGTCCAAAGGTCATTCTCCTTGGCAGAGAAAACAGAAGCAAGATAAGAATTGAGCAGCTCTGAGCTTTCTCTCTGTCATCAGTTATCATAGTCCTATCCACTCCCAAACAGCAATCCTGTCTTTTCTTTCATCCTCTTCTTTTCCCCAATACAGTGAAAAACAAACATCTTTTTAAATGTTGAGCACATTTTCCAAACTAAAATTAAGAAGACATAGTCTGACAAAACACCTTTTCTATATATTTCGCAAATTGGACTGAACATTTTAAATTTGGGAGTCTCCCAGAAAATCCAGCGTCTTGTACATAGGAGGCAATTAATAAATATTGAATTAAATCATTGGATCGTTGATGTGATCCATTAGACATCTCATTGGGAGAAGTGGATAGTGAAATGGGAATTTGGTGCAAGGAATCAGAGAAAATAGTAAAGGAGGATGGGATCCAGAAGGAAAAAAAGATGAAAAGATGTTCACTGGAGGGAATAGAGACGTGGGGAGCAACCGAGGAAAAGGATGGTAGTAGGTCAAAGCTGGGACACCAGAGAAGCTGGAAGTTCCACTGAATTCAGAGTTTAGAGGCTGT
The DNA here is from genome assembly GCF_019393635.1 of Dromiciops gliroides. NCBI lineage: Eukaryota > Metazoa > Chordata > Mammalia > Microbiotheria > Microbiotheriidae > Dromiciops > Dromiciops gliroides. Next base: position 538,349,489 of record NC_057863.1, read on the forward strand.
AATGGAGGGATGTAAGAGAGACAGAGATCTAGGAACATTGTTCCAAAGGCTGTAGACTTTAGACTGTGTCTACAGGAGGTTGGGCTGCAAATTGTCCTGGGAGGGGAAACATAGCACCTTATTTCTTACTTAAGCTCAGAGAATGAGTAGGTACAACTCTGAGCACCAGCTGCTTCCCACACTTCCCACCCTCCAAACATTAGATTCTCTGGCTTCCTTTATGGCTCAGCTCAAACACAACTGCCCCCAGGAGGTGGTTCCTGGAGCACCCATCCCCCTGTTGCCAATGCCATTCAGTCTAAGATTAGCTTCCATCAACTCCATTTATCTTGCAGGTTCTGTTTTCTATATTATGTTTCCCCCAGTAAGCTCCTTGAGAACTAGGACTATTTTTTCTTATTTCTCTGTATCCTTAAAACTTAACACAGTCAGTTCATAAGCATTTATGAAGTACTACATATGTGCAGTCACTCAGTAAGCATTGTTAAGCACCCCCTGTATGCCAGGCAAGCTCTAACATGCTGGGGATATAAAGTAAAGGGAAAGACAGTCCCTGGTCCCAGGGAGCTCACAGTCTAGGGGGGGAGACAGCATGTAAACAGCTATATACAAACAAGATACAGACAGAATAAATTGGAGATAATAGAGGGAAGGCATTAGCATTAAAGGAGATCAGAGAGGCTTTTGTAGAAGATAGACTTTTAGCTAGGACTTGAAGGAAGCCAGGAAGGCCCAGAGGTGGAGATGAGAAGGGTGGATATCTCAAGCATGGACATGGGGAACAGCCAGTGAAAATGCCCTGAGGCTGGAGCTGGGCTGTTGTGTGCTAGGAACAATGAGGGGGCCAGAATACATTGTTGGGAGTAGGGTGCAATAATACTGGAAAGGCAGGAGACATTGAGGTTATGAAGGGCTTTGAATGCCAAGTAGAGGATTTTATATTTGATTCTAGAGGAGATAGGGAGCCAGTGGGGTTGACTGAAGAGGAGTTGGAGGAGGGTCAGATCTGTGAATTTGAAAGATCTACTTGACAGCTGAGTGGAAGATGGATTTGAGTAAAGACTGGAGGTGGGGAAACCAACTAGCAGGCTACTGCAATAGTCCAGGAGTGAGGTGTTGAAGGCCTACACCAGTGTGTTGACAGTGATGCAGAGAAAAGGGGTGTTTGTGTTTGTATTATACAGATATAGATATAGGAAGTATGCATGTATATGTGTGTATGTGTATATGTATATGCATACACATACATATATACCATATATGTATGTGTTTATATATACGTGTGTGTGTGTGTGTGTGTGTGTGTGTGTGTGTGTGTGTGTGTGTGTGTACAGTTAGGTGGCACAGTGTATAAAGTCCTCATTGTGGAGTCAGGAAAACTCATCTTCCTGAGTTCAAATCTGGCCTCAGATGCTAACTAGTAACTTAACACTTTACCTCAGTTTCCTCATCTGTAAAATGAGGTGGAGAAGGAAGTGGCAAAAAATTACAGTATCTTTGCCAAGAAAACTACAAATGGGATCATGAAGACTCAGACACAACTGCAACAACTGAACAACAACAAAAATGTATAAACATTTGTATATCTATACAAGTATACATAAAATTATGTTACAAAGGTGGGATTCACAGAATTCAGCAACAAATCGGATATGGGAGAGAGAGGGGTCAAAGTTGACTTACAACCTTGGTTGTAAGACTAGGTGATAGGAGAATGGTGGTGACCTCCACACTAATAGGAAAGCTAGGAATGTCTTGGCTGGGAGGAGATACGAGTTCATATGCCCAAAGGGCTATGGGACTGTGCATATCCTTTGACCTAGTAATACTACTACTAGGTCTGAATCCCAAAGAGATCATAGAAAAGGGAAAAGGACCCACCTGTACAAAAATATTTATAGCAGCTCTCTTTGTGGTAGCAAAGAATTGGAAATTGAGGGAATGCCCATCAACTGGGGAATGGCTGTACAAGTTATGGTATATCAATGTAATGGAATACTATTGTGCTGCAAGAAATGATGAACAGGCAGATTTAAGAGAACCCTGGAAAGACTTAAGTGGACTGATGCTGAGTGAAGTGAGCAGAACCAGGAGAGCTTTATATACAGTAATAGCAACATCCTGTGATGATCAACTGTGACAGACTTAGCTCTTCTCAGCAATGCAATGATCCAAGACAAGTCCAAAGAACTCATGATGGAAAATGTTCTCCACATCCAGAAAAAAGAACTGTGGATTCTGAATGCAGATTGAACCATACTGTTTCTACTTTTTTTGAGGTTTTTCCCTTTAGTTTTGATTCTTATTCTACAACATGACTAATGCAGAAATATGTTTAATGTGATTGTACATATATAACGTATATCAGATTGCTTTCTGTATTGGGGAGGGGGAGGGAAGAGAGGAAGGGAGAAAATTTTAGAACTAAAAATCTTATTAAAACAAATGTTGAAAACTATCTTTATGATTAAAAAATAAACAAAAAAAAAGAGTTCAGTTTTGGACACATTGGCTTTAACTTGTCTACAAAACATCCAGTTTGAGATGTCCAATAGGTGGTTAGAGATGGGAATCTGAAAATGAGGAGAGACATTATCGGGGGACTCAAACAATCAACCAGCATTTATTAAGCACTTACTATCTCATATCCCTTTTTCAGCTAAACTCCTTCAGAATGCAATTTATAACCGATACCTCCACTTCCTTTCATCACACTGTCTTTTTAATTCTCTACTGTCTGGCTTCCAAACTCCTCATTGATATGAAACTGCTCTCTCTAGAGTTATCAATAGTCTCTTGAGGAGAGGAATTTAAGACTACCTCAAAGGACCAAACCATGTTTCATCAGTTGATTCGACTGGTCGTTCTAGTGTTGATTTTCAAATCTAATGGCCTTTTCTACATCTTCATTCTCCTTGGGCTCTCAGTAACAGCTTTGAACAATATTGATCACCCTCTTTTCCTAATACCCTCTTCTCTCTAGTTTCCCATGACACTGCTCTCTCCTGGTTCTGCTCCTACCTGCCTGATGACCGTTCAGTTGCTTTCAAAGTCTCCTTTGTTAGAAGTCACCATGGCACAGAGGATAGAATGCTGGGCCTGGAGACAGGAAGACCTAAGTTCAAATCCAATCTCAGACACTGACTAGCTGTGTGACCCTGGGCAAGTCCATGTAACCTCTATTTACCTCAGTTTCCTCAACTGTAAAATGAGGATAATAATAGCATCTACTTCTCAGGATTGTTATGAGGATCAAATGAGATATTTGGAAAAGGCTTAGTGCAGTGTCACTATATAAAGGCTTATTCCCTCTCCCTACCCAAATACAGATCCAACATGTCATCCCTCCTATTTATTTAATTCCAGTCATTCCCTATCATATCCAGGAACAAATATAAAATCCTGTTTGGTATTCAAAGCACCTTTTATAAGCTGATCCACACTTGTCTTTTCTGTCCATGTTACTCCCCCAAACTCTCAAGTACTCTGCAGGCCAATGACAGTGGCTTTGCCATTCCTCAAACAAGACACTCCATTCCCTCACTCTCGGGATTTTTACCAGCTTTTCCTCATGCCTGTAATTTTCTCCCTCTTCATTTCTACCTCTTGGCTTCCCTGCCTTCCACCAAGTCCCAGATAACATTCCACCTTCTACAAAAAACTTTCCTGACCCCACCCCCACAATCTTAGCACTTTCCATCTGACATTATCTCAAATGTATCCTATCTATATCTTGTTTGCATATTGTCTCCCCTACCTCCATCTTAGGATCCTTGAGAGCAGGAACCTTCTCTTGCCCTTCTTTGTATCTCTAGCACTTAGCACAAGTCTTGGCACCTAGTGGGTACTTAATTGTGCTTCTTGACTTGAGAGGATGATTCTGGTCAGAGCAGAGGCTCAAAAGTACAAAATCATTAGGTATTGAATTACCTGAGAACCTTAAGTACCTAATTACCAGTTTGAAGCTGTTTAGACTGATTTGAACCAGATTTTTCTAAGTACCTATCACAAGTATCTAAGTACCTAAGTACTTAGATAACTAAATTCCTACCAGTTATTTACCTAAAGTACCAAAATGCCTAATTATCTAATCATCTATTTACCTGTGTAACTAAAAAGTGTAAAGAGGTGCCTAAGTACCTCATTATCTAATTACCTATGGACCTAAGTGTCAAAGTCCCTAATTATCTAATTACCTGAGCACCTGAGTGTCTAAGTACCTAATTACTATGTATCTAAATCCTAACTACTTAAGTACTAAGGACTTACTTTCCTGAGTACCTAAGTACCTAAGTACCTAATTACCTGAGTTGAACAAAATTGAACTAGATTGAACAGCTTTGGACCAAATTCAACAGGTTTAGATTAGTTTGAACTGGTACCTAAGTATCTAATTACCTGAGTACTTAAGTACCTAATTACCATATATCTAATTCCTAAGTACCTAATTGTCTATGTACCTAAGTACCAAAGTACCTAGTACCTGAGTATCTAATTAACTTAGTATCTAAATATCTAATTACCTAGGTAGTATGTGGGTCAATACAATATGTTCCTAATTAACTATGTGCCCAAGTACTTGGTATCTAAGTACCTAATTAACTTTTATGTTTAAGTACCCGGTGTATCTAATTACCTAAACAGTTTAGACCATTTTGAACTGGTTTGCACTAGATTTTTGACAGGAATCTAATTGAAATGGTTTAGATTGGTTTGATTAGATTTTTTTTTTTTTTTGGTGAGGCAATTGGGGTTAAGTAACTTGCCCAGGGTCACACAGCTAGTTAAGTGTCAAGTGTCTGAGGCCGGATTTGAACTCATGTCCTTCTGAATCCAGGGCCAGTGCTCTATCCATTGCACCACCTAGCTGCCCCAAAACTGATTTGAACTGGTTCGGAACAGTTTGAAATTGTTTCGAGTAGTTTGAACCAGACTGCCCTGGTTTGAACAGGCTGCCTATGTACTGAAGTGCCAAGTGTCTAGTTACCTAGTTTCCTAAGTACCCAAGTGCCTTTGTACATAAGAACCTAACTTCATCTATACTGTGTTACTTGGTGATCTCATCAGTTTCCATGGATTTAATTACCATACTGTGCTGATCTCCAATCTCAAATCTCCAACTATCTTTTAGACATATAAACCTTGGTATCCAGTCAACATCTTACACTAAATATGTCCCCCCAAATCCTCATTATTTTCCCAATAAACTCTACCTCCCTCCTACCCTATCTACATCCTTCCATCTGTCAGGCTTGAAACCTAGGAGTCATCCTGGATTCCCCACTATCTCTCACTTCCTCTCTTCTCATAAATACTGTTGCCAAGGCCTGTTGATTTAATCTTTGCAACATCTCCAGAATATGCCCTTTATTCTCCTTTGACACTGCCACCATTCTAGTGAAAGCCTTCATCACTTCATACAGGGACTATTGCAACAGCTTGTTATTGCAGGTGGGTCAACCTGCCTCAATTCTCTCTCCACTCCAACCCATCCTCCATTCAGTCAACAAAGTGATTTTCCTAATGTGCAGGTCCAACCATGTCACCACCTACTCAATAAACTTCAGTAGCTCTTTATCATCTCTAGGATCAAATAAAAATGCTCTGTTCAGCATTCAAAGCCCTTCATAACCTACCTTTCCAGTCTTCTAACATTTTACTCCCTGATAAGTAGAGTACTCTTCAATCTGGTGACACTGACCTCCTAGCTATTCGAGGCAGAAACAAGACTCTCCATCTGTTAGCTCTGGGAATTTTCTCTCACCACTCTCCTTACACGGAATGCCCTCCTTTCTCAACTATACTTACCAACTTCCCTGGTTTCCTTTGTTGTTATCATTGTTGTTTATCCTTCCAAAGAGGACATCACAAGAGTGTTATTTTGACTTTCAACTCAATTGGATGTAAATGAGGCTGAGCTTAGAAGTCCTCAGCTTCACTCTCCTACAGAGTCATTGAAGCAAGACATAAATCTAGGAGATGGCCAGAATACAGTGGGTGACCTTGACCTTTCTAAATTAAGGTCTTTCCCAGGCCTCAGTTTGTTTGAGGCAATGACCTTTAAATGACTAAGGAAAAGTCTCAACTAAAATCCCATCTTTTACAAGAAGCCTTTCCCAGTCCCTCTTAATTCTAGTGCCTTCCTTCCATTATGTATTTTCTATTTATTCTGTATATTGCCAGCTTTGTATATTTTTGTTTGTATACTGTCTCCTTATTAGATAGTAAGTTTCCTTGAGGGCATGGACTGTATTTTGCCTCTTTTTGTATCCCCACTACTTAACATAATAATAGATCTCAATTTCCTGGCTTAAGAAAGGAGAGATCCCTTCAAGCTCTGGATCTAAGGGTAACTGGTGGCAATGAAGTCTCTGGCCCTGCTGCTACTCTTGCTGATATCATGTGGGCCTGGAGCCCTTAGCCATTCTGTTCTCCTCAGCTTAGCCTCTCAACCTTCAGGAAGGTTTCTATACCTGGAAGCAATGCTTGGATCCAAAGAAAGAGTTTTCTCAGAGGGCAAAGCTATAGCCAAGTTAATAGTGCTTGAGAAAGACATGGCTCAGGCCCAAGACTACCAGTGAGTATTTCCAGCATCAAATGATGTAATGCACAATCTCTCCTTTCCTTCAAAAAGCAAGTTCCTATAGAGGCTCATATCTATTTTCATGAGGTAGGTATAATCCTGACCTGGCCATTTGTCCGTCAATCTCTGCAGTATCCTTTGTATCTGGCAGCAGCTTTGATTAAGTAGACGTTAGAACCACAAGAATATGATGGGCTTCCAGGAAGTGGTTGCTGTGGTCCACCTGTCCAGCCCTAACTATAGCACTTATCCTGAGAAGTAAAGTGGATGGGTTTTCTGTTCATCAAACCAAGCTTTTCCATTACAGAATAGTAGAATAATTGAAGTGGAATAATTGAAGTCTTCTCAACACAGTATGAAAAACTCTACATAGCTTTTAGGCATGATTTCTCTGTGGTCTGTCTGTAGTCTGCCCTGGTAATATTGGAACATTCTGGGCATAACGATTTGGGACAGACATTGATAAACTGGAGAACATCCCTAGAAGGGCAATCAAGATGGTGAAAGGCCTTGATTCCATGCCATATGAGAATTGTTGAAGGAGATATTTAGCCTGCAGGAGAGAAAACTGAAGAGGAAAGAAAGCATAATAGATGATTTCAAGTGTTTGAAGCGTTAGCATATGGAAGATCATTATGATAGCTATCATTTATATAAGGCAGCTAGGTGGCATCATAGTGCATAGAGAGCTGGGTCTCTGGTCAAGAAGACTCATCTTGCTTCGTTCAAATCTGACCTCAGACACTCCCTGGGCAATTCACTTAACCCTATTTGCCTCAGTTTCCTCATCTGTAAAATGTGCTGGAGAAGGAAATGCCAAAACACTCCAGTATCTCTGACAAAAAAACTAAAGGAGTCATGAAGAGTTGGATGTGATTGAAAGGACTCAACAACATTATATAGCTTGTTAAGTTTGCAAAGTACTTTAAATATATAATGTATTTGATCCTCACAATCATCCATGAGATAAGTGCTATTATTATCTCTGTTTTACAGATGAGGAAACTGAGTCTCAGAAAGCTTAAGTAACCTGCCTAGGATTCAAACTCAGGTCTCATTTTATTTGACCCCAGAAAGGTCAAATGAGAAACAATGGTTAGAAGCTGTAAAGGGGCAAATTTAGATTTGATGTCCAGAAAAATTCCCTAAAAGTCAGAATCCTCCATAAGTGGAATAAGCTAGCTGAGAAGGTGATGTGTTTCCTCTCATCAAAGGCTGGATAACCACTTGCTAGGTATGTTGCAGTAGGGATTCATTTAAGGGCAGGAATATGGATTATACGACCACTTAGTTTCTTTTCACTTTAAAATGCCGTGATCCTGTGAAACACCGAGCTAGGCCCCAAAGTCTGCAGGCTAAATTTTTTTTCATGGAAACTCAGAGAGATGAGATGAAAGTCAGGCTAGGTCCATGAAAATAATATGAGGTAGTGTTGGCATTCTTATTCTCAGTCACCTCAAACTTGGAGAGCCCAGAGTTTCTCAATTCGTATTCCCCAGAATCCACTGAGCTGAAAGGAAGGTGTGGAAGCAGGAACACCCAGTGCAGTCAGGAAGTTTATATTCCAAGTAGTAAGAGTGTGTTAGCACTTAAAGGTCTACACCCTGGAGATCATCCTCCGTCATTTGTATTCAAACGCAAAGCTGCAGACTGTTTTTATCTAAGGCGGATATGAAATGCAAAGCCATTTGCAGATTTTGGCAAGACCATAATAACAATCAACAGGGCTAGAGGTACTGAGAAAATCGGACAGCCAGGAGTATCTCCAACTCAAACTGAATAACATCTTGCCTGGAGTTTTCTAGCCCCTGCCAAACTGCACCCAGGCAGCATTATTCCACATAAGATTAAAATTCTTCCGCACAGACTTGAAATAAAATGTGACTGAATTTGCTGTTAATTCTGTGTCCATCTCAACCCCCATCCTCACTCCTAACCCTCAGTCGTCAACAACCCTCCCCCACCCCCTACACTACCCGACCCCCCACCCCCCACCCCCATTCTGCTAATCTCTAACGTAGGCTCTCCTTCTCTGATCGGGTTCCTCTCTGGCGCACCAGGATTGATCTCTATCTTCTGGGATATTGAGTGCCTTGGACTTTCATGCAAGGCAAGGAGAGATACGGAGTCCGCCGGTCGGTGGGGCATGGGGCCCTCTCCGGCGGGTGCCATTCCCCAGCGTCAGGGCTGTCTGGCGTCCGGTGAGCCGGGACAATAGGTACCGCATTTGTGCGGAGCTATCTCTAATAGTAATCTGCGGGCTTGGATGAGCTAAGGCTGCAAACCCTCATTTCAGAAAATGGAGATGCTGGGGAGTTAGCAAAGCTGCAGAGCCCCAAAGCCTCTTATGCTGCTAACTCTCCTCAAGGGCAGGAAAGGGCAGATGGATATGCATTTGCTGGCTCTTTTCCTTTCTCTCTTTCCCTTCTCTCTCCTCCTCCCCTCCCCCAATAAATAAAGACTCCCCTTCCTTGAAAGTCCTGCTTGGTTCCCCCCACCCCACCCCACCCCCGCCTTCTGGAGCTGAAATTTAACGAGCGGCATGTTTGTGCTGATGGAAACACGAAAGCTGAGTTTCTCATGCAAGGCCAGGGAGTGGAGCTGGGTGCTAGAAAGTGGTTTTCCTCAGCTCAGCCAGTCCTACTTGACCCTGACACAGACTTCCTAAAGGGTTCTGATGAAAAAAAGAAGCAGGGCAGAAGGGGATTCCTAGACATTTTGACGTTGTAGCAGCAGGTTACTAATTGGCTAAAGCATGTAACTTTATATACGAAAAATATTTTTTCCCTTGGACGCTGGAGTGGGAATGGCGGGGGGTGGGGCGTGCTTAGAGGTTGAAAAGGTAACACCCGCTGGAGGCCAGGGCTTTTGTGGCAGTCTGTGCTCCTTCTTCCTCTCCCAGGCTGCAGCAGCTGGCACAAGGGGCTTCCATGCCAGGCCTGGCCTCCAGTGCGTCCTTTGTGCTCTCTGCCAGGGGAGCCAGCGGGTGATGCTGCATTTATGATTCATGGGCTGCGGCCGCTGTAGCGCAAGGACGCCAGGCAAGTTATGAAGCCATCAATCTTGGGTCGAAGTTTTCCGGAATGTCTCAGCTAGCGAGACTGAGATGCAGAGGCAAGTGTGTGTAGTTGGGGGATAGGGAAAGGAAAGAGGGGGGGAGGTGGCAGATCTGAGAAGAGTCTGAAAGGAGGTGGGGAGGGAGTTAAAGACATTGGAGAGATTATCTGGAAAATACACTTTAAGCAAATAACCCCCATGCCAATCTAAGGCACTTGGAAGTAAGTTTGGTGTGTTTTTTAAAGCTGTAATCTTTTTTAAAAAATTATTTAGTATTTGATTTTTGAAAGGAAATTTTAACTGAGGTCACTGATGTTACCTAGGGTCATGTCATAGAATGCTAATCACAAGCCCTCATTGGAGCCAAAGCCTGTTAAATTCCCATCCAACCTTTAAAGCAAAAATCAAGTGTCACCAAAGCATTCTTGATGTTTCAAGTTAGATGATGATTGTTTCCCACTCAGATCTCACACAGAACTTGGTTTTATTCCTCTATAATGAATGGTACTAATCATGTACTGTGTGTGTATTACACTGTGTTTTTGTGTTTTATCCCTGTCTTTAACTGTAAACTTAATGCTGGCACAGACTGGGTCTTTTGTAAACTTCGAATCATAGCCCCCTTTTCCACCTTAGAACTGAGCTCTGCACAAAGTAATAACATTAACTTTTTTTTTCTTTTTTCTTTTTTCTTTTTTTTTTGCAGGGCAATGGGGGTTAAGTGACTTGCTCAGGGTCATACCGCTAGTAAGAGTCAAGTGTCTGAGGCCAGATTTGAACTCAGGTACTCCTGAGAATCCAGGGCAGGTGCTTTATCCACTTCGCCACCTAGCTGCCCCCAACATTAACTTTTAAAATGATGATTGATGAATATTGATTTAGAACTGGAAATTACCTTAGAGATCATCTGGTCCAGCCAGACTGTTGATGGGGAAATGGTTTGTTAGGTGATACAGTGGATAGAGCCTGATTTCAAATCCAGCTTCAGGCACTAACTAGCTGTGTGACCCAGGACAAATCACTTAATTTTTGTTTGCCTAAATCTGCTGGAAAAGGAAATGGCAAACCACACCAGTATCTGTGCCAAGAAAAGCCCATGGACAGTATGGTCCACAGGGTCACAGAGATTCAAATATGGCTAAATGATAGCAACACTATAGACAACATGGAGCAATGAGTAGGAATGTGATCCCAGGTCTTCCTGACTCCAGGCCCAGCACTTTAGCCATTGAGTCATCTAGCTAGCTATACAAATAACCAAACCAAATTAGGGGCTCTTTGGCCTAGTATTGAATGAGTTACACAATCTGACTTTAACCTCCCTGCCCTATCATTTTCTATCTTATTTATTCCTACTTTATTTATTCCTCTACTTGAATTACTTATTTCAGGCAAACTGGTTTCCTCAGTATTCCAAAAATGTACCTTCTCTCTATTTATTCTCATGACTTTTTTGGAACTGCGTCCCCTCTACCCTGGCATGCTATTCTGTCTTCCTCCTTTGTCATTCCAGATTGTCTCCATCCTTCATTTCAGCTTATGCCTCCTCCATGAAACTGGATAGAGTGCTGGTATCAGGAATACCTGGGTTTGGGTCTTGCTCCCAAGACTTTGTAGATATTTGACCCTGGGGAAGGTATTTAACTCCTAGAAAAATAAGTTCCCTCATAGATAAAAATATCCCTAACACCAACATACCTAAGTTCTTGAGAGGCTTGAATGAGATAATATTTGTAAAGAACATGGCAACCTTTAAAGCATCATCCAAGTGTCAGCTGTTATGCAATTTCCCCATCTGCTCTACCTACCGCACAATTTTGTTGTGAGGATCAAATGAGTGGTCTGGTTAAATAGATGGGAGGGCCCTTGGGAAAGTTTGAAGTACCCTACAAATGGAAGTTATTTTTCTTCAATGAAGACCTGAGGAAAAAGGGAAGACAAGGCCAATCCATGTGGTGGCAATGCTCCCTGGGGAGGGAATGGGGGGGGGGGTCACAATGGAGATCAGTTCTCCTAGCACAGTGGGCTTCGTGCCTGAGGACTGTGTATTACTCATCTTCATATCCCTTGTAATGCCCAATCCTAATTAAAGATCATGATCTGAAAGGGCCCTTACAAATAATTTAATCCAAACTTCCTCAGATGAGGAAACGAAAGTCTGAGGGGGAATAAGTGATTTGCCCCAAAGTCACACAGGCATCATAACTAGGATTTGAAACCATATTATCTGACTCCAGAACCAGCATTCTTTCCATTTCATCCTGTTTCCTCCTCAATCTAATATGATGCCTTACTCACAGAAGACATTTAATAAGTGTAATTTTTGGAATCATCAATTCTTAGAATTAGAAGGAGCCTTTGAAACCACATAGTCCAATCAATCAACAAGCATTTATTAGTCACCTACAATATTCCAACTAATATAGTAGGCAATGGGGATATGAATACAAAGAATGAAATGAACTTCCCACTCAAGCCAGAAATTTGCTCTGTAATATCCTTGACAAATGATCATCTAGTCTTTGCTTAACATTGCAGTGATAGGGAGAAGACACCATGGTACACTGGGAAGCACGATGAATTTGGAGTCAAAGGAGCTCGATTTTATTTCAGCCTCTGCTTCTTACTACCTATTTGGCTTTGGGTAAGTTGCTTAAACTCTCCAAGTCTGTTTTCTCCTTTGTGTAGTGAGAGATATGGATTAGATGACTTTTGAGTTGCTTTCAACCCTAAATTTATGATCCTAGACTCACTAACATTTCGTTTTCGAACAGCTTTCTTCTACTGCCTCCCTAAACTTTTATTCCCCTGGCTACTCCCTCTTCTAAATAACTCTTCAAATAGTTGAAGATATCACCCATTCTTCTCTAATTAATGATAATTAATATCAATGATAATTGTCAGATAGCACTTAAGGGTTTACAAAGCACTTTCTACACAATTAACCTTTTTTTTTTTTTTTTGCAGGACAATGAGGGTTAAGTGACTTGCCCAGGGTCACACAGCTAGTAAGTGTCAAGTGTCTGAGGTCGCATTTGAACTCAGGTCCTCCTGAATCCAAGGCTGATGCTTTATCCATTGCGCCACCTAGCTGCCCCACAACTAACCTTTGAAGAAGGTAGGGACAATATTATTTTCCCCATTTTACAGATGGGGAAACTCTTACAAAAAGGGTGTCAGAAGAAATTCCCAAGCTATGTCTCCCTCCTGACTATTCCCACTTTTGAAGGTAGATACAATAGCTCCATGCAGCCTTCTCTTCTCCAGGCTAAATGTGATTCTCATATGTTGTGATTTCAAGTCCCCTCACCATTCTGGTTCAGTTCAAATCAACAAGTATTTATTATGTTCCTACTAAGCATGAGGCCCTGTGTTCATCACTGGGGATACAAGGAGAAATAAAAAAGGTCAAGCCCTGTCCTGAAAAAGCATCCATTCTGCTGGACTGCTCTCCTCTGGACATACTGTAATCTCTCACTGTCTTTTCTAAAATAGGGGACCTATAATTGAATGCCCAGCACAATCCCTTGTATGTATATCCTTAATAACTATTTGTTGGTTTAAAGAAAATACTGCAGAAAAATGAATAAATGAATGAATGGTGTGAATAAATATACGAATGAGGAAACTGCAGGATCTGCATTGCCTATCACTGCTCTGAGTGCTTCCTTGCTCAATGCTCTATTTTCATTCCTCCCCATCCTCCTAAGAAGCTATTAATTTTACTGCCCACACTGAGTGGTAATTTATCCCATAGCAAAGCATGGAGCAGGTAAATCATTGAGAGAATGAAGATTTTATTCCCCTTTATATATTATGAACCATTTGAAAATAGATGTCTCTTTTCCAAGCATACTGCTCCTCCACAAATTTTTGGTTAGAAGATGAGGTCTCACATTCAGAACTTGAGGAAACCAAAGGAAGTATGCTTCTTGGCTAGGCCTTCTTTACTGATCTTGACCTGAGCCTAACAGCTTGTAGCAATCCTCACTAAGTTAACCATAATTTTCCTGAAAAGCCACCTTCTTTCCATAGGTCCAGAACTAGACCTCTCTGTCCTTAACCTCATCTCCCCTTGTAGGGTATTCCCTATCTTACTCAGAGACAAAGTGAAGGAAATTTTCCTTGTCTCTGGATTCGCAAAAAATAAGTATTGATTATAAACCTCTTTTCCCCTCTGACTCCCAGTGACTTCAATGACATGTGGTCTCAATTTAGGTGGTGACAAGGTCTTGGATAAGATGAATGATAGCAATATGACAGCTCACTTCCAATCCAGGAAAGTGTCTCTATATTTATCTGAGGAGAGAGTGGGATGAGCACTGAATATGGAGCCAGAGGAACTGAGTTCAAGTCTAGATTCCAATACTAGCTCAATAATGCTGAGCATATAAATTCTCTGAACCTTTGGTTCCCCATATGTAAAATGAGTATAATACCCACATTACCTACCCTGACTGTGTGTGTGAAGAGAGAAAGGTGGGGAGGGAGGGAGAAAAGTGGGGTGAAAATCACTCTCTTAAATACTTGGTAAGAGTTCTAGACTTGGAGTCAAGAAGACTTCCGTTCAAATTCCACCTCTGACCCTACCCAACCTAAGTGCTTTAACCAATTCTGAACTTGTTTCCTCATCCATAAAATGAGGATTTTGAACCAGAGAGTTTCTGAGTTCCCTTTCAGTTCTAAATATATGATCTTATGATCTATGACCTTAAATCACAAATATAAGCAATTACCATCAACATTTCTCTCTGTATGTATTTCTTTGTGTTTCTGCCTCTCCATCTGTCTGTCTGTCTCTATCTGTCTCTCTGTCTCTGTCACTATCTGTGTCTGTCTCTGTGACTCTCTGTGTGTCTCTCTCTCTGCCTCTCTCTCTGTGTCCATCTCTCTGTTTCTCCTTGTCACTCACTCTCTGTCTCTGTCTCTCTGAATTAGGGAAGGAGAAAGGGCCGCATGCCTTATTTTTGAGGAAAGAATTGTCCATGGCAGATGGAGAAAGAAGGGAATCACCAGGGTTAAATTACAATGTTCCCCTATCCCCTATCCCCTGAAGGGATCACATAGCAGAGCAGTAAATGAATCAAGCCTAGAATATAGAACTCCTAACTTCCAGTCAAGGGCTCACTGTCTCCATGGAGCAATCTTGCCTCATGTGGGAATGATAAGCATTTGTCCCTAAACAAGGGAGACAAAAGAAGGCAGTCAGGAGCTCTCGTTCTTAGAGCTCATTTTCTGAGGATACATGAAATATATAAAAGCAATTGATATGAAGCTCTATGAAAAAAAAATCGGTTACAAACAATTCATATAACAAGCCCTGGAAGGCTCATATATCTTCCTAGATTTATTAAATTTCATTTCAAAAGTTGGTTATAAATCAGCCAACAAAACCCCTTTTGAAGCCTTCTACAATATCCCCCATTGCTGTTATTTAGAGCCTTAACTGCCATTTCCACAAAAGACATAACATTCTCCATAGCTTTCCACAGCTAATAACCCCTGGCTGATTTAGAATCTCCTGCTTGGGAATCAGGTTGAATGGATCCCAGGAGGGAAAAGACCCAGAAGAGTGTGTTGAGGGGGAGAAGGAAGGTTCTTTAGCTACAGAGAGGTTAGGGATGGTAAGGCAGAGTAGCCGCATTGGGCCTTCAGGATGTCTGCCTCCTCCCAGAATCCTCTCTCAGACCTTGCTCCTTCTCTGAAAACTCTCAGTACTTAAGAGCGTTTGTAATAAAATAGTAATAATTGGGACACCACTCCCGCCCACTCCCTACATAGATAGTGTTTAAATTATTTTGGAAAACAAACTGTTTTCCAGTGCTAATTTACATGCCAGTAATTGGTGTGTTCATTTTATTTTGTTGTTAATTAAAATTAGCATGTTATAATTCAATTCAACAAGCATTTCTTATGTACCTACTATGTGTAAAGGAAATGTACTAGTGTGTGGGAATACAAAAATAAGCCAAAAATAGTCACCTCAAGGAGCTTACATTCTGAGAGAGGGAGAGGGGTGGGATAACATATACACAGGTAAGTAAATCAAAGTGCCTAAAAGCAGCTTAGAGTAAGAGCCATATCATTTATCATTGTATCTTTCCCAACACATAGCATAGAATAGTCATTTATAAGTGTGTTTTAGATGAATATGAATGCCTTAAATCAGGTATATACCTGATATGAAGCACCAGTGAAAGATTATACACATGAGGATCATTCAAAATCCTAAAAGGTGTTTTTTAAGAAATACATTTTATTATTACAAGTTAATTTACTCAGTAGTTTGAGAAACAGCATGACTTTTGTAAGTGGTTCTCAAACTTTTTGGTCTCAGGACCCTTTTACACTTTTAAAAATTGAGGACCCCAAGGAACTCTTGTCTTTATGGGTTACCATTATCAATTTTATCATATTAAAATTAAAATGAATAAGATTTCTGAAATATTAATTCATTTAAAATATAAACAAACTCATGACATGCTAATATGAATAACATAGTTTGTGAAAATTATTTTTCCAAAACAAAAATATTGAGTGAGAGGAATGACATTGTTTTATATATCTTTGCAAATCTCTTTTATATCTTGCTTAATATAAGACAGCTGGAATACCATAACTGATTCTACATTCAGTCTTTTGGGTTATGTTGTTTTGAAGTATGTCAAGCAAATGCAGCCTCAGAGAAATATAGAGTTGGAAAGAAGCGAAACATTTTACTAGTAAATCATATTTAGTATTATTCTGAGTGTAGGTTTGACCCAATGTACCCCTCAAAGAGCCTCAAAGATACCCAAGGGTACCAGAATCATGCTTGGAGAACCACAGGCTTAGGGGGTAGAAAACTGGTCTTAGAGTCAAGAATATCTGGTTTCAAGTTTTGCCTGTGGTACATATTGAGTTGTGTCTTTGGGCCATTCACTTAACTCCTCAATGCTCAAGGAAACATTCTGAGTAGGTGCCTACCTTAATTGGTAGGAAAAAATCCTAACAGGAAGCTCCCTAGGCTGATGAAATCACAAGCCTGGTTTTTAAAAAAAGTTCATATATAGGGCTGGATGCTGTGAAAGATGCAAAGAAGAAGACATGACTTCTTCTTTGCAAATCTGTTTCTATCTAGCAGAACAGATAAAATCCATCCACATAGAACTCTAGAATGTAAAAGTGTAATAAAAGAGGAACAAAATGTTTTGGCATCTCAGAGAAACTGGAGGACTGAGAAAGCTTCTCAGAAACATTAGCTTTAGGAATAGGCTGTGAAAGATGGTCAAGAATTCAGAAAGAACAACTTTGGGGAAGGGGCAAAAGCAGGGTGATAAGAAAATGCAGGGTATCATTAAAAACAATCTAGTTAAGACAGAGGATGGTATAGATAAAGGGGAGAAATGCAGATGAGGGGGAAAGGGGAGAAATGCAAATAAGGTGGGAACGGCTGGATGGGCCAAAATAGTCAAGGCCTTAACTTCCAGGTAAAGCAAGACATAGATGACCACCATTTTTTCCTACTTTTCTACATTATCTCCAAATGAAGTTAAATATTTGTCATCATATGGGATACATTCCTGCAAAGTAGCATCCTTTGTTGGATTTGCCGGTCTTTCTTTTGGTGAAGACACCTGGGAACCCTGCCTTCCTCCCTGAAAATCTGCGTGCTACTTGGATATGTCTTGTCAATTGAAGACATTCTATCCATAAATTCAACAAGTTGTCAATCCCTTTCTCTAATAGAATCATTTTTTCACATATAAAAATCTAATCACAACCAGCATGTCCTCTGGGAACCATGTGTCTAGGGGAGGAAGCCATTTTAAACAAGGGCATTCCAAGTCACAAAGAGCTGATCCCTCTTACAGGGTTGCCATGCAGGCCCTAAATATCATGCAGCTATCAAAATCATTGTACTGTGTGTAATACTCAGGTAATTAACCCAGTAAGCTGACTCTCTGAACAACTGTTGCACTTGGAAATAAGAGAAACCACATTTCCTTTAAGAAATATTCTATCATCCAGACTCTGCTGAATTATTTCAGAGGAAAACTGGCAGAAGATACAAACAGGTTCAAGCAACATTTCAGATACATTCATTGCTTGCTCCTTAAGCAGCTATTTTTTTTAGTAGCCTGTGTGAAGGTATGACTATAAAGTAAGGGGACCTACATATCTGTGTAGATTGTGGGATTAGTCTCATCGCTTAATGGTCACACCTGGTATGGATCCCATCAGGCACATATATTACAATCATCTATTGTAATAATATCCACCTGCCTAGAAGCAGGGACTAAATCACGTGCTCTTTCCAAGTTTCTTCCAATATTCAGATTGTTCAAATTGTACTGATAGGATAAGATACTTCTAAGGGTGATTTTTTTGATGTGGGACTACCAGCATCTGAATCCACATCTCAACATGTTGGATTCTATTATTCACTAAATAATAAGAACCACCTAGCTGTGATGTCTGAAATCCCCAAAAATTGGTGCAAAATGAGTATACTTTCCTCAGACCTCAAAAGGCACTGTGATTTGAACCTAATTCACTTGCTGTTGGTTTCCTCGCCTATAAAATAAGGATGCATTAGGTGACATCTACAATCACTTCCAAATCTAATCCTGTGGTCCTATGCCTTTATTTTTTATTATGTGGATATGGCATCCTTACCTTCCGGATTGTAAATTCTAGGAATGCAGGGGCAGTGTCTAATCCAAGTTTTGTATCTCTCACAACACTTGGTGCAAGTCATGTGTGGAATAGATACCTTAATTAATGGCTAATATTTACATTGCACTTTAAGATTTGCAATAAAAAATTATAATCTCATTTGAACCTGTGTGGTAGTTTCTATAGGTGTAATTATCCCCATTTTAGGTAGAAAAAAATGGGTTGGGGCAGCTAGGTGGTCAGGGACCATAGGCCCTGAATTCAAGAGGACCTGAGTTTCAAATTTGGCCTCAGACACTTAACACTTATTAGCTGTGTGACCCTGGGCAAGTCATATAAACCCAATTGCCCCATAAAAAAAAAAACAAACAAAAACAAGAAAAGAAAGAAAAGAAAAAGAAAAAATGGGTCCAGGAAGTTAAGTGACTTGCCCATAGTCACACAGTTAGTAAATATTGGAGGCAAGGATTAGCCCGAGTTCTTCCTGAATTTTAGTCTAACGCTCTATTCACTACATTCATCCTTACCTCTTGTTTTGTTGAATTGAATAAAGTGAATTGAATGTGTAGTCATGCTTATTCATTCCCTTTATTTCAGTTATCACAGAAGTTTCCCAATCATCTAGGGTAGGCTAGGGAGAACATAAGACTAGGAGTCAGAACAATATAATCTAATCCTTGTTATTAATTTGTTATATGACCTTGGTAAATAGTTTCCTTCTCTAGGTTTCAGATTGGAATAATAATATATGAAAGGAAAAAAAAAACAGAATGGTGTTCATTTGGACTGCCAAGACTCAGGGATTCCCTCATTTCTGATACCAGCTTACAAGTTCCCCAAACCCCAAAACAATGACTTTTCCCAAAACCTGGTGATCTTTCACAGCCGGACAACTGTATGCTTTAGGCTTTCCCTGAAGAGGAGGGACCAGAGAACATATTCAGCTTTCAGGACCATGGATAGTACAGGAACTTGCCAACCTACTAAAGGGCCAGCAGAAAAGAGAAACTAGGGAGTGTTGCTAGTAGGAGGAAGAGAAGGGGGAGGGAGGGAGCAGAAATACCCAGAGGGTGCGGCCTCCTTCCAGGAGTAAAAGAGAGGAAGAAAAGTTATTTCTGGAGTTCATCTGCCTTAGCTGAATAGGCTGAGTCCCAGCTGCTGCCTTCCTCCCAAAAAGGGCGGGTGGGGGGTGGGGATGGGGGACAAATAGGAGGAAGGAGAACATAAAGGTGTACTAGATGCTAGCTACAAAATGAGCAAGAAGAGAGAAAATCCTATGTGAGTTTCCTAAACTTCTAGATTAGCTGGAAATCATGTGCAATGGGGACAACAAAAATGTCACGCCCCCAGAGCATCTCAATTCCCCACCAACCTTAGTTCTCAATGGTGGATTTGCTCAGTGTGAACTCCATTTGGAGGGGGTCATAGATAAGTTAGAACTGGATTGGGAGGGAGGAAGAAAATTTAGAACACAAAGTTTTAAAATATCAATGTGAAAAAAATGTGTTTTTTTAAATTTTTTTAACTTAGGGAAAATTCTAAATAAAATGAAATAATATGATTTTTAAAAAGAACTGGGAGCTTGAAGATAATTTTCTACATCTCTTTCCTTATACAAAGAGAAAACTGAGGCCTATAGAACAAAAATTATTTTTCCCAAGGTCATACAACTACTGTGTGTGTGTGTGTGTGTGTGTGTGTGTGTGTGTGTGTGGTTCAGGGTGGTAAGGATAGGTGTTTAAATTCAAAGCTAGGTACTTGAACTCCAAATTCAGTACTCTTCATTTGCATCATACTGCCTTTTGGATATCAACCCTCAAGGATCAAACAAGTTCTATAACCTAAAGGGTGCAAAATCACTGTTAATAACCAGAGGCCCCAAAAGTAAATTATGTCCATTCCTACCACTGTCTGTGTGATAAAACTGCTTTACATCTCTCCTTACACTTATTGAGTTATATCTCAGTTTTCTTTTTTAAAGTTATGTTCTGAACTGTGTAATTATAATAATCAAGCCTGGCCTTGAAAAAGAGTTGAGAAAATGTACCTCCTTCTCCTCTCTACAGAGGAAAAAGACTATAAGTGGGCAATATTGCATATGTTATTAGAAATAACTTATGTATTGATTGGTTTAGCTGAAATCTTTTCCCTTTCTTAATTCATAACTATAAGGGATAACTTATTGAGTGAGGAGTATATATTTAGAAATAAAGGTGATATAAAAACAAAAGACAGCAATACAAATAAAATTAAAAAGAAGAAAAGAAATAGCATTGATGAGATTATGATGTTAAAAGTTTCATGGGAAGTTCTTAAAATTAAAAATTTCTGGTTCTTAGAAATGTCAGGAAAAAAATCAGAAAGTCATGTAACTCTAACCTTCTAGAAGTAGTTGGTAAACATCTAATCCTATGAGCTGATCTAGCATCCCCTTTTTCTTTGAATTTCTTCATTGTTTTCTCTATTAAGAACTTCTTTTGTATCAAGGAATATTTCAATCTCTCTGATAAACTAGCCATTTCATCTTCTCCTCCATTTGAGAGATCAGCTTTTATTTTATATACATATAGCTTACCTCTGGATAAAATATCACTCAATCAGTCAACATCCATTTATTGTGCATACTCTCTGTGGTCACTGCAAATATCTCCTCACCCACTATACTTTCCAGAACTAAGATTCTCCATTCTCTGTCTCTTTTGCTCATAATCCTTATGTTACATTGCTTTAACAAAATGCCTATTAGCTAAAATAATTTGTTGTTCCTCTTCTCTGAGTTTTAGGCTCCATCACTAGAAGTTCCTGGATTAAGTTTTCTACATAGTAGGCTGTCTCACTTTTGCCTTTTCTTCCATCTTGATGTTATTTGATTACTTGCTAAGTCATCTGATTTGCTATTAGAAGATGCCTGGAAATGATCTAATGAAAGCAGAAGCTGCCTTCAGCCATTATCTGAGAGAACTTCCCTTGGGAGTCATCCATTTTTCACCTCTTGCTTTTTCTTCTATCCTCTTATTGCTGATCAGACTTCAGATACTTTCTTCTTTTTTCTTGCCTTCTTACTGTTTCAGTGTCTTCAGTAAGGACAATATAGGCTTAAAGAATTGAATGTCTCAGATATAATGTTCAGGGAAATGAGCAGGTGACCAAAATCCACCCCCCCTTCCTGCCCACCCCACTGTCAGGTCCGATAAAGTCTTTTGATAAGGAATGGCAAAATGGTGAGATGTCATGCTATTGAGACAAGACTGAACCCATTCTAAAGGCCCTTGATGTTACTTCTGTTTTGTGTTTCCCTGAGTAAGGTGGCAGAACCATAATCCTGAGATGAGCATGTCCAACTTTGGGAGCAATCATCTGAGTCTGAGTGATTGGGAGCTGTTAGGTCACTGGCAGCAGGAATTTTCTACAACTATCCCCTTTTCATAGAAGATAACCACTGACAGATAGATGAACACAAGCCATATACTGGTTCACCAGAAGACACAGACCTTAAGGCAAATTTTCAGACCATGAAGAGCTATATTGAGGTGAAATAGCTGTACAACAATACCACTGTTTCATATTTCATATATTGACCTAGTAAGGAATGATAGGAAATATAGGTCTTTATCAATGTGGACTTATTAGTCTTTTGTGTCTAAAGAATTTGTTTTGTGTAGATGAAATAAATTGCTCTCCTATATCTGAAAAATAATACAGAAAGAAAGGGAAAATATATTTGAATTGGTACAAAGTAAATAGAACCAGAAAAACAGCATATATAATGAGTGACTACAAGGTAAATGAAAAGAGAAACTGAACTGAATTCTCTTTATAAATATAGTGACCAAACTTGGCCGTAAGATTATAAAATGATTTTTTCTATTCTTCCTTGCGGAAAGTAGAGACCATAGGAATAAAATATTACACGTATTTTCAGATTGTTTGATATGTTGGCTAGTTTTGATGGAGTGCTTTTTATCTTTTTTTTTCCCTTTGTTACAAGTGACTCATCTGTGGGTAGACAAGTTGAAGGAAAGGGATTTATTTAGAAATAAAGGTGATCTTGCAAAATAGCCTGGCAGAAACTAGATATAGGCCAATATTTTGTACTGTATATCAAGATAAACTCCCAATGATTATGTGACAGACATAAAAGGTGACATTGTAAACAAATTAAGAGGAGTAAGGAAAGAAATATCTTTTAGATATATGGAAATGAGAATTTTATGACCAAACAAAAGATACAAAGAATCAAAGAAGATAAAATGGGCAATTTTTATCATATAAAATGTAAAAGCCTTTTCATGAACAAAACCAATATAGTTAAAATTTGAAGAGACTCTGGTAACTTTGGAAAAGTCTTTGCATCAAGTTTCTCTGATAAAAGTCTCATTTCCAAAATATATAAGAAACATATTCAAATTTATAAGAATAGGAGACATTTCCCAAATGATAAATGATCAAAGGATATGAAAAAACAGTTTTGGAAAAAGAAATCTAAGATACCAATATTTTTAAGTGTTCCAATCACTAATAATTAGAGAAACATAAATTAAAGCAACCCAGAAGTTTCACTTCACCCTCATCTGATTGGCAAAATTGACCCCACTCCCCAAAATGATAAATGTTGTAGGGGCTATAGGAAACAGGTATACAAATAGCTAGTGAATATCGTCTTAAACTGGTATAATCATTCTGGTAAGCAATTTGTAACCAAGCCCAAGAAATAATGAACTATGCATACTCTTTAACTTAGCAATACCACTACTGGGGCCTATCACTAAAGAGATAAAAAAAGAATCAAACAGTTTGGGAAGGGTTATTCATTATGTACAAAATGTTAATAGAACCTCTCTTTGTGGAAGAAAAAGAACTAGAAACTAAAGGGGTGCCTATGAATTGGAGAGTGACTGAACAAATTATAGTAGATTAATGTAATAAAATGCTATATGCTGTAAGAAATAATAAAGGTGGGGTCAGAGCCAAGATGGCAGAGGAAAGACAGTGACGTTTCTAAGCTCTCCTCAAGATCCCTCCAAATACCTTCAAATAATGCCATAAGAGAATTCCTGGAGCATCAGAACCCAGAAAAGGATAGGGTAAGATAATTTTCCAGCCAAAGACAACTTAGAAGGTTGGCAGGAAAGGTCTGATGTACTGGGGTGAGAGTGGAGAGCAGTCCAGCACAAGCCACATGAGTGCAGACCCAGCAAACCAAGCACAGGCCTCAGGAGCCTCTGAATCAGCAGCAGCAGCAACTGCTTCTGAAACTCTTAGTAAGGGAGTTAAACAAATGGCCAGAAAGAGATTATAGGGGTCTCTTTGCTAGCACTGAGGCAGGACTCTGTTATTTTGCCCATACTCAGATCCAGGTCACAGTCTGGGTGGTAGGTTCCACCACCAGGGAGGAGCATAAGCACACCAGACTTACAGCCACAGTCAAGTGGGACTCTGTTCATAGTTGCAGGGCAGAAAAGCAGACCTATAGTTGCTTGCAGACCACAGCACAGGCCAGGAGAGTAGTAAACATACCTCTCCTTATATCATAGCACCTTGGAAGAAATAAAAACTTACAAATTCCTAGAAGCATCTCTGAAAACAGTTGCAAAACCATGGAAGCTTGGGACAGTGCACCCTACTCCCTGGAAGCAGTGCCCCCACTTTTACAAAGAGTTAAAGTCAAAACATAGGCTGGGAAAATGAGCAAACAGGAAAATAATTCTGACCATATAAAGTTTACCTATGGTGACAAGGAAGATCAAAATGTAGCCTCAGAAGAATATAACAAAGTCAAAGCTCCTACATCCAAAGCTTCCAAGAAAAATACAAATTGGTCATAGGCCACGGAAAGACTCAAAAAGGACTTTGAAAATAAAGTAACAGAGGAAGAGGGAAAAATGGACAGAGAAATAAGAGGGATGCAAAGGGGAGAGCCAACAGCTCAGTAAAGGAGACACAAAAAATACTGAAGAAAATATCACCTTAAACAAAGACCAATGTTAAAAGGCTACAAAAGGTGAATGAAGAAAAAATGCCTTGAAAAGCTGAATTGGCCAAATGGAAAAGGAGATACAAAAGCTCTCTGGAGAAAATAACACCTTAAAAATTAGGATTGACCAAATGAAAGTTAATGACCTAATGAAAAATCAAGAAACAATAAAGCAAAACCAAAATAATGAAAAAAATAGAAGGCAATGTGAAATAACTCATTGGAAAAACAACTGATCTGGAAAATAAATCCAGGAGAGATCATTTGAAAATTATTAGACTACCTGAGAGTCATGATCAAAAAAAAGATCCTAGATATCATCTTCCAAGAAATTGTCAGGGAAAATTGCCATGATATTCTAGAAGCAAAAGGTAAAATAAAAATTGAAAGAATCCACCAATCACCTCCTGAAATAGATCCCAAAATGAAAACTCACAGGAATATTATAGACAAATTCCAGAGCTCCCAGGTCAAGGAGAAAATATTGCAAGTAGTTAGACAGAAACAATTCAAGTATTGTGGAGCCACAGTCAGGATAACACAAGATCTAGCAGCTTCTACATTAAGAATTGGAGGGCTTGGAATATGATATTCCAGAGGGCAAAGGAACTGGCATTACAACCAAGAATCACCTACCCAGCAAAACAGGGTAAGATTCTTCAGGAGGAAATGGGAATTAGTGATAAAAAGACCTGAGCTGAACAGAAAATTTAACTTTCAAATACAAGACCCAAGAGAAGCATAAAAAGGGAAACAGGAAAAAATTAATAGTAAGGGATATTAAAAGGTTAAACTGTTTACATTCCTACATGGGAAGATGATATGTGTAACTCATAAGAACTTTCTCATTACTAGGGAGTTCGATGGAGTATATTTAGACAGAAGAAACAGGTATGAGTGAATATAAAGTAATTTTATCTTTTAAAAAATAAAATTAAGGGGTGAAAGAGGAATGCACTGGGAGAAAGGGAAAGGGAGATTTGGAAAGGGGTAAAGTATTTCACATTTAAAAGCAAGAAAAAGCTAATGGAGTGGAGGGGGAAATGGGGAAGGTGCTGGGGAGGAGTGAACCTTCCTCTCATCAGAATTGGCTCAAGGAGGGAATAACATACACACTCAATTGGTCATAGAAATATATCTTACCCTGCAGGAAAGGAGGAGGAGGGGTGTGTGATAGAAGGGAGGCCAGATTGGGGGAGGGGTCAATCAGAAGCAAAACAATTTTGAGTAGTGATAGGGTGAAAGGAGATAGAAATAGAGTAAATGTTGTGGGGAGGAATAGGATGGAGGGAAATAAATTAGCAATAGTAACTGAAAATTTTTTGAAACAGATTTGTCTGAATAAGGACACATTTCTCAAACATATAAAGAACTGAGTCAAATTTATTAAAAATAAGTCATTCGCCAATTGATAAATAATCAAAAATAAGAATAGTTTTCAGATGAAATAATCAAAGCTATCTACAATCAAATAAAAATGTTCTAGCTCACTATTGACTAAAAAGATGCAAGTCAAAACAATTCTGGGGTACTACTTCATACCTACTGGATTGGATAATAGGACAGTAGAGGAAATTGACAAATGTTGTAGGGAATATGGGGAAAATGAGACATTAATGCATTGTTGGTGGAGTTGTAAACTGATTCAAACATTCCATAGAGCAATTTGGAACTATGGCCAAAGGGCTATAAAACCATGCATACTCTTTGACCTAGTAATACCACTACTAGGTTGGTATCCAAAAAAGAGATAAAAAACAAAAAGTTAAAGGACATATATTACAAAAAATATTTGTGGCAGATCTTTTCTAGTGAAAAGAGTACAAAATTGAGAAGATGCCCATCAACGGGGGAATGGCTGAAACAAATTGTGAGATGTGATTTTGATGGAACACTATTGTGCTATAAGAAATACTCTCAGAAAACCTGGAAATACTTAAATGAGTTGATGCAAAGTGAAATGTACTGTATAAAAAGTAACAGCAATATTGTAAGATGATCAGCTGCAAATGACCTTTGCTATTCTCAGCAATACAACGATCCAATACAACTCTGAAGGACTTATGATGAAAAAATGCAATCTATCTCCAGAGAAAGAACTGATGGTGTCTGGATACAGATGGAAGCATAATTGTTTTAGTTTATTTTTCTTGGTGTTTTTTGTCTGTTTTCTTGACTAATGTGGAAATGTTTTGCATGACTACACATATATAACTTATATTGTATAGCTTGCCTTCTTAATGTATGGGGGAAGAAGAGAATTTGTAGCACGAAGTTTTAAAAATGGATATTAAAATTGTTTTTTACATGTAATTGGGGAAAAATAAAATTATAAATAAATGAAAATGATAACGAGAAACAAAACATAGCAATAATAAAGGAGACAGTTTTAGAGAAGCCTTGGAAGATTTGTATGAATCAAAGCAAAGTGAAAAAGGCAGAACCAGGGAGAAGAGTTTATATAATAACAAGGACTATAAAGAGAAATAATTTTTCATGACTTAAGAATTCTGATCAGTGCAGTGACAATCAGGATTCCAGAAGACTCATGAAAAAACATGCTACTTACTTC
This sequence comes from Dromiciops gliroides, assembly GCF_019393635.1. Classification (NCBI taxonomy): domain Eukaryota; kingdom Metazoa; phylum Chordata; class Mammalia; order Microbiotheria; family Microbiotheriidae; genus Dromiciops; species Dromiciops gliroides. Next base: position 538,376,333 of record NC_057863.1, read on the forward strand.
CTGAACAATAAGGTGATGGACTTAGAGTGCAGGACAGATACATTTGGGAGAACTTGGCCCATTCCAAATTTGTTTTGCTTGACTATGCACATGTGTTACAAAGGTTCTTTTTTTCTCTTTTATTTAGGGAAAGAGGAGATAGGAAGCAGAGAATGTAGGTTTTTGTTGACTGAAAAAGTTAAATTAATTATAGTTTTTAAAAGTAAAGAGACAAATTGTACAAAAAAATAAAGCATTTATGAGAACTGACTCTTCCCATAAAAGCAATAATCAATCAATAAATGTTTATTAAGCACCAACTATATGCCAGGTACTGTTCCAAGGAAACTACAGAGAGAATAACCTATTTATTCCCAGTTGCAAGAGATGAGGAATTTACACATCTTTGGTAAAGCTTATTCATTCACAGATTTCTATTATGTTTTTCTCCTTTTAAAAATTATTAAGGAGAAAGAAGTAAATAAAATCATTTTTAAATATATTTAAATTAAAATTTTAAATGTAAAAAATTAAAGAAAATTGATTTATGCAAGAAACTGAAAGGATTTCCCCATACCCCAAATCATTTGAAATATATACCCCACAGAAATGTTTGAGGGAAAATAAAGGTGTACTCCTTACTCCTAGAAGCAGTATTCTGACCCCTGCCCTAAGCAGGAAGGCCCAGACAGCTATCATCAATAAGTATCAGCCAAGTCATTACTGAAAACTTAACATGTGAAAGACATTGGCTCTGTCCTTGTGTTAACTTACAACCTGGTTAAAGGGGGTAAAGTACCCTACTCTGGGCTTTAGCATTCATTGAACCAGTCAGCATCCTATATTCATTCTCAGAACATGGCTAGCATATCTTTCTCTTAGCTTTGGCTTTCTCCTTTACTACTTTTTCAACTTTGTAGATCTCAAGCCTTTGGCTTAATGCATGGAACCTCCTGACTTTCTTGGCCCATGAGCTTAATTAGCTTATGAGTAACCAGCTGGTTGGTAATCCATCCCATTTTTACTTATCCACAATGAGATATTTCCACACCAATTATATCACATATTTCAAAAAAAATGTTTTCAAAGAACTATATCATACTACTATTTCAATTTGGGTTCATAATCAAGGAAAACTTCCAAATATTTTCTAAGCGAAATATTAGCAAGCTAGTAGACTTACCCTATCCTGGATCAGTACAATTGTTTACCTAAATGCAGGAGTTTATGTTTATTCCTATTACATTTCATGTCTAACTTCATCCATTGTTTCAGCATGTCAATATCATTTTGAATCTTGAGTCTGTCCTTTATGCTATTAACTATTTCTCCTAGCTGGGTGTCATCTGTAAAGTTAATAAGCAGTCCTTCCTTCTACATCTTCATCTAAGTCATTGATAAAAGTGTTAAACAGGATAGGACCAAGGACAGAGTTCCAGGGCATCATGTGACCCACCATCAATTTGAGCAAAAACCCCAGCATGAGGTTTTGAACTCTCAAGCTTCTGCTGCTGAGCAGGCCAGGATGTTGGCTGGTGTCTCCTCGATAATTCCACTGGTGAAAACCAAAGCCACCCTGTCCTATATTTAATCCTCCCCACTATCTATTAGAATTCAATAAGGCTTGTTAAGCCTCATTTCCTTGAAAGCCTATCAGGTTTCAGTTTCATCAAAGTCAAGTGTATTTAATTAACTGCTATCCAATTCATTTTGGAAGTGGTCAAGTCCTTCCAAAAGGTGCTCAATAGAGCTACCAGTGTTTTCATAGGAATTAAACATATAATACAATAGCCCCAATAAGAAAGCTTTGTACATGCCATTATTGCTACTTCTTTTGCATACAATTGAATAAATTAACTTTTGCCATGATACATTAATCCTCTTTGCTAAGCAGAGTAATTCCCACCTTGGATTCAGCCTCTGCCCTGGAGTGCTGAGCTTCTATCCATCTGGGAAGCCCACACAATAGGCTGGAGAACATGAAGCCTGTGTCGGAGATCACTTGCCCCATCTGGGGATAACTAAGTCCCTCTGGGGGGACCTCTTCCCTAACACATTAGATGGAAAGGCATCAGAGAAGGGGAAGGTCAGCTAAAGGGGTATTTGTGTCCATGTGCACACATACACACAGTAATACCCCTAGAAGCCTGGAAAAAGCAGAGAATCCCCATTCCCTAGATCCTAAGAGTCTATAGTTAAGACCAGGCAACACTTCAGTGAAACCTAAAAAAAAAGGTTTTGCCTTACAAATTTTTTAGCTTTGTTTTTTGGGTCTTTTTAAAACTTTAATGGTGGTCCAACCACCATTATATGGCACAGTTTGATTGCTAAGCCTCAGCAAGACAAGTTGCAGAAGCATTTTGCTTGAGTACAGTACCAGGAGCTCTGCATTGAAAGCTGCCATGTAGCAATCCAGAGTCATTCCAGAAAATAAAGTGACCCCTTTGATTTGGTGATCATGCAAACACAGAAGGGGCTTATAAACCAGCACCTTCCTCTCCTCCTCCCCCATTATCAAGGTAAAATACCTGTGCCTTCTCTTTTTCACTTATATAGACATCTGCTAGGTTGCATCTTGATGTTTTGGTCAAACAAATTCAAGTCAAATTAATTCAATTTCAAGAAGTCTGCATTAAGTGTCAACTATGTGCCTAACCCTGTGATAGATACAGGGGTGTAAAGACAAAAATAAAGAGATTCTATTCTACTGGGAGAATAATATTTCAAAATGCTAACTAAAGACAAAGTATATAAATATATTATAAAATGAGAGAGAGAGCACTCTGGCAGTTGGGGATATCAGGAATGGCCCCCTGAAGGAACTGGGTTAGGGTTAGAATTTCTAAGTGTACTCCAGACATAGGGGATAGCCTGTACAAAAGCATGGAGGCAGAAAATTGAATGGGATGATAGGGAACAGCTAGCAGACAAGTTTGACTAGAATAGAGAAGGTTTAAAAAGGAGAAATATGAAATAAAATTGGAAAGGTTGATGGAAGCGAGATTGCAGATACTTTTAAATGCTGAGCTGAGGAATTTGTAGTTTATCTCTGAGGCAATGAGGACCTACTGGAGGTTTTGAAGAGAACAACATGGTTAGATCTATATTTTCGGAATAGCAAACTAGCAATTATGAGGAGGATAAATTGGTGAGAGAATGGGAGCAGGAAACCATTAAAGAGGCTATTGCAATAGTCTAGGTGAAAGATACTGAAGGCCAGAACTTAGATTGAGGCTGTGTGAGTGGACTGAAGAGGATGAATAAGAGAGATGCTGTGAATGTAGGCTAGATAAGAATTAGCATCTGATTGTATAAAGGGTGAAAAAGAAGGGAAGGTTAAGGATGATTTTAAAGCTGGGAACCTGAGAAAGTGGAATGATGATGGTGTGCTCAATAGAAATGGGAAAGTTTAGTAGAGAAATACAATGAGCTCCCTTTTGGACATATGAAGTTTGAGATTCCTTTGGGATATCCTAGAAGAAATAACCAGAAGGCAATTGTAAAGCAAAATTGTAATTCAGGGGAGAGGTTATAACTAGACGTATAATCTGCATAGAGATAATAATTGAGCTCATGGAAGCTGATGGACTCACCAGGAGAGAGAGAAGCAGACCTAGGGCAGAGCTTTGGGGGATAACCACACAATGGGCAGGTCAGACGAGTAGGGAGAGAACCAAAATAGTTTTTTTCTTAAATCCTCCTCTTATTATTCATTAAAACCTGATTTTTATGGGAAAAAGAGGTCAAAGCAAGACACTGTAAAGATACTCTAAAACTGAGAGATATACCTAATTTATTGAGTGATAGAATTGGAATCCAAAAAAGATCTAGACAAGCTACAACATTGGGCTAATAAGAAGAAATTTAATAGGAATAAAGGTAAAGCCTTACACTTAAGTTAAAAAAATCACCTCCCAGATACAAACTGGGGGAGGCATGGATGTTCAGACAGTAGTTTTTCTGAAAAGATTTGAGGGTATTGGTGCATTGTGAGATCAAGTTGAGTCAGCATTGATTAGTCACTGGAAAAGCTAATGTGAACTCTGGCTATTTAAGAGGAGATGATAGCCCCACTATCTGCCCTAGTCAGACTTTATCTGAAACATGGTGTTTAATTCTGGATATGACATTTTAAGAGGGACACTGGTGAGAATGTAAGCTTTATCTTTGGATCCTCTATGCTTAGTATAATTCCTAATCCATGTTATGTGCTTGAGAAATGTCTTTTGGTTGATTGGAATGATGAAAAGTATCAAGAGGAGAAAAACAAGAAGGCTGAAGGATACCAAATTCATGTCATATGAGGACCAGTTGAAGGAACTGAAGAGAAGACTCAGGTGGGACAGGAAACCTGCCTTCAAATATTTAAAGGTCTCTCCTGTGGACCAAAGGTAAGATTTATTCTGTTTTGCTACAAAGGGAAGAACTAGGAGCAATGGATAAGTTACAAAGCTAAAAAAAAAAAAAGACTGTGTAAGGAAAAACTTCATGACAATTAGAACTATCCAAATGTGAATGGGTTGCCTCAGGAGATAGTGGGTCCCCCTTAATTAGACATCTTCAAGCAAAGGCTGGATGACAACTTGTCAGGGTTGTTATAGAAGGGATTCTTTTGGGAGTGTGGTTTGGACTAGATGGCCCCTAGGATCTCTTCCAACTTTGAAATTCTGTGATTCTGTGAAATAAGAATTTTCTGTATAGATTTAAGAGGGAATTGGCATTAAATATTGTCCTTAATCATTTGTATGCTTTCCTTATATTTCTGTGCCATCTTTCTTATAAAAATAGTGGGCAGAGCTAAGGACACATTAGGGAGGCACACAGCTGGATAGGCTCTGGTTTTCAGCATGGTGGGTGTCATGAATACAGTAGGAGAGAGATCTGATGTAAAATCTTTAGCTGATATTACAAATTTGAGCACTAGCCAAATTTGACTCATCAAGAAACTAGTGAAAGCATTCACATAACTGCACTGATTAGAAATATGGTAAACTTTCTATCTTCCCTTACAAATAAATCACTAACTAGCCTCCACCATGGCACAGATTTTGAAAGAGAGAAGAAGGATATGCAACTAGTCTACAAGACATCTGGAGTGGCAGGAAACAGCTCAGGTTTCCTATCTTTCCTGTTGTCTCATGCTTTACTCCTTTCCGTACACTTTATGTTCCAGTAACACTTGTCTTTCTAATTCTCATACATGGCACTCTATCTCCTCTCTCTGTGCCTTTTCAATGGCTATCTGGCTTTTCTGGAATTATTTAATTACTTCCCTCCTCATCTCTACTCCTGGCTTCCTTCAAGTCACAGCACAAATATCAGCTTCAACAGGAATAGAACAGAGAGAGCGAGAGACAGAGAGAGACAGAGATAGAGACAGAGAAACAAAGAGACAGAGAGACAGAGAGAGTCAGAGACAGAGACACAGAGAGAGACAGAGAGAGAGACAGAGAGAAACAGAGACAGAGACAGAGACACAGAGAGAGAGACAGAGAAACAGAGACAGAGACAGAGAAACAGAGACAGAGAGACAGACAGAGATGGACAGAGACAGAGGGAGACAGAGACACAGAGAGGCAGAGAGAGACACAGAGAGACACAGAGAGAGACAGAGAGTGCTAGAGTTTTGAGGTTACTTTTTATCTATACTTTATACATCTTGTATGTACATAGTTCTTTGCATGTTGCCTCTCTTACTAAAATGTTATCTTGATGGTATCCTCATCCCCTAGCACAGTGCCCGGAACATAATAAGTACTTATAAATGCTTGTTTGACCTACTGGCTGACAATAAAGGCAAAGGATGCAATGAGGTGTCAGGACTAGTTAGAGTAGTAGAAATGCAGAAGGGACACTAAGAAGGATCCAGCCCCCTTTATTCAAACCCACCAAGCGGAGCCTTCCCCTTTGGCAGAGTCCTGAATGAAGTTTCCCTACCAGACTTATTATTTGCTGTACCCTCCTCCACCTTCTAGAGATGGCCTCAGGGAGAGCTCTGGGAAGGAAAGAGAAATGGGAGAGTACACAGATTGGTGGGTATTTGCTACAGGCCTTGAGAGAAAATTAACCAACAATAGGACTACTTCTTGCAATTCAAGGCTTAACATGAAGTGATACTTGGATGGATGGGATGATATTGTTGATGTGAGTACTCCCTCTACTCATCCAGAAACCCACAAACAAAGCCATCCATGGCTTCTCATCCTCTGTGTGATAGATTGCTTTTGAGTTAGAGCTGGGACACTTTATACAATGATTACAATCCAATTTCTCTCTCTCTCTCTCTCTCTCTCTCTCTCTCTCTCTCTCTCTCTCTCTCTCTCTCTCGCTCTCAACAGAAGAGGAAACATCAACCATAATGCCTCCCATTCAGTATCAAGTTTTGGTCTACATAATTTTGGGGTTTTTAATTGGGAAAGTTTCTTGGCTTGGAAAGTCCAGAGGATGCGCTCTCCAAGACCTATCTCACACCCTGAGACCAGCTGCACAGATGGGGCTTTCTGCTTTTTGCCTCCTGACACTGCCCCTGGGTGTATTTAGCACGCTCAGCTCTGGCCAGACTTCCTGGCCAGAGATCCATCAGGGAACCATAGTGCTGTGGGCCCATTGCAGCAGAACATTACTTTCTCCAGCAGGGGCAGCTGGCTTGGCCCACAAACAATAAACTGAACTGAGCCATACCCACAGCAAGGGGAAAAGACAGACAGTGAAGAAACAAGACCTAATCAAAGGTGTCTAACTGAAATCTGATCAGCAATAAGAGGAGAGAAAAGAGGGGCAGAACAAGAGGTGTCTGGAAGTTCAATTTCTACATAAGCCCTTAGAGAGATAGATGAGGGCAACTTTTGTTTGCATTAGGGCTTCAAGCAGGATCCTACGGATTTTCAGATCCAATGCTCAGTGGTATCATATCCACTATAACTAAAAGCTCACTTTGGAGTGCCCAGCAACTGAGCCTCAGGGGCAGTGAACAGGCAAAGCAAACAGGAAGCTTTCCAGTAGAGTTAGGCTTAAGAACTACAACAAGGGTCAGGGAGAACTGAGGAACTCAGGTGCAGTAAACATGGAGGGCAAGCAAAATTTAACAGTGACCCTCAGAATGTGCTGTATTTGTGTTTATGCCAGTGCCAAGTAACATCTGCATGAATTATGTTGTACTGACTGGTCCTCCTTCTAGAGAAGAAAGTGTGAGGGATAAATAAACATCTCTCTATGCTCCCAATTTTCAAGGTTATGAAGTGTCCTCGAAGAAGTGAAGAAATATTTCAAAAGAAAAAAAAAACCCAGAGTAAAAGAAGATAGAAGAAGAAAATGTGGAGAAGGAAAGGGGGGAGAATCACTGAACCTTGGGAGCTTTGGTTAAGGAGATGATATCTAATAAAGGGATTTGAATTTTTGGACCTATGGCTGAAGTTATAGGAATGATAGGCTCTTAGCCACAGATAAAGCACATTTAATGAAGACTAACAAAATAGACATTTGCCTAAAGATTTGCAAATCTGATCAAGAGGGCTTTAAAGAACAAATGTGTCGGGGGGGTAAAGCTGTTACACAAACACTTGCATAACAAGATACAATAGAGAGCAACAGGTATAACATATGAAGAATATCAATATTATTGAAGAAAAAGAATTATAATAAAATCCATGGCCTCAGATGTCTATAAAAATTAGCAGATTATGGGCAACAAATATGATGAACTAAATATCTCAATGCAGAGAGATAAATTTTACTTCATAAATATTCTAACGATTTCATGGGAAATGACATAATTGGACCCCACAGGTATGGAAGGAAAGAATTTATTCAAAAGAAATCATTGGAGAAAAGGGGAGGTAGGGTAGTATTGTATATCAAAAAGATAAATCCATTTGAAGAAATCCATAAAATGAAAGAGAAACATAATAAAAAAATTATGTAAGGATAGATAGGAGAAACAGAACAAACATTGTAGTAAAAGCATACTAAAACCACCAAAGCAGAAGTAGGAAATAAATGATGAATTTGGAAAACAACGAATATACCTAATATGGAATTATGATATAGAATAGAGAACATCAAGTATTCAGACATTTTATGGAGCTCTCTATCTGATAAAAGCAGTGCTACTGATAAACTGATTCATCTTAACAATTTCATTCTTCAAAAAAAAAAAAGGAGAGAAAATGACAAGTTAAACTACTAATATGTACCTGATTCTAAGCCTTAAGGAAGAACTGGTACTGAATTAGAAATAAGGAGGGGGCAGCTAGGTGGCACAGTGGATAAAGCACCAGCACTGGATTCAGGAGTACCTGAGTTCAAATCTGGCCTCACACACTTGACACTTGCTAGCTGTGTGACCCTGGGCAAGTCACTTATCCCTCATTGTCCTGCAAAAACAAACAAAAAAAAAAACAAAAAGAAATGATGGGGACCTTCAGAGCAAGGAATAATTCTCAGAGTTTATAATAAATACAGTGATAAAAACTAAGTATAGTCTGTTAATACCCTAAAGTTTGGGAGGACAAATTTCTTAGAGTTCAGAGAAGAGATAAGTAGAATCCCTTAGCCTAAAATTCTACAGGGGAAGTTAGCTCAAGAAGGATAGGAAACTATCAAGAACAAAACAGTGATAATATACACAGTTCCAATGAGTGGGGGAGGAGGGTGTCCTGGAGAGACTCATGTGAATGCAAAGGACCTCATTTAAAAAAAAAAAAACATTGTACAAAAGATGGAAGCAAGGATAACTGAGGACAAATGCAAAAGAGGGACATGATTCTGAAAAAGGAGTGTCAGGAACAATAAAGTTCAAAAAGTTTGAGACTGGTGATGAATGCCAAGGACAAGAAAATGGTTTTTTAAAAACATGTTGGGGGGCAGCTAGATGGTGCAGTGGATAGAGCACCAGCCCTGGAGTCAGGAGTACCCTGAGTTCAAATCCGGCCTCAGACACTTAATACTTGCAAGCTGTGTGACCCTAGTAAGTCACTTAACCCCAATTGCCTCACTAAAAAGAAAAAGAAAAACATGTTGGGAAAAAAAAACACCATGGTTGGAGGCAAGAGGAAGATCAAAGAAGGCACCGAATCTCTTGTCTCAGTGGAAGGGATACTGATAAATTTAAAAGGAGGTGAAATGGGAGAACTGCTCAAAAGCATTCATTTGTTTTCTCAACCAAGAAGAGGATACTTAAGACTATGATGGTCTCATATTGGACAACTGAGACTTAAAGGCAAGAAATATTAATTTGAGTCCTGGCTTTTGTCACTTGCTAACTGTTCAAACTTAGGCAAACTCTGAATTGTCGTTTTCTCATCTGTGAAATGGAAATAGTGATGGTACTTGTGAAGACCAAATGAGATAATATATATAAAGTGTTTTGTGACCCTAATATATTCTGTTGCTCCAAGAGATCTAGGACTTCATCAATGTGACTACTCCCTCTAACAATGCAGGCAATGCGCTCATGCCATGACCAACTATATACTTCTTGTTCATGGCTTCCCTTGAATTTTCTTGACATCGTGTATGATATCAATGGAGCATATTTAGTTATCGGTCTCTCTCTGTCTCTGACTCTCTCTGTTTCTCTCTCTCTCTCTCTCTCTCTCTCTCTCTCTCTCTCTCTCGTCTCTCTCTCCCCCCCTCTTCATCTTTCTTACTCACTATATGACCAACCTATCCCTTTTATGGTCCCTACATTTTTGATACAATCCCCTTAACCCGTTCCTCCTGGTTAATTTCTCCATTTATAATGTGTAGAAACCTACTTATACCCACCTCACTATTGTCCTCTGGGTTATCCTTAACTTCATAGTCTTGGTGATTGTATTATTCTGCAAATCATAGTCATTTAAGATCCCAAGAAAAAATATTGGTGTTAAAATGATGAGCCTTTGTTTCAGGAAGAAGTTCTAAGTCATTAAAGGAACTGTTGCAATTTCCCAAAGGAAATATAGCTCACTCTTATCTCCTATTCAATTCTGGTCCTAGTTCATTGCCAATTGAAGTATCTGGCTCTCTCTTTCAACAAGATGTCTCCCATGCATGCCAAAATCACAAAGATTCCTTGAAATATGTAACAGATTTCTATGACCCTCTGATTATTAATATCAAGTGAGGCATAAAATAGGGAGAGATACTCACTAAAGGTCCTTTGTCACCGTCATAGACAATGGATACCTTACACACAGTCCAAATCAAGAAGAGATTCTCTATAGATCAAGTATTCATTTTTTTAGATCAGGTATCTTAACTTGGGGATCTATTAATTTGTTTTTTTCATTTTTTATAATGGAACTTCCTATAACTGATTTCCTTTGTGGTCCCTATATATTTTATTTTATGCATTTAAAAACACTATTCTGACAAGGCATCCACAGGCTTCATAGGACACCTAAAGGTATCCATGATACAACCAGAATAAGAACTGGTATAGATAGTAAGATCCTACAGATGCCTCTTCTTGCAAATCACATTGTACTGATTGTATAAACCCGGAAACATTACCGAAATTGTAGAGCCTCCTAAATGTGATCTCTCAACACAAGAAAACTGATTGGATGATGAATAACTGTTGTCCAATTAATGCCATGAAATTGAAAAGACAACCAACCAATAAAACTCATCCATCAGTAATCTGTCCTATAAAATGTGAGCTATTATTATATTATTGCCACTATTATAATTTAACTTTGAATATGCCCAATCTTATTTGGATACACACATACACATCTTTCATTTAAACAGCATACACATTCTACCATATACCTTGCATAGATGGAGTCAAGACCTGTGTTCTAATCCTTGCTTTTCCATTTCTTTTTTATTTTTTTCTTTTGTTTTTTGATGTGTTTTATTAATTTTTTTCAAGTTAAACATTTTTATTATATTTTTCAGTTCCAATCTCTATCCCTCCTCCCTTCTTCCCCTCCCCCCCTTCCCAAGCCAGCAAACAATCCAATATGGCTTTCTAAACATATATAATCATGCAAAACATCACCATATTTGTCACTTAATGAAAGAAGTGAAAAATAGCATGCTTCCATCTGTTCCATCAATATCAGTTCTTTCTTTGGAAAGGAATATTATGTTTCATCAATATTATTTAGGGATTGTTTTGGATTATTGTATTGTTGAGATTAATCAAGTCATTCACAGTTCTTCATCGAACAATATGCTGTCTTCGGTACGGTGTTCTCTTGGTTCTGCTGACTTTCCAATACATCATTTCATACAGTCTTTCCAAGCTTTTTTGAAGTCATCCTCTTTGTCATTTCTTACTACACATTAATATTCTATTACCACATATACCATAGTTCTTTAGCCATTCCCAATTGATGGACGTTTGTTTGATTTCCAATTATTTTGGCCACCACAAAAAGAGCTGCTATGAATATTTTGTACAAATAGGTCTTTTCTCTTTTGGAGATGTCTTTGGGATATAAAGCAAGTGATGGTATGCTGGATAAAATGGGTATGCACAATTCTATAGCCCCTTTGGGCATAGTTCCAAATTGCTCTCCAGAATGATTGAATCTTTTCACAACTCCACCAACAGTAGATTAGCATCCCAGTTTTCCCCACAATCCCTCCAAAACCCAATATTTTTCTGTTTCTTGTTACTCTTCCATTCTAATAGGTACAAGGTGATATCTCAGACTTGTTTCTAATTTGCCTTTCTCTGATCAATAATGATCTAGAGCATTTTTCAATGATAATTGATAACTTTGATTTCTTTGTCTGAAAACTGCCTGTTAAAATCCTTTGACCATTGATCAATTGGGGAATGATGTATTTTTAAAATTTTGATGCAGTTCTTTATATGTTTGAAAAATGAGGCCGCTATCAAAGATATTTGTTTCAAAAAAATTTTCCCTGTTTTCTACTTGCCTTGTAATCTTGGTTATATTAGTTTCATTTTTGCAAAAGCTTTTTAATTTTATATAATCAAAATGATCTACTTTACATTTAATTTTAAATTCTTCCCCTGCCCATAATTCTGACGGATAGACAATTCCATACTCCTTTAATTTTCTTATGGTATCATCCTTTATTTGTAAATCATGTACCCATTTTGACCTTATTTTAGTATACGGTGTTAATTTTTAAATACCACTGCAATTTCCTAGTGATTTTTCTCCCCTTAACAGAACTCTCCCTTGAAACAAAGAGACTTAACTCCCTTTTTCCCTTTCCTAGGACCAAGCTGTTCCAGTAATTCTTTTATCTATGTGTCTGTCTGTCTATCTGAATATTTTTTCTTTATTGGCTAGGGACTGAAGTGCAATATCCTTGGCATAGGAAGTGGCTTGGTGATGAAATCCCCTCTATGAATGCAAGTTGGCACCTTCTCTGTAATTTACAGCCTTGGAGAATTGCCTTGAGCACCAAAAAGTTAAGTGACAAGCTCATGGTCACATAGCTACTATTGCATCAGAAGTGGGATTTGAACTCAAATCCTCTTGGCTTTGAGGCCAGCTGACTCTTCCTTTTTTTAAATGAGTCATTTAAAGTAATTTACTTAGCCTCTGGGCCTCAGTCTCTTTTTTTGGTTTGTTGGTTTTTTTGGGGGGGAGGGTTGGTGTGTTTTTTGCCTCAGTCTCTTTTTCTGTAAAATGAAGGGATTAGATTAGATTAGATTTTAGGTCTCTTCCAGCTTTAATATTCTATAGTTCTTTGAGGAGAATAGGTGGAATAGAGTAGAAAATGTGTTGGAGAAATAAGATAGTGATGCCAACCCATTAAAGTGGGCATAGGAAGTCAGTCTGTCAGTCATTCAACAAGCATTTATCAATAGTCTACAAATGATACAAAGGCAAAAATAGTCCCTATCTTCAATGAACTCACATTCTAATGGGAATCAATGAACTCACATTCTAATGGGAAAAACAACATGCAAACAACTATATATTTACAGGATACAGAAAAAGTGAGTTTGAGATAAATTTGGAGGGAAGGCACTAGCCTTAAAGGGAAACCAGGAAAGGCTTCTTGAAGAAGGTGGAATTTCATCAGAAACTTGATGGAAGCCAGAGAATCCAGAAATCAGGGGAAAGGATTGAGGGCACTCCAGGAATGGGGGATATCTATGAAAATATCTGGAGATGGAGTGTCTTATTCCAGGAATAGCAAAGAGGTCAGTATCACTAGATCATGAGTATGTAGAAGTGAATAAAGTATAAGAAAGTCCAGGTTATGAAAGCCTTTAAAAACCAAAGGGATGGGGGCGGAGCCCAAGATGGCGGAGAGGGAAGCAACAAGCTGCCTGAGCTCTCCTCTGTTCCCTCAAAACAAACATTAAATCAAGCCTCTGGATGGATTCTGAAACTACAAGAACCTGGCAAAGAGACAGAGGGACACAGTCCTCCAACCAGAGATAATTTTAAAAGACTTCAGGAAAAGGTCGGTCTGACTCAGGCAAAAGGGAGGCCCAGCGCAGGGCAGCAACCCAGCGCTGAGGGGGTTGGGGCAAGTCAGCAGGAGTTGCGGGCCACAGCCAAACAACTGAGGGCCCCTGAAACCTGGTTCAAAAATCTGGTGGCCAAGAAGGACAGTGGAAAAACCTACCTGCACCAGCCGAGAGGGCCACGAACGGGTCAGATGGGATCAGACGCCCGGGTCCTGTTGCCTGGCTGCCAAGCACAATCAGACAGGAAGTGCAGGGAGGGAGATCTCCACACACCATAAAGGCCTCAGAGTAAAAACCCAGTCACACAGCACCTATACCCCTGCACAAGAAGCCCAAAACAGGGACCCTGGTGCCCCCAGAGACAGACCTCAACTTAAAAAATAAATAAATAAGCTGCAATAATGAGTAAGAAGCAAAAAAGAGCCCTCTCCATTGAGAGCTTCTGTATCAATAGGGAAGAAGCCAACACAAACTCAGATGAGGACAATAGCCTCAAACTGCCTATATCTGAAGCCTCACGAGGGAAGGTGAATTGGTCTCAAGAACAAAAAGCCCTCCTGGAAGAGCTCAAAAAGGATTTTAAAAATCAATTGCGAGAGGTAGAAGAAAAAATGGGAAGAGAAATGAAAGCAAAACAAGAAAACTATGAAAAAAGAATCAGCAGCTTGGAAAAGGAAGCACATAATTTCACTGAAGAAAATAAAGCCTTAAAAAATTCATTTAGCCAAATGGAAAAAAAGGTGCATAATCTCACTGAAGAAAACAATACCTTAAAAAATTCATCTGGCCAAATGGAAAAAAGGTGCATAATCTCATTGAAGAAAACACTGCCTTAAAAATTAAAGTTGGAAGATAAGGAATCCATGAGACACCAGGAATCAGTCAAGCAGAATCAAAAAAATGAAAAAATAGAAGAAAAGGTGAAATACCTCATTGGAAAGACAACTGATCTGGAAATCAGATCGAGGAGAGACAATTTGAGAATCATTGGACTGCCTGAAAGCCATGACCAGAAAAAGAATCTAGACACCATATTCCAGGAAATTATTAAGGAGAACTGCCCTGATATCATAGAATCAGAGGATAAAATCATCATTGAAAGAATCCACCGATCACCTCCTGAAAGAGACCCCAAAAGGAAAACTCCAAGGAATATTGTAGCCAAATTCCAGAATTATCAGGTGAAGGAGAAAATACTTCAAGCAGCCAGAAAGAAGCAATTTAAATATCATGGAGCCACAGTCAGGATTGCTCAGGACCTGGCAGCTTCAACATTAAAGGACCGCAAGGCTTGGAATATGATATTCCGGAAGGCAAAGGAGCATGGATTGCAGCCGAGAATCTATTACCCAGCAAAAATGTGCATTTTCTTTCAGGGGAAAAGATGGACATTTAATGACATTGGGGACTTTCAATCTTTCCTGGTGAAAAGACCAGAACTGAAATAGAAAATTCGATCTCAACATACAAGACTCAAGAGAAGTTTAAAAAGGTAAACAGAGGGGGAAAAAAAAGGTTACCCTATTAGGTTAAACTGTTTTATATCCCTACACAGGAAAATAATACTCATAACTTTTAAGAACTGTAAATGTATTTGGGCAGAGAGAAGGACTTTACATAGAGGGTATAAATATAAATTGTCTTTGATGTGATGATACAAAAGAATTAAGGGGCTAAAAAGGGAGTCTATGGGGAGTAGAGGAAAGGGGAGGTGGAATGGGATGAATTATATCATATGAAGAGGTAGAAAAAAATCTATTACAATAGAGGGAAAGAAAGGAGGGGGGAACATTGTTTCAACCCTATTCTCATTATATTTGACTCAAAGAGGGAATAACATATATGCTCATTGGGATAAAGAAACTTAACTCATTCTTTAGGGAAGCAAAAGGGGAAGGGGAAGGGAAAGGGGGGGACTGATAGAAGGGAGGACAAAAGCAAGGGAGAAAAGGGTAAAGAAAAGAGAGGGGGTGATAAAAAGGGAGGGCAGATCGGGGGAGGCAGGGGTAAGAAGTAAAATGTCGGTGAGGAGGAATAGGGTGAAAGAAGGGGGTAAAAGTACAAAGGGGGTAAATAGAATGGAGGGGAATAGACAGTCAGTAATAATAACTGTGAATGTAAATGGAATGAACTCTGCTATAAAACGGAAGCGAATTGCAGAGTGGATTAAAAACCAGAATCCTACAATATGCTGTTTACAAGAAACACATTTGAAGCAGAGAGATACACACAGAGTAAAGGTAAAAGGCTGGAGCAGAATATATTATGCCTCAGCTAAAGTAAAAAAGGCAGGGGTAGCAATCCTATCTCAGACAAAGTGCAGGCAAAAATAGATCTCATTAAAAGAGATAAGGAAGGAAATTACATCTTACTTAAAGGTACTATAGATAATGAAGTAATATCAATATTAAATATGTATGCGCCAAGTGGTATAGCATCCAAGTTCTTAGAGGAGAAGTTAAATGAGTTACAAGAGGAATTAGACAGTAATACTATACTAGTGGGGGATCTGAATCTCCCCCTCTCAGAACTAGATAAATCTAGCCAAAAAATAAATAAGAAAGAAGTGAATGAGGTGAATAGATTACTAGAAAACTTAGACATGATAGATGTCTGGAGAAAATGAATGGGGATAGAAAGGAATATACCTTTTTCTCAGCAGTACATGGCACATTTTCAAAAATTGACCATGTATTAGGGCACAAAAACATCATAGTCAAATGTAGAAAGGCAGAAATAGTAAATGCATCCTTCTCAGATCATGATGCAATAAAAATTACATGTAAGAAAGAGCCAGGGAAAAGTAGAATGAAAATCAATTGGAAACTAAATAATTTCATTCTAAAGAATGAATGGGCCAAACAAGGAAATCATAGAAACAATCAATAACTTTATCCAAGAGAATGACAATAATGAGACAACATACCAAAATCTATGGGATGCAGCCAAAGCAGTGCTTAGGGGAAAATTTATAGCTCTAAATGCTTACATGAATAAGAAAGAGAAAGAGGAGATTAATGAATTGGGCATGCAACTTAAAAAGCTAGAAAAAGAACAAATTAGAATCCCCAATTAGACACTAAATTAGAGATCCTGAAAATTAAAGGAGAAATTAATAAGATTGAAAGCAAAAAGACTATAGAATTAATCAATAAAACTAAGAGCTGGTTTTATGAAAAAACCAATAAAATAGATAAAATATTGGTTAATTTGATTAAAAAAAAAGAAAGAAGAAAACCAAATTACCAGTATCAAAAATGAAAAGGGTGATGTTACCACCAATTAAGTGGAAATTAAATCAATAATTAGGAATTATTTTGCTCAACTGTATGCCAATAAATTTGACAATCTAAATGAAATGGATGAATATTTACAAAAATACAAACTGCCCAGGTTAACGGAAGAAGAAATAAAAATCCTTAAATAAACCCATACTAGAAAAAGAAATTGAACAAGCCATTAATGAACTCCCTAAGAAAAAATCCCCAGGGCCAGATGGGTTTACGGGTAAATTTTACCAAACATTTAAAGAACAATTAATTCCAATATTATACAAATTATTTGGAAAAATAGGTGAAGAAGGAGTTCTACCAAATTCGTTTTATGACACAAATATGGTGGTGATACCAAAACCAGGCAAAGCAAAAACAGAGAAAGAAAATTATAGACCAATTTCCCTAATGAATATTGATGCTAAAATCTTAAATAAGATATTAGCAAGGAGATTACAGCAAGTGATCACCAGGATAATACATTATGACCAGGTGGGATTTATACCAGGAATGCAGGGCTGGTTCAACATTAGAAAAACTATTAACATAATCAACTACATCAATAAGAAAACCAACCAAAATCATATGATTATATCAATAGATGCAGAGAAAGCTTTTGACAAAGTACAACACCCATTCCTAATAAAAACACTAGAGAGTTTAGGAATGGGTGGAGCTTTCCTTAGAATAATAAACAGTATCTACCTAAAGCCATCAGCAAGTATTATATGCAATGGAGATAAATTAGAGGCCTTCCCAATAAGATCAGGGGTGAAACAGGGATGTCCATTATCACCCCTATTATTTAATATTGTCCTAGAAATGTTAGCTTTAGCAATCAGAGAAGAGAAAGGAATCAAAGGAATTAGAATAGGCAAGGAGGAAACAAAACTATCACTCTTTGCAGATGATATGATGGTATACTTAAAGAATCCTAGAGAATCAACTCAAAAATTACTTGAAACAATTAACAACTTTAGCAAAGTAGCAGGATATAAAATAAATCCACATAAATCATCAGCATTTCTATACATGACCAACAAAGTCCAGCAGCAAGAGATAGAAAGAGAAATTCCATTTAAAGTAACGGTAGATAATATAAAATACTTGGGAGTCTACTTGCTAAGACAAACCCAGGAACTCTATGAACACAACTACCAAACACTCTTCACACAAATCAAATCAGATCTAAATAATTGGAAAGATATCAATTGCTCATGGATAGGCAGAGCTAATATAGTAAAATGACAATACTGCCTAAATTAATTTACTTATTCAGTGCCATACCAATCAGACTACCTAAAAATTATTTTATACAGCTAGAAAAAATAATAACAAAATTCATCTGGAAAAACAAAACATCAAGAATATCCAGGGAAATAAAGAAAAAAAATTCACAGGAAGATGGGTTAGCAGTACCAAACCTGGAGCTTTACTATAAAGCAGCAGTCATCAAAACTATCTGGTACTGGTTAAAAAATAGAGTGGTAGATCAATGGAATAGGCTAGGCTCAGGAAATGCAGTAGTAAATGACACTAGTAATGTAGTGTTTGATAAAACCAAAGACTCCAGCTTCTGGGATAGGAACTCAGTATTTGACAAAAACTGCTGGGAAAATTGGAAGATAGTATGGCAGCAATTAGGCATAGACCAACATCTTACACCTTATACTAAAATAAGGTCAAAATGGATACATGATTTAGACATAAGAGGTGATACCATAGGTAAATTAGGAGAGAAAGGAATAGTGTACCTATCAGATCACTGGAAAGGAAAACAATTTTTGACCAAACAAGAGATAGAGTATATTATAAAATGCAAAATGGATGATTTTGATTATATTAAATTAAAAAAAAATTGTACAAACAGAAGCAATGCATCCAAAATTGGAAGGGAGGCAGAAAGCTGGGAAACAATTTTTGAGGCCAGTGCTTCTGATAAAGGCCTCATCTCTAAAATATATAGGGAATTAAATCAAATTTATAAGAATCCAAGTCATTCCCCAATTGAGAAATGGTCAAAGGATATGAACAGGCAGTTTTCTGTTGAAGAAACCAAAGTTATCTATTCCCATATGAAAAAATGCTCTAAATCTCTAATGATTAGAGAGATGCAAATTAAAACAACTCTGAGGTACCACCTGACACCTATCAGATTGGCTAAAATGACAAAAAAGGAAGATAATAAATGTTGGAGAAGCTGTGGGAAAATTGGAACACTAATGCATTGTTGGTGGAGCTGTGAACTGATCCAACCATTCTGGAGAGCAATTTGGAATTATGCCCAAAGGGCAATAAAGCTGTGCATACCCTTTGACCCAGCAATTCCACTTTTAGGTCTTTTGCCCAAAGAAATCATGGAAGGGGGAAAGGGACCCACATGTACAAAAATATTTATAGCTGCTCTTTACGTGGTGGCAAAGAATTGGAAGTTGAGGGGGTGCCCATCAGTTGGGGAATGGCTGGACAAGTTGTGGTATATGAATACAATGGAATACTATTGTGCTGTAAGAAACGATGAGCAGGAGGAGTTCAGAGAAACCTGGAGGGTCTTACGTGAGCTGATGATGAGTGAGATGAGCAGAACCAGAATAACATTGTACACAGTAACATCAACATTGAGTGTTGACCTACTGTGATGGACTATATTCTTCTCACCAATGCAATGGTACAGAAGAGTTCCAGGGAACTCATGATAGAAGAGGATCTCCAAATCCAAGGAAAAAAAAAGAACTGTGGAGTATAGATGCTGATTGAACCATACTATTTCTTTGTTTTGGGTGCTGTTGTTTTTTTTTTTCTATTTTGAGGTTTTGCATCACTGCTCTGATTTTTTCTCTTGTAACAGGATTAATGCAGAAATAGGATTAATGTTATTATGTGTATATATATATATATGTATATGTATATAGATATATAGATATAACCTATATCAGATTACCTGCTGTCTAGGGGAGTGGGGAGGGAGGGGAGGGAGGGAGAAAAATCTGAAATTGTAAAGCTTGTATAAACAAAAGTTGAGAACTATCTTTACATGTAATGGAAAAAATAAAATACCTTATACATAAAAAAAAACCAAAGGGATGATTTTATTTGTGATCCTGGAGGTGAGACAGCAACACTAGAATGATTTAGATTTGATGGGGTGGGAAAGAAGGAAAGTCTTTAGAGGCTTTTAAATAAGGTGGTATCATGATCAAAGCATTGTTTAATGCAGATGAGTTTGACTGTAGGGTGAAGGATGGATTGGAGCCAGAATAGTGCAGGAGGAGCAGAAAGCTGCAATGGAAGGAGCCCTGTATTTGGAGTTAAAAGATTTGAGTTCAAATCCTCGCTCTGCCACCTGATAGTTGTATGAATCCAGGCAGATTGCTTTGTTTCTCTTGGCTTTAAGTAACTATAATATGAGAGAGTGGGACTAGATGATATCTAGTGTCCCTTCAAGGTCTAAATTTGATGCTATGAAGTTCATCTAAAAAAATGAACCGTCTAGAGATTTGTAAGCTCATAGATTTAGAGGTGGAACTGGTCTTGGTTATCTAACCCGACTATTTCATTTAATGGATAAAGAAACTGAGTCAGAGCAGGGGTTTAAAACCCAGACAGGTCTTCTGACCTCAAACCCAGTGATACCATGACCAACAGCAGCATACAGACCTGGGCTGTGGGTACATCAGTGGAAAGCACTCACTTGAAGGGATCAGACTACAGTTTTGAAGTTAAAGGGGACTAGGGAGGGGAAAGGAGCACACTGGGACCAAGCCACATCAAATGGAATTGTCTGATGCTGTGAATTGAAGATTTGTTTATCAAATGATGAATATAAATTCAGAAAAGCATCAACCTGAACGAACTTCTTGGCTATCTCCATGCCATGCTGTCTTTACTCCAGTCATCATTCCCATCTTTTTCTCTCTATTTTCTTCTTCCTTCCAGCCTCAGACCTAACACTTGGAACTGGAGGCTCCAATAGGAGAGCTTGCATCTTCTCTTGCCTATAACCAGGCCTCCTGGCCATCTCCACAGCATGCCACCTCTCCTCCTCTTTCCATCTTCCCTCTCTGTGTTGTCTTCCTACTAATGATGCACACTTCTTAAGGGGAGGGAACTGTCTTCCTTGTTTCTATTTGAATACCCAGTGTCTGGCACATTGTCCAACTTTTCCTGACTCTGTGGACTATACTGTCCATGGGGTTTTCTTGGCAAAGATACTGGAGTCATTTGACATTTCCTTTTTCAGCTCATTTTATAGATGAGGAACTGAATCAAACAGGGTTAAGTGACCTACCAAGTGTCACATAGCCAGTAAGTATCTGAGGCTGGATTAGAACTCAGGTCTTCCCGACTCTAGGGCCAAGGCTTTATCCACTGAGTCATCTAGCTTCCCCCTATGGATGGCACATATTAAGTACTTAATAATTACCTTATCTAGGATAGAGCACCGGCCCTGGAGTCAGGAGTACCTGAGTTCAAATCCGGCCTCAGACACTTAACACTTACTAGCTGTGTGACCCTTGGCAAGTCACTTAACCCCAATTGCCTCACTAAAAATAAATAAATAAATAATTACCTTATCTATCTGGCTATCTATGTATGTGGAATAAAGAAACAGAACATATTCTATACATATATATGTATATATGTTTTATGTCAAATAGAGACATATATACAAACGTAATAACTACAGCAATGTAAATGAAAGAACAAAAAAATTACAAAATTAAACACTGTATAATTAGAATGACCAACATGGCCTTGGAGAAGAAATGGAAAAATGATTCTCTTTCCTTTCTTTGCAGAGGGGAGGGACTCTGACTGTGGAGGGCTGCACATATTGTCAGACTCCATTGAAGTTTTGGTTAGTTCTGCTGAATTGCATTCTCCCCCTTTCTTTAACAATCTCTGTTAGAAGGGATAGTCTCTTAGAAAGTGGATGGGATATTTGGAAATGATAGTGATCTGAAGACAAAAGGTTCAATAAAATTCTTTAATGTTTTTTAAAGATTTATGACTACCAGTCCACAGCCCTCTAGCACAGTCTGGAGCCTTCTGACCTATGATTCTGACTTCACTGTTGTAGGGACAGGCTAGCATGGAACATGAAGATGATGATTAGGCTAAATATGCCTTGCTAGGGGAGCCTGTGCAGTTCTTCTCTCTTGCTGTCTAGGCAGAGAGAGATTCAAGACCCAGGCCAGTTATGCCCTGTACAAGAAAATCTTCCCTCACATTCACAGGCATTAAAGAGACAGAAATCCATTCAGTAAGTGTATCTGACAAAAGCTTTGGACCAAGGAGCAGAGACAATGGCTGCCAAAGGAGGTGTTCCCTTTCTTAAATTGCCCTGGACATCCTGCAAGCAGCCCCAGTCTGAGTGTTTGTATCACCATGAACATGCTTGCCACATCAAAATTATTTATAAAACATATAAACAGGGTAGGTAATGATACAGTGGGTCTCTCCATGCCTCCTAGCCCTGTTCTCTGGAATGAGTTCTCTGAGGATCCTCAAGGTCTGGCTCATTCCTCTTGCTCCATTATGAAAACAGTTTTCCCTCTGATATAATAGCAAGTATGGTGAAGGGGTGCGATGGTGAGTGCAGGCAATATCTTTAAGGGGAAGGAAAGGAAAAGAACTCTGCCATAGCCCGTTCTCAACAATAAATTCTCAGTGCTGTGTGGAGGGGGGGGTTGCATTGAATCTGCTAGAAAAGAAACCAAAAACCTCTGTAGGAGATGACAGCTCTTGACAAGATGAAAGGAGGTGTCTCGCTCAGATCTTCACTTAAAACAATCTGGAGTTCCATTAGTATTCATCCAGGAGAGGGTGGATGAAGCGAGAAAAGGAACCTTGAATAAAATCAGAACTGGTTTTGACTCTGTGCTCCCAGGGAGCTGCCAAGGGTTATCATGGCTTGCAAGTTGTTTTTGCACACTATCTCACACAGCTACTGAAGTTGGAGTGCCCTCAACCCCGATCCTGGCCATTCACCCATGGGACACAGGGCAGTCTGACTTCTACAGAGCCAACTGATCAACCCCCTGGCCTTCCAGCTCATTTTAATGGTAACAATAGCTCACGTTCACAGGAAAATATGGCCACAGAGTACTCCCATCCAATCTTTATGACAACTCGAGAAACAGAAGAGAAAGAGAAAAGACTTGGGGGAGAACATGACCATTTTCTTCAAATGTTCGAAGATTAACATGTGAAAGAGAAATTAAACATTCTACTCGACTCTGAAGGACCAAACTAAGAAACATTTCAATTCAATAAACATTTAACAAGTTCTGACTCTACAAAGCAGTGTACCGTGTACTGGAGGAGATAAACAGTTGAGAAAGGACAGGGTTCCTGCCTTTGTGAAGCTTATAGCAAGGTGGAATCCGTACATAGGTAACTCTAATACATGATAATACCAGTAAGTGCATACCACAAGGAGATAGACTTCAGAGCAATATAAAGTACTTCTCCAACACTCAGAACAAAGGGTAATTTCTGGTCAAAGATAAGTACTTAATAAATTCTTTATTGACTAATGAATTAGTGGGTCTATCCAACATGGAATGGGATGCCCTTGGAGGTCTCTGTCACCTGTCACTAGGGATGGGGGCAGCTAGATGATGTAATAGAGAGACAGGCCTGGAGTCAGGAAGACCTGAGTTCAAATCTGATCTCAGACACTTGCTAGCTGTGTGACCTTAGACAAGTCTCATCCCCAATTCACCTCAGTTTCCTCATCTGTAAAATGAGTGTCATCATAGTACCTATAAACCATGGTTGTTGTGAGGATCAAATGATATAATAATTGTAAAGCACTTAGCACAGTACCTGGTACATAGTAAGCACTATATAAATGTTAACCATTATGTATTATTATTTTCTCCAGGCTGAGGTTGGATGATAATATGTCAGTGAAGACAGAGAGAGGATTCATGTTTCTCAAAGGGGTTTTATTAAATGATCTGCTCTAAGGTTTCTTGAAGGTCTGAGGCTCTGTGATCATAGGTCATAGAAGATGGCTTCAATATCTTTCCAGTCATAAAAAAACAGAGCCTCCAAGTTCCCTTAAACTCACAGAATCAGTCTCAGTGGCCATCTGTCACAAGCCATGTCAGAAAATCACATTATTAGGGGCAGTTAGGTGGCACAGTGGATAAAGCACTGGCCATGTATTCAGGAGGACCTGAGTTCAAATCTGGACTCAGAAACTTTATACTTACTAGCTGTGTGACCCTGGGCAAGTCACTTAACCCTCATTGCCCTGCCAAAAAAAATCATATTATCATTCCAGCACTTAGCACAGTGCCTTCCTTGCACATAGTAGGTACTTTATCAATTCCATTTGACTGACAACCAGTGAATTGTTATCTAACCTTTTCCTGAAGAAGAACTCACTAGATCTGGAGGCAGACCATTAAACTTTGTGATAGCATTACCTTGGGAAGTTTTTCCTCATATCTAAATCTTTCTCATAGCAACTTCTATTCATTGATCCTAGTTCTGTCCTCTGGGACCAAGTAGAAAAAGGCTGCTCCCTCTTCCAAGGGCTACCCCTTCAAATATTGGATGGCAACCGTTACTTCTCCCTTTAATCTTCCCTTCTCCTTTTTAAATATCCCTGGTTCCTTCAGCCATTCTCAAACAGGATGGTTTTTGGTGACTACCCAATTTATCATCATCCTATCTGCACTGTGATGTCCAGAATTGAACACAATATTTCATATGTGATCTTAGCAGGGCAGAGGACAAGAGGAAAGATCTTTTAATGTAGCCTGAGATTACATTAGCTTTCGGGGGGGGGGGGGCTTATCACACTGCTACCCTACTAACTCATAGTGAGCTTGTAGTTGATTCAACAGGGATTTATTAATTCCCTACTATTTGCAAGGGATTGTGCTGGGTGCTAAGGATACAAGAACAAAATAATCTCCACCCTCAAGGAGCTTAGGTGGTACAGTGGAAAGAGCGGTAAACCTGGAGTTATAGGACCTGAGTTTGAATCCTAGCTTTTCTATATAATAATTATATGACCTTGGGAAAGTTACTTCATTTCTCTGGGCCTCAGTTTCCTTATATGTAAATGAAGATGGTTGGACTGGATGACCACTGAAGTGTCTTCCAGGTATAGATCCATGGTTCATCACAAATATATACAAAATTAATATGAATTCATTTCAAGGGAGAGTGCTTATAAGTGGAAAGTAAGAAGAGTCTAAAAGTAGTAGGCAGTGCCTAGGCTAAACTTCAATGGGATTTAGGGATTTCAAGAGGTAGAGGTGACAAGAGAAGGTATTCCAGACACAATGCAGCTTATACAAAAACTCAGTAGGCAGAATGCCTTCTAAAATTCCTGACCATATTCTTACAAACTAATATCAAATCATGTCTCCCCCAACTTATACTGGTGAAGTTGATTTTCAAGCCCCAACATACAACTTTTTATTTGTCCCTATTCAAATTCATCATTTTAAATTCAGCCTAGTATTATAGCCTGTCAATATCTTATTTGGATTTTGACCCAGTCATCCAGTGTTTGAGTTCTCTCTCCCAGCTTTGTGTCATCTGAAAATATGATAAGCATGTCAGCTCTGCCTTTATTCAAGGCACTGATTTAAAAAGATGCTAAGTGGCATAGGACCAAAGCATTCCACTTGAGAACTCTACTTGCTTCCAAGTTGACATAGAACCATTAAAAACCCTCTTCAATCTGGTCATTCACCCAGTTCTGAATCCACCTAATTTTATTGTCATCTAGCCCACATCTCTCTGTCTTTTCCATAGTATCACAAGAAATGAATGCCCTGGATCCAAGCAGTTGGCACATTCCATTAGGTCTAACTCTATACCCTATTTTGTATTGATTGCCTATTTTCATTCCCACTGCAGTCATAAAGTTGAGGTCAACATATCTTCTCAACTAGGCTATTGCAATTATTTTCTAATGTGTCTTCCTGCCCAGCCCTGAACATAGTACTCCTCTATTTCAAAGCTTTCACTGCCTCCCCATGCCTACCAAAATTCTTCATCCTGTCACTAAGTCTTTCCACAATCCTTCCACAGCCTACCTTTTTAGTCTTATTTCACACTGTTCTTGAATAGAGTCCTCCTCAAACTGTATGTTTGGAGTCAGGTGGAGTTTCATCCTAGTGCTATTGCTTTCTGTGTGAGCCAGCTCCAGGAAGCTGCCTCTTCTGGAAGCACCTCCATCTGCTCTTACTTTCCCAATCATTTCCATCTCTGAGTCCCCACCTGAACAGCTGTTAACTAGAAGCTGGAGATATCAGTCTCAATGCAGAGAGCCAGAAGTGAGCAGTCTAACCTAGGAGGAAACCTGAGCTGGGACTTCAGCATTTTTTTTGTCTAGGAAAGGGGTGAAAGGAGCCTGGTTACTCCATAGTAGTGAAACCTTATTATAAAATGTGCCTAAGTTGTTGACCCTAAAAATAACAGATGCAAATCCCTTATTATTCTGCATACAATTTGCATGTTGTTCATTTTATGAAATAGATCACAGAAATACACCACTGTCCCACCATGGACTTCTCTTCCCCACCCCCAGGATTCAAGAAAGTGTGCCTTCCCCTTCAAGTATTCCTCCCAAACTCTGATCCTTTTCTTCCCTCACCTATTAGCATAGTTCCTTCTTTTTGGTTCTCCTCCATGACATTCCTTTTATTTGGGAGGGGGAGGAGGAGTAAAGAAGCCTAATTTGGAAAAAAAATAAAAAAGATAGGTTGAAATTTACTTCGGCATATGCATTCTCAAACTATAGTCCCCATGACATCCTGATCAAGGCAAGACCATATCCATCTTGATGGGTTTTTAAATAATGGATGTTGGTCTCACTGCACCCAATATCATAGACCACCAAGACAGACAAGATATCCCTTCCAGGACAGAAACCTGTTCTTTGGGGCATGGAGGCTCAGGATAGAGAATCACTAGTCTATCTGCATTCATTTGTTCAGCCTGCGAATTCCTCTGCTATTGAGGGAAGCAAACATTTGGTAGGATAATCTACCCCCTACTCAGCCCCTTGATCTCCTTCCTGGCTGCTAATTGAATCCAACCTAACCCAGCTGCCTCCACTAGCTCCATTTCTTAATTTCACATTGGTATAAATACAAGATGACCCTCCCCCCCCCATTCCATCCTCTTCTAAGGATCAGACTCCTTACCCATCCTTCTCTTGGCTTTGCTATGAAAAGATAGGACTAAAAAGCTCATAGCCAGGCAGACACTAAGTCCACATCCAGACTGCAAGGATCCATTTGCATTTGAATTTGACACCATTAATCTAGCACATCCCTTTATTTCACCAAAGAGGAAACTGAAGACCAGAGAGAAATGATTTGCTTGAGGCCATACAGTATTAAGTAGCAGATTCAGAAGAGTTAAAGAAACCAGGTGAAATGGGAACAGCTTTAAGGAAGGACATTTGTAGCTGCCCATCAGGGACCTTTGAAAATTTGATTCACTTTTTACCTTTCCATGAAACCTGTCCTGACTATCCCAACTCATAGGAGTCTATGTCTCATCTGAAGTCCTGTGGCATTGACTATTCCCACAGCTAAGTCCTTAGAATAGACTACCTGCTGCAGTTGGTTATCCTTTCATGTGTGGGTGTCTGATTTCACTGATGAGATATTAAGTGCTTTGAGAGCAGGAACTATATCTTTCTATCTCTGCATCCACCACAGATTCTAGCACAGGGATGTGTGTTCTAGCTACACTTGTTGATTGATTTGTTGAGGAGGGAAAAAGTAATTGGGTTGCCCAGCCTCTGTCTACCTGACACTAATCTAGCCTCCTGAGAATCAACTTGCAATAGGAATACCAAGTAGAAATTGCAGGGAGGCAGATTTGGGCTCAGGGCAAGGAAGAAGCACTGTAATAATCAGAACTGTCCAAAAGTGTGTCATGGGGTGCAGAGCACCCCAGAAGTTCTCTGGGGCACATCAAGGAATCTTCTCCTTGAAGAAACTAAACCAGAGGACAGATATGCCTAGAGAGATAAGCGGAACCAGTTTGGACTGAGCTAGCTTTGGGCCCTCCACCCTTCATTCTGGTCTCCCTAGCCCCTGGGGAGATAAATTTGGGTGTGGCTGCAGCCTTTGCGTCCTGAAGAGAGCCATAGCCACCCCTCACACAATTCCTCAGCCACCACCAGTGGGGGATGGTCCTCCCTCACTAAAGGAACTTTCCATAGTCAAATGGTCACCCCTCCCCACATCAGTCTCTATAAAAGTGCCTACCAGCCTCCTGCTCAAGAAGATTGGTACCTCTGAGACACATGCTTTGTGCTTATCTCCCCATGAGAAGTCCAAGGATTTCTTTCATGGTTTCCCTTCCCTTCCCTTCCCTTGCCCCTAAATAAACTACCACCTTATTCTAACTACTTTTGTGTGCAAGAGGGTGTAATTCTTTAAAGAGGAATTCCTAAGAACCCCAACCCCTAACCCAAAACCCGTACCTCATTTCCCCCATTACAAGTGGAACCAACAACTTCAAGGGCTAGCAAGTTGACCAGTGATGAATGTATTCCAGTAAAGGCAAGACTGACCACTTGCTAAAGACACTGGAGGAATGTCTCTTTAGCTACACTGTGGACTAGATTGTGTGTAGAAAGAAGGTCAGCAAATCATACATAAAGATCCCTCACAGGCCACATATTGATATTGTCTGTGTTACCCTGCATTTTCATTAATTTTGTTAAATATTTCCCAATCATATTTTAATCTGGTTCTGCTGCACTCAGGGATATCATGGCAGCAATGTGGCCCCTGTTCTACGAGTTTGATACATGATTCACAAATTCCCTTATTGGCTCCCAAGGAGGAACCCCAGCATTTCCAGTGAGACTTAGTTTCAAAGACTCAATATAGAACCAAGTTCTGTCATTCTGGAGAGAGAACTAGAACCCCTATCCTCCCATCAAGGATAATGAATGGCTCCTAATAAGCATCCGGAACTTTTCAGGACCAATAAAACATGCATCACTCCCATACTGTTGTTTACTTTTCTTCTTTGATCCTGTACGCTGGCAGCTGCAAGGCAGGGTAGGAAACAAATGGCTGTCCCCAGCAGGAGGGGAAAGAAGAAGAAAGGGTCTGGAGGGGGCCAGTTGGAAACAGCAGGCCTCTTGGGCTCCTTTTAATAGGCTGCAGAGCAATAGGAGAGGACAGATGCCAACCCCACCCCCATCCCCAGGCCTCCAGCCCACTTAGAGGCCAGAGGAGAGGGCCAGAGCTCCCTAGAGTTTCACCCAGGAGTTAAATCCATAACGCTCCCGACCAGGTTGTAAATTTCAGGCCATAGTTCATTAACTCCAGAAGTTCAAAATGATACCCCCTGCTCTTCCAGTCAATGCAGCTGAGAGTTTTCCCGGCGTGTGATGATCCATCAACAATTGGATTCCAATATCTTTTGCTCCTTAATAGAGTCACACTGACTCCTCCTATGGAGATAGGGAGAAGCCCCTGCCCAAGAGCTTGGTGGGGTTGCATTTTACTTGTATCCTGAATGTCAGGTCTCAGGCAGAATCTCACCCCCTACTCCCTTCTTCCTAACTTCTCCCAGGGCAGGTTCTCAAACAGGATATGGGGAAACACTAAAATGTCTTCCTAGGGGCTGCTTTGTTTTAATTACCCAGGCCTAAGTTTATTCCAAGGAAGTATTTCTGTAAGAATTCACAAAGTTGACATCATTCAGCTGTGTTTTCAGACCTTGGGCTATCTCCTGAAACTCAGCCTGGGCAGAAAACAAATGTTTGGCACAACTCATCCCTGAAATTTTCAGGAGCCTGAAATGCAAAGATCTCTTTAATAATTGGGGTAGTTTTCAACCCCCTACCTTTTGAAAGAGAACTTTTTCTCCCCCGATTGCCGCATTTTGCCAGTTGGCAATGAGAGAGAGAGAGAGAGAGAGAGAGAGAGAGAGAGAGAGAGAGAGAGAGAGAGAGAGAGAGAGAGAGAGAGAGAGGAAGGGCAGAGGGAGAAAGGGTAGAATAGCTAGGTAATGCAGTGTCCAGAGTGCTGGGGCTTAGAGATAGGAAAACCTAAATTCAAGTCCTGCCTCAGACACTTACCTGTTGTGTGACCTTGGACAAGTCACTTAATCTGTTTCCTCATCTATAAAATGGGGGAGGAAGAAGGGTGGATTTGATGGCCTCTAAGGTTTCTTCCTGTCCAAAGTATATGATCCTATGGACCTTCATAATGCAGGAAGACATCCCATATGAGCTTTTCAAAAATCCTGGGAAAGCCAACCAAGGACTGTTCTGAAATGACCCTCACCTATGGGCAGTGAATATTTCCAAAGGGTCCTGACAGCTCTCCTGGCTTCTCAGCTGCTGGAACAACCTGGTTTTTGAACCAGCCATACTTCTGCAGCCCCTGAGAAGCAGTAACATTTTCTCCCCTCTAGTTAATAAATTGTTCCTCTCTTTGCATGGCAGAGAAAAAAGATGAAGACGAAATTGGGGGGAATTATTTCCCAAGTATTGTTTCTCTAACAATAGCAATCCCCGCTCTTGAGAACTCTATTTTGCTTAATATGCTCTTTCTGCAAAGTGGTGAAATGTGACAATGTAATAACCCAAAAAGCAGCATGGAGGGCCCGATTCCCCAAAGTGTCCACTGAGAAAACACACAAGTGTTTCCATCAAAAAGGAATTGTGTGTGTCGAGAAAAGGTAAGTGCACAAAATAAGGGGCTGCAATAAAGTGGGGTTCAGGCATCAAGGATTAAATGTTTGGATTCTTTGCCTCACAATAGAAGCATTTGCAGGGAGAAAGGGTCTCCATTTCTCTCCTTAATGGGGATATCACACACACACACTGAGTGGATTTCTTCTTGAGAATAAAAGGAAAATTGGTTAGTTTAAAAAAATTTAAACCTAACCAACACAAATAGCAAAAATACAGAGGATGAGGCAAGAGAAGAGGTTTCAAAAATTGCTGAAGGCATTTGAGCTAGATGTTAGAAAGAACTTCCTGGCCATGAGCAGCAACAGTATAAGGATTGTAACAACCTTTATGTAAGTCATTTCATTTGACCCTCACAACAACTCTGCAGGTATTTTTATCTCCCTTTTACAGATGAGGAAACTGAGACTCAGGGAGGTGATAGCAGTTATTTTGCAGTAGAAGCAATAGTCAAACCCAAGTCTCTCATGACTCCAAATAGAGTATATTTCTTCCCATTATAATATATTCCTTCTATTACAACACAGTGTGATAAATGTGTTATTTCACATTAGAAAATAAACTAGGACTCATTTTCAGGGGGATTATAGGAGCTATATGGGCAAAGACCTCTCGCAATTGGTTTAGGTAGCTCAGAGAGGCATAGACTGTGTATGTGACATCTGGAAACCCCTTCTAGGGCTAGAATTCCATGATTCTTTCTCCTCACATAACTCTTGGGATTTGATCTCAAACTGAACAAAGAAAAATAGCTCAATGTTTGCCATCACCACCTTTCTCCACTTCCATGGACTCTATCTGACCTGGCCCCACCCCAAAAATGCAAGGCACATGTACAGAGTAGCACTTATGCAATTCCCCAAGAGGTTGAGATGCCTGCTTCTTAGAGGATCATGATGCCCTGTAATGGAAATGCTATGGAGAGATTCTGGAGTATGAGTTAATATTCCAGAACTGGTTCTCACCTGCTAGTCATGTAGTAAGGAGGAGCCTTTTTTGATTAGCTGAGGGGTACATTGAAAAGGCCTAAGCCTCTTCCTCTCTTGGTTTAATTTCTTCTTCAGTCCACTTCTTCCTGGCTGATGGCATCCAGAGAGAGAGAGAAAGAGAGAGAGAGAGAGAAAATATAAAGGGCCCCAAGGCTTCCCCTCCCAACAAGTGGCCCCCACGAATGTAAAGTCTTGGTTCTTTGACTCTGGTATTTTTTTCTTTTTGCCTTAGATGAAGGAATTTAAGGTGATAGCCTTATGACTTGAAAAGTCAGGATCCTGAGCCATCTTTTTTTTTCTTTTTTTAGTGAGGCAATTGGGGTTAAGTGACTTGCTCAGGGTCACACAGCTAGTAAGTGTTAAGTGTCTGAGGCCCGATTTGAACTCAGGTACTCCTGACTCCAGGGCTGGTACTCTATCCACTGCGCCACCTAGCTGCCCCAATCCTGAGCCATCTTAGAGTTTAGGAGTTTGGGAGTTCAGGAGTTGAATCCATGCCAAGTTTTACAGTAAGCCCAGCATTGATGCCTCAAACTCTGGAATCCATTGAAAGATAAGGACTCATCTGGCAGTGATGCTGCATTTGAACACAAACTTGATGGGTCCAAGGCATATAGAAATTTCTTTAAGTCTAAGCCTACTCTCCTTAGAGACCAAGCCAGTAAAGATATAGAGTGTACCCTCAAGGTGTTTTGGATTAATGTTTGTACTTTTGTTATTCATCTATCCTCAAAGTAAACATTCCTTTGCAAAAGCTAATTCTTTTAATTGGTTAAATGGAATTAGGATATTAGTCACTTTGGACTAATAGTAGCAGAAACAGACCCAGAATAGAGGCTTGAGCCAAAAGCACTATAGAAAAAACAGCCAAACCCCCAGTGCCACCCCTAGAATCCTGAAGAATAGATGTCGTCAGCCTTGCTTGGAGAATGTGAAGCCAGAGGGTATTTGTGCTTAAGGAAATGTATGTTGGCAGTAATGTATAGGATAGTATGGACTGAGGAGAGACTTAAGGCAGAGAGACCTATTAAGAGGCTGTTGTAATAATCTAGGCAAGAAGGAGCAGCTAGGTGGTGCAGTGGAAAAGCACCAGCTCTGGATTTAGGAGGAATGAGGACCTGAGTTCAAATTTGGCCTCAGACACTTGATACTTAAATGTTGTGTGACTCTGGGCAAGTCACTTAACCCTCATTTCCCAGGAACCCCCCCCCCCAAAAAAATGTTATTATTTGTACCAAACAAGCAGTAAGTCTAGAAAATGTGTACTTGGTGGATGTGAACCTTCACTCTATCCATTCTAAATGATGACCTAGTATAGAGGAAGGAGGTTAAACATGAAAATATGTAGAGAAGCTTTAAGGGAAAGGTCTAAGAGGTCAGAGATGTGAAAAAGGAAAGAAAATCTATTATGGACAAATCAGATCAAAATCAGGGATGAATATTAGTGTAAACAAACAATAGAAGAGCAACTGTCAAAAATAGGAAAAGAATAGAAATGGAAATGGATGGGGCTGCACTGGGGACTTTTTCCTAGTGATTGTTTCCAGTGGCCGTGGAGAACCCAGGAAGAAAGAACTATGTTTTTTTCCAGTGATTAAGGGTATTGAAAAGAACAAGCTCTGGTTAGAACTGAGGAGAAAAGCCAATGGAAGTGGAGACTAGGAGACAACCGGGAGAGCCTGATTAATGAATATGCTATATCTAATGAGTTTAAATAATGGGACTGAGTACCTTTAATTTACTGACTCTGTATGTAGGTTGTACCCCAAGAGGTCCACTCATTGGACTCAAATAGCTTTGCACTCTAACTGTCTGGTGAAAGGAGTATACAGTGACCACAGGACCTTATGGGAGAAGCAAGAGAAGAAAGGTTAGGTTGCTTATTTTTCAATTTTTTCCATTTAAAAAAATTTAATTTTTAAATATAAAATTTTTATTGTTGTTTTTTGTTTTTATACCACCTTCATTTATGAATACATCTAACAGAATGGCTAGAAAGCTGGCCTTGAGATCAGGAGAACATGGGTCCAAGCCCTATCTCTGCTACATACTGACTGTGTGAATCCAGGCAAATCACGTAGCCTCTCAGTGTTCTGGAAAGCTAAGAGTACAAGTAGCAGAGAAGATGTCTGTTGATACACCTGTATTGGTAGGAGTTTCCTTATTCATATCAATGAAGTCACAAATCCACTCCATGGCCCTAT
This sequence comes from Dromiciops gliroides, assembly GCF_019393635.1. NCBI lineage: Eukaryota > Metazoa > Chordata > Mammalia > Microbiotheria > Microbiotheriidae > Dromiciops > Dromiciops gliroides. The sequence goes on from NC_057863.1 coordinate 538,409,881, forward strand.
CTTGACCTCACTAGGACACCATTCATATAACAAAGGATAAAAAAGAGAGTACAAATCTCCTCAACCATGCCCCCTACATCTGCATTTTAAATAATTTCTTCTTACATGAATAAATGAGTCATTATAATAACACAGTGCTCAGTTTGTTTGGGTTTTGTTGTTCTGTCCATTTACATTGGTAAAGTCATTGTGTACATAAGTAGTGTCAAACTCAAGTAGAAGCTGAGACTACTAAACCATTCATAAGAACATGTGAGGGTTGGGGCAGCTAGGTGGTACAGTGGATAGAGCACCAGCCCTGGAGTCAGGAGGACCTGAGTTCAAATGTGACCCCAGCCACTTAACACGTACTAGCTGTGTGACCCTGGGCAAGTCACTTAACCCCAATTGCCTCACAAAAAAAGAATATGTGAGGGTTCATATTGACTAGAAAGTCACATATTAACATTATCTATGTTCTGTTGTATTTTTATTTATTTTCTTAAATATTTCCCAATGATGTTTTAATCTGATTTGGGTGAAACTTTGGAGTTCTTCAAGATGAACTGGGCTGTGTTTGAAACCTCTGGTATACATTATCTTAGTCCTGTTTTACTTAGTTCATATTATTGTCTCATGCTTCTCTGAATTCTTCATGTTAATAATTTTTATAGAGCAGTAATATTCCATTATATTCATATGGTGTAATGGTAGAAGTACTCAATTCAAAGTGAAGAAGACCTATGTTTGAATCATGCTTCCAGCACCTACTAACTATGTGATATTGGGTATGAAGCAAACTCTAGGCCTCAGTTTCCTTCTTTTTAATAAGAGAGATGAACTATATCAATCAGTTAAAAAGCATTTATTAAGTCCTTACACTATATATAGGGTGGGCCAAAAGTCACAATGTTTTAATAACTTTTTGAAAATTATTTTTCTTCATTTTTTACCATTTACAAGATTTGATTTTTCATGTGTAATGTAAATTCATCTCCTATATAAGTATACTGTATATGATGATATAGTATTGTATATTAAAAACAAAAAAGAAAGGAGTTATTAAATATTAAAACCCCTTCTTGACTTTTAGCCCACTCTGCATTAGGCACTATGCAAAGCAATGGGAATGAGCAGAAAGATAGTCCCTGGCCTTAAGTTTACATTCTAATGAAGGAAGTCAACATACAAAAGGAAGCTGAAAAGCAGGGGGAAAGGGGAGAGATAAAATACCCAGCATTAGGGCTTGGTAGAAAGTCTAAATAGTGAGGAGTAAAGCCTGGAAAGGACATGAGACATTGCTGGTCTCAGAATCCTCCTTAAAATGGCTTCTAAGGGGGCAGCTAGGTGGTGCAGCAGATAAAGCACCAGCCCTGGATTCAGGAGGACCTGAGTTCAAATCCGGCCTTAGACACTTGACTTACTAGCTGTGTGACCCTGGACAAGTCACTTAACCCTCATTGTCCTTCAAGAAAAAGAAGTCAAGTCACTAACAACTTCTGTAAAAACAGCTTATAAGGTCCCTTCCATCTCTAAAACTCCAATGCTGTGATTGTATTTTTCTTTATATTAAACATTTTTATTTAAAGTTTTGAGTTCCAAATTCTATCCCTCCTTTCCTCCCTCACTTCCCCTTCCCTGAGGCAGGCAATCAGATATAGGTTATACATGTGCAATTATGTAAAACATTACCATATTAGTCATTTTGTATAAGAGAAATTTGAATAAAAGAAAAAAAAGAAAGTGAAAAATAGCATGCTATTTTTGCTGTGTTCAATCAATATCAGTCCTTTCTTTGGAAGTGGATGATCCTTGTATTGTAGTTCTTCATCAAATAGTTTTGCTGTCTCTGTGCATAACATTCTCCTGGTTCTGCTCACTTTATTATACATCAGTTCATATAAGTCTATCCAGGCCTTTCTGAAGTCATCTTGCTTGTCATTTCTTACAGCACAATAATATTCCATCACCATCATTTACCACAGCTTGTTTAGCCATTCCCCAATGAATGGGCATTCCTTTGATTTCCAATTCTTAGCCACCACAAAAAGAGCCTGATATGGTGATTCTATGTACCACAACTTCTTTAGCCAGACCAAAATTTTTGGGTTTCCATTTCTAATTCTTTGCTACCACAAAAAGTGCTGTTGGGAATTGTTTAGGGGATATAAGAAAATTTGGTTTCTGCCTTTGACATCCCTAAGGTATGTGACTATATACTATACTCTTTGGAAAGGAGAAATCCTTCTTGATCTGCCCCCCCACACACACACACAGATGTCATTTCCCATGGCAAAGTTACTGTGTTTCAGAATGGGTAGAGGAGCTCTTGGGGAGGAGGAGGAGGAAATTGCCATGGCCTCCCATTCATCACAATTGTCATCTCAAGACATGATATTTTGGTGTGGGTGATGCAGTAAGGCTAGGAGTGGTAGTAGAGGAGAAAAAATTTTGTCTATTTCAGTGAAAGGGAAGAAAACCCCCTTTACTTTGGAGTGTACTTATTCCCCCAAACACATGCCATGTTAATGATCAAACTTTTAATTTAAAAAAACCCTACATTCCACATTTATGGAAAAACAAGTTTGATTCAAATGAAATTGCTTGTGAGATTTGTTTAGTCTCTGGTCCACAATCAACAGCTACCACCACCTGAAAAGCTAGGTTTCTCTCTGGCTGTCAGCACACACCTGCTGATAGTAATAATAGCAGCTCACACTCATATAATACAGTTACTCATAATCACCACCCCCTAGGCGAGTAGTAGAAGCATTATTATATCCATTTTCCTAATGCAGAAACTGTGACTCAGAAAAGTTAAGTAACTGATCCAAGATCACACAGCTAATCAGTATCTGAGCTGGAACTTGAATCTAGGGGTCCACTCCCTAATGATCTGATTACTAGTGATTCATACTGATCCACAAACCTTGGATTCCTGGAAAACTGCCTGTCCTAAAATCTGTTTACTCAACCTACACATTGCTTGCCTAAATTTCTTTCACATACCTGAACATGACCTTGGATAATTGTGAGCCTCATGCAGCTTCTTGAGTGAGCCCCCCTCCTCTGTCCATGGTCCTGATGCTCCTGCACACACCACCAGCAACATTTTCCCCATATAAACATAGTTAACTTTCCGTCATTCAGATGAATGGAGGAAGGATTAAATGTCCCCACCACAAAATCCCCATGAGTCAACAAAGCAAAAGTTCGCTAATAAAGCAAATCAGTATGTCAGGAGGAAATGATCATTAAAGAATTATAGGTTTAGAATTTACAGGTCATCTAATCTGATCATGTCACCTTACACGTAAGGAAAAAGTCCTAGAAATGTCATACAGGTAAGGAATGGTAAAACAAGGAGCCAACCCAGGTCCCCTGACTCCAAATCCTTTTACCTGTAACATTCGGTCACCTTAGTCTTCAAGCAGAAGTTGGATGGTCACTTGGGGATTCACACTTCAGGTGAAGCTTGGATTAGATGGCCTCTGAGTTACCCTACAGCTTCATGATTCTTAAGTTCTGAGAATGTATCTCAATATGTATGTGTCTGATATTTAGGTAAGTGACCACAGTCCAAACAAAGTAAGAACAATGTGATTTGAGAGGAAATTAAAGGTTGTGCTGCTCATAAACTCATGGATTTTAGCATTAGATGAGACTAGAGATTATTTAGCTCAACCCACTCATTTTAAAGAGGTGACTTGCCAAGTTCACACAGGTGAGAATTAGATGAACCAAAATTCCAATCTATGTTCTGACTCCAAATCTCGTGCTTTTTCCACTCTGTTTCCTCAACTTCCTCGATGAATTCAGTAATCAGAAATGATAGTGATGTCTCCTAAGAAAGTAAAAATAAGACTTCTACCCCACCCCTAACATGTAACTAGGTGGGGACATTTTATTACACAGAAGTTGGAGTTAGATTGGAGCAATATAATGTTGACTGTGTATCAGTGCATTTTTACAGGTTCCATATATGTCAAGGCAAATAATCAACCCCTTCAGTAGCTCCTCATGGCCTAGAGGAGAGAAGAGACACTCAGCATGGTCTTAAAAGTCCCTCACAGTTCTAACTTTCCTACACATGAATAACCTATCTTCCTACATATAACTTACCTTGCTATACATGACTTACCTTCATGCATTGTTTTAATCAAATTGTGCTACTAGCTATATTCCAATTCTATCCTGCCCTCCCCCATCTTAATAAATTCACAGGGCCTTCATATTTTGGGCCTGGAATGTATTCTGTCCACATTTTTGCCTATTGAAATTACTTCCTTCAAATCCCTTTCCTTAGCTGCAGTGTTACCTGCCCAATTAAAATTATTCATCTTCCCAGGGGAAGACTTCCTTCTCCTCAAATTATTTCATGGCTCTTTGTCTGGATCCTTTTTGCCTTTATCATATCCTACCTTTGATCATACTTACTGGTCTTTCTGCTCTATTTCCAACACTACCCCTCCTATTAGATCAAAAGCCACTTGAGGGAAAGGACTGTGTTGTTTTTCATCTTTGTATCAGTGGCTTTCATGTAAGGATACAATTCTAGTAACATTTTTGAGTACCTACTATGTAATAATAAATACTCATACATTCATACAGTTCTTTAAGGTTTGCAAAGCACATTCATCATTTAGAGAAAAACCTATTATGTGGCATAGTGGGAAGTGCATGAACATTTCTATAGTGCCTACTATATGCCAAACACTATGCTAAGCACTTTTGACAAATATCTCATTTGATCCTCACAACAACCTTGAGAGGTAGGGGCTATTATTATCCCCATTTTACAGTTAAAGAAACTGAGGTAGAAGTTAATGACTTGCCCAGGGTCACACAGCTATTATGTGACTGAGGCTGTATTTGAACACAGGTCTTCCTGACTCTGGGCCCAGTATTCTATTCACTGTACCAACAACTGCTTGTAAATGACTACTCTGTAGGCATCTAATTTTTATGGAGTTGAATTAAATCAGAATAGAACCTAGCAGCTAGGAGACAATCAAGATAAATAAAATAAGTAGAAAGCACCGACTCGAGTTGGGCATTCGTCTTTAACTTTGAGATTATATCTTTTCTCATTGACCTTTGTAATTTGCACTTCATTGTAGGTGGCAGTTCTTGAGATCAGTTTTATACAGAACTTAGCAATACCCAGACAGTGCTTCACACAGTAAGTACTCAATAAACACTTGTTGATTTAATTTGAACATTAGCCAGCCATTCAGACTCACTTTGGAAGTTAGCCAGTTAAACATTAGCTGTTACATATGTGTTATAACATACTCCACTAAAAGTCCTACTCTAATGTCTTCATTGCAGGGTGGAGATCACCCTATGTTCTCAAAGACTATTCTGGGAGACTGTAGGCTCTGGTAAGTCTAACCAAACTGGAAGGGCCTGGAGACAGACCTGGTATCTGTCATCTGAGGACTAGCATAGCTTAGCTCAGAGTATCTCATCACCAGATTATTATCCATCTGGGGTTAAAAGGCTATCATCTGCATTAGTAGAAAGGTACTTGTGTCAACAAAATCTCAAATCTTCCAAAGTATATTGGGGGGGGGGGTGCAGTAGTCAGTAAGGAGAATTTTGGCAGATCTTCGATAGACTTTATTTCAGAACAAAAAGCTTGCCAACTCTATTTCAGAAACTCTGTAGTTCTCCATATTCAAACATGGTAATGAAAGTATAGAGTAACGTATACATTATAGGTATGAATGTCTGTGATAAGTGAAAATTCACCTTACTTATAAACTCCTTTCATGGATATTATATATAATGTGAAATACTAAATACAGAGTATACAGATCAAATCCTATACCAGTCATTGAAATTTAAAATGCCACCATTATATTATTTTATTATAATAAAAAGCTTCCCGAGATTCAGACAATGGCCCATTTACTGGAGTGATATTGGAGCTCTGACAAAGGAATCTGGACAGTTCTCTGGCTTTTGTTATAATGGGATTTAACCTATATCACATTTTTTCCCTTCCTTAAAGTGATGAAATCACCTTGGAAAGAATAAAGAGCCATTTGGATAGGGTCTGTATGCTAAGTTTGTATGTGGGGACGGGGACTCTCATTCTGAAACCCAATTTGTCAACACTCTGAGCACAGACCAGAAAAACAAGGGACGATGTCTCGTTAGCTTTGAACGTCCACAGTCCCTTGCAGTCGAGGCGCTGCTGTGTCTCAGGCTTGGCCTGTTTAAATAGAGCTGAACGGGATTGTAGCTAATAGGGTTATTAATACCTGTCACATCCCAGGAAGGCAGAATAATATGGGGTTTTTCGACTATAGATTAAAACCGACCAACAGGGAATTTGCAGAGTCTGGCAGCCACAGCTTTCTCTTCAGACAACTTTTTGTTAAGCCCATGCAGACTTGGATAAGTAATTGTCCTGGGGTAAGAATTCATCCCCATAGCAAATTTAAAAGAAGGAAAAGAGATGCCCCTGCTTAGCCTTGGACAAAGAGTACATGGATATTTGAAATTCACAGATAACTCCAAAAGCCCAAGTCCTTCCCCATCAGGACAGTGAGCCCAAAGAAAGAAGTCCCTCTTGTCTGAGTTTTATCAGTGCTCTTCTCCCTACCCTCTCTCTGATAGAGAGGTACCACCAAATACCTTTACTAGATGTTAAGTTCCTTGAGGGAAATTATCAAATTTTATTGATCTTTGCCTTCCTCATTTTCTAGTATAATGCTTGATAAATACCTAGCACAAGTTGTTGTTCAGTCAGTTCAGTTCTGTCTGATTTAATGTCCCCCATTTAAGGTTTTCTTGGCAAAGATATTAGAGTGGTTTGCCCTTTCCTTCCCCAGTTCATTTTATAGATGAGGAAATTGAGGCAAACATGGTTAAGTGATTATCCCAGTGTCACACAACTAGTAAGTATCTGAGGCCAGATTTGAACTCATATCTTCCTGACTCCAGGTCCTTTGCTCTATTATCCACTGCACTTGACTCCAGGTCCTATGCTTTATCCATTGCACCATCTAGCCATCCCCCATAGTTACTTAGCACATAAGTAGTTAATAAATGTTGTTAGGAGGGAAGAAAGAGGGAATAGACAGAATGAGATAAGGAGAAAGGAAAGGAAAGAAGGAGGGAGGGACAAAGGGAAGAAGAAAGAAAGGAAGAAAGAAAGGGAAGCAAGGAAGAACCAACATAAAACATACTTTATAAGGTTCTGTGTTGGACAGAAAGGACAATGAAAAGGGAAGGAAGTCTAGGTAATAATACACAGACGGCACAATCCTAAACAGTGGATGGTAAATTATGGCTAAAACGGACCTTAGAGAACATCTAATCCAAACTACATTTTTTACAGTTAAAGAAACTGCGGCCCACAGAAGTCAAGTGATTCATTCTAAGCCACACAAATAGTAAAGTGGTAGGCCTTAGATTTGAACTCATTTTCTCTGACTCTAAATCCAGCATTCTTCATTATGTTACCTCCCAATTATAGCATATTAATTATACTCATCAACTGCCCATGATCCAACCACTGGTAAGATTTACCCTTCCTTGTCTCCTTTATAAACATCCGCAAGGCCATTAATGAGAAAGCTCAACCTGTGAGCCACTAACCCAGGTAATGAATCAACATTCAGGAAAGAGGGCCTTCCATTAACAGATTGGAAACTCTCCTAATGAGGGATGAGTATTGATTGAAGGGAGGGCAAAAGTCTGAACAAATACTGGGAGAGCACACTTAGTTTCTGTGGCAGAACCTTCCTCTCCTGACACTTACAGCTCATTTCCAGCTTTCTTTCTAATAAGCAACATTTAGAACTTGTGGAAGAACACAACTGTTTCAGCATGGCTTTGGGATGTGGCAAAGTGGCTACTACCTTCTACAAGGTCTGGGTATAATTTGTTGGGACCACAAAGAAAAATGAAAAAGAGCAAAGCAGAAGAGGTGAGATGGAAAGAAGGATCAGAGGAGAGGGAGAAGGCGACATCATCTTGGGAGTCAACCTTGAGTTGTTCTTATTCTCCAACTTCCTCATGAACAGAGTACAAAACATGAACCCCTATAATTAAACTCACAATTAAAGCAACAAGAGAAAAAACTTAACTTCTGCCATTACTGTTGTTTAGGGAGGAATGAGAATTTTTTAAATGTGAACTTAGAAGAACAAGGTTTCTAGAAGAGTATGCTTCTCAATGCACAAAATAGGTCACATGGCCCCCAGTAGGTTTTTCCTTCTCAGTCTCCTATACTTGGTCATCATCCATGTCTATCCCCAAAATTTAGGTGTTTCCTAAGGCTTTCTCTTCTCTATATATGTCCTCTCTTAATGATTTTATCTTTTCACGTGGGTTCAATTATTATTTCTTTACAAATTACTCCAAAATTTATATCCATCCCTGCAATCTCCTTAAATCTCCAGTTCCATATCACCATCTGCCTATTAGATATTTTGTTTTTGTTTTTTTGCAGGGCAATGAGGGTTAAGTGACTTGCCCAGGGTCACACAGCTAGTGTCAAGTGTCTGAGGCTGGATTTTAACTCAGGTCCTCCTGAATCCAGGGCTGGTGCTTTATCCACTGCGTCACCTAGCTGCCCCACCTATCAGATATTTTGAACTGGATGTCTGAGGAGGCTTCTCAAAGTCAATGTTCCAAAATAGAATGTTTGTCTTTTTCCCCAAACTCCAAACTTTTCCTAACTTCTCAATTTCTGTGATGGGCGTGACCATCCTTCCAGTCACACAGAATCATTCCTAACTCTTTATTCTCTTTCATCTCCCATATCCAGTAAGCTAATAACTCTTTTCAGTTCTTCTTCTGTCACATCTCTTAATGTAGCCTGAGATCTCAATAGCTTTCTTGGCTTTCCATATTGATCTTCCTATCCACTAAAACCTGATCCAACATAAAACTGGTCTATACAGGGGATCCCAAAAGTCTTAGTGAAACTTTGAGCTATTTAATATTTTTTTCAGTAAGGTAATTGGGGTTAAGTAACTTGTCCAGAGTCATACAGCTAGTAAGTGTTAAGTGTCTGAGGCCAGATTTGAACTCAGGTACTCCTGACTCCAGGGCTGGTGCTCTATCCATTGTGCCACCTAGCTGCCCCTGAGCTATTTAATCTTTTTTTTTTCATTTTTTTTTTTTAGTGAGGCAATTGAGGTTAAGTGACTTGCCCAGGGTCACACAGCTAGTAAGTGTTAAGTGTCTGAGGCCGGATTTGAACTCAGGTACTCCTGACTCCAGGGCTGGTGCTTTATCCACTGCGCCATCTAGCTGCCCCCCTGAGCTATTTAATCTTAAAACTGGACTAAAAATTTTTGGACATTCTGTATAGTCCCCTTCCTCTCTACTAGTGTTCCCTCTCCCTTCAATTTACTGAGGATCTGTTCACCTGTTTATGTATCTTATACTTCCAGTAGAATGCAAACTCCTCAAAGACAGGAACTCTTTCTTGTTTGGTCTTTCTCTCTCCAGCATCTGACACTGTCTCATGAACAGAGAAGGTCCTTAATAAACACTTGTTGGATCAGGACAGGACTCAGTTTTCATTGCCTAATCCCCTTAAATACTCTGATTGAAGTTTCAGGTCTATTAGCTGCCATATGCTTCAGCTGTTTAAGAGAACCTACCAGCCTGTAGGATGTTACCTTTTTCTCAGAGCTGTGAGGTCCCACCACGTACTCTTTTCCACCTCAGTGCCCCACATTTCTCTGTTCTTTCTACTGTGCTGACATAATGGACTACAAGCTCAATATGAGTCAGCAATGTGTCATCACAAACAAAAAAGCTAATACAATCTCAGAGTGAATTAAAAGAAGCATAATATCTGGAATGGGGAAAATGACAGCCAATCCATTTACATCCATCAGCAAAATGGATCCAATCCAGAGGAGGATAACTAGGATGGTGAGAAGACTAAAGACCCCCCTGTAAGAGAATGGGATGAAGGGATTAGGGATAAGGATGGTGTAGTACAACAGAATGAGCATGTGATTTGGAGATAAGCATCATTAGTTCAAATCCCTCTTTTGCCAGTGTGACCTGAGGCAAATCGTTTAACCCCTATGGGCCTGTCTTCTCATCAATAAAATAGAGTTGGACAAAATGGCCTCTAGGGTCCCTTCCAGCGCTGGATCTATGATCTGACAATCTTGTTTTGAACTTATAGGGAAAAATTAGGGGGATGTTATAAAAGTCTTCAAATATTTAAAAATTTATTATATGGAAGAGAGATTACTTGGAGCTAGAGGCACAATGAAGTTTAGGTGTGGATGTGATAGGCAGGCAGTGTGTCATAATGGAAAGTGCTTTAAGTTTGAGTTCCAAAAACAGGTTCAGATCCTAACTCTACAACTTGTGTGCCCTTGGACAAGTCATTTACCTTTCTAGAGCTCAGTCTTCTCATCTGTGAAATAAGAGATCTGGCTTAGATCACTGAGGTATTTCATATTACCCTAGCATCATAGATTTAGGGCCATAAGAAGCATCAGAGACCATGAGTCTAACCTCATTTTTTTTTCAGGGCAATGAGACTTAAGTGACTTGCCCAGGGTCACACAGCTAGTAAGTGTCAAATGTCTGAGGCCGGATTTGAACTCAGGTCCTCCTGAATCCAGCGCTAGTGCTTTATCCACTGCACCACCTAGCTGCCCCTCAGTGTAGGATTCTGTGATTATTTTGAAGTGCCTTGACATCAAAGAAGTCTTCAACTCTTGTCATTATTTCGTCACTCATTCAGCTCTGCTTTTAGTCAGTGTGTGAAAATGATAGATTGAAAAGTTAGCCTCATATTCTCTAGACCTGGCTCCATAGACATGACCTTCAGCCAGCTCAATGATTTGGTGGAATGGCAATTTCTCAGTTGCTTTAATTGCTCCCCATCCTTGGTACTGTTATTGATGCGTCCATTGAATTCCCCCCCCCCCTCCACTTTTGCCCTCTGCTTCTTCAAAACCTCCAACTGAAACAGTAGTGAATAAGTCAGGCTCACACCTTCCCATCCACATTAGTCTTCAGCCCTGGCTCTCTGCCTGGGGACAATGAGCAGCCTCAGCCTCCCTCCCTGAGATGCAGTGTGATAAATGAGGCAGTGAATGTCAGAGTGTGTGGTGCTATGCCAAAGACAAGTACTGTCTAAATCCAAGCAAAGTGTTGTTATTATTGAAAAAACACCACCATCCATCCTTCCTTCCTTCCTTCCTTCCTTTCTTCCTTCCTTCCTTCCTTCCTTCCTTCCTTCCTTCCTTCCTTCCTTCCTTCCTTCCTTCCTTCCTTCCTTCCTTCCTTCCTTCCTTCCTTCCTTCCTTCCTTCCTTCCTTCCTTCCTTCCTTCTTTACTTCCTTCTCCACAGCCTTCTATATGACCCAGCCAGGTTGTAGATTTGGCCTGGAGTTAGCCCTTCCTGTCCAAGTCTCTACTTCTAGGTCCTCTAGATTGAGGGAAAGGGGCAGGGGCATGGTAGAGGGCAGAGGAAGAAGGTGGGATTGGTCTTCAGAAGCCCATCTGAGAAGCTGAGAGCCAAGACTCTGACAGCCAGATACTTCTAGTCCAGTATTCTGATCACAATGCCCCAGGACCCACTCCCACCTCCAAACCAAAAGGTAACTCCTGGGTTATTAGTATAGCCTGATGTTTACCAGAGTAGAGACCCCCTGGAAAAGATGCCAGGAATGGCAAAAACCACAACCACAGGTCACTTGCTGACCAGACCAGAGGTTTGGTTGTGGGCCTGTGATGTAGGCATTGGTAGTGAACCCCAGATTGGGGTGATAAACTAGTATTTTCTCTCTAAGGCTACCTCTCCAAAAGGCTCTCCGAATGAGGAGAGAGGTGGGCACATGTTCTGAAGGAAAAATGAGAAGTTCAGATAGTTAAATCCACTATGGCTAGAGCTAGCCCCAATCAGAGATCTATGAACTATTCCTCCTCCTCTTACCCCACCCCCCAACTTTCAGAAAAACAATATGGTGAGAAACACAAAGTCAGCAGGTGACATTGTTATTAATCCTAGAGCTCTCACACATGGAGCAATTTAAGGAGTGGGGTGGAGAAGCTCACATTAGAAGTGTTATTTCCGAGTGGGGACAAACCACTCCATATTGCCAAGATGAGTGAGGCCCCACTCACTGCCCTCCGCCCCTCTCTGCTGTTTACAGTAAAACTTCATCACAAGATGCTATTAAGCTTGGCAGTTACTGTAAATGCTACTGTAGCTGTTGACTTCCAGAGCCCCAGGAAATGTTATCCAAGACAGAGTGGCTTCAGCCAAAAGACCCACACCCACTGCTGTTTCTCTTCAGGAAGTAGAAGGTGCCCTGGAGAAGGATATTAACCATATTCAGAGGGTGGGAGAAGTCATTTTGTTTCTAATCTACTCCCATACTCCCCACCCACTTTACATTGGGAGGAACTATAATGAAGCCATCCAGGCTAGGGAGCTGGTGCAGGGTATGTTCAAATACAAGATGGAAATCAGTTCAGCTATTATGAGGAAGACTAGAAATTTGGAGGCCTAAGAGCTACTCTATTCACCTAAGCTGTGAATTCAGCCATACATTCAATTCCATCCAAGAAATAGTTATTGAACACTTACTTTGTTCTGGGTACTGTGCTAGGTGCTGAAGATACACTGGGGAAAAATCAGTCCCCAACCTTAAGAAGCTTACATTGGGGGTGGGGGGATATAGAGAGATCTTGGAAAGTCCTTTTGGGGAGGAGTCACTAACAATGGTCAAGGGTTAGGGAAAGCAAGAGGAAGGGAGATCTTGCCAAGCCTTGAAAGAAGCTAGGAATTCCAAAAAGTGGAGGTGAGGAGGGAAAGCTTTGCTGGTATGGAGATGGTCCCTTCCACACAAAATGATGATGGTGGTGGTGGTGGTGGTGATGATGATGATGGCATCCCTATATAAAAGTCAAGTTACAGTGTGTTCTACTGTAGCTGATCCGATCAATAGGCGCTCAGAATGGTCAACTACAGGTTGAGCACAAATAGTCCATGTGGATATTTGGTATAGACTCTCTAAATCTGCTCATCTCACATTTCTTTTGAGCGACTTCAATGCTGCTTTGCTCATAGAGCACAGCATTTTCTTTGATGAGGGCATGCCATGCTGTGTGGTCTTGTGCCAATGTTTCCCATGCCATAAAATCAATTCCAAAGTTCTTTAGAGAGACCTTGAGAGTGTCCTTGTATCACTTCTTCTGACCAGGATGTGAGCACTTGCCTTGTGTGAGTTCTCCATAAAAGTCTTTTAGACAAGCATATGTTTGGCATTCAAACAATGTGGCCAACACATTGGAGTTGTGCTCTCTGCAGTAGAATCTGAATGCTTGGCAGTTCGGCTCAAGAAAGGACCTCGGTGTCTGGTACATTATACTGCCAGGTGTTCTTCAGAATCTTCCTAAGACAATTCAAATGGAAGTGATTCAGTTTCCTGGCATGGTAGCAGATTGTCCAGTTTTCACTGGCATACAACAATAAGGTCAGAGCAGTAGCTCTGTAGACCTTTGGATTGCCAGTCAAATAACTCTTCTCTCCTACACTGGACAAATCACTTAACCTCTGTTTACCTCAGTTTCCTAAACTGTAACAACAGGGCAAAAGAGATATTTGTATTTATTGAGTATTTAGTATGGTGCCTGATATGCAATAGGTGTTTAATAAATGTTCATATGCACACATACTTCTCTTCCACAAAGTAGACACAGCTCCTAAATATAATCATAATTCACATTTAGAAAGCACATTAAAATTTAGAAAGCACTTTCTACATAATAACCCTATGAGGGAGGTAATACAAGTATTATTAGTCCCATTTTATGGATAAGGAAACTGAGGCTCAAGCACTCAAAGTAATATATAAATGTAAGTTGATCTTGTTAGTAGAGGAGAAGGAAGGGGAGGAAGTAGTCTAGGAGGGTGAACTAATTTGCCTAAGGTCAGACAGCTAGTAAATTTTAAAGTGAGGTTTTGAACCAAGGTCTTCAAATTCCAAACTCAATATTCTTTCCACCAAACCACTTCTGCCTCTCTGAAAACTCCCTCTAGTTCTGTTTTCAGGGGGTAGGACTTCAGCACTCTTGCCCAAGCTATGATCTGGAAGTGTTAGGTTCAGACCTAGCTAAGCCACACAAAGGAAAGCTGTCAACTCTCCCTTCGCCATGCGTGTGCTATCATATCTCCTTTATCTGCTACAAATGGATAATTCCAGGTCAGCTGCTCCCATCACCCATCATCCTCTTGACTACCTCCTTTCACTGCCCAGCAGATATGTACTCAGGAAAAGCAAACTAATTTTAATATCATGCTAAGCCAAACATAATTAAGAAAGTGGCTCTGCTGGAAAAAAAATCAGATAATACATTTCAAAACTAAACATAGATGATCCCAGCTCTGTCACTTACTTAGATAGTAGTGTGACCTTGGCCATGTCTCTTCTTCTCATGGGCTTCCATTTCCTTCTATATACAATGAAGGAAACGCTCTATATTATTTCTAAGGTCCCTTTCAGATCTAAATCTATGATCTTGCTATGCCCAAGCTCCCTTCCAGCTCTAAATTCTAAGATTTTGTGAATTTGAAGTTCACTATTGTTCTAGAACAACCAAACAAAATGGATATGAAAAAGTTCCCATTTTTATTCATTTACTTCATCCATTCACCAAGAATTTTCTTAAACCCCTAATATGTGCTTGGGTCATGTGAATAATTAAGGACTGGCCATCTTTCTGAATGATAGTCTTATTTTAGACCCTACACCACAGATACCCAACCTTTTCCAGAGAAGGACAGTGTTGTTTATTTTCTCAGACTCCTATGGAAAGACTTAGTGCTGCAGACAGAAGTGGTAGAAAATAGGGATCAGGGGGGAGATGATTGTCACAAGCAGTATGGAGGAGAGAATGGTAGCAGCTTTGACGACAATAGTCTTCCTGGGTCCCTCTTCCCAAACCCCTACCCCCAACTCTCTGACTCTGACAGCTGAGCACACTTAGCACCTACCTGTAAATTTAGTTTGACCCTAGATTTTGAGACCAATCCTGACTCTAAAAAGTAAGGATATAAGAAGCTAACTGACTCAGTAATTAAGTTAGTCTGGTTACTGGTCCTGCTCTGACCTTTAAGTCAAATCAAGACAAGTCAACATTTATTAAGAAGCAACTATGTGTAAGGTACTGTGCTAAAGTCTGGAGATATAAAGACAAAAATGAAGCTATCACTAACATCAAGGACCTTCCACTCCAATGAGAAGGGGGCAGAGGGAATGGGGCTACAAACATGCATGCATATAAACAAAAACAAAATAATTTGATGAGACAGAGCACTAATACCTAAGGAGTTCCAGAGATCCTAAGAGACAATGAAGAGAGAATATATTAGAGGCATGGGGAACAGCCTGGGCAAAGTCACAGAGGTAGGGA
The DNA here is from genome assembly GCF_019393635.1 of Dromiciops gliroides. NCBI lineage: Eukaryota > Metazoa > Chordata > Mammalia > Microbiotheria > Microbiotheriidae > Dromiciops > Dromiciops gliroides. The sequence goes on from NC_057863.1 coordinate 538,425,280, forward strand.
ATGGAATGTTCAGAGAACAGGCTAATTTTGGAGAGTATGTGGAAGAAAGTAGCAAGGTAAATGGCAGCTAGAATGTGGAGAACTCTAATGCCCCACGGAGGGGATTTTATTTTATTTTATTTTATTTTATTTTATTTTATTTTATTTTATTTTATTTGTTTGTTTGTTTATTCATTCATTCATCTATCCATCCATTCATCCATGCATCCATTTATTTATTTGTTCGTCCATTCATTCATTTTATTTGTTTTGTTCATTCTCTTTTATTAATTTTCATTTACTTATATTATTCGACAACAGCAGTTTTCAAAGTGTGGTCTGAGGACCTGGGTTCCTGTGACCCTTTCAGGTAGTCCCATAAGGTAAAAAGTGTTTTCATAATAAAACTAATATGTTTTCATTTCTAATGTGCTATCAATAGATATAACTCACATAAACAAAAGTTCTTTGGGAGTGTTCCTCAGAAATTTTAAAGGATGTAAATGGACCTTTATACTAAAAAGTTTGAGAAATGTTTTTTTCCTAGGGGCAAAGGAGAAACCACTGAAGATTCTTTGAGTAGAAGAGGGACATGAAAAGACCTATGTTTTAGGAATATTAGTTGGGCAGCTTTGTGGAGTTCAACTGGCTTCTCAAAAGTTATGCTGGCAGAGCACAAGTTCTGATAGGTTCTGCCAGGCTGGAAAGGATTTGAGTATGAGCTAACCATTACCTGGGAAATAGCTAAGGAGTGTGTGTGTCTCTTCACTCATTCAAAAATCACCATTTTTTTTTTGGTGAGGCAATTGGGGTTAAGTGACTTTGCCCAGGGTCACACAGCTAGTAAGTGTCAAGTGTCTGAGGCCGGATTTGAACTCAGGTCCTCCTGAATCCAGGGCCAGTGCTTTATCCACTGTGCCACCTAGCTGCCCCAAACCTTAAAAATCACCTTTATTCAAGTTCTTGTCACTTCTTGCCTGGACTATGGCATTGACTGAGGGCTCTCCCCATTCTCATCTATCCTCCATACTTCCACCAAAATCATTTTCCTGAAGCCTAAGTCTAACCATGTTACTCCACTACTCAGTAAACTCCAGTAGTTCTTTATCATTTCTGGGATCAAATATAAACTCTTTTTGTCATTTGAAACCTTTAATAACCTAGCACCAACTTACCCTTTTTACTCTTCTTAATATAACTTACATTCTCCTATTCACTACAATCGAGTCAAACTGGACTTCTTACTGTTCATCATACATAGCACACCCTCTCCTGTCTTTGTGCCTTCATGTAGCCAGTATTATACATTGACCCTGACTCCATTATGTCACTTTGTTCCTCTTGGATTATGAAGGACAGTGAGGAACAGCCTGTTCCTAATGACTGAAATATACTCCTAACTCACTTCTATCTCAGAGAATCCTTGGTTTCCTTCCAAGCTCAACTCAAGTGCCATCTTTCTATATGATGTCTTTCCTGATACTTCTAGATGCTAGGTCCCTTTTAACCCAAGGTTAACTTCTGTTTTTCATATATTTATGTATATTGCCTCCATTGTCTAAACCAGGAGTTGGCAAACTATGGCTCAGGGGCCAAATCTATCCACCTCCTGCTTTTTTATGGCTGGTGAGCTAAACATGATTTATATTTTTAAAATAAGGCTTTATTAATTAAAAATGTATACAAAAGCAAGCATCTGGCTAGATTTGGCCCTCAATACATAGATAGTCAACCTTTGTCCTAAACTTTAAACTCCTTGAGGGGAGAAATTATTTCAACTTTTTCTTTGTAATCCCTAGCACCTAACACAGTGGCTGGCACACAGCAGGCACTTTAAAATGCTTGTAAATTAGTTGTTTAAAGGAGTAAAATAAAGGAATTGGAACTTGGTGCTGGGAGAGATTGTGTATCTAAAGGCAACATGAGAATCAGAATCAAGATGGCAGAGTAGCAGGAAGAAGTACATCCTAGTTCCCCAATCAAACTTCCTCCACAAAGAACTAGATCAGACTGAAGTTTTATTGGGAAACAAAGGAAAAAATCAGAGTGAGCAATTTTTCTAGTCTAGGGCAGCTTAGGAAGACATCGATATCTATGAACACTAGGAATACAACAGGAAGCATGTCACTGCAGAATATTTTGTAGTGCCCAGGGACTGAAAGTGATCCAAGATTGAGTACTGGAAAGAAATCCCATAACATCCCTAAATTAGTATCAGATTCAGGAATTTATCACTTCTAACTAAGAGATAGATCTTCATATAGGGGTAGTGATCACTAGTAAGCCCTAGCAATGTCCTACACAAAGAATGAGTTGAGAAACTAACAGTAGCTATGGGGCTCAGATCACAGGAACAGAATGGGGCACCATTCTAGCCTCTACCCCAGGGTGAAAGCCTGCAGTAGAATAACCAGGGTAGGAGTTCCAGACCAAATGGGAACTTGCAATTCAGTCATCTTCAACCTATAAAGTCTGCTTCTATAGGGGCAGCTAGGTAGTGCAGTGGATAGAGCACTGGTCTTGGAGTCAAGAGGACCTGAGTTCCAATCTCACCTCATACACTTACTAGCTGTGTAACACTGGTCAAGTCACTTAACCCCAAATGCCTTAAACATCCGGGGCCATCTCCAGTCATCCTGATATAAATCTTGCCACTGGACCCAGGTGTCTCTGGAGGAGAGAGTGAGATTCATGACCTTGTACAGCCCTCCCTCACTTAAATACAATTCATTACAACAATAGTCTCCCAGAAGACTAATAGTCTGAGTCTAGCAGTAGGTCTCCCAACCAAGGACAAGCTGACAGACCCAAACCTAGGTCAGGAAATTGCAGAGCTTAGAAAAGAAGGACTGTGAGCAGTCTTCATCCCGAATCACATCATGTTGAAAGCAGTGAAGGTTTTCAGGGCCTAGTATAAACTGTGAAAAGAGAAGGAAGTAAGAGGGTAGAAGCTCAAGCCATATAGTCCTCCCAGAATTGCATATATATGCAATTCTATAGTAACATAAAATCTAAAGTTAAAAAATAAGTAAGAAGGAAGAACAAATAAACAAACAAAATAGAATCCCACTATTAAAAACTATTGTGGGAGATGGAGCCAAGATGTTGGAGGAAAGGCAGTGACTGGCTGGAGCTCTCCCCAAGACCCCTCCAACTACCTTCAAATAATGCCATAAGACAATTCCTGTAGTAGCAAAACCCACAAAAGAACAGAGTGAAATAATTTTCCAGCCAAAGACACCTTAGAAGGTCATCAGGAAAAGGTCTGTTGTACCAGGATGAGAGTGGAGCACAGCCCAGCACAGGTTGCACCAGCAGAGATCCAACCCCAGCCTCAGTGAACCAGACTTCCAGGAGCCTTTGAATCAGCAATGGCAACAACTGCTTTTGGAACTCAGCCCACAGAGAGTAAGGGGTTGAACAGTTGGCCAGAAGGAGATTATAGGGGTCTCTTTGCCAGCACTAGGGCAGGACTCTGTTGTTTGGCCCATACTTGGATCCAAGTCACAGACTTGGGTGGTGGTCCCAGGTTAGGGAGGAGCACAAGCACACAAGAGCTTGCAGCCATAGTGGAGCAGGCTTCATAGCTCTAGGGCAGAAAAGCAGGCCTGTGGTTGCTTGAAGACCAGACCATATGCCAGGAGAGGAGTAAACATACCTCTCCTTGAATCATAACACCTTGGAAGAAGTAAGGACTTACAAATTCCTAGAAGTATTTCAAAGAACCACTGCAATAACCCCCTGAAGCTTGGGATATTTCACCCTCTAACCTGGAAGCAGTTCCCCACTTTAACAAAGAGGTCAAAGTCAACAAATAGGGTGGGAAAATGAGCAAACCAAAAAAATATGATGACCCTAGAAATTTTCTATGGTGACAAGGAAGATCAAAATACACCCTTAGAAGAAGATAACAAAGTCAAAACTCCTATGTCCAAAGTCTCCATGAAAAATATGAATTGGTCTCAGTCCAAAGAAGTGCTCAAAAAGGACTTTGAAAATAAAGTAAGAGAGGTAGAGGAAAAAATGGAAAGAAAAATGAGAGGGATGCAAGAAAATAATGAAAAAAAAAGTCAATAGCTTGAAAAGCTGAATTGGTTAAATGGAAAAGGAGGTTCAAAAGCTCTTTGAAGAAAATAACTCTTTAAAAATTAGGATTGATCAAATGGAACTGTGAAAATATAATAGGGTTTTGGGAATGCCCAAAGCCCCCCCCCCCACCCCCACCAAGGGGATTGATTGGATTGACTCACTTGGAGTTAAACTTAATTAGAACCACACCTACCTGAAGGCCTGGCCCTCAAGAGGGTTTGATCTCAGAGGGCGACCTCAACACGGGACCACCCTCAAGTCCAGTAAACCAATGGATTTGGTTGATGCTAGCCAATTAGCTTGAAGCAGGGTGTAAGGACTGCCTCTCCTCCATTAGAGAGTCAGTTAGACTCAGAGGCACTCTTAATGGCAGAGGACTTGGAGGAAGAAGCAGGCCAGGCTGAGCTCTATTTTTTTCTCTAGGCTAGAAGGCCAGGCTGAGCTCTATTCTCTCCTACAGGCTAGATAGGCCTTTTCTTAACTTTCAGAGACATGTGTTTTCTCTTTACTAATATTTAATATACTTTAATAAATGCTTAATGCCTCCAAACTGATGCTAAAGCTTCTAATTTATAAGGAACAACTATATTAGGAACCTCAGCTAATTTTCCCTACACTTGGGACAGAAATGAGGTGACTATATAATTTTATTCACCATAGAAGCTAATGACTTTATGAGAAATCAAGACACCATAAATCACAACCAAAAGAATGAAAAAATAGAAGGCAATGTGAAATATCTCCTTGGAAAAACAACTGACCTATAAATAGATCCAGGAGAGATAATTTGACAATTATTGGACTACCTGAAAGTCATGATCAAAAAAAGAGCCTAGATATCATCTTCCAAGAAATTGTCAGGGAAAATTGCCATGATATTCTAGAACCAGAAGGTAAAATAGAAATTAAAAGAAAGAGATCCTAAAATGAAAACTCCTAGGAATATTATAGCCAAATTTTAGAGCTCCTAGGTCAAGGAGAAAATATTGCAAGCAGCCAGAAAGAAACAATTCAAGCATTGTGGAGCCACAGTCAGGATAACACAAGATCTAGCAGCTTCTATGTTAAAGAATCAGAGGGTTTGGAATATGATATTCCAGAGGGCAAAGGAACTGGTATTACAACCAAGAATCACCTACCCAACAAAAATGAATTCAATGAAAGAGAGGACTTTCAGGCATTCTTTTGTTTTTGGTGAGGCAATTGGGGTTAAGTGACTTGCACAGGGTCACACAGCGAGTAAGTGTTAAGTGTCTGAGGTCAGATTTGAACCCAGGTACTCCTGAATCCAGGGCCGGTGCTCTATCCACTGTGCCATCTAGCTGCCCCACTTTCAGGCATTCTTGATGAAAAGGCATGAACCGAATAGAAAATTTGGCTTTCAAATACAAGACCCTAGAGAAGCATAAAAAGGTAAACAGGAAAAAGTAATTTTAAGGGATATTAAAAGGTTAAACTGTTTACATTCTTACATGGGAAGATAATACTTATAACTCATAAGAACTTTCTCATTATTAGGGCAGCTAGAAGTATATTTAGACAGACGGCATAGGTGTGAATTGAATTTGAAGGGATGATATCTTTTAAAAATAAAATTAAGGGGTGAGAAGAATGCACTGGGAGAAAGGAAAAGGGAGAGCTGGGATTGGGGTGAAGTATCTCACATAAAAGAAATAACAGAAAGCTTATACAGTGGAGGGGAAGATAGGGGAGGTGCTAGGGAATTAGTGAACCATACACTCATCAGAATTGGCTCAAGGAGGGTAGACACTCAAGTGGGTATAGTGATCTATCTTATCCTGCAGGAAAGTAGGAGGAGGAAGGGGTTAAGGGACTGGGTATGATTGAAGGGAGGGCAGATTGGGGGAGGGGGCCATCAGAAGCAAAACACTTTTGAGGAGGGACATGTTGAAAGAAGATAGAAAATAGAATAAATATCATGGGGAGGGAATAAGATGGAGAGAAATACAGTTAGAAATAGTAAATGTGAAAAAAAATTGAAGCAAGTTTGTCTGACAGGCCTCATTTCTCAATCATTTAGAGAACTGCATCAAATTTGTTAAAATAATAGCCATTCCCTTATTGATAGATATTGAAAAGATATGAAGTTTTTAAAAAATGGTCTAACTCACTATTGATTGGAGAGATGCAGGTCAAAATAATGCTGGGGTACTACCTCATACCTATTGAATTGGATAATAGGACAGCAGAGGGAAATAACAAATGTTGTAGGTGATATGGGGGAAATGAGACATTAATGCACTGTTGGTGAAGTTGTAAACTGATTCAAACATTCTGTAGAGCAATTTGGAACTATGGCAAAAGGGCTACAAAACCATGCATACTCTTTGACCTAATAATACCACTACTAGGTCAGTATCCAAAAAGAGATAAAAAACGAAAAGTTGAATTTGAAACTGAGGAGATGCCCATCAATTGGGGAATGGCTAAATAAATTGTGCGATGATATTATGATTGAACACTATTGTTCTATAAGAAATGATGAGCAGGATGCTATCAGAAAAACTTGGAAAGACTGATGTGAGCTGATGCAAAGTGAAATGTACTGTATACAAAGTAACAGCAATATTGTAAGATGATCATCTGTGAATGACTTAGCTGTTTTTAGCAATACAATGATCCAAGACATCTTTGAAGGACTTATGAAAAATGCAATCCATCTCCAGAGAAAGAACTGATGGTAACTTAATACAGATTGAAACATATTTTTAGTTCCTTTTTCTTAAGTTTTTTTGGTCTGTTTTCTTTCACAAACTGACTAATGTGGAAATGTTTTGCATGACTATACATGTATAACTTATATTCAATTGCTGGTAATCTTAAAGGGGGTGTGGAGGGAGGAAGAGAATTTAGAACACAAAGTTCTAAAATATCAATGTTAAAATTGTTTTTATATTTAATTTGGGGGAAAATAATATTCTGAATAAAAATAAATTTAAAAAAAAAAACTTTTGTGGTGTCAAGGGAAGCTCCAGACATAAATTCAGAAGAAAATAATGACTCAAAACATCTATAAGCAAAGCCCCAAAGAAACATGCAGCTTAGATACAAGTCCAACCATAATTTCTTAGAATAATTAAAGTGAGAATTTTGGAAAAGTGGTAAAAGCGGTATAGGAAACAAATAAGAAAATAAATGAGAGCTAGGGGGAAGATGGAACAAGAGAATTAACAAGTTTGCAACACTAAATATAAAACCTTACCTAAGATAATAACTCCCTGAAAATTAGAATTGACCAAAAAGAAGGTGATGACAACATTGCACATGCAAAAATATTAAAACAAGGTCAAAAGATTGAAAAAATAAAGAAAATGTGAAAATACCTCACATAGAAAACAGATGAAGGGGAGAAAACTTTAAAAAACAAAGGACTATCTGAAAGCTATGATCAAAAAAAGAACCCAGATGTCATATTTCAAGAAATCATAGAAGAAAACTGCTTAAACCTCCTATAACTAGAGAACAGAGTAGAAAATAAAAGAATCCAGAAGCCACTTACTAAAAGAAACCTCAAAATGAATATGGCTAGGAACATTATAGCCAAAATCCAGAATTTCCAAGTCAAAGAAGTACTGTAAGTAACCAAATAAAGAATGCATGTGCCAAACAGCCACAGTGAAGATCACACAAGATTTAGCAGCTATCACTATAAAGGTACAAAGTGCTTGTAATATGATATTCCTGTAGGCAACCAAGAATATCTTAGCCATCAAAATGAAGTAAAAGTAAGGAGGGTGTGGAGGGAGGAAGAGAATTTAGAACACAAAGTTCTAAAAAATCAACATTACAGGGAGAAATTGATCTTTAATGAAGTAGAGAACTTTCAAGCATTTCTGCTGAAAAGACCAGAGCTGAATAAAAAAATAAAATTACGTTATAAACACAGGACCCAAGAGAAGCTTGAAAGAGTAAACATAAGTGAGATCATAAGGGACTAAACAAGGTCAAATTATTTGCATTCTTATGTGAAGAGTTGATATATGTGGCCCCTTAGAATTCTAAAATGATTAGGGGTCTAATTAAGCAAAGAGCCTGGAAGTGATTCTTTTAAGTTTTGATTATCTTAAAAAGAAAATAAAAAGAATGGGGGAAATGAATATACCAGGAAAAGGAAGAAGGAGGAGAAAGAAAAAGGAAATTATGTCACATAAATGGGACAAATAGAAGTAGAGTGAACAAGGAAAAGCCTATACATCTAGGAGAGGGAGTGGGAAGGAACAAGGCAATACTTGAACTTAATTGTCATATTATCTAGTTAAAGGTGAGAAGAATACACATACAAATACATGTACACACATTTAAATACAGAAATATATTTCACCCAACAGGAAAACAAAAGAAAATGGGTTTAAGGGATGCAGGGATGAGGGGATAAAAAAAGAAGTTAGATTAAGGGAGGAATTAGTTAGAAGCAAAAGAAACTCTTAAAGAGAGGACAACAAAATAAAGAAAGAAAATATGAAAGACTAGGAAAGAAGGAACTATACATTTAGCAATTATAGCTATGAATGGGATGAGTTAAAACATAAAATGGAAGAAGATAGAAGAATTATTGGAAATCTAAATCCCATGTTGTTTGCAAAAAACACACTTGAAAGAGACACACGGAGTTAAAATAAAGGGCTAGGGCAAAATCCATTATGCTTCTGCTGAAATAAAAAAAAAAGGCAGGGATAACAACCATAATCTCAGACGAAGAAACAGAAAAAAATTGACCCAAATAAAGACATAAATAGGGAAACTTCATGTTGCAAAGAGATATCATGAATTAATTAATTAATATAAATACTAACTATACATTCAAAAGGGACAGCAAAATGATAATAGTACAGAACCCCAATATACCTCTCTCACATTTAGAGAAATCTAACAAAAATAAATGAAGGACCTGAGTAGAATTTTAGAAAAGTTAAATATAAGAGACCTCTTGCTAATATTGAATGGGAAAAGAAAAAAGTATATCTATTCTCAGTTGTGCATGGCACCTTCACTAAAACTGATCATGTTTTAGGGCATCAAAATTTCATAAATATAGAAAAAAGTAATTTTAAACGCATCTTTTACTTACTAAAATGCAATAAGAAATTCATTGAATAAAAAAACCTTTGAAGTAAAGATTAAAACTTAATTTGAAACAAAATAATGATCCTAAAGTATAGGTGGGTCAAAGAATAAATCATAGAAACAATTAATAATTCCATTAAATATAATCACAATGAGACAAAATACCAAAATTTTGAGGATGCAGTCAAAGCAGTACTTATGGAAAAGCTACATCTCTCTAAACACTTTCACCATGAAAACAGAAAAAGAGAAGATCAACAAATTGAGTATTGAACTAAGAAAACAATAAATTTACAATCTTCAATTTCCACCAAAACAGAAATCTTGAAAATCAAAGGAGAGATTAGTAAAAGTAAGTGCCCCCAAAATCATTGAATTAATTTTTTTAAAAGACCTTAGGAAATTTTTTTTTCAAAATCAAATAGGTAATCCATTCGTTAATGAGATTTAAAAATGGAAAAAAAATAAATTACAAGTATCAAAAATGAAAAAAGTTAATTTGCAACCAATGAAGAAATAAAAGAAATTTCTAAGAGCTATTTGCCCAACTATATGCTAATAAAATAGATGATCTAAATGAAATGGATGAATATTTACAAAAATATGTAAATGTCCCTGATTAGCAGAATAGAAAATAGAGCACTTAACCCTTAGAAAATAAATTGAACAATCCATCAATGAAAACTCAAAGAAAAAATACCCACAAGATGAATTTACAAATGAAATGTACCAAACATTTAAAGAACAATTAATCCCAATACTGCATAAACTGCTTGAAAAAATACAAAAAGAAAGAATCCCGTGAAATTCCTTCTATAACACAAATATGGTCATCATCTCTAAACCAGGGAAAGTTAAAATAGATAAAGAAAACCACAGAGTAATATTCCTAATGAATAATTATACAAAATATTAAATTAAAATAAGAAAAGGGAAGGGAAGGGAAAGGGAAAAAATAATATATCATAAATATCATATATAATAAGTATGCTTGGTTTGTACCAGGAATGAAGAGCTAATTCAACATTAGGAAAACTATAAAAATAATTTACCATATTAATGATAAAAACAACAAAAATAATGATTCTATCAATCAATACATAAAAGTTTGTGACAAAATATATTACTCATTCCTATTAAAAAAATAGAAGAATCTGGAAGGCATAGCCAAGATGGCAGAGTAAAAGCAGAGTCTAGCCTGAGTTCTTGTAAATTCCCTTCTAAGCCACTTTAAAATAATGCCTCAAAAAAAATTCTGGAGTGATAGAACCAACAAAAAGATACAGTGAAACAATGTTGCAGCCTAAGACAACTTAGAAGGTTGACAGGAAAGTCTGTCTCATGAAAGTGGAGTTCACTCCAGCAGAGGCCCCACCCCAGCAAACAAGTAGTGAGCATTGGAGGCAACTGAATCAGTGGTGGTGAATTCCAGAGCTCTCAACCTTGAGATATTAAGGGGGTCAGACAACTGGTTAGAAGGAGATTACAGGGAGTATATATTATAGGAGACTGCAGGATTCTGTTGCATTGCCCATATAGGGATCTAGGACAAAGGCCCAGGTCCCAGTCCTAGGTTGAGGAGGATCATTAGCAAGGGCTCACAGCCACAGGACAGCAGGGACCCTGGTTAAAATTCTGGGGCAGAAAGGAGTGTTTGAGGTCACTCACAGACCATAGCATAGGCCAGGAAAGTAGTGACCACACTTCTCCTTATATCATACCACCTTGGAATAACAGAAACTTATAGACCCCCAGAACTAGCTGTGAAAACAGCAGCACAAAAAAGCTAAATTTTGAGACAGTGTTCCCTCCACCATAGGAGAGGAATCCAACTTTAGCATAAAGTTAAAAGACAAAAAATAGGCTAGAAAAATGTGTAAGCAACCAAAAACTAAAAGAATCTGACCATAGAATGTTACAATGGTGACAGGAATATAAAAATACAAACTCAGCACAACATCAAAAATGCTCCATGCATAGCCTCAAAGAAATATGTGAATTGGTCACAGGGCCAAAATTATTTACTGTAAGTGCTCAAAGGGGATTTTAAAAATCAAATAAAAGAGGTAGAGGAAAAGTTACAGAAAGAAATGAGGGATGTGAGATAATTATCCAAAAGTTAACAGTTTAGTAAATAAAACATGCAAAAAATAGTGAGAGGTGGGGGGAGTACAAAAATTCACTAAAGGAAACATCTCCTTAAAAAGTAGAATTGGCCAAATGGAAAAGGAGTTACAAAAGTACAGTGAAGAAAATAATTCCTTAAAAATTAGGATTTGGCAACTGGGGATTAAAGGGCGATAAAGCTGTCCATACCCTTTGACCCAGCAATACCACTTTTGGGTCTTTTTCCCAAAGAAATCATGGAAAGGGGAAAGGGACCCACATGTACAAAAATATTTATAGCTGCTCTTTATGTGGTGGCAAGGAATTGGAAGTTGAGGGGATGCCCATCAATTGAGGAATGGCTGGACAAGTTGCGGTATATGAATACAATGGAATACTATTGTGCTGTAAGAAACAATGAGCAGAAGTTCAGAGAAACCTGGAGGGTCTTGCGTGGGCTGATGATGAGTGAGATGAGCAGAACCAGAAGAACATTGTACACAGTATCATCAACATTGAGTGTTGATCTACTGTGATGGACTATATTCTTCTCACCAATGCAATGGTACAAAAGAATTCCAGGGAACTCATGATAGAAGAGGATCTCCAAATCCAGGAGAAAAAAAAAAAAAGAACTGTGGGGTATAGATGCTGAATGAACCATACTATTTCTTTTGTTTTTGGTGACATTGTTTTTTCTATTTTGAGGTTTTTCATCATTTCTCTGATTTTTCTCTTATAACATGACTAATGAAGAAATAGGATTAATGTTATTATGTGTATATATATATATATATATATATATATATATATATATAAAACCTATATCAAATTACCTGCTGTCTAGGGGAGGGGGGAGGGAGGGAAGGGAGGGAGAAAAATCAGAAACTGGAAAGCTTGTGTAAACAAAAGTTGAGAACTATCTCTACATGTAATGGGAAAAAATAAAATACTTTATTAATTTAAAAAAAAATTAGAATTTGGCAACTGGGGATCAATGATTCCATGAGGCATCAAGAAACAATAAAATGAAATCAAAAGAATGAAAAAGTAGAAAAAATGTGAAATATCTCATTGAAAAACAACATAACTAGAAAATAGATCCAGGAGATATAATTTTTAAATTATTGGACTACATAAAAGCAATGACTTTTAAAAGCCCAGATATCATATTTCAAGTAATTATTATGGGCATCTAGGTGGCACAGTAAATAGGGCACTGGCCTTGGAGTCAGGAGGACCTGAGTTCAAAAATGGCCTAAGATGTTTGACATTTCCTAGCTGTATGACCCTGAGCAAGTCACTTAACCCCAACTATCTCACAAAAAACCCTCAAGAAATTATTAAGGAAAGCTGCCCTGATATCTTAGAACCAAAGGATAAAATAAACACTGAAAGAATCCACCAAGCCCCTGCTGAAAGAGATCACAAAATGAAAACTTCCAGGAATATTATAACCAAATTCCAGAGCTCCCAGGTCAAGAAGAAATTTTGCAAGCATTCAGAAAGAAACGATCCAAATATCATGGAGCTGTAGTCAAGATAACACAGGGTTTGGCAGCTTCTATATTAAAAGATCAGAGGGCTTGGAATAAGATATTCTAGGGGGCAAAAGACCTAGGATTACAATCACCTACCCAGTGAAATTGAATATAATCCTTTGGGGGGGGGAATGGATATTTCATGAAATAAATGGCTTTCAAACATTCCTGGTTTTTAAAAAACAGAGCTGAAAAGAGCATTTGATTTTTCAAATACAAGATTCAAGAGAAGCATAAAAAATTAAACAGGAAAGAGAACTGATGAAGGAGTTAATAAAGCCAAACTGTTTACTTTCCTACATGGAAAGATGATACTTGTAACTCCTAAGAAATCTATCATTAATAGGGCAGTTAGAACAAGTATACATAGATAGAGGCCATGGGTACAAATTTACTATGATGGGATGACATCCAAAAAAAATTATGGGTAAGCAAGAGGAATGTACTAGGAGAAGGGGAAAGTGAGAAATAGAATGGAATAAATTATCTTACATAAAAGAGATAAAAATAGCTTTTATACTGGATGGGAAAATGGGGAGTGGCAAGCAACACTTGAACCTTACTCTTATCAGAATTAGCTTAAAGAGAGAATAACATAACACTCAGTTGGGTATAGAAATCTCTTACCCTACAGAGAAGCAGGAGGGGAGGGAGATAGGAGATGAGGAGGCTGATAGAAAAGAGGGAGGGCTGGGGAAGCAGTGGTCAGAAACAAAACACTTTTAAGGGAGAGAGGGAGAGAGGGAGAGATGGAGAGGGAGAGGAGGAAGAGAAAGAGAGAGAGGGAGGGAGGGAGAGGGAAAGAGGGAAGGAGGAAGGAAAGGAGGGAGGGAGGGAAATGGGGAAAATAGGATAGAGAGAAATAGTTAGTAATCATAACTGTGATTATGAATGGGATGAACTCACCCATAAAACAGAAGTGTATAGCAGAGTGTGTAAAAACCCAGAATCCTACAATATGTTGTTTACAAGAAACACACTTGAAGCAGAGTCACATGCAGAGTAAAAGGAAGGAGCTAGAGCTGAATCTATTATGCTTCTGCTGAAGTAAGAAAAAAAAATAAGGGGCAACAGCCTTAATCTCAGACAAAGCAAAAGCAAAAATAGTTCTAATTAAAAGGGATAAATAGGGAAACTACATCTTGCTAAAAGGTATCATAGACAATGAAGTAAAGTCAATGCTAAACACATATTCACCAAATAACATAGCTTACAAATTCTTAAAGGAAGAGTTAAATGAGTTATAGAAAGAAATAAACAGTAAAACCATACTATTGGGTGACCTCAATTTTCTCATCTCAGAAATAGATAAATCTAACAAAAGATAAACAAAAATGAATCTAATCAAATGAACAGAATTTTATAAAAGTTAGATAGACAGAATTTTGGAGAAAAGTGAATGGGAAGAGAAAGCAATATGCCTTTGTTTCTCAGTGGTACTTTCCACCTACACAAAAATTGACCATGTATTATGGCATAAAAGCCTCACAGCCAAGTGCAGAAATGCAGATACACTAAATGCATTGTTTTCAGATCATAATGTTATAACCAAGAAAATAGATTAAAATTAATTGATAATTAAAGAATCTAATCCTAAAGAATGAGTTAAAAAACCAAATCATAGAAGCAATCAATAATGTCATTAAAGGGAATGACAATGATGAGAAAACAAACCAAAATTTGAAGTATGCAGCCAAAGCACTGATTAGAAGGAATTTTATATCTCGACATGCTTACATCAATAAAAGAGAGAAAGAGTAGATCAATGAATTGGGCATACAACTGAAAAACCAGAAAAGGAACAAATTAAAAACCTTCAAGTAGACTCCAGATTAGAAATCCTGAAAATAAAAAGAGAGATTAATACAATTGAAAGTAAGACAACAGGGGGCAGCTAGGTGGCATAGTGGATGAAGCACCGGCCCTTTATTCAGGAGGACCTGAGTTCAAATATGACCTCAGACACTTGACACTTACTAGCTGTGTGACCCTGAGCAAGTCACTTAACCCTCATTGCCCCACAAAAACAAAAACAAAAATGAAAGGAAGAAAACAATTGAGGTAATAAATAAAACTAAAAGCTGATAGTATGAAAAAATAATAAAATAAATACCTATAGGCTAATTTCATTTTTAAAAAAAGAAAAGAAAATCAAATTACCAGAATCAAAAAATGAGAAGGGTCATCCCTCCCCCTCCAGGGGAGTTTCCACACCTACCTCTTGCCGTACATGCAAGGAACTCTCCCAACCAAGAAGTCTTTTTGCCACTTTAAGGAGAAGGGGAAAACTCCCTTTATTTTTTGAAAAGAAGACCTTATACCTTCAAAAGATACCTACAGAAGCCCAAGGGACCCCCCAGCAAGTGTGACAGACACCAAGAGGATAAGAAGTTGTTCTGTGCTAATGATAAGACCCTAGTCTGTGTGTCCTGTTCACAGTCCCCGGAACACAAGGCTCACAACATCCTCCCCATAAAAGAAGCTGCGAAGGATTATAGGGGAAAGCTCTGGGAGAATCTGAAACATGTATATGAAAATTTAAAAGATGTTCACAAGCTAATTATTGATGGGAAGAAGATACCTCGGACATGGGCTGTTGTGTTGACAGAACAATTAGAAATGACAAGAAAAACATTTGAGCAAAATTTTCAAGAAATAGGTGAATTCCTGAGTGAGCAAGAAGAGGAGGTCCACAGTCTGGTGGAGCTGGATGAGGAAGAGAATGAAATGTTTGAGCAGCTGAAGGAGAATGAGGAGCTGCAAGTAATCCAAAACAGAGAGAAAAAGAGGATGAGCAAGCTCCAACTGTTAGAGTACAGGAATGACCTGAGGGAGATGGGCATAGCACTGGAAGAAAAGGCTGTGATGGCAGATATGGACCTTCTGCAGGATTCAGAAGACATATTGAGCAAGAGTCAGTCGCTGTTGCTTCAAATGCCAGAACCTTTCACACCAAAATTGAGTGATTCTTATTGCATGCATTTAAGACAATTTCTGAGGAAATTTCAAGAATCGCGACTGTTGCAATGTAATTATCCATATGAACTACCAGATGATGACAGAAAGAGGACTTTCACATTTGCAGATCTATCCTCTGGTCAGATGTATGCTATTTATACCTCTGGAAGTCTCCACTACATGAATGGGAGAGACATATCTATTACCCAACTGAGTCTGAGTATGGATGATATTTCTGAGGAGGAAGACTAACCCCTTTTCAACTGTTACTGTTTGCCAATTGAAAGGGAGTGAGCTAGTAGTGACTTCTCTCCTAACCCTTCAATAGAATGGCACTAGGTCAGGGTCCCAGACAAACCAAGTAGAGATACTTCAGGATGATCCTGGAATTATATCCCACTTTTTAATCGTATGTGTAAAAGGGAGCCTAGTTGGAGAATTGGAAGCTGAGTGCTTAAGTTTTTGTTAAAACTGTAAATACATTGTCTATTCCTATATTTGACAAATGTCATCTGCTACAGAAAAGCTGTAAAAGCTTGCCCATTTCCCTCTCTGACTTCAATTTATATACTATGATAGCATCTGTGGGAAATGAGTATTGGACTTGGAATGAAAAACTTGGAATCCCACCCTTTGGTAACTATATGTAGCATAAACAGGTTGTGCCACAGGTTGATTCTTAAGAGTGACACAGAATATATGTTAATAAATTTTTTTCTTTTTTCCACCTGTAAAAAAAATGAGAAGGGTGAATTAAAAACCAATGAATAAGAAATTCAGGCAATTATTAGAAACTATTTTGCCCAAGTATATTCCAATAAATCTGACAGTCTAAATAAAATGAATGAATATTTACAAAAGCATAAATTGTCCAGATTAATAGAAAAGGAAATAGAGTACTAAAATAACTCCATCTTTGGAAAAAGAAATTAAGCAAGCCATCAATGAGCTCCCTAAGAAAAATCCCCAGGACCAGATGGATTTACATACACACACAAATGAATTATTATATTATATAAACCATTTGGAAAAATAGGCAAAGTTGAAGTGCTACCAAACTCCTTTTATGACACAATTATGGTACTGATACCTAAACCATGAAGAATAAAAACAGAAAGTGTAGACCAATTTCCCTAATGAATATTGATGCAAAATTTTTAAATAAAATACTAGCAAGGGACTGCAGCAAAATATCACAAAGGATGATGGGATTTATACCTAGAATGCAGGGCTGGTTCAATATTAGGAAAACTATTGGCATAATTGAACCTATCAATAACAAAACCAACAAAAAACACAGTTGTTTCAATAGATGAAGCAAAAGGTTTTTCGACAAAAATACAACAATCATTCCTATTAAAAACACTAGAAAACATAGGGGGAAATGCAGTTTTCCTTAAAATGATAAATAATTTTATCTGAAACCATCAGCAAGTATTATCTGTAATGGGGATAAGCTAAAAACCTTTCCAGTAAGATCAGGGGTGAAGCAAGGATGCCCATTATGAGCACTATTATTCAATATTATACTAGAAATGCTAGCTATAGCAATCAGACAAGGGAAAAAATTGAAGGAATAATGATATGCAGTGAGAAAATAAAACTATCACTCTTTGCAGATGACATGATGTTATACTTAGAGAACCCTATGGAATCAACTAAAAAACTACTTGAAATAATGAACAACTTTAGCAAAATCACAGGCAAAATATAAACCCACATAAATCATTAGTCTTTCTATATATTACTAACAAAGTCAGGCTGCAAGAGATAGAAAAAGAAGTTCCATTTAAAATAACTTCAGACATTACAAAATGCTTGGGAGTCTACCTGCCAAGATAAACCCAGGGATTATATGAACATTTTTTTAAATCTTAAAAGTATTTTATTTTTTCCAGTTACATGTACAGACAGCCCTCAACATCCATTTCTATGAAATTTTGGGTTCCAAACCCTTCTCCTTCCTTCCCTTCCCTCCCCAAGACAGAAAGCAATCTGATATAGGATATGCATGTATAATCACATCAAACATATTTCTCTACTAGTTATGTTGTGAAAGAAGAATCAGAACAAATGGGAAAAACCTCAAAAAGAAAAAAAAAGAGTAGAAACAGTATGGTTCAATCCGCATTCAGATTCCACAGTTCTCTTCTCTGGATGTGGAGAACATTTTCTATCATGAGTCTTTTGGAATTATCTTAGATCATTATATTGCTGAGAGGAGCTAAGTCTATCACAGTTGATCATTGTACAGTGTTGCTGTTATTATGTACAGCATTCTTTTGGTTCTGCTCACTTCACTCAGCATGTCTACTTAAGTCTTTCCACATTTTTCTGAAATCTGCCTGCTATATGAACACTTTTCATACAAATAAGGACAGATCTAAACAACTGAGGAAATATTAATTGTTATGGGTAGGACAATCCAATATAACAAAAATTACAATTCTACCTAAATTAGTTTAGTTATTCATTTCATGCAAACTACCAAAAACTTTTATAGAGCTAGAAAAAATAATAACAAAATTTATTTGGAAGAACAAAAGGCCAAGAATATCAAATGAATTAATGGAGAAAAATGTGAAAGAACATGGCTTAGCCATAATGGATCTCAAACTCTATTACAAAATGGTAACCATCAAAACAATCTGGTACTGGACAGGTGGATCAGTGGAATAAATTGGGTACACAATACACAGTAGGTAATAACCAAAGTAAATTAGTGTTTGATAAATGAAAAGATTCCAGCTTCTGGGACAAGAACTCATGAATTGACAAACTGCTGAGAAAATTGGAAAGTAGTTTGGCACAAACTAGTTATAGACCAACATCTTACACCATATACTAGGATAAAATCAAAATTGGTACATGATTTAGATGTAAAGGGTTATGCCATAAAAAAATTAGCAGGGCATGGAATAGTTTACCTGTCAGGTCTATGGATAAGGGAAGGATTTATGACCAAACAAGAAATAGAAAGCATGATTAAATGGATAATTTTGATTACATTAAATTTAAAAAGTTTTGCACAAACAAAACCAATGCATCCAAGATTAAAAGGAAAGCAGGAAATGGCGGGAAGCGGATTAACAAGAAGCTTCTCTTATAAAGGCCTCATTTCTCAAATATATAGAAAACTGAGTCAATTTTATAAGAATATGAATAATTTCCCAGTTGATAAATGGTCAAAGGATATGAACAGGCAGTTTTCAGATAAAGAAATCAAAGTTATCTATTGTCATAAAAAATGCTCTAAATCACTATTGATTACAGAAATGCAAATTAAAACAACTTCACCCTTATCAGATTGGCTAACATGACAGAAAAGGAAAATGACAAATGTTGGAGGGGATATGAAAAGATTGAGACACTGAGGCATTGTTGGTAGAGTTGTGACCTGATATAACTATTCTGGAAAGCACTTGGAAATTATGCCCAAAGAGTTATCTATAAAACTATGGCTGCCCTTTGAACCAGCAATACCACTACTAGGTTTGTATCCCAAAGAGATTTTTTAAATGGAAAAGGACATAAATGTGTAAAAATTGTTTTAGCAGCTCTTTTATGGTGATAAAGATTGGAAATTGAGGGGATTTCCATAATTTGGGGAATGGCTAATCAAATTGTGATATATGATTGTGATGGAATACTATTGTGCATTAAGAAATGTTGATCAGGATCCTTTCAGAAAAAGCTGGAAAGACTTCACTGATACAAAGTGAAATAAACAGAACCAGGAGAACATTGTACACAGTAGCAGTAATATTGTACAATGATCAATTGTGAATAATAGCTATTCTCAGCACTACAAAGATACAAGACAATTCCAAAGGATTTATGATGAAAAAATGTCATCTACCTCCAGAGAAAGAACTAATGGAGTGTGAATGCAGATCAAAGCATACTGCTTTTTTTCCTTTATTTTTTCATGTTTTTGTCTTTGTTTTTTTACAACGACTAATACGGAATATGTATTTCATGATTGAAAATGTATTATCTATATAAAATTGTCTGCCTTTTAATGGGGGAAAGGGAGAGAATTTTGAAATCAAAATTTTAAAACATGAATGTTAAAATTGTTTTTACATGTAATTGAAAAAATAATTTACTTTTTTAAAAGCACAGGAATAAATTAAACTTTCCTTAATATAGGTAGAATCTATGCAAAATCAAGAGCCACCATTATCTATAATGGGAATAAGTTAGAGACCTTTCCAGTAAGATCAGGAGTAAAGGAAGGATGTCCATTATCACCACTACTATTCAATATTGTGCTAGAAGAGTTAGTTATAGCAATAAGACAAGAAAAATCAATTGAGGAAATAAGCATAAGCAAAGAGGAAACAAAATGATGGCTTTTTTACAGATGACGAAATTGTTTGATTAGAGAAAACCAGAAAATTAAATAAACAACTAACTGAAACAATTTAAAAGTTCATCAAAGTTGCAGGACATAAAGTAAATCCACAAAAATCATCAGCATTTGTGAATATTACCAACAAAACACAGCAGGAAAAAAAGAAATTCCATTTAAAATAAATACTTACAGATATAAGAGAATACTTCAGGGTCATGTGAGCAACAAGATGGTGGACAAAATATATTCTCTGATCCACACAATCTCTAAAACTTCTCCAAAATAAAAATTATGAAACAAAGATAAAGCTGTTTTCACGGTCTAGGACACCTAGAATTCAAAAGATAGTAAAGCAAACAGAAACAAGAACTGAAGCTCATTTACCCTGAGTTTACTCAGCACCCCTCCCTCACTACCCATACTACCAGTAATAATGCTGCACCAGCAGACCTGAGGACACACAGGCTTTTATCAAAACCCATTACTAAGCCCTGTTCCCTTTTCTCTCCTTCCAGGGCTATAGAGACCCTGACTTTAGGCTATGAAAGTTCATTGGGACCTTAATAGTCAATTTGGACCGAGCCCTTAAGGAGAAAAACCTGCCAGAGCTTGCAACCTAGAAGTACTAGCACTGTAAATTTCTGAACTGCCCATACCAGGGAAAGCAGACTGAACTCCTGGTGCTAGTCCAGATAATGAAAGACTGGAGGAAAAGGTACAGGTCTCCACAACAGGACACCTTACATGTAAGGTGCTGTGCAGAATGCTACCAAGCTAGGGAGAGGGGGGAGGGGAGAGAAAGGACAATATCCAGGTTGGGCCATTTCTGACCATCTAAAATTCAATTGAGACAGAGACCTAGGTTGGTGAACTGTAAATTAACATAGTATGGGAAGAGGCTAAGATGCTTTGAGATCTAGCCCACAATCAGAGGGAAGTGAGGAAATGAGTGATAAGAAAAATAAAGGGGGAGAAGATTAAAGAACCAATGATTTCAAGAAGAAGAAATCCCTAAGACTGAACATAAACAGATAAATCAATAGGAAAAAAGTAACAGCCAAAGGAAATAAAGCTTCCCAATCTAGTAAATAAGTTCAATCATCTATGAATAAATCCCGCAAAATAAAGCAAAATCTAACACTTGATGAGACAGAGGACCCTGTGGAATTTGAGGAGAATATGAGAACACAATACACTGTTGAATGGTTTGAAAGAGATATAAGATTGGTACGAGTGTTATATATACTTACATCTGTGAATGCTATTTCCTTCAACAAAATGTAAATTCCTTGAGTTGAGGGACTATTTCATTTTTTTTTTGTCTTTGTGTCTCTGGAGCCT
Source organism: Dromiciops gliroides (assembly GCF_019393635.1). Classification (NCBI taxonomy): domain Eukaryota; kingdom Metazoa; phylum Chordata; class Mammalia; order Microbiotheria; family Microbiotheriidae; genus Dromiciops; species Dromiciops gliroides. Next base: position 538,446,736 of record NC_057863.1, read on the forward strand.
AGCACAGTGGGCTGACACACAGTAGATGCTTAGTAAATGATTATTGATATGATAAATTGATTGATTCAGCTAGGGACCCAAAATCTATTTTTATCTAATTTATTAAGTGTGGTTAGAAATAGAGTTGTTTCTAGTCTTTGTATTTATGATGATGATACACTAAAACTTGATTTAACTCAAATCCTTCAATGATGGAATATTCCATTTTTTTAAATCTTATTAAAATATTTCTATATTTAAAAAGAAAGAGATATAATAATTAGGAGAATAGAATTTATGTCCTGCACAGAAAAATTAAGGAGCAGAAAAGAAAAGCTTGAATTTGCAATGGCAATCTGCACCAAAGAAACAAAAGAGACAATGATATATGGAAATGCAAGTACACAAAAGTGAAGGACAACCTAGAAGAGAAGCAAAAGACAAAAACATTAAAAGTAAATATGCTCGCTCTGCAAACAAAACATAAAGATATCAAAAATGGGACACATAGAGACAACCTAGAAGTCATATGTTTCCAAAAAGAGAACAACAAAACAAAAAACTATATAAAAACTATAATTACTATAATGAAGGAAATTATAGAAGAAAACTGACCAGAACTTTTGAATATAGAAAATGAAATCCTAATTGAAAGAATTCATAGATAACCTCAAGAAAAACAAACAAAAGTACAGGGCTATAAACTCTAAGACGCATAGTGGTTAAATTTAACAGTTCAATTCAGAAACAAAAATTCTGCTAGCTAGCCGGAGAAGGATCATCAAAGACTGATCCACATCCATTAGATAAAGGAAGAGGCAATGGAATGTGTTCCATAGAGCATTAGACCTCAGGACACAGCCCAGGGTGACCTATCTTGCAAATTTAAGCTTAACCATGCAGAACAAAATATGGAAATTCAATAAGAAAGAAGAATTTGAAACATTTTTAGAAAGAAAACCAGAACTAAAGTTATTGTTTACTTCTCAAACACTCCCCAAAAGAGAATTATAAGAGGGATGAATAAATGCAGATAACAACAGAGTGACAGCAGAAAGATCAGTAATGAACTTCTTTCATAAAATACACCAAAGTGATAAGGGTGAAGTATTCAAAATACGAGGAGCCTATAAGGGAGTGGGTGAAGAGGAGAAAGGGAAAATTGAAAATGTGGGGATGGAGGAAAGGAAGGAGGTTTATGGGGTTCCACTAATAAATGCTCTTATGGGTGGAAGGGGATGAGAACCTTATATTAGATGAACCCTGGAGGATTTGGTGCCTGAAAAGTCTACTTGACCCAGGAGGGGAGGGGAATTGGAAGTCCTAGTGGCAATTGGCACCTGAGGAAGTCGAAGAGTATGGAAACAGGGAGGAGATTTTCAAGCAAATGTTAAAAAAAAAGAGGTCTGCAAGAGAGGTTATAGATCAGAGTCAGGGAGAGTGGTCCTACCATGGGGCCATGTCCTCTCTGAAACTTTCAGTTATTGGCATTGTTCTGATAATAAGACACAATGGAAAAGAGGAATCCAATAATATGAAATACTTGGGTGTCTACCTGACAAGATAAACATAAGAACTGTTTGGGAAAAAATAATAAAACATTTCTTACACAAATAAATACAGATCTAAATATTTGAAGAAATGGTAATTGCTCATGTGTAGGTTGACCCAATATTTTTAAAATGACAATACTACCTAAATTAGTTTACTTACTCAGTTCCATACCAAGCAAACTACCAAAGGATTACTTTATAGAGCTAAAAAGATGAATAACAAAATTCATCTGGAGGAACAAGTTAAGAAAATCAAGGAAATCAATGATTTAAGTGGGAAGGAAGGGGGCTTAGTAATACCAGATCTCAAACTATACTACAAAACCATACTCATCAGAACTATAGAAAAATGGAGAAGTTGATCAATGAAAGAAATTAGATAAAGAATATATGCCCAGTAGCCTAATCCTTCATCAACTCAAAGATCCCAGCCACTGGGGCGAGAACCAACAAAAACTGTTGAGAAAGCTGGAAAACAGTCTGGCAGAAACTAAGCATAGACCAACATCTCACTCCATCTACAAAGTAAACTCCAAATAAGTACATGATTTAGGCATCATAAACAAATAAGAGGTGTGTGGAAGAAAATACCTGTCAGATCTGTGGATGAATACAAGTTCACAAGCAAACAAGAAATTCATAGGACATAAAATGGACAATTTTGATTATACTAAATAGTGTAAGGCTTTACACAAATGAAGCCAATGCAGTTAAAATAAGAAGAGAACTAAGAAATTGGGGAAAAATCTGTGCCACAAAGCCTCATTTCTAATATATGTAGGAACAGGTTCAAATTTATGAAAATAAAAATAATTTCCGAATTAATTCACAGCCAAAAGATATGAATAGGTAGTTTTCAGAGGATGAAATTCAAGCTATTAATAGCCATATGAAAAAGTGTTCTAAATTATTAATAACCAGAGAAATACAAATTAAAGTAATCTTGAGGTACCACTTCACATCCATCAGACTGGCAAAGTTGACAGAAAAGGGAAATTACAAATGCTGGAGAGGTTGTAGGAAAACAGGTACATAAATGTACTATTGATTGAGCTATGAATCAGTCTAGCCATTCCGCAAAGCAATATGGAACTCTCCCCCAAAAGTCATTACAACTGTGCATATACCCTTTGACCCAGTGATAACATACTAGCTATATGACCCTTAGAAGGTCAAAAGAAAAAGGTAAAGGATCATATATTCAAAAATATTTATAGTAGCTTTTTTTTGATGGCAAAGAAATGAAAACTGGGAAGGGGGTTGTCTGACAATTGTGGAATCACTGAACAAGTTATGGAATGTGAATGCAGTGAATAGTATTGTGCTATAAGAAATGATAAAGGAAGTGGTTTCAGAGAAATCTGGGAAAATTTGTATGAACTAATGCAGATTGAAGTGAACAGAAACAGGAAGGCAATTTGTACAATTATGTGAGAAAATAATTATTAATATAGATGAAAAACTTTGAAAGGCTTAGGAACACTGATGAACAAAATGACCAGAAAACTCATGATGAAAAATGCTATCTACCTCCAGAGAGAGAGATAATGGACAGAATTTGGTGGTTGGTTTTTTTGAAGGTAGGAGAGGTTGAACATAACTAATGTGAAAATTTGCTTTGTTTGAATATACATACACATGTATTTGTAATAGATTTTTTCCTGATTTCTCAATGTGAGGAGAAGAGGGAGGTGGAAGGAAGAGAACTTAGAAGAAAAAAAATAAAATTGAATTAAAATACAAAAAGCAAAAGCAAAGGTAACATAAAATTTCATTTCATATGAATTCATCTTATATTTCAATTTATATATGTTAAACATTTACCCAAAAAGTCCACCTTAAAGATAATTGCATTTTCTGAGCCAATATTCATTGAAAAGGCTTAGGAAGTAAAGAAATTTTATGAAAACCATGCAAATTAAATCAGCATATTTTAACACAGTGTTTCTGATGCTTAGACATGGAGAGAACTATGGGAAAATATGTGGATATGTAAGATTAAACTGATTCACCAACGGGTCAAGATGTGGAAGAGAGAAAAGTACAACCAGTTCGGGGGGGATGGCTTCCATATGAACCAAGAACTGAGGGAATTATGAGTCATGATGAGGAAAAAATAATAGATTTATTCATTGTAAGACAGAAGGGAAGGTGGAATAATAAAGGATGATGATAAAGGAATTTCTGATTCGTTAATTTTGAAGTAGACATATATGTGATATCAAGATGAAGGTATGAAGATCTCTCAGTGTAGCTGAGGTGGGTTGGATAATTGGGTCATGGGAAATGAATAAGGTAAATAACTGGGAAGTCAGAGCGTTTGAGAGTGTCAGTACTAGTCCCCTATTATAAAGACAAGATTTAAAAAATAGAAGATTGAACTCAATGAGGAAAGAAAGGGAGTGTCCTGAAGTCCTTAGAGATAATAGCTACCAGAATTGTGATTAAGTGATAAATATGGATTGAATGACCATCAAATGAAGAAAGATGATTGAGTAATTTTGGTAAAAGAAAAGTCTAAGAAACAAGGCCACTTTCAACTCCACAGTTAGGATCAATGAATCAGAGGTATGAGTAAAAATGCAACCAGTCCTGGAAAAGGTGGCCAGATATGTTGTATCATTAGGAGTGAGCAAGGTCAAAGTGAGTACAAGAAGATGGAAAGAGTAGAAAGGAAAAAGTTTATAATAAGAGCAAGTTTGCTACTTAATGAAAAGTCATTTCATGTAGTAAAGTGGAAGGGGTACTGTTGGACATGGAATTCTATAGTCTCAAAATAAGTAAAGTCACAATGGAGAGAAGCATAGTGTATTTAAATATTCTGCAGTGTTTCACCAGTGAAGATTTGAACAAGAAATGTTGCATAAAAGATTTTGTCAAATAGATGTATGACCAAAAATGGTGGGTCGGTTAAAAATTGAGAGCAAGATGTAATCAATAGATAGCCAGGGTGTTCCATTCGTATTCACACAATTACAAGAATTCTAGAAGAAACCCATCAAAAACCCCAGACATGTCAAGTAGAATGAGACTGATAAAAGATCATTGTATTTAGCAATTAAGAGAACATTGGTAACCTTGGAGAGAACAGTTTCAGTAGTGAAGTGGGGTTAGAAGCCAGAATGCAAAGGGCTAAGGAATGAGAGGTAAGGAAATGAAAATAATAAGCACAGATGATTCTTTAGTATTTTAATTGTAAAGAGGCAGAAAAAAATATAGGGTGATAGCTTGAGGGAATTGAAGGGTCAAGTCAAAGTTTTCTGAAGTCAGAGGAGAGCTAGGTTAATAGGAACCAAGGAAGTAACCAGTGAATAATGAAAGACAGATTTTCAAAAGAGGAACTGATTGATGGGACAAGATACTAAAGGAAATTGGATTGTAGTGGAACTAGGACACAAGGAGTAGGGGTTTAGAAAAGATGAGTTTCCCTCTCTTTGTGAGAGGCTGGAACAAAAGAAGAGAGAATAGAAGAATTTGGAGATGGGGAGTCAGGAAAAAAGAGAGAGATCATAGCAGATTACCTATTTTCTCAGTAGGATGGGAATTAAGGTCTTTTATTGAGAGGAATGACGGAGGAGATTTAGAGGGCTTGAGAAATTTTGGAAAAACTATTGTGTTGTATATGACAGTTAATTGGGGAAGAAGAAAAGGTTTGCCATGCAGCAATGAGGGACCACTTGAGATAACATAAATTTGCCACAGGCCAAATCATCGTGGTTGTATGACTCTACAGCAGGATTAAGTGACATGCAAGTAGCATAAGAAAAGACAGGTGGTGGGCATGGCCAAGATTGAGGAATAACGACGTAAAATGTTAGGACAAAATGGAAAGGTATTCCATGGTAGATGATGGTGCACAGTTGGAGTGGTCAATCATAGGGTCAGTACTGTAAAAGGAGGAAAACAAGAACAGAATGGGGAGCAAAGGAGGGGTAGAAGAACCAGAGGTCACAATTAGGACAAAGTCTAGGTTTAGAAGGAGCAAATCCATCTAAGATATAGAAATACTTGGGTATTAAAATACCAAGATCTTGAACTCTGATATTGAGAGACCTGAATCATAGAGCAATGTCAGAGTTCAAGAACTTGACATCCTTGGTTCTCTCACTGATTAGGTTTAATTTCTGAAATAGCAGTTCTCCTAAAGTCTGGGTTCTCTAAACTTCAAGCCACGTCCTTCCATTACTGAGTTCCCAACATCAGCTGCTGAATCTCTCCAGTGCTATCTGCCAATCTGCTTGGACTCCCAATTTCCTGCCACTTATATGTCTACTGATCATTTTCCTATCTTGGCTTGCCTAGATACCCCAGACGTTGGGTTCAGGTTTGGCTTTAGCCTTATCAATATCAGTGTCCTACCTGTACTGTCCTCTGTTGATTCATAGTCCAGTTTAAACCTGGGGTGTATGAGGTGTTCAAGGAGGACTAGCACCTCTGGGGTGAGGGTTTACCAAGCCCTTTTCAGGGCTGCTTTTTCACTTTTGGTGTCCAACTGGAACTCAATTCTCACCTGTGGCCCTAAGAAGCTATAGAATGTGCTTTTACCTCAGTAAAAGCATCTCAACAGACAAACTAAACCAGGTTTAGGGTAACTGACAGGCCTCAAAACTGTCGGTAAGTTAGGGGAAGTCTACGTCAAGCATGTGACATCTTCCCCTGGTGGAATGAGTGGATGAGAATAATTTCAATGGCCATAGAAGTGGTTGAAGCAGATGCTGTGGAGCACTTAAGAGTTTGGTCAGACATCAAAGACACCAAGGTCATCTACTGCATCCCAGGCTATTGCCACTCTCTTGACTTTTGTCTAGCCACTGGACTTGGATGGCTCTATAAGAGAGAGTGAGGTTGATGACTTCATGCAACTCTGCCTCACTTAACACCAATTCATGCACAAGTCAAGACATCACCCTGTGATGGTCTGTGACTGGTCCTCTTCAAAAATGAAGGACAAACAAGTTTTAGACATAACTTTGGATTCACATCTTCATAAGCCTTTCTTGAGCATAGTTTTTCTCTGGCCTGGTTCCCACATTCACACCACCACCCTGACCTACACCAACTTTTGTCTAACCCCAAAGTTCTCTCCTTGGACTCCCAGAGCAAATTTTCTTTTCTCTACCCTGTTCTGCTATTACCTAAAACCTCATTATGACACCAGCTCCTAAAGTTCATTAGGCAAACCACTTCTCTGACCCTCTGTTTCCTCATCTATAGAATGAAGGGGTTAAACTAGATGATCTCCAAGGTCTCTTTCAGCTCTAATTCCTAAAATCTTATGTTCCAAAGGTCAACTTGTTGGGGAGTCCTATCTTATAATGAACATTTTCCTTTGCTGTTCTAAAGAGAATCTCATGACAATGTGGCAGATGTCTACTGCTGTTGTTAAAAGAACTACACCTGCTTCCCATTCAGGAGGATGCAGAGATGAACTGGAACCTCCCACAGCAGTAGCCTATTAGAGACATTAGGTAGATCTAGATGATCTTAATGGTATTCTCAATTCACTTGGGGCAAACTGCAATAAGTACTTTGAACAACTTCTAATATTTCCTTGCACTTGCTCAATACAGGATTTTCCCTTTGTCCCTGAACTATAGTTTCTTTCTCCGCCCGCTGCTTCCCCGTTGCCAAATATGTTTATCATTCTTCCTCTCTGGTTTTTTTGTAGACTGTTTCTATGGTCCCTCAGCTGATTACCTTGATTCATGGAATAGTGTCAAGGGGACATGAAGTGGTGTGGTGAGTGTTGGACTTGGGGGTCAGAAAGTCCTGGGTTTTAATCACACCTCATTTACTGACTGGCTATGTGACACTGCCTAAAAGATTATTTTATGGAGCACAAGGCAGGTGCTCACATGGTAATCAGAAGAAGTGATACAAAGACACTCTCAAGGTCTCTGAAGAATTCTGGAATTAATTGCATGACATGGGAAATGCTGGCAAAGGACCACCCAGTATGGCATACCCACATCCAAGATGCTCTATGAGCAAAGTAGAATTGAAGTAGCTCAAAAGAAATGCGAACGTACAAATTTAGAGAACCCACCCCAAATGTTCGCATGGACTATTTGTACCCAACCTGTGGTAAAAGATTCTGATCTTGTATTCATCTGATCAGTCACAGTCACTCACCACAACTCGAGACTAACACGGTGATGTCATTTTTGTCCTCTTCGAGAACAAAGGACAAAAACCAACCAACCTGTGACACCAGGTAAGTAAAAGAATCTCTCAAAGTCTTCATTTCCTCATGTGTAAAATAAGGATAATAATTGTAGCAATTACCTTCTCAATAAGACTCAAATAAGATGTTATATGTATTCTGGAAGCCTTAAAATGCTATGTAAATGCTTATTGTTGTTCTTGCTATCCATTCCTAGCCCATGAAGTCATATCCCTGCAGTCCTCAGTTGGCACCAGGGAAGAATCCAGGTTACCAGGCATCTTTGGTGCTTGGGAGGGGCCACTTCCAAGAAGTCATGAGGAACAATGTATCTGAATGCAGTCAACGGGCAGATGGGCAGAGGGGAGCAGGCACAAAGTAAAGTCTGGTCAACATGTCAAACTGGCAACCAATCCAAGCTCTCCTGAATGAATCCACAGTTTTCATGTGACTCCAGGACCTGGCTGCCCCTTCACTAAGAGAGCATGGCCACCGGAGCTAAATAAATCTGCCGAGCAGCTGGTCTCCACACGTTCCCTGACTCCAGCTAGGCCCTCAGCCCCTCACTGTCATAGGTACTAAATTCCCCTGGACATGCATGCCAGAGAAAGCCAGGGTTGAAAAAATAATAATAAATCCATCTGAACACTCTGGTCTCTTGGGGCTTATCAGTATTTCAGTTCTAGTCACAAAAATAACATACTGTAAAAGACTGATTAGTCATCGGATAATTGAGTTCTTAAATGTCAAAAACAATATAGTATGAATATTCAACAGATCGTGCTACTGAAACTTACCTGTTCCATCAACAATGACTAACATTTTTTCTCCATTGTTCTTTCCCAGAAATTATGTTAATATGACTTTTCTGAAGTGATGAATGCAGTTCTCTTTAAAACATATTGTCTTACAGGTTAATGCATAATGAGCTGGTTAAAGAAAAGCTGCCTGGGAGCAGTGCTGGATTTGCATCCCTCCATATTAGCTCCATCTCACAGTTCAGACAGAGGGGACACACAAGAAAAACTCCTTCCAGCAACAGATACACTTAATGCCCCAACCCCTCCTGAATGTGTTGCCTGAGAGCTGGGGTCAGAGGGGCACCATTTTCAGGAAGCTTGAGTTTAAACCAGGACCGAGGTTCAAGTTGTATCAGAGGCTGAGTATGTAACAGAATTCCAAGGGGGGCGGGGATGGCAGAAAACAGGGAGGTGACAGAAGGAGTAGGGGTGGAGGAGACTAAATTGAATTATATAGGAGCTTGTCTGTATTTTTTTTTTCAATAAAACCAGGACTAGATCAAAGCAGCACCTGGCTAGAGGGACATGGGTAAGGAATGGTAATGATTAAGGGGAGCCCTCTGTGCCCCAGGAGGAGAAGAGAAGGGACTTGGAGAGGCAGGGCCCACTTTCTATAAGACTGGCCCCAGCAGCTGCTACAACAGCTGTAGCTGAGAGCAGCCCAGAGGGTTAGGAGCTACTGCTGGGGTCAGTTTGCAGACTCTATAGCATGTCAGGTGCCTGGCTCTTAGTGGATCAGGAGAGAGATGCATGAGGAAATGCCAAGTGCCAACGGCTCCTCAAGCCAGAGGCTATCTGCTCAAGGAGGCCTTTTTACTCTTTGCAGCTAGAATCATGGAGGTCTCTGGCTAGAGGTCATCCTACCCAGGTCCCTGACTCCAGGAGAGAGTCTGCCTCCACAAACCTGGGCAGAGAGGGGACTTTCTCCAAAGAAGCTAAAACACCCCTAATGGCAACTGTGAATAAGTATTCCAATGTTTTATACTTCTAATACGGAGGTTATTCATTGGAGAGGCAGCAAAGTATAATGAAAATGGGATTGTGTGGAGGAAAAGATGTGGAGTCAGAGAATCTGAGTACAAATCTCAGTTCTTTCACTCATCACCTGTGTGACTTTGGGCAAGTCACTTCTCTGGGAGACTAGGCTTCCTCAGCTATAAAACACAGCTGCCTTCCTTACAAGAAAATGCAAAACTTAAAATACCATTGAAATGTGTTTTTATTGTGTTAAAACCAAATGACCCTATCTGAACTGGTAGCCCATATAATAATAATAATAATAATATCTCATTTATTTAATTTTTTGCAAATTTTGAAATAGGTACTAAAGTATTATCAACTTTATTTTACAGATGAGAAAATTGAGCTTCAGGAAGTTTGGTGATTTGCCTGTGCTCACACAACCAGAAAAAAAAATTGCGTCAGTACTCAAATCCATCTCTTAATGATTAGTCCAGGCAATATGACTCCGCCATATTGTCTATTGTTTCTTTCTGTTCTCTGCACACCATCCTCCTAGAATCATGGAATCATAATGGTTAGGGCTGAAGGGATCTCTGAGAATCTGGCCAACCCACTCATTTACAGCAGGGGAAAGTGAGGCCAGGAGAGATACAATGATTTGTCCAAGTAGTGTCAGTAGACCATCAGCCTACGGCTGCACCTACAGAACAGCACTTCAGATTTGAGAAGGGCTTTTATGAACCCTTCTTTCCCCTCTATTGCCCTCAGCCAAAGCCTTTGTTCCAAACCTAGGCTGGCAATCGTTTTTTGTAAATTATCCATCTGCAGAAATTCCCTTTGGCTCCACAGCTGGCATGAACCGCACCCACATTTCTCACTCTCTTTCTCCTCCATTGTAACCCCCTCAGCAATCTCTGGGCACTCCCACCTTCTTTTCTTCATGCCCCTCATCTCCCTGAGATGGTAAAAGACAACTCTGCTTGAAGCAAACACTGACACTCCCATCCCCCTCTCACAGAGATTGCAATGAAATATCAGACTGATAGAACAGATAGGAGGTTTTGAATCCAGTCATTAGATTTACCCCCTGATTTCCATTATGCCCACTGCCTGATTTTGACACCTGGGCCACTGCATTTTTACATGGCTGAACTAACCTGATGATGGCAGATAATGGACTGACTTAGGTCATTCAATCAGCCAATGCTGATTGAGTGTCATTTGGGTGCAGGGACTATTCTAAGCCCAGGAACAGGGAAGGGGATGGGTCCCCGGGAAGAGAGATTTCAAAAATACGGTCCCCGCCCTCCAGGAGTTCACAGTGAAGTAGCTGCTGTAACCAGGGTAAGCAAGTGGAGAGTCCCTCTGGCAGAAAGTTGCCCTGAGGGAGGTGCTAAGTGGAAAATACCTTTAGAAGGTCTTCAGTTTTCCCAGAGGCCCAAAGTATGGAGGGAGGGGCTCCTCATGCAATTCAGGGCGGAGCCCCCCTCAGGCCCCGCCCCCACCCTGCCTCAAGTTAAAAACTGAGGGATGGAATCTTCTTACAAGTGTTTTTAATTACTGCACAAATGTGTCATCAGCGGCGGCAGTGCTGCTCCCGTTACCCGCTCGCAGACTGAAGCTCCTGTATGAAGTGGTTAGCACAGACATTTAAAAACAATTAGGATCGTGGGGAGGCAGCTCTGAGCGAGCTCATTATGTCGGGGGATGGGTGGGGGTGGGGTGGGGAATCAGGCCATTACACTCATCAGATAACGAAGTTATTTGTAGGGGGTGGTTGGGAGGGGGGGAGATGATTGGTTTCTTTAATAATTCCTTTTCAAAAACCATATGGGAGCCAGACAGGCGGGTATACAACTTAGCACACAAGAACATGAACACAGGCATCTCTCTCTCTCTCTCTCTGTCTCTCTCTCTTGTGTCTCAATCTCTCTGTCTCTGTCTCTGTCTCTCTCTCTTGTGTCTCAATCTCTCTGTCTCTGTCTCTGTCTCTCTCTCTTGTGTCTCAATCTCTCTGTCTCTGTCTCTCTCTCTTGTGTCTCAATCTCTCTGTCTCTGTGTCTCTGTGTCTCTTGTGTCTCAATCTCTCTCTCTGTGTCTCTATCTCTGTCTCTGTCTTTCTGTCTGTCTGTATGTCTGTCTGTCTGTCTGTCTGTCTCTCTCTCTCTGTCCCTCTCTGTCTGTGTGTGTGTGTGTCTGTTTGTCTCTCTCTCCAATTGAACCTAGCTCCCTTGTGACTAGGCAGATCCAACGTACATGCTTTCCTAAACTCTCAGAATGAAGACTGGGTAGAGACAATAACAGCTTGCTTGCCTTTGGCAAAGCATCAACTACCACGTTGTGCCAAGCACTCTTGAGAGGGTATCATTGGAGAGATGGGGTTTGGGAAAGGGGTGTTGGACAGCCTCCAGCCAAATGGATTGGGAGTCAGACGGCTGTCAGGAGAATCCACTGCACTAGGTGCAGAGGTTGGCACAAAATGTCATGTAACAAGAGGATAGAAATAAAAATTGTTGTTCTGTCCCTCGAGGAGTTTACGGTCTAATTGGGTGTCAGTGAAGAACAACTTGGGAAGCTAGAAGCTAGAAGAGATATTAAAGACATTTTGGTCCAAACCCCTCATTTCCTATATGAAAAAGCTTGGACCTGAGAGGTAGTGACTTACCTAAATCCACACAGAGGTAAGACCAAGTCTCCTGACACTTAGTTCAGTGATTTTTTCCACTGTTGTGACATGTCAAAAAACAATCACCAGTCTACAAAGAGAGCAATTAACTACCTTCTTAGCATTATTGCATATTTATTAATCACTTACAGAACCTTGCTAGAGACTAGTTGAGTAAAAGTACAAAATTCAGATAAGACACATTCCTAGCCCTCCTGGAACTAATAAATAAATTACATTCCCATTCCCTTCCTCTCCCCCACTTACCCAATCCTGCTTTGGTCAAAGTCAGAGTCAATAAACATTTATTAAATGCCTAATGTGTGCTGGGCTCTGTGCTAAATCCTGGGGATGCACACAAAAAAGGCATGAGACAGTCCCCTTCCTCAAGGAGCTCACAATCTACGGGGGGAGACAACATATAAAAAGAAGCTCAAAAGGGAGGCCTCAGGGTAGCTGGGGTGGGAAATGATATGAGGAGGCAAGAGTACCAGAGTTGATTTCATCTTGCAGATGAGCTTCTGGAGATCATAAATTACATCATTTGGGTGAAGAGTCATAGCCACAGTTGATCATAGAGGAATAAGGGAGGCCTTCATTTGAAGGACTGGGGAAAACTAAGAGTGTTTGTAGGTAGATGGACAGGAGCCAGTAGAGAGGAAGCAACTAGAGATATGTATGATTCCCAAGGTACGAGATGTCAACATCATGGCTGGTAAGAAGTTTGTCTGAAAAAGATCTGGGAGCTTTAGTGGACTACAAGCTCAATCTGAATCAGCTTTGTGCTATGGTACCAAATAAGTACAAAAATGCTCATTTGATCTTGAACTTCCAGAAATACAATTATATTATCCCATTCCACTATGGGCAATTGTTGAATTCTACTAGGGGCAACTGTCCCATTCTACTTTGCCTTGGCCAGACTTTACCTAGACTACTTTGCTGTAGGAAAGGGACTGATAAACTGAAAAGTATCCAGTGTAGTGCAACAAGGTTGGCAAAAGGTCATCTCATTTCTTTCATCCCTTTTACTGCTAAACTTCTTGAAAGAGTTGTCTATATGTGGTGCTTCTACTTCCATCCAAACCACTCTTATATCAACCCTTTGAAATTTGTCTTCTTCCTCCACCACTTTACCGAAACAGCTCTGAGATCAATAATGATCTCATAATCACCAAATATAACTGTCCCATTTTTTATACTCATTCTCCTTGACCCCTCTGCAGCTTTTTCCATTGCTGAGCACCATACTACTGGATACTCTCTCTTTCCTCAGTGTTAGAGATGCCACACTTTCCTAATTCTCTACCTCCTTCTCTGACCCCCCCCTTCCCCATCCCCTCTGCTTTCTCACCCCTTTCCTGAGCCCTTAATACAGATGTTCCTCAAGAGTATGTTCTTATGTCCTTGGCATTCTCTTCTGCTTCAATGCCTGATCCTCTTACACTGCAGTCCACATACATTACAATTATTCTATCTATGCAAATGTATCCCCAGCCTTTACCTCTAATCCTGAGAGTTCTGAACTCTAGATCCACTGCCTATAGGAAAACATTTCCACCCAGATGTCCTATTAGCTCCTCAAACATAACCCAAACAAAATTCAAATCATTATCTTATTCCCTAAACCTTCTCCTCTTGTCACTATTTTTATCTACAGCATCACCATTCACTTGGCCTCCCATGGTCATAATCTCAGGGTTAGCTTTGACTAGTCTATTCTCCATGCTTTTCCTATACAATCAGCTAATAAGGCCAGCCAATTCTACTTTTGTAACATCTCTCAAAGCCACCCTCTCCTCTATGTCCATTGCCGCCACATTAGTATAAGTCCCCATCACCATACATCCAGGCTATAAGATGGCTTTTTTATGGTTATTCATGTCTGCATTCTCTTTCCCCTTCACATCCTTCTTAATGCTATTCCCAGAATAATTTTCTTTATGCATATATCTGATCACATACATTCATAATTCTGTTCTTCACTAACTCCCTAGTGCTTACTGAATAAAGTTCACTTCTCTGATTTCTCTTCAAGACCCTTTCAATCTGGGGTTCCTTTAGATTTTTAGCCATCATTCCTTTCCACACTCCCAATGACTCACTGCCCTCAGAACATAGCCTTCATTCTCAAGCCTTCTTCACCAACTGAGTCCTGTTTTAAAAATCATCACAAAAGCTAGCTCCACCAGGAAGACTTCCAGGCACCCAAGGATCAATAACAAAAGTCCTTCTCAGACCTCACATAACATTTGGCTTTATATCTCTTTGATGTCCTTTTTTTGGATAGGGAAGACCTGTAGTTTCATTAGTTTGGGAATTCCTGGTGACAGATCAGCAAATCACGTGTAACTTTCAGTCTTAGAAACTTGCCTTTAACAAGAAAAGTTAACTGACTTATCCATGATCACACAGAGCGTGGGTCAGAGGCAGGCTTTAAATCCAGACCTTCCTGATGCCAAGGTAATGTCTCTATACACCCTGTTGTGCTGCCTCATAATTACTCATTGTGTATTGTCATATACTATTTGTATCAGCATCATCCCCCTACAAGACTGTAAATTCTATGAAGGGCAGGGACTATATCCTATCTGAACTTCATATCTTTCCTAGTATGTAATACAATGTCCTGAACATAGCAGCTGCTTAATGAAGGTATCCTAGACTTAGAGCTATGAGGTACTCTGAAGATCATCTAATCCCATTGCCCTCATTTTACAGATGAGGCCCAGAGAAGTTAAGTGTCTTATCTAGGGTCACACAGCTAATAAGTGGTAGAGCCAAGATCAGTTTTTCTGACTCCAAATCCAGGACTCTTTTCCACTGTACAATGCTGATTCACTATGTTGTGTTTTGTAATGTGGTATCATGCTATATTATATCATATTCAACCCCTCCATATGTAACACACACACACACATCCCTCTATGATTCTATCTTCCTACCAATTTCCCTTTGTTGACTGATGAAAAGGCATTAAAAAGAAAGCAGAATATCATTGGTAGGGTTCCATCTGGGCAATGGGCCACATTTAATTCTGGGAACTTCTATGGAGACTACACTGTAACCCCTCTGACTGTAGAGTGGAGTGAACAACTTCTTTCCAAAATCCCATTTAAGGAAAGTGCCCAGGTCAGACATGTCTTCATTTCCCACCTTGTTCTACTCCTTTGGAATTCTCCATCATGCCTCCAGGATCCTCATTAGCAGAAGCTTCACCATCTTTCTTGATAATGTCAGCCTTGGTACTTAGACCTCATGAGTAGCCTCTGTCCCTAGGAGCTCTCTAATTAAAGATCAGGTCAAAGAGCTCCTTCCAGATCCACCTTTTAAAGAGGGCACAAGGCAGCCATTTCTTCATTTCTCACTCTGCTGTTCTTCAAACTTTTCCACCTCATTCTGGGTACCTTCCCACCACCCCCTTTCAGCTTCCCTTTATACGTTGTCTTCCCCACTAGACTATAAGCTTCTTAAGGACAGTGACTGTGTATTTATTTCTTCTTTGCATTTGTATCCCCAGTGCTTAGAACAATACCTGGCACATAATAGGTATTTAATAAATGTTATTGACTGACTAACCTCTCTAGCTCACCATACTCAGGATCCTCTCTACCACACATCCTAGGTGTCCCCATTTGGAGTCTTCCAGACCACAGGGACCACATGGTTGTTAGAATTGCTTATTGGGTCCAAGTCCATATGCCTTCTATACTAAGGATACTTTTGTCCTCTTCATAAGCTTTTTTCCCCTCCTACAATCACTACCCTTTAGTACATGCCCACGAATCTGAGCTAGAAAGAGAGACAACAAAAAGCACTAAGCCATTTACCAGTTATGGAACAAAAACAATTGGAATTGGAAAAGAATCTTATGGACACATTGCCTGTATAGCAGTGAAAAGAAGCCTGAAGAAAGCCTATCATATAAGCCTACACTACCCTCTCTACAACTGTGTTTTCCCCCCAGTGGTCAATCCAATCATTTGTTCATGCTTGAGAAGATGTAGCTATTTTTGAAGGCTTCACAATTTCATAATTTTCAGTGATGTTGATATAGCTGTATGCCACCTCAGAGTTGGGATTGTCTCAAAACAAGTGTGAGGGAGAGAATTGCACCTCAGTGAAGAATTCAGTAAATGCATCTGTGAAACATATTTCAATTCCAAAGGCAATTTTTTAATTAGCAAAGACACACAAAGCCCTCGAAAGCTGCAAACAATTCTCACAGTAGATCTGGGGTCCCAGGATGCACTGGATTTGAGGAAGAAACTGCTGCCCAGCCTGGGATGATGCTTTCACAAATACTAGAGTTCTGCTTACAGAGGGTCCAGAGGGGCAGCTAGGTAGCGCGGTGGATAGAGCACTGGCCCCGGATTCAGGAGGACCTGAGTTCAAATCCGACCTCAGACATTTAACACTTACTAGCTGTGTGACCCTGGGCAAGTCACTTAACCCCAATTGCCTCACCAAAAATAAAAATTTGTAGGCTCAGACTCTAACCCTCTCCCTAAAAACAAAACAAAAAACAAAAACAATAGGGTCCAGAATCCACTTAGAACTGCAGGAAACACAAAGGGCAATGCATGAAAGTTTGTAATATTTAGCCTTACCTCCCATAAGCAGATATAAAATGAGTCTTTCCTCATGAGAAACCTATCTACTTCACTCCAAGGTCTCTCTCCTCTAGCTGAACTGCGAGAAATATAAAGTTAGGATACACTTCTACCTTTTGCAAAGTCCAATGCAAGGGCTATCTCGAGGTCTTTTCTTATCCCTCCACTAGCAGTGCCTTCACTCCCCTAAAAGTCACTTTGTATTTATCCTGTATACATTTGCTATGTACTTATATGTGCACATCTTCTCTAATAGAATGTAAGCTATTTTAGGGCAAAAAGTTTTACTTTCTTTGTCTTTATGTCCCTAGAGCCTGGTGCATAGTGGGTAATCATTGTCAATCAATAAATATTTATTAAGTGTTTATGATACGTCAGACATTTTAAATGCTAGGTATACAAAGAAAAACAAAATCAGTCCCTGCCTTCAGGGAGCTTAGATTTCTGATGAAGGAGACAGTGTGTATATATATATATAATATATATATATATTATATATATATATATATATATATATATATATATATATATATATAACTAGGTACATATAAGAGAATCGTAGTAGATGGAAAGCAAGACAGGGAAATGCCTCTTATGGAAGGGAATATTTCAGCTGAGTCTTAGAGAAATCCTGGAAAACTAGAATTAAGAGGTGAGAAGGGAAAGTATTCTGATCATGGAATGGAACCAGTATAAAAGAACAAAGATCAGATATGGAGCTTGGGGTCCAAAGAACTGCAAATAAATTAGTGTATCTGGATTATAGGGCTTCTATTTTTGTCATTGTTTGTCCTTTGTTCTTGAAGAGGACCAATAACATCAGGAGGGTGATGTCATGACTTGCAAGTAAATTGGATTTAAGTGAGTTAGTATTTATATAGAGGAGTAAGGTATAAGAAGAATGAAAAGGCAGGAAAGAACCAAGTTATGGAGAATTTTAAATGTCAAAAAGATGAGTTTATATTGGATCTTTTTTTTTTTTTTTTTTTGGTGAGGCAATTGGGGTTAAGTGACTTGCCCAGGGCCACACAGCTAGTGTTAAGTGTCTGAGGCCAGATTTGAACTCAGGTCCTCCTGAATCCAGGGCCGGTGCTCTATCCACTGCACCACCTAGCTGCCCCTTTATTGGATCTTAAAGGTAAGAGTTAGTCACTAGAGCTCACCCAGAAGTTTGGGGAGGTGGGGCTGGGAGAACAGGGGGTGACATGGTTAGTCCTATAGTTCAGAAAAATCACCTTAGCAGCTGAGTAGAGGATGTGGAGAGCAGAGGAGTGGAGAGAGACTTAAGTCAAGGAAACGAATTAGAAGGGTATTGTAATTGTCCAGGAAAGAAGTGATGAGAGCCTGAACTAAAATTGCGATTCTATAAGTGGAGAAAAGGGAGACATATACAAAAGATGTTATGAAGGTCAAAACATTAAGATTTGAAAACAGATTGGTCATGGGGGTTAGTGTAAGTGAGGACTTGAGGCTGACAGTTGAGATTTTGAACCTAGGTGAACTGGGAGGATGGCGAATTTTGGAGATGATAGAATTCAGATGGAAAAACAATGAGTTTTGTTTTGTATGTGTGAATTTGAGATGCCTTCAGGAAATCTAGCTCAAGATTTCTAAAAAGTAGCTATTGGTGCATGACTGTAGCTCAGGAAAGAGACTAGGCCTGGATATATAAATCTTGAAATCATCTATATGTAAATTATCATTGAACCCAAGGGAGTTAGTGAGATTACAAAGACAGTATGGAGGGAGAAGGTAAGAAGGGCCAGGATAGAGTCTTAGAAGACACCCCCAACTGGAACGCATGTCAGGATCAAGAACAAGTTAAGGACAATAAGAAGTGAATGGACATGTAGGGTGATGAAGGCCTGAACTAGAGTTGTAGCTGTGTAAGGGAAGAGGGGCATATATGAGATGCCATGAAGGTAGAAAGAACAAAATGTGATAACAGATTGGATATGTGGGGTGAGTAAGAGTGAGAAGGCACCTAATAAATGTGTGTTGCTTGCTTGCTTGCTTGCTTGCTTGCTTGATTCCACATCAAAAGAAGAAAGAAGAAGCCACCAAACAATCCTGGGCCATTCTCCACTTGGTGACAGACCCAGCAGGATGGCAATAGATGAAGCTAGGAACCAAAGGCTGTGACAAGAGCTATCATTTGGAAAAGATGATTGGGAGGAAAAGGGCTGAAAGAAATATAAGCCAGAGGACTGGTAGCCTCTGGAAGCCCCTCTCCACTATCCTGTAATGAGGAAAGGGACTTGGGCCTCAGGAGACAAAGCACTCTGGGCTAAGAGTCAGGGAGCTCCAATCTAGTCTACTTTTGTTCCTACCTGAGTGACTTCCAACAAGTCTTTTCTTGCACCTCGGTTCTCCTTTCCCATTTCAGTGGGAGGTCGGGAGCACAAACTGATATTGAATTTGGAGTCAAAGGCACTGGATTTGACTCTGCTACTGGCTACCTGGATAACTGGAGGCAAGCCCTTTAACCTCTCTGGGCTTCAGTTTCCTCTTCAGTAAGGTAGAATGACAAAGTCAGGAAGACCTCAATTCAAAACCCACTTCAGATATTTGTTAGCTCTGTAACCCTAGGCAAGGGCCTTAATCTCTCAATCCCATTTTTATCATATGTAAAATGGAAATAATAAAAAACCTCCTAGATGCTATTTGGGGTATATGGGCAGCAGGTGACATAGTGGATATATTGTACTAGCTGTGTGACCCTGGGCAAGTCACTTAACCCTGTTTGTCTTAGTTTCTTCATCTATAAAATAAACTGGAGAAGGAAATGGTAAACCATTCCAGTATCTTTGCCAAGAAAACCCCATAAGGGGTCACAATGAGTCAGACACAACTAAAATGGCTTAACAACAACAACAATAATAACCTCAGGGTTGTTGTAAGGATAAAATTAGGTAGTATGTGTAAACATGCTTTGCAAACCCTAAGGCCCTATATAAATGTTAGAGTTTATTATTAATAGTAAAAAGAGTTGGATTAGATAACTCTAAGATCCCTTGCAACTCTTATAATCTATGATTCTAAGCATCTATGAATGGAAACGTGCTTTGCATCCTTTAATAAAAACCCAAAACAGCCAGTGTGAGCATCAAGATTAGGAAAGGGGCAGGGAAGGGGTCCCTAGTAAAAGAATCCCTTTCTCAAGCTTTTCATCAGAGTGGCCAAGAGGTTCAATGACACGATTCCCTTTCCTGCTGCTTGGGGCCCCCTCACTTTCATTCCTTGTTCTGTCCCTTCCTTCTGTTCTCCCAGGCCCAGCTCCTGCACTGATCCCCAAACCTGGGGGCTCCTCCTCGAGTTCCTCTTTGCTCCCTACCCCCCATCTCCTCTCCAGCTGACATCGCCAGTGGCCATGGGCATTTGTTTTCTCCCTGCACGGGGCTGCACACTGGCACATTTGTACCACAGGAAGCAGAAAACTAGTTTAACATCTCATTTATTTCATAGATGAGAAAGTAATTCCCTGCTGAATGATTGTCCCGAATCAACAATTCAGAGAGGAGGAATTTACAGTGCTGCCAGGGACTGGAGTGCATTACTGTAGGCAGTTGTAGAACAGAGCTGAAACCTTTTTTCCCCCTCTCCTGTTACCCTGAAGAGAAAACCCATTAAATATGATTAAGGTTAAGAGATTGCTAAAATTACAAACAGCCGCCATTCAATTATTTTGCTCTATAAAATGCAACACAGATTGGAGTTATTTCTCTGAAATGTGTTTTTAGAAAATAACATAACACAACTAATGTGGTTTGATCTAGCCAATCAGGTTCCAAATACCACTTCTAATGCAAAGCTAAAAGGTTCATAATTTAACTCAAAGTTCGTAACTTAAGTCGTCAGGTGCTTACTTCATAGAAAAGCTTTATAAAGGGGAGGGAAAAAAATCAATACCATCCCAACTAATATTCTGAAGTCATCTGCAGCCAGAGACTCAATCAATTTTATCACCCATTAAGGGGAAAGACAGAAAAATAAAAAAATAAAAATACAACTCCAGCAACAACTTGGCCTAACAGGTTCATAATTTTTTTTATTGGGAGTAAATCTCTAAGATATTTCCTGTCAGTTTTCACAGGACCAAAGTTAGGTCCTAAGGATTTACCTTCATTTGGAAGCTTGGTAGCAGGAACCCCCAAGCAGCAAATCCTGATCCACTCAGCTGTCACTATAGCCCCAAGAGAGTAGCTTTATTACCCCTTGGACTTGTGGCTTAGGCACCAGATAACTTGTTCCCAACTTAGCAAGGGGGAGAAACAGAAAGGAAAGAAAGAAGAAAGCTCTACTGTGTTCAAATGTATTTTTTGCCCAGTCTGAATTGAAAGCTAAAATAATTGGAAATTCAGGAAAAAAAATCTCTATGCAGATATATTAGTGGCTAGAGACTTCTGGTTATTATGGTTAATAAAACACAGGATTTATATTACATTCTACTCACAGACTGCAGCCCAGTACTTGCAGTCCCTCAAGACAGAATATAAGCCATTTATGAGAGTAAACTTTGTACACAAGCTAAACACATAAAGCCATGTATTAGAATTGGACAAAACATTGCAAGCCAAATAAAAGCCCACTAAATGCCAAGCTCCCCGGGGCAGCTGAGGTGAGAAAGCTCTTTGCTGCTTTCAGAAACAACACATAGAGTTTGCCATGGACAACTCTAGCATCTGGGGTGCTGCCAGCCACTGCCCACCCATGGATGAGAAACCGGATTGGTTCCAGACCCTATGCCCTCCAAGGGGGAGGGGCATTAACAGCCTTGGGCAAAAAGGGTCAGTCACATCACCCAAGGTTAGAAGGCGAAGGTGCTTTAGCAATCATCCAGTCCCCTGCTCACATTTTACAGATGAGCAAAATGAAGCTAGGAGAAGGTAAGTGATTTGTCCAAGGTCATACGACTGTAAGAAGGAGAAGGGGGAATGAAATGCATCTCTTTTGGCTCCAAGTCCAGAAAGGAGACTGAGTTGTGTCCATTTTGCAAGAGGATAGTAAGAATCTAGCTTCTTCATTGAAAAGAGGACCTGGTTCAAATGTCATCTGTAATCCCTAGGGTAACTTGGGATAATGTCACATAATCTTTCTGTACCTCAATTTCCTCATTTGCAAAGTAAAATGAGATGGGGGGGAAGCTAGGTGGTGCAGTGGATAAAGCACCAGCCCTGAATTCAGGAGGATCTGAGTTCAAATCCAAACTCAGACACTTGACACTTAGTAGCTGTATAACCCTGAGCAAGTCACTTAACCCTCATTGCCCCTCAAAAAAAAATAGTAAAATGAGATGGTTGCACTAGATAACCTCCCTGAAGGTCTTCTACCACTCTAAACCTATGATGCAATGCTCCACAGGTCCTCAGAACCAGGGGCTTCCCTATCCTCTGCAAACAGAAAAAAGGGAATGAATAGTCAATATGGGAGTGACAGATAAGTTGATCTGCCTGTCAGCCCTCTGAGAGCAAAGAGCAGAATCAGAGCCAGCCTTGTGACCATCAAAGAGAAATCATCTAAACATTTTTCCCAAATTCTTGGAGTCCTTTTCTCTATAAGTAGCAATTCTTAACCCAAGGTATGTGAATTTTAAAAAATAAATATTTCGATGACTGTATTTAATATAATTGGCTTCTTTTGCAATCCTTTGTGTTTTATGGAATTAAAAACATGATTCTGAAAAGCATCCACAGATTTCACTGGATTATCAAAGGAATCCATGACACACCAAAAGGCTCTTAAAGCCTCAGTTCTATAAGATTAACAGCTTGCTCTCTAGTCCCTGTTTTTCCCAAGGTCACTGATTCATGTGAAATGGCAGAAAAGAAATAGGTGGCAACATAGTAGAGTTAGGAAAGTGTGGAACTTGGAATCACAGGACCTGGGTTCAAATCCACCTCTGCCCCTTACTGCTTGTGTGACTTTGAGTGAATCACCTCAGGTCTCTGGATTCTAGTTTCCACATCTATCAGATAGGAGGAGAGCAGGTTTGGATGAGATGATTCCCTTCCAAATGTAGGATTATATGATGCAGATATGTTTTTCCTGACTTCAGGTCTAGAGTGGGCAAAAAAAGGTAGAAATTTGTTGAGGAGTCAGGAAGGCAGTCATCTTATAAGAAAGATGATTTTGGAGGTAAAGAGGAAAGGAAAGAAGGGTCCCTTTTTATTTTCCTTCATTACGTTTCTAAGTCTACATAAAGCTTTAATAAATAATAAGTATTTGAAGCCCTTTCAGATCTCTTTTCTCGATCCTCACAACAAGCCTGTAAGGTTAGTAGGGCAGATATTCCCATTTATAGATATTTGAAAGGGACAGCAGGTTGTTCATAGTAGATTTACAGTTTCACGTGCAATCATCTTTTTATTGTACTATGTTATGTAAATGTTTTATTCCACAAATTAAAAAAAAAGAAAATGAGGTCCAGATATGTAAGTAACAGGCTCAGAGAGGCCTAATTTAGATTATCTACCTTCTTTTTGGTTACTCTGTCTTCACGCAGAGAAATAATCTTCCTGTTAGCAAGCCCCCATAATAGAAGAGAAACCAGAGCTGGGATGAAGGGAGCTATTACTATGACTCCATTTCTGACCTCTGATTTCCTGCTATTAGCTCAGCAATAATGTCGAAGAATCAGATCAGTTCCAATAACACAGTGAAGAACATCTGAGCCCTGGTATGGGTTGCCTGGCACTGACCATCTTGTTGTCCTTCTCACTGCAAGCATAACAAAGCCCAAAGCACTGAGGCTGGGATTGGGGAATGAGAGATTGGATGCACACACAAAGAATTATAGAAGGAAAAAAAGAGCAAAAAGCTAGAGGAGAGTATGATGAAATGGGGCATGAAATTCCAGGCTGATAAAAGCAGAAAGGAGTCATAGGTTATGATTTTGATGGAAGAAATTTCTGGGAGGCTTCAGGAGTGGACAACAGCTGACCTTTGGATTTTGATACATTTTGGAGTCTACTTTGGCTGATGAGAAACAGATGCCATCAGATAGTGACAGTGGAAGAGAAGAAGGAGAATAAGAAAACTGGAGAATATTGAGCCATCTGCCCCATGGCCAAAGTTAGGGTTCCCTCAGTGAGTGCTGTCCAGTATCTCTAGGATTTGAGCCCCTGACTTCTTCAATTTCTCAAAACAAATAAGTCAGGGGACTGCCCGGCATGGCATGCCCTCAACAAAGAAGGCGCTGAAGTCTGTGAGCAAAGAAGAATTGAAATAGCTCACCACAAGCTGTGCAAATGTAGATGCTCCACCCCAAATGTTCACATGGACTATTTGTGCCCATCCTGTGGAAGGGAATTCCGAGATCACATTGGTCTGATCAGACACATTCAGACACACCGTAACTTGACTCTAACATAGTGGTGTCATTTTGGTCCTCTTTGAGAATGGAAAACCATCAACAAGAAAGAGTTCTAGCTCATTGCATAGCTGACTCTAGCTAGAGTCAGAGGATATGGATTCATATCCTACCTCAAATGGCATTGATCTGTTAAAGGGACAAGGATTGTTTAGCCTGAAGAAGAGAAGACTCTGGGGTGGAGTTCGGAGGGAGATAATGGAAGAAGTCAAATTCAAGTTGTCTTCAAGGATTTAAAGAACTGGAAGGATTGATGCTTATTTTTCTTGACTTCCAAAGAACAAAACAAGAGGTAGAACCTACACAAGGTAAATTTTGGTGCAGTATGAGACCCTAACACTCTCCAATTAAAGCTATCCCACAGTGGGAGGTATCTCTTTGCCAGGTAGTGATTTCTCTTTCATAGAGCTGTTTAATTAGAAGACAGACTCCTTTTCTAGGGGTATTGTAGCTGGTATCAATATATTAAAATGCAAATTAGACTAGATGGCCTCTAAGATCACACTAAACTTTGAGAACATATATTTCAATGACTTCTAGGTATAACCCCAGTTTCATACTGGGATCATTTGCCTTCTGTCCTTGTCAGGTTCCTGCAGAGGGGCACCAATAGTGTGGGTAGATCCTCAGAAGTTCCAACAGAGGGATGAAAGATAGGGAAAGAAGAACTGGAGATTTGGAAAACTGGGCACAGGATATCACATGCCATCAACATTGGTCAATGTTTGTTTTTTTTTCAAAAAAGGTTCAAGCACAAGTACTTATCTGAGCTGAGGAGATCCCAATTCAGGAAGTAGAGCAGGGAGAATCATAAAACATTCAACACCAGGTCTTCCTGCCACAAAGATATCCCTCCCTCTTTTCTTCATCAAGGCAGATACAGAACCACTAACCTGAAAGCATAAACCCCATGAACACTCTCATCTAAGGGGTTTCGGTTCTAGGCTATGTTATACCCAACTATATGCCTCAGAATTGCTGGCACTCTGACCCTGTCCTTATTCAAGACTTTACTCATGTATTCAAAGCTAACACAGAAGATGAAATGGAATGGAAAAGATGCAGGTCATGGAGTTATAAGTAAAGAATATCAAATAATTGTGATGTGTGTGTGTGTCTGTACGCTCATGCATATCTATATATGTCACCAATACATAAAACCAGAATTTGTGAATATGTCTGTATATATAATATATAAAACATATGTGTTTAAGCCTATATATTGCATGTCAGATCCTTTCCCAGTTGACAGTTTCCCTTTCCCTTCTTATTTTAGCTGTATTGATTTTGTTGGTGCAAAGGCTTTTAAATTCCATGTAATATAAATTATCTATTTCATGTTCTGTGTTTGCCTCCTTCTGGTTAAGAACTTTCTCCCTAGTCATGGCTGTGAAAAGGTGTCTCATCTCATTGTGAGTTATTAATACTATTGTCGTTGTAATTATTATTATTTCTCCTAGCCCCATCTCCAGATGGGGATATAATCAGTTGCTTCCAATGGAACAAGGACAGGAAGAGCAAGAAGGGTTAGATTTGAACACATGGGAACTAATGACTTTCAGAAAGATTTCTGTTAAACCTGAACTCCAGAATTGCTGGGATTCCACTTGATTCATCTAGCCTTTCTTCATTTTAGGATACCCAATCCAAAGATGTAATATTTAAAATGACTATACAATTTAAAGAAAATAAATGAGGGACAGCTAGGTGGCACAGTGGATAGAGCACTGGCCCTGGAGTCAGGAGGACCTGAGTTCAAATCCGGCCTCAGACACTTGACACTTACTAGCTGTGTGACCCTGGGCAAGTCACTTAACCCCAATTGCGTCACAATCAATCAATCAATCAATGAAATAAAATAAAATGAGAAACTGTCTAAACTAAGACCAAAATATCTCAATGGGGTGGAAGTAGAAAAGTTTAGAATCTCCAGAGGACAGGCAAAGGCTGGTGGCAGAAGAGGACAGAAGGTGCTGCTACCCAACAATTCTGGATTGTTGCTCTGATGCAGATCTAGTGAAAAAGAATAGCACTTGGAAGAATAAGAGTTATTCCCCAATAGACTGGTGGTCAGTGACTAGGAACAGCTATTTTCAAATGAAGAAATGCATGCTATCAACAAGCATATGAAAAAATTTTCCAAATCACTAATCATAAGAAAAATGCAAATTAGAATAACTCCAAGGTTCCACCTCACACCCACCAGATTGACAAACATGGCAAAAACGAAAATAGCAATTTTTGGAGGGGCTACAGGGGAAAGAGGGAAGTATACTAATGCTAGGTCTGTGCATTTAACCCAACAATATCGTCACGAGTCACATACTACAAAAATAACAAAGACATAGAGAAGTGGTCCATATGTGCAAAAATATTTAAAGCAGAACTTTTGGTTGTAGCAAAGAATGAGAAATAAAGTGGGTGTTCAATTGGGCAATATCTGAAGAAATTATAATACATGAATTCATGGTATATTTCTGAGTCATAAAATATGAAAAATATGAAATCATCATTTGACCAGTGCAGAAAATTCTGGGAAGACTTTGTGAACTGATACAGAGTAAAATGAGCTGATCTGGAACAATTTATATGGAGCATAATAATACAAGAGAAAGAAACTATGAAAAACTTCAGAATTCTGATTGATGAAAAGACCAATCACAACTTCAAAAGACTGGCAATGAAGCATGCTGCTTATCTCTTTTCAGACAGGTGATCAACTGCAGGCACAGAATGAAACATGTATTTATGGATATGACCGATGTGTTGATTTATTTTACTTGACTATATTTGTTTGTTATAAGGGAGGGCTCTGGAGGAAAGAATGATTTCATAGGTACTAACAGAAATAAAGGAAGGAAGGAAGGAGGGAGGGAGGGAAAAGATAGAATAAGAGAGAGAAAGATTGACCCCTAAAATGTTTTTACTAATAAACCTTAGGGAACTCAGGCTTAGGAATAGGTGCAGTGGCATAGCCCCTTCCAACATGGGGTTATCTCTTTACAACACCTCTCTGGAGAAGGGTCAGTGACAATGGGAGTAAGCAGAAACTTAGTGCAACTTCAAGTAAGTTTCTGCTCCTCTATATTTAGTGGGAAATCACAGAAAACTGCATAAGATCATCCTTGGAGTTAGGAAGACCTGAGTTCAAATCTTACCACTGATACCTCCTGCCATTTTGCAAGCCCCATAAGACATGACCAGTCTCCTCAACCAATCTCAACACTTCTTATGTGTTACCATTTCACTTCAACCAATAACATCTAAATCAGTTAAGAACTGTTATATAGTCTAAATCTAATGATTGCTGAATTCTAGGCCTTGTTTGTACCTATGATTGATTGTTCTTGCTTGATAAATGTATTGGAATATGTCAACTTGTTATTTACTTTAAGTGTGATAGGGGTAAATGATTGACTCAATCTGAACCACCCTTATAATAGCATCTATCAACGATAATAGTATCAGAGGTCTAGAGCTAGAAAGGATGTGATAGGCCAAGTAGTCCAACCCTCTCATTTTACAATTAGGGAAACTGAGGCCCAAGAAGGCTAAGTGATTTGATCAAGGTCACACAGATAGTAATCAATTAAATTGGATTACAACAACATACTGGATCACAAATTTTATAGGTGGAGAGGACCTTAGAGATTATCTAATTCATCTAAGATAGGAGGAAACTGAGGTTCCCAGAGGTGGAGATACTTGCCCATAATCACACAGGGAGTAAGTGGCAGAGAAAGTATTCAAATGTTGGCCCTCTGACTCCAAATGCAGAGCTCTTCCCCTTCTTTCAAATATGCCATATTCCAAAAAAAGTCAGCATTTTCATTTTTCCATTCTACCCCACCCCAAGTGTTTCCCACTGCCCTTTGGCCCAGTTTTGCCTCCCCCTCCTAACCATTTTCCCTGGCCCCCAACTTCTTCATTTACCACTTAGCTGGCTCTGATTTTGTTGGGTTTTTTTCCAAAGCCCACCCAGGACTCAGATACCAGAACCCACACAGAGAAATGAGAGGCAGATCTCCTCTCTCTCCAATAAGGAGAAATAAAAGGGAAAAGATGCTTATACATTTCCAAGGCTTCAGTTGTGTAATGTTGTGTCGGGAGAGGCTGGGGTTCCTTTATATACTTAATTGCATCACATTTCTAGCTGACACAACTCAACAGTTTATGACACCACACCATTTAATAAGGCTCACTACCAATAGAAGAAGGGGGATGGGGTAAAGGGGCAAAGAAAATAAGAGAAAAATAATACAACTTTTTTTCCACCTGAATGTCTGCTGTCAGTCTAGATTATATTATACACAATCAGGCGCAGGTCCTTAGAAATTAGAAACACCCCTAAATCACATCATCTTCCAAACAGAGGCTATGAGGTGAGCTGAAAGGAGTCAATTATCCCATTTCCTGTGTCTTCTTCATCCTCTCTCTCTCTCTCTCTTTCTCTCTGTCTCTGTCTCTGTCTCTGTCTCTCTCTCTCACACACACACACACACACACACACACACACACACACACACATACACCTTGCAAAAGAAATAATACTAATGGAGTTTATTTGTTTGTTTTTCCTACTCTGCTCCATTTCTTGGGTTCCTGAGCCATTATCCCTTATAGAATTCAGAACAAATCCTCCCCAGATACCCCAAAATAAACACTTCCTGGGATCAGAGAGACACTTCCCTCCTCTGCTTTCTCACCAAGGAACAATTGTTGCTTAATGTCTGTTTTTCCTTCTTCCCAACTCAGAGAGAAGCTTTGATAAAGTCATAGAAGGCAAGTTTGTAAAATATGCTGGATGACAAAACCAGGATCCAATAGGAACTCATTGGGCTCAGAAAATGGGACAAATCTACTAAGACAAAATTTCAATAGAGATAAATGTAAAGTTCTATGCTTTGTGTTCAAAAATTCTACTAGTCAAAAGTACCTCACTTAGTTTTCCTGAGCTTTAATTTCCACATGTATAAAATGCGGAAGCTGGGCTACGTCAGTGCATTATTTTAAGGGCCCTGTCACCTTGAGAAGTCTTTAGTGAGGGAGAAGACCTTATGGGATTTAATGAACCACAACTTTAATAGCAATCAACAGGGTGAAAGGGCTGTACCCTGCCACACACTAAAAATCTAACATAACCTAAGGTTGTAGGAAGAGGACGTAAGTGCCCAGGCCCAGACAGGTGCTCACCCCACAATAGTGATCAAATCACATGACATCTGGGATACAGTATTCAGATCTTGAGGATCAGGACATCTGCTAGAGCATGCTCAAAGGAAGGTGGCTAGGATGGAAAGAGAAGTGAAAGCCATGTGAAGATTTGCGAAGATATTTTAGAGGGAATTCCTACATGGGATTAGAAGGTAAACTAGATTAAATCTCATTTGATTCAAAGCAAGTCAATTTAGCAAATATCTATTAAATGCCAATCATATGCAAGGCACCTTGTGAGGTAACTTAGCTGCAAGGAGGAAAACAAAATTACTTCAAGAGTCCTATTATCAGGGGCAGCTAGGTGGCACAGTGGATAGAGCACTGGCCCTGAATTCAGGAGGACCTGAGTTCAAATCCAGCCTCAGACACTTAACACTTACTAGCTGCGTGACCCTGGGCAAGTCACTCAACCCCAATTGCCTCACCAAAAAAAAAAAGAGTCCTATTATCTCCAAAAGTTTATGGTTCTTTTCTATTATTTCTTCTCTGTCCTCACTGTTTCATAATTCTTACCTTTCTCCTCAAGCATTTGAATCTAATCATATCCCTATCCTGTTTATTTGCTACTGAACCCACATATCTAGAATGAGCAAGTTCTTCATTTGTAAAATGAGGGAGTTGGATTTATATCATCTATCATTCATTCATTCATTCATTCATTCATTCATTCATTGTGTTGATCTTGCTACAAAGTCTTATACTCCCTGGAAAGTATGGTTGGAAATTAGTCAAGCACCAGTGATTCCAAGATCATCTCCTCTTTGACACAAATTTCTTGTCTTAAATCACAAAGGTAGATATTTGACATGGGGGGGTCTCTTGATATTGACAAACCCTAAGTCAATTTACTTTTGGTTCCAAGGTCATCTACAGCCTAAGGAAGAGATACCCAAGCTAGTTCAGTGTCCTCCTAGGTTGGATTCTCACTTATTAGACAATCTTCCTCCATATTTATCCACCATCAATAATCTTCTCTTATTCCCTCAGAGCCACATGGAACTCATAGAACTAGTTTGTGCCATCTAAAAAGCCCATTCCAGCATCAGGGAGTCAATCTACTGTAGGCCAAGCACCTATTATATATTCCCACAAGGTGTTGTGGGGATGAAGATGTGGGGGCATCTCCAAGAGACACTTGATAGCTTCAGCATTACAGACCCACCATAAAAAGGCTTCTTCAAACATAGACCTCAATCCCTTGAGGAGATAAAAAATCAAAAATTATTTCTTTGCTCAAAATTCTGGGAACCACAGTGGTGGACATTAACAAAGTATAGGAGGGGGCAGCTAGGTGGCGTAGTAGATAAACCACTGGCTCTGGATTCAGGAGGACGTGAGTTCAAGTCCAGACTCAGATAATTTACACTTACTAGCTGTGTGACCCTGGGCAAGTCACTTAACCCTCATTGCCCCGCAAAAAAAAAAAAAAAAAAAATTTAAAAAAATAAAAAAAAACAAAGTATAGGTAGAAAAAGAAATAAGTTGATGATCATAGATCAAAATAGCTATGTTCTGTTTAGGAGTCTCCACATTTTTCCCTTCTGGCTGTGCCCTATGGAATTTGGAAGAGACTAAGATGAAATAAACCTGGAAATATAATGTGGCACATGATTGGGAAGGACATTGAGTGCCAAGCAAAGGAATTTGAAATTTCTTTGGCAAACAAAAGGGAGTCATTAAAGATTTTTAGGCAGAGAAATAGCATGACCAAATCTACTAAAAAGGAAGATTAGAGGGGCAGCTAGGTGGCACAGTGGATAAAGCACTGACCCTGTATTTGGGAGGACCTGAGTTCAAATTGGGCCTCAGACACTTGACACTTACTAGCTGTGTGACCCTGGGCAAGTCACTTAACCCTAATTGCCCTGAAAAGAAAGAAAGAAAGAAAGAAAGAAAGAAAGAAAGAAAGAAAGAAAGAAAGAAGGAAGGAAGGAAGGAAGGAAGGAAGGAAGGAAGGGAGGGAGGGAGGGAGGGAGGGAGGGAGGGAGGGAGGGAGGGAGGGAGGAAGGAAGGAAGGAAGGAAGGAAGGAAGGAAGGAAGGAAGGAAGGGAGGGAGGGAGGGAGGGAGGGAGGGAGGAAGGAAGGAGGAAGGAAGGAAGGAAGGAAGGGAGAAAGGAAAGAAGGAAGGAAGGAAGGAAGAAAGAAAGAAAGAAAGAAAGAAAGAAAGAAAGAAAGAAAGAAAGAAAGAAAGAAAGAAAGAAAGAGAAAAAGAAAGAAAAGGAAGATTAGTATGACAGTGGTATAAAGGATGGAACAGAAGAGGGAAAAAGTAAAGATAGGAAGACCTTGGAGGCTACTAGAATAGTCCAAAAGGGTAAGAATGTGGACTCAGTCCATAGACTGATCTCACCAACTTGGTGTCTTAGAGGTCATACCAATAGGGATGAAACTCCCATCTGAATCTCTCCCCCTATACCCACACTCCACCCCTGCCCCAACTAATACCTCTCAGTAAAATTTTGGAAGGTTGATATTGTGTGAACCATGGACCTAAGCAAGGGGCTAGGGGTGAGAGCAATGAGACAGGGGAAGCAAAAGCCTCCCACTTACCCTTTCCTTGACAACAGAGGTAACTCAAAGCTGCTTCTGTTCCTCCCTAAGCTGTTTCCATGGCTCCCATCCAGCCTGCCTCTGATAACTATTTAGCATAATGTGCAGGGAGGCACTACAGAAAATAGCTCCTGTCACCCTCCAGGGTCCAGGGCCTTGGCCTTCCCTGCCTGCTCCCTATGCTGCTTCTGGTCTGAGGGGTCAGTATGGGGCACCTGAAGCATGGCTCTCCATTTAGGGCTCCACTCTGACCAAATTACCTGTGCTCTCCAGGCCCCTCTCACAGGTGGACCCATTAACAGCATTGCATGTACAACCTGTCAGCTCTCTAATTACAACCTTCAGCAGAAAGCCTCACTCTCTGGCTGGTAGATTTCCATGCTTTCAGTTGGGTACCGTGCTCCATGCCACTGTCAAAAGTTGCAGTAGGGTCTGTTTGCCTGCATGTCTGAAAAGAGCTGCCTTTGTGTGCTGCTGTTTTCTTTTTTATTTTTGTTGTATTTTTTATTTTTGCCTTTTAAACAGTCTGGTCTTTGAAAATAGGAATCAGAAATATTCAGGACGCTGGCAGAGTGAGAGGAAGAAGAGCATAGTGGATGGAGAGAGCCACCTTTGAAGTCAGGAAGACTTGGGTTCAAATACTGCCCCTAATACATGCTGGTTATTTGGCTGTCTGGCTGAGCAGGTCACTAAACCTCTCAATGCCCCCAGCAGTTCTCTCAAGACTTTGCATCATGATATAAAAGTGTAATGGAATATTACATGTGCCACAACAAATGATCAAATGAACATGTTCAGAGGAAACTAGAAAGGCTGCATGAACTGAGACAGAGCAAAGTGAACAGAACTAGAACAATTTATATGACAACAAAATTATACAGAAAACAGCTTTGAAAGGCTTTAGAACTCTGATCAATGAGATGATAAACCATAAGCCTGAAAGCCTGAAGTTGAAATCCATCATTCGCCTCCTGAAAAAGAGGTGATGAACTTAAAATTCAGAAATGTATATTTTCAGGCATGGCCAACGGGGAACTTTGTTTTCCTGGACTATGTATATTCATGTTGAGGTTTCCTTTTTGGTTCAAGCCTTTGTTCCATTGAGGGAGGGGAAGCTGTAGGAAGGAGATAGATAGATAGGTAGATAGATAGATAGATAGATAGATAGATAGATAGATAGATAGATAGATAGATAGATAGATAGATAGATAGATAGATACAGATATAGATATAAATTATTTTTAAAAGACTTTAAGTTGCAGAGAACATATTGGCTACCCTGGTGGATGAAACTTTCTTAAAAATTCCTCCATCAATGATATCTCAGTTATAATTTTGTTTTCTTTTTTAAAATGGCAGCATTTACAGGGCACTAAAGTGAATCAAGACATCAAGCAACCTTGTTCTGACACGTTCTGACACTAACTATATGGTTTTGGGGGAAGTAACTTGACTTCTATGCCTCAATTTTCTTATCTCTAAAATGGAAATTAATAATAATACTTACCTTATCTACATAATCCTGAGAAACAATGTGATGACCTGATGTGGTGAAAAGAGCACTAGCCTGGGAGTCAAGAGATTCAGGCTCTAGTTCCAACTCTGCCACTGAGGATAGGGAAATCACTGCACTTTCCTGGGCCTGTCTCTCCTTTTTCATGAAATAGGGAATTGGACTACGAATATTAAATGTCCCTTCTAGCTCCAACATTCTGTAGGTCCATGACTCTAACTTACAGAATTGTTGTGAGGATCAAATACAACAATAGACATGAAAGTACTTTCAGTTATTTAAATGTAAATAGCTGCAAAGCCAGTTTAATTGGTTGCATTGATGTTTAATTCTATTTGTAATAAAGATTTATAAAGATGTAAGATGGTCATGTTCTTTAAAGCAGCCTTGCATGTAAGAATTCAAGATTGCCAAGCTTCAAATGTTTTATCAATCCACCCATATTCCTTGAGGAGAGACTACAGGAAGCAAGATAAGTGACATCAACCCCCATTAGCACTTTCCTGAATGAGAAGTAGTGAGGGAGTATAAAACCTCACTGGACTAGAAATCAGGAGAGTTGGTTTAGAATCATAGAACTTCAAAGTTGAAAGGATCATCAAAGGTCACCTAGTCCAACTCTTACCTGAGACATACATCTTTTTCACAGTATCCCCATCAAATGGTCAAACAGTTTCTGCCCAAAGCATTCCAGTGTTGGAAAACTCACTACCTAATGAAATAGTCCACACTATTATTAGACATCTCTAATTGTTATTTTTTTTTCCTTATAGCAAGGCAAAATGTGTCTTCCTTTAGCTTCCATTCATTGGCCCACTGGGGCTAAGTCCAAATCTAATTCCTCCTCTCACATAATGTTCAATTGCTTCAGCTGTTTCCAACTCTTTGTGATCCCATTTGGGGTTTTCTTGGCAAGTATACTGGAGTAATTTGCCATTTATTTTTCCAGCTCATTTTAGAGATGAGGAAACTGAGGCGAATAGGGTTAAGTAACTTGCCCAGGGTCACACAGCTAGTAAGTATCTGAGGCCAGATTTGAACTCAAGTCTTTCTAACTCCAGGCCCAGTACTCTGTCTATTGTGCCACCCAGCTGCCCACTTCTCAAATAAGACAAGTCCTACATATTTGAATGCAATTGACTATGTATTCAATGTAATCCGATAACCTCGTGAATACATACTAACTAGGTGGTACCAGAGATAGAGCATTGTAAATGGAATAAGGAAAACCTGAGTTCATCTACTGCCTCAGACACTTATAAAGTGGGTTGGGGACAGAAGGAATGCTGGTATTACTGGGGCATGGTGTACATGTTCAATTTAACTGTTTCTTAATTAAACAAGTATTATTGTGGGTATCTAGGCCACACAGTGGATAGAGAGACCTGGACCTGGACCCAAGAAGACTTCATTTGAATCCTACCTCAAACACTTACTAGTTGTGTGACCCTGGGCAAGTCACTTTACTTCTGCTTCAATTTCCTCATCTGTAAAATGAGGACAAAAATAGTACCTACTCCCAAAGTTGTTATGATAATTATGAAATGAGATAATGGTGTTGTATGATAACACAACACATTTGTTCTGTTGTGAGGATGAAATGAGATATTTGTAAAGCAGCTTGCAAACATTAAAGTGATATAAAATTAAATAAATGATATTTAAGTGATAAAAATGATAGTCAGTTATCATCATTATAATTATCTTGGTTCCGTTCATAAGCCATGTGAACTTAGTCAAGCCATTCAACCTCTCTGGGCCTCAGTTTATTTATCGATAAAATAGGGAAATTAGACCAAATGATCTCCAATATCCCTTCTTCTAGCTACAAAATTCTTTGTTCCCAAGTCATTGCTTACCTAGATGTTTCCTTATCTAGAAAATAAAGGTTGCCTCTTAAGTCCCTTCCGGTTCTTCACCTGTGATCCAATGAGTAGCTATTTGCAGGTTCACTGGATGAAAGAGCTCACCATTCCTTGGCCTCACCCAGGGTCTCTGAACCCAGGGCCTCTCAAACATTTGTATAACATATCCATTTCTTGCATAATAATAACAGCTCACATTGATATGACATACTAAAGGTTGAAAGGTACTTTCCTCACATTACCTCTGTAAAATAATGGTGGAGATAATATTATTCACTGTTTAACAAAAGGGGAAACTGTGGCTCTAAGAAATTAACTTACTCACCCAGGGTCAGATAGCTAGAAAGTGTCTGAGGCAGGGTTTAGACTATGGTCTTCTGCCTCCAAGTTCAGCATACTACCTACTACCCTGTGTGTCCTTGTATTAGCTTTCCTACAGGAGCAGCTAGGTGCCACAGTGGATACAGAGCACTGGCCCTGAAGTTGGGAGGATCTGAGTTCAAATCTCACCTCAGAAACTTACTAGCTGTGTGACCTTGGGCAAGTCACTTAAGCTCAATTGCCTTAAACATCTGGGGCCATCTCCAGTCATCCTGGTAGAGATATAGATAGATATAGATAGATAGATAGATAGATAGATAGATAGATAGATAGATAGATAGATAGATAGATAGATACAAACATACATACATATATATAGAGAGAGAGATGTATGTTTGTATATGTATATATGTGTGTATATTTATGTGTGTGAGGTATTCTTTCTTCTTTCTACCTACAAGGATATGATCTGCATCTCTGACTGTAGAGATAGATAGATAGATAGATAGATAGATAGATAGATAGATAGATAGATCTTATCGCTGGACCCAGAATGGCTCTGGAGGAGAGAATAAGGCTGGTGACTTTGCCCAACCTTGATTCACTTAAATCCAATTCACTACTATTCATGACATCTGTCATGGTCCTCTTTGAGAATGAAGGACAACCAACAACAGCAGCAGCAGTTTCCCTGCACTAGCTTCAGTCCATTTTAGCCTATGCTGCCTAATTTACATACTTAGACTGAGGACTAGACTCAGGAACCAGAGAGAATGGAGTTGATAATGCCTGAATTTCCAGCCCATTACTGACTGTCTCTTCTTTAAAATCCCTTTCTGCACAATCAAGTAGACTTTCTGTGAATACAATGTATTTACACATACACACACATATGCACACATATCACAAACTCCTATTAAAAGGAGAAAGGATTAGTCAACATGTATGGAAATGGGGCTTGCTTTGTGATACTGAAAATGTATCCTGTAGGTCATGTGAAAACATCAAATCTATCATCCAGAACTGGTCCAATGGTATAGCTAGTGAAGTCACAGACTTGAGTGAGGTTAACAGCAGTAGGGGCTGGAGGATTTTTTAAATGGGAATAAAGATTGCTTCTGCCCCACCTTTCTGTTCAATGGAAAACAGTTAGAAATTCTCCCAGCCCCTAGGGTGGGAAGGGTGAAAGGCCAAGAATGAGGATCTGAGTGTAAGTGTTGCTGTTCAGGGACTTCCAGCTTGATATTTGATAGGAGTTACAAGAATTTATATTTCTATAGCACTTAATGGTTTGAAAAACACTTCCTTCATGACAAGCATGCAAGGGAGGTAATGCAAGTATGTCCAGGAAATAATCTGGTTAGTGAATATCCAGAATCAAACTTGGGTCTTTTAACCCTAAGGCAGTTGTTCCTTCCACTATAACAGGATCTAATTTCTTAATGAGAGGGCATTACACCCTCATCATTATCCTTCAATGCTTATACACATACACAATGCCTCTAGTAGTCCAGCCTGCTCCAGAACATATTCATCCCATGGGGCACAGCACAGTGCCAACACCCATTAGTTGACTCACTCAGAATGTCAGCACCCGGAGCTGTCCATCAGTGGATCCTTCTTCATTCTTACTGACAGCCAGGCCAACACTCCCCTTCACCTCCAGAAGGGCTGTCTCTCTGCATGAACTCTCTGGGACAGTTACAGAAAGTGAAAGTCCAAGCCACCAAACTCGGCCCTAGATTTGCTGGAAATGTCTTTTAAAGAAACTATCCTTTAACCAAAAAGGGGAAGGAAAGTGTCTTTAGAATTTCACTACATGCCCCCAGAAATGCTCTTACTCTCAGGCTGTGAGGTATTATTCTTTCTTCTTTCTATCTACAAGGATATGATCTGCATCTTTGACTGGATAAGAAAGTACTAACACTGTCTCTGTCTCTCTACATACACACATACACATATACACATACATACATACATAACACATATGTATATATGCCACTTTCTATTATCCTTGACAGTCAATGTGGCTGAGGACCTGTTGTCCCAATGAAACAGAAATGAGATGACAGCCTCCTTCCTTTCTAACTCATACTCAGCTCAGCCAAGAATACCAGACTGTTCCATGGGAGAAACTGTAACCCCTAAAAAGTGACTAATAAGTGCCTCAGGCTCCCTGGGCCCCACTACTCACACTTCTTCTGCACCAAGGTTTGTAACTTCCTAATGCAAAAACATAGAGGATGACAAGATCTCAGGGTCCAGGTCTGGCATACAAGAACCCACCTCAACTGACAGTTTACCTGACAAATTAGGGCAGTTCTGATCTGCCCATACCCCAGTGAATACATAACTGTCTATGCATCGATGGATTGCTCTTTACCTGACAAGTAATTAGCTATAGGGAAAAAAAGTAAATTAAAAAGAAAGACTATATTAATAACAGTATGCGGGTGTGTATTTGCCTACAGATGCACAATGAATTACTTTAATTTGCAAAGAAAACTCTTCTGGTCTGAAGAGCTCATTTCAATGCCAGAAAGACGGATACCTTCAAAAGATGAGCTCCCACACTTCAGGGGATCTCAGTGGGGAAGAAGGGCTCAGGATGTAAACACTTTATTCTCTTCTTTAAACTATGCATTGGTTAAACATCTGTACAGCTACCTGTGTGTCAAGGATCTGCATTCTACACAGCTGTCTCTTCAGGGGTTCTAATGCCCAAGCAGCCCCTGTCCTTACAAGGTACCTTGATAAAGAAAACAAAGGCAGGAGCAGAGGACTTGACCAAAGCATTTCTGTTCAGGCTGAATAGGAAGATAGCTTTTGGGGTTTGGGAGGGGGTTGCAAAATTTGCTGCTGTGGTTTGGGGGGGGGAGTAGGAGAGATGAAATAAATAGAGGTTGTAAATCTTGTTGAACTGCCTCATTTTACAGAAATCAAGCTCACACTACTGGTCTAATAGTGTATCTATCTTAGATGATAGGCTCCCAGAAGGCAGGGCCATGCCTGCCTAACACTACAGCTAGTACAATAGAATTGCCCCTTTCCCCTAATGCCCAGAAAAGGAAATCCCTAATGTCAAGCTTCCTCAGCTTATTTTGGAGGAAGCAAACAAGGGAAAGAAGAAATAGGAGAGAGAGCAAGAGAGAAAGAGAAAGAGAGAGAGAGAGAGAGAGAGAGAGAGAGAGAGAGAGAGAGAGAGAGAGAGAGAGAGAGAGAGAGAGAGAGAGAGAGACTGACTCCCCCTCTGGTTAGATTTTATATTGTAAAGCAGAACCTGGAAGAGAACAGAATAAACAAAAGAGAATAATGGAACCAAGATCCTAGATTTCCCTCCAGGCAGTCTCTGGGCCTCTGGGGAGGGAGTCAGCAGCATGAACACCTCCACTCTGCACCCCAGAGGTGCAGGCGACAATTTAATGCCTATCACCCCCAAGGTGTGTCGTTACCACGAAGTAACCCACCCCCTGAAGCGTCTGATTGCTTAAGCATCTCTTTGCAAAATGTTTATCTTTTTGCATGAATGTTTAATCAGATACCATGGTGCTGTGCACAGCAGCCCTCTCCAGAGAGGCAGCCGGAGATGGAATGATAAGTCCTATTTTTCAGGGAGGGCAGCTGTGTGTGTGTGGCCACTGCCTGCGTTCTAGGGATAGTGCATTCTTCTTTCCCTGTTGAATGCCTACTCAGTCTAAGTCCAACTTAAAGGCCTCTTACATGGTGTCTTCCTGGATCTATACCCTGCCCCTCTCATTATTAACAACCTCCCCCTTAGACTTCAAGTGGAACTTTATTTTCCACTTCACACACACACACACACACACACACACACACACACACACAGACATATATGTGTGTTCATACATATTCTACAATATGTGTGTGTGTGTGTGTGTATATATATATATGTATAAATTTTATATTATGGCTTTCTGTTTATATGCCATCTTCCTACTAAAGTTAAAAGCAGCTAAACTATCAGGTTTAGCACTGTGCTCTGCACACTTTTGGCCTTTAATAAATGTTGGCTGAACTGTATCAAATCATTTTGTTCCCATTACCTTCCTCTATTCCTCCCACTTCTCAGTATCTAATATCCTACCCAAAGCCTGGTATTCCCATGTAGACTAGCAAGGAAAAGGGTAGAAAAGAAGTCTTCTTAGATTGAAAGGAGGAAAAAAGGTTGAAGCCATCCAAAATCTGGCTGTTTTGGTTCAAGTTACTTTGGGACTGAGCCCACACTCACTTGTCTGGGTAGGAAAATAGGGATACCTCACTCTCTATGAAGTGGTGCCAGCCTGTGAGATTCTAGTAGCCTGAGCTCCCAAATTCTATGGAAGAACCCCTATTATAATATAATGGCACTTCTACCTCACAGAATTTCCACTTCCCAAGACTAAACAGGACAACAACATGAGGAAACCAAATGAAACTGTGGGGTCCAGCACACTGGAGAGCCCTTAAGTGACCTTACTTCATTCTTTTCTCAGGCTGCCCTTCCATTCTCCAGTCTCCGCCAAAGTCCCATTCTCATGCCTCTGTTTAGTGATTCTGAAGTTTTCCAAGACTTTTCTCATGAAAGCTCTCAGGAAACTAGAAAGATGAGATTGGCAGCTCAATCTCAAACTGTATGGCTATCATCTAAACCTATACAGGTAGGGAGAACCTTTTTAATAGAAAGTTTGCCCCCGAGGGGTGAATTTTTTCCACAGTAACACTCAATAATAACTGATAGTTATATAGTGCTTTAAAAGCTGTGAAGGTGCTTTACATACAACCTTATAAGGTAGCTACTCCAACCCTTGTCATCCCCATTTTCTAAACATTGTCCACAGAGATTACATGATTTGCCCATGATCATATAGCTATTACGTATCAGAGGCAGGATTGAAACCCAGGTGTTTCTCACTCCAATTGTATGCCTTTCACTACATACAACCCACTATCTTTCCATCCATAAAGACCACTAAGGCAAAGAGGAGTTCTGCAGGACTCTAGTGGAGGGAGTAAGCACAAGTATGAAACCAAGGCTCTTTTGAAGTATTGAGATGCAGCATTCTCAACTGATCCAAGAATATTACATCCCTATTTCCTGCCAAAGATATTCTGCCCCAGCCCCACCTACCCACCCAATCCATAATCAGCCCCAACAGTTTCCAGTTCTATTTTCCTTGCTTTTCTAATGCCCTCTCCATTAACAAACTCCTACTGAGAATCCTCCCTCATCCCCATTATGGTCAAAAGGCAAAGTAGTCTCCAATTCCATCTCTTCTTAGACTTAGACAGAATGAAACAACCTCTGCAAAACATTCTGTGAAAATACCTGGGATATCAATGAATCACATAGAGGTTCCAAAGTGATAGGGTACCTATGACCTAGCCCTGGAGAAATGCAAATTACCTCTCCCTCTTCTCAACCCCAGCCATACCCATATCACCACCACCACCTACCTGGTCCTTAGCCTCTGAGAGATCTATTGCCTACATACACCCAGCCCTTCTAGGCTACAGGCAAAGGAGACTATAGATTCTTGTCCAATCAACCAAAGGGTCAACAAGAACTTATTCAGCATCTATTATGTGCCAGCCTCTGTGCTAGGCACTGAGGACACAAATGGGAAAAATTAAATAACCTCTATTGGCAAGAAGCTGATCAGCTAAGCCTCCCCAGAACCACACATGCACTCTGAGATCTTCTCCATACAGGTCCTGTGAGCTCCCCTCAATCACTCATACTTCTCCAAGGCCTCTTGGGATTATGGCTAAATCCATTACCTGAAGATTAAGCTTCAATTGGATTCTCATCAAAGATTCTGGTCACCATGCATTTGCTTAACACCAGACCTTTCAGGCCCCATCAAATTTAACAAGGCCTGACAGATTTGGGATTAAACAGAGGAACCTGGACAAATCCATACTATCATAGAAGTAGGAAAGGCAGGAGTTTTAAAAAGAAAGAGACCCTAAAGTCTGTCAGTGGGGAGCCAGAACCAGGAGCTCTTTTCCAGGCCCATAGCCATCACCTCCTCCCACTTGTCTGACATCTGGTCCTTCTTGCATTAATGGAAGCTATGGCCAACTTCAATTCACTTTAATAAATTTTGACTGAATGACTTCTACGTAAAAGAAACTAGAGATGCACTGAGTAAGACACAATCCTACTCTTCCACTCAATAACAAAAGAGGAGAAAGGAAAAATACAACAACAATAGGGTAAGGTGAAGTATTTACTATATGAGGTATGCAAACAAAGCATTATGATGGTTCAAAAAGGAGAGAGAGGGAAGGAGGGAGGGAGGGAAAGAGAGAGAGAGAGAGAGAGAGAGAGAGAGAGAGAGAGAGAGAGAGAGAGAGAGAGAGAGAGAGAGATCATATCTAATTAGGGGAATCAGGAAAGGATTCACAAAAGAGGTGACATCATCTGAACCTTGAAGGATGGGGTGGAGATGATGGGCAGCAGGGGTCATTGGAAGTGTGGAAGTGGAGGGAATATCATGCACTACATCAGAAAAGACTAACAAGGCATGTTTAGGGAATATCAAGTACCCTTGATAGAGATTAATGGACCCATAATAATAAAGCAGATAGCTAGATGGCATAGTAGATAGAGCACTG
Source organism: Dromiciops gliroides (assembly GCF_019393635.1). NCBI lineage: Eukaryota > Metazoa > Chordata > Mammalia > Microbiotheria > Microbiotheriidae > Dromiciops > Dromiciops gliroides. The sequence continues at coordinate 538,488,925 of NC_057863.1, forward strand.
GGCTTAGAAACAGGAAGACTCATCTTCCCAAGTTCAAATCTGGCCTCAGACACTTACTAGCTGTGTGACTCTAGGCAAGTCACTTAACCCTATTTGCCTCAGTTTCCTCATCTGTAAAATGAGCTGGAGAAGGAAATGGCAGAACACTCTAGGATCTTTGCCAAGAAAACCTAATACAGAGCAAGTAATAAGAAAGCCCACATTTATTATCCCTTGAAAATTATATCTTAGAGTTGGGAGGGACTAACTCAAACCCTTCATTTTACAAACAAGGGAAAGGACTCCCAGAGAGTCTGAGTGACTTGTCTAAAGTGGGCAAGAGGTGGAATTTACCTCAGATCCTCTGACTTAAGATCTAGCATCTTCTATGGCATACAGTGTTTTCTTCACAACGACCCTACAGGGTAGATAATGCAAATATTGCTGGCCCCCTTTAAATATGAGGAAACACAGTCTCCCAGTTCTGTAATTTAGAATTTTAGGCTATAGAGGTAAAAGGAGCCTTAGAGATCATCTAATCCAACCTCCACATTTTATAGATAAGTAAACTAAAGAGCAAGCCCTAAGCAACTGCCTAAAATTACGTAGCTAGTAAGTGTCAGAGTCAAGATATGGACACAGGTGGGGTAATAAACTGGAAAGATGAGTTGCACCATATTGTGGAGGAATTTAAATGCCAAGCTAGGAATGAGAACTTTATTCTGACACCAATGGGGAATCATCAAAGGTTTTGGAACAGAGGAATGAAGTATCTATGCATAAGAAAAATTATTCTGTCATTAGTGTGCCAGGTAGATTGGAATTGGTTTAAATAGTTTTTCAGTTATGTCTGACTCTTCATGACCCCAATTGGGATTTTCTTGGTGAAAATACTAGAGTAGTTTGTTATTTCCTTCTTCCACTCATTTTACATATGGGCAAACTGAAGCAAATAGGGTTAAGTGACTTGACCAATGTCACACAGCTAGTTGGTGTCCAAGGCCAGATTTGAACTTCTGTCTTCCTGACTCTAATTCTGGTGCTCTATCTATTGTACCACCTAGCTGCCCAGAGCTTTTATATTACCCCACTTGGAGCATAATAGATCTCTAGGTAATTAGACTTGTACAGTGTTTGTTAGTGCTGAAAGGCACCTTAGACACTTGATAGAGCAGAAATCATGTAATCATATGCCTTCATTTTAAATTACTTTTTAACATTTTGTTGATATCTTTTGTTTTTACATCAATGATTTCTAAATGTATCCATCTCTCTGCTCCTCTACTCTCCCCAATTATCCTCCCTTAGTAAACAAAATAAGTTAATCAAACCCAAACAACATATCAATGGCATTTGAGAGCATATGCCCATATGTCTATACCCATAGTGTCTGTTCTCTTATATTTTCAACAGGATGGAAGGAGTTTCATTTCCTGATCTCTTCTCAGGGCCAAAGCGGGTTATTATAATTGCACAGTATTCACTGGTTTTGTTTATAGTGTTGTAGTCATAGATATTATTTTCCTGGTTCTACTTACTTCACACTGCATCAGTTTCTTCTGGTCTCTCCTGATGTTTCATTGAATTTCTCCTATTTGTTATTTCTTATAATTTATCTTTCATGTACCAATTTGTGTAGACATTCTACAATTAAAGCAATCATTTTATTTAATTTTAATTTTAAAGTTTTATTGAGGTAAAAAATAAAATAGAAGGTGGCAATACTGCTCAGGAGGTTATTGCAATACTTTTGCTAAGAGATGAGGACTTGAACTGGGTGGCAGTGGAAGGAATGGAAAAGAGAGAAGGTTTATCAGAGACATCGAAAAGAGAAATTTACCTAGATCCTGAAGTTTATACAGATGTTGAGGTCGAGGGAGAGGAAATTGTAAAGAATTAATTGTTATTTGAGGTTTTTATGCCTCACTCACATATGCGCACTGGCCTGGGGCTCTGCAAACTGCAAGGTGCTCCACCCACTGGTTGTAGCCATTGCCATGGTGCTGGCACCTCACATCATCACCACTCACCAACGCCTACATGGGCCTGGCAAAATTATAATGATTGGAAGTTTAGTGAGGACAGTCATGTGACTGTCAGAGTGGCCATCCAATTGGCTGGGGGCTCTGTGGAGTGTGCGAGGAGGGAGGAAGGTTTGGTTTTTTGCTTGTTTTTTTTCTGGCATTCTAGCTTGAAGCTGAAAGGCGCTGGAAGAGGCTGTGGTGTATTCTCAGCTGATTCCTGGGCGGTGGTGTTTTTTTCAGGTTGTATAATTTCCCTTTCCCCATTTTATTTCCTTTCCCTTGATCCTACTGATCCTGTTTGTGTTGGGTGTTTTTTTTTTAATTCGTTCTTGTTAAAATAAAACCTGTTCTGTTTTGAGAGAGGCTGCCGGTCTCCTTCCTTGCCCCAATATTGCAGCGAGCTGCTTAGCTAACATTCCCCAATTAAAAATTGGTCTCCACAGAATCAATGATGAACTAAAACTTTGAACATTGACAACTTGAAGTGGGGGTTGTTGGTAGCAGGAACAGAAATAAGAATATCAGGAGGAGGGTTAGGTTGGGACCCAGGTCAGAAGTCCTTGGTTTGGAACTTATTGAGTCTGAGATATCAATAGATTTTTCAACCAACAGTTATCTGGGAAATTTCCAGTTTTATTTCTTGTTACTCCCCTTTCTACCAAGAGGCAATATGACAGGATGGGAAAAAAGTATTCCTTCTCTCCCTCCACTGTACTCTCCTCCTCCCTCTCTTCTTTTCGCTTTCTACCAAGTCTTCCTTCTTCCTACGCACTTTTCTCCTCTAACATTCTTCTCCTCTATCATCTAATTTTCCCATTTCCTCCTGATGCAAGGGAGACTTGGACTTAAAGTAAAGTGACCAAAACTTGGATTCTAGCTCTAACTTCAGGTGTGCAAACCAGTGGGTAAATTACTTAACCTCTCTGGGATTCAATTTCCTTACTTAAAAAATAAGGATACTTGCACTGCCTATTTGCATTGCAGGATTGCTATGGGATCATAGGATTCATAGCTGTAGAGCTATAGGGGATCCTAAACATCATCTAGACCAACCTTCTCTTTTTACAAATGAGGAAACTGAGTAGTAGAGTGGATGGAGCACCAGGACTGGAGTCAGGAAGACCTGAGTTCAAATCCAGTCTCAGACAATTACTAGCTGTGCAACCCTGGGCTAGTCCTTTAATCCCTGTTTGCCTCAGTTTCTTCATCTATAAAATGAGGATTATAATAGCACCTACCTGCCAGGGTTGTGAGGATCAAATGAAATCATAAATGTAAAACACTCAGCACAGTTCTTGGAACATAGTAAGCACTATATAAATGTTAGCTGTTATTATCAGACATTATTAAGGTGACTTGCTCAAGGCAACACTACTAAGTGTTTGAGACAAGATTTGAACCCAAGTCTTCTTGATCTGAAGTGTACTAGAATACAGCACTCTATCCACTATGCCAACTTGCTATGGAAAATGTCTTGCAAATCTTATGACACTATATAAATGAGTTATTATTTTTATCCTCTCCTTGTTTTTCTATCCATCACCTCCTTCCACCACCCTTCACTCATCCTCCTCACTCCTCCCTTTGAGCCACCCTCCCTCCTTATCCTCCCTATTCATCTCCTTTTGTGGCTTGCTTCTCCTTTTTCTCCCATTCCCCAAGAAATTTTCTCATACCTTTCTTGTATCTTATTCCCTTTTGTTTTGAGAATACCAGCCTATCCCATTAACAAGAGCCTCATGCAGGAGTCCCATTTTGCCCAAAGGCAAAGAGTTCTACAAAAAGCAGAAAAAAGCAAGGAAGAAGGAAATGACATGGAGTTTCTCAATTTTCTTTTAGGCCCACTGCCTGATTTCTTTTAGGCTTCCTGTCTCGTTTCTTTTGGGCCCTAGGCCCAAGCTAATCACATGGTTGCCTTGGCTCTCCAATGTTCTGACTCTTGGCTCACACTGCATCCCAAGAAGGGAGAGGGAGGGTGAGATGGAGGGAGTCTCACTTTCATTTTTATTATTGATACAAAGAAGAACAATGACTTGTGTTTACTGAAAATTAATTTTTTGGAAATTACTTTGTCATTTGTTTTACTCTTCTTAATTAAAATTTACTTGGTGCAGAAAACACCCCATAAATTAACTCAAATACAACAGCAAATTAATTAGCATTTAGTTACCAGACATTACTCATAAGCTGGACAAATTGTTTTCAGCCTGTCATCTGCATTTGGCATCAGTGGTGCTGGGGTGGGGCTGGTTTGAGAAACGGGTTGTGTAGGCTAACTGCTCCCCCAAGAAAGTCTACCTTGCTCCTAAGGGAGTTACCTGAACACCAAGGAATAAAGGCATGTTTGGTGTGAGGCCAGACTGATCTTGGATTCCTGAACACAAATTATATTCATGTAAATAGTTCCCACTTCCCTCCAAAAATGGTATTAGGAAGAACACAGAAAGTTGCCATAGAGAAATCTTGCTTAAAGGCGGGGGATGACCAAAATGACCTATGAGATTACTTCTAGATAGAGGATCCTGTGTTCAGGTGGAACTTGGGCCTAGAAAAGCATTGTGATGAGTCTCTTTAATTCTTAAAAAATAGTTTTAATGATAGCTGAGATTCCAATAGTCAGGAGGAAAAACTTTTGAGATAAATAGATAGGCAGATAGATAGATAGATAGATAGATAGATAGATAGATAGATAGATAGATAGATAGATAGATAGATAGATGGATAGATAGATAGATAGATAGATAGATAGATAGATAGAAGGAAAGATGGAGCATTAAGTGTTTACTTTGTTTTGGTTTTGGTTTTGGTTTTTTAGTGAGGCAATTGGGGTCAAGTGACTTGCCCAGGGTCACACAGCTAGCAAGTGTCAAGTGACTGAAGCCAGATTTGAACTCAGGCACGCCTGACTCCAGGGCCAGTGCTTTATCCACTGTGCCACCTAGCTGCCTACTTTGTGCCATGTACTTTGTTAAGCACTGGGGATACAAATAAAGACAAGTAATATACTCCCTTCTCTCAAAGAGCTTACATTCTCATGGGACAAGACCAAGCAATAAAGACAAGCTAGAAAGCAGAGAGAGAGGTATAAAAGGAAGAGTACCTGGAAAGATGGCAAAGCAGCTGGTAAGGAAGAAAACAGAGCTGGAGCATGGAGAAGTTGGGAATGGAGTATTACTAAAGCCCCTACTGAAATAGTCTTCTAGCCCGGCAACCACTACTGAGGAGACTTGGGCTTCAGGACAGACATTTCTCCAGAGCAGCATGGAGGCTGTCAAATTGAGTGTGCTATCTTGCTACCCTATAAGGAAGGATAAGGGAGATTATAAGGATCACAGATTAGAGATGGAAGGAACTTTAGAGAAGGGAGGTGACTCACCAAGGGTCCCAAAAGTAGTAAGTGACAGAGGCATGATTTGAACCCCAACTCCTTGGCCCTTCCAAAGCTGACACTTTCCACTTTGTCACCTTTGGAGAAATGTCCCCATTTCTTATGACTGGCAGAAGGCATGCTGCTTCTCCATGTCTTCCCTTCCTGCCATTGTGGTAAAGTTGGGCAAGAGTGAACTCATGCCCCAGACTCAGCAATGAAATGGGGAAGCAGAAGACCTTAGCTACTGACCTAGCCTCCTTATCTTTACACCATAAACAAATACAACATCTAACCAACTTGCTTCAGCCCAGTCCTCAATAGCAACCATTGCAATCTCACCATCACATGATTCCATTTTACTTATGCAAAGCAGCAGCCCCATAAATAGTTTCCTTCCTGACAAATGGGAGAGTCATCTTGGATGGGGAGTGCACTGATAAACGATGATGTATAGGCTGCTTCTCCAGCAAGATAACTTTGCTCCTGCAAATCAGAGTCCATCAAGGGAAAAGGGGGAAGGAAGGGAGCAGCTGGCATATGTGCTTGCAAACAGATGGAGGGGACATTACAAGGAGGATTCACTCAATCTGACTGCAATGTACTATAGTAAAACAAGTGCATGACCTGGAATCAGGAGAGACTTGAGTTCAAATTCTTACTCTTACTCACTCTATAACCATGAGCATGTAGGATAGTCCAGGTGAAAGAATACTAGATTTGGAGTCAGAGCTGAATTTGAATTTTGTTCTGCCATATATTATCTGTGTGACCTTGGGCGACTCACTTCCCCTCTATGGGCTTAGTTGTTTCATCCTTAAAATAAAGGGGCTGGCTTGATGATGGCTAAAATACCTCCAACAAGCAATCCATGATCCTATAATTCTGTGATCTGAGTCTGTGCCCTATCTGCAAAATGGGGATAAGAATATAGAAATACAGGGGCAGCTAGGTGACACAGTGGATAAAGCACTGGCCCTGGATTCAGGAGGACCTGAGTTCAAATCTAGCCTCAGACACTTAACACTTACTAGCTTTGTGACCCTGGGCAAATCACTTAACCCCAATTGCCTCAAAAAAAAAGAATATGAAAATACATATAAGATATGCCTTCTCCCTTTAAGTAGCTATAAGGTACTCATATACTATAGAGCTATAATGTAACAGTGCCAATTTTTTAAATAAATAAAGTTTTCATGTTCAAACAAGTCTTGTCTTCTTTGAATTATTCAGAAATTCAAATTAAAGCAACCCCAAGGTTCTTCTCACATCCATCAGATTGGAAAAGTTGACAAAAAAATGAAAAAATATTTTTTGTGGGGCTACAGGAAGAGAGCTTTATTGACATACTGTTGGTGGAGCTGTAAATTGGTGTCCACTCTAGCAAGTGGAACTTTGACCAAAAAGCCACTAAACTCTACCCTTTGACACAGAAAAATTACTACTATGCATATACCTCAAAGAGATCAAAGAAAAGGTTCTACATATACAAAAAAATATTTACAGCAGCTGTATTTTTCTGTAGGGGCAAAGTACCAGAAAGTAAGGAGGTGCCCATCTTTGGGGAATGGCTAGAAAAATGATGGTATTTTAATGTAATGGAATAATACTGTGCTATAAGAATTTTTTTAAAAGATGTAGTTTTAGAGAAACCTGGGAAAACTTGTATGAACTGATGTATTCAAGTGAGTAGAACCAGGAGAATAATTTATACTGTTTCAAAAGCATTGTAAAATGAACAGTTTCAAAAGATTTAAGAACTCTGATCAATGTAATGACCAACTATGATTCCAATGATGGGAACCCACCTTCTGAAAGAAAGGTGATAGACTAAATATGAAGAATGAAACACACATTTTTGGACATGGCCAGCATGGAAATTTATTTTATTTAACAATGCAAAACAACAGTTTTGCTTTGCTTTTTCTTTCCCAGTTTGAGGGCAGAAAGTGGGAGGCAGAAAAAAAAAACTTGACAATTCAAAAAATCAAATTTAATTTGAAACAAATTAGTCACTTTGGAAGACTGCATACTCATTCCAGCAACTCAAAATATTTCTAGAACACCTATTTTGATATTTTCTATGGCATAATTTAAAATATTCTCAGTGGTGGCAAATCTTGGTTCTGTGAAGATGGATTTGATTTTTGGAAACAGCCAAAAGCCACTTGGAGCCAAGTCTGAGAAATAATAATAGCACCTGACATTTACCTAGCATTTTAAGGTTGAGAAAGCACTTTACATACATTATCTTATTTGATCCTCACAATAACCTTCTAAGGTAGGTAATTTTCTTTTTTTGGTCCAGGCCTGTGATTTCATTGATATAGGGAACTCCCACAGAGAAAATTCCCTTTATCAATGCAACCCTACAACTATTCTGTAACTTGAAGTCTTAGAGATGCCTGGGGATCCTAAGAGATTAAGAGAATGCCCAAGGATGACAAAGCCAATGAGTCAGACGTTAGATTTGAACTCACATCTTCTTAACTCTAAAGCCAGCCCTCTACCCACCTCTGCTATTTTGCTTCTGGTAATTATTATATTTATCATAATAGGCTAATAATCATAGTAGAGGTAATAATAGTAATAGCTGGTATTTATGTAGCACTTTAATGTTTGCAAAGGATGTTACCTCTATTATCTCTCTAAAACAGTATTGATTTAAGGAATCAAGGAATAGCCTTGAAATCAGGAAGTCTTGGGTTCAAGTTTTGCCTCTGGCATTCACTACTTTTTCAACCCAGAACAAGCCACTTCTCTGAACTTATTTTCTCATCTCTAAAATGAATATAAGATTTATGCTGCTTGCCTTAGGAAGTAGATTGAGGAATGTTCTTTGTCAACCTTAACTTGGTAACTATCCTATAACAGGGACAGCCCAGGAGAGAATTAATATGGTGTATTGAACACAAGGCCAGCCTTGGGACTGGGAAGAAGTGGGTTCATGTCCTCTATTCTGACACATACTGGCTATGTGACTATTTAACTTCTCATTGCTCCTTTCTAATTCTCTGAGACTACAAATTACTGATGAGTTGCCAATCTATATACATGGAGGGAGTTTCCATACTAGGCATTCCCCACATCAGTGAAATCATCTGGAACTATCTATATAATACTGAGAAAGGAGAGAGGAAGGGAGGGAGAGAGAGAGGACAGTGAGAGAGAAGGAGGAGGAGGAGGAAGAAGAAGGGGAGGAAAAGGAAGAAAGGAGGGAGGAGGAGGATAGAAAGAGGAGGAAAGGGAGGAAAGAGATGAAAGGAGGGAGGGGAGAAAGAGAGAGGGGGAGGGAGACAGACAGAAATAGAAAAACAGCAAGAGAGGGAGGAAGGGAAAGAGGGAACAGAGAGAGGAGTAAGAAAGAGAGACAATAAAGAGAAAGAGATACAGAGAGGGAAGGAAGGAAGGAAGGAAGGAAGGAAGGAAGGAAGGAAGGAAGGAAGGAAGGAAGGAAGGAAGGAAGGAAGGAAGGAAGGAAGGAACTAGCACAATAATGCAATTAACTCAATTTTAAAGATGAAAAAACTAAGATTCAAAGAGATTGAGACTTTCCTAAGGTCACAAAACTATTTTTTTAAAAACAGAACAAAGACTCAAACCCAGGATTTCTGATTTCAAACCTAATGCTCTTTCTACCACACCATTCTAATTCCCTAAAGGAGTCATTTGGCACATATTTTGGCTAAAAGCCATATAATCTAGAGCAATGTCATTGAAAAAACAGTCACTGGACCACTGTTTTCTCCTTTGCAACATATAGAATCTCTTTTACAATTCAAAACATCTCTATGAGAAGTCTGATTGGCCATTTTGATGTTTTAGGATGACTTCTTCATGAAGGGGCCACTAATGTCATAGAAACAAAACAACATTACCTTACTTGGGGAACTGGACAAGCCCAGTTTCTGGGTTCATGGGGATGTTCCAGTTTTCCAGAGCAGACATTGGCACTTTGTTTTTGGTCATGCTGAAAATGCCACTTTACATCACCCCAGTTACTATTTTACTCCAAAATGTGTTATTTTGTCCAGCTTCCCTTGAAAGATCAGAACAAATGTCAGGTCATCACTGCTTCTGTTCATCCCTCCAAATGTGTGGCACAATTTTCGCAGAATCTCTCCTCACATTCAAGTTTCTTTTCAGAATTGGTCTGTTTCTTTATCTAAATTTAACTCTTCAGCCATCGTCCTTGGAGTGAGTCATCTATTGGAACAAATGAAATCTCTGACCTTTTCAGCAGTGTCCTTGGTCCCGCTGATGATTGGATGGCCACTTTATGCATCATCATCGCAAACGTCTTCCTGACCCTCTTTAAACCTTTTGTGCTTGTCATAAGCTTCAGCTCTTGACATTGCTTCATTCCCGTTTCTTTTGACATGTCAAGTGTCCCCATTTGCAGATTTGTTTAACTTCCCATAGAATTGTATATCAATTCTGTGCCCTACATAGCAGTCATTCATTTTTATTCTGATTCAAAATAACACCGAACTGTGTGAACAGGATCAGAGAAACATAGATAATTCAGGGGCCATCTAGTTCAACCCCTTCATTTTACAGATGAAGAAACTGAGACCCAGAGACTTTAAGTGACTTGCCCAGTGTCACATGGTGGAATTTGGACCCAGATCCTCTGACTCCAGAGCAAACACTCCATCCATTACCCCACCACCTCCCATATCTCAAGGCATCATTGTGAAGATTAAATGAGACAGTACATAAAAATCACTTGGCAAACCAAGAAATACGTGTGGTGATCCCAAGGTCTTAATGCCATTTTAGTTTTAATAAAAAATTTAATTTAAATTTCACTGACTTCGGAGACACTATAAATGTCAGTCATCATCATCATCCCAATTTTGAGCATAATACTAACTGACCTTAAAAAGGTATGCTGCTGCAAGTTGAAACACATTACCACATGACTCTGATAAGATCACTTCCCAATTCAATCCAATAAGCACGCATTAAGCACCTACTAACATATATGGCAATATATTATGTATGTAGTAGTCAGATGGCACAGTAGATAGAACATTGTGCCTGGAGTCAGGAAGACCTGAGTTCAAGTATGGCCTCAGACACATTAGCTATGTGATTCTGGGCAAGTGGCTTAGCCTCTTTTTGCCTCTTTCCTCCCTTATAAAATGGGGATAATAATAACACCTACCTCCCAGGGTTGTGAGGATCAAATGAGATAATAATTGGAAAGCACTTAGCATAATACCTAGCATATAGTAAGCACTATACAGACATTAGTTACTACTATTATTATCACTGGGGCCATGAGGACAAAGTGGTCCCCACCTTCATAGAGCTTACTTTCTGCTACATGTAAGTAAATGTTGTTGTCTGTCCTTTGTTTTGGAGAAGACCAATGACATCACAGATGAGTGATATCTTCATAACTCACACATGAATTAGATTTAAGTGAGGCAGTTGCACAAAGTCATGAGCCTCACTCTCTCCTCCAGAGTTATTGAAGTCCAGTGGCAAGACAAAAGTCAAGACAACTGGTGATGGCCCTAGATGCAGTGGATGACCTTGGGATCTCCTATGTGTGACCAAGCTTTAAGTGCTCCGCAGTGCCTTCTTTTTTTTTTTTTGTGAGGCAATTGGGGTTAAGTGACTTGCCCAGAGTCATGCAGCTAGCAAGTGTCAAGTGTCTGAGGCCAGGTTTGAACTCAGGTCCTCCTGAATTCAGGGCCGGTGCTTTATCCCCTGCACCACCTAGTTGCCCCTCCACAGTGCCTTCTTTAGCCACCTTCATTACTATTAGAATAAATTGATTTCATTTATTCATTCTTCCAAGAGGAGTCTTCACATGCTTGGGGTAGGCATCACCCTAACTTACCAATGGACTTAAAGCCTGTTGGGACCCAAAACCTGGCTTTGTCTGCAGAGATAGTTTACTGGGATGTAGCTGCTACACATGATACAGTTTCTTGGAGCCATAAGTGAAAGGTGGGTGGCAGGCAGACACCAAAGATGGATGAGTAGCCCTGAAAAGGGCTCAGCAAACCCTCTCACCAGGTGTTAATCCTCCCTAAACACCCCATATAAAAAGATAATTTGAAGAGGCAGAGAAGAGGGACAAATTACCAGCAAACGGGGGAGAAGGGAAGCCTTGCCCTACAGATAGTGGCTCCTGAATCAAGCCTTGAAGAAAGATGAAAAGGATCCTAATAATTAGAGGTAAGGAGGGACTGCATTCTAGGCATGGGGAGCAGGCTTATCAAAGCCACGGAAAGAAATAGGAAGTGAAATACTGAATATTAGGAAACAGCAAATAGGACATTTTGTCTGGAAGCCAGAGATATGAAGTATAAAGCAGTAACTAGGGTAGGTCAACCATGACTTTGCTAAGGTTACTAAAATTTAGAAGATGTTGGTGACTCTTGCAGTCCTCCAAGACCAAGAAGAAACAATTGGGCTTAGCAAAGAAAAATGGTGGAAATAGCAAGCTGTTAAAGGTGCTTTCTCCCTGTTCCACCCACTTAGCAGACATACCCCAGTAAGATTTCCCCTGGTACAGCCCTGTCCTATGCTTCTATGAACTTTCCCACCACCATAATCACACTGAAGTGTTCAGGGGTCTCCAATTGCCATGACTCCCCTGGCTCATATTTGGTGGCACTTGCTACAGGCATAGAAATAGGTTTTTTAGCTCTGGTAAGTGATGTAGTAGATAGAGCCCTGGGCCTAGAGTCAGGAAGACCCATCTCCCTGAGTTCAAACCCAATCTCAGACACTTACTAACTATATGACCCTGAACAAGTCACTTAACCCTGCTTACCTCAGTTTCCTCATCTGTAAAATGAGCTGGAGAAGTAAGTGGCAAACCACTCTAGTATCTTTGCCAAGAAAACCCCAACTGGGGTAACAAAAAGTCAGACAATACCAAAATGACTGAATAACAAGAAGTCTGATAGAGAGAAGTAATGAAAGAAATCTAGAAAAATAGGCTGGAAACAGACAGGACCAGGATTTAAATTTTGAGCCTCTTTGCTTTCCATAAGACACACATGAAAATCAGGCTCATTATTTTAGTTATACCTCATCATTGTGACCCTAGATCTCCAGGCATAGCAGAAAATTAGTATCTGCCTTCTACCCATCTATGAGTGACTTCACCATGTCCCTATAATTTGCCCACCTGGATATAGCTTATCTATGAAGCAGTCTGATGTAGTGAATAGAGAGCTGGCCCTGGATCTATAAAGACCTGCATTCAAGTCCCATCTCTGACACATCCTGGCTATATGCCGGGCAGCATTGGTTTAAGGAATTTCCTCATCTTGAAGTTCCCGCTTCCAATAAATTCATAGCTTTAATCCATTTCTCTGTGTAGTCTGTGTATGTCAACTCCCAAATTCCTCACCCTGGAGTAAGGTCGTTCTTGCCTTAACAGGTGTCAGAATGGACCATGATTTGGACAGCTCCCGACAGAGATGTTGGAGGAGTAACCAGAAATGAGGGGTAAGGAAGCCTCCAGGTCATGGTCCCAAAAAAAGAAAATCTCTCTTGGATTCTTTGGAAGCAGAGAAATAGGAGGGACAAATCTAAGGACTCTTTTATTCCAGGAAAGCATTGGCATTCTTCCATGTGCTTAGCAGCGGGCAGTTCTGCAGACTGAAGAGAGTGAGAGATCACGGAAGGAGTAAAAAACCAGGGAGCCAAACACAGACCTCTCCCAGCCTTCACCAAATGGGCACAGAAGAAAAAAGGAGAACAGAAGGGAGAAATCAGGCAGTAACACAGTTTCCTTTGGCCATGTGGGTCTGACTCCTAGGTCCTGTGTTCCAGCTCCCCAGCTGTTAGCTCTCACTGATTCCTCATCTACCACCACTAGCAGTAGCTGCACCCCCTGCAACCTGCTAAAATCTCTCTGGTCTCAATTCCAGCTGCCAACTCCCCAGGACTGAACACTACTGACCATTACTCCCATAGGGTGCCACTGGGCATTGCTTCCCAGTAGCCCCCACTTACCCATACCCAACGAGAAAGTAGTAGGGAGAAGTTTGGGGGGGTCCCCCGATTAAAAAATTGGCTGGGCGATGCTTTATGCATGCATCTGTTATGCTAAAATAACCATCCTTTCTAACCAGGCCCACCTGCTGTCTTTTTCAATTTTAAGTATTTCTAAGTAGCAATCAAATCAGTATAATTTGTTCTTTATCTCGGCAAAACCATTGTGAGAGAAAAATGTGACCATTATGTTACATCAGGGAAAAATACAAGCCCTTTATTTGCAGCCTTCTCTCTATTCTATCAGATCTCACAGTTGTCATTATGCCAGTTGTAGTTAACGCTGTTCAAATGAACAGAGCTTTCTTTAATCACTCCAGCCTTCTTTCCCCTAAATGCTTTTTTTCCAAGGTTATGGTTTTCGGAGATAAATACATAAATACCAATGTTATGAATACGTTAAGGGTATCCAAGAGACAGCTCTCAGGATTTGTAGCAAGAGACTGCTGTCATTGGAGTTACACAATAGCCGGCTGATGTTTTGAGTATGAAGTTACCGGGTATTAGGAGAAGGCCCGATACCCTGCTCAGAGGCGTCAGGCTATTTTGGAGCAGATCACAATAGAGCACGCTGCAAATGCTGGCTTTATAAATGGAGGTATCCGAATCCTCATCACTAATAACCACAACAGTAGGGCTAAAGGCTATGGGCACCCTCTGCTTCTTTTTAGTCTTCTTGGTACAAAGAGGACAAATGGAGGTGGGACTTCGTGAGCTCCAGACCTGTCATTCAGTCAATAGATATTTGTTGAGCGTCTACAATGTACTAGGTGCTGGGCTAAGTGCTAGGTCACACAGATCATCTCATTAAACACTGGCATTTTATACATTAGGAGATACAGGGTCTGGGAGGGGAAGTCATTTACCAAAGGTCACACAGCCAGGATGTGACACAGCCAGAAGAGAAACACAAATGTCCTGATCCCTTATCTAATTTTCTTTCCATGGGATCTCACCCAAGAACATTCCAGGCTTTTGCCAAATATCACATGGACATGATCCTCAGACTGAATCTCACCTTTTGGCTGCATGTGAGGCTTGGTAAGTTGAGTATCAGGGAGAGGCTACAGGGATCATCTCCCATACAGAGAGACCAGCTGAAGACGCTCAATCCAACAGCATAAACTACACCTGGCCTGATGAATTGTGAATTGATAGAGAATTACTGAAAACATCAAGGGTTTGACATAATACTTCTTAGGAGTCCTTTTGTGACTCACCTCCATTGGCTTAGAGGAAGGGCCTTTGCTATCCTACAGGAGCTGCCCTCATACTACTAGGAACATGAGTCAGCACGGTTGTAGGGAATGAGATGCCCCTATCTCCACTTCCAGACTGAATTTAGGCTTTCCCACTTTATGTGTCAGCCAATTCCAGGGTGTAGTTGCCACTCTTGAAACTCACCAAGGGGAGGACACTCCACTTTGCATCTGCTACCCTATCTTGTTTAAACTCCATGGAACCAGATGCCCCTCTTAGGATAACCTCACCACTTCTAAACTCACCACCATGCTGCTAACTCAAGTCTTGATTAACTCCACCTCCCTCAGCCTCTTCCTTTTTTTTTTTTCGGAGGGCTGGAGGGCAGAGCACTAAATTCCTCCCAATGCCTTCCTTCCTTCCTTTATTTATTTGTTTGTTTGTTTGTTTGTTTGTTTTAGTGAGGCAATTGGGATTAAGTGACTTGCCCAGGGTCACACAGCTAGTAAGTGTTAAGCGTCTGAGGCCAGATTTGAACTCAGGTACTCCTGACTCCAAGGCCAATGCTCTATCCACTGCGCCACCTAGCCGCCCCCAATGCCTTCCTTTATAAAGAGTGAAAACTCATCTTTCATGTCACTCCATTTTGCATCTGATGCCCTAATTTCAACTTCACAGAACAAGACCTTGCTGGTTACCCTCTGGTGCCCCATTCCTCTCCTGGCACCCTGCTTTCCTGATGTATTTTGTGTACTCTCTTCCCCTTTAGATTATAAATTTGTTGAGGGAAAAGACTGATTCTCTTTTTATTCATTGTTTCCCCAGTGCTTAGAACAGTGCCTGGAATATCATAAGCACTTAATAAATGTTTATTGGATTGGATTGGATTGGATTGGATTGGATTGGATTGGATTGGATTGGATTGGATTGGATAGGGACTGGAGGAAATCACAGTTGGCATTAGGAGGACCAACAGGGGCACAAATGTCAGGAAGTTCCACATCAACTTCTAGGATACATTTTCCCCCATGATTGGCAGCACCAACCCAACCAATAAGGTTTTTATAATGTCTTAGAAGTAAAAGAATTTCTTGAAAAGTTGTTGGGATGTTATATTATTGTGATTGGAAGAAGAATGGTTGGAGGAAAGGACTATTGGGACTTCTCTCTCTTTTTTTTAATGTAAGCAAGTATTTACCCTACAAGCCCCATGATGTCAGGAACCAGATCCCAATAGTATCTCAATGCTTCTTCCCAGCCATTTTCCTTCCATGTTGGTAGGTATACCTCACTCCATCCCCTTTCCACCTCTGGCTCTGGGAACAGTAACCAAATGAAGATTACCATTGCTTCTTGATAGGCCATGGCATTGATAGACTGCCATATGATTCCACCCACCATACCTAGGACTTTCCAAGTCAAAACATCCCTCCTGGGCCCTCACTCCATCATATGTGTAGAATGTAAGCTATTTTATATTTGTTTCCTCAGTCTATGGAACACACTTAGAACCGAACAAATATATTTTCATTCACTCATTCATGTTTTCAGGTTATATCTTAACTTTGTATGTCTTCCTTTGCTTAGCACAATGTTCTGTATCCCATATGGGTTCAATAGATGTTTGCTAAATGAATGCAAACATGACCATTACAACCATTTGTTAACCCCATACCTATAGATGTCAGTGGTGATGAGAATCACATAAAAATAGCTTATACAGGTAATTCCTCTAGAACAAGTGTTGGTAAACCAATAATGTCTGACATTTAGATAGTACCTTAAATACAAGAGTTCATTTTAGTCTCACAACAAACTTCTGAGGAAGGTATTACAGGTATTATTATACGTATTATTCCCCAAGGAATCAGGCTTAGAGATTTGATCATAGTCAAACAGTCTGTAAATGCCAGAAAGATTTAAACTCATGTCTTCCTTACTCCAAGTCTAGAACAATATCCACTAAGCCAAGTCACCTCTCTCAGTAAAAGAAAACCCTCCATTCCAAAGACTACAGGGAAAAGGCTCTTTGTAGGACATAAGCCCCACTGACAAATAGAACCATTAGGTAGTTTACCTCTGAAGCCTTCCTACCTCATTTCCTGTGAACTGTCTATATCAAATGCACACATTATACGTGTGTCCAACATTGTCATGCTGTCCTCTGGCTATTTAAAAGTTTATACCTTGGGGCAGCTAGGTGGTGCAGTGGATAAAGCACCGGTCCTGGATTCAGGAGTACCTGAGTTCAAATCAGGCCTCAGACACTTGACACTTACTAGCTGTGTGACCCTGAGCAAGTCATTTAACCCCCCATATCACTGCAAAAAAAGTCTATACCTACCCAAGCATGAAATGCTTCAAAATTAGACTTTTACCCCATTAAAATTATGATTTGCTGAGTATGGTTTATCTCATCCAGGTATTAGGAGGAAAGAAACATGATCATCTGATTAGAGTAACTAAGAACTGATGGCCCTCTACCATCCCAGAGAGGTGTACTTAAGGAACAAATTACATTGGTCAAGCTACTGTCTAATAGGTGCATTATAGGAGAAGGAAATTTTTGGAGAAAAGAGGTTGGGAACAAAATGCCTATAGTCTACTTCACATCTCCCACACATCCTGCAGAATAATAGTCAACAAATCAGCCACCTATTTATAAAAGTAAGAGTTGGCCGCCTTTCTGATAAAGGTCTCATTTCTAAAATATATAGAAATTAATCAAAATTATAAGAATGCAAGTCATTCTCCATTGAAAAATTATCAAAGGATATAAACAGGCAGCTTTCAGATGAAGAAAATCAAAGCTATCTTTTGCCATATGAAAAAATGCTCTAAACCACTATTGATTAGAGAAATGCAAATTAAAACAACACTGTGGTATGACCTCACACCTATCAGACTGTTTAATGTGACAAAAAAGAGAAAATAATAAATGTTGGAGAAGTTGTGGAAAAACTGGAACACTAATGCATTGTTGGTGGAGTTGTAAGTTGATCCAACCATTCTGGAGAGCAATTTGGAACTATGCCCAAAGGGGTATGGGACTGTACATACCCTTTGACCCACTAATAACACTACTAGGTCTGTATCTCAAAGAGATCATAGTAAAGGGTAAAGGAACCACATGTACAAAAATATTTATAGCAGCTCTCTTTGTGGTGGCAAAGAACTGGAAATCTAGGGGATGCCCATCAATTAGGGAATGGCTGAACAAGTTGTGGTATATGAATGTAATGGAATATTATTGTGATGTAAGAAATAATGAGCAGCTTATTCTTCTTACACAGCATGACTAATGCAGAAATATGTTTAATGTGATTATACATATATAATCTATATCAGATTGTTTACTGTCTTGGGGAATGGTGAGGAAGGGGTGGGAAGGAGAAAAATTTGAAACTAGGAGTCTTATAAAAACAAATGTTGAAAACTATCTCTACATGTAACTGGAAAATTATAAAATACTTTTATGAAAAAAAAGAAAGAAAGAATGAGCAGGGGCCAGCTAGGTGGTACAGTGGATAGAGCACTGGCTTTGGATTCAGGAGGACCTGAGTTAAAATCTGGCCTCAGACACTTGACACTTACTAGCTGTGTGACCCTGGGAAAGTCACTTAATCTCTTGCCCTGCAAAAAAGAAGAAGAAGTAGAAGAAGAAGGAGGAGGAGAAGGAGGAGGAGGAGGAGAAGAAGAAGGAGAAGAAGAAGAAGAAGAAGAAGAAGAAGAAGAAGAAGAAGAAGAAGAAGAAGAAGAAGAAGAAGAAGAAGAGAAAAGAAATAATGAGCAGACAGATTTCAGAAAAACCTGGAAAGATATAAGTGGACTGATGCTGAGTGAAGTGAGAAAAACCAGGAGAACATTGTACACAGTAACAACAACATTGTATGATGATCAACTGTGATAGACTTGGCTCCTCTTGATCCAATTGTCTTGATCCAAGACAGTTCCAAAGAACTCATGATGGAAAATGTTCTGAATGTAGATTGAACCATACTGTTTATACTTTTTAGTTGTTGTTTTTTTCTTTGTTGAGGTTTTTCCCTTGTGTTCTGATTCTTCTTTCACAGCATGACTAAAACAGAAATATGTTTAATGGGATTGTCCATATATAACCTATATCAGATTGCTTTCTGTCTGGGGGAGGGGGAGGGAAGAGAGAGGGAGAAAAAAATTAGAATTCAAAATCTTATGGAAAAAAATGTTGAAAACTATCTTTACATATAACTGGAAAATAATAAATAATAAAATAATTTTATGATAAAAAGAAGGAAAAGAATTGGTTGCCCAAGCAAAGGCTCACTACTCAGCTCTCCTACATGTATTCCAGAATAAAGCACCTAATAATCACACAAGACTTAATAATAATCAAGAAATCCACTGAAAAAACTATTGTGACTTCAGCTATCAAAGATTATACACCAAAAATGTCTACCAGAAACCATCAGTAGGAAAAAGTAGGTATCAGAAAAGCCAGGACTAGACAGCAACCTCTCAGTTCAACCAGAAACTCCTAGCCTATCCATCTGGAAGCACTATCAGTAGAGGGTTCTTCTGGAAAACCTCTAAGGTAGTTAAAAAAAATACACACAATGGGAATTTTGGAGAGGCCCAGAAGTGGCAGTAACCAGCTTGGGTGTGGTAGCCTCAAAACCCTAGGCCTAGGGGCAGGTAGGTGGCACAGTGGATAGAGCACTGGCCCTGGATTCAGGAGGACCTGAATTCAAATCTGGACTCAGACACTTAACACTTACTAGCTGTGTGACCCTCGGCAAGTCACTTAACCCCAATTGCCCCGCAAAAAACAAAACAAAACAAAAAACCCCTAGGCTTAGATCTTTAGCACTCTGCTTATAGAGTCATAGAGGACACTGAAGATCCACAGCTCCAAACATCAAAGACCCCCAGGAGGTGGAAGTCAATTCAAGAAATCAGGTAAGTCAAATTAAGACCAAGTAGGGATAATTGCTTTGTCAAAAAGAATACCAGGGGGGGCAGCTAGGTGGCATAGTGGATAAAGCACCAGCCCTGGATTCAGGAGGACTTGAGTTCAAATCTGGCCTCAGACCCTTGACACTTAATAGCTGTGTGACCCTGAACAAGTCACTTAACCCTCATTGTCTCACACACAAAAAAAAGAGAATAGCAGGGAACAGATCCTGTACCTGACAAAAAGCTCAAGTTAGAAACTAAGTCTAGAGATACAAGCAAGCAGAAGATATTTACCACTTTTCAGTGGTCTGGAGATACACAAAATCAATATGGAAGAGTATAGCTCCATTATAGAGTATTCAAAGAAAAGACGTAGAGACTCAAAGAGAAAAAAATGAATTCTCCAAAAATACAACATGAATACCTAGAGAAAATGAAGCAAGAGATTTTTTAATGAAATAAAAGCTCTTCAGAAAAGAATTGAAAGGGGAAATAAATAGCTTATAATAAAGTGGTAAACTTTAGAATATATCAAATAGAATTCAATTATGTCATGATACAGC
The DNA here is from genome assembly GCF_019393635.1 of Dromiciops gliroides. Taxonomy (NCBI): domain Eukaryota; kingdom Metazoa; phylum Chordata; class Mammalia; order Microbiotheria; family Microbiotheriidae; genus Dromiciops; species Dromiciops gliroides. Next base: position 538,509,021 of record NC_057863.1, read on the forward strand.
AAGAAATACCAGAACAAAATCAAAATTGTGAGAGAGAATAGACAAAAAGTATAATATATCAAAAAGAAGTGATCTGGAAAATAGACCAAAAAGAACTCATTTAAAATGAATGGACTCTCCCAAAAATTCTCATGATTTTTAAATGGACTCTATAACTCAAGAAATCATAAACAAAAACTCCCCAAGTCTACTTGAACTAGAGAACAGAATGAATACAGAAAAAAATCTACCAATCATCTCCTGAAAGGAATTCCAAAAGAAAAGAAAGAATAATGGATATTTAATAGAATCGAGGACTTTCTAGCACTCTTGAAGAAATGACCAAAACTGATTAGGGATATTGAGATACAAACACAAGAGTTCAGAGAAATCTATAAAGGTAGTAAATTTATTTGAACAATTGGAAGAACTATATAATAATGAAGGCATTCTAAGACAGGGAAATGAAACAAGCATCCCCTTTGAAAGCTTAATGTCTTAGGGAATTGAGGAAATTACATAAGGAAAATCAGACAACATGGCATTAGATTGGTTCTGTTTTGAGGATTATGAGAGGGGAATAAAAGGAAGGATAAAGGATACATAATAGTTTAGAAAGGAGTAAGAATGAGTGGAACTTGTTGTTTTTAATAATATCTTATTTTTCCAATTACATGCAAAGATAATTTTTAATATCCATTTAAAAATTTTTGAATTCCAAGTTTTTCCTTCCCCCCTTCCTAAAAGGGTAAGAATTTTAAATAGGTGATATGTATATGTATATATATATATATGCAACCATATAAAACATATTTCCATATTTGTCATGTTGTGAAAGAAGAAATAGAATAAAAGAAAAAACACAAGATAAAGAAATTGAAAATAGTATGCTTTGATCTGCATTCAGATTCCATCAATGCTTTCTCTAGATATGGATAGTATTTTTCATCATGCTGAGAAGAGCTAAGTTACTTACATATGATTATTGCACAATGTTTCTGTTACTATGCACAATGGTCTCCTGGTTCTGCTCACTTCACTTTGCATCAATTCATGTAAGTCTTTCCAGAGTTTTCTGAAATCCATTTGCTGATAATTTCTTATAGCACGATACTATTCCATTATATTCATATACCACAATTTGGAACTTGTTATTTCTAATACTAGGGTATATGAGTAGAAAAGTGTACAAACAATGTAATGTATGGGGAGAATGGGCATCAAAAGAACCTCATCTTATCTGAGCCAGATAAAAAAGGGTTGCACATGCATGAGCACACACACACACACACACACACACACACACACACACACACACTGAGTTTGGTAAAGAAATACATCAAGTTCAACATGGAAACAGACAGCAATAGGAAAGGGGAGTGGAAAAAGAATAATTATTAGCAAAACAAACTTCCTGATCCCAAAGAGGAAATTAAAAGGAAATATAAAGAAATGTGAAGAATTGGAAAATAAAGGGGTGACTATCAATAAGGGAATGGCTGAATAAATAAAGGCATATGAATGTAATACAATTATTGAACTGTAAGAAACAATGAAAGAGACAGTTTGGGAAAATACTGGAAAGTAGAAACTCATATAAAGTAAACAGAGCCAGAACTGTTTATACAAGGACAACAATATTATTTTTTTTTTTTTAGTGAGGCAATTGGGGTTAAGTGACTTGCCCAAGGTCACACAGCTAGTGTTAAGTGTCTGAGGCCGGATTTGACCTCAGGTACTCCTGACTCCAGGGCCGGTGCTCTATCCACTGCGCCACCTAGCTGCCCCAGGACAACAATATTATAAAAAAAAAAAACAACTTTGGTCTGGGGGCAGAGCCAAGATGGCTGAGGAAAGGCAGTAAGTGCTCAGAGCTCCTGACTCAATGACTCCAAAAAACTCCAAACACAGCCATAAGACAACCCCTGGAGCAGCAAAACTCACAAAAAGATGGGCTGAGATCTTTTTCTAACCAAAGACGACTTAGAAGTTTGGCAGAAGGGGGCTGCTGTGCAAGGCTGGAAGCAGAGTCCAACCCCATGGTCACACTGACACAGATCCAGCCTCATGCAGGCTGCACAAGAGAACTTTACCCTTAAGCCTCCAAATATGCTGCAACATTAATGTCTTTTGGAACTAAATTCACAATCTGGTGAGAGGACTTGCTGGTGGGGAGACTACAGAGGTTTCTGCAGGAGGTGAGGGAAAATTCAGATGTCCTACCCCAGTGGGGAGCCAGAAAGAAATGTTGAGTGGTGGCTGCCCAGGTGAGGGAGGGGTACAGGCTCATCAAAGTTAGCAACCACAGAAAGCAAAACTTTGTTGCCTGGTTAATTAGCAAGTTGGCCTGGGGTTATTTACAGACCAGATCATAGGTCAGGTGAGTGAGGAACCTGCCCCTCCTTAAATAGTACTACCTGGGACCCCCTGAAGCTTGGGACAGTACAGCCTGGAAGCAGGGCCCTACTTTAAGAAGGAGTTAAAAGTCATGTAAAAGACGGGCAAGATAAGCAGGCAGAGAAAGGTGCAAATCATAGAAAGTTACTTTAGTGACAGTGAAGATCAAGGTGTACCCTCAGAAGAGGATAGCAACATCAGGGCTCCTATATCCAAAGCTTCCAAGAAAAATAGGAATTGGTCTCAGGGCATGGAGGCACTCACAAAGGAATTTGAAGATAAAATAAGAGAGGTAGAGGGGAAAAAATGGAAAGAGAAATGAGAGTGATGCAGGAAAGTCATGAGAAAAAAGTCAACAGCTTGAAAAGCCAAATGGAAAAGGAGATACAAAAGCTCTCTGCAGGAAATAATTGCCTAAGAATTAGGATTGAACAAATGGAAACTAGTGACTTTATGAGAAGCCAAGACACAATAAAGCAAATCCAAATGAATAAAAAATAGAGGGCAATGTGAAATATCTTCTTAGAAAACAACTTTGAGGAATCTTATTAAGAATACTAAGTGGGGGAGCAGGCCAAGATGACGGAGGAGAGTCTGTGACTCCCACAAGCTCACAATAAACCCATCCACTCATTCCCAAATAATGCCATAAAAAACCCAGAGCATCCTAACTCACATTAGAACAGAGTGAGATTATTTTCCAGCCAAAGACAGCAACTGGGATGACTTGCTAATTGAGCTGAAAGAGGAGTGCAGTGCATGGTCCAGACCCAGACAGCAACAGACCATGCCTGCTGCTCCTTGGAGTCTTTAGTGCCAGCAGCTTCCTCTGAGGCTCAGCTCAAGGACCAGTGAGGGGGTTTTGTGGTTGACCAAGGTGAAGTGGCTGTGGTCTGTGCTAGATTTGGGTCAAATCATCCTGGTACTGACCAGTGTGCCAAATCAAGTGATGGTGGCCCAGTGGGGGAGGAGCACAGGCACACCAAGCTTCAGACCATAGAGAATCAGATTTCAACCAGACATCTGCTTCCAGGTTGAGATGAGTAGGCAAAGAAGGCAGTGGACTATAGAAAGCTTTTTGGGGGGAAAAGTAGACCAGAGCATATCCTCAGAAGAAGATAATAAGAAAGTCAAAGCTCCAATATCCAAAACTTCCAAGAAAAATATGAATTAGTCTCAGGCCATGGAAGTGCTGAAAAGGGACTTTGAAGAGAAAGTAGGAGAGATAGAAGGAAGATTTAGAGAGGTAGGGGAAAGAATGGAAAGAGAAATGAGAGCAATGCAAGAGAGCCATGAGAAAAAAGTCAAAAGCTTGAAAAGCCAAATGGGAAAGGAGATACAAAAGCTCTCTGAAGAAAATAATTGCCTAAGAATTAGGATTGAACAAATGGAAGCTAGTGACTATGAGAAACCAAGACACAGTAAAGCAAATCCAATTGAATAAAAAAATAGAGGGCAATATGAAATATCTCCTTAGAAAAACAGCTGACCTGGAAAATAGATCCAGGAGAGATCATTTGAAAATCATTGGACTACCTGAAAAGCATGAACAAAATGAGAGTTTAGACAGCATCCTCCAAGAAATTATCAGGGAAAATTGGCCTGATATTCTAGAAGCAGAAGTTAAAATAGAAATTAAAAGAATCCACTTATCACCTCCTGAAAGACATCCCAAAAGGAAAACTTCCAAGAATATTATAGCCAAATTCCAGAGATCCCAGGTCAAAGAGAAAATATTGCAAGCAGCTCAAAAAAAATGAATTCAAATACTGTGGAGCTACAGTAAGGATAATACAAGATCTATCAGTATCTACATTAAAGGACCAGATGGCATGGAATATGACATTTCAGAGGGCAAAGGAACTGGAACTATAGCCAAGAATCACCTACCCAGCAAAACTGATTATAATCTTTCAGGGGGGAAAATGGGACTTCAATGAAAATGAGGACTTTCAGGCATTTGTGATGAAAAGACCTGAACTGAATAGAAAATTTGATGTTCAAATACAAGACCCTAGAGAAACATAGAAAGCTAAACAGGAAAAAGAAATTATGAGGGATATTAAAAGATTAAACTGTTTCCATTCCTACATGGGAAGATAATACTTCTAACTCATAAGAATTTTCTCAGTATTAGGGAAGCTGAAAGGAATATACTTAGACAGAGGGCACAGGTGTGAATTGAAAATGTAGGAATGATATCTGTAAAGCATTTATTTTTTATTTATCCTTGTTTTTTTGTGGGGCAGACAGGGTGGGATGGCTTATGTCTTGGTTTGGATCTGAGCTTTGGACCTCCTGGGGCTGGGGCTGGTGCTTTGTCCACTGTGTCATCTAGCTGATACATGATGACATCTTCAAAATAAAGTTAAGGGGTAAGAGGAATGCACTAGCAGAAAGGGAAAGGGAGAGGTGGACTAGGGAAAAGTAGCTCACATAAAAGAAACAAGAAAAAGCTTATGGAGTGGAGGGGAAGATAGGGAAGGGGTGGGGGAGTGAGTAAAACTTAATCTCATCAGAATTGGCTCAAAGATGGAATAACATACACACTCAAGTGAGTATAGTAATATATTGTGCCCTGAGGGAAAGTGGGAGGGGAAGGAGATGGGGGAGGAGAGATGAAGGAAGAAAGGGCATATTGGGGGAGAGGGCAGTAAAAAGCAAAACACTTTCAAGGAGGGATAGGGTGAAGGAAAATAGAAAATAGAGTAAATATCAAGGGGAGGGAATAAGATAGAGGGTAATATAGTTACCAATTGTAACTGTGAAAGAAATGATGAGCAGGATTATATCAGAAGGATGTATGAAAAATGCAAACCATCATCAAAGAAAGAACTGATGATATCTGAATACAGATTGAAGTATAATTTTATTTGTTGGTTCCTCTTTCTAAAGGTATTTTGTCTATTTTCCTTCACAACCTGACTCATGAGAAGATGTTTTGCATAAATGCACATGTATTACTTATATTGAATTGCTGGATTTCATAGGGAGGGACAAGGAGGGAGAGAGGGAGGAAGAAAATTTAGAACACAAAGTTTTTAAAAAATCAATGTGAGGGGCAGCTAGGTGGCACAGTGGAAAAAGCACCGGCCCTGGATTCAGGAGTACCTGAGTTCAAATCTGGCCTCAGACACTTGACACTTACTAGCTGTGTGACCCTGGGCAAGTCACTTAACCTCCATTCCTCTGCTCCCCCCCCCCAAAAAAAATCAATGTTAAAAGTAATGATGAGTGGGAGGAATTCAGAGAAACCTGGAAAGACTTACCTGAACTGATGCTGAATGAGAGAAGCAGAACCAGCAGAACATTGTACACAGTAATAGCAACATTGTGTTATGAACAATGATGATAGACTTGGCTCTTTTTAGCAATGCAATGGTCCAAAACAGTTTCGAAGAATTTCATGATAGAAAATGTTCTCAACATCCAGGAAAAAAAAACCCTATGATATATGAATGCACATGGAACCATACTGTTTCTACTTTGGGGCTGGTTTTCTTTCCTTCTTTTCTAAGGCTTGTCCCTTGTTCTCTGATTCTTCTTTCACAATATGACTAATGCAGAAATATGTTTAATGTGATTGCACATATATAACCTATATTAAATTGCTTTCTGTCTTGGGGAGGAGAGAGGGAAGAGAGGGTGGAAGAAAAATTTGGAACTAAAAATCCTAAGAAAACAAATGTTGAAAACTATCCTTATATGTAACTGGAAAATAATAACATAGTCAACTATAAAAAAACTTTGAAAGCTTAAGAACTTAATCAAAGCAAAGACAGATAACATCTCTTGAGGACCTATGATGAAGCACATTACCAGAGAAGTGATGGACTCCAGGCGTTGGAGGAGACATACAACTTTGGCCATATACTATGTGGATTTGTTTTACTTTACTATAATTATTTGTTATGTTTTCCCACTATTTCTAATTAGGGGAAGGGTAGGAAGTAATGGTGGTTATACCCCATCCCATTCCCCCCGAACAAAGAAAAAGAGGACCACTGAAAATTTTTAAGTACAGAGGAATACAGAATGTGGTTCAGAAAAAAAGCACAAAGTGGATGATTTTGGAAGTAATTTGAGTTTAATTATACACATTTTTTAAAATTCAGTAGTATGGACAAAGATTCAGTGTTTCATATATAATCCCTTTTTGTGTTTTATTTTGTATATGGAAATGCTCTTTGTTAAGGTCAGAATAATATTTTTTTTCAAAATAAGAACAAATTCTACTTTAGCCACTTATCCTTGAGTAAAGAGAACAGTGTCATAGACAGACATATACAAACCAGACCTCAACTTAACAAAGGAAAACTCTATAAGCAGAACCCAACTATAAGATTCTCAACTTTTCAGGGGAAAAAAAACAACCAAGCAAACTGGTATCCAGGATTAAAACTAAAATTTAATGACCAGATGTCAGTTAGCTCAGATTTGACTTCATCTCTTACAGCCAAAGAACAAGATAACAGAGAGAATGATTGCATAATAATAGAAATTTCTTTACTGCTTTAAACTTGTACATATTATCTCACTTCAGTCATACAAGAACCCTGGGGGGTATTAAAGGTATTATCTCCATTTTATGTATGAGGAAACTGAGGCTGAAAGAAGCAAAGAAACTTGGGTCATACGTACATGACTGTAACCATTCATGTGGTCATAAAAGTAAGTGACAAAGGGGAGGTTCAGATTTAGGACTTCCAACTCCAATTAGGATATTCTTTTTTTCCTTTCTTTTTTTGAGGGGCAATGAGGGTTAATTGACTTGCCCAGGGTCACACAGCTAGTAGGTGTCAAGTATCTGAGGCTGGATTTGAACTCAGGTCCTCCTGAATCCAGGGCTGGTACTTTATCCTAGGATATTCTTTCTCTTACCCTGAGTGGCTCCTCTGATATGACCCCACACACACACACACACACACACACACACACGCACGCACCCAACATTTAAACATTTTCAATTATCAAAAAAGGGCAGGTGGGGGGGAATTACTCTACCTTACTTGCTGAAACAGGAGACTATACTTAGAATTCATAAAGATGATCAATAAGGACCTAGCCAAAAGGATTGTTCGAATGATTCTCTGTAATCAGAAAATTTCATTAACCACCCCAATCCCAGCAATCAACATTCCTATTAATCAAGGTTTTATGGCAAATTGATAAGACACTTTGGGTGACTTATTGGAATTGGCTCTTTAGGTACTGGGGGTGTGGCGAGAGTGAGTCTAAAATGCTTTCTTCTAATATTTTCCCTCTGTAGGAATTACTCCTAGACTCATTCTACTTGGTGTGGCAGAATGAGCACTGAGTTATAACGGTTGGATTGAAATCCCTTCTCTGTTACTTCTTACCTGTGTGACAGTGGACAAAGGACTTCATTTTTCTGGGACTCAGTTTCCTCATCTGTAAAGTGCTGAGATTAGAGAGTCTTTAAGGTTCCTCTCCAGCTCCAAATTATATAATCCTTTTCCCCTGACTATCCCTCTGCACCTCTCTCCTTGCTCTTTGTGGGAGCAGATTCTTCCCTCTTGGTAGAATAAAGGGAAATGACCTCCTCTCTTAGGCTCACCCCTGACAAACAGGAGTCCAGCCTGTGCTATTCTAAACTCCTTGCCACAAAGTAGCTTGCAGTCCTGGCAAAATGATTTTCTACTACAGCTGAGATGGAAAGGTTATAATTATTCTCTTGGAAAGGGTAGAGTTATCAATAACATACACAAATAGTAATTTTTCTTTGCTGGTGCCCTCACGACAAGCACTAGGGATCCTGAGGGGAACACAGGAAAACTGTACTCCATCCCTCCCAGCTGTACCCCAACCCTCATTTGTTTTTCCCCCAGGAACAGGGCTGGAGTCCTGGATAGGACAATTAATCAATCTCCTCTATTTATCCTTTGAGGGGAGAGGGAGCACAGGGGCCAGAGCCTCCAGATGCTGTCTCATGGTCAGCACCACAGGGATGCTCCTGGTCTGCTTTAAAGAGATTGTCAGAACCTCTGTCTGATGGATACAGACAAGGTGAGGGTACACCCATTCCTTGCCAGATTCTTTCCAACAGTCTGCAGGTGGACGGGACTTACCAAAGGAAGGATTGTGAAGCAGGGAATGAGGTATTAGCAGGCACCTCTCCCTCTCTATACTGCATGTTCCATTTTATTTCTAAGCTCAGCACCAGGCTCCCTGTAGCTTCATGCCCTCCACTGCCTCCATCTACCCAGGCCTATCCTGGGCCCCTGTGCTCTGCCTCTCCCTTCTCCCTGCCAACACTAGCTCTCAACTACAACCATACTGGAATACCTCACACTGAGGTATTCGCTACTGAGCCTGACTTAAAGCCTTCATATTGTTTCCCTTCCTAGCATGTGCCTGTAGCCTTTGGAGTAGCTGCCCCTGGCCAAAGTGATCCAGACCAGTCCCATCATTGTTCTTCTCCCCTTAGAAGGAATTCTAGCTCCATCCCCATTTAATCCATCGAAAAAGATTTCATCCTATTGTTCCCCCTACTCAAAAACCTTCCATGGCTCCGTCCAAGCCATTTTGTTGTTGCTGCTGTTGTCCAGTCATGTCCAACTCTTCATGACCCCATTTGAGATTTTCTTGGCAGAGATACCGGAGTGGTTTGCCATTTCCTTCTCCAGCTCATTTTACAGATGAGGAAACTGAGGTAAACAGGGTTGTGACTTGCCCAGGCTCACAAACCTAGGAAGTTTCTGAGGTCAAATTAGAACTCAGGTCTTCCTCATTCCAGACCCAGGGCTCTATCCAATGTACCACCTAGCTGCTATTTCTCAGTGCTCTACCTGTTCCCAAAGCCTAGAATTATTATTCTTCTCCATCCTTTGGCTTCCCTGGTTTCCTTCTAGTCTCAGCTTAAATCCCACCTCCTACAAGAATTCTTTCTTAATCCCTCTTTATTCTAGTGCCTTCCTTCTGTTGATTATTTCTTAATTTTCCTTTATATAGCTTGTTTGTACAGTTATTTGTTTGTTGTCTTCCCCATTCTGTTATGAATTCCTCAAGGGTAATAACTGTCTTTTGTCTTTTTTTTTACATCCCTAGTACTTAGCAAGGTGCCTGGCCCTTAATAAATGCTTATTGAATGACTAACTGACTAAAAATACATTTTAAATTCCTTAGATTGGCATTCAAAGCCTTCTATAATATATCATTCCTGATCTATCTACTACTACACTCCTCCATGTATGGAAGCACCAGCAGAAGTGGCCTATTTGAGATTCCTCAAACCTATATTTATAGTGTTCCCTCTTTCTAAAATATCCCTACTATGCCATCTAAAGCTTTTAATATTTTATCTCTCCTTCAAGGACCAACTAAAATGCCACCTCCTCTTTAAGTCTTTCCCTAACCAGAAGATCATATGATTTAAATTGTAAGAAAAGATAGAGGTCATCTAGGCTAACCCTTTCATTTAATGGAAAAGGAAAATGCATTTCATGGAGGTTAAGAGATTTACACAGAGATAGTATGTGACAGAGTCAGTATTTGAACTAAGATCCCCTAATGCCCAAAGAAACATTTTCCACCATGACATACTGCTTCAAGAGAACATCCCTCTTTTGAGCTCCCATATCACTTTATTCAAATATGACATCAAATGATAATAATGGATGTATGGATGTATGTCTATTGGTAACTATGACTGCCATTGGTGCAGCTGTATGGTTTACAAGGAGAGGTCACAGGAAGTAATGGATAATAAAGAGCTATAAAATCAGTATTCCTGAATTTAAGTCCTTCTGACCCATACTGACTTTGGGAAATAACCTCTCAGTGTCTCTTGGGCAACTCTTTAAAACTATCAATTGCAGAAAGGTGCCGATCTCTGTTGAGAGAGAATGTTTTCTCACTGGAAGTTTCCTACTTTAGTTAAATCATAGATCCAAGCTCTTTCCTCTCCCCATCCAAAAATGACTGACAAAACATATAGAATCTCATTTGATCCTCACAGCAATACTATTATTATGTAGTGCAGGTATTATTGTCCTTATTTTACAGATCAGGAAACTGAGGCTCAGCAAAGTTGTGTTTCCTTTCATTTCACTTTAACAAACATTTATTAAAGTGCTAAACACTTACAAAGAAAAATAATAGATAATACCTGCCCTCAAAGAGCTTACATTCAGTTTACCCATAATCTCAGAGCTAATATCAAACGATTCAAACCTATGTCTCTATTAAATCCAAATCTAATATACTTTCTACTATAATGTGGTGTCTCAATTATAATATTTTGCCTCATGTCATATCTATTTGTATACACATAAACTTCCTACTAGATTTTAAGTCCTTTGAGAGCAGAAACTACCTCTTAGACCACTTTAAATCTATAAATTATAGAATCATACATGTAGATCCAGAAGGGACCTTAGAGGACATATAGTCTTACTCCTTCATTTTTCTAGATGAGAAAATTGAGTTTCATAGTATTTAAGTGACTTGTCTAAGTTAACACAGTCAGTAAGTGACAAAACCAGAATTTGAACCCAGGTCTTCTAATCCCAAATCCACTGCACTTTCCACAATATCCCACAGGGTAGACAATCAATAAATACGTGTTATCATTGTTGAGTCAATGATTATTCAAAAGCCACTTATGAAGAGTGTGGTATGTGCTGTTGGTATAAAGCAAGGGGGGAAAAGTTTTCTGCACTCAAGGAGCACACATTACAAGGAAAGAGACATTTAAAGAAAGCCCTATATACAAGATGCATGCAAAGTAGATGAAAGGTAGTCTCAGAAGGGAAGGCTCTAATAGTTCAGGGGACTAGGAAAACCTTCCTACAGAAAGTGACAGTTAATCTGAATCTTGAAGGTAGACAGAGAAACTAAAAGGAGGAGGTAGGAAAGGAGAATATTTTAGGGATGGGGGACAGCAGAGTCAGAAGTGTTGTGTGAGGAACAGAAAGGAGGTCAGCAGAGCTGGATCATATAGTGCATGGAAGATAAAGAATAAGAACACTAAAGTGGGTAGGAAGGGGGCAGATTATGAAGAGTTTTAAATGATGAGTTTAACAGATGATTAGGGATTAAGGAAAAGAACCTCTATGTTTGAAAATATTTACAGCAGCTCTCCAGCAAAGAACTGGAAATTGCAGGGATGCTTATCAATTGGGAAATGGATAAACAAATTGTGGTATATGGTTGTGATGGAATACTACCGTGCTATAAGAAATGATGAGCTCAATGATCTTTTTTTAAAAATGGAAAGATTTGCATGAAATAATGACTAGTAAAATGAGCAGAACCAAAAGAACAATTTTTTTAAGAATGCCTTTGAGCAAATAAGTCATTTTGACTATTACAAATACCCAAATTAATTATCAAAGCTATATGAAGAAGGGCAGATAGGTGGTGCAGTAGATAAAGCACTGGCCCTAGATTCAGGAGGACCTGAGTTCAAATATGACCTCAGACACTTTACACTTACTAGCTGTGTGACCCTGGGCAAGTCACTTAACCCTCATTGCCCCGCAAAAAAGGGAAAAAAACGATATATGAAAAAAGATGATATCTGCATCCAGAGAAAGAAAAGATAAATAGGAGCATGTATAGAATAATTTTTCAGATAGATACATACATACATACCTATTTGTGTCTAATGGTAGCCATCTCTAGGGTGGGGAAAGGGGGAAGAAAACAAAGAAATTTACAGGATAACTTTATTATTGTTGTTTGTCCATCGTTCTTGAAGAGGACCATGACATCAGGAGATGATGTCATGACTCACAGTGAATTGGATTTAAGTGAAGGAGGGCTGTGCAGTCACCAGCTTCACTCTCTCCTCCAGAACCATCTGGGTCCAGTGGCAAGATACAGATCAGGAAAACAGGAGATGGCCCTGGATACATTGGGAGACCTTGGCCCTTTTTGAATATATTTAAAAGGAAAAGCAAGTTTTACATAATAGATTTGTAGTTCTGTGTGCAATCATCCCTTTTTTATTATAATATGTTATGGGGGCAGCTAGGTGGCGCAGTGGATAAAGCACCCAGTCCTGGATTCAGGAGTACCTGAGTTCAAATCCGGCCTCAGACACTTGACACTAGCTGCGTGACCCTGGGCAAGTCACTTAACCCCCATTGCCCCACAAAAAAAAATAATGATGATGATGATGATGATGATGATGATGATGATGATGATGATATGTTATGGAAATGCTTATTTTATAATTTTTTAAATTAAAGTTTTAAATGATAAACAAAGATAGTCTATTTCATTCTGAAGGTAATAGGAAATCACTGGAGCCCATTGAGCAGTAGGGTGGAACAATCAGGTCTACACTTTAAAACAATCACTTTGGCAGCAGAGTGAGGGTAGATTGGAATGGGGAGAGATTTAAGGAAGGGAGACTAATTAGAAGGCTATTGCAATAGTCCAGGTGAGAGGTTAAAAGGGCCTGAACGAGTGGTAAATATATGAGATTTATACGAGATGCATTGTGAAGGTAAAAACAAAAAGATTTGACAACATATTGGATATCCTGGTAACTAAGAGTGAGGAGTCAAAGATGGCACCAAGGTGGTGAACCTGAGTGTCTAGGAGAATGGTGGTGTCTGTTGTTAGGCCTCTTGAGGTTATTACACTTTAGTGGTAAACAATGGTTTTGCAACAACAACAAAATATTCTTCTAATGGTACAGTTTCAGAAAGTAATGGTCAAACTTCAGGTATCATCCAGGTCTCTTCTGTCTCTTCACTGGAGCTGCTTTCCCATAAACAAACTAGGAGAAGAGAGGTTTGAGAAACCAGAGAACTTGAACAAAAGGGACCATAGATGTAGCTCTTATAGGCTTCCCTGGACTAGGGCCATAAAAGTTCAACACAGGCTTCAATACACTAAACAGTTAATAAATGTTGAAGAGGGGAAAGAATGGAATTGAGCTTAAGGAAATCGTTCAGTAAATATTTACTCATCACCTGCCACAGGATGTGTTAAGCAATGAAATGTATAAATTATTTGTAACAGTTTAATTGATAAATGATCATTTGTTTCTGTAGCCTTTTTATGTTGAGAGTATGTCACTTTTCTTCTCTGTTCCTATCTTACATCACCCACATGATTTCTGCCACTACTCACCTTTGTTTCATATAAAGAGGTGGCCTTTCTTTTTGCCAAGGCTAACACCTCTATGTGCAAAGTGATCCCATTCCATCTCATCCTCTCCAGCAGATTGCTTCTTCCATCAACCTCTTCTCTCACTTATCTTCAATCATTCCCCATATACTGGCAGCTTCCCTCCTGCCTACAATCATGCCCATGTCTCCTCCATCCTCAAAGAACCTTATCTGTCTAGCTCTGTTGGCTGTTATCCTATATCTCTTATGCCTTTTATGGCTAAATACCTTGAGAAGGCTTTTGATCATTCTCTGCCTTGATACTCTCTGCTTTTTCTGTTTTTAAGATGCTTTTTTCTACTGGTTCTCCTATCTCTCTGACAGCTCCCTTTCTGTCTTCTTTGATGGATCTTCATCCATATCACATCCGCAGGGGTAGGTGCTCACAAGATTCTATTATGGATCCACTTCTTTCTGCTTCTGTGCCATTTCACTTGGGGATCTCATCAGCCCCTATGGATTCAATTATCAGATCTATGCAGAAGATTTTCAGATCTTTTTGCTTAGCCCTAACCCCCGTCCCACCCTCCAGTCTTGCATCTCCAATTGTCTATTGGATATCTTGAACTAGATCTTAAATAGACATCCCTTCCAAATCTTCCCCTCTTCCTCATTGCCCTATTTCTGTGCAGGGTATCAACATTCTCCCAATTGCCCAGTAATCCTCAGACTCTTGCTTTTTTTCACCCCCTCCATACTCAATCAGTTAACAAATCTGCCATTTCTACCTTTATAACATTTCTTGTGCATCTCTTTTCCTTACTTCCTCTGATGCTACCACCACTTGGGACCACCTCACACCTGGACTATTGCAATAGTCTGTTGGTTAGTCACCCTTTCTCAAGTCAGTCAGTCATTAAATAAATATTTATTAAGCACCAACTATGTATCAGTTACTGTGCTAAGTGCTGTACATGTAAAATGAGACAAAGGTAGTCCCTGCCCTCAACAAACTCACAATCTAATTAGGGAGACAACAAAGAAAAAATATGTACAAACAAACTATATAGATGATAAATAGGAAATAATTAACAGAGGAAAGGCACTAGAATTAAGAGGCATTGGGAAAGGTTTCTCTCTATTCTTCAGGACTCATTCTTCAATCAGCTGTCAAATTGACCTTCCGAAAATGCAGGTCTGGCCCTGTTAAATCTATCTCCTCCCCACCCCCATTCAATAAACTCTGGTGGCTTCCTATTATCTCCAGGATAAATTGTAAAATCCTGTTTGACTTATAAAGCCCATATAACTTGGCCCCTTCCTACTTTTCCATTCTTACACCTTAATTCCCTCCACATACTCTATAAACCAGTAATTATGAGCTCCTTGCTGTTCCTAGTATATGACACTCCATTTCCCAGTTTTTGGTTTTGTTTTGGTTTGTTTTGGGCAGGGCAATGAGGGTTAAGTGATTTGCCCATGGTCACACAGCTAATAAATGTCAAGTGTCTGAGGTCAGATTTGAACTCAGGTCCTCTTGAATCCAGAGCTGGTGTTTTATCCACTGCACCACCTAGCTGCCCCTCCATTTCCTGGTTTTGATCATTTTCACCAGTTATGTCTTGTGCCTGAAATTTTCTCCCGTCTCATCTCTGCCTCCTCATATCTCTGACTTCATTCACATTTCAGCTTCTGCAAGAAGCCTTTTCCAGTCTTCTTAATCTTAGCACCCTCCCTCTGTGACTACTCCAATGTATCTTGTATATATCTTAATTGTGCATATTTGTTTGCATGTGTTCTCCTCCATTAGATTCTGAGCTCCTTGAAAATTTGGACATTCTTCTGTTTTTGTTTTTGTCTTTCTTTGCTTTGTTGTTGCTGTTCAATCATTTCAATAGTGTCTGATTCTTTCTTAACCCCAATTGGGGTTTTCTTGGCAAGGCCACTGGAGTGCTTTGCCATTTCCTTCTCCAGTTCATTTTACAGAAGAGGAAACTGAGGCAAATAGGGTTTAGTGACTTACCCAGGGTCACAAAGTTAGTGTCTGCTGCTGGATTTGAACTCAAGATGAGTCTTCCTGACTTCAAGTCTGTCACTCTATTCACTGCACCATCTAGCTGCCATCTTTCTTTGCATTCCCAGCACCTAACCTGGGTGTTTGGGATACAGTAAGCACTTAATAGATGCTAATTGACAGACTCACTTTTTCCCCAACAAGCCTATGAGGTCACTAGCACAAATAGTTTCCCAATGAGAAAAGTGAGTCTCAGAGAGGTTTGCTCATCTATTTCTTATGGCATTTCTCACATTCTGCCTTGCCAATGGTCACATAGCTACTTCTTTTCTTGGACGTGTAAATGGAATAGTTAGAATTCAAAAACAAGTCTTCACTCCAGTTCCTGTACTTTTTCCTCTTCACCAACCATATGGATTTCAGGGAAAGCAGTGCTTCAGTTTAAGAGAGGGTGTACTACACAACATGCTTCATCATTACTAGAAGTAGAAAAATCATAAAAAGTAAGGGTAGCATTTCATGATACTTTCTTCCCAGCCAGACACTTCCACCTTTCTTCCATTCTCTAGTCCTCTGAGTATTATGAAAATGTCAGTCAGCAAACATTTATTAAGCACCTACTATGTGCCAGTTATAATGCTAAGTGCTAGGGATACAAAGAAACCCAAATATAGTGGGGTTTTGTTTTGTTTTTGTTTTTGCAGGGCAATGAGGGTTAAGTGACTTGTCCAGAGTCACACAGCTAGTGTCAAGTGTCTGAGGCCGGATTTGAACTCAGGTCCTCCTGAATCCAGGGCAGGTACTTTATCCACTGTGCCACCTAGCTGACCCCTATTTATTAAGATTTTGATATGGACCAGGTATTGGGCTGGGTCTTAGGAATACAAAGTAAAGTAAAAGCATGATCTCTACGCACAGAAAGCTTACTTTCTAACAGGGGAGAAAAAGAGTTTTGTTCCTAGAGAATATAGCAATTCATTTGTCACTTTGTGTTCTTTCCCCATTATCTAAGGAACTTTGACTACAACAGGACCAATTTGTGATTTTTTTGTCCTGATACATAAGACGTCTTTAACATAGACTGGGGGAGGGGGAAGGGGAGAGATGGTCTGGGGAGAGGTTGTTCACATGAAGGAAACAAGAAAAAAGCTTATGGAGGGGAGGGGAAGAGGGGGAAGGAATTGGGGAGTGAGTGAACCTCAATATCATCAGAATTGGCTCAAAGAAGAACTAACATACATACTCAAGTAGGTATAGTAATATATTCTTGCCCTGAGGGAGGGGAAGGAGATAAGGGGAGAGAGGAGAAGGAGAGAAGGGCAGATTGGGGGAGAGAGCAGTAAAAAGCAAAACACTCTTGAGGAAGGTAAAGATATACTGCATAACTGCACAAGTATGACATATTGAATTGCCTGATTTCATAGAGAGGGTTGAGGAGGGAGGGAGGGAGGAAATTTGGAACACAGAATTAGCTCAAAGACCTTAAACTCATCAGAGTGGGCTCATGGAGGGAATAACATTCACATCCAGTTGGAAGGAGTAATCTATTTAACCCTACAGGAAAGTAGGAAGGGAAGAGGATAAGGAAAGAAGGGTGAAAAAAATGGAGTGCAGAGTAGGGGAGGGGATAGTCAGAAGTAAAATACTTCTGAGGAGGAATAGGTTAAAAGAAGATAGAAAATAGAGTAAATATCATGGGAAGAGAATAGGATGGAGGGAAATAGTTATGATGATTGATTATAATGGCAAAACATATGGTACCTACTTTGCTGGGCTAATATGAAGAAAATTCTTTGTCAAGTTTAAGGTACTTTATTCAGGTTATGATGAACAGGATACTATCAGAAAAACCTAGAAAGACCTACATGAACTGAAGCAGAGTGAAATGTATTGTATACAAAATAACAGCAATAGTGTAAGATGATCTGCTGGGAAGCATGTGGTTATTTTCAGTAAGGCAATGATCCAATATAACCCAGAAGGATTTATGAAAATGGCAACCCATCTACAGAGAAAGAACTGATAGTATCTGAAAAAAGATGGAAACACATTTTTTAAATTTTTTTTTCTCTTTGACAATTCCTCAATCTGAAGTTATGGGGTTTTTTTACTGTTTTCTCTCATAGCATAGCTAATGTGGGAATGTTTTCCATGACTACTCATGTATAACTTACTTTGAAATGCTTGGGTTCTAGTGGGTGGGGGTGGGAATACAGGAGGAAGAGAAGTTGGAACACAAATTTTTAAAAAATTGATGTTAAAATTTGTTTTTACATATATTTTGGAAAATAAAATTCTATTCAATTAAAACAAATATCACTATCCATTTAATTCTCTCTAGGCTTAGAAAATACCTCTACATTCCTAACTTCCATATCTATTTATGCAGCTCTTCCTTCCTGATCTCTAATACTATACCACCAACTGACTAGATTTTCCACTGGCATTTCAGACTCTCAAATTTTCTAACTTATTTGTTACTTCACCAGTACAATTTCAAACACAAAAATGGTGCCAATCTATGCCATCTTACCTGTGCAGTTTTTATCCATGTCCTCCTATAAGTTTACCACAGAAGATCTAACTTGTTGAAGACCTCTCATCAGTAAGATAGCAGGGATACTGTAAAAGTGTGGAAACTTGTTGCTGTTCAATTGTTTTTTAGTCATGTCCAATTCTATATTTCCTCATTTGGGGTTTTCTTGGCAGAGAAACTAGAGTGGTTTGCATTTCCTTCTCTAGCTTTTTTTTTTTACAGATGAGGAAACCAAGGTAAACAAGGTTAAGTGATTTGTCCAGGCTTATACCGCTAGTAAGTGTCTGAGGCCAGATTTGAACTCAGGGAGATGAGTCTTTCTGACTCCAGGAACAGTCCTTTATGTAATTTGGCACTACCTAGCTGCATGTGTATGGAAACTATCTATCTGTTATCCCTCTTCCTCCACATGTGAGCAGCCCATCTTCTCTTTCAATCACATGTTTCTCTGATGCCATATTTTACTCCAGTCCTTTCAAGCTCTTTGTTTATTTTGTTTCTTTGTTTATTAGTTCTTCATGTGCTCCCCCACACATGTTTATATTTTCTAGGATGATCTTCATTGATCTCTGGTTGACATTTTTAATTCTTCAAAGTTGACTATGTTCCATGACTCACAACCATATAAAAGAGCAGTAAGATATTGATATTAAAAAGAAGGGTCTTTTCTCATATACGCCAAAAATTAATTTTTAAAAAACCCTCTTTCTGTAGTAGCAAAGAACAGGAAACAAAGTAATCCACTATGGAATGGCTAAACAAGTTGTGATTTCTGAGTGTAATGGAATATCACCATCTGTAAGAAACAACAAATATGATGAATACAGAGATATATGGAAAAACATGTAAATTAATGAAAGAGTAAAGTAAGCAGAACCAGAAAAGTGTATGCATAAAGACTACCACAATGTAATTGAAAACATCAAGAACACAATTGAAACTGAATGCTGTGAAATTTTAATGATTAAGCTTGGCCCCAAAGAAAAGAAAAGAGGTGGCACCTTCCTACCCACTTCTTTGCCAAAATGAGACCATGGGTGTGGAAAATGTATATAACAACAGACTTTTTCAATTATGTTGGTTACTTTGGGTGAACTCTTTTTAAACATTTTTATAAGAGATATCACTCTTCAGAAAGAGGAGTATATTGGGAAATGTAAAAGACATAAAATATCAATAAGATACTAATAAAAATTATTTTAAAAAAAATAGATAGGCC
The DNA here is from genome assembly GCF_019393635.1 of Dromiciops gliroides. Lineage (NCBI taxonomy): Eukaryota > Metazoa > Chordata > Mammalia > Microbiotheria > Microbiotheriidae > Dromiciops > Dromiciops gliroides. Next base: position 538,528,250 of record NC_057863.1, read on the forward strand.
TTATTTCTGGAAGAAGTTTGAGGTCATTAAAGGAGCTTTGCAATTTACTGAACAGAATCCATTCTGTTCTCCTGTTTAATTATGAGTCCAAATCATTATCCATTTGTACTGTCCCACACAAGCATATTGATAGATAAGCTCTATAGGTTAGCCACTAGTAGTATGTTATAATCTTTGCAATAGACATTTTCCATACATTTGTTCTTTTCCTGTGTAGATAGTTAGAGAAAACTAAATGTGATGATGAATCTCTTACAGTAGACGATAATATTAATGCCCTTGATGCAATCAACAAGAATTTCACTTTTGTGACTATCCATCTCATTGTTTTGTTTCCCATGAGGCTTATAATCAGAGGGTCATCAAACAAGGACATTTCTGTTGTTATATCTTTCAAGAAATCTTGTATAATTTTAATGTACCGATAAAAGACATATAATTGGAATAGAGAAAATAAGGCACCATTTTGCTCTATCAAATTAATTTTTTAAAATTTTTTCCTTTTATTAACATTTTTATTTGAAGTTTTACCTTTCAAATTATATTCCTCCCTCCTTCCCCTTCCCCCTCTCTGAGGTGGTTAACAATCAGATATAGATTATACATGTACTATTACATAAAACATTTCCATATTAGTCATTTTGTATGAGGAGACTCCAATAAAAGGAGAGGAATGAAAGAAAGTGAAAAATAGCATGCTTCAGTCTATGTTCGATCAATATCCTTTCTTACTCTGGAGGCATATAGTATGCTTCATCATTAGTCCTTTGGTATTGTCTTGTGTCACTGTATTGCAGAGAATAGCTAAGTCATTCACACGTTTTTCCCAAATAATATTGCTGTTACTGTGTACAACATTTTCCTGGTTCTATTCACTTCACTATACATCAGTTCATGTAAGTCTTCCCCGGGTTTTCTGAAATCATCCTCCTTGTCATTTCATATAGCATAATAATATTCCATTACAATCATATCCCACAGGTTGTTTAGCCATTTCCCACTTAATGGACATCCCTTTGATTTCCAATTCTTAGCCACCACAAAAAGAACTGTTATAAGTATGTTCGCACAAATAGGTCCTTTTCTCTCTCTCTCTCTCTTTTTTTTTGGATGTCTTTGGGATATAAACTTAGCAGTGGTATTGCTGGATCAAAGGGTATGCACAGTTTTGCAGCCCTTTTGTTCCAAATTGCCCTCCAGAATGGTTGTCAAATTAATTTTTTTAATCAACAGACAATAAGCACAGTGAGATCTTCTATTTTCTATATCGTTTGGTCAATTATATTAAAAATATAATTGGAAAAGCTTTACTATGGAATATCACTTATGAAAGTCTGCTAGTTCCCTGCTAGTACATTTATTTAGTATGCCCTTAATGTGTGTAGATATATTTTCATTAAAAACAATGATATAAGTGGAAAAGTAAACATCTAGGTCGTTATAACTGATGTTTTCTTCCTGCACCACTTTCTTGGTATTAAGTAGGTCCCAGATTTGTTTTCATGTTTTTGCTATCTTTTCCCCCTTAATATATCTTTTTAATCAGAATCTCTCAATGCTTCCATGATTGTACTGTGTCCAATGAAGTTGTCTTCTATTTACATTTGGTTAAATACACTTTCCCCATCTTTGTTTTCTTTAGTGAATTTTGACCTGCTATAAAAGAACATCCAAGACTGGCATGTTAGAGTCTCCATGTGATATCATCCTTGATGACTAAAACAGTTTGAATAAAAACATTTGCAAATATTCTTCCCTTTACTTATTTTTGTTATATCTTTCCATTTTTATCTTTAAGTGTCCTCAGGATAATGTTGCTTAATCTTTTTTTAACTATATTTATTTCAATTATCTAGCATTTATTTTCCCCCTCTCTTGCCATAAAAGACAAAGGAAAACAAACTTTTATAATAAATAAATGTAGTCAAGCAAAAGAAATTTCTACATTGGTAACATCTAAAAAAAATGTATGACTCATTCTACATACTAGTAACATCTCTCTGTTAGGTGTTAAGTAACCTTCCTCATTAGTCCTCTAGAATTATGATTAAACATCACTGTGTCAATAAAAGTTCTCAAGTTTTCCAAGATGTTTATAGTATAAATTGTTCCCCTGGTTCTGCTCACTTCATTCTGCATCAATTCATGTCATCCATGGTGTATCTGCAACAATTTCTTCTTTTTTGCAGCACAACAGTATTCTTTTACATTCATATACCATAATTCGTTTAGCCACTCCACTATTGATAGAAACTTCCTTAATTTCCAGTTTGTTGCCATTACAAAGCTGCTATAAAATTTTTTGTACATATAGGATGTTCTTTCTTTGATCTCCTTGAAATATAGATCTAAAAGTGCTATTGCTGAGTCAAAGGGTGTGAACAATTTAATGACTCTTTGGGCATATTTCCAAATTGCTTTCTACAATGGCTGTTGCAATTCACAGTTCCACCAATAGTACATCAATGTGTCTATTTTCCTACAACCCTTCTAATATTTGTCATTTTCCTTTTTTGCCTACTTTGCCAGTCTAATGGGTGTGAAGTGGAACCTTAGGGTTGCTTTAATTTTCATTTCTCTAATTATTAGTGAATTGAATCATTTTTTTTCACATGATCATAGCTTGGAGTTCTTCCCTCAACAAATGCCTCTTTATATCTTTTTGAGGAATAGCTAATTCTTATACATTTGAACCAGTTCCTTATATATCCTGAAAATGAAAAAATTATATTTTATTGCAGAAATTTGCTGTAAAGATTTTTCCCACTTAACTGTTTCCTTTCTAATTTTAGTTGCCTTTGATTTGTTTTTGTCAAAACTTTCAAATTTTATTTATTTCCCTCCATCCTGTTCTTTTCTACCTTTTCTTTGATCCCTATCTCTTCTTTATATAGAAGAAGAGAGATGTGGGACAGGAGCATGGTTAGCAACAATACTCTATGCTTGGTGCAAATAGCTTCCACTCCTTTACTTCTCTTATCTTTCCCTCACCCAGACTCCAATCCTTCCTTCCTTCCTTCCTTCCTTCCTTCCTTCCTTCCTTCCTTCCTTCCTTCCTTCCTTCCTTCTCTCCCACCTTCCCTTCCTCCATCCTTCCTTCCTTCCCTTTTAAACTCTTTTTCAGAATTCCTCTCTGAATCTATAGTATGTTTTGCTATGACTTAACAATTCCCTGTATCTATCCACCTTTTTTTATTTTCTCCCTTTCCTTTCTCTCTATTTCCTCCCTTCCCTATTTTTTGCAGGGTGATGAGGGTTAAATGACTTGTCCAGGGTCACACAGCTAGTAAGTATCAAGTGTCTGAGATCAGATTTGAACTCAGTTCATCCTGAATCCAGGTGTGGTGCTTTATCCACTATGCCACTAGGTGCCCCTGTCCTCCCTTCCCTATTGAGTTGAATATATTTCTATACCAAACCCTGTGTGTGAGAGAGTGAGAGAGGGAAAGAAGAAGGGAGGGATGGAGGGAGGAAGGGAGAGAGAGAGAGAGAGAGGGAGGGAGGGAGGGAGGGAGGGAGGGAGAGAGAGTTTTTCCTTCATTTGACAAGTTCAAATGAAAGTGATGTTCAAAGATGCCTTCCTTATTTTTATAGATTTATATTTGTGTCCCCCTGAATATAGTAATATTTCCCTCCATTCCTCTTATTTTCTTATATAGAGTATCTTTTTCCCCATTCCTTTTCCTTTCTTCCTTTAAGCTCATCAAAACATAACACAATTTTCCCACATGCCCTCCATCTTGTTTGATTCTATGGACTCTGTTAATGATAAAAACCTAATTACAACATTATAGTTATCATTCATCCCCTCAGTCACAATACAGACATTTTATCCTTATAAAGTATTTTTTCTGATTGCTCACTTGCATTTAGCTTTTTATCTTTCTCTTGATTTTTTTTACTTTGTCTTATAGCATAATTGCAACTTCTTTTTTCAGATTTACTTGGATGCATAGTAAATTTTCATCCAGCTCCTCATTTTTATTATCTATATATCCTAAGTTTTTGTTTTTAGGCATGTTTCCTATAAGAACAGCTTGTGAGGTTTTGTTTTCTTATCTAATCTACCATTCTTTTTTCATTTTATTGATTATTTAATCTTTTCCCATGTAATGTTAGAGTGAGGTTTTGATTTTCCTCTATTTATATCTAATGTTGGGGCTTTCCCCTTATTTTTGTAAAGACAGTACTTTAACTCTTTAGTTATAGTAGCTTAATCTACTTTAATACAACCCTATTGTGACTAGATCTGTTCTCCTTGGTCTTAAGCCTTATCCTTCCCCACCTCACCGCTTCTACTTCAGTTTATTATCTTTTTCCCTAGTTTTAGCATTTTGTTTAAATTTTTAGTTAGTGTTTCTTCTTCTTCTTGAATTATCTAAATTATCCCCTATTTATTTCTCTCAGTTAAGTAGTTCAGTAAAATTCCTCTTCCACTGCTCCCCTTGCAACTTGTTTTGCTTGTTCAGTTTTTTAATTTACTTTTTGGTGCCTTTTTGTTTGTTTGTTTGTTTTTGTTTTGTTTTGTTTTGTTCAGGCAATGGGGGTTAAGTGACTTGCCCAGAGTCACACAGCTAGTAAGTGTCAAGTGTCTGAGGCCAGATTTGAACTCAGGTACTCCTGAATCCATGGCTGGTGCTTTAACCACTGCGCCATCTAGCTGCCCCTGCCTTTTTCTTAAAAGGATTTCTTTCCCTCTTACTGGAAAGGGTGAAGGTTCATCATTAGAGGGTACCTCCCAAATCCTACACCATTTAAGGAGGGCACCCAGAGAAATCACCTCAGCATTTCTCTTCTACCTCAGCTAGTTTTCATGATTTCTAGAAACTCATCATTCTGTAAGATGAAATAATCTGGGGCAGCTAGGTGGCGCAGTGGATAGAGAACCGGCCCTGGATTCCGGAGTTCCTGAGTTCAAATCCAGCCTTGGACACTTGACACTTACTAGCTGTGTGACCCTGGGCAAGTCACTTAACCCCCATTGCCCTGCAAAAATAATAATAATAATAATAAATTTTTAAAAAAGATGAAATAATCTGAAATTTCTACTTCCTCAGATGATTTCCCACGCAGCCAGAGAACTTCATTATACACCAACCATGAGTACTTCCCTCCACTTTTTAGTTTCTTTTTATGCATTGTCTTCTTACAGCTCCTTAAGGAAAGGAACTGGCATGTTTTTCTTTGTATTAATTCCCAATGCCTAGCACAATACCTGGAACATAATAGGTGCTTAATAAATATTTATTGAATCTGACTCTGACTCCTATGGATTCTCTCTTTTTTTTCAGGGCAATGAGGGTTAAGTGACTTGCCCAGGGTCACACAGCTAGTAAGCGTCAAGTGTCTGAGGCCAGATTTGAACTCAGTTCCTCCTGAATCCAAGACCAGTACTTTATCCACTATACCACCTAGCTGCCCCTCCTATAGATTCTCAAGAAGAAATGAAAACACATTGGGATAATCCCAAATAATCAAAGAGAGAAGACAGAATTATGAAAGCAGAATTTGTAGTCTGTACCTTAGGAATAATTGGCAGCACAGTAAACCTTAAATACAACATGGAAAAACTCAGCAAAGTAATGAGAGAGAACAATTGATTAAGAATGTAAAAATTAAGGACAATCTAAGAGAAGAGAAACAAAAAGCAATAATGTTCAAAGAAAACATGATCAGTCCTTATATAAGCAAAATATGTTGCTCTTTAGGAAAAGATTCATAAATACAACTTAAGGACCATAGATCTTCCAGAAGAACACAAGGTAAAAGACCTTAAAATAATAATGCAAGAAATAATACAAGAAAATTGCCCAGAATTTCTGAATACAGGAAAGAAGGTGCCAATAGAAAAAATCCATAGATTGCCTCCAGGAAAAAAAATAATCAATGAACTCAAACTCTAAGTTGCCAACCCCAAGACACAGAGTGGTTAAATTTAACAATTCTAATAACAAACAACAAATTCTGCAGGTGACCAGGAAAAAAATAATCTTCAAATATAAAAAAGAAGAAATATGAATAACACAAGACTCCTCCTCAGCTAGGGGCAGGAGTGGTGAGTCGGTATGCATCTCAAAGGTGATTTTGATTGTAAAATGATGAGTTTCTGGAGATCTTGAAATAATTGAGATCAGCAGGGTATTGTCAGGGGGGGGGGGGGGGTGGGGGGGGGGGTGGGGGACGACAGGGAATAGGTGGTGTAGGGATCCTTAGGTATTCCTCTTTAAAGAATTACACTGGGGAGCAGCTAGGTGGCATGGTGGATAAAACACCAGCCCTGGATTCAGGAGGACCTGAGTTCAAATCTGGCCTCAGACACTTGACACTTACTAGCTGTGTGACCTTGGGCAAGTCACTTAACCCCAATTGCCTCACCAAAAAAAAAAATGTTTGAAGGCATAAAACCTGGAAAGAATTACATGAATTGATGCCAAGTGAAATGAGCAGAACCTAGAGAACATTGTACACAGTAATAACAGCATTGTGTGATTATCAACAGTGATAGTTAGATTTTCTCAGCAATATAATGATTCAAGACAATACCAAAAGATTCATGATGGAAAATGCTTTCCACGGCCAGAAAAAGAACTATGGAGTCTTAATGCAGATTGAAACATACCATTTTCACTTTTGTTTGTTTGTTTTTCTTTTTTGGTTGTTTTTCCTTTTGTTCTGATTCTTTTCTCATAATATGACTAATATGGAAATATATTTAAGATAATTATAATGTATAACCTGTATCAGATTGCTGGCTTCAGGAGTGGGGCAGGGAGGGGGGAAGGGAAGGAAAAAAATTTGGAATTCAAAATCTTACAAAAATGAATGTTGAAAATTATCTTTATATGTAATTGGGGGAAAAAATAAAATACTATCAAAAGAATAATGAAAGCCAGTTTAAGTTGGACCTGTCCCTGCCCCCCAAAAAAGAAAGAGTACCTGTCATTTCATACTGATATGGATCTGGCCTAACTCAGAGGTTGTCTCCTTGAGAAGCAAAACTGAAGGACAGACACACGAAAGAAGTAGGAGGAGATAGGGGGTGGGGCCAAGATGGCGGAGGAAAGGCAGGGACTTCCCTGGCTTCTCCCCAAAACCCCTCCAAATACCTTCAAATAATGCCATAGGACAATTGTTGGAGCAGCAGAACCCAAAAAAGGACAGGGTGAAATAATTTTCCAGCCAAAGACAGTTTAGATGGTTGGCAGAAAAGGTTTGTTGTACCAGATTGAGTGTGGAACACAGAGTGGACTCAGGCCCAACCCCAGAAAACCAGCCCTTGGGAGCTTCTGACTCAACTATGGCAGCAGTTGCTTTTAGAATTCAGCCCACAGATGGAGAGAGGAGCTCAGCACATAGTGTGGACCCAGCCTGGGACAGACAGTGCTTCCAGGGCCTCAGAGTCTTCAGTGCCAGTGGCTTCCTCTGAGGCTCAGCTCAAGGACTGGTGAGCGGCTTTGCCTATTGGCTAGGGTGAAGTGGCTGTGGTCTCTGCTAGAGTTGAGGCAGAGAATGCAGGTTCTGATCCAGTGGACTGACTCTAGTGGTGGTTGCCCAGTGGGGGAGGGGCACAGGAACACCAAGCTTCAGACCATAGAAAATCAAATTTCAATCAAACATCTGCTTCCAGGTAGAGATGAGTTGGCAAAGAAGGCAGTGGACTATAGAAAGCTTTTGCAGGGGGGGGGGGGAAGTAGACCAGAATAAACCCTCAGAAGAAGATAATAAGAAAGTCAAAGCTCCAATATCCAAAACTTCCAAGAAAAATATGAATTAGTCTCAGGCCATGGAAGTGCTGAAAAGGGACTTTGAAGAGAAAGTAGGAGAGATAGAAGGAAGATTTAGAGAGGTAGGGGAAAGAATGGAAAGAGAAATGAGAGCAATGCAAGAGAGCCATGAGAAAAAAGTCAAAAGCTTGAAAAGCCAAATGGGAAAGGAGATACAAAAGCTCTCTGAAGAAAATAATTGCCTAAGAATTAGAACTGAACAAATGGAAGCTAGTGACTTTATGAAAAACCAAGACACAGTAAAGCAAATCCAATTGAATAAAAAAATAGAGGGCAATATGAAATATCTCCTTAGAAAAACAGCTGACCTGGAAAATAGATCCAGGAGAGATCATTTGAAAATCATTGGACTACCTGAAAAGCATGAACAAAATAAGAGTTTAGACAGCATCCTCCAAGAAATTATCAGGGAAAATTGGTCTGATATTCTAGAAGCAGAAGTTAAAATAGAAATTAAAAGAATCCACTGATCACCTCCTGAAAGACATCCCAAAAGGAAAACTTCCAAGAATATTATAGCCAAATTCCAGAGATCCCAGGTCAAAGAGAAAATATTGCAAGCAGCTCAAAAAAAATTAATTCAAATACTGAGGAGCTACAGTAAGGATAATAAAAGATCTAGCAGCATCTACATTAAAGGACCAGAGGGCATGGGATATGACATTCCAGAGGGCAAAGGAACTGGAACTATAGCCAAGAATCATCTACCCAGCAAAACTGATTATAATCTTTTAGGGTAAAAATGGCACTTCAATGAAAATGAGGACTTTCAGGCATTTGTGATGAAAAGACCAGAATTGAATAGAAAATTTGACTTTCAAATATAAGACCCTAGAGAAGCATAAAAAGGTAAACAGGAAAAAGAAATCATGAGGGACATTAAAAGATTAAACTGTTTCCATTCCTACATGGGAAGATAATACTCCTAACTCATAAGAATTTTTTCAGTATTAGGGAAGCTGAAAGGAATATACTTAGAGGGCACAGGTGTGAATTGAATATGAAGGGATGATATCTGTAAAGCATTTATTTTTTGTTTATCCTTGGTTTTTTGTGGGGCAGACAGGGTGGGATGGCTTATGTCTTGGTTTGGATCTGAGCTTTGGACCTCCTGGGGCTGGGGCTGGTGCTTTGTCCACTGTGTCATCTAGCTGATACATGATGACATCTTCAAAATAAAGTTAAGGGGTAAGAGGAATGCACTAGCAGAAAGGGAAAGGGAGAGGTGGACTAGGGAAAAGTAGCTCACATAAAAGAAACAAGAAAAAGCTTATGGAGTGGAGGGGAAGATGGGGAAGGGGTGGGGGAGTGAATGAACCATACTCTCATCAGAATTGGCTCAAAACTGGAATAACATACACTCTCAAGTGGGAATAGTAATATACTTTGCCTTGAGGGAAAGTGGGAGGGGAAGGAGGTGTGGGTGGGAGGCAAAGGAAGGAAAGGCAGATTGGGGGAGGGGGCAGTAAAAAGTAAAACACTTTCAAGGAGGGATAGGGTGAAGGAAAATAGAAAATAGAGTAAATATCAAGGGGAGGGAATAAGATGGAGGGTAATACAGTTAGCAATAGTAACTGTGAAAGAAATGATGAGCAGGATGCTATCAGAAGGATGTATGAAAAATGTAAACCATAAACAGAGAAAGAACTGATGGTATCTGAATACAGATTGAAGTATAGTTTTATTTGTTAGCTCATCTTTCTAAAGGTATTTTGTCTATTTTCTTTCACAACCTGACTCATGAGAAGATGTTTTGCATAACTGCACATGTATGACTTATATTGAATTGCTTTATTTCATAGGGAGGGTTGAAGAGGGAAGGAGGAAGAAAATTAGAACACAAAGTTTTTAAAAATCAGTATGAAAAAAAATTTTAAAGAAATTTTACATGTAACTTGGGGAAAATTCTAAATAAAATGAAAATTTTTTTTAAAATGAAGTAGGGGGAGATAAAGTAGCAATGGACAAAGATAACTCCAGAAGTCAGAACCACCATCCCTAATTCAAGCTTCTCCCACACCACCCCACCAAAAGGTAAGCCCATTAGGTGTGGCTACTACCTAGAGGACAGAGATACCACCACTCCTGATTCAAGTCTTTCCCATCATATCCCCCATTCAAGCAATCTTCACCCCCAAAAAGAACTTTTCATAGTCAGGTGATCACCCCATCTCCTCCTCCCCCCATTCATTCTCTATAGAGGCTTCATCCTCCCTTCCAGTGGAGGAGAAAAGATGTCTGTCTCTAAGCCATCTCCTCCCTAAAAGGGAAGTCTTCCCTCTTGTTCACCTTTTCCAGCAATCAAACAAAAATACCATTTTATTCTAATTGAATTGTGTGTGAGAGATATAATTCTTCTTTTTTTTTTTTTTTTGGTGAGGCAATTGGGATTAAGTGACTTGCCCAGGGTCACACAGCTAGTAAGTGTCAAGTGTCTGAGGCTGGATTTGAACTCAGGTCCTCTTGAATCCAGGGCCAGTGCTCTACCCGCTATGCCACCTAGCTGTCCCAGTGTAATTCTTTTGTTTTTTGTGGGTGTTTTTTTTTTTGCAGGGCAATGGGGGTTAAGTGACTTGCCCAGGGTCACACAGCTAGTAATTGTCAAGTGTCTGAAGCCAGATTTGAACTCAGGTCCTCCTGAATCCAGGGCTAGTGCTCTATCCACTGTGCCACCTAGTTGCCCCTTTTCCAGGTTTTATGAAATATGCCTGCTCATCATTTCTTTCTTTCTTTTTTTTTTGAGGGGCAATGGGGGTTAAGTGACTTGCCCAGGGTCACACAGCTAGTAAGTGTGAAGTGTCTGAGACCAGATTTGAAATCAGGTCCTCCTGAATCCAGAGCCAGTGCTTTATCTACTGCACCACCTAACTGCCCTGTGCTCATCATTTCTTATTCCATTATATTCACATAAAGGGTGCTCTTTCTCAATGGGTACTGGTTACATTTTTTCCTTTTTCCTGCAATATTTATTCAGAGATATTTGGATATATTTAGATGATAGGGAGACCATATTCCATTCTCTTTTAAATCTCTTTCCTGTTGGTTTATCTGTTTGTGCTCAAGGTTTTAACTGAGTTTTCTTCTTCCTGAAATCTCTGGTAATTGTATCCTTTTTCCTTATTTCCCCCTGTGGCTCACTTTCTGACTACTTCCCCTTCAATTGTAGTTTCCCTGGAATCTGGGCACAAATGCTATTTCAATCCACTCCCACAATGGTAATTCCTGTTTCACCAGCCTCAGTCTCTGCCCCAAATTATTTCTCGGGGAATAGAGCTGGCCCTACCTGTGTTAATCCTTTTTCTCTCAATCTTAGTGGTATGCCACACATTCCTCATAAATTGACATTCAGCTCCAGTTCCCTCAGTTCCTCAGTTCTCTAGGTAAATACTATTATAGCACAATATGCTCTATGCTATAGTCTCAGCCAGAGAGAGCTTCTCCCTTTCATTTTTCTCTGTGGCACTTGAAGAGCAGGGCATAGTTGAATTCTGTTGTAAGCCCAGATAGGCTTGTGCACCCTTGTCAGAGAGTGGTGGCTGGTGGGAGAGAGAGTGCTGAGTGAGCATAATAGGGGTTAAAGATTAACATTCTCTTCTCTTAGTCCATTCTGATTCACCTTGTTAGAGTTCTTGGTGTCTTAGACCATGGAGACAACTAAAATTGCTTTATATCTTGTACATAATTCCTATTTTGGAAAAGTTTGAGAGGTCATGAGTATTGAAGAGTCTTGTCCTTCATCTTATGGCTCTCAAAATTTTTTTCTAGAAGTATTCACAATGTAAGAGGCATGAGGTTTCTATGTAATCTGAAAGTCTTTGGTTCTTTTTTCCTTACCAAAGTTTTCCAACATATTTCTCACCATCCTCAGCTATTTCTGACTTTGCATTGACCTCTCTAAGCATCAAAATGTTGATTTAATTTGGAGGGTCTTACTGAGTTTTTCAAAGAATTTCTCTACTAATTCATCCTCTGTAATTATTTCCATAGTCGTATTTTTGCAAATCTTTATCCTGAGGTCTATAATAAAAGATGACCAAATGGACTGTGAAATAAAGTGTTTTTTATCACCTTTGAGTGCAGAATAAAGCCAACTCCATCAACTCCTGATTTGCTTCCCCAAGGAATACTTGAGAGTCATCCTTCCATCTAGCTACAACTTCTTTCTTTCTTGTGGCTCCATTTATAGCAAGAACTTCAATATTGATATAATTTAGTTCCTCCAGTAGCATGTACACTTATTGATTACTGGATAAATATATCATATTTAGAGTTCCAATAACTAAATAAATATGTATAAGTGGTCTAAAAATCTTTGTGATTCTTGGAGTATGCTATTACCATTACTACAAAAGAAGAAAGGACTAGGGGCCATTCTACATTTGTCTTTGTTTCATGGGTTCCCAAGGCCAAAGAATTAATCACCAAGTATCCATCTTCCTGGTGATGTCTCTCTGTAGTTATCCAGGTAGGATTGTACTCAGAAATCTTTTCCCTTACTAAATGCCTTGTTAGCATGGCAGATTCTGCCAAGTCTTATGCTTCATTAGCACATCCTTCAAGAACCCACAATCACCCCTGGGCCATGATAAGACATTAGAGTAGTACTCAAATCAATGTGGTCAAAACAAAATTCATTGTCTTTGCTCCTAAACCACCTCTCTATCAAATTACCTTATTTCAGTTGAAGGCACCATCATTTTCCTGTCTCCCTGGTTTACTTCCTTTTTCCTGTCCTTCACCAGTCCATTTCCAAACAGTTGCTAAACTTTGTGGATTCTACTTCCACAGTACCTCTTGTATCTATTTCCTTCTCTCTACTTACATGAACACCAATGTAGTTCAGGCCCTTATTACATCTCACCTAGGTTACTTCAATAACTTCTTCATTATCCTCCCTAATATTCTGAAAGCACAATGATGGCCCTGTGTCTTTGCTGCTCAAAAATCATCAGTAGTCTTCAGATGCCTTTAGGTTAAAATGCAAAGTTAGCCTCAGAGTTCTGCAATCTGGGTCCCATTTACCATTCTAGTTATACTTCCAGTTACTGTCTTCCATACACTCTTTGCTCCAATGAAACTGACCTACCAGCTATGCCCCAAACCCACTATACCATTTCTGCTTCTGATCCTTTTTCTCAGGCTTTCCATCATCACCCTCTAACTCTTAGAATCCTAACTTTCTTCCTGGTTCAGCTTAGGTACCACCTTCTCTGTGAAACTTTACCTGATCCCTCACTCCTCACCCCACTCTCCAACCCTACCCAATATTCTTTCTCCTCAAATTATCTTTCTTCTCTGTGTACATGTTGTATTCCCAGCCTACTTCCCCAGTCCAAGAGAAACCCCTTGAGGGCAGGGCCTAATTTATCTCTGTCTTTGTATCCTCAAAACTTGGAATACTCTGCACATAGTAGGCATTTAATTATTGACTGGACAGAGGTAGTCTGATCAGAAGGGATCATACAGAGAGTCATGTAGAAGCAGAAGGGCTTCAGCAGCAAACTCTCTGCCCCAGGAGTGACTACCCTCAATTAATGTAAATGCATTTACCACTTGCACTAAACAGGGCCTGTTTCCATCTCATAGAAAGAGGAAGTAGCATCCTCTGATACAAAGCTCAGAAGCTACATCAGTGGTCATGGTACCTTTTGCCTCAGGAGAAAGAGGCTACTGATGGCCTAGAACAGGAGAAAAAAGAGGTGTGAAAGGGAGGAGATTTCTTCTGAAGTACCTTTCCAGACCTGGGAGTCTGTAGTCCTCCCAGCTTTCCAGGAAGTTAAGCTAGGCAAGAGTCTGACTATGGCCAGCTCTAAATTCCTTTACTGCCTTCTGAGAAGTAATCCATTTCAGATCCACAAGCTGTACTGTGCTGCTGGGTTTGATTCATTTTCCCCTAAAAGTTAAGCCTATAGTGAAAAATCCCCAATGAGGGTGAGCATCCTTGTCCTCAGGGGCCCGGCTCTGCTACAGCGGGAGTTCCTTTCCCTCATATTTTCAGAGTCAGGCTCCTAGCTCCCATCATTAGCAGTAATCTGGGGTCAGGAGGGGTTGCCTGGCTGTACTTAGCTACGTGGGCTGTTTGCTGATTTCCTGGGGCCACCAAGAGAAGGACATGAACTCTGCTTCAGAACAGTTCATATAGTTATTTACCCATAATGATTATCTCCTTAGGAAGCCTAAATGCATGCTTCTCCCTGCTGTCCTCAGAATTTCCACTCCATCTACATTCACACAAAGAACATGATGTCCAGGAGTTTGAGGACTATCAAAACAATACTGATCTCCCTTCCAGCCAGGTCAACAAAAAGGGCAGCTCCCCATGTCTACTCCCGGCTCATCTAAGAAAGGAAAAGAAACCTTGATTTCTTCATATCAGCCGGCTCTCCCATGAGCCGAAACTGGGTCCCAAACCAACTCTGGCCACCTCTATCACTCCTGGCCTAACAACCCTGTCACATTCCCTTTTCATTCCCTGCTGAAGCATGGGTACCTGTGTGTATAAATGTGTCATCTCCCTTTATTAAAATATAAGCTCCTTGAGGTCAGGGATTGCCTTTACTTTGATATTCTCAGCACTTAGCACAATGTCTGGCACATCATGAGCACTTTGTAAGTGTTTATTCATTCATTCATTCATTCATTGAATCTCACCTTATGTCTGTGAGAATTGTGTCCTTCTTTGCAAGCTCTATCCCATCCACACTTCATTATCTTGTCCCTAGAGGATCTCTCTCCAATGTCCTGGAGGTCTTCCTTTAAGTCTTAGACCACTTCATGAATAACTTTAGGATGTCCACCTCTTATCCCTAACTACTTTCTCTCTATGACTAGGCCCCCTCTTGCACAACTGTATTTTTCTTCATCCAGACTTGTAATAACATCCAGGTAAGGAACTCCCAAAGTCTTAACTCCCTCTACTAATGTAGATCAGCACCCTAGGAGATGCTTCATTGCAACTGATACACAGATGCCTGGCTCCTTCATTTCAACAAGCATTTATTAAGCACGTACTATGTACCAAGTACTGTGATTAGTGTTGAGAATACCCCCAAAAAGTCTTTTCTGGAAGACATTTAAATTCTCCCAAGAGAAAACATCATATATAATTAAAGTACTAGGTTTAGAGGCAAAAAAAAAAATCTGCATTTAAATCCTGGCTCTGTCACTTACTCACAATATGACCTTGGGCAAGTTACTTAACTTTACTCAGTCTCAGTTTCCTTCTATATAAAATGAACAGGTTGTACTAGATGGCTTCTAATGGTCCTTCTAGCACTAAATCTATCACCTTCTTATCCTATGTTACCAAACGATATAGGAATTTAGAGGCAGATAAAATCATTGAGTGTTTTATGGGAAATGTGGGACTTGTGCTGAGCTTTTAGAGAAGAAAAGGATTTAAATAAGCATGGTGGGTGGAAAGAAAAAAAAACATTAAAAAGAGCTTCCTGGTATGTTCAAGAAACTCACATAAAGGAATAGTGTGAGATGAGGCAGTGGTCAGCTGTGGTCTATTGGAAAGAACAATGGATTTGTAACAGGAAGCTACTGCTTACACCTTGTGTGACACTGGGTAAGCCATTTTACTCATCCAAGTCTCAGTGTCTGAATCTATAAAATGAGGCTAATAGTATTCAGAGGTAGGATGATATATAGTAGAAAGAGTACTGGTCTCAGTAAGAATAGACTTATTTTTAAATCCTAATTGTTAGATCTCTGAGACTCAGTTTTGTCATCTATCAAATGGGGACAATACTACACATAGAACTTATCCCCACAGGCCTGTAGTGTAGATCAAATAAATAACATATGTAAATCACTTTGCAGACCATAAATTGGTACAAATCTCTATTATTTTATAATTATAATAATAATTATTTCTATCTCTTGTCCAGAAAAGTCCCTCTCTAATACTTTATCACAGTGTGGAACTGATAATACATTTTTTAAAATAAGGCCAGTGTAACATAAGCTCTGGATGATTCTATCTAAATGATAAGGTTTTCAATTTTTCACTTCATTTCATTCCACTCCATTTTTTATGTTGGTTATTCATTTCAGTCATGTCCAACTCTTTGTGATCTCATTTAGGGTTTCCTTGGCAAAGATACTAGAGTGGTTTGCCATTTCCTTTTCCAGTTCATTTTATAGATGAGAAAACTGAGGCAAACAGGGTGAAGTGACTTGCTCAAGGTCACATAGCTAGTAAGTGTCTGAGCCCAGATTTGAACTCAAGAAGATGAGTCTTCCTGACTCCAGGACCCACATTGTAACTACTTCACCACCTAGCTGCCTTGCAAACTACCATTCAAAAACCAACCAAATTAACTAAGTAGAGGCTCATCATTTCTCAGGCCACAATCCAGTCTTATATATTATTTTCTTTGCCAGGGACTTTCCCCTGCCCCTTTTCAACTTCTTTCTATGTATTGTCTTCCCCCATTAGAATGTAAGTTCATTGAGGAAAGGGACTAGGTTGGGTTTTTTTTTTTGCTTGTATTTATATTCTCAGCACTTTGCACATTTCTGGACACATAGAAAACAATAAATGCTTGTTGGTGTCACCAAAAGTTTGGGCACCAAGTGATGAATATTTTGGCCACTGCAACTAATAAAAAAGATAGAAATAAAAATGACCCTCAATCCCTTCGGACATTTCCAAGGTAGCTATGGTAAAGTGACAGAAAGTAGGGAAGAGGAAACTAAGAACCACACAATTCTGAAAACTTCACCAACATTGATTTAACTGTTAGTGTTCTTAATGTGTCATCTTTGCTCAGTGACCAATGAATGGACACAACACTAGAGGAACTGTTGAACATCTATATTGACTTTATTACCATAGAAACTGAAAGATGACGAAGTTACAGTTAAATGGTAGGGTGACTCAGAGATTCTCTCTAGGAAAGCCAATAAAAGAATCGGATGAATTGTTTTCACTGTATACCCATTGGCACAAAGAGACGTCATTTCATGGGACAATTGGTCTCATCATCTTATGTTCATGTTGGGCACTGGTAAATAGACTACTTTGAAAATATCTACAACTCATGAGCCAGTATCTGTTGAAAAAGATAAAAAAGGAAAGGAAAGATATGGAAAGACTTAGATGAACTGATTTAAAGTGAAATAAGCAGAACTTGAAGAACAATTTAGCATCAATCTTTTTAAAATTAATAACTTTGAGTACTTTTATAAACTTAAGAATGACAAATTTATAACAAATGTATAACAAAACAATTTTGAAAGCTGTAAGAACTATAATAAATATAACATCCACGATCCCAGAGAATCAAGGATGAAACATATGGTGTACTTGCTGACAGAGAGGTGATGTATTATGGGTCAAATATATATGTGCTTATGTGTGTGTTTATACACATCTATACATATACATACATATTTGTACACAGCCATGAAGGGAATTTGTTGTGCTTGACTTTGCATATTTGTTACAAGGAATTTATTTTTCTTCTCTTTTTTTTTCTTCAATGTAGAGGGGGTGGGAAGGAGAGAAAATAGATGTCTGTTAATTTTTTTTTTAAATAGAGATTCCTGGGAAAATATCAAAGACATAATGTTATATGCACTTTCAGAGTGAAATCATTGTATTTCTAGTTTGTTAATTGTTTCACTTTTTATAAGAGACCTCTCACAAAGAAGATAAGCTTTACATGTTCATAATTTAAAAACAAAATTCATCAATAATTTTTTAAGAAAGAGAATATGAACAAATTGACAGGTTCTTATCTTTACCTTGATACTCAGTAACTTCTAAGTAAGGTGAGCACAGTGGTAAGCCATAAAAACTGTTGGAAAGCATGCTTAGCATCATGAAAGGGCCCAAGGACTTATAGACTATTTAGAAATTTCACACTTGGTACATTATGAATACCCTGTTGAAGACAAGTCTGAAAATAATGAATGTGGTGGTGGAAAAATCTCACATATACAATACATATACATACTAATGAGATTGGCTTAAATGTATTGTTATTATTATTTTAACTGATGAGTATATAAACCAAGGTTTTCAAAACCTTACGTTATATTGTGTTACAGTGGAAAGAGTGCTAGATTTTGAGTCAGAGAACCTGAGTTCAAATCTCAGCTCTGGCATCTTCTATATATGATTATGAGAGAGTCATTTAATTCTCTCTAGGCTTCAGTTCCTTCACCTATAAATAAGGTTGAACTAGATCTTCTTTAAAGTCCCTTCTAGTCCAAAATCTATGATCTATTAAACAACTCTATAAGAACCTCAGGTATTATTAGCACCATTTTATGAGGAATCCCAAGAAAGAGACTGAATGACATTCCGTGATCAAAGAGCAAGTAACTGCTTTGAAATTTTTGCTTTATCAGTATCAGTGTTTTGCTTTATCAGTCCAACACAAGATTCTCTATAATATGGTTAGTTATGGCTAAAGCAATGATTTCAGAGTCAGCTATTTATAAACATTTAGATAATTAGCTAATTAAAACAAAATCTAAAATAATAGCATATTAGAAGAGATCTAGTTAAGATATCATAAGTAATTAAAATGCATGCAATAGACCTGTTAAATAAGTTTTTGATTATTTAAAAAAATGAAGACAGACAAAAGTTTTTAAAAACTGGTTTTCACTACCATCATATGTTAGTCTTAACTGATGTAAAAGTCAGCATTGTTGTTGTTGTTCATCCTTAATGCAAGAAAAGTACTGATGGCATCATTAGGATGATGTCTTTATTTGTGAATGAGGCAGAGCTGCTCAAAGTCATCAATTAACTCTCTCCTCCAGAGTCATCAAAGTCTAATGGCTAGACAAAGGTAAGACAACTGGCAATGGTCTAGGATGCAGTAGGTAACCTTGGCCTTTCTAAATTAAGATCTTTCTCAGGTCTCAGTTTGTCTGAGGCAATACCCATTCAATGTTCTCAGGCTAGGTAAGAGTTGAGACAAAAGATGGCCCAACTTACCATCACAAAGATATCAATCTGGGAGGGAAAGACCCTCAGAGTTACAAGAAATATGGAAAGTGAGAGCATTCTTGAAGTGATTGACCAAGCCAATGTGGTGATACTCATTAAATAGTTTCCAGTTTTTCCTTTTTACTTTGGTTCTTCCTGGTTTTCACTCCTAAACACCTCCCCACCACCACCAAAATCTGAAACTCATCCCTCCTTAGTACATCTTCTACCACTACCCATCACCAATGCCCTAGTTGGAGAGCTCCTCCCATATCCCCCATTTAAGGAGAGGGCCCATGGCCACTACCTTATCATTTCCCACCCAGCTTCAGGACTTCATCATGCCCCAGCTGTCTTTTTATGTGTTGTCTTCCCACCATTAGATTGTGAGATCTTTGAAAACAAGGACTATCTTTTGCTTTCCTTTGTATCCCCCAGTACATAGCACAGTGCCTGACACATAGTAGGCACTTAATAAATGTTTATTGATTGATTGACATAAATGCACGGACAGCTCTTCAAAAATCTCCCACAGTTCCCTCCTCCAGCCTATATCTCAGAATTTTTCAGCCTCCTTCCAGGAAAAAAAGAATAAGAGAACTGAAAGCTCAGAAGCAAAATCAACTAGGACCTATTTTCCTTGTCAAGCAGAAAGATGGCAACTACAGCTTAGGAAAACACTGGTTTAGAGAACAAACTCATCCGAGAAGGAAGAAGGTGGAATATTACAATACAAATAAGTGAAAAACATTTGAGGGGACAACAAATATCAGAGAATTTGGCATGAAATACAAATAAGAGTATTCATTGGTGAAATCTGAAAATAGAACAATAAATGGATGTGAATTTGAGCAAATCTACCTGCATTTCTACAAAGGTTTATTGTGAATAATAATTGAACTGTGTTAAGGGCTAAAATTCTAGCTAAACTGTGTAAAATATCTAATGAGTGGTTGCCAATAAATTGTAAGCTTTAGCAAGAGTTAGACTTTTAAGCTTTTATTAAGGAGAATAAGAATTTGGTAAAGAGAGAAGAAAAGGCCTAGATTCCTATCTATTAAAGGGAGAACACATTTCTAGCTCCCCTCTCCACCAGCATCCCCAGGAAAGAGAGTGAGACCGAGCGCCAGTCTCTTCCTTCCTCCTCCCACTAGCCCATGTCACTTCCTGACGCCAAAGAAAAGACTCCTGGTCTTGCCCTCAAAGACCTTCGCTTCATGGGCAGAACTCTTCTACAGTAAATCTCCAGCAGGTGGCGTCATTCCAATCATTACAACTGCATTTAGATTCTACCACCTCAGGAACCAATGTTACCTGAAAAAAAAAGAGTCAGGAATAACAGCTGAATCTGACCAAATATATACAGAAGAAATTAATGCTGGAGGCAACACAACTTTAAAGGTATTTGATTTGATCTTTAAAATATTCTAGAAAGGAGAAAAATGTAGCAAAATGGAAAGTTCTGGGTCCATGTCTGAAGCTTTTCCAGTTTGAGAAGAACTACTAGAACTTGTGTTCCACTGTCATGGCCTTTGAGAAGCAAGGGTTATTTCCACTATGAGGCATCAGCCATTACTGGAGGATTATGATTAATAGCATAATCAAAAGCCATCTATTAAGTGCTTAACTGACTACATCATGCTAGAGACTGTACAGAAAAAACTACATGGATCATAGACTCTTTTTAATAAGTTTGACCAGACAGAGATACTGACATAGACAAAGGTCTGTATAAAAAGTAAAACTATGAAATTTACATATAAATGGAAAACAAAATATTTACCAGAAATATGTGGGTCAAGGATGAGATTAATTAAAGGAAAGATGATGGACAAGTGTATGAAGAGAAGAAGGAGGGAAGTAAAATCCCAGAAAATAATTACTACCCACTGCAGCATGGTGCTTCTAGGTGTTCCTCCCTCCAATCCCACCACCACTATCATCAGATTCTAATGGATTGTTTTCTGGAGTGAAAGGATTTAAAGAGAACTTAGAGATCACCAAGTCCAATATCCTCATTTTATGGAAAAGTAACTGATATCTAGGCATGATGGCGATGATAATGATGATGTTGATGAAGATCTCAAATGTAATAATGTTTCGATATTTGCAAAGCACTTCAATACTTTATTTTACATATATTTGGCAGCTAGGTGGAACAGTGGGTAGAGTGCTCTTGAGTAAAGACTCTACTAGTTGTGTAATCCTGAACAAGTCACTTAACCCTTGTTTGCCTCAGTTTCTTCATCTATAAAATGGGTATAATAATAGTACCTACTTCCTAGGGTTGTGTGAGGATCCAATGAGATAATAATTATATAGTGCTGAGCATAGTATCTGGAATATGGTAAGCACTATATAAATGTCTATTATTATTATTATCTCACATGATCCTTACAACATTCATGTGATGTAATTCTGTTAATATCTACCTTTTACAGATGAGGAAACAGAGCTTCAGAACAGTTACATGGTTTGCCAAATTTCACAGTGCTTTTAAATGTGTCATGTCCAATTTGTCTAGCCACAATGCTCTCCATTATATCACATGGCTACTTGCCTAATGCTATAGAACTAATAAGTAATAGAACTAGGATTTGAACTCAGACCATAGGACGTTAGATCCCAAGCTTGAAGGGACCTTAGAGGCCATCTAGTTCAGCCTCCTCATTTTATAGAAGTGGAAACAGAAGCCTGGACAAGTTTAGTGTTAAGTAATTAAGTTAGGCAACTAGGTGGCACAGTAGATAGATCACTGGGCCTGGAGTTGGGAAGAATTAGCTTTCTCAGTTCAAATCTGACCTCAGACACTGCCTAGCTGTGTGACCTTGGGCAAGTCATTTAACCCCTGGTTTGCCTAAGTTTCCTCATTTGCAAAATGAACTGGAGAAGGAAATGGCAAATTACTCCAGTATCTCTACCAAGAAAACCCTAAATAGGGTCATGAAAATTTAGACACAACAGAAATAACCGAATAACAATTAGTTAAGCTAGTTAAGACCAAGGTCACATAGTTAGTCTGACTGTAGAACCAGAGTACTTTCTACCATACAACTCTGCCTCCTTAGCCTCTCTCCCTCCAAATTTAGTACTCTACTATACCATGCTATCGTTGGTAAATAGTGAAAAAAATCAAGAAGATCCCAGGTAGGAGATTCTACCCAATGATATTTGATCCATATCCATTCCAAAACAATAACAAGGTTTTCAAAACATTATATACATCAGTCCATCAACAAGCATTTATTAAGTGCCTACTATATGTCAGGCACTGATTTGATACTCATAATAACTCTATGAGATAGCAGCTACCATTATTCTTATTTCATAGATAAAGATACTGAGGCTGAAAGAGGTAACTTGTGAGACTGCTTAACAGGCATTTTGCTTTTACCTCAAATTTGCACTATCTGAGCAACTCACTCAGGACCGATCACCTTCTGCTGGTCAAACAGCACCCAGTCCATGTCTGGATTGATGGTTAGACACCTGGACTTGGAAAAAGAAATGCAAAGCAGGAAACCCATCTAGGGACTCAAGACCTGAGCTCAGTCTCATCTAGGAAAGCTCATAGTTTCCACTGACATGGGGGAGATACTTTTCACCCTTCATATGGGGAAAGCAAAGAGTACCAAGATAATCAACAGCCAGGACAGAGCCTACTATCAAGTAGGCTGCTCTTCCTAATGCAATGTCCAGTCTTCTTGGGGTACTGTGCCCCAGTTCATAGCACATATGTCATCGGGAATGGCCAGGACAAAAACTGGGATTTTAGTAAGGGGCAAACAGGAAGGGGCTAGTTTCCCATTTTTAGCCCCTTAATCCCTGTGATACATGTACTCCAAGGTCCAGCTAATCTGGTCTATATTTATTTTTCACATGTAACATTCCAGCTCTCATATGTCCATGACTGAACTCCATTCCTAGAAAACAAACCTTCCCCCCCCCACCCCTGCCCCGCCACATTCTTAGAATTATTGCTCCCTTCAAAGCTTAACTGAAGTGTTGCTACTTCCATGAAGCCTTTTCTTGGTCCTTCCCCTATCTACTACCCTCAAAATTACTTTGAATTTAATTTGTATTTATTCGCATGTTTATACATTGTTTCCTCTGATACAATGTAAGCTCCTGGAGGTTAAAAACTATTTCTTTTTTATCTTAATATGCTGAGCATATAGTACAGTGCCTAGTATATTATAATAAATGCTTAATGATTGATTGCTTGATTTGAAGCTATTTGATTAGGAAAAATTATGCTCTGAGATCTGTCCCCACATGAAAGGCTGAGGCCTAGGCTATATAGTCTGAAGTCTAAGGTCCCACCCTCACCCCCCACACCTCTTTCCAGCCAGGATCCCAAGACAGCACCCAAGGGATTTAGGTAACTTAGCAACACAGGATTCTGCAAGTGAAAAGCTGCAGCTTATCGGAATCAGGCAGCCATTCACACCCTTAGTTGGAGGGCACCCAATCTTCATCTCCCTTTCCTGTGCTTTTCTCCCCATGTTAGTCATTGACACCAGGATCAAAGAAAAGGAATTTACCTTAGACTGAAAGGAGGACACTCTATCTATAAGAGGTGTAAGAGGATTGACTTATTAGTTATGAAATATCCTAGAGAGATTTTCAATAGGACAAAAAACTACCTGGACTGAGGAAGGAACAATGTCACCAAATGGCAAGGGGATGAGACTCATGAGTCATCTCTCTGCATCCACCATCATCCTTTCCAATCCATTGCTGTCAAATTGACATTTCTAAAACAGAATGTCACACTCATGCTAAGGAATCCTCAAGGGCTCCCTATTGTCTCTAAAATAAAATGCAAGCACTTGTTTTACAGTGAAAGCCATTCATAATCTGACTGCGGTTTATCATTCTAGAATGATTCCATATTACTCTCTACCCCCCACCCCTGCCTCATATGCTCTCTTACAATCAAATTGTCCTACTTGATGATCCCTGTAAATTATATGCCAACTCCCATTTCTATGCCTTTATGTCATACCATAGAGTACTCTCCTTATTCATTTCCAACTCTTAGAATGCCTATCTCCCTTCATTGCTCAATTTGAGGCACCTCCCACAAGAAGTCTTCCTCAATTCACCTGGCTTGCAGGCCCCCCCCAACTTACTTTCTGTTTGTTTTTATATTTTTTTTAATTTACTTATCTGTATAAATGCTGTTTCTCTCTCATATACCACTACCCCCAATAGAATGTAAGCTTCTGGAAGGCAGGAACTGATTCATTTTGTCTTTGTGTCACCAGCACAGTGCCCAGCACATAGTGTGCCAATGCATACTTGCTGAATTATATTGAAGTGAAATCTGAAAGGTCTTATGAGCCTAAGAAGCTTGTGACAGAATGGGGAACCTTTGAAAACCGGGTGCTGGTCTCATACATCAGAAGGGGGGCATAATTAGGTGGGAAAGGACATGTTCAAGAAAAAGTCCACTCTTTCCTCATGTGTTCCAGATTAATGTTCACGGAGACTTCACAGAATCACAAGGGATCCTACTCCCCACAAATCAAAATAAGGAATGCTGGAAGGGTCCCACAGTAACAGAGGTGAGGATCTGTAATTGTGGGAGAAAAAAACAATAATCCTTCAAATATTGGACTGGTTGGCTGGGCACACGTGAAAAGAAAATATCCATACTTATACTGCCCCCTCCAGCAGCAGCATCACCTCCTTTCCACACCAATCCCCAAAGAAAAAATACAGCAATTTACTCATTTGACCTTTGTAAGTTCACTGATTCTTCTTTCCAGCTTTACCCTCTTCCAAACAATCCAATCTTCTCTTTCACATGTCTGAAAGAAATAGGAATTAGACTAGATGATGTTTAAGGTCCCTTCCAGCTCTAATATGCTATGATTTTATGATTCTAGGTGTTGGCATCTTTAAACTCCATCCCCATTCTCCCACCCACCCCCTTCTTTAACTCTGCCAGCTCATAAATGCTGCTCACCAAAGTGTGAGACTTGTTAAAAGTTCCTCCTCCGGAGTCCAGAGTGAGAATTTGAAACCATTATGTAACTTGAAGGTGTCAGGGAACCTAGCATCTGAAAAATGACATTCTGGGGGCCTTCTCCAACTATTTGAGGGTATGAGCTGCAATGGGAAGGGGGTGGGGAATGGAAGTAGAGCATCCAGGATGGAAGTCTCTCAGGGAGGAGTGGTGGAGAGTTGGATAAAGGAACTAAGGTTTTCATTTCTCTTCAGTGTGGGGTTTAACTCTGACCCCTACAATTATGGGTAGAGATACAAGACAGCAAAAACCAGAATATGCTGGGGAGGAACAGGAGAAGCCATTCAGAGCAGCTCTCATTCCTCCCCCCCACACTCACCTGCCCCTTGCCCAGCACCTCCAGAATCCCGATCACAAAAGGACCATCACCAAGTAGTGCCTGCCAAAAGGTGGGCTGGGCTTCATCAGCAGGTCAGCAGTAATGAGGCTATAAACAGGGTAATTACTGAGTAATTACTGGCCCTCTAAGTGCCCAGGGCAGCAGGCTGGGAATACTTGGCCAGCACTATGCCTTGAGACTCCTGCATGCTGGAAGCCGAGCTGAAAATTAAACAATGTGGATGGGCTGGGGTGAGGGCTTTTGTGAAAATTCACTCCATCTTTTTTCCCCTGTTCTTTTTCATCTCATCTCCTTCTGGCACAAACTCAGTGCTATTGAAAAACTCCAGCCAAATGGACTAGAAATTTTGTGTTTTGACCAAGAGAACAAGAATATTAGCTCACCCTCCTAGTTTTTCAAGCCGACTTTGGCGACCAAGAGTCCCACCTACCTCACCACCCCTATCGGAAACTGAAGCCTCCAAAGGGATCAGCCTTCTTTTAGGGCCACACCCCACAGGGCGTTCTCCAAGCAACAAGTACCAGGGACCAGCACCCTCCATGGACAGATTCCAAATCCAGCTTTAATGTGTCCACTGCTGCAGCCTGGCTAAGCAAGGGCTTGCGCTGTGGGCATAAACATAACCAAGAGTAATCCGATTGTGATGCTCCTGGTTATTTGTGTGTTATTCATTTAATGTCAAAATGCACAGACTTACTGCCAGTTCTTGCTCTCTTCCCTAGTGTCTTCCCTTCCCTCCTCCTTTCCTCCCAGGGCCTACTGCTGGCTCCTCCTTGTTTTTTTTTTCTCTCCAGAGCACTCCCCCAGCCCTGTCAAGTTCTGTGAGTTTGGTATCCAGCTGAAAAGGGTGAACGCTTAATGCCACAATGGGGGTAGGGGAGGGCAGGGAGCAGGAAAGAATAGGAGGGGCTACAGAGTTGGAGGAAAGGGGGATAAAACTGAAGGAAATGGAAATACATAGAATCATTTTTAAAGCAATCTTTTCCCAGATCTGAAGTCACTTTGTTAGTTTATAAACACAAAATGTATTCTGTATAACTCAGTTTTCTCAGACAATGCTCCATGTTTAGCATATTATATTTAAAAGTATAATGTATTCAGAAAATAATACATTTACTAATTGGATTTACCTACTAGTTTAAGGTTTGCCACAAATGGAGTTTTAAGCTGATGAACTTTTTAAGGAAGGTATAAGAATGATTCATTCATTCACTCAGTTAATGTTGGGAGTGTGTGGGTAGTCCAGGGACTCTGGGAACTTGGGGTGGGGAAGGTGGGAGTGAGGGAGCAAGGAGCTGAACCTGAAAAATCAGGTAAATAGAGAGAGATAAACAAAACAGCTTTTAGATTCTGCCAATCAAGAGAAAGCAGATGCCTGGTGTGGAAAGAGAGAGTAAAACATAGAAAGTGATCATGTTTTCTAGACAGACTGTCCTCTGTAGTGTCAAAGTGATATACACAGAAAGCACCCATTTTCAAAAAAGAAAGTAGGGAGAAAGCAAGAGAGAGAAAACTGCCCAATTGAATATAAATACTGCCACATTGAACTAATCAGTCTCCTTTCCTGGGCTGTCACTGTCAGCAGTTTCTGCTTCTCCTAAGGCTTTAGATTTATCATCTTCATGGACTTCTGAAAACTGAAGGTTTCTGTAAGTGATTTCTAGACTTGGTAAAGTTCCAGACACAGATCTATTTTTCCCCCAGTGCTTTTGAAGATGGAGCATAGAAGGAAATGTACTTATTGTTTCTAATCAGGATTGGAATAACTGTATGCTACTGCCAGGGTCAACTCAAATCCCAGTTCCTGAAAATGGCGGCATGCACTGGAGGCACAAATTCATTTTGCCCTTGTTATGGTCCTGGGTACCTCATTTGAATGGCCCTGGGTACTCCAGAAGTTTTCTGGGGTAAATCAAAAGAACCTTCTCCTTAAGAAACTAAATCAAAGGACAGACGCACCTAAAGAGATAAGTGGCACAGGATTGAGACTGAGTTAACTCCAGGACCACCACCACCCTTCATTCCAGTCTCCCCCACCCCTGGGGAGATAAGATTATGTGTGGTTGTTGCCTTTGTGGCATGAGGAGGAGAGAGATGGCTTGAGAGATCCAAGAAGCCACCCCTCACCCAACTCCTCCAGCCACCACCAGTGGGGGATGGTCCTCCCCCAATAAGGGAACTTTCCACAAGCAGATGATCACCCCCATCAGTCCTCTATAAAAGTATCTGCCTGTCTCATGCTTGAGGAGATAGGTATCTCAGAGCCATGCCTCTGTGCCATGCCTTCTCCCCATGAGAAGTCCAAGGATTTCTCTCTTAGTTTCCTTTCCCTAGCACCCTAAATAAACTATTATTTTATTCTAATGGGATTTGTGTGCAAGAGGGTGTAATTCTTTAAAGAGGAATTCCTAAGAACCCCTATCCTGAAACCATATCCCAAAGCCATTTCCCAAACTTCCCTTCTATTTTCCCCATAACACCCTTGAATTTGCAAATTCTCCTCACTGTAGAAAGGATGATGGGATCAGAAATTTAGATCGATAGGGGAACTTAGAGACTATTGAGTCCAACTCCCTCTTTTGTACAGATGAGTAATCTGAGGCACATAACATTTAAATACACTTGTCTAGCGTCACACAGCTAGTGTCATCAGGAGGATTTGAACCCAGTTCTTCCTGATTTTAATTCTAATACCCTGTACACTTCACCACACTGTTATAAAGATCCAGTAGGAAAAAAAAATATAAAAATTATTATAGGTTTTAAAAATAAATTGGGGGAGGCAAAGGCTGGATAGCAATATCTGAATATTTCCTCTAACACGTTTTATTCATTTTTAGATAAAAAAGAATTGCATAATAAAGTTTTTTAAAAATAATTTCCAACTTAAGGAGAAAAAAATTTAAATATTTTTTTTGTTTTCTCCTCCAGGTCTTCATATCTTCAGCTGGTTATTTGGTGATTCCCCAATGCCTCATGGAAACTAAGAGGCATAGCCAGGAGGAGACCCTTGGGCCCTTCCTCGGCACCCCAACTGTGCTCCATAGCCTCTTAGAAGAGGTCACAGAGCAGGTCAGAGCCTCTGCTGAGTACCCAAGGAGAGCTGAGCTCCCACTGCCTCCCTCCTGCTGCCAGTGCTTAATAAAGCTTAATAAAAGGTGTGATTACCATGGCAACCCCAGTAACACTTTCAAATAGATGGCCAATTATTATTCACTCATTTACTGTTTATTGTAGTGATGCTAATCACAATGAACTCCAGGGGTGTATTAATGGAGAAGGGATATGCTCTGGGGGTGGAGAGGGATTGGGGGATGGGGGAATCTCATTCTTTAGCATAATATCTCAAATGGGCCCCTTAGGCCCCTCAGCAACAGTACACTCAGAGACAAACACAGGTGAATGGTGAGACATGTACACGTGCTTTTGAGCATGCATGAACACACACCCACACCAATATATAGAGACACAGAGATAAAGATATATGTGCAAATCAAGACAGATCCACAACTCCAGTGATGGAGCCACACATACAGAGAAGTACTGGTGTCACACACAGTGGCATGAAGACAGGCAGACACCTTTGCCTAGCACCCACAGATATTTTGTAAAAAAAACAAAACATTTAACAGTTTTCATCTTTCCCACTGAACTCTTCCCATTCCAAATAAATGAACAACATTCTTGAACCTTTGCTAAAATGCTGAGGAAAAGTATACCCTATACATCTTCCTCTGCCCCAAATGAGGGTATTTATGCAGTTGGTGGGCTGGGGGCTAGGAGGCCAGGGAAGGAAATCAGGATCTAGACTGGAGAAGGGCTGTTATATCAATTATTGGACCCACTTGGTTGCTTCCCTCCTGACTCTCTCTAATCTCATCACAACTACCTTTGTACAGAGTTGAAAGGCCAGGCAATGTGCTAAGCATTTTTTAAATAGTATCTCATTTGTCCCTCATAACAACCCTGGGAGGTTGGTGCTATCATTATCTTAATTTTATGAGGCAAACAGAGATTAAGTGACTTCTCATGATCAGATACTTAGTAACTGTCTGAGGTCATATTTGAACTCAGTTCTTCCTTACTCCCGGTCCAGCAGTCTATCCAGTGTATCACCTACATTAGATTTATCATCACAAGGCCTGAGATTGAATCCCAGTTCCATCATTTACTAGCTCTCCAAGGAAGACTGCTCTTTCTTTCATACCCATTAACAATAGTACCAGGAGGACTGAACATATTCCTTTTCCCCCAATGTCACTTTCAGACCCTCCTTCTGCCACTATCATCCAGCAATGGGGCAGCTAGGTTACACCGTGGATAAAGCACTGGCCCTGGAGTCAGGAGGACCTGAGTTCAAATCTCAACTCAGACACTTACTAGCTGTGTAACTCTGGGCAACTCGCTTAACCCCAATTGCCTTAAAAACATCCAGAGCCATCTCTGGTCATCTTGATGTATATCTTGCCACAGGACCCTGATGGCTCTGGAGGAGACTGTGAGGTTGCTGACCTAGCACAGCCCTCCCTCATTTAAATCCAATTCACTGCAAGTTATGACATTACCCTGATGTCATGGTCCCCTTCAAGAAGACAGGACAAACAACAACAATCATCCTGCAACCACCTCTCTTCCTTTAGTGTTTTCTTGATCCTGTCCAGATCATTGTTACTGTCATCTATGGACCTACAGATCATTCTCCTGTCATTCCAATAATTTCATTGCCTGGATCAGTCTTTTTTTTCTCACTTCTGTTCTCTGAACATTCTCGGCCTCCTAGTTCCTCAAGTTCCTCAGCTCCCATTACCTCTGCCTCCTTATGCAAGAAACTTTTCTTTGTATGTATATGTGTGTGTATGTGTGTCTTGTCATCTGCTGGTAGGTGTTTAGGGCAAGTGCAATCCATCCCTCCCTCCCAACGTCTCTCTCCATTTGGCCAGTACTACTGACAATTCTGTGACCTACTTGTATCACCTCTTCCATGAAGCCTTACAATTTTTTCAGTTTTCAGTTTTCCTCATCACCCAGGTGTTAATGCTTTCTCACTACTCGGGTTTTTCCCCCTAGAGGAAGATGTCTGATTTCTCCTGTGGCCACTAACTTCTTACTTTATATTATACTTATCTGTGTATAAATTATATCTCCCAGCAAAATGTAAGCTCCTTAAGTTTAGGGACTGCCTTATTGTTGACCTTAGATCTAGAGCTTGAAGGGACCCAAGAGGTCATTTGTAAGTCAGGAGATGGGTTTAGAAGAATGATGTGACTTTAAGGTCATCTAGTGGCAGAACTGGCTTCAGATCCAACTCCCTTTCAGTTGTACCTTACTGCTTACATAGTTTTATTTTTAACCTTTGTATTCCCTGTTGCCAGCACAGTCTCTTGCATATACTAAGTATTTAATAAATGCTAGTTGAATTGAATTGCCAGGCCAAGCATGACCCCAACCCAGAGATCTTCCTACTTTTGACAAGACAGTGGGAGTCCTTTCCCTCAGAGATCACTCAGTACTTGGGATCATTGGAGATAGAGTTGCAAATACTGGAAAGATTATCTAACCCAACCTCCTCATTTTACAGATGAAAAAACTGAGGTCCAGAGAAGTTTAAATGGTCACTCAGGTAGTAGAGTCAGAATTCAATCTCAGGTCCTGTGATGCCAAGCCCATGGCTATCTCCCTGCACCTTGTTATCTCCAAAAGCTGGTGAGGTCTCCACTAATCTTCCAACTTTTTTTCTTGTCTCCTGGCAGGGGTTATCCTAATCATAATAAATTCTTCTTGGAGGCATTGGAAAAGTCTGAGTTCCTACCCTGCATCTGATATGTAGGAGCTGCAGGCGAGTTACTTCACCTTTCTAAATCCTTGATGCCTTCATCCAGCTATAAAATGGGAAGACTAACATGCACACTACCTGCCTCACAGAGTCATTAGGGGAAAGCAGCATGAAAAGAACCCTGGACTGAAAGTCAGAACTCCCAAGCAGAAATCCCAGCTTGCTCCCCGTGGGTTGTAAACAAGTCACTTTGCCTTCTGAGGTTTCAAGTTCTTGATCTATTCCATAGAAGACAGTTGAATAAAAGGATCTTTGATGTCCCAACTTCCCAAACACATTTTCCAAATATTAAAATGTTCTACAACTGGGAATTATTATTTCTGATTCCATTCATCCTCAAACCAGACTAAGAAGTTAAGGAAGAAAAGAAACTGCCCTACTTCTTTTATTTTTTTAAATTTTTATTTATTAATTTTTTTGCAGGGCAATGAGGGTTAAGTGACTTGCCCAGAGTCACAAAGCTAGTAAGTGTCAAGTGTCTGAGGCCGGATTTGAACTCATGTCCTCCTGAATCCAGGGCCAGTGCTTTATCCACTGTGCCACCAAGCTGCCCCTACCCTAGTTCTTATAGGGAAAACCAGAACATTAGTGCAATTTGTTCACAGTAACCTAGCCTATGAGCGGCAGACCCATAAGTACTAGATGTCTTGATAATTCCTCCAGTGCCCTTTTCCTGCTACTGTTGCTTGCTTTGCATATGAGGAAATTGAGTCACTGATCCAGAAAAGCAGTATTCACAATCAGGAAGAATTGTATGCCAGTCCCACCTGGACTGGAAATTTTCTCTGCTAGAAACTTCCATCTCTTATGGAATGCCAATGATGACTGGCATTTTCCTATGGTGTAAATATCAGAGGTGTAAACCAATTAAACACGTGTGAGTAAAATCCTTATCCTCCCTATCAAACCTTTGTTCCTTGTGGTTGTCATTGTTGCTTTAGGAGGTAAGCTATCCAAGGCAGCTCTGGCAGGTGAGCTGTTCTCCTAAAAAAGGCAGGTTAAAGACCCTATTGCAGGAAGGAGTACTTGCTGTGATATTCATGTGAAGGAGACAGAACCCTAGCCACCTCTGAAACCGAGTAGGAAGAATGACTGAAGAGCTGAATCTGGAAGTACCAAGTGTGAGGAGCAGAGCCTTTCCAATGGATTGAATCCCTTCCTCCTGCTGCTGACTGTCATCAAGCCAAAACCTGGATCCTGTGTTCCTTGACCTGCCTTTGGATTATGGTTATATGCTTGTCCTTGTGTGCTTATGTTACTCCACATCATTTTACCTAACACTCACTAAATAAAAGTTTTGCCTCTGCATCACTGACCCTATTAATTCTTCCTCAAAAGCTCCATTGAGTACCAATGGCAGACCACCTCAGACAAGGGGAAGGTAGGTGGCACGGTGTATAGAGCACTAACCCTGAAATTGGGTGGACCTGAGTTCAAATCTGACCTCAGACACTTGCTAGCTCTGTGACCCTGGGCAAGTCACTTAACCCCAATTGCTTAAACATCCAGGGCCATTATCAGCTGTCCTGATATCTATCTTGCCACTGGACCCAGTTGGCTCTGGGGGAACGAGTGAGGTTGGTGACCTTGTACAGCCCTCCCTCACTTAAATCCAATTCAGTGCAAGTCATGACATCACCTCCCAATGTTATGGTCCTCTTCAAGATCAAAGGACATGGGGCAGCTAGATGGTTCAGTGGTTAAAGCACGGGCCCTGGATTCAGGAGTACCTGAGTTCAAATCCGGCCTCAGACACTTGATACTTACTAGCTGCGTGACCCTGGGCAAGTCACTTAACCCCCCCCAAAAAAATAAAAAGATCAAAGGACAAACAACAACATACCTCAGACACTTACTGGCAGTTGGACTACTGACAAGTCATTTAACTTTTCTAAGACTTATTTTCTTTATCCATAAAATGTAGTGATTACCTCATAAGTAAGAGGCTCAAATGACATAATATACATAAAGGATGTTTCCAACTTAAAAATGATATACACATGCCAACTATAATTAATATCATTTCTAATAATATCAATAATTTCAGAATTGGAAGCAAACTTAGAGTACATCTAATCCAACCCATCTATAGGTAGGTGGGTGGGGACTTTTTTTGTATCATGCCCAACAAGCTTGATGGCCTCTAGGAAGGAAGAAACTACTACAGGCTGGGCCAAAAGTCATAAAGGGTTCTGATGTTTTAATAACTTTTTGAAAATTATTTATCTTTATTTGTTGCCACTTACAAGATTTGATTTTTCCCATATGATGTATATCCATTTCCCAGACACAATGTATGTGATTCGATGGTAACACTGTAATTTAAAAACAAAAAATAAAGCAGTTATTAAATATCTGTGACTTTTGGCCCACCTTGTTCATCCCAAGGTACTTCATTTCATTTTGGGAGAACTCTCATTTTTGGAAGTTTTTCCTGACATTAAGCCTCAATTGACCTCTTTAAAATTTCCATCTATTATTGCTAGTACTTCCTTCTTGAGCCAAACAGAACAAGATCAACCCCTCTTGAAAAGAACTATGCTCTCCCCATGTCCCCTTTTATTCAAGCTAAACATCTACAGTTACTTCAACCAATATTCATGCAGTGTGAACTTGAGGCTTTGCATCATCTCATCTGCCTCCTTGTGATGCTCTTCAGCTTAACAATGCCCTTCCAACAATGTAGTGCCCAGAATTGATATAGACCAACCAGGTTAAAGCACAGCAAAGTGCCTTCTCCTTCTTGGAAACAATGCTTCATTTAATGCAGTCTAATAATCTCACTTGTTTTTTGGGTTGCCATATCATACTGTTAAATCATATTGAGTTTGCTATCCACTAAAACCCAGGAGAGCTAGCTAGGTGGTGCAGTAAATAGAGTGTCAGGCCTGGGGTCAGAAGGACTTCAGTTTAAATCTGGTCTCAGACATTTACTAGCTATGGGACCCTGGGCAAGTCACTTGACCCTGTTTGCCTCAGTTTCATCATCTATAAAATAAGCTGGAGAAGGAAATGGCAAACTACTCCAGTGTCTTTGACAAAAAACTCAAAAAACAAATGTGATAACAAAGAGTCAGACATGATTGAAAATGACCAAACAACAACAACAAAACCCAGCAACCTCATCATCTTGCAAGATCACTTCAGTTCTTTAACTCATACCTCATTCAGCACCATTTACCTCTGAGTCCCCTCCCTTTGAATGGAAAGTGGAAAGTTCCTCCAGACCTTCCATTTTAATGAGGGCACCCAGGTCAGCCATCTCTTCATTTCTCACTCTTCTGGATTTCTCTTTCACACCCCTGTAATGGGTACTTTCCTTCCCCTCATCCTTTTGCATCTTCCTTTTGTGTATGGTTCTCCCGTACTAGATTGTAAGCTCCTTGAGGACAGGGACTATATTTCTTTTTATATTTGTATTCCCAGCACTTTAGCTTAGTACCTGGCACATAGTAGGCATTTAGTAAATACTAATTGACTGACTAAAACTCCCCTTTTTTCAAATGAGCCATTTGTTGCCTAGCCATTGTTCTCCTATCTTGCATGTATGCAGTTGATTTTTCAAATCCAAGTCTAAAACTGTAAGTATTCTATCTTGTACTGGTCTTTTTTAATCCCACCTTAACCATCTGGTGTGTCCGCTATTCCTCCCAGCTTTGCATCACTTGCAAATCCAATAAGTATGCCATTTATACCTCTATCCAAGTCATTGATAAAAATTACTCAACAGAGCCAAGCACAGATCCCCCCAGGTACTCTCTGAGACACTTTCTTTCAGTTAGACATTGAACTGTTAATGATTATTCTTTGATTTCAAGTACTGAAACAGTTCCAAATTCTTCAAGCACACATCATTTTATTTCCCACAAGAATGTTATTGTTCAGTTGTTTTCAGTCATGTCTGACTCTTTGTAACCCCATTTGTAGTTTTTTTGCAAAGATAGGGTGGTTGTCATTTCCTTCTTCAGCTCATTTTACTGAGGAGGAAACTGAGGCAAACAGGGTTAAGTGACTTGCCCAGGGTCATACAGCTAGGAAGTGTCTGATGCCAGATTTGAACTCAGAAAGATGAGTCTTCCTGATTTCAGGCCCAGAACTCTATCTACTGTGACTACTAACTGCCCTAGGAATACATAAGAGTAACATGAATTAATTAATTGGATACTTAACTAAGATCACAAAATAATACGGTGAGACAGGGTCAGGACTTCAGGACATGCTTTCAGTGATGGAAGTCATTTTTACCTGGGAACTTTTAGTATGGCACTGGGTCTTCTGATAGACCAGGTGGAATGGGGCTAGTGTCCACTGGCAACCCTGACTCCAACCCCCACCAACTTCCACTCAATCTTTGTCAGTTAGTTAACAAGCATTTATTGTGTTCACTATGTGCCAAACACTATGCCAAATTGTCTATTTATACCTCTTTTTAATTCAGCAAACATTTATTAAATGCCTACTCTATGCAACTCATGGTACTAGGTCTCTGAAGTTTATCTGGTTGCTACCACCACATCTAGTTCCGAAAGTATATTGCTACCACAATGAGTCTTGTCCATGGTGCTGAAGCTCCTTTTTTTCCTATTAGGTCATGTGAGGCACTCAATCAGCATTTTATAAACACCATGCACTAAGTGCTAGGCTCACAATAGGAGTTAAAAGAAAGCTTCTGCCTCAGAAACTTAACAATTACTAGCTGTGTGACCCTAGGCAAGTCACAACCCCAATCGCCTCACCAAAAAAAAAAAAGAAAGAAAGAAAGAAAGAAAGAAAGAAAGAAAGAAAGAAAGAAAGAAAGAAAGCTTCTACCCTCAAGAAGTTCACATTGCAATGGGGGAGACAAAAAGCAAACAAATTTGTGCAAACATGTTACACATAGGATAAATGGAAATAATTAAGAGAGGGAAAGAACTAGAACTAAAAGGGGTGAGTAAAGGCTTCTTATAGATGAGATTTTACTTGTGACTTAAAGGAGGCAAGGGAAGCCCATAGGCCATCTTCTGAGGATTTCCTTTTTTTAAAAACAAACTTATTTGTTATTTTTCATGCATTTATGAATGCCAAAAATCCCCCCCCAAAAATCCTGAAAAATAAAACTCATCTTAAACATACAACAAATTCCCACATGGGCCATACTCCAAAATGTAAGCTACTTCTTTTTTTACCTAACTATTTCTCCCTAATTAGGTGCTAAACTCTGTTGCTTCTAGGTTCTAAATGACAGTATTATTGGTGATCTCAAAACTTGGATCCCTGGGGACTAGGCCCATGTTACCAAACCCTACTTATAGTTCAGACTGTTCAGACTCCTTACTAAATAAGGAGTAATGATGGAAAATGCTGCCATATACATCACCTCTCAGAAATTGCCAAGGGCAGAACCATCCAAAGCTAGGTCCCTGAACCTCTAGAATCAAAGAACCAGAAAAGACATCTCTACCTTTGGTGGGATTACAACTGGAATCATAAAGCAGAGGTTAAATTGGACACCAAGCAGTACATACTTACCAAACTGCATTGAATTAAGTGGCTTTTACAAGATGTTTCCCCTGTTGCTTTACCATTGTTCCTGACTCCTTTCTCCTGCCTGGAAATAGACACATTCAGGCACACATACACATGTACTGGACTTGTATTCAGGAAGACCTGGGTTGTAACCTAAGAACACTTGCCATATGACCCTGGGCAAGTCACTTGGCTCCCTAATGACCTTCTTCATCTGTCAAATGAAGGGTTTGTGTTAGATGACCTCCAGGTCCCCTGGAGCTCTAAAATTATATAATCTATGATCCAAAAATAAATTGCAATAACAATGCAAAGCCCTAAGCAATTCCCTGTAGAGGGCCACCCTCCCCCTCCTTTCCTCACTCCTACTTCTGCCATTATGCACTCAGATTGAGTGGATACAGGAAGAGGGAAAAGGAGATGAAGAGCTTCAAGTAGAAACAGATGGATTTGGGGACTGAGGATGCTCAGCCCACACCTGTCCAAGGCTCTGTGGTTTTTTTATCATCAAAATTGAGGCACCTGACAACCTTGGAAACAACCTGCCTCTCAGAGAGGACATTCCCCCAGCAAAACTCAGTCATCAATGACCAGGAGAATACAGGGCAGATTCTGGAGCATCTAACCTAGTCCTCACGCCCACCTGCTTCCACTTTGCTGCAGAACCAAATTTCCCAGAATAATAAATACCCCTAAGTCTCACTCATAAAACAGCCCAATTCTCTACCTTATCAGAATGCCCTAGCTCTCAACAATTAATATCAGACAAAAGCAAACATTTTCTGCTTATGATCTCTTGATAATGCCCATTTAAGCACAGTCAAGGGTGTGAGGTCAGAGGTGTGTCCAAAAGTTCCTGTTGTGTAACAATGCCATCCTTTGCTGACTATTGAAGTCATTCTTTTGGGCTGAGGCATGATTTCAAGAAGGCCACTAACAATGCAATATGGTATGATCTAATGAAAAGAGCTCCAGATTTGGAGTTAGGAGACCCGGATATGAATCATGAATCTGCTCCCTTACCACTTAAGTTGTTACCTTAAACAAATCCCTTCACCTATCACTGAGCCTCAGTTGTCCTCTTCAGTAAACTGATAGCTTTGGGCTAGACCTTTAATTTCACTTCAGATTCTAAAGCTACAGAAGCTAAATAGTAAAGTAGTTAGAGCACTAAGCTTGGAATCAAGAAGACCTGAGTTCAAATCCAGCTTCAGATAATTACTAGCTGGGCAATTTTCATTTTTAACCTTTTTGCTTCGATTTCTTCATCTAAAAATGGTATTAATGATGACACCTTTGTCCCATGTTCATTGAAAGGATCAAGTGGAATAATATTGGTAAAGACCTTAGCACAGTGCTTGGCACATGACAGATGCTTAATAAATGTTTTTTTTTTCCTTCCTATGATTTATTTATCAGAAGAGCTATCTGACTACTACCCAGCAGACAGCAGGCTTTTCACAAGAGTGAGCTGGTGGTTGAGAGGAGCTCAATAAAGGTTTCAGAGCATGGGGTGCTATTGAAGAGGGTATAGCCCATGAGGAGCCCTGTCTAGCCAGGGGCAACATGAGAGGATTGAGTGCCAAGATTGGTATTTGGTGCCAAAAGGGAACCATGGAAGAGAGAATAAAATGGTTTAGATGCCTATTTCCCAGATGGGGTCAAGGAAAACATGGTTCATTAGAAAGAGCACTGGACATGGAGTCAAAAGACTTGGGTTCAAATTCCAATTCCACCACTTACAAAAGATGTGTCCTTAAGGAAGTAATTTAACTTTTCTAGTGAAGTTTATTTACCTGTAAAAATAAAGGGTGATATTGTTTACACCAGATGAACCTATGTCATCTATGTCTTCTACTACCCTATATAATTTCTAGGGGTCCCAACATTAACCCACCAACCACCTCCTCAGATCCTGGAGAAGGCTCTGCTGAGATTCCCTCTTTCCATAGCTTCAAACTACTGTCCTTAGTCATTTGTGGCTTCCTAGTAAAAACAGTTGGTTTGGGAGTGGTTTCTTAATAACAACAGTGATAACAGTAACAGGAAAGGAAGAAAGAAGGGAACAAGAACTTATTAAGTGCCTATTATGTTCCAGGCACTGCGCTAAGCATTTTTTTTTTTGGTGAGGCAATTGCGGTTAAGTGACTTGCCCAGGGTCACACAGCTAGTAATTATCAAGTGTCTGAGGCTGGATTTGAACTCAGGTACTCCTGAATCCAGGGCCAGTGCTCTATCCACTGTGCCACCTAACTGCCCCTGTGCTAAGCATTTTACAAATATTATTCCACTTGATCCTCATAATTACCTTGGAGGTGGGTGCTATTATTATCCCTATTCTACACTTGAGGCAAAGAGATTAAGTGACTTACCCAGGGTCACACCACTGGTATACAATTAGATGACATTTAAATAGTATTTTAAAGTTTATGAAGCATTTTGCATAGTCATCCTGAGCCTCAAAACAATTTTATGAGGCAAGTCTGGTTGAGAGAGTTTAGGCTGATATGTATGCGGTAGGAGTCTAATACTTTACTGATTATTCCATATTGCTTCTCAGTCTTAGCATTGTTTCAAGCCACATCAATCCCTTTCCATATGACAGACCTCTTACTAAGTCCAGAAAAAAACAACACATTGGAGTTAGGATCATAACTCTAGAACTGGAAGGGACCTCAAAGGCCAACTAGTTTAACTGCCTCAATTTACAGATGAGGAAACTAAGGCTCAGGGAAATGAATGACCTGTTCAAAGTGACACAGATAGTAAGCATTAGAGATAAGATATAAACCTGTCTTCTGATTCAAAGAGCAGGGTTAAAAGAGCATTGTACCAAGCTACCACACTACCTATGTTGTGGGGCAAATCACTAACTCCCTCTGACATTCCATTTCCTTATCTCTAAAATGACAGAACTGGGCTCTCACAGCTCATCTCTAACAGTCTATGAGTGAGACAGTCCTAACATGCCACCTACCTCTCTCCCTTTCTCTGCCACCTACCCTTGGGGGACCAAAAACCATCTTGGGAATAAAAAACAAACCAGTGATCAAGCAGACAGCAGAAGAACTGGAAAGCCTAAAGAATGCCCCACCCACTCACCCTGAAGCCCAGCCAGGAACTCTCTTACTAGTTACTATGGTGAATCATCAGGAAACTGGCTCACAGTGGCTCTACCCCCAACGGGAAGCCAGGGATCCATCTATGCATCCATCCATCCATCCATGATCCAGGACAGCCTCCTTTCTCCCTCCAATGTCAGCTTAGAGAATTTGTTCTGGATTCCTAATCTTTACACAGTCACCTTCGAACTGAACTTGGGGACTCTTGGGTGCAGAACTCCAGGTGCCCACTCCCTGTCTGTCTCCTTCCGGAAGCAGCGGGAGCTCACTGCGCGGTCCATTTTTCAAAGTTTGACGTCAATTTGCGGCCTTAGATTGGTTTTTGTTTCTCTGTGGTTTGTTTTCTTTTTGGTGATGAATGGTTATTGTCAAGGAGACTTAGAAGAAGCGATAGGCAGGACGTGGAGGTGGGGGAGGAGATATCAACATGGTGTTTTTGTTGGGTTATTGTTTGTACTTTTTTTCTTTTAGGTAAGAAAAAGGAGAGGAGGGAGAGGAACCTGAGGTCAGTGTCTGGACATTATATGATTATCCTAAGGGTCCCAAACCCCCACAGCATCCCCAGCAACAATACCCCTATCTTGGAAAAGCCAGGGTACCTCTTCTTTTCCCTTCCCCCTATCCTCCTACACACATACACACACACACACACACACAAACACATACACACTCCTGGTCCTGGAGACAGGCAGCATGTCACAGCCATTGCCGCTGATGCTGTCAACCGCAGATAAATACAGCCAAAACAGACCCAGAAAATTATTTCCTCTTAATGGAAAAATTATCAGGCTCCAAGCAGCCTGATCTGAGGGCTTTTAGAAAGAGAAATATACTTGAGCCTCCTCTCCAGCCCCCTCCCTTCTTCCCTGCTGGCCTCCCTGGGGAGGCCTCTGCAAAAATCACCCCCTCCTGAGCTCCGTGGCTGGGAGAGCAGACACCCTCATTTTACCTAGAATTTGAGACTTAAAACCCTAGATTGCCACAGCTGAAAGACACTTTGGAGATTATCGAACCCAAACTTCTCATTTATCAGTTCAGGAAACTGAGGTTTAAGCAACTGGGCACTAGTCTTGAGGTAGATGGAGGCAGATTTGGATGACCAACTCAGCTCTGCTGATTCTCAGTCTTGTGATTTCCCCCCTCTTCCCTACTATCTAGACGCCTGGCCAATCCTGCTCCTTAGTGCTTGACAAAGTCCTTTTTGTCAGCCAAGCAAATGGCACAGGTCAAGACCTTAAGGGAAATCAAGACCCAGGCAAAGCCTGGACTTAATAGAGACAACAAGTTAGTCCTCCTTGCAATTTTGTCTTCTTGGCCCATCTTACTTCCAGCCTTTAGAGTCTCCTTGCTTTGGGTTCAGGAACAGAGAGGGCAGTCTAAGAAATGGTCCTGAGTCTTTCATCCTCTCTGCTGTGTCACCTCAGATGTGAAGATTCCTGATAGCCCTTTAGCAAGGATGGGGATCAGAAACAGGCTGAAGCCTCTTGAATCTGACCTTTCCCTGTAGTCCACTAAGTTCAACTTTAAGTTGCCTCAAACCAGAGATGGCCTCCTCAGTCTAAGCCCATCTTCCAGGCATCTGTCTTCTGATTCAAAGAGCAGGGTTGGGTGTGCCTAGGCATTCATTGTCATCCTTCTGCTGGCTGTATGCAGATATGAAATGGCTATCAAAAATTTCTTTGTTCGGGGCAGCTAGGTGGCGCAGTGGATAGAGCACCGGCCCTGGATTCAGGAGGACCTGAGTTCAAATCCGGCCTCAGACACTTAACACTTACTAGCTATGTGACCCTGGGCAAGTCACTTAACCCCAATTGCCTCAAAAAAAAATTTCTTTGTTCATGGGTAAATGTGAGCCACCTCTCTGACTTCTAGGAGATACACAGATATAAGGCATAGCATTGAAGTAGGAAGAATACCAGATTTGGAATTAGAAGACGCAAGTTCTAATTCTGACTCTGATGTTTATTAGTTGTGAGGTCTTAGTGAAGTCAGGTGACCTGTGTTCAAATATTCCCTGAGTCTGTGACTTTGGGCAAGTCTCTAAGTTTCCTCATCTATAAAATAAAGTGTCTTTTGATGTCCTTTTTCCAGCTTGGGTTCTATGATCTTATGATTTGTTCAATTAGGAATATATTTCCATGGTGGCAGAAAAGCCATGCTTCCTCTCTGGGCCTTGATGTCCTCTTCTGTAAATGGGTCTTGAATCTGATGGACTCTGACAGCTTTAAAAGCCTATAGAGGGGCAACTAGGTGGCCCAGTGGATAGAGCACTGGCCCTGGATTCAGGAGGACCTGAGTTCGAATCCAGCCTCGGACACTTTACACACTTACTAGCTATGTGACCCTGGGCAAGTCACTTAATCCCAATTGCCTCACCCCCCCCCAAAAAAAGACGATGGAAATGGAGTGTGAACAGTGTATTAAAAGGAAATCAAGAAAAAAAAAGTTTAAGTTCAATAATAGCTTTGCACCAGGAGAACTGTTTCTTGTTGGATAGCTCAGAAAACTCCAACTAGACCAGGAAACTCAGGCTAGATCAGAAGTAAGAGTTGACAGTCAGTAGCCTGGATAGACCTTTCTAACCACTAGAGCCATAACTAGTCATTTGGACCCAAGGTAAGCAACATGGAAGGTGTTTTCAAATAAAAAATTCTAAGAGAAATTCAGTAGGAACATCTCAGAAAAAGACACCGGGGGAAATACCTTTACACATGACCATAATCTTCCACATCCAGCATGAGAGCTTGTCAGGACATAAGAAAAAGTTAAGGTGGGATTATAAAGTAACAAGGCTGACTTTCTTTTAAACATATCAAAACTCTGTGATGTAGTAGAGAGATCACTGGATTTGAAGTTAGAGGATACCTGAATGACCTTGAGAGAGGTTTCACCTCTGTCTCAGGTTCTTCTGCAAAATGGCAGGGTTGGACAAGATGACCTTTAACATCCCTTCCAGCCCAAAATACTATAATCCTTTGAAGTTCTATGTCCAGATGAACATATCATGACTAGGCTAAGGTAAATGAGACTTTGTCCCAAGGATAATGAAATTTAGAGGGTTACTGAGAGTGTTTGTGCCCCTTAGGCACATAGAAACTGTGCTTAGCACCAAGTTGTCAAGAAAATTCCTTAAAATAAGGAAGGCACCAGCGGACAGCTTGTCACAGCAGAGGGAGCGCTGAACCTGGAATGAGGAGGACCTGAGTTTGACTCCTGTTTCAGTTACTTATTGGCTATGTGATCCTGGCAAATCACTTAATTTCTCTGCACCTTAGTTTCCTCATTGTAAAGAGAGGATAAAAATAATATTATTTACCTTACAGGGTTGTTGTGAGGATCACAAGATATTGATAT
Source organism: Dromiciops gliroides (assembly GCF_019393635.1). NCBI lineage: Eukaryota > Metazoa > Chordata > Mammalia > Microbiotheria > Microbiotheriidae > Dromiciops > Dromiciops gliroides. The sequence goes on from NC_057863.1 coordinate 538,571,176, forward strand.
AAAGTGCATTGCAAACCATCTTTCAATTTTTTAAATACTTAATGAGGTTTTCTTTTGTGTTTTTATATCACCATGGTTTCCCCTATTATCCCTTCTCTCTTTCTCAGAGATCCATTCCATATAACAATATTTAAGACAAAAAAGAGTAAAAATCAGTATAATGTATCAATGCACCAAAAAAGTCTGAAAATATATGCAATGTGCAACACTTAGAGGCCTCACCTCTGCAAAGATGCAAAAATGTCTTCTCATATCTCTTCTTCCCAGTCATGTTTATTCTTTAAAATTTTGCAGCATTCACTTTTGATTTTGTGTATAGTTGTTCTTTCAATTGACATTGTTGCAATAATTGAGTATATTGTTTTCTTAGCTCTGCTTACTTCACTCTGAATCATGTCATATAAATCTTTCCAAGTTTCTCTATATTTGTCACATTCGTCACTTCTTACAACACTGTAATATTCCATTATATTTCAAATCTTGAAGACACCATATAAATGTGTGATTTTTATGACATGATCTCCTGGCCACCATTGGCTAAATTTCAAGAAAAATGACCCTTCTCCTCTTCCCCCCACTCATCCTCCCAACAGTAGCCTCCTCAGGAGCAATTTTATAGAGTATCCTCCCAAGTGGACTGGTATTTCAGGGTCTCTGTCTGAATTTGCTTTTAAAAGTCTAACTGAGAACAGCTTTGATGTTGCTCTCTCTACTTCCTAGCAATATTTTGTGATTTTTTTTCCACTGACTCAAAATTGCTATTGATGGTTCTGCATATAAGGGTTGTCTCTTCAGAGTCACCACCTTAGGACATAATGCCCCAGGCATGAAAGGAACAATCCTCCTGGTTGTTCTTCATTTCTTCTTAACTAATACCTTTCTAAAAGCCCCTTCACAAATAATAAATAACCAAACTGCAATGCAAGCCTGGTTCTCCTAACTTTAAATCTGTGCTCATTCCTCTACATTGGGCTGTATTTGTCAAGGCTGATTCTGTCCTCCAGTGAATCTTAGTCCCTTCACCTTCAGTTCTTAGGCTAAACTAGGGGCCTATACTAAATGATTTCTCCATGTGGTCATTCACATTGCCAATCATTTCTCAGTATTGACCCCTTCATTGCCTAGAATATGCTTTACTTAACATTACTACCATACAGTTACAAGAAGAAATTGTCTTCATTTTTCTGTTTCAAAGCATTTCTCCCCACCCCACTAGATTTTCCACTAGTTTAGTGTTTTACCTCAAAGAGTCTATCTCCAGATCTTAACTCATTGGTAAAGCAGATATAATAGATACACCCTAAGCCCAAATTTAGTAGAGGTTCTAAGCTCCACCCACTCCTCAGGTTTGGTGACATCCCCCAGTGGGGGAGTCACTTCCCAAAATCCCTTCATTAGCAATAGTAATAATAAGATTTAGACAGAGCTTTATGATTAGCAAAGCATTTAAAATATGCTATCCTATTTAATCTTCATAATAACTCTTTGAGGTAGGTACTTCTACTGTCTTTATTTTAGACATGGGGAAACTGAGACTGGAAGAGGTTAAGTGATTTGCCAAGGTTACACAGCTGGTAAATGCTTGAGGAAAGATTCAAACTCAGGTCTTTCTAACTCCAAATCCAATGCACCATCCATTGGGCCACCTAGCTGCAAATTTTTTATATTAAAAACACTATAGACACAAAGAACAAAAGAAAATCTACCTACAATAAGAGGGATATTGTTTTAACATAAGGTTCTATACTTATTCCAATGGTGCTGTCGTTGTGCACAGTATTTGGGGAACTCTTTCTTGAAAATTGCCTTTGGAGGTTGCAGCACATTGGATATCCCCTGCTCTTTGAGGCTTGACTTGATTTTTAGAAACAGTCTGTCTTAGTCTAAGCTACTTTTGAACCAAAAGGCTTTCATAGAAAAGGCAGATCAGCCAGTGATACTAAAATAAGAAATGAAAAAAAAAAGAAAAAACCCTATAGTTTAATTATAGGCACATTTTAGTTCACACAAGGGATAGATTAAAGAATGGGGCGGGGGGGGGGGGTATCCAGTAATAAGAGCAGAAAGGAAAGAGACAAGAACAACAAGGGAAAGTTATGATGTGATAGTAGCATTGACTTGGACCTTGAACTAAATGTTTTCTGAGCAATGTAGAGAGAGAAATAGGGTTCAACTATGGGCCTTCAGAGAGATGCACCTAGTGTCTGCTCTCTGATTGCTCCTTCTAATTGGTATGGGCAATTGCTGGGATCTAGTCTCCCCAACTAGCACACTACAACCCCCTACACTGGAATCCAAACCAAGATTAGAAGTCTGCTAGTATCCTATCTTCATAGAGCAACAATAAAACACCTATTCAACTCTCTCTCTCTGTATCTCTCTGTGTCTCTGTCTCTGTCTCTCTCTCTCATATATCTCTCACATCTCTCTCTTTCTCTCTTCTACAAGCATAAAATAGAAATCAAAAGAATCCACCAATCACCACCTGAAATATATCCCCAAATCAAAACTATATTATAGCCAAATTCCAGAGTTCCCAGGTTAAAGAGAAAATACTTCAAGCCATCAGAAAGCAAGCATTCAAATACCATGGAGCTACAGTCAGGATGATAGAAAATCCAGCAGCACATTAAAGGAGTGGAGGTCTTGGAATATAATATTCTGGAAGACAAAAGAGCTGGGAACCAAAAAAAAAAAAAAGCTAAGGAGAAAAACTGAATATAATCCTTCCAGGAAAGAAATGGATATTTAATGAAATAGGAGATTTTTTCAAGCATTCCTGATGAAAAGACCAAAGCTGAATAGAAATTTTGATTTTCAAATATAAAACTCAAGAGAAATATTAAAAGGTACACATGACAGAGAAATCATAAGGAATTCAATAAGTTTAAACTATTTACCTTTATATATGGGAAGATGATACATGCATTTTCTAAGAACTTTCTCATTATTGGGGCACTTTGAAGGATTCTACATAGGAAAAGGATGTGAAAATACATGAATAATGTTGGTATAATATAAAAAATGGATAGGTTAGAAAGAGTAATGTCCTGGGGAAAGTGGGAAGGGAGAAGAATGGGGAAAATTATCTCACATATGAGACGTGCAAGAAAGAACTTTTACAGTGAAGGGAAGAATGGTGAGGGAGGGAAAACAGTACTTGAATTTCACATCTAAATTGGTTCAAAAAAGAAAATATGTATGCATACTCAACTGGCAATATAAGGCTATTTTACCCATCAGGGAAGTAGGAGGGGAAGAGGATGAGAAAAGGAGAAGGGAGAATAAAAGGGAAGGCAGATAAAAGGCCATGGTCAGAAGCAAAGAGACCTAGAGGAAGGAAAGAATAAAAAAAGAGAGAAAGGGATAAACAGAAGAAAATACGACAAAGGAAATGTATGTTTAGTAGTTATAACTATGAATGTGAATGGAATGAATTCACACATAAAAAAGAAATAGATTGCAGAATGGATTAGAAACCAGAATTCAGTAATATGTTATTTACAAACAACACACTTGAAAGAGAGACAGACACAGAGCTAAAATAAGGCGCTTGAACAGAATCTATTATGCTTCAGCTGAAATGAAAGAGACAGGGGTAGCAATCATGATCTCAGACAAAACTAAAGCAAAAATAGACCTAATTAAGAGTGATAAGCAGTGAAACTGCATCTTGCTAAAAGGAATCACAGACAATGAAGTAATATCAATACCATGCACCATATGGCATAGCATCTAAATTCTTAAAGAAAAAGTTAAATAAATTACAGGAGGAAGTAGATAGCAAAACTATATGAGTGGGGAATCTCGACTTTTCCTTTTCAGATCTAGATAACTCTAACCATAAAATAAATAAGAAAGAAATCAAGGAGATGAACAGAATCTTAGAAAATTTAGATACGATGGATCTCTGGAATAAACTGAATGGGAATAGGAAGAAATAGAACTTTTTCTCAGCTCTACATGGGATCTTCAAAAAGATAATCATGTGTTAGGACCTAAAAGCCTCATAACTAAATGCATAAAATTATAAATATTAAATGTACTCTTCAGACCACAATGCAATAAAAATTACATTTAATAAAGTCCCATGGAAGCACAAATTAAAAGCTACTTAGAAAATTTGAGTAATCTAATCCTAAAGAACAAGTAGATCAAAGAACAGATCATATAAATAATAAATAATTTCATTAAAAAGAATGACAACAATGAGACAACACTCCAAAATTTGTGGGCTACACCAAAAATAATGCATAGGGCAAAGTTTATATGTCTGAATGCATATATCAATAAAATAAAAGAAAATCAGATCAATGAACGCAATTTAAAAAACTAGAAAAACAACAAATTAAAAATCCCCAATTACACACAAAAATGGAAATCCTAAAAATCAAAGGAGATATTAATGAAATTGAAAGTAAAAAACAAACATTGAACTAATATATAAAACTAGGTGATGATTTTATGAAAAAAAAATCAAATAGATAAACCATTGGTTAATTTGACTTAAAAAAGAAAGAAGAAAACAAAGTTACTAATATCAAAAATGAAAAGGGTAAATGCAGCACCAATTAAGATGAAATTAAAGCAATTATTAGGAGGGGGTTTTGGGGTTTTTTTGTTTGTTTGATTTTTTTGTGGGGCAATGGGGGTTAAGTGACTTTCCCAGGGTCACACAGCTAGTAAGTGTCAAGTGTCTGAGGCCAGATTTGAACTCAGGTACTCCTGAATCCAGGGCCAGTGCTTTATCCACTGTGCCCTTTAGCCCCAGGGGGGGGGCTTTTGTCCAATTATATGCCAGTAAAACTGACAATCTTTAAAAAAAATTTTTTAATTTAAATTTTTTTTTAAAAAACTGACAATCTAAGTAAAATGGATGAATATTTACAAAAATATAGACTGCCAAGATTAAAAAAGATGAAATAGAATAATTAAATAACCTTATCTTAGAAAAGGAAATTGAATAAGCCATCAATGAGCTCCCTAAGAAAAACTCCCCAGAACCAGATGGATTCACAAGTGAATTCTACCAAATATTTAGGAACAATTAATCTGAGTAGTGTATAAACTATTTTTAAAAACAGGTAAAGAAGGAATATTACCAAATTCCTTTTATGATACAAATATGGGTTTGATACTTAAACCATAGAGAAGAAAATTATAGACTAATTTCTTTAATGAATATTGATACAAAAGTTTTAAATAAAATATTAGCAAGGAGATTACAGCAATATATCACAAAGATTATGCACTATATCCAGGTGGGATTTATACCAGGAATGTAGAGTTGGTTCAATATTAGGAAAACTATCAGCATAATTGATCATACTAATCACAATAACAACAAAAATCATGTGATTATATCAATAAATGCAGAAAAGGCCTTTGACAAAATACAATACCCATTCCTCTTAAAAACATGAGAAAGCATAGGAATCAATGAAGCCTTTCTTAAAATGAGAAGTAGTATTTATCTAAAACTAAGAGCAAGCATTAACCATAATGGGGATAAACTTGAAGCCTTCAAAATAAGATCAGGAGTGAAGCAAGGATATCTATTATCACCTCTGTTACTTAATATTGTACTAGAAATGCTAAATTTAGCAATAAGATAAGAAAAATAAATTGAAGGAATAAAACTAGACAGTAAGGAAACAAAACTATCACTATTTGCTGATTATGTGATGGTATGCCTCAAGAACCCTAGAGAACCAACCAAAAAAACTAATTGAAACAATTAAAATTTTCAATACAGTTTCAGGATATAGAATAAATCCATATAAATCATCAGCATTTCTATATACTACCAACAAAACCCAGAAGGAAGCGCTAAAGAAATACCACTTAAAGTAACCGCAGATAATATGAAATATTTGGGAATCTACCTGCCAAGACAAACTCAGGGACTATATGAACACAATTACAAAAGACTTTTCACACCAGTAAATATGGATCTAAACAACTGGAGAAATATTAATTGCTCATCAGTTTGCTGAGCCAATATAATAAAAATGACAATTCTACCTGAGCTAATTTACTTAGTCAGTGACACACTTATCAAACTATAAAATAATTATTTTATAGAGCTAGGAAATATCATAACAAAATTCATCTGGAATAACAAAAGGTCAAGGATATCAAGAGAATCAATAAAAAAAATCCTAAGGAAGGTATAGTAGCAGTTCCAGATTTCAAACCATATTTCAAAGTGGTCATCATCAAAACAATCTGGCACTGGCTAAGAAACTCAAAATAAAGTTTTAATGTTTTGTTTTGTTTTGTTTTGCGGGGGCAATGGGGGTTAAGTGACTTGCCCAGGGTCACACAGCTAGTAAGTGTCAAGTGTCTGAGGCTGGATTTGAACCCAGGTACTCCTGAATCCAAGGCTGGTGCTTTATCCACTGTGCCACCTAGCTGCCCCAAGTTTTAATGTTTTTTAATCACATGTAATTCAGAAATATTTAGTGAAATGAAAAATTAAATAATATAATTAAAGATGATAAATCATTTCCCAACTCCAGACATTTTCCCAGGCTATCCCCCATGCCTAGAATTGTCCTCCTCCTCCTCTATGCTTTCTGACTTCTCTCACATCTCAGTAAAAGTCCCACATTCTATAAGAACCTTTTCCCAATCATCCTTAATATTAGTTCCTTCCCTCTGAGGTTATCTCCGCCTTAATCTGTATATATCTTGTTTGTACGTAGTTGTTTGAATGTTGAATTCCCCCCCCCCATTAAACTGTGAGCTCCTATAGGGAAGAGACTACCTTTTGCCTCTCACTGTATCCCCAATGTCTACTGCCTGACACAAAGTAGGCACTTAATGTTTTTTGACTTGGCTTGAACATGAAGAGTGAAATGAGCAGAGCCAGCAGAACAATCTATACAATGACAACATTAGAAAGAGAAACAACTTTGAAAAATTTAAAACTCTCATCAATACAATGATAAACCACAAGTCCAACAGACTCAATATGAAACGCACAACCAAATCCTACCAAAGAGGTAATGGAGAAAACATGTTTTTCAGGGTTGCTAGTTTGCAGATTTGTTTTGCTGGACTATGTGTATTTATTTCAAAGATTTTTATTTTTCTTTTTTATTGTTTGATGAAGGAGGGGCCATTAGAAGGAAGAGATAATAAGTGCTTATAAAAATATTCTATAGGGCCAGCCCTAGTTTTTAAAAAAAGAAAAGAAAGAGATTTCTGTAAAAATAATTTTGAAAATCAATTTTAAACAAAAATATAACTTCCATGTGAGTAAGGATTATTTCATTCTTTGTACACTTATCCCTACCACCTTGAAAAAGTATACATGGTAGAGACTTAATTAAAACTTGTTAATTGATTGATTCACTTGGGAATAAATGGATAGCCTTCCAGGATGACTGTTCTAAAGGACAAGACCCATTTAGGCATATGATGTTTGGAAAATCAATCTCCCTTTTAAAAAAAAATCATACGTTGGATATTTCATGGTTTCTGCCTTCAAGTGGTTACAGTCTTCTATGCATAAGTCATTGGCACATAAAATGAAATGCTCAAAGTCGGAACATAACAAAATAGTAAAAAGATTATAATCAAGTCCCGAAATATAGCATAGCACAGAAAATAAAAATACTGAAACAAAGAGTCACTGAGATGGGAAGCAAAATGGAGGAGTAGCAGAAAGCAGTACAATGAGCTCTCACACACCCAAAGTAAACCCCAAAAAACTCCTACAAACAGATTTAGAAAATGAATCAGATTTAATCCTGAATGGGAAATTCAAGGAAAAAAATCAATTTTTCCAGTCCAGGTCTGAGGACACAAAGACAAGGTCTCATTAAGATTAGCCTCAGTGTGCACTCCAGAACTCAGGGAGAGGCTACACATGAGGGCAAGAGGAAATCCAGATCAATATCAGGGTACTTTGGTGGAAAGAGATACTATCTAACAGCTTTGTTGCCCAATACCCAGTTCTAGGTCACAGATCTAAGGGAGACTGAGAAGAACTGAGCCCAAGAAAACCATTGAGGGATAGAGTACTGTCTTGGCTATATGCTTAATAAGGAGCAAGTTCAGAGGCAAGGAGGAAGGAAGGAGGGAGGGAAGGAAGGAAGGAAGGAAGGAAGGAAGGAAGGAAGGAAGGAAGGAAGGAAGGAAGGAAGGAAGGAAGGAAGGAAGGAAGGAAGGAAGGAAGGAAGGAAGGAAGGAAGGAAGGAAGGAAGGGAGAGAAAGGGAAAGAAAGGCTAAGGAAAATTATCTTACATATTCAAAGCACACAAGGAGACATATGCAACCAAGAGGAGGGCACAAGGGGAGTGGCTGATACTTGAACACTCATCTGAACTGGTCAAAGAAAAAAAGACACACACATGCATATACACACATACACCTACATACATACATACATACATAATGTTGAGTATAAAAGTACATTTCATTTAACAGGGAAATAAGAAGGAAAAGGGAAAGGGGAGAAAATGGAGGATTAGAGGGAGATTTGATTAAAGGAGGAATTAATCCTAAGTAAAACAAACTCTAAGGATGTGCAAAAATATTGATAGTTTTACTTTTTTGTTTTGATAAAGAATGGGAATCTGAAAGGCTGCCTATCAGTTGGAGAGTGGCCAAACAAATTATGGTATATACAAATGTGATGGAATACTATTGTAATGTAAGAAATGATGAAGGGGATGGTTTCAGATAAATCTGAGACTTGTATGAACTGATGCAGAATTAAATTAATGGAATGAGAAGAAAATATATAATAGCAATGTGGTTAAAACAAAAAACTTTGAAAACATTAGAAACTCTAACTAATGACTCCAAAGGGCTAATGATGAAATTTGCCACCGATCTTCCAATAGAAAAGTGAAGGATTGGGGCAGCTAGGTGACGCAGTGGATAAAGCACCAGCCCTGGATTCAGGAGTACCTGAGTTCAAATCTGGCCACAGACACTTGACACTTACTAGCTGTGTGACCCTGGGCAAGTCACTTAACCCCCATTGCCCCACCAAAAAAAAAAAAGAAAGAAAAGAAAAGTGAAGGATTTAAGAGTGAAGAGACTATTTTTTCTAAACATGCCAAGTTCAGAAATGTGTATTGATTGACTATACATGTTTAACCAAATGCATTTGTAACAGGGATTTTGTTTTTCTTTTGTTCTCATTTGGGATAGGGCATTGGTTAGGAGAAAAGGAAGATTTGTGTTGATTGAAGAAAAAAGAAAATATAATTTTGAAAAAAAGAAAGTAAGCACTATGGGACACTCAGAAAGGGGAGAGATTAAGGTTGGCTAAAATTATCAGAGATTTCATAGAAGAGGTATAGCATACCCTAAGCCTTTAGAAATTGGCAAGATTTCTATAAGTACGGGGCAGCTAGGTGGCGCAGTGGATAGAGCACCGGCCCTGGATTCAGGAGGACTTGAGTTCAAATTTGACCTCAGACATTTAACACTTACTAGCTGTGTGACTCTGGGCAAGTCACTTAATCCCAATTGTCTCAAAAAAAATTCTAAAAGTAGAAAAGAGTGAGGGTCTCCCCAGTAAGGAAGGCAGTGTGAGCTCACTCATAGAGATATGTATAAGCCTACTATATATAAAAAAATCAACTTTATTGGGGTGTGTGGTGCATGCTGAGGAAGATGATTGAAAGGCTTTGCATACTACCATGATGGTAAACTCGGTCCTCTAGACCAGAAGTGTCAAACACATAGCCTGTTGTCTGGCATTGTAGCCCATGATACTCTGGCTGAATCAGATTAAAATGTAATTGGGAAATATTTAACACAATAAATAAAATATACTAGAACATAGATAATGTTACTATGTGGTTTTCTCAATCAGTATGCACCTGCAGGGATCCATATGTATGGTTTAGTGGCCCAAGTTTCTATGTGAGTTTCACTTCAATGGTATACACAATGGGGAGCCATTATAATTTTTTGAATTTGTGGACTGATGTTATGGAAGTGTTGGCTTATGCTATGACATTGGACAGGAAGGATTTCAGCTAATGGGAATACCCATAATAGGGAGTACAATGAGGAGGCTACATCAGTGACCCAGGGTTGAGGCAATGAGGACTTGGACTAGCCAGGGGGAGTAGGAACAAAGATGAAGGGAAGCATCCAAGAGATGACTGTGTTAGCAAAGTGGACTGAACTTGGAGACAGAGTAACTAAGGGGAATGGATGGGAGGGAAAAATTAAAAGATGACTCTCGGCTCTTGTATCCCTGTGTCAGTGGCAAATACTCACCATGTCTTGTTCCCCTGCCCACACACCAGCTCTCCCCTTAGCTCCAGCTTCACCAAGTAGCAGGACTGCCCCAGCCCTCCCGATCCACTTTGAAGGAATGTGGAGTTACGTTTAATTAAAAGCATCTACACAGAAACAAGATTAATTAAGTCTCCTTTACCCAGGAGCCCTCTCTTTGTGTTCACTTAAATGAGGTTTTAAATGTTGTCTCAATGTTATATCTGGGCGAGATTTCTCCAGACAACACTTCGGATGGTTCCGAGGTGCCTACTTGGCTGGCAAAGGATTGTTTAGTGAGGAGAACAACCCAAGGACAGCCCCTCCCTCTGGCAGGCTGATGAGCTCTAGGGAGGAACTTGAGGCCCTGAGCAATGGGACTGCCTCCTGATATACCAGACAAAGGCCTCTCAGACCTTGGGCTGCCCTCCTATGTTCTAAGACTGTCCCTCTGTTCTAAACAGGTCACCCAAGGCCAAGAAGAGAGGGAGACAAGATTTAATGTCTATTCAGCACATACACATATGCACACGTGCCGTGGTCCACAGGGTTGACATGTTAAGGCAGAACAGCCCACACCTACTATCTATATGCCCCCTCAGTCATATCTCAGTTATTGATTTTGTAGTTTAGCCAGGCCCCTGACTCCTTTCTTTGATAGTGGGTCATTGGACCAGGTACCCCATACCTCCTTTCCTTGGAGGCGAGGAGAAGAGGGCTACATAGTAAAGATAGGTGCAGGGAACATTTTGTATATTTCTTCTTCCTTTCCTGTTTCCCCATTTCAGCCCCAAGCTGGGAGATGGGAGGGGGGGACAAAGCTGGGGAGAGAAGATTATTCTTCTCTTCTGACCTCTTCCAGACGCTCTGAATCAGAATACTTGCCTTATGTTTTTCTTTTCACTCCCCAAGATCCTTTTTATTTTTAAAATAATCTTCCCTGAGAAGTTTTCTAATCTGACTATCCTGGAAGCCCAGAGATGATGGCATCTCCAGCATTGAGCCTGGGAGAGCTAAATATGGGAGAATCCACTGGATGACCAAAAACAGGGTGCTATGGCGCAGTGTGGAAAGTGAGGCAGTGATCTATCTGCTGGCTCCTTCTCTATCATGAACATGAGATCTGGGGGAAGCTGTTTCATTTCCTCTCTCTGCAGCTACATGGTGCTTTACTTAGAGTAAGGAAGACGAGTTCAAATCCAACCTCAGACACTTACTAGCTGTGTCACCTCCCTCTGGCAAGTCACTTAACAACTATTTGCCTCAGTTTCCTCATCTGTTAAAAATGGAGATAAGAGACAATAGCTAGAGATAATAATAGCACCTACCTTCTCCCATAAAGTTATTGTGAGGATAAAATGAGATATTTGTAAAGTGATTTGTAAACCTTAAAATGCCGTGTAAATACCAAGCTATTGTTGTCATCATCATCATCATCATCATTATTATTATTATTCTGTGAGCTTCAGTGTCTTCATTTAAGTATCTTGTAATAGATGATCTCTAAGGTCCTTTTCAGGGTTAATATCCTATAAATCAATGGAATGGACAGAGCTACTGGGCAGAGACATTTAAGATATCTACTGTGTGGGAACCTGTCTGACAATGCATCCCTCCCATACATAAATCTGTCCATTTATCACAGTGTAACTGTGGCCATCCCATAGACTGTACAGGACTAACCTGAGGCATGTTCAATGGAAGTTGTCACAGAAGAATTACAGAGTTGGAGCTGGAAGGGACTTTAGAGGTCAGACCCCTCATTTGACAATTGAGGAAACTGAGGTTTCAAGCATCAAGAAGTCATTTGCTTAAGGTCACACAGGTAATAAGTGGGAGAAAGATGAGATTCAGATTGAGGCCCTATGATTCTGAGTTTAATATTCTCTCCAGTCTGTGGTACTCTCCATCTGTAAGGTGTGGGAGTTTTGGGTTTGGTGTTTTTGTTTTGTTTTGTTTGTAGGGCAATGAAGATTAAGTGACTTGCCCAGGGTCACACAGCTACTAAGTGTCAAGTGTCTGAGGCCGGATTTGAACTCAGGTCATCCTGACTCCAGGGCCGGTGCTCTATCCATTGTACCACCTAGCTACCCTGTATTTTTTTTAATCAATCTAGTCATAGCCAATAGTCATTCCATTGACAAAGCCCCTTGCACTAGGCCCTTTGGGGAGAGGAAAGATTTTGGCCCCGGCTCTTCCACTTACTGTATGACCTTTCTGAGCCTGAGTTTTGTCACATGTAAATGAACATAATAACACTTGCAGTATCTGAGATAGTGCATTGTGTAAGCCATAAAGTGTTATATAAATGTTAGTTATAACAATGACAACTAGGAGGAGTAAATGAAGGCACAGTTTAGTCAGAAACATGAACATGATATGGATGGAAATTCCATAAATAAGTAGAGATTGCATAGCACGTAGAGCAAGGCTGTGAGGCTGAGGGGACAGGGAGTAGCTCAGAGCTAGGCTGGGGTACTTGTAGGGGGAAGTCACCAGGCTGTGGTGGCAGCCCCATAGCTGTTGGGATGGATGCTGCAGGAACCAAACACTCCCCCGGGCTCTGCAGCCCAATCCCAGCCAGCTACGAAGGGAAATGTGTGCAGTTGAGAGGAAAGGGGGCAAAGCCTGTCTGACCCTTTCCAGCCTATAACAGCCAGAGAGAAGGTAGGGCTGCAACTGCCTCAGTGATTGACCCCAAGTAAAAAAAAGGAAGGTGGAGGACTCCAGGAGGCTATTGAAGATGCAGAGTTCTGAATTCCTTGGATTGGACCTTAGAATAATGATGGCAGAAATCTGTACCCAACCCCTCTGCTTCTGCCTTCACCTCACACTCAACACACATTCCTGACCTCCTGCTTCTTGGTTCCCTCTTCACCACTCTTGTACCCTGGGGCAAAGGGCGGCCTGAGTACTATGGCTTGGGATTTTGTCCACAGCAGCATCCTTGGAAGAGGGGGAAGTTGGAAAGAGAAGTTGGGGCTACCTTCAGCGCAGCTGGCATGACTCACCACACACACACACACACACACACACACACACACACACAGAGTCACCATCACCAACCCTCCTGGCCCCAGGCCCCATCTCCCACTCAGAACAAAGATAACACCTCACAGAGCACAGGGAAAAAGCAGAGAGCTCAGAATGCACATCAAGGAGAGGGTGGCTGGGAAGGCTGGCTTCATGCTCCAGGAAAGACAGAGGCAGCCACAGCAATGGCAGCAAGCCCGCTTGTCCCATCCCAACACTTCCTGGTCGGAAGCTCTCCCTGCCCCAGTCTCCATTGGTATGGGGAGCACGAACTGCCTGTAGCCAAAGATTAATTGGTGGGGGATTGGGAGATTTCTCTTCCATAACAGTGGGCTTTTTTCTGCTTGTACTAATAAGATGCCAATTAGGATATTTACATTTTGAGTTAGACTTAAAAGTTGGCGATCACTTTCTGGGAGCTGGATCCTCCAGGCTAGGTCTGTGGGAAGGACTGACAAAGCCATTACTCTCAGCTGAGTGAGACCAATCAGTCCCCTGTGCCACCCCCAACTCAGAGAGAGGCTGCATCCTGGGGGGGGGAGGGGGCGGGGGGAGGAAGCATCAAATGAAGCTAACTCCCACACCTGGTTTCATTATATACTTACAACTCCTTGGAAAGAACATCTCATTATATATGCCAAAAGTCATCTCAAAAAAACCAACAACAACAACTCAAGTAGCACAAGAGAAAAACTACATTAGGCACAGGAAACTAATTTTGTTTGCATTACAGAATCACAAAATGTTAGCATTGAAAGAGACCTTAGAGATCATCTAACTCAGGAATCCATGAACTTGTTTTTATAAAATATATATATATATATATATATATATATATATGTGTGTGTGTGTGTGTGTGTGTATGTATGTATGTATATTTCAAGAACTGTATTTCAACATAATAGGTTTCCTTTGTAAGCCTATATATTTTATTTTATGCCTCTGAAAACATTATTCTGAGGCTTTAGCAGCCTGCCAATGGAGTCTGTGACACAAAAAGAGCTAAAATTCCCTTATTAAAGGTTAATGCCCCCCCCCCATTTTACAGATGAAGAAACCAAGGCCTATAGAGGAAAGTGACTTCCCCAAGGTTACACAGTCAGTGGGTACAAAGAGAAGCACACTGGCCTTGGAGTTGAGGGATCTAGGATTGAGACTGAACTAATTGTCGCTCTAGCTCTTGGGACTTCAAATTTGTTGTTGGTTTGTTTATAAATCTCCAACATAAGCAAATCAAACTAGTTGATCTCCTAGGTCCCTCCCTTCTATAAATAAAATGACCCTTTTATCTTTTAGTCATATCTATTGATAATGTTGAGGGTGTGGTAAAAAAATATGAAAGTTTTTTAACAGTCGGTTAGGATAACTGAAAGACGCCAGTTTTTGAAGGACCACCTTTTTGGGGAGGAGACCAACAGTCCGCCTGCTGCGCACGTCAGACTGCCTACTACGCACTCGACTTCCGGGGTGGAGAGAACGGAAGTGGAGCTTTTTCCTGCTCCGCTGGTCTCCTGGCTGAGCTGCACAGACAGACACGGACTAGAGTTTGACTCGGCCCAGCTCTTGGTTAACAGCACGCGCTTGACTCGGTCTCTCTCCCCAAAAGTGGCCTTGGGTTTTGGTGAGTTTTATACAGAATATAGACTAAGCCTAGACTTAAGACGATTTGTATTGTATTTCTACTTTCCTATCCTTCTAATCAACATCACCTTGTGACTACCATACAATAAAGGCTCTATCTAGAAAACCAGAAGCTTCTTCCATTTACTAGTCTGGGAGATAAATTAAGGGAAAGGTTAAGTAGGGGAGATTTATGATCTAATATCCAATTTTAATCTCACAGTTTGGCAACCACGCTGTGGACAGAGCACTGGGTCTAGAGTCAGGAAGCCCTGAGTTCAAGCAGCCTCAGACACTTACTAGCTATATGACCCTTGGCAAGTCACTCAATCCTGTTTGCCTCAATTTCCTCATCTGTAAAATGAGCTGGAAAAAGAAATGGCAAACCCCTCCAGTATGTTTGCCAAGAAAACCCTAAATGGGTTCACAAAGAGTCAGACATGACTGAAAACAAATGAACAACAACTGACAATGTCTGTTCTTATCCAATCCTCTCCTCCCCCATTATTGAAATCCAACTAGTATCTCTGAGATTCACCTCACTGGTTTTGAATCAGTATCCTGGTTTTACTTGAGCATTGCCTTTTGGCCAAAAAAAAAAAAAAAAAAAAGATTTTGGTTTGAAACAAAACAGGGAATCTTGAGAACCTAAAGGTCATTCCTCAGGCATTCTATACAGAATACAACTAGCAAAGTTACTAAAAGTTTGTCAATTTGAACCACACAATCTAACACTGGACTGAGTTCTCTGTTGTATTATCTTATGTCTCTGTTTTGTTCTAACCAGATTGTAAGATTCTCCAGGGCAAGGAGAATCTCTTCTATCTTCTATCTCTTTTCTATCTAATATTCTATCTTTTGGTATCCCATACAATGCCTAGCACATTGCTGAACACACAATGGATATTTGGTAAATTCAACTCAACAAGTATTTATCTGAATGCCTACTGTGTTCCATGCACCACACAGAACACTGAGAATTGCTGTTCAGTCCTTTCAGTTGTGTTCCACTCTTCGAGGCCCCATTTGGAATTTTCTTGTTAAAAATACTGGAGCAGTTTGCCATTTCCTTCTCCAGCTCAATTGACAGATGAGGAAACCAAGGAAAACAGGGTTAAGTGACTTTCCCAGGGTCACCCAGCTAGGAAGTATCAGGGCCAATGGTCTATTCTCTATGCCACCGGGCTAGCTGCCCACTGAAGAGAGGTGGGAATTCTAGGAGGCAGAGATGAGAGAGAGCATTTCAGGAACAAGAGCAAGAAGGCAGAAGGTCATTTGAACTCTACCCAGCGATTACCTACTCTTAGTTTAAGCAAGTCTTGAAAGCACTTTGAACATTGTAAAGCATTACATCATATCACAAGATCATAGATTTAGAGCTGAATACAAACTTGAAGATCATCTAATAAAACCCTTTTTTTTTACAGTTCCTGAAAACTATACCCCAAAGACAGAAAGCAACTTGCCCTGGGCCACACGTGACTATGCAACAATTGTTCGAACTCAGTTTTGTTTATCATCCCACTGGCAGCAGCAAATCCCACCCACCAGGTTCTGCCACCTCAATACAGCCCATGGGGGGAGTGTCATGCTTGAAACTGTGTAAGGAAGAGAGAAACTGATTTTGTTCAAAGACCTCCCTGACACCCCTTCACACACACACTACACATACACTGAACACACATAATACATACACACACCACACATATATATACACCACACATACAATATATACAACACACATACACATACCATACACATACACATACCACACACACAATATACATACCACACACAGCCACATACTACACATATTATACATACCACACACATATACACATGACATACACATACACACACCATACACATACACACATATACACACACCACACACATATCCATACTACATACACATATACACACCCACTAATTCCCTGCTTCTTCCTGCCTCCCTTTAGTGACTATAGAATTGTGGCAGGGGTCTGTCTTGGGGGTAATTTTGTGGTCTGAAAAAACAACTCATTCTTCACAGCTTGCTCCCAGGCCCAATAAGGCATAAGGAATTGGTGAAGAGATTTAACGATATGTATTTCACGAAAAAGATGAAAATGTGTCGACTTTTAGGAGACACAATAAAAATGCATCAGCCTCACACTAAACTTTGCCATAAAGATGCATAGTTGGGGAACATATAATACTGTTGCTGAGCTAATGTCTCATTTGCTGGAAAACTCTTCAAATAGCCCAATAGCCATGGGGGGAGGCAAGGAGGGGAGCACTAGTGTCAGCTTCAGCCTCTGGAGACTGAGAGATCCAGACTCCCCTAGCATCTCCACTGTCTGCTCTACCCTCAGACAATGCCCCCCCCCCCGATCTCTAAGGCAGCACTGTAGTCTTTTCATAAACTCTCTTTTGCAACTAATTCTTACTAGGAATTTACAAGCTCAAAAATGGTTTGCAAAATACCAAAATAATTTCACTGAAAACATTGTGGGATCATTTCATCCGTTCCCCTGCCTCTAGGCAAATCTGCCCCTACATTGACCCAAGAAATGCTTTTCTTCCAGATCCCTTGGGCTTACAAATGCCTAAGCCCCACTTCTAATATCCAGCAATCAGGAGGAAGGTCTTCCTTCTATCTTACTTGAATCCCTCCTATACTTTCAGACCCTTGTCTACTTTGCTTCTAGGAAGGCTTCGAAGCCCCACTATAGAAAAAGAGATTTCTACTGTTATCTCCCTTTTAATCCTTTTCCTTGTGCCCCAACCTTCTCCATACACATTACTCAGATGCCTCCCTTCCACATCTTTGTAGATTTCTTATAAATGGGAGAACAATTTTTACAATAACAACAACAATGAAAAGGCAAACCACTTTGAAAGCTCGAGGACTGTGAACAATACAATGACCACCCATGATTCCAGAGGGCTGGGGATGAAACACGCTATCCATTACAGAGAGGTGATGAGTTTGGGATGTGGAATGAGAGATACATATTTTTGTGTACAGCCATTGGGGGAGTTTGTTTTGCTTGACTGCATATTTGTTACAAGTAATTTGGGTTTTTTTCTTTTTTTCCTATCCAGTGGGATGGGTGGGAGAGAAAATCGATTTCTGGTTTGGTTTGGTTTGTTTTTTTAAAATAAGAGAGGTAGAGGGATGCTGCAAATATGAAATGCTGAATGCACTTTCAGATGAGATCACTGAATTATTGGTTTAACTTAACTGTTTTATTTTGGTACAAAAGACCTCACAAAGTGGGAGTAATCTATAAATATTTGTAATGTAAAAACAAATAAAACTGAAAGTGACCCCCACATGCATACAAGAAGCAAAAAAAAATCTTATTCCATTCCCAGGACTGATTTCTCTTCCAAGCCCCAAATGCTGGGTAAGGTTTTGATTTTGCACCAAAACCTCCCTGACAAGCCGCTCCCTCCTCCCCTTTCCTTTCCTCACTGAGGCATGCGTCCAGTGAGAGCTGATGGGAAATGACACATTTGCATCCCACTTCCAGGGGCTGTTCAGATCTTACCTGCAATTCCTCTGACAAATCCTTATCAGTGATGCCCATGGTGAAGTCTGTGGTGACTTTGTTCATTCTTATTAGCTCTGCACAGATTAGCTCTTCACAACGCTTAGCCAATTTATACCGATTCTTGATAAATGTTTTGACTGATTTTCCTGACTTTGGAAAGGTTGGGGATGAGGGTGAGGAGAGATTGAGGAGATGCATGGGAAGGACCATGAGAGCAGTGGATGTTAGGGAGAGGAAGGGAGTGAGATTACATTTAAGATATGAAATATTCATCACCAAGCTTGCAAGGGCAGTGTCAAACATCTACCCTGGTCACCTGTTCTACACTCACACACACACACACACACACACACACACACACACACACACACACCATGGCTCCTTCACTAAAGGAAAAAATTCAAAATATACAAAAAGGGGGATGCTTAGAACCTCACGTCTCAACTGCCTAGTCTGGGAGAGGTTCTGAAGAAAAAAAGGCAACAAGGTGGATAGAAAGGCAGCATGAATATGTCCACTAAAGTGTCTATGACCTTTCCCATCTGTTATTTATCTTCCTCTAATGCTCTAACATTCAAAAACTAAGAACAAAAGCTACAAAATGGTCTCCCACTCAGAAACCTGGGATACTGCTCATAGCACTTCAAGGTCAGCAGGCATGGTTACAGTGGAAATCTACTAAAAATGTAGTTGTAGTGAGGGACACATATGGGGGGCAGCTAAATGGTGCCATAATGCATAGGGTACCAGGCCTGGATTTAGGAAGACTCATCTTCCTGAGTTCAAATCTAGCCTCATATACTTACTAGTTGTGTGACCCTGGGCCAGTCACTTTTACCAGTTTGCCTCTGTTTCCTCATTTGTAAAATGATCTGGAGAAAGAAAAGGCAAGCCACTGTAGTATCTTTGCCAAGAAACCCCAAAAGGAGTCATGAAGAGTCAGACACAAATGAAAAACGACTCCAATTCTCATGGAATCATCACTGTGCTCCTCATTCGGTACCTCATCTCTGCTGGGTATCCTAAACTGTCTTGGACAGATAAGGGTCCAGATCTAAATCTCTTCCCTAACCCACTGGAGATTTCACAACTCCCTTAGAAATCTGGTTATTCAGTCAGGCGGACTGAATTGTGTCCACTCAATAAACATTTATTATTTTCTTACTATGGAATAGGCCCTTTGCTAAGTACCACAGATTAAAAGAAAAGCAAATTATATATATATATATATATATATATGTATGTATATGTATATATATGTATGTATGTATATGTGTATATATGTATATATGTATATATACACATACATATATATTTCCTGTCCTCAAGGAGTTTGCATTCTAATAGGGGAGACATGTAAATAAATAGGTACACAGAAGATACATGCAGGTTAGATCATCCAGGATTTGGTCAATCTATACCATCACAAAGTTCTTCTAGATGTTTAAACCAAATTCTTTCTGCTGCAGTGAATTTTCATCTCATTAGAGATGAATGAAGACATCTGGGTGTTCTGAAAAATAGATGTTGGTCTTTGCTTCCCTTTCTGCACTGAATGTCCATCTCTCAGAAATTTCAGGTAATCTGGACAAACTCAGCTCATGCAGGGTCACAAGAGGTAGCCTGGTAGCAAACACACATTCAGAATCAAAGGACCTAGGTTAAGATCCCAGCTGTGTTACCTAATACCTTTGTCACCCCAGGCAACTTACATCACATCTCAGAGCCTCAGTTTTTCATCTGTAAAATGAAGGGGTTAGATTACATGACCCCTAAGGTAATGGTTCTCAAAAGACCCCTGGGATTCCCTAAGACCTTTTGGTGGCAGAGGATGGCAAGGTCAAAACTGTTTTCATAACAATACTAAGACATTATTTTTCTATTTATATATCTGTATGAGACTGGATCTTCTTTGTATATTTTAACCAAAACATCAAATTGCAACAGATTGAATGCAGAAGCAGATATGAGAATACAACTGTCTTCTGTTAAACCAGAAATAAAAGAAATTTGCAAAAAATATGTAACCCAATGTCATTCTGCTTTACAAATTGTTGTTTTGAAAAAAATAGGTTTTTTTTCATTAAAAATTATAATTATGTTAACATGTAATGGGTTTATTATTTTAAAGGATTTAATAAATACATATTTTAATAGTTATAATTTTGAATATGGTGAATAACAATAGATATAACCACATAAATAAAAGCTTGGGGGGGAGATAATGCTCAATCATTTTTATGACTCGAAGGGTCCTGAAACCAAAAAATTTGAGAACCAGTGCTCTAAATTCCCTTCTAACTTTCAGTCCTGTGATCCATCTTTTCTCAGGTCTCCTCCCACTTATCTCTAAGCCTAGAAATTCCTTACTGTCTTTCCTTCCTATTTTGGGCTACTCTCTGCCTCCTGGTCAAATTTATCTTCTTACTATTAGCCTGCAGAGTGTTGATTTGTCCTCCTGTCATAAGGACTAATGTTGATGGCACAACCCCCTGGGGGCTTTGAGGATATCCAGTCTCCTGCTAGTGGCATCTGGGGGAAAGGATGAACAACTGACCTGTAAAATAAACACCAGACTTCCAGTTTCTGATAAAGATTAAATATTGGAGGAGTCATTTCAAATGAATATATAAAAGTAAATGGAAGGTGTGTTTCAGACCCTGACAGAGTGAAATACAGGCAAACAAAGAAGATTTCTTCAGAGAAGTTTTATGGCAGGGAAATGGGAGTCTGGGAATGCAGTCTGCCCAGAAATACACTGGCTCCAGAATCCACTCCAAAATTGACCCCCTCTGGCCTTGAGATCTCAGACAGGAGAAAGTGCTAAGCTACAAAGGCATGCCAGGAATCTGCTGAAGTCAGCTCAGTTGATGCTGGCCTGTCCGACTGCAGAAGAAGCCCCATTACTCAAAGCCATCTGCCCTTGGCTTTGGGCAGCCAAAAACCAGACAATTTTGGCCAGGATGGAAACCAGAGGCCCCTCTGGGAGAAGAGTAAGGTCAGGCATAGAGGAACCAGTTGGAAAACAAAGCATGAAACCAAAGGATAGCAAAGAGCCAACATTCCCCAGGACTCGGGTGGTGACTGGCTTCTGGTGAAATAAACCCCCTTTGAATAGGAAACTGTATGTCAAGCCAGTATATGGCTTTCTTTTCACAGAATGGTGGAACCAAGAGGGACTTTGAAAATTATCTACTCTAAATTTGTCATTTTACCATTGAGGAAACTGAAAAGTGGAGAGAAAACTACTTGCCCAAGGTTATACATCTGGTTAGCCACTTACTACCTTCAGGGCCTTGGGGCAATCAGTCAACCAGTCAATAAGTATGCATTTATTAAGCACCTGCTACATGTACCAGGTACTGTATTAGGTCCAGGGATGAAAATACAAAGAATGAAAAAAATTTCTGCTCTCAAGGATCTTACAATCCAAGGGGGTAAGTCACCAGACATCTCAGGATATCAGTTTCTTTTTCTGTCACATAAGGCAGTTGGGTCAAATGATTTCTAAGGTCCTTTCCAGCTCTGGATGTTCCTCCACTCATCAATAAAAGAGACTGGTCTGGAACCCAAATCCAGCACTCTTTCTAATAAGCTCTGTTTTTGTGCCAGATTTAGATAAGCAAACAAGCTGACATAAGGAATTTATTACAAAAAGTGACTTCCAGAGTCTGCCATAGATTCAGTGCCCAATCAGGCCTGAGCATTTACACTGATTTCTACAGACCTGTACAATAAAAGCTGATGTGCAGAATGGTGTTTCAAGGCCTGCTGGATGTTCCACTGCTTCCTAAATCATTGATGAAAGACTAAATTATGGTCAGTGTGGTTTTAGGGAGCAGGGCTTTATGTTATTCCAATTTCTTTAAGTCAATACCAGTAGCCAGTTTCTAGGTACTTTTTCTGCCAAAGGAGGCCATTAGGTTTCTTCTATGAAAACTACAGAATCGTTGGCTTTGTGAGCCAGAAGAGATCTGCCCCAGGTAGCATGGCCTGAGGTGGGACTCAGCCACAGGTGTTCCAACCAGGGTTCACTGTCACCACCAACTACCCTGCTGCCTCTGATAAAGTCGTTTAAAGAAAGGGGGAACAGCTATACTCAGACTAATCCATGTGCTGCCTTGTAGTGGAGGCAGGGGGAGAGACTGTGTCTCTCCTTGATCAGGGGGCTCCCCATTTTAGTTGAGGTTTCTTCTTTGTAACCACAGAGAATTCACTCCTGATATTTCTCAATTTTGACACTTGAGAAGCAAGTTTGTATAAAGTGAAAAATATTGAACCTGGGGTATTTGGGTGGTACAGTGAAGAGAGAGGACCAGAGTTCAAATCTGGCCTCAAATACTTCCTCAGCTGTGTGGCCCTGGGCAAGTCACTTAACCCTGATTGCCTAAAAAAACACAATATTGGACCTGAACTCCAATCCCGCCTCTGATACTCATTAGCTATATGACATTGAGCTAGCCATGTAATTTCTCTGAGCGTCAGTGTTTTTCTCTAAAATCAGGTTGTCATGAGACAAATCCCAGAGCACTGTCTAAATTTTGTTGTTCAGACGTTTCAGTCATGTACAACTCTCTGTCACCCCATTTAGTGTTTTCTTGGCAAAGATACTTGAGTGGTTTGACATTTCCTTCTCCAGCTCTTTTTACAGTTGAGGAAACTGAGGCAAGCAAGGTTAAATGGCTTGTCCAGGGTCAGACAACTAGTTAGTGTCTGAAGCCAGATTTGAATTCAGGAAAATGAGTCTTCTTGACTTCAGGCCCAACACTTTATCCACTTCAACAGCTAGCTGCCCACTGTCTAAATCTATTATTGTTTTTATCCTGTTCTCTTTTTTCAGTGGAGTTCATTCTTATCTTTTTTTGATCAGTCAGTTAATAAGCATTTATTAAGCACCTATTATATGTCAAACAATGTGCTAAATGATGGGGATATAAAGAAAGGTGAGTGAGTGAGTGAATGAGAAAGAGAGACAGAAAGAGACAGAGACAGAGAGAGATAGAGTTGCTGCTCTCAGGGAGGTCACAGTCTAATCAGGGAGAAAACAAGCAATGAATGCTTTTATTTCTTTTTATACAGTTAATGTTTTCTATAGGCAGTTGCATAGATGGGTAAAATAATATTTTGTATAGTTGATTTAAAGTATTTGGATGTAAGCTCCTAGATTATTGTTCACACAACTAGTTAGTATCTGAGGCTGGACTTGAACTCAGATCTTCCTGAATCTGGGGCCTGCACTCTATGGACTGCACCACGTACTGCTCCCTGGATTATTTAGTAGAGAGATTTTCTCAGGTTTCAAGCAAGGGCCTGGGTCAAAAGATGTATGTCTTCTTTACCAAGGTAACAATGCCCCTTGCTGTCAAGAGCCTCTTTTCCAGAAAATCCACATTTTTTAAAAAAAAGAATATCATTTTTGTGGGTGAGGCATTGTTTATAGGCTTTTGTGAATCCTTTTATGTATTTTTGTATTTTATTTGGGAAAGTGATGGAATAAAGGTTGTCTGTCCTGTACCCAACAAATGCATAATTGCTTTGGGCCCTCTATAAAAGCAGTAGTATCAAACTCAAATCGAAACAGATCACTTTTGGTTGCATATTGACTTAGAAACCCACAAATCACCATTATCCATATTGTATTATAATTTTTGTTTATTTTGTTAAACATTTCCCAATTACATTTTAATGTGGTTCTCTCTATACTTGGGAGTTTGGGGAACTTCGGTTGGCTTGACATCTCTGCTCTACAGGATTCCCTCCCCCTCACTTAAGGAGACCTAGAAATGAGTTATTTTCTGAGATTTCTCAAAGGATACTTGTAAGCTAAGGAGTTGGTTTTTTTGGTCAACACCCCCCAAACTGGAACACAATATGTAAGTCTAGGGATTGGGGGCCAAGGTCCCAGGTTACATTTACAAAGCCCTTTACCCCTCAATATCCCTGGGAGATAGATAGGACAAGTGCTGTTATCACCCCTATAGTGCATATGAAGAAGCTGGTGAAAGTCACACCATAAGTGAACATCGAAGCTACAATTTAAACCCAGGACTCTGCAGACTCCTGGTGTGGCACTCTTTCCACTCCACCAGATTGCCTTGCTCATTAAAAAAAATTAAGGGGGCAGCTAGGTGGCACAGTGGATAAAGCACCAGCTCTGGATTCAGGAGGACCTGAGTTCAAATCCAGCCTCAGACAATTGACACTTACTAGCTGTGTGACCATGGGCAAATCACTTAACCCTCATTGCCCCACAAAAAAAAAAAAATTAGGCACACTAACATCCTCCATATTCTTTAGAATAAAAAAAAGAAACCTATGCTTTTGATTCTTTTTAAAATATTTTGGGGCAGCTAGGTGACCCAGTGGATAAAGTGTCAGCCCTGGACTCAGGAAGACCTGAGTTCAAATCTGGCCTCAGACACTTGACACTAACTAGCTGTGTGACCCTGGGCAAGTCACCTAACCCTCAATGCTCCACAAAAAAAGGAAAAAATATTTTAAAATATATTTTATTCTTACATTACCTTCATTTGTCTTCTACCCAGCAAGTTACCTATCACTTGTAATAAAGGTTAATTTTAAATTCAGCAAAACCAACCTACATATGACCATATATGCAATGTTACATTCCCTTAGTCCTCCCAAGAAGATGGAAGAGTACATTTACTCAACTCTTTAGGGACAAGTTTGTTCATCCTAATTATAGAGCATTGTTGTTTTATGGGGGGGGGGTACTTTGTTCTTTCTATTTAGTTAGGAGGAGGCATTGAGGTCTTTCCATGCTTCTCTAAATTCTTTATATTCAATATCTCTTATTGGAAAGTAATACTCCATTGCATTTATATGCCAAAATTTGCTTAGTCATTCTCCAATCAATGGATATCTACACTCCTTTGCTTCTTCTTCTTTTTTTATTTGTGGGGCAATGAGGGTTAAGTGACTTGCCCAGGGTCACACAGCTACTAAGTGTCAATTGTCTGAGGCTGGATTTGAACTCAGGTCCTCCTGAATCCAGGACCTGTTCTTTATCCACTGCAATACCTAGCCGCCCCTCCTTTGCTTCTTAATGGTCACTTCTCCTCCCTTTATTTATGTGTCTATACATATGTAACATATTATATGTGTATGCATTATACCTATAAATTATACATTACATATTATTAACACTATTATATTATGTATATATTACAGATGTGTGCATTATATGCATACATATATTATTTATGTGTAACTGCATATGTATGTGTTGCATTATATAATTATTCTTGTTACTCAGTAATTTTCAGTCAAGTTTGATATTTTGTGACCCCATTTGGATTTTCTTGGCAAAGATACTGGAATGGTTTGCCATTTTTTTCTCCAGCTCCTTTTTTTTTTTTTTTTAGTGAGGCAATTGGGGTTAAGTGACTTGCCCAGGGTCACACAGCTAGTGTTAAGTGTCTGAGGCTGGATTTGAACTCAGGTCCTCCTGACTCCAGGGCCGGTGCTCTATCCACTGCGCCACCTAGCTGCCCCTCCAGCTCTTTTACAGAGGAGAAAACTGAGGTCAAAATAGGTTAAATGAACTTGCTCTGGGTCACCCAGCTGGTAAGTGTCTGAGGCCAGATCTGAACTCAGGAAGAGGAGTCTTCCTGACTCTAGGCCAGGCATGCTATCTGCTGCATCACCTGGCTGCCTCACATTTTAGGGAGGGAGGAAGATGGGAAGGTGGGTAGATAGATATATATGTACATACATATATACATATGTACATGTGTGTCTGTGTATATGTGTATGTTTGTGTGTATATATGTATATATTTTGTATCGTATTTATATTTTTATTTGTATTGTCTATTCATGTTTTATGTTGTGTATTTATTTATATTATATGTGTATACACATTTTGTAATATTTGGAAAAGTGGACAAGTGAGAGGATGGCCGACAATTGTGACTCACACATTGAAAAATCAGTCAGTTTAAAGACTCCCCCAAACTCCAGAGACAAGCAGTGCCTGGAAAGAATATACTAAAGGAAGCTCGTAAGGAAGAGGAGTTCACCTGCTTGGAGTTCTGCCACGGATCACTCCTTTGGTTTTGGTTTTGTGTTTTTCTTCATAAAAGAAATAAGCCAGTACTCAAATGGAAAATGGCATCGATTTAACATGACAGAAGCCAGTTTGGCATAAAGTATTGGTTGGGATGATAAAGTTACTTACCTGAAGCATTTGCCCTCTTGCCATACCCATTCTTCTTGTCTCAAGCTCAGAAAGCAATGCCTTGGTGGAAGTCCGGAGTCTGATGTCCAAATTCTTAACAACCAGGGATGGGCATCCAGATTCCTCTAGTCCACCCTAAGTAAACATAGACATCTGTACACAGGAGCCCCAGCCTCAGGGGGTATGCTCTCTCCAGGAATCCTGCCTGCCTACAGCTGTCCAGGAGAAGAGGGGGCTTTGCCACCCATGCCAACCTTCCAGAGATCTGGCAGCCTGTCCAGCCAGTTAGACAGATGGCTTTTTGCAAAAAGGCCAGTTTTCAGAAGAATACTGGTACAGCAATGAGGTTGGCCAATTTGCAGCTCAGGGGAGAGGGTTGGGTTGCGCTGGGTCACACAGGGGCTGCTGAGGACCAGCTTTACAGTTGTTCTGTGTTCTATGCCACCAAATTACTTCCCTACCCTTTGCCTCATATACCTGGAATTCAACATTAGAAATTCATTCCTTGGGGTTAAGGCCCTGTCCCCCGTTAAAATGCAGATGCTTTTGAGGAGACCACACTGGAAGCTGCTGTTGGCCAGTTAACAAGAACTAACTCAGAGAGGATTTTCATTGAGGCAGATTTTATCAGTAAATAAACTGTAAAAAAAATCGTTGGAAAATAAACATTTATTAAGTACCTACTATGTGCCAGGCATTCTGCTAAGCACTGGGGACATAGAGAAAGACAAAAGACAGGCCCTGATCTCAAGAAGCTCTCTCGCTCTCGCTCTCTCTCTCTCTCTCTCTCTCTCTCTCTAATGAGGGAGACTGGCAATGTGCAAACAACCACGTGCAAACAAGTTACATGCAAGATAAATTGGAGATAATCAGCAGTAGGAAGGTATTAGAATTAAGAGAGATTGGAAAAGGTTTCCTGTAGAAGGTAGGATTTAGTTGCTACTTGAAAGAAGCCAGATAGGTCAAGAGGCAGAGATGAGGAAAGCAAGTATTCCAGGCCTGAGAGAC
Source organism: Dromiciops gliroides (assembly GCF_019393635.1). Classification (NCBI taxonomy): domain Eukaryota; kingdom Metazoa; phylum Chordata; class Mammalia; order Microbiotheria; family Microbiotheriidae; genus Dromiciops; species Dromiciops gliroides. The sequence goes on from NC_057863.1 coordinate 538,598,823, forward strand.
AGCCAGTAAAAATTCCCTGTTAGGAGATGGAGTGTCTTAGGTCTTAGCCTTAGTTGTATGATTTTGCAGCAAAACTATTAGAGTTTCAGTTTCTTCAACTGTAAAATGGAGGCAATGAGACTAGCATAACCTACCTCCCAGCATTCTTTTGAGTAGAGTAGAAATGCCACCTATTATTATAGTCTCAAATCAAAAATTAGAACCACATGGTTCACACCGGGGTGCCTCTTCCTCAGTCTTGGCTTTTACCGAAGTCAGAGGAGCAGGACTCCAGGCCCCTCTATCAGAATTCAATTCAAAAAGCATTTATCAAGTGCCTATTACATATCAGGCACTGTTCTGGACACTTAGGATACAAAGATGAAAATGAAAATACTCCCTACCCTGGAAGAACCTCATTTTCCCCCCTAGGAGAGGAGGAATACAATAGGCACACAAGTATATAAGTGCCAAGTATATTCACAAAATATTGCAGCTAAGGGATGGAGTGCTGAAACTAGAGTCAGGACAACCTGAGGTAAAATCCAGCCTCAGACACTTATTAGTTGTGTGGATGAGTAACTTAACCTCTGTGTGCCTCAGTTTTCCTATCTGTCAAATAGCTATAATAATTATTATGGCATATGTAGCTTTCATCCATTACATACTGTGATCAATAATGACACTGGATACATCTTTTTCCCTTTCAATCAATCAAAATCATTTAAGTGCCTACTATGTGCTTGATTCTAATTGCCAACTGTGTGCCAGGCACTGGGGATAAAGAGTAAAAAATATGATAGTCCCTTTCTTTTAAAAATTTCCTTCCCACTTTGACACTATGGTTCTGTGAAACTCAACACCTTTAAGTCATCATTAATTCCACAGTGACCCTGACACTGGAAAGGAATCTTCTCCTTCAGGGGTTGGTGAACTTTTAAAAGTGGTATCTATGAACAATCTTTATTCCCTGCTAAAAATGAAGTTTCACATGGGATGGGAGTGTAAGGGAGAGGGGAGGGTATGACAAATATCTGTCACTGAGAGGCTTAAGTGATTAGGATAACCCCTGCCAGGAGACAAGAAAAAAAGTTGGAAGATTACTGGAGACCTCACCAGCTTTTGGAGACAGCAAGGTATAGGGAGATAGCCATGGGCTTGGCATCACAGGACCTGAGTTTGAATTCTGACTCTATTGACCATTTAAACTTCTCTGGACCTCAGTTTTTTCATCTGTAAAATGAGGAGGTTGGACTAGATAATCTTTCCAGTATTTGCAGCTCTATCTCCAATGATCCCAAGTACTGAGTGATCTCTGAGGGAAAGGACTCCCACTGTCTTGTCAAAAGTAGGAAGATCTCTGGGTTGGGGTCATGCTTGGCCTGGCAATTCAATTCAACTAGCATTTATTAAATACCTAGTATATGCAAGAGACTGTGCTGGCAACAGGGAATACAAAGGTTAAAAATAAAACTATGTAAGCAGTAAGGTACAACTGAAAGGGAGTTGGATCTGAAGCCAGTTCTGCCACTAGATGACCTTAAAGTCACATCATTCTTCTAAACCCATCTCCTGACTTACAAATGACCTCTTGGGTCCCTTCAAGCTCTAGATCTAAGGTCAACAATAAGGCAGTCCCTAAACTTAAGGAGCTTACATTTTGCAGGGACATATAATTTATACACAGATAAATATAATATAAAGTAAGAAGTGGCCACAGGAGAAATCAGACATCTTCCTCTAGGGGGAAAAACATGAGCAGTGATAAAGCATTAACACCTGGGTGATAAGAAAAACTGGAAAATTGTAAGGCTTCATGGAAGAGGTGATACAAGTAGGTCACAGAATTGTCAGTAGTACTGGCCAAATGGAGAGAGACGTTGGGAGGGAGGGATGGATTGCACTTGCCCTAAACACCTACCAGCAGATGACAAGACAGGGGCAATAGATTTCTTGAGATGCTGAAAGATCTTTGTCAGCCTTCACGCTGGAAAGTGGAGTGTGGTACCTTAGACAGGTACCCTGAGCTATCTGGTAGAAAGATTTCCCTAGATTTCCAAGCTGGGACTTATGCTAGGAAAAATGTGACATCTTTCCCAAAACATACAGGGTCCTTCCAGCCAATGGACTCTCTGACTGAAGAGTTACATTTTAAAAACATCTATTTGAATAATACTAGCCACCATTTTTTATGATTAATACATCTATTTGAGCACAAAGAGTCCCAACAACGCTACTCTCTGGGGCTACCTGCAGGGCGAGGAGTCTGAGGTAATCAACCCAACAGGTCTCTGTTTTTCTCTCCTCCTCCCGAGAGGGATCAGTCCCATCTGAATCAATGATTTGAGAGCCAACAAGGGGACACCAGCTGATTGGGCAAACAAAAGCCCGAGACTTAAGCAGGCATCGTCCTCGTTGTCGTGGGGAGAGAATTGCAGGAGCGCTCGACAGCAAATTAGGCATTAAAAGCCAAGCACAGTGGCTTTCGGAGATTAAATGCATTATAGATTTGCTAAACGAGAGGCGAGAGAAAGAAAAGGTAGATCATTGCTACCCTTCAGGCAACTGGGGTGGGCGGGCGGGGGGAGCCACTGCTGGGGCCGCGGTGTAATCAAGGCGGGATGAATGCAAGACGCGGGGACTTAATTTTTCATTTGCAATCAAGGCCACGTCCCCCCTTTCTCTTAGTCACAGAAACACCGGCCCTTCCTCGGGTTCCTTTCACAGGCCGCATTACGGAGAGAAGAGAAAATTATCCAGAGATAATAGCGCTGATTATGGACGGCGAATGGCGGGGACAGAGCACTCCCCGAGCTTACAGATGAGGCAGCCTGGAGGAGGCAGCTCAGGCAGTCGGCAGTGCCAGGAGAGCCAGCGAGGACATCCCAGGGCTTATTGGGGACCCGCTCCCCACAGCATCCTGACTTCCCTTCTGTCTCCAAGGCCACGCCTCTGGCCCATGGCAGCCACAAGGCCGGTTTTGACGGGGTTTCTTTCCTGTTCATAATCAAATCAGGGAGTGGTGTGACCCGGCTTCATTTCTGACAAGACTACACAACCCTGACAACTTCAGACCACCTTGTTTTATCACTGGTCAAAGCACTAGTGTGGGATGCTGGAAAGGATTTTTTAGTTTAGAGTAAATAGAACCTGAGTTCAACTTCTGACTTCTATTTGCCACCTGACATGATCTTGGGTAGGTCACTTAAAAGCTCTCTGGAGCTAACTTTCTCAACTGTTGGAAGCTGAGAGTGAAGGTGATAAACTAGATGATCTCTAAGGAATTTTTCTAGATCTTAAGCTATGGTTTTTACTTATTCTCCCTGTCCCCTTACATTCCTCTCTAACACACACACACACACACACACACACACACACACACACACACACACACCCCTCCGTCCATGTGCTATGAGGGGTCTAGTAGCATAGGGGTTAGAATATCGACCCTAGAGTGAGAGAGACCTGGAATTGGGTCCTGCCTCTGACATACTGGCTTTGTAAGCCTGGTTGAGTCACTTAGCCTCTTAAAACCTCCAGGCAACTCTAAAGTCATAAGCTACAGGTAGATTGCAGGCTTTCATTAATGTAGGGACTATTTCCAGACTAGGAACTCTCCACCTTAATGAAATAATGGATAAAGTCAAAAAAGTGTGTGTGTGTGGGGGGGGAGATTCAGAGAAATTTCAAAGGAGTAAAGGTTTGGAAAAGGTTAGAGAAATAGTATGTAAACCAGGACAAGAGACAGCTGAGGGGTGACATTTCTAGTTTTTGCATCCCTAAAGAGTTATTAGACAAAAGGTGGAATACTAGCCATACTCTATCTCTAATAAGAATGGAACATGAAAAAATGACAGTGTGTAGGATTAGGGATTTAGTTTACACCTAAGGAAGAATTTTCTCATCCTGTGGACTGTAAAGAAAAGGAATTGACTACAATAGGAAACAGAGCATTAAAACAATACAGAGGAGACTCTCATCTGTCTAGAATGATCAGAGTTAGGCCTGTTCACAGGCAGAAGTACAGAACCTATGACAATAACAACAATAATGATAATGGTATTTCTAGAGCATTTTGGTGTTTCAAAGAACTTTAAAATCAATAGTATTATTGCTCTCACTTTACAGATGAAGAAACTGAGGCAAGCAGAGGTGAAATTACTTGTCCAGAGTCATACAATTAGTGAGTTTCTGAGATTGGATTTGAACTCAGATCTTCTTGACTCCACATAAAGTGTTCTATCCATTGCATCAACTAGCTGCTAGTTCATATAATATGGTGGCTTCCAAGAAAGAGACAGCATGAAAGTTGAACTCAAAGTCAAGAAGACCTGAGTTTCGGGGCAGCTAGGTGGCACAGTGGTTAAAGCACTGCTCCTGGATTCAGGAGGACCTGAGTTCAAATTCGGCCTCAGACATTTGACACTCACTACCTGTGTGATCCTGGGCAAATCACTTAACCCTCATTGCCCGGCAAAAAAAAGATGTTACTCAGGACATTCAGCCCTCTGACAAGAAGGTTTTTCTGACCCAAAGCCTAAATGAGCCCTTAGCCATTTCTTTCTCTCGTTCTAATTCTTGGGAAAAACAGAAATACCCTAATTCCCTTTTGGTGGAACAGCCATTCAAATACTTGAAAACAGCTATCATGATTTTCCTAAACTTTCCTTTCTCCAGGTTGACATGCCTATTTCCTTCAACTTCCCCTCCTATGGCATGAGCTGGAAGCCACTCATCATCCTGGTTGTTCTCCTTGGACTATTGTCAAGCTTACTGATGCCCTTAAAATGTGATGTCCACAGAGCAGCTAGGTGGCACAGTGGATAGAGCACCGGCCCTGGAGTCAGGAGTACCTGAGTTCAAATGCGGCCTTAGACACATAACACTTACTGGCTGTGTGGCCCTGGGCAAGTCACTTAACCCCAATTGCCTCACTAAAAAACAAACAAACAAAAAAATGTGATGTCCAGGGTTGAGCACACTTCTCCAAATATGGTCTGAGCAGGGTCAGGTGATACTATACCTTCTTGTTGTTGTTCAGTCATTTCAGTTGTGTGAGACACTGTGACCCCATTTGGGGTTTTCTTGGCAAAGATACTGGAATGTTTAGCCATTTCCTTCTCCAGCACATTTGACAGGTGAGGAACTAAGTCAAACAGAGTTAATGACTTGCCTAGGATCACACAACTAGTAAGTAACTGACTCTGGATTTGAACTCAGGAAGGTGTCTTCCTAACTTCCTAACCTCATACTTGATACTCTATCCACTGCACCACCCAGCGGCCTCTGTACACAAGGCCTAAAATTCCATTAACTTGTTTGATTGTCACCATCTTGTTGACCTTCCAATCCACTAAAACCCCTAGGTGCCCTTTCTGTAAAACTGCAGGCCAGTCATACTTCCCTTATCTTGTAGGTGGGTTCTAAAAATTAGATTCATATGCATGAGATTTTATATTCATCCCTATTATGTTTCAACTTATTACATCCAGTCCAATGTTCCAACCAGTGCTGAGAGGGATAACTAACACAAGGTCTTTCTGGATGCTAATTCTTTTATCTAATGTGTCATCTGAAAATTTGATAAGCAAGCTGCCTATGATTTTATCCAAGTCACTAATGTGTAATATTAAAAACATTATTTATTCCTATATTATATATGTGAAAACTGAGGTTCTAAGAAGCCTCAGACAATGGTTTGTCTGAGCACTTGCTGGTTTTGTTGTTATTTGTCATTCATTTTTTTGGTTGTTGTTTTTGGTTTTTGCAGGGCAATGAGGGTTAAGTGACTTGCCCAGGGTCACACAGCTAGTAAGTGTCAAGTGTCTGAAGCTAAATTTGAACTCAGGTCCTCCTGAATCCAGGGCCGGTGCTCTATCCACTGCACCATCTAGCTGCCCCTTGTCCATTATTTTTTTAAGTGAGGCAATTGAGGTTAAGTGACTTGCCCCCTCGTCTTTCATTTTTGAAGAGGACCAATGACATCAGGAAGGTGATGTCTCCACTTGCAAGTGAATTGGATTTAGTCACCAGACTCACTCTCTAAGCACAAGTATATGGTGGATAAAAAATAAACTCCAAATAATGTATTTTTTCCACTATTGTGATCTGCCTCCTTGTATTTCCTCTCCCATGTCCTTAGGTTCCTCAGAAGGAGAAAAGTAGGAGATAAAGGTGAGGGAGATAATTCCTGAATACTTACCATTTGTTGAGCCTGAAAACTGTCTCTTTCCAGAACCAGAGTATGAGCTTCATTGCTCCAAACTATAGCAGTGGGTTAAGGAGTAAGACATTCTCCTACCTCAGGGTCATATCCACCTGCAAAGCTTTTGGGGTTGTGTGGTGGGACTTGGTGGAGCCTGCCTATGTGAAGGAAATGGCTGGAAGGGCTTCCAGTCTACAAAGAGCCAGCACCCAGTGCTTCAGAGAGCACAGAACAAACATCAGGGACGTTTGTGATCAAATATTCCTTTTGCTCCAATCCCTGTGACTCAGAATATGGACATCGCACAGACAAGTGCTGAAAGATTGCATGATATCCTGGGTGATTGAGGTCCTGGGAAAGAAGGAGGAACAACAAAGCTTATTAGGTGTGACACTGGGATGCAGAGCTCCTTTAGGAGGGTATAATATCCAAATTTAATGCACTAAAGGAGCTGGGGTACCCAGAACCATCATCACTTGTACCAGCTTTTCCTTGCGATGTAGGGACTAGACTATAGTTACCTCTTAGAGCAAGGGAGAGGAGACATATAACAGGTGTGCATGCAGCCCAAAGACAAGGGAAAGAGTTTGACAACCCAAATGCTTTTATTTCCCAAACTCTGGCTTACAGGCTGAAACTGATCTCTAAGGACAAGTGCTCTGCCCTCAGGGAAGCTGACTGTAGGAAGCCCACAGTGATGGTACCTTCTTCCAAATGCATTGTCTCCAAAATATCAGGAACAGAAGCTGATTTAAGCAAAGCACCTTCATTAACCATCATTAACCACTAATTCCTCAGAGCCTCAGTGGATTCTTAACCCCTTTCTATCTGTAGCACCCCCCAAACAGACACACACACACACACACACACACACACACACCCCTACCTCAAAGTTAAATACACAACAATCAGAAGCCAAAAGCTATCAATGGCTGTTGGCTGAGCAGGAAGGAGCAGGTGGGTCCTTCAGTCCTGCCTGTTGCAGCCCTGTTCCCTACTGGGGGCTTAAACTCCTATTCATTTTATAAGGCCTTTTCTGGCAGCAATACCAGATTTACATGCATTGCTATCCAGATTCATGCCTGTGAGTGTGTATGTGGTGTGCATTTGCATGTGCACACGCGCCTGTGTGTGTTGGAGTGGGACAGCATCGTGAGGAGGGATTGTAGAGAGAGAGCAAGCGATATAGACAGGGTAGAAAGAGCAAGAAAGGGGTTGGAGCGAGTGAAGAGCAAATGTGTGCCTGTGTTCAAGTGCCAAGGTCTGATTGACAAGATCTCAGGAACAAAGCTCTTGGATTCAATCAGTCTTCCCGAGCCCTGGCAAACAGCTCTGAAAGGCAATTAAGTGAGAGTGAAAGGGGGAAAGGTGCAAAGAGGTGAGGGAGGGAGAGATGAGGGAGGGCACTAAATAGATGAGGCCCTGGAGCTTTGAAATAAGGGTTTGGTTATGCAGTCCCTGGTCTATGAAGTCTGGCAAGAGAGGGTTCAGTCTGTGTATGGAGGAAGAGGGGAGGAAAAGAGACAAGAGAGAAATCCACCATTCTGAAGGGGGAGAGAAATAACCTGGTAAATCCTATCCACACTAAATACACCTCTCAAAGGAGAAATCAGTGAGCCCTAGGCAATGTGTGGGATTTAGGTCTATAAGGGAAATAAATGGAAGATCATCTAGTTTAGTCTTCTCATTTTATATCAATCAACAAGTATTTATTAAGCACCTACTGTTTAGCCTCTTCAGTCACAAGTATTTATTGAGTACTTACTATGTGCCAGACACTAGTTCTTGGCGCTAGGAATACACAAACAAGAAAAAAATAGGACCCAGAGGGGTTAAGTGACTTGACTGAAGTCATACAGAAAGTAAATTACTGAGGGGGGGGGAAGACTTGGAGAACCATTTGGGAATTCAGAAAGAATGAGGCTGCCACCATTTGCCCCTTCTCATAAAAGTTGGCATGGGAGGAAGGGAAGAGGTAGAAAGCACCAAGATTTTTACAGAAGGAGGAGCTGTCATGAAGCTGGCCAATAGTAGGGATTCTAGCACTGGGATCTCCCCACTTTGTCATTCCCTTCTGCTTGGCTCCAGATGAAAGGAGCTCTCCCCCTCTAGGAGACTTAACCCAGGGTTGCTCTCATTTCTGAATGCCAAAACCAGTCAAGCAGGTTCTCAATAGGTTGAAATGAGGCTATCATAGCTCCACAGTCGGATGGTGAATAGAATTGTGGCAGGTTCATGGTAACTAGGACACCCTATTGATTGGCCTTGCCCCCCATCAATTGGCTGCAATGTCCCTCTTATCCTCCTCCCTCTCAGGACAGACACTTGATCAATAGAAATGGGTTCTGAGGCTGCAGTGGAGTTCAGCAGGTTCGAGGAAATTAAGTCAAAATAGCAAGCACTTACTAAGTGCTTACTATGTGCCAGGCACTGACTGTGCTAAGTGCTAAGCATACAAAGAAAGGCAAAAAGCAATACCTGTCTTCAGGGAGCTCACATTCTAATCAGGGAGAAAACATGCAAACAACTATGTAAATACAAGCTATATGCATGGCAAATTGGAGATAATCTCACAAGGAAGGCAGTAGCAGTGCAGGGGGTGGTTTGGGGAGGGGTGTCAAGGATTTCGGAAGGCTTCTTGCAGAAGGTGTGATTGTAACTAGGACTTAAAGGAAGCCAGGAGGTGGAGCCAAGAAGGAAAAGCAATCTAGGCACGAGGGACAGCCAGTAAAAAGGCAAAGAGTTAAGGATGGGGTGTTGTGTTCAAGAAACAGAAAGCCAGTGCCATTGGATTGAAGGGCAGTAAAAAGGCTGGAAAGATAGGAAAGGGTATAGGTCATGAAAGGCTTTAAAAGCCAAACAGGATTTTATGTTTGATCCTGGATGTAACAGGATCCACTGGAGTTTTTTAAGTAGGGGAGGGACATGGTTTAGGAGGGACACTTTAGATCAGTTTGACAGCTGAGTAGGGAATGAACTGGAAGGATGAGAGACTTGAGGCAAGGAGACCAACCGGAAGCCTAGTGAAATAGTCCAGGTGTGAGGTGAGGAGAGCCTGCCCCAGGGTGGTAGCAGCATCAGAGGAAAGACAGGAAGGAGATATATAGAGAACTGTTTACATGAAGTGGAGAGTGGGAGATTGTCTGGTATGACTCAAAGTTTGTAGCATTTGTAGTCAGAATTAAGATGCTTCCTGAGGGTGGTCCAGGAAGCACCTTTTAAAATTATATTTTATTTTATTTTTTACTTTTGGCCCTCGTCCTGCTCCCCTCATGTCTTTCCCTTCAAATTCATAAAGTCCATAAAGTGTGGATGCCCTATGGCAATGTCACTGTGCATCCGACTTGGGAGTCAGGAGAGGAAGAGGCAGAGGCAAGAATCCAACCACAACCAATCAGCAGCAGCTGGAGGAGGGGCTCTGGGCAAGCCCAGACTGGCTGGGCTTTAAGTTTCCATCTACACAGCCTCCAGGGCCCTATTTATTGCTGAAACCAACATGGAGGAAGGAAAGTTGAGTTGTAACTGGAATTCACAGAAGCCTACGATGTGCACCTGAACTCCAGCGAGGCATTTCATAAATACATGCCACTAATGGCAAAGGAATCTCAGTTTCCTCATCTGCCAGATTAGGGAATTAAAGTAGATGGTCGCTAAGGTGTCTTTCAGTTCTAACATTCTGTGAATCTTCTTGGAGTTTTTAGTGGAGTAGTGCTTATTCTCTGAAAGTTCTTCCTCCTATCCAACTTTCCTCATAAAGCAAGTTGAGGCCATTATCACCAGTAGAAGGAGCGGGGGTGAAAACAGAGTATGGATGGTGAAACATAAAACTATTCCTCATAGGAAAAGTAATTCAAAGTATACTCCTGAGTGATGAGGAATGACAGGCATCATCATTTATGGCAGATAACAGATAATGAATCTATGGATTCCTTTGGCTGGAAGCTTTGAGAGACTATCAGGGCCAACCCCCTGCCTCCACACCAAAATCATTCCAGAGAGATGACAATCTTCCCCCCTTTAAGGATCTCTGGGGAAGTCAGTCAGTCAGTTATCAATGGCAAGAGCTCATTGGGTGCAGAAGACTTTCTTAACTAGCTCTAAGAGAAACACAAAAAACATCTGAGCCAAGCCAATACTCACAGTCAAATGAAAGATATAACAGTGTTTTCCCCCCAGTGATGGCAATGGATGCCAAAAACTTTTGCAGCTGGTCCCAAAACTGGGCAAGAGACTTGATTCATTCATTTGGTCTCGCATCACCATAGGACAACAGGTGCTTTATTCCCAAGATAGAGCTCATCCCCAAAGGCCCAGAACAGCATATGGAGAAAGCATCTACTTATGATGCATTGTTAAGTCCTCCTGCTGGCTGCCATATGTACTCACTGCCAACCATCTCCAGGAGTGGTGGATTCCAGATGCTGGGAATGGGAGCTCAAGGAGAGCACAAAGTTATAGCCAACCTTTGCTCTTAATACAAGATCCCAGATGTCGAAAGAATAGTTTCTTGGTCTGAAGATGACTTTATTAATCCACTGGGTTGATTCCAAAATTATGCTGTGATGGACCCTCAGATCAAACTATCATAAGACAGATCTTGGGCATGTAGGATCATGGACCCCAAAAGTATTTGTGAGCACAAAGGACATTTGGGTACTAGTTTCTGAAATGTTTAAGAAACAAAGAGTGTCTCTGTTTCCAAGTGAAGAAGAGATTCCTGTCTAGAGACAATTTCAAGAACCTACTTGCCCTGGTATCTTCTAGTTCATAAAGGTGGAATGAATGGCTCGCTAAAGGAAATTTTGTCTTCCTCCTTTCTAGGTGGGATATCCAACCTAATCCAAACAGATGGGGAATTCTAGCTGTGGTGGAACAAAAAAAAACTGTACTGGGTAGGGAAGGGGTGGCATAGCATCACAGATTGAGAGGAAGGGATGTAAGAGGCCATCAACTCCAACCCATGTTACAGATGAGGAAACTGAGGCTGAGAAAGGATAAGTAATCTGCCCAGGATCTCATAGCTATGAAGTATTTGAGGAATTTTCAAGCTCAGGTTTTCCTGACTTTAGTCCAGTACTCTATCCACCTCTGTAAAATGAGGGGGTTAGACCACATGATGTGTATCTAAATAATGTTCTGTTGACTCTTTTTTTGTTTTTTGGGTTTTTGTTTTTTGTTTTTAGTGAGGCAATTGGGGTTAAATGACTTGCCCAGGGTCACACAGCTAGCAAGTGTTAAGTGTCTGAGGCCAGATTTGAACTCAGGTCCTCCTGAATCCAGGGCCAGTGCTCTATCCACTGCGCCACCTAGCTGCCCCCCGTTGACTCGTTATTGGAGTTTTTAAAGAAGGGGTGCTTAAGGACAAACCTTACCCCTTGGAAGAGAGTTTCTTCCATTTTAATCCCATCTTTCCTGATACAGGTTATTAGGCCCATTCCCACCAAAGGGTAATGGAGAACATCTGCTCTCCATTCTCCTTAAGTCTTACCTGGCAAGTAAAACCAGTGGCCCAGGTTAATGCTTCAGTCTTCCACTGAAACTCTACAACCTGGCCCTGTTAAGTTTTTTCTTTTTTTTTTTTTAAATCAGGAACCTCCTCTGCTTCATCTTTGCCCGCTACTGAGCAGGATGGGAGCCTTTAAATTACTTTAGCTATAGATCTCCCAATTACTCTCCCTCTCTCTAATTTGGATGTTAATGTATTAGCTACAGCTTTGCCTTCTAGGCTGGAAATTGTTTTTTTTTTCTCCCCCCCCCCCTGAAATTATACATCCAGATAGAGTAGTGTTCATTAAAGTAAGATTAGGAGAGGATAATATGTGAGAGGTATGTAATCTTTTGCAAATGGTTAGTAAATTGGAACTACCCCAATTACAATCTTGTTCGTTGCACAGAACTGAATTGCTCTCTGCCTGGGATGGGAGCCTCAGCCATAGCTCTGTTCAGCTCACATTTCATAAATATTGTATACACATGATATTCACAGCCATCTACTTCGCTGGTCACTGACCATGTTTCCTGACTTTCTAGTTGACTGCAGAGAAGCAGGAGCCGGGTGGCCAGCCTGCCTTGCCTCGATGTGGCACCTTGCATTCCACAAAGAACACTAATGACACCATATGCCACATGCAAATTCTTGTGCTCTGATTCAGCTGCACCCTGACACCATCCTGCTCACCCAGGCAAGTCCCCCAGCCAACATGCCAAGGGCTCCCACCAGAGCGTGGCCCAGGAAAATCTGGAGATGACATTGAACCAGGAGGAAGTCAGCAGAGATGGGCCTCAGCTAAACTGGAACAGAAGGCAACCCCGGAGTACTTGCCATCCATCCCTGTCCCCCAGGGGCCTTTGGAGCTTGGGCAGTGCCACCAAGCATGAACAGCAAGGGATGTTGGCTCTGATTTGCTTGGACCAGCAATCTGAAAACTCAAGTGGTGTTCCACGGTTCTTCAAACAAAGCAAGCACAATTCAACTCAATTCAACGTCTTTATTAAACACCTTTTATGTACCAAGCACTGTGCTTGGTCTCTGGAAAATACAAAAGTCTCTGGTAATACAAAACAAAAATTAAAACAGTCTCTGCCCACAAGGAGTTTTCGGTCCACTGAGGGGAAACAACACACATATAGATGAGTGAATACAAACATATTTATAGATATAGATTTAGATATACACACATATAAGTTCATACATATATGCATATATCTATTCATCATATAATATATTTACATCTATGTATATATACACATACAGATAGGCAAACTATTTCAAAGAGTAGGTAGGTATGGAAGAGAAGAGCTAACAGCTAGGGCGATAAAGAAAAGCCTCATGTAGGAGTCCAGGCATAGGGATCAGCCTTAGCAAAAATAAGGAGGAAATAAATATCTCCTATGACGGGGCAGCCAGATGGCACAGTGTATAGAGCTCTGGGCCTATAGTCAGGAAGAGTCATCTTCCTGAGTTCAAGTCTGGCCTCAGACACTTATTAGCTGTGTGACCCTGGGCAAGTTGATTAACACTGTTTGCCTCAGTTTCCTCATATGTCAAATGAGTTGGAGAAGGAAATGGCAAACCACTCTAGTATCTCTGCCAAGAAAACCCCAAATGGGGTCACGAAGAGTTGAACATGACTGAAAAAATGACTGAACAACAACAAATATCTCATATGGGGAAGGGCAAATAGACTGATCTGGCTGGCTCCCTCCGAAAGAGACACTAGAGATCCTCTGGTCCAACATTCTTTTCTTTACAGATAAGCAAACCGAAGCCCAAAGAGGTGAAATGATGATGATAATGATTTAACTTAAGTCCCACTTTCTCTTTATCATTTTCATTTTCCATTATTTTTTTTCATTATTATTTGATCCTTACAGCCACCCAGTAAGGAAGACAGGACAAATGTTATCATTCCCATTTTCTAGATAAGAAAACAGATTTTTCAGTTGAACGGCTTCTTTAATGGATCTTAGGATTTAGGTCTAGAAGGAACATGAGAGAACATTTATTTCAGCTCTGCCTTTTAGGAGCCCTGAGGCTCTTATCCAAGATCATCCAACTAGTTCATAGCAGAGAACCAGAATTCAGACCACCAGTCCACAAACCCTTTCACATTCTCCTACCCCACACAGTCTGGACTGAAAACTCCCAAGGTTTACTCCTCCAGTTCCCTTCCTTTTTCTGCCCTGCCTACTGGTTTGCATATCCTTTCTCCCTAAAGTAAACTTTCTCTCCAAAAGCATTTGGGGTATTTTTCTTTAGTTCTTGGTTTCATATTTTTATTCCAAAGTCTGTCAGTCATGGCTCCAACCTCATAATTTGGAGATCTCTGTGTGGCAGAGATCAGAAGACCTTGGAGTCAGAAGACCTGAGTTAAGAGTCCTGTCTCCAACACTGATTAGCTGGGTGACTCTTTGCGACAAATCTATTGCCTGAGTTTCCTTAGCTGGAAAAATGGGAATAATAACTTGTTTTACCATTTCCCTGCAATTGTTGAAAGAGAAACACTTTATGAACCTTAAAGTGCTACAGAAATTTAAATTGTTATTATTGTGAGTTATTACAATGAGACTGTAACCTCCTAGTGGGCAGGGGCCATGGAGTTCTCCCTTTCCAGTCTCTAGCACATTTCTTCAAACAATTGGACACATGGGAACTCTTTTGGTACTGATGGTGATGAAAGTGACCACCCCATGAATCAGCCTCTGGACTACTTTTTATCTCATAGGTAGTAGTGGACACCTGCTCAAGCTGTAAGGATACTACACAGGTTACCTTTCCTCCTGGTGTCCTGGGTTCTTAGAGAGGGTTGGGGAAAAGTCAAGCCAGTAAACCAAGTCCATGGCTGGTAAGTTTGGGGTTTCTCTGCCTGACTGCTCAACATGGGAAGGGCCAACCAGCAAAGCTACACACTTCACTTCAGTCTCTTACATTCAGTATAAGGTGGGATTTCATAGGCCTTGTCTTATTCAAGCCTCACAGATCTGTGAAGTGGGTATTGTAGTAAATGTTGACTCCATTATACAAATGAAGACACTGAGGTTCAAAAAGAAAAAATGCCTCCCACCTAGCCTATTTGTACAGTGAGTAAGTGTTGATGGTGAGATTTTACCCCAGGTCCTGCTAACTTCAGGTCCACGAGCTATCCATTCTGCCCCTACTGCCTCTCTATAAAAATATTTTGAGCTAGGAGCATCTAGTCTGTAGCCAAGAGAAGTAGTTCTTACTCTTATGAAGGTTAATAACTCACAAAACAAAACAAACAAAACCTGACAGCGTATGATCTGGTGTTATTATGTGTGGATTACATGGCTCAAAAGATGTCATAGGACTTCAAAGAAGGAAGAGGTCAGTATGGGTAGAAGGGTTCAAGGGACTTTCAGTGGAAAGCAAGGGACTCAACCTGGACCTTGAAGGATGGGGAGGGTTAGATGGATGTGGAGGTGAGAAGGGGCAGGAGCCAAAGATAGAAAGAGAGGGATGAGCAAGGAACAGAATAAGGAGAAGACTCACCTGCCCAGGGCTGCAGGGTCTGTTCTGGGGAGTCATGGGAAATAAGGGAGGGCAATGAATACCATGAAAACCTCTGTTGCTATTAAGGAGCAGTTGTTAGTTTTGTCCCAGGCATGACCAGAAGACAAGTTTCAAACTGCAAACTATTTTCCTCCAGGTGGTGAAGGTTTCCTCCAGGGTCAGTTCAAATGTCAAAGGAGGCCTTTGCCTGAAAAGTGTTAATGTCCCTCAAATTACCTTGTATTTATTTTATCTAATTATATATGTGTATACATATATATGTGTATATGTGTGTATGTGTATGTGTGTATATATGTGTGTATATGTGTATACACACATACATACATGTATGTATATATACATATATATTTGCAGGGCAATGAGGGTTAAGTGACTTGCCCAGGGTCACACAGCTAGTAAGTGTCAAATGTCTGAGGCTGGATTTGAACTCAGGTCCTCCTGAATCCAGGGCTGGTTCATTATCCACTACACCACCTAGCTGCTGCCTGTATATGCATATGTTTTCCCCTCTAATAGGATATATCAATCAATCAACAAGTATTAAGTCCCTGCAAAGTGCCAGGCACTGGGGATAGGGACTAGACCCATGACTTTATTAGTACAGAAAACTGCTCCCAGAAAACAAGGTCAGCACCTTTGCTGCAACTAATTTATGGTCTTGGACAGCAGTCCAGAAAACAGATGTTAAGTGGATTGCCCAGTCACAGAGCCAATACGAGGCTGAGGTAGGATTTGAACCCAAGTCTTCCTGCTTTGAGTCTGGCTCTCTATCTATTCAATCATATTGTCACTTCTCCTGCACTAGAGATATGAAGATAAAAATAAAACAGCCTCAAGGGGCTTTCTATGAGGGGAGACAAGCATATGTCTTACATATGTAAGCACATATATTTATATGAATCTACAAAATAAAAAAAAATTTATTTATAAAATAAATCCAGGGAAATGGCTAGTGCTTGAGCCGAATCTTGAAGGAAACCCAGGATTTTAAGAGTTGGGGAGGGGGAGGAGGGAGTGTGTTCCAGGCACTAGGGATAGCTCCTGAAAAGTCATAGAAATAGGTGGTGTAACATCATGGATAAGGACCAGGTTGGAAGGCCAGTTTAACTGGAATGTAAGATAGTAGGAGGGGAATAATGTACAATAAGTCTTGAATGTTAGTTTGGGGCAGGTTATGAAGGCCTTTAAATGCCCAACAGAAGACAGGATATTTGATCCTGAGGAAAATAAATGTTGGATTATATTATTTATTATCAATATTTCTGTTTGAATACATTTGTTTCCTCAGCCCCTAACCTCTGAAGGTCAGGCAGTTTTTGAAGGGTACCCCTGGCCCCTGGGAAAGGACTCTTATTTTTGTTGTTGTTTGTTCTTTGTTCTTGAAGAGGACCATGACATCAGGAAGTAATGTCATGATTTGCAGTAAATTGAATTTAAGTGAGGAAGGGTTGTGCAAAGTCACCAGCCTCACTCACTCCTCCAGAGCCATCTGGGTCCAGTGGCAAAATATACATCAGCATGACTGGAGATGGCCTTGGATGTTTAAGGTGATTGGGCTTAAGTGATTTGCCTAGGGTCATACAACTAGTGAGTGTCAAGTGTCTGAGGCCAGATTTGAACTCATGTCCTCCTGACTCCAGGGCCAGTGCTCTATCCACTGTACCACCCAGCTACACAGTAAACAAAAGTCAGTGGGAGCTAGGTCTTTCCTGAGGCACCTGTCCCTTTTTACTAGTGGCTACTCCCCTCATCAAGATTTAGGGAGACCTCGTCTAGAAAAGGGAGACAAAGCCAGTAAACATCTAGTTGAAATGCCTAGTTTTTCTAGCCAAGTTTGCTGGGTTTAATAAACCCTCATCAAAACCAGGAAACATACCTTTCCTTAGGTGCCAATGATCCACCAAAGTCCTCCTGCCCTCCCGATGATGAAGTAACAGGAAGGAACTGAGGGACATTGGTTCACCTCCTCATTAAACTATCCACCAATGGGAATGCCAGCGGTAGTCCCAATGATGTCAGGCCAATCAGAAGGAAGACACACCTACATATAAAAGGCATGGTTGGCCTTCTGTGTCTTTGGTGCACGTGAAGGCACTCCATGGACCTGTTCTTTTAAATGGACTAATTTTATTTATTGGTTACATTTCATGTACTACCACTGTATTGGATAATAGGGAGCCACTGGTGTTTATTGGGGGGGGGTGACATGGTCAAATCTGTTCTCTAGGAAAATCACTTTGGCAGATTTCCAAGGATGGACTGGAGCAGGAAGAGGCTTAAGGCCCAAGGACCATTTAAAAGATCTGCTTCCCTAGAGCCTTGTGATGGACAGAAGAGGAAGGGTGCAACAGGTCTAAGTTTAATGAGGGCAAAGACTATTTCTTTTTAATCTTTGTATTCCAAGGTCCTAGCATAGTGCCCAGCACATAGACGGTGTTTCACAAATGTTTGTTGATTAGTGATCAATTAAAAATGGTCCCCACTTTGGTGATATTGATTTGGGGTTTGTAAAGCCAGAGTTGCCTCCACTACAAAAGACCTGAATGGGTCTCACCTCCAGGGAGGAATTTTCATTTAGAACATTCAGTGAGATGACTTCACCATCAGGATAGTGCCTTCCAGACCCCAATTTCCCTTCTTTCTTATATCATAGGTCAGGGCGGCTAGGTGGTGTAGTGGATAAAGCATGGGCCCTGGATTCAGGAGTACCTGAGTTCAAATCCGGCCTCAGACACTTGACACTTACTAGATGTGTGACCCTGGGCAAGTCACTTAACCCTCATTGCCCCACAAAAAAAAAAAAAAAAGATATAGGTCTGAAAGGGACCTTAGAAGTTATCACAAGGTAGCTAGGTGGCACAGTGGATAAATCACCAGCCCTGGGTTCAGGAGGACCTGAGTTCAAATCTGGCCTCAGACACTTGACACTTACTAGCTGTGTGACCCTGCGCAAGTCACTTAACCCTCATTGCCCTGAACTAAAGTTATCTAGTCCAACACTTTCAGCTTAAAGAGAAAGAAAGTAAAACACAAGGCTTTTCCTGATCACCCCCTTTAATAATTTGTGCTTATTTTGTTACTTGTGCTGCATATACCTAAATATGTCCTTGTTGCATTCTCCATCAGAACCTAACCTCTGTGCAAGTAGGGATTGTTTCATTCTTTTTATTGTATCCCCCAGTACCTAGCAAAATGCTTGGCACATAGCATGTACTTAATAAATACCTGTGGGTTGATTATGAACGCTCAAGTCAAAAATGATCTGCCCAACTTCACAGGGGCAGTTAAGGGGCAGAGATTACATTTGAATCCAGGACCTCTATCTCTACTTTCAGCCCTCTCCCTATTGTACCACCCTGCAGCTCCTGACTGGTCAGGGATTACAAAGGTGGACAGGGGAACTATGGGAGCCAGGTCAGTGGCAAGCAAGACAGGAAACCCTTTAGCCTGACCTGAACATAAGGAATGAGCTACATAAGACAAAAGACCAGTGTCTGAAGCAAAACTGTTCTCGGGGCTCCCGCCTTCTCTACTTCATCCCCCCCTTCCTTCCCACCCACCTGCAGTCAAACTGCTAACACAGAATACAGAGCTCAAGTCTTTATAAAAAAGGAGCGAGTGAGAGAGAGTTGAGACGGGAGAGAGGAGAGAGCCACATTGAAATCAATACAGCCCGGGACAAGCATTATCCCATGTGGAACACCTCAAGCCTCTGCCTAGAAAATTTGATTGGATCTTCAGAAAAACCTATTAGTGTGTTGTCAGGACCTTCTGGTGATAACTGACCAGCTCTCTCCAAATCGATGCTCCTCACTTGTAGAGCTCCCAATTTTTTTTAACAGCATAATTGTTTTTTTAATAACGGGTTGGCTCACCTACTCCACTCTAGCATTTGGGGAATGCAGGCCCAACTCCCAACTTAAAATATAGAGAATCCCATTGCTCCCAGCCACCCCACTCCTAATTGCACAATTACTTTATGGAGAGTCAGGGTGGGGGAGCTTGCTTTCAGCTCAGCAAAGTTGTTAAGAAAAGTAACAGAAGTAATTACGGCAGTCAAAATTATTTACTAAATTAAAGTTATTCCTCACAAAGGGTCTTTGTGTGTGTGTCTGTGTGTGAGAGAGAGACAGAAAGACAGAGACAGAGCGAGAGCAAGAGAAAAAGAGCGAGAGCGAGAGAAAAAGAGCAAGAGCAAGAGCGAGAGCGAGAGCGAGAGCGAGAGCGAGAGCGAGAGCGAGAGCGAGAGCGAGAGCGAGAGCGAGAGAGAGAGAGAGAGAGAGAGAGAGAGAGAGAGATGATTGGGAGTGTGCCAGGATGGAGTGAACACCATAAAATAACTGTGGAATTAGTCAAAGGTTAATAAATAGCTTTTTAATTTCCAACTCAAGTGCCAGCAACAGAGTTTTATTTAGAGTTTTAAGTATGCCATAACAGCAGTGGTATTTCCATTCTTTACTTTGCTTCCAATAGGAGATGTCAGAGTGCTTTACTCAACAAATAACTCTAAACAGTTCTGGATTGAAGCTCTTTATAGATGGAGAACAGGCAGGCCCAGGGAGGAAGTGATTTGCCCAAGGTCACACACTGAATCAGAGGCACAGCTGGAAACACGGCTCATGAATACAGGCTCCTGAAGCCTCTGTTCTTATTCGCTCCCCTTTACCCAATGTGAAAACCAAAATCTGAGAAGCAGCAGCTGGGCAGAGAAGTCACCTGTTCTCAGGAGCCCGGGGTGTCTGTCCTTCTTGACAATTGTGCTGAAGTACAGAGAGGACCCTGAGCCTTGTAATGATTGAGGCTCTGTTCCTAGAGATTTCTACAGATTGCTGTGCCTGAAGCCTGGTGAAGCAAATCCTTTTTGTCTGGAAGTCCAAAGCTTTCTGTGATCCCCAGTGTCCATTTAGGGCTGACCTGGCCTCATACTCTCATACTCTTCCCAAGGGCATGCTAAGAGGTCGTGTTAAGACCCTTGCCTGCTCAGAGCCCTAACTTCCCTGACAAAGACCACGCTGTTTGTACAGGGATCAGGAAATCAGTTCATCAAGAATTTATTAATTACCCATTAGGTGCCTGGCACTGTGCTAGGTTTTGAGGTTGCTGATACAAAAGTCTCTGACCTCAAACAGTTTACATTGTCATAGGAATGGGTTGACTATGAACCCTGAGGAATCCTTTTTTGTTAGACTATTACTGTTGAAAATATCCAGTATCAATTTATCTGTTGGTATGTAAGTGCCCTGCCTCCCAAGTAGTTAGTGAGTATGAGAAGGGGAGGGGTGCTAAGGCCCTAACAAGTGGTAATGGTCATTTTCAACTGGCTGGAGAGATGGATGAATTTAAAAAATGGACTAGTAGGGCAGCTAGGTGGGACAGTGGATAGAGCACTAGGCTTGGAATCAGGATGATTCATCCTCATGAGTTTAAATCTGGCTTCAGACACTTCCTCACTATGTGACCCTGGGCAAGTCACTTAACCCTGTTCACCTATTTCTTTATCTATAAAATGAGCTGGAGAAGGAAATGGCAAACCACTCCAGTATATTTGCCAAGAAACCTCTAAATAGGGTCACAAAGAGTTTGACTCAACTGAAAAACAAGAAGAGAGAGTAAGGCCCAGGGCAAGATTGGGAGTTAGGAGTTGGGGCATGGAGATGAGTTGCCAACCCAGTACAAAATTCCTGAGGAAGGAAATTGCCATTCTGGGGATTGAAGTGTGCAATCTACAGGGAAGGAATGTGAGGCTAGAGATCCAGGCCCTAAACAGAGAAAATGCCTGAAATCATGACACCAGGGGGCCAGGCCCAAGTCTCATGGCATTAGACAGCTATATATTCAGTGAATGCACAGAAAAGCTAGTCTCTATGAAAGGACCGCATAGGACCCTCACCACTTTGGGGCACAATGCCTTCTAGGGCATGGAGTCACAAATCTTCCCCAGAGCCTTCTAGGGTTTCTTACAAAAACCTGAGATGTTGTTATCTTAAAGAATTCCCGCTGTGGGGATTCTCTACAGTGCAGAATTTAGTAAGGAAATGTCTGAGGGACATAGCACTTTGTGTAATTTGTCCAGGATCATACAATCAATGTCACAGGCCAATCTGTCTCTGCATATTCTCTCTATGTCTCTGTATAGATACATGATGTGTGTGTGTATGTGTGTGTATACACACACACATGTTGTTGCTGTAGTTGAGTCATTTTTAGTCATGTCCAACTCTTACGACCCCATCTAGGGCTTTCTTGGCAAAGATACTGGAGTGGTTGGCCATTTCCTTCTCCAGCTCATTTTACAGATGAAGAAACTGAGGCAAACAGAGTTAAGTGACTTTCCCAGATAGTAAGTTTGAGGCTGGAATGGAACTCATGAGGATGAGTCTTATTGCTTCCAAGCCCAGTGAGTACTCTATCCACTGCTGGCTCCCCACATATACATACACATATATACATATACATACATATACATATACAGACATATATTTCTATATACGTATACATACAGTAAAATTTTATTCATCCTTGTAAAGAAAACCCTATACTGACTCTGCCCCAGCCACAAGGAAGAGGTGGGAGTGAGTGCTGGCTGAGAATTGGAACTTGAAGAGACAGAATTAGGCACGGGGTGCAGAGTGGAGGTCAGGTAAGAATCACTCAGAATATTGAACTGGGCAAGGGACCATGGATTTTCCCCACTAGGTACCCCATCATCCATGTCACACACACACACTCCCTCCTCCTCCCCCCTCCACTGGCTCCCTATTTCCTCCAGGATCAGATAGAAAATCCTCTTTGGCATTCAAAGCCTTTTATAACCTGCCCTCCTCTACCTTTAACTCCTTTAACTTTTTTTTACCTTTAACTCCTCTACCTTTCTAGTCCTCATACACTTTATTCTCCTTCCCATCCTGACCTTCCCCAACTCTCTGGCCCAGTGACTCAGGCCTCCTTGCTATTCTTTGGTGGAGACACTGTATCTCCTGAATCTGAACATTTTTAATAGTTGTCTCCCCTGCCTGAAACTCTCCCTCTTCATCTGTACTTTTGGTTTTCCTGGCTTTCTTCAAGTCCCAGCTAAACTCTTATCTTCCACAGGAAGGCTTTCCCAAACCCCTCTATTTCTAGTGCTTTATTTCTGTTGATTATTTCAAATTGATGCTATCTATAGCTTCAATGTGCATAGTTCTTTGCTGTTGTCTCCTCCATCAGACTATGAGCTACTTGAGGGCAGGGACTCACTTTCTTTTCCCTCTCTTTGCATCTCCAATACCTAGCACACTGTCTGAAACATAGTAGGCACATAATAAATGTTTATTGACTGACTGACAATTGTAATTTGAGTCAAAGGCACCTCAAAAGTTTGCAGTAACCTCAGTCCTTTAAACTATGTCCATCTGCCTGACTGGGCCTTTAATTTACCAGGGTTTATTATCTAAAACTAGGGGACCACAAGATAGGAGAGAAGAAACCAAAAAACAGTGAAACTGAGAAATAGATGTTTCAGTGACAAATACAGAATGGAAAAGAAATAATATGTCTGAAAAGATCATCATAGAAGCTAGGGAAGGGGAGAGAGTGAGAAGGGAAGAAAGGATAATTGGACATAGAGGCAGATAGGAAGGGAGGGAGGGGGAGAAAGAGACAGAGACACAGAGAGAGACAGAGACACAGAGACAGAGACATGGAGAGACAAGACAGAAAGACAGAGACACAGAGACACAGAGAGATGAGACAGAAAGGCAGAGAGACAGAGACAGAGACTGAGACTGAGACAGAGACAGAGACAGAGAGAGACATACAGAAAGACAGACAGACAGAGACACAGAGACAGTCACAGAGAGAGAGAGAGAGAGACAGAGAGACAGAGATAGACACAGAAAGAGAGAGAGAAAGAAAGGCAGACAAGCTGAAGCACTCAGAGACAAAGACAGAGACAGGAACAGAAACAATGACAGACACAGAGAGAGCTCATGGGGAGAGGACAAGAAAGGAAAGGATTAATTTTGGGGAAAAGAATGGATGAACAGAAAAATAAATCCAAAAAGCAGAGAAATACCTCTTACTGTTAATGTCCTCTAACAAGAATATTCCTTACTGTTAATGTCCTGCATGGAACACAGGTTTCCAAACTTTTTTATGTGTGAGGGAGGACACTATTTATTTCCCCAAAGGGGAGGTGACTGATTGAGGGTGGGGATGGGAATGGAATTAGGTGTGTCATTGCTGATTTGAAGTTTCCCTAGAACCAGTCTGTCAGTGGTAATGGTTGGGATGAAAAAAAATGAACATGTCTTTAGGATGATGAAAATGAAAATCTTTGGACAGAGTCAGGGAGAGGGTAGCACTTCAAACTACCCTCTTTCCTGCCCCCCCCCCGTAATACTAATAGTAATACTAATAGTTGACATTTATATAGAACTTTAAGATTTGCAAAGTTTTTCACACATATGATTGATCCATTTAGGTCTCACAACACTGTTAGTTGTAGGCTTAGAGAGCCTCAATTTTCCTATGATCACACAGCAAGTGTCAGCTAGTGTCAGCTAGTGTCAGAGGCAGGATTTGAACTTGGATCTCTCATGATCCCAAGTTTAGAAGTCTTCCCACTATACCACACTTCCTCTCACTTTGGGAATCTCTATAAGCCACAGCAAGGCAGGAGGAGATATAGAGCATGGATAGTGGTGGTGGTGGTGGGGGCAGCAAGAATTATTTTAGGAGATAGAATTCAGATTCTTGCTCTGTTAATTACTGCCTGTTGACCTTAAGCAAGGCACTTAACTTTTCTGTGGGGCAGCTAGGTGGCACAGTGCTAGAGTGCTGGACCTGGAGTTAGGAAGACTTATCTTCTTGAGATCAAATATGGCTTCAGATACTTACTGGCCGTGTGACTCCAGACAAGTCACTTAATCCTGTTTGCCTCAGTTTCCCCATCTCTAAAATGAGATGGAGAAGGAAATTACAAACCACTCCAGTATCTCTGAGAAGAAAACATCAAATAGGGTCATGAAGAGTTGGACACAAGTGAACAATAATAACAAACTATTCTAGTCTTCAGTATCTTCTGTAAAACCAGTTGATTAGATGAGCTCATTCCTGAGGTCTCTTCCAGGTCAAAACCCTATAAATTAATAGATGTGACTTCAGTATCTACTAAGTAGACCTTGATCTACTTGTTAGGGACCCTTGGCCAAAAAGAAACCAAGACCCACCCCCACCCCACCCCCCCGCCCAAGACAAACATCAGAAATGACTTGGTTTGGGCTTCTCATAATCAAGAAAACAAGATTTGATTTCTTGCAAGGATAGGGAGGGATATGAGTGGAAAGCACAAGGGCTGGAAAGCTCTAAACTCAATATAATGAAAGGTTGGGTTCTTTTTTTAATGACTTAAAAAAGTAATTGAGGAGAGGATCTCAAATGTTATCTAAGAGAAAGAGAAGGGGACAAGGAGAGAGAGAGAGAGAGAAAAAGAGAGAGAGAGAGAGACAGAGAGAGAGAGAGCGAGCACACAAATGGTTTGTATTCAACCCTAGCAACATGTGTGGTGGAACAAGGTTTGATTGTGATACAAATATCCATCAATCATACCAAATTCATTGGGTTAAATTCCCATTGCCCAGGGCTGACCCTCTCCCGCAAAAGGAAGTAATGAGCTAGAAATAAGTACTGTCTGAAGTTGAATCTAAGTAAATCTGTGATCATGGACATTTCAAGCAATAGTTTCTGTTTGTGCTTTTTCAAACAGATGGATACTCTAGCATGAAATTGCCAAGATTAAAAAGAGAATGCTAGTTTAATACACATGGCTGGGGAAATAGCCGGGGCCATCCATGGAGCTGAATTCCCCAAGCCTAGCACGGACTTGCTCAGCTCAGCATTCACAGGAAGCAAATAGCCACATTTCCTTCCCAGCCTCAACACGTTAGCCAAGGCAAGATAAATGAGAGGGCTCTGGTGTGAGGATGGTATGAATGAACCGCACATGCCCATCAATAGATCAGGAGCCCTCCAAACACACCATTTATTTATTCTCACAAAAACCTGTCCCAGCAGCCCTTTCTCCAAGCCCTGTTTACCACTGGAGTCTTAATGGCTTGTGAGCATTCAAACTTTTAGTGGTGAAGTTCTGGACGAAGAGCTTCAGCTTAGCCCAAAAGATCCTTTTGTGGTTGTCTGTCTTAGCTCTTATGGGGTTTTGTTGTCAACAAACTCGTGGCTCGCCTTTGAGCGCTTCAAATTATTGAAAATGACTACAGCTTAAGACTAGCAGGATGATTGTTAAAAAACAGCTCTGGCATTAATCATAGCTTAAGAGCTTTGGGGAAATGATTCTAATTCAGAAGGGGTGGCTTACAAAGAGCCTTGTCGAAAGCAACGCAGACAGCCCATGGTGAAAGGCAAAAAACTATCCCTCATTCCCACACCAGGCTCCTGGAGAGTGAGCAGGCAGCTTGCCCCACCTGCTTTCTAGTCCCTGGTGGGGAGCTTTTTGCTCAGGAAACTCAAGGATGGAAAAGACCCCAGAGGAGGGCATTCTGTTACCCATCTGACTAGCAATGGAGAGAAAGTGTGGTCAAATGTGCCTCTTTTTTTTCTTTTTACCAGTTAGATTGCCACAGACCACTGCTAGAATAAGCCTTGTGCATAGTGACAGCTGCGTGGGCAAACACATGGTCCGCATTTACAAGGAGCCAAGCAGGGGAGAAAGCTCCTATTCTCGCCTTTTGCATGCCTGGCACAACAACAGAAAATGATTTTTGCCATCACCCTTCTCCCCATCAAAGAACCATTACACAATTTAGCATGATTAATGGTCTCCATGTAGGAGCAGTCCAAGACCCGGAATTGGTGGGGGTATGGCAACCACAGGAATGGAGAGACAAGTCTGCCTGGTATCCACTTTGCATAAATGTTTTCCAGTCAATGTTACCTGTGCACACGTCACAGCATTATCCAAGGGGGACAATCTGGGGTGAATGAATACAGAGCCTTTGACATGATTTTGCAAAAACAGCTTGGCAGCTAGAGCCTGCCTTCACTTTTATTGTTCTCTATTTACAGCCCTCCAAATATTTGTGACAGAGAAGCCATTCATGGCTGCCCAGTGTGGACTTTGATGCTCAGGTTAAGTCCTAAATTTCAAGGTAGGAGCTGAAGCTGGGAGTGTTCATAACCACTTAACCCTGATGCTCATCATTCACCCCACAATATGGAGAATGTGCCCCAGTCCCCTGCCAGGACTGGGAAACGCAGGTTCCAAGACCGTCACTGCTGGGTATTTCTGGAGTGCCCAGGCCCAAGTCCAGCTTAGATCTGCTGGGTTTCCCCCATCAGCCTGCTTGCTCTACTGAATAGGATTGGACTGTTTCTTTCTGTGCTGTCTCTCCACCTCGATAAGTCACTGGTTCCACTGGGGCTTTGTGGCCAGTAGAGATGAAGAGGTAGCCACAGGAAGAGAATGGGGGAAAAACAGAGGCATCCAGATCAGTCAGTAGGGCCTGTTTTCTTAGCAACATCCTTTTGTAAGTAGCAAGGCCAGAAAATGGAGAAAATCAGTGATCTTGGTCTGGTAGGATATGACTCAGAGCTGTCCTTGACACATGGATGTTTTTAGAAAGCTATTATTTCCCATAAACTGTCTTAAACATCTCACAGGCTACACTTCTGGCTGTGTTAAGAATCAAGCCATCAGGAAGAGCTGTGAGTGTTACCCACTTTCTGCAGTGGCAATGGGCTTTGGCAGGGAGCTAGGAGCAAAAAAACCCAAAAAACAAAAACCCCAAGTAGGACATTTCATTTGACTGTAATGGCATTTTTCCTTCCTTGTCCAAACAATAAAAGATTCATGCTCCTAATTGCAACACTATAGCTGCCCCCATCATTTTATTCTGGAGGAAGAGGTTAGAGAAAACAGCCCCTGAGAAAGAGAGAGAAAGAGAGAGAGAGAGACAGATAGCAATTTCATCACTACCTAACAGAGACTGATTAGTGCAGAAGACTCCCTTCCAGGGCAATACTTTTAAATCAGGTCAGCTGAGCCTGGACAAGCAGGTTTTGTGGATTAGTGAGAATAGAGCTTGCCAGCATCCCTTGCAAGTTTAAAGAGGGAAATATGTAACTCAAGAGAAAACAAAACAAAGAAAAAGTAATAAAGTCACCCATTTCAATATTCAGCAACCATTAAAGGATTTAAATATTTGCTTGCTATTAAAGGCTTGCATTAGGCTCTCCCAACACCAGCTCTGGAAGACTGAAATATCAATTACAGATCAATTTTCTCCCTAAGTAAACACTAATGCAGGATAAACAGTATTAGAAGATGCAATCGTAACATTGCTGACTTCAGGATGGACTTCCTGCTGGTAACAGCAAGTTTAAGCCTGGTGATTAATTAACCTGAGAAGATAGCACTTAAGGAAGATTTAAGCGATCATGTTGGGAATATGACTGCAAGGCCAGGCATGTTTGGAGGGTGGTTGGAGAACCCCAGTACCCACAGTGCGCTTTGATTCTCCCCACAAGACCAGGCCTTTTACCAGCACTTCCTTCTTTTATAGCTTTAAGGATTAGAAGTAAGATAGGGGGTAGGGATTTTTTTTTTTTTTTAAGACTCCAGGCTAATTCTGGTTCTTAGTTGGAAAGAACTCAACACTGTAAAACCAAGAGGCCAAAGTTGCATGTCCTGGCTTTGAACACTTGGGGCAGTATTTCAATAGTCATCTTAGAGCTAGTCATTAAAACAAACAAACAAACAAAAAACCATGCCCAGAAAAACACAGTAATGGAAAGATATGAAAACCTGTGACATCCTGGGGGGGTTAGGCGTGGGGCAGATTATATGCCTTGAGGGAGTGAAGGCTGCATCCTCTCTCACTTGTACTCGTGTGATCTAGTATCCCCCCAGTTACCATCTACATATGGGGCTTGGATTCAATACCTTGGGATGAGCAAAACTGGGGCAACCAGTGGGGTCCAAGAGTGCTCCTAAACACCCTTCTCCTTGGTGGGAGGGACTTAGCTTTCTCCCAAATCCCTAGTTTCCTTCTAAGGTCAGTCTAGGGGATCACCTTCTACATGATTCCCCTCCTGATTTTTACCTCACTCTTCCAGCTACCAGTGAATGGATGAATGAAACATATTAAACCCTTACTCTATGTCAAGCACTGGACTAGGCTAAATACTGACTGGGATACGGATTTAAAAGAGACAGTCCTGAGATTTGGCCCCTGTCCTCAAGGATCATACTTTTCATAAAAAGACACAACACACATAGGTGGTTAGGGTGGAAGGGGTTTGGTTTGGGAAGCCCAAAAGATGGTTAGTGGAGTCATAGGGAAGTATATGGATGTGCTCTTTCCAGAAGCAATGGTAGTGCTGACTCAGTTTGGGATACACAGGGCAAACGGCAAGAAAATACCCAGGGTACATAGCTAGAGAAACACCTGTACCAATTTGAGGCTTATTAATTTGAAATTTTGAAATGTACAACAGTGTGCAGGGTGGGTGCTGTTTCAATGTTGTGCTTTGCACACAGTAGATGTTTAATAAACATCAAATGGTTTAGTTTAAGTTTCAGAACTAGGATGACCACAGTCTCATAGAACACTAGAACTGGAAGAGACCTTAGTGATCATCTATTCCAACCAGCTGCTTGCTGCTGATAGTGGGAGTCTTTTCTGGGTTCAATCAATCAGTATTTATCGAGTGCTTTCAGTGGGCCAAACACTGCACTTTAAAATAATGATATTGATTCTCATGGTCTTGGCAAATTTTCTGAAGCAGTTCAACATCATTGGTATGACTCCCGTTTTCTTCTACTCCACAGTTGGACGAGTACATCCGAGCTCCTCTTTCAGAAGTATTTCCTAACTATGTGCAGCTGTGAATAATGATGCCATCTGATATTCACAAGGTACTCAACAGTTTACAAAGTGCTTTCCCATCCATTATTTCATGTAAGGCTCACTACACTACTGTGAGGCAGGCAGGATAGGGATAATCAGCTATTACAGATGAGTGAACCAAGGTACCCAGGATTGAAGTGATTTGCCAAAGGTCAAATGTTCACGCAGATGATTTATCCCAAGATGCAGTTCACCCTCAGGACTCAAACCATGGTACTTTGTATCAAAAGCCATGTTATAAAACATTTTATTCCACTGACTCTAATCCAAAGAAAATCATGATTAGACAAAAACTTGTTTAGATGATACTGTTTGGGGGAGAAATATAATGTATGCAAGGATTTGGTGAAGAGGTATGCGATTTTTACTTTCTGACAAAAAAAAATGAAGAAATAATAATAAATAAATATCTTTAGAATGTGGATAAGGTGATGCAGGTGATGTGTGATACCTCCCATGTTCTAAATGATTCCATCATAGAAATATTTCTTCATGTAATAACTCTCTAAAAGTATAGGAATTTGATTTTTGTATTTGTATTTTGTATTTGTTTTGCTGCTGCTGTTGTTGTTGCCTTTGGTTCAGATCTGTGATTCCACTGGACAGGGACCTCCCTTTATTAATTTAGATGACAGTCTTAGTTAGTTACCTGGGACATAAATGTTAAGTGACTAATCCATGATCCAGGAGATAGTTTATAAGTCAGAGAGAGTACCTGAACCCAGGTCTTTCCTGATCTAAGACCTGTGCCTCTGTATCCACTATTTCATGCTGTCTCCCAAAGTTCCAGATGATAGTATCAGAGAAACACTTATCCATGGAATAAGCCTATAACAGTACAAGAATTTCAATTTGGATATCCAAAAAGGTATTTAAAGACCACACCAATAACAGCTGTCTTTCACCTTGGGGTCCAGGTTGATGGTACTGGAAAAACTCATCCAGGCCAAAAGAGTCCTGAAATCTCTAAGAAAATAAGGATCATTTTAATTCTCATGCCAAGTGGGACCTTCATTGCCTCTGAGGTTCTCATCAGAGCATGCTTTCAACCATGCCCCCTTGCACATGCACACCATGCAAGAACCCGAGCAATGATTCCCAACGTGCAGGGAGAGTGTTAACCTTGCTCATGATTCCATCAAATGAATATTCTGAGTTCCTCTTCTCCGATTTTGGAGCCAACTCTGTGGCCTTGCCCCACAGGTAATTAAATAAACTTGTCACAAACTTTGGAGTAATTCTAGGTACAGAACATTTATCAAGGGAGAAGAAATGTAGGCATTTCATGAGAGACACTAGCGTGGTCTCTCCTTAGAGCAAGGTTCATAGGGTTCAGAGCTGGAGATCATTGATTCCAACCCCCTCATTTTACAGATGAGGAAACTGTGGCCCAGAGAGGTGAAGAGATTTGCCCAAGGTCTCACAGAAGTCTGGGAGGTAGAGCTAATATCATGCCTCTTCCAGTCCTATCATTTTGTGCCTGGGGAAAGTCCTTTTCATTATTATTTGTCATTTGGTTCCCCCTCCCATCTACCCTCCTTTAACCCATGTATTCATTTCTGTTCTTCACTATTACCTGCCTGTAAAGCTTCTTCCAAATCTAAATTTGTCAGCCTAGTTTTCAGGGTCCTTCCATAGTCTGCCCCGCCTCCCCCCTCCCTCAATATTTATTTCAATTTCCGAATATACATGTTGCTCCAAGTCAGGCTAGTGTCCTTATGTTGCTGAAGGATACAATGTGGTCATTTTTTCCACCTCTGTTCCTTCACTTATATTCCTAACATTCCCTCTCCTGTGGGTTAAGCACCCTTAGAATGCCCTCCTTTTCCAAACCCATCCATGTAAATCCTACTTATTCTTGATGGCCTAGGCTAGCCCAAGTGTCACACTGAAGAACCCTTCCCCAACTACTCTAGTATCATAGGACCATAGATTTGGAACTGGGAGGGTCACTGGGTGCAAACCCTTCATTTTCTAGATGAGAAAATTAAAGCATAGCAGTAACAAGAGTTGCCCAGTGTCACACGGCTATTAAGGGTCTGAGGTAGGATGTGAACCTAGGTCTTCCATACTCCAAGTGAAGTGATTCATGCATTGCGCCATGCTGCCTCCTAACTCCTAGGGCAGTTATAGATCATAACATAGAGGACTGGAAGGAACCTTAGGGATCATCTAGTTCAACCCCTCGTTTTGCAAGAGAGGCAACTGAGGCCCTTGAAGGGAGAAGGAATCACGCGACTTTTCTAGGATGGCACAGCTCCTTAGTGATAGAACAGCTTTCAGAAGGTGGGGGTTGTGACTCTTAATCAAGTGATCAAATTTCCATTACGATATGCTACCCTTTAGTCTGCAACACACAATTTAACATTTCATTCTATTGTCTTATATTGCTTCCTCATTGTTTTACCTGTTCAGGGAAGCTCGTTGAGGGCAGGAGTCATGGCTTTATACCTCTTTATATTCCCCAGTCTCATAAAGTGCTGAGCATATAGTTTAATTTTACAGAAGGGTACTTGGGGGCCCAGGAAGAAAAAAAAATGACTTGCTTAGAGTCAATAGCAGTGCCAAGATGGAGACAGCTTTTCTATTTTTTCTTCTGCCTCAGTTTCCCCCTGCTATACTTGACAAAATGAACCTGGGGAGGGGGAAAGAGGGAGGGGGGAGAGTGGTGGCAAAAAGGCTTCATGAGTAGGATGAAGTGCTAGCCAAGCGACTTAAGGGGAAGTCTGGTTAATTATGGGAAGCATTCACTGCTCATTTCAGCCGAGCAATGAGTACAACAGCAGACCCAAATGCACTGTATTTCCATGTCTGAAAGCACCAGCAGCTGAAAACAGGAACGATATATGGCAGTCTGTTGAGTTATTTCTGATAATCATTCATTTAAAAGAGAGAGAGAGAGAGAGAGAGAGAGAGAATTTTTTTTTAATGATGAAGGCTGAATGAATCTTTTACACAGTCAATCCCAAAGTGAGAGACAGGTGGAGCAGCAGACACAGGAAAGTTGGTAGGGGGTGGGGTGGGGTTGGAGAGTGGGAGACAAAGCCACATGAAAGGGAGGGCCCCTGTCCTGGCTGGCTCACTACTGCATCTCCGAAACATGCCCGTTGCGCCATGGTGATATTGGTGTCTAAAGCTGTGTTGGCCAGAGCACCTGGCTCACCTGTCCATTGAGAGCGGAGGAGAGAGCAAGAGTGAGAGAGAAAAACAGAGAAGGGAGGGAAGGAAAAAAACCCAAATGAACAGAAAGGAGGAACACAGTGGTGGATTTCCGGGGCTCTACCGCTAGCGATCTTGGCGGCATATAAGTTCCCAAGAAGAAAGTCGGGGCCTGACCCCCGACTTTCCTCTCTCAGGCTGAGGAGGTAAAGAGTCCATAATGAGATGAAAAGGATCACTTGGTAACATTAATCTTTTTTATTAAGAAGACAGATATTTTATAGTACTTCTTTTTTTTTGTAAAAATGGTATACATGAACCAATACAAAATGCGAATGGGAACATAATGGATATGGAGTTTCTTACACTGTAACATCGTCCATGTACACCTTAAAAACAGAACTGGCCTAAGGGGAAAAGGAAAACGTCTGTGTGACTAAAGAACAAGCTTATTTGGCATCAATTATACATCCTTCATTATTTTATATTCCTTTAAAAAACACAAAAAAAACCAAGTTTGTTCTTTCTTCACTCTGAAAAAAAAGTGATCGACCTGTACAAAGTAATACTCAACAATACATTTCAAACAGTGCACTGTATACTTACTTAAGAAAAAATACATAAACCAATATACAACTAAAATCCATAATTTCCTGTTTTTGCTTTGTTTTATTTATTTATTTTCCAATGTGTGGGGCCTACACTTTGCAATCTACCTGAGACGGAAAACACCAATCAAAACACATGAACCTGAGACATGTCAACATTGTAAGTCATAGAGTTACATCAGTAACACTGCACTACTGTACACTTTTCAAAACAGAAAGATGGGCAGTTCCAGAAACAAGATGCCAATTCTGTAAGTGATGTTAAAAATAAAAATAAACTAGAAACATCAACTGAAATAAAAAAACAACCCTCTTACAACATGCTAAATGGTTCTCACCCTCTGATAGGGTTTTCTACTATGGTCAGAACTGGTGCTAGAGGCTCTGAATGGAGCCACACACTATAAAATTCACTGAAAAAAGGGTTATTTCTTATGGATCTTTTGGACTTGGTTACGTGTTCAGGACTAGGAGGGGGTAAACACAAAATACTGCTCGATAATGGGTTTTCTTTTATATATCAGTCCGTTCCCAAAAGGCCCCCATACTACCATGGTCCTATCAAAGGTTAAAAGACAAGAAAAAAAAAATAAACACGGCCCAGAATTAACAAAAAGTTGACACTTGTTTTTTTTTCTTCCCTTAAATAAATCAGCGTAAGTTTTCCACATAATGTAACAATAGTAAAAATGCATCTTGCAAAATCCAAAATTACTCACTGAAAATGTTCTATAATATATATATTTATATATAGATCTATCTTTTTTGATGCCATCTTTCCAATAGGGACAGTTGTCTGGAGTCTGGACCCTTACCAAATGATATGGTAAGAGTTTAATTTTCGACCTGCAGGGTCATTTCTTGATTTTCTTGAAGTTTCAATGAAAATCCCCACAATTCTTTTCTTTCTTTTTTTTTTTAAAGTCACTGGTAACTTTACTTCCCCTACTTTCTCCCAAGGCTCCCCCATCTAAGACGGTGTTCAAGGTAACTTATTTTTAGTAGCTGTGCACTATGGCTGCCATCGTGCAAGGATCAGTAATTTTTTGGCAGATGGTTCTTAAGGCTGAGGAAAGAGGCCAAGGCTAGTGTATGAAAGGTAAAAAGATAAAAAACACTCACATTTGAGTTTTGATTAAGTAACTGAAAACCTCTCCATGCTGTTTTTCCACCTCTGCTCTGACCTTTCTAGAACTGAGATCGACAGCAGACCAGTGTGAGAACAATACCGACCCTTCTTTTGTCCCTCTTTCTTTTGTCAAACCGAATCTGAAGGAATGAAAGTTTCACACAGACTCTAGTTGGAAATCCCAGCATGACAAATATCTGTAATATACAGTACATGCAGGCCACATCCTACTGCCTTCCTAACTAAGCACAAAGGAAAAAAAAAAAAAAAAAAACCAAAAAAACCCAAAAAAACCCCCAACCCTGTTCTTTCAAAGTCCTTCGCACACCACGTGGACTTGTCTTTTTCCAACAAATTAGTGAGAAGTAAGGCCAATTGGGAAAGGTGGATGGAACCGTTTGAAACAGAAATAATCAGAGCAGATTTTTTTTTTTTATTTTTACTCCCCCCCATTTGCCCTCTGGTAGCAACTCAAATTTGTCCACTTGTATAAAAGGAACAGCCCTCACCTGTCAGGTCTGTTTAGGGCACTAGAAAAGGAGGAGTCCTTTATGCCTAAAACCTGTCTGGACAGTATGAGGTACCTCTACTGAGCAGTCTACAGACACAGAATTAAAGACAGATTCAATCTCATTGTGACATACCTCACTTGCAGATAACCCTGTGTAGTAAGCAATGTCTCTCCGTGGCAAACGGAGAACATTTTCTGAATCACAGTCTAATTTTCTAGTCTTTGCTGCCCTAAGCATTGGGAACGTGGGCAACAGTGAAGAGTTTTCATTGTTTGTTCACCCAAACCTTTAGGACAACAGAGAAGAATGGATTATGGATACACTAAATTTCAAACTATGAAATCGAAACTGTGCTGGTTCTCCTTTTATAAATTGAGTTTCAAACAGAAAACAGTGACATTTTGAAAAGAAACAAAAGAAGGAGGGAAGAAGTTTGGGGGGAAGAGGGGGAGATAAAAGGAACAAAAATGTCTAAGGGATCCCAGCAGGCAAATTTCAAAATAGATGCTACAGAGGGAAAAATAAATCCACAGAAAGAAAAACAAGGCACAGAATTTTCTGCAAATGACTCAACTAAACTAAATCCAAGTTTGACTTGGATTGGAATAAAAATAAAATAAAACAACAAAAATAATTAAAAAAGAGGTGTCAAACAGCAGAGTGTACTTTATGAAGAACATTTTACACAGCAAATCCCAGACCTTCCCAGTCTCACACCTCTCCACCCATTCATAAAAAAACACACGAGTTGCTCGCAAGTTCCAATATCACTGTCTCTTTATCATCTAAATAGGGCCAGTTGGACACCTCATTGAAACAAAAAGGCTGATCTAGATGAAGTACTCTTTCTTTTCTTCAGAGTTGTTCTGTCCTCCTTCTGCATTGATTATAGCTGTGTCTGCGTCTGCTGCATCATCGGCTCCTTTGGCTTCATGAGTGAAGTATGTACCTGAAAGATGAAGTGGTAAAAGTACCGTGACTGTCTGATGGCCTCTGTGTAAAGTGGTACAGAGATGGCGACTTGCTTTATGGTCGTCATCAGCCGAAGTGGTGTGCGGGCAGCGGAGGGGAAAAAACAATTGAAGGAAGAAAGGGAGGTGGGTGAGACAAATGGGAATCCGGGGGTTCCACAGGCACCACTCCAACTGAATCGCTGCGATATAATTCAGCAAATGAGACATTAGAGCAGTGATTATGAGCAGAGGATGTCAGCAGAAGAAAACGTGAGTGGGAGCTAAAAATGCAGAAGGCTGGAGAGCCGATGAAAGGGTGCACAGAACAACAGGGATAGGCACGAGCGTATGGCAAACAACAGAACCAGGGAAAAACAATTAGCAAATTTATGAATTAGGGACCTCTACAGTTCTCTGATATAATCTGAACAAAAGTCGCCTGCCTTTATTAAGTAGGGGTGTGCTTGAATTTCCAGAGGTTCATCAGATTTTTATCCCAATTCTTTTTCAGACCGGGGACCAAAATTGAGCAATGACATGTCATGATTGTGGTATTCAAGGCAGAATGTCTGGCTGAAGAAAGAACCCTAATTCATGAATTTGCAGGTCAACATGGCTACTTTATAGAGGCCATAAATAAAGCTCTAGGAAACCAAGCCACCTATTTTCACCAAGAAGGCCCAACGGACTGTATACATAAGGTAAAAGTCAGAAGCATTCCCACCACAGAAGGAAAAGGGTATGCAGGAGGTCAGACCTCTATGGCCACAAGGAAAAGATTCTATCATGCCCTGCTCTCTGAGGTTCTCAACAAGTCAACAAAAAGTGGCTGATATATAGCTTTTCAAAATGAAAGACCGGCAAAAGGAGGAGGCCATGTGCACTCAAGCTTTCCCTCAGCCCTTTCCCCCACTTTCACTGTGTTCATTCAGAGCCCTTTTCCTATGGCCATCCACATTTCGCTTTTCTGTTCAGTCCCTGGCACCAATCTCTCTAATCTTAGTACTGTGGTTCAAGTTAAACATATGCAGAGCCCGGGATGTGCTCTTCAAAACCAGACTGGGCACTGGGGCTGGAGACAGAGGGAAATGGGTGACTTCAGGGAAACCAAATGATTTTAAGCTTGAACCAAGCATTTGGATGCCGAAAGCAGCTGTTTCCTCAGGGCTCCCTTGTAGGACTCAAGCTGCCTTTCCCCAGAACCAAATCCTTCAAACACCTAGATTTTAATAGCAAATGAAAATCCCCAAAGTGCTTGGAAAACACAACCGAGAAAGACAGGGGCCGAAAAAGAAAAAGAAGAATAAATTACCAGAAGGGGAGAAGAGGATTAGAGCAGCATGGGGCAGAGAGGCGGAGAGTTGGAAGAGATGATTGCACATCCAGATTGCACATTTGATAAGTGTGATGATTAATAGCAATTTAAATCTATTGCACAGATAATTTTAAAAATACATATTTATGTGGTTTTTAAACCAATGGATTTCTTTGACTGTGATGTATCAATCCAGGGAAGTATTTCTTGTTGTGACCAGATTACAAAAATGCACTTCTGGGCCTGGGAGTGTACCCATCCACCACCTCCCCACCTGTATGGGTAAACAAAAGATATGATCTCACTATGTATGCTTTATTGGATTTCACACCACACCCAGGATGACTGAAGAGAAAGCGTGGCTAGCTTTCTAGTCCTTAACATGGCACTCATAATGGATTGGGCAGCACCACATCTACCGATGCATTCTATTTAGAGGGCATCGATCTGTGGAAGGAGGAGACTGACCGCTAATTCCATAGTTGCAATCAGCACCTGCAGTGTTTTCTCCCCATTTCCCTGATTTCAGAAGTTAGGTTGTGTGACCAGGCAAACCAAGCCACCTCTCAAGGATAGAGGAGGAGAACCCCCAAAGTTAGAGGCTGGGATGGCAGGAGGATTTCCCAACCTTCCCCAAGACCGTGCTTACCTTTATGTCTAGCAAAGTATCGCCCCAAAATGATGAGCAGGCACAGCATGGCAAACACCACCACGGCAACCACTCCGCCAATCACTGCGTGATCCACTGCCCTTATTGAGTTTTCTTCACCTGCTCGAGAATCTGTCAAAATCAGAAAAGGAATAGGGATGCAGAGCTTATTACAAGTCACTCAGGGGCCTTGGCGACGACACGGCTTCCAGGGTTACAGGGTCATCTTGTTTTTTAATGGAGAAGTCAGAAAGAACAATCGAGGTGGATCAAGTTATGCAGAGGGAACAGACTGACCTGTCCGGTGCTGAACTGATCTGTTCTCCCCACAAGGCAATTTCGTGATAAGTAGCATTGGGGTCACTAATGCATGTGGAGCAAGCAGAGGGAGAGAAAGGAAGAAAAGTGCATGGGGAAGGAGGAGGACCTGACTGACTGATCCTGACCTAGTCTAAAATGTCACTCTGTCAATGTCCAATTGCAGATCCTAATTAAAGAGGCTGACCTAATAATTTAAGGGCATTCAGAATGGCACCTTCAGGCAATAGCATGGGCTGGAGACAAGGAGAGACAGCCCACTTATACTGATGCTGAATGATAGTCTGTGCATAGGCAAGGTAAGGATCTCAAAAACCACAGCGGCCTAGAGATAAAGCAAGGACACTAAAGCTAAATACAAGTGACGTGCCCACTACAGCTAGGATCTATGAGGCAGTAAGCCTCAATCTAAAACATAAAAACCTATTCCAAAAAAGACAGCAAGGAATAATTGTACATTGCCACAGACAGTTTTTATTTTATTTATTTAACACCCCTGCATGCAATTAATTTTCTTTTATAAGCATCGCTCCCTCAGGATGTCTTCTTCCGACTGAGGAACGACATGTTTGGCTGGGGAACAACTCCAAAATGAACCCAGAATGAGCTATGGTGATGTAGAATGAATGTATGGCAGTGTAAACAATTTTAATTTAGGAATGTGGCTACATCACCCCTTGCTGAAATCCTAATGGCACCCAAGATTTATAACATAGTAAAATACAATTATTCTCCCGTTGATTAATACATTAACATTTTGGAATGGAAGCTAAACCATTGTCTTTTTTTTTATTGAGTCAAGTACGACACCTCCATTAAAATGATTTACTAGCTGTACCTTACAATTTAAGCACAGCAGCAACAGAAACGGTAAAAATCTTTTAACTTTACATGATTTGTGAAGTCATATGTGAAGGATTTACCATTTAAATCTTTCAGTACAAGAAGCACATGGCCTATAAATCTGTTCCCCTTGCAGTCGCTGGACGCCTAAGAGAAATGCATTTCACCAGGAAGACTGAGAGTGCAAATTCAAGTCAATTTTTAAGAAAGATTTATCTCTGTCTCTCTCCAAAGAACAGAGCAAATCTCTGAAGCCTCCACCTCTAATAATATTTGAAGTTTATCGATCAAGTGTACAGATCCGTGACAGCTAAAGGTAATGGTGCTCTTTTGAGCCGAAACCTGATACAACGCTTTCAGCAGGAGGGCATGATTTACACTTTCTATCGATATTTCCAATTCTGCTCTGAGATTAAGTACTGAAGGATGTGGGGAAATAACTCGTGACTGAGGGTTCTATAAAATGCATTTTAATTAAAAGAGTTTAAATTAAAAATGAAGTCCTTAAAGTGTTTCGTTAAGTTACATTTGAGAGGACCACAAGAAAGAAGGGGGGGAAATCCCCACATAAACAAAAATACTAAAACCAGAGGCAGCTGCAGGGTTGGCCGGGACTACAGGATGATGGGGGTTTAATTGGGGAATGGAGATGGGTAGCAGGCAGAGTGCACTGCAGCCAATTAGCCAGCTCCATGATGTGGGATCCCCTCCAGTGACACATCTAATAAGCTAAACTTGAAGCATGGAATCTCCCTCCTCAGCCAAAAGTGTTGCCTACCGCATTTGCTCCAGTATTCACTGTCATGCAAGTAATTTCAACAAGGTATGGCTCCACCAGGGAAACTATTTTTTGGGGAAAGAAAACATGTTGAACAAAAGCACTCCTCATGGGACACTATATACATATCTGCTATAGGCATGTGCTCTACATGCTGGATACACTCAAAGGATTAAAGGGGGTGTAAAGAAAAATCATTCAGCTGTATAAAATCAGATTGACCCAAAGGGAGTAAAAACAACAGACAATCAAACAAGGGGTATTTTCCTCATGGGAATGGTCACAGAAGGGATTTTGCAATGATGAGAACTAACTCATATCCAAATGCCATGAGTATCAGACATCTGGAAAATTATTTCTTTCAAGTGGATGTCTTAGAGATGGGTGGGGACAAAGAAGCTAGATGTTGAAGAGTGGAGGTGGTCATAGGTAAGCGAAGGCCAAACGAAAATTCAAGAAATAGCCCACTCACCCATTTGACAGCCTCTCTTAAAAAGGTAAAGCCTTTGGTCTGGACAAACCAGTGTTGGGGAATACATATCCCTGTCTACTGTTTGAAGTCTATTCATCATTACCAGCTCCCATACTTGACAACAATGAGTCCAAGAAAAGTGATATCTTCGGGAGAGAAGCTATGGGAGGCAAATGGGATTTAACCAGAGGTAGAATTACTTTAAAACTTAATCATTTGTTGTAAGCCCTGCTGTGAATGGGCTTACAAATAAATAAGCTTGACTTCCTTCTTTTCCTGTACTTACACCCACTATGCCCTAATTAAGTAGACAGATTCTAGTTTATCTTTTTTTAGGTGTACATATTTTATAGCCATTTATTTATAAGGGTAATCTCTACTGCTATCTTCTGATACCTACTTTGATCAGAAAGTTTACTACCACCAGTTAATCACCAAGACATCTTCCCTGCCTTCATTTACTGTGGACAGACATAGGTTACCAATGTTTAATTTACAGGGAATATTGTAGGTTATGAGTTCCTCACTGCCTCCTCACTCACTCCCTACTGCCACTTCTCAGGTTTATTGTGGTAGATGATAATAGAGCTGTGCCCAATTCACCTGCTATCTACTGCTTCGGTCACTGCTTGGCCTCACGTATAAAGGTCATAACTGTTTCTAGACTCATCTTAGTTCTTTCCATTTCTTTTCACGTGTAGGGTAGGGGGAGTTTTTATATTGTTATTGATTGGCTCAGGCAGCGTCAGGGAGAACTGTTACCTATCAGAAAGGTTTGGCTAAGAATTGTCTAGGCCATGGGACAGCCTCATTCATGATGTGAAACAATATTCTAAGATTGCATAAAAAAGGCACTTGGGCTTGGTCTGGCCAGGATTGGGACCAGGGACTGAAGGAAATATAGACTACCAGAAGAACTGCTCCTTTGAACAGCTGCCTGGCAACCACCTTCATCCTTCCCGGTCAACTCAAAAGTCAAGAACTCGAGAAGATCCTGTGAGGATTTACTTTCAGGTGAGAGACTTGAAAAAGTTTGGCCTTTGCTGTCAGACTTGCCCTTCTCAACTCCAAAATTTCCTGAAAAAACTCCAAAATTTCCCGAAACACCATCTCCAAATGTCTGGCTCCCTGTCTGAAAGGTGCAAAAGAGAAACAAATGAGCTGAACTCTGTTCAGAACTCTGTTCTTCTTTTAAAATGGATATATGAACTGGGCGGGTCAGTAGGAAGAAGAATAATTTTAATTTCAGGTGAATGAGTAAATAAGTTCATCTTTTCAGATTAGATGAGTGAGGTTCACCTTCCCAAAGACCAGAACTGTCCCATTCACTAATTGGCACATGTGCATTCACTGTCTGGAAATAAACTGAATTTATCTGATATTACCCCTTTATCCAACAAGGCAGAGGGAGTTTCTGCTAGCAGACCAGCCCTAGCAAAAAGATGCTACCTGCCTAGCAGTTTGGTGGTATAATACAACTTTGTTTGATAAAGTCTGAGCCAAATCACTTCAAGGTGATCTCACGGTAAAAACAAAAACACTGGCTCCACCACATTCATTGAATCTATTTTTGTGGAGAGACCAATGGCTGTTGGGAGCTAAGTGCTTGGTGAACCTTTCTGACAAATAGTCTCACAGGGCTTATGTATCTCCCTGACTACATCAGTCATATCTTGAGGTTCTTTCTAAAGCTCTGAGGGCAGCAAAAGCATCTGAGGAAAAAAAAAAAAAGAGGCAACAGGAATTGCTTGGTTTTCAGGAGTTACCTTTGCTTAAGACAAAAAGCTGAGAACTTGGCTTGAGGTGAAAGTCTACACCTGCCAACCGAATGCTAAATTGGTCCCAATTGCTTGGGTCAGAGAACCACTAACCACTGGCTCATTTCAGTATCTCAGCAACTGTCAAGGGAGAAATTTCAAAGGTCCTGTCAAGGGGAGGAGAGGGAAAAGGAGGAGAAAGAATGGCCCAAGTAGTCTATTATCTTACCTTGGGTCAGGTAACCTGGTCTGACCCCTTTCCCTGTAGGCAGTCAGGAAGAGGGAGTTCTTGCCCCCACTGCAAAAGGCTGTTAAAAGTTATTTTTCTTGTTAACTAGCTGGGGGAGATGGCGCAATGGTGACGGTGGTGGCGGTGGTGGCAGTGGCGGTGAGGGTGGAGGTGGAGGTGGTGGTGGAAGCAGGGTGTCTCTCCTCTCTCTCATCTCCTTTTTAATCTCTCATTACTTGCCAAAATCCTCCCTGATAGGCCATTCTGGCAATCCAGTTGCATCATCCTTGGGACATTCAGCAAATGAATGCTAATATCCATAATCTGAATGTACAATTTAACATGGGTGGTGTAATTTAAGTAGATACACAAATGTTATAAGTCTAGGTTTAGCAGTGGATGGTAGCCTGTAACAGGCAGCAGGAAAGGCCACTACTTCTCATACACGAGGCCATATTCAAGGCATCATCTATATAACAGTAACTGGCTAGTACATACCACTTGACAATGAGGATTATGGCCAGAGAAACTTTGGTACAAAGGCCTCACACATTCCTCACATCAAACAAAGTCTGGAGCAGCACAGAGAGCTTGGGAAACTTTTTTTGTCGTATCATTTAGTCAAAAGTACACCAAGCTTTATGACTCTAATGAATACGATTACTCTGAAAGGGAAGAGGGCTGTGCTTGCTAATATGGTAAGGTAATGCTTAAGGTATGAGGACGAAACACTGTCTTGGTTGGCTTACCTTGACATTATCAAAACGTCTCCAGCTGATAATTTAAAGCACAACTAACCAATCTGTAGAGAGTTATACACTTCACTTACAGACACATATTTGCATTTTTTAAAGTTACAAGTTATCTCATCTAATTTTCAAAGCAAACACTTAACGGATGGAGAGATTCTAATAATATTTAGTCCTGCTGCTTCTAATTACAGGACAGATGCCCAGCCCACTACAATGTTGTACATTTGCAGCTAAACAGGACAAAGGTCAGAAACATTGAATTTTTGCAACATTTCTACTATCCAATTTAGTTTCTAAAGTTTCTTTTCCTGGGCTGAGATCCTGCTGGACAAGCCAGCTCAATTATAAACTCTTAAAATAAGGGTTTCTAATGGAAATGCTGACTCAAGCCCCTCGGGGCTATAAGGATTAGTCTATCCAGGTGGAAGCTTAATGACTATGATGTCATTCACTATTACTTTGCTAGGGTGGGGGGAAGGGAAGAGAAAATCCCAGTGCCCAGACCCACTCCTCCCCTGGGGGGGGGGGGGCGGGGCGGCAGGGCAGGGTGGAATCCTGACCTTAAAAAACAAACACTGGCACAGTTGAAAAATGGAACTAATTATTTCCAGCACTGATTGTGTTTCCCATCTACAGTAACACAAATAAGTGTGTATTTTGAAAAGCACAACTTTATTACTGAAGGGGAACACACTGAATGGCATGAGCTGACAAAATGCCACATTATTTGCTAATCCTAATATGTTATTCTTCTTTAAGATTTGCTTTTCTCAGCACCAATTCAATTATAGATGCTACAAATCCTTCTGACATTTAATTCCCTCTTGTCAGAGAGTAGTAAATGTATACAGGACATGCACAGCTTTCCCATTAAGATGTTAATATATATTGGAGCACACTAGCCTCTATACAGCATAACCTTTCTTCTTCTTAGAAGGGTGGGAAGGGAAGAATGAATGCAAGGAAGGAAAGAAAGAAAACCAGGAAGATTTCTGAATTGCATTGCAGGCATCTAGTACTACACTTTAGCTGCATCTATCTCAATCCATTTAACTATAACCACACTAACATTTCAAAGAAACTATTTTAAGCAACTTAAAGGAAAACTGTAGTTGATTATCATACCATACTGAGCTCAACTGGCTCCCATTAAAATTACACACAC
Organism: Dromiciops gliroides; assembly: GCF_019393635.1. Taxonomy (NCBI): domain Eukaryota; kingdom Metazoa; phylum Chordata; class Mammalia; order Microbiotheria; family Microbiotheriidae; genus Dromiciops; species Dromiciops gliroides. The sequence continues at coordinate 538,642,581 of NC_057863.1, forward strand.
ACACACACACACACATATGTACATACTGTGGTCTACAATAGCATCAGGATTCTTAGGGGTTGGTGGGTGCAGGGAGAAGAAATTATTTGACTGATACAATCCAAGAATATTTTCTGAAGAAGGTTCAACCTGGAGATGCAGAAAGAATTATGATCCCACCAAGCAGAATGGTCTAATATAGTATAAGACATTATAGACAGCATGGGAACCCCCCCCCAAAATCTTTATATATATATATATATATATATATATATATATATATATATATTTTGGTGAGGCAATTGGGGTTAAGTGACTTGCCCAGGGTCACACAGCTAGTGTCAAGGGTCTGAGGCTGGATTTAAACTCAGGTCCTCCCGAATTCAGGGCTGGTGCTCTATCCACTGCACCACCTAGCTGCCCCCCTTTATACCTACTTTTATCTTTGCTTCCATAATGTAAGGCAACACAAATGAAACACTTATTGAGGCTAGGGCCATGCCTTGTATTTCTTTGTATGCTCACCTTCAGGAAGGGCACTCAATAACCACTTGTTGAACTGACAATACTGAGGAGCTACACATGCCTTGGCCTTGGATTTTACATTGGCTATGCTGCTGTCACCTACTGAGCCCTGTTCTTTGCAGTGGCCAAGTTTATGAGGACTGTCTGGTTAAAGGTGACACATTTTGTGACTGAATTATTAAAAGTGTTTTTTTTTTTTAAATCGTCAGTTCTCCTCAAATTACTTAAGTTAATTAATTTAACCAACAGCAAAAATGATTTCCAATGGTTTCTAACAGAATGCAAATCCTCTGTATTATTCTGCATCACCAGGCTGACCAAAAGGCACATTTGTATAGTGATCATCTCTACACATCAAATGCTAAGGACTTCACAGTGGGTTGATGCTTTTTAATCACCAGCAGCAGTAAGGCAATGAGAACAGCACTAGAGTCTTCCTTTAAGTGAGAGCACATCTGATAAAGAGCATATAGTGAAGTAGATTGTCTCTACATAGACACATCCCACTAGGATCTCTCTTTTACAGAAAGATGTTCAAGTGGACCTTAGGGATTTGGGAGATTCCTGGGAAGATGGGTTAATGAACATGGTGAAGTCACCCCAGAGGAGTAGTGTCCAACCTGTAGAACCGGAGTTCACACTTTGTCTGCTCACCTGCCTTTCAGTTTGAAGGAAAAGTTCTTATTTAATAGAAACATTCTTGGCCGTGGAGGAAAAACAGCAGCAATGTTGGATTATGGCAAATCACCATCAAAATAATGAAGTTCATGCCCTATGAAGTCACAAGGCAAATGGCATGGATGCAGAACCACTGCTCAAACCTCAGTGCCTCTTATTTATTTAAATAAAGCAACCAATGTTTTAATTTTTTCCAACCTGAACATTTTAATATTTCACATGATGTTTTATGACCGCCTTAGAGGTAAACAACTTCTAGCATTTAGGACAATGAACCTGCCGATGGATGAAAAGAAACCGATCTGTTGTTTCCTCCCCGCATCCTTGCCAAAAGGAAGCAGCAGTGGGCGATATGGGGTGATTATCTTTCCTAGCCAGGAATCAAGTGACTGAAGTCTTGCTGATTTGGAAAGACCCTTCTAAGGAACAATACTTCTCTAAGTGGGAGATAACCCCCTAGATTTCAAGGAATTAAAATTTCAAATCAAACTTTTCTTATCTATTTCAAAAATCTGGCTAATTCCACAATTTAAAAAAAAAAAAGGGAAGGTGCAATTTAGAACTGGAATCCATACCTCAGGCCTCCCTACACAGCCTCTCAGTGGGACTTTTTAAAAAAAGAAGTATACCATGGAAATTAAAAGGCTTGCCTGCCAAACCTGGGGTCACACTTTATGCTATGGCTGATAATGAAGGAAAGTAAGGGAATCTTACGGTTTGGTCTACTGAGATAGGAGTAGTACCTCACACAAAGGTCCAGCTGTAGTTCAGAGGATGGAAAAAAAAGAAAGAACTGCCCAAAAAAGTCACTAAAATCAGACCCTCAGGGCCTTTCTAGGGGATGACTGCCAACACACCCAATTCCATAATTTGCAAACCAGCCCAAAGTCCTCTAAATGTTTCCTTGGGTCAAAAATGAGCCCAGGCTAATTTGAGTTTTGAGCTATTTTCCTTTGTGTTGTGAAGGCCAATAAAGGGATTCATTCAGGCTCTTCATTAATTAATATCAGAGGATGGTCTCCCAAAGCCATCCAAAGATTTGCTCTTTACCTCTACCTTTGTAATACTTAAAAAACCTGCAAGATTTTTCCATTTTATATTATAGTTTGTAGTCCAAGATTTTAAAGCATATTTTGGGGAAATGTGACAGATCTGGAGTTTCTTCTCTGTACTTATGCTTTAGAGAGGGCTGATGGATCTTTTTGTATGTGCTAGACGGCCATTCATTTGGGATATTTTATATTTATCACTGCACAACACTAAATGTTCCCCAAAGGCCCTTCCATTGCTGAAGGGGGAGACTGTGGTGTAGGAAAGATTAAAAAAAATTTTTAAAGGTTTTAAAATAAAATAGAGGAATAAATATGCTTAAAGCTATCCTATTCCTCACGGGTGGCAATAACCACCAGCTGTCACTAGCAAACAGCAGATGTAATTGATAAAACAATTCAAAAACTCGTGTGGATCCATCATCAATAAAGTTAACACCCAAAAAAGTAAATGAAAGGGTTCAAAGAAAAACTGGATAAGCACCCCAGGTCTACCAATAATTAAATCTCTTAACATACAGGCATGAAATAGTTTTTTTTTTTAAATGCAGATTAAAGAGGAGGATCAGCTGGGCAACTTGCTTTGCTGCATGAGGATGGAGTACCATATGCTGCTTATGAAAATGTCATTAACTGAAGCAGCACTGGTGTATGTTTTTTGGGGGAGGAAAAAATGGGGACTAGAGACCAAGCTGTCATTACTTCAAAGGAAATATAGTATATAACATTTATCCCCAATAAAGAAAGGATGAAATTGCCACCAAGATGCAGCAGGGAATGGATGGTAATATTATTCATTACCACAGTTTAGCATTAAGTGTGCAACACCTACTCTAATTTATTGATGGACTGCTTAAGACGGGTGTTAACCTGTTTGTCTTGTATTATAATTGAATTCAGTCTCTAAGCTACAGGAATTCAAGGAGTTCATCCTTCTTCAATCAATATGCTCCCCTTCAGTGACCCATTTCAAGACAGCTTCATAAAAAATAATGTATTTTGTTTTAATAAATTTAAACACTATGACAGCTGCTCAATTTTTATTGGTTGTTTTTTTCCAGACATCTCTTAGCTGAAGAGTGAAGCTAAAGCTCACAATCAATAATAATTGATTAATCAGCATCCCCTTTGAACAAAGGTGCTAATCAGTTTTTGATTAGTTCATCAAACCAGATGTAAAGGCAGCCCAGTCCTTGCCTGATTGTTCATCAGTGTTTTACACGATGTACGCTGTTGAGCAATATGTGACTGAGATGCATCTGGAAGGAGTGGGGAGGAAAAGGGGTGGGGGGAGAAAAACAACTTAATGTATTAATTTAACTGAATTATTATGAACACACACAAACAGTTATTGGTTTATTGTTCCTGACTGGTGGGTGATTGATAGGGCCATGTGACAACAAAGATGCATGTGACAACAGGTGCTGAGCTGTCCTGCACAGTCTTAATTACTGAATCCTGGTGGGTGGGTGGAGGGGGCAAATTAGTCACCTTTTTTCCTAAAAGGAAGGAAAATTACTCTCGCCCCGTCTGGGTGATTCTTGTTAGGTGACAGAGCAAGCAAACAAACTGGGAGGGAGCAGGTCTGGATCCTACCAACAAGAACTAACTAGGCTCTTGCCCCTTTGAAGTACTCATTTCCATTGGGATCAGTATCTGATCTAAGCCCAGAGACCACCTTCAAACAACTAGAAACATTTATTCATAAATTGTTTACTTCTCACATTAACGAATGGATTAAGCTTCAAATAGGGACAGGACCACCCATCTGTATCTGGAAAAAAAAAACAAAACAAAACCAGTGGCTAAACTTTTAACAGCTTCACCAAACAAAACATAATAAGGCAAGGCAAAATAAAACCAATTCCTTCTTAACCTTTCACTCCATCATCACAGGGTCAATTTATTTACTTAGGGATTCGGAATAAGTCAATGCCTGGAGGGGTAGGGGAAGTAGAGACATTGCTCATTTTGGGGGGGATTACTGAAATGAGGAATGCTAAAATTGTCTCTGACTGGCACAGTCTCGTGATTAAAAGACTGTACCTCAACACCTACATCTTAAAGGGACTTGTTGGGAGATGATAGCAAGTCTCTGAAGGGCTACCACTCCCAAAAGGGATTAGATTTACTCTGATTAGTCTCAGAGGGCAGAACCAGGAACAATGGGTAGGAATTAGAGAAAGGCAGATTTAGTCTAGAAGTCAAGAAAATAGTCTTAAATAACTAGAGCTCCCCAAAAGCAGAATGATAAAGGAGATAATGGCTTCCCCTTTATAGGAGAAGTTCAAAACAGGACAAAGGCTCACAGCTGGAGAAATTTAAAGAAAGGCTTTTGAGGGGACTGGCCTCTAAGCCTTTGGCTAAGAGGATGGCCAGAAGGCTCACTTTTCTTCTTCCTCCAATGGGCAAGTCAGTTCTCACACTTACTTTCCCCACCACTGGCAACAATGGAAAAGCCCTCCTTGGGAACGATGTGGGAGGCTTCATTATTTGTAGAAATGTTAACTGAAATGTTTAAGAAACGAATAGCGTTTGGAAGTTGTCACTAATAGCAAGGGAACTCGTATAATTGTTTAGCTCTGATCACTTTAAATCTCCTCCCTCCCCTCTTTGTAGGATATGCTTCTTATTCTGAATTAGTGACACCTAAATCCTGGAATCAAGCATGAAACCTACTTTTGCAAGTGCTCAGTCTGCTGTGAAAAAGGTCTGAGGTGGATAATTAGTTTACATCATGGCTGTGACAAAACAATTGGCCCCTTCTTTCCCCCTCCCCCTTATTCCTAACATAATCAGATCATGGCTCCACCAGCCCATCCCAAAGAAGTAGGCGGGAAGGATTTAGAGGTGCTTAAAAAAAAAAAGAGAAAAAAAAAAAAAAGGAAACAGATCTTGTCACACAATCCAACATCCTTAACTGCTTTAGCAATGCAACAAAATTTCTTCTGATCCATCACATAATTAGGATGCAAAAATTATTTCAAGCCACCGAACTCAGTGTAGCTGTGGTACAACTGCAAAGATAAATTGTCCTCCACTGGGCAGAACATCTTCCCAGCCTGAAATACATTCAGATATTTCAGCATTCCAATAAGTAAACAAAATACATTCTAATTCCAGCAGCAAGGGAAGGGGATGAGTGTTGGGAGGAAGAACAATCATCAACAGAAAACAGCTTATTTCTATAAGACAGGTTGCTTGCATCAGGAAAACTGCTGATTGCAACTCAAAATGGCCACTATGCAGAAGTGAACAACGTTCCCACAGGTTGGACACTGCAGAACCTTACCTAATGACTAGCCCTTACCTGAGAGGTCCTCACTGTCCAGTTCTTCTGCGGAATTGGGCAACTGAGTAAGGCCTTACAAGTAAAAACAAACTCGTTTTTTTTTTCCATTCCTCGAGGGACATAAACAAAACACTTAAGAACTGAGGATGAATTTTTTGAAAAATATGAGCCAAATCACTTGCCATCTTTGTTTTTGATAGCTCAAATATATTAAGCCATAAGTACAGTTCTCCAATAATTTACTTTATTACTGATAGACAACAAGAGGTAGAAAGATTCCTCAGTCTCCACTGCTCAAAGCACATGAAACATGAAGGGGAAATGTTCAAAATCACTCATTCATAACAGCATGCAAAAATATAAAACCTGATTGTTAGCTGTCAATGCTCTGCTACATCTCTTTATTACAATTCTATTTAGATTCTCCACACCGCTGTATGTAAGAAATTTTATTTCAAGTTTTGCTACAAATTGAAATCCTTTGCCAATACTGACAAATACAGCATTTTATCAATTTATGATTATCTTGGATCACATATTTCAAATTGGTATAGCATCTGTTAAGTGCAGATTGCAGGTTATTCCTTCATCAGAAAATCTGATATGTAAAATTTTTTTAAAGTATTTCATAAATCAACGATACTCAATGAAAAACAAACACCCTCAAAGCTGAAAAAGCAGTCAGGCCAGGAGAGAACCAGCTGGGGCCTTAAAATGCTGGTGTCTGCAGCACTCCAAGCATTGCCCACGAGTGTTATTTCTTAGCTAGCTTGGCTTTTCTCTAGAGAGGTCAACAGAGAAGGAGAAAACCAGGAGGTTAGGCTAGGAAACAGCTTCTATTTTCTGATGCTTTATTTGCAAGTTGATACAGTAAGAAAGGTCACAGAACAATACAAATGCTCTAAGACTGAGGAGGCCTATTTAATTAGGGGAAAATGCATAGTGCATTTGAGTATCTAAGCAAAACAAAAAAGAAAACCCTGCTTTGGCAGTAGAACACAAACTAAGTATATGCATTCTGGGGTCATGAACAGTATTTGCTACTTTTTCAGTGGGACACAGATTTAACCAAATCAAGCACAAAAAAAAAAAAAAAAAGGTCATTACCCACTCTCCCCCACTGGGTTTTTATGGATCACGAAAGTTGGTGACAGGAGATATATAATTAGGTAATGGGGGCTTCTCTTGACAGCTTGGGATTTCCCAATTCTTCCCTGAGGAAGAAGAATTTCCACCATTGCCCTTGGGAGAGAAGTCCTAAGGGAAGTGGGCCAATGAGAAATGGATGATTTCCAAGTCCACAGGTGTTCCCAAACTATAGAATTAGGCAATTTAAAGGGGAAGCAGTAAGTGCTGCAATAAATTATAGAAGCATCTAAGTAGGAAGAATTTCCATTTTTCCAGTGTTTGGATTGGCTGAAAGTATTCCAATTTCTAATTGGCTTTATCCATTGTATAAAGACTGATGATTACAATTATTTGAATAATTGTTATAAATGGGCAACATAAAGTACTTCTCTGTAGTTAATTATGTATTTGCGGTTCTCAGAAGGCTAATCCCTCACTTCTACGTGGCCCAATGAATATCAAAGAATTCTACACACATGCTTGGCATCCACTGAACCATACTAAACAATGATGTTTTGCATAGGCATTTTTATTGCTCAAGGTTTGTTTCCTTGGGGAGGGGGTTAGAAAGTTAATTTTCTGTAACAGTTTTTTTCCCCCTTAAATAAAGACAAAGATGTTTATGAAATATCATTGATATGCAAAGCTTCCCTATTAGAAAGCAGCAGACAGTTGATATACACCTCATTAAAGATGAAACTGTCATTTTCAATAGCATAAAGTTTAAAACACAACAACTCATCTGGAATCTACTGCTTGAATTACATGCTAAAGTGGGACACCATTTAGATTTAATAGCAATACATTTGTTTTTTGCATTATCATTGTTTTTTTCCCCACAAATCTATTATGCCCTGCTCATACTGTGATCATCTCTGTAAATAGATTTAGGGGTTTCCTAGAGCAGTGGGCATACAGCAGCTTTTGCAATGTGGACAAATAAAATTTTACTTCTCTTAAAGTTGTGTTTGGATAGCGATTTCTTTCTAGCCAAAAATATTCATAACTCATTTTCTTAAAGAAAAAGGTAATAGAAGTACCCTTTAGGAAGCAGAGAATCTTAAAAGGTAGCAACTGCTCAGTTTTTACCTGCTTAGTTTATAAAGCTTACTGAACAGTATTAAATTCTATGGCAGATCATTTAAAATTAGTGGGAAATTACTTCTTAATTTTTATCATTAAACTTTCACATCAAGTACAAAAGCCCTTTGTTTTAATTCCTAATTAAAATGTATCCAAAGAAACTTGTTAAACTTCATCACACAAAGTAGAAGTCCACTTTTTTGTCCAGGTAGACTTTCTCAACAATCACAGTGCAAAATATAACAATCATATATAGTCTAATGCAATGTCTGTCTTTCTTTCTTTCTTTCATGGGAGCAGAGCAAGAGATAACTATTAGTGGTACTCTGATTTGTCATGGCATATTGAAAACTTTCTCATAAAGCACCTGTGGAATTAGAATAATTCATTTCATTCCAACATAAGGAAGGATTTAGAATTCTTTAAACTTAGGAGAGTGGGCCAATTTTAAACCAGAAAATGAGTTTGGTTTTTTTTTTTCTCCCAAAGGGAGAAAACTTCTAGAGGTTTAGTTAAATTCAAGGGCTGATGAAAGCCTCTTCAGGCTGTCCTTTTCAGAATATTTCAATAAGTAATTATTAGATAAAATTAGTATTAGAAAATAAAAACAGCCCACTGGCTGCACTATTATTTGGATGATCAAAAGCAACACAGGAAATATTCCCTCTCTCATCTAAGCTACATACATCTGATGATTTGGCTGTATTAGGGAAACCATTATTCTTCTCACCAGCCTTAGGAATTAAGACACCCCCAGTAGTTTTCATCTAAATGCTCAGTCATCCTGTTCTTCCTGCTTTGTCAGCTTTTGTAGAGAGTTCCCACCCCACCCCCCCAACCCCTTCCCATTAGTAGAAATTCTGTTCCCACCATTAAATAGTAAAACATTGTTTCCAGACTGCATATCAAGGCTGAGACACAACCTGAAGGTTCTGCAGCCATTCAGAAGCCTCTTTCGCCTGGTTCCTGTAGAGCGGCCAATGTCTGCAGAGTCCCTTGACTGAATGACAGCCTTTGAATGGCATTGTTCTGTACTCATACGGGGATGTGCAGAGAAGTACACACACAGAGGGTGGATATAGCGTTTGTAATAATGCGCACTGCTGGTTATTTTCCTTTAAACTGATTTAAGACTTGGCCCATGAATGAATGGAAGCAGATAAAAAAATTGCCAAGTGCTTTGTGTATTCCATCACAGCCTTTATTGCCTGAACTATTTATAAAATAAATCAGAAAAAAAGAAAGCCTGATTTTTAATGGGAAAATTGTCTAGGCTAGGTACATGAGCCTGGCAAAGGCCAAAAAAATTTTTTTAAATAAAAAATGATTCTCCAAATTTAGAGTTCTGAGTTTGAACTGAATGCTACTGTTATTCCATTCTAGGCCCTGACACTTAATATCTCATGAAAATTGTTATTTGGGATATCAGAATTCACAAGAACATCAGCCCCTAGACACACCAAGAGGTGGAAAGCAAATGGGCAGGTGGACTTAAAGGGGGAGAGGAAATAAAAATTAAATAATGGACAACCCCAAACAGTGAGGCAACCAGCTGGCTGACCGCAGTGCAGCAGAAACACAAGCACTATTCCGGGGCCATGGGGCAGGCATGCTGTTATCAGAGCTCTCAGGACAAGGGTGGTGGAGATTGGGGAATAGGGGATGAGGGATGAGGAAAAGGAACAGGAACAGTGCAGAAAAAGAACGGAGGGGGTCAACCCCCCAAAAAAAACCTTTATAGGAAAATCCCAAATTGAAACAAACAAAAAAATCCCCACCACACATACCCACGCACCAAAAAAAGAAAAAAAAAGACAACATCCATGCTTCGAACGCACTCATGCATTCCTGCCATCAATTTCATACCAGGGAGATAAGGGAACTGGCAGGAAGGGCTCTCTGGGATTGTTGTGACATGCACACATAAGGGACTCTTCCCATCCAGGCCTTAAAGATGAGCTCCGGAATCATAATTGTTCAAGTACCTCCTTCACAGAATAATAGCACATATCATACTGGCCTTACATTCCCATTCTTACACACACGGTTTTCTTTACTCTACATTTATTTATTTTGGAGAAGATCCATTTGGCTTTCAGTCATGCCCATGCATTTCTAACCTTCCATATACATGCTTACTCCAATCAGATACTGATAAGAACAAATGGCTAACATACATAAACATCTGGTATACTTCATACACACTCTAGCAACACAAGCTTGAACAAAACATTTTAATGAGTCTTCAGAGGGAATTGTTCTTCCTTTTTGACAAAGGAAAATAGAAACATCAAGATAAATCCAAAATAGGGTTAATTTTTAAGACCAGTAAGATGGCCACAACTGACTCACCTAATGTGTCTTGTCATTTAAGTTGCTATAAAATCTAATTGGTTAGTGGTTTTCCTACCCATCTGGTTAATGAACTCCCCAGGAAGCCTTCCTTCAGATTAACTTAAAGGGAGGGGCTATCAAGAAGTGAGATGAATTCAAACATAGTTCACTTGAGGAAATTTGGCTCTGCCTAACTCAGATTCAAATACTTTAGAATTTGATTCCGCTTCTTTTTAAGGTCTCATATCATTCTAACTCCCCTCATACTCTCTCCCAACCCTTGCCCAAAGCAGGATCCTGACAATTAGCTCAGGCAACCTCCAAAAGGTTCAATTTTGTCAAAAAGTGAAATCTTTACTTTAGGATATTATTTACTGTTTATGAAAGTCCTTTTCAGGGAAACTAGGTGGCACAGTAGAAAGAGGCCTACCCTGGAGTTAAGAAGGGCCTTGCCTCAGTCAAGCATCTTCATGAGTTTAAATCTGGCCTCAGACACTTAATATCCGTGTGACCCTGGGCAAGTCACTTAACCCTGTTTGCCTCAATTTCCTCATCTGTAAAATGAGCCAAAGAAGGAAATGACAAACCATTCCAGTATCTCTGCCAAGAAAACCCCAAATGGGTTCGTGAAAAGTTGAATACAATTGAAAAATATCTCTTTCTCTGGCTCAGAAGGACCTATTGTTCAAGTAGAAGTTAAAGCATCTTACTTAAGACACCATGAAGGTCTTAGGTTCAGGTTGGTAAATATGTTACCCCAAAAGTCATGTGATAGCCTGGACCTTATTCCCTCCATCTTGGTCAGATAGTCTAAGTAAAGTTACAATTGTTATTCAGGTAAATTCTTATGTTCTGTTGCGACTGGATGACCCCTTGTCAAATGAAGTAGGCGGGATTTCTTTTCAAGCTAGGGATGGAAAAGAACATCTCTGAGCCGATAAAATTCAAATGAGGTCCTTTCTTTTTGAAACCACTGTGGCCCCTGAAATTGATTGACAAATAATGTCCTACCACAAGTATACTGTAAGAACTTAATTTATATTCCAAAACTGTTTCGATAGGATCACGGAAAGAAGTTACTTTCCTTGGCAATCTGCACTGTCAAAAAAAATTTTTTTTAATTAATAGCATCTTAAAGAACTTTGGATCTAGCTTATGTGAGAATTTTATAGAGAATCATAGTTGAAGGGCTGAGAGGGACCTTAGAGATTTCATAATCTAGCTTTCTCATTTTATAGATGAGAAACTAAGGCTCAATTAGTAATTGTTGAATGAATGAACGAATGAGCATGATTGACCCATTCATCAGGAGAGTGGGCTTATAGATTTAGAACCAAAAAGTTGATAGGATCAGATCCCAGAATTTGGATCTGGAAAGGACTTTATAACTCCTAACAAATGAAGAAAGAGAGGCCCAAAGAGTTCGAGTAACTTGTCCAAAGAAACAAAGAGAATGAGTATTATCAGAGCCAAACCCAGAGCCTCTCATTCCAAACTCATCATCCTTTCTAAATATGAACTTTGATTTCTTTTTTTCCTCCTAGTGGTGGTGGAATCACATGGATTCACTCACATTTTCTTACCTGGGGCTCCCTATGCTACGTGACACATATCTGTTATCTTACTTTCCTAGAATAGCCAAAGATGCATACCCCATGTCAACAAATTCCCTGCACTCAGGATGACTCAGATTTAACTCTGAGGGTTCATGTTTGCCAGAGCTGTAAGGATCAGTCTTTCCTTGTTCTAGATCTGAGGGTATCTGTAGCAAAGGCTCTTTCAGAACAGAAACTGTGGGGTATAAGTCACTGAGGTCAATTAAAAAATAATCTTTCTTATGTAGTCTCTCAAGGAATTAATTCAGGGATCTTATGATTAAATTTTGCCTCTACAATTCACTGGCAGGCTATACAGATCTTAAAGTATTCTTAAAAACTGGAGAACAAATCTCCTGAACTACATTAAAATAACCTTAAGGCCTCAAGAATAATCGATAAAAGCCAGGAAGTGCTCAATTAATGATTAAACCTACAAATAACTAAGCTTAATGGAGTGCAATGCCAGAGTAGCAGTAAGCACAATGGGGCATTACCTCGGAAACCTGAAGTTTAACACTTAATTGATTTAGCATGGTTTCGAGTTTACTTGACCCTTTAATTTAAATTAATGTACTTTCTACTTTGTATTTATGACAAGAGAAAAGGGAGAAGTAAGTGTCAAAGCCTGTTTCTCTTCCTCAGCATTCCATATCAGAAATCAACATCTGAATGGTCTGTCAAACGTTTAGGGCTAGAACTTTTACTTAGGGCTCTTCATTGATAATACCTAAAACAACAGGCCTGTTTTAAAAAGAAAATCCAGTTCTAAACAGCAGAGCACTTCTCAGTAAACTGGATTTACTGCCCATGGAAGAGCACAGGGATATGTGACAGTGTGTCTTGCTCATCTGAATGACAGAAGATTTTTCAAATTTTGCATAGCATGTTAACAGGGCCAGAATGGGCCCTATACTATAAAGGGTTCCCTTGGAATCCACAGATAAAAATGGGGCTTATTTTCCACGAGGTCTTTCTAGGAATACAGTAGTGACTAAGGATTATTACATCAATTAGTGTATTGTTTGGTCATGATTTTGAGTGATGGAAAAACAGACACTGAATACTTAGTGGGAACTGTTTTAGGTCAAGAAGTAAATCAGTGGTGGAACTGGGAAAACCAAGCCCAGATCCCTTGATGTCCCCTCCAGGTTGTATGCATTTACCTCCCACTGAATCTTAAGTTCAGGACTAATCTAGAAGTACACATATTTAAAATTTAAGAAGGGGGAAAAGGCAAATAGTTATATAATTTACTAGTATTTTAAAGGAGAGTGATTACCCCCACCCTGTTAACTTTTTAGGTTAACAAAAGAAATCCCCTGTTCAACCCATTGTGTTTTGGCTACTACATGGCCTAAATATGACTTGTCTTCAAAAATATACTCAGGATAACATCCTAGCAAAATTAAAAAGATGACATTTTAGTGCAGATGCCAGGAATTCAAGGAAGTTTTCATTTTTAAAAAATCTACATGTATTTCAATGTTCAATGAAATGATGCCAGTAAGAATCACCACAGAAAACCAAATGGTGCTACTTAAACTTGGACCATTTCTATCCAATAGAAATTGTTGCTAGCCCCAGAGAGCAACAATTGGCTACTGAATTCACAACAGAAATGACAAGACTAGACATTCTTTCAAGCCTTAAAAATTATGGTCTATTTATGAGATCAGTCTCCTTGAAACACGATTTCCCTTGAAGACTCCATTTCTCTTTTTCCCAGGCTTGCCTTGCCTCTCAGCAGTGCTGAGAAAGTAGATAAACAGTAATGTGATACCAACCGTGAACTGCTGGTTCTGTCGTCGCCGTTGTGTCTACACACGGGAACAGAGGATTGGAGGAAGGGAAGAAACAGGAGGAACGGCATGCAAAAAAAGGGAAAATGGAAAAAATGGAACAGATAATATATGAGCAAGCTTTCAAAGAACATCGCGTGACAAGCAATAATAAATGAAAAGCAAAAAAGCATTTGAAGGGAGTTGCACTGTTTTAAGACATGCTTTGGGCTCAAAGCCGCGAGCCAGTGAGGGAAACAGTAAATTCTTTATCTAGGGGATCTTGCTGGGGCATATACTGCTGGTCAAAAGTCAGGGGAACATGCAAAGTGATGAGGAACACCACCAGTGCAAACTCTGGGACTGGTGGATGGCTCGTAACGCACCAAGGCTCTCAGGACTGTGACAGAAAAGCTCAATCTGAAGGCTGGTTAAACAATGAATTCATACATTCAAACATTGCCTTTGTTTGAACCCAGCCCTCCCTTGGTCACCCTAGCTTCTTGATCGCCAATTAGGAGTCACTGAAACAGTTACTCTCCCAAGATTTTTCAACTGATTATGCCCAGACACCTGCAGGGGAACATATGGTTCAAGTTTTTCCATCCAGTGCATTATTTCAGCAACGTTTAGCAGGTGAATTCAAGCAACTAGGAGGCTGTAGGGAGGAACAGATTAAAGATTTTCACAGATTGGTTTCTCTAGACACACATGGAAGCTGTGGTTAGGCCACTCTTCCCTTTGTGGCTCTTAAAACGTTACAGTCCAATGGCAGATGCCCATCACAGAAGCAAACGAGCCCACACAATCTGCTGTATGCCACTTTAGCTCACACTAAATTCCTAAAGTCTAAGCATTCAACCATCCGTTCACATTGCCAGCCACAGGCCATACTCGTTGTCGGTGACTGCCAAAAGTCAGGGTTCCTTAAAGCTAGGATAGGAGATGACATTGTTTTTTCAATGTTTGAGAGCTGCAGTGTAGAAAGAAACATGGCCTGTTTCTTCTTCATATATTTCCAGTGCTGTTGAAGGTTTCCCGAGCCTTCTGACAAGCTCGCTAAAACCAGGTTTGCTGCACTGGCTCATCTCCACAGGCAATTCCTTAAGGGGCTCAGGGCAACTGAAGGACTGTCGTACTTTTTATTTTATTTTATTTGGCTAGAGGGGAGGCAGGATAAATTTCTGATAAAACACATGACTTTTTCACTTCACTTTCCCTAGTCTACTTCATTGCAGCATCAACCCATCTGGCAGCTCTTATCCATCTATTTCTACACATCTTCATTAAGATTCCTTCCATCCAAACTCCTTGGGCTGGAAAGGAATGGTAAGTTTATGACATGTGGTGGTCACCTGAAGTCAGAGGCTGCTAGCATAGCTCTCAAGAGATTACTATGGCAAAACAGCCTGCCATCCTCATTTAGGATGCCATGATTTAAATGGGCATTGTTCTTCTCATGGGGCTAAAGACTAGGAAGGCTTATTCTGGCTTGATGTAGGCAATGTTTAAATGCACCAAAGCATTGAACACATGATTTTTGCAAAAGAGCCTGGCGCTTTGGTTTAAAGATTGCAACACATGAGTTCACATAGGTGTTTCCCTTCAGTTGGCATGCTGTCCTCAGCACCTTAGAACATTTGAAGCTGGAGCCCTTTCAA
The DNA here is from genome assembly GCF_019393635.1 of Dromiciops gliroides. NCBI lineage: Eukaryota > Metazoa > Chordata > Mammalia > Microbiotheria > Microbiotheriidae > Dromiciops > Dromiciops gliroides. The sequence continues at coordinate 538,657,686 of NC_057863.1, forward strand.
GTAGTCAGAATAAAGAAGAGTTAACCCAAAAGGTCATTCCAGGTTAATGTGGCCTATAGCTGAGTTTCTGGAGAATAGATGAAGACCAAAACCAAACCAAATCAAATCAAATTAAAAAAAAAAAACAACCAAAAGGAAAAAAAAAACCAAACCAACAAAAACCAAACAAAATATACCACAGGGAAAAAAAATCTCTATACTTACTTACAGATTCAAATCTGTATGCATAAAATATTAGAGTCAAAACAATACAAAAAGTTGTAGTTTAACATATTCCACACCTGGATTCCCATTCCACAGGGTATTGCCCTCCTTGGTGGCAACATCCACGTCTATTGTGGGTATCTGCTGCTTTAAATTTGGGGGTCATGAAGATACTAGGCTAGCACTTACACTCATGTGAGATGCTTGGTTGTAGAGGCATAAGAAAACCTCTCCCAAATGAACAGGGGCTGACACTTTGGCTTTTCTGTTTTTGTAGCAGTGTTTTTGAAACGTTCATTCTAACCAAGCATGTAGTTAGTATAAAATGAAAGAATGTGGGGGGTACAGGAGGGTTAAGGTCCTCAAAAATAACAACTTGGAATCAAACAATGACCCCAATTTATTGTCTTCCAGCAACACATTATGTCAGCTTTATGAAGAAATTAAACCCAATGAAGCTGGAAGCCAGGTCCTATGTGGGAGCTAGAAAATAAATTAGGAAGGAAACTTCACAGTGCAGCTCACTTCCCCATCCTGGGGCCAGAAGCCCATCAAACCGCTTCCAAAAGGGGGAGAGCACAGCGAGGGAAAATAAATGCTGGCGGGACCAGGGATGTTTCAAGCAGTTAAAAGCAAACATATATCAAAGTCACACACCACAGTCACTGCAGCTGGAATGGCAATACCATGATCAGCAATGGGTTGGATGACTGCATTGGGTTGGATGACTGCATTGGGAAACACAGACTAGCTAAAAAATTTAAAGCAAGACTGGAGGAGGTATGAGTAGGGAATCTGATGTTTCTATTTCCTAACCTCTATTATTCAAAAGTATTCGGGAGGTTACCGGGCAAGGTTTCTCTGGGCAGGAACCATTTTCAAGTAAATATGTGGGATCTTAAAAATGACAACCAATGACCTTCTTAAGTCTCTATTCTGTATTTTGGAAGCATCAGATGACACAGCTGAATCTGCTTCAACGTCTTATGACAGCTTCACATGCAAGGTACCTACGTTTCCCAATAGTGAAAGTTGTTCTGTGCATTAACATTTGCTTGGGTGTCTCACTCACAGTGTGAAGAGGCATAGCAATAGATGAACCCTGCATGGTGTGGTAATCGGCACGCCTGCTCACAGTTTGCTGGCTCACTATCTCATCTGATCAAATCCTAAGAATATGGGCAAAATTTAAGTTTTGAAGCCTCTGAAGCAAATTACTGTAGAAACCTGAAAAACAGAGAGCTGTCCACAATGAGACCACTGCTTCCAAACCTCTCTCTGATGCTGTTCCAGTACCCCCCTCCACCCTGCCCCCCACCCCCACCCCGCCAGGCTTTAATGAGTTATTTTAACAAGAGAAACAGATCACCAAAAGGAGAACTAAGCTCGGAGTGCTTACATTTTTAGATTAAAATGGCCTAGTTGACTTGTAGTCCCTCTTCATTTTAATTACAAAGAGAAGCCAGATTTACTGTACATTTATTTTATGTGGCAAAACAATAACCTCCCACCCCCACCCCAACCGATCCCGTGTTCTTGCAAACCCTGTGTGTACATAACATCTTAATAGTCATTCCCTGGCTATTTTATTAATATAATGGGAAAAAGTATCCAAGGAAGGGCATTGCCATTAGAAAGATGCATATTTCATTTAATGTTGACTTCTCTTTTTGGTATACTGGTTGTAATGGCTGTCTTTAGGGACTAATCTGAAGTAAATATGTATCTCATGTTGCAATATAAGATGTTATCTGCAAAATGAGAAAGCATTGATAATGCGTGAACCTAGAGACATTAGGCATTTAACCAAGTATTGCAAAAAAAAAAAAAAAATCCTGCATCAGAAGCAGCTGGGCAATATTTAGTTGAAACAGTCATGTGTAAGCTCCACTGTGGCACATTCTAATCCTTTCATATGGATTCTCTCCAACTTCGAATTGTTCATTGAGTGTGACAGACTGGGGGTTTAAAACTAATCCATAAATTAGTCCATGGTCTCAAACACAACGGGTGCCATAAATGAAAATGAAAATCCTAGAACAAAATTAAATTCACAAACTTAAATGCTTTTTTCTCCCCCAACTGATCTGCTGTACTCCTGCTTTACAATACATAGATTCACTGTAAATATTTTAGTGTGTTGTGTGTGTGCACACACGTGTGCATGTGCTTAAGGAAAAAGAGAACCCTACTGGAAAGGTTAGGGGAGCCAAAAGCATTGAAGTAGCCTGTGATTGTGAACAAAGGATTAATTTGGACTGTCATAAGCTTAAAATTCAACCAAATTAAGGACTTCAGACATTTTCTCAATATACTTGTTCTCTAGTTTATTTTCTTAACTAGAGTCAATAAAGAGCCAATAGGTTTTTTGATCAGTGACTAAATGACTTCTCTTTTCTTTTGCAAATTCATCAAGCTGCTTCAGATCTGACACTCTAAGGGGAGGGAGGTGTGGCTTCCCCCAACAATGCTATGTTCATACTGATGCTTTACTTAATGAATGCTCATTATTTAGGAAGCAATTCTTTTTCTTGCCTTGCTTGAAAACCACAGAAAGTTAAAAAAAAAAAAAAACCAAAACCTAATGCTCAAAAAGTAAGTGAGAATTACTTCCCAGTGGTTTGCTGCTAATTTTCCTTTCATCTATGTCATGCTTTAATTAAAAGTTTTTTGGGGGATGAAGATGTGGACAGGAGACTACCTTAACCTACAATGGTGGCTAAATTGTAGAGTAGCAAGAAAGTTCTCCATGTTTTTAAAGCCATACCCTCTTTGAGAGGGAAAAAAAAAAATTCCAAAGAACAGCAGGAATGGGAGTTGATTCTTTGTCAAGCAATTTTAAGTTTTGTTAAAAAAGAATCTTTAGAATTGTACTGCTGCTGCACCCCAGAGATCTTTTCATTTGCAAACCAGGTGTTTCACAAAATAATAGCAATCCCTATAGTAGTTTCATTTAACAAGAAAAACCAATGGCTACGTCAAAGCAAACACATGTTGGGGGAAGAAGGAAAGGGAATGAAAGGAGGGAATGATGGTAGAGTAAGGGAAGCACTTTTAACGTGTGTATTTGATAGCATTTTGCGGTTTCAATTGATATTTATTCAGTGATGAAAATGGCAAAGCCTTACTCTGGGAGTACATGACTGTATAACCAGATCTCAATCACAATGTCACCCACATATTGCTTTCCATTTCCACCAATAGCTTTAACTTTTTGCATGTTAAGAATGGAGAAATCTCTCAGGATCATTATCTAATCCTGAGCTGACTGTTAATGTTGCAAATAAATAATATCAGGAACAGTTCTTTATAAAGAAAAAAGGTATCAAGGCCACAGGGCCTATTGTTTTTTATCCACGAAATTAAATACAAAGTTGCAGAAATAAAGGGAAAAATTATCCAGTGGGAAAAAGCATAAAGAAAAATCTTTTCCAATCTCACACTTTATTTGTAGTAAGGTCAGATTCAATGACCCCCTTTTCCTTAACACCTCCCCCCAATTAAATCACAATGGATTGAAATTATTGGTTAAGATCCCTGTTACTTATTTATGCCTTATACTTTTTATTTTTTGGTGAGGCAATTGGGGTTAAGTGACTTGCCCAGGGTCACACAGCCAGTAAGTGTTAAGTGTCTGAGGCTGGATTCGAACTCAGGTATTCCTGACTCCAGGGCTGGTGCTCTATCCACTGCGCCACCTAGCTGCCCCGATGCCTTATACTTTTGATCTCCTGGAACATCTAGCACAGTGATATGCATATGCATATGGATGTTAAATAAACACTTATTTAATGAATGAAGGCAGACATTTTATCACATGTTCTGAAATTTTTAGGAACATGTGTAATCTATTGGGAAGAATTAGCTTAAATGAAACCTCAGGAAGAAGGCATTTTGTGCCTAGCTGCGTGAAGAGAGAAAATCATCCAATGATGCTATGGTGTATCACACTGTGGTCATTTCACACCATTGATATTACTGGTAGATCTAGAGCTTAGCACAGTGCCTAGCACATAGTAGGTCCTTAATAAATGGCTACTGACTGGCTGATTTAATTTCTTCCAACTGCCAAATGAGCCCAAAACATCTTGTTTGAACTTCCCCATTATGCACATCATTGACATCCCTGTAGGACAATACCAATCTTATTTCCTTCATTAGAGAGGTCTAATACATACCACAGACAAGTTCTTGTCATATGCCCACAAAATCCATAACATTAGTATTGGGGGGGAAACTGGTGTTTTCTTCAAGTTGCACAGATCTTTTCAAGTGTGCTTACATATATATATTAATATATATATATATATATGTATATGAAAAATAGGGGATTCTTTCTCAAGAAACAACATAAAATGTTTAATTAGGTACATATTTTTTAAAAGGAAAATATCATTTTGATATGATCCAATTCATCTTTCTAAGATCATTTTGAAGCATGATGTTTTAGAATTCAGCCCCAGTAGCTATTCACTTCTAAGCATAAGGTGGTTTTACTTTCTATTTCTATATTAATTGCTATCACTTTTTTTTAAATAATTTTTTTGGTGGGGCAATGGGGGTTAAGTGACTTGCCCAGGGTCACATAGCTAGTAAGTGTCAAGCATCTGAGACCGGATTTGAACTCAGGTACTCCTGAATCCAGGGCTGGTGCTTTATCCACTGTGCCACCTAGCTGCCCCTATTGCTACCACTTTTAAGATATGACCTTAAGGTTGTACTCTCTTTGGCCTGAATTCCCCATTCAAACAGGTGAGGAGGTTTAAAACTGAGTTCCACTGTGTTATCTATAAGCAGCTTAAACAAATGTTCATTCAGGATGCAGCCTTAGATAAGTAGCATTCAATACCTGGGTCATATGAAAATAGGCCCAAAAGATATTTCTCCAACATGGCTGCTAGGAGCAAGCTTGATCCAGCTGGTGTAATGGGGTTAAAGATATTACCAGACACAGAGACAAATGATTGAAAATACACCTAATGAATGTAGTAAATAAACTTTAAAGAAAGTAAACACAGCAGTGTGGTGGGTTGATTTTTTAAAAACATCATACGTGATGATGAGTCTACACAAGGAAGATTTACCTCCCCTAAAGTAACAGCTGTCCAAAATCTGTATTATAACAAGGACTCCAGGGGCAATTTAAATTATGCAATTTGCTCTGCCATATCATATCGTACATCTTAATGAACAAAGCCACAAGGACAATTTGAAATGATATTTAAAAAAAAAAAAAAGGAAGAGGGGGGTTGCTAGTGATAACAGCTGAAACACAAAGAAATGGTCAGAATATCAATGCACATGGAAGATACTGGAGAGAACAGACAGTCATGGGACAGATCATGATGATGCTACAAATGTAACCAAAGCCAACCTCAACAGTTTGAAGTTTCTAACCAACCTTCTGGTTATTAAGAAAGAAATACTTCAGGGCTTGATTTGGCTTGACTAGTCAAATCGAAGTACCAGATGGATGGTTTCCTGGTTCCAGTCAGTACTTTAGATCCTGCTAAGTCCTATTGTGAGTTGCAGGTAGGATGCCTGCAACAAAGTTCACATCTATCTGAAGACATGATTTGACTGGATTTATGCAGATCAGATGGTTAACCTTCAAGTTCTTGGCATCGCTGGCTGGTCTACAAAATTGGTGCTTCCAGTCAGATCAAAAAAGACCAGGAGTCAGTTTAATACAGCCATACTTTGAGTATGTTTGGAGTGAAGGTTAAATATGATCTGAAAAGGATAGGTGATTCAGTAGAATGACTGACTCTCCAGGCAGAAAGTGATTCAATTATCCAAGTAATGGAAGACAAAAGATAATACTGGAATACTTCCTTCCAGAGAAATTAGAAATCAAACATGATCTCGAGTTTAAAAATATTTCTCCACTGCATTTGTACATTTTTTTTTGGTAATGAAACTCTGACCTGGGGAATGAGTTTTAGTCACTGCATTTGACTAGAAGAAAAGAAATAGATGACTGTAGCTTTTTTGTGTTTTTAAAAAATTTTATTTTATTTTAGCTCAGGCTTTATGTTACTGTCACTGGTATTTGGTTGTTGAAGCTTTTAAGGCTAATGGTGGCTGTAATGTACCAAACAGTGCAAGAGACAAGAAGAGTGGAAATTAATTTAGATATCCATTTGTCAAGACTAGGTTTGGAATATTTTTTAGGAACCAATCTAAATCTAACAGAGAGCCTGGCCCTTTAGAAATGGAACCTGGAATCATTCAGTTCTATAACCTTTAATCTGTTTGAAGAGAGGAGCAGATGTTAAATTCCATGAGTGTACATATCAAGCCTTTAGGGCAAGATAAATACATATAAGGCTGCTAGTTAAGACAGAGTAACCCTAAAAGATCACATCCATCAAGGTAGGGGATTCAACAAAGTTGTTTTAGTAGCAATTTCAGTTTAACCACTCTTTGGTGCCAGTGAGAGTTAGGACGTTCATTATCACAAATGCATTCTGTGTTGTGAAAGGATCCAACCCCTAACATTAAGAGACTAAAGTGCATCTATGAGATCATCTCACATTGCTCTGAGCAGAGAAGCCAGGAGCTTAAAGAGACAGAAGCAAAGAAAATTCCCTATTAAAGAGTCATTTGACAAAAGGAGAAATATAGTACTGTTTATTATTTTTTAAAAAAATTTTCTCTTCAACAGAGGCCCTCCAAAAGAGGCTATAATAACATTGAATTGTAGTTCTCCGAGAACATAAGATTAGTTTTAGTTTGGAATGACAAATTAAGAGCTGTACACTGAGCTAACTCTGAGTCTTAAGATTGATTGTGAGGGAGGAGCTGAGTGAGTGTTAAGAAAGGTTAAAAAAAACAAAACCCTAAGCTAGTGAGAGGACAACAATAAATGGAAAATGCTGCGCCATATTAAAAAGAAAGTTGGTGCTGTAGGTGTTTATAGGCTTGGTGACAAAGTTCCTCACTATGATGAATGTAAAATATTGGATTTAGGCTATTTCTCACAGATATTAAAATTATAAAATGGCTAGATTGATCCTTAACTACCACAGAGAGAAAAACCAAGACAACTGAAGAATTTTCCTTAAAGGTTCCCACATTCAGGACAGGAAAGAATTAGGAGATCTAATTTATATGCAGAGTCAAAGGGTCTAATTCAAATTTCTCATGAGATTTTCATGAAAACCTGGTAATGAGAACACAAGTCTAGTTACAGATTAATAACTGGATAAGATGTGGGAAACAGTTCTTACTGTGAAGAGATGATATTAGGGTTGCACCAGGAACAGGTGCCAGAAAGGAGCTTGTTCAGTATTTATTAATTTACAGTATTTACTAATTATAAAGGAAATGGGTTGACTCTACTTGCCAAACAACTGATTTTAGAAATGAAAAAAAAAATCAGAATTTTTTTTTTAAATTAGGAAACAAACTGGCTGGAGATGAGTTTAAAGAGAGACAAGAACCAATTAGGAATAATTACAATTATGCTCTTGCCCTAGCAGTGTCACACATAGCATTTGGAGAAATACTCAATGGTGGTTTACTCAAAGGTTCTCTTGGCTTGACTCTAAAGGCTGGAAGGTTAAAGCAATGGCTAAAAAGAAAGAGATAAGGAAAATATTATTGTATTTAAAATTGATGGTTGTCTCCTCTTACTCTGAATGACTTGAATTTTTGTCACCTCTATCTCAAAGGGAGGGCAGAAATATGAAAGGTCTTAAGAAAGTCAATGAAAATGATTGCTACTATATTGTGTGGTAAAAAAGGGGAATGATATATGAAGAGAGGTTAACAAGACTTTTAGTCTATAAGGAAGCACAAAGACAGAAATGTCTAAAGGTGTGAACGTTGAGAGAAGTCAACTAGGCCTCTGGCATTCTTATCACTGATAATACAAGGTGAAGGGAAAATTATATTTTAAAAGGGGAAGTCTTTCCACCCCCTCTCCATCCACTCCCCCCCAAACCAATGAACTCATGGCAGATGTTTCTGTTGAATATAAGCAAAGTAATGTACTTAGAAAGATTCCTAAGTAATGTTGTACAGTATCAGCTGATGTATGGCTTCCACAAGCAAGGAAAGAAGATGGTTTAAGAGATGATGCAGCAGAGGTGCATGCAGTACAGGAAGACATCCCAAACATGGGCTTTTACTTTTGACTAAGAGATAGAATTCATGGTAGTTCCACTTTGGTCTTCTTAGCTATACTAGTGTTACAAATGATGACAACATTTTCCACACTTAAGTATTTAAGAATGAAAGAGAGCTGTATATTTAGTAATATGATAGAAGGACGTACCTTATAGAATATGTATTTCTTCCCCAAGGCATTCAGATAAAGCCAATCACTGGGGTAAGACATGGAGCGACAATATTTACCAACTCATTAGGCATAACAGCGAACTAGTTACCAGCATCTTGTCTGGTAGCCAGGCAGACATTTTACCCTAATCTTTTGCTTAGATAGAGGCTCTTTAAAAGATGAATCCTTTGCATGAGGTATAAAGTATTTGATCTGTTTGAGTTTGGGAATGCTATTTTCAAACGCCTCAAGTTAAGGACTCACTGGGGTCTTCAAGACTCCAATTTAAGAACATAACTTCTACTCGTTTTTTTTAAGCTACCAAAATGAAGGAACTATAAACTCTCAGTAAAGAACTGAATGGAGGTTGTCAGAATTCTTTGTATACAAACAAGACAATAAACATTCAGGACATTTCAATGGTAATGAAGGTACCATACCTGTGATGATGGTAAGGATGGTGGTGGTAGTGGTGGTTGTTGTGGGAGGAGGGATAGTTGTGGGGGGATCTGGATAAAAAAAAAAAAGGAAAATCAAACCCACAATGCTGAACACAACAATGATCAATAATGCCAAAACAGAGGTACAAAGACACTGAGATGCTTGTTTGATGCCTTTCCCCCTTTAAAAACAAGCTGGTGAACTTCAAGCTGTTTTAAAGATTTTTTTCCCCTTGTAATTGTATCCCAAGGCCTGATTTGGAAATGCTAAAAGAAGAAGAAAAAAAAGAAATTTTGTTAATGAGTGAAACAGGGAAGAGATGGGAAGTGGAGAAGAGGAAAATTATAATACCATACCACAGCCCAACCTCCCACCCAGCCCTGTCCACCCACATTACCAATAAGCCCACTGAACACATTTCAAATGTGAGGCCAGTTCTTTAATACAGAGAGAGAGAGAGAGAGAAAAAGAGAGAGAGAGAGAGAGAGAGAGAGAGAGAGAGACAGAGAGACAGAGAGAGACAGAGACAGAGACAGAGAAAGAAAGAGACAGAGACAGAGAGACGTGAGAACAAACACAATATCTGTCCTGTCATTTCTATGCATTTACAAAGTGGTGGAAGGTAGGGGAGAAGGCATGAAATAGTCCTGATGCATTTGAAGAACTAATAACACCAGACCATATATGTATTGCCTCTCACTTGTTCTCTATGGCCATTAACTTCATTATTCTCCCTCCATCAATACATCTCAGCAGGAAGTAAAACTACTTCTAAACTAGTAATAAATACAAAGGAGAGAGAATGTCACCACTAAATATCAAGTTCCAGGCATGTCAGATTTTATCGAGATTTTATTTTTTAAGTCAATAAAATTTTATAACTTATAAATATTAATAGGATGTCTTTGCTCATGTTAAGAGCATGACCTAAATGGACTAAACTGATAAAAGAGAAAGCATATTTTCCTTTTTATAACTCTGAACTATGTATAGAAGAGACTTGACCCATGAAGCCAATAACCCAACAGGGAGCCCTTTGTTAGATATTTGATATACTGTATATCATTCCATACCCTCAAACATTATTGGGGGGGAAGAGAAGGGGTGAATATGAAAGGGAAAAAAATAATCAATGCCTAAATGATCAAACTGAATGTGTTAAGTAGTCAGCAAGACTTTGAACTAAGCAATCATTCTGCCATAATAGAGCATAAAACGATTCACGGGCTTTTGATTTTAAATTTTATCTAACGCACGTCAACTTTTCCTCCCTGACACATCTGGTGTTCTTTTATCTCCAAGTGAGCTCTCAGATTCTCTAATTAATACATCAAAACTTTAATTATATACTGCACCTTTATTGTGTTTGGTTTAACTTCCTGAAAGTTTATGAAAAACATTACCTTGGAGTTTGCCTGGTAGCAAAGCCAGTATGAAATTATTCATAATGTAGTCTGACAACTCAGACTTCTTTTCTTCCCCCCATGTAAATATATTTGCACAATTTTAAAAGGCCCTACCCAACAATTGCTAGAAAGCTGTGGTATGGGTGTGTTTTGTTTTGATATTTAGAAACATCAAGCAGGAACTACTTTAAAACAGTCTTGCAAATAAACACGAAAACTTCACTAGTCCACACAAAAAAATCCAATTTCCCACAAGAATCTTCCCCAATTTATGGGGAAGGATTAATGTTAATTCTCCATGGATCAGGGACAGTATGGGTCTCTCACCCCATAAATCTAATGACAAAATGATTAGGATGTATTATATCATTTAAAACCTACCAGTTAAAAGAAATAGCTTCTTATACAGAGATGAGAAATAACCTTCCAGGAATCAGAACTGGTCCCACTCTCTAAATCCCTCTTTATGGAGAGTAAGCTGGAAAATCATTTTTTAAGTTGGTAAATTGTTTGTTTGTATTTGAATGACTGATTTACAGGCCTCCAAATGCAGATGCAGGTGCGGACTCATAAAATAAAATGCTCCCTGCTCTAAGTCCTATAGAAACCTTGCTCAATTCATGACTACATTGGAAAACTGTCTCCTAAGAGGTGTGTCTGCTCCCCCAACATTGGTGATAGTTAATATGATTTTCATGGTCTGGAATGATTACAATATTTACTTTCTGAAAAGAGCATCTATACTCTAGAGATTCCCCCCTGCTTTGCTATGATGCTATTTCTGTATGTGGTTCAAAAAATGTTGACACAAAGTGGGCTATAATCATGTTATAATAAAAGTGTGTCTGAAAGAAGTTTCGAATATGGTTATGAGCCACGGGGTGGGCCAGGCTAACTGGAGCACAGACTTCAAAATGAGGTCATTAACCTTTCTCGTGTTGCAAAAGGCACACATTTCCAATTATTTCTATCACCACTGGGGTAACTGTTGTCCTTCACATCTGGCCCAAGTGAACTGAATGAATTAAATTCCACTGTCAGCTACAACCCAAAAGCTTAGATCATTACCAGAAACCAGAAGGCAAAATTTAAGGAACTATGGAGTTGATGCTAATGATCTGTGGTTGAGACACCAAGGCTAACAGTATAAAACTAGCTGGTGCTTGGAAACTATTCAGCCAGATTCTCCCAGGACATATATTACTCACTGGGAGTTAGTCTATTTCAGAAGCGGATTAACTCTTTAGATCACTAAAGCTACCACTTTTGAAATGACTGCAGTGATAGCCTGTATAATTCTGGTAAATAAAACAGGACGACCCATATTCCCAGAGTATTAAACAGGAGAGTTACTGGGGTTTCCTATGAGCTACTGTCACAGTTGAAGGGGAAGCTCCATTAATTACCCGTGTTACAATGTGGTCAAAGGGTAGACATGGATGTAGGTGCACTTGCCTAGCTGGGTTTGTGTCTATGTTTTTAAATTACCAAACAGTCTGCAATCTTCCCAAAGAGTAAATTCATCTGCAAATGCGCCTCAGAAGAACCTTCTAAACTAGGAAAAATGGGCCCAGAGGAAACAATGTGGAAAATAACAACTGATAAGTTATTCTTATTGTCTGATCTTCCTTTGTCCCACCACTACTGAAATGTATATCTGTAGAAAATTTGTCAAGAAATTCCTCCCTAAGCTGTGGGACAATAGGCAGAACAGATCTTAAATGTTTTGGAAAAAAGAATGGCTGCCTGAATTGAAGAAGTATATGGAAGTTGTGGGTAAAAGCATGGAAAACCATGGCTGTTTATGAGCAATACTGTGAGAAGGGCTGTATTGACAGTCTGTGAGCTGAGTCCTGCTTCTACAATGGAGAGGCCAGAGCAGTGGGTGTGTGTGTCCCACATGTCAGTGTCACGAATGTTAACAAGGAGCCTGAAGTCCTGATTGTGTTTAGAAATGAAAGGGAGTGGGTAAGTCTGACCTCCACCTTTTATCACAGAATTGTCCTATGTGTGGAGGCAAATGAAGAAAATTGTGTTCATGTAGTTCTGGCAGAAGTCGAGTCATGGTACAATGCTGTCTTATAGACACCCAAAAGGCCACATCTTCCTGAGGATTTATTCCTTTCTATTTGATGGTTAATTCTCCCAACTACAGGGAAGGATTAACTCTTTATCAATAGACCAGAGATAACATGGGTAGTGAACAATAGAACCTTCTCCCATAAATCTACTACTGACAAAATGATTAATAGTGATTCATCACTTGTTTATGTTAAGGAAAAAAATCCAAGGTGCTGACTAAAGATGAAATGGAAATGTTCAAATAGAGATGTCCTGGAATATGTTTCTACTGGTTTAAAAGTATGTTAAAACTACTCTCTTTTGTTCATGCGTTCACAGATTAAGTGGTCTTTCCCTCCAAAAAGTCATCAGTGTATCTGATCCAGCTGTGAAAAATAAAACATACCCAATATTTTTAGGTTCTCGTGCCTATAGTCACTCAAGCTTGTGTCATCTCCAAAGCACCTATCTACTTCACCTGGAATAGAACTAACCAGTCTGGCTTTGTAAAGGTGAACCTATTTTATATATCATCTTAAGAGAAGGATTTGCATTGGAGTGGCAATGCATTTAACCACATAGAAAATATTCGTTATACATGAAGGGCATAGCAGCAGTGTAGAATCATATAAGTGGGAAATTTGAATGCATAATAATTAACAGCCCTGTGAAAAATGTTGATAAAAAACAAATAAAAAACAAAAACAAAAACAAAACAAACAAACAAACGAAAAAGCATTAGTGTCCAATTAGTAGCTACAGGTGGTTTATGTAGCTACCAAGAATTTCCTCATTTCTCCAAGTTATAGACTAGTTTATAATCTCATCGTCTGTATTTTAATGACTTGATACTGAAAATGGGAAAGGAGAGCCCCTGAGTTCTACCCATCAAGCAGAGAGAGCCAGGACAGACTAGACATCACAGGAAACCCCAATGAAAATGAACCCTGAACAATGTAGATGGCACCATTAATATTGGGAAGGATGGATTCTCAGTCATTACTTCCAAGAACAGTGCTCTCCATAGGCTGTGCCTGAGGACATATTCCCCCTTGCCCCACATGACCAGAGGGTGAACTAGTGGGCTGTATCCACTGGCCCTTGAACACACACAAAAAATGAGGGAGGGAGGAAGGAGAAGAAGTCATGGCTCTCCTAGCGGGAGACAAAAGGGGCCAATGCAAGCCAGGCTTCTGAAAGCTCTTGCAGGGAGTCATTAAAAAAGAATTTGCCAGAAGCCTGAAAAGTGAAGCGCTTGTTGCAGCTCTGTGTAAACGAGTCTAGGAGATGGGCGTTTGTCTTCTCACGTACCGTATACATACAGCGTATAATCCGAATGAGCTGTCCCCACTACGTTGGAAGCTTCACAGCGGTATGTACCATTATCTGTTTTGTTTAGGTTATTAATGAGCAGGTTGGACCCCGACACTACAGCATGTTGTGGCAGGTCGTCATCTAATCTTACCCAATTCACCATCACAGGCCTATGGAGGAGGGGGAGAAAGACAAGTTGCATTAACTATTTCCCATGAAGCAGTAGATACATCAAACTATTCACCCACACATTAAATAAGGGTGCATGCAAGGTGACAGACACTGAAGGAAGGCACAACACAAGACATTTAAGACAACAAAATGATATTTCTTGATCTTTCCAAATACCCATCTGTTTGACATATACTTTTTTTTTCCCTCCCCCTATTTACATTATCGGGTGTTGAATGGTTGTCAACAGAACACACAAGGGAGCTTCATTATTTACAATTTATCCTACACAAATCGGATGAATGATCCAGTATCCTTTATTTTTCTGCCCTGCTGTGCAGTTTCACAACAATTGGATAGGACAGAGCTCACCCATCATTAATCAACTCCTTAATTAATTAAAAAAAAATCAAAGACACACCAAAACTAAACTAGGTTTCAGACCTGTGATAGATGTAGTCCTCTGACTGTAACTAAAACACGAAGTCATTTGCTTATAAGCAAGTTGTAATGTTTAATAGGGTTGGTGTTCTATCTAAAACAAAATGCATGGCTCTCAATAATTCTCTTTTGGCCTCTGTTGTCTCAAAGAACATCTCAACATGTTGGAGGGACAACCAATGCTATTCCTCTCTGACCAACCATATCTATTCTTCACTTGGTAAACAGTGACTCTTTCCTACTTGCTTGCCTAAAAACAGAAAATACATGTTCTCCCACCTCCTCCAACCCCGTACACCTGCATAGAGGTAATCACAGCTTTAGGAAGAGTCTTTCAAGTTAATCATTGCTGAGTGAGTCTCAACATGGCTTTTTCAGGTCTTAAGACACTTGCTCATTACTGAGAAGCCTGTTTTTAGTGATTGAAAGTACCACATTGGTATCCATTAAAAAGAATCAATTTCCCAAGAAGCTCAAGAAATACACACATTTAAAACATATTTTTATGCCACTCAGAATTCAGAGCTGCCACTCTTCAAGACGCTCCCTCCTGCCCCCCACACCCCATCCCCTTTGTAAATGGAAGACAACAAGGGGTTTGTGATTGCAAAGTTTTGAGCTGTTAAAGGAGCAGCTCAGAGGCTAGAGGCAACTACAGCTTCTCCTTGCTTCCTACCATCACCCTGAGGGGTGGTGGCAGGAAGAAAGACCTACATTTAATGACTAGCACATATCTGAGTTAGGCTTATCATGTAGCATTTTCGTTTTCAAACAGGATGGGAAGTTACAATTTTTCTTTAATTACACATGGATTTGTCATCACAACCCAGTAAATTATTTAAAAATTAGTGCTGCATATGTCTTCCTTGCAGGCAATGGCAAATGGGTCCGCCTGGCAATCAGATCTAATGTCCTGCTGCTTGACAGCTGAAACAATCAGTGGGGGTAAGTGCTAAGGATATTCACAACATTTAATGGCAAGCTAAATTACCATTTTTATTGTATGCTGTTTCTTGAGAAAATAAATAGGTAATATGCTAAAAGGGTAACTGTAGAGCAACATGTGCACACTTATACAATCATATATCCATTTCTATTGGAAAGGAACAGACATGCTCTCAGGAGCAAGTGTCCTGAAAGAAACATGTTATTACCATTCCTGTGGCATCTTCTATTGAGCACATTCATTTCTTCAGAAAAACAAACACATATATACACAAATCACCAAAATATAGGTCAGAAGCCCAACTACTATAAAAGTGGCAAAATGATTTTAGAAAAAAAAAAATTTTCCTCCAGGTATCCTTTTTGTAGGCAAGGTGAGAAGCTAATTAGCACAAAACTCAATTTATGATTCTTCTGCAGTGCTCCTGAGAAAAGAGATCATTCAGCTAAAACTAGATATTTTCAAAAAACTAGGAACACAAGAGAAGGAAAAGGAAAAGAAAAACTATTTTCATTGCTCCTATACCCCTACTCCAAGTGCCAAACAAAGATGGTCCATCAGAGTGAAGTTCTTTTTGTTTTTTTGGTTTTTTTGCGGGGCAATGAAAGGTAAGTGACTTGCCCAGGGTCATACAGCTAGTAAGTGTCAAGTGTCTGAGGCTGGATTTGAACTCAGGTTGTCCTGAATCCAGGGCTGGTGCTTTATTTACTGTGCCACCTAGCTACCCCCGAGAAGTTCTTTTTGAATGGGGAAGTTTGCCTGGACAATGTGGGCTTAACAGAATTCATTTTTCAGTGATGCACACCCAAGAATGAAGAGTAGACCTAAGCAAGGGAACTCACTGCTAGGTGGGCCATGTGCCTGGAGCCAATCCACCACTGATGAACATCACACATGAGTGTTCTTTTGCTTTCTAGTCCCTTGTCATATGATCTTTCTTGGTTTCAACATCATAGGAGAGAAGATGGTCTTCTAGTGATCTTTGGGAGTTTTGCTTTAAATCCATTGTCTGTATTTTTATTTATTAATTTATTTTGGGGTAATAGTGATAAAAGAATGGGCCTGCAAAAGGGATTTGATGCTCTGAGGCCTGCAGAGGGAGCCCAATGCTATTTTCTGATGGATAACCACCAAACACTGAGCCTCCGCAAGCCCAGTGTCTACATATCCCTCCATTATGGAGACAGGAATTATTGTTGTTTTTCCTTTGGGAGACATCTGAAATCTATCATATAAAGATAAAAGACAGATTTTTTTCTTAACTGTGAACAACGAAATGACAATAGCCCTTTAAAGAAGGGCAACATATTGACCCTTTACTATATTAAAGAAAAAAGCAATACTCCTAGTACATGTTTGGACTACCTAGGTTCTCGTCCACTAGCACAAACTGGAACCATTCCAGAGACCTAGTGAATGCCATCATTAAGAGTGAACACAGGGGCAGCTAGGTGGTGCAGTGGATAGAGCACCGGCCCTGGAGTCAGGAGTACTTGAGTTCAAATCTGACCTCAGGCACTTAACACTTACTAGCTGTGTGACCCTGGGCAAGTCACTTAATCCCAATTGCCTCACTAAAAAAAGAAAAAAAAAAAAAAAGAACACAAGTGGAACAGCCAACATTAGTTCAAGAAAATTTATTTCCTCAATGGTGCTGTTCTTACTTGGTGGCTTATTTCCATTGGGGAAAGCTCCTAAGCAAAGTCCTTGCTGGCAGAAACCTTCTTTCATAAGGTTCTCTCTCAGACTGTTTTCCTTTGAGATGACAATATCAGATATTATATAAATTATTTTTTTCTACAACGGCAGAACAAAATATAGTTTGTCGATCTTATTTGGGAAATACTAGTTCAGAATATAAAGAGGGCAAAGGGCCAAAAGCATCAGTTAGCTATACAGACATTAAAGTTCTATTGGGTTTTTGTGGTTGTTTGTTTATCTGCTTTGTGCAGAGGTGGGGGTGGGGGTGGAGGAATAGAATCATAGCCAAGATTATCATAATGGAAAAGTGCTAACATAAGAGATTAGCCAATATTTCACTTTAACTTAAAAAAAAAAAAAGCCTGACCAAGAAGAAAAATAATCAACAATTCTTTCTTTTTTCTAGAATAATCCTCCACCCTTCACTGCATAATCTTCCACCTTTCACTGCATAATCTCTTATCATTTGCAGAGACAGGTGACAGGCCAATGAGAAGTGATTGCACACACACATCTCTGTGTTGTGACATTTACTGTGCATGACCCACTGCCAACCTTGGACTTCAGAACTTACTGGGGCTTCCCGATGGCTTCGCATGTTAGCTCAAGCGTGTCCCCTTCCCGGGTTAGGCCTTGTGGAGGGTAAGTCAGCTGAATGTGCACTTGAGGCTTATCTGCATGACAACGACACAAAGTACAATGTTGAACAAATGATATCGTCAGGTAGAATCAAACTTGCCTGCTCCTACACACACCACACACCGGCGGTGCTGGTGCTCCCTCCCCAGCCTCCTCCCTTCAGTTACATCTTTCTAATTAGTTAGTAATCCTGGCATTTGCTCAAATTAAATTGACTAATAACTCTAAAGAGTGAAACGCGGACAGATAAGAGATTCATAAGCCAACTGCGCCACATCAAACATTTCCTGTGAAATACATTTTGTTACATTGAAGTTTATCTCCAGACTCACTCAAGCTAAAGGAAACTCATTTGCCTTCATGCTGAGGTGAAGCCACAGATATTTGTGGTGCTCAGAATTGATACATTTTATCATATATCATATATTACTATGTGACAATACTTTGTGACACTGCATATTAATAAGTTTGGCTCTTCTCAATTTTTTTTTATGTTCAAATGAAAAAGCCAGAATTTCAGCAAGGAGCTTTAAAAATCAGAATGGGGGCGGAGGGGGAAGAGGTTGGTTCACATGAAACTAGAAAAATCTTGTTTTAAATATACTGCAGACTGAGGCTTTATGTGAGGGGATAAAACAATGCAAAATATATAGAATGAGGTTTATTTGGAGGATGGCTACTCAACTTGGAAGTTAATTGTGAGCCACGATTAAAACTCAAATATAGGCAATGTTGTTTTTTATCACAGTTAAGGGTTGTTTAATCAGGATGGACACCAGGATATAAATAACTGATGCCTATGTAATTTATTTTATTATTTATACCTACCCTCTTTTGTGGAAGGCAAGTTCAAATTTAAAATACCAATTGTACCCAAACTATGGACTGCTAGAATTTTTTATTATTTCTGCAAGGTTCAACTTAACACTATATTAATCCCCAAATCAGTTTCAATGGAGCTGTAAGAATGAATGCTGGGTATGTTTTTTGGGAGACATACTAAAGTATAATAAATGGGAGAGGGCAAGACATCAGTCAGCAGAAAGGTCAAAACAATTTCCAAGACTTTACTTCCTCAGACAATCACACTAACTAAAACAATAGGGCCTTGGCCTTTTACAAGCAAAGCTTTAGCTCATTAACATGTATCCTATGGAATAATGAAAGGCAAAAAAAAAAAAAAAAGAGGGCAGGGCTCAGCCAACTGCAACCTGTAAGTAGTGAAGTAAGTCCTCCAAGTCAATCCTCTCTAAGGATGAATGCTTTACAAATGCTTTTTTATATACTTATTCCTATACTAGGCCTCTCTCTCATAGCTCTGAAGAAAGCACTTGGTTTTCAGAACCTTTTAAGAGAACCACCTTGCCTGCCAGTGTATAATCTCCCTGTGTATGTTGGTAATGCTTTCTGAGATGTGGAGTCACCTGCCAGGGAAAATAAAGTTAACAAGGCTTGAAGGCACCAGTTGACCCTTCCAAGTGGCATGGTTTCACTCTCAGATACATTGGCTACAAAGAAACATTTTAAGAGCAAACTGGCATGGAGATTTCCAGATAATTTATTGGGAATTTAGGGGGGTAGTCAACTAAGAAGGGCATAAACATGAAGAAAAAATCATGGTGACCTTGACCAGAAGACTAACTGTGAGGCAGCACCAAGACTTAATAGTCCTCTTTAAAGCTTGAGACAGCACCCTTGTCTAAATATAAGCACCAAGTACCCAAAGGATACCCATTAATTTGGCTACATGAGAAATACTGGAGAGATACCAAAAAAGAGAGAAAGCACCACTCAGAAACAATGAAATGCAAAGAGCAAGAGACGGAATAAACACACTGATTTGTGATTTCACACACACACACACACACACACACACACACACACACACACACACTAGACAAGGTAAACTAAAGATGGAATGTCACCTCATTCACACATAGAAAAACAGAACCTATGTGACACATAAAGAGTTCAACGTCAGGAAGTCTCTGCCATTCCTTGTGGAACAGCATCATGCTGGACGAAGGGATTTAAAGCCCAAACGTCAGATTAAAACCGAATGTTTGCTGGTAGGTTAATCTCTGATCCACCAAAGGGCTGCATTTTCCATGCACCACTGACAATGGTCCATTAATTAAGTGGAAGCAGAATGTTTCCTGGCCTGTGTGGTGTTTTTTCATGCAATTTACAAGCAAATAAAGAGGGTACATTTTCAGCACTGCACACCGAGAGTGCTGAAAATCGAATCCATCCTGCCTCTTCAGTAACACTGCATTTGTTTTAGTCAAATGATTTCTTATACTCCTAATGAGCTGTTACCAGTTATCAATTACTTACATAAATTAGAAGGAATGGGCTGAGAACTTGCTATACTTAAATTCAAGTATGAATTATGTAAGAAGTCTAAGAAAACACACCTTCAATTTTAATATCTGATTTTCACAATCTATCCAAATTTCTTAGGCAATATCCACTATCTACTTATTCTGCCACAACTACCATAATAGCTGGTGAAAAGGCAAACATTAATCTTGCTTCTATTATGTAGGAAAATGTCCCCCAGGTTGACATATTCAGTATTTATTGGTATATTATCTGACAATGGGCAATCAAACAGTCTTCATGGCCAGTCCACGAACATAACGTGTACATGCCAAGGTCTATCTTTGGCTGATACAAACCTTATAATAAATTAAGTCTCTCTTCCTTTACCCCCAAAGTGGAGCTTGGAATATGTTCAAGAGGTGGAATAGAACACTGTGTGATTCTATTGCAACTCAGAAAGCCCAAGGAAAGCCAAAATTATGCAGAAAGTTCATGAATACAACAAGGATATGTCAAAATACTCAAGAGTCCAGATGGCTGATTGGATAGCCCAAAGCCTGTCATGTATATTTTAATTATGTTCATAAATCAAATGTTATAATCTACCAAATATTTTACTAAAATGGAACCTAGAGCCAAGAGTTATCTTTAAGTAATGAGGAAGAGCCTAGTACATTTTTTGGGTGATCATTTTATGTGTTAGTTGGTGTTCCAAGACAGAAGGCTAAAAGCCAGAGGATGTTTTCCACCCAAGAGCAATAACAGTCTAGAAACATATAGCTCAAAGTGGCTTAATGTAATTATAAAGAGGGAACTGTTATACAAAAATAAGAATAATAATAAGGTCCGAGCATTTACTGAACATTACAGTCAAGGAGATGGCAATACCAACAGCCAATCAATTAAGTCTAGAGATCTGAGGCTTTCATAATAGACGCTAATTTTTGTGAAGTTCCAGAGATGATATTTAGCAAGGCTGCTGCTATACTAAACAAAATTTATCCATTGGACAAAGCTAAAAAAGGGCCAAATACCAGGAAATGTAAGGTCACATTAGACTGCCAAAAGATTTTAGAGGAAGTTTTATTACAGAGTTATTATGATTTGTAAATATCCCTTCTATTTCTTATACACACACATGTATGTGATTGCCAAATACATCTATATCTAAATAGACCAAAAGTGGCTTGATAGCAGATTACAATTGATTTCATGCTAGTCTGACCTCAAGCCACAGTCTCATCTTTTAAGATGACAGTTTTTATACCTTGTATCTAAATTTTCTATGTAAATGAAAAGTCATGCCATTCTTCTCTCTAATTGGAAGAATTAAAAAAAAGGAGGGAGGGAGGGGAGAGAGGGAAGAAGGAAGGAGGGAGGGAGGAAGGGAGTTCCTTGTCCATTAGTAACTTCCTTTTGGCCTTTTCTATATATCAGGGGTCAATAAAGTACTGAGGAATTTCAGAACATACATTGCTGGAGGACACCCCTGCTATCTATCCACCTCCCCCACCACTGTTTCTTTACAAAGAGATTTCCAAATCAGGAATATTATGAAATTTAGCCATTGAAAACACACACTGTGTGTACAGTGGAAAGTCAAGGACCTTTCAGTCAGGCTGGTGTGATTACTGAACATAAGACTAAACAATGTTCTATATACAGCATAAAGGCATTTATGGGTGGAAAACATCCTCTGGCTTTTAGCCTTCTGTCTTGGAACACCAAGTACAGGCTGGTACTCAGTGACTCTATTCATGGACACATCATTTTGAAATTGCAGTTGAACCTGGCATTCCCAGTCCCTTCCCCAGTCTTATGAAACACCAGGGAGAGTAGCATTTCATCCTGAAGGACCTTAAGTAGTAGTTGGAAGAGAAGACATTTGTATTTCATAGGCATGGTGTGAAAATTGACTTCCCCTTGTGTATTACTCTTCGACTCTCTGAATCTTTCACTAGAAAGCTTGTGACTTATCAACCAAAAAGAGAGAGAGAGAGAGAGAGAGAGAGAGAGAGAGAGAGAGAGAGAGAGAGAGAGAGAGAGAGACAGAGACAGAGAAAGAGAGAAAGAGATACCAAGGTGTCATGGAGAACAAAGTTCCCTTCATTATACCCACCTGCTTATTGCATCTTAGACAAGTGCCAGTCTTTCTTCTCTAAAACTTTATGTTAAGCCATACATAGACTAGATTTGGGTTGAGCCTTAAGCATAGGCTCCCTAAACTGTCAAAGGGAGAGGCAATGCCTGCCTAAGGGGACTTCTTGCTTGGCTGATTAGTAGCATTTGGAAAAGGAAAAAAAATAGAAATTAACCTGAGAATAATCCTGCTAGGATTGATAATGGTGACTGAATTGAACAAAAGGCAGCAGAACTCCTAAAAATGACAGCCCTTTTAACTTCAGTGGGATGGGACAGATTAGCAACTGAAAGAGAACTCTACAGCTCAAAGGGGTGATAGGAGCTGGATATGAAGCTGAGCTAGTCAGACCTCTCAGAGGAGCTGAAAAAGCAGGCTTGCTTTCTATTGTCATAATATGTTCATGAATAATTTTCACTGCAGTTTATTTTGTTTGTTTGGAAGGTGAAGGACCTCCTGCTGCTGCAGCTGTTGTATGAATTGTAGCACTTAAACCCCGTTTCTTGAACGAAGAGAGCAGAGCTACAATGAGTGGAATGAGTCAAATATAGAGGGACTGATGTGGTACCAAGGGTACGTGGCATGTAACTAAAGGAGAAATGATATTTCCTCTTGATGCAATTGGTAAATATTTTGGCGGACATTAACGTGACTACCCAACAGAATCAACTTTTGTTGCATGAGGCTTTGGGGTAAAGTTATTTTCTTAATATATTTTAAAGAGGGTGTTTATATAACAACATCAAGATCTACATCTTTATGAAATATTTAGAATACATTTAAAAACAAACAATAAGTCATAAAGGAAAGCCCTGGAGAAAGAGAAAGGGGCTGGAAATTAAAACCTGGATTTCTACTTTCAGCTCTCCTTCCATACTCTTGAAAACACAAGCTATGTAGATTACAAGGCTATTTTGCTTTGGGCTAACCAGTACAGTTCCTCAAAGTTGGGATTCATTTAAGGTCTTTTGGCTTTTGTCCTCAGGCCTCTGTATCTTTATTTTATTTATTGTTTATTTGGCATCTCGTGGCAGGCGTTCTTAATCTTTTTGTGTGTCATAAACTCCTTTGGCAGTGTGGGGAAAGCCATGGACACCTCAGAATAATGTTTTGCTGCTTACATTCATAATAGAAGAAAATTGTGAATTGTAGTCAGAGGCTGGGAAAGGAAAGATGTAATCCCTGCCCCCACCCCACTGTCCAAGTTCACAGACCTCTGCCCTGAAATCTATGGACCCCTAGTTGAGAACCCCTTTCTTACAGTGTATGTCAAAGTGATGAAAACTCTCAGGCAAGACTGCAAGGACCTTCTCTTGACCATGGATTATAGGTGCCAGTTTGACTTCAGGTAATCATTTGAAAGAATTCACAAGCCATTAAGAGAAAGGTAAACATAAGAGGACTTAAGTCACTGTTACTGGGTGTTCCAGCACAGAGTCATAAGCACCATACCCTTTCACTAAACCTTGGGGTCAAATGGTTATGTATGGGAAGGAGGTCCCCAGTAAAAAAGAAAAAGAGGCCTTTTTATTGAAGGGAGGGGAAGGGTAGCAAATGGAGTGGAATGTCAAGGGGGAAAAAAAAAGCTGACTTTGAAGAGTTCCCCCCGCCCAAATGTCAAATGCTTCTTTTCCCTGTGGAATAATTCAACCCTGGACCAACAAATTCTTTCTACTGCTGGTTCCTGAGCTGCTAACCCATTGTAGCTCTTCAGCATTTGGCTTAACTATCTGCTGGGTTAGTCACAGTCCTTTACATTACTGCTGCTTTGCATTAACAACAAAAGGATGATGCTTAAAAAAAATTAGTTTGAGTCAGGGGGACTCCATGCCTTGATGATTTCTCAAGAGGAATAATAAACACTGAAATGACTTCCCTGAAACTCAATTCACCTGTTAAAAAAATAATAAAAGGAAGGGAGAGTGGGAGGAGAGTATTCTGTTAACAAGAAGACTGGGGAACAGAGCGAAACAGGCCAAATCCAGATATTGCCTGTTATTATGCCTCAAAGAAGGCAACCTGGGAAACAGAACTTGTGGAAGGGATAATGTGATAGAGGAAGCTGTTTTTGGAAACTAAGTCTAATGTTCCAGTCCAAGTAAAAAGAAATTTTCCAGCTTCCAGGTTTTTCTTACTTCTTTACTGCAGGGCCCCTATCAATAACAGAGAAACATTTATTTTGGCACAGATAAAGAACAGGTTTTGATCATCTCCTCGATGCCCAATTTTCTTCCAATTGAGAGAGTGAAAAAAAAATCTAGCCTTCTGTGGATCATGGATGAAGAGAATTATGGATTTATAAAATGCATGGCTCCATCAAGTCAATAAAACTAATTTTTAAAATGATGCCCAAGCACACGATTAACTGACAGATGATAATTGGAGCAGGGGATTCATTCAAATACATTTGTGGAGTCTGCCCCCCCCCCCCGCCCCCGCCAAATCATCCCTGGCATTAAAAAATAACCAAAATACAATCCTTAACAAAACGGATGTTTTTTGCAAGAATATTTAAAAAGCAAAGCTATAAGAGGAGAAAGAAAAGAAAGCCCAACAGTAATCCATGTGCTTCCTTTTTGCCTCTGTCCAGAGTCAAGGCTTTTTCTTTTCGTTTTTGCACAACAATTTGAATTTCATATAGAGGGTCAAGTCTTTCCTTTGAATTTCCAGCTTCTGTCACTATGTGTTGCCACCTTGATGTTATTTAGACAGTTTTCTTTTAATGTGCAGACAGAGAACTGTTCTCGTTAAACAGGCTTTTATTCGACAAGAGCACATCTCAGATCTGAACCATTGCTAACTGTGCTACAATTCTATCACACTCTGGTCTAATCACCCATGTTGTAAATTTCATTAACTCCACATATATAGGCACTTACCCCAAAAAGGCTCACAGAAGAATCACACAAAGATTTAGGGTCAGGTATTCTCAAATCATTAAAAACAACAACAAAAACCACCACAAAACCCCCCAGAACCACTATGGTACTCTTCATCGAAGCGAAGGGAATGAAGGCTTTGAACTGCAGCTTGCGAGCATAATTATTTTCTCTTTTAAACATTTAACTGCACACGGCTGCTGCCGTACTCTTGCTGAGTCTCAGAATGAAAGCTAAAAAACCAAGGGCCCTACTGTATATTCTTCATTCCCAGCAACATTCCTATGAGAAAACCTTATTAATGAGCTTGCAAACGAGCACCCAACTGGGAAATGTCACAAACAAGAGTGGCTAATGCCCCAGAAAATCAAATAACTGAACACTTGGCTGATTGTGGTGCCTTTCATATTTATAATAAAAAGGGGGGGGCTTTAAATCACGGATTCGGAAGGGGTCAACACCTCGCTGAACAAAACAACTCATTTATTTATGTTCAGAAATCTCCAGATGATAAATTACATTGATGTTAATCACTTCAATGCATACTACACAATTAATATCTGTACTCACCACAAACATAAGGATTATTAAAAGTGTGGCAGCATACACATCTGGCTGATTTTTAACATAATTGGGCACAACAGTTTCTCTTGGTACCATCACAAACAGGGGTCCCTAACAGATACTGCAAAAACTGGTATTCAATTAATTAGGACTGAAAACCTCAAGAAAAAGAGATTTCCAAGTTGGGATCATGGCCCTGTCTTTTACATTAGTGTGGTAGTGTTCTATCACAAGGGCTTAAATTTAACCCTTCATTTTGATTTTACTCCCATTAGTTTTTGACTATCACACTTCAAGCCAAATGCTGAAGAGCATTTCGATATAGATTTTTCAATTTTTTTTTCCTTAAAAGAATACGAATGTTTAAAACAACAACAACCCTAATTTAAAGAGACCTCAAAGCCATGACTTGACCTCTCATCCAATGCATGTTCTGGTTCTCATGAATTCATAGAACGAAATCCAGAGTTGTCTCAAGCATCCAGGATACAAAAGGGGCTGAATGAGTGTGCTCAATGATAATTACAACATGTCAAACCTGTATCTATGGGATGATTATTCATCTAGCCTAGAAAAAATTTCAGTTCAGTGTACCAAAGGGAGGAATGAGAGCAAGAAGGCTTGGGCTCTATTGTGCCTTCTGCTTTCAACCTAACTGTGTGATCTTCAGCAAGTCAAGAAACCTATGTGGACCTCAGTTTCCTCATCTGTGAAACCCAGAGTTGAATCAAAGAATCCCCAAAATCCCTTTGCGGTCTAAGAATCTATAAGTCTATAAGCCTAATTTACTGGTATACTCCCATTATCTTTTCCCTAAAGTATCCCTGAGAATTTAATCTACATCAAAGAGTTGCCACTGAATGAATCTTTTTGGAGATCTTACATATTTGTAAGATCTATAGTCATTCCTCATGTTTTGACTGAGATGGGACTGGTGTGGGAGAGATTCAGTATAGCCACAAAGATGCTAACCAATGTTATCTAAAAGAAAAACAGCTGGGCCTAATAAGTAGGTATCCCAAGCATTGCAGGCAAAAGAGCTTTTTTTTTGGGTTAAAAGATGGCTGCTTATATTGAAGAAAATTCAAGTAACCAGATCAATGCAATGGATCTCGTTTCTATTTGAAGAAGCTTTCTACATCACAAAGAATTCTAAGCTGATCCTTTTAAAACATTCTTTTAGAAGACCATAAGGAATGAACATGGGAACATACCATATCCCTGACTGCAGAAAATGTGTATGATTAGGAGTGAATGATAAACCAGTCAATGAATGCCCTTGAAAGTTAATATGCATTTTGTAAAAATAGACTCCATAACCCCAGAAAGTTAACTTTGTGGTTATTCACCTTCTGTTGTCAGAAAATAACTTTGTGCTAAATATAACCCCTCCCCCCCACCCCCCCAAAAAACTTTCAGGAGGCATAAGCTAAGTGTTCTGAGAACTTTTTTTGCCTAAAATGTTTATGTCTTTGGCTAAGTAAATGACCAAAGATTCTGACTAAAAGAAAAGATGGGGGTAACCTGCCCTTTTTCAGCTCCCGGAATAAGGTACCATCAAGGGTTTAAAATGGTCGGTAAGAGCACATGCCTTCTCGGAAAGACATTATAGCTACTTTGCTATTGTTAAGTATTAGCAGCCAAATGGATTCAGAAATGGAACTTCTTCATTCCCTGAAAGGATGTTTTAAGTACAGAAGCCCCAGGTCGTGGAGGGCTGGCTGACAACTATTGCAAACAAATTTTCTAAGAGCAATCTTTTAAAATAAGGGCACAAAGGGGCAGCTAGATGGCTCAGTGGATAAAGCACCGGCCCTGGAGTTAGGAGGACCCGAGTTCAAATCTGGTCTCAGACACTTAATGCTTACTAGCTGTGTGACCCTGGGCAAGTCACTTAACCCCAATTGCCTCACCAAATAAAAAAAGTGAATTGTAAAATAAGGGCACAAACCACAGCATCCTTAGGTCCAGAGTCTAGAGGACAAAGTAGCTGGTAACTGATAGATGTGGCCCACATTATATCTAGAACAGGGTCCTCTATTCTCAAGATACTTTGGGAAAGTATTAGAAAGATTTAGGGTAGGAGCTGGATGAGTATCTACTAAGGTTTCACAAGAGAGCTAATGTATTATTAAAACTAATGGTGCCCTACAAGGCAAGTAAATGGATATTAAGTTTGTATAAATGAATTACATATTAATGAAGTCACAAAAAATCTACAATCTGCCAATTTAGGTAATATCTGATCATTTCTGTTTTCCCATTACAGAAACATTACTCCACAATGGTTTTGGTCATATGAAAATTATGAGCAGGATGCCCATAATGAAGCTACATAATAAAGGAGATGAAATGAATTAACAAGGAAAACCTGCTTTTTGTAATGATACAGTTGAGCTGAACTCACAAAGCAAGCAAAGGATGGGCTAGAATGGTCTCTTGAGAAGCAACTCTTCGTACATTTACTTCTCCATGCTCTACTGAAGAAGTCGGGCCAATTGCTCCAGTTTAAAGGGCATCTTGCTTCTCTGAAATGACACTTAAGAATGCCTAGTCCAGTCTAACTCTTGTACCATTTTAACTCTACATATATGTCATTATCTGATATTTAAGAAAAAAATACATTCCATATGAACTGTGTTTCTGTGCTTATACTAATCATTAGATTATTATTTTTTTTTTTTAGTGAGGCAATTGGGGTTAAGTGACTTGCCCAAGGTCACACAGCTAGTAAGTGTTAAGTGTCTGAGGCCAGATTTGAACTCAGGTACTCCTGACTCCAGGGCCGGTGCTCTATCCACTGTGCCACCTAGCTGCCCCTAATTATTAGATTATAAAATCGGACCACAGCAGGAATATCGTTCCCCACCCACACTCAGCATTTCTGCTCACACTCCAGCTCTTTAAGACCCAGGGTCAATTGGTACCACTTTCCATGACTCTTCTCCTGTTCCCCTAGCTTTAGCTTCCACAAAGGAAAACACCCTTCCCTCTCTTGGACCTACAATAACAATTTAACTTTATCTCTCTTAAACACAAATTGTATTTTACTTTGTATTAAGGTTATTTGTGTAAGGGTCATATGTGCCCTACTAGATGATGAGCACTGTAAGGGGTTAAATTCTAGCTATACCATGCAAAATCTAATGAGTGGTCGCCAATAAATTATAAGCTTTAGCAAGAGTATTTAAGTGTTTAAGTATTTCTTAAAGATCATTAGGATCAGAGAGAAAGGTAAAAATCTAACTATTTCTAAGAGACCCCATCATCTGACCCACCATGGCGAGGTCAAGAACCAAAAGAACCCCTCCGCCAGCGTCTGCTTCCTACTTCGTGTCCTCCTCCCAGAAGTGGGAGGCTCCTCAAGTTGATTGGCTGGTAGCCTAGATAGACAGTACCCATGAGCAAACGTCACTTCCTGACACCAAGGACCTTGACTGCATGGCTTGCCTCAGAGGCCTTTTCCCGATGGCGGAGCTTTTCTACAGTAAGTCTCCAGTATGTGGCATCATACAGCAGCACCAAGAGGTCAGGGATCTTAATTATCTTTCCCTCTCCCTCAGGACTTTGCATATAGCAGGAACTTAATTGGGCATAGAACTCTATCATGGCCATTATTAGTTTCGATCAACAGTTTAGATTGATCATGAATAGAGTGCCAGGCCTGGAATCAGAAGACTCAACTTCATGAGTTCAAATACAGCCTCAGATACTTAGGAGCTGTGACCCTGGGCAAGTCACTTAACCTTGTTTGCTTCATTTTCCTCATCTGTAAAAAGAGCTGGAGAAAGAAATGGAAAGCCATTTCAGTATCTTTACCAAGAAAATCTCAAATGGGGTCACAGAAAGTAGGGCACAACTGAAAAACGACTCAATTCAACTAAGGCTTGAACAGCTTAAAGTGAAATAGGCTAGTATGTCTCTGATTATATTTCTGATTACAATTATTTTGAAGGTACAAATAAGAAACATGGAAGCAGCATGGTGTAGGTAGAAGGGTAGGAGGAGTTGGGTTGAATTCATGGCTCTATCCCTTACCAACAGTATGATAGCTTTGGGTGAGTCATTTCACTTAAAAATTCAATTTCTTGGGAACCCTTTCCTGGTCTGAATCTATAACTATAAGAAAACATGATTTCACCATTTATTAATTGGTACCATGACAGCGGAAAGAGGGCTGGATGTGGAGTCAACAATCTGGGTTCATATACTGGCTCTGAGCCTGATTCCCCTATATGAAAAATAGGGATGATGTTACTATCTTGTACTCTTAATGTTTTCAATTGAGTTTGGAGAAAAACAGTTTCAGGGCAAATCACTATCTTATTATTCTTTTATACTTAATCTTCCGCAGACTATTGCACAGAAGGATAAAACAACTTCCTTTTGCAACTGAATAAAAATATTGGGATAAAAGCTCATTCTTTGTAAGTTAACTACAAGAAAGTTTAGACAACTTCAAACAGGAAAATTCAGCTGACAGACCTCATTTTGTTTCCATATAGTTTTGGTTTTTTTCTGCTAGATCGGTATATTTTTTTCAAAGCTTTTCATTCCATGTAGGTTGGAGGTTATGTATGAGTCACATGTTAACCTCAATTAAAAAAAAAATTGGGGTGGGAGGGGCAATGGGGGTTAAGTGACTTGTCCACAGTCACACAGCCACTAAGTGTCAAGTGTCCAAGGCCGGATTTGAACTCAAGTCCTCCTGAATCCAAGACTGGTGCTCTAACCACTGCACCATCTAGCTGCCCCCCAATTTAAAAAATTATTTACATTTTATGGACCAATGTCATTAGTATTATTAATATTAATTAGGATAAATTAGTTTATGCTTAAGACCCCCATATTGTAACACTAACCTATACATTTAAACACTTGAACTCACTGCTACAAATCAGGTGTAAGATGTAAGCAAGTGTTCTAAGATAAAACATAGCACATTGAAAGGCAAATAGGCAAACACTTGTATTTAATTATAGGGGACGGGGCAGCTAGGTGGTGCAGTGGATAGAGCACTGGCCCTGGAGTCAGGAGTACCTGAGTTCAAATCCGGCCTCAGACACTTGACACTTACTAGCTGTGTGACCCTGGGCAAGTCACTTAACCCTCATTGCCCCGACCAAAGAAAGAAAGAAAGAAAGATAGATAGATAGAAATACAGAATTATAGCATGTGTGTTATTGTTCCATTGTGTCTGAATCTTCATGACTCCATCTAGGATTTTCTTGGCAAAGACACTGGAATGGTTTTGCCATTCCCTTTTCCAGCTCATTTTAGAGATTAGGGAACTGAGACAAACAGGCTTAAGTGACTTTCCCAGGGTCACATAGCTAGTAAATATCTGAGGCTAGATTTGAACTCACAAAGATGAATCTTTCTCCCTGCAGGCCTGGCACTCTATTCATTGTGTTACCTAGTTGCTCCAATAGCAGCATATTTACAAAGGAGTAAAACATTTTAAAAAGTACTTTTTTACCACTGGCAGAGGCATAATGACAGCACACACTCACAAATATCCCTTTAATTAAAGTCAAATGCTCTAGCAGATCCATATTAAAGTCTAAGAATGTGTATGGGTCTCTCTCCAAGTACTAAATTTTAGTTAAATATGATCTTTCTAGAATCCCACTAGAACTCTGTAACATGGCAGAGGTGCATAAAAATTTCATTGTTTAATCCATTATGTGATTCTCAATACTTTGATTTCTCCACCAAGGTAACAAGATAGAAATTGTATCTACACTATAATAAAATGTAATTACATAATTAACGGCTTTTGAAGTCTTTTCAAGCAACTCTAGCTCTATCCCCAAAGAATAAAATACTTAGGTACTTACACTGTACTTCCAAGTACCGCTGTGTCTGCATGTCCTTGACTGCGGGGTGGTCCACAAGGCAGATCACAGGGACGCCATCATCCTCTTTGCCAACAGTCAACATAAGCTGACTGGTCACAGTGTACATGTCGGACCATTCCTCCACCTCTGATTTGCCTGAAAATGGATCAAGAAACAGGTGGCTAAGTAAATTCTGGACACAAGTCATTTCTCATTCAAATTCTATAAAAGAGTTACTTATCCTGGAGATAGCAAGGTGGCACAGTAGATAAAGCACCAGCCTTGGATTCAGGA
Organism: Dromiciops gliroides; assembly: GCF_019393635.1. Taxonomy (NCBI): domain Eukaryota; kingdom Metazoa; phylum Chordata; class Mammalia; order Microbiotheria; family Microbiotheriidae; genus Dromiciops; species Dromiciops gliroides. The sequence goes on from NC_057863.1 coordinate 538,689,336, forward strand.
GGACCTGAGTTCAAATTCGGACTCAGACACTTGACACTTACTAGCTGTTTGGCCCCGGGCAAGTCACTTAACCCTCACCATCCCACAAAAAACAAACAATCCAAAAACCAAAATTAAAAAAAAAAATTAGTTAAAAAAAAAAAAAAGAGTTACTTATCCTGATTGAGAATGATAGGTGAGGGGGCAGCTAGGTAGTGCAGCGGATAAAGCACTGGCCCTGGATTCAGGAGGACCTGAGTTCAAATCCACCCTCAAACACTTGACATTTACTAGCTGTGTGACCCTGGGCAAGTCACTTAACCCTCATTGTCCCACCAAAAAAAAAAAAAAAAAAAGAATGATAGGTGAACAAGTTAGTAATAAGGAATGCTGGCTTTATTTAGTTTATTATTTACTTTTAGGTTGACACTTTGGATATTTCCTACCTTGTATTTATTGATTTGCATGCTATATACATATTAAAAATAAACCATAGTATGTAAGGCCCTCGATGGGAGGGATGTCATGCTTTTCTTTTTTTTCTTGTATCTCTAGAGCATGACACAGTACCTTACACATAGGTGTTTAATAAATATTTATCAAATATCTACAAAAATTAATTGCATTTTTTATTAATTAAATTTATTACTTTCCGTCTATCCTGAAGCTTCCTTCAAACAACTTGGCTAAACATCTGCTATCTTGACATCTGAATGCTCTGGGCAGAGCAAATGAGATGAGAGGTGTTCACTCTGCAGAACCCTCTGAACTTGAAACATCTATTAAGCACTTCCTTATCTACTAGGCAGTTTAGAAAATTCCAGGATGTCATCCAAACCTCCTAAATACTTAAATCGATAGAGTTATAAACAAGCTCCCTTTCTCCTCCTTCTATCATCAACAATTAAGAAGGAAAGTGACTAAATGGATTTACATAATTAAAATAGTAATTAAAACACTTAAACTCTGAGACTGTTGAAGACCACAAAAATGCAATGGCAGTGGGTTGAAGCAAAGTATCGTACAGGGCAAGGCTTTGAGCCAGATGGGAGACACTTCCAAGAACACCAAGAAAAGGAGGAAGGAGGCTTCCGGATGGAATGAATAGGCAAAGGCAGCCCCTTGCCTGAACTCTGCACTCTCTGGGACATGACGCACCATTAACTTTCTTTTAATGTTTTGTACTTATCGGTACACATTTAATGGCTCAGTTCACATAGACAGAGAAGGCAAAGGGGAAATGAGAAACTCTTCCCTTCCAAAACCATACCTAGGAAATAGAAGATAAAAGCAGAGCAAATATTTGAAACTTAAACTGCTGTTAACACATACTTAGACATACCCATGTCTAGATCCAGATTTTTCTCTTTTCTACAGAGATTTTCGTAGTTCCCTTTGGCATGCTTCAAATGAAAGAGGGCTATTTTCATCTGACCATTTCTGCCAAACTACAACCAAAGTAGCTCAGCCTACTGGGTTCCTTGTCCAAGGTACCATTTCCACAGTGATCTTGAAAGAAAGGGCATCTGATTGCCAAAAAAAGGGGTTAAGGAAATGGGGCAGTTTGAATGAAGAGGAGGGATGTGCAAAAATTGGATAGTTGTGGAAGGAGAATCCTCAAATAATGCTAAAAACCAAATTTGTGGCTGTTTGAAGATACAGGGATCAAAACACAGGCAGCAGAATATGCCTAACATTGAGGGCCTTAGCTGAACGAGGGATAGAATAGGGGGCTTCTTGCTACTAGAAAAAAATTCTAAATTGAGCACAAGAATATTCTAGTGAAGAGGAAAATGGGTGAAGAATGAGTTGCTTCCCAAAAGAGGTGGTATCTATAAATTTAGAATTGAGCTAAAATTTCTCATTCTAGTGGGATAGCCACTCCTTCAGGGAAATACCTTATCAAAAGAGCTGGCACTGCAAAAGATAGCTAGAATGACTTGGGTCTCACTATTTGCATTATTCACTCTATTCAAGTAAAAGACATTTTAAAAGTTTAAAATGAAAATCCTGGGCTCTAACTTATCCCAAGTTATGTCTAAGAACATACAGCTTGAAGGAATGATGACAGACATCATGAGCTTAAGGGGGAAAAAAAGGACTCATCCTCTAGTTGTTGAATGTCAGGGCCTTGTAGGCCAAAGTTCTCAGCTTACATCTTCAAGTCCTGTAGGAGAGCCATGCAGTGGTGTGTGCTCACCTTGTATAAATATTACTGTGGATGACCAAACTTTGGGGGAAAGGATGGACCTTTTCAAAGGGTTGGTAGGATTTTGCCACAAAAGGTTAATAAGTGATACTAAATGAAAGATTTCGTTAGAGCAACTGTGGGTGTACATGTGTGGGCATGTATTTTAAAATATGCTCACTAGGATGTAGGCTTTTGGTAATTAAATGGTAACACTCCACATCATGAATAATAATAAATGAACACATCTCCCAACTCTACCGGTGAGCTCCTTGTTCCCTTTGAACCATCTGATAGTGGTGGCTGGTTTGCTGGCCATGGCGGTACAGTTCACTTCAATCTCCTCTCCTTCAACAGCAGTGTCTTTCTGGATGTCAATCATCAAATTGCGTGGTGGGACTACAAATCAAACAGAGATGACACTTTAAATAAGAGCCTTTTTTAGTATTTGCAAGGTTCATTAGAAAGCATTATTATTATTTTGAATAACTGATATGGATAATGCTCAAGATTTGCAAAAATCACTATTTAACCCCCCCCCCCAAAAAACAAAAACCAAAAAAACAACCCTGAAATAAAATGCAAGTTAGATCAGTTCAGAAAGGAGTCTTGCAAAATAGGCCAGTGTTCAGGTTTATTTTGGCCAATTTTTGAGGTGAATTTCTTTCTAACTTTATCTTATAAAAAGAGTCATTTCTCCAATTCATATAAATTGAAGATACCATTGGCAGGGTGGGGGGTGGGGGAGGAATGTATCTATCTGTTATAATGAGTTCCTTCACTTTGGAAATTGGGGATTCTCAGTGACAAAAGTTCCCTCTCAAAATCTTCCTTCTCCATTTATCTTGCTCTCGTATTACAGATATTGGATCTGCTAAAAGGATGCAAGCAATTAGAAAATATTTAACCAGAAAGGATGACAAAAGAGGGGGAATGATACTCCTAAATAGGTTTTCCTTACAAGGAGGCCTAGGAAGGCTCAACTTGCTTGTGCTTCAAGCTTCAGATGAAAGATACAAAAGTTGATGGGCGAAGATCAAAAAACTGAGGTCCCTCCAAACAAACGATTATTCACCATGGAGATAGAAACAGAATCATTGCACCTTTGCTAACCAAGTTTCATTTGATTCAGAATACCCACAGCTCTGAATCTGTTCTCTTCCTCCAATGGAAGAAAAAAATAATAGTAATTTCGAATTTAGAGAAAGGATCAAGTTTGATAAGGAATACCAATTTTTCAACTTCTGAAGACTAGCCACAAAGTGCTCTAGGACTAAGAAAAACTGAAGGTGGAAAAAAGTTCTCAAATTATGTTTAAAAAATAGGGTTCTAGGGGCAGCTAGGTGGCGCAGTGGATAGAGCACTGGCCCTGGAGTCAGGAGTACCTGGGTTCAAAACTGGCCTCAGGCACTTCACACTTACTAGCTGTGTGACCCTGGGCAAGTCACTTAACCCCAACTGCCTCACTAAAAAAAAAAAAAAAAAAAAAGGTTCTATACTTAGGGTTAAATTATCCATATATAAATATATGAACATCTATGTGTAAAAACAGGAAGTGTTTTTTAAAAAAGCTCCTCGGATAGAAATAGTTTACATCATACAGTAAGGATGGGGAAAGTCTACATTTTTTTTCTGAAACTAAGTTGCTGGTGAAACCTCCTATAAAGTGCAACCTTGCATTACAAGTGAGACTGTTAAAATAAAAATCAGTAAGAATACTGAATTCACAAGAGTAAGTATAAGAACCTGAGTCCTGACCACTATGAATAAGCAAAGACTTAGCTCTAGACATATGATTAATAAGTTTCTCAACTCAGAAGAGAAACAAGAAATTAAAAATATATAAACATGCCATCTTGATGATCAAGTTGAATAATAAATCTCTGGTACTGCCTTTAATAAATTATAGGATTAAACCACATATTTGGGATTTCCAACTGTTTCAATCCAATGTAAAAAATTTCTATGAAATTTCCATGAAATGAAATTTTACATTGGATTGGAACAGCCAGTAATTCCTACAGGGAAAGCAGAAAAGAAAACTATTTGTTGCACATGTTTCTCAGCAAGCTCAAAGGATGGGAGGAGGGAGAAGAGAAGGAATCTGTGGGACAATAACAGGTTTTTATTCACACTGTTAAAGAAAATCAACAGAAACTACAAATTTGCTCAATTAGTTCCCTCACTGAACTAAGTGACCCAAACAAGTAACTACGAATGGCAAGGAGTGACTCCAACTTGTACTTTTACAAAATTAAGCAAAAGGGAAATGAATACAATTACTACTGAATCAGCACATCTGCCAAGAGTTTTAAAAGAAATGGAACAGATAAAGTAAATAGTAAGGATTTGCTCAGATAACCCCTTAGTGCATATCACACTAGAAAGAGGAATAAGCCTGGAGTACAACTGCACTTTTCCAAGTATGACTGGATAACTTGATAGGAAATGGGCCAGCAAAACTGACATTAAGAATCCATAAATACAAGTAATATGCCATATGGTGAACACCACGATCAGAAAGGAGTTAATACTGAAAAGTCAGTGAGAGCTAGGGCAACAAGGTCATTGGAAGATGTGAAGAAATGAAGAATTAAAGATAAGAAGCAAACGACTAGAAGTTTTTTTTAAAAAAGCATACAGAAATTCTCAATAAATATAGGGCAAATATGTTACAGTTTACATGATCCAGATAAACATGAGTATATAGTTATCTTTTAGAAAGGATAAAATAACATTTCAGTTGATGATGTTTTGACTGGACTACTTTAATAGCATCCTAACTGGTCTTTGTTACAGAAAGGGTGGCACCTGAGCTCTACCTCTCTACACCTAACCTTTGGCAAAGTAGGAATAAGGTCCAAGTCTGACTTGTGGCTCCCCATGTATTGTTGTTATTCAGTTATTTCTGATTCTTTATGATCCCATTTAGAGTTTTCTTGGCAAAGATACTCCAGTGGTTTGCCATGTCCTTCTCCAGTTCACTTTACAGATGAGAAACTGAAGCAAAGGGGGTTAAGTAGCTTGCCCAAAGTCACAAAGAGAGAAAGTGTCTGAAGCCATATTTGTAAGCAGGAAGTCTTCCCAACTCCAGGCCCAGCACTATATCCACTGTGCCAGCTAGCTACCCTACCCTCCCTGCCTCAGTACCTACATGGTAAAACACAAGATCTTCAACCTACTATTTCAATCTTATTTCAAGAACATTCATTCAACAAGCATTTACTAATCCCTTGCAATGGGGAAAACTCTGTGCTAATTGCTGGTAATACAAACACAAAAAGGTTAACAGTCCCTGTTCTCAAGAAGGTTACTTTCAAGGTTTCAGAACAAAATACATATCTTTAAGTGCAAAAAAAAGAGAATAATTTGGGAGGCAGGAGAGTTCTAACAACTGGGATCATCAAGACGGTCCCCCTGGGATGTCCATCAGTTGGAAAATGGCTGAACAAGTTGTGGTATCTGAATGTAATTGAATATTATTGTTCTATAAAAAAATGACCAGCAGGTGGATTTCAGAAAAAATTTGGAAAGACTTATATGAACTGATGCAAAGTGAAAAGTTTAGAACCAGGAGAAAATTATACACAGTAACAGCAATTTTGTTAGATGATCAGCTATGATTGATTTAACTCTTCTCAGCAATATAATGATCTAAGACAATTCCAAAAGAGTCATGACTGAAAATGCCATCTGTTTCTAAAGAAAGAACTGATGGAGACTGAATGCAGATTGAAGCATATTATTTTCATAGTTTTTTCCTTTTGTTCTGTTTCTTCTTTCACAACAAGACTAATATGGAAATATTTTATATGACTTCACATATGTAACCTATATCAAATTGCTTACCATCTTAGGTAGGAAGAGGGAGGGAGAAAATTTGGAACTTTAAATTTTAATATAAGCATTAATGTTGAAAACTGTCTTTACTTGTAATTGGAAAAAAATAAAATGCTATTTAAAAAAGGGAAAAAAAAAAGAAGTCCTCCTGGAGGAGGTGAGGGGCAGCAGGTATATGAGAAATTGCTAAATTTGGAGACACAGGACCTCAATTTAAATCTTACTTCTACCACTTAGGCCTATATAACCTTGGGCAAGTGACTGAAATTCCCTAAGTCTCATGTTTTCTCATCTGTAAAATGAGGGGGGTTGAACTGGATGACCTCTAATGACTGAGCTGAGCTTTGAAGTTAATTAGGGATTCCAAAGGGCAGAACTGAAGAAGCAGAGCATACCAGGTACAGAAGAGAGCCTGGGAAAAGGCACAAGCGTGGAAGATGGAATGTTGTATACATGTTACATCAAACAGACCAGTTCGGGTGGGATGTGGAATATGGGAGAGGGAGTTATGTGAAATGAGCCTGAAAAGGCAGAATGCAGACAGATTCCGAAAGAATTTAAGTGCCAACCAAAGGAGTTTGTCTATATCCTAACAGAAGCAGAGTTGCTAAAGTTTCTTTTGTGTGTGGGTGTGTGTGTATGAGGAGGTGGAGACAGACAGACAGACAGACAGACAGACAGACAGACAGACCTTTACTGGAGGAATATCAATTCGGCAGTTGTGCAGAATGATTGGTAAGAGAAAAACACCCAATGAAAGAAGAGCAGTTAAAAGGCTTCTATAATAGTCCAAAGAAGAGATAATGGAATCTGGATGAGTAGTGAGAAGGGGATGGGATGGATGTAGGAGAGGTTGTGTTCATATCACTCTCCTTCACATTCTGTTTCAGCCAAACTGGACTACAAACTATTCTCAGCATGCTATCTCCCACCTCCTTATAGTCGCACGGGCAATGTATTGTTTTGTTTTGTTTTGTTTTTCTTTGGTGAGGCAATTGGGGTTAAGGACTTGCCTAGGGTCACACAGCTAGTAAGTGTTAAGTGTCTGAGGCTGAATTTGAACACAGGTCCTCCCGAATACAAGGCCAGTGCTCTATCCAGTGCGCCACCTAGCTGCCCAGGCAATGTATTCTTTTTGTGCCTTTCAGAATCCATTCTACTCCTTCAAGGCTTGGCTCAATTCAAGAACCACTTCTTCCCTGTTGCCCCAGATGAAGATATTAGTTCTTTCCTGCCATTTTCCCATTCTGCACTGGATAACTCTGCTGTTCCCATCATAACCTTATACCATATGTTTCCTTATCTATTAATGGATCTTTATACATTGAATACCCTCTCTGCCCTTATTCACCTCCTTAAAAGCAAAGTTTTCAATTTTTATTTGTGTATGCCTGTCACAGCACAGTACATGGTGGGTGCTTAATAAATGTTTGATGAATTTTATTGAAATATGTAGCAATAAAACAATATTGTACTGGCTGTGTATCCCTCATGTCTAGAACACACTCCTCTTTTTTAGCTCACTTCTTAAAATCCCTCACATTGCCAGTCATTGGACGTCACAGGTTTGTTTTAAGCCATGAGCATTACAGTACAAATCCTATCTGGAAAAATGACACAAAAGGAAAAGGGAGTGGGGGTGGGGAGAGAAAGACAGAGACAGAGAAAAAGAGAGGGAGGGAGGATGGGAGAGAGAGAGAGAGAGAGAGAGAGAGAGAGAGAGAGAGAGAGAGAGAGAGAGAAGGAAGAGAAGGGGAGAAGAGAGGGATGGAAGGAAATGGATAAAGGTAAAAATATCACTGATTTCTACTATATTGATTTTTAAAAAACATTTCTGAGAATTAGAATTTTCTTTCCTTCCTTCATTTCTTCTCTCTCTCTCTCTCTCTCTCTCTCTCTCTCTCTCTCTCTCTCTCTCTCTCTCTCTCTCTCTCTCGGCAATGAGGGTTAAGTAACTTGCCCAGGGTCACACAGCTAGTAAGTAAGTGTCAAGGGTCTGAGGCCGAATTTGAACTCAGATCCTCCTGAATCCAGGGCCAATACTTTATCCACTGTGCCATGGAGATGCCCCCTTACTATATTGATTTTTATAGTGTAATTGACCCTATTCCTCATTTTGCCAAGCTGTATTTGTGCATTCTGGAGTTAAGCTCAATTCACTCATCCCTCAGAGCTAGTTCAAAGATGTGGTGGAAAGGGAATATTGTTATCACTCATGCAGTTAGCCACTGGGACATTTGCTTGTTGTCTGTAAGTTCCAACTAGCTTAACCTGGTGCCATCCCCCCAGAAGACAAGTCATCAGATCCTTGCCTGTCCTTGTGCAATTAGGGGAAGTTTGATCCTCTCTAAGTGGGAGTTCCTGGTGGTTCTAGTTTCCTGGCCAAGATTATAAGAGACCCATAAAAGAAATAACATTCTTAATTGTCGGATAAGGGTGTGATTAGCCACACCTGAATGTCAACCCACTTTTTCTAGTGCAGTCAGTTGTAATGTTCCCCAACTACCTAGATCCCGCCCCCCGCCCGCCCCCAACCTCCTTTCCTGTGTCAATAAAGATAGTTCCACTCCCTTCTCATTGGAGCTGCTGGCCTTACTGAAGTGGCTAGTCTAATTCACTTTGTTAGTAGTATGTCTTATTCATAAACCGATTTTGCTTGGAGTATATATCTTAGTCTACCTCTAATACATTTACTTGCCACAAAAGAAAGGAAAGAAAGAAAAAAGGGAAGGAAGGAAGGAAGGAAATATTGATTGCCTGATTTAGATTATAGACAGAATGGGGAAAATACATGTGATTCTTTCACTGCAAAAAGCTGTTCTTTTATCCTTATAGTCACTGGTCTGGGACTTAGCAAGCCCGAGTATATCTATGTCCCTCTTGCAGCAAGGCCATGATAGTTACTATGTAGTAATCTGAGATAGGCTAAGATGCAGAACAGGTTCAGCAGGGGGTAAAAGGCTTATATAGAAAGCTATTACCAAGTAAACTCAATGGAGCTCTGTCTTAAATGCAACCACACAAACAATTATTGATTTTCTGGGTGCTCTAGGGCTTACCTTCCCTTTTTTGCCCAGTCCCCACCCCCACCCACCCCAGCCCAACTATTAGGTCCACGTACGTCTATAATACCAACATCAATAAGCTTCCATGTTTTTTTCTTTTTCTATCTGCTGCTGAAAGCTTTTCTTCAACTACCTTTACTAGTAGAGGGATTATCCAGTCTCCATTGTTTTTGGGGGGCATATAATAAGTAATCTCACTATCATCCATCATCACAAAAAATCTAATAAAAATTTAACATCCTTGGGGCAGCTAGGTGGCACAGTGGATAAAGTACCAGCCCTGGATTCAGGAGGACCTGAGTTCAAATCCGACCTCAAACACTTGACACTTACTAGCTGTGTGATCTTGGGCAAGTCACTTAACCCTCATTGCCCCACCCAAAACAAACAAACAAACAAACAAACAAACAAAAAATTAATATCCTCTTTATTCACTAAACAAAAATCTGTTGATTACGATAAAAGTGTTGCTTTATGCATAAAAGCAAATAAGAGCATTGGCTTAAGAATCAAAAGGTTCAGTTCCGCAATTAAATGTATGTATGACTCTGGGCAATTTGTTGAACCTTTCTGAACCTCAGTTTCCACATATAAAAAATGGGCACAATAATATTTGTACCATCTACCTCCAAAGACTGCTGTTAGCAAAGTGTTTTGTGAACTTTAAAATGCCATATAAATGTGAATTATTGTTAGGTATTACAGGGCATACAAAGAAGCAGAAGACATAGCCCTACATTGATGGAACTCAAGAGGAAGAGAAATATATCTGTAGAGAGAGGTGTGATGGTGGTGGAAATCATACTAAAAGGTACTGAGGGGAAAAGAAGCGGCTGGCTAAGAAGTAGAAGCAGTGAAGGCAGTCAACTTTTTTTTTTTTTTTCCTGAATCATCTAGTTGTGAAAAGGAGAGATAAAGGATGGTTGCTTTATAGGGAAAGAGGGATTAGATGGGGTGGATTTTTATTTTTTTTAAGGTCAGGGGATATTTGAGATATTAGTTTTTTAAAGGGGAAAGGCCACATAGAAGAGACTAGAGATATAAAAGATAAGATATGAAGGAAAAGGATCCCAGAGGTGCAGATGGGGGTGGGGTGGGGAGTGTGGGGGAATTAAGAGATAAAGACTGAGGATTCAGCTTTGGAAAAGAGGAATACTTCTTTCCCAGAGACAGAATGGAAAGAGAAAGAACTAGGCAAAGATACAAAGACATTTTGAGCCAGAGAGGAGGAAAATTCAGGACTCTTGTGAGCGATTGCCTTGATCTCAGTAAAATAAAAGAAGGGAGGTCATCTGCTGAGACTAAAGAGCAGAGAAAGGAAATGGAGGAACTGAAAAAGAATGGAAAGAGCTGCTGGGGGAAAGACAAATTGAGAGTCGACCAAAGAGGAATCAAAGTGCTGTTGAATGGCACCAAGGAACTGGTGGAGTGTCGAGTTTGTAGTAGTTCCCATCCATCCCATTTTGTGTCATGCTCTAACAATGTATGGTAGAGAGAGAGAAAGTGGACAGTGAACCTTTCACAGGGTTAGAGAATGGCATGTGACTTTGTGAATCACATTCTCAACAGAATCATGACTGTGGGTGACAAAAAGCAATGGAAAGATGCATGATAGGCATAAGGCTTAGGCAGTAGCTTAAGAAGAACAATGACTTGGAAGATATTAAAAACCTTGACATCGATTTGATAGAGTTGGAAAGAACCTTAGAGGTCATTTAGTTTAACCCCCTCCCATGAAGAAAAGGCCCTAGAGGTGAAATCTGTAGATCCACTAGACCATAATGCCAAATAAGGAACATGTATGGTGACAAAAATGGCCAAATAAATTTTAGTATAAGAATGGCATGGGGGCAGCTAGGTGGTGCAGTGAATAGAGCACCAGCCCTGGAGTCAGGAGGACCTGAGTTCAAATCCGACCGAAGACACTTGACACTTACTAGCTGTGTGACTTTGAGCAAGTCACTTAACCCCAATTGTCCCGCAAAAAAAAAAAAAAAGAATGGCATGAAATGCCGCTGCTTTATAAGAAGAGATGACTATGAAGAAGTGACAAACATTATAAGACTCATAAGAACTGATGCAAAGAAAGAGAATCAGGGAAACAAAAGGTATAATTAATAAAACAACCTAAAGAGTGAGAACAATAAAGTGAACCCGTTATATGATTATACTATGTTTGGGGTCTGAGGAGAATATAAAAAAATGTACATTTCTCTCAGGATTTTAGAGGATTACAATGGGAATACCACAAGTGTGGAGTAGTACATACACTGTTGGACAAAGTCTAGGAGTTGGTTGAAGTTTTCTTTAGCTGCTTATTTTTCTCTTCATTTTTAAAACATTTTAAGTTGTTTCTTTGTTTCTTTCTCATGAGGGTTTTCTGAGTAGTGGAAAAGGGATGGACATATTTGTGATATAAAAACAAAAGGCGTCAATAAAAACTTCTAAAGAAAATATATGAATGGAAAGGGTGGTGGCTCGCTTGCCTGAGAGTGAGACTGACTATAATACCTTGGATAGCCTATTAAGAGGAAAGCTCCCAAGGATGTTAGCCATCTCTTCTATGGAGGAATTTGAAACACATAGGTTCTCTCAGTGGAACTCAGATGTTATTTTGGCAACTAGAAAGCACTAGAAAGACCTCATTCTCACCACATTCTGAACAAAGTTTTCCACCTTTCTTCTGAAGCCTAGTCCTGCCTCTGAATCATTACTATCAACAGCACTGTCATTCATATTTGTCCACTTAAGGAAACCTGGGAAATTACTTTTGACTTTCCCTTCTCCCTCACCTAACATATCTAATTATTGCATGCTACATATTCAAGTAATGCATCCAATTATCATGTCCTACGTAGTCTAACATCTCCTGAATCTTGGCCCTCTGTCTCTCTTCCCTCAGCAACCACACTCATGTAAACTCTCACTATTACTATTATCTGCTGGAATGACTATAGTACCTTGTGCATTAATTACTACTGATCTTCTTGATCTACCACACAGTCCTTTCTGATGCCTTATTTGTTTTGTTTTGTTTTTTGTGGGGCAATGAGGGTTAAGTGACTTACCCAGGGTCACACAGCTAGTAAGTGTCAAGTGTCTGAGACCGGGTTTGAACTCAAGTCCTCCTGAATCCAGGGCTGGTGCTTTATCCACTGATGCCTTTTTAAAGTGCATAAGTGAGCCTAACTTCATAGAATTTTTGCCAGAGGAGTACAAGTAGGTTCTATCAACCTGCAAAAAACTTCAGACCTAGGGTAGGAAACAGACTGAGTCCACTTCCCAAGGTCCAGTAGAAGGAGGCTGCAATATGAATACACTGGCCACTTGGAGATGAATTGTCTGGCCATGGCAACCAATGAAACAAAGAAAAATACAAAATGCCCCTAAGCCCTGGGTGACTCCCCTTGGCTTCTGTAAGCTTAGTGGCAGACTGGCAAGGAAGGTAGCAGAGAGGGTTAAGAACCATATGGGTTTTATGCCTTCTCTAAAGATACTACATTTTCTTTATTTTCTTACTTCTCTAAACCCTACCTCTTTTCTGTCTCCGTATCCCCTCTTTCTTTCTTTCTTTCTTTCTTTCTTTCTTTCTTTCTTTCTTTCTTTCTTTCTTTCTTTCTTTCTTTCTTTCTTTCTTTCTTTCTTTCTTTCTTTCTTTCTTTCTTTCTTTCTTTCTTTCTGTGAGGCAATTGGGGTTAAGTGACTTGCCCAGGGTCATACAGCTAGTAAGTGTCAAGTGTCTGAGGCCGGATTTGAACTCAGGTACTCCTGACTCCAGGGCCAGTGCTCTATCCACTGTGCCACCTAGCTGCCCCCTCCTTACCCTCTTTTTAACCCTTAAGGTGGATGTTCTGCAGAAGATGCTATTCCTCCCCTTCTCTCCCTTGGCAATCCTATTTACACCCTAGGCTTTAACTTGTTATTCTAAATATGAGATCCTTATTCACTGACCAATGAGTAGAAATACTGTTGAAGAAACTGAATTGTATTACATTCTCATGATAAAAAAAAATCGAGAAGAAAAATGGAAAATGGAGCTCAATGGAAGGATAGCTTACAAGTTCTACTTGGAAAGGCAAATAAATGACCTGGAGGAGTCATTTTTCATGTGTCCAAAGGCATTAAGACATCATTCCTAGAGATGTTTTATTATCTTGAATTAGTGCTGATGACAAATATTTGCAAAATAACCACTATGATAATAATTACAGCTTTTATACCAACATCTGTTGCAGGAAATTAAGAAGTATAGAAATTCTATTAAGATCATGATCCAAATGAAATCAATATGTATTTTGATATTTGGCAATTTCAGTGGAATGATGGAAACAGGGGAAGATGATTGAAAGAAATAAGTAATGAGAAAGGTCCAAACCTTGTGGACTACATAGAAGCCTAATGACTTTATATATCAAAAATATTTTCTTCAAGAAAAGACTTGGTTTTAAGAACAAAAGTTAAAACTTTTTTATATATAACTGGGGGAAAAGAAAATACTAAATAAATTTCAAGGAAAAAAAGACTTGGAAGGCACCAGACAGGGCGAAACCAAATAACATCCAAAAAATGAAATTTATTATATCACACTAGACAGAAAACAAATTATTACTTATGTGGGAGTATGGTCAACCCACTAACTCGTTATAGCAAAATTCAAAATAAGTACAAAAGTAGAAGAAAATTAATGAGAAAAAGATATGATGTGCTATTAAAACAACTCCATCTTGATTGATTCAAACAAATGATGAAAAATGGATATAGGGGAAAGAAATTACATCAACTATAATAATTTCATACAGTTTAAAAGACAAAGTAATTATCAGAAAAGGAGATCAAGAGACTAAAAAGTACCTTATTCAGCTAACACTTGACTTACTTGCCAAATGGATACACCTTGCTAAACAGCCAAGGAAAACATTAGTTTAGAATATAAACTTATTTGCACAATCTTACAGAGAAGGATGATGAAAGATTTTAAGCAGAGTCGTTTCATAAAACAAAAAGACCAGAACTTAAAATGAGTTAAAAGAAAGTTTGGTAAGATACCCAATTAAGCAAAGGCACTCCATGGGAATTTATAAATGGAAATGGAAGAACAACAAAGAAAAATGGGAAGAAAAAACCCCCTATTTCAGTTTCACAGCATTAGTAGTAGAGATATGCTTTTAAAATGGGAAAAAGCAATTGGCTTTGGCTAAAATACATAGAGAGAAAGTTTGTGGAAGTCAACAAAATTATGATAGCCTTGAATGATTATTTCATAAGGTATGTGAAGAAGACACCAAAGGCATGTGAAAAAAAATCAAGAAGTAACATTTCTTAGTAGATCTAATCCTGAACATCACACAATTCACTGAAAGATGAAGGAAATTAAAAAATTCACTGTGTATTTGATTTTCAGGCACATTTTAATATGGGGGAAAAATCAAAAGAACATCAACAACTAGAATTATCTACATATATATCAACTGCATCCTAAGTGAAGGTATTAGTAAGTAACAGGAAGGTTTTAATAAGTAATATTATTGCATAGGAGACCATCTACACCAGATGTTCCTGTTTGTGGAAGATATCAAGCTGGTTGAATCAAAACCTAAAATCCTGAAGAGCCTGTGGAAAAGATCCATTATCACTCAAAAGAGTTTACCTTAACCATCTGCACAGGAAAAACTAGGTAGATGAAAAATGCATATTGTCCAGAAGATGACATGCAGTTAGATGAATAACCAATAGAGCTCATCCATCAGTATACATGTCTAGGACAGACAGTGCAAACAGACAAAGAGTTGGGCCTAGAATTAAACAGCAAAAGAAGAGTGGCTTAGTTTGCCTTTGAGAAATTTCAAAATTTCTTTAATGACCTGAAACTTCTCCCAGAAAAAAAGGATCATCTTTTTAATACCACTTTTCTACTGGGGTTGTTCTACCATAAGATATATATAACGGTATAGTCTCCAAAGAATTAAAAAAGGGGTATTATTTAGAGGATAATGGGAAGTAATATGGTGGGTAAAAGTAGGCTGCAATGCACAGACACATACAGAAGTGTAAAGAATTGGAGGAAAGGATGTTGAAAAGGAAATGTATGTTACAAAAGAAGATAGGCTAGTCATACAGAAACATAACTGATGGATATCCTATGTGTTTTTTTGATAGCCTTGTGAGGAAACTACCCCCACTAATGGAGGTCGGCAACTTCCTGACACACAGGTATGCTCATATCATTCTCCCACCCAAAAATCTTTCATGGCTGCTTACTGCTTACCAAGGCACATTTATGCTCCATAACCTGGTGTCACAGAGCTTTTCATGTTTATCTCCTATTTCTTCCCTCCACTGACATCACACTTAAGACTACAATGGATTACTCACGATATCTGAAGTAGTACAAGATTTCCTATCTCTGCACACTTGCTTGGATTGTTCCCATTGTCTGGAATATTCTAATTTCTGCTATTCATCTTTTAAATTTCTACCTATTCTTCTCTCTTTTTGGGGGGGGGGAGGCGGGACAATGAGGGTTAAGTGACTTGCCCAGGGTCACACAGCTAGTAAGTGTCAAGTGTCCGAGGCTGTATTTGAACTCAGGTCCTCCTGAATCCAATGCCGGTGCTTTATCCAATGCGCCACCTAGCTGTCCCTCCTGTCTGACTCTTTGTGATGGCATGTGGGGTTTTCTTCATTAAGATACTGGAGTGGTTAGCTATTTTCTTCTCCAGTTCATTTTATAGATGAGAAAACTGAGGCAAATAGAGTTAAGTGATTTGCCCAGGGTCACACTGCTAGTACATGTCTAAGGCCAAATTTGAACTCAGGAAGAGTCTTCCTGACCCCAGGCCAGGCTCTCTATCCATTCTGCCACCTAACAACCCCAGCATTAGGCATACAAAAATAAAAATGAAATAATTCCTTCCCTTAAAGAGCTTATGCTGTATCGGAGAAAATTATATGAACACATAAATTTATAATTATACAGACAGAGGTCCTGAAATGGGTTCAGAGGATACCACATGGTTGAGTAAAGAACATTATAAGAATATGACTAATGAGGAAATTGTTTTCCTTTCCTCTTACTTTCCCCATTCCATAATGGTCCTGTTAATTCTACATCCACAATCTTTCTGACATCTATCCCCACTTTTCCATTCAAATAATCACCACCTTAATTTTGGCTTATATTACTTCTTGCCTGGACTGTTTCCCTCCCTCCTCCAATCTATCTTCCACATACTTGCCAAATTAAACATTAAAGCTCAGGGCTAAACACTGACTCCCATTTATAAAAACCTTTGGTGATACCCTGTCTGTGGAATAAAATACAAACTCTGTCCTTCTGTTTGTTTATTTATTTATTTAATTTTGCAGGACAATGAGGGTTCAATGACTTGCCCAGGGTCACACAGCTAGTTAGTGTCAAATGTATGAGGCTGGATTTGAACTCAGGTCCTCCTGAATCCAGGGCCAGTGCTTTATCCACTTTGCCACCTAGCTGCCCCAAAATACAAACTCTTCAGCCTGACATTTAAGACCTTCCATAATTTGGGCACAATCTACCTTTCTAGTATTATTTTATATTGCTCCCTTTCATGAATTTGATTAATTCCACATAATTTTAAATAAATAAATAAATGGAAAGATTTTCTCAGTAGATACTGTGAACTATTGTCCAACTCACTACAACTTAGAGAATTTCTAAATATAGATATATGTATATCTATATATACATGTGTATATCTATAAAATATACATATATGTGTATGTGTATGTAGAAGTCTTAGAAAGGGTTCAGAGGACAGATAAATTTCACCTTACTTCTGTGCGTATGCATAGGAAGTCTTCCCTTTCCCTCCTGCCCTATTAAACTCATATATTATATCCATATCTATTGAAATCCTCTTTCTTGAAGGTCCAGCTCAGGTGATACTTCTCCCTTCCCTGATCCCTTCAGGAAAAAGTGACTTCCCCTTCCTCAAATTTACTGATAGCACTACAAAAAACAAACAAACAAACAAAAACCCCAAGACAAATGAACAGGAAGACACCTCTCCTGTATCCTAATTACCGCCTTGTTGTTGAGTCATTTCAGTTGTATCAGATACTTCATGACCAAATTTGGGGTTTTCTTGGCAAAGACACTGGAGTGGTTTGACATTTGCTGCTCCAGCTCATTTTACAGATGAGGAAACCAAGCCTAATAGGGTTAAGTGACTTGCCCAGAGTCACACAGCTCAGAAGTATGTGAATCTGAGTTTGAACTCAGGAAGATGAGTCCACTTGACTCTAAGCCTGGCGCTCTATCCACTGCACCACCTAGCTGCCCATAATTACAGTCTAGTTCTATCTCTCTGCTTTACCCACCCACCCACCCCAACCCCAAACATAAACTCCTTAAGGATAAGGACACTGTCATTTCCAGGGAGGTAAGGTATGGGATAGGGAAAATCTCTAGAGGTGGTTTGGTGTCAGGAAAAACTGTGTTTACATCCTGCCTTTGACAAATGGTTGTGTGACCATAGGCAAGTTACTTAACCTTAGTATGCCACACAACTATAAGGAACTATAGATGGAAGAATAATTACTGAGATACATTGGTAGAGTGAGTTTTCTCCCTGGGAACTGCCTATATTGATAAAGCAAAGGTCCAGTCCCCTCTGTCCCATTGCTAAGAAAAATATATCCTTAGTACTTATCAGTCCTTTGTATGCAGTAGCCATTTAATGTAATAAAAGATTTTTAAAATGTCACCTTGAATTTAATTCACTCATGAAGGAAAAAAAAAACATCTTAGTGATAGTGTGAGTGGTTTTATTTACATGCATGTAAGAAAATCTGATGGTGATAGTGATAATTTCAGGTGTAGTCCAGCGCATTGATGCTCTTTCAGTTTTGTTTTGTTTTTAAAGTTATGTTCTAATTATTTCAAATGATCTAGGGAGACAGACTAAATGAATTTCTAAAAGTTGAGTGTGATCTGAGGAATTAATATAATTTTGTCTTCAATTTAGTCATTTCCATGTAAGCAAATATATAGATGAGGAGGGATTCTTTCAATGTAAAAATTCACTTGTGAGCAAAAGATTTACTATTAAATGATAAATACACTCATACATACTCTAGTAACAGGTACGTTTTGGCCATGAATGAAAATAATTGTAGATACACCTGAAGAAATGCATAGAAATGAGAACCTGAAAGATAATCCCATGCAGGGAAGGCTCAGGAATCAGCAATGAAGTGTCAAGGCTCTTTTTAGCTAACCTCAAATATATAAAAGTGCTAATTATAAACATTACTCCTACCACATATTTAAAAAAAAGCAGAGCCACGTTAATTATAACAAAAGAGGAACCTTAAAACTGATCAGTAAGTGAAATCTCACTCTAAGACCCTTTAAAATAATTAGGTTCTCCTGTTCCTGGCATCTTAAGAATGAACACTAATCTTAGAAGGACAGCACTGTAATAATATTAGCTACTATTATCAGTAACTAGATTAATCTTAGAGCAGTGTATACACACACAATCTCTCTCTCTCTCTCTCTCTCTCTCTCTCTCTCTCTCTCTCTCTCTCTCTCACTCATATAACTCATGAATAATAGGATAAGGAGAGGCCTGTGGTACACTCTGGTGAAAGAAACAAACTGATCATGAGTGGAAAAAGTAAATGAATGTCTTAACAAGCAACCAAGTGCATGCAAAATACCATGGGGGAGTTTTCATTTTTTCTATGGATGAGATAATAAACATAATAGTATCTTTCGAATGGCACAGATAACATTAACAAATATCCATCTTTTTGCCCTATAATTATGCTGAAGTTTTTTGCTGAATGCATCAAACAACTAATAGACACACGCTCTGAAATGAGCATCTTCAACCTATCGAGAAGTTTGACAGCTGTGTAAGTACATATGGCGTTCCTTTCAGAGTATCGTACATGGCAACAGAGATGCTAATACATCATTCTTCATTCATTATAATATCTCAAAACCCTAAACCTTGGGAGAAAAGGTTTGAATATATGAGTATCAGTGGAAATTGTCAGATTTCAGAGTATGAAAGATTCAAACATTGATGACAACAATTTTACTCTGTCAAGGAATCCTGGAGTAAATTCAATGGAAAGAATATTTAATGAATGTGTACAACTATCTACAGAAAGAGCCTCTATTGCTATTAGCTTTCAAGTATACTTAAGTTCTTGCCTCTGGAAAATACAAGCAAGAAATTGTTACATTTAAAATAATCAGATCCCCTCCCCCTAAGGATTCCAGGCATAATGTCTCCCCAAAGACTGCTCCTGGTATAATCTCTCCTCCCATACAGAGGGCTTATTTACTATCATAAAGAATTGGTCCTGCAGCCTTTTGAATAAAAGTATCGGTCACTAAAAACAGACAGGCAGTTACTATTTGCCAATGGCCAGATAAAAGCAAAGGTGTGTATCTTTAGGGAAATAAATTGTGGATACCCTTGACAAACAGACAGAACGCAGATTGGTGGGCAGGAATGTAGAGTTCTAATTCTGATTCCCCCTGACATATTTTGTAATCTAACAAGATAGTTAACCTCCTTTTTCTTGTCTGTGAACTGTACCTCAAGGAACCTAATAAATACTTTGAAAATTCAAAGCATTATAAATACTCCTAAGTTTAAATATTGACACTTTTTGGTTGACATCCTGAACTTAGAATGTCTGATTGGAGAGCACAATGGACAGTCAGCATGAAGCCTACATATCTCAGGACTTACTCTGAGAAGCAAAAGATGTATTCCCAAACTCTTACTAAAAGATGAAAGCTGCAGACAAAGGCTATCGAACATTATACCCTTGTAAAATTTCAAGGCGGTCTTCCCTGGAAAAGCTTTTCTGTTTTGTTTATCTATAGGCCTTATGTGAATTTACCTTAATCAGAGCCCAAAAATGAATACCTGAAAGGAAATTAATCGTTAAGACATGCATATGTGGGGACTTTAGAGGACAGACTTTTTAAAAAGGCTCTCTCAAATTAGTAGTTATCTGGCTGTAGAGTACATGGGCTTTAGGGGATATAAGATATGATTTAGTTTTAGGAGGGAAACAAATTTTCTATTTACAATTTTGCATTTACAATAAAGCAACAGGATAGGCGTTACATAAACACATACAAAATACAAGACTGTCCTTCATATTTATCTTCCCTTCTAAATCTCCATATCATTATGCTGAAAAGCTGCAGTCTTCTGCCTCAAATAGATTTTGATTCATCATCTCCTCTTAGGTATAAATCAGAGCTCCTACCTCCCTATGATGAGTGTCCCTGATGTTCTCACTGTAAAAACTCACTTCCCCTACCTACCCCCAACTTGACTAATGCTATAGGAATTGTACCCACACGTTGAGTTCTATCTGGGGGCAAGAATCACATGCAGGTTACCTTAGATGGAATAATATTTACTGATCAGACTGGAAAAAAAATCTGTATAGAAACCCAGTTATAGGTATGCTGCTGAAAAGCATATTCAAGTGATTATGAGAAAGGAGCCTCAGTTCCCTGAAGGTGAGCTCAGCATCACATTAAAAGTTCTGTGCTTATCAGTATGCTCTCCTCCAGGGAAGCATTTAACTCTTTACTTTTCTGAGAATGGAGTCAGCCATAAAGCCCAGGATCATGAAGAAATGCTTATTCAACCTAATCCTGGGGATACTCATTAAACAAAGCAGTAAGTCAAACTGGGTAAAAAGAAATCAGCTGCCGTATAAAAAGTGTATCTTAAAAATAAAAACAATTAAGAGAGTTTTGTTTTTAAAAGAAGAAACAAGGAACAGATGTGGGCAGCCCATCTTTTTCTGAGTCTCACATAGAAAAAAAATGAAAACTGTTAGTTAAAAACAGTGATAGTTCAAGTGGTCAGCGATTCATTAGAGGACTCGAAGTTTTTTTGATCTTTGCTTCTGAAGTTTGAAGTCTGAAGCCCCAAAGAAGATGGAATCTATAAAAATTGCTGATTGATATTTACTGAGATTTCTGGTAAAAAGAGACTATTTTTTAAAAAATCAACATGATGTAAAGTTATTCTTATCTAAAAACAGGTCATTACAGTAAGATATTCCATTAACCTATTCCCTGCTGTGGGAAGACACCTGGGTTTACAGGCAATTCACACTCAGTTCCCCAGCATTAAATAGAAGTTTAAAAGCCTTGAGGTGAGCATCAACTACATTTCTTACCAAGTACTGTGATAGTAGTATAAATTTCCTGTGGGGGATCAGTGTAGAGCTGGCAGAAGTATCTTCCTTCATCAGAAATTGAGACATTTGTCAACGACACTCTGAGTTCACTGTTAGAGAAATTCACTAACTGAAACCTGCTGTCCTTCAAAGCTGTGGAACAAAACACATCATTAATGATTGTGAGGAAGACGACAGATAGTATATTTTCCTCTCTAGACTTGGCAAAATCAGATGCCTTAAAAGACAGCTAAAGAAAAGAAAAATAATTTGTTAAATCTTTCTGCATGTTAGCAGCTTCTTCCTACACCCTGTATTTCTACCTTGAGCTTCTACTGTAATTACATTCTAGACAAATAACCCTGACCAAAGGGGAAAACACCCACCCACCTTGGCAAAATGCCAATAATTATTGCTGTCAGTTTGGAGCATTTATTCATAAATTATTTCAGGCTTCCTATCAGTAGATAGACAGACACAAAATGGGAGAGGAAGGGAGGGTTGTCTGCTCCCTGATCCACATTGCTAACTATACCCTGCTTCATAGCATGGAATCGATTACAAGAGGCATGAAGCAGGAAATATGAATCACAGCAAGCGTAATGTACGTAGGTTTTTTATTTACCTTCAATATTTACTGTTGAAGTCCTTCTGGTAATTTTGACAACAGCTAGCTTACTACAGATTGACAAATACTCATCTGAAACAAAAGCAGTTGGCATTTCTTCCTATTATTGATCCCCCTTTTCTTTAATTGCTTTTCGTTTTTCAATTCTTTCTACACCACATAAATGTTTGGCATCGCCACTACAGGTAATGGCGACAGAAAAAGGAGGGGTACATGTAGGTAGGAAGAAACACACCCTACATGCTTGATTCTGCTAGACAACAGTCCTCTAACGTAACAATTTCTCAGTGGATTACTGACAAGGGAAAAATTCTATTCTTACCTTTCTCCAATTCTGAGCCCTAATTTGAACCATTTCAGTTATGCACAATTTAGGTTCAATGATTAGTCATTGTGCCTTGTGATTTAGAAATATTTCACTAGGAAAACCTAGAGACATCTTCCCACACCTAGATGTGGAGGCAATACGAGATTTGGTTTTGTCTTTAGGGGGCACAAATTGCCTTGAAAACTTCAATCTTCAAACCAAACAGATTACCTTTCAGAATGCTATATTTTCCTTGCTTTACCCTATTTGAGTTGTTTGTGTCAGCTAAGTATTCGGCACTCAATTGCAATTCACCTTGAATGACTACAATCAATTCCTATTGCAAAGTAAGACTGTCTTACTTTAAAAGGGGACCACCAAGGTTTCTATTAAGCAGAAAGATTATGATTGCACGTCTCATCTTCCCTCTGAAGCATCGACTAAACTTTAAGCATCTGACATTAAATTAAAAAGGAGCCCTTTGCAATCTCTTTATCAAAACTACTAGCAGCAACAGAAGTTACCATCTAATACTACGGGTACAAGAACTTACGCCTGAAGTCCCGGAAATAAATGGTCTGTCGGTTGGGATTCAGTAGCTGAATCACAGAATCATCACTGTTTTTGACTCGGCAACTGATGGTGGCAACTTCTCCCTCAACTACTGTCACATCTTCTGTGATCAAATTCTGTCCATCACCTAAAGAGAAGAAAAAGATAAAGGAGAGAAAATTTTATGAACAAAATCAGGTGAATGGGGTTCCCCTATTAAGAGAGAAGCATGATAGTTATTATGATATCATTAGTAATTAATACCATTATTTCCATAGCATCTCTACCTCCCTACCAAGAACATAAAATGGAATGATGAATATTTCATTTATCCTCAAAGACATCTTATCTTAGCATTTTCCTGGTAAACATGAGGTACGTAGGAGCAAGTAATGACACTCAACGTGCAGATGGAGAAACAGAAGTGCTCAAGTCAAAAAGCTAAATTGAATTTGAATTTTGGAGAGTACACTGGGTCTTTTGACTCACATTCTAAAAGTCTATCTTCCAAGCAACTTTTACATATTGGAAACTTTTCAAGAGTTTTTACATCGGGGGCAGCTAGGTAGCACAGTGGATAAAGCACTGGCCCTGGATTCAGGACTTAAGCTCAAATCTAGCCTCAGATACTTGACACTTACTAGCTGTGTGACCCTGGGCAAGTCATTTAACCCTCATTGCCCTGCCCAAAATAAAAGGGGGAAAAAAGAGTTTTACATCGACATACTAAGCCCTGTTCAGAATCCCCAGAATCCCCATATCTCTGACACTATGCTAGTGCTGGATCTCAGAAACAATAGTCTCTGTTTCAGCCATCTTGCCATATGCACTGTCACTGCTCACCTCAAGCACTATTTTCAAATAGAACCACCAGGGGAAAACGTAACAACTAACTCCTTTAAGCCCCCAGAGTGGTTAATCCACCCATTTTCAAACTCCCATCTTGGGTTATCTTGATTGATGAGAGTGGGCATATGCTCAGGTCATCTACTCTCTCTGGCTGGCTCTGAACCATCAGACAAGACCATGTTTCTTATTTTATCTAATCATAGCTAATCACAGCTTATACATTTATATAGTGCTTACTACATGCCAGATGTTAAATTAAACACTTTACAATTATTATCTCATCTGAGCCTCACAACTATACTGGGAGTTGGGATTCTCAATTTACAGATGAGGAAACAGAGAAAACAGAAGTTAAGTGGCTTGCCCAGGGTTACACAGCTAGTTAAGTATGTGAGGCTGGATCTGAACTCAGGTCTTCCTGACAGTAGGCCCAATATTCTATCTCTTGTGCCATCTCAATGCCTTTAGCTGGATATGCTGCCCATATTCCTATCCATTTTGTTGTCTGCTTCTGTTACTGCCCAGATACCAACCCAACATGTAATTCCACCTTTTGCTCTGGGCTAATTAATCAAATCAATAAAATCATACTACTACTGCTCCTAGAAAGGACATGTCACTTGATTGCCTAACTAGATGGACCAATTCATCATCCTTATGACTCCACAACCACTCCCTCCCCTGATTACCCTTCGGTATATCTGTTATAGGAGGCAGCTGGGTGGCTCACTGGATAAAATGCTGGGCCTAGAGGGAGGAAGACCTGAGTTCAAATCTAGCCTCAGACACTTATTAGCTATGTGAATGTGGGCAATGTCACTTAACCTCTGTTTGCCTTAATCCACTGGAGAAGGAAATGGCAAACTACTCCACTATCTTTGCCAAGAAAACTCCATGGACAGTATGGTCCACGGGGTCAGGAAGACTGGAACACAAATGAACAACAAAATCATCTGTTATAGAAAGAAACTTGTAACCCTTGTGAGCAGAGAATCTATCTACCACTTTAAAATTTGTATCTCTGGATCACAGTGTCTGGCATATTATAAGCACCTAATAAATGTTTTTTCTTTCATTTAGTTTTTCTTAAGTGTGGGATAAAAGAAGTGGGCATTAGGAAGGTTGACTCTCATTGGGCGTGGGGGTGTGGTTTTGATTCTCATATATGATAACATCAAGGATGAATAGCCTAAATCTCATATGCCATGGACCGCTGACCCCTATATTAGGCAATACAATATTTGTTCAGCATCTATGTGGTAGGGAGTAGAAATAAAATACTTTCCCCACAAGTCTATAAAGTGGGTAGTGTAAGTGTTATTAACTCTTTTATAGAAAGAGAAACGGAAATCCTAAACAGTGAAATAACTCACTGCTAATAAGTGTTTGTCTTAGACTTGCCAAGTCTTCAGAGTGGATTCCCAAACTGGAGATCTTGCCATTACCCATACTTCATGCCAGTAGAATACAATTCATTAAACAAGTATTAAGTACCCAGTATGTATTATGAAAGTATAAATGGTAAAATAGGATGTGTTTCCTGCCTTGAAAGTGCTTACCATCAGGGGCTGCTAGATGGCGCAGTAGATAGAGCACCAGCCCTGGATTCAGGAGGACCTGAGTTCAAATCCGGCCTCAGACACTTAACACTTACTAGCTGTGTGACCCTGGGCAAGTCACTTAACCCCAATTGCCTCACCAAAAAAAAAAAAAAGAAAAAGAAAGAAAGTGCTTACCATCTAGCTAGGGAATCAAATGCAAAAAACAATGAGAGAACAATACAAGACTGAAATTGATCACATGCCAAGAAATGAGAGAAAGCAAAGAAGTGCAAGAGCACAGCCCAAGAGAATAGAAAATCGATGTGGGTATAAGTAGTCAGGGTTTAGGCTCTTCAGATTTTTACTTCAAGAATGAACATATAATCAGAAGTTATGATTATTTTCAATCTTCAAGTAACATTTGTGAAATACTGACTAGAATCAGGGTAGAAAGTTAGGCAACAGGATCCAAACAGATATAAATTATAGCTTCTTGCTGCCCTTGTGAAGTTTATCTTATATTTGGAGAAAAGGACAAATTTATAAAAGATAAATGTCAAAAAGCTTCAGTCTACACATATGTTAAAGAAGTTCTGTGCCAAGTTTTGTGATTCTTGGAGATAAAGGGCAAAAATGGGTAATTTTATGGAAAAACAAGACAGGACAAAACTCACAAACATTAAAATTCGCTGGAAATATAATTATAATATAGGGGCAGGGCTTCTATCTGTCATCAAGTCTCTACAGAGGCACTCTGTTCATATAAAATGAGGTTAGGGGTTATTGAGTAGGGATTTTGGCTAAAATAGCATTCTGCCAAATCCACCAGGAAACAGTATACTTCCTACCAGAGGATTAGAAGAGAGGCAACTCAAGAGACAAGAAAAAAAATTACTGGAGCCATAGATAAAACAGAAATTCCTGGTGATTGAGAAGCAAACCAAAATGATACCCAACCTTGAGAAGTATGAACCAGGGAATTAACTTGGGGAGTAAGTAACCAGGCCCACAGGGTTTGTAGGGAGCAAAATGGCAAATTTGCTCCAGTTTGATATTGCAAGTGAAGGCTCAGTGTGCTGACGGTGTTACAGAATAACAACAAAGAGAAAAGTGATCAGAAAAACAGAGTGATGCTTATTTTTTCCTTAGTGAATTACTGTGACAAACACTGAATTTAGAAACGAGCTGGAGGGAGAATCTTATTCCCAGATTTGAGAAAAGAAAAAGGGGAAGGGAATTCCTGCCAATCAAGCAGCTTTTCAAGGTGCTAAAATCCCTGTAGTTTTACTAGCCCTGGCAAAATTATGCACAAAAAGGACAATAAGCTTATTTCTTCAGGGTAACCCAATCTACTGAGAAAATTAAGGAAAAATTAAACTGCTTGATTCAAATGCTATAACTGTCGTTGAGTCATGGAACTTGCCTTGAGAAAGACTAGAATACAAAACATGGTCTCTTTCGTTGTTAGAGGCATTTCTTGTTGTTAAAGGAAGTTTATTAGTAATACAAATAAGAACCTTCAGTTTATAAAAGGTACATGCAGAAAAGCCACAGTGTGATAGGCATTAATCTCTTCAACATAAACCAAGGACATCCAGGTCCTGGCTACAATCTCTCAGATACAGGAGAACTTAATAAAAACCAGTTCCAATTCAATTATGTCCTAATGGAATACTTCAGCCTAACAATAGCTATACACCTCAGTCTGGGATAGTGCTTTACCCAGAATCCTAAGGTGGACTGATTCTGATCCTGGTGTACTATATTCATGTTATTGTATATAATTATACCATATCCCCCCCCCAAAAAAAAGCACTAAGTTGATTTTGTATCTTTGGTAATGAAATAGAAAAGTTTCTTTTAAAAGTGACACCTTGTAATAAAGACATCTCAAGGAATAAAAGGCCGGGTCAATTTAATGGGCTTTTTTTTTATTAACTAAATGGTCCAGGTGGGCTTTTTGGAACTTGCTGGAGAAAATGTGCCACAAAAGTCCAAAGCAGTTCCATCATCATTATAGTATTATTTCAATTCTCTAAGTCCAATGCTGCAAAGGAAATAATAATAATAATAATAATAATAATAATAAAGCTGATTTCTCCACACCTTTAACATGGTAACAGTGCTAACCCCCCCCCAATTTAATAATGAAATATTCTTCTTCTACACGATGTCAAAGTGCTGTTGCTGGGGGTGACTGCCTTACAGTGTGAGCCAATAAATTATGCCAGGCACCTGGACGGCAGTTATAGTCAACAAGGCTCCGCCCTTTGAGAAACCATAAGGTGGCTGCACTGGAACAATAACGAACCTATTTATTTGAGGCAAAGGAAGTGAATGACAGTGATGAAAATATGATATGTATGTCAGTACTCTGAACTGCCTGCAGCCTTTATGTAAAAATAATTTCTGTTCACATCCTCGAGTATTTTTTCTGAACAGAAGGGTGCACTGTGACTTGATAAATTTCCCCTTGAAATAGATATCATGACAATTAGGTTGTTACAAAACACAATTTGATGTGCAGCAGAAGGAGACAAACAGCTAACTCATATGTCTCTCCTAAACAAACCATTTTTAAAACCTTTTTCAGCTTTCTAAAACTCAATTAAGATATATACAGTAGAAGCAGAAATAGCACATGCTTCCCTTCAAAAGAAATCAAACAGGTACAAGCAACTGTAAGCATTAAGTAAGGTTGTTAACAGTAAGCTCATTTATTTTAAAGCTTAAACAATGTCTGACACACTTGGAAATTCTGTGCTGCTAATTGGTATGGGTGGGGTTTCTAGAAATGGAGAAAAACCGAATTTTATTTTATAACTGCAACTAGATTCTCTAAAAAATTCTATTTATAAGTCTTAAAAGTAATACCCACAAGGCATTCCCTAATATCACTGCTACTACAGGCCTCATGTAAAAAGTTCTCTAGCAAACCAAGAGTTGCTAGCCCATTACATGAAAGAGAAAGCACATTATCTGAAAAGATAACCCTTATTTTCGTGCTTAACGACCATCACAGTCTAGTTAGTGGGAGTACTCAGCATATAAATCTGGGATTAATTCTATTTTCATTTAGCTTTAGCTCATTTCTTTCTTTCCTCAAATCTCACATGGCTATAAACACTACATGCAAATGTGAGCCATATAAAAATTGGCACTGCATAAAAATCAATCAATATTTCCATTTTCTAAGAGGAGGGCCCTGGCTGCACAGGTAGGAGCTCCAAGTCACCCAGCTTAGAGACAAAATGCGAATTCATTCTCCCAGTTACCTACAAATTGTTGCTTTTACCTCTGAACTATAGAACATGTTTTCTACTAGGATATTCCCTACTTTACTTTGAATACTTACTTATAAATACAAATAAAGGAAGCTATCTTACCCAGAGTTAATGTCCTACCAAAAATATTCTTAACTTATCCAGAATACAGTTATGTACTTAAAAGTGAGGAAGAAACTGTACTGAATGTAAAACATCCTATTTCCTAGTTTCTTTCTTCTCTTAACAGCAGCACACTTTGCCCCTGGAGAATGGCTCTATTACCATGGTGTGGCCAGTTTTTGCAGCACTGAGAACTCTTACCCCAACAGTCTGGCTGTTAATAAATAAAGGACTACATTTATTCTGGAGGAGTCTCTCCAATCAAATCTATAATAAAAGGGTAGGTAATATGGGTGAAAGCAAATTCAGCTTATGCAACGGCACCTGAGGTACCTTGAAGTCTCTTAACTAACAGTTAAGAGCTGGGCAAAGCAACAGTTTGCCCAACTTATGACATGAGTCACGAGTGCGTTTGAAAGACAAAACGTCTTCAAAACAGCTCCTTAAAAAAGAAAATCCTGTAAGAGAATTGCCTTTTCTCCCTGGCAACACGACTGGATCCACTACTGGCTCATTACAGTAAAATGTCTAACCTGGCAGATGTGTAATCAAAAGAGTAGATCTTATGTTTAAAATAAAATCATTTCAACAAAACACAACAAGGTGGAATCAGTCTGGGCAGGTATTCTAAGTGAAGATAGCTCAAATAAAAAGTTCAGGGATTATTAGAATAATTAATGGATCCCATAAGAAATTACCACCAGGCTACAAAAATACCTTGCATACATCTTTAAAGTGCTATATGAATATGTCTTTACTGGGTTTGAGTCAGAGGGTTTCAGATTTGAAATAGAGAATATATCTTCCACCCAAAAGATTTTTTCATGGGTTACTCAGACCCGTCATCTCCTAAGAATATCATGAACTTGACTGGTAATGTGCTTATTTATTTATTTTTTAGGTGTATATGCTATCCCCTTAACATATTTTTATAATTTTAAATTAATATTACCTCCAATTCTTTCTAACATTTCAGATAAGAACAAGCCTATTTCGGGGGTGGGTGGGTGGGGGCCCAAAGAAGAAAGTCTATGGGAATTTAGGGGGGAAAAATCTTTCTGTGAAAAATTCAAACTCATATGTTCCCCAAGTCTATGTAAACATAACATTCACTACAAATCATTAACAAAGCCATTAAGATTTGATTTCTATCTAAGCAATTATTGTCAGCATATTTTGTACATTTGCTTTAAAGGACTCAATCCTATCTTTCAATTCATTATATTGCTTCCTGCATTTACAGTTTTATATCAAATCAAAAACCTATTTAAATTAATAAGAATTACTGTAAAAGTAATTTGGAAATAAATTATTTGAAGTTCAAGCCACGAAAGCTTTTGATGAAAGAATTTTGTCCCATTAAAACACTAAAGTAATTTCTTCAGTAGTCCAATGCATAGACCAAAAGAGGCAATAGGACACAATCCCTAGAGAGACTTCCAGCCACTTGGGGTTAGGGTTAATGGCAAGACCATCTATGCATAAACACAACTCTTCATTTTCCAAAAGAATCCATGCCTCAACCTTCATGAATACTTAAATGTTTACTCAAAATCAAAGGTATTCAATCTGTCTGCTGTTTACAAAGCTTCTCTTAACCTTTTTGATCCCTATCCATATTCCAAAACAACTAAAAGCAGCAACAGTATCTTGATCTGCAGCCTAGTATCTTGATTTGCAATGCATATTGTGGTCCTACACCATAGAAACAATCATTATTAATTAAAAGGCACCATACAGATTATAAACACAGAAATAACACATTAAATGAAATCAAGAAACGCATAAGACCTTAATAGGTACCAGAATGTGAAATCCTTCATTCCTGTCATTGTGACC
Organism: Dromiciops gliroides; assembly: GCF_019393635.1. Taxonomy (NCBI): domain Eukaryota; kingdom Metazoa; phylum Chordata; class Mammalia; order Microbiotheria; family Microbiotheriidae; genus Dromiciops; species Dromiciops gliroides. The sequence continues at coordinate 538,719,720 of NC_057863.1, forward strand.
TTCACCAAGTTATTTTTATCAAAATATCATATATATATATGTATATATATACACACACACACACTAAAGTAATATATTTATATATATACACTATGTATGTATAAACACACATAGGTGTATATATGTGGACAGAAAGCTCCATCAATCACACAGTAGTCAGTTTCATTTGGTTTCATCTGTTATGTTCAAAAGAATATCCCCGATTGTTATGGAAATGGTCAGGATGTCACAAATTTCCCTGAGCATGACAGGAACTTGTGAAAGAAGAGTAGCACTTTGGTTTTAATCTAATCTCTTTTAATAATCATTAAAGGTGAGGCAAAAATCGAAATAGCAATTCTGCCTCAGTACTAGATTTTTCTTCAATTAAAATTGTTGATTTTCCATGAATACAAAACAAAAAATATCATCTGACATAATATTAAGCTATTCATGAATATTCTGTATACACATTTCTTGTTTAGTTGACTAATGGCAAATTAACGCTCTCTATTTTAGCTTAAACACATACTATAGGTATGTTTGATTAGCATTGAATTCCAAAAGCTGATTGCTATGCATACTTTGATTATGTAATTACATAATAGAGTATAATGGCTCCTTTGGAGTCATTATGATCTATATGGCAAATATGTTTCAGTTTTGCTATAGTTTAAATACACGTTGAAATGACAGCTCATAACAAGGAGCCACTTTTCAGTCTTATCAGCTAAATGGGCATTTTCCCATTTATCCTAACATCTCCTTGACACCAATTAAGGCCTATTGTGTCAGCCATACGTACTTTCGAGAAATTCCATTTGTTTTCTTGGCATTAAAAAAAAAAAGAGGACATTAATTTTAGAAGCTGTATGTTAAGCAAAGGCCTAGCCCCCCCCAAAAAATTTAAAAGCTGAAACTCCATTTTTCATCTACCCTTTGAAAGGCCTGCGGGAATCACATCTAGTTCATTAATCACTGTTTAGACAACCACAAGGGGGTTAAAGATGGAGTTTCACCTTTAACTCCAAAATTCACATGAAGAGAGTACAGCCACAAATATTGATGCTCATGATGATGGTGGCTTGCAGCAGTATATTCAACTTTTGTTACAAACAACTAGCAAGTTACATAAAGGCTTAATAGTTCTAATATGATGACTCCAGCAGCCCCATTTTCTAAGATTCCATTATTCTGAAGTTCAATAGGGGTTGAAGGAGGCCTCAGTGTTGTATCTGAAAAAGGTTTCTCCTTCTAGCTTTAAATCTACAACCTGTGGTATACTGTAATTCAAGTGGGGGAAAAAAAAACCATAAGCTTCCTGTGGGTAGTGACAGCATCAGATTTATCTTTGGGTAACCTGTACCATCTAGCATGATCCATTATGCATCACATGTTTAATCAATATCTGTCAGAATGAAAGTAAATTATATTTTAAATGTTCCATTAAAGCCCTAAAATGATGTATTGCTACGGCAAAAAAGAGACCCCAGGTTATTGAAGGCCATGCTAGTGCAGCCAAAGATTTGGCAGGCTCTACTTCCAAGTTGGAAAGGGTTCACATGTGGGACTGGTGATGACATGTCTGCCATGGCCTAGCTACGTTTGAAGAGGGGTCGTCACCAAGATTTGGCCACCAGGTTAAGTTTCCTGATTCACCCACCATTAAAAAAAAAAATCCTCAGAAACTCATGAAGACTATTTACTAAAGTATAAAAGGTTTCCAACCTACTTCAGAAAGAAATCCTGGGCCTTTTTTGGGGGGTGGGGGGTTGTTTTTGGTTTTTGGAGAAAAGCAATGATTTTAAAGGTTCCCTTGACTCCTTGTATTTTTATAATTAACTCAGAATCATAGAATTCTACAGAAGGAAAAGGAGCCTTAGAAGTCTCTTTAATTCTCTATTATCCAAGTTTAAAGAAGAAACATTTCTGCTTTTCTCACTCAACAACAGAGTTTCTTTTGCTGTACTAAACCAAAGGTGGGTGACCTGGCTCTCAACTTTAACGAGGAATAAGCACTAGACTATATCCACTTTTGTGTCTATTAGGCTTGAACATTAAAACTCCTGAATAGAGAAAGGTCAAGTACAGTCCAAGTGGCATTTACATACAGGATCGGCATCGCTTTTCTGAAAAGAAACATCGATTAGATATCCGAAAACTCTTTTCAAGGGAGACAATGACAAAAGGAGGTAGTTTAAGTATCCCTGCCTGTGCTTCTTCAATTTCAACTACCACATTAGCCAGAGTCCTTAAAGGACTCTGAACTCAATAGGACAGCTTAATCAGTGCACATAGCAAAGCCTTGCGACCAAAGTGATTATTACAATTAATGTCTGAACTGTCTGATCTCATAAAAGTAAGAGGGGCAATTCCCACTATAGAATGTTTACAATCATCCACTGTTTATTCCTTACTTGGGAAAAAAGTGATAGCCAACATTCATCTTGGAGCCATGATTTAGTTTTCACATCAAAATTTACGTATCAAAGACGCTAATGGTAATAGAAGCAACAGGAATTAAAAGATCAACACTGGGAAAATAACAAGCATCAAGTAATCTTTTTGCTCATTTCATTTAAAAAGCAGGCCACAAAACCAGGTCTTTTCATCTTCTCACTACTTTTCATACTTGGACAGCTTTTATGTTCTTTTCATTTATCAAAGAGATAGCATCTTCTTCAAGAAAAGTGAGATGTCCTAACCTTGCAGTAAAACTCCCTCCAGTGGACAGGCTTTACAAATATCAAAAAGAAAAAATAAAGGAAAGACAGAAAGATCCATTCATTCATTTTTATTTATTATGAATGTCATAATAATTCATTTATGCAGCATTTTAATGCTAAACGATGTTCCTCACAACGAAGCTTATGCCACAAGTAATAAGAATATTCTTACCAGGTTGGGGTTGAGAAAACTGAGACTTTTCCTGGGTCTCATGGCTAATAAGTATCAGAACTGAGGTACTACTCTAGGTCTTTGTGATACTTCTCTTTCCTGGTTCTCTTCCTGACTGTCTTACTACTCTTTCTCAAGTCTCCTTTGCTGAAACTTCAGCTGGGCCATGTGTGTTAACAATTAAAGAGCCCAACCTCACCTCTCACCAGAACTTTCCTGTCTTCTCACTCCTTACACCATACCACATACCCTGTGATCCAGAGACACTGGGGTCTTGGCTGTTCCTCACAAAGGACACTGTCTCCATTCTGAGTGTTTTCTCAGTGTTCCCCATGCCTCAAAAGCTCCTTTATCTTCTGCCTTCCTTCAAATCTCAGGTAAACCCTACATTCTACAAGAAGCCTTTTCTCAGTCTTTCTATGGTGATATTTTAAGTTTTTTCCCTCATCTCATCCCCTCTCTGTGACTCCAGTCCTTTTTTTTTTGGGGGGGGGGGCAGGGCAGTGAGGGTTAAGTGACTTGCCCAGGGTCACACAGCTAGTGTCAAGTGTCTGAGGCCGGATTTGAACTCAGGTCCTCCTGAATCCAGGGCCCGTGCTTTATCCACTGTACCATCTAGCTGCCCCTCCTTTCTTATTCTTTTTAATTTTTTTAGAATGTAAATTTCTTTTTGTAAAAATAATAAACATTTTTACTTAAAGTTTTGAGTTTTAAATTGTATCCCTCCCTCCCTCCCTCCCCTCACCCCTACCCAAGGTGTCAATCAGACACAGGTTATGCACATGCATTTATATAAAACCTTTACAGTGATATTTTTTAAAAGTACTATAACAATATTTTTTGGTAGCAAGGTGGTAGATAAAGTGCTGAACCTAGAGTCAAGAAAACCTGAAAGCTAGTCTCAGAAACTTACATGGTATGTGACCTGAGGCAAGTAACTTAACCTCAGTCTGCCTCAGTTTCCTCATAGGTAAAATGGGGATTAAAAGTAGCATCTACCTCCCAAGATTGTTTGTGTGATATCTATAAAGGTCATTGCAAACCTTAAAGTGCTATATAAACATTAGCTGTTGCTATTAACAGTAAGCTATCATCCAAGCTGGACTTTGGAGAAGAATGTACAACTGGAAGACAGTTGCTCCTTACTAAGTTAATTGAGTTGGCATTTCAAGAAACTTCTTTTCAAGGGATTTGATTCTGTGGTGTACACGGAGAGCAAAAGGAGAATAAGAAGATGGTTTTAAATTAGGTTGGTTCAGCAACAGCATAAAACTTGGTGGTTTTCCAGTCTTCCAACATTTACCAAGTCTCTTGCAGACAGAATAAATGTACCACAGCTAGGAAGGCCAACTGTTGATCTCCTGCACCAACCACTTTGCACATGAAATGAAAATATGACACCATACACCCTTGGGGCTATATCAGGCAACTGCCTGTAAGCATGAAAACTGGGTCTGCAAAATATGATTTTCTCTGTGTATGGACTTCTACAGGAATTCTAATTCTAAAGGGAAGGATGGGCTTCACTAAGTGCTGGTAGCTGATGAGGCACTGGTTGGAGTCACAACAAACTAACTCTGGAGAGGCCTATGGTGAAAAGTTTAGAGAGTTCTTATTCCTTTCTTTGCTTCAGATGCATTCTGGAACATGGTATCCCCTTTGCTCTGGGCTACAGTGTCCAATGGGGTTGTTTGGTAAATAAGCCTATTTCAGAATGAAAATGGGAGCAGTCGTGGTTACAAAACAGCATGTTCAGCAGTCATACTTTCTTACCTAATGGGTTTCTTATATCCCAACCTCAAACCAACAAAAAAGAGTGATACAGAATACTCTAAATTTAAGGTAACAGGGTTTGGACATAGGGGAAAAAAAAACAAAAACAAAAAACCTCAGACATCATCTTGTCCAATCCCTTTTGTTTTACAGATGAAGACATGAAAATCAGATGACTTGTTGAAAGTCACATGGGCAATAAATAGCAGAAACGAGGGTTAAACGCATGTCTTTGGATCCTCAATCCAGTAGAAGGCAGTATATAGCACATAGTACACTGCACTTGGACATTAGGACACCTGGGTCCGCATCCTACCTTGTAGGAATATGATGATGCACAGGCCACTTAACCTCCCATTCATCCTCAGTTTACTTTTCTGTCAAATGGGGAGAATAATGCTTATGCCTCCTACCTTACTGGGTGGTTTTAAGGAAAGGATTTTGCAAAGCTTAAATTGTTATCTAAATGTGAACTGATCTCGTTATTATTACAACTCACCCCCTCTCAGCTTGGTGCACTCTCCATTCATTGGGGCTCAACAAAGTTCTTACAATCTCATCTCCCTCTGTGATTCTCAGCCTGGAGCCTCAATGAGCAGGGCACGTGCATTTCTCTTGTTCTTTTGTACCCAGCTTTTAAGCAACCAATTTAATAATGTCTGGCCTTTGGAGAGAGGTATCGTTATTAAACCTGGGTCACTTTATGCTTCAACTCACTAACTGCTGTTTTTTCTCTATATTTGCCTCCAGGGTGTTAAAAGATTAACAATTTGTGTAAGATATTTAAAATCTCAAGGCTAAAACATGCAACAATAATTACTCTACATCCACACAGGTACAAAAGGAGTGAATGTGAGTCTCTGACTCTAGAGGCAACAGAAGCACATTATTTCATTTCCAAAGTTAAAAAAAAATTAAGATAAAATCCAACTCTCTCCTTCCCCCCTCCCTTGCTTCTGGGGGCCTATTTTACACTTCTTTATATTAATAAGTAAGTGCTTGAAAGACCATTGACTTTCTGGCACAAAAGAGTTAAGCCAGAGAATAATGAAAAAACCTAGTGAGTCTCATTTATATGTCTCAGTAAAAAAGCTAAAGTAGTCCTCTCAGCACATAAGCATTTTAAACCAAACATTCAGTCTATCAGCATTCAGCACCTTCTAATATGTGACACTGATAAAATTAGTTCTATAACCAGAGTCTAAATACAGGGCCTTTGGTATTTAGAAAGAAGTCATCTGTGTTCTGCTGAATGATCCCACCTCTAAAGGCAGCTCAACTCCAACTTCAGACATTTACAGTACCTGCTTCAAGGGCATTCATTAGTATTGACAGTCTGTGTGACTGAAATTTGGCTGCAATACCCGTCTCTCTCTGCATCTCCCCGTTCATTTTTCCTGCCAACAAGAGCCATTGAAAGCCTTCCAAATTTAAAGCACAGAGTCGACAGGACAAGCAAGTAAGGATATCAGTTGGAACACATCAGATATGGACTCAGAGTGAATGTCAGCATCAACTGACATTACCGCGGGAACGGAAAAGGGGGGACAGGAGGGGAGCGATGTTTCATATTCTTATTCGAGAGAGCATTCTGAGTGTGTGTAATATATTTTGTTCAAGAAACAGCTGTAAATCCATGATAATCATCATGCTGAATAATGCTGCAACATTCAAGTTACTCACATTTCCTACCAGGAAGCCAAGTAGTTTGAGACTATTCTATGAAACGGCAATTTCTTAGCTGGAAAATTGGGTTTCGGTGACTAAGGCCTTTATTGATGAGTTATTCACCCTATCAACTGCCAGTCATATGGCAAGTGGTATTTTTTAACCTCTGAGCTCTTAAGTATGTCGTCCCAGCTGAGCCTGAGAAGAAAAGTATCAGGGCTAGAAAGCTCTTTAAGCCACAGAATCTGATGGAGGGCCAGAAGACGGAGAGAAGGAGATGGCCAAAGGAAATTGCAAACTCTACTCTAACAGACTTTCTATTCCCCAGACCCAGATCTTTTCTTCTCTCACGACAAAGACTTTCAACTTTGGCTGATGTGCTCAAGCACTGTCCCACCTGGTACCAGCATTTAAAATTTCTCAAGGGCTCACTCCAGACTAATCATGCTCAGCAGAGGTGTAAAATAAAAAAGGCTATCAATTCAATACTTTTCATTGCTAATAAATACAATATATAAATACAGCTATGAATGGAGGGTAGTTTGACTAGAGCAGAAGAGCTAACAAAACTATATAATAAATATTCATTATCTACATTGGCCCTGTCTACATTATACCTTGCTAAGACTTGCTACCCTTTGACATTTTTCAATTTCTGAGGTTTTCAATTTCAATTCCTTTTCACTGCAATAACAAAAGTAGGAAAAAGAGAGGAGTAAATTAAAACCTTTTCTTCAGACATTTATTTCAAATGATAAACTAAAGCAACTACCATAACTGTAAGAGTCACTGAGTGGTTATAAAAGGGGCATCAGGCATGGGTATGAATCAGCTTTCAAGCTTCCAATATCTCTTTAAAAATGATTGAACATCCCATCTTTTCCTCAGCTTACTCCCCTTTAAAAACAGTGCTTATGATGGCCTTGGAGGGGAATCAACATGGAAGACAAAGGACGACCAAGGAAGCGCTCAGTTTGGGACAATACCCACCACCCCCTCTCCTAACAATGTCCCCCATTAGAACCTCAGAGTGGTTCTTTACTAAAGATCAGAAGGGAATGTTGTGCTGAGCAATAAAGATTCTAGATAACTGGAGCTTACTTTTTTTTTTTTTTTTTGGTGGGGCAATGAGGGTTAAGTGACTTGCCCAGGGTCACACAGCTAGTAAGTGTCAAATGTCTGAGGCTGGATTTGAACTCAGGTCCTCCTGAATCCAGGGCCGGCGATTTATCTACTGTGCCACCTAGCTGCCCCCTGGAGTTTACCTTTTTAAACATCAGAATATTACTATTCACTTTAATGGCAACTTTTCTCAAGTCTCCTGTTTGTTTACCTGTCTTTTTAAACAGGCAAAGCTGGAGGCAGCTGGGTGGCGCAGTGGATAAAGCACCGGCCCTGGATTCAGGAGGACCTGAGTTCAAATCCAGCCTCAGATACTTGACACTTACCAGCTGTGTGACCCTGGGTAAGTCACTTAACCCTCACTGCCCTGCAAAAATGAATGAATGAATGAATGAAGAGGCAAAGCAGGGTGCTCACTTTGAAACCAGTTACTATACCATTCTACCTCCAGGTGTGCATGTGTGAGTGCGTGTGTATGTATGTGTGTGGTTGGGTGAGGGGATTCCCTAGCCTTTTTTTAGCCATTTCTGTCTTTTTTTTTTTTAAAGTACTGATACATCTTTTAATTCAAGACATTTCCTAAATAACATCAATATAAAAAGTGTACTTTCTCCTAGGAAATTACTGATTATTAACAATAAAAAAGGGATAATTTTAATTTTGGCAGTAAGGTATTTACTATTAATCCCGCCCCCCACTCCCCGCCTTTTTTAAGGATAGTGAAGTGGTACAGTAGTTAAATAGCTGGACTAGGAGTTAATAAGGCTTGAGTTTAAATTTTGCTTCTGACATTTAGTAGCTGTGCGACCCTGGGCAAGTCACTTCACTTCTCTGCCTCAGTTTCCTCGTCTCTAAATGGGAACAATAATAGCACCTACTTGACAGGACTGCTGAGGACTGAATGACATTACATATATGAAGCATTTTGCAAACCTTAAAATCTTATAGAGGGGATGAGAAGAAGAGGGAAGAGGAGAAGTTTGCTACTTCTGCTGTCTGAGGACTTACTATTATCTTCCTTTTTTGCGATGCTTCCTGTTTTGAAATTACTCTTACTTCTATTAATTCCATTTGACTCAAAGTGCATTTATTAAGTGTCTATACTACAAAACACACTGGGAATACAAATACAAAAACAAAAGATCCCCTGCCCCTTGAAAGTTTTGCTCTATTGGAGAAGTACAAACTGTGCAGATTAACCTTTTTCGGTCTGGTTTCTGACCTTGTCATTCAATAACAGCTGCTCTCTCCAGTTATCAATGATCTCTTAATTGCCATATCTCAGTCCTGTTCCTCCTTGACCTCTCTGTAGCCTTTGACACTGTTGATCGCTCTTTTCAATCCAATTCAATAAACATTTATTAAGTGCCTACTATGAGCTGGGTACTGTGCTAACTGCTGGGGATACAATTAATAAAAAGTTAAGACAGTCCCTGCCCTCAGTAGCTTACAATCCAAAATATGATTGACTATGAAACCCAAACAATGGATACATTTACAAATTGACTCAAGGTACATTTGGTGGATGGAGTAGTAGAGGGAAAGAGAAAGAAATCGGTACCACATCAAATCCTGTACAAGGATGCTGTACACTGGAGATGGAAAGACAAACAATCTCTACCATAAGAATTTATAGTAAGGGAGGGTGGGGATGCAACATGTACATAGATGGTGAATTAATGGGATAATGTTGAACTCAAACGGATTATTCTAGGAATACTTGAGCAAGACAAGAATACTAACAAGAAGGGCAGTCTTGGGGGTGAAGGGGCAGAAGATTCCAGGAGAAGTTGAGTCTTTAAAGAAGGCAAGGCAGAGATGAGGAAGGAGTACAAAGTCTGGGGATCTATAGAGGCAGGAGATGGCACAGGAATAACCAGTCATCCAAACTCAAACATGTGACATAAATGACTTTTCACTGTTCCCATGCCTTGAAAGCTCTCCCTCCTCGCATTACTGGCTTCCTTCAAGATGCATCTTAAATCCTGCCTTCTACAAGAGGTTTTGCAGAGTTCTCCCCACTTGTCCTGCCTTCCCCCGAGATTACTTTCTATCTGCTCTGTATATGCACTTGGCTCTTTGCACATTGTCTTCTCCATTCAAAAGTAGACTCCTTGAGAACAAGGACATTTCTTTGTATCTCTAGCACATAGAATGGTGTCTGGCACATAGTAAGCCCTTAATAATTACTTGCTTACTGACTTATTGACAAGGTGGAGACAGGTTAAGTAAGGAATTTTTATTTTATCCTAGAGGCAATAGGGAGCCACTGAAGGTTTTTGAGCAGGAAAGTGATATGATCAGATTTATATGTTAGAAACATTATTTTGGGAGACAGGATGGATTAGAGAGAGATTGGAATCAGGGAAATTAATGACAAAACTATTAATAGGTGATTAAAGCCTGATTAGAACAATGGCATTGCAGGTAAGGAGGAAACAAAGGCAAAAGATATTTCAGAGGGGGCAGCTAGGTGGCACAGTGGATAGAGCATCGGCCCTGGATTCAGGAGGACCTGAGTTCAAATCCAGCCTCAGACGCTTGACACTTACTAGCTGTGTGACCCTGGGCAAGCCACTTAACCCTCATTGCCCTGCCTACCCCCCCCAAGATATTTCAGAGGAAGATCTGACAGAATTTGGCAAATTATTAGGTGGCAAGAGAGGTAGACAGATGATGGACAGGAAAACATCAAAGATGACTGAGGTTTCCAATAAAAATGACTGGAAAGCTGATGGTATTTTCAAAAAAAAAAATAGGAATGTCTTGAGGAAGGTCGGTGAGTTTAGAGTTTTAGAGATTTTGAGATTGAGTTGTCACTAGGACATCCACGTGGAGCTGTCCAGCAGTCAGATGGAGATTAAGCAGTAGAGGTCAAGAGAGAGATTAGGGCTGGATGTTCAGGTTTGGGGAGAGATATAAATGTGGGGGAGTCAGATGGAGAGAGAGAGCGAGAGCAAGAGAGAGAGAGAGAGAGAGAGAGAGAGAGAGAAGAGAGAAGAGAGAAGACAGTCAAGTACACATCTTTGGAGAACATCCATTCTTGGAGGTTGAGAAATAGATTATGACTCAGCATAGGAATGGAAAAGGAATGGTTAGACAGGAAAAGAGGGAGGAAAGAACATTGCTCCATTATAAGGAAGTGGAAAACCAAAGGCAGCCATACAATGTAGAAAAATTTTCTAACAGCTTCTCTAAAAAACTCATTTTTCCTGATATTTTAGTAATTTCATATTCTACTCCACCTGGTCATTCTACACAAATATATTTTGAAATCCTAAATCTCGTTATTAATCTTTATCCATCTACAAAGCCCATTTGCTACTTCTCTAAGATGAAGTCAATCCTCTAACTGGGTGATTCATGCTCAGGACAAGAATGCAATACAACAGATAGGAAGATGAAACACGATGAAAATGCTTACTTTAAGCCCTCATTTGTTTGATGAAGAATTAAGGGAACATCATTTACCAGTAAAGTCAACAGCTCTTTGAATAAACATTTTTTTTTACAATTTTCCCCCAGAATCAAATTTGATCTCCCCAAATTGGGCCTTAAATATCTTCTCAGGGGAACATTTTTTTTTTTAAGTTGACATACTGGTATAACTCTATGTCCAAATGGGACTTTATCAACTACTATTGACCTTATACTATTCTTTTTCATTTTCAATTCAATAGTGGACAGTCCTTGTCCTTTAGCCCCCCTCCTGCTGAACAGAACCTTTAATATATTCAGGGCCTGTAGGGAGAGACTAGCGAAGAACTAATTTTAAAGGAAAGTTAGGAGGCAAAGGGCATACACCTCCTTGTCCCTTTTGTTGTTCACTACCAAGACAGATTCTGTACCATTGCTTTGTACAAGAACATAATTAAGAAACTACTTTTTTTTTCCTTCTAGAGTATATTAATTCTAATGGCTCCCTTATATCATGAACCTAAATAGGATCCTTAATGCCCTTGACTGAGGAAGTGCATAGATTGAAATGTAGTAGAACTTTCCAGACAACTTGCTTCAATTAACCTGCTGGGTCTCAGTGGGTAGCAAAATTAAGAATCCTGCACTACTTCCTACTGCTGACTGAGGTTAATCTGCAATAGGAAAGCTGGCTTCAGGATATTTATGTGTTAGTTTTAAACATTAAAATGAAAACTCATGTGAATAAAAATGGCCTACTGGACCATGTAGGGAAGTAAAGGGGGCTTTTTGACCAACATTTGACTAACCCACTGAAAATACTTCTCAAAACCATATAAGTATATTTTGGCCATTTCTTAACTTACTTACACTTAACTAACCAGTTCAGAAAAGGCCTATTTCCTCTTCTCTTTTGGCTGAGGCTACACTAATGATGTTGGGAACCTAAACACCATTAATAACAATTTTGCCAAGAGAAAGCCATGTTCCACTATCAAAAAGATAAAGGAGGGAACAGTAAACTCCACAGTAGCTCCTCCCTAATTGCTTCCACCCCTACTGCTAGCTTTCCACCCCCCAACATTCACATACCCCCAAAATTCTGGTTCTGGGCAGCATTCCCAGGTTCCTATTTTATTCCTTCCCCTTCCACTCTGATGCCCGTCTGGCTCCAATGACTTAATGCCCAAGAGAGCCAAGGGTTCCTTCAAAATGTAGGTGTGACTCAGTCCAGCAGATGTTTATTGAACACCTCCTATATTCAAGGTGATGAATGTTGGTAATAAGAAGACAGAAATGAAGAAACCCAGTCCTCAAGAAGCTTATATTTTATTGGGTCATATAACACATAGAGCAGGTATCAAATTCAAGGAGAAATGATCTCTGCAGGTAGCATAGTGACTTAGAAAACCACAAAATAACATTACTTATGTTGCACATTTATTATTTTGTTAAACATTTCCCAGTTACATCTTAATCTATTCTGGGATGCATTTGGGAATTTTGCTGGCTACACAGGAATTTGACACCTCTGAATATAGAGCTCACTTTAATTCTTGCTATACAAGTGCCCATCATTGTTCACTTGTGTGTGACTCTTTCTTTCCTAATAGAAGTCTAAATAGAGAAAAAGATAAGGGGCAGTATAGAGGAAGAAAGCTCATTTTTTTTCATCTTTCCCCTTTCTTTACAAGCAGTACAAAATCCTAAGAAAACCTTAACAGGACTTGTGTGTGAAACCTGCTTCCTTTTCCACAGTGGGCTAAGGAAGGATAAGAACTCTGACCAGAGCAAAAGTTAGTGACATGTGAGAGGAAGTGGCCAGGTGACTCCTTGGAACAAATGGGAACAAGGGATCCAATAACAGATGATAAGAAGTTTGTTGTTTGTTCTTCATTCTTTTGGGGTGGGGTGGGGGAAGGGTGGGTGGGACAATGAGGGTTAAGTGACTTGCCTAGGGTCACACAGCTAGTAGGTGTCAAGTGTCTGAGAGTGGATTTGAACTCAGGTCCTCCTGAATCCAGGGCTGATACTTTATCCACTGTGCCACCTAGCTGCCCCTTGTCCTTCATTTTTGAAGAAGACCATGACATTGGGATGATGTCATGGCTTGCAATGAACTGGATTTAAGTGAGGGAGGGCTGTGCAAAGTTATCAGCCTTACTTTCTCCTTCAGAGCCATCAGGGTCCAGCGGCAAGATATAGATTAGGACAACCTGAGATGGTCCCGGGTGTTTTAGGCAATCAGGGTGAAGTGACTTGCCCAGGATCACACACATAATAAATGTCAGGTGTCTGAGGCCACCTCTGAAACTCATGTCCCCTTGATTCTAGGGCCGGTGCTCTATCTACTACATCACCTAGCTGCCCAGTTTATAACAGGACAGGTGGACGCAGTTCTATGCCCCTAAATCTACATCTCTCCTGTCATATTTACCATAACCTACCAACTCAATGAAATCCAGATTGCTAGCCCTAAGAGCGGCCACCAGGCTGGAACTAGGGAATCCCTGACCAGCAGGCAGGGATGGTTGCAGAAAAAGCTTCTGATTCCACTAAGGGGTAGGGGGTCACAAATCAGGAGAGGGGAAAAAAAGAGGGACAGGTTTCTTAGCATCCCTAGTAGAATTTTAAACACATTTTTCCCTAAGAAAGATTTTTACCCATAATGGCTAAAACTGGTTTGCACTTGTGAAATTGTATCACTTATTATTCAAATGGATATTTCTTAAATATCAACTGTGTGTAAGGTATTAGGCTGAAACGATACTGATGCAAAGATAAAGAAACACAATCTCTTGTACCCAAGAACTTAGGTCACTGACCTACCTATTTATAATGTTTCCCCAATCAAGGTCATCTCTAATTGGAAAAGGAGATGGACTGCTCACTCACGTCTTTCCTTCTTACAGGGCAAGAAGTAAGCGATGGAGAGCCTGAGTGGTACACTGGCATCTATGCAAAATGGACAGGATGAGAAGGCATGCATGTACCCATGGGGGGAGTACCTAACATGCATTAGACCATTCATCAATTTAGGTAGTGAGGAAGTATATCTTCTATGGGAAAATACAACCTGGCTTCCAAAAGACCAACTTACAAATGACCCTTTAGAATGTTTCCCCCTTAAGTGTCAACAGCAGCTCACAATGATGTTGCACTTTATAGGTTACAAATTTTTTTTTCTGCAAGGTGGGACACAAGTTACTATTTCCATTTTAGAAATCAGTAAACTGAGGCTCCATAAGGTTGAATCACTTAATCAGTCACAAAGCTCGTGCACAACAGGCAGGGCTGGGGCTTCGATGTCCAGAGCTCTGCAATCACTTCATACTAGGCAGCCTCTCAGTCTGCTACTCAAGATTATCTTTCATTAAGCTGCAAAGACAACAGGCTCCAGTTGTGGATCTCAGACCTAGCATGACTTGTCAGTTCATATTCCATACCCTACTTTATTTCTTGCTTATTTGGTTTTATTGTTACTGCATGTTTTGTGCTTGTGAGTTTTGAGGCAGCAATGACCAAAAAAACCACAAACAAATAAACAGGGAAATAAAGCGAGAGGATCCAACATGAAAACAGAAAAGAGGCTGCCAAGCTTTTTTTTTCTGCAGTGATGAAATCCTACAATGTCATTTAAAAGAAGGGGGAATGGTTCCCATGAAATACAGAAGTTTAAGAGTAATCCTAAAAACTTCCATGCTCAAGTAACATTAGAAAGAGCACACTTCTCTGCTCAGGGGAAGGCGAGATAAACAAATGTTTCACTTTTCCAAGACCCCTTAATGACTATCTGTGGATCAGCATTGACTGCAGGCTTTGTTTATGGTTGTTGGAGTCGATGTTGCTTGCCATCCTCGGCTCATGCTAACAAAATCCTTAGAAGCCACTCAAATAAAGAGATAACACTTACTTAGAAAGGAAGTTTAAAAAAAAAAGAGGCAAAGATTCACACGATAAAATTTCCTAAACCCTGTGCAAAATCAGAATTCTGTGCTGACAACCCAACACTTGCAAATGTTCACTCTGCAGCAACTTACCCCTGGCGCCCATGGTACACATTTCCCAACCCTTTTTTCAGGTAGCAAAATAGTAATTATTTCCAACCAGTCCTTCATCCATACCCTCCTCTCCCCAGACATACACTGTACCTTCCTTGCTTCCCAACTTTTGGAAAATCCCATGGATTCTTCTAGACCTTTCTCTAACAAACCTGCTTATACTTTTACCATTGACACATCCAGTTGCCTTCATTGTAACGGAAGCATAACTAAATGGTATTCTGCTAGGTTGCTAAAATGGAGTTTCAGAGAGAATAATGTTCTGAATTTTGGTCTTTTTTAAAAAGCAGTTACGTTTATGGGCAGTCATGCTTGCCACATTTACAGTTGTGAATTAAGTACTTCAAGGAAATAGAGTTAAACCCACGACAGTTGTGCACAACCATAATTTCTACAGAAAAAGCACCAACGATTACCCAACGTTATTATTACTACTACTCAAATATGAGACACCTAAAGTTGATCTTCCAAAATATACTGGGTTCTTTTTCCCTTTGTTACAAAAAAAGGGGGAAAACTCTAACAGGCTGCTTGCTGTTCTACTCACTTTTTAGATTTGTCAATTTCTGAATGACTGCCAACATCAGGGACTCTTTGTAGCACCTTGTACTTGGGATATAATAAAAACATGAAACTGATTAAAAATACTGTGAGTGTAAGTGCAGAAGGGACTATATATTCTGGGCCCCAAGGAAAAGTATTTCTTTGCAAAAATCAAACAGACTACATTTATGTTACACTATTAAATTGTACTACTATTCACTGCCCAGGATAGAAACCCCCTGACACGTCAAAAGCACTGAAAATTTTGAAAGCACCCTTTGGAAAATTAACCTTTAGAATGCTGGTAATACCAAGCCTCATGAACCACCGAAATATATGTGATAATATCTGGCCTTGGAACATGTTTTATATGTCAAAAAATGTCGCCTTTTATCTTGAGAATTCACTAAAAAAGCTACAGTGATCAAAAAAAAAATGGTGGTGAATGTGGGGTCTGCAAAAATGAAGAAGAAATTCCAGT
The DNA here is from genome assembly GCF_019393635.1 of Dromiciops gliroides. Taxonomy (NCBI): domain Eukaryota; kingdom Metazoa; phylum Chordata; class Mammalia; order Microbiotheria; family Microbiotheriidae; genus Dromiciops; species Dromiciops gliroides. Next base: position 538,735,662 of record NC_057863.1, read on the forward strand.
TGCAAAGGGCAACATACAGTGCCAGTTAATCCCGACTGCTAATAGCTACCTGTGTCTCTCATTTTATAATACACCAATTATAAATCACACTGACAGAATTCAAGCCCCATTCACTTACCAGGGTCCAATCTCACTGTATTTTCTTTCAAATACATATGGCCCTGCTCCTGATGACAAATCCTATTCAAAAAGAACTGTTGAGGATAATAATTCTATTCCTATTGGGATTTATTCTCCCCTTCTCATGGCCAAATTGTGCTCTTTCCATCTAAACACCTCCCGGACTTTATCCCGATGCTAATCCATGTCCCCTTTTTCCACTGCCCATTACTAGTAACATATCAGCTTAGATTTATGATATGTCAGCACTGTTGTGATTAGATGTCATCCCTGTCTTTCTATTACTCCGATATTGATAGATAAAATTCTATGGTGATGTATCGCCTGCCCTTTCAAAGGTTACTGCCAGCAGATGCAAGGAATCAATACAGTTCTTATCTGTCACAAACCACAAGAAAAGCATGGAAAACAAGGCTCAATGAGAGGCCTGGGAACAGGTCAAAGAGAGAAGAGTTCCAAGAGGCCTGTCACCAGTTTCCTTCTCCTGTATGACACAACATATTCTCAATGATCCCAAGTTCTATTCATCCCAATCAACCAACATCCATATGTGGTCAAAAAGTTAAAGCAAAACAAAAAGAAATTATTTAAATGGAAAAAATTCCTGAGGATTAATTAAAGAACTGTAGTGTACTCTGAATGATGCTGTAGAGGCAATCAGGGGATCTGGGTTCTAGGCCCTTTGCCATCTCCCTGTGACATTCCATCTTCATTTCTCAGAACTGGAAGCTAAGACCCAGAGAAACTAAAACCTGGCTCTACTCACAGCATACAATATTGCAAACATAAATGAGATATTTGAGTTCTTTGGAGGTAAGGTGCTAAATAAAGCTAAAGGGATATAGTAGTATTATGAACTTGTTTTTCTTCCGTTTTTCAATTAGGAAGGAGAATGAAGGCAAAAGGCATAGTTCCTTTGCTTCTGTATTTAATAGTTCAAAGCACGGGTCTGAAAAAGTTCCTTTGAAGGAATATCTTTTTTTTTCTTTAAAAGGAAAAATCTGTACAAGGAAAAAGTTGCCTTGTAGATAGAGATGTAATCACAGTTAATGCTTCTTTCCCCCTTATATCGTTCTGACCAAGGATATCACAGTGGCCAACAGCTCTGCTTTTTTGTGCCCACTTGGCCCAGGTGGTGAATATGAGGCCAAGACTTTCAGTGTGATGACAACCAGAGATACTGAAAAAATGCTGGGCCAACCAGCCACATGAGGATTATTGACGCTGATGGATGAAGGGATGCTTTTAGACAAGTGCACACAAACTAAATTTGGAGAAAAAAATTAATGGGGAGGGTGTAGATATTCCAAGTATATTTGAGTTGATAGAACTGTTTGGAACCTGCAACTGTGACTGGAGTTTAAAGGCTCTAAAATTCTATGATTCTTTGACCATTAAGATTTCTCATAATCAATTGGGGCCAAGTGCTTGGTAATAGGCTTTTTGGATGTCTGGGATACCATTAAATCATTAGAGGATATAGAAAGAGGACTAAGCCTATCTCTCCTGGTGGGGAGGGGAGAAGATTTGGTTTTTGAAGTTTTGCTAGCTAGAAAAAATAATGATGCAATTATTAAAATCCAGTAAATGTGAAAAGGAAGTGGTAAAATCAGCCTATAGACTACCTTTTTAATAGAAGGTAAAGACTATCCTTTCCAAGCTACAGAAAAAAAAAAACAAACCCAAAACATTTTATTTTTTACATTTATAGCATTAAAAAGGCAGCATAACATAACATAGCAGATAAAGAGTTGGCCTCAAAGCTGGGACTGCATGGGTTCTAATCCTGTCTCTGATTCATGCTGGCTACTCCACTTGGTGGAGGGAAGTTTCCTCACCAGGTAGGTCCTTATACAAATGCAATCATACAGTCAGACCCTATTGCTATCCTGTTTAAAATAATTAGCCAAAAAGCAGCCAGGGAAGTGAGAAACAAAACCATATGCTACTTCCCTCCTCTTTTTAAGGATCTTATAATGTATGTTGTATATAAGTTAGAATTGAATCTATGATTTCACTGGGTCAGAGAATACCCAGTGAGGAAAGTCCCTCCAAAATGGAAATCAGGAACTGCTCTGCAATTAGTCTTAAGAGTTGCATGGGGGCAGCTAGGTGGCACAGTGGATAAAGCACTGGCCCTGGATTCAGGACGACCTGAGTTCAAATCCGGCCTCAGACACTTAACACTAGTTGTGTGACCTTGGGCAAGTCACTTAACCCTCATTGCCCCACCAAAAAAAAAAAAAAAAAAAAGAGTTGCATGGGGCAGGGGCAGCTAGGAGGCACAGTAGATAGAGCACTGGACCTGTATTCAGGAGTACCTGAGTTCAAATCCGACCTCAGACACTTGACACTTACTAGCTGTGTGACCGTGGGCAAGTTACTTAACCCCAATTGCCTCACCCCCCCCCCAAAGAGTTGCATGGGGCATTGATTTGTTTAGGGTCACTCAGGCAGTATAAGTCAGGGATGAGCCTTAAACTCGGGTTGTACTGACTCTGGGGCCAGCTTTCCATCCATTATATCAGGAGGGTTTTTTGTTTTGTTTTGTTTTGAATACATTTTATTTTTTAAAGTACATCAGTCACCTGCTTGAAGAAAATATAGGTTAAAAAAGCTGCTTTTGCAAAATATATAAAGTAAGGAATGGATATACTTAAAAACGATTATATAAGAATTATTTGCTTCATGAAATAAATTATTTCAGAGCTCCCTGAGTTCCACACTACATTTAAGTCTTAAATATCGTTACCTACTTGTAGTATTGAAGGGAAGACCAAAAATGTTCAAAACCAAAATATCCTAACTAATGACAAATGAAGAGCAATCAGAAACAATGAATGAAAAGAGTTCTGGAATCACAATTGCAAATCAGTAAGAATTACTTCTACATTTCACTGTTAAGAACAGATTTGCTACAAGAATTAAGGAAAAAGGAAAAATAAAAAATGCAATAATAACGTAGTGAAAAGAATATGCCCAGAGAGGGAAGAGATCTGGGCCCAATCTAGTTACGTGACCTTGGGCAAGTCCCATATTCAGTGGGACTCAGGTCTCCTTCACTCTAATATAAAGGGGTTAGACTAGATGACATTTATGAAGCTATATGACTAAAAAGTGAGAATAAAAAACTGTCAAATGAACATGTATAGTCCAGTATCTATAGACAAGTAGATATTTTAAAATTCCAATGTAATAGCTTCTATCCTAGGAGTAATGGCACTGTAAGAAGGGAAAAAAGAGGAGAGTCTCGGATGGTCCCTACAGACTGCTGTCTCCACCCTCTATGTTTAATTATTACTCAATTAGGATCAACATTCATTTTTTATTAATGCTGTGCTCAGACAATGGTTCTTTTATCTGTGTTTTATCTTCCAGCTACATCACTACCAAGGACACTCTCACAGAAGATCTAACAGAGAAGACCCTGATGAATTGGGAGTTTAAAATACAAACTGAACTTCCTTTGTCTGGCTTGACTTGTTTTATTAACATTTGAATCTGATTTATAACAGATTACCAGGTGGGAGAGGATGGTTTGTCCAATCACTTGGTCAGCACAACAATTAGAAAACAAAGATTCGAAATGTTACCATTCTATGGGAGGCTATCTGTGGGGCGGCACATTGAGTTCTAACATGGTGGCTTCCATTTTTGTCAACTATGTTAGGAACGGAGAGGGTTTGGTTTTGTTGTTTTGTTTGGGGAAGTGGGGGAGACACCTTCTTAAAGGATTCTAGGGGAAAGCTGCCGGGGCAGGATCAAGTCTCTAAATGGTCTAAAGTGTGGTCCCCTCCCTTTACCCCCTCTAGAATTACTAAGCATTTATTTTGTATATATTTGCATTAACTCCTGGTACATAAATTGTTGGCCTGAAGTAGAATGTATGTTTGTTTAGGGCGTGGGCTGTTTAATCTCCTGTCTTTGTATCTCCAGGGCCTAGCACAATTACTAGCACATTTAATTAATGTTGAGTGAATTGAACTCATTCAATTCTCCTGGTGTCTCAGTTTTCATGTCTGAAATATGGATGAATAGGAATGAAATTCTTGCCCCCCAACTATCTCACAGGAACCTAGTGGAGGGTAAGTGAATAAAAATACAGAAAATTATAAAAATTATAAAAATTATAAAATTATAATTATAAAATTATAAAAATTATAAAAATGATAAGAAAATTATAAAAATGTAAATTGAGTGAGAAAAATCGATTTTCCTTTTTTTAAAAAAAAAATCCAATGCCACTTATTAAACTGCCTTTTCCCTTGAAATAAAATCCAGTACATTGGACCCTAACTTTCATACTCTCCCTTCCCATTTTCTGAATATATATGGGGTGTGTTTGGGGGGCAGGGGGAACATAGTATTATTCCTCCAATTTTTCTACAAAGGAATCCTAGAATTTAAGTTTTAGGAAATCTCTCAATAATGATAAAATATTTCTCCTTTTCTTGTGTTCTTCATTAAGTCAGGGTTGCCTCTACATTTTATGACCTTCCGTGTTCCTTTCTCCTCAAACAGCCTTTGGCCCCTATTATTTTTCATTAAGAATGTGCTTCACAACCCCTACTCCCCCCTTTTATTTCTTTTATTTTTAATTTATGGACTAAAACATTTTCATAACATGGTATAATTTTTAAAAAGATGACTGCACATCAAACCGCAAATCTCTTATGTACAACTTGTTATTCCTTTTAAATATATAGTAGTTATCCTGTAATGTTTTTCTTCCTTTCTCCCCGTCCCCTACCCTAGTGATGGCTACTGTTAAACAAAAATATGAATATACAGCTGTCCCACACCCACCCAAAGATACCTGATAAAATCAGGCTATGGAGGGTCCTTGGTGTTGGAGACATTAATATTACTTTTACTTAGAATAAGGATATTAGCTGTCCTGTGTAGAGCTGATGGACCAAAAGATACTTCTTTATAGTTAATAGTGAAAAACACTATTTAAAAACGACAACAAATACTTTTAACTTCAATTTTGAATTATTTATTATTCAGAAACTCTTGCTGGGACCTATAACCCAATCTGGAAATAAGACTCTAGTGATCTGATGGCAGTCCAGAAGGTGCTAGTTACTCAGTCCCGCCCCCGCCCCCACCCTTTGTTTGTTAGGTTTCCATTGTGTCAGCCAGTGAAAAGCCACTGGGATACATTTAAAGTTTTGAGACATGGGTTTACAAACTCCATCCACCACTCAGAGATGGCCCATAAAACAGATTACGCATTTATCCAAGTAACAAATTGAGTCTAGCATTTGGTGTTATCTCTTAATGCTTAATGTATACTACATAGCACTTATTCTAGGCAAACTGACAAACAGTATTCTTATTCTAACCACTATCTAATTCATATACATACATGAAAATAAACATTTCCTAGGTACTTTTATCATTCATAACTTTGTTCTGTCAGTAATATCTTGTCATTCTTTGTAGCTCAGTAAGCTCTCTCTAAACCAAGATATCTCTATTTCTAAATGGAATCTGAGATGAATTTTGATAAATATGCATTCTGTATCTTTAATAAAAAAGGGATTTTCCCCTTAACTATCTGAATATATAAATGTTTTAAAAGTTTCCAAGACCTGCAGTTGCATCAAGTGAAAATTCAATGTCAAAATAATATTAAAAACACACAAAAATGTAAGAAATTGTTTTAAGTACAATGTGATAAATAATAAATCAGAACACAAGTTGCTCTGATATTATGGGTTTTCTCCATTCTTTAAGCTTCTCCAATGTTACACATCAGTGGATAGACAGCACTTTAGTTGAACAATTATGATGCACAGAAGCCGTCTAGTTAGGATTTGATAAAACACTGTCAGTCTTTATCCTAGCTAATGCACATATGCAGAATTAAAAGAGGTATCTGCCATACCAAGCTACTCCCTAATGTTCCAATATACCAAAACTAGAGAGTTCAAAACAAATTTTAGATGGGTCAAGTATAGGTTTGAATGCTTACTGAGAAAGTCCAGGAGACGAAACCCAAATATCACTTTGTCTGCAGAAGATTCTGCATAATTATAACTCACACTAACTATCAGCTCGCTTTGCTGGCTGGTCCTCTATGCCCTCTTTTGGAAGATAACGTATTTCAGGTTTTGAGGCTTTTCCAAAAGCCAAGAGCTTCAGTTTTTAGCAGTGTATTCTCAGATGAGGCCAGCCAATATGCTATCTCCTTGAGGGATATTTACTTACATATTCAGTTCAAATTTACAGTGCCTGGCTTGTGAAAGAAACACCACTTAGGAAGAGAATGCTGCACTATTGTGGGAAATAAATCAAACAACCACTTCTTATTTTAGCACACTTTGGAAATCATACATTTCTAAAGCAGTATGTAGGTTATCTGCACAACAGAAACACGTTCCTCCCCTTTCAGGACATTTTCCTGGCTACTACACAAACTACATGGAAATTGCTTTCTTCTGCAAAATTCGTCATCAGCAGTAAAGCAACTATTAACTACTTCCACTCCATTTAAGATACAGTGAGGAAGCATAGGTGTGGGTAGTGGCCCATGGAGCTTTTTCTACCTCTAGGGAGACTGTCTGCCATAGTAGCAAGCTTTTTGGGCATCTGACTTCTATAAGAATGGAAACCCAGATGTATGAAACTATTATGAAAATGAAACTTTAAAAGACACACTTCAAAGCTTACTCTTCTATCACACAATATTCACATTTGAAAAGCTATGGTTGCCACGTGTCAAGTTCTGAGAAATTACTATTTACAACAACTGTCCCTTCATTTCTGTGGCTGATGACACTGATTCAACTTGGATAGAACAAAGACATTTACTTTACACTGTGCATTTATTAGTTCCTTCTGTGTATCTGGCATCATACTCAGTGCTAAGGCCACAAAGATAAAAATGAAAATGGGCCCTGCTATGATTCAACAAAGGAATGGCATGTACATAGGTAAATAAATATTAAATAGATGTAAGGTAAAGATGCAATAACTAGGAAAAAGAAAAATGCTACTAACTAGAAACAGGATGTTGGGGGATGAGGAAAAGCCTCAAATAAGAAGTGGCTCTTGAGCTTACATGTGAACCAAACTAGGGATTCCAAGATGTGGAGGTGATGAGGGACAGTGCTTCCAGATTACTGAGGGTTTTCAATGTCAAGCAGAGAGAGGAGCTTTATTTTATTTTATTTTAATTCATATTTTGGGGGGCGGGGCAATGAGGGTTGACTTGTTCAAGGTCACACAGCAAGTGTCTGAGGCCAGATTTGAACTCAGGTCCTCCTGAATTCAGTGCCAGTGCTTTATCCACTGTGCCACCTAGCTGCCCCCCAACAGAGAGAAGAGCTTGCATTTTATCTAGAGGAAATAAGGAAAACCAGAAGGTTTTTGAGGGGAGTTAGATGTTTCTGCTTTGGAAATGTCCATTTGGCAACTAATATGGAGGACAAATTGAGGAAGGAAGAGACTAGAAGCAAGAAGACCAATTAGAAGGCTACTATAGGGGCAGCTAGATGGCGCAGAGGATAGAGCACCAGCCCTGGAGTCAGGAGGACCTGAGTTCAAATCCAGCCTCAGACACTTAACACACACTTACTAGCTGTGTGACCCCGGGCAAGTCACTTAACCCCAATTGCCTCACTAAAAAAAAAAAAAAAAAGGCTACTATAATATTCTAATATAAGGAAGAGGGCTGAATTAGAGTGGTTGTGATGTAAAGGTAGAAAAGAACAAGGACAAAAGCTATGTTATGCAGGCAGAATCAACAGCACTTAGCAAATGATTAGGATAAGGAAGGTGGAAGAGAGAAAGCAGGGTTGGGTTCACCTTGGGTGAGTGGAAAGATGTGGTTCCCCTTCACTGAAATAGGTAATTTCCAAAGAATGATGGGTTTAAGGGGAAGTGGAATTAGCTGATTCTGGACATGCTAAGTTTGAGATGTCTATTGCTCATGCATGGTGATATTTACTTTGAACTGTTTTGTTTTGTTTTGTTTTGTTTTAATTGAAATGCTTTCACAGAAAGTCATTCGAATTAAATTGCCTAACTCTTTTAATAAGCAAAGAAATATGGTTGTGAGACAGCTGCCTATGACTTCTGATTCTGGCATTCAAGGCTCTCCCTACATTATCTTATTTCAACCTACTTTGCAAATCTTACTTCGTACTGCACTTTAATAGTTGATCAACTGTGATATTATTGGTAATATGCTTAGCACAGTGCTGGGCACATAGAAGGCACTTCATAAATACTTATTCTTTTTCTCCCTCCCTTCCTCTACACAATTCATTAATTCTTCTGTCTCCTTTGCTCGTGTCATTCCTTGTTCCTAAAATGGACTCCCTGCTCCCCCAACACTGATATAATACCTCCTTTCCTATACGACTCAATCTAGGCAGCACCCCCTTCATATAACCCATATAACCTTCCTTAGCTACATCCATGCTCTTTCCCTTCTCAGATTTATTATGCATGGGGTAGCTAGGTGGCACAGTGGATAAAGCACCAGTGCCGGATTCAGGAGGCCCTGAGTTCAAATCTGGCCTCACACACTTGACACTAGCTGTATGACCTTGGGCAAATCACTTAACCCTCACTGCCACACCCCCACACCCCCATAAAACACCACAACAGATTCCTTATACACTTAGTCTTCCTTTGGGTTGTCCTCATTCTTCTATGTGCAGATAAATGATATCTATACCTTTCAGCTACCAGCTCCTTGAGAACAGGATTCATGTCATATTTGTTTTTGTATCTCTGGCCCCTGCCACAATGACTGGTACATAATGGGCTATTGACAAATGCTCACTAAATTTTTGTACTAAGGAGAAGGCCTAGAGGTATAGTATGAGGATAAGGGGATGGAGTTTTTCTCTGAAAGTAACCACTATGGATGGGGTGCAGCTAAGTGTCACAGTGGATAAAGCACCAGCCCTGGATTCAGGAGGACCTGAGTTCAAATCCAGCTTCAGACAGACACTTGACAATTACTAGCTTGTGTGACCCTGTTCAAGTCACTTAATCCTCATTGCCCCCCCCTCCAAAGTAACCACTAACAACTTGGGATGTTCTCTAAACTTGGAATCCATTATTGATATTACATTTTGGCTTTTATGCTTTCGCTACAATACTCAGAGGCATGCTGATCTAGCAGGTTTCCCCCAACTCAGATCCAGGAGGTAGATGTTGCCTAAAAATGCTAGGGGATGGTCCTTAGACAACTTCCTTCTCCCATACAGGCAGAGATCTCTCCTGCTTGGGATTCCGTCTTTAATCAAATCTACATTAAGCATCTACTTGTGGTGGGAGGTGACATCCAGTGCCTAGGGTTGAATACTTGGCAAGACCAAAGAAAAGGCTATGGTCTCACTGTAGGAAAAACTGTTGTTTGGAGAGTTCTGAGTCTGCGATTGAGGGTAACCAGAACAGGGCACCACAAAGTCTCCATTTATTGTCTGCAGATTCTCCTCTTTGCTTTCTTGATGAAACTGTCAATCTTCATAATGGCGTTAGCAATCACAGGGATGTGCTTTGAAGAGGCTTTAAAGGCATCTGATAAAGAGAAAACCTATGCTCTCCTGTTCCTGAGCTCCTCTTTACAGTCAGCTACCAGTGATAAGGTTGGGCATTCTGACTTGTACAGCATACAAGAAATTTGACTTGCCAAGCCAAACTTCCACCACCTTGATGAAAAGAGTAGGCCCGTAAAGTAGGCCCACTCTTCCCTGCTATAGACAAGCAGAACTCAGTGTCATATCTTTACCTCGCTTCTGGCTGGCTACAAGGACAAGCAAATCACGAAAGCAAAGCCCCCCAGCTGCTAAATGGGGACTGGTCCTTCTAGCAGTTCCCACTATGACTGCCTGTGAACTAAAGTATGGCCACAGGAGTCTGACAAATTTCAATTTCTGTATTAGGTTGGAAGTACCACCAAGAGTTTGGGTTTCAAGGAAAAATAAAAATTAATGTCATTTCAAACATTTTAGTCCTGTAAAATCTCAGATGTTCCCTGGCCCAGAGGACAGAGAACCTAAATAGTAGGTGGGATAAAATAAACAAGAGCTCCCCCAGAGTTTTCTCAGTTGGACGTATATGGTCGGCATTCCCAACTCCACAGGTCAAAAACAACCCACCCAACCAAGAGAGCCTACTGTTTCCTTTCCAGGGCAACTCTACGCCAGCAGCTCACCCCAGCCAAGTGGGCAACATCTCAAACTGCAGCAAGCCTCAATGCCTTCTTTGTGAGCCCTACATTTCCGTTCTTCAGGTCTACTAAATCTCAAACCATTCAAGGGCAAAGTGAGGTTTATGCTCCCAATTAGTTATTCTTGAAAACTGGGAGCTTTACCACACATTAAAAAAGGAAAACTGCTTAGTACATACTCTGTGGGGGCCTCCAAACGGCAGGTGATTTTACACACCATATGTGATCTAACACCTAACGGCACTAAGGGGAGTTGAGGGCAGAGCTGTAGCCTCAACTCTTGACTTGAAACCACCGAAGCCAAGAAATTCAAACTTAGAATTGCAAAGTAGTGTGAGTGAGATTTCATATCAAATACCTTTTAAATCTTGTGTCTGGAAGCAGCTGTTTCAAGCATGGCTTGGTTTCCTTTTGGAAGGTGGCATTATCTATGCACCTTTTGCTCCATGTCTATTTGTATACATTATGGTCTGAAATCTATGGAAGAGTGGAAAGTCCCCTTTAATTTTCTGTGGCTTCTAAGGAAACAAACCTGCTCTCTAGTAAAACTTGAAATGAACTAGGTAAATCAGCTATCAAGAAGCTATTTGCTATTTTTCCTCCTGGAAGGAATAGTTAGACAACGGAGAAGAGGATTGGAGTAGATGAATGATTGGTGGGCAATAGCCAACTGACACGATCCCATTCCTTCCAAATTTCTCCCCAAAGGAATGTGCATTTAGGTAACTCAGCAGGTTAGATGATCGAGATGACAGAGTTCCTTCCAATTTATGCTTCTAAGAGAGAATAAGCAGATACACAATAACAAAAGCCTTTAGTCTAGATTTCATATCAGACACTTTGATGAATAGTAGCCTAAAGGGCAACATATTTATAAGTTTTAAGTCTCTCTTGCAACACAAACTGTTCTGATTTATCCCTGATAAAGGCAGTTCTGAGAGCTACTTTACCATATTTATTATTTTATAGAGGGGGGGAAAATGTTGATTCAGCCCTCAGTCTGCCACCACTGGAGTTATAAATGTTAGTAAAAGACCAACGCTGATGCCTATACATATTAATCTATTTACTTCAAGTTCTGGGCTCACCCCCCCTCCCCATTTTTCTTCCAGAATGGGTTTCCCCCCACCCCACCCCTGCCCTTCTTCTTCTTCTTGCTACATCTACAGGATTTACTTTACTGGGTAAAACCTTGAAAGGAACAGAAAGGGCAGGCTCTGTGGAGCACATTACCACCTGCTGTCACCAAGAGTCTCTCCAAGCACCAATTCAATGTTTATTTAAAAGAAAGAAGCTATGCAGACTTATTTCTCACTTGCCAACTGATATACAGGTGTTCTTATTTGCAAGCATGCATTTTTTTTCCTCCAACAAAAACTGGAAAAGAAAGCACAATATTTAAGGTGATTAAGTTCCTTGATCTTAAATAGAAGAGGCAGCCTAGAAAGGTGCACAAATGTGGGGCCACAGCATCAGAAGAGGCCCTGGGTCCAAGTCCTGCCCCTGATACGTATGGGTTGTGTGTGTCCGATGAACCTCTCGGGAGTAACCTCTGTTATCCCTCTCATCCACCAAACAATTCTCCTTAAGGCCATAAATTATAGAAAAGTTGTCAGTGTACTTCAGAGAAGGGAGTTGAGAACACCAAATGCTTGCCACAGAGATGAAATCGCAGGTCAGGACAACAAAAACCTTTTATTCCTTTCCATTTTGACCTCTAAATTCAGTTTCTCCAGAATCTAGTTTACTCAGTAACTCAGATCTGGTTTATATGCAGTAAGTTCATTCATTTGTGGGGTAGGGGTGGGGGGCAGCGGGGAGATTCTAAAATCACTGTTTAGCTCTGCTGGGAGATATTTATTAGCAAAGTAAGAAAAACATCCAACTACCATCAGCAAATTGTGTTTGTCTACAGTGTCAGAGTGAACCCTTCATTAGTGTTAGTGAGGAAATGATTAAGTCACCTAAGGGTATTAAGCCAGCCTGGATGAGGAGTATCCAGATTTGGGGGGCAGTATGTTAATTCATCCTCATGGACTAACTAGTGCTATTTTTCCTTGTTGTGTGTAGCCCAGTCTTTACTGGGCTGAGGATCAGGGTGGAAATAGCAGTCTTCTTAGCAAGTGAAGGGCTAAAGCTTAACTTATCACTGCTACCAAATGATTACTTGAGAATACAAAACTGCTGGTCTACGCGGAGTAGTAAATGCCAGGTTATTAAAAATGTCCCTTTATACATGCACATTCACCATAAACCTTTTCTGGAATCCCATGTTTAATTCTGGAAAGCTGTGCATGAACCACAGCCACTGAAAAGCCAAGATTTCAACAGGTTCTACACATGCCACCCTTCTAGAGTGCTTCTAGAGTACCGATGCTGGCTGGCCTTTTTGACTGGAGGGACCACTATAGAACAGTCTTGTGGAAAGGAGACATTAATTAATTAGCCTTTATAGAAGTTCTTTATATCAAACATTACTATCTTCCACCCCTCGAACCCTAATAAGTCTTTGAGGGACGGGAGGGATCATGTCTTATTTACCTTGGGATCTCCCTCAGAATTTAGCACTGTGTTCTCCATACAGTAAACACTCCGATAAACATTTATTAAACACCTACTATATGTAGCACTGTGCTGAGAAGCAAAGTTCAGACAGGATAGTTTCTGTTACAGTCTAGTAGTAGGGTAAAGCAGCAACTAACTGTCCTCTACTCTGTTACATGGGAACATCCAGGTCTTCTCTGATGCTTCTCCCTCACCCAACATATCCAATCATTTGCTGAGTCTTCTCAGTTTATCTCCTACCAGGCTCCCCTAATCTCTCATCATATGGTCACCACCCTCGCCCAGGCTCTGATCCCCTTGTGCCTATGATCTCTTAATTAGTCTCCTCACCTCCAGTCTTTCCCTTCTACAATCCACACTTCCAAACTACAAAAGAGATATTCCTAAAGCACAAGTCGGACTGCTCCTGCTTAAGGATCGCCAACGGCTCCCTAGGGCCCTCTAGTATCAACTCTAAATTCCTTGGTGAGGTACTTAAAGCCTTGCATACGTTGGCTCAAACATACATTTTCAGTCAGTCCACATTAACAGTGAAAATGACCTTCTTGATTAGATGTTCCTCCGGTACAACACTTCAGCTCCCATCCGGATAACACCATACTCCCTCCTCATGGCTACCTCTTAGAATACCTAGGCTCAGCAAAGACTCAGTTCAATTGCCACCTCCTGCAAGAGGCCTTTCCTGATCCTATAGTTCTTAACGTCCGTCCCTAAAATTACTTTACATTTACTTTCACATGTACTTGTGGTTTTTCTGCGGCAGAATACAGAAGTTCCTTGAAAAAAGGAAATTTTTTTTATTTTTCTTTGTCATCTCATTGCCAAACACAGTAGGTGCTTCAAACTATTTCTTGATTGGCTGGTGGACAGTTTAAGAACATCAGACTTACAAAAAAAAGCAAGATCATCATTTACTAAACCTGAGAAGGAGGTGAGGAGGTTGTGGTTTAAGGATCAAGGAAAGGTTTTTGAAGGCGGTGTCATCTATAAGGTGTCTAAAATTCTAGCTAGTCTGTATAAAATATCTAATGAGTGGTCGCCAATAAATTATAAGCTTTAGCAAGAGTTTAGACTTTAAAGCATTTATTAAGGAGATTAAGAATTTGGTGAAGAGAGAAAGAGGCCTAGATTTATCTATCTATCAAAGGGACAGTCCAGAGGAAAGAGAGCAAGAATGCCAGCCTTGCCCCCTCTTCCTCCCACAAGCAAACGTCACTTCCTGATGCCAAAGAGTGGCATGTCTTGCCCTCAGATGACTACTCCTCATGGCAGAGCGTCCTGCAGTAAGTCTCCAGCAGGTGTCTTCTACAGAAAATGAGAATGGGTAGGAATTCAACAGATAAAGAGAAAGAAGAGAGAGAGAGAGAGAGAGAGAGAGAGAGAGAGAGAGAGAGAGAGAGAGAGAGAGAGCAATTATAGCCACAAGGAGTAGCCTAAAATGAGTTCCCTGAGGGCAGGGACTTTCTTTTGCCTCTTTTTATATACCCAGCACTTAGGGTAGTATCTGGTATATAGTAGATGCTTAATAAATGTTTGATTTTTTTGGGGTGGAGTGGCCTAAGAAAAAGCAGTGGCACCTAGGTGGTGCAGTGGATAGAATGCTAGACCTCATGTCAGGAAGACTCAGTTTCCTTAATTAAAATCTGGCTCCAGGTATTTATTAGCTGCATGACCCTGGGCAAATCATTTAATTCTGCCTCAGTTTCCTCATGTGTAAAATGAGTTGGAGAAGGAAATAGTAAACCACTCCAGTATCTCTGCCAAGAAAACCCTAAATGGGGTAATGTAGAGTCAGACACAACTAGAAATGACTGTACAAGAAAAGGAATGAGAGTACAATGTTCCCAGCGACAGAGAATTCTCCAGTTATTATGAGTGAAGTCATACAATATGAGACAACTGCAAAAAGGTGGGTTTATACCAGGTTGTGGAGTACGGTATCAGAAAGATTAAAGAATAAAGTTCTGCATTGGCGCAACAGTAATGTGAATGAAGCATAGAGGATGGATTCAGGATATGCTGTAGTAATGGGATCGTCAGAATCTGGTAACCAATATGTCCAAGGGAGAAGAAGTGAAGATTACCCTGAGGTTACCAACATGAAAGACCAGGAGAATGGCAGAATCAAGGAGGAACAGTGAGGTGAGAAGGAAAAACAGATTCCCATGGATGGAGCCTTCCAGTTCTAATGCCACCAAATGACTGACTGTTCCCCATCCCTTGCCTAATAACTTGTGAAAGCTATCTAGAAAACCCTTGGTTCTGGGGACAGCATGCCTTCCATTTACTTGTCACCCTTTTCAAAGAATTTGCAGGCAATTCCAGTAAGATTTTGTGAAACCCAGAAAAAAGCAGCTCGAATATGCATTATTGAAATCCTGAACTGAGACAGTAGCTAGAGAGTCTCATCCTTGCATTTTAATTGTATTCACTACATTTCTCATTTGTATTAAGCCTTCTAGCCAAAGGATTATATGCAGCTGCAACATCTCACCAAGTTCTGTCTCACCGCTCAAGAAGCCAGAAAGCAGTCTACTCTGGCTTTTCAAGCTCACTCACTATTAGGAACTGCTTTTTCTTTTTTCATTTGTTAAAAGAGAGTCATTAGAATGTAGACAAGAACCCCACAGTAATTGATAGTTTACTTATAAGTGACACAGTAGATAGAGTGCCCAGCTTGGAGTCAGGAAGACCTGAGTTCAAATCAGGCCTTTGACATTTACGAGTTGTGTGGCTCTGCTTCAGTTTACCCATATGTAAAATGAGCTGGAGAAGGAAATGGCAGAGAATGCCAGTATCTTTGCCCAAAAAAGCCCAAATGAGGTCACATTGAATTGGACACAACAGAAAAAAACTCAACAACAAAAACCTCAAATTTGTTCACAAGCATATAAATATGTCATCTGTTCCATCAGAGAAATTTTTAAAAAGCAGAAGTCAGTCTGATGAAAGTAGTGCCCCTAAGAGTCTAGAAACAATACTATAGTTGTCTTAATCATCTCCACCAATCAATATACTGCAACCATGAAAACATAAGAGGCAATTTTCATAATGAGCAAAATTGAGCTTGCTAAGAGCCAGGAAAAACAGGGTTCAAAGTCCTGCCCCTGACCCCTAAATACTGGTTGAGTAACTCAGGGCAAGTCACTTAATCCATCAGTAACCTCAGGCAACTAACTCTCTAAGACTAGGTGTTGCAAGGCAGTTGAATTGACAGAATTCTTCATTAGAAGCTCCCTTTGAATTCACAAGTTGAGTTAAACAACTATAGATATATAGGGGAAAGCTGGGTGCCCCAGTGGATAGACCACTAGACTTGGTGTCAGGAAGATGAGTCTTTCTGAGTTCAAATCTGGCCTCAGACACTTACTAGCTGTGTGACCCTGGGCAAGTCACTTAACCCTATTAGCCTCAGTTTCCTCATCTGTAAAAAATGAGTTGGAGAAGGAAATGGCAAACCACTCCAGTATCTTTGCCAAGAAAAGCCCAAATGAAGTCATGAAGAGTCAGACACAACTGACAAATAACCAAACAACAACATAAAGCAATTGATCAATAGAAATTCTCTCTCTCTCTCTCTCTCTCTCTCTCTCTCTCTCTCTCTCTCTCACACACACACACACACACACACACACACACACACACGTCAAGGACTCTGAATTCTAATGTTCTAATTCTCAACAGATTACAACGAGTAGCATGTTGAAAGGGATAGACAAATGAGGATGAGCAAATAATTCCAAGAGAACTTGTTAGAAATGTGCAGACTTAAAAAAAAAAACCCAGAGATATTATTTCTATTACCACCCCCTTGGGAGTAGACTCATTTCGATTTAGTGCTGTTTCCTGAAGGAAGCAAGCAACATAACTAAGTTCCATGCTTTATGATGGAGAGGCAGACACAGATAACAACTTTAACTTCTGCTCATTGATAAGCAGATCAGTAGACTTCAATGTCAGGGTGACTGGGGTCAATACAGGTCTGAGAAGATAAACCACCACAACATTAGGGCTGTTTCCTAGAAAGCTGCACAGTTATCTGCCCAAGAACACAAAGTTGATATTCTAGTAAGATAGCAAAAGCTGCATTTCCAACATGAAGGCTGAAGAACCAAACTGACTTCTCTATAAAGTCACCTACCATAGGACGATAAGCTCTCCAAAATGTCTAAATGGGCATCTCTGGGCTAAGGACAAACAGCATAAAAGCAAAAAAAAGCAAAATAAAACCTTGCTTAACTGGAACCAATAAAACAAAGACATCATCGTTGTCTGGAAAAAAAAAATGCCAATACCACAGTAGTAATTTATCATTTGCTACCACATTAAATTCAGAAATGTCTCTTAAATGTTCCTCATTAACTGAGCACATTATTCAATTCTGTACTAAATTTCAAAATAGCTCTTTTAACTAGAAATGAGAAGCAAGGAGTCATACCGGATACCAGTTTGATAATTAAATGAGTTCCCCAATGTTTCAAAGTTAGGGGAAAAAATAGAAAAGGCACTGATCTTTGTTACCAGAAGCATCAGGATTTTTATCACACATTTAACAAAAGTGTAGGTACCTTTAAATGCCAGATACAAAAATAAATTGTGTTTGGTTTTTAATTAAGTCTTTATCTTTGTGCTAAAAAAATGTGCCTGGGGGTTTAGATTGTCATTTTAAACAAAAGTAAATGGTAAATGCCTTTTTACATGCAATACCATTAGATATAATTATGCAATGGGCAAAGCGTGTATCACACTATAAATGTCATTTGGTTTTACAGTTATAAACTCATCAACATTTATCAAAATATCGCCTGGAGAAAGAATGAGATGGCTACATAGAGTGACAAATTCAATGCCATCTCTGAAAGCACATGATTTAAAGAATCACAGCAACACACGTGTGTTCTAGGGTAGCATTCTCATCTATTTAACTGAAATTCAAACCTCTCCTCTAGCCCCCCAACCCCCAATCCCCCAATGGTGATTCAAGGTATATACTATACTGCTCCCTGAAAATCCCCAACTCATACTTCCAAAGGTTGGTATTCCAGCCAGCTTCTACAGGTAAAGGAGAATGTGTGTTCATCACGCCTAGCTTTAGGATTTGATTTCAAATGCTTATTCAACGAGGATCTTTAGTTAGTAATCTTTTAATGGAGTTCTCTTCAAACGGAAGCCAGGGGACTATTACCACTCATCTCCCTTATACAATAGGAGTTTGTTTCATATTTCTTACACTGAATTAAAGTGATGCACTGGCAGAGATGCTTAAGAATGAGCGCTAGGCCCTGCTAACACACTGTGTTAACAGTTCTCCTTTCAGAGTGCCATTTCCCTAGCCCCATCAATCTGGTTGTTATCGCCCAGGGAGATTTGTCCCTTGAAGAACAAAATAGCTGGATTTTTTCCCCCTAAAGTGTACCTCTTTCTTTGTGCCCACTTCAGTTTCATACAACTTATTAATAAAAACCTTGACAATGGTCCAGCACAGGAACTCCATCAACAATGTTTCTGCCAGATTAACACCTGTCATTTGCAGCATAGAGCTCCATTAAAGTCGAGAGGTAAAAATGTGGAGAAATCGTCTGTCAACTGGATTTTGAGTGTGTGTGTGTGTGTGTGTGTGAGAGAGAGAGAGAGAGAGAGAGAGAAAGAGAGTGAGAGAGAGAGAATATCAGTATAGTTTAAATGTATTATTTTACTTTAATACATTCTTCATGCTACTATCTATATTCTTTACCTTTTTTTTTTAAAGGCTAGACACTTCCTTAATCCCATGTGCATGGATAGCAAGATAACCAGGACATGGCATAAAGCAGGTGTGCAATTACTTTTCAACTTCAACCAGTCCTTTACCCACTTCTACCAAAGCATATTTCTTGTTCACAGCTCTTCTTTCTTCTTTTCTGTGGCTCCAAAGCTTGAAGAACCTCTGTCCTTTTCATCTCTGGCTTTACCCCACCCCCCCATCTAAAATCATGTCTCTACATGAAAACACGTAAGACTGTGAGGAATCAAGAGACCTAAAGTCTAGTTTAACCTCTGCCACCAACAACTTTGGGCCTCAATTTACTCATCTATAATATAGAGAATTTTACTAAAAGACCTCCCAGCTCTGCCATATGGGACTGAAGACTTTGTACCATATGACTATACATTAGTACTTAACTTTCTTTAGAGCAAGAGTGGAAATCTGAGGGGAAATCCCTTTTTCATTGTTCTAGAAGAAAATTTAGCTTCGCTTAATTATTAGTGGGCTTATGTCCCAGTACCATGCTGCTTCTATTATGAGAACACAAAGATCTCCCCATGGCTTCAGGGATTTAATTCTATACACACTGTCTACTTAGAAGGGCCACTGAAAAAATGGCCACTGGGAACTGGGGCACTAGCATGTTGGCACTGGCTCATATGTCCTTGGGTAACACAGTCAACTACTGTGGGTTATATGTTTTCTCATCCATAAAATGGAAAAACAATTCCAATTACTGGGATTTTGTGAGTGTAAAGGCAACTGGAAAAAAAAGTATAAGGTACTAAGAACTAAACATAAAAGGCATATTTGAATTCAAGATATTGTTTACTATTTAGGTGCTTTGATCTCAACTGTGCTATGTATCTACCAAGAAACCATTAAGGCACAAATGAAGCCTAGCTGGAGGGTTGAGGGGGTGGGGGTGGGAGTGGGAAGGAAGGTATTTTGGGTAAGGCTTTTTTTTTTTTAATCTTTGGCAGGGGGTGGGGAGAATATATTTTGGTTAAAGGTCCATTTAAACTATTATTCTAAAAAGGATTCAGTCAGCCTCAATAAGGAGACAAACAAGAATACATTAGAAGATAATGGTGCATGTTCCACTTAAGGTTCAGCATTTCTTGTTTCTCCACTACCAGAGATGCATTTTTCAAAAATTCAAGCTAATCCCATTAGCAGCAATTTTCAATTTACTGATCTTTCCAAACATTCACAGAACATCTGAAAATACATGGACAGGTACCTGTTCAGTGAATAAGGTTAGCAGGAGTTTAGTTATTATCACCATTACTTGCATTTAATTTCAAGCTTGCTAACTCAAAGCTTGAGAAAGAAGGCAGGAAAACAGGTTATTTAAAATTGATGTGTTTTATCATTACCCATCATTAAAAAATGATGCTGTTGTACCATTTCAGAAGTAGCAGGGAGTGAATATTTAATGCTTATGCTAGTATTTATTAATTTGGTATTTCTACAGTTTTTTAGTGAATGACTTATTTAAAACGATTGTGTGGTTGTTGGGTGTTTGTTTTAAAACACACTCCATGGCATTTAATATGTACTTGAAAAGCATTTGTATTTGTGCTTTAAAATCTATTCAAGAGAATTAATAAATTGAGGGACGGTTGAAAACAATAAGTGACACCAGGCTTATGAGGAATAAAAGTCACATTACAGAGCAGGCACTAGGGAAAAGAAAAAAAAAACATATGGGAGAATAAAAAGGAGAGATTGCAGTATGCCACTTACAAATCTTTTTTTTTTTCCAAAATTCACCTTAGACTCAAAAAACTAGCACCAAGTGAAAAGACAGAACCTGAAAGGATAACAACATATTCACAACTACACTAAAACTAATCAGGCAAATATATGGTTGCATACATGTGCATATGAATATATGTAAGTATGTGTGAATGCATGCATGTGTAAAATTGGAAATAAAATGTTTTCACTGATTATATGGTTATCTCAATGTATATGTTACTGGAAAGGTGTGTCTATCTGCTCCCTTACAGCTGGACTCACCATCTCTGAAATCTTTCAAGGCAAAGTACTCCCCTCCTGAAACTACTTCCCTTAGATATGGTCTTCCTTTCTTAAGAATTTTAAGTTCCCTGAGAGCAGAATTGTCTTCACTTTTGTATTTGCATACCTAGCACTTAGTACATTAGTTGGCACAGAAAAAAAGGTTTAATATGTGCTTTTTTATGCATTCATTCATTCATTCATGTTGAGGTCAGGAATCATTAAAAGAAAAAGATTTTATATTGTTCCTCTTCTTTCTAGCACCGAGAACCTACTTAATTTGGCAATTATGGGTAAAAGTTCTTTTGGAGTGAAAGACTTATTAAAAAGGTTTTGCGTATTCAAAAATAACCATCTTTACCTCAACCTTCAACTCTGAGTCAATTCAGTTTGATGGAAGAACCTTTTAACAAGTGCTTATTATGCATGTGGTACATAAAAAACCCTGACTTTCCTATATTTCAGGATGCCTAAACACCACCCCCCCAGCATTCCTGTTCTACATTTTGTTCGTGGGCAAACCATCCCACTGGCACACTGTAGAAGCGGACAAAGAAAAGTCGATCTGTGCTGAACACTAATAAAGACCACATTTTCTCAACAAGATTGCATCCAGTAAATTGCGAGCCTGAGGGCAACGTACAGAATGGGGAAGGCTTGTCAACTATTGAGCATCTCACAGTTGGTAGCCAATAGCCAGCCTGAACAGACAAGAACATAGTGCTGGCCAGTAATACCCCTCCCCCAGTTCTGCCTTCAAAACAGTACTTTACTGTGACAAAGATTTTATTATTATTATTATTATTAATTAGTATTATTATGCAATACTGATACCTTGAAAGCTGTCTGTCAATAACCAGGTCCAATTTTGTAGCACAGGCCTGAATGAAAGCACGATCTGACAAAACACACGGAGTTCAAAGCTTGCTAAAGAGAAATGTATGGATGATTTGCCTTTTAATTTAAAACAACAGAATGGGAGCTACAGAAAACTTCTCAGATATTATAATCCCATGGTGCTATATTATTAAGAATGACTCCAAGCCCAGATGGCCTTGTTCTGTGTTTCACTGGCAGATATAATGGCCAGATTATAGAGTGAGAATTGGAGCGCCACCAACATACTGAGAAAGACATTGCAGGGAAGCTCTGTCCTGAGGAGAAAGCATAAAGTGACCTTTCTGGGGTTTCGAAGGTCAGATTGGCGCCCAGAAGTTACCCAGCGCGGAAGTTACATCTATAGAACCAGCTACAGTCATGTCAATCAAAGCTACCAGCCAATTAGCTTGGATCTGTGTGTGAAGACGGCCCTGCTTCCTGTTTCACAGGGGGCTTCTGGGAGAAGCGTCGAAGGAGCGGGGTCTTTCATTCAGGAACCAGCTATTGGTGGGAGGCATGTTTCCCTCTCTTAGATAGCTAAGTGAAATTGCTTTTTTTCCTCTCTCTCTTTCTTTGCTGACTCCTAATATGCTTAATGCCCAAAGACTAGTGCTAAAGCTTTTCTAATTTAAGGTGACCACCCATTAGATTTTAAACATCACAGCTAGAATTTTAGGCTTTACAATAGCTTAGACAACATTTAGGCAGGTGGTCTAAGGATAGATTTTAATTTTTAGTAATGATAATTATGACAACTTTAAATATCCCAATTCTTCTCTTCCAGTTCTAAGGAATATAATAATACAACTTCTGGTATCCCTAGGGTGATGGGAGATTTACTCTATACACTTCCCAAAGTCTGCACAATTTAGGCTTCTCAGGAGAATATAGATAACTCCTGCAACCAGTAGCATAGAAGACTGAGAGAGCAAGACTTTTAAAATTTCATGTTCAAGAGTATAGAAAAGTCATGAACACACATCTAGCAAATACCTACCATGTGCTAAGGAGGGAAAGACAGATAAGACACAATCCCTGCTTTGGAAGCATTTATGATGAAGCTGGGGAGACATATGTGCACATAGACAGACATGAATTTTTAAAAATCAGTCAGTCAACAATCATCTATTAAGTACTTATGATGTCTATGTCACCCATTGTGGAAAGTGATGAGGATAGAAAGAAAGGTAAAAATAGACCCTGCCCTCCATGAGCTCCCATTAAATACCCATAAACTGAACATCTAACCTATTTGAAACCTTTAATGAGGGGGAACCCACTACCAGTCGAAGCATCAAATTGTACTTTAGAACAACTCTAACTGATAGGAAGCTTATTCTAATTATCCATCCCAAAGGTGCCTCTTTATAACTGACACCCAGCGTTCCTGGTTCTGCCCGCTGGGGACAAAGAGAGTAAGTTTAACCTCTCACTCCACATCAGTCCTTCAAATACCTGTAGAAAGCAATCATGCCAAGTCTCCTCTTTATCATCTTATAGCCAGTTCCTTTAATTCTCACATGACATAAACTCAGGGTCCTTCATCATCCCGCCTCTAAACAGTTTCTGGAAGCACCAGAACCTGAACACAACACTCCTCAAAATAATAATGGGAAGTGCACAAAGCAAAGATTAGAATCCCCATTTTACCAATGCAGAGAAACATTATATGATTTGCCCAAGACCATATGACTAGTACTCATATTCAACTCTGCTTTTGGAAAACAGGATCATCGGGTTTTAAAATGGGGAATATGATCATAGCTTGCCCTTTAGATACTGTAGACTGAAAAGCTCTCTTGCTTTCCACTGTCCATAAGGACTATGAAAAAGTTGAATGTTTTCTCTGATGCAAGTCTCAAGAAAAGATATATCTCTCAATGTACATATGTTTATATATGCATAGATACACACATATATAAATATGTGTCTTTATATGTGATATATATATATATGTATATACTCACTTATGATGCAATACATCATCTATGGACATGGTACCTGTGATTACTCTCCACACTATGCTACTATGTATAGTATCTCAGTAATGAAACTTTACTTCCAGAATTTTATAAAAATAAGATATTGTGGACAAAAGTTTTCTAGGAGGAAGGTAGAAAAGATTCCTTCTGTTTATGAGAACAAGTGTTCTTTTTCAGACACACCTTGATATATTAAATATGTATTTTGCTACATGAGCCATTTTATCTCTAATTAGAATTTTTGGTACTATAACCGAAATACTTAGCTAGCACAGCTCAATATGCTACAGTCTTCTACCATCTTCAAATGAAATTGCAGCCGGCCAGAACCCTATGTGTGATTTGCATATTGTATGCATGTACAAAGCTAAGCCCCTTTTCATGAAAGGACAACAGACTTGGCTGCACTGCATGCTAACATCAAACCACTGGATTTAATCCAGTTAAATACAAGCCTTAATTAGGAAGACATTTGCTGTCCAGTAAAGGATGTGAATCTTGAGTTAATCACCACTACAGACTATCTTATTTCTGTATTTCAGAAGTTATAAAGAAAAAGAAAAGAACAGACAGCATGGTGCGTGCAGTGAATTCATAGAATAGTAAGAATATTAAGCATCTCAGATAAATACACCATATTTCTTATGGAACTGCTAAGCTATAAGTGTCTGGCCTTCTACCTTGGCATTCAGGTTAGGTATGAATTGCAAACCTGGACTACAAAACGGAGTACTTTCATCCTCTAGAATGTATTCAGAGCAGTAACCTAGTGTGTCCATCTTTTTATGTATGTATTTGGGAAGACAAGGGAGGGAAGAGAGAGAGAATTTTGGGGTGGGATTGGGAATGGAGGGGCGACTCTCTAAGAATAAGCTATTTTATTGCTTCCTTCTCCAAACTGCTTTATTTGGCCTAGTGATGAAAAATGCTGGAAATTATATACAGCTTACCTTCGAGATAAGAAAGCAGAGGAAGAAAAGGAACAAGGGATTAATTATCAATCCGACAGAATGAACTTTACCCTGATAAAGTAATATAGTCCCCACAGGCACAGAAGATGAAAAAATTATAACATGTCTAATACAGAGTCAGTTTTTCATACTGTATACAAATCAAAGCAGGTCTTATGAAACAGCTACATCTCAGATCTTTGCAGGGCCAAGGTATATCATCGCCATCAGAATTAAATGAAGCAACTAGTTCTAAGCATGTGACAACATTGCTAGAGAGCTCAGCAGACAAGAAGATATCAAAAGGTACATTTTTTTCTCTCAAGATCTGGTCACCTTGAACTTGGAGGACTATCTGTGGTCCTCAGCATCCGCTGACTTTTACTTTACGTGACAACACACCTTTAAACTGATGTTAGACATGGGATGCTTATTGTAATGGAAAACTGCAATTCATGGCATCTCCACCTTTAGCTTTCTGTAACTGCCAGCATGATTAGGTACATCTAGTAGCCAAAGGAAAGTGAGATAGACACACCAA
This sequence comes from Dromiciops gliroides, assembly GCF_019393635.1. Lineage (NCBI taxonomy): Eukaryota > Metazoa > Chordata > Mammalia > Microbiotheria > Microbiotheriidae > Dromiciops > Dromiciops gliroides. Next base: position 538,760,665 of record NC_057863.1, read on the forward strand.
AAATCAATATATCCCCCCATTAAAAGGGAAGGCTAGAGAAAGACACCAAGACCCTTTACTTGCCTGCTTGCCTCAGGGCTCCAAGAACAGTGGGGGAGACTTTATGAATGTTAAGCTTTAGTAGGTAGCTACAGCTACTACCACTGTTTAGAGACAGTCCCTCTAAGACACAGATTTTGAGAGTCTCCTTACCCCTTCACTTATGGTCCTTTATAGATTGCTAAGGAAGAAGAGTGGTAGAAAAATGGAGGAGTGGTTCATTCTAGAAAGAGAGCTCAAAAACTAGACCAGATTAGTAAAGGCTTTCATGCCCCATGAGAAAAAGGGGCCTACTACACTATTCTCAAGAAAATTCCCAGATTTTTTTTTACCATTTTCCTATTTGGAATTACAAATACTAATCTGTTTCAGAGCTGTCAAAATTGTGAAAGCCACTGTTATCCAGGCTGAGATTTTAAAAGTCATATTTCCTTTGCCAAATAACAGGACTCACTTTTCAAGAAAACCATTTAATTCTACCAGTGTTTAAAATGAGTCTGTTAGAAAAGATGGATCCTCAGACCCAGGGCAAATATGCAGTACACATTATACCCCATGTGGAAATACATGAACTGTCTATAGCTACAACAATTTTTCAATGAAGCTAACATTGGCTTCTTATAATAAAGGAATTTGCTTTTCAGTGAAACCGCTGACAAAAATAAAGCTAAAAAAATACATTTTTCCTCTCTCTAAATTAATACAGAAGCTACTATGGTAATGAAATTTAAACATAAAATTAGTAAATTGGCTCCTTTTCCCAATATTTGTTGTTTATAATACAGCATGTTCCACTATCTTTGCACAGTGAATATGACTACCTCCCACACAAAAATATCTTTCAGGTTGGAAAGTTATTGAGTTGGTTAGATTTAGCTTTAGTTTCATTCCCCCTGATGTTTTATTTGCCCTCTGAGACTGGCAATGAATGAATGATATTTGCAATGCTGTCTTGGGTCCATTTTTAAAGGAGTGATTAAAATCATCACAGGGAGGTCAAAGCAGAAAGTGGAAATACAGCAAACACCTTGGCACTCCACTTTTTTTTGCACAAAAAAGGACCTTTCTTTTAGCTTATACTTTTGGTTATATTTCACACTCATTTTACAGATGATCCTAAAGATTGTGTCATTTGAGGCATTAAGGTGCCTACAAGCTCCCGGCACAAACTCAAAAAAAAAAAAAAAGTATTATATCCTGGTGCTCAATTCCCACCATAACCTCTTCCAAGTGCTGTGCCATCCTGAAGGATTAATAAGGGGAAATGGCTATCATTGGGCTTCTCCAGGTGATAGCTCCTATAAAACAACGGTCTAGAAGAATTCCTGTGCTCCACTCATTTATTTGTGCACAATCAGACACCTTCACATTCACCAGGAAAAGGCAATAGAATCTAGAATGTGTTGGCAACACTTCATCCAGTGCCTTGCCTGGAATAGATGCTTGATAAATATTTTTTGAAAGACAGAGAAAAAATTCTCTATCAGTAAAGAGACTGGCTGACTGTGGTAGCAGGCTCTTTGGCTCTGCTCTGTATTAGGCCAGACCCCTTCCTAGTTCTGCCAAGAAGTCAAAGAAGGTTCATCCAGGCACAGAGTCCTTTCGATGGGAATAATTTCCTATCAGTTTTACCTTGCAACCTCAATTTATCTTTTCAGCCCTTGCTTAACATAAACCTGAATTTCCCAAAGAGAAGCCTATGGAATCTCAAGGCTCTATAATCAATATTCAAGTAGGAGAACAGTAGTACAGTATAGTGAGAAGAAGGTTGGTCTTCAAGTCAGAAAATTCAAGTCTGAGCTCTGATAATCAACTAACTGCACAATGCTAGTTGAGTCACTTATTTTACCAGGCCTCAGTTTCCTTCTCCCTAAAATGGGGATAATAACATTTCTATTACCTACCTCCCAGGATTGTAGAAAGGAAAGTGTTCGGTAACCATACCACTTATAAGTAACTGGGAGCTATTATTATTCTTTAGGGTCAGGAGATCCATTCTTAGGGGTGGAAGGAAAGCAAATGTTGCCATAGGCAAAGAACAGAAACTAGAATGGCTCCTGTTGAGAGAAACCTTGAGTTTAAGCAATTATTTGTAGCAGGAAGAATGAGGCCCTAAAAATGCAGGGGAAAGAAAGGAAAAACTGGCAGGGATTATGGGCAAAACCAAAGGATAAAAATAAAAGGAGCTTGAAAGCTACTGCCCTTTAACTTATCTCAATGCAAATGGTTCCACGAATCCATCTTCTGCTCCACTGTAGGCTGAATTATACCTCACATGGTACACTAAAGACAGCCATGAACAGTTTTTACAGCTTTGATGAATGGGTTTTTAGTTGAGGTTGCATTATGAGAACAAAACAAGCAGTCGTGAATCACAAGATTTTATGGGTCTGCTGTTTTGTATAGTTTTCTAAAATTAAGTCTCTAAATTATAATCCACCCCCATTAGGAAACTAGGCCCAGAGAGCAAAAGCATTTTAGTGGCTGGCTATGCAATAAGAGGTGATGGGATCTCTGTGCCTAGAGAGACTAAAGTATAAGAAAATTGAGGGCTAGGGAGAAAAAGGAAGTGGTGGCAGAATGAAGACCTGGGAAAAATTACGAAGAGGTGTTTACTGTAATCAATCAGTAAGAGGCCAGTACCAAAGAAGAGGTGTTGGATTTGTACTGGCATTCACAGAAGACAAACAAGCAATGCCCAGAGACCATGGCAATGCCCAGAGACCATGACATTCTCAGACTATAATAAAGAGATATTTCTGTGTAAGGCTAGAGAAAAGCTGTCTCAAAGTTAATCCAATAGACGTTTATTGACCACCCCCCTTTGACTTCTATGTGATACATCGTAAGGGATAGAAAAGAAGTATAAGACACAGTTACTACCCTCAAGATGCTTGCCCTCTTGCTGTCAAAGGTTAGGAATTAAATGAGTGAAATAATTCGAGTACAATGGTAAGTAGTCAATAAGTATTTATTAAGCTCTTATTATATGCCAGGCACTGTGCTGAGTCCTGGGATACAAAAAGTGATTAAAAACAGTCCCTTCCTTCAAAGAGTTCATAATCAAATGGAATATTGAAAAGGCAGCATATAACTGTGTGCTATATTGAATGGAAACATTTATAAGTGTTCTAGGACTTCTGGGAAAGAAAAAAAATAACGTGAACTAGTATAGTCAGGAAATGATTTTTAAAGACTGAACTAGACTTTGAATCAATTAGCAAGTATTAATCAAAACATTATGCTACATACCTGGGGCACACACGCGCGCGTGCACACACACACACACACACACACACACACACATACAAACAGGGCCCCTGCCCACAGGGCAATTACTGTCTACAGTTTTCTATAAGCAACATGGAAACCAATAACAGAGAAAAAAGAAGAAAAGAAAGAAAGAAAACCAATAATAGAAATGAACTTTCAACCAACCAATTCAAACCAAGGCGCATTTATTCTGTACTAGGTGCATGGAATACAAATGCAAACTTGAAACAATCCTTACCTGAAAGAAATATATGTATTTCTAGGAAGAAGAAAAAATACACAGTAGATAAAAGTAAATAGAAAGTAATTTCAGTACAGGATGGGGGAAGAGACTCACAAACTGGGGAGATGAGGAAAAACTTCTTCTTGGAGGTAGCTCAAGTTGAGCCCTTAAACAAGAGGAGGATTTCCAAAGACAAGAGGAAAAAGAAGTTTCCAAAGTCAGTGATGGAATATCCATTCAGGAAAACAAGGAATAGAGCAATCCGGCTGGTCTCTATTGTGTATGAAGGGGAGTAATGTGAAATAAGTTTGAAAAGATATGCTAAGTGACAGTTGTTTGTATTTTATTCTTGAGGCAACAGGCAGTCACTGAAAGTTCTTAAGCAGGAAGTGATATCATCAGATCTGTATGAGGATACTAAATAAAACCTCATCCAATTACCTTATTTGGAAAATAGAAAAACAAAACGAGGCTCAAGAAGATGATGTACCCAAAGTAGGACAAAAAAACCTCTGCAATTATTTAAAAGTTAGGTACTCTCACTCTCCTACCAAAGGACTTCTGTGATGTCCCATCATCGTGAAGAGGCTACCCCAGGATACTGAAGGCTCTATTATTGAAACCTAAGCTCTGGAAGCTTCTAGTAAGCAAAGAAGACTTTTAGTAATGAATTCATCTCTTGTCTATGAAGATGAGCTAAATCCTGAGAAGCTCATCACTCGAAGGGTGGCCCCACCATGTTTCTTTCCAAAGTTACAGTTAACTGATGAAAAATATATGCTAAGGTATCAAAGGCAGAATAAATAGAGACAGCTCTCACCACACCTATGAAAATACTAATCGTTGAATTATAAGAGTAAGTGTATGAAACAAAACAAAAAAGCTGAAGAAGCTGTGCTTCAAAAAACACATGAAGCATTGAGCCATGCAGGTTTAAGGGTTGCACAAGAAACACCATTCTATATACACTTGCTATTTCAAAATGACTAATTCTGATGGATGATGAAAGGTCCATAACTTAGAATTTTCTAGTAATCTCCTACCAAGGGTTATGTTGTAATCTAAAGTCTGAGGTTATGAAATATTTTATGTCCTTGTAGAACTATAAGTGCTTTTCTACTTTTCTTTAAAGGAGTCCAATAACTAATGTCCTCTCATTTTCAAAGTATACCCCTAGGGTACTAAGGCTAATAAAAGATTTTCTAAGTTGGTCCCTATTAAGTGAATTGACCAAAGTCTTTCCTTCCTAGAAAGATGGACTCTATCCAAGAATGCTATGGCAGACAAAGAATCCAACTGGTTCAGCAGCTCAATCCAATGAAGCATTCACTCTCAGCATCTGACAGCTAAATCTCAATGCTTTCTGACAGTATGAAGGATGGCTAATTTCTTACGTTCTCACTGGTAGTTCTTAAATTCTCACCAATGAACCAAATGTTGATCAGTCAATGCCAAGGACACATAAACCAAATTGCCAACCCTCTGCAAAACAAACTTCGGTGTCTCAGGAGAGTATACCATTAGCTTTCAAGCTTAAAATCGGATTAAACACTTCATCTGTTCCTAGTATATACATGCATATATAGACACACACACAGAGTGAAAACAATTACAGATACCACCTGCCTTTGCAAGGAAAAGGGAACTTTTGACAGGTGGCCTATAAATATGGGGTCCTGACAGCTGAAAGTACAAGAGCCGAGTGTATTTTATTTGGCTTCTTAATCAGGTGTTATTCTGAAAGAGGATGTTCCCTAGATAAGTAGGTTATCATAGGAATTTCAAAAAACAATAACAACAAAAACTATCACAAAATTGTTACTACCCTATGCCCACAGCAGTTTTCTTTACAACTGGGGTAAACAGCCCTTACAATGTGCCATTCTCTTCTGACAGATATTCTGTGAAGGTGAACAGTCTGTTGCATTTAGATCCTAGGCTTGCAGGGGAGTTAGAAAGCAGGGTCAAACCTCTCCCTTTAAAAAAAAGAAAAAGGAGTCACAGAAAAATGAAATGACTTGTACAAGGGAGGCCAGGTGGTAAATTCAGTCCCTCCGATTCCTCTTTTCCACTATACCAGAACCTTTTGGCAAATCCTCCCGGAACACTATAAAAGGAAATAAGAGTAAACGTCATTTTCCCCAGACCACTGCCTAAATATTTATAAGTTTGCTTTCTTTTTTCTTTTCTTTTCTCTTTTTTTTAAGGTCCAGGGCTTGTAGCTTATTTACAGGACTGGTTTATGTATAATGTATGCATTTTTAAATGAAATTTAAATGCAGCAACCAAACGGATCACACACTGATGAAATCAAATTTCCATTACTCTGTCCTAAACTACCATAGCAAAGACTTTAAAATACCTCAATAATATTTTAATCACAGAACTAATGCCCTCTCCGAGCCCAAGTCATGCAGGCAGAATCTTTCATGGCTGCCTGGGGTTTCCAATTGGAAAAAGAACCAAAAACTGTGGTAAACATCCATCTTGGTGGTTCAATTTGCGATGTTCTGAGTGGATAGATCCTGGCTCTATAGAACTACCTTTCTCCCAATTAGGTAACAATTTTGCCAATTAGTTTTCCCGGAGACTCTGCCTCACAAAAGGAAAAGAGGAAAGGAAGAAGCAGAGGGTGTCAGGAAGGTTTCTGCACCTCCTGTCACATAGCTTCTGATTAAAGAGTCCCTGAAAGAACAGAAGGAAAGTGTATTTCAAGTACAACAGAACCTTTCAGTGAAAGCACATTCACCTAATTGAAAAGCAACTTGAAGCAGTTATTTTTATACCCCCCAAATGCTGAATCATTCTTCAAATTATTTCACAAAAATCAATAAAAGGGAAGTAGTTTTCCCCAAAGCCTGAACCCAAATCAGTGCCTGTTTCAAATTAATACCTTTCTCTGTTTAGGTTTAGTTCAAGTAGCCAAAGATAAGCAGAAGCACACTCAGTTTTCCCAATTAAGCATGGTGTTATATGGGAAGAGAAGGCCTGGCAGCCCTTGTGCAGGTTTTCCTCTTAAGTTTGTGCCTTTATATCCTGCCACACTGATAACAAGATGGTTGGGAATGTGATTCCAAAACATTTTTCCATAAGGACTATTTTATTAGTTGCAGCTATTCTACTGAAGAATAGAGTAGTAACAAAAAGAAAGTGAATCCAGTTGTCCAGCTTAAAATCAGAAACTGTACCTGGTCCAGTATGCTTTCCATCATCCTGGCACTACGAATACATTTTCCTAAATTATTAAGGCACTCTGGCCATACACAGAAGAATTTAGATTCTCATATAGTGAATTATAATGTAGCCACATGGTAGTCAACATGGGTAGCTAAAGCCTATATTGGGAATATAAGGTTCTGGTTATCAATTTTGCCAATGTTTTTGGGGAGAGTTTATAGCAAATTATCTTTTTGGCATTGACACATACCACTTCCTTTTACATACTCTGCTTCAAGAAGTTATTGGATCAAGGCCGTAAAGCTGTAAGGAGCTTTGGAGGGCACCAAATGCAACCATCTTATTTTAGAAATGAAAAAAATAAAGGCAATGAGAGGGTAAGTGATTAGCCAAACGTCACACAGCAATGGTAGGTGGGATTTGATCCCAGACCTTTCATCTTCCAAGGCTTGAGTTTTTTCTAAAGGCAGAGTGGCATAGTGGATGATAGTAAACCATCCTCAGAGCTAAGAAGCACCTACTGTGTGCCAGGCACTATACTAAGCACTAAGAATACAAAGAAAGACAAAAACAATAGTCCAGTCTCTCAAAGAGCTGACAGAAGACAACATGCAAAGAACCATGTGGAAACAAAATATATTGTGAATAAACTGAAGATATTTTCAGAGGGAAGACACCAGCATTCAGTGGAACGGGAAAAGCTTCCTGCAGAAAAAAAAAAAAAATTAAATTTTAGCTAAGATTTGAAAGTAGCCGGAAGCTACGAGGCAGAGATGGGAACAGAAAGAATTCCAAGCATGGGGGAATTCCAAGAGGGAGAAGGGGAGAGAGGGAAAAAGGGAGAGAGCAAAAGTGGGGGGGGGGGGGGAGAGAGAGAGACAGACAGAGACAGAGACAAACAGCTGAGCACGCGCATAATGTGTAAGGAACAGCAAGGGGGGCAGTCTTAGTGAATCTTTTTTGTTTGTTTGTTTTCGGGGCAATGAGGGTTAAATGACTTGCCCAGGGTCACACAGCTAGTAAGTGTCAAGTGTCTGAGGCTGAATTTGAACTCAGGTCCTTCTGAATCTGAGGCTAGTGCTTTATCCACTGCGCCACCTAGCTGCCCCCAGTCTTAGTGAATCTTAAGAGTTATGTGGAGGGGAGTAAGGCATAAGGATTGAGAAAAAATGGGCAAGGGGCAGGTTATGAAGAGGATATTATATTTGATCCTAGATGTAATAAAAAGCCACTAGAATTTGCTAAATAATCAGAGTGACGTGGTCAGACCCGTACTTCATAAACACCAGTTTGACAGCTGAATGGAGCATGGGCCAGAGTAGGGTAAAGACTTGAGGCCAGGAAATGAAGCCAAAGGCAGTGATGACAAGTTAAGGCATGAAGTAATGAGGGCCTGCTGCAGAGTGGTGGCATTGTCAGAAGTGAGAAAGGGAAGCCTTGAGCTAAAGTTCTGCCTCAGTTTGCACACTAGCAATGCAGCCCTAGGCAAGTTACTTTTAACCTTTAGACATTTTAGAAAGACATCTGAGGCCACAAGGTTGCAGAGAAAGTTTCCTATACAAATAAAATGGCAGGTCCTGTATAAATCCCCCTTTTTCCCCAAGAAGAATGAACTATTTGTTATTTTCCAGACATACCCATTATGCTCCCTATGAATTAGCTTGTAATGTCCCCCCCACATTTCTACTTTCTAAGTCCTTCTGCTCCTTTAAGGTCCAGCTCAGACACCACCTCCTCCATGAAGCCTTTCCCTCTACTCCCTACAGGAGGACAGATTTACATTTACATGGAGCAGGAACCTCAAATACCATCTAAACCCAATACCTTAATTTTATTTTACACCATCTCATTTTAAATGTCTCAAACGACTGTTCAGAGTTCTCCTATTCATAAAGGTGCCTCATGCTACAATAATTTTCCTGAATAACTTTCCCCCCCTCAAACTAAAGGATAATCTCCTTTGGGACAAGAACCGAATCTTTGCTCACCTTTATATTTCCAATGCTTGACACAGTGCATTGAATATAGTAAAAGATTAATAAATGATTCGTGAATTGAATATCATAGTATCATATATTTAGAGCTATTAAGGATTCCTGTAGAGGTAATTCTGTCTAATCCCCTTTTTTAATAGATGAGACAACTGAGGCCCACGGAGGTTAAGCGATTTGTCCACGTATGGTAATAAGTGGTAGAACCCATTGGTGCATGATGCCAATTCTTCTGAATCCAAATCTGGCCCTTTTTCCACAGTACTATGAGGCCACTCATAGAATGATGGACAACTTAAACATAGTTATTTAATTATCCATGCCAATAATTATCTGTGCTCTTAATTATCTACGCTAAAGGACACTGGCAGAGTTAATTCAAAACAACATAGATAACTTCAGAATAATTTATATTTTGTTTATAGTAGTTTTATATTTACATAAAATAGGGTCTCATACACTAGAAATGCTCAGCACTTCTAACTAAATACAAGTATATCTGACTTTACAAGTCTTTATCATGTGCTTAAGCATCAACTATTTTCTTTGCAGTAGAGAAACCTCTATTCAAAGAAACTGTTAAAAAAAAAAAGAAAGAAAAGAAAAGAAATATTTATAAACTAAGTAATCACCCACTTAGATAGCTAGGCTGCACAGTAGAAAGTCAGAAAGATTCATCTTGAGTTCTGTTGGCCTCAGACACTTACTAGCTTTGTGACCCTGAGCAAGTCACTAAACCCTGTTTTCCTCAGTTTCCTCGTCTGTTAAATGAGCTGGAGAAAGAAATGTCAAACCACTCTGGCATCTCAGCCAAGAAATCTCCAAATGGGGTCACAAATAGCAAGATATGACTGAAAAGTGAATGAACAACAACCATCCACTAATTTATCTGGTTGATAAACTTGGATTTCCATTTGCTGGTTTTATATAAATAAAAGATGCCACACTGCCAGACTTCAAAAGAAGATGGGAAGCTGCTCAGCTTACCGATGGTGTCTCCCTGCTCACTGCTCTATGCTGGGAAAAGAATGAGTCAACTCTAACTCAGACCAATGCATTACAGCCCGAACTCTCAGGTCACACTCCCATAGTGCTCAGTGTCACTTATACTTTCCCAGGCAAGTGTGGAAAGAGATTTGTTGTTTTAAAGGCTTTTCAGGTTGACTGTTCTCACCAAGAACTGAGAAAGCCAAAGGGGATTTTAAAAATTGCTATACCTACTCAATATGCCTCACCTGCCTCCTCCTGTAACTCTCTGTTGCTGAGGATGAGGAACTGAGTGGAATCATCAGTTAAGGATTCCTCTCCTCCCTAGTAAGTCAAATGGACTGGGTCAAGGGTTTGCAAAAGGTCAGGCAGTACTCACTAGGGATCTGTGGGTGTTCTCCTACCTCAATTTTTTAGGATCTCCTAATGTGATTCTTTTATAAATTATCTTCTCACCACACTATTAATTTTATAAAGTGTGTGTGTGTGTGTGTGTGTGTGTGTGTGTGTGTGTGTTTTAAATAAAGAAAATTGAGGCTGGAGTGAACCACAGGATGATGAATGTGAAATCTACAGAAAGCAGAGCACTGTGCTTCTACTTTTCATAGATTGGAGAAAGCTGACAACATGGGAACACACTCAGCTAATTCCTCTGCTTTCCCTAAACATTTCAAGTTAGTCACAGAGTGAAAGAGAAATGAATTTTTAACTTCATTTATGATTTTGAGTAGGAAATTAAAACCCAAACCTGGGTAAAAGAAAAGAGGCCTGATGTATTTGATCAGAAGCATTTTATGAAGAATTTATTATCAGATGGGAATATCAAATGAGAAACAGAAACACTGGAGAAGCCCCAATAAAACATCACTATTTGACAAAATAAAGCATAAGCTGATGGGCTTGAGGTGTTTGATGGTAGTGAGGATAAGTAAAAGGAGAAAATTGGAACAAATAAGATGGATGATGTAATTAAGACCTAAGAACAAGAAGAGGGAGAGAGGAAGAGAAATCTGGGCTTGGGTGGCCATGAAAAGTCAGCTACTCCAAACTCAGCTAATAGATAGTTCTGTCCAATAAGGGCCACTAGGGTCTTCACATAGCCTGATATCTACATTTGAGAGGCATATGGGAGGGCAAAATTTGACAAGATGTCAAGCATTTGTCACTGACTTGCATACTCTCACCAACCTCCTCTAACTATAATCCTGGTACCAGCTCACCTTCAGCTGCTTGACAGTAACTCAACACTGCTTCCCACTCAGTGTACACAGACTGATTGCTTTCCAGATACTACAGAGCCCAACATGAAAAAATTACTATAGCAACATCGGAAGCTCTTTTTTGAACAGAGAGGCAGACAGACTGAGAGGGGAGAGGAACGAGGAATGTCCACTGTCACCCATTCCTAGAGATTGCTAACTAGAGAATATATGTTCCATAAAATGATTAATGCTTTGGGAAAAAATATTCTAATTGAACTTACAGTAATTCCGAATTTTCCTTTTGAATGACACAAAAGATATAATCATTGCCTTTCTTTCTCCAAAGGCTTAGGAGGGAAAAAAAGCCCTTTGTGGAAGTAATATCTTTGGTGTTTGAAAGATAGTCTTTTTATATGAAACAAATTCTGGATTGGGTTACTAAAAGCATCCACCTGCTTATCAATCTAAAAGCTGCATCTTTAAAGGTCACAAGTGAAGGAAAATCAGATAGACTCATTCTAATTCCTAGCAAACGGGAGCTCATTTCTCACCAAACCACCCTGCAGTGCTCAGTAACATGACCTTTCACTTACAAAGAGAACAGCAGATTTCTGTCTCTCATGTGCTATCCTTCCTTCCTCTTCAGGAATTAAATGCAGTTTTGATATTATCATTACACACTTCCATAACATGCCACTGAAAGGTCCTATACATTAGCATTACTTTTCCTAAATATCCAACAGTATCATTCCGACAATCTGCTGCCAAAGGACAAATCTTAGTTAATAAAAGTTTTTACTTTATACTACTCCATGGTGAGAAATCCATAAAAAGTATGAAATATGGCATAGCATGAGCATGAAATGAAGAGCCAAGAGTAAATAAAACTAGCACTGAACTGTTCATTACTCTGAAATTTGCCTATAATTGGACAATAGGCTGAAGAGCAATTTTAGGATTGCTGTCCATGGAATAGGGATGATGGAGAAACCAGTCAGAAACAGAAGAATTTCCTAATTCAGAGGAAAGATAAGCTGCAGATTGTCTTATGCCTCTAAACTATCCACTGCAAGAACAGCTAGAAGTTTTATAGACCTAACATGTGGCAGAAGTACTTTCCCCCAATGATCCCTAAAAGCCTTGTTCCTGACACATAGTAGGTGCTTAATAAATGTTTACTGACTGATTGTCCAATGCAGTCGAGGTATTTAAAATGCAACATACACCAACCATCCATGTGTAATATGAATATTTTTACCTGAATATTTTAAAGAACCATGAGTTCTTTAGCATGGGTATGCCCTCCATCAATGTAGGACATGACCCTCTGTGTGATTTGGTACATTGTCATTCTAAGATATTACTGTGGCTGAAAAAACTCATCACAGGGTTTGTCAATCATGTGGGCATGAAGCACTCTGAATTTACTTATGCTAGTCCTCAGATAGATGCTCAGAGCCTTTCCCACTTGGTAGTAAAAAATAGCTAGCATTTATATAGTACTTTAAAACACTATAATTTCATTTTATCTGCACAAAAACTCTGGGAGATAAGGGCCAATATTATCATCATTTCAAGATGAGAAACTGAGTCAGAAAGAGCTTAAGTGGCTGGAGCAAGTCTGGGGTTAGATGTGAACTCAGGTCTTCATGGCTCCAGGGCTAGCATTCTCTATCCACTGTGCTACTGAACTATCATGGAGTGTACTTTGCTAGAAGACTTAGAGAATCAGAACCAAGGCATAGAAGTTGGATTCTTTATTTTATATGTGTTTTTTTTAATGTAAAAAGGTAATTTTCCCATTTTTCAGATGAATAATATAAATAAATAAAAATAAAGAGGAACCTAGCTCCCAAGCCCCAAAACATCTTACAAAATATAAGCAACAAGAATTATATTCCTATGGGCGGATCACCCACATGTAAGGATACTGTGTGCCCTAAGTGGAAGGGCTCAATTCACAGTCTAATAAACATGGTATTAATGTGCCTTGATGGTCTTTCCTCAACTTCTGTAACACTGACTATTTCCATTGTAACCTTTTCCATTCTGCTAGGTAGGAGATGAAATCTCAGTGTTACTTTTATTTTTTTATTTTATTATTAGTGATTTGGTGCAGTCTTTAATATAGTTGGTAATGCTTTGCATTGAAGTATTTGATCCTATCCTTTGACCACTGGGGAATGACTTTTGGTCATATTGATACATTTGTTCCTTATATATGTAGAATATCAGAAACTCATCAGATATATTGTATGTGAAGCTTTTCCCCCCAATCAACTGCTTCTATAAGGGGATTTACACACACACACACCAATGGCGTTTCAGATCAGTTTAAAGTAAGATGATAATAAATCCATTAGGGGCAGCTAGGTGGCGAAGTGGATAAAGCACCAGCCCTGGATTCAGGAGTACCTGAGTTCAAATCCAGCCTCAGACATTTGATGCTTACTAGCTGTGTGACCCTGGGCAAGTCACTTAACCCCCACTGCCCCGCAAAAAGAAAAAAAAATAATAAATCCATTAGTGAAATAAGTGCTAAGGATTAAAATGGAAAGAGTCCTAAAAGACATTGTTTCCCTACCATGTGCCTCAGTTCCCTTTCTGCAAAATGGAGTGAACACTCTACCACTACTACTTCCAATACATCTTACTGCCCTCTATCTTACATCAAAGGAGCCCTGTAGTCTATATGGTCCTCAGAAGAATCAGGGTATTCAATTCATTAAAAACTAGTAATAATTCAGAAAAGAACAAAATTCTAATGAAATAATATTAACATTTGATCAGGAAGAAATTTGTTTTTCCTTATTACACATGTTGACTCAAAGTTTCTACTTTAAATTAAGAGACAAAGTCTTCCTCTGTTCTTCTATATTGAAAAACACTTCAGAATTACTATATGGCCTTTTTTTTAAGGTCACATGTTTGCTCTACACTAATCCTTTTTTTTTTTAGGGGCAGAGCATTCAATAATTAAAAAATACTATAGTACAATTAGCTTTCATTTCAAGTATTTCTAAGAGAGGAAAATACCATAGTTAGTTCATGAAACAAAGCACTGAGTATATAAAATGAGCATTTAACCATTAATTCCTCTGACATTTAACATTCAAAGGTTTCTTTTAGTTTTAACATTAAATGCACATCTTTAACAAAATATCTCCTCTCTAAAAACTCTCAGATTCCCTTCTCTACCTTTTGATACTCAAAAAGAACCCTCCTCCCCTCTACCATAAAATCATTATTTAAACAAAACATACTATATTTAAATTATCCAGCGCCAGTACTGTTGATGAGATAACAATAATTCACGTACCTCTAGTACCCAATTCATTTCAATAAACATTAAGTACTTAATATGTGCAAAGAAATATGCAAGACTCTGGCAAAAAGAGTGAAAAAAAGAGACTGCTAAAGAAAGCCCCCAGTGGAGACTGAAGAAGATAGGATAAGAGGACAAAGGGAATAAATAAAGGAAACAACAAAAGGGGGCATTCCTTCTCCAGAGAGAGAAAGCAAAGGAGGAGACGACAGTTGAAGATGGAGAGAGGTTCTGACACATGGAAGAGGGGATATGACTAGAATCAAAAACTGGTCTCAATTTTCTCAGTAAAATAAAAAGTGATGTCATATGTTGAGAAAAAGAAGGGTTGGAGAGGCACAGGGGGCTTCACAAAAGAGATTTGAAATAGCGACTTCAGGGAATAGGATCAAATCCATAAGATGAGAAAATAAAGAATGCCATGCAGCAGCATGAGCCCAGTCAAGATTAAGTAAAAATGAACTTATATAGTAGGACCAGTTGTCATGATTGTGTGGCTTCTCCTAGTGGTATCAAGCAGTCTGAGATGAGAAAGAGGACAAAATTCAGTGATAGTGCTGGTCAATATTAAAAACTAGAATGGCAACAGGACAAGAGATTCAAGGGTAGAAGAAAGCAGATGGTTGAGATTGGTCAACTATGAAGTCAAGGCTGTGAAGAGAAATAAGTGAAAATAAAGCAAGGATGACATACGTAGAAAGGGATGGAAAGGCAAGAAGTCATAGTGAAGAAGGGAACACTTCAGGAGAATGAAAGCAGAGGAAGGATTTCAGAAAGAGTAAAAGAGATCATGGAAGTAGCAGAGTTATGAGTGATGGAGAGATCTTATGTTATGATCACTCCTGTGGGTGACTGAAGTAGAGCAAAGATGCAGAGTTGAGGGAAATGATGGGTATTGGAAAAGATAAACTCCTAAGATGTTTGAGCAGATATCAATCTATTGACACTGATAAGGATGAGACTGAATAGAAAAGAAGGAAGTCTTTCAGCACAGGTTCCTGACTGCTTTTGGATCTTTTGATGCCCAAGATCTCTTATGGCTGCAGTATTATCTGTTATTATTAGGTTATGATTAACATTGCTTATGAGGGACAGCTAGGCTAAGTGGTACAGTGGATAGAGTGCAAGGCCTTGAGTCCAGAAAGGCCTGAGTTCAAATACAGGGTCAGACATTTACTAGCTGGGGAACCCTGGGCAAGTCTTTTAACCCTCTTGGCTTCGGGTCCCTCATCTATAAAATGAGCTGGAGAAGGCAATGGCAAACCACTCCAGTATCTTTGCTGAGAAAATCCCAAATGGGATCATAAAGAATCAGCCACACCTGAAATGACTCAACAGCAAACCATTGCTTACGTGTTGTCTTTCAACTCAGGAAGAACTAATGATTTAATTAAAAGTCAGCATATCCCTGGGGATCAGAGAACTAAGAAGCCTCATTTTAGGTAGAGAAAAACACACCAGAAATAAACACAATTCTTTCTGAAAGACTTGACAAATTAGATCTAAATAGAGCCTCCAAACGGAGTCCCAGAAATTAGAGAAGCAAATGGTAGTAATAAAAAGCACAAAACAGTTTCCATAAGCAAATATCAGAGATCCAGGTAACTGCTAAGAAACGAGGCCAAGGTTTTCATTGATACATTTTTGGTTATAAAACCAGGAAAGGGCAAAAGTATCTATCTGAAAATAGCACTAGAACCACGTGAAAACTAACCAATATGAGACTCTGCTGTTTGCTTATAAGGTAACATATACAAGGGATACTACACTCACTATGGGCCTCTAAGAAGCCCAATAGTCTTTCCAATGGGAAATTTGAACTGTCAGCTCCCTCCTACTTCATACATTTGCAGTAAGTGGTATCGAGAAAAAGGCCCTTTCTATAAGCAGTAAGTCTTTTCTTTCTCCCTCCATATCACCACCTACATTCAAATCAATCATCTGCAATATGGTTTTTGCAACAATCTCCCTATTGAAAGGTCATCAGTGAGTTCCTAATCACTAAAACCAATGTTTCTTCCCCTCCCCAATCTAGTTTCCTTGACACTAACACCCACCACTTCATTCTTAAATCTCTGCTTATACTTCCACAACACTTCCTATTTATTATAGCTCTTTGCCATTTTCTCTAAATGGTCCTTCTTAATCCTTTTCAATTCAAACATACTCAATAAACATTTACTAAAACCCTTCAATTGAAGCACTTAAGTAGATACTGTTCAGATACAGAGACCAACAAGTCACAATTCCTCTTCATCTACTGCTCCCTAAATGTGGGCAATCCTCATGGAATATCACAGGACATGCCTTTGGGCCTGGAAAACATTCTCTCCTGAGCTTTGCCCTAGCTCTTCCTTTAAAACAAAGCTCAGACATAATCTTCTTCAGAAAGCCTTTCCTGACTGCCCCTCACATACCACCTCCCTTTCAAATGACTTTATATTTCTACTTTGTATATATTAACTCCATGTTTATTCTGCATAAATTTGGTGTGTAATTGTCTCCCCCCACTAGAACTAGGTAATTTCATTCTTTGTATTTACATGTATCCTGAGTATCTAGCACAGAGCATTGCACCTAGCAAGTGCTTAATAAATACGTGTTGATTGATAGTTAATTGTTCCTTCTAGATCCCCTTCCTTTAGTAATCCTGTCTACTCACATGTGAGTATATGGCACTAAATAAAATCTTTATAGCCAACCTGTATTGTGTTCTAGATTTTGCCTGCTAGACATGTTCACTTGAATGTCCTGCCAAGCACCTCAAACTCACCTTGTTACAAACCAAACTCCTCTTTTTCATCTGCCCCAAAACCTGTTGTTGCTGACTTCCATGTTACTGTTAAAGGGATCGTCAGTTGCCTAGTCACTTTGGCTCAGGATGTCATCATCATCCCATTTCTCACCCAAGCATCCCATTTCCTCACTTAGTACATCCCATCACTTATCAAGTTGTTGATTCTTCTTTCTCAGTTTAATTTGTTTTCATATCTTTCTTTCCACGTACATTGCTATCTTACTTCAGGTGCTCTTGCTATTCATACAGACTATGACAATTGTCTCTTAACAGGTATTTCTGTTTCCTGTCTTCCCCCATCCTTCAAACCAACTTGCCCATAACCACCAAATTTATTTTCCTAAAACAGAGATCTAATCATGTCACTCCTATACTCCAAAATCTTCAATGCTTCACCAATGTCTAACTAATAAAATTCAAACTTCTTCACCTGGTATTGAGGTTTTCCATTATCTATCCCCAAATGAACCTTTCTAAACTTAATTTCTTCTATATTTTCTACACAAACTCTATCCAAAATGGACTACTCTCATTCCCCAAATATACCTTGTGCTTTCTGCCCTCTGGGCCATGGCTCCTGTTCCCGCTAACTGAAATGGAATTCTCCATTTGCCAATTGAAGTCTTACCTATCCTTCGAGGTACCTCCTCCCCAGAATGGTCCCTGATTCCTTCCCATCTCTTCCCCCTCCCACCCACAAAACAAACAAATTTCTCATCAGATAGACAACTTCTGTACTTTTCCTGAATTCCCATGGTGCTTTGTTCATATCTTTCTTATTCTACTTATTTTATCTACCATTAGGTATGCATTTTTCCTATATTAATTATAAGCTCCTTGAGGGCAGGGACTATCTTCTACCTTTGTATCCTCCTGAGACTGCCTTGTTATTAAGATTTCCAATAACTTGATGAATTAATTTAGCCAATAGAGCACAGCATTCTCTCACCACACCCTCAAGCTATACTTTCATGCAGGAAATATTTTGACTTACTAAATCAAAACCACAAAAATTCTAAATCAATGCATAAGCAGGTTCCAGTCAATAGGTAGAGCATGATCTATTTGCAACAAATGAACTCCACTGCATGTGCTCTCAAAGTATACCCCCTCCTTTCCATACACTGTTCACCCGACAAAGGATTCTAAGGGAAAAGCAGCAAAGAAGACTTTCGCTTCTTTGAATATGAGCAGTGAATTAACCCTTCACAAGGTGATGCAGCTCACATTTAGCAGAAAGCTTTCAGTCCTGGATGTTACCCCAGAGAACATTTTGTGTTAACTGCAATCACAAACAGTGAAAAACAGGGATACACTGACAGAACCGTCTAGCATCACAGAGACCTATGATGCAATTAAAAGGTGGACAGACAGGTAGACAGATGCTCAGCTGCATGATCAGGAACAAGATTGTATAAAAAGGACTTCTTTGATCATTAGAGGTACTGGTATAATGAAGCCCTGGATACCTACTCAGTGTTTCTGCCTACTCTCATCTCTAGCAAGTGTCTTCTACAGAAAATGAGACAAACACAAACAGATCTACTGCCAGCTAGTCAAAGCTGCTCGACATTTTTTTCCTGTTGATTAAGCCACAAATGAAATCATACATGTTATGTGTCTGACATAGGCAAGTTATGCATTCAAAAATCTTTATGAAACACAACTTCTTATAGAATTTATGTCTGCTTCCATGTCTCTTCCCAAATCTATAATCTGAATTGAATTCAATGAATATTTATTTATTTGTTTGTTTGTTTGTTTGTTTGTTTAGGCAATTGGGGTTAAGTGACTTGCCCAGGGTCACACAGCTAGTAAGTGTTAAGTGTCTGAGGCCAGGTTTGAACTCAGGTACTCCTGACTCCAGGGCCGGTGCTCTATCCACTGTGCCACCTAGCTGCCCCTAAATGAATATTTATTGAAGTGCCAACTATGTGCCAGGTAGTGGGCTAGGGACTGGCGATTCAAAAAGCAAGTATTATACAGACCCCATTCTTGGAAAGGCATGTTTGTAAATAACTATGATTCAAGGAAACATGAAAAAGATGCAAAGAAGGGCTCTAGTCCAAGTGTCAATTCGAGGAGGAAGAGCTAACTTTGAGTGGAAAGAGAATAGAACATAGGAAGGGACTAATCATGGAGAATGTGGCAGTTAACTGAGCTGGGCCTTGAGGAAGGAAATTGAAACAGATTCTCACCCACCCCACACCCCAACTATAGGGCAGGAGAATTTGAAGAGAGTTGAATCCATTGGCACAATCATAGAATTTCAGACATGTAAGAAAATTTAAAAGATAATAGAATGATGACCATACCTGAACAAGAATTTTTCTAAAAAATCCCTGACAAATAATCCTATAGGCTTCATTTTAAAGACCTCCATTAATGGAGAACTCACTAGCTTCTGAGGCAAGATTGTTTTAATTATTAGGAAGGTTTTTCTCATCATATTAAGCCAAACCCTGCCTCTACAACTTCAACCCACTACTTCTAGTTCTGCCACTAGTTGCCTATCTCAACAAAATGGCTTTTTCTTCAATCCAATCTTTCAAATAACCTCCCACAGGCCTCAATTTCCTCATCAATAGGGGAAGGGGGATGGGGAGGATTTGTGTAGATAGCCTTTGAGACCTAGTCTTTTCCATACAAACTGTTGCCCTGGAGTCAGGAGGACCTGAATTCAAATCTGGCCTCAGACACTTAACACTTACTGGCTATGTGACCCTAGACAAGTCACTTAACCCCAATTGCCTCACCAAAAAAAAAAAAAAAATCCAAGCGTAAACTCCAGCCAGTTTATTAAATTTAGCCTATTATTTAATACGCCAAAATTTTTAAGGATCAACAGCCTGGAAAGCAGTTTATCCCAAAAGTCATTAACTGTGCATATCACCTAACCCTGTGATAGCTACTGGACCTATCCTTAAGTTTTAAAACCAGCAGAACATTCAGGTAGATATATGGCAAGCCACTGAGAATGAAATATTGCTATGGGGGGGGGCGGGGGCGGAGGATGAGTGTGGTGGCATAAATTTGGAAGTCTCTGCAAAGAAATAATCACTGGAACTAAAGGTGCAAATGAAATAATCAAGGGAGTGTAAAAAGAGAAAGGAGCTAATAAAAGACAGAACCTTTAGTGGTGTGTCTAAGTTAAAGTACATGAAGAAGGGTAAAAAAAGGGAGAGATAAAAGTAACTCTTAGAGAGGCAGAAGAAGATACTAAGAAGGATGATTAGGGGGCAGCTAGATGGTGCAGTGGATAAAGCACTGGCCTTGGATTCAGGAGAATCTGAGTTCAAAGCCAGCCTCAGACATTTGACACTTACTAGCTGTGTGACCCTGGGCAAGTCACTTAACCTTCATTGCCCTGCAAAAAAAAAAAAAAAAAAAAAAGAAGGATGATTAGCTCAGTGTCAGATGCCTACAGATACCAAGAAATGGGAGTGGAGGGGAACCTATGATTATATATAGGTGCAAGAGACCTCCAATAAGGAACAACCCCTACACTCCACATTCAGATTGTCATCTACTCTGCAACTTATATTTTTAGAGAACTGCCTGGGCAGGAGGAAGGTGATTCCCCAGTATCTATCAGAGAGAAAATTAGAACCCAGCTCTTTCTGATATAGAGGCTAATTCTCTTTTTACCCTGATACAGTGTCTTTAGATATTGTCTTAAGTGACTAAAAATACTCCCAAGAGCTAAGAACACAATAAGATCTGAAATTGCTTTTTTAAAAAAATCACTTGAATCAAAACAACTCATGGGGCACTGGGCTTTAGAGAAAATCCATGTCTATGTTCAAGTGGTCGAGCACTGGGTTTAATAATAGTTAGCTCTTCATTACTTGGGTTTGGATCTATGAGTCTAGACAATCCAAAACATCAGATTCAGAAGCTGTTCACTTCAACCTTTGGAATGTACTAAATGGCTTCTTTAAGAGGAGAGTTACCTTCTTGTTTGTCTTTTGCTCTGTTGATTATTTACACCCTCTAATCACACATGAACGAATTGCAATGGGAGATGTTCCAAGGAATGCTGGGGAAGAAGAAGAAATCATCCGGACAATAGTATTTACTGTAAATAATACTCTCATCTATTAAAGTCTTACCTTGATGTTAAAGTAGCACTAGGTTTTCAAAGGTTATGCCAGTAGGATACAAGTTGTTGGTCTCTCCATGGTGTAAAAAGTTCCAACAACAGAGTCAACGATGAGACTGTGTACCTGCTGTTTCAGGACCCACACAATTAAACATAGAGAAGTTCACCACCAAAAAGTTGGCAATTGTGGGGTAATTTTGGCAATAGTAGCTACCGAAATGTGGATAGTTGGTGATTTGCACTGAAGGAAGATGTGTATATACTTTTTATCATCATTATTATTAACATCTCATTCTCCTATTCTGATAGATTTCACTTATTGGTTTATTTATCATCTATCTATCTATGTATTTATTTATTTCTGATGGGACAACCCAAGGACAAGTCACAATCCTGCCATTCTATTTATTGCTCTGTAGGTATTTCTGTTCAGGTGAATTCAATTACTAATTTTTATACCTGAACATAAGAATAATGTGATTTCTGCTAATCATTTTTAGACTCATTGGTAGCATGTCTGAAACAACTCCAGTAGTACACAGAATATACTTTCACCTGTTTCTCCATGGCTTTAATTTCTTCTGTAAGGTCTCTTACATTCTTAAAGTTTTTCAGGTTATGTAGTTTGGAGGTTATGCGTATTTGGCATGTTGCCATCTCTTTAAAAAATTCTGTTCTTAAATGTTTGTGTCTAGGTAATTGTTGGCAAAATGGTCTGTCTATAAAAATTCCCCATTTTCAGTCCAGTTTATTTATGGAATTCAAGGATATCTCGGGTTTGTTCTTTGTACAGGGATTTGTCAAGCTACTAATGTAAAATTCTAGCCACCTGGTTGTGTCTTTCTAGACATTATTATTATTATTACTACTACTAATCATAATAATGAGAGTAAAGTCAGTGATAGACAACATGAACAAACACACGAGGACAACTGAACCTTGCTTCAGTTTGGGAGCCAGGAAAACAGCACTTAGCATTTATCATCAACATGATCTCAGAGCTCTCTAGGGCAAGTCACTTCTAGGTGTCTCAGTTTCCTCATCTGTAATATAAAAACAACCATAACACTCTATTTGACCAGAAGGGATGAGACATGGCTATAAAGTGCTTTCTCCTCTACCGCTCACAACAGTTTCATTTCTTTCGAAATCAGTTGACTGATTCTGGCTCAAGGGTTGGGGAAGTAAGAAGGAAGAGCAGGAAAAGACCCAGCAGCTGAGCATCCTAGCTCCCAGTGACACCCTTTCCATGACTTGGGCCAGAGGTGAATGCCCCGCTAAATCACATTTTCAAAGACAGATGGTCCACTTTAACTACAATTTCTCCTTCTGGAGTCATCACCTCGTCTTGTGAACAACATTAGCCCCATATGTTCATGAATTATTGATCCTGCTGCAATCATAATGGTACAACTCAGAAAATTGGATCAAACAGTAACAGTATGTTGGTTCTTTTACATGGGTGGGGGTACGGGGGGTGATATTGGGTAAAATAAGTATCAGTTCAGCTCCAGCTACGAACTCATTATTTTTCTATGCCCCTTTCTCTACATTTTGGTAAAAAAACTTCTCTAACATCTATATTCTCAACATGTATTTCAATTAGCTCGACAATCCCACGTGACTTTTTTCAAATACAGGGGTTCCACATCACATACAACATGTGCCAGGTGAGGAGAATGACATGTACCTGTCATACTCATTTATAGCAGCTATTCCTTGACTAGCACACCATCTGAAATCTCAATATTATAGAGCAATCTGTGATGCTACCTGAACGCTGTCAGGTCAGATGCTCTTAGAATACTAATATCCAGAGGATCACATCTGCCTACTGTACTTAACAATGACCAAGCATAAAGGTAGGCTCAAATTAGGTTCCCTTTCAAGGTCTGACTAACTCAAATTACTTTTGTCATAGTTCTTTTCAAAAAAAATATTTTCCATTTAGAACCAGAAGAAAACACGAAAAGAGTAGACCTGACTGCCCATGAAGTTCACTGCTATTACAGTATTAAATGGGTCCAGATTGGAAGTACAAATGAAATAAGACAAATGCATTCTCCCTTCTGCTCAAGTATGTCACTTAATGCAGCTGAATTCTATATTTGTTTTCAGATTTGACAATTTGCCAGACTTCATCTACAGCCAGAATGCGTTAAAAAAATAATAATCTCTCTCCCTCATCATGGAAGAGCACATGCCTTTGATAGTATGTCAACAGCCAAAATTAGTGGACATTGTGGTTTTTCCTTCTTCAATGATCATTAAATATTAAGATTCAGTGGTTCTTAAAAAAACTGCAGAGACAACGGGTACAAATGAGTGAATTTAGCAAGGCTATAAGCCAGCATGAATTATGGTAGAAAACTGGCTATTTTTAAAGTGTATTTCAAAAGTGAGGAAATAGTTTATGGAGTATATAGAATCTCAAACTTGGACTGCTTTATTATTTTGTAATTCATTCTTATATTCCTGCACAGTTTTGCAGTTTGACCTATTTGTCTTAAGGTTGGGCTGCATTATACATTCTTATTGAGCAGAAGCAAGTCTGAGATGGCCTTGAAAATCACCATCAACATTGTAATCAGTCTCTCTGATAGAGGTGATACAGAGCACTGACACTTTAGCCGCCATTTTCCCTTAAACTGATATTCTCATTCATTTGAAGACAGAAGGAGAGGCCCCTGCCTTGAATTGGCAATACTTAAAAATAGGAGACACACACCATTTGGTTCAATGCTTCAACATTAACAAAGTGCATTCAAGGAATCCAAATCAGCAAGGAAGAAAACTTGGTTTGGAGTAATCTTTCCATAAAAGCACTTGAAATTCCCTTCTGATTGAATACCATGTTTCCAGATTAGCTGCTTTAAATGTATTATATAAGGCAAATGCAGCTGAGTTTTTATTTGTTCTGGCTTAATTTAGGCTACAAATGGGGGAAGTAAAACATAAAGCCTGATCTAAAAAGATAAATAAAACTCACCAGTATTCAACTGCTCAGTGATTGTCATTAGTAAACAATACACCTAGAGACAAGTTACTGAAAGATAATTTTCAAGACTCTAAAATCTGAATATGACCGTAGTTCTACCCTACCTCACTGTGAATAGCACCATTGAGAAAGAAGAGAATCTTTTCTTGAAGATCTCATTTTGTAAATTTCCATACATCAAACTGATCCCATAATCTTTTAAAAAAAATTTTTTTATTAACAGGAGAAAAGCAGTAAGAATAAAGTTAAAAGTTAGGGATCAAAATCTCAGAAATGTAATATGATATTCATGCCTGGTTTCTTCTTTCTGGTATAGGGAGATCATCTTGTAAGTGTATCACTCTATCTATCTATCTATCTATCTATCTATCTATCTATCTATCTATCTATCTATCTATATATATGGTCAGGTTATGAATTTAAGTTTAAATCTGGCCTCAGACACTTACTAGCTATGTAACTCTGGGCAAGTCACTTAACTTCTGTTTGCCTTAATCCGCTTGAGAAGAAATGGCTTTTCTTTGCCAAGAAAACCTCATGGACAGTATGGTCCCTGGAGTCAGGAAGAAGGACTAAACAATAAGAACTATATCACAGGTTATATACAAAGTTTTGTCCTCTGAGAAAGAACTGATAATAAAAAGACCTTTAAGTGGCGCAAAGAATTATTTAATTGTATGGAAAAGAGATCTCCCTTATATGAACTGTCTCATAATGGTCTCTGTAAACCACCATTCATTTACATTTAGCACATTGAGAGTACAGGGATACAACAAGGGCTTTCAGAAGGTCAGGATAAAAGAATCTAAAAATTGATGTGTTAACTGTGCATATCAAGAAAACTTATCTCAGTACTTACTTGCCTTTGTTTTCTTTGTTTCAATTCAAATCAATAAACTTTTATTAAGAGTCCACTATGTGTAAAAAAAATTTTAAATTAAAAAAAAAAAAGAGTCCACTATGTGTATGTCCTAGATAGGCCCTACAGATACAAAAATGAAAACAGTTCCTGCCCACAAGGAACTTACATTTAACCATAGGAGATATAATATGTATACAACTAATTGAGTATGGTTTCAGGCCCTGGCAAATGCTAATGGGGGGAGGGAGGAGAAGTGGTAGGAGAGGTATGTGGCATTTTGGGGATCAGGAAAGGCCTTGTATAGGAAGTTAACCCTTGACCTGTGATTTGAAGGAAGCTAAGGATTCTTCTATAAGGCAGCTGTAAAGAAGTGCACTCTAGAAAAGGGAGGCCACTGGTTCAGAGAAAAGAGGTAGAATGCCACGTACAGAATATAAAGAGCAGCTAAGTGGTCTAGAATGGAGAATTCTAGAGCAATCTGAATCAAGACTAGAAAGGCAGATGGAAGCCACATTGTGGCCAACCTGAAAGGTCAGGTTATGGTTTTGTATATGGATTGTATAGGGATTTTGTGTTTTCTTCTTTTCAAACAGAAATTTAGCATTTCCTTCATAGGCCGTGGGGTTTTTTGTTTTATTTTTTTGCAGTCTGGAGGATTTAGAATGAATAATGGCAAGAGGATACCAAGTTGAAATCAAAAATATATATTAATATTATGGATAATTCTAATGCCATCGTATTATTTTTCAAGTCTGTATAAAGGATTCAGGTTATTATTCCTAAAGCTGACTCACCTCTCTTTTGAGAGCCTACAGCTACTAAAAAAGGGGTTTTCCTTTCCAAAAGAGAGATAGGATAGTGTGAGTCAGCCATGGCAAATCGAAAAGTCCTGGTGTTCAAGCTTGTAAGACCAGATTCGGTTTCTCTGTAGAACTGCATGACATAGCCCAGGGGGAAAATACACATGACAGTAATGAGAGCTGGTCACTCAAAGTTTAGTCCTAAGAGCATTAATAGTTTCCAGCTGGACCTAAAAGATGTTCACTTTGCTCTTCTTACCAGTTTCACCTTTGAAAGAATTTCTCTGGTTTAAGGCAGCCCTTGCATGAAACCTGGCAAAGAAAAATCTTATACTCCTCCATAAGGCACTAAAAATGCAATAGGGATGTCATTTTAAAACTGATCCATGGACCTTTGTGCTTTACAGATAATATATCCAAACCTTATTTGGCCTTTCTGTTAGGTTCAATAAGGCCATCATAACAAACCAGGGGAAAAAATACCAAATAAGAAATCCAATTAGTAAAGAAAGACACATGCTCAATTAATTAAGCCCTGAATAAGTGCCTAGTATATATTCCATATATTGTACTAAGCACTGGGTTTTATATAGGGTTTTTTGATGAAGGAAGGTGAGAGTAATGGGAAGGTAAAAGACCTTTCCTCATACCCAGAACCAATGGGCCTGTGAGCTCATGACTGAACACCTGGGTGTGGATGGGCTAGAGAATGCTATGTCTCCTTATTGTCTCTGTGCTGTAGTCTCCAGGATTAAGAAGAAGGCATATCACCGGTTGGAATTAGAAGATGCCAGAAGAAAAAAAAAAAAGAAGAGCTATTTCTGCTGCTAGACATGAAAACAAACCAACTGAGAAAAGTGCTTTGATGAGCAGAATGTGTGCTGCTGGGTGTGTGGGCTAGATTTCTACCTCCTCCTCCTAACAGGAGGGGACAATTTAGCAGGTTCAGACAGGAAGAGGTATGCTAAAATATAGCCAGGTCTCAATGCTTTCTTTCCCAAAGAGTACATAATTCTACACTATTTTATAAAAAAAGGGTCAGAATTTGAAATTAAAAGGATTGTTTTTAGGATATAGCACATGTAGGGAGGGTTAAAAAAAACCCGGATTCATGCTGCAATATTCATAGAAGTAGCTGAGAATTTCTAAACCTGCAATTAAAGAATGATGTTTTGTTTAAGCACCAGTAATCCAATGGCTGCCAAAGGCCATATAATGTGTTGGTGCTCCCCAATGGGTAGGCAGACGAAAGCAAAGCACTTATCTGGTGGTGAAAATGCATTCTATTTTCCTTCCTGCAATAAACTACATTTGTTTGATGCAGTATCTGATAGTTTTATAGTGTTTGCTCACATACTCACTAATTTGCAAGATTGGTTAATTTGCAATGGGTCTCACAGGTCATTAGTGCAAATTAACAGCATTCTGCAGAAGATAAAGCAAGAAAAACTGATCTATTGTTATGGTGCACAGTTAGTTAAGCATCATATTTCAATTTAGCAATCTGACACCTTGGTTACATTTCCCCCCACACTTCAAAAAGTCAGATTTCAAACACTGTGAGTAAAATATAAGTTAAAAGGATTCCAATCTCCCCCTTAAACCTTTAAATTATAATATATTGTGAAAAACACAAAACGGAAAAAATGTAGGATTCCAACATTTGTCCATCCTCTACAGTTTGCTATCAATACTTCAACCTGAAGAGAAAAACATAAACCCTGAGGCCCCTGCTTTGGAGTGGAAAGCACACTTTTTTGCTTGTTATTTTTAACTGCAAAATTACTCAATGTATATTGCTGCATTCTACAGTTTTCATTAGGAATTCAAGAGACACAAACTGTTGGTTTCCATAGTGTGGTGACCAAATCTACAGAGATATTATGTACAAATAGTCTGGTTAGAATAATAAATACTGCATGTGCTTTATAATGTTAGACATGTGCAACATGGATTCATTTGTGATCTGAGTCTCAGATTTTTAAAAACGGATTCTTGCCTGCCTTGAGATAAACTTAAGTAAATAATGTTTGCCATCAACTCTAAATGAAGAATGACAGTTAAATTTTATAATCATCTTCACAGCTTCAGGACTTACTTTATATTTTCTCAGGCTCATGACCCAAGGGTTGCCATAGCAACTAGGAAATCCTACCTTATCAGGCTCTTACATTTACATTCCTTGCAGCAGCTTCCCTTTATGAATTAAATCCATCATGGTCTTCTATTCTCAAAATAAAAAGTTCTTAGGATTATCTTGCAGAAACAAGGATCAAATGCTTTGATTGAAATACACTATGCAAAAGCTAATTCAATGGTGGTTTTCTTTAAGAGGAGATATAACTATGGCACAAATAAATAGCTTATGTGAAAACTTAGTAGCTTCAAAGAAAAGTTAAACAATAGAGACATTAACAATGTGGCTGGAAAACAGCCACCATATTCCCTATTTACTTACTCGTATATATGTTTAGGTTATTAAAGAAAAATGCAATCAGATGGTACAACTCAAACACACACAGTTATATTGTCCTATTACTGCCCCATAACAACATATATTAGAAGGGTGGTACTCCAAACAACAGTCACCCCTCACTCTCTCCCCGCAAAAAACCCAAACCCAACAACAATAATCCACTGACCAGGGCAGGAAAATAACCACAAACAACAAGCTTCCCTTAAATTGAACATCTATTTTTCTGTTGTGGAAGAACCTCCATTTTGAATTTTGGCCTATGTTACCTGAATATACTGGCTACTGTCATACTGATACTAGGCCTTGGTCTTTATGGTTAGGTATTATAATCATATAAACAACAAGAGACTAAAAAAAAAAGCTAAAAACCTGCAGCACCTGTTCAAAGAGTAAAGGGACCCCTGGCCCGGTTAGAACAGGAGATTCTGTAATCTAAGATTGTCTACATTTTCATCATCCGAGACATATACATATAGAGGCCCGATGAAAGCTCTGATGGTGAAATGTGAACTCATTCAAATAAGTGAAAGAACTAACTTCAGAAAGATATACTGGAATCAAAATCACTCAGAGCCCTCAAGCCACTGCTTGACGAGTACTTAATGGAGATGATGAAGAGACAGAAAAATGTAAATTCGTACCTCACTTGCCATCCAATCCCCAGAAGGCCAGGAGTTTATCTGGACTCCTCCCTACCGGGCTTCTTCGAGCTCAAACAAGTCTCTGATTAGGGATATGGCTCCGACCCAGTTTGCATTTGCCAAAGGAATTTTCCTTTCTCAATGCTTTCAACAAGTATTCTTTCCTGAAAATTCCTCTCATTTTCTGTTTTGAGTCCTCTACTTCCTCCAGTCAGTTTTTACTTTTTTGTCCGTTTGCTCTCTGCTTCTTACACGCACTTTGATTCTCAATCCTTTCTCTCCTCTCTAGCTTGGAGAGTCACAGCACAATGAGATAAAGGATAAATAGAGCATTGGCTGGCCACAATGGAAGAGGGATTCTTTTAAGTTCTATTAAAACCTAGTTTCCCCACACCCCCACCCCTTTGCATTTTCTGCAGCTAATAGGAAATTGGCATCTCTATCTACTTGAGCTTTTTTGGATGGTTGAGAGGCCAATTCTAACACTATAAAGGGGTGCTCTGCAAGGGTCCTCTCAGGACTACAGCTGTCATGGTCAGTGCTGGTTAACAGACTGCCTGTTTGTTTCAGGAACCCAGATTTTGGTTACAAGTGGGGAAAAAAAATCAAAGGACACTCACATGTAAACTCCAAGGCAATGCTGTATCTATTTTAGATTATGCATGGTTTTCACATGCCTTTCTGCGTATCTGCCCCTTTGCCAACACTATTGATGTTATCTATCACAAAACTACTTTCAACAATCGGGATGCTTTAACCTTAGTTTTACTTGGAGGGGCAAAAAGCCTTATTAAATGTATAACCACGCACTCAACTTTGGGCACTGCATCATTCCCAAGATCCCTATGGTCATGGGCATAGCACAAAATCTATGAGAAAGCATTAATCTGTTTACTGACAATCACACATGAGAGGGCCAGGTTTATTTATGTTCCTGATTTCTGAGCCATCTGAGAATCAGGCTTACCCTTTCAAGGAGTGGTGAGTGAAATAGAATCGTCACAGGAATGCTCATCTCTCCTAACCAATATGGAATTAAACTAAAGCCCTAAATCCATGGAAATTTTCTATGAAGCCCTTTGATGAACATTACTCCAATATACACTAATGAAATTCATAAAGCCCAGCCTATAGCTTCAAACCTACAGGCATGCAAGAGTTTAATTTGGTTAATGTACTTTTTATTCATTATTGGCCCTCAGTGAAAAGCTGATCTCCAACTTGTAGATACATTGCTTAATTACCCATGCCTCACTTTTCAAAATGAGGAGTACTTAAGTTGTCCATCAATACTCCATGCAGGGCAGCAACCACGATCAATAGCTGCAGTGCGTGAGTGAGTAATGCACAGTCAGAGTGTCAAAGAAAGTTAGCATCACGCTGTTGCATTAAAACAGCTAAAGAGCACAGGTTAAGCCAATCAAAAACCCATGGCACAACATTTAAAAGAAATGATTCTTAAATACTCCTACATTTTTCCTAATTTCTAAATTTGTTTGAGAACTGTCTAAATATCCATCACTTCAGAGGTATCCACGTTGTTGTATCCCCATCACATGAAAAGTACTTGTTGACCACATTCCATAAACAGCTTCAAGCAGCAAATAAAAACATGCCTTAATGATAGCCTGTGTAATTTTTATGACAACTAATTTTTCCTTGGCAAAGGTAATGTGAAAGGGTGAAATGCCCTGGGCAGCCAGGTTGCACACATCAGAAAGTACTTTCCCTACAGAGCCCCACTTACATCAGCTGAAATGCCTAAAAAGCACAGTTATTGCATTTCCTTTGAGATGAGGAAACAAGAAATACAAATACACAGGAAAAATATCAGGACAAACCTTTAAAATGGATTTTCAACAAACTAAACCAGAAGACATACTGCTCTGAGAGTCATGGTAGCCCTCAAAGGGAGATACCTATTGACAGCAGGTGATGCAAATCCTACTCCTTGTGCCCTGTTTTGGATCTTTAAAAACAATCAGAGAATAAAAAAGGCAGCATTACAAGTTGTTAATGTAAGAATTCAATCAAGGTCTTCAATTCTTCTACAAACACCCATATAAGGAATGGCTCTAAGGTAAAAAGACTAGATAGTTAACACAGCACACAGAATTTACACATCTCAATGACTTGCCCCCCCTTTAAAGGCATCATCCGTACAGCCTACATACTTATTCCAACAACAATGTCACTCAGAACATTTCGGGGGCCTTCCTTTTGGAACTGCCTTAAGTTTATGAGGCACACAAGAAAACTGGTCTCATTACTTTACAGTCACACTCTTTGGGATGCATAATAACCAACATTTGCATGGTGCTTTAAGGTTTGCAAAGTGTTTTACATATATCATCACATTTGATCTTCATGACAACCCTGTTACTCTACTTGAACATACACCTTAATCAATGGTTATGTCCTCAAATGGCTTTTGGCAATTTCTAAAAATCAAACTCACCTCAAACTCACTTGTCACCAAGCGTTACAAGAAGATTTTTTCCTTAATGCCCCAATCTCTGAAGGGTAAAGAATTGTGCAATGGAACCAACCACTGAGACACATACATAGTTCCACAAAATTACTATAATGAAGGTGGCACCAGTAATTTGATTGCATATGTTCTGGGACGTCTCCTTACTTTGTTCACTTGATAAAATATACCTATATAAACTATTTTTTTCTTATGAATAGACAAAAGCTCTATGCGCTGGGGCGGGGCAGGGTAGTTTGAAATATCTTAATATGTAGTATCTAAGTAGTACTTGTTGAAAAAGACTTCACTTTACTCTTTGGATATACCCTGCGGGAAAAACTTGAGGACCCAAGGTCAGACATGAAGAATTAAGACAAGGAGAGATACTTCTCATGGAAATTGTATAACCATCGTTCATTTCTATGGTGCTCAAAAATTCCAAAGTTGGAGAGCTCCCCTGAAAAAAAAGTCAATCTTGGCACTAGATTTTAACTGTCAAATATAACACCAAATCTACAAATGAGGCCAGTGCAGTCATCTGCAAACAATGGACCTTTCATGCTGCTGAGGCCAAGTCATATCTTAAATGGGTTAGGGAGCTCGCTATTTTAGAGACCCCTTCAGTAAATCCTTTTATAATGTGATCACCCCCTACTTCATCTGTTTTATAAGTTTAAATTTTCACTTCTTCTTTTTCTCCCTAAAATGGGCTTGTGGCAAAACAAGTCCATGGTTTGTATTATTTGCCTTGCTCCAATCATCTGTACATATGTGTGCATTTGTATGTGTGTTGTCAGGCCCTATATAAAAGTTTATCGTGCTATTTCTAGATTTGATAGCCTCCAGGCAGACAGACAAGTTACAAAAACGATAGCTCTGGCCCCACCTCTATCCAAAATTGGCACAAAAAGCTCATATTGAGGTTTGTGGTAATAGCTACATATGTGCCTCACTTTTAAGAAAAATGTCTAAAACTTAACACATGGTAATTATACATATTAAAAATGTATATATGTTTTAATCACCAAGTTCCTTTACAACATGTAAAATGAATTAATTTCCCAAAATGTGATTTACCTACAACTTTTAAGCAACATATAACAACTCTGTAGAAGTTCATCTGTAGGCCACATATACACAAAATTTGCAACAATTCACAGAATCAGAAAAAAAAAAAGATGGAGTTTCAACTACAGCTGAAATTTCAGAGTTCATCTGGTCCAGCACCTTGCCTTCAGGAAGATAAGGAATTACAATCTTCACTGTAACAGACATAAAGGTGTGGCATGGCCTGACCTTTTCTGGTCACCCATCCTTCCAGGCCTGTTTCACATACTGACTCTTCCTGCTTGAACTTACACACAGAAGCAGAATTATTGACATGTCTTCACATTACATGCACAAGAAAATAAAAGCACACCATGCCATACATAGGTAGACTTACTTCCACAACTTGGAATGGAATATTTAAGCAAGGCACAAATGGTACTCACCATTTAGAATTAAATCAAAAACACTCTGCAGAAACCAATAATTTTAGGCTCTTATTCTCCATCATCTCCTTTTTTCTTATTCCAGCTGTAAATCATATCACTACCCATCCATTCTACCAAGACCTGGGAGCATTTAAGTGAAGATTCTCGTTTATTCTTTCTCCAAACCAGTGACTAAATTTAAGTGAGATGTTCTTTGGATTAAAAGAATAACATAACTGTTTTAAATAGTCAACCCTCTAGCAAGGTTAAAAAGGAAGAAGAAAAAGTTTCAACATATAATTTGAAACATACTCAGCTTATGAGGACTTCAAGACCACAGGCCTACTCTGTGCCATCCTACCCACAGAATACTGTTCAACAGAAAAAGGGCTGGGGACAAAGACCTACAATAGACAAAGTGGAATTTTGAAATATCAATGTCTGACCCACACTCAGAGGGGAAATGCCAATATCCCAGCAGCAGCAATGGATCATCATCACCAACAACAACAAGGAGACAACAGAAGTTTTATATTTCCAGAATTAATTTAATCTTTACTTACTTTTCATCACTCCAAACAATAACAATAAAGTCTCCTCTTAATGCTCACTGGCCATATAGGGTTGAAATAACAAGGGTATTGAAAACAGCTTACTAGTGTCTATAGAATATAAAATTGAATTGGCAATGAGGGACAGACTCTGCCAGTAAAATTCTGTGTTCTTAGTCACCTTCCATTAAGATCTCATCTTCACATTCTAAAAACGTAAGATCTCTCTAGCATAGATTCAAATTTTAAATAGTCATTAATAATATCCTATGTTTAATGACTGCTTGTCTATAATACCTAAATGCCAATAGTTAAGGGAAAATTTTATTCTACTGCCACCCCCCCCCAAGTCATTTGAATATGATGTTGGAGAAGACCAGGTGTTCTCAACTTGGGGGCCTGTGAACTTAAAAAAAAATGATTGATTAGATTTCAAAATAATTGGTTTCCTTTGTAACACTATGTATTTTATCATATACAACATTATTCTGAGGAGTCCATAGGCTTTACCAGACAGCCAAAGGGCTCCAGGACACACACACAAATTTAGAATATCATACACAGCCATCAATGAGCATAAGAAATCCATAACAAGTTAAAGAGAATAGAACTTATTCAATTCAATTATTACATACCCGGTATGTTCAAGGCATTGTGCTAGGCACTGGGGATACAAAGAAATGAAAAGGCATACCAAACCCTGTCTTGATGGTGCTTTGCATCTAATGGTAACTATATACGAATATAATCAAATATGATATAATGGAAAGTGTGATAGTTATAAAAGAGAGAGACAAAGTGTTTTAGGAAAATCTAAGGAGGTATTGCCCACTCTCAGCTGGGAATGCTTAGAAAGTTTAGGAAATGGCTCATGATTCATGAAGGAGGCCTAGAAAGAATGAAAGGGGTAGGGGTGGGGGTGGGAGAAGGAGTAGGCAGGATGATGGCAGGGAATGGCCCACTGTGACTAGAGTACATTGAATGAGGTTTGAGCTGAACTCTGGATAGTGGAAATTACTAGATAAATGACCTCTAAATAAGCAAAAGGATACTATATCTTCTCATCTTATTTTTTTAATGAAAAATAAAAATTTTTTCCATTTAAAAAAAAGTTCTTAAATTCACTTTTATTTCTGACTTACAAATTAATTCTTCAAAATGAAGAAAGGATAGCTGGACAATGAAGTCACTCCTGTAAGGAAGAGATACCACACTGTAGCATCTTGTCAGTCATCCATGTTGGGATCTGGCTGTCAGAACAGTCTAGGACCCACTATGTCAGGGTTCTATTAGCCACAGATATTCCTTCTATAACACCCAACAAGACAAATTTCTGATATTACTAGCTCAGAAGATAGGGAGACAGTTTTAGTGCCTAAGTTCCCATCCCTAGGCCCAACTTCTCCAGATTCTGTCATCAGCATAACCTTTTATACATGGTTATGCTGGAGAATCTCAATTATTTTGTGAGGCCATTTCTATTCACAGAAGCATGGGAGAGAAATTAACAAAAAGAGATTTATTACAAAACAAAGTCTAGAAATTTTTACCTTGTATAAAGATTTTTGAGGAAAGGAAGTAGATACCACAAAATAATGAGATAATTTTGCCTTTCTTATCAAGTCTTTGTACTTTGAATCCCAGTAAATGAGACAATGCCATCTCATTTTTGTCCCAATATTCTTAGAGTACTCCACGTTAAAGGGTTGCCAGGAAACCTATGAATATGGACATTTCTTTGTATTATTCACCTTGAAAACAACAGTTAGGGGAGCAGAATGGAAAGACATAAGGCACTGTGGCATAGATGAAAGGTCATCATTGTGGAATTATAATAGAGCATTCAATTCCGAGCTCTACCACTTATTAACTGTGTGACTTTGGGGAGGTTACATCACTTCTCTGAGCCTCAGTTTACTAACCTATTAACACAAATGAGATGCCTCTATATGTTCCCATTCAGCTAATTCTAAATCTATGAACACAGACTTCCAATAGGTGCCATTGATTTCAATGTCTCTCAAATATTTGGGGTGAACCTTAGATTACTTAAAAAGGACCAATGCTGATGCTACAAAAAGCAATGTAAGGAGAAAGCCACTTCGTACTTGTCACTTACTAGCATACAGTGGGAAAAAAAGGAAATGCTACCACTTGCTTTAAAATAACAGAGCAACAGGTACCAATTGGCCAAGGACCAGAAAAGTAATAATTTATTCCCTGCTAAAATGCCCTTTTATCTGAAAATCATGGCCTCTATTTTTGGCAGCTCCAAGTTAATAGATCCCAGACATTAACCACATTCAGAAGACATTCAAAACGATTAATATCATCACCAGATGGGTGTGTTCTCTCTCTACCATCTTAAACAAGTAGTTCTACACTTCTTGTTTTGATCACTGGCAAGATGCTATGGGAATAAAGAGCTAATATAGCCAGAATCACAGTACTGTGAATATGCAGTGAAACTGGCAAAAAAAAATGCCCTTCAAAAATCATCAAGTCTTATGGCAGGTACATTCTAGTGTTTAGCATTTGGTAAGGCAGGGATGTTTAAAACTCAAGTAACTTAAAATCTTTACAGAATGAATTAGGTAGACAGTAATTCTGATTCAACAACCTATTCCTCACTTTCCATTAGCCTCTACACCATTACCTCCAATCTTCCCACCCCTCTACCCTCAAAAAAAGGGGAAATTTCTTAAAGCCATTTGCCTTCCATCCAGACTAAAGCTAACTGTCTGGTCATACTCCTACTTTAAAACTAGGTGACTATCATTTAAATCCTGTTTCATAATAACAAATTTGCTGCACAGCATGAGCCCTGAGAATCTCTTCCTTTGTGAGACAATGACAAAGGAACCTAACCACAATCTAAATCACAGGTTTAAATATCCCAAAGGTCTTGCCCACATTACATCCTGAGGCATCCAGAAACATGGCTAGAGTATAATTTCCCTGCACAATGAAAGCAGACAATCAGGTACAGATACCAAAACCCAATCAGGCTCGCAAAAATCTGTTGCAGATGAATTCAGAGGTCCTTGGAGGGGAAATGCTATAAAAGCATAAAGCAATAATATTAACAACAATTTCTCAAGTTACCTGCAGAACATTTTCTGAACATGGTTTATAAGTAAGTGCCCTGAATATAAGCATAATGTTACACAACAAACACCTGAATATACTATCTAATAATAATTCAAAACAACTAGGATTGTGCCTCCTGTTTTCCAATAGTATATCAATAGCTGTTAACATTCTTTTTCTTGTGATCTAGGGCTGAAATGTGATTTGTGTAAAGTACTCCCAGTGAGGATATTCCTTCTATCAAGGAAGATCAGGCACTATTCTGCAACTTTTACTCTTAAAGTGCCGTCCAGCACACTGAAAGGCAAGTGAGTCAAATTCTTCAGTTTGTTTTCTCTTAAGCATATAAGTTGTATCCCAGAGACATAGAGCAAATGAAAGAAGTCAGAATCAAGAATCTCCAAGTCATAAGATAGTGCAGAAGCCATGCTGATCCAACCCATAACCATAGAAGAAACTGCTGTATAATGTAATTGACAAATAAATGGTCTTCCAGAATTTGCTTGCAGCCCACCAAAAAAGAGGAATACACAGAGTCATAGATTTAGAGCTAGAAAGGACCTTAGAGGGTCTTCTATTCCAATTCGTCTCATTTCATAGATTAGGAAACTGGCTTATGGGGGCTATGTGACTTGCCAAAAGCCTATAGAGAGAAAACAGGAGTCCATTACATTTTTTTTTTTTTAGTGAGGCAATTGGGGTTAAGTGACTTGCCCAGGGTCACACAGCTAGCAAGTGTCAAGTGTCTGAGGCCGGATTTGAACTCAGGTACTCCTGACTCCAGGGCCAGTGCTCTATCCACTGAGCCATCTAGCTGCCCCAGTCCATTACATTTTTACATAACTCCAATTGTTAGAACCTTTTCTTTAAATCAATCTTTCATTCACTGCTTTGCAACTTCTACCTGTCATTCCCAGTTCTACTCTTTTGGACCAAATTAGAATAATCTGTATCCTTTTTTACATGATAGCCTTTCAAATACTTGAAATCAGCTAACATGGCCCCCTAACATACATTTCTTTATATTAAAAACCCAGGGGCAGCTAAGTGGCATAGTGAATAGATTACCGGCCCTGGAGTCAGGAGGACCTGAGTTCAAATCCGGACTCAGATACTTGTCACTAGCTGTGTGACCCTGGGCAAGTCACTTAACCCCAATTGCCTCACCCCCACAAAAAAATCCAAAGTTCCTTTAACTGATGGTCACATGTCATGAGATGGTCTTAGTACATAAATGTCTTTTTTGAAATGTGGTTCTTGGAACTAAAAACAATAGTCCAAATGTAGAATATCAAGACTGGGCATTGTGTTCCCATCTATCTCTTTTCTCCTCACTTAATATGACCTTTCCTGGCTTCCATACATAACTATTAACTCAAATCAGACATACAGTCTACTAAAATCCTTTAAAAAAAAAACAAAGAAAGGAACTTATGTTTTTGCCAAACTTCCCCTTAACTTTTACCTTTCAAGTTAATCTGCTAAATACAGAGTAAGACTTTATATTTGTTCTTATAAGAATTTAATTAGATATGGCCCGGCGTTCTATCTAGCCTGTTGGGAACTCTCTGGACCCTGATCCTGTCATGTAATATGTTAACTGTTTCTTCCATATTTGTGTCATCTGAAAATCTGCTAAGCATGTGCTCTACAATCATTATCTAAATAACTGACAGAAATGGCAAATGGTAAATGGCCAAATACAAATTACTAGGAGACTCCTCCAGAGACCTCCTTCCAAGCTGATTATCAAACCATGAATGAAAAGTAAAATGAAATTAAAATGTATATATTATTACAATCATTAAACTACTTAAGATGTTAATCTGCTATGCTGTAATGGAGGGTAGAGGAAATGGGGGAGAAGAACCATGATATAAAATGAACAAGACCTCAAAGGTCTTTGACAAAGGAGGCAGCATACTATACACTAGGATGGTCATTGATGTAATCTGAGTCAGTAGATTCAATAAGAGCAAAATAGTAGAATACAGGCAACAATGAAGCTGAGCTCTTACAACAATCCCATGAAAATGACTTTAATATAATGTCACAAATCAGAGTCAAGGAAAGGTTGAGATGAGACATCCTTCTAGCCTAAGACAACTTAGGAGGTCAGCAGGAGAGGTCTGTGACACCAGTATGGGGACCCTCGCTATAGCAGGGCAACAGCACCAAAGATAGTCATTGGAGGCAGCTGGGACAG
Source organism: Dromiciops gliroides (assembly GCF_019393635.1). Lineage (NCBI taxonomy): Eukaryota > Metazoa > Chordata > Mammalia > Microbiotheria > Microbiotheriidae > Dromiciops > Dromiciops gliroides. The sequence continues at coordinate 538,799,353 of NC_057863.1, forward strand.
TAGTGGTGGCGTCAGCAGCACCTTCAAGAGCTCTCAGAAATGAGACTGATTCAAGAAAATGATGAAAGAATTAATTAAACAGCTTGTTAAGAGTCACAAAAATTTAGCAAAGAAAATGATTCCTCAAAAATTAGAACTGGAAAAGTGGAAGCTAATGACTCCAAGAAAAATCAAGAAACAATAAAATAAAGTCACAAGAATGGGAAAAAATTAGAAAATGTGAGCTATCTCATCAGAAAAAAAAACTGACCTGGGAAATAGATTGAAGAGAAACAATTTAAGAATTATTGTACTACCTGAAATTCACAATCAAAGAAAGAACCTAGATATTATAATTCAAGAAATTATCAAGGATAACTGCCACATTATCTTAGATCCAGAGGGTAAAATAGAAATTGAAAGAATCTACCAATTACCTCCTGAAAGAAATCCCAAAACAAAAACTCCCTTGAATACTATAGCCAAATCCCAGAGCTCCCAGGTCAAGGAGAAAATACCGCAAGCAACCAGAATGAAATGATTCAAATATTATGGATCCACAGTCAGGATCACATAAGATTTAGCAGCTTCCATGTTAAAAGAGTGGAATATGAAATCCCAGAAGGCAAAGGAGCTGATTATAACCAAGAATAACCTATACACCAAAACTGAGTATAATCGTTTAGGGGGGAAAGTGGAGATTTAATGAAATAAAGAATTTTCAAGCATTCCTGCTGTAAAGACCAGAGCTGAATAGAAAATCTGACATTCAAACACAAGACTCAAGAGAATCATAAAAAGGTAAACATAAAAAAGCAATCATAAAACACTCAATAAAGTTAAACTGTTTACTTTCCTTTTTGGGAGGATGATAGATTTAACACATAAGAATCTTATCATTATTAGAGCAGTTAGAAGGAGTCTACAAAGACAGAGTGTGAGTTGATTATATTGAGATGATCTAAAATTAAGGGGTGTGAAACAAATACACTGGGAGAAGTGGGAAAGGAGGGGCAAAATGGGGAATTTTTTCTCACATAAAAGAATCATGTAAGGAAGAGCTTTTACAGTAAAGAAGGAAATGGCAGGGAGGTGGCAGGCAATGCTTGAACCTCACTCCCATCATTATTTGTTCAAAGAGGTAAGAAAATAAACATAAAATCCGGTATAGAAACCTATCTTACCCATTAGGGAAATAGGAAAAAGAGGGGGGATAATAGATATGGAAGGGGGTAATAAGAAGCAAAACAGACTATTGAGGAGGGACAGGGTAAATAGGGAGAGAAGGATAAATGAGAAAAAAACAGATGGAGGAAAATACATACTAGAAACAGAAAGATACACACAGAGTTAAAATAGGGACTAGGACAGAATCTCTTATGCTTTAGCTGAAATATAAAAGGTAGGAGTAACAATCATAATCTCAGAGCAAAAGCAAAAATAAACCTCATTAAAAGAGATGTTCAGGGAAACTACATTTTGCCAAAGGTACCATAGAAAATAAAATAATAACAAATTGTTTTTACAAGTTTCTCTGATAGAGGACTCATTTCTCAAATGTAGAAGGAACTAAGTCAAATTTAAGAAAATAAACTATTCCCCACCCAATTGATAAGTGGTCAGAGAATATGAACAGGAAATTTTCAAAGAAGAAACCAAATATATCAAATCATATTAAAAATGCTCTAAATCACTATTGATTTTAATTTTAAAAAACTCTGATTTACTACCTCACACCTATAAGAAATGAGAAATGCAGGAAAGGATGAGTGAAAATAGGTACACTAATACACTATTGGAGTACTTTTTAATGGTCCAGTCATTCTGAAGAACAATTTGTAACTAGGTTCAAAGGGCTATCAAATTGTGCATACCCATTGACCCAGTAATACCACTACTACATCTGCACCCCAAAGAGATCAAAGGAAAAAGAACTACACGTACAAAAATATTTATAGCAGCTCTTCTTGTGGTGGCAAAGAATTGGAAATTATGGGGATGCCCATCAACTGGCAAATCACTGAACAAGCAATGACATGTGACTATGATGTAGTTCTATTGTGCTATAAAAAATGATGAGGGAAGTGGTTTCGATTGGGGGTGGGGAGGGAGTGGGAGATGGGGAGGAACACGATAAAACTGTTCAATCTGATGCAGAGTAAAGTGAGAAGATCCAGGAGATCATTATGCATAATAAAAGCCATGTTGTAATGATGACCAAGTGTGAAAGACTTGACTACTCTGGTCAATACAATGAACCAGGATAATTCCAAAGGTCTCATTTTGAAAAAAAAAAATGTTATGTACCTCTAGAGACAGAGAAATAATGAATTCTGAGTGCAAAATGAAATATAATTTTCTTTTATTTTTTGGTGATATGGCTAATATGGAAATGGTTTACATAATTTCACATTTTAAATTACTATCAATCATTTTGCTTGCCTCCTCAATGTGGGGGAGGGAGGGTGAGAATGTGGAACTCAGTCTAAAAAGAAAAGAGTGTTAAAAGTAAATAAACAATAAATTTTAGGGGGAAAATGAAAATGGTATGAATAAAGCTATAGAAATGGAAAAAAAGAAAAGAAAGACATGTGAAGGTAAAAAATATAGCTAAACCATAATTATTGGATGGCTGGGGGTTGGGGGTTGGGGGTGGCGGAGAAGATGCTTTAAGATTTTAGGCCTAGGATCATAGGTAGGACTTCTGATTTTTAAAAAAGCCATTCTGTAGTCCCAAACAGCTTGGAGACAGCTAGCTGAATAAGGCCCGAGAAGTTCACTGCCATCCAAGTTCCCAAATGTTCTAAAATATATCCACAGACCACCAGGTTAAGAAACCATGTACTAAAGTCTTCAACTGTGAAAAAGGACATTTCCCACTTGAACCAACAGAACAGTCATAGTAATTATTAGAGAATGCAAACTGTGTTATCAAACGAACATGTGTCTAATCAGACTCAAGAGAACTTTACCAAGAGTATAGTATAATATCATAATAGGATAAATACCACCCCAACAGGAACTCATGGAGTTGCTATGGATGACAAACACACATTGCTCCAGCAGAGAAAGAAGAAATCATCCCTAAATTCTGTCAGGGAATATAAAGATGCTAGGAATGACTTGATTTTATAGGCAGTGACCATATAAAAACAAAAATACCTTCTCTAAACTAATTTTGATCATAACATATATGCATCTAGAGCAAATGGTTGCTCTGAGTAGGATTATATTCTATAAATTATGGATGAAAATGTAAGAAATGATAAAAATTCCAACCAAGTAACAGTGATGTAAATTGTGTTCAGACTTGGACATGTTAAACAGTTTAATTTAGGTGGAGCTCTCCATAGTGCTGAATTTCTGCAAAAGAAATTGATGCCCCTGAATCATGTCAAAGTACACTCCTGTCAGAAACATCCTCTGTGACATCAAAATCAATGTCCAACTCCTTTAGTAACTGTTCTCCCCAAAAGGGGAGAATGGAAAGAGAATGGAAAGGGTAGAGGGAAGGCAAGAGGATGTAAGAAAAGGATTCCCTTAACCTTTTGATATTAAGGTGAAATGAAACTTCAAACTGTTAAATAGTACAACCACATGTATGCCAACAACTCTTATAATCAGAGCTCTTTTGATAGAAAGCTTGGCATCACGATTAGGAGAGGACTTGATCCATCTTCATTATGGAAACCTATAAAATTTCTGACAAGCCCTGAAATGGAGAGAATACCCTTGTAATAGAAACATAAGTTGCAACATGAAAAAGCATGAATCCAAATCCAAGCAAAACTGGTCTCCATATTTTTAGACTATAGGAGAGGGGAAAAAATCTGTTTTCAATAAATTTCAGCTACTTGCCACTAAAATTTTTTTTAGTATTTCCTTTATCTAGCAGTCAAATTCATACTATTTCAGGTCTGAAAAAATTGCTGTACAGGTTTGAATATCTCTTATAAATTGTGTTCATGTGCTCTGTTTAGAAACTGAATTAAAGTCTTTTATGTTTAACTACATATGTATACACACACACACACACACACACACACACACACACACTGTCCTACCTCTCCTGGGTTATGATAATGGTTTTTTAATGGTTCCCCTTCTTCTTCATCTTGGATCGCAATTAAAATGTAAACAGTTCTTCATCTTTTTCTTTCTTTCATACTTGACCTGCCATAAGAGTCCATACTGTACCAGTTGAAGAGAATAAAGAGCATACGATGGACTTTTTCTTAATTTGATTAGATGTCTGAGTAGCATCATTGCATTTTCCCATATTAATTTTGGTCATTCCTCAAATGTAAACGACCATCATACCAGTTAATCATATTATGAATTATTTGAAAGGTCAATCATAATCAGTCATCTGGGTGGCATAGTGTCTAGAATGCCACATTGAGAGAAAACTAAGACATCTGTTAGCTATATGACCTGCTGGGCAAATCGCTTAACCACTCAGACTCAGTTTCCTCAAATCTCTTTTAAAATAACACCCATCTCATAGGGTTATTGTGAAGATCAAATAAGGTTATATATAAAGTGCTTTGCAATCCTCAGAGAGCTATATGAATGTTAGCTATCATTGTTATTATTATCATCACACAAAAGCCAAATACTGAGAGTACCACTGTTGTAAAAAGGAGGAAATTCCTCATCTGTTACCCCAGAATTAGATTTTCTAATATTTTGGATTTGGGCATTTCTCAATCATTTGTTTTCTACATGCTCACTCTACAGTACTTCAAATAGCATTGTCTCCTTGTATTTTGGAACTTAAGGTCCTAGTGAAGCCATGTAGGAAAATTTCTAGTATCTCATAACCATAAATAGTGAGGAAAATAAAAGAATTAATCCTGGAAATAGAAAATTATTCAAGAGAAAAATATACATTTTGGAGAACACAGGTATCCTTACACTTGAGTTTGTGGTATTTTTCAATTTCTTTGATAGCCAGAGAAAGGAGGAATTTTGGCTGTGATTCTGATGAAGATATAGAATAGTTCTGAACCTTCAGAAAGCAGAAATTCTTCTCAATTCTGAGACTACCTAATTTGCGAATCCCACCTGAAACTCAGCTAGCAAGAGCAGCAGGAATTCAATGTGGAGATCTGCTTTTAAAGGTGCTCAGCAGTGAACCCCTCCATAAAATCATGATGTTGATCCCGAGTCAGACTGAGCTGAAAAACCAGAGCACTGAATGTTGTTCCCTTAACTACCAGCGTTTAGCCCAACATATTGCAATGATGCATTTACCAAAGCCTCTCTTTAGTCTTCAACAGCAAACACTAGAACAGAATCCTTGAATCCTACCTTCTCAACAGTTTCACAGCTAACATCTTCCTAAGGAGGGGGAGAGGTGACCATTTGCAGTACACTAAGGGAAAATGAAACTGGACTGATGTTTCAGTCAGTGAGTTAATGAGTTGCAGATCTCAGGCATTTTAATGTAAAATAACTCTGTGTGTGTGTGTGTGTGTGTGTGTGTGTGTGTCTGTGTGTGTTATGAAATTATTCTACAAAAGATTGCCTAAGCAAATTTACAATGAAAAACATCATCAAAACACCAAGGAAGTAGAATGAATACGAATATGAAATGTACTTAAAACACCCAGGATGTTGTTAATTTAGAAAAGAAATCCCTATTAAAAATTCAACCCAATGCTTCTTTTACTAAAGGGCAACAACAATAAGCATCTACAAGTCTTCCGCCTAACAAAATATATGCTTTGTTTCTGCAAACAAGCATAACCACACAGAACACATCAGCAATTGTCACTACAGGCATGCTGATAACACGGAAAAGTCCATCAGTACACCTCAAAGGACAGAAGTGAACATATAACACCTGGAGATGAACAAGAAAAATTCAGACAGGGCCAGTGGGTCTCTACAGAGCAGTTTTTAACTGGTCCACAAGCTAATAAGAGCAGTTATAAACCGTAAGCAGCCACTATGCTACAAGGAGGAACATTCATCATGCTAACATGCCTTTAGAAAGTAGAGGGCTTGTCTGCATGTTCTCTGGAGTTTCTATTAGAGTGTTAATTGTTCATACTAAAGAAAAGGAGACATAAGGAATGGCTTTTACCATCATGTGTTAAGTTTATTTTTGTTCTTCTGACCAGTTCCCAAGGGGCAGGAGGCTAATGACTGTTCTTCATCATCAACTGCACAGGATATTTACATCCATCCTGTAACCATGACAGCTGTGTCACTAATTCCCTAACTGCTTCCACCACATGAACCAATCATCTGGCATGAAGCTGCAAGATGGAGTGCCCTGCAGTCATTATTCACCAAGCACTTTCATTAACAAACTGCCCTTAATTACAGCGGTAATTGCAAAATTATTTCATAGCAGCAATTATTCTTCTCAGCCAATCCAAGCTATTTAAGTAGGACACTGCCTATGAAAATGGCATAAGGCCAACTCATCTATGACCAAAGGTGTGTTTTAATTGTACTACAAACTTAGTTTCAAAATATTGCATCAGATAGCTTTGAAATTAGACGTCCTATTAGGAATAGACAGAGGCACAAAATAGAACAAGGAAAAAAAAGTAAAAGCTAACTTTCTGATGATCTTTTTCCTATTTTTAGACTGAAAACAAAAGGCATTCATAATACAAACACCAAATACCTAGACTAATGTCACTGTCTAGCAAAACAGAGGTACTGAGCTTCCAAGAGATCCAAATTTGTCCTTGAGGATGGTCAGGCAAAACAGCATAGCATCCTTTAGGGAGTCCATCGACATCATCCAAAGCTTTTTGTACCTCTCCAAGCCCTTTAACCTTTCAATTTTTACCCACTCAGGTATCAGGTTGCTATGTAGTTAAGTATATACAAGTACAAGGTTATCAACTCCAAGCTAAACCATTGTGGGAATTTTCAGAAATCACAGTTTGGTGTTTAGGGAGAAAGTTTGTTGAAAGGACTACAAATCAGCCAACCTACCTTCCAAAATTCATCAATAGTGACCCTGAAGATGAATCCAGGGGCACAGGGGATGAATTTGCCTACTTGACAGGTGACATTTGACAGAACAAAGAGCCTTTATTTTCAAGGAACTTCTACCAACCATCTTCAATGTTTAGAATTTGCTACTCACCATGCCTATTTAATTCAACAAATATTTTAGGTGCTTGCTTTGTCTTATTCACTGTTCTTTCTTTTCTTTTGCTTTGCCAAATTGTTCACTGGAGAAACCATTTCTCCTATTGGTAAGAATGGTACTAACTGGGGCAGCTAGATGGCGCAGTGGATAGAGCACCGGCCCTGGAGTCAGGAGGACCTGAGTTCAAATTCGGCCTCAGACACTTAACACGGACTAGCTGTGTGACCCTAGGCAAGTCACTTAACCCCAACTGCCTCATTAAAAAATAATAATAATAATGGTACTAACTGTCCATTTTGGAGTCTTGCCAACTCCCCTTTTCTGTTTTTCCTCCTTCTGTCCCTTTAAATATTATAAGGGTCAAAGTACATCACTCTGCATATGGCACCTAATGATGCTTGCTTGCAGAAAGGAATTATAAAACTCACATACAAGGAAAAAAAAAAAGAATTAAGGGGCAGCTAGTAGATAAAGCACTGTCCCTGGATTCAGAAGGACCTGAGTTCAAAAATCCAGTCTCAAACACTTAACAATTACTAGCTGTGTGACCCTGGGCAAGTGACTTAACCCTCATTGCCCTGCAAAAAAAAAAAAAAATTTTAAAACCCTCACATACAAACATAATTAAAGTGTTCCAAAATTGTCAAAGGATGAGCTTTTGTGGTTAAATGAACATTTTGCATAACTGAAAGGTAATATATGGGATAAAACATTCCTTATATAATAACAAGTTTTAACTAAAAAGTGATTATCTTTGCTCCCCAGGAAAAACTATAAATATTCACCTTTATGGAATATTCCAGTGTATTCTGGAAAAGTCAGGAATTTTGAAATCAAGTTCTCTAAACATTATCTGGAAGGGGGATACAGTTGAGAATGTTAAAAAGACAACAACCTTAAAAGCCAAATAAAAATGATTTTGGCCTCTAATTTGGTAAACTTCCAAAGGGAGCCATGGGTTTGGTTTTTTGCCCCCAAAAGAAAATTTGTGGCCTCCAGTTTAAATATGACTTAACTAGAATTCCAAAGCCAGTCATCAGAGCAAAGAGATAAGACAAATGGATTGTTTTATCTGTAGCAACTACAGCTATATTAAAAAAAATTCTCATAGATCACACTTTTAACAACATTACAGCCAGTAAGTGAATGTATTTCATTTTGATGATTTCAAATACTGCATTAATGAGAAAAATTGAGGCATATTATCCCATGATCTAAAATATTGTGCAATTACAAGTTTTATGCCAGCTTTCAAGTAATTCACTTCTTCAAAGACATTAAGGGAAAAAGAATCTGAGATAGACAGATAGTCCCTGTCTTACCAATAGGAGAAATGGTGACTTTAGTTAACAATTTGGCTTTCTCCCTTAAGATCTGTTGATTGGTGAGGCACACTTGTATTAATCTTATGTTCTTTGTACTTCTGTATGTCTTTAACACTCTCCAGAGCAGATATTGCTACCTGTAAGCATACTCCTGTGAAAAGAATGCATATTGTAGGACACTCTACACTCTCCGTAGTCACTAAAAGCAAACACAATAAAACAACCTACCATAAATTCAGCTCTTCTCCATTTACAGAATCTCTTTCGAGCACTTTAAAACATGCAAATCATATTCCAATGCATTCTTAATGTTTGACCCAGATTACATAAAAGAATACCAGGGTAATAAAAATCTTCATGTACTTTATTTGCAAACACTGCATAGTAAAGAAGGGTGATAAAACACTACAACCACTATTTCATGGATTCCTTATGTCTTCTCTTTCTAATGTTCCAATCCCAATCATTACTAACTGCTAGAGCCTCCCATGATATCTGGGTATGAGGCCTGTTGTAAAATGCACTTCAAGAGCTTCTGATGAGTTAAGGAACTGTTAAAACCACATGTTTACCTTCCTAGTAATTTGGCAACAATGATGTGACACTTTGGGCAAAGTATCCTATATAGGGTTTCCTGTGCTTCTTGAGGGAACCAGAGGTAGGCAATCATCACCCACAAATGTACCATCTGCTCCATCTTATTACTTAATTAAACTAAAGCTAGGAACACTTCTTAATTTTCACAGCTCATAAAAACAAAGGTCATGACAGAGCACTGGCAACCTACATCTTCCACATTACATAGTTTACCAGAATGAATTTTGTCAACCCATCACTCCAAAAAAAACCAAAAAAAAAAAAAACCCCACCATCTAGTTGACGTCAAAGAGCAACATAATTCTCTCAGGCTGACATCAGATCAATGGCACAACTCTTGAACTGACAGCCTGAGTGAACAGAATGTTAAGTTCTAAGCTATTGTTCATTCACCTCCCTCCTGTCACCATGTAAGCTCAAGAGCTTCTTGAATGTATCTAAAAAGAGTACCCACTATTGCATGGCAATATGGGTGACCTCTTCATTATAATCTGGAGAACTTTCAATGTCCATAATTTGGGGGACCGTGACACCTGGTGGGAGCACTTGAAGAACTATGCTTAGCAACATAACCTGCTCAGGGCAATGACTTTTTTCCAGAATCCCTTCTTATGCTTTCCTCCCCATCTCTGCCATTCCCCTACAGTCTTTCATATGGAAACCCTATTATATTAACAGCCCTGAGTGGAGCAAATAAGTAATCCCCAATTGCAGTTGAAATTTCAAAGGATAATTTAAGAGATGGTAGGAATTTACGTTGACTCATTAGCTTTTTTTTTTTTTAAACTACCAACCCATTTCATAAACCTTACTTTTTTCTTTTTGACATGAGATTATGGATGAAATATCTATGTATATTAAAAGATTACATATAAGTGGCTTGGCAAAAGATGAGTTACTGAAAATACAAGTGGTGGCCTGAAGAACGAAACTAAAACACAAATTCAGAAGCAAATCTGAAAAAGGAAGGAATGAGGGGGAAAACAGAAATGACTAAAACCCTGATAAAGCAGTGTGGTTGGTATAAAGATACCCCTCTAAGAACAACTCTGGAAAACTTAGTAAGATAAAAGTACATCTGTAACCTTTATGCTATTGATGTCTCCAAAAGGGAAATGTGAATATAGGCAGTCTGTGCCATTCATCCAGGCCTACAAAGACCTCCTTTTGAAACATATGTATTTAGTAACAGAGGCTTCACCAAGGACTTGGTTCCTATGGGGATAAATTGCTATGAAACAAACAGATAGAATGGATTTGGTCAGAAGTGCAGGCAGAGTAGATGTATGGGGCTCAGGAGAAAAATGGATTCAACTCTCACCCATGATACTTCCAAGCTGTTGATCATAGACAAGTTACTTTTCTGAGCCTCAGTATCCTCATATGTAAAAGACATAAAACACTTATAATGCCTACCTCAATGGACTGTAATAAGAATCAAATAAGCACAGAATGCCCTTTCGAAGGCTTACAATACTCTATAAATGTTTATCATCATTACCATCACCATCGTCGTTGTGCTGTCGAATCTGCCCACATGCTAGGCATTAATATATTACCTAATCTTTACTTCCCTGCTTACAAAATCATAAGATTCTATGTGGTTGTGTTTTCAGGTTCCTCATAGGATAAAGCCAAAATGCTATGTCATGCTGAAGAATAAAAATAAAAGATCATTTGTTAGCTCTTTAATATACCCTTCTTAAGAATCCCATATCTCCCATCGGGATTCTCTGGACTGAATGACACATTTTAATCTTTCCTTGTCACACACATTTTTTTAAAAATTTCCTAACATTCTGGCCACTTACTCATTAAAATATATTCATAATGCTTTGGATACTATTCATTCCATACAACAAAAGGAAAGCAGAAACTCCATTACCTTAGGATACTCTCACCTCACCCAAGCATCCCTCCACCCCCCACCCCCCACCCCCAATCATATCATGTTCTCTCTTGTCCGTCGTATTTAGAATGGGTGATTGCCAGCAGGGCCTGACTTAGAAGATATGGAAGGAAAGGTTAAGGCCTCTCGCTCCCTGCTAAATGTAACATTCTCTGCCTAGCACCCAAGATCACTGCACGGCCATGGGAAACCTTGGCAAACTCTCTCATGAGTACAAACACTGGAGCGGGGGTGGTGGGGCGGCTGTTCCTTGTACATGGGAGACACTTAATCATGATTTGTTGGTTAGAGCTGAGCTGAGCCTGGCTGCAGGCAAAATTATGAAGGGGCTCTCCTGCTTCCTGTAGGTGGAGCCAAACTCCTTGGAGAAAGAAGGCGTGCAAAGGAAAAAAGGGTCTAAGAATGTGGTTCTGCCCAAGTCCTAACTCATGTAAGCAAGTTGGTCCTCTCTCTTCCTATTTAACACTGGCAACCTTGGCATCTCAAAAGTGATTCACCTCCCACCACCCTATTTATAAGTACGGAGTGCTCAGGTTTAAAAAGATGACCAGAAAACCTTGAGTGTCTAGCACATAAATAATAGGTTTACTAATAAAATCTATTAAGTCGTTTCCAAAGGAAAAGTAACATTTAAAGCCATGGGGATCCCTTAAATCAAAGTCTATAAAGAGAAAAATTTAACTTGTTTCTTTTTTAAAAACCATACTTCATCTGGCAACTCCATTTTACCTAGAATCTTAATTTGAGCATATATAAAAATCCCCCACCAATTACACACCCAAACATTTCATAGATCTAAAGGTTCCTAGACGGAAACTGGAACTGTGGTGAAGGGGCTCTAAGGGGAGGAGGGGTACATACTAGAAGCAGAAATGAAATTCCAGATTTGTGTGAATGAGAGTGCCAACGTGGCCCATGACACTTCTCTCCCAACACCTCTGCTCTGGAAGGCAGCTGTGGCCTCTCACCATAACTGAATCCTCAGTAAGGGTCCTCACCCCAAATGAAGCAGTACTGTTGAATGGGAAGGGGGGTGAGGGCAGAATGGAGAGGCATAAGACATAACAAACCTCTAGTCACAGAATTTACTTCATTCTCTAGGGCTCCCCTTCTTATCTCAGGAGGAGAACAGAATTTGAGATTTTATAACAAACAAACATTTCCTGCCAACCTTCTAAAATTTTAAACAACTGCAGCCAAGACTGACTTCCAATCGGCACAATTATATAAGGCCAAGCATTGCATTGTTCTCATTTTTGGAGCTTTGTTTCCAGCTTGCTCATTAATCTTTCAGTCTTTTCCCATCTCTGTCTGACGATAACTGCCCTGAATTTATCCAAGCCTACGGTATGCCAGGCTCACTGGTGTCTAAATCACTGAGAGCTGAACACACATTCTCCTCGTGGGACTGAACACTTCCATCAGAAAGAACCAATCACAGTTTAGTGGGGGTAAACCTCTTCTTAATTGTATTCTATGATACTAACAGGCATTCATTACACATAGACCTTAAAACAAGATTTGCTCTTGGCTGCTCATAATTGTATTTCTATAGCAGTTTAAACCGTTGGCACCTGCAATTGCTAGCAGGCCTGAGCTAAGAATTTCTATTATCCCTGTTTCAAGGGTTACATTTAAAATAAAACTCAGAGGGGCAAAACATTACATATACACATATTTACACAAATTAAATACTATGCACAAGTCAATACCTTCCGCACACAAAACTACATTAAACTCAATTAGCCCTAAGCAAAACTAGAAAGCAGTTTTTTTCAAAAATCCTGATGTTGTTTTATATACCAAAGGCTATAAAAGCATCCAGCCTACACGGTTTTGCAGAACTGCCAATAAATGATTTTTATCACTATTACTGTACTAGTAAATTAACTCAAATTAGCATATAATAATACAACCCAATTAATTTATACACAAGTATGGGAGTGTCCAACTTCTGTGTTTATAAATAAGGGATGGCATTTTAAACATACTAATGTAAGACCTTGGGTAATCCTGAACTTTTCAGAGAATAGTTTTCTTTATGATAACCTAGCAAAAACCAGCCAACTGGATCTAAAGTATATTGTCCCACTTGTTATGGTTTCCTCCTTGATTATGACCAAAATTAAATTATACAAATATTTCACTAAATATCTTCTCAAACCTTATAAATATTAATATGAACTCAATCTCCTATGTGCCCGGCATTTAAAAATCCATTTAAAAATCTGGGAAACTAATTTAAGATTTCCATCTAGAATACAAATGAGCAAGTCCTCTTCTGTGCTGTTTTGCTCAGCACCCATATCTGCACATTTAGTACTGAATGTCAGTTGGTAGTACTTAAAGATGATGAATATTAAAAGCGTGCTTCTGCCTAACATATTAGAACGATGCAACCATTGGATGTGTCATAGCCTGCATTTTCAATGAACAAACTACTACCTTTAAGACACCAAAGAAATTGGCAAATTCCCAGAGCTGCTATATACAAGGCCCATGAAAAGGTGAAATTTAATCTTTTAAATGTGCCACCCCAGAGGATCTGGAGGTGTGATTTAAGTTCTTCTCTAAAACAAAACAAAAACTTGGTCACCTTGTAGCACAATTTGAATTTGAATACTGGAGTGTTTGACTGGCCCTGCTTACCCAATCCATGAAACATAAACAGCCAAATTCCCCTCAAAACTGCCTGCAAGTCTCATATGTACCTCATTGTATAGTGTGCAAAGAAGGACCTGCTTGTGATTTGTTTAAAATTCTATTCATTGAGATAGCGTCCAGGGGTAGAATTCTTGCTTCTGGATGCTTCTCTCATTCCAAAGTCCAAACAAAAATGCATTTCTAGCTTTGAGTCAACAGGAGATTCTAACCTTTAATCTGACTAAATTAAAAGATTTGTTTGGATCACCTATTCCACACGCAGAAGAGCAAATGCATCTGAATCCGGTCTCTGAAATTAAACAAACAATCTGTCCAGGACATAAATTGTAGCCATTCAATTCAACAAGTATGCTATAAGGGCCTACCGTCTTCTTCACACTGTTAGGCTGGAGTTCATCGTCCATGACCTGATGGGGTTCATAGTCTATAGTAAGATATAAGTAAGATACAGACACAAATCAAGTTATCAGAGATGCAGAACACGATACTCTTTACCAATGCATTCTGGGAAGGCTCTATGGAGATAGGATTTGAAGAAAGAGAAGGAAATAGTAAGATGAAGAAAAGGGAGAACGCTTCACTTAGAGGCCTGAGTAAAGACAGAAAGGCAGAAAGGAACAGGGAGTCTGGACAACAGAAACTATCCCAGTTTGGTTAGACCATAGTTTATGAACTCTAGTAAGAGAGATAAGACTGGGAAGAAAAGGTAGTTCCAAATTGATAGAGGTACTTTTTTTTTCCAGGCAAAGGAGCCCAAAATTTACTCAACAGACAACAGTGTACTACTGAAAACTTTTGCATAGAAAGGAAATGATAAAATATAATATTCACAGAGATTAGTCTGGCAGCTCTATGAAGTAGAGATATAAAGGGAAGGAGGGCTACTGTGCAACAGGGAAGGGAAGGGGTGAGTGAATCAAGGCTCTAAATAATAATGATGATAATAAGACATCTGGAAACCACAGAGAGCTTCCAGTTTGCACAGTGACTTACTGAAGTGCTATCATTTGATCCTCCACATCCCTGAGAGATGGGGGGGGGGAGCGGGGGAGAGAGAGAGAGAGAGAGAGGGATTATTAGCCCCATTTTACGGATGAGAAAACTGAGGCCCAGAGATGTGAAATGACTGGCCTAGAATTCCAGCTAATCTAAGTAAAACATCCAATTTGAATCCAGACCTTTTGGCTCAAAATCCAGTGATCTTTCTGTAACATCAAATATAGAACAAAAGATTAGATGTAAAAGATGTTCAACCACAAGAGAACTGCTTCATTTCTTTACATGTTGTATAATGCTTTGATTTGCCTCATTAGTAAAGAGCTTTTCTATTATTCCAACCGTGTTTTCTTTTGCTAAATCTTATATCATCAATTCCAAAGGGTCACTCCTCTCTCCTTGGGTTTTATGCTATTCAAATAGTCTGACCAAATTATTTATCAGGATCTTCCTTTTTGAGATGATTTTTCAGTCCCCTAATCAAATCCTGAATTCCTACCAAATTATCAAAATCCTCCTGAAGTTGAGAAAAAAAGTAAATTTACATTCAGTGATCCTAAAAAGTAGACTTTAAAGCAATGAAAACATTTTTTCTTCCTCATCCACTATTCACATTATATAAAAGTCCCAAGATACCTTCATTTACTAAACTATGGCAGATGTTCTGAGCAGATTTCAGAGAACTATTCTTTAGCTGCTTCTATTAAAAGGGACAGTGGCATATAGAGGAATGATGGATAGGGAGTCAAGGCAGGAAGAGTCTAACCTTGGTTTTACTACTTTCTGTATGATACCCAACCTCTCTGGGCCTCAGTTTCTTAATGTATAAAATGAGAGGTTTGAACTAAATAAATGACTTTTAAGTTTATTCTGGCTCTAGATCTAAGATATAATGTTATATAAAAGGAAAGGAAACCTAGTAAACCCTTCCCATGCTCCCTGTCCCTAAATAGCAAAATCTAATATATCCTATAATATTAAAAGGTAGTATATGAGGGGCAGCTAGGTGGCACAATGGATAGAGCATTGGCCCTGGATTCAGGAGGACCTGAGTTCAAATCCAGCCTCAGACACTTAACACTTACTAGCTGTGTGACCCTGGGCAAGTCACTTAACCCCACTTGCCTCACCAAAAAAAGAAAGGTAGTATATGGCATATTTGTACTTGCCTTAGCTACCCAACCAAATGTTAAGCTCCTTGAGGGCAGCTGTGATGTTTTATGCATTTCTATATTTTCTACACCATCTTGAATACTGCTATTGTTTGAAAAATAGAGCTGGAAACAAAAGAAGCAAAATAAATCTAATTTTTTTTTCTTCCCAAACCAGTCATACTATAGAAAAATCATAGCAGCCTAAAAAGGTAGCCAAAAAAGTAGCAACACCAAACCTTATGTGCTGAGGATGCATAAATGGAGGATCATTCTCAAATGAAACTTTTAACTAGTGTTATTTCCCCATTACTTAGAGATACTTCCAAAGAAAACAGTAAATGTTTTTAGGCAAAGATGGCCTAGTATATCCCACTCAACAAAGAAGCTTAGGATCCTCCATACATATCTATATTTCTATTCCATAAGCCCTGAGGCAGATCTTGCCTAGCTTGCCATCATAAGACTCACTTAATTTTAAATAAATTTAAAGGCCTAAAAGGTAAGCACATTGTTCAGGGTTATTCCAAATAATGTCCTAAACTTGCAATTCCAATGATTCTCCATTGAATTGATGATTCCTGCTATAATAAAGAATTCATGAACCATGGAACCAACTGACAAAAATAAAATAAATAAATATTATTCACAGCTTAGAAGTGAGAAAAAGCAGTCTCCCAGCCCAATTCCCTATCTCACAAGGGTAAATAGCTTGGGGGTAAAAGCCAGGATTCTAGATAGTCTATACCTATGGAAAAAATGTGGCATCAAAGCTGAATTTTGAATAGAGATATACACATGGTTAGGAAGGCCCCAAACTTCTGATCAATGTTAAATGGCATTAAAGAACCCCTGGGCAAAGCAGAAGAGCAACATGATTAGATCAACAAATCCCTCAATAGGGAGACGGCAGCCATGACCATCCCATCCTGCCTCACTTAACACATACACACACCCAGCATCCAATTTACTAAAAACATTCTCATATGCCTGCTACTGTATCTGAAGCAAGTTAAGACTGCAAATATGAAATTAAGTGATGTTCCCCTCTCTTCCCTCATGCACGGTTCTAAGCCAAAATGGATTTTAGATATTCACCATATAGACTAAGTAAAAGATGGAACAGCAGAATTGGCACAGGACAGAACCTGTCATCCTCAGGTAGCTTTGTAAAATGGGTCCTAAATCTTAACAGAAACAGGCAGCAGCACAATAAACAAGGGACAACTTAAGTAATAGTCTCCAGGGGATCTTGGGATATAGAGAAGGGAAGAAAAGGGAATCCACAGAAATGGTTACTATTTTCTCAGAAAATTGTGAGTCAAGTTCCTCAAATGAAATGGGAGGGAAAGAGGGAGTATGAGAGTTTGAGGATGGATGAGAAAGCTTAGAACAGCTGCTCCATTCAGTAACATATGAGTAGGAGGAAGGAGACAGACAGTGGACTAATGCAGGGTTGGTTTTGGCAGTGTGAGTGCAGAGATAGAACAAGCTGCCAAGTGATTGGAGATTATACAATGGGAAGTTGAAATGGTTAGCCATAGGGTTGAAGGAAGGGAAGTAGGAAAACTGTACTCTGTAAATTTTAAAATACTATATGAATGGTGGTACATTTGGGTAGTTTGAATTTGCACTGTCACCAAAATATATGTCAAAATGTCCAGAAGCCAGGTGGAGATTCAAAATACTGAGTATTAAGTACCTACTATGTTCCAGATGCTGCAGGTAAAAATGACCACCTCCCACAAAAAAAAAAAAAATCCCTGCCTTACAGGAGCTTATTTGCTGAGAACCAACATATACCCAGATAATTAAACAAAGAAATTGAGTAGTAGGAGGAGAGAGGACTAGCAACTAGAGATAATTAGGATCTCCTTTAGGAGATGATGTGAGTTGTATTTTGAAGAAATGTAGGCATTCAATGAGAAAAGGGAAAAGAGGGAATGCATTGCAGGCATGGGAGACAGCCTATGCCAAGGCAGACAGACAGGAGATAGAACACCGAATATACACAAATAGGAAGCAAACCAGCTGGGCTGGAACACAGTAGGCAGGAATCAGAGTAATACTGTGCAAAAACCTTTCAAAGGTAGATTGGATCCAAATAGGAAAGGGCTTCCTAGGCCCTTATATTTGAGCCTAGTTAGAGGCAGGAGAGAGCTACTAGAGTTTGTTGAACAGGACAGTTACATTAAAGCTCTATGCTTCAGGGATAGCAATTTGGCAGCTCCATGAAGGATATAGTAGTAAGAGGAGAAACCAGAAGCAAAGACCAATATGAGGCAAAGGTTGATGATGGCCTGATGTAGGTGTGGTGGCCATCAAAGAGGAGAGAGATAGATTCAAGATGCATTGTGAAGAACGTAGCCTGGAACACCAAGGAAACATAAGGCTTTAAAAATTACCTACCAGGCAGCTAGATGGCACAGCGGATAGAGTGCCAGCCCCAAAGTCAGGAAGACCTGAGTTCAAATCTGACCTCAGACACTTCCTAGCTGTGTGTACTTGGTCTAGTTACTCAACCCCAACTGCCTCCATACACACACACAAAAAAGTCACCTGCATTAAGGATAATAATTAAAAAGTTATATGGGGATGAGACTATCAAAAGAGATAGTATAGAGTCTCAAAGAATATGGAAGATAAACTCCTGTAAGATGCCCACACTTAGGAGGCAAGACAGGAAGTTGAACAAAATTAACATAAAAACATCTGTCAGGTGGGTATTAGTGTCATGGAAGCCAAGGAAGAAAGGGTATTCATGGAATTATAGTACTTTTCGAGGTATTATGCAAAAGGGTAAAACACACACACACACACCCCTTTACCTTCTACTTACCTAGAAACTAATGTAAATGTGGACAAACAAGTAGAATGGCATTCAGACAGAGTCTAAAGGAACATAGAACTTTGAGACTAAGTGTAAAAGATGTAGTGACAAGAGATAAGCTTAAACATATTAAAATTCACATTATGGACTCTCTTTAGCATTTGAATCAATGGGCTATGTGGGTAGGAAAAGGAATCTCACTTGACTTTCATTCAGTAAAAAAAATTTCATCATCCAGGAACCAACAGTATGACTGCATTCAGCTAGATGTTTTCAAAATAGCCTGTTCTTTTCAAAGCAGGTTTATGTGTTTAAAGACTGCTGCTGTCAGAGCAAATGACTTGTGGGCATCACCAACTATTAGACTAATTTTCAGCCTATATTTTCTAATAGGCCTAGCAACTCTTCTTTGATACTGTAAAAGATCCATGATTTCATCAGAATGAGCACTTCCTCCACCCGTGAGCATTTTCAATACCTCCCTGCCTTAGTAGACAACTTCATAAGATGCTATGGCCAAAAAACTCTATTCTTGCATATTTTAGCCATCTGCCTGAATAGGCATGCTGCCCAATAGAGAGGCACTAGGTCCTTGTCTGTCAGGCTCCAAGATATTGCTCCATCCATCATCTTTTGTCTGTACCACACCTCCACACCCACATATCTCTCATTCTCAATCTCAGAGTGGCCTCTTCCATTCCAATACCTTCAACTGACCAACTCATGCCCTAAAATAGCTTTTCTTTCTCTTTTCCTTCTCTACTAAACTCCTAGAAAGATTAGTGTAATGGACAACTAACACGTGCACAAATTGCCTCTGATACTACTGCTCACATGGAAGAAACTGGGAAGGCTGCTTATGATGGAGTCATGACGACATGTAATGGAAGGGCATTTGCAAGACTTTCTTTTTATCTGGTTCACATCACTATATAGTTAGCAAAAACCTTTTGGACTGGCCACATAGCCAGAACAGGAGGTGCCTTCCAACCACACTAGCCAACTAGAGCCTTGGCCAAATGCTCTTTGGCTGCTCTCTCTTAGTGGATCTCTTGCTCTTGGTTTGACTCCTTCCCTGATAGCATCTGGTGAGAGACAATGTTGTGAGCCTCCAAGGCTCTGGTCAACTAGTGGCTTTTGAAAGCACCCCCAGTTCTGGCTATGCAGCCAATCAAAAAGCTTATCTTAATCAAAATGATTAAAGAGAGAAAGCAAAACTGCTCAATTCTAATTTTCTTTATTTTCTCCAAGAAGAAAGCTCTTTGGACAGGAAAAGGGCAGGGGGGGTGGGGGGAGGGTTAGAGAATGACTAAAGGAGAGCCAAGGAGGAAAGCAGGCAATAACAGTACAAACTGAGATGTCCTTGATGAGTTCAAATCATCAGGCATGACTGAACTATATCCTAGGGCACTGAAAGAACTGACAGATGTGCTCGTTAACCCAATGTTAGTGATCTCTGAAAAATGGTGGAGAACAGAAGATGGTCCACATGATTAGAAAAAAAAAATGTCTCAATTTTCCAAAAGAAAATGGAGTCTAAAGAGCATAAGCCAGAAAGCTTGACTTTGATTCCTTGCAAAAATTCTAAATCATATTATTAATACAATGATTAGTGAACATCTAGAAAAGGAAAAGAGGTCACAAAAGGTCAAGATGACTTCATCAAGAACTGGTCATGCCAGACTAAACTTATTTCCTTTTTGGCAGTGTTATTAAACAGCTACAGGAGGGTAATGTTGCAAATATGATTTACCTAGGTCTTAGCAAAACATATGATAAAGTCTCTCATGCTTTCTTTATTGACATGAAGGAGAAATGTGGGCTAAATAATAGTACAATTATATGGATTCAAAAGTGTTTGCTATTATCCCATCAGCTGAGAAAGAGTTCTCTAGTTTAGTGCCTCAGGGATGTAAACTTAGCCCTTTAGTATTTCTATCAATAATTTAGATAAAGGCAATGATTGTTTATTTCTTTTTCATTGTATTCCCAGCCCTTAGAAAAGTATCTAACACTTGGCAAACAATAAATAATTGTTGACTAATTTCCAGAGAATAACCAAGCTAAAAGCAAAGGCCTCAAGTTCATGAATCACTAGAAGAAAATGGACATGGCTTAGCCAGGAGAAAATTGGGGGCTGGGGGAGAAACTGTAGTCAAATAATCTGAAGGGCAACCAGATGGAAGAGGAATTTGCTCTGCTTGGCCCCAAAAGGCAGAACAAGGAGTGCACAGAAGCTGGGAAGAAACAAATTTTGGCCTGATATGAGGAAGGACTTCCTAATAATTAGTTATGCAAAAGGATAATGGGCTGCTTCAAGGTTTTCAAACAAAGGCTGGGCAACCATCTGTTGAGTAGATTGTAGAAGAGATTCCTGTTGGTGGGAGCTGGTCTACAAGGTTCTTTTAACTCTGAAATTTTGAGATTATGTGATGTTTAATAAGTTCAGGCAGTCCACATTTGACTATAATATACTCATAGAGATATTATAAAGTGAATCATTATACTCATAAAGTAGAATACATGAAATGTTAAAATTAATGGGTCATATTCCCAAACCAAGGAATCAACATGGAAAATAACTCACGTACATGATGAACAATATTATATGAGCAAATATACAAGCATAAAGATCTATAATTATTAAAAAGGCTAAAATGATATTGTAAATACTAAAAAATTGGCATGAATGTACGATATGCATTTATTACATAAGGGGTACCAAATGTACTATAAAGTGTACTTTAGGCACAAAAATACTATGAAACTATCCTATCAAAAATCTGACCAAAAAACAATATATTCACTATAACAAACATTAAATCTAATTTTGCAAGCCTCCTAAGAAAAAGTTTAAAAGGGCTTTGAGAGAATATTTTAGATAGCTCAGATAACCTGAAAACATAAACTCTACAGGATAATTCAAACTGGTACCTTTCTTTTCTGTCGATATCTTTCCCTGTAGAAAATTATGTTGATGAAAATAATTCCATTGTTAGCACCCAGCCTTTCAAAACTGCCAGAAGTTCTGTGCTTTGGGCACTAGGTGGTGGGCTCCTATGGCAATAAATTGTAAATTATATGAAGAAATGAACCAAAACCCAAAACTGAGCTGTTAATGTATCCAGCTGAATAAATAAAGCAGCAACATTCCAAAATTTCAAAAGACAGCAGGCCTCCATAAAAGTAAAAACTTCAGCTCGTTAGTTAGTTGAATTGTCTGGTTAACTGATGCTAAACCTTCAACCATACTTTTGTGCTACTTGAAAACATAGCATACTAGTGATAAAAAATAGTAGGCACACAATAAGATGTTTATACTTTTTGTTTTATGAAATATAATATATTTAATCAAATTTAATCATTCTTTGGTGATTCAGCATCTAGAGTTACAAACTTAAAATGCTGTCAACTATATTACAGAAAGCTTAGAAGATGGAGATCAAATCTGTCTTAAAACTGAATAGCCTATAGGTTTCTTTTTCACCTACTTCCTGGCCACTGACCAATCAGAGGGAACTTTCTTGAACCTTAGGTTTCTTCAGGGGATGCAACACTCTATATTTAACCTGTAACTTTTCTCCTTTCGAGCTTCAAATTAGTTGTTGTTTTTCAGTTGTGTCCAACTCTTTGTGACCCGATTTGGGGTTTTCTTGGAAAATATACTGAAGTGGTTTTCCGTGTCCTTCTCCAGCTCAATTTATAGATAGATAGATAGATGTGTGTATGTATGTATGTATACCTGTATATACACACATGTATGTGTGTGTGTGTGTTAAGGGAGGGGCCTTTAACTTTATAAGGTTTTCTTCAACCTTCTATTCCTGCCTAACAAGCCCCACCTTACCCTTTTCTTGGAAGCATCCTTGTTCCGTCACCATCCAGAGATGAGGGAAGGACCACTAATAGAGACAGAAACCCAGAACTCAAATGACAAAGAATTCCTACCACTAAACTCCATAAAACCCATGGCCCTAGTCTGTCTTAGCAAGAGAGGTGAAGAGGGATCCATGCCCCATTTGTCTAGAGTTGGAAATGTAGCCTTCACACAAACTGATTTACCTCCTGCCCTCCCATTTTGGTGCCCTTAAGATTATCCAAACATGGTTCCATCCCTTTCCTGATGTAGTTTAGAAATGTTGGTCATTGCTCTAAATTGGAGGTGCGATCCTGCTGCCCTACAGTACTGGAGGAGGGAGGTGATGAGTTAGTTCCCCCTTGCTTGTTTCTTTCCCTTGCTGCAAATTCCCCAGGATGTTCCCTTAAGCCTTCCCTTATGTGAATCCAAATGTTCCAGGATAAAAGCTTACTACTACTCTCCCCCTCTCTTTCCCCATTAACATGGAAGCTTCCTGAGAATGGGGATTGTCTTTTTGCTTGTATCTGCATTCTCAGCACTCAGCACCGTGCCTGGTATACAATAAGCCTTAATAAATGCATGTGGACTGACTGATATAACAACTTTGAAAAAAATTAAGTGCTCTGCTCAATGCAATAACTATGACTCCAGAGACGTGCAGATGAAGTTTGGGATGTTGAAGCTTGCTGCTATCCTCTTGACAGACAGGTGAACATGGCAAATTTGTGGCTTTATTTTGCTTGACTATACTTATTACATGGAATGGGCTTTTCTTTTCTTTTTATTTTAAGATGTGAGAAAATAATTATTAATAATGGATTTCTAGGACAGACCCAGAGAGATCAGTTTCAGTCCTTTCTCTCCCCCACTCCAGAAAGTGCAAGGAAATGGAGATAGACTCTTTTGTCTAGCTCAGTGAAGAACCACACCTAGATGCTGGACTTTGTCCTTCAGTGAGGGTCTTTTGCATATTCTTTCTCTGTTATCTGTCATCTGTTCATTTTAATTTAGACCACCCTCAAGTCATGCCAACCAATGGAACTGAATGATGCTAGCCAATTAGCTTTGATCAATGTATAATGATCAACTTCTATTTAAAGAGGATAAAACCCTTGGCTAAGCCAGGACCTCTCTCCTCTCTCTCTCCTCTCTCTCTCTCTCTCTCCCCTTTCTCTGGCTTCCTTCTCTTAGCTCTGGACATTCTCTCTTGGTGCAAGCTCTTCCTCTTAGGGCAATACAGGCCTGAAGGCATGAGACCATGAGAAGTCAGAGAAATACTCGGTCAATACTTACTGATATATAATAGTAATTAATAATAAATGCTTACTGGGGGCAGCTAGGTGGCACAGTGGATAAAGCACCGGCCCTGGATTCAAGAGGACATGTGTTCAAATCTGGCCTCAGACACTTGACACTTACTAGCTGTGTGTGACCCTGGGCAAGCCACTTAACCCTCATTGCCCCGCCCCCCCAAATAATAATAATAAATGCTTACTGCCCAAACTGGTGCAATAGCACTTAATATATAAATAGCTATTTAATTTATTAAATACAGTGTTAGCAATAATAATTTTTTAAAACACAAGGGAAAGTGGGATTTGAGAGGGAAGTGAAGGAAACTAGGGATAGTGTTGACCTCCCCTACAAGAAGAAAAGAAAGAAAAAATATTTATTGAAGCATTTTTGAAAATGCACAAAAGAGAACACAAGGAAGTTCAGAAGGAAGCACTGACAATCAAGATTTTAATTTATTTTATACTTAATTTTTTCAAGTAAGCTGTAGAAAGGAGATGTATTGTTTCATGTATAATTTTTTTCTGTTACTTTGTATATGGAAATGTTTGGGGGTTTGGTATTCTTTACATCTAGAATTTTTTTTAATTTGTTTTTTAAAAGTCTACAGTTTTAAGTATTTCAAGTTAGTCAAAAGCTTTTATGAAACAACTTACCACTATATACCTCTTGACCTTATATGTGCTCTAAATGTAAGGAAGCTTTTTATTATTAATCAAGCTCAAATTAACCTCTCTGCAACTTCTTCCCATTTCTCCTACTTCTGCTCCTCATGCCCAAACAGAACAAGTTAAATCTCTCTGCCCAAGAACAATCTTTCAACGACTTGAAGTTAGTTCTAAAAGAGTAATACCAACTCTAGAATGCAGTTTTTTTTTTACTTTGTCCAACAGTGGTTTGGGGGGGGAGGGGGTGCAACTGGGTGGCACAATGGATAGAATGCTGGGCCGAACATCAGGAAAACTCTTACTAAGTTCAAATCTGGCCTCAGACACTTACTAGCCATGTGATCCTAGACGTCATTTAACCCTCTTGGCCTGTTTTCCTCATTTATAAAATGAGTAGGAGAATGAAATGGCAAACCACTCCTGTATCTTTGCCAAGAAAACCCCAACTGGGGGCACGAAGAGTCAGACGTGACTGAAAAACAACTGAACAAATATCAAGCTATGACCTTGAGAAATAGGAATCAAGAGACCAAAATAGAGGAAACAACTGAAAAGACTGAACAACCAATAGTTTTTATATTTTTCATTATTTCCTTTTTTTTTTCATAAAGTCCTCCATTTCCCCACAGTAGTCTTTCTTCTTCCTCTGATCTCATATAGCAGATGCTGACATCTGCCCATATAAAGTATCTTTTGTATTTTTTCTATATTGGTTAGTGGACTTTTCATAAAAATCAATGACTAAACATTTAAGGACCAGGTATCATGGTAGTGGGTACTGGGGATACAAAGACATCTGTGATCTCTCTCCAGCTAAACTATAACTTCCTCGAAGTTAGGGCCCACACATTTTATTGCTTTGTTTCTCCAACCTGTCCCTACTATGCACACGGATACTTGTTAATGAATCAAAAAGCAATCTATGGTATTTTGCAATAAAGCTATTTGGAAAATCTATCCCCAAGGATCTTGTTATTGATGAAACATTGTTAAAACCAGTTCCTACTTATATCTCTAATATCTCTCCCTGGGCAAGATCCAAAAGAAATCTGCTGTGCTCCTTGCCAATAGGCACCAAAATAACCCTTCATTTGCAAAGCATGCCCTCTAGTGGCTAAATAGTTCCTCCTAGGTACTATAGTAAGAAAGTGTGTAATGCTTTGTGTTACTGAACTTTAGGTAGCCATTGGTAACCAAAAGATAATAAAGCTCACACTTGGACACCTGAATATGCCTTCTGTAAAAATAACCATTAAAATCTTTCTTGCTCACCAATTTCCAGCGTTAGTCCAGAAAGGATTAGGTGTTATATTGAGCATCTAGAGAATAATATATAGGTTATTTGTTATTGTTGCTTAAATGGCCTTTACAGATCCCTTTACATTTTATAGTCATCCCTTTCTCTTTATTTATACCTTACAGAACAATTACAATATAACAAATACAATACATTAGCCTCCTAACTGGCCCTACTTCCAATCTCTTGCTTCTCTAATCATTTCTCCACCAAGCTGCCAGAGTAATCTTAAAACATAGGTCTGATTATTATCATCATTGGTTCTTTCTTGACTTTAGAATAATATCCTGGGGCAGCTAGGTGACTTGCCCAGGGTCACGCAGCTAGTAAGTGTCAAATGTCTGAGGCCGGTTTCAGTTCCTCCTGAATCCAGGGCCGGTGCTTTATCCACTGTGCCACCTAGCTGCCCCCCTATATATATACTCTTAAGCCCACGCTGGAAGCCTTTCCACTTTGGTAGAATCTGAGGTGTCATTCAGATAGCAGAGCCCTCAAGAGCACAGGGTCACCTTTATGCCATGATGTCACTTCAGAGTAAAATTTTGGTGGAAGTACTGGCAGCAATGGACCTCATAATTTAGATGCATGCATTGAATTCAGAGGCTCAGGGACCAGCAGGAGACTCATTTTTCTCCCTTCTATTCCTTTGCTTAAGTTTTTGTTTTTTTTTTAATTACCACCACTGGGGGCAGCTAGGTGGTACAGTGGATAAAGCACCAGCCCTAGATTCAGGAGGATCTGAGTTCAAATCCGGCCTCAGACACTTGATACTTACTAGCTGTGTGACCCTGGGCAAGTCACTTAACCCTCACTGTCCCTGCAAAATAAATAAATGAAAATTTTTTTTTAGAAATTTAAATTACTACCACCTCTTTCCCCTTCAGGGCATTTCTGGGATTTGATGGCTCCTCTTAGAAACTTGATATTTGATCCAAGGTATTTTTTTTCCCCCACAATGATTCACACATGGCAGGTATACATGTAACTCTTATGTCTGTCAAATTGGAGTTCAGTTACCGGGATCCATATGATTATTTTAATCTGATTTCTTTGAAGAAAAGTTAATCTCTTGTTATAGTTTGATAGAATCTTCATAAGTATAGGTATTTTAATATAGTCATAGTTCTTAAGGTAAGTTAAGGTTTTCTCAATTATTACTTATCTTTGGGTGACAGTTATGAAGACTGGATGGCATAATTTATTTTTGCTTTGCAGATGAGTAAAAACTAAAAATCTTATATATATATATATAGAGAGAGAGAGTATATGCAGTTTTCTATAATTCATAAAATTTTAGCTTAGAATATTGGATTAGATGTTAAAGCATTCAAGTTGACAAAAAAGAAGCAAATTGTATTCTGATCTAGTTTGTATAATGTGAAGCCCAATTCATAAAGTTTGTGTTGGTAATTTTGCACTGCTTTAAGAGTTAAGTTTCCTACATAAGAGTTGACAGTCATTTCAGTATGTGTTAGACTTGAACTCCAGAGAGAGTGGAGAAGGTCTGCTACTGATTTTCTGTATAAAAACAATGTCTGTCACCTTCTGAAAGAGGACTTACACACTATTGCCTGCCAGGCAACAAAGTCATATACACACTTTCTCAAATCACCTTTCCCTTTTAATCAATGCTGTTACCTACTGAGATTGGCCTGTTTCTCTTTAAAGCTTTCATGGGATAAAATTATAATTTTGTGTGTTATCCCAATGTCACCATTTTGAAATATGTTATAACTCATGAGCACAACATTTTTCTTCAGTCTCTAGCCTAATCCAACTTTTGGATGCAAAACAAATAATTTTCTAGTTTTTCCATTCCTCGTTGAAGAGTCTTGATCTGCCAGTCTTCATATGGTCAATTCCCTTGTATGGTAAACCTTCAATCTACTACATAAGGGTCATCTAAAGAATTATTAACTAAGCAAAATAGGAAGCTGATTATTTAATACAGTTCACTATCTCTTTTACTTTAACTACATACAATCTATTGCATTGCTGGGCAAGGGAACTTTTAAATCAAATCTAAGAAATATTTGTTTTTGTAAGCAACTCAAGGAAGGCATGAACTATACAGAGGAGAGCTCAACATGTGAAGATTCTGTGCACAAATATGAAAAGTGATACTGTCTATTCCTAGTATAAATGAAAGTCAGAAAGAAAGGAGAAAATGGGCAATTTTCCAGGCTCTTCTGAGTCAAGTATGGCTGTATCACTTTGTTTAAAGTTTTGGAAGTTATCAGGAAAAGCAACAACACCTACATACATTTAAACAAGCACCCAAAAAGTTCATTTGCAAATCAAACTTATTCATCCATTTCAGACCATCTTCCATTTTATTTTGCTTGTTGGATTGGTACATTAATATTTTCTTCCATCAGCATGAATAACTGGAAGTTAACTAAATCTAACTCTGAATCTAACACTGTAGGAAACTTAGGCTGGGTTAGATAGCACAACCTCTGATGTGCTATGATCCCTTTTTGTCCTTCCCTTTTTTCCAGGAAATCTCAATCACTTCAGTAGCAGCTTCATCAAAGATACTGGGTCACTGGAACAACAACTGACTATAGAGCACATCTCTAACTCCCTACTAGATAATTTCACTTGGGTATTACACCATCACCTCAAATTTAACCTCATCATATTTCTCCCAAAAAAGTTAGTTTTCCTTCAGAAGTCTATCTTATTCATTGCACCATCATGCTCTCAGATGCTGTTGTTGTTGTTCAGTTGTTTTTTCAGTAATGTCCTACTCTTTGTGATATCACTTGGGGTTTTCTCAGCAAAGATACAGAAAGGGTTTGCCATTTCCCACTCCAGTTCATTTTACAGATGTGGAAACAGGCAAACAGGGTTAAGTGACTTGTCCGGGGTCACAAAGCTAGCAAGTATCTGAGACTAGATTTTAACTCAGGAAGATGAATCTTCCTGACTTTGGGCCCAGCACTCTTTCCACTGTGCCACCTAGCTGCCCCTCTCTCAGATGACAAAAGACTAAAATTTTAGAATCAACTTTGACTCACAGCCTCCAAAGACTCCAAGGAATCATGGAATCCATCAAGCACAACATATAACTCTTACCTTGCACACAAATATCCAACCACCAAATTTCCCTCTATAATTTGTCTGGAATGTATCTCTTCCTTTCCACTCTCATCACAGACTCCTAGCTGGTGTATTTTCTGTTGTAATGTATCAATCAACACGCTTGGTTAGACTAATTGTCCCGAGATACTATACAATGATCCATCCACTGCTCCCCACTATGTAGCTTATGAAGAAAGGGACAAGGAGGGGTTGAGAGAACCTTCTTAGCATGATATTTAAGGATTTCCACATTGTGTCACCAACCAGTCTTTCCTGGTTTTTTCTCAATGCTACTCTAGTGGTATTGTTGCTGCTGTTGTTAACAGTAGTAACAATCACATTTATGTACAAAAGTGAGACCTGAAGTCTTAAAGCGTGGCTTTTAAAATCCCCTGCTCCAATTAAACCACTATCTTCATTCTTGCTTTTAAAGGTTCATAAGCACTCTTCCTGCCTAGAAATTCAGTCTCTATCTCATCCCAATTAAAAATAGAGATGTTAATAAAGCTATATACATCCCATGTCAGAAGTAAACTCCCTGGGAGTAGGGATTATTGCACTCTTTCACTCTGTATTCCCAAACCTGACACATAGTAGGTATTTAATAAATCCTTCTTGAATAATACAAAGAACTGTTCTAGCTACTGTGGGACAAGGAATTAGCAATAAAATGGGCATTAGGAGATTAAAAAAACCACATTTACATAGCATGTTGCATTTAGAAAGCTAGCTCCTTTTTCCATAATCCCAAAATATTGCTGCCACGCCCAACCAGGTAGCAAGGTTGGATTGGGAAAGAAAACAAAGGCCTTCGAAATAAGACTAAGAACGATAATCCTTCAAACTCATTTCCCCCTGCAAATAACCCAGAGTCCTTTAGTCTAATCACTTATCGAAATCGTAGATCAAATTTTTCTTTTCAACTCCCATCATAAATCGTTATCATTAGTCTGGGTTTCTTTCAAATCATCTCCAGGGATTGTCATTTAGGAAAACTAAAAAGGAACTAAGTGAGAGGAGCCAGGGTAAGAAGATTCAATATCATATACAACCATAATGTCATCATTGCTTGCCACAAAAATCCACTAAGCAAGACTGAAAAGGTCTAAATGGGCCCTGTGTTGTTATTTAACTTTTGGTATATTTGTGCCTTGTCTTTCCAACTAGAATCTAAATTCCCCTAGAAGCCATATCATAGTATTTTATGACAACTATTACTACATTATTATTGTAGACTAGAGCTATTCAATAAATGTTTATTTATTTTTGAGGTCAAGAACCAAGAAGATTTTAACCTCTGACTTTCCATTTGAGAATTTTCTCCTGTAAATCTAAACCTGTAGGGGAAAATGGCAAAATATATATTATGCTACTTTCTCAACAGGACAATGACTACATAGCAAAATGTCACCAACAGCTACCCACTGATCTGATGCCTACAAACCCAGCTTGTTCAAAAGCTCTGGCCTCCAGATTACACCACGAAGGATCGCTTCCATGCTGACCAAAGAAACATACACTATAAATTGGACTTCTCACTAGCGTTGGTTTATGAGCCCTTCAGAGACAAACAGAAAAACCAAGGACAGAACTCATCAAAGAGCCCAAGTACTAAAACCAGAGCCAGGAAACATACAAGACATACCCCCTTCTCATCCATAAATTTAATATGATTTTCTTCTCCTCTGAAAATGTCAAGGCTCAGCAAGGGACAGAACAAGGTTAAGAGAATCTGACAGTAAGGACTGGATGGAGTTGAAAGCTGAAGTCTTGCAAGTTTATCTACAGAAGCAGCACAACTTCTCCTGGCATCTTCCCAAGCAAGCCCGTTGCCCTCCAGCTGCATATTAGCAACAAAAAAAACAACCCTCATACTGTCCTACTACACCTCACAATGCGCATGGCCCAGCTGGCTGGTCTGTAGGATTTTGTCAAGCTGTCTTTAATCTTTTAGCTTTGTATCCACTAGTACAACTGAACTGGCAAGCACTTAAATTGCTGTTATTTACATCCTTGTAGTTTTGTTATTCATCTCAGAGGAACAGCCTTTGTGTTAACACTGGGCAACAGTAACATCACCAGAGTGGATGCTTAGCCAAGGTGCTGCTCTCTTTACCATTATGAATGTCCTTCAATTCAGTGAAACATGTTCCTTGTACCTATTAAAATCTGTTTTAATATAACTTTTTTAGATATTCATATAGAAAAGGCTATACAACCTTGCTGTTATACTTTTATCGATCACTACAATAAGAAGTATTTTGAGAAAGTTCATATTCCATGTCCATCCATTTTGTAGAAACAATGCCCCCTCCCCAAGATGTTCATGTGATATTTACGCTCCCTCCCTTGGTCTTTTTATTACATTGGAGCACTTCCTAGGCCCAATTCCTTCCATTATTTTTGCAAGGTATATTCTCTATATAGGCTCTTGTGAAGCTCTTGCCCAAAAGGACACAGCCAATAAAATGTTCAGCTATTAAATAAAAGTATTCTTAATCATGCCTTTCCTGATACAGTGTGAGCCAAAAAAAGCAAAATGTTTTAATAACTTTTTGAAAATATTTTCCCCATTTATGAGATTTAATTTTTCACACATAATATAAATTTACTTCCTAGATGGATAGATAGATAGATTAGTATATGACACTATGGTATTATAAATTAAAAATAAAGATGTTATTAAATATTGAAACCCATTCATGACTTTTGGCCCACCCTGTACAAACATATAAATAACCCAATCTATACTTTGTAAAACTCTTGTACACAGATACTTTTCCTTGCAAAGCTTCCCAGGCATCCACAGTACATGGGGAGGCTTCCTCATAGCTTGTCTCTTTGTTTTACTGATATTGTTGTTATTGTTATTGCTGCATCTGGACACAAACATCTTTTTCCATTTGAGTCTAGTGAGATCCTGCTTAATGGACAGCTATTAACACAAAATGTGCCTACCTCTCTCCACTTCCTCCAACCAGATTAGCAGATATCCCCTAACTCTCCCCTGAAAAACTCTCCCACAAGTCCTATAACCCTCCCAGGCTGGCTAACCATTTTTTCCTTTCAAGCAATCTTTAAAAGTCTCTCCATTCACTGACAGCCATAGCATAATTCAAATTCTACCCCCACCTCAAGCCCAACAACAACAAAATAACTCTATTAGCTTCCACATTCATCCAATAGGTTCTCAAGACCAAGCCAGCAGACAACTCTGTAACCCTGAGAGCATTTCTAAGGTCAGTAGGAGCGTAATGGGGAATGTGGCAGGTGAAGAACGAGGTAGATTACTAGGACTGAGTTGAAAAATGGCTCTTTCTGTCAGTGCATACCTGGATTGACTGCTATTAGTGATCCTAGTTCTGTCAATTTTCTCCCATCAAAGGACAAAAATTAGTTGGCATTTATTTATGCCTCATATGCAACAGGAATACAAGGCAGCTAATAATCCTGCCCAACAGCCCCGCATATTAATACAAAGTTTTGCAGCCCTTAGAATGTTTCAGTTAAAAGGAAATACTTTGTTTTGCATCCGAAAAAAAATGGGTTTCTAAAGGGGAAAGTGACTTGCCCAAGGTCACCCAGCAAGTGAGTGGCAGTTTGGAATTTATATGCAAGCTGCCTGGCACACATCCAGCTCCCTTCCTTAACTATTACACTCATCCATTCAATAACTTAATGAGACTGACGTAAATCTGTGAGCAGGTGTGCACAATATGTTGTTTTCATCTTCCCCACTTGGCGTTATTAGCACCTCCCATCACTCACTTTGGCAGGTCATTTCTAATATTAGCATCATATTCAAGCTGCATACTGGAGAGAGCCATCTCAGGCCTTCCTGGTATATAAATACTTAGGTAATAGAACACTTATTTCATATCTTCTGATAATTAACCTCCTGGTCTTAAAAGAAGAGCATCTGCTCTTCTTTTTTTGACATGGGAGAAGTTTTTTTAGACATCAAAATATGAAAAGGGCATTTTTAACCATGGTGAGACTAGTGCAAGTCCTTTGGAGCAATGGGATATATATATATATATATATATATATATATATATATATATATAACCTACACCAAAACAGATGTTGCAGAACATTTGTAACTTTAAAAAATGCACCACATTTCTCTAGGAAGGCAAGTTTAATGCCCTCACTTTTCTGCTATGCTACAACAGTTTTACATCTCCATTATATGCATCTGAAGTCAGTTTCAGGACCATTCACAATGTCAATCGTCTATTATAGCTAAACTTGAACCAATAGCATTACCTATTACACACATCTACAACCCTTTTAAAAAGAAAGAAAAACATGAGTGAAAGTGGCACATGAAATATAAGTTCCATATAATGCTCGGCTACTTTTTATAACATGTTTGTACTTTGAATCAGTTTTCCAAAAAGTATATTGAGGACTGATCATTTGGGATACATAGAAGGGTTGGGGTGGAGACAGAGTTAATTACAAAAATCAAGTAATGGAAGAAATCAGATGAAGTATCTGCAATAAACTAACCCTTCGTCCATCCAGTAGCTATACTAAAGATTCAATGAGGATGTTGACACAGGAAATGTTAGATGTGACCAGTATATTAAAATCACACATGACTCTGTGATTTCAAGATAAAACTTTAACTGCCACAATAAAGTTGTACAAGTAAAAAAGTCTTAGTATTATTGATAAGTTTTCCAAGTTTGTTAATAAAGATGGTAAATTACTTGGGCTGAAATCTGTCATTTGTTAATCAAATTTAATAGTTATTTCTTCCTGCAGACACATTCAGAAGACAAATTATCAATTTCTGTAAATCATAATTAGTTCTGAGGCAGGTTCCAATTCTCCTAAAGATTAGCTCAGTGCAATTTAAATTAAAAGTACTCAGCTACCATACAAGTTGTAGCAGAACCTTTGCCTTCATTAAGGTGCTTGAAATCCTGGGTTATGACCACTTGAAGATTTGCAGCAATAATTCAAAACACTTTGCTATATTCACTGAAGCCAATTTTTACTAAATACATAGACAAGACAGGGAAAAGAAGCAAATCCTGAATACCCTTTTTTTCTGTTTGCTATGGTTTCCCCATAATGAGTAGACTGTATTGTTGCTCCTGAGGCTCCCTGTCCAATCTCTAATTTTCTTTAAGAATGGGTTAGTGCCAGGAAGAAAACTGCTCACCATTGCTGTCGAGGTACTTATTTAAAAAGAAATAAAACATGATTAATTTCAAGTGCCTCACAATTAAAAATATGATCAGAGGGTCATTTGAGCAATTTAGCTACACTGGGAAGGGTCACAGAACTATGAGGTTTGAGAAACCTCAAGCTAAACACTCAGTATATATATTTATTGTCACTGGAAGCATATTAGATTATTAAAAGGGACATGCTAATGTGACATTTTGCTATTACAAAGGAAACTCAGTACTAAAATTAGAGCATAAATCAGGCAGATATGCCTCTAGAAATGCAATCAACTTTGTCTTCTACTCATCTTCCTCCACGCATCAAGGGGTTATACTAAATTCTATTTTGTATTTATTTGTTAACTATATGCATTGCTTCTCTTAAAGTTCACTCAGTAGAGAAATTCAGTTGCATTTCAGCAAAACATTTAGCTTAATGCAGATAAAACAAGGCGATTTAGGGCATCAGAAAAAATATACTTAAAAATCAAGATGGAAAAATAAACTTATTAGTTTTGAATATTTATCTAGATTACATTTCATATGCAAGGCACTCTTCAGCAAAATTCTCTTTTATTGCAAGCCTGTGTCTCTACCCATAAAAGTCCAAATTGCCCTGGAAAAAAGCAGTACAACCCAACCACTTCTGTTCACAAAACAATGGCTAGTTTGGGGGTGTAGACTGCAGACAACATAAAGTAAATCACTGTCATGAAATAATAATTAGAATTGTAAAAATAACCTCCACTGCCTCAGCTGACTAATGCACAGTGCCTGTTAGAGCCCATATTTCACGTCTGGAAGTCACTAAATGAAATTAGCACTTTCTTTCCAAAGGCAGACTGTTGGTATTTTTGCCTGGAAGGAAAGGGAAACCATTTCATACCCTCTCACTAATCCAAAATAGCAAAAACTCGTCATCTTTTTTGCTTGAAGGAAAAACTGTTAAAGAGTTTGGCGAGCAAGAAGATCATGGTTCAAATGCAACAACAGCCTCTCTCATCAACAGTGATTCACATCTTGTTTAAGACAGTATGTGTGTACATCTACATTTGTAGTGAGGTAGTTTAGTAGTTAGGATGTCCTATTAATGATGTCAAGGTCAGAGATTTGATCTCCACAGAAGCTAGTTAACACTCTTTTTCTCTGTCCCTTGAGTGGGCTATGTCTCTTACCACAGCCAACTAATCATTTTGACTCACTAGTCAAATTGATAATGAATGAGGAAAAGGGAGGGCTGCAGATTACTATGATTCCTTTATGGAGAAAATGGGGGTGGGGGTAACCAACATTTAAAATATTTGCTGGAGTTGGTAGCTGTCATCTCTGTACATGAAGAATAGCATCTTTACTCTAGTCTCATTTTGGTACCAAACAGGGCAATTATATATAGTGGGAGCCTTAGAAGCTGGTTAGTTCAACTACTCTGAATGTGCTCAGTACTAACTTTCAAATCAGTCAGCTAAACCTAAACACAAGCATTGTTAGTGAATTCAACATAGTGAATTCAACATTGAATTTCATGCCTTAAAAGAAGTTAGAGCATTAGTAATTAGCATTTTCTTTGTTTTGAATTCAATGAATTCCTATCATCCTTCAACACTGTTTAGCTAAAGCAAACAAAAACAAAAAAAAAATCACATTATTTTTTCTAAGCCATATAAAAGTGATCTGGAAGTCACGTTTTAAATCGCTATCATGGATTAGCTTAAGGCAATTATTTCACTTGCTGCATTCTTTTACAAGAACTTAAAAAAAAAAAATCAAGCCTCTTGCCTAACAAGAAAAATGAAATCCCATTAGTTGTGTCTCCAGTGTATATTAACATTCCTTTTGTTTAGAAAGGTTAATATCCCCCAAATAAAGGAGCATACAGTGCCTGTTAAAATAATTACATCATGACATTTTAGAAAGGTTGGCAAATAGACGTGGTTGCAAGTATTGAAACAAACAAAAGTAAAAGCAAGTAGTTCTTAAATTATCTATGACTTTAAAAATGGAACATGCTGGAAAATTGTGCCATGTTGGTTGTCTTAAAGGGATACATAACTTAGGGTCTGTCTCTCTTACTCCCCCCTCAGTATGTTAACTCTAATATCCCAAACTGAGGGCTTACTCTCTGAAAAGCAAACTCCCAACCGAAAAAAAAAGAAATGTACCAGTGGGCCTGGAGCTGAGGGTGTGGGGCACTAATATGAAATTAAATTTTTCCATCCCAACAAGTCCAAAGATCAAAGAATTTGGACTTATCTAATGCAAAGCATTCATTTTATAGATAAGGAAATGAAGGCTGGGCCATGGTTAAGTGATTTGCCCAAGGTTACATAGGCACCTAGTGACCAAACTTTTTCAACCCATGCCCTTTCATTCCAAATCGAGCATGCTCTAAATGGCAAAATTTTCACTAGATCTGCACCCCAGCCCTACCCCATACACCTTTAAAAAAAAAAGTGTAAGTAATAGATTCCATAGTCAAGGATTATTTTTCTCTTCCTGAGAAACTTATATAATGTCCACAGCACCAGTAAGGGCAATTAAAGTTTCAATACTAGAGGGGAAAATATTTTTTCAAACTTTTTAAGAGCAAAGCATGCTCCTCTGACCCTAATGCCAAAAGCAGAGGGAAGCAGTTCTCTGCACAAAGCAAGAGTTAGGATTTCTCCTGTACCTGCTTGGATACAGCAAACATTTATCCCAAACACAAAACTTTTAAAAAAGAAAAGAAAAGAAATCCTACCTGATTATCCAACTCTACCTTTCCAGGGCACAAGCCATCTTTAGAAGGTCTGGGGAGGGGGAATGGCAAGACACTATGAGCTGTGAGGGAAAGGAGGAGGGAGAGAGGGGAGAGAGATTCTCCCCCTGCCATTTAAACTCAAAGAAAGCTTCCCTCTGTGAGTTAATGATAGGCCAACCTCTGAACAGCAGGTCAGGGAATCTAATTGAACAAGTACTTTAAGAGGCTTATTAATATTCCCAAAAGTCATGAAACGCTTTCCATCAGCAATCCCAATAATACCAATAACAAATTGTGCACATGCACTGATGAAAAGGCCACTGACTTAATGGGTCTCAGAGAGATAAAGTTGTGGTTTTTTTAAAATATTCTAAGTAAGATCAAATACAAGGCTCTGTTAAAAGTATCTAGAACCAATATACTTCTACAGGCAAGGAATTAAAACCAATGATCCTACCTGTGGGTGGAGCCCGGGGCCTCTCCCCTGAGGTTTCTGAAGTGACAGCGAGAACACCCCTCCATTCCATATGGGGCAGGTGGTCCCCAAGGCCTGCTACACTGCTTGGCTCAGTTGGGCTCTCCTATGATGATGCCAATACGTGGGCAGAAGTCTCCCACAGACACAGGATCTCACGATCATTTTGTAAAGAAGTCGTGGTTATGCAGGTTTCTATCTATGTGAGGGTTAATTTTTACTTGGAGCCAAACCAAAACCTAACTCCAGAACAGAATTCTCTGCAGTCTGCTCGAGGAACATGTGTTCTCTAACATGGATGGGATAAAGAAGCAGGAAAATATTAATGGAAGGGAACTGAAAGATAAGGGTAAGTAAAATCTATTTTCTATGTCAGTCTCTCTGAAATCTAACCAAAACCACTTACTGAATTTGAGACCGCAAGTCTTAGTCTAATTCATACTCAGTGGCACCTTTAGAGCCATGTCACTGCCTTCTTGCAAGGAGACACATGCATGATGTGTCAACAGGGAGCTCAAAAATGTTGGCGCTGCTCCACAAGGTTTCCCTGCTCCGCTGAGGGACACAGCATATGCCGAGCTTCATGACTGGCGGCAGCCCCTTGTTTTGCTTATTCATTTCCTTTTTCGGCGTGTCTCATTCAAGTCATACATACTAAATGAATGGCGCAGCACTAGTGCCATCAATGGAAACTTTATGACTAAATTAACTACATCTAAGTCTCTGAACATTTAAATTAGGATACCCACCTTAAAGAATTTCACTCAAAGTTCTACCTATAATGTCATTTCAAAGGACCAAAGACCCTTACTAAATTAGCAATCACCAACTTCATGATAAGACATTTTTATTCATTCCATTCATCTTCAATACAATACATTAGGAAGCTAGACCTTCCTTAAATGCCTTCGATGATTGCATCAACATATATTAAAGCTAATAGGCACCCAGTCCATGTCTGTGTGTGTGTGTGTGTGTCTCTCTCTCTCTCTCTCTCTCTCTCTCTCTCTCTCTCTCTCTCTCTCTCTCTCTCTCCCTTTCCTCCCCTCCCTCCTAGAAAAAAGCCATACCCACAGATCACAGGGAAAATCTATTGGATCTGATTGATATGAATTGGAATTATCAAATGCCAAAAGCCAAAATCCATGGCATTTTTAAATTCCAAAAAGAAACCCAAGAAATAATCGATTTAACAGGCACAAGAGAACTTGAGGCATAGGTAAACTAGTAGAAAATTTTAAATGCTGTAGATTTTAGTTGTGTCCAACCAGTAAAGCAAAAAAATAAAAGATTTTTAAGAACCTAAGTTGATCTACTGAATTATACTTTACACACTATGCATTTATATTGCTCCCTTCACCAGGAACATTATTTCCCATAGCGCTCCCATGGGATAAATGGATATTATTCTCATTTTATTAAATGAGTAATGAAGGCAGTGAGGTCAAATGACTTAAGCTGTACAACCTTGTGCCACTGCCAAAGTCATGGCTTCAAATCTAATCTCAGACCTATACCTATGGTATTCGTAAGCATACAAATGCCTAAGTCAAAACCTATTTCTATCCTTTGAAGTCAATAGAATCTTATTATCACATGGGTAATAAAAAAAAAAAGGCAAGGCCAATACTCTCACTCCAATTTTATAGTAACAAGCACACTTTCTATAGACTTCTCTATATGCTTTTAAGGCTAAGAGAGAACTTTCCTTACAACAACTCTGTGAGTTAGCTAATTCAAGCATTACGCCCATTTTACAGATATGGGAAAACTGAGGTTCACAGAAGTTGAGTGACATGGAAAAAGTCTTGAATTAAAGTTTAAAATGGACTCCACTACATTTAGGGAAATGGGTTTGACCTGCAGTATAACTAAGTCTGTGCCATAATCAAATACTGTATAAGGGACTTTATATAATGGAACTGTGTGTCTAGAATTTAAATAGCTGCTCTTATAGAGATAATAAAAATCCATGTAACTCACAGTCTGGCTTCTACCTACTTAATAAGAGCACCACAAGTTCAGAGAAACCTGGAGGGTCTTAAGTGAGCTGATGATGAGTGAGATGAGCAGAACCAGAAGAACATTGTACACAGTATCATCAACATTGAGTGTTGACCTACTGTGATGGACTATATTCTTCTCACCAATACAATGGTACAGAAGAGTTCCAGGAACTCATAATAGAAGAGGATCTCCAAATCCAAGGAAAAAAAAAAAAAGAACTGTGGAGTATAGATGCTGATTGAACCATACTATTTCTTTTGTTTTGGGTGCTGTTAGTTTTTTTTTCCTTCTATTTTGAGGTTTTGCATTACTGCCCTGATTTTTTCTCTTATAACAGGATTAATGCAGAAATAGGATTAATGTTATTATGGATATATATATATATATATGTACATGTATATAGATATATAGATATAACCTATATCAGATTACCTGCTGTCTAGGGGAGGGGGGAGAAAAATCTGAAATTGTAAAGCTTGTATAAACAAAAGTTGAGAACTATCTTTACATGTAACGGAAAAAATAAAATAACTTACATGCAAAAATAAATAAATAAATAAGCGCACCACAGAAATATCACCAATATCACCAACCTTAAGCTTAATTTTTTTTCTTTTGTGAGGCAATTGGGGTTAAGTGACTTGCCCAGGGTCACACAGTAAGTGTTAAGTGTCTGAGGCCGGATTTGAACTCAGGTCCTCCTGAACCCAGGGCCGGTGCTCTATCCACTGCGCCACCTAGCTGCCCACCTTAAGTTTAATTTTTAAAATATATGGCCATGTTTGTTAAGTTAATACACTAAAATCAAACACTAGAGATAAATATTATTATGTAGTATTTTTCACAAGGAACTCTTGAGTAAGAAAGATAGATGAATGGTTGGATGGATGCATGAATGCAATGGATGGATGAGATGGATGGATGGACTGACAGAGAGATGGACAGATGGGTGAATAAATAGACATATAAAATCTCTTGTTATTAGAAGCATAACCATTCTATATATTCCCTGGCTCTTAAGGAGAAAGAATTAAGAAAAAGCAATCTACCCCAATCATGTACTAACATTACAATGCAAGCACTGCCCTAATTCCTTCTTGGAGTTCCGTTAATATTGGCCTCAGGAATCAACTCGTTTTCAGAGAAACCTGACAAATGATACAACAATGAAGAAAATTTAAACATGTGCTCTTTAGCTCTACAGGAGAAAAATCCCAAATGTAGCAAC
The DNA here is from genome assembly GCF_019393635.1 of Dromiciops gliroides. Classification (NCBI taxonomy): domain Eukaryota; kingdom Metazoa; phylum Chordata; class Mammalia; order Microbiotheria; family Microbiotheriidae; genus Dromiciops; species Dromiciops gliroides. The sequence continues at coordinate 538,839,758 of NC_057863.1, forward strand.
AGAAAAGAAACTATTCCTTCAACCTTCAAGGAGCTATCTGGCTAGATTACCCGGCAGGAAACTTGAGCTTCCCTAATGGAATTTGCTTTGCCCTTTTCTATCCTGCCTCTCCTTTGGTTTCTCTTTTAGTATAAACAGAGCAGCATACTTGATATGATAACTGTGCTCTATCAATAGAGGAAAAAGTAAAATGAGAAGAAGGGCAACATCCCGACAGAGAGCTCATCATACTAGGTGGGTTCCTTCATTAATTCATTCATATCCACCTACTCAAGATATAAATAAGACACAGTGCTAGGCACTGGGTATTATAAGCAACCTTCCTTACTACCTTGACAAACATCTCCCAAGATACAGAAGCCGAAAATAAAACACACACTTGCAAGGGTAGAACAGATAGGAGGGTTGGACTTGGAGATATGAAGATCTGCATTCACATCCTGCTTCAGACACCAATTAGCTACGTGATCCTGAGCAAGTCGCATAACCCTTGTCTGCCTCAGTTTCCCTATCTGTAAAATAGAGATAATAGCACCTTCTAAACCAGGGTCATTCTAAGGATAAAATGAAAACCTGAAAGCACTATGTAAACATTAGTACTTATTGTTTTGTTATTATTAGTCTTAAAATGAAGTCTTTGTGGGCCAACATTAATCCTATTACAACAAAGGGATTGCATCAACAAAGTACCTAAAAATTAAGAGTAAACTCAAACATTTCTCCAAGACTGAGCTTCTCAAACTCAGATTCTAAATATACTATTTCTCCACCACCCACCAGTTCACATGCCCACTGAGTATTTCCCGCTGATCACTAGTTTTATTGTCAGAACATAAAGATAAATGTTTTGCGTTTCCCCTATCAAGCAAACAAAACCAAGAGGAGTAATCTTGAATCAATCATCAAAGCAGCCTCTCAGGATAGCTTTGTATACATATATGCATTACCAAATTTTTTTTCATATACTACAAAACGAGAGGCACATCTGTCTGGCATGTCAGAAGATGGCTGAAATTTTTGAGAAACGGTTCTACAGATGTTCCTGGGACTAAAATATTGTTCCTACGAAAGGATGACAATTTTCCAGCTCAGTGGCCAAGTATACTGCTCAAAGGCATGCTTTGCCAGTAGAGAATCACTGCAGATGGCAAGGTTAGGAATTCTCTTTTTTTGTCCTATTAAAACTTCTCTCCACTACAGTGTATTAAGCAATTTCACGATGCAAAATAGAAAACCGGACTAAAAATTCTATTCTGTTTTAATATAAAATCTCTTAGATTTCAATCTAATCTAATAATCTATTTGTAATATCCCTAGTGGAAGAGAGGCCTACTGGAGCAGATGTGACATTGTTGTATTACAAATCCTCTTAATCAAACAAATGGGTACCTTTCTGGAGTACAGTGAGTTCTCTGTTCTGAGTCAATCTTTGCTGAATGCTCTAGATTAATTCAACTCAAATGTAGCAGACTGAGGCTGCTAGACACACACACACACACACACACACACACACACACACTTATTACCTAGCAAAGATAACTGTCTACTATTCCAAATACAATTTATCTTCATAGTAGGCTAAATTTGAGGTACAGGAAAATGATAAAGCACATGCTGAACATTACATGAGCTTCACCCAAAGCTCCTCCATCCCAGTCTGTTCAACAACCTTGCTATGTCACTATGGAAAGAGTTAAAAACCTGGGTGAGGAGACCTCTGATAGAAATCCTTCCTAGGAATGGGAATAAAACTCAGCTCATTTTCATTTCTAGGCAAACCAGATGGCCCAAAGTAAAAGGCTGTGGGAGCTATGGTACTAGCATTATTGACTGCAAAAGCAGCCAAATCATATGAGTAAGTATGGATACAAAGTAAATCTAGGGGATTGCAACATACACTTTTTGCTGACTTCAGGATCTTTTGTGGTTGCATTCTAACAAAAAGGTATGGTGAAATTAAATTATCGTGACAATAAAGGTTAACATTTGTGAGCACAGATGAAATGGAGCATTTGCCAAAACCTGCTAACGCTGTTTATGTGATTATTAATGGCTATATGACCTGAGCATTAACAGCATAAAACCAGCAAGTTGAGAGAGGAGGTGGGGGGGAAAAAATCACATTCTAGATGAAATCCTAAAATTAAATGCTGACACCCAAAAGGCATGCAGGTTAAAAGTCTGCAGCAGATGAAAATATTTCAAAGCCAGATACATTTCCTGTTGAAAATTCCTTACATTCCATGACTAAATCATAACTGCTACAAGCGGCACTGCAATCTCTGATTCTGCTGATGCCCACAAAGTGAACTGTGCTAGCTCGAGCAGTTCATGCTGTCAGCAGAACCCCTTGACGAAACACCATTGCATTCTTAAGACAAAATGAAGTGTCTGGAAGGCAATTGCCAGATCTTAAAGGGGAAAGTGTGGACTCTGATCCTCTTCTAAAGACTCCTCTTCTTTGCACTCTTTTTTTGGTCTCTCTCATCTGCCCAAGTTCTACCAGAATCAAAAATATGTAGGCATTCAACAGCCCTGCAAATCCATCTCTTTAGAAAGAAAAGGTACATTCGTGAGCTTTGTCATAATCAATTAATATGTACTGGGCATAACTTGAATACATAGGACTGCCCTGGCACAAAGACTACTTTCCTTACTTGCTTTAACAGAGTTCCACATGTCTAACATCGTGAACGACACCCTGCAGAATATACCAAATGGCCAATTTCTTGCCCTTCAAGACTTGAGTCTTACAAACAAACAAAAACAGTGCAGAAGGGCAGCAAAATGGGAAAAGAAAAAAGAATATTTAAACCAATAATGCAGTTTATACAACATTGAATCACCATCAGTACTTGGTGGTTCTCAGTTCCAATTTCATTAACAAACAATCCTTCCTTAAATGGGGTGTATTGACAGTTGTCTGGACCTGCAAAAACAAGGTCCCTTGCAAATCCCACGTCAGAAAGTAGTGAGATTATAACAAAGTAGTTAGTACTTTGGTCAATCTAGACTCCATCAAGAAATGGCATACCTGTAGCTTAAGCTAAGCCTATACTTGGGCCTTCCCACCTTCCTGTATATCAAAAAGTGGGCTCTCTCCCACTTTAAAACTTACCAAAACTCTAGATTAGAGTTCATTCATCATTGTGGTCTCTAAGAACAATCAAATGGATCCTTCAGAGGCTCAGTGATATTACCACAGGGACAAAAAGAATCATAATGACTCAAAAATTGAGCCAGGTAACACAAACAGGCCTGATCACCATTTCCTTTTGACAACTCATGGTTTCCACGGCTACCGTATTTTGTATCTGGTTGAGATGGAAACAATTCCAGGCAAATATTAAAAAGACAGAGTCTGAAGGAGAACAGTCCAAAGTTGTATCAAAGCAGACAGTCATCTATTCCTATATTTGTAGTTCCATGGTCCCCAGCTTCTACTCTCTTCCCAATAGGTAATAGTTATCTTCTCTAGCACAGTTTAGGGTTAGGGTTTCTTTATTTTTCTCATTTAAATATTCAAAACAGGTTCTAACAGTGGGTTGTAATAAACTCTTCACTGAGGTTAATGATCCCTACACCAGTAGAATACTGATGAGACTAAAATTGCCTAACAAGCACTTGGTATAAAATAAAATCAAATCAAGTGCCAATATACGGTCAAACTCCTTTGCCCCATCTTGTACCACTGAGAATAAGTGGATTAGCTATTTTGGAATGTTAATTATGAAAAATGCACCTTGGTGTCAGAAAATGGATGGTTTGGTATTTTTCCCTTTTAACCCTGATGAAGTTTCCTGTATTACAGCCAATCTTCTAGATGAAAGATACTATGTGCACAGTTTCCCACAGATCTCAAGAGTATTTGGTAGACTAACAGTCAACAAAGTAGTCACTTTTAGTTAGCAGATAAATATGCAGTTTAGTTAGCAAGAAATTATTTTTTTTATAAAGCGTTTCAGAGGAAAGATTGGCCAAAAGCATTATCAACAGTTCACTAGAGAAATTCACAGCATGCATATCCCATACAAATATTCTTTGTGGACACAGATGACCTGGGCCCCTTTTATCAATGAATGATGTAAATGATGTGAATGATGTTGAAGTAAAAAATGAAGATATCATCATAACCTTCTTTATCCCACAATGTAATAAAAAAAAAACTGCATAGCTGTATAGTCTTTAAGCACCACTGTATTTATAAAGACAAGAAAAATAATCATAAGAGGTAAAATATAGACCTCACTATTTCTGCAATAATTAAATTCAATAAGCATGTAACTGTGCTAGTTGCTGGATAAACAATAAGCTCCTTAGTTGAACCTTTGCTAACAGCTTATTTCTATATCTTGTCAATGTTGGTAGGAAGAAGAATGATCTCCCAAGGCACTCCCAAGTCCCACTTGACTAGTCTATACCCACTGTAATGATCAATCACATTACCGAGTTTCACCTAAATCTGTATAAAGACAGATATACAGCTTTCTAGCCATTTCTTTAGATAGTCTAGTCCACTATGTAACTATAATGTTTTTTAAACTCTAGAAAAGATAAGAGAGAACAGGAAGAATGATCATTGCTTTCTGATGGATGCTCACCATGTAGGACCAAGATTAAGGTTCACCTTGTTCACTGATCTCTTCCAATTCCCATCAGTTGAAAGGTATCATTTATTTATAAAATCATCCTAGCCCCATCCCTTCTATCTCCTCCCAAATTTTCCATTAAGGCTCTAGATCAACTCATACTCCATAGTCTCTTGCCATTACTCATAACATCCTTTTGGCCCCATAGTGTATGCCTTGGCACAAGTTCTATCGTCAGCAGGACATGGCGTAGCTAGTGCCAAAGTACCGCAAGCATTCAAGCACCAGTGACCTTAAAGAGAGGTCGTAATTACTAACTCCCACAGTTTTTTGACAGCCGACTGCTGCTCTTTGAATGTCAGAGCACTCTAAATTCCACTGAATCATGCAGTAACTTGTAGGCTTAGTTTTGTTTAGGGATGGGTACAGTATGCAGAGAATGGGTGGCTGTCTTTCTTGAAGGAAAAATATTCAGAAGAGATCATAAACATGGATGGTGGTAGGTTTGATTATTTGCCAAGTGAGTTTTAGGGTGATTTTCTTTTTTTATGTAACAAACTAAATGACTACAGTTAAGGATAAGGGAAAGGGAAAGATGAATATATTCAAAAGCATCATAAAAGAGGTTTTAACTTAAAAAGTGGAAACTTTCTTTTTTCTTGTCTTCAAGGTCAGTAGAATACTTGCAGCATCAAGTCAACTAGGAAAACTGGGGAATGTCCTTCAATTACTGAAAGGAAGGACTAAGATCACTGGAATACTCCCTGTGCTGCCACCGGGGATAGGGACAGATGACCCTGAGATGTTCCCCTATTGTATTTTTCTATCATTCCATGATCCTAACGCTGGGATTTGAGATGTGGTTTCAATTATGGAAATATCTACATACTATAGCTATGAGCACATAACTGTGCTTAAAGCTCAAATTTCTCAATTTCAAAATCTTTCCACAATTCTCCTCTCATTTACTCCTACAACTCCTTTGCCACTGCCAAGATTCCCTTAAGAGAGCTCCTAGTATTTATGCTCACTCACTCCTATCTCTATATCTATCTCTTCAATGCCACCCTTTTATACTTGGAAGGCTCCCAATTAACATTCCCTAGGATCCTGCTCTTCTTTTCTTCCTTTCGTTCTTAAACAAACAGGTCTGAATTACATCCCCTTATCCTTATTTCCAGTGGGAACACCTGGCCTCAGTCTGGCAGAAGTATATATCTCTCAGGGCCATAAATTTCACCACTTAAAAAAAAATCACCACATGTTTTATAGAGGAAAAAGTATTCAGCACTCTAAGAATAAACAAAGAAAATCAGCATTGCAGGGCAGGATCACACGGGAGTTTGCATTTCAGCTATTTCTTCTGGCCAAGAATATATCCAGCCCTTACATCATAGGGAAATGGTTAGGGCCTAGACTAGTGATTTCCCTTAAATAGTAGCCTGGGAAAAAATATACTTATGACCAAGTATATGGAGCATGAAGGTATTTTCTAACCAATTTGAACCCTAGCACCCCATTCTGAGGTCCTATCCACTGGACCTTATACAAGGTGATCAGGAGATACCCTCCAATCGCCCAATTTCTCTGTGAGGTATCTAACTCTTCATTCAGAGAAACATAACATTTTCAAGCTTAACGGGATTGTAGGAGACCAACCAGTCTAACTTCTCTTACAAGCCCAGGATTAATAGGTGACTTGATCAATTGGAAAGTGGCAAAAACAATACTAAAAACCCAGGTCACCAGAACACTGATACAGTATAGAAACAGCATAGTATAGTACAGTGTTGTCAAATCAAAATAGGAACACGGGCCACTCAGCTCTCCGTAAGGATGCCTGCTGGCCCATGTATTAAAAATGAGCTGTGTTCTACTGTTCTTTTGTTAAATATTCCCAATTACATTTTAATCTGGTTCAGCAGCACTGGGTGAGTATTGTGGTCCAGAGTTTAACCTCTGGAGCAGTGGATCAATGAGCACGGGCCTAGGAGCTGGAGGAGCCTTGGTCTAAATCTTAAGTCCTGTAATGATTGGAATGACGCCACCTGCTGGAGACTTACTGTAGAAAAGCTCCGTCATGAAGTGAAGGTCTTTGAGGGCAAGACCAGGAGTCTTTTCTTTGGCGTCAGGAAGTGACACTAGCTAGTGGGAGGAAGAAGGAAGAGACTGGCGCTCGGACTGGGGCTCTTTCCTGAGGACTCTGGCAGAGAAGGGAGCTAGAAGTGTGCTCTTCCTTTAATAGATAGATGAATGTAGGCCTTTCTCTCTCTCTTTATCAAATTCTTATTCTCCTTAATAAATGCTTAAAAGTCTTACTCTTGCTAAAGCTTATAATTTATTGGTGACCACTCATTGGATATTTTAGACAGTTTAGCTAGAATTTTAGCCCTTAACAGTCCCTTCCCATCCTAGACAGAGGTTAGCTGCTCTACATGGATAGAAGTCTTACCTAGCTTTGCCAATAATATCCCATGTGACCTTGAATAAATCATTTTACCTACAAGACTCAGTTTACTTACCTACAAAATGAAGGGGATGGACTAGATCGTCTTTCAAGACCCTTGCAGGCATCATATTCTATTCTCTCCCTATGCCACACTGTGTCTATTTACCCCACACTGGCAACAATAAACCACTCCAACACTATTACTAATGACTCCCTTCTCCACCCCCTCCCCCAATCAGATGACTTTCCATGTGCCTCACAATTTACAAATAATTATATAAACCTAAGCAATAGTGAGTGGAACAGCCAGTTAAAAAACAAAGTATCCATATGCTCCTTAACTGAATACCAGGGCTGCTGCGTGACACATTGGATAGCAAGCCAGGCCTGGAGTCAGGAAGACTCATTTCTCTGAGTTCAAATCCAGCCTCAGACACTTACTAGCTGTGTGACACTGGGCAAGTCACTTAACCCTGTGTGCCTCAGTTTCCTCATATATAAAATGAGTTGGAGAAGGGAATGACAAACCACTCCAGAATCTTTACCTAGAAAACCCGGAATGGGATCACAAAGAGTTGGACATGACTGAAACAACTGAACAACAAAAGAATACCAGTTACTGAACATTCACTTAACTACTAACAGAGGAATCTGAATTTTTAAATAAGAGAAGATGGCAACAATAGAAAGGAGCTTAACCCTCTGCCCTGTTTTCAGATGTAGGCACTTACTTCTACCTTTTCATACCAATTCAACCACCGGATAAAGTAGTGTATATATAAACTTGGGGTGACACTTTCAGAATATTTTCAAAAGGACAAACCCATAGTGATCATCTTGCTTACATTTTACAGAAGATTTCTATTTCAGGAGGGCAGCATTTGCAAATGCAGAGTCTTACTAATATGGTAAGATTTTACCCCAGTGACCTACTGCAGAGTCACAGTTAACATCAGCGCAGCTGTCTACGGATTTGGCATTTGTTAGACCACAGAGTAGGTTTTATATAGGAATGTGGCTGCCATTAGACTGCCAGGATTAATCTGCACACTGTGTGGTAATATTTTCATCCCGATTAATGATTCTTTTTGCCAGGGCACATTCATTTCTGTCACTGGGGTCGGTCACATGTTATCCTATGGCTCTCCACAGACAGCGCTGGCATTTTCAATGCACAGCTTTCCTCACATCACGCATGCACATTTGGAATTGTCAGAAGCAAACATCCCATTTCTCTGCCACGTTAAAACGTGAGCAAGAAGACTTCCTAAGCATACAGCTTGTCTCCATGCTTCCTTGATAGGTAAAGTCAAGAACCTGCTTAAATATTTATTTTTAATTCCTCTGGCTAAGATTCTGACATGCAAAAAATACAAAATGCATGGCTTTCTAGTGTCAAGTAATGTCCAAAGCAACAGGCAGTAGATTTTACAATGGAGGTCACCTGTTCAGCATGGTGTAAAGGAACTGAAGGGAGTTTGTCTTCCAGCACCTGGGAGTTAGAGCCTTTAGGCACCTCAAACAATCCAGGTATAATGGAATTCTCATCTTTTCCTGATCATTGCCTCCAGAATACTGATATGAATGGAACAAGTCCTTCTGTAGAGTTCAATCTGGATTAGAACAAGAAATCTTTAACCAGAATTGGAGGAGAAATGGCACACCAGGGAGAGATTCTCCTCCCCATTGCTTACAAGGTACATTTCTTCCCAAAGAGTTCAAAGTGCTTTATAAATAATGTCTCCCAAGGGTCATAAGTAAGCAAGAAATAGCCCATCTTACAGATGGAGTCAAGTTAGACAGATTAAGTAACTTGTTCAAGGTCACAATGAGCCAGTGGCAGTCAGAAACAGATCAGAATCTATTGTCACCGAGAGAAGTATTCTTTCTACATTATCTCTCCAGCAATTAATCAGTGTTCAGAAGAGAAAGGCTGAACCCTTTTAGAAATTTCTTTCTTCCATCATCATGCAAGATGAGCTCCCTCTCTTCCAGAAACCCTGAGTGAACATGCATAATTACTGAGGCATGTTGTTTAAAAAAAAAAAAAGATAGTAAGCTACACTTTGTTTTTTGTTTGTTTTTAAACTAGACATTATTTTTAAATGATATACTGAATTTTAGTGGTGTAAATCAGGGCTTCTTAAACTTTTTCCACTCACAGGTCCTTTTTGCCTGAGAAATTTTTATGTGGCCCCAGGTATGTAGGTATGTAAAATAGGTGTATATAATAACCTTTTGCTGTTGCCAATTTTTTTTTCACGAACCCCACATTGAGTTATGCAACCCACAGTTTAAGAATCAAAGGTTTAAATGACCAGAAAAAAACAACTTGACATTTTCTCTTTGAAAATCATGCAATATTTTCAAAGATCTTATCTTTGTCCACTAAAATAACACCATTTCCATTTTCTTAGCCAATCTATACTACTACGGGCTGGGTGAAAGTAAGAACCGAGTGTTCTGGTGGAAATGCCTTTTTTTAAGACACATTTTTAAGAAGAGCAATTTGAGCATCAGCCACTGTCACCTGTGATGGTTACTTAACTCTGAAGCAAAGTTCACTGAAAACTGAAATGGCTTCTTAGAAAAGGAATACAATTTTGCCTCTACTCAAGACATAAGCAAGAGACACTAGACTAGGCACCAAAAACAATGGATTTATTGGTGCACCAATTAAGTAACCTGCCTCCATACACGAAAATGGCAATGATTATTAATACCCACAGAATGGCATCAATCACCAAGGCCTTGCTAAGCATCTTCTTGTGCTTCCTGTTCTCAAAGAGCTTATATCCTATGAGAAGCCAATAAATGCATAACTAAGCATTACACAAAATACAAACTAAATTCAAGATAGTAAGGGAGGCTACCCTGGGAAAGAATTGGCATTTGGAGGGATAAGGGAAGGTGCCTAAGGAACAGAGGATAGGTCTATAAGGCAGAGGTGAGGAGGGAGTGCATTCCAGGCATGGCAGATGGCAAGGGCAAAGGCAGGGAAGATGGGAGATAGTGTTTTGTGTGAGGAACTGAGAGAAAGCCAGCTTACAAAACTGGATTATCTGGATTAGAGAGGTACAGGAAGGTCAGTGATGAACAATGCAGCTGGCAAGATATAGGCTGGAGCCAGGTTGTGGAAGGTTTAAAAGCCAAACAGAGGACTTTTTATTTGATCTTAGAAGCAATAAAGAACCACTGGAGTTTATTGTGTATGAGATTGACAAGGTCAGGTCTGTGCTAAGAGAAAATGCTTTGGCAGCTGTGTAGAGGAGAGATTGGAGTGGAGAGACAGACTTGAAGCAGGGAGACCAATTAGAAAGCCATTGCAATAAGCTAGGTAAGATGAGAAGTAATGAGAGACTTGAACTGAGGAGGTGGCTATGTGAATAGAGAGAATGGTCAGATGAAAGAGAGGTTGTGGAGGTAGAAAACAACAAGATTTGACAACTGACTGGCTATGCAACAGTGAGAAGTCAAGCATAACACCAAGGTTACTGACCTGGGAGAGTTAAAGAATGGGTGTACCTTGGAAAGAAATAGGGAATTTCCAAAAAGTGGTGGGTTTGGAGGGGAAAGATAATGAGCCCAATTTTGGACAATGTCTCCAAGACATCCAATGTGAGATGTCCAATAGGCAGTTGGTGATGAGAAACTGAAGCTCAAGGGAAAGAAATGGATATACAGATCTATGAGTCATCTGCATAGAGAGGATAATTAAACTCATGGGAACACAAGAGTTGAATAGTAGGAGTAATTTTATGACAAAGAACTAGGTACGGTGGGGAGAGATTCCAAAGTAAAGGACAGCATAGACTTCAACTAGTTAACTACAGGGTCATGAACGGGGGTCAGAGCAAGGGCGGGGCTGAGAAGGCACTGAAGAGTGAAAGACTTGGTGGTCCCAATTAGAACAAAGAATAGCATCCTATGAAGGGAATAAGCTTCCAGACAGCTGGGTAGTGCCATGGATAGAGCACGAAGCCTGGAGTCAGAAAGACCTGAGTTCAAATCCAGCCTCCCACACTTAATAGCTATGTGACATGGGCAAGTCACTTAACCACGTTTGCCTCAATTTTCCCTATCTGTAAAATGAGCTGGAGAAGGAAATGGCAAACCATACCAGTATCTTTGCCAATGGAGTCAAATGGGGTCCAAAAGAGTAGTTCACAACTGGAAGAACAGTTCACAACTGTGCAGTTCCCAATTGAAGAACAGAGACATTTTAAATAGCAAAGATTGCCCATACAAAGATTTTCCAGTGCAACAGTATTGCTACAAAACATTATAAAAAGGACAAATCACCAACATAACTTCACTGAAATCCTTGGGTAAACCTGATAAAGATTAAGAAGATTATCATTTTATTTTTTAAATGCATTATGGACTCTAAACATGAGGGTGGGAGGTGGTAGTTAATCTGTTGCTAAGAAACAGTAAAAATAAACTGGACAGGTAAGAGCTTAAAATGCCAATTGCCACAAAACATGGCAGATGATATTTTTTGTTGTTGGTTCGCTTTACAGAGGCTGTCAGAGATTTCTTTTTCAATTAATGAATTTTTTTTCCAAAGGAAGCAAAATGTCTCTCACATGGATCAAAGAAAGGTCAGCTTGCCGAGTCATGGTATTATTACTAAGCTAAGAGGGAAGCCTGCTTCCTACGCAGAACTGAAGAAATTCAAGGGTACAGTAAGACACTTGAGTCTGTGTAATGAAGGAAGCATATTTATAATCATAGACCATTAGCAACAAGTGAAACTCAACAGTCCAGCCTCCCTCACATGACACTTCTGATTTCATTAATAACCTCACAGATTTGAGGCTGTCCAAGGACATTGATTGGGGGCAGGGGTTGTAAGATAACATTGTGTCTCATCAAACTTCTGTGTCTCTACTACTTATTGAAAATACCGGAATAGGCAAAATTTAGCCATATTGTATTATTCTGAAATGTTGCCACTGGATAGAAGAACAGCACCAACTCCGTCCACTTCCATTTTCTTTGCAACAAATCTGTCATTTAAGACTAAGATGTTAAGATATGACTTATCCTCGCTGAAACCATCTCCTTATAAATGCAGATCTCCCAACAGGCTTCAGTGGTGCTGATCTCTTCCTCCAAGTTGCTCCTGATTCAAGCAGATAATTTCACTCTCTTTAATCCAGTGGAAACTGAATAAGTTCTTGGCACTTCAAAAGGAATTATGGGAACAAAAATTCACTCCCCAGACATATGCAGGGAGGGATCTCTTCCACTGATGAGCAAAGTGTTTCTTGTATTATCAGAGAATTTTCTACAGCAGGAAGAGAAGTAAGATATAGATCATAGTAAAGGCGGATGTTCTGGGGCCTTAACCAGAAACTGCAAAAAGTTATATGGGAAGAGATTCTGTTTGATGGAGCACTGCATGTCACTTACAGTTATGCCCTAGATAGTATTTTATTGTTGATGCTGTCAAGCAGTCCTAGTCTTCTCCCTCTCCCTCTCTCTCTCTCTCTCTCTCTCTCTCTCTCTCTCTCTCTCTCTCTCTCTCTCTCTCTCTCTCTCTCTCTCTCTCTCCCTCCCCCCTGAAAGAAGAATCAGGATTACTGATATGGTTGCTAGTCTGCAACATCTAATGCTGCTTCAAAGTATTTTGAAAACAGCATTATCCACTGCCTTTCAAAGCAACATCAAAAATAAATGTTAACCCTACCCTAAAAGACACTATCTTGTACTTGCCCAATTTGGTCTGTGACTTATCCAAGTCTGAAAGCCTGGCAGGGCTCTTAGATGATGCCTAAGGATTTTCAAAATATGAGCCGATGCCTCAAATGAAAATCTGCCCTAGTAACTCCCTAGTGATTTTTCATTAACTGAAGAAATTTGTTGCGTCTGACTCTCATGTAGTCAATCTAGTCCATGGAATCATGCAAGGGCACATGTAGACAGTTGCATTCTTTCTTGCTTGCGGAGCAGTGACAAAATGGCCAACTAAATTAAGATTTCAGAACTTGAAAAGCACATAAATAGGAAAAATGATCAGATTTCTAATCTCAGGTGAACATGCGTCACAGCAGGCCTGGCCAAAACATGATTTGGATCCTGCTAGGAAGATTAGGATGGGCTCCCAAAGGTTTGTGAATTCAAGCACCTTCTTTAGCTTTGATTGTCAATCAACATTTCTGTATAAAAAGAAGGAATAGAAACAAGCATATGAGTATAAAACTGCTCTGATATTTTATTAAAGCACAATTGCCCTTAAGCAAATTCACTCCAGCAATACACAGGCTGCTAAAGTAGTAAGAGGATTCCCCTTCTGGCCCCAGGCTGGGTACTTTTTATTATGCTCACTTACACCTCAAGATGCCAGGAAGACCTGGATCATCACAACACTAACACAGCCCAAAACAGAAATCAAGTCTCGCCTTCATGTATAAAGCAAGTGAGTTGGGGAAACAAGAACCATCAGATTGCAGATTAAGACCCAAAAGGGACCTTAGAGAGCAGCTGGTCTAACCCCCTCATTTTACAGAGAAGATGGAAAGAATTACCCAAGGTTCCACAGGTGGTATGCAGCACATCAAGTCCTCGAAATTCAAATCCAGCAATCTGTCCACAATACCAAAAGGATAACTAGTATATGGATATGATAAAGAAAGGGCTAATCCAAACAGAATAAAGGAACAATAAAGATGAAGAGAGATCAAATTCACCTTCCCCTGTTCAGATACTCTCTTGCTTATTATATAGTTTTATTTATTATGTAGAATGGAGAAGGTTGGAATTCAACTTTTCTGACTTGTCAAGTAAAGAACAAGATCTATATTTTGACCTGCCTCCCAGCTTGCAATATCCCAGGAACCTGATAATCCCAAGAGCCCAGAGTTGATAGTGGCTTTAGCAGAAATGGCTTCAGGAGATCCCACAATAGGAAAATGGATAGAGAAAGCTGAAGTAAAGGAAGCTAGCAATTAAAAATATGCTATGAAATTTTTCTTGTAGCTCTCCCCCTGCTGGGAAATATCATGTATAAGTATAGTTCCTAAATGTTTAAAAAATATATTCCCTAATAGATTTACTTTCCTTCTTTTACCTAGAAAGAAATTACCCATATCAGATTACCAAAAATACCGTCCCCACACACACACATTGGTCATCACTCTGTGTGCATGTGTTTAAAAGAGTCTTTACAGCAATATTGTTTGAAGAAGAACTGTGAGTGACTTGACTCTTCTCAACAATACAATGATCCAAGACAATCCCAAAGGACTATTGATGAAACAGAGTATCCACCTGATATTGATGGAACAGACTGAAGCACGCTATTTTTCACTTTCTTTCATTTTTTTTCTTTAAATCAAGTTTTCTTGTACAAAATTACTAATATAGTAATGTTTTACATAATCATACATGTATAACCCATATCTGATTGCTTGCTGCCTCAGGGAGTGGGGAGGGGAAGGAAGGATAAAAATTGTAACCCCAAACTATAAATAAAAATGTTTATTAAATTTTTTAAAAAGAGTCTTTAGAGAGATTTAAAAAAAAACATCCAAAATGGATTCATTTTTGGTGTGCTGGCCAACATCATTCAGGAGTATAGAATACAAAGAAAGTTGAGGTCTCTCTCCCAATGACAATCTATGTCAGAGAAATGAAAACAGAGAAAATACTTTGAGAGGGTAATTGCCCTCAAGAGATCTAAAGTTATCTGCCATCTACTTTGTATGTAATATCACTTGAATACTTTTCTAAAATGTTCCAAAGCAAAAGCATAGCTTAGAAAATTAATTGTATGGTCACCTTTGAAAACTAGTAGCAAGAGGGGCAGCTAGGTGGCGCAGTGGATAGAGCATCAGCCCTGGATTCAGGAGGACCTGAGTTCAAATCCGGCCTCAGACACTTGACATTTACTAGCTGTGTGACCCTGGGCAAGTCACTTAACCCCAATTGCCTCACCAAAAAAAAAACCCCAAACCAAAAAACAAACTAGTAGCAAAAAATTCTTTTTATCCAACTAGGAAAGAAGAAAGCTATGTAAAGTGGGAAAAGGAGAAGATAAGAAGGAGGGGAGATTTAATGGCTCAAAAATTAACAGTAAAATATAAGATTAGCATAAAATGAACACAGAAATTACTCTTATCAGCCAATATGTGAAAAATATACAGTATGTTTTCATTTGCATGCTGAGCTCTGACTCAGAAGAAATTATACTATAGTTACCAACCACAGGGGCAATCAAATTTTACAATGAAAAAAAAATGCAAAAACAAAAACAAAACCCAATAAGGAAAACCCCACCTCAATCAGGGAAGGAAGGAAAAAAAGAGAGCTCATATTTGCATGCAACATTTAGGAGTGCAAAGAAATGATGCACAACACTAGTAGTGAGATCTATAAGTCACTCCAACACCCCCACATGCACTTTTTCCCTAGTCAAGTCTACAAGGATCCTCAAGACAAGGGGGGATGTTTTAAGACATTCAGATAGGTGGTGTATTCTGACAACAGCATTTTTTATAAGTCATTTGTCATCAGCAAACTTTAGACAAGGTTAATGAAAGTTCTGTCACTTTAATGTCTAGCCGGCTTTAAATTACAAATGTCATGCGCCATGACTAAAGAAAGGGCACTGCAATAATACCATAAACTATCATCTCCAGGGACACACAGGTAATTGCATAGCTCATTAAAAAACTGTTTTAATTATTAATTGACCGTGTCAGAGTTGTCCTTTGAAGTCAATTTTAATTTTTTTTCCTTGCAAGCATTATGATTTCAAGCTGACCTACAGAACTTTGTGTACTACCAAAAGAACCAGCAAAGCTGGTTAGAAAGATGAGAACACACTTAGCTAGCTATCTGACGTCTGTAGCACAATTATTTGCAAGTTAGCTGTAAAAAGGAATTTTATAGCTATATGTTCACAGGGCAAAGAGCGGGGAGCAGAATATCTTTTAAGAAGTTTAAATCACTTGAATGTAGACATGCTACAGGACAAAAAAAACCTTCCCAAGAGGCAAAGCCATCACTCATCTTTATGTGTAATGTTTTGTACTCTCTTGGTATGGGATGAAGACTAAATGACCTCATAGAAAAACCACAGAAAGAGCCTATTGGGGTTCATTTCTAGACTTAGCAACTTGACAACTAGTCTCCATAGCTGATAAATTATTCTAGAAGTAACTGGTTAGAAGAACTCCAGGTGAGCGGTCATTACTCACAGCAGGTAACATCTGTGGCTTTAAAGCCTTCCATGTTTAAGTTACACTTTACAAGAGGCTACTACTAGCATGCCAAATCCTCTCTGAATGCCTCTGAAAAATACGAAAAGGGAAAAAACAGGCCCACTCCTGCAAGAGGTGCCAATGGCAAGCTTAAATGACTGATTTTATATTTATAAGAGAAAATCATTCATGTCATGTGACAACAGTTCCTAAAGATTTATTAGCAAACTGAACTTTGAGGAGAACAGTTTCCCAGATCAAACTCTTCTGAATTAATCTACTCATTCTTTGTCCAGATCTTTAAAAGTTAATTCCAACTAGTAATGTAGATTCACTAACTGGCAAAAATCTCAAGTGAGTAATAGACAACCTCTGGCAAGATCACCTAACAATTCTCTGGCACATTTTACTCTCTGTGAGAAAGCAGTGGTAAAACACCAGTCTCAAATTACCTTGATCCAATACAAACAGTGGAACTAAGTTTGCCCACAAAGTTTTCAGGGCCAAGAACTACCACGGCAAACCTAGAATCAATTTATGGGCTCTTTGTTGTTGTTAATGACTAAGCTGAGATAGTAACACTAGAAAAATGACAGCATCCTCAGGACTAAGAGATCATCTCTCAGAATCTGAAATTAGCTAAGTAACTGACACTTGTATTGTCTGCTCCTAAGGAATTAAACATCAGTTATCATTTGACAACAGAAATCACCCTAATTAGAAGTTGAATGCTTGATCTCTTTTTCCTAGCAAGACAGGAGAACTTTTTCAAGCAGACAGGAGAACTAATATGGGGGAGGGCGGAGGACATGTGCCTTCATTAAAATATCTTTTGAAGAAGGAAAGATTAACTATGAAAAAGATAGGTCATCCACCACAAATTTCCATGTTTGCAGAAGTTGGGAATGAGATAAAACGGAAGGCACCAACGGATGACTGTATATCCAAGTGTTTTCACTCCAACCACAGCTACTCTGCCATCTGGGACTTGCTCGTGCCTACCATAGAAAATCTGTAACAATTATTACTCCCATCAAAATCTTGGGGAAGTCACTCTTTTTTTTTTTCTCAGCAGGAAAATGGGGAAGTTGGAATTTATGACTTCAATAGCCCCTTTTATCTCCAAATCCCCTAAATCTATAATCTAACCAACACGTTATACCATATAACAAAATAAGCTCCAAATAGATGGCTTAGATATAAAAAGTCACGTTCTTTTGTCTAATCGTAGTATTTTTCACTCCATCTTTTCTTCTACCTTATGACCCTTAACTTTGTACAGGTCATCACCCCATACTATATTCTCCCCCCTCTCTTATCTATAATTTCTTCCTGCCTACTTGGCTATTTTTGCTGACTACAAAGACCCTCCTATCTCCCCAATCTTTAAAAACACTTCATGCAACCATCCCAGCTAGCTGTTGTCCTATATTTCATTTCTTTCGGGGCTAAATGCCTTGAGAAAGTCATCTGTACCTGGTGCCTCCTCTTTTTCTCCTTTTCTTCTAAACAGTCTACAGTCTGCCATTCAATCTTCTTCTTTTTTTTTTTTTTGGTGAGGCAATTAGGGTTAAGTGACTTGCCCAGGGTCACACAGCTAGTAAGTCTGAGGCCATATTTGAACTCGGGTCCTCCTGAATCCAGGGCTGGTGCTCTATCTACTGCACCACCTAGCTGCCCCCAACTGCCATTCAATATTAAGCTAAAAGTGCTCTCTCAAATTACCAATGAACTTTTAATTTCCAAATCTACAGGCCTGTAACGATTGGAATAACGCCACCTGCTGGATACTTACTGTAGAGGAGTTCTGACCATGAAGGGAAGGTCTTTGAGGGCAAGACCAGGAGTCAGGAAGTGACGCGGGCTAGTGGGAGGAGGAAGGAAGAGACTGGCGCTCAGTCTCGCTCTCTTTTCCTCTGGACTCTGGTGGAGAGCGGAGCTAGAAATGTGCTCTCCCTTTAATAGATAGAAATCTAGGCCTTTTTCTCTCTCTTTACCAAATTCTTATTCTCCTTAATAAATGCTTAAAAGTCTAACTCTTGCTAAAGCTTATAATTTATTGGCGACCACTCATTAGATATTTTAGACAGTTTAGCTAGAATTTTACCCCTTAACAGGCCTTTTTTCAATTCCCAACTGCCTTGACACAGTTGATCGCCCTCTAATCCTAGACACTTTGTCCTCTCTCAGTCCTCATTGGCGTTGTTCTCCTCTCCTGGTTTTCCACCTTCCCATGTGACTACTCTTTCTTGTTCTCCTTTGCTGCATCTTCATTTAGGTCATGCTCCCTAACTGTGGGTGCTTCCCAAGCCTAGGACACGGGAGCCCTTTTTTCTCCCTCACTCAGTGATCTCAATAACTCCCTATGGTTGTTCAACTATCCTTTTTATACAGATAATCCTCAGAGGTATTAATAAATACCTGAGGATTATAACCAAACCTCTAGTACTCTCTCTAGTATAAGTGACTTTTGGACATCTAAAACGAGATATCCCACAGAACTCTCCAATTCAAAATGTCCAAAGCAGAACTCCTCTTTCTAACTTCCCTAGGATGGGGATAGCTAGGTGGCACAGTGGATAAAGCACCAGGGGGACCTGATTTCAAATCCAGCCTCAGACACTTGACACTTACTAGCTGTGTGACCCTGGGCAAGTCACTTAACCCTCACTGCCCTGCAAAAACAAGCAAACAACAACAACAAAAACAAAACAAAAAACTTTCCTATGATGATCAAGTACACCACCATCTGCCTGGTTCCCCATACTCACACAACTCCCAGTGTCATCTATCCTCTGGTCCTTACTTACACTCATTTATCACACACGTTCAACACGTTGCCAAGTTCAGTTTTCTCTACCTTTACAACATCTTGTATACAGCCCTTTCTCTACACTAACACAGCCACTACCCTAGTGTGTTGGGCCCGACACCTAGATGATTGCAGACCAGCCTTCTGGCTGATCTCTCTGCCTCCCCACTCCAGTCCCTCCTTCATTCAGCTGCCAAAAGGGACTTCCTAAAGCTTAGGTCTGATGATGTGACATTACCTCCCCTCCATCCCCCTAGACTTCAATGACTCCCTATTACCTCTAGGATCAAATGGAAAATTTGACCCTTTCCCACCTTTCCAATCTTCATATACTTTATACCTCTCCACATAACCTATGATTCAGCAACACTGGCACTCATTGTTCCTCACATAAGACTCTCCATAGGGGCAGTTAGATGGTGCAGTGGATAAAGCACCAGTCCTGGATTCTGTAAGAAGCTAAAATTAGCCTCAGGTGCCCCAAACGGGCTTTCCCTCCCCCAGTGCGACTGCTCTCCCTGAAACCACCTCGGGGGCGCAGGCAGAGACCTTGGACACTGACACCCTCTCAGTGGGGATATGTATAGCTTCCTCTGCCCATCCAGGATATGCATGAAAAACCCCATGCACCAGCTCCCTCCAGCTGTGGTTCACAGGGGAGAGAAGAGTTTTATAGCCTGGGGGTAAGAGACATAGGGGGTGGACAGTGAAAAGGAAGACAGAATGACTGAGAAAGGGGGCTCAAATTAGAGACAGAGGAGCAAAGAAAGCGCAAGCAGCAAGCTAGAGGACTGAAGGAGAGACATGGCTGCAGCAGCAGAGCAGCCAGACACACCCACAGGCAAGAGACAAGGAAGGAGGAGATCTCATGGTGGCAGGCAGGTACTTTTCTTTATCCTTATCTCTAAGCTTATTCTTATTAATAAACTCTGTTTTGGTTTAAATTGAAAAAAATTCTATAAAATTATATAGCTGTAATTAGCTATCTGAAAAATTATATAGCTCAAATTATCTGGCTCAGCATCTGAAAGCTATTAGCTGCCTAAACCAGTCTATAAGAGACGTTTTAAAAATCCCCCAAGTGCTTCTCCCAGACTGATAAGAAAAAGATTCTTTTTAATTAAAGCAAAACAGGGTTTATTGAGGTGAATAAACTTAGGGATAAAGACAAAGAAAAACAAAATATATACAACCTGTGAACTTGACCTGCTTCTCTTTTAATTTTTTTTTTTAAGTGGGGCAATTGGGGTTAAGTGACTTGCCCAGGGTCACACAGCTAGTGTCAAGTGTCTGAGGCTGGATTTGAACTCAGGTACTCCTGACTCCAGGGCTGGTGCTCTATCCACTGCACCACCTAGCTGTCCCCGACCTGCTTCTCTTTTAACTTTCTCTCCTGCCTCCATGAACTCTCCCTTGCTCACTCTCTGTGGGTGTGGCTGGCCTATGCCACCTGTGCTCACAAACCCCAAGCCTCTCTCTATGGTTGCTCACCTTGCACTCACTGCTGCTCCCCACTTAGTCAAAAGCCACCCTCTCATTCAATTCACTGGAAACCCCTTCTTTTTCTCCTCAGCAGCCTCTTTCCTTCTCCACGCCCCATCTCTCCTTCTCTGTCAGCTGCCCCCCTTTCTCCATAGCATCCCTTTATATTAACCTTCTCTCTCTCAGGAACCTCAGGCCCGGGCCGGCCCTGCCCCCCAAGCTAATTTGCTGACTGCAACCAAGGGAGGCTGAGGCACAGAGCCTCCATGAAGGGCATACCCAGAATGGGCAGAGGGACCCAGGACATGCCTGGGTTTTCTGGGCACAGAGACTCTCTGAGCACCCTCAGCCAAAGGAGGGAGCCTATGCCTGGGGCCTCCGTGAGGGGCATGGTGTGCCGAGGCGGTTTCAGGGAGAGCAGTCGTGCTGGGGGAGGGGCTGCCCATTTGGGGCACCCCAGGCTAATTTTAGCCTCTTACAATTCAGGAGAACCTGAGTTCAAATCCAGCCTCAGACAATTGGCACTCACTAGCTGTGTGACCCTAAGCAAGACATTTAACCTTCATTGCCCCGCAAAAAAAAAAAAAAAAGACACTCCATCCCCAGAATGACCTTTCACTGGCTTTCCCATGCACCCCACACCTCCCAGCTTTCCTGGTCTCCCTCAAGAATCAGCTCAAATCCCACATTCTGCACAAGGCCCTTCCTTGTCCTAGACTCCCCCTCCCCTCTCCTAGTGCCTTCCCTAGAAGTGAGACTACCTCTCATTTACACTGTATAGCTGGTATGTTCATAGTCAATTGTGTGCTGTCTCCCCTATTAGAATGGTAGCTCACAAGGGCAAAGACATTGTTTTTGCCTTTCTTTGAATCCCCATCATTTAGCACGGTGTCTCACACATAGTTCTTAATAAATGATTGTTTTCCGACTGACAACATAATCAAATTAGAGGAGCAAGAAAGAAATTAACTTTCAGATCTAAGAACAGGGGGAGAGTTCATGACCAAACTAAGGGATAGAGAAGATCACAGAAGAGAAAATGGACAGTTTTGATGATATCAAATTGAAAAGTTTCTGCACAAATAAAACCAATGTAGCTAGTATTAGAAGAGAAGAAAGTACCTGGGGGGAAAAATCTTTGCAGCAAGCTTCTCCATTAAAGCTCTCATTTCCAATATATATGGAACTAATTCAAGTTTATAAGAATGAAAGACACCCCTCAATTGATGAACTGACAAAAGGATATGAGCAGACGGCTTTCGAAGAAAGAAATGGAAGCCATCAATAGCCATGTAAAACAATATTCTAAATAACTAATAATTAGAGAAACACAGAATTCATTATTAGAGGAATAAAGCAACTCTGAGGCCTTACCTCATACACATAAGATTGGTAAAGTTGACCAAAAAAGGAAAATAACAAATACCAGAGGGTCTATGGGAAAAACAGGCATACTAGTGCTCTGTTGGTGGAACTGTGAGTCTGTCCAGACATTTTGGAAAGCAATTTGAAATCTGCCCAGAAAGTCACTAAAATGTACCCTTTGACCCAATGATACCAATACTAGGTACCTCAAAGAGATGTTTTTTTTAATGGCAACAGACCAATTCACACAAAATAGAACTTTTTATGATGGTAAAGAACTGGAAGGGGAGAGCCATCAATTGGGGAATGGCTGAACAAATTGTGGTATATGAATGTAATTGAATACTACTGTGCCTGAAGAAATGATGAAAGGAATGGTTTCAGATAAACCTGGGAACACTCTTATGATCTAATACGGAGTGAAATGAGAACCAAAAAAACCAATTTATACAATAATAACACGGTAAAGATGAAAAACTCTGGAAGACAATGATACTTAATAAAGGCTAACATGGATATAATGCTAACCATGTGTCAGGCACTGTTCTAAGCCCTTTACAATATTATCTCATTTGATCCTTGTAACAACAACAAGAGAGATGATACATTATCCTTATTTTATGGATGAGGAAAGTAAGGCAGGGAGGGAAGGATAAGTACTTGTTAATTGAAAAAAATTAATTTATATTAAAAAAAACAACCTGTAATCTAATGGCTCCCTTCTTCTATCTCCCAACAGTCTCTCAAAATCTCCAAAACTCACCTTTAACAGCTTTCCAGCAATATACTTATTGTATAGAACAGTGCCTGACACATGGTTAGCATTATATCCATGTTAGCCTTTATTAAGTATCAATATCTCCCTTCTATTTGGCATCCCCTTTACCAGTTTTATGTTTTGCTTACAAGTATATGGATTTTGTGCTTTTTAAATAGTATTTATCTGTATAAATGTCCTTTAGTTGTTTAATTTTGCCTCTTTAACTGGAATAAATTTTCTGAATATGGAGAGCAAGTAAGGAATTTCCCCCAAAGCAATTACTATACATCCAAAAGGCATTCCAAAACAGTTAAAAAAAAAAAAAATCAAGAAACTCACAGACTTTCAAAGTTAGAAGAAACCTTTAAGAACATTTAGTCCCGTGGCAGCTAGATGGCGCAGTGGATATAGCACCGGCCCTGGATTCAGGAGGACCTGAGTTCAAATCCAGCCTCAGACACTTAACACTTACTAGCTGTGTAACCCTGGGCAAATCACTTAACCCCAATTGCCCTGCAAAAAACCCAAAACAAAACAAAACAAAAAAAACCACATTTAGTCCCAGTCTCAAATACTTGACATTTACTAGCTGTGTGACCTTGGGCAAGTCACTTAACCCTCACGGCCCCACCCAAAAGAAAAAAAAAAGAAATTAGTCCAATCCCCTCATTTCAGAGAAAAGAAAAACTGAGGTCCCTAGAGTTCAAGTGATGTCCGTAAATATGTCATATCAGAAAATACAGGCAAAATAACCATCAAATTTAGTTACTAATTTTTTACAGAGATGTAATGAGGTGTTGTTAGAAATTACTTATATCCAAAAACCAAGCTAAACTTCAAAGAAAAATAGCAAGCAACCACCTCCCTCCACCCCTTTACAAATAGAGAGGGGAGCAGGGGAGCAGGGGAGTGACAAGAGTATCTGGGTATGGAACACTGCTTATATTGTCAGATTTTTTTTTGATGTATTAATCAGTTTTGATTTTTTTTTTTCTCTTTCAAAAATCTTATCTTATGGATGCCTCTCTTGAAAGGGTGAAGGCAAAGGATACAAGGGAAATTCAGGTAATGTAAAAACAAAAGATCAATAAAAATGTTTTAACTTTTAAAAGAAATGATGTATATTTATTGAAATTCTATATATTGGTAATAAAAGTATACTTCTTTGGATGACTGCCTGAAAACTCTCTTATACTATTTTTCAATGAACTGACAAATTCTGTGTCATTTTGTCCTTCTAAGAGGGCCATGACATCAGGTGATGTCATGACTTATACTGAATTGGATTTAAGCTTGGGAGGGCTATGCAAAGTCTCCAACCTCATTCTCTCTTCCAGAGCCATCTGGGTCCAGTGGCAAGATATACATCAGCATGACTAGAGATGGCCTGATGTTTAAAACAATTGGGATTAAAGGATTGCCCAGGGCGACACAGCTAGTAAGTGTTTGAGGTGAGATTTGAGCTCAGGTCCTCCCAACTTCAAGGCCAGTGCTCTATCCACAACACCACCTGGCTACCCCGTGATAAATTCTAAACATCCCTAGGAAAGAGATTCTCTGTGTGTGCACACGTGTCTTTGTGAATATATTCTTTCAGTACTATTTAGCCAGCTATGGTCACTTATTTAAAACAACTAACAAAGCAACAGACAACGTTTTAGGGCAGATGCCCTAAAAGCAAAGCTTAAAGTATTTGGACATGAAAATCCTATTTATTCATTTTATTCATTTACTTTTAAGATCCCCTTAGGATGGATGCTCTTTCCATTGGTGCAGAATGCAATCCACTGGTAACTAATCATTCTGTAACAGCCACTTTATGTTTATGTAACCAACAGAGGTGGCAATTAACCAGTTCGTTAGTTTAAAAAGTTAAGATGCAAAGAAATCTATAGTGATGTTAAGTTTAAGATGGGCTATCTGGCCAGTAAAAATGGCTATAATGATGATGTCTTTCGGGTGTTGCCAATGCTGATAATGTCATGGTGAAAAGATTCAAGAACACTAATGCAGACATAAGAATTAACTTCAAGTACCAAATAGTGGCATGAGTAATGACTCTAGGGTCAGAAGAGTTGGATTCAAACCTTACTTCTGATAAGTACCAGTAATTTCGGCTCTCTAGGCCCCAATTTCCTCATCCGTGAAAGGGAAGAGAGGTTGGAGGAGTTGGGCCCTCTCTAAGGTCCCTTCCAGCTTTAAGGAATCTTGCAACTTCTCAACTACAAACTTTTTAATTATATAACTAAAGTTAATGTTTCATTCTGCCTAACAAACCTACACTATGGCCCTATTTATGCTGCATTTAACTTGTTTACACATATTTGTTTGCGTGTTATCTCCCCTGTTAGATATAGAGCTCATTAAGGGCAGGCACTTTTTTTTAGCTTTTTTTTTTTTGGGGGGGGGGGGGGGACGGCGCTGAGGATCCCAAGCACTGGGCTTGGCACAGTCAGTGCTTAATAAATGTTTACTGACTAATCTTACCAAGTAGCAACTTGGTACATAAAGTGCATCAAGAGATAGTAATACAGCCAGAGATCAAATAATAAAAATAGTATACTATAATATGTGTGTATAGTATAACAACAAATTCATTTTCATATAGCATTTCAACATTTACAAATACTCCCCTACAAAACTATTGTAAGGCCGTTAGTATAAATATTATACCTATTTTAAAATGAGCAAAGTGAGGCTAGTAAGTATTTTGTGATTTGTCCACGTAGCCATTAAAAAGTCAGCACACAACACCTGACAAAGCACCAGATCCCTAACTCAAAGTGGTGCGTTCTTGGCCCGACAATGCTCTTGTCTCTCTAGGAAACTTATGGCAAATGATAC
Source organism: Dromiciops gliroides (assembly GCF_019393635.1). Classification (NCBI taxonomy): domain Eukaryota; kingdom Metazoa; phylum Chordata; class Mammalia; order Microbiotheria; family Microbiotheriidae; genus Dromiciops; species Dromiciops gliroides. The sequence goes on from NC_057863.1 coordinate 538,865,268, forward strand.
CAGGAATCTGGCGGCTAGATGTTATGCAAAGTCAAGGTGTTGCGTCTTTATTCCTTAAGACAAAACCACAACTGGAGGGGGGAAAAAGCCTGATGAATCCATTCCATTTTTAAAGACCTCCCAGAAAAGGATGATACAACGGATGAGAAATTTCTCCAGCTGGAGGACATAGCCATGAGAGTATCCAAATTGACTGATAAAGTTCTGCCTTTGGTATAAACATCTAAGTGCAATACAATGTACAATATTCTAATTAAATTGAAGAATGGCTGCACAAGCCATGTTTCTATTAGCCTGGTCTTATTTGATTTAGCAGGAGTAATGAATGCTGAATCAGGTTAGAGTTGTTAAGCTTATCTGGCTTTGAGAATCTCCTGAAATTAGGCTAATAAAACTGAAGATATGTAATGCTGGAGACATTTAAAAAGGAAACTCGTTTATCTTCAATTAAAATATCCACAATACTGACAATAAACTTATTACTCTTCCCCGTAGAAAGGTTAGGTTTAAGAAAACAGCATATTAAAAAGAAATTCAGTCCAGCGTGGGGACCATGGAGTTACATTTTAAGAAACCAAAAATAGTCTAGTTTTCTTGTGATACCAACATTTCACACATTTGTGGGGGGGAAAAAACAACAGGCAAAACACAGAAGCTCAAAATATTCTCTCACTGACAAAGTGCTGCACTAGATTTCAGCTTCTGTAAAGATTCAATTTCCTACATCAAGGAAGTGGGGTGGGGGAATCAGTCTTGAAGTGAGCAATACACTGGGGACGTAAATTACTCACTTTCCTGCCCCACTTGGACACTTCCTACTAGGGGAAGCCAGACACCATCTTTGACCCACCCCTCCTCTTCCCTAGAGTGAAAATGAGAGCCTGACTTTTCCCTGTATCAAGCTATAATCAGTTTATATAAAATATAAAGTCTGCACTGAAACTACCTCAATCATCATGGTGTGGGAAAAGATACAGTATCTTTAATAATATTTGTTTTAGGCACCAATTAATTTTATGAGGGAGCAATAAAACAGCAGCTTCTTCCTCCCCCTGCAGCATAGATTATATAATAAAATCAACAGATCTTAGCCAGGCCAGATCAATGGGGTGAAAACAACACGCTTGTGGGGCTACCATGAAGATATACTGACTCAAAGATTCTTCCATATCCTCCCACCCTTTCACTCCTCATTGGTTTCCCCAACCATTCTCACACAACTTGAAACCCAGGGCAGATTCCTTTCCTTTATGACAGTTGGGCAGCCCATCAACCTTTTTCCTGTCCCATTGATGACAATTAATTCAACAACAATTAAGCACCATGCTCCAAATAAAGCACTGAATTAGATACCTTATCAATGAATTCTGCTGAAGCCATCATCAGAAGCAGATAAATCATTCAGATAGGAAATTCAGGTTAGGATCTGGGCTATAAAGGAAGGCCAAAAAACTCCACAAACTGCACTTGAATGCCTCAGATATAGAATGCATGCAACTCACATCCCTCACATGCCAGTCCTGATTATTCTCTTAAAAGTGCTACTGTGTGCTATCTTCAAAATATTAAACCATCCATCAATGTAAGTGATCCCATTAAACAATCTCTGGGTATGCCATCCAGCTGAATGGAAATGAAACCCTAATGATTATCTGAAATGGGACTCAAGTGACTTAAGGGGAAGTTGAAAATGTTTTTTGTATTTATTCAAAAGCAAACAATAATTAGTAAAACTTTTCTTGCCCCTTGCAGAGCAAGTTCATTAAGCGAGAACTTAACATCTCAGTATCTGAAATCAGCAAAGTCAAAGTGCTAGGATACAAGCCCCAAAGTAATAACCTCTCAATTCTCAGTGAAAGCAGTCAATATAAGTGAGTCTTGGGCCAAATTCTATGTTTTCTAAGAACATATCTGAATGGTAGCATAGTAAAATGGAAAGAATCCCAGCCCAGGAAATCAGCAGCTCAAAAGTTAAAAACAGGCATGGTGGCTAACCATCTAGGTTGCTGTGGGAAAGTCATTATCTCCCTATAGCACTTCATATAACAGGATTTAGATGTGGGAAGAACCTAAAAGATGATCTAGTCTAACCCCCTCATCTTACAGAAGAGGGAACTAAGGCTGAGAGGTAAAATGGCTTCCCCAAGGCTATTCAGGTAGTACCAGAAGAATTAAAATGTATTTCTTCTGAGTCTAAAATCCAAGGTTCCATCCACTATAAAACATTGCCTTCTTCCTCATCTGTAAATATAGGGGGAAGACTTAAATCATCTTTCATCTCTTCATCTCTGAGGTCTTTTCCAAGTCAAAATTCATGATTATAAACATTCCAAATAATGAAAAACCTCAGTATTTGTTCTTAATTTTAAAACTACTCACACTAAATAAGAGCAAGATGAAACACCATAGTTTTTGTTATCTTGTAAAAGCAATCCAAGAAGGTAATGTGGATACCTGCAACACGTAGCAATTTGCAAAGTCAACAGAAGAAATTAAGACTGCCTCGATCATTAACTCATTCATCAAACATTATTTGAGCACCTAATATATGTAAGACACTTTTAAGCCAGTCACAAGGGGATACAAAGGTCCCCAATCTCAAAGAGTAAGCTGTCCATAAGACTTTAGAAATAGAACACACACCCAAAAATTGACCACTGAAGCTCTTTAATACACATAGAAAAATCTTTATAATGTTTAGCTCTTTATAAATATCAATTAATATAAATATAATTAATATATTACAATTAAAATAATAACATGAATATAAATTAACATGTTTATAAAATGATTTGAAAGTCTTTAAGCTAGCATTTGATTTTGTTCTCTTTCAGTTACTCGAGAAAATAGCATTTATGCTTTTAAAAAGGGGGGGCAGCTAGGTGGCGCAGTGGATAAAACACTGGCCCTAGATTCAGGAGGACCTGAGTTCAAATCCGACCTCAGACACTTGATACTTACTAGCTGTGTGTGTGACCCTGGGCAAGTGACTTAACCCTCACTGCCCTGCAAAAAGAAAAAAAGGGGAAAAAAAAGAAACAAAGGAACAAGATTTCCATTGGTTTAACACCAAAATAAGTCAGAATATTTAGAGACAAAAGAAGAATTCTACTTCCCATGGATTTACAATTCAGTAAAAACACATCCAAAACTTCATTTGAAAATAGAGTAAAAGAAAGCAACCCTACTTTATTAAAGGGAAAGGCTATAATAAAATTGTTGTTAGAGACAAATGTAAAAAATGAATATAAAAGCTTTGCAAAACTTAAAATTCCCACTTCCCCCCACCAAAAAAACTTCAGTTGTTGTTGTAGTTTTTGTTATTATTATTATTATGCTTAGTTCATTTCCTAAAATGTCTATGCAAAGCTCCTCCTCAAATCTCTATCTAAAAAAAGGTCAAATCATTGGTTACTCATATAATCTGGTAACTTGCTTCTGCTACTTCCCTGCACCTGCTCCCATCACCACTAACAGATTACATTCCGATTAATTCCTTACTGTCTTTTAAGAGCAAAATCAGCATCATCTGATAATTCATCTCCAAAAGATATTGGCTAGAAAAACTCAAGTCAATAAAATCCAATTTGAAAGTGATCCTGTGCCCAAGGAAGCGTAGAGCTCTGCAGCGGGGATTTCCAAAAGGGTAAAATTTAGTGCAAAATGCAATACATAAAACAGAATAAGTAAAAAGATAACTAGCAGTGACATTCTCTAGAATACAATAAGACATGCTTCTGTAGTTTGGACCATACAAGGTGAGAGCATGTTAATGGCTAATTAGGATCCTGTATAACTAATCGGCAAAAAGAAAAAAGCTCTGTCCTATCACACAATCACTATGTCATACTGACATTAATTCCTACTGTCACTATGTCATTGATTTTCTTCTTAAAAACCTTCAGAATCAGCTACCCCTCTGGATCATGTATGGAGTAATACTAAACTGCAAAACTTGGTTATATAAGATTAGATAATGAAAGGAACCGACAGGAATAGAGGAATTAGGAAATGGGTACTCCTTTTTATTCAACTGGCTGCTTAAGGAAAGAAACTGTCATGGATCTGAAATCGATGAAAAGAGTGTTTGGTTTTAATGAAGTTTTTTAAAGAGGAAATTATTTAAAACGTAATCATTCTGTGGTCTCTTATCAAGGTCTAGTCCAAGCCTGACAATCATCTTTTTTAGTTCTTGTTCTAGGTTTTGCACTCGCCTTAGCTAACATTCACTCCTTCGTTGAACCCCTCTGCTAAGTAAGAAACCACCAGCAAGAGATGATAAAAGCATCTGAGGAGGGTGCTATGACAAGGGCATGGGAGTTGCCTCAAAAATGCAATTGCTCGACAGTCACAGAGAATACCACAAATCCCAGGGTCAATGGCACTAAACGTCCAGGCCACTGTGATGAGCACTGCCATCAATATGGCTATTCTACCTTGACTTTTGAATGTCAAAAATAATATGGACAGAATTGACTAAGCAGTCTCAGAGGTACTGCCTTTAAAATTTTTAACTTTATGGCCATTAAATATTGAACAGATAATTGGATTTATCCCCTTCAGTGCTTTATAGATGTACAAAGTACCTACCTTCTCCTGTTTTATTCAAATTAATGGTGCTCTTTTAAAGTGCCTGCCCCCGAGTGCACACTGGAGCCGATTCATTAAAAGGATGTTTCATCTTCTGCTTACCAACTCTTTCTCCATTTGTAGTAAGAGGGCAAAAAACCACACTCGAACCACAGCCACCTGAGTGCGGGCAAACCTACTGAGAGCCACCCCTTAAAACCTGGAATATTTACTCCCTCAACTCAAGTACAGGACGTGATTTGGCCGTTGATTAGCTGTTATCACTGAAAACCACAACACAGAAGTCACTTATTACATTTTTAATTAAAACATTTAGAAATGCTTCTTTGCATCTTGGATAGCTTGCCACTCTATTTTAAAACCAAGTCAGTAGAACAAAGCAATGCCCATATCTCACAAGAGGTTTAGGCAAGGGAGCCATGTATTGTGAGTTCAGGAGGGAGACATATACATACAGAAATGCTGTGCAATTCACACTAGCGATAAGGTATTTCTATCAAGTATGACTTGACTAACACCTACAAAAGTACAATCAGAAAATAACTCTGGTTGAGGTTTTAGAGGAAAGGGGTTAATAGAAATAATGTTTTCATTTTAAGCAATATAAATCCACAACTGGCATTCCATTGGCCCATGACCTCCCCTAACCCAATCCTTGTTCAAGCCATTTGCTATTGTAATTGAAACCTTCTTTGAGAGTCTTTAGATTTCATTTCATGTTTTGGGGACAATGCAGCACATAGACATTTACCATCCATCTTTCTTAACATTCCTAATCTAAATAGAAGACCCAAATCCAAGATTGTGTTTTTGATGGATCGCCCACCTTCCTCTACTGTATAGCTTAAAGAGATCCTATTATTGTTCTCAGAAACCTTACAGAAAACATACATTCATACTCATTTTAGTTTCTACCACCTGGCTGAGTATCATACACACTTATTAAGTAACAATGGGATTTCATGGAAAGGGTAAAAATAGTTAGATTAAGTGTGGGCTCAAAGTAACATGCAAAATTTTAAACTCTGGCAAGAATTTTTACTCTGCAATAAGGATGATTTTCAGATACCCTTTCTACCTACTACTGCTGCCTGCTTTCCCCTATCTTCCAGTAAACATTTTCCGTCTTTTCCAGCTTTTCCAGAAGTGAACACTTTTTTTATTTTACCCAAGATAGTCTCCAAGGGACTTAGCTAATTTAGAACACTGGGTCATCAATTCATTTATCTTACAGTTTAATACTGGCAAATCAAGAAGCACACCCACCCAACCAAATCCATGCTGTGAATATGGCTTGGGACCCAAAAGTAAATACTGTGTCAAGGGACATACATGTCCTAAGAAATGGCTGGCAGATTTTTGCCATACACATGTCCAGCAAAAAATTCCTAAGAATTACCCATCAATTGTTGACTATGGTACCAACTGAATCTAAAAAGATTTTTGCTAGGAAAGGCTAAGGTAATTTTGAAAAATAAACTAATTGAGAAACAAGTTGCATTAGTGACTAACTTAACTAATTAGATTTTCAAAATCTGCTTATGGGGAGGGAGGACAGGGATGAGAGAGAAAAAAAAGGGGAAAGAGAGACAGAGACAGAGAAGAAAATCCCTTCCAAAAATAAGTCAACAAATCACTAGAAATAAGCTTCCCTCAACAGTTAATCAGCTCTTCAAAGGCAGCTCCCCTTCAATTCCCTTTTAATTTCCTTGACTTACAAGATTCACAAATAGCCAAATAACAAACATTTGTTATCTTGAACACAAAACTTGTTAAGACTGCCCCCAGTGCCACCACAAGGCCACAGCTCTTGAGTGACTGATGTTGTATCTAAGTCTTTAGTGCAGAGTATCCTTCGGGGGTTGGGGGGGGGGGGAGGAGGGGGGTTGTGTTTTTACTGGGCTTCTATTACATAAGAAATAGATAAAACTGATCACACTCTAGGCATTAAGATTATACAAGTTACAACTAGCCAAATTATCCTTTGGAGTGAGCAAAGCAATTTCCCATGTATGCTGCCATCCTCCATCCAGCAAATTAAGGTCTGGCATACTGTTTTATATGAAACTATCTGACGTTTATATGCTATATTTAATAGTACATAGAAGGCAACATATATGTCCTATATACATACATATCATCTCAAGTGGGTAACATCCACAAATATTCCAAATATTTAAATTAACAGGAAAACTTTTACATAACACTCACTGAAATAAAGTAATAGAAAAAAGCAATTTTCCTATAGTCTATTCAATTCAAAAAGTATATATTAAAGCATTGTGTTAGGCCCAAGGGACATATAGAAATATACAATCTATGCCCTCAAGGAGTTTGCATTCTGTTGTGTGATAAAATATTTTACAAGATAAATAACTATAAAGTAATAAGAGAAAAAGGAAGAAACTTGGAGGAGGTGGAGAAGAAGGTGTCATAATGGATAAAGCACTGGCCCTGGATTCAGGAGGACCTGAGTTCAAATCCAACTTCAGACATTTGACACTAGCTGTGTGACCCTGGGCAAGTCACATTGCCCCACCAAAAAGCAAAACAAAACAAAACCAAAAAGTGCCAGAGATGAGCCTTGAAGGGAACTGAGGTTAAGAGATGGAAAATACACTCGACTCATTCACTTGTATGAAATATATTTCCAAAACTTCTTGAAATCTTATTTGATCTAGAATTTTACCACTAACAAAACCCAAACCTTAGTAGAACAGTGAGCTCTTATAAACGCTTCAAGCAGGTAAGACATTTTCCAAGTGAAACAATAAAAGTGGTTTCTCACTGATCATTTGGTCAACCCATAATAAAGAGCTAGAGTCCCGAACCTAGAGCAGCAGCCAAGGACTTAATAAAGCTAAGAATTTAATCACCAAGAGACATAGATAGGAGGGCTAAACAAGGCCTGTTGAGGGCAGACATTTTCCCCAGGTAGGAAATAAAAGTCATTCTTTTTTGCATTCCATAAAAAGGAAAGCATTCTTTTTAAGGCAGGCTGCAGGGAAGGGTTGTTGCTCTGACTTTGATGAATTTCAAACATACAGGTGTGCCCTGATTCAGGAAAATCAGAATTTACAAAACACATAAATTAGAAGGTAATTACACAAACAACAAAAGGAGTCAAGAGAATCCCTTCAAATAGAGAACCCTCCCCCAACAGATATAAAACATGATTCAATTTACAAAAATTAGATTTACACAAACCCTTTCAAGAGAACATCTGTTGCATAAAATGAGTTAAGACTGTAGCCAACACAATTATCCAAGCTCATGGAAAAGTATTAATAAATCTGATCATAAAAATGGTCAAGTGAGGTCTGGTACCACAAATAGTTAAACTAAAGGAAGTAAAAAGAGCGCAGATGGAGAAGTCAATCTCTGATTGTGATTTCTGATTCTCTCTTTTGCCACTGGTGCCAGCTTTGTCCTTTGCTGCGGGCAATCATGGTAACCTAACACCTATCCAATCTCCTTCCAAATCAAGTAAACAAACATTTACAGAAAAAAACAAAAGGGGGGAGGGGGGGAGAAATGGAGCAAAAACCTTTCTCCACAAAAACTGAACCCCTAACATTGGGTTCCTTCTCTAATCAAGGGTTTTACCGATTTTGCTACATAGCATGTACTTTTTTGGTTTTTGGGTGAGGCAATTGAGGTTAAGTGACTTGCCCAGGGTCACACAGCTAATAAGTGTCAAGTGTCTGAGACTGCATTTGAACTCAGGTCCTCCTGAATCCAGGGCTGGTGCTCTATCCACTGCACCACCTAGCTGCCCCTAGGCATGTACTTTTGAGCTGACATTTTGCAACCTCATCAGAGTTTGCCCCTCATTCAATCTCCAGAATTTCTTTGTTGTATGGTACGATGGGAAATGCTGCCATTCAGGAGACCGGGGTTCCAGTCCCAGGCTCAGGCATTAACTTCACTATCTAACCTTGGGCAAGGCATTTCAATTCACTGAAGCTTAATCTTTTCCCCTCCATTTATAAAATGAGAGTGTTGTTGTTCTAGATCATCTCTAGGGACAGTTGTTCCAGCTACAAAATTCTATGGTTTCATCTAAAGGATTGGTTAAACTATTCATTATCCAGAAAGAAGAAACTATTTCCCTTTACAACTTTAACATGGTATCATGCAAAACATTCATATTAGTAAAAGGATCCATCAGAGTAAATTTGCGACACAATGGTTCCTAAAAATAGAATGATCAGACTTAGATCCTCATATTTCAATTCAAAAGAATACTGCATGCACGGCAATCCTGAAGGCCTGGCCAATGGAACAGGATGTTTAAAAAAGTGGGGGAGGGGTGAGGAGAGGGAAATGTATAAAGACACAACAACAGCAGAAAGTTTCTTGATCCAATAGTGATCGCAGTGTTGTTCCTGTTTAAGATATAAACATCCTTAAGCATTTGAATGCATCTTTTCCGTTTGTTTTAGATTATAAAGAACATATTGGCTAGAGGGGGATAATCCCTGAACTTCAACCGCATCTAGGAGAGTCATTTAGCCAGTGTAATAATTAAAATTATTTTTTGCCAGTTTGATTTGAATGGAGAGAAAGTCAAACATTCATTTAAAATTTAGCAGATACATTCACATTAGAATACACTAATTTCTCATTCATATTTCAAATTGAATCAATTTAATGACTGCCGATAACAAAGCAATAGGAAAGCAAAAAAGAAAAACAGCCAAGGATTGACTATCCCCCGAAGTTACTGTCATGTGTTTTATGAATCGACAATTGTTTCCAAACTTGTGAAAGAAATCAATGTGCATTAGTGTCTAGAATCTATTAACCTATCTTCACTAAAATGTAATAATTGAGCACAATTAGACATACAATTTAAGGAATTCATCAACATGAATGAACAAAAATAAAGAACTTTCCCATTTAATCCATGCTTCTTTTCAAGGAGAAACTACTTTCACTGCAGTCTAGTTTACCCCCATTTCTTCTTCATTACATTCATTTTTTTTATCAGCAAAATGATTACAATGGTCTTCTCAGAGTTCAGTGATGAATGCTGAAACAACTCAGCTCAGCTCTGAAATCTGAATGGCCTTGGTTTGGCAACACAATTCCAAAACAAGATAATTGCAGTGGTTACACCACACAGAAAAAAATAACTCACCCAACTACATTTTTCAAATTGTAAAATTAAATCAACAAAAGACATGAATTATTTGACTCCATGCATTCCTAGCTATCATTACTGGTATGAAATCATGAACTTGGGCACTGAAAAGAAAAACCCACTCCTAACAGTACCTTTCCTGTAGCTCTTCTAAACAAAAGATAATAAAAGAGCTTGGTGTAAAAGAGATTAGATTTATCCTTTATTCAATAGACATAAGTGGTGAATAAATCTAACTCTAGTTCTCCCTTTTTGTAATTACAAATCTTATACTACCACTGGAAAGTTTTTCAAAAACATTGTCATACACTTGAGCCCACATAGGAAGTGAAATGAAGCTACATATAGGTCAAATTTAAATCTTGAGTTTCTATCATGTCCTCCCTTAGGGAAAAAAAATATTTCCCAATCCCATCACCAACGCAAATGGTTCTTAATACAGAGTGTGGGATGCTTGCCCTCTGGCTATACCAAAATGAAACAAGAGAGTGGAAAACACCAAACAGCATGCATGGTCTTACCTCTAGTTTTTCAATCAAAAAGAAAGAGGTTCTGGATAAAAGTACAATGACATCAATATTAACAAGTTATAGTTTGCTCTTCTTCAAACCAAAATTTTCATGATCAACATACAATAAAACCCAAATGACTTGTACTTAGTGTAAGTAGATACCATAAGCTATTTTTTTCTAAAAGCAATACAATGCTGTGGTATAGTAATATATCCTGATTTACCATTTGTAGAGAATATTGTTTAAGTTATTTTCCCAGTAGAAAATAGATTTCCACCAAAGCACACATCCTCTTGCCCCCATCTCCTTAATGACAAATTGTGTACTTTAAACACTGACTTACTGAAATATGAATTTATGATCACATGGAGATCGAACCTATGACTTTGGTGTCCTAAGCACAGGGTTCTAACCAACCGAATGCAAATTTCTAATGAACTTAATCATAACATATTAAACATAACAAAAACATATACTGTACAGTGGAACAAATACTTGATTCAGAATAAGAGCAAAGGTATATAGGGTTATATTATAATGGAACAGATAGCCACTGAGGTCCCAGCCAAACGAGATTTTGTGAACTGGATTCAAATTTCAGCTTTCTACCTAAATGACTTTGCAAAATCACTTAATCAATCTAGGCTTCAGCTTACTCTGAAACATGACAAAACTGAATTAATCTCTAAGGCCTCTTCCAGGTCTAAATTTTCTGACTCTAACTCCTTAACACTGAATTAGGCATGGGGTAGGATATAAAGGAGCACAAGCCACAATCAATGCCCCCAAGAAATCTATCATATAGTTGAAAAATAAAAAGGGAAAAAAAAAAGAAAATATAGGATACTGAAAAGATCTTAAAGATGTTTTAATAGCTACTAATTGATTTTTGTTGTTGTTGAGTTGTTTCAGTTGTGTCTGACCCCATTTGGGGTTTTCTTGGCAAAGATACTGAAGTGGTTTTGCTATTGCCTTCTCCAGCTCATTTGATAGATGAGAAAACTGAGGCAAGCAGCATGAAATGACTTGCCCAGGGTCACACATGTAGCTAGTAAGTGTCTAAAACTAGATTTGAACTCATGGAAAAGGAATCTTCCTCTACCCACTGCCCTACCTAGCTAAAACTAACCAGGATTATGTGTAGTAAACACTGAAAAAAATGGTTGTGTTATAGGAATTCAGAGGCAGAAGAAAGAAATGAAAGGTGCAGTGGTCAGGGGAATGCATCACAGAATGGAGAGTGGGGCTTCATCTGGGCCATGGTAGGATATGGACTTGGAAGTGGCATGGAGGTTATGTCCCTGGAACAATGAGTAGATTCACCTACCTGAATCAAAGGGTTCCCATTTGAAAGAAGGATGAAATACGGTTATTACAGGCAGGTTAAGGGTCACATTGTAAAATCCTGAATTCCAGACCTAGAAGTTTAGACTCTTTCCCACAAAACTAGGTGGCTATAGGCCTTATGGATAGGAGTGTAATGATGAAGTAAATATTTTACAAAAATTCTCCTGGTTGCAAAGGGCTAAGCAGATTAAAGGGAAGAGGGCTCAGGAAGCAAGGTAGGTCAGTCAGGAGCCAGAGGTAGGAAGGTCCCCGAACTAAGCTCAGAGAAGCCATTTTTTTAAAAAGGTGAGGAGGTTTCACAAATATCACTTCTAATAATTTCTTGTAAAAAATGTATGAGCAGGTGGTATCCAGTATCATTTATAATGTGTTGGAAGTTAGGAGGGGGCAGCTAGGTGGCACAGTGGATAGGACTCTGGACCTAGAGTGAGGAGGGCCTGAATTCAACTCTGGCCTCAAATACTGACTGACTAGCTGTGTGAACCTGGGCAAGTCACTTAATCCTGTCTGCCTCAGTTTCCTCATCTGCCAAATGAGCTGGATAAGGAAATGGCAAACCATTAGCAACCCCAAATGGGGTCACAAAGAGTTGGGCACAATTGGACAGCAAAAATTAGGAGACACTCAGATTAGAGAAAAGAGTTAAAGACATACAAAAATTTAGCTCAGATTACAATCAGCATTTCAAAATGACTGCAGGGGCAGCTAGGTGGAGCAGTGGAGCACCAGCCCTGGAGTCAGGAGTACCTACATTCAAATCTGGCCTTAACACTTACTAGCTGTGTGACCCTGGGCAAGTCACTTAACCCCAATTACCTCACTAAAAAAAAAAAAAAAAGACTGCAAAAAGTTCACATAGCAATCAACAAGCACTTAATATATGTCTTACTATATGTCAGAAGCTAGGGATACAAATACAAAAGTCAGACAGTCCTTGCCCTCATGAAGGTAATAATGATCATATAATTTACATTTATAGTGGTCTGTCTTTATCCAATTATCTTGAATTATTTAAACCAAATCACTAAGAATACAGAAGAGTCCAATTAAATTACTGGTTCTTATTTGTTTCACATGTAATAAAATTTACTACAAAATAAACAAAATGAGGAAAGCACTTTACAAACTTTACAATGCTATGTATTTATCATTATTATTATCTAAAAGATTCTGCATTTTTATGAACTGCAATGTTCAATTCCTTTTAAAATCTAACAAAAGAATTCATAACTCTGAATAACTTCTACTCCAAAAGTACTTTGAAGGACTTTTGCTCCAAAAAAATATTGCTACTAAGATGGCTTCTTTTAGAAATCAAAATGAAATTTATAGCTTTAATTCCTAACCTTCCAGAACACCAGGGCTAGATGTATTCAACCCACACACGTATGCATGAAGAACAAACCTGCAACAAAGTTAAAATACAGGGCACTTACAGCATTAGCACCATCCTTCCCCATAAATCTGCTTCTTTTAATATAAAATAAAATCATTGATAATAAATGGACTTTTCAATAGATCAGCCAAATATAGAGTTTCACTGATCTCAGTGATAAATTATCCTCTAGGAAAGGGCTGAATTTATAAAATAGTACCACCTTTATGGATGATCAGGAAAAAAAAAAACCTATCCTAGTTCCACAAGAAGCTTTTCTTCTTACTCTAAGAAAGTAAATAAGTCATTTAGAGTATTTTAAAATAAAGCAGCAAGAGGCTGGAAGGAGTGGGGAGACAATGGTGTGTAGGTGTGGACAAGATGTAGAGAATATCACATGAGCACACAATCTCTTTAGAAACCTCAGTGGCTATAGCAGTTGGGAATATTAACATTCTCTGCAATCATGTGACAGAACCAAATCATGCAATTATAATAGGTCTCTGCCTAAACTAAATCTAAGAAGATCCAGATTCTCAGTTTAAAAAAAAAAAAGAAAGAAACTTAAAAGGAAAAAAAATCAAGGAAAACATATTACTTTTCTTTTAACCTCAAATATGTTTCTTAAGACTTAACATCAGAAGCAAGATGCTTGGATACCAAGACTTTCCCTTTATAACCTTTGTTTTCTATCTACCTCTGGAGGGGGAAATCATGTTTACAAGAACCACAAGACAAGGAAAAAGCAATAACCAAGATAAATGAAAAAAAAAATGCTGGTTTAAGTTTTAGTCAGAACTTTATTGCACCAGAAGTTTGCTTTATGAGATGAAGAAATCTCCTTTTACCCATCTCCTCTAGCATTACATATTGCAAAATGAAAACATGATTAAACTATTCTTTTAATGTCATCTCATCATTTATAAAAAGCTTAAGGAAAACAATTTGCATGCAGACTGCACACACCACTGAGATGGTATGCTGTGGGGAACCTAGTGTCAAGAACTATGGTTCAATTCCCAGTACAAATCAGGTTTCTAAAGGAGGAACATCCTCTCCAGCTCCCCTCCTGATTATTTTTATAACACAGTCATAGTTCAAAATCTTTCCAAACTTCAACCTCAATTTAAAAAAAAATTGGTAGAATTTCAAAGGGAATATCAGCATTAATTAGCAACCATCAATTGTTTTTCCTTTCTAAGACTGGAGGAAATCATGGGCATTCAGGGTTTTTACTTGCTTTGATAGATTATGTTTATGAGAAGTGAGGGGAAGGGAGAACTGGCCAGATTTGGCCTAGAGCAGCCGGGCAGACTTCCAACACCCAAATACATTAGCGCAATTTGGTCCTTCTTTGCAATACTCCTTGTTATTAAAGGTTGCACTTAGCTAGAACAGATAAAGGTATAGAATAAAGCAACCAAACCCTACTGTCTCCATCTTAGGCATTCCAAGAAAAAAAATGCATGCATGCATGTATGCATGTATGTATGTATGTGCGCACACACACACACACACACACACACACACACACACACACACACACACACACCAGTGTCTAAGTCCCTAACACAGTAAGTTAATCTCTACTTCTTGCACTGGAATATCTCCCTCCCCACCCACCTCCATCCCCCAAAATTTTATGAAACACATCACACATAATCACTACCTTAACTTAACAAGGCTCAATGAGATGCTGAAAAAAGGTATCATAAAACGTACAGAGAAAATTGGACTCCCATGAGTCTCAGCAGAACATCATCTTTTGAGGAAAGATGCTGTTTTGAATGAGGTAGCCAACCACAGAGCTGAACAGACTTGAAGTTTAAGATGAAGTCACAGTGATTTCAAAGTAATAACCACAACTTCCCAGTGACAAAACTGGTATCAATCATAAAAGGCTGTTTTAAAAGCAAAACAACAATGTCTCCAAGCCTGTCTACCTTTGGTTTTTGTTTCTCTTTTTTCCCCCAATAAGTAAAAACAGTTCCTCATCTTGACATGCCGGTTGGTTACGGCTACGACCAAAAAAATAAAATAAAATAAAATCCTAAACCCTGCAAATCTCCATATTATATATATGTTACTTCCTAAAAACATATAAGAACCATCAAAATGAGGCCCATGATCATAAACACTGACATATAGCAGAAGTAACATCTCAACAATTGATTAAATGCCATCTATTCTCCCTTTTATACTTTGCTTTACTCTCTCTTGTTTTATTTTTTAAAATTAAATACAAGACATTTGGTGTAATGGAAGAACTACTGAACTTAAGGTCAAGAGGCCTGTGAGACTACCCTCCAAAACTTAGCTGTGTGATCGTAGGGAATCCCTTGAGCTTCAGTTTAATTATCTGTAAAATACGGATCGGATCTATACTACTTACATATCTCAAGGAGTAACTGTTGTGAGGAAAGTACTTTACAAGCCTAACACTGGTACCATACAAAAACATAAGTTATTCTCCTCATCATTAGCTAAGGCACTCCCAAAGGGAGGTAGCACTCAATGTATTAAGTCGAGTAACTGTCTCTGTGACATTTATGCGTCATGAAAAGAATCTATTCCCTGGGATGTCACAAATAGTAGAAGATGAAGAAGTCCCACAAGGGAGCATCATACTAAAATTATTGTGAGAACTGTAACTTCATAAGGACCTCTAAAGGTGACAGAGGTTTCTAGTAGTTATCCCTTTCACAATAGAGGGCCATGTGCCCCAGTGATTTGGAATAGCCACGTAAAATTTTTTGGCCCCTCCTTTCATACCAGAAAAGCAGTCTGAATGATTATGGTGTTAAAAGATAAAATATGTTGATATTATATAATACCATACATATACTTTATGCATTTCTGAGTTTCTAAACTTTTTCTATCATCTGATGGCCTTTGCAAAACTGACCCCAAAATTCCCATTTTATTCCTTATCTCAATCTGCAATATATCGAAACCGTGATGGGGAAAGTCATGATGGGGAAAGTCACAATGGGAAGTTGTGATGTGGAAAGGATAACTGTGCTTCAGTGCATGGTACGGTTGCACATGTTCTCTGTAGAATGGTGTTCCTGGGCACATTAGGAGCAAAAGCTAATAAAAAAAAAACCCACAGGTACAAGAGATTTTTAGTACCAAAAATTGTCTTACAAGGAAAGCACAAAACTAGTGTACTGGCCAATAAGCATGATGATTCTTCATCCCTGTTACAGAGGGCCAAAAACATCAGTCAGAACTATTTTCCAGTAGCCTAAGGTCTAACTAACTTTGTTCTTCCATCCAAAATATCCCAACACCTTGGTGATCTTAAGACAGGCTTCTGTGGAGACCAAACTTCTGTAACACATTGCTTGACTTTGTTTAAAAGGAGATAGCTAATTGGCCTCCTTAATCATATTAGTAGACTAAGGGCTTCAAAATAGATGTTTGCTTTTAGCCGACATTTTCTTCCAGCTCCATCCTGCAGTGAAGTCACGATATAACTGTAACAGAATAACTCCCATGGCAACAGACTACCATCATAAACACGAGATTAAGAGTTTGCTGCAAAGCCAAAGGAGATGACGGGTTGGTAGGGAAGAGGCTGTAATTCAAACAAATCTCTTCAGTAATAGCTATGGGAATACTGAACATTACTGGCCAAGTAAATTGCTTTTTGTAAAAGTGTTCTCTTTTTTGAAGTTTGCCCCAGTGTGAAAGTCTCTCTGTAAGTCAGAACCTTAACATTATTTTAATGTACTGTTCTGTATTTAATAATCTTACGCTTCAGACATTAGTCTGTTACCATGGGAATGACAGCAGCACAAATACAGGATTACGGCTATCAACCAGAAGGAGAATAGAAATTATGAATAAGCCTCGTTATGTTCAATAATTAGCAGCTACATGGGAAAAAAAAACAAAACCATGAATTTAGGTTGATGCATTTATCTCAGTGTTTGAATACAACTCTGAGTGTGTTATTGCTTTAAAATGAGATTCTTACAAACTGCCTAAGAATTCATGACTAACAGCTTGTACTTGATGTTATAATTTAAAAATTCTTTGTGTCCATCTCCTTCCTCTCTTGTTTTGGCTCCTCTTAACAGAGACTTTGTTTCAAATGGAGAATATACAATTGGTTTCTAAAATGGAAGGCACTATGACCTAGGGGGGAGCATAATTTTAAATCCAGGACCTGTGAAATACAGAAATTCTGAAAGGGGGGGGGGAAGTGGAGAGAGAGAGAGAGAGAGAGAGAGAGAGAGAGAGAGAAAGGTAGAGAGAGATGGAGAGGGGAGGGGGAGAGGAAGAGAATGGGAAAAGGAGAGGAGAGGGGAAGGAGAAGGGAGAGGAGGGAAGGGGAGAGGAAACCATGACCTCTTGGGGAGAGTGACGGCTCCTCCACAATGCCCACAGGGCTCTTTTTCACCAATATTAGTATTAAAAAGAGAGGATGCCAGTAATTAACACAATACATAAGGGACAGAAAGAATCTTGAGTTCATGCACTTATATTCATTGATTCAACAAATATTTATTGATTGGCTACCATGTGCTGCCACTAATTTGTTGTAGAATCTCAAGGATATCTTATTCTTGACCCATCTCTCAAAGGGAACTGCTTGAAAGAACAGAGCTACCACAGTGAACTGGAGCTAAGGTCCATCCAATCCTGATCATTAACCCTTCACTCTAACAAGGGGAGTTTTGTTAGACTATGTGCTCCACACAACTAAAAAGAAGATTAAGAATTTCCTGCAAGAGTTCTAATTTTGCTTAATGCAACTTATAATTTTCCTAACCTTGAAGCATAGAGAAGGTTTAGGAAAGGTGGGAGTTAAAAGCTTTGATATCACTATCAGAATGGTGCCTGATCAAACCAAAGCCTTTACCCCAAAAAGGAAGAAAGGACCAGAGTCAGAATCACAATCAAGGATCTTTGGTTAAGAAAAAGAGGAACAACAGTAATGGGAGAATGGGCTGAAAAGCTTCTGTATACTGTGGTAAGCACTCTCCTTCCCCAAGTGGGTAGTGGTTTTTGTGTCTTCAAATATTCTAAACCAATAGTACTGTACCTTAATTGAATGCACTCTCCTACTCCTAACTAAGACCAATGAAGATGAAATTCTGGTTTGGGCAGCTCTTCTGTGTCTTGTCGAAGCTCCTGTCTCCCCTCCTTTACAAGGTTTTAGCATTCTTATGCCACTGGCACAACACATCACTGAAGAAAAAGTAATTTTAGAACGTGCTGTCCAAATTAACTGGTCGTGAATAGGCTCTGATTAAAATATAAAGAGCTTTTAAAATAATTTAAAATGATTCACTGGAACTAATTTGGAGATATTCTAATCTTTGAACGTGCACTGAACTGCAGTCTCCCTTGGCCCCCAGTCTCTCCTCAGTTAGGGACATTGGCGGGTGGACCTTCTGTGATTGGCTAAGCAATATCTGTGTGACACAAGTTAAATCAGTCACTTCACCTACTTCTCTTGACATATCGATACTCAGTACCCTTCCCTGCTAAGCAGAGGTCTCTACCCACTTTCCAAGCTATTAACCCTAGAGCTTGTAGACTTTTTCTTTCCTGTGACCATCATCTCTTCCCTTACCCAGATAACTGGATGGTGCCAAATGAGACAATGTGACAACTATTTAAAAATAGGATGAGATAAAAGATCTGTTTACATTCTTGAGGGATTTGTTTGAATTCCACTTTAGATTAAGCAAAGGGAAAGTTTCCCAACTTTATGTTTTACCAGGAAGTTATTCTCTTCCCCAATAGTGAGCAATTGCCTAAACACTTAACTAGATTTAAAAAAATGTGAAAGCTGAATTCAAAGGCTGGTTCTATTTGCAGTTTGGGGAATTTCCCACTTCCTACTCCAGACTCTTCAAAAGGACCCACAGCTCCCATTCTCCTCCAGAGACCTCCTATTTTAGCCAAAAGCACTGTAGATAAAGGGTGGTTCTTCAGGATTAGCTTGGTTGGGTCTCTAGTAACTGCCATAAAAGTGGGAAAGGTTTTCTAAATGTTATCCTCACTGGAATAGAAACTCCTTGAATCAGGCAAAAAGCTCTGTGCTTCATGCAACCCCAGACCCCAGCTCAGTACCAGGTACACTGGACATTTAGCCAATTGCTGGTAGTTGAAAAATGAATAAAAGGGCTGCTGTTGTGCAGCCCCTTCTGCTAAGCAGACCCCATTTTATCTGCCCCTCTACAACATGTGTGAGCTGCAACTTACTACCCCAGCATCTGAGTCGAGATACGGAATTCTTAAACTTGCTTCAGCTTTGGAGTTATTGGGAAGACAGTCTGTACATCCAAGTAGAAGATTCACTTCACTTACCTAGAATAAAGATGAGAGAAAAAAAGAATGATTACAAAATAGTTCTCTCTCAGCAAACTGTCAGGGTTAAAAGGGAACTCTAAATGTCTTTATTGGTGCTCCCCAGGCAGAGGGGCAAGGGCATCTTCACATTCCAAAATGCAAACCTCCAAATGCTTCCATTTGTAAAAACCCCTCTTTCATTTCTTCTTTTAATAATTAAATTCTGTTCTTTCAAGTCTTTAAGGTACATGCATGTATGTGCATAACACACAAAGAGATAGCTATAGCAGCCCCAACCTTATAAACATAAGAATATGCAAACTATTGCTAAATTAGACCACTAATTGTAATGACTTACCACAGGATAGATATGAATCAAAGAGAACATGACAGGCAGGTTCCAAGAACTAAACTAGAGGAAGTCAAGGCTAAACTCATGTCCTTCCCGCCCCCACCTCCTCTCCAGGCACATTGCTAAGCCAGGCATGGGACAGAGCCTGGCTCTTCCACGTGCTGGCTGTGTGAACTTGTACAAGGGATTTCATCCTCTCCAAGACTCAGTTTCCTTTTCTGCACAGTGAGGACAATAATGTATCCTGTATTTATCTTGATACCCATAGCTCCTCATATTGTCTCCCCCTTGTAGGCTATGACCTCCTCAAGGCTACCTTTCACCTTTCTAGGTGTCTGGCACCTTTGTTGTGGCTTAGTTGTTTCAGTCACGTCCGACCCTTAGTTTGGGGTTTTCTTGGCAAAGATACTAGAGTGGTTTACCATTTCCTTCTCTGGCTCATTTGGCAGATGAGGAAACTGAGACAGACTTGCCCAGGGTCACACAGTTAATAAGTGTCTGTGGTTGGATTTGCACTCAGGTCTTCCTGACTCTAGGCCCAGTACTCTATCCACTATTCCATGTAGGTGGCCTTCCACAGTAAATGCTCAATAAATGCATACTGATTGAATAAAACTTGAACTGCCTACCAGAGAGCTGTGAGGAAAGTATTTTTTAAACTATAAAACCCCATATATAAATATAAAATGTTAGAAAAACACACACTCACACATACCCCTGCTCTGTGGACACAGCTGGCAACCCCTCACTAAACATGGTTCAATGTTCCACAAAGTATGCCATTGGACACAGAAGGGGATCAAATAGGAATACAGATGTTTCAAGACAAACACAACATCATCACTGGATAAAGGACTCAAAGGCCTATCTCCTGATCCAGGTGGGTCAGCATTGTCATCTTTATTTTCAAAGGACGGCACATTCATTTTCATTAAATATTATAGAAATGACTAAAATACAGATCTTCATGCTTCTTACCACCTCAAGTATTTAAGAGCCCCCAAATCTGATTTTACATATCAGGTGTGATTCAACAGCCATGCTAATAAGAAGGCTTATAAACAGAGTTTCAAACTTAGCTTTGAATTAAAAGGCTGTCACTTAAAGACCGTGTGTGTGTGTGTGTGTGTGTGTGTGTGTGTGTGTGTTTTGAGCAAGAAGAAGCAATTTTAAATGTCAACCAGGCACTTTTAATTATCAATTTTAAGGTGCTTTCCTTTCTTGGAGGGGAGAGGGGAAAGGATAGATTTGTTCCTGAGCAGAGAAATTGAATGACAAGTTTCAGCCCCAAGCAAGTTCTCACAGCCAAAAAGAAGCACCTTTTTTTTAAAGGCGAGGTTAATAAATGCTGAAACAGACTACAACTTTAACAAAGGCACAGTGTTATTTATATATACACATTAGCATAGGAATTTAAGGAATTATATCCCCCAAATCAGAGCAGGTTGTACAAAATAACACTCCAGAGTATTGTTAACTTTTCTCTGCCTAAAGGAAATGGGTCAATTTTTTTAGTTCTTCAAACAACAAATTTCTGCCTGGCACAATAACTCACTTCTTTATATTACGTACAGTCAGTTGTCCCTGAACGGTTGAAATCCCATCACAGTTCAAGATCTGGGCCTCAAACCAAAAGGAATAAGTCAATTAATGCAGGGATTTCCAGCACACTTTGCAATAGAGCAGGCGGGCACTTTTTGAGTAGATGAAGAGCTGCCAGAAGCCACAGGGAAGTTCACAGCTGCCTTAGTCACTGATCTAAAATTATATGACAAAGGAAGAATCTGAGCCCACCATGGTCCAGGCAAAAAAAAAAAAAAAAAAAAACAACCCACCACATTTCAACCTTCTCAAAAGTTGACAACTTGACTGGAGTTGATTATGTTACCAAATTTCCACATGGCATCCATAAGGAATAGAGATGCTTCTAACTCCAGCCCCAGATCATTCCTGTGATGAGCCATGTCAACCTTAAAAACATCTCTTTTGTACCAGCCTTGCATTCAGGAGGACCTGAGTTCAAATATGACCTCAGACACTTTACACTAACTAGCTGTGTGGCCGGGGGCAAATCACTTAACTCTCCTCATTGCCCTGCCCCGCCCCCAAACAAACAAACAAACAAACAAACAAACAAACAAAAAACCCCTCTCTTTTAAGTCCAAAGAAATAATGTTACCAGAGACAAACTGAGATAAAGAAAAAGATGTGCCCTCCCCCACCCCAGCCCAATTCACAAAAACCAAAGGGAGAAAAAGTTTGCTACAAAACACAAACCTTTTTTGGTTTGGTTTATGGTTTTTTTTTTTTAAGTTACATTTTGACATGTTTCCAAGTAGAGAATATTATTGGCAGGCAACTCAAGTTTGCGTTTTCTGCTGTTAATAAAATGAAATGGAGTTTGCTTCCAATTAAAAAAAACAAACAAACAAAACCCAAAAAAACCAACCCTATAGGTACAAAAAATGCCAAGATGTTATACACCACTAGCTCAAAAGAGTTAAAAAGATATTTTAACCCAGATGGGTGAACAATTAAAAAAAAAAAAGAAAAGAAAAGAAAAGAAAAAGTCGTGATCTAGAAAGAAGGCATAAAAAAGCCCATCTGAGCCTAAGACTTCAAAGGCAAAATAATACATCTAGGTATGGCAGGGGGAAGAAGAGGATTGATTTGGAAAATCTTGACAACAAGCCAAGTGCCATAACAAAGCGAGGCTAACCCTCAATTTTAGCAAGAGGAGGATGCTCTAGCGAAGCAGTCCTCTCAGAGAACAAGCCTCTCCTCTGCCTGCCCCTGCCCAACATCTTCCAGTGTATGTACATACAAAGCAAACACACATTCTGTACACTATGTAGCTACTCTTGAAAGACTGCTGCAGAAATCTCATCCACCACTCGGGCCACACTTCATATCTTTTGCTCTTCTTCTTTTTCATATATATATATAAGCACACCTGAGAAAGAAATCTTGAAAAACATGCCTCATTCACTGGAGAGCTTGGGCCAGGCACTCTTGACCACAAGGGGCCTGTCGACAAAGATAAACGACCCATGGAATCCTGGGAATTTCAGAGAGGGGTTCCAGTAGCACAGCTACTAGCACTAGTTAAGAGAAAACATGTAGACACGTTCATCCAGCAAAGAGTCAATGTATGGAGTTAATCATAGATCAGGAACTAAAGCAGTTTGAACCACTTTGGGTTTCTCTACCCTTAATACCCAGCCTACCCCATCCCCCTTTCCTTAGGGGCAGGTCTCATAAACGTTTAAAAAAAAAAAAAAGGCCATTTTCCCTGCTCTCAGATCTACACAGCAAGCAGTAGGGCAAGGATGAATTTCAAGCTGGCCAAAGTCCAAATCCAACAGTTGCAGCTGTAGTAGCTGCCTTGTTTACAAAGCAATTCAGGAAGCTTTTAGAGGGCAGAGTGCACCAGACAGAAGGGGGTCTGTAAGCAAAACATGGATAGTTCCCAATGCATTCTGAGCAGACAACACATCTGTTCTGAGGTCCCCCTTGGAACATGCTGCATACGAATCCAAGTCAACCTTTACTACTCATGTTTTTTCAGGAAAACATACCTACTTAAGCACTCAAATCAAAATTATATGCCGATAGTTATTGGCCCCTTGGGCCATCCCCAACATCCTAACCACAACATTGAGAACAAAGTACTACACAATGTTGTGAACAGATTCAAGCCAACTCTGACCCGGCCTTCCTTTGCCAACTAAAGAAGTCAGGATCATTCCTAGGGATCCTACTGCCATCTGAGGACCCTAAAAAAAAAACACAGCCCCACTAACCAAGCCTCTCCTTGGCTCTGCCTTGGGGGACTGTATGTGAAACATCACACTGTTCAGGGAAGGGCCCATTCAGAAGCCTGCTCCACTGGCCTAGCTGTTTCACAGATAGAGATGCAAGAGTCTAACCTCCTCCCATTTCTTTTCAACCCTTTATGCAGTACTACTAGCCATGCAAAAACAAAAATAGATGATACTCTGTAATAGCTGATTACTGAGGGATGGGGAGTGGGGGTGGGGGTGGAGGTGGAGTATGGTTTCACAGTAACTTCTTTTTTTTGCAGGGCAGTGAGGGTTAAGTGACTTGCCCAGAGTCACACAGCTAGTGTCAAGTGTCTGAGGCTGGATTTGAACTCAGGTCCTCCCGAATCCAAGGCCAGTGCTTTATCCACTGCACCACCTAGTTGCCCCTCACAGTAACTTCTAAAAGAAAATCCAAAGTCAAAAGGCTAAATCAGAAAACTAGAAGGATTTTACTGATTGGGGGAAAAATTTTTATTTATACACACACACACACACACACACACACACACACACACACACACACACACACATATACATCTACACATAATATGTATATATATAATATTTTTTTAAATCCTGATAGAAAAAATGCTGATGTTAAAAAATAAAACAAAACAAAAACCCATTATCCTTACTACACAGAGCTGAACTGATGCATTTCAAATAAGAAAGGACAAGAATATGCAGATTGGGGAGGCGGATGAGTATTACAGGAAGAAGTGAAAACATACAAAATGAACTAGCTAAGCCTGTAAAAAATGAAGGGGAAAAAAAATAAACTTCCTTTTAAACTGGGCTCACTAGCACAGGCTACAGTTTTGTTTGCTTGTTTTGTCTCGATGAGAAAAGAATCGTCTTTCTGAACATTAGAAAGAAATGCCAAGAGTCATCCTAGTGGCTACATCCTCAGGACTACATAAGTTAACACTCCAAACCTTGCTACTGTAAAGGAAGGAAAATCTGATGTAACAACAAGCCAAGAGAAGGGACAGCAATAACCCAGCCTCTCCCACAACCATAAAAATGCTTTCCTTGCACTCAAATGAAAAAGCATGTACCCTGACTACAAAGCACTGCAGATTTACAGTGGGAGTAAATGTTCAGCATAAAATCCTAACTATGTCTTTGTGTGTGCCGTACCTCTACAATAAATCAGCACAGTGCAGAGACACTCTGGCACACCTCACTGTGTAATTACACATATTAATTACATGTTTAATCGCCATATATTAATATCATCTCACTCTATAATTACAAGGTATGCATGTAAACCTAATCAAGGAAAACTCGAATATTTGCATAAAACTTGTAATGAAAAATACGATTCTACTAACAAGATAGGGATAAGAATGCATATCTGTGACAAACTGTTTGTGTCAAGAAGAATAGAAAGTGATTCTCTTTCCTGAACATTATTTCAGGCCCATTTAACACAATCTGTACCACTCAGTGAATGTGCAGTATCCTACACACATCAAGTCAGATTTGGATAATGTTCCTGACTTCAGATAAAATTTCATTACTATATTTAGTTATGGAATGATATGAAATGCTTACATTTTTAAAACTTAATAAAAACTGCAATAGTCAAAAGATTAGGCGATTCTCATTGCCAATTTGCCACACGGTATTTAAGTAGCAAAACAAGCCTACCCACTGCCGACCCCATGCAGCCTATAACTTAATTTCAACCATAAAATAAACAATTAAGAAAAAGTACAGTGGTTTTAGAGTTCCTGGGGCCAAGGATAAAAGTAAATCTGAGTTGAGAAGGGTTTTACAAAAGCAATGTTAATTACCAGTAATTGGCTAGCTGTTATTTTGGTATTTTCATTGGTGAATTGGAACTTAATAAGTTACAAGAGTTTAATTTCACTCCATTGGAAACAGGGTTTGGAAAATTCCAAATTAACTGCCTGAAGGTTGGTAGCAACCAGTGCAAAGTTATCTTTTAGCCACTACACTACAACACAGAAATTTTTCCTATCCTTTATTCCTGAATACTATCTAAATTTTATGAAAAGCCTCTTACCAATTACTGTTAGAAAGAGAAAACTTCTGCAAAGGTTAAAATGTGTTAAAAGGGACTGACTAGACAATTTTTAAAAGCATGGAAAATTTTTAGTTTCCACTTCTAGCACCACTTAATCAATGACGCCTTATGAATGTGCTTTAAAAAAAAAAAAGCTTTCTAAAGCAAATTTGTGCAAAGATTTCAATGAACAGTGAATCAGAATTTTTTAAAAAGTTATTCACAATTTCATCTCCAAATTAAAGATTCAAATCTCCAAATAGATGCCAAGGTTGATAAGGCTTGGTACAAGATGAGCTTTAGCAATAAGTCTGTCTACCATCACTGCACTCAACATGACTGCCAGAAAGTCTAAGTCACTGACAAACTGACTGCCTCTCTGAAGATACAAAAGGAACTGCATATTCTTGACTACATCATTCACCAAAGACATGCTGTTGGTTTATGAAAGGTGGTAATGTTTTTTAATGGAATGAGCCCTTATACATGAAAAAATAATTAACAGCCAATGATCACAATGGAAGGATGCAAAATTTTCCACAAGACATGGTATCATCCATCTGTCTCTTCCAAAATTTCATTCACACCTCAATTACTATTCATCTGTCACAGTCACTCCTAAAATCAGAAGTGGGTAATCAAATGAAAGAGAGATTCTCACTGAACTTTCATTGTATTGATATATGAGAAAAGAAGCTAAAACCTATCATTTCATGCCATCATTAAGTAAGTCCCAGAGTCACATTAAGCTTTCTTGGTAAAAACTTAAAGAATGACTCCATTCAAGGAAAAGGGAGGCAACTATTCCAATAAGTTTTGGAGTATGTGTAAAAACCCTGCATTGAAGAAGCTTGAATTGTTTTACAGTCTGAAAATGTTTGATCCAGGGGACACACACTTCATTTCCATGACTACACAGTACACACTCCTAACCCAAAGCATTTCTCCTTGGACTTTATTTAACAACCAGAAAGAACTGAGTGGATCCTTGGTTCTCCTCTTGCCAGTATGACTGTTCCTCTTCAGTCTCATTTGCTGGTTCATTCTTTATGTCGTGTAACTAGGGATATAGCTCAAAACACTGTCCTGTGATCTCTTTTCTAAGATTTCTCTAGACTCTCTCAGTCTGTGACCTGATGAACTCCAATGGGCTCCTAACTTCTCTATGTAGATGATCCTACTGTGGAGAAAACTAGTGGGAGAAGGGACAGAAAAGAAAACTTGAGCAAAATAAGAAAGAAATCAATCTAGAAATCATGAAGGGATTTGGCCTGATGGAGAAGTTCAGGAGTTGAATTGGCAGGAGAATTTTGGCAAAATTTGAGAGGAAAATGAGGAAAATCTGAAGGAGAACCTTTTCAAGGCTCAGATCCTGGTTCACATTCTCCATCTCATTTGAAAGAGGTACAGGAAGGACAATGGTTGTCATCCTTCTTGCTCAAAGAGAAACAAAATGACATCACTATGTCAAGTGTGGGAAGAACAGTAACAGGGAAAAGAGAAAGGGAGTTGAGTGAGGTTATCAAGTTACTGAGGTGTGATAATTGGCTATAAAAGTTTTAACCAGGTGTTTATGGTTGAGATGTAAATACCCATAAATAGTTCAATAAAACAAGGCTAAAATTCACACCGAGTATGCAATGTCTGAATTCCTGCCACAATCGAGGGAATGCTCTCTATTTCAAGTATAGGCTGATCTCATTCCTGGAGGAGAAAGTGAATGCACTCAAAAAGTGCCTCTCTAGATTACTAATGAGAATGAAATGTTCCTAGAGGAAGCAGAAGTGAGGCTTCAATGAGGAAAAAAAAAATCTGAGGTAGTAAAGGGGTGACTTGACTCCTATCAGAACAGTGGAGAGCAGAAGAGTCTTGTTATATGGAGAAACGAAGGAAAAGGACCTTTGTCCAAGTAGAGCTTAAAAATGGATTCCAGGGTCTTCCTGAGAGAGGAGGACCCTGGATCCTCCGAGGAGAAAAAAGCTACTTGTACTCCAAAGGCTGAGTTAGCAGAACCACCGAAGCTAACTTATCATCCAATAAAGTCAATGTAAGAAAAGAGTACCAGTAGTTGATTATTCAGGGATACAAAAGCAGTTATTTGTCAACATGGAGAAAAGAGATATGTAAATTGTCTTCACAGAGTATGTACTGAAGACATAACAGAGAACCTCCCAAGATTCATCAAAATAGATGATTACAGGGGCAACTATGTGGCCCTGGAGTCAGGAGTACCTGAGTTCAAATCCGGCCTCAGACACTTAACACTTACTAGCTGTGTGACCCTGGGCAAGTCACTTAACCCCAATTGCCTCACTTAAAAAAAAAAAATAGATGACTACAAACCACCCCTGCTGATTTAAAGGGGGCATGAACGCCACTGCCAGAAGGAACCTAGAAAGGACAGTCAACAACTATGAAGTTTCAGCAAGAAAGTGAAGGTCACAGGAGTACAGGCTGTGTTTTCCTCGATGTTGCCCACTGAGGAGAAGGGATGGAGAAGAGTGGAAATGAAAGAAATGTACAGCTAGCTCAGAAGGTGGTATCTGAGAATGGAATTTGGACCTCTGGGCCACGGATTAAAATAAAGGAATGAGAGATTCCTGGTCAGAGATGGAATTAGACTTAAACAAGGCAGGGGGAGAGAGAAGATTGCCTATCTATATCCCCCAAGTTAGATACTATAAAGAGTAGCTAACAGTTCAGATACCCAGAAGTTCAAAGAATTAAAAATGCAAGAAGTAAAAACCTATGCCCTCAACTGTCTATACATATAAACCTAAGGTCTATTCGACAAAAGAGAGAAACTCGAGGTTCCAACACAAGTAGGCATGAGTATCACTGAAATGAAATCTTTGGCTGGACCATAGTTCCCAATTGGGTATCACTTATTCAAAAGAAGCAGGAGAAATAAAATTGGAGGGAATATATCATTGTCTATTTAAATGGTATACTCGTATATAGAAATCTAGAAATAAAGGGAGAAAATATGGTGTAGACTACTAAAGTGAAGTTCAACAGAAGGAGAAGTAGAAGAAATGTTGTCATCAGACAAAAGTACAGACCATTCAGACAGAAATGGAACACAAATGTGCTTAGGAAATAAATGACAAATATGGCATAGAGTTGGAGCCATACCTCAGCACAAAACAGAAGATCACCTAATGACTTCTTGACTTGACTAAATTGTAATTTTCATCCTTTAAAAAGTGAAGGTGAGGGGCAGCTAGGTGGCGCAGTGGATAGAGCACCTGAGTTCAAATCCGGCCTCAGACACTTAACACTTACTAGCTGTGTGAACCTGGGCAAGTCACTTAACCCCAATTGCCTCACTAAAACAAACAAACAAAAAAAAAAAACTAAAAGTGAAGGTGGGGCAGCTAGGTGGCACAGTGGATAAAGCACCGGTCCTGAATTCAGAAGGACCTGATTTCAAATCCACCCAGACACTAGACACTTACTAGCTGTGTGACCCTGGTCAAGTTACTTAAGCCTTACTGCACCACCAAAAAAAAAAAAAAAAAAGGAAGGGAACCAACAAGGTGAAATTCTGTCCTGGCCTGGAGTCTCACTAACAAGTTGGAAATGTTTTCTGACATAAAAATAATGGGGGAAAAGACCAATCCCTAGTAGATAATGAAACAGAGGACTGCTGAGCATAATCTGCCAGGCACCCTAGATTTTGTGAAAGCAGATTTCAAAGGGTTCAGAAGAAATATAGATAGGATACCCCTCACTAAAACACTATGGAAGTTGAACACTATGGGTGATGCTTATAAATCAAATTCTGAAAGCACAAAGGGAAACAATTACAATAAGGAGGGGAAATAGGATTAGTCTGAAGAGACTCCAATGCATAGGAAACTTACCGAGGAATTTAGATTTTTAAAAAATGAAAAGTAGATAAGAAGTAGCAGGATGATAATATAAAAGTATGTCAACGTTCTATAAAAATCGTATCAGAAGGTCTAAAGCTCAGAATGAGTTGAGACTGGTGAGGGAAGCTAAGGATGACAAAAGGTGCCTTTTTAGCTACTTGTGAGAATGTCCTTTGCAATAAAAATAACAGAACAAATATAACTAAGTGTGTTGATACTCAAGTAAGAAGAAACTAAGAAGAAGCCATCTAGTTACCCTTACTTATTCATTCCAGTCATCTGGCCCAGATGATCTATCTCCTCAGGTACTGAAAAAATTAGCAGATGTCACTGCTGAGCCACTGTCAATAACATGTGGACGAACATGGAAAATGGGAATGGTGCCAGAAGATTGGAGAAATGTTGCCTTTTTTTTTTTTTTTGGTGAGGCAATTGGGGTTAAGTGACTTGCCCAGGGTCACACAGCTAGTAAGTGTCAAGTGTCTGAGGCTGGATTTGAACTCAGGTACTCCTGAATCCAGGGCCGGTGCTTTATCCACTGCGCCATCTAGCTGCCCCAATGTTGCCTTTTTTATTAATAAAAAGAAAAAGAAAGAATAGAATCTGCAAATTATATTGGGAGCTTGACTTCAATTTTGGGGAAACTTTCAGAGTGATTTTTAAATATGTTTGGTGAACATCTAGAAAGCAAAGCAATGACTCCAAAGAATCAGCATAGCCTCATCAAGAACAAGTCATTCCAGATGACCCTCAATGTACAGACAGAATTATTGAATTACTAGATCAGAAGAATGAAGCGCGCGCACACACACACACACACACACACACACACACACACACACAGTTTACCCAGACTTTTAGCCAAGCTTTTGATAAAATATCTCAAATACTATTCATATAAAGAAAATGGAGAGATGGTGGAGTAGATGGTAATATGACTAGATGGATTAAAAATTTACTGGATATTCAGATTCCAAGAGTAGTGGGATTAGGTCTGTAAAGAGGTAAAAACCTCAAGTAACAATTAATTCTTTACAGGTCAGTGTGGCATGAGGTCTCCAATGGAACACCCTCAAGATCTGTGCTGTGTGAACAATGTTATCAATGACCTGGATAAAGGCATGGTTGGTGCAGTCATCAAATTTACAAATGGCACAAAGCTGGGAGGGACAGATAACATACTGGAAGACAAGTCAGCATCCAAAAGAGGTCTTGACAGGTTAGAGCATTGGACTGAATCTAAAAAGAGTAAATTCAATAGAGATAAATACAAAGCCTTATACTTGGGTACAAAAAAAATCAGTTTCACAAAAGCAAGATGAAGGAAGCAATGGCTAGATGGCTTTATTCTGAATTTTTAAAATCTGATGATTTTAGTGAACTGCAAGCAGGGTCAGCAGTGTGACATCACAGCCAAAGATGTGTAACGATTGGAATGACGCCACCTGCTGGAGACTTACTGTAGAAGAGTTCTGCCCATGAAGCGAAGGTCTTTGAGGGCAAGACCAGGAGTCTTTTCTTTGGTGTCAGGAAGTGACGCGGACTAGTGGGGGGAGCAAGGAAGAGACGGGCGCTCAGTCTCGGGCTTTCCTTTGGACTCTGGTGGAGAGCGGAGCTAGAAATGTGCTCTCCCTTTAATAGATAGGAATCTAGGCCTTTCTCTCTCTTTATCAAATTCTTATTCTCCTTAATAAATGCTTAAAAGTCTAACTCTTGCTAAAGCTTATAATTTATTGGCGACCACTCATTAAATAGTTTAGACAGTTTAGCTAGAATTTTAGCCCTTAACAGATGCAAATGAAAACCTGGGCCACATTAAGAGAGAGGGCAACTAGATGGCTTGGTGGATATAGCACTGGACCTGAAATCAGGAAGACCTGAATTCAATTCCAGCCTCAGAGACTTACTAGATGTGTGACCCTGGCCAAATCATTTAACCCTGTTTACCTCAGTTTCCTCATCTGTAAAATGGACTGGAGAAGGAAATAAACAACAACAAAAAGTTTCTCCAAGTTCCGCTATACTCTGCTTTCATTAGACCTTATCTGGAATACTGTCTTCAGTTCTAGGGGTCCCAATTTAAGCTGCCATGATAAACTGAAGAATGCATAGAATAACCAGGATGAAAGGTCTCAAATCCATGTCATATGAAGATGTATAGAGGGACTGGACATGTTTAACTTTGAGAAGAGAAGCAGAGTGGGGAGAGAGAGAGAGCATCTCTGTTCAGGTATTTAAAGGAAAGTCTGTCATGTAAAGTTACAGTGATACGCATTTGGTGACTAACATGGTAATGTTTTATATAATTGCACATGTATAACCTATATCTGATTGCTTACCACCTCAGGGAGGGGGGAGGGGAGGAAGGATAAAATTTGGAACTCAGAACTTTAAATAGAAATGTTTATTATTTAAAAAAAATAAAAATAAAAAGCACCTGTGGAGATGGTCACTTCCATTTTTAAAAAATGACACATTTAGCCCCAGGGAATGGGGGAAGACAGAAACAAGAACAATGGATGAAGTAAAGAGGCAAATTTAGGTTTAATTTCAGAAGGCAACTTGCTAAGGATTAGAGCTATGCAAAGATGGAATGAACTGGCTGCCTAGAGAGGTGGAGGGTTTCTTCTCCTTGAAGGTCTTCAAGCAGACACTGGACAGCCGTGTCAAATATGTTACAGTGAAAATGCCTTCCATGTAGAGACTGGATGCTAAGGCCCCTTCCATCTCTGAAATTCTATGATTCAGTGATTCCAAAATCTAGATCACCAGCCCTAGTGTCTCTCCTGAGCTCCAGTCACCATGCATGTCCAACAGCCTATTGGCTATTTCAAAATGGACGTCCTGTAGGCATCTCAAACTCAATTCCTCATTATTTCCCCTCTTCTAAATATCCCTATTTTTCATGGTTACCACTATCCTCCTACTCACCCAGTTTTATAAACTTGATGTCATTCTCCTCACTCTTTCACCCCATATAGCTAATCAGCCGAAGGATCTTGTCATTTACCACCTCTGTAGTGTCTCTCACAGCCATCCCCTTCTCTGTAGTCACCTGGCAACCAATCCAGTCCATGCTCTCATCACTTCTCACCCGGACTATTGCAATAGCCTCCTCATTTGGTAACCCTGCCGCATCCTTGCCTCTCTCCAATCCATCTTCCACAGAGCTGCCAAAATGTTCTTCCAAAAGCACAGGCCTAGCCATGTCACTCTCCTAACTCAATAAACTCCAAGAGTTCCCTTTTGCCTTTAGGACCAAATATAAACTCCTCTGGTTTTTTAAGCCCTTGGGAACCTAGCCCAAGACTACCTTTCAAACCTTCTTTAAATATTATTCCTATCCTGGTGCTCTATAATACAGCCAAATTGACTTTCTTGCTGTTCCTCATATATGACAAACCATATTCCAATTCCATCCCTTTACACTCATTGTCCCTTCATGTCTGAAATACAAGATTCCTTCAAAATTCTTCTCAAACACTGCCATCTATATAATGCCTTTCCCGATCCCCATAATTGCTAGTGTTTGTCCCTCCTCCACCAAAAAAAAAAAAAAATTTACTGTATTTATTTGTGTGCAGGTTGTCTCCTCCAATAAAATTAAGCTCCTCAAAGGGCAAGGACTTTTGTTTTTACCTTTGTATTCCAAATGTCAAGCAAAGTGTGTCACATAGTAGGTGTTTTAGTAATTTTTTTTTATTATTATTATTCTTGTACATGATTCTCCTCCAAAATGGCTACCATGATCAATTATAATGTGAAAGGCTGTACAGGGAAACTCCCTAGGAATTAACCACGAGAGGGGAAAAAATATAAAGGAAACCTGTGCCTCTGAACAGATATCAGAACACCAGAGTTAATCTATAAAATAATGATTGCCATATGAATACAAAAGACCTAGGCCCACCCAAATCCTTCCCTTCTACAGTCCTGAGCACAATCATGGTTTGGCCAATGAAACCGGTCTCCATGACAACAGAGGGAGAGAAAAGGGAAAGGGAAAGACCAACAACTCTACCATTTGACTGTGATGGTGAGGTTGAGCATAACTCCAAAAAGAAAAACACGCTGATTGATATATGAAAAGATTATTAAAACCTATTTTAATTGTTTTTCTCAAAGAGGCAACAGGGATTTATTTAACAAAAGAAACTTCTTGAAATAACATAGGACCCATATAGTTTTGACCTATTCTTTTAAACCTTTATGTACAGGAATGCACAATAAAAACTGGTGTTCATGAGGCACTGTGGGATCCTGAAGTGTTCTCTAAAAAAATTTAAAATAATAATAATAAAAAAGATTAAATTACATTAAGCAAAGACGCTGGGTTTTGTGTTATTAATCTACATATGGCAATAAATTTTAACTTTCTGACGTCCAAAATATTTGGTTAACAAGAACAAATGTATAAACCATTTTTATTCATTAAAACTATTTATTGAGGTTAATATAGTGGAAGAAGGGATGTTTACAAAGACAAATCACTCACAGTCCCTGCTCGAAAACAGCTTAAAAATGGAGTCAAATAGGTGGCATGATACTGCTGGCCCGAAGTTAGGAAGACCAGTGTTCAAATCTGGACTCAAAATACTTACTAGCCACCAGCTTCAGTTTCCTCAACGGCAAAATAGCAGAACCTACCTCCTAGGGTTGTTGTGAAGATCAAATGAGATAATATTTGTAAAATGCTTATCATGGCGCCTGGAACATAGTAGGTGTTTAATACATGTGTGTTCCCTTCCCCCAAAGGTTCTGCAGCCTAGAAGATGTACACAAATTACTAGAACACAAGAAGTATCTAATAAATGCCATACAAATGATAAAACTACTAGGGAGCTCACAGGAAGAAAAGGACATTTTAGGGCAGCCAGGATCATCAGGGCAGACTTCATGGAAGAGGATAACTCAGCAAATGAAATGATATTGTCCTCAGAGGAGGGTATCCTTGTCCTTTGGTTACTAAGTTAAAGATGCCCACCACACACAAACTATGGCAGCACACAGAAATGATGCTTACAAAGGACTCCAATTTATTATTATCTCTTCCTTCACCTGCCATGTCTGGCACGCTGTTTAAATACTGTAGTGCCGTAGCTCTCTCACTGATAATGCCAAGTCAAACCGTTAATACACAACTTCACTGGAGACAGTGACAGAAAATTCCAGCTCCAGGTCATGCATTTATGAAAAGATAATCAAAGACACATTTCTGTGAGAAGCAAGAATCACATTCAAAGTGGTGTATCTTTGGCCAATTGTCCGCTACTTTCCTGTATTAAATCTCCAGAGTGTAAAAATATGAAACAATATATTTCTATTTTTGCCCATCAGAACCACTAAGCCCTGATAGGAAGCGAACTGCTCAGATTGTAAACATGGAATGAATAAATCTGCTGGGTAACAGTCAACTCAAGTAGCACAAATCACATCTCGTATTCTGTGTAGACTCTCCTTATCAGTATTTAAGCAGCAGAGACAGTTAGGGCCAGCAACTGTAGATAAAGCACCCCACACTATTTAAATTCATCTTGTATTTTTGTCCTGCACAAACAGGGATTGCTTATTCTCTGCTTCGACATCTACATAGCGGGAACATCAGCAGTCTTCAGGTGCTAACTTGTTGATTTCACTGTTAGAGACTTCAGCCACTCGCCCTCAC
Source organism: Dromiciops gliroides (assembly GCF_019393635.1). Lineage (NCBI taxonomy): Eukaryota > Metazoa > Chordata > Mammalia > Microbiotheria > Microbiotheriidae > Dromiciops > Dromiciops gliroides. The sequence continues at coordinate 538,900,295 of NC_057863.1, forward strand.
CAACTGGAATCTTGCCAAGGAAGAACAGGAAGAAAGAGAAGATCAGATGGAATCCTAGCTTTACAACCTAGTTAGGCAGTAAAGCCTGAAAAACCAGGCGATGTGTGCTTGCTTATGAGTTGTTGAAAAATAAGGAATATTTCATAATTCTTTTTTAATGAAAGAGTATATTAATTGTTTAGATTTTACCTTCTTAAACTGTGGGTTGAGACCCCATATGGGGTCTTGTAACTGAATGTGGGGATAGCAAAAAATTTGGCAACAGTAAAAGGTTACATATACCTATTTTATACGCCTATCTAGCTGCGGTCACGTAAAAATTTCTTGGGAGAAAAGGGGTAGCGAGGGGAAAAATTTTAAGAAGGTCTGTTTTAGGGCAGCTAGGTGGCGCAGTAGATAAAGCACCAGCCCTGGAGTCAGGAGGACCTGAGTTCAAATCCGGCCTCAGACACTTGACACTTACTAGCTGTGTGACCCTGGGCAAGTCACTTAACCCCAACTGCCTCACTTTAAAAAAAAAAAGAACTCTCCTCAACAGGAAGACCAATCACAATTCCAAGAAACCAATGATAAAGCATGCTTTTTACCTCCAGAAAGAGAAGTGACAGCCTCAGGGTACAGAATAAAACATTTTTTAGACTGATCTGATTGGTGTAAGAATTTACCATGTTTGACTATGCCTATTTGTAATAAGGGTTTTGTTTTTCTTTTTCTTTTCCGTTTGGGGGGGGGGGAGGACAGGAGGGAGAGATAATAGCAGAGAGAAAATAGATGTGGGTTAATTGAAAAAAATAAAATTAATCTTTTAAAAAGTCATTCTTTTCCTTCCTAAAGATAACAAAAAGAGAAAAGGAATGCATTTGTACAAAAATATGGACAGCTGCAATATTTGTAGCAGTTTCTTAAAAATGGGAAATAACTTATCTGTCCAAAGAGTAGAAAAATGATTGAATAAATTATTTAATTGAATAATCTTGGTTTGAAGTAATGATTTCATCAATGTGTAGCGCTCTTGGTGTGGAAACGCCCTCTTCCAACTCAAACTGTCAACTTGTCTTGAGAGTTTTCTGGGGCACTAACAGTGTCATTAACTTGCCCACGTTGATCCAGGTAATGTGTCTGAGGCAGGACCACAGCTCAGCCTTTCTTTTCTCTGAGGCCAACACTCTCTACATCCATTACTCCAAGATGTCTCTCAGACAAGAAATTTGGCATTTTTTAAATGAATGTAAGAAAAATACTTTAATATTACATATGAAATAATGCATGTGAGATGAGACCATCAAAAAAACAAGGCAATTCCCATTAATATAAACTGTAGAGATAAGTTTCCAAGAAGTAAGAAATCAGAGGTCAGTGCAGAGTACAGTGAGTAAGCCTTGCCTTTGCAAAAATCATCTTCCTAGCCATGATGTTTTCTCTGCCAAAGGTAAGGGAGTTTCAGGCTAAAAAAAAAAAATCACACAGAACAAATGTACTTTTTTGTTTGTCAATCTGCTTTATTCTTGGTTGAAATGTTGAACATGTCTGTGGTTTTATACACATACAACTTAATAAGTCCTAAGTTTGACTATGTGTTTTTTTAATCGTGAACTTCATCATAAACAAACACAAACATATAGAGATAGAGATACAGAAAAGGAGTCCTCTGGATAAAGCAGCATTAATTAGAGTGAGTCAGCAAGATCTCAAATCTGCATCAAATTCTACGTCAGATATTAGTTGTATTGACACTGGGCAAAGTCAAATAAATATATACAATGAGTAATAAAATTTTCATATGGATATAGATACATATATACACATGTATATATATATATATATACACATATATGTTTATATACAATATATGTTACACACACAAAATAAAGAAATAAAAAAAAGAAATTGGTGTGTTCCTAGAGAAGTAAAAGGAGACTTAAGCAATCAGCTATTCTAGTGTCATGCAGTGTTTAACCCATATGGGCATGGGCCTGAGCAAAGGGCCATCTGTGGATGAGGACTATAATTTCCCTTAGTAACAGATTCCATCATTTCAATTTCATAATAGTACTTTAGGGGGACAGCTAGGCAGTGCAGTGGATTAAGCACCAGCCCTGGATTCAGGAGGACCTGAGTTCAAATCTGACCTCAGTCACTTGACCCTTACTAGCTGTGTGACCCTGGGCAAGTCACTTAACCCTCAAAGCCCTGCAAAAATAAATAAAGTATTGTAAATATGCCTTCACTAAAGTTCTTTGTAAGAGTATGAGAACCACTCCAGGTTTCTAAAGGTTTCATGTACATAGTCCCAATTGACTGCCCTAAGCAATGATAAGGCAATCAGTCAATAAAGATGCATTAAGCATCCACTAAGTCTTGTGAATACAAAAAAAGGCAAAAATTAGTCCTTGCCCTCAAGGAGCTTACTATCTAATGGCATGGCCAACAATTAAATATATCCAAGCAAGCTACATACAAGATAAATAGGAAATAAAAGAGGGAAAGCCCTAGAATCAAGAAGGATTGGGAAAGGCTACTAGTAGAAGATGGGAAGCCAATACACAAAGAGGCTTATCAGCAAAAGGTGGGCCTCTAGCTGATAAATTCTCTGGGTATGGTAATCAATAAAACATATTTAAAATAACAATAATTAATATCTCTATAATGTCATAAATACTTTCTTCACAACCCCAGGTTTGAGAGCACAAGCATCATTATCCCCATTCTACAGATAAGGTAAGTGGAGAGCACAAATATTAAGTGATTTGCTCAGGGTCATGCTCACTAATAAATGACAGAATTGAGAAACATTAAAAAAAAGAATTGAATGCTGCATTTTCTCTAATTTCCTCATTTTACAGATGAGGAAACAGCTAGAGTAACTTATCTAAAAACCCCCAAACTCGGATTAGAACCCAGGGGCCTTGACTTCTAATCTATTATCCATTATCTTTCTCTTTTGACAATAAACTCCTCAAAGGGAATGTAAAACATTTTGAACCAAATTATTAAATAACTAAGGGAAATCACTAGGTTAAATAAAACCGAGAGTGAAATCTTAGGCAAATCTGGAATCAGCATGGCACAATCCAAATAATATTGGATTTAAAATCAAAAGACCTGAGTTCAAATCCAGCCCCACGTACTTATTAGCTGTGCAACCCTGAACAAATTGCTTACTCTGTATGCCTCACTTTTTTTCTCAATTATAAAATGGAGATAATAATAGCACCTACTTCCCAGGATTGTTGTGAGGACCTAATAAGATAATATTTATAAAAGCATTTAGCCCAGTGGTTGGCACATAGTAAGTTGGTGCTTAACCAATGTTTGTTTCTTTCCCTTCCTTCCTTCCTTCCTAATCTATGTTCTGCTATTTACTATTTATAATTTAAACAATCTTCTGGAGAATTATGTCACTTTTGTGAACTTAAGTTCACTCATCAGCATAATGAAGACTTTGGACTTTCAAAGGTCTTTTTTAGCTCTGAAACCTAGAATTTGTAATGTTGGGGTGGGGCGGGGGGAGAAATCACTGCCTTAATATATAGGTGTTATTAGTTGTTTGTTTAATTAGGCCTCCCAAAAGCAAGGCACATTTGTAGCAAAAGGGTCTTTATCAACACCACAGTTTTAATTTTGAGCTTCAAACATCCATAAATGACCCCATAAGTAGGTCCGAATTAATATAGATGTTGATAGTTCTCATCAGTGTCCCAAGATGAGCCCCTTGAGCTAGACTGAAAATAAAACTTACTGCTTTCTTTATTCTCTTTTCCCTCTTGAAAAAAAAAGAAAAAGCCCTATTTCTTAAAGTAGGATCTTATATAGCCACTAAAGGGAAGATCTTTGCCTTTCACATCCTATGCCTTACACATCCTGGAACACAAAGGTCACCCACAGCTCAATGGCTGTGCACTGTATATTCTGATAACCCACAGAAGAAAATGAAACTTCTTTAATAGTGTAGCCCCCGGGTATAAGGGGAGTGGAGCACTCAAGTGGTTTAGATTATTACCTTTAACAAGAACGGATAGTTCACTGGTCTACTGCTTCATGTGATCTATTTACAGTCCAGATGGCTATATTTAGAAGAATTCTACATTATATGTGAACTGAGGGATAAATATCAAACTATTACCCTTCCAGGCTTCCAAAATTTTCTATTAGCCTCCAGGAAAGAACGAGTCATTGGGGGTTTGCTTCAGCTAAGATCCACGGCAAATCTGAACCAGAAATATTCCTCTACATTATGCACTAAAAAAATCCTGCTGCAAATTACATTCAGAACACCACTTTAAATTGCTCCCTACTTGAGATCAGGGTTTATACATATTAATGTCAAAGATACTGTAGCCCAAACCCCAATGTTTATCACTAACCAAAAAATTAAATTAAATATACCGCAGTAAGCAACCAACCGAATTCTACCTCCATTAAACTCAACCCAAGAGAGAGGCCTTGACAATAGGAGTGAAGAGATTAGGCCTTAATTTAAACAGAATAACTGCAAGAGGATAGTTCAAATGTGAGACTTTACAGGAGCCAGAACTTAAAGTACCTCAAGACAAATATTTACATAAACTACACAGCATCAAATCTGCACAAGATAAAGGCCTCAAGAACCTGTTAAATCACAATTTAGAAGGTGGCTAACACAACGGGAAAAGGAAGGAAGATTTCCCCATTGACTGGGCCCTTTAACAGGAATGCACAAATAAATTCTAAAACAATTCATTTCGGTTTATCATTTTGTTATTATTGACAACATTGTTATCATTTATTTAGTCATAGTTAACATTATTAACTACTAATTAATTGACTGGTAGTATTGTTAGCAATGATTTGCCTCGCACCTCTATAAAAAAATACTGGATTTTATGTCAGAGGAGATGTGGCACTGAGACTTCATACTAGAGTGCCTTTGGACAAATGGACTCCCTTCCATGAGCATCAATTTACCTTCCCTGTCAAATGAGGGGTTGGGAAGTGATGAGCCTTAATTCCTCTGCCACCATTAAATCCTACGATCCTAAATGCTGCTCCATTGACTCAAGTAGACACAGAAGCAACCTCAGGTTTCTGAAAGCTGTGAATAATGTTGTATTGTTATTACTACAGCGGGTACAGTACTACATGTGGAGTCAGGCTGGGTTCAGATTCAGCCTCTGACACTAATTTGCTCTCCGTCCATGGAGAAGTCACTTAAACGCCATGCAACTCCCTGGGAGATATATACTGAGGCATAGACACGGCCGACAAGATCACAGAACCTTCGCATATTGTCACTATTAACACCAAATCACAATTACATAGCATCTTAAAGTTGACAAAGCACCTTCCTGGAAATTAAGTAATGCAAATACCTTTGTCTCCATTTAGGGGCAGCTAGGTGGTATAGTATGATAAGAGTGATAAGCCTGGAGTCAGGAGGACCTGAGTAGTTCAAGTTCAGTCTCAAATACTTAGTAGCTATATGACCCACTTAGCTTCTGTTTACCTTGGTTTCCTTATCTATAATATGAGATAATAATAGCACCTACCTTCCAGGGCTGTTCAAAGGACCAAATGAGATAATAATTGTAAAGCACTTGACACAGTGTCTGACACATAGCTAGTGCTTTGCTAAATGTTAAATAAGTTAGCTATATAAATTTTTTGAAGGCAAGAAAATTGAGGCACAGAGAGATCAAATGAATTGCTATGAGACATAGTGTCTAAGTTGGGATTCCAATTCAGGTCTTCTGATGACAAAGCTAGCATGATATCCACTATGCTATGCTGCTGGCATATGTCACTAGTGGAGGAAAGCAACAGGTACAATAATTTTTATTTATTTATTTTTTAAGTGAGGCAATTGGGGTTAAGTGACTTGCCCAGGGTCACACAGCTAGTAAGTTTGAGGTCGGATTTGAACTCATGTACTCCTGACTCCAGGGCCGGTGCTCTATCCACTGCGCCACCTAGCTGCCCCAATAATTTTTTTTTTAAAGTTTACATGCATAGGTTCCATGGACCACCTGCTGGTGAGCCACCTCTGAGCTGTTAGTCCTCCACTGGCCGATTCCAGGCTGTCACCTGGCCCCCCCAGTCAAAGCCTTTGTAGCATAGTCGAATGTGCCAATTTAATCAACACTGACATAACCATCAAGAACCCAGGTTAGCTGACATCAACGAGGGAAGAGAGGTAACGGGACCAAGGTGGGGCTCTGACAACAATAGGCACAAAACCATAACTGCCACATTAAACTTTCCACGCTTTCCCCTGAAATTGTAATAATCAAGCTTTCTTCCAATTTGTACTTAATATTCTTTAATACTGTTCTTAGAGTTATTTTTTTACCAGTTAGATAATTACTATACTCTTGTCTTTCCCTTTTCCCCCCCAATATCCACCTGTTACCCATCCTTTTACCCCTTCAAATCTTTACTCGCTGAAACAAATCTTATCCCATCAAAGCCATTTTAAGCAGTGATACTGCTCTCCCTTTCCCTTCTTCCTTAGATCCAACAAAGACAAGGAGGTTTAGAGCCTAGTTTGGTTGGATGAGTTGGAGAGGGGAAAAGGGTACAGGTTGCATTAACAAACCTGCTCCTTCAAGGTTTCAAACTCAAGACACTGAAAATACTTATTATAGATTACCATCAGCAATGATTAACTCACTAACAAAATCTCTCGGTGAAAACTCTATTTTCATGCTACTGAAACCAAGATCCCATCTGCTGCTTTTTAAACAGGAAATAAATTGAATACTCACGGGAAAAGTGAGATCTTTGAACACGAACCTGAAAGCAAGCCCCTGATACTCCACAGATAATCTGATTAGTTAAACAGGGTGAATGAGATGATAGACTGGACCCTAGATGAGTAGGAGATCCAGAACTGGTAACAGATGCTAGAGTCAGAAAGTGGCTTGCATCCAAAATAACATTCAGATGGTTTGGCTCTTCTGCAGAGATCTGACTTTACCAGGGAACACATTTTGCCCTTGGACATTTTCATCTCAATTGTGCCCAAGTCTCTAAATAGTATATTTAATTATCTACTTATTCTAACTGATTGTCTTGATCAACAAGTTCAATTTGAGAAGCTTCATCATGGAATTTAGAGCCTACCACTCCCACAAAGTTAACTCCTTGGAAGTTGGAGGAATGAGTATTTATTTCAAAGAACTTCAAGGCAGGGCATATGCCCTAAGAAAGAGCAAGGAAGCCAGATTCACCAACAAACTCAGAATTAATTGACCTCCAGCAAGTTACAATTTGTTCCCTTGATCTGTTTCTCCTGTGTTCATTCTGAACTTATTGCTGCTACTAGACTAGTCTACAGACCTCTGACAGACTTTGGCCCCATGGGAATGAGAAGCTTCCAGTATCTCCCTATTTCTCTGGCTCTGGTCTAGAATATTCAACAGGTTGCTGCAGGGAGTCTGGACTTTTCAAGTTGCCATTACACCACTAGAGTTGGCATCCTGGGGTGTCACAGGTGTATTGATAATTGACTCAGTCTGTTTTGTTTACAATCTCCTACCCAACAAATTGCATGTTTCTGCAGATGTCTAACAAATTCAGGACATTTAATTCCTCAGCTGCCGCCTTCCTGCTGTTTTCACCCTCCTCATCCATTGGTTTTGATGGTGTCCAAAGACACATTCACCAGCATCAGGAAAGGTCATTAAAAAGCTCTTACAACCATCTGTACCCAGATGGACAGGTCTCTAGCCAAAACCTGAGAGGTTCCCCCTCAAAGAGGCCCAGAGGACCTGACTCGATGCTGTGCCACAGTTGGGTTTTTAATTATTGTTTGTGGGTTCTGAATTATTTACATTTGAGCTGTAAATCTTAATGACCCATGCCGTGTTCTTCTTGGCTTAGCAAGGATGAGTAAAGCCAAAGCCGTTTCATTTACCTGATTCAATACTGCTATAGGATACGGGCCAAAGAAAAGTGCATCTTCCTAAATCGTCTTACACAGCTTCTTGGAACAAATAATTCTTGTTTGGATCCTAGTCTAGGTCATTTGCAATACACATATCGGTTAATTCCCTACTGGGTGCATATTCTTCAACAGTCAATGAAGCATTTTCTATTCAAATGACTCATTTATACAGAGTTTCCTTTTTTATTTTACATTGCTTGTCCTCTAGATTTGACAAAAGCATCCTATTCTTTTAGCTAAACCTGTGAAGGATGATTTAGCCTCCATTTCACATGACCTATATAATACATATATATACACATTCTCAGCCTGGCCTATCATTGGTGGCTTGAATTTCAAACATAAATAAATAACATTAAATATGTACCATTGGAAATTCTGGTAAGGGGATTATGACCGATACAAATGCTAGTAACCATGGAAGTGGAGGTTCTGTTTTATTTTCACTGGAACAAAAGAGCTTATAGAAATGTGGTGAATTCCAAAGATAGTATTAGTCATAGCCATTTGGGAGGCAAGGGGAAGAGACAGAGGCACTTCATCCACGTAAGAAATGCCCAATGTAAGGAACAACCTGCCCTGACCAAAGCTGCAAGGCTCACATGGGATCACCACTTTAGAGCTGGAAGGTGCAGACCTTAGAAGTTAACTAGTCCAAAAATTCTTCATCTTTTTTCTTTTTTAATTGTGGACCCTTTAGGGCAGTTGGGAAGCCTGCCCTTCCCCAGAATATGGACTCCTTCTCAGACTGTTTTCAAATTCATAAAATAAATCATCTAAGATTATAAAGGAAACCAGTATTGAAACAAATGTTATTTTTTCCCAAACAAGTTCAGAGACACCCCTCCCCCGGGAATCTAACCAAGTACCCCTTGATAGACAGACACTATGTTAAAAATCCCTGGGGACAGCTAGGTGGCACAGTGGATAAAGCACCAGCCCTGGATTCAGGAGGACCTGAGTTCAAATCCAGTCTCAGACACTTGACACTTGCTAGCGGTGTGACCCTGGGCAAGTCACTTAACCCTCATTGCCCCACTAAAAAAAATATCCCTTATTCAGTTCAACCTCCACATTTTACAGGCTAGGAAACTGAGGCCCAGTTTAAGTAATTGCCCAAGGTCATGCAGTTAAAAAGTGCAAAGAAAGGCTGGTATTTCAATCCACCAGTTTGGAACCCAGAAAACTTTCTTCTTCTTCACTATACTGCCTACCAACTAATCCCTGAAGCTTGCTTGGGACACAGGGAGATTAAATAACTTGGTCATGGTCCTACAAACAATGTTTTTTTGTTTGTTTGGTGGGGCAATGAGGGTTAAGTGACTTGCCCAAGGTCACGCAGCTAATAAGTGTCAACTGTCTGAGGCCGGATTTGAACTCAGGTCCTCCTGAATCCAAGGCTGGTGCTTTATCCACTCACTGTACCACCTAGCTGCCCCCACAGCCAATATTTGACAAGTGGAAGAATTTGTAGATCTTCCTGTCCCCAAGGCTGACCCCACACCTCTATGCCTCCCCTTAGTCATATTAATTGGGGGTGGGGGTCCTTTTGCTTACTTATGACAACTCAGTAAGACATGAAAAGAGGGAATGTTGTTATGTGTGCTGACCTAAAAGCATTTAGAGGCATGAAATTTAAATGCCTGGGCTCATTTCCCCCAATGGAGGAACTCTGCCACACCCCAATACAGTAGCTGGGTGCTTTTGGTAAACCATGCCTGCCTGCCCCTCAGTACTCGAAGCAGACGTTATCGCCAGCGGTGCCAAACTGTTACACTCATCAAGTTTATGAACACTGCATACAAAATGCAAACATTTTCTTCCATTTGGGCAAACATTGGCACGCTAAACTTTCTTCCCAATGTTAACAGCAGGGAGTTTAAATAAAAGTTCAGTTTCTATAGGGCGGGGGGGAAAGAAGCTAATTCTAAAAATATGTCATCAGCGTGCGATTGCCAGAGAAAAATCGTACATGTTTCCCTCAAGCACTGTTCACTCAAATGAACTTGACAGCTTCAGAGATCACTTAAAAGAAAGAAAATTTGATGCACGAGTCCTGCCAGACACAAAAGGGATCACGTCTCAACAGATAAAACTTGATAGCTCTCTATCCTAAATATTTCCATACGGGATTTCTTAAATCAAAATTAATGCTTTATTTGGCATTTCCATAAAGACTTGGGGGCCCTAGGTTTATTCTTTCAGCCAATTCACCGGTGGCAGCAGCCTCTTTTGTACCACTTCGGCTTACCGGCAGCAGTATATGGCTGGCAATTAACTTCAATATCTTGTTACTGGCATTACTTACCTGGAAAACAAATTAAAGGATGTTTAAACACTCACAAGTTAAAATCACACTACTAAACTTAAAATAAGCAGGTTTCTGCTGGTTCCCAAGTATGTCCAGTCAAAGTAAACAAGTGTAGCAAGGTTACAAAATTATAGGTGTCAAAGCCTTCTCTCAAATCCAGCAAATTCTGAAAAAAGCCCTGTTCTTGCTCAGACTCTTTCCTGAAAGGGCACCATTCAGAGAGGTTTTCCATTTAAACATAATACTCAAGCTACTGAAAATAGCCTAAAAATCAGGTGTGAATATGGCTGTTTGACCTGAAGCCTCAAGCTCTCCAACATCTGATTAAAAGGAAAAGCAGCAGGCATTACGACTCCCCGGAAAGCCACAAAAATAAAAGCCTCCATCTTCAAGAAGATGATCTCCAATTACAACACTGTACTGGTTTGAAGTAATGCCCAATGCAGCAGTAAGCAGCAACTTACCAATCAAAAGGTTTTCCCATCTCAATGGGGACAACATGGCAGCTAAGCTATTCAGCTAGTCCTAAGAGCTGAACACAGCTATTTGTTTTTTCATGCACCAACAGTTCTCTTAGCAATAACCTAGATTTCTGGATTCCAGTTTAAACCCAATAGGCATGAATTTATTGACCCCTTTTACAAGCAAGATTCTTAGAAACAGCACTGATAGTTCACTTCAGCCTTTGGAAAGATGAGGAAAAACCTGTACTCTGATCTTTAATATTAAATATTTAATGTGTTTTAACATATCACCCCTTTAGATTTAATTCCAGACTTAATGCATCTGTCATGAAACTGACTGCTTTGGTTTTATTGCAGCTACACATTTTTCTGACATTCAGAGTGAGCTGAATTTCAAAAGACTCGTGCATAACTGAATATCCCAATCTAAGTTCAGTTAAACTCTGTTGGAAACAAATGCTGGGAAAAAAAAAATCATGTCTTTTACTGACAAGTTTAACATTCAACAACAGAAGCAAATTAACAAGTATCTATCTTATATAGGAAGCACTGAAATGGGAACCAGGGTAATGCTGAAAGCCTCCTTATTAACAACAACAAAAAAAGGCTTACATTTTCATTTTAACTCAGCAGTGACAAAAATGGTAAGTCACAATGTTATAGTTGGGTAAAGCTTCAGTTACTTACGGATTTCTGAAACCACCAACCTACTAAGTCAGAGTGAAAGGCCTGGGGAGAGCAACTTTAATGACAGTTAGACACCAGGAATCCTGCATATCCATTAAAATACTAAATTACAGAATATGCATAAATTATATGATCATATTTAGAAGCTGTGGTTGGTCTCTTTTCGGAAAGAAAATCCTCAATCGCCCAATTCAACACCTCATCTTTACAGCTGGAAAGAAAGCTCTTGCACCTGGGGGCTGCCAGTGGCAATCTCTCAATTTTAGATCTTAAAAACTTCAGCCTTCTCTGCCCCACAGTTTTTGCTGTTGTTGATAGAGGACGGTATGTCCCCTACATGTTAGTGTACTACTTCTTAAAAATATGTGTGTGTGTACCTCATACAAATAAAGAGGATCTGTGATTTCATCAGAGTGGGGATTCCCAGTGATTAAAAAAAAAACAGGGGAGGCAGTGGGGAGAAGAGAGACCAAGATTTCTAACTTCTCTTTCAGGGAGGAATACATTCTGTTTATTCACCCTAGTTCTTGGCCTCATCTAAAGAGCCTACCAAGAGAACATAGCTTTACTGTTCAAAAGTTACATGGAAGATTATTAACTAATATTGATATAGGGGGAAAAAAACTTTTGAAGTTCTAACTCATGTGAAATGCAGAGCACATACATATTTTACCAAAAGGTTTACTATGCATATTAATCTTTTATGCATTTTATTCCTTCAAGCGTGAAAGGAAACAAGTTGAAGTAATAGAGGTTGCCAGGTGTTGGTGGCACCCATTCCACTGTAATGACAGCCATGACTTAAGGTTTTGTCTCGCTCTACTCTGCCTATGAATTGCAAATCTTCAGGTTGCCACAGCAACTCTATAAACTGATAGGTAAGCGTCAGGAAGCATCCTGGTCATCTTTTCCATCTCGTTTGCTTGGCATCACAGCACTCCAAAATCCCTGCTGTATGGGAGCACCAGGGGATGGTTCCCCTTACAGAGTTATTCTAGTGCAGTGTCCAGTCGCAGCGATTAATCATTCCTGCTTCTTAGGTTGACATATCGAGGTGGGGAAACGACATCCTAAATGAGCAGAGCTGATTACCTGGGAAAGCAATTCTTCAAGAGAGCACAGCTAACTAATAGCTCCATCTGCTCCACATAAACACATTCCAAAGCCCCAGAAGTCATGTCAGAATGCTCCGAACAGAGTTGGGTCTTGTGTGCCAGATTTCTGTTTGTCATCACTGGCGTTTGATGAACATGAAAAGCATTGGAACCTCTCTTCATCTCTGGCATAACCTGTGTCATAACATGCCTGGATCAGAGGCCACACAGATGAGATGTGGTGGAAGCTAGTCTCCATTTGGAGTCTTCAGATTGCTAGGAAACAAGACTTCAAGAGGCTACCTGAATTCTACACACACAAGTGGCAGGAGCACAACAGTAAGGCACCACTTAGAAAGGGAAAAAGAACCTAAAAGAAGGAAAACCTCAAGATCTGTCCTGCTGCACCAAAATGTAAAGCAATTAATTCACTAGAAGATTTTAAAATTTGTTTTTTAAGTGGCCAAATCAAAATTGAGCCTGAGGGCTGACAGTACATTTCTGTATATTAAATGAGCTTTGAGCCACTGTGGTTCAAAATCAGAGATAAGCTCAGCAGACAGTTAAATACAATTTGGTTAAAAGAAATATACGATTTTTAGGGAAGAACCTATAAATGAAATGAAGGGGCAGAGGTAGGGCAGAGTGAGTAACCAGGTGCTTCTCAAACAAATATAAGTTCTAATGTTGTATTTGACTTAATAGGGTTTAGAGACTAGAAGACAAATTCTCATAATGTCCCAAAGTTGGATATGGATGAGGCCAATGATTCCTGCTTTTCTATCCAAAGCATGGGTATTTTACAGTAATTGCCCTGAACGCTGCCTCTGTATCAAATGAGCACAGGCTCGAGTCTTTTCCACATTAGTTGTGTTTTTAATAATATGCCAAGCAAAACAAGCTAGCGTAATAAGTTTCATTGCACCCACTTCAACAACAGATAAGCACCTCATTTTCATACAGTTTCCACTTGTTGCTAGGTAACCACACCATAACGAGACATCTCTAGACATTATGCAGAATGCAGCCTCTTCACCCAAATTTGATGTACTCCGGGCATTAAATACTGTTATTTTAACAATACACATCATTCAGACAGTTTAAGCTTTGAGCTAGCTTGTAGCTTGGCAGGGTGCTTTGGGGCAATTGGGTTTTTGTGGGGGACGTTTTGGTGTTGAGAGATTTTGAAAGGTAACTTGCTTGAATAGCTATCTTCCCCCAAAGCAAACCTACTACATCATCCAGGGCATTGATACTGACACTTCCCATAAAGATAAAGTAAACTCTCTTGAAAGATGTCCACTGTACATCCTCCTAACAGTAGACAATGTCAATTAAAAACTTCCTTACTGCTTTACCTAGGCATGAAGGGAACTGTGTAAGCAGGGATCTGTGTGAAGTTGGGCTTCACCTGCAGGCTTCAAACAGAAATCTTTTAACTAGGCGCATCTAGGCCAAAGCAGGAACCCCATCTGCTATCCAAACAAACCAGCTTTCTGCTGGAGAAAGGGAACGCTCTGCGGGAACAGATGCAACCCGACCTAAGATATGGAAGGACTCGTGCGACAAGGAAGCAGGAGGGCTACCTGCAGGAAAGGCAACAGACACTGACATTTTAAAAAGAAAATAAACCCTAACAGGCAGTGCTAGACAACCTCCTTCCCCCACCATGAACTGCCTTTCCAAATTCAAGAAAATTTCACTTGAAACGATATATGGGTGCTAAACTGAAATGTTTACTTAAGCTTAATGTTCAATGATACTGTCAATGAAGCTCAGATATTCTCACTCCCAGATGATGTTCAATACAAGTTAGGACTAAATTGCATCTGCAAGCACCACAAATACACTATAGACAGGGTCTCTCTGATGGTCCAGCCCTTCAGGTGGTTTTATAAACTAAAGACAGCTGGTTTAAAGCCACCCTTGGTATAGTACCCATTTCCCCAAAGAAGGTGAAGTGTCAGAGGCTTGCTCGCCAACTAAATGCTTGCTAAGCAACCTTGCCTTCAGTTGTGCCCTTTTCCCTCTGCTTTCTCTCTCCCTCCTTTTTTTTTTTTTTTCCCTTGTGGTGACAGAAGCAAAACTTCAAAGAATTCTGCCTCCAGGTCCTCCCTGGAGTGTGTTTGGTACTGAAGTATCTGTAGCAGCAGCATTACAGGTGTCCATTTCAGTCAAGACAAGGCCTTTGTTGCTGGCTCTGCATCGGGTCTGGTTTCTTCCCTTCCATCCACAACATTTCACCTCATTCCCCCAGATTCCCCTATAGCATTGATGCTGCTTTGTCTCTTTTTTCAGAGTGTAGATAGTTTCACATAGGCTAAGCCCTACTCTGCCAGAGATATAATTATAAATATAATTGCAGTGGTTATACAGAACAGCAGGAGAATCGACAAGACAGACACCATGGGGGTCAGAACGACCCAGCAGACTTGGGAAGTCTTGATTCCTGTGACCTAAATACAACCCTCATGTAACTCCTATGATCTCCCTTTAAATTCTATGAACTTATTCACCTTCTACCAGGCGGATGGACTTCTGTCCTGCACATCTCTGAGTCCCCCCAAAAAAATGCATTGAAAAGGATCATCTAGTTTTGGCTCTCAAGCGAGGAAACTCTAATTGATCGACTGAATGAAATGTTTTAAATGGCCAGTGGTCAGAAAAAGATCACAAAGATTCAGTAAGGCTGAGCACTTGATTCAGATTTATCATTAGACTTATCATCTTGGAACATGTTAGAAACTGTTGCCATTTATAATTTTTGTATAAACATAAATGCAATTTATAAATCTAACTCACATCTAAATGGTACTTTAAGGATCACATCACATTTTTCTCACCACAACCCTAAAAGATAGGTCCTGGAAATGCTATTAGCCACCTATACATTTGACAGATGAAGAAACTGAATCCCAGAAAATTCAGGTGGCTTGTGCGTAGTCACAAAAATAAGTGTCAAAGGTAGGATTTAATTAGATCTAACTCCAGGTCCAGCCTGTGCTACTTCAAAGTACAATCCTTAAATGGAAAAAAAATTAAAAGCCCTAGGCATTTGCAGATTCCTTTAAGAAAGAGCTAAGTGTACCAATATAAGTGAAGAACTACAATGATGCAGTACATCTTTTAAATGGAAAAATAATAATAAAATAATAATTCTGATAGCACTTTTAGGATCCTTGGCCACAGGAGGAAATATGGAAAAGTGACTCATTTATGTTAAAGGGCATCCATTAAATACAGCAAGTGCCCTTGCATCTGGTGAATTTTTAAGAGTTTGGAACTGTGCCTAGAAATCATCGGATTTGTTAGCAGTGAACCCCCATCTGTCATAGCTCGAATTCAAATAAATATAGATATAGATATATACATGCATACATATAGATGATATAGAGACAGAGCTAGAGTTAGAGACATAGAGATAGAGATATTTCCCCAAATCAATAAATTGTGTTTTCAAGTAATGTAGTCTGTAGTCTAGAGACCTGTCAATTGTCTATTATAAGCCCTTCAGCTTTGATTCTTACTATTCCCTGCTTTGTTAAAATTCTTAATGTATGGGTAGGCACCACAAAGTTAAATTAGGAGGGGGAAAAAAAGAAGAGAACAAAAGCCTTATGTGCTTGTTCATCAGCACCCCTCTGTCTGCTAACAAAACCCCAAATGACAAAGCTACCAAAATACTATATTGCAGTAAAATAAATAAATAAATGAATGAATGAATGAATGAACGAATAAATAAACAAATAAATAAATGAATGAATGAATCACCATCTCAAAGAAGTTCACAAAAAAATATCTTTGTGACATTATAATTATAGTGACACCTTATCTGTCTGGCAGTTTCAAAGAGCAAGAAAATGGTCAGGAACCTTGGGAAAAAAAAACACCACATACTCCACAAAATCATCAAGTTCTATCTCATTCATGTGCTCTATGAAGAGTTCTTCCTAGGCTCTCACTCAGAACCTATTTACTCTTAATTTATACACAAACTTAGTTAATTCTCAATCCATGGAAGATCAGCTGTAGTCATTAGAAGCAGGCAGTCTGAAAAAAGAAGGGTCAGAGTAGACAAAAAACCAATTCAATATTAGGTTGCATTGAGAATAACTTCCAAGAAAAAAGAGGTGATAGGCCCTAATCAGATCTCTTCTGTTGTTTAGTTCTGTCTGTTTAAGAAAAACATGAATCTGGAGTGTCTAGAGAGGACAGCCTTGAGTCCTGTTAGGTTCACCTAAAGATCAGCTGACAGGTCTGGGCATATGGAGCTGGGGAAAGCTCATGTGAGCCAGAGTGGTCATATTCGAGTATCTGCAGAGCTAACACGTGGAGGAGGAATTATACTTAAGCTTGGCCCCAGAGAACCAAAAGGAATGGGGAAGAGGCACAAAGTAGCCATTTGGGGCTTGATGTCCTAATGATGGGAGCTGTCCAAAAGGGGAATGGGTTGTCTTGATACAGTGCAGTTATCCTCAGGAAGGTGGGGGCGGGGGCGGGAGGGGGGGGGGGAACGCATGCCATGTGCAGCTAGGTGGTGCAGTGGATAAAGCACCAGCCCTTGGATTCAAGAGGACCTGAGTTCAAATTTGGCTTCAGACACTTGACACTTACTAGCTGTGTGATCCTGGGCAAGTCACTTAACCCTCATTGCCCACCCAAAACAAACAAACAAAACTCAGAGGCTGGAAGACCACTTGTCTGGTATATTGTATGAGAGATA
Organism: Dromiciops gliroides; assembly: GCF_019393635.1. Classification (NCBI taxonomy): domain Eukaryota; kingdom Metazoa; phylum Chordata; class Mammalia; order Microbiotheria; family Microbiotheriidae; genus Dromiciops; species Dromiciops gliroides. The sequence continues at coordinate 538,917,495 of NC_057863.1, forward strand.
TCCTTTCAAATTATATGTTGAACTCAATTGAGGTCCCTTCTCAACTCTGAAATTCTACCTATGATTTTTATGACATCATGAGAAAAGATATAAACAGTATAAAATAACCAAATCCTTATAATACAAACTCCTTCATAAGATCAAGGATCATTTCCATTTTGTCTTTGGATACTAACACCTACCATGATGCTTCATAAACAGGAGGTGTTTAATAAAGACCTATAAAATTAATTATCAAAATCTAGAGGCACCAATTGAAGGGCCAAAACACACACACACACACACACACACACACACACACACACACACACACACACCACCCCTTCTCTCAACCTACAGCATATTTCAATCATCAATATTCAAAATTAAAAGCCTAAGAATAAAATTTTAAAAATTAAAAGAGTAGTCTACATACTCTTTTTTACCAAGGCAGGTAAATATGTGGAACATTTTTAGAAAGATTTTCATTAAGAAAAATGTCACTGTTGATATTTCAGGTAGCAAATTTCAATTATCTGGAAATTTCACATTGTGGATAACTACATTCCCTAATACTGACCAAAAAATGATGTTCCTCTGTGCTAAGAAAAGCATGGTCACAGATATTGAAGGAGGGAAATGAAAATTACAGGCTATGACTATTTACTTGCATAGCATAGTGAAAAAACTAGAAATTTCCCCTCCAAAGACTCATCTTACTCAGCTGCCAGTTAATGGTTTCAAACATTAGAGACACAATCCTTCTAAAGAGATTTTTATGCCTAGATTTCTAGAGATTCTGACAGCTTTGGTTTTCTCCAGCTATAAGTCAAAATTTTATTCTGTTGCTCTGAAGGGCTCTGTTTGTTTAATGTATTTCACAAATAAATTCTAACAACATTAAATTACATCTTGTTGAATTATAAACCCATCAAGTTTAAGAAATGTGCCCAAAGCTGCCGACAGCACAGCTCACAAGTCTTTGCGTTCCTGAGAACCACCTGCCTGATTTATAGTTCTGTCCACTGCATTCAGAGTCAGGCTTAGCAGAAAACAAAAGGGTTATCAAATTTCAGTAATTAATACGAGTAAACATGAGTTGAGCTAACAAAAGCAATTACTTCAAATTTTAGTACTATTATCTCCACATTTCACGTTTTGCCTTCTTCAATGGAGTAGAGATTAAAATAAATGCCTCGGGAACTGAGATTTGGTCATTTCATTCAAAAGTCACCATCCACCTCTGTAGCACAGCTGACAGCTAATTTAATACTCTCCTCCAGATAAAATAAATTACTCTGACTTCAGTTTATGAAGAATAAAAGACTCCCTAGTATTTTAGCTCACTTTTGATATGAGAAAAATCATTTAAATTTGGTGAATTAAAATCTTTGGGAAAGGTAGGAGTAAATGTTTGTATCAATTTGGGAGATACTTTGACATTTTTCTAAGGCTGTTGTAAATATTTTCTTTTGATATTATCTTCTGGCTCAATTCCTGCTTTTTTTAAAAAAAAAAAAACCTTCCCACGTACTTTTTGGAATTAGGACTAATTCAACCACAGCCTAAATTGGTCTTATTTTAAAAGGTGGAGCACACAAAAGGGAAGGACTCTGTCTCATTTTCAGAGACACAAGCAAAAGTACCAGAGAAAGAGAAAACTGAATAAATTTTTGACAATTATCATAAACAGACACACGGGGGCGGGGGATGTGTCAGATTTTGTTATTTGAATTAAATCATTTTCCTGGTTTCAAACAATAAACAGTTCATTTTTATATATAAAAGCAGTGGTTTGGTGGTAAAATCATCTTTCAGAATGATTAAGAATAACAACATTGAGTATTGCTCCAGAGTATCAATTAAGCCAACTTCCGGCATGGCTGTAATCTTAGGTGGGATTTGCTGAAATGACTAAGGTAGAAATGGTCGCCTAAGGCTAATAAACAACCACCTACTTCCAACTGTTCCCATCATAGCTCATACATGATGAACTGAAATTTGTCTATACAAATTTGTATTTAAACAAGATTCTTTTGGGTCAGTGGGACCAAAAAATTAATTTATTCCTCCATGTTCCAAAGGGTCTGATTTCATATTCCAGGCCTCACAGGGCCTGGCTTATCCACACAGGTGAGGCATGTATCTTGGCAGCCAGGACCTAACGAGAAGAACAAAAACCGTCATGAAATCACAACTAGTACACACAAACTTAGTTGTGGTTCCCACAATACAGTTTCACAAAATACAGCAGCAGCAGCAGCAAATTAATTCAGCTACATCTCCATGTTCTCAGTATTTAGGGGAAAATGAGCACACATATACATATACACATGCGCACACAACACACACACACACACACACATCATTACCACAATATGATGCTCTCTGTTTATTGCTGTAAAGTGGCTTTTCTTCTCCTTCTGAAAAGCCATGTAGATAATATTTCAACAATAACCACACATTCCTCCCTGCGGTATAGACACATACAAAATGCATTAGGAAAAATGCCAATAACTGAAATGCTTTTCTCAGTAGCTCTATTCAAGTGAGTGTCTCACAGGTACCACAGAAGTGCACAGTTTTCTGAATCTGGTTCCAAAGGGAGCTCAAAGTCAATAAGCCTCCTCAGCTATCATCCAGCATGACTAAATCACTCCAAGGGCAAACCTTTCTGAATTATGTGACCATTTCTTTCGTGGAGTTTTACCGAAAACGGCATGCCATTCACCAATTTAATTCAAGGTAACACAAGCAGCTTCACGAAAAGAAACCCAAAAAGAGAGAACGTTTCAAAAGGGGGGAGGGGGGCGGCACCTAAATTTTTCAACTTGCCGAGGACGTTCAATCATAGGCAGATGTGTACAAATGAATAGAACAAGGTTTTCTGGACCCATGTGGTATCATTTCTAATAGGATCCACATTTCTCATCACTGGAAATCAACCTGCCCATTTGGATGAGCTCTGTCTCCTTAAAGTTGTACAGCTACAAAGTTCTTTACTGGAGGGAATCAGCCTGCACAAACATGCTGCTGAGTTCAATGTTGTTCAGAGGACACTGGAGGATGCCTTTTATGCTGTTCTCCTGTGAGCTGCGGACAGGAGGACAAGGGAATTCTCTACCCTGAAAATACTCAATTATTTTAATAGGATTACATTTTAGATTGACAATGTTTAAAATAGCCCCCAGAATTTATTAGCCCGCCAGCACTTCAGATAAGTAATTTTAATGCTAGGATCTTTTAAGTTTAAGTAAATGACTGGCAACGAGTCCATTTTTTTTTTCCTCTGGCTTTCTAAAACATGACACTATAACTATCAAATGAGAGTTCATGAACTTGGTAATAAAGCCCTTAGCATAGGGCTTTCCATGTCTATACTTTGCCACGTTCTTAAATACATGGATTTCTCTGAACTTACATTTTTATTACTCTTCCCTGGGCTCCAACAGCATGTTCTGGGTTCCATAAGATACAGGTTGATTGCAAAATCAGCAATGGAGGTATCACGGTTCTTTTGTCCCCTGGCCCCTTCTTAACATTACTTTCATCATCTATTCTTTTTTATGCATCAAAGAAAATTTGAAATATGTTATTATGTATATGCATATATGTTGTCATAGTACCTGCTGTAAATAATAAAAAGAAGAAAATAAGCATTTGTTAACCACCTACTATGTGAAAGGCACCGTGCTAAGTGCTTCACAAGTATCATCTCATTTGATCCTCACAACCCCCCTAGGAGGTAGATTATCCCCATTTTGCAGTTAAGCAAAGGGAGGCAGACAACAGTGATTAAATGAATTGCCCAAGATCATGCAGCTCGTAAGTTTCTGAAGCCACATTTGAACTCCAGCCTTCCTCCCTCCAGGCTCAGAGCTCTCAAGGCCCCCATATGTAATAGAGCATAAATCTGTAACTTTAAAAAAAAAAATCTGCTTTCATTTACCTTATCTTGCTGTAACTATTCCATTCCAATCCTTAACCTTCCCATGTCCCATCTAAGAAGCTACTCAGTTCTTCTTTTGCTTATGGAGAGAAGGAAGGAAAACAGGAAGGTCTGATGAAGGGAGGCTTGGTCATACAGCAATATACATGTGTTTAGAATGGATGTGGTAGAGCCCAAGTTACAACGACTATAGATAAATTAAAACCCAGCTGCTGCTAGGAAAAGCTTGGTGAGCTGCACCAGCATTAAAAAATTATTAAAAGTTGTAAAATACTGAGAATATTGACAAAGGAGAATATGCCACGTTTTCAAATACATAGGACTTTCCAAACTTATAATTTGATTACTCTTTATGGACTCCAACAGTACATTCTGGAACTGAAATAGCTCCTTTCCTGGCAGACCTCTAATTCCAAAGATATTCCTCCTCTAAGAAAATACAAGTACCTGGCAAACAGTTACAGTATGCTCCCACAGGTAGGTAGTTCCACTTAATTATCATAGAATATACAGTTCTGAAAATCGTTAACCCACCCCTCTGTCCAAGAAGGAGGTAAAACAGAAAAGACTAGGTCCTCTGGGGGCTGAAAAATCACACACTATTTTAATTTTAATTTCCAAGCTGAATCTGCCAAAAAGTGCTGCCTGCTGCCATCTGATTAATTTTGGATTTTGCTAAAAACCAAAACAGCCAAGGGAGGAGTTCTTATCTAATGGAGAGTACTAAAATATACAGAGATGTACCAGCATCACACATACAGAATAAACTAACAGATAAGTCATCAAAGCCTCTTAAATTCCCTTTTACTCAAGAACATTTAAGGTACCAATTCTTTATTGGTACAAAATAAAATGCCCAAAATCAGATTGCAGGATAACTAAAATTAGATCTCACACCACTTTCCCTAAGAACTATGCTGGCACCTTTAATTCTGCTTTTCAGTGCAAAAATAAAGCATACAACTAGAAGCTACATTATAGACTTTAGACATGCCTCATCATCAAGAAGGGAAGAAAAAACATTTTAACTTTTTCATTCAAAAGATGCATTTATTAGAGGAAGGGGGAAAAAAAGAACTATAAACAGATTTGATCAAGGCTATCAATCCAAAAATTATTTTTAAACTTCTATGTGAAAGAGAAGGCTGCAGAAACATTCTGAAATGCCCAATTGCTGAGTGAATGTCTTTTAGCATACTAGTTGTCATAGCAAGTCAGTGGGATTGGAGAGCACATTTCTGTTTTGACATCTGGCCCATAACAAAATTACTATTGATCTGTTGTGAGCTTCCAGCAAAACAGTATAACCTATTCTCAGAACAAAGAATCATCCACTAAATAAGGGGCAATAAGCATCCTGTATTGTTTGCAGCTTTCTCCCAAAACCACCTCTTTCCTGGTCCTCTGCCTGGTCCATTTGGGGGTCTGTTTCCCATTCCTGAACAGGAGTGGTTCAGTCATTTCCTCTTTATTTATTTATGTATTTATTTTACCAGGATAGGATTAATGCTGCCTCTTCCAGTGGTCTTGGTGGCAGCATAATGCTGACATCTACCTTGAGCACACACTTCAGCTTGCGGCTGCTTCTGGAAACTGACAGGACAAGCGTTATTTTCAACAGATGTTCTACAGGCAGTGGAAGGAAACGATGAAACAAATCAGACAGACAGTCAGAAACTGTTCACTGAGGTTTGGGAGGGATTTAAAAAAAAAATGCTGCAGCCTGATGTCTGACATTCTCACAGAGCTGGAAAATAAGGTATAGGTGAGTACCACTTGGAATGATCTAGCTTTCATTAACAAAGTTCCATTGCAATGCTGAGTAGACAGGGTTGGGGGTGGGGGGAGGTGGGGGCAAAGGGAGCGCTTGTTTTTAAATTCATTGATACAAGATTAGGGAACCCTACCATCACAGGTGTCTAGTGCATTTTGACTGGCGGGATGAATGTTGTCAGGGCCGGTGAACTACCCACATCATTTCAGACCTTGGCCAGACGCATCCTAAAAATGTATCGTTTCCTCTTCAGAATAAAGCTGCATTAACTGAGAGGCTATCTGCTGATTTCTTTTGCCTGCATCAGTCAGGACAAAAGAAGACAAACAATATAGATCAAGTGCATCTGTGCTCTAGACCTCATTGATTTGTTGCATGTGTGGTTAAATCCCTGTCAAGCAGTTTTAACACTGAAGCATTATCTTCAGAGCACCTACTTTGGGAGGAGGGCAGCGAGGCGACTCAGCAGGTCTTCCCCCTGCCACACGTAGCAGATGGAAAACTACCTGCAGAAAAGGAGGACTTTTATAAGAGGCAGTGTTGTGGGCCCACGAAGTTCTTTTTGGGGAAGAGACTAAGTAAACGGAACGGCTGCCAAACAGTTAGTTGTTCTTCATCTCCAAAGAGAAAATAAGCTTAAATGGCCAATTTTGGGGGTGGAGATGGTGTGGAGAGGGCCCCACCCCATCCCACCCTGCCATACTTCACAATGAAGGTAGTTCTAGAGAAGAAATTGCAAAAGAATGCACACAGTAGAAACTCCATGACAGCTAGTGGATAAGTCTAAATTCCAAAGAACTTTTCAGGATAGCAAAGGTTGAGCCCCCCCCCACCCCCGCGCCCCCCGCGCCCCATCTGGACTACATCATATCTCTTCCAACTCTAGCAATGTAGCACTCTGCAAGTGAATGTTTCTGTTTCCTAGCTCCTCTAGAATGCACCCGGCTGGCCCTGGGAATCACTTGTTTGCATAGATTAATACGCTGAAACAAGTAACTGCACATTTCTGTAGCAGGCCTCAAAGGACATGATCTGCTGACAGACTGCAGTTTAAAGGGACCAACTATTTAACTAATGTCTTACAGGATCCCCACATGCAAACCTCAGCAATTCTAAAGCCATACAATGATTATGCAAAGTCATGAATTTACACCGATTTCAGAGCTAACTATGGGAAATTGTCAAATCAACTTTGGTGACAAAGCACAGCCAAGTGGTTTTCAGAGAGATAAAATCCATACAACCACTTCTGTAGCACAGAAGGCCTTTTAATAATGACTGCAACGGGGAATGTGAACCTCTGCTCATTTGGGGTGTGGGCTTTCTCTCTCCAAACATTAGATAAGATGATAGGATTTCTCAAATACATCAGCATTTATTAATAACAACATAAGCATGGTAGCAAATAAGGAACTAATCTGTGCTATATGTTGACTGTAAACTATTCAAAATCCAGTCCCACGATCCAACAAATTCAAGGGGAAGCAATTATTAATAATGTATACACTAGAATCTCAGAATTTAAGAAATGGAAGGCATCTCAGTGGCTACCTATTCCAACCCACCCCCTAAGTAATCCCCACTATAACATACCTGCTAAGTGGTCATCCAGCCTCTACCTGAAAGCCTCCAATGAAAAGGAACCTACTATCTCTACAGGTAGCCATTTATTTCATTGTGGGGTAGCTCTAATTTTTAAGACGTCACTAAGAGCTATCTATTCCCATATGAAAAAATGCTCTAAATCTCTAATGATTAGAGAGATGCAAATAAAAACAACTCTGAGATACCACCTGACACCTATCAGATTGGCTAAAATGACAAAAAAGGAAAATAATAAATGTTGGAGAAGCTGTGGGAAAATTGGAACACTAATCCATTGTTGGTGGAGCTGTGAATTGATCCAACCATTCTGGAGAGCAATTTGGAATTATGCCCAAAGGGCGATAAAGCTGTGCATACCCTTTGACCCAGCAATACCACTTTTGGGTCTTTTTCCCAAAGAGATCATGGAAGGGGGAAAGGGACCCACATGTACAAAAATATTTATAGCTGCTCTTTACGTGGTGGCAAAGAATTGGAAGTTGAGGGGGTGCCCATCAATTGGGGAATGGCTGGACAAGTTGTGGTATATGAATACAATGGAATACTATTGTGCTATAACAAACAATGAGCAGGAGTAGTTCAGAGAAACCTGGAGGGTCTTGCGTGGGCTGATCATGAGTGAGATGAGCAGAACTAGAAGAACACTGTACACAGTAACATCAACATTGAGTGTTGATCTACTGTGATGGACTATATTCTTCTCACCAATGCAATGGTACAGAAGAGTTCCAGGGAACTCATGATAGAAGAGGATCTCCAAATCCAGGAAAAAAAAAAAAAAGAACTGCGGAGTATAGATACTGAATGAACCATACTATTTCTTTTGTTTTTGATGCTGTTGTTTGTTTTTTTTCTATTTAGAGGTTATCCATCATTGCTCTGATTTTTTTCTCTTATAACATGACTAATGCAGAAATAGGATTAATGTTATTATGTGTATGTGTATATGTATATGTGTATGTGTATATGTATGTATATGTATATATATATATATATATATATATATAAAACCTATATCAGATTACCTGCTGTCTGGCGGGGGGGAGGGAGGGAGAAAAATCTGAAATTGTAAAGCTTGTATAAACAAAGGTTGAGAACTATCTTTACATGTAATGGAAAAAAAATAAAATACTTTATTAATTTAAAAAAATTTAAAAAATAAAAAAAAAAAAGACGTCACTAAGAAGAAATGTCCTCTCCTGACCAAACATTTTCTGCCCTCTCCTAGACCTCATTCTATTGTCAAAAACACCAGAGAGAAAGGTATTTCCCAAACATATAAAACTTTTGGTTTGGAAAACATCACCTTGCAAACACCTGTAAAAACAAAATTCAAAAACCTTGGGAAAACAGAAATTGGGGGAAAAATTCCATCTGAATTTCTTACTACTTCCTTAGCATAAACTGTTACTCATTATGTGTAAGCCTCTGAAAGAGGCACCCAAGGGGGTTTGGTTGTCTCCCAGCTCTTTCCCAGACTGGCAGTAAGGCCTTCCAATGTATATTTATGATGCTGATCCCAATGACTTTGAGGTTTTCTTTGAAGTTTGACATAGCATAATGTTTGCTGGTTGTTTGGTGAACAAAGTGCATATGTCTTTTTGCTCATGGAACACAATTTTGGGAGTTAAGTTTAAATCCAATGTTTCAGCATGCCTTTTGTTGCCTTTTTCCAAAAAGTGCAGAACTGATCAGACCCTTGTGGCTCAACTTCAATGAATTTACCATTCATAAATCTGTGGCATATAATGGAAGACCTATGTCCATCTCCAATCCGAACAACTATGCCCCTGCAAGGTTTCCCCTGTAAATGAGAGAGGTGGTATAGACTGTTGCTTACAAGCTATTGGGAACATTACTTGACTCAAGACTCAATATTCTCATATGTCCAACCTTAAGTGGACAGACCAACCCCAAATTCTTGTACCTACATAGAGCCAAAACTAATGGGTCTCATCTAGGACAGCAAGTAGATGGAGATGGGCAACTCTCCATTAGTGAAGGTACATTAGTTCAATTCCCAGAGAGCTCTTCCTCCCATTGGATGGACTAATGTAGCTTTACAAATAGCTACTCACCTAAAACAAGTAATGACTTATGACAGACCAGCAAAAAGGGATATCGATCTCATTTAGTTTACTCCCGAGGTACCATCTTAGTAGCATGGGAAAACTAGTAACACTAGTGGAATGGCATGTTGTTGGTAATGCTAGGCTAATGATATCTTAGTATCTTTGACAAAGGCCATATTTTAAAGTAATGTAATTTCTTATCTAGCAGGAATTATTAAAAAGAAAAAAGGCCGTTTGCTTCTTCAGAAGTAACAAACTATTTGCGTTAATAGGGATAAGCATAGAATGTTGTGCTACTATTTAATCCACCACTCCTAAAGACAAAGATATATAATTTAATACCTTTTAAGGAGGTTCTGATCCAAAAACGTCCTTTCACGGAACAGCTAGGTGGGGCAATGGATAGAGCACCCAGCCTAGAGTCAGGACAACCTAAATTCAAATCCCATTTCAGATACTTACTGTGTGACCCTGGTTTTATCATTTAACCTCTGGATGCCTCAGTTTCCTATTCTGTAAAATGGGGATAAATAATAGCACTTACCTGACAGGGTTGTTGTGAGGACCGAATTGTGATAAAGTAATGATTTGGCAGATGCCCAGGAGTCCCCACCTGAAGATTGATTTGGAATTGATTGAATTGGGTGAGACAGAGACTGAGAACCTACTCAAGGATGATTAAATCAAGACCACACCTGGCTGGCCCTGAGTTGGATGTTGTTCTCAGAGGCTGTGGACTACGACATCAACAGGAGAGCACCCTCAACCCATCAGCTTGAAGGACCTCCCCTTTCAGGGAGGGAGACAGGAAGTAGGAAGGTGAGGGTGGCTTGCTGGATTGGCTCTTTTTGTTTGGGAACTGGCTTGTGGTAGCATAACTTCATGTGGACTGCTAGGGAAAGGCAAGGTTTTCTCTCTGGCTATACCGAATAGATCTAAGCTAGGGTTTTCCATTCTATAAGAAATCTGTTCGGGGCAGCTAGGTGGCGCAATGGATAGAGCACCGGCCCTGGAGTCAGGAGGACCTGAGTTCAAATCTAGCCTCAGACACTTAACAAACACTTACTAGCTGTGTGACCCTGGGCAAGTCACTTAACCCCAATTGCCTCACTTAAAAAAAAAAAAAAAAGAAGTTAGTGAAGAGAGAGAGGGTAAGAACAGATTTTTTTTTAAAGTGAGGCAATTGGGGTTAAGTGACTTGCCCAGGGTCACACAGCTAGTAAGTGTTTGTTAAGTGTCTGAGACCGGATTTGAACTCAGGTCCTCCTGACTCCAGGGCCGGTGCTCTATCCACTGCACCACCTAGCTGCCCCTCTTCACTAACTTCTAATACACTTTATTAAATACTTAAAAGCCTAAACGCTTGCTGAATTTATCATTAAATCTTAGCTAGTTTCCCCCCCAAAAAAATTGGGGGTAGGGAAGCAGGTAAGGACCCACATTAGATTTTAAACATCACAGGGCAGCTGGATGGCGCAGTGGATAAAGCACTTTCCTTGGATTCAGGAGCACCTGAGTTCAAATCCAGCCTCAGACACTTGACACTTACTAGCTGTGTGACCCTGGGCAAGTCACTTAACCCCAATTGCCTCACCAAAAAAAAAAAAAAAGAAGAAAAAAAAGATTTTAAACATCACAGAATGAAATAATATTTATAAAACACTTAGCATTAGTTCTGGCACACAGTAAGCGCTACACCAATATTGGCTGTTGTTGTTATTGTTGTTGTTGTTATTTTATAAGCACTTACTTGCATCCTCCATGTTAAGAGTTCCAGAGGACAAGTCTTATAAGTAGTTATAAAGGATACAATCTGAAGCAATCATCACTTTATTTTAATAACATACAACAAACATACCTCCTTTTTACTAAAAGTGTTCCCTGAAACTTAGCTATTCTGACTGCAGAATAAAGCAAGGACTTTTGTGATTAGTTTTCTCCTGAATCAAGTGTAGGCACAATTTACCCATTAAGTGAACAAAAAGGACAAGGTTTTGAAAAACTAGTATAATCTAGCTAATAGGCCTCATCTAGCTTTCCTCAAATCTTAAATATCCTGGTCTTCTGATCTTCCCATCCCACCCTTATTTTACACATTTATTATGCATTTAAGATGAAATATGTACTTTTACTAATTTATAATAAAAGGTAGATGGTAGAATCTGACCACAAAGCCTTAAAAGTTCAGTAGAAAAAGATAAAAATCTGAGATCAGGAAAATAATCTAATCCCCCGAGACCCCAGAGAGTAAGGGTTGTCATCCACAGGCTTAAGATGCACTATCCCCCCCCTCCCCCCAATCACACTTTTCTTTTCACTCAACTTTGGTTTCCTTTGTAATCCTATGTATTTTATTTAATGCACTTAAAAAAGATTATTCAGAGAAGGGTTGCATAGTCTTCATCAGGCTGTCATAGAGGCCCATTACACAAAAAAGGTTAAAAAACCTCTGCTCTAGAATTTAATCAAGTCAACACTAACATGTTATCACAATTTCTCCAGAAAACAAAATGTTTAGAATCCAATGGTGCAACAATTAATAAAATCCTCACTGCAATGCATCTTATTGTCCTCAAAAGATAAAAACTATCCTCCAATTCTGTATAAAAATGGAAAGGGAAGTAAAAGCTTACTTTGGTATCCAGGGAAGGGAGAGAACTAATTTTTACACACTTACAGTACTTCTTACTAAATCACATTCAGTTATCCAAAAATATACATAGAGCAGAAACATGGTCAGTCAACAGAACTTCAGTTGGAAATGAAGTTACATCATTCTCTGCTGTTCTAATAATCCAAGAATTGACAAATAAAAATGATATGCCAGCTACCAAATCAAAGTGCAAAGATAAGATGTCACTACCACTGGGTGGTACAAAATTTCATTTATGAAACAGACTTTTCCCCATCTCTGAAAAAAATCTGTAAAGAGTTAATAGAAGACTTCTGCAAACCTAGGGGAAAATATCTCTATAAAAATGTACATGTAATAAGGCTACAGATCATTGGTTAACTGCCAGAAAAATGATGGAATATGGTATAGTTTACTTATTTCTTTTTAATGGCTCCAACATTCCACCTGAAAAATTGGTCCCGGAGCTGTATAATTGGGGATAAAAATTAAATGACAGTTTCCATTTGTCACGATGAAAGCTGATCACTTATGTTTTTTTCATTTATCCATGCTTCTGAAAGTGGTTCCTAAAGTTTGCCAGGCCAATCTTTCTCTTAACTGTGAAAATAATGTTGTTACCAAAGTAAAGGCAAAAAGCAAAAAGAAAAAGAACCTTGGACATAAAGCACCAGTTCTCAGATCTTTACCCCAACACACAGCTCCAAAAGACATCACCACCTCAAGCCACCATTTCCTACCAGTCAAATGAGGAAAAGAAATCACTATTGCTTAAATATTAGCAGAAAACAGATGCTTCTCCATCCTGTAGTTCTCTGTTGATAAACCACTGGGTCTGAGGAGTGAATTTAGATGTGTCCACTTAAATGGTGGTGGTGGTGGTGGTGGTGGTGGTGGAGAAGGAGAAGGTGGAGAAGGAGGAGGAGTAAGAATAACAATAACAACAACAATTTGCATTTACATCACTTTCAAATTTATCAAGTGTTTGTTGCCCCAGTCCCACAACAATCCTAGTCCAATTCTAAGTAATCCTTGAGGGCATGAACTGCCTCTTTTTTTTTTTTTTTCGGTGGAGCAATGGGAGTTAAGTGACTTGCCCAGGGTCACACAGCTAGTAAGTGTCAAGTGTCTGAGACCGGATTTGAACTCAGGTACTCCTGAATCCGGCCCGTGCTTTATCCACTGCGCCACCTAGCCGCCCCCAAAAAATTAAGTATTAAAAAAAAATGAGACAGGGGGCGGCTAGGTGGCGCAGTGGATAAAGCACGGGCCGGATTCAGGAGTACCTGAGTTCAAATCCGGTCTCAGACACTTGACACTTACTAGCTGTGTGACCCTGGGCAAGTCACTTAACCCCCATTGCCCCACCGGAAAAAAAAAAAAAAACAACTTAATTTTTTTGTTTTTATTGAAAGCAATGGAGAAAAATGTTAATGATGATGATTAATGCTACCACATCAGACACTTAGTAAGTTCTTATCAATTGATTGTTGTCTCAATTTTGCTGATGAGAAAACTGAGGTTCAGGTAGCCTCATAAGCAATTAAATGTCAGAGCCAGGAATCAAACCTAGGTCCTGAGTACAAAATCCTGTTGTTGTTGTTGTTGTTGTTGTTACTATCCTCCTATTGCACACTATATTTTAATGGAAAGAGAAATGGATAGAGTTCTAAGACCTAGGTTCAAATCCTGGCTTGGCTATTCAACATCTGTGTGATCCTGGAACAAATTACTCTTCCCTGTATCACTCAGTTTCCTCATCCAAAAAATGAAGGAGTTAAACGGTAAGGTTTTCTAGCTCTCAATCAACAATCCCATAACCTGGGCAGAGAAAGTCTGACTTTCAAGATGGGAAGAAGAGGAAGAACAATTCAACTTCTACCTAGCCTTAAAATTTATAAAGCTGGGCAGCTAGATGGCGCAGTGGTTAAAGCACCAGCCCTGGATTCAGGAATACCTGAGTTCAAATCCAGCCTCAGACACTTTACACTTACTAGCTGCGTGACCCTGGGCAAGTCACTTAACCCCCATTGCCTGAAAAAAAAAACCCAAAAAACAAACAAAAATTTATAAAGCACTTTTCTGAAAACAACTCTATAAGGCTGTGCAAGTATAATTATTCCTATGAGCCTCCGAGAAGTGAAGTGACTTTCCCGTAGTCAGATAACTATGAATTGGAGTAGATTTAAACCCAGGTCTTCTGACTCAAAGCACACCTTCTACCAAAAACACTGCTTCTTCATCTATGGTGACAATTAACAACAGGAGATCCAGGGCAGTCATCCAGAGCTCAACAAAGAAACAAAAAGGGTCCCCCTACCCTCTGGTATTATGGAAAGAATATTTAAGAAATATTTCAGAATGGGAAAGGTCAGTCTTCAAAATGTGCTTCTAGTTTTGAAAATAGAATTAGAGTGAAGGGCCTTAGATTACCATGTTTTTCTTTCCTTTCAGAATTATGGCTTAATTGGGTTTTCAAAAACCATCCTGTGAAATGTGTTGAACCCATATTAGAACACAGTATGTATAAGGGGTCTTGATGCTCTAGTTAACCCCCACTTCTTTAAAGTGCTCCCCATCTCCACTCTTACTTATTTTGTTTTTGTTTTTTAATGGGAGGGCAATGAGGGTTAAGTGACTTGCCCAGTCACACAGCTAGTAAGTGTTAAGTGTCTGAGGCCAGAATTGAACCCAGGTCCTCCTGAATCCAGGGCCGCTGCTCTATCCACTGAGCCACCTAGCTGCCCCTACTCTTACTTATTAATAAAAGATTCTTTACAGATTTTTATTTGATATGCCAAACTAAGAAGCGAAACCTAAGATACTACAAGCCACCACAAATTGAAGATCAGAAATAAAAATAAAGCATTTCTGAAATTATGTAAATAAATGGGAAGACTTGATTTTATTACATGAACTGAATTTTCATTATTTTTCAGGAAGAATTATTTTTCAAAATATATATGTATAATCAAATCAAACTACTGGAATTCTAGGCAGGCTGGGCAATACACTTATTTCTTAGGCACTGGTGTTACATTTATTTATGTCCTGGGAAGCCAGTCCCAGAAGAGCTGAGTTATAAGGAAGAGCTGTTTCCTCAACTGGAAATCCTAGTTTGAGCCCTACTCTGAGTGCTGTTAAGGAGGTGGAACAGAAGAACCAGGTCTAAACTGATAAGAGCGATCAGAGTGATGCCATCTGGGATTTGGAGTGGCAAAAAGCTTCCTTCAAGAATGGGTACATGTCATGCCTTTAATCCTTAAGATGCAGTATTTCATTGCAAAAGCAGAAAGAAATGGCTCTCTGCACAACATCCAAGTTTAATCTGGTGTCACTGAGGCATATTTTTTCAACAGTTTTCCCATATTCCAATCCTGTCTCCAGATAATAAGCATAAGCCTAGGTATTAGTAAACATTGTTATAGTTCTTTAGACTTGACCATTAGCACCCATTCCATACTCTACAAAGTATTTGCATTATACTGCAAATGAATGAGCAGCTAGGGACCCCTCTCTATCCTTCACCTCTCTCTATTGCCCTCTGACCAACACATGAACCTCACTCGTTTCCACTACAGGCATCCTCATAGTGTGAAAGGAGGTTAATGTGAATAACTTGAACAGCTGATCTCCATCAGTTCTTGCCAAAATCTCATTAGTAAAAATGGTGCACTGCTTCACAATTGTCCCCTTATTTAGCATGCAGTTTAGAAAATTCCTTCTGCAAGTTCTTTAATTGACCTAAAGACAATGCCACAGAGTGTGAAGATTCTATTCTTTTCCTTGCCAAGGATATTCCCAAAGTGCTCTAAGGAGCCAGACTCATTAACAGATGAAACTTTTTATTTAAAGAAAGTCAGTAATCCTTTTACTTTCTCATCATCTGAGACTCAAGTTCATAAATCACAACAACAACAACAAAAAAGTCTTATCGGGACATAGACTAGTCATTTACATATCCAAGAATCAACTGAAGAATAGGGCAAGAGAAAGAAAAAAAAAAAACCTAGAAGAAAAAAAAAAGAAAATAATGATTTCTGAAGCAATATAGCAGAGGCAACACAAATTTCCTGATTTTACATCTCTCGTACCTTAATTCTCTGGTAAAGGAGTATGAAAATACATTATTCAAGATGTCACAATGGGTTGGCATATAGTATAAGATAATACAGAGAAGACCTCAAATTTATTTAGTTTCCTTCTACAAATTCTTCATTTCAATTCTTAGGATTCTTTTTTCTGCATTGAAATCCATCACCTGAAATGTAATTCCATGTCATCTGTATTTTTTTACTTCAGCATCAAGAGGCAATCACCTAATTATTCATTTAATAGGGAACAGGAGGCCAGGGGAAAAAGGATTCTAACATCATGTTACAGGCAGGCAGCTTAGTCCAAATTCAAAAGACAGCCCCAAATGGGGATTTAAACCTGCTAGTAGGACCCAGCATAGTCAGTTCCTCATTAAATGCTGGAATAGAACCTGCCAGGTATAGCTGCAGGAATGCTTGGCAATGAGAGTTTATACCTCCCGCCGTTTTTGACCTAGATTAAATGACAGACAAAATGGACAGACTACCCAAAACAGTGAGCAATACGCTTTGCCAATGAAAATAATGATTTTGCTTGGTACAGCACATACGCTTCCTGTTCAACTTGTCAGCATTTTCAGTCAAGGGGCTCAATGGTCTTACCAACCAACTTTTTTCCCTGCCAAAACCAATAAGCTACCTTCATTTCTTAAGCCCCCACAGGGCTTTGAATTACTATCCATTCTGCACTTAAGGTCAGCCCTGCAAGACTGTTTTTTCTGGCACAGTCATAATCAGAGGCTATCCCTTTGCCAGCACTAGCCTATAGGAGCCCGGATGGAGATGAAAATGTGAGGATGTCTGAGCTTCTTGTAATTTTCCATTGTTAGTTTCTCATATTTGCATTCTTGAAAGTTATATCCACTGTTTAAAACAGTACAGGATGTTTCCTAGTAATGCCATCAGTTAATGGGTTTTGGCGTTTTATACAAAAACATGTATTTCCCTAAGCCAATGTGAAACAGAGCAGTATTTCAAAATGTCTTAACTTTATGGATCCGAACATTCAATAAGTTCATTGTATAAAATATTTTTAAAACCACAAGAACACATTCAAAAATATGCATTTTGTTGGCTTTTATAACCACGTACCACTTTCTAGGGGGTTAAAACAGCCCTTCCAAAATGGTTTCTCTCTTAAGGATTCACTGAATTTCCTTTCCCATCTCTTTATTTATTTATTTTGGGGGTTTGCAAAGCTCCTCCACTCTGAGAAGCTTTTAAAAGATTTATAGAAAGTAGGATCCTCTTCACCATAGTATATCTTTCTATGACAGCATGGGAACCAAGCAAAAGTAATTTTGTTTGACCTGTGTTATTTCAACCAAGACATCACTAAAAATAGGTATCTCTTTGGCTACAATGATGGAAACCCTCTTCAATGGGCAGCTCTCATCTCTTACTGGAAGATGTTGAAAACATCTTTCTTCTAAACTTATTGATCCCCAATGCAGTACCACACTTACCTAATTCTCTTCTGCCACCATCAAAGAATCCATTTTAGACACCATCACACCTCCAGCTTCCTACTGCCAACCCTTCCCCCCCATTCTAAACATATTCCTAGCTATTAAAGCCATCTTGAACTACATATCTACCCCTATAATATGGTAGGAGGAAACCTGCTAAGCGCATCCTTGATGCTGATGTGATCTTTCCAGTTATTGAATGTTTCATTGAATTTTACACTATACAACTTCAAATGCAAAAAGCAGGCGATTCATTTTGTTAACTGTTGTTCAGTACAGATATCCGGCTCCATAACTATACACTTTGATTTGGTACATGAGAAAACGTATTTTTCATTACATCCCTTATCCTCCTAATGACATTTCCAAACAGGATTTTAAGAACTGTGAAGCAGAAATAAAATTATGCTCAAGTTCAGAATTGATCTCATGGAATGGAAAAATGGCTATCATTGCCAGGGAGCATTAACAGAGGCCTCAAACCTAGTACATTTCCAGTTCAAAAATATTTCTCAAATCGTGATCATCTTTCAAATGTCCCTCAGCTTTCCAATCATAACAGAGGCTCATTGAACGAAAAACACAGTACAATGGGATTTCCTCCCCAGTTCCTTTAGATAGAGCCCAGGCATCACCATCATCAGCATTGGCATGTTCCTCTTCTTTTCAATAATGAATCAGCACTAACATTTCAGTTACCTGGATTTACACAAAAACCTAAAAGAACCATGAAATTGCCTCTGTAAAGCACGTTCTGTGGTGACTTTTAAATAGCTTTAGGAATAATATGGAAATAAAGAATACTGTTACAGCAAGTTTTATGTCTTCTACACACAGATGCTAGAGCAATTTCTTTCTCCCAGAGAGAAAAGGAAAAAACATAACTAAACTTTGTAATACCCAGCCAATTATAGCCTACTGTCATCTTAGTTGTATTAATTATCTGCATTAGCTAAGTTATCAAGGATAGAAAGGGGCCTAACAGCAACTCATTTCACATTACGTTTGTTCTACTACACAGTATGACTGTAATTGATTTCAGCACCTTCTCCCATTTATATAGGTATCTGGAATCCCACCACAGCCCCAGCATGGTATAGCTTACAGTCATATGGATAGCCCAATCTTCTCACGTTATTCTGGATATGGTGAACATTTACAACACAGAGGGGTTATGATATGAACCCAATTCCTCCCAATTAGTGAGCAGATAATGGAAAAACATTCAGGACCGGTATTACTGCCACAATAATTTAATTAAAATAACAAAAATAGCGACAGTATCTTCCAAATGACTTGAAATAACCTCAACCTAAGTGATACTAACCTACCTACCCCAACAAAGATAACTCTCTTGAAAGAGAGATACCACAATCACATGAATGGAAGAAATTCCCCTTCCTGTTAACACACTTCTAGGTGGGATACATTAAGAAAAATCTTCCATGGAAGTTCTACTCTGGTACCTTGTAAGGGCATGGTTCTTGGGTCTTAACAAATGGGATAAACTTTTGAGTGGGGCCCCTGCAAAACAGTACATCTTCCAAAGACCCATTATCAGAAGTTTAGCCACCAAACTATGCATTTTTCAGCCACAGAAATTCATCAGATATGGAGGGGTTGTGATGTGTGTCACACCAGTGAAATCAAGGGCTTTTCAAAGCATCAGAGTAAACAGGAAAGACAGAAAATGAGAGGAGTAAACACACAAATAAAGAGAGTTCCAGAAGCACAAGGGCAAAGTATCGAGGGCAAAAGAGGAATAACCAAACTATTCAGGAACTAAACCTAAGAACCCAAGCCTGTAAGAGATTGACAGGAAGTGGAGAATATACTCAAGGTGTAACATGAATGAGTCACGTTAATCTACTATGCAGTCTTTCCGAGGTTTCGGGAGTTCAGACAAATAACCCCCAAAAGATTAAATGGTCAAGTCAGGGTCTCCAGGGAATGAAATGGAGGTCACTGATTTTGAGTACTTGTTGGTCAAGTGACCCAAGTTTCCAAGGCTTGCATTAAATGGATCTCTGCTCCAAGACCAATAGCCAGAATCCATAAAAATCTATCTGAATTAAAACTTACATGCTGCACTTTAACCCTGGAACTAGAGGTGCAAGTCAAGTGCTTTATCTGTCCAGACAAGCTGTTTCTCCCCACACCAGGAGTATTTTAATGAAATGAGACTTAAGTGAATTATTGACACAGGCATTAAATGTTGTCATTTAATATCAACAGTGTGTTTGATTTGTACACAGTTATGAAATGTCATTCGGACCAGAGAGCTATATTGAGGTTTACCACATTATAGGGATGGATTTCCAGAGGGAAGTGAACTGATCTGTCTCAAAATAAAATGTGTTTACATTAACACTTGGGGGAAACAGTCAACCCTGCAAACATAGATGGAGAGATAAAAATAAGATCAGCACAGAACTCAACTTGGCAGAATAATAGTATATAATAAATGTCTGGTTTCTGGGTATAGACAACATTTCACTATTGTACTTCTTATTTTAATTATCATTTTAAAAGACAGGGTATATACAAATTCACTTAAAAGATCTGGGAGTTACCATCTCCCTTATCTGCTCAAAAACCTACAGAAGTCACTCCCAACCAAATCAAATACAAACTCCTGAGGCTGGCATTTAAAGTCTTCCACAATCTGGCTTTAACTTATCTTACTCATCTAATTTCATAGTATTCCCTTCTCTTTCATTCAGTGTTCCAGCTAAAGCAAATTATGCACCACTCCCTAATTTTATTCCATTTTTCTATGACCTCTGTGTCTTTGCCAACACGGTCTCACATGACTGGAATGGATAACCTGTTCCTTATATCACCCTTCCCTCTAACACCCACTCCAAAAAAAAAAAAATCTTCCCGTATCTGCCTACTGACATTCCTACAATGGGAACAGCTAAGGTAGCACAGTGGATAAAAAGCGCTGGCCCTGGATTCAGGAGGACCTGAGTTCAAATCCAACCTCAGACACTTGACACTTACTAGCTATGTGACCCTGAGCAAGTCACTTAACCCTCATTGCCCCACAAAGAAAAGGAGAAAAAAAAAGCTACTTCTGACATTCCTACAAGAAGCAAATCAACTTTCACCTCATGAGTGATAGCTACTTTCATTCTCCAAACCAGAAGTAATCATCTATCCTTAAATCTCAAGTCACTTTATCCTTTCATACACACAATAATTTTCAAAGAGAAAAAAATCACCTTCCTCTACACCTACCCCATCACTTAACACATTCTCTTTGGTGTCACAGATATATGTGTTTGTGTCTTTTTGTAGAATTTTAAGTAGGAAGAGACCTACCTTCCTCCTCCCTGAAGCTTGAATACGGTCTACATTGGCTACCAGTGGTCATCTACTCTGCTTGAAAAGCTCCAGTAACAGGGAAATGACACAGTCGAATTCTCTTTTTCAGAACCTCTGTCATGTCAACCTTCCTCATACTGAGCCCAAATCTACTTGCTAATGGTTTTCTCCTTATTAGACTGTAAGTACTTAAGAGCAAGCTCTCTGTCAACTCTGTCACCTCCAGCAATTCGCTGTATCTTACACAGAAAGCAGGTATATAATAAATGTTGAATAGTTTACATGCTGAAAAAAATAGCAGCTCTGAGAATTCCATAGAAACCTTCAATGGTGATAAGGATAGTTACTGACAAAGGAAGAGATGGTTTAGAATGTTACTGCTTTCTCAAAAGCAAAAGCTTGAGTAGATTGCTATTAAACAGGCTACAAGATAATGAATGGCCTCAAGCATTTATCATCAAGCTCATCTGGTTATTCTGCCTTATAAATATGGTGTCCTTATAGAAAAATAAGTCACCAACAGGCCACCAATTATGAATTGTTGCCAATGGATGTGTCTTAGAAGTTGTGTCTAGCCACACACTTCCAAATTGCTAGAAGAGTTGGTAAACTCTTAAAAAAAAAAAAAAACCAGATCCCTCAAACTCACAGAAGCAACTGGGGGCTGGCTAGGGGCAACCCAACACAATTGTGCCCAACATAACTTATTCCAGTCCAATCCATGGGCTAATCAAATTAACCACATTCTGCTTATGGCTTTTAATTCCACTATCCTTAACTCCTGTAAAATAATCTATTAGATAAAATCATTTCCCCCTCCACCCAATTTTACTATTTGCTTCATTTATGTGGTATTTCTTCACTTCTTCAAAAGATCTGTGGTTTCATCAGTATGGGGCTATTCCCTTCGTTGCTGCAGATTTGAAACCCTTCCACGCCTCGGTGAACAGTCTTAATGAGTTTTTGTGGCCAAAAATATTCCTCAGCTGGTGGCCAGAGATCTGGTAATGAGCCTCTCCAAATTTAGCTAGAAAGGGCCTCAGATGATAGACAGACAGTTTGTCAGAAGGCCTGTACTCAAAGTCTTTCCAGCCAAGAGGATAGGGTTTATGCTCCCTCAACACAGGCTGGGAGGAACCAACGGGACCACCATGCCAAGATGATGGGTCATCACAGGAAAGCTTTGATGGGGCTAGTATTATTTGGGGGCAGGTAACATCACAGAAATGATGTGGAAACTTCCCTTGAGCTGTGTAGCTGTGGCTACTAAAATTTTCTCCTAACAAATTTACCTAGTCCTTCCTTCAGGTCTTGAAAGCAGAACTACCAGTATATATTTGGAACCCTTTTAGCCTCCTGGTAGTTAAAGTTGGCTCAAAGATAGCCAAGGCCAAGGCCCAGAAGAAAATTCTCACATTAGAAAACAATGCTGTGATAAGCCTTTGTTTACAATAGATCTTAATTTCTTATCCTTCACAGGAGAAAGCTGTAAGGTCTTTGGCACCTGGCTAAAAATAGCCCAAGTAGAAGCAGGTGACAGAGATGAATGTTTCCAGGACAACTATCCAAAGCCTTGAAATTTAGTAGACTGTAGTATCTTGATTTTGTGAGGCCAATAAAGGCAGAAGGAAACTACGTCTGGTACAGAACCCAAGTTTGCAAAGACTTTTGAAAAAGGAGAATAGGATAATGAAAAGGACACTGAATTTGGCATCATGAGACATGGGTTTGCATTCTTGACTCTACTATTATCTGTGACACTGGACAAGCTACCTACATTCTTTAGTCTTCAAGCTTCCTCATCTGGAAAAAAGGGGTTGTTTGAATTAAGTGCTTCTCTATTTTACTGTTAGTATCTGGTGACTGAGAAAATACATGACAGCAAAAAGCTACTATGAATTCTCTGCAATGCTTTTAAATGAATATGCATTTTATAATCACAATAGTATTTAAATAGCAAGACATGTCATGGAATATTACTATGCTATAAGAAACAACTATGATTAATGTAAAGAAGCATGAGAAGACTTATATGAATGGATACAAACGGAAGCAAGCAGAACTGGGAGAACAGTACACACAATAACTAAAACAATGTAAATAGAAGGAACAACGTAATCAACACTGAATGCTACAAAATTATGATGATTGAGCTTGGCCCCAAAGAAGAGATATGAGATGGCACCTCACCCTGCTTCTTTGCAGAGGTGGGGAGAGAAGGGAATAGAATGATGACACATTACATAGAATTTCAAACTTTTTTGATATATTAATTTTTCTCAAACTGTCTTTTTTTCTTTCTTATTTGTTGTAAGAGATGGTTCTCTAGGAATTGGAAGGTAGAGAAATACATTAGGAAATGAGAGTGATATGAAAACAAAATGGATCAATAGAATTTAAATTTAAAAATAGTTATGTGTGTATATGAAACCACCTACAGATGTTTGCATGTTGTTCATTTTGCTGAGTCCCACTACAATTTATATTTTGTTGAAGTTAAAGATCGACATAATGATACTTGGGGGCACATATGGTTTCATGACTCCTGGTAAAAATTCATCAGGGTCCAAAGGCTGGTAACCACTAGACTAGATGATTTCTAAGGCCCCTGCCAGCTTTGATCCATTTCTCTACCCATGCCCTCTACAAACTCCTTTATTAAATATTTTAAAGTTTTTCAAACCCAAAGAACCTAGGTTCTGGCCTCCATCCTGACTATCAGCCTATTGAAAGTAAGAGACTCATTTTCACAAGGACAGGGAACCAAAGCATAGTTTCTACATACATGATTTTGGTTTCTAGCTGTAAAATCCCTTCAAAACATCTGGCAAAAGGAAAAACTTTAAAGCATGCAAAATGTTTATAGCTTGTGGTCTTAGGCTGCATAGTCTCAATGGCATATAGTCATGAAAGATTTTCTAGTTATAGAAGCTCCTTGAGAGCAGGAACTGTTTGCTTTATGTCTTTGAATCCCCAGCCCCTATCATAAATAACCTGGAGCATAGTAAGACCCTAATAAATTATTATTGATTGCTATCCATTGAGCAACTTGTAAACAGCAAAGTACAGAGAGAGAGAGAGACAGGAGACAGTATATGCCAGTTAAGTCAAACCAGCACAACCACCATCCTTCCTCTCAGGTCCCAGTGGAGACAGCCCAAGAAACTTGGGAATGGTGCTGCTTCCAGGCCAGCGCCATCAGCCATCATCCTGGGAAGCAGCCCCTGTAGGGATGCAGCCTGGCCACAGTTCCTGCACATGCTACAGTCACAGCTAGTAAAAGTCTTTGGCACTGCCAAATGGTTCAACATCAGAAACCACTATGATTTCATCAAAGAAATGACATTAAAGAAGAGGTATTAACATCTGCTTTGCCTCTGCACCCTAAGAACCAGGAGACTTCTCCATCTGACTTGCGACTGAAACCTTCCACATGGTGTCTCCCCCATTAGAATGGGAACTCCTGGGGACTGTCTGACTTCTCTGTGTGTCTCCAGCACTTTGTACATAATACGTGCTTTATTCATTCATTCAACTAAACTAAACACTCAATAAATACCTACTACGTGCAAGGTACTGTGACTGTTGAGAAAGACTTGGCAGAAACTATTCTTAGAAAGAAAACCTACCTTTCCAATCTCTACAATCCAACCAAATTGGACTTCTTGCTGTTCCTCACCCAGGACATTCTCCCTCCCAACCTTTCCACCAACCAGCTTCATCCCCTTTTCCCCCTCATCAATACCTGGAACATTTCTCCTCCTTAGAATCTCCATCCCCCTTCAAAACTCAGCTCAAGCACCAACCTCCCCAAAAAATTACCTTGTATTTATTTAGTAGATTTTTACTTATATATCATCTTCTCCAAAAGATTAAAAGCCCCTGAAAGGGATAACTATTTCATTTTGATCTATCTATCTCCAAGACCTAGCGTGGTCTCAATAAATGCTTCCTGGTTGTTCAGAAGACAAGGTAGAATTGTAAAGATGGGGGTGGGGGGAAGAAGTCTAGATAGTGGATCCTTAAGTTGGATCCAAGGGGTCTGTGGATCAAAATTAGATCTTTGTTTTCACTAACATCTAATCAAAATTTAGCATTTCCTCAGATAATGCTTTTTTAAAAAAAGTTCTGAGAAGGGGCCTGTATACACTATGACACAAAAACAGTTAAGAATTCTTGGTCTACTGGGCAGCTAGGTGGCACAGTGGATAAAGCACCCGCCCTGGATTCAGGAGGGCATGAGTTCAAATCCAGCCTCAGACACTTGACACTAACTAGCTGTGTGATCCTGGCCAAGTCATTTAACCCTCACTGCCCTGCCAAAAAACAAAAATTCTTGATCTAGAGAAAGTAGTATAAGAAATATGAGAAGGGAGGAAGTGGCACCATGTGCATCCCACAACAACCCTGTCCAATAGATACTCACAGACTAAACTAAAATGCTCTTATCCAAACCCCTCCCTTCACTTTCCAGATGAGGAAGACCCTGAGGCCTTGTGAGGTTAAGGGATTTCCCAAGATTCCAGAGCCTGCAGCTAAGCCAGAGCTTAAACCCAGGACTTCTGACTTTAGGTACAGTACTCTTTATTCCAAGTTTTATAGATGGAGAGGCTAAGTGAATAAACACTTACTGGAATAATTCTTTGCTGAAAAGGCTTCCAGATATGACTTACTGGAAGAACTTGGGAGGTGTGACTACTGAACACTGCAGGTGATCTGCAAAAAAAAAAAAAAAATCACACACAAAGGAGATGCCTCAGAACTAAAGTCAAATTAAGGTACCAAATTTCAGAAAGGAGAATAAAACACATTCTTCAGACTCTACGCCAATGAGCCTACCCAAGCATTTCATTAAAGTATAGCTTGGACAGGTACTAAAGATGTATAAAAAGTTGGGCTGAAACCTGAGTATAAGACCAACCACAAGCCAGACTACAATGGGGAAACTGAGCCAGCACCTTCAATAATCCCAAACTGCCGATGCCTGCAAAAGTCTATCTCTAGGGGGCAGCTAGGTGGCACAGTAGATAAAGCAGGGGCCCTGGATTCAGGAGGACCTGAGTTCAAATCCAACCTCAGTCACTTGACACTTACTAGCTGTGTGACCCTGGGCAAGTCACTTAACCCTCACTGCCCCCCCCCCAAAAAAAGTCTATCTCTAATTCTAGTATTTTCACAGGGAAGCTCTATGGTAGCAGATGATGGAAAAATAGTACTTCAGTAAACTTAGTCTGTATTAAGAAAAGCATAGAATCAAGAGCTAATTTAGTCAGACAACATCTGAAATACTGTGTCCAGCTCTGGGTGCCACATTTTAAGAAGTATATTGACAAGTTAGAGTAGTGAAATAGAGAACTGGCCTAGAAGCCAGAAAGCATTGGGTTTGAGTCCTAACCCTGACTCCTACTAGCAATGTGATTTCCAGCAAGGGACTTAACCTCCCAGTGCCCTAGGCAACTCTCTAAGACTTTAAGTTGTAGCAGAGATGCCAAGTGCAAGTGGGAGTCTGCAAGACCAGTGAAATCACAGGCATGTCTTCATGCCTATCCATTGACAAATTAAGGGTGCATACAGAGGAGGGTGAAAGTAATCAAAACCAATCATGTGGAGATCATCTGAAAGAAGCCTGAAAAAGAAAAACTGGAGTGGGAAAGAAGAGACAACAATCATTTTCAGCTACCTGAAGAAGGGCTATTGTGAAGATGAGGAAATTGAACATCTGCTTGACAACCAGAGGGCAGGACCATGAGCAATCAATGAAGAGATCTAAGCTATCACCTTCCACAGTGGCAGATTTCAGCCTGATATAATGACAAACTTTCTAACAATTAAACTATCTAAAAACACAATGAGATATGCCTCAGGAAGTAGTGAGTCCCCTGCACCTTTGGAAGTCTTCAAGTGGAGGCTGGATGATCACTGGCCACTGATATTAGATAAAAGATCCCAGCTTCGAAAATTGTTTGGAGTGGAGCCCTTCTTTCAAGTCAGATTCTATGGCTATAGACCCAGCTATTTAGAGATAGAATAAGAGCCCACACCATAATCTTCTAATTCAACAACGCTATAATACAATTAAGCCCACGTATCTACCCTTCTACCAGCAAGCCTAACATAGAAATCTGTCAACTATGACGTAAGCCTTAACAGTGCGGCCGCCCTCCTCATTTCATAAACAGGGAAGCTGCTCTCCTGAACTCTCTCTACCAATATAAATTAATCAAACAAAAGTTACAATCATAGACACAACTATTTTCATTCTTGGTTAAGTGCAGCCTAGTTGTGTCTGTTGTGCAGAAGACATCTAGTAAACTGCTGTAGCAGATATTCCCCAAGTGTTTTACACGGGGAGCGAGCGAGCCCAAGGGAAGAAGTCGGTCTTAGCTTGCTCATCTTCAATGCATTCCCCAGACCTTCAACAATGAAGCAGTTTCGGCATAACTTGCAATTGTCACTTCCCCCAATTAGTAAGAAAAATGTCTCCCTACTGTGGATTCCACCTCTCTCCATCTGAGCTGGGTCCTAGGAAAGAACCTCTATTGCTCTGACTCTGTTTTTCAGTTAATGAAAGCAGGAAATCTATCCCAAAAGGTTAAGTTATGTGCTGAGTAGAACTCCTCCCCTCTATCACCTCTTGTCTCCCAAAGTAATTACAGTCTTAGTCCATTCCCCAGCACTAGATGGAGTAAGTGAGGCCACTAATAACCTTGATGTATTTATTTCTAGCAAAATGCCTACACGTCATGAAATAGTTTCACGGGGAAGTTCTTGTTCTTTTTGTTCTTCTCAACGAAGACTCGGAGCAAGAAGAGGCAGATAATCGAAATCAGCTAAGGCAGCAGCTGGGGAATAGATTCCTTAAATTCTGGGCATACTTCAAATCTATCCTGGATTTTTGTCAACAAGCAGGCTTGGGTTTCACCTTCTTCTGTCAACACAAAAATTAACAGCAACTTAAGAAGCTGAAAAAAAATTAAGTTGTGTGAGTCATCGAACAGGCTTCATTACATGGTTTGTATCATTTTAATACATATTTTTAAAATCCTGAATGTTTTACCAGATGGAGAATATCTATATTTTGACACTGACGGATTGCTAATGCTTTCAAGAACATAGATAATCTTTCCACCATGGAAAATGAAGCTGCATCATGACTTCTCAACCTGGATGAGTCTTATCCATGTTTTTCCCTAAGTTTTCCAAGACAATCTACCCAGTATCTAGAAGATTTCCTCAGTTTTTTTTTTTTTAAATCTATGGGGTACACCCAGTATACTAGAAGATTTCCTGTTTTTTTTAAATCTATGGGGTACCAAAGCAGCATCCTATGAAGGTATCTCTATTGTTACTACATAACCAGCCCAGGTTCTTTTTTAGTGTGTGATTTTTTTTTTTGGTCCAGATTTGTGATTTGATCAGTGTAGGTTGCTCCTAGTAACAAAATCTGCCAAAAGCAAGTTAGTGACTATCCTGAAATTCACAGCTTTAAAGTCGTTGCCTGCAATACTAAGAGGTTAAAATACTTGCCCACGGACATACAATCACAGTATGTCAGAGGCAAACATTTTCTAGCTGGACATGTCCTAAGCCATGCCTTTTCGGTCACTACTGAAAAGTAAGTTGTTACATCGGATATATGCTGAAGCTGACTTGCATCTACTATCTTTACACTGTCCATAGGGTTGCTTAATGATTTTGAATCCTCTGTCCAATCATAAAATAACACACGAAAAACATTAATGTGAGAGAGATGGCGTAGCAAGCAGTTTAGAATCACTGAAATTAATGTACAATTTCCTACATGCAATGCAACTCAATTTCAGGCTCAGTTCACAAACCCAATGCAGTGCCTGACTGATACATGCATATTCATGTGAACTGTCCAGCTACATGTCATTGCCTGGGCAATATGCAACATTAAATCTATTCTGTTTTTTGTTGGTTTTTTCCCCAGGGCAGATGACAAGACCAATCTCTTTTACCTTACTATGGATTTCATTGAAGAAGCTTTGCAATGTTCTATGACTCAATGCAATTAGTACAATGTCATCTATGAATAGAAGCATTTGGGGAATTAATAGGGAATCCTCCTTTGGTTTGGCCTCTGCAAGGAACATCCTCTAATACTAGCAAATACCTTGGGTGTATATGTCTCCCTGTATTACAACTTATCTGATGTTAACTCTTGACAGATCATTGGCCTAAGTTATCTCCATACTTGCATCTGTCAGAGTTCGATTCCATTTTAAGGCATATATGAAAGACACCTTTTAAAAAGAGACTTTAGGCTACAGTCCTATCAAGTCAAATATTTTTGCTTTCTTTTTAATTGAACAGAAGGCAAAATGAGATTTCATTCTCTATTCTTATCATTCAATTGTGTGATTATAAAGATGTAATCTGCTTTAGGAAATCAACTGCAAATGCTTACACTGTTTCCTTCTCACATTTTTATCAAGGTTACCCTAAATACATGCATAGACCATTTTCAAGTATTTTAAAGATGAGAAAAGCAGGTATATGAGTTGGTAATTATTGATTTCTTTCTTCTGTCATCTCTTTTAATAAAAGAACCATCTGGGATATTCTTTTGGAATTTCAGCCCTCTGAAATAACTTGAAAATTCCTTCTTGCCTTTGAAAATTATCACCTCTAAGATGTTGTTTTTTTTCTGTATTTGGACAAGTTAAACTATTTTTCCTGATTTTACCCTCCTTGTCACTTCATTACATACATCAGGCACTGAGGTGAGAGAAGAAAAATGTAGTGGTTCTATTTTCACTGGTGAAAAAAAAAAAAGATCCCTATAAAATTGAGTACATGTCCCCATTATTCCTCATCTATCTGATACATTGTCTTATTTCATCTTCCAATGTTCCAAGAACCGTTTGCTAAAGCTTAATTTCATACCAAACTTCTCAACTGGCCTATCTTCCCTCTTAGCTGCCATTTCACTGTTTTATGAGGTAGTAGTTCTTCTATACTCCTTTCTGTAATATTTTGCAAATTAGCTTGATATGACCCTCAGTAGCCAAGTCAATTTGCTTAGCAGAGATTATATGTTAACTGACTGAGGTGACTTCTGTCCATCTCATTTTTAGAATGACATTGAAGTAGTTAAGCCTCTCCAAGTGTCAGAATCAATATCTTTACTTTTATCAGTTTCTTTGTTTAGGTCTAACAGTTTGCTTAAACAAAGGTATAACAAACTGCTTAAATATATGGGGTTGGAACTGTTAAACTTATACAGGATCTTTTCATATTTATCATTTCTTCTAATTTGTTATTTACTTTGACCTTTATTGTAATCAGGAAAATACCTAACTGCACACAGACAGCTGATTCTGAAATGACTGGAATCAGTCATTTTTCTGTCAAAGACATAGTCAATTAAATTTTTATGATGCTATTTGAAGTCTTGCCACGACTGGCACATTCTAACTCTCTTCTCGGAGAAACTATTTCTGATGTACAGATGTGAAGCGTCTTGATTAACCAACAAGCTTTGGCCTCTTTTACTTTTTGATCACAAATCTTATTTTCTAACATAGTGTTTTAGTATCAGCCTCCTGCACTGAAGTAACAAAGTATATGTTGAGTTAATCTTGAGGATTTTGTAGAATTACTCTATTTCTTCATACTCTATGAGGAATATTAGCACATAATCCAGGATATATTTATAATAGATGCCAAGGGGGAAAAAATCTGGTTCCAATGCCAACACCAGTAATATCTACTAGATGGCTTAATCAAAATTTTGAGGATAGCTTTTTCCACATTCAAATCAAAATCTTCTATTCTACAGTAGGTTTGGGTGGTTTTCTTCTCCTTGAGATATGCTGCTGCCTTTATGCTAAAATGCACCAAAACTAACTTTTCTGTTAATATCCTTTACTACTCTCTTTGGATTCTTCTGACCCCTCTAGCTGCCTCAAATGTGAATAATGGTGCTAAGCTGGGAAACATGCATTTCAAATTAGTGATCCTTCTCCATTATTTAATTGTGTTTTCCAACCCACAGTTTCTGTTTTAATCTTAAGAGATCCAAAACATCTATTTGCTTACAATCCCTAAGAGCAACAAAAGAGTAGATGACCAAGTATCCCAGGAAATTATGATTTCAAGTTTGATCTCAGAGACGTGTGTGTGTGTGTGTGTGTGTGTGTGAGAGAGAGAGAGAGAGAGACAGAGACAGAGACAGAGACAGAGAGACTGCCTCAGTTTCCTTAACTGTAGAACAGAAATAATAATAGCACCCACCTCCTAGGGCAGCTGTGAGGCTCAAATGACATATTTTAAAGGGTTTAGGCTTAATAAATGCTTGGTCTCTCTCTCTCTCTCTCTCTCTCTCTCTCTCTCTCTCTCTCTCTCTCTCTCTCTCTCTCTTCTAGTTTTAATAGCAAGAATTGTCCTATCAACCAGCAAGGATTTATTAAGCACCTACTATGTGCCTGGTGTTTCAATTCCTCCAGAAATATGTCAAACTGGTCACTGGACAAAAAGTGTGCATAAGTATATACTAACAGTTAATATGCTCTATAAATACTAGAAAAATTGTTTCAGTGAACCGATATCAAGAAAAAAACTGACTGGGGGGAAAAGTGAACAGGAAACCTAAAAATTAACACTAGAGTGCTGAGCCTACAATCAGGAAGACCTGAATTTAAATATGACCTCAGATACTTACTGTGTGACCTTGGACAAGTCACTTAAGCCTTGCTTGCCTCGGTTTCCCCACCTGTAAAGTGGGGGTGATAATAATAGCACCTACCTCCCAGGGTTGCTCCCAGGGTTGCTGAGGATCAAGTGAGATATTTGTAAAGGGCTTAGCACAGTGTCTGACACACAGCTAGTACTACAAAAATGCTAGTTTTTACTTTTATTAAATAACAAAGCCCAAAGAAGGCTGATTTTTTTAACTATATGCCCAAGTTTCTATGGAATAAATGATTTCCAACATGAAAATTAATTAGCCCAACTTCCCCAATGACTTGAAAATTGCAAGACAGCTGAAAAAGTCTGACAGTAAAATGTTTCTACAACTTAGTAGACTCCTCCACAATGGAAAAACACCACCCTTAAGTCTTTCTCTGGCAAATAACAGAAGGTGACAATTGAAATGCTCCTCCTTGTTAGAGGAAGAAACCTGCTCGTTCATTTTGGGCATACCATGGTGAAGTGTTTCATAGATTCCTAAGAACATTAACATTTCTAACCATTCACAAGAAGTTTGTGTTCAAGGATCAAGTTGACAGTGCAGACATGCTCTGCATGTTCATGTGGAAGTGCCAATAATTGGCAGCATCCAAGAGCAACTCCACAGTTCAAGAAAGCACCCTGTAAGAAGAGGTACCATGTGCTTCTGCCTTTCATATTTACTATCCTGCAAGTGGCACAGTAGTATTCTTAATAACGACTTGAGTTTTTTGTTTTCATTTCCCAGGTGGTTAGGTTGTTTGTGAGGGTATATGGTGGGGGAGGGGAGAGGTTGATATTTAAATCTGTGAAGGAAAAATAGGTAAGTTCATACACCTCCAACAAAGCCAAAGAGCCTCATCAAACAGTCTTTAAAAAGACTATAATAGGGCAGCTAGGTGGCTCAGTGAATAGAGCACTGGCCCTGGAGTCAGGAGGACCTGAGTTCAAATCCGGCCTCAGACACTTTACACACTCACTAGCTGTGTGACCCTGGGCAAGTCACTTAACCCCAATTGCCTCACTAAAAAAAAAAAAAAAAAAAAAAAAAGACTATAATACAATAGGCTATAATGGTAGGAGGGGTTTTTAATTGCATTCAGCAAATTCCCCTTTTAAGTCCAAGTCATGTTGACAGGACCCCAGAATTTGAGTTTAAAAGGAGCCTAGTGGTCATCTGTTACAAACTTCTCATTTTACAGTGTGGAACCCAGAAAGGTGAACTGATTTGCCCGAGGTCATATAAAAAGGAAAGCAGATTTCATTCTAAATCCGGCATTCTTTTCATTACACCACGTTCTACCTCTCTGTGTTTGGGTTTTCCATTCCATAATCAAAACCCACAAAGTATTGTCAAACAAAATGCCCATGAGTTATAAAATAGTCAGAGCTTTAACCTACAGTAAGCCATTTAAGGGATGGTTCAAAGTAACCTCTCTTTCATTACAGGTCAACTCCATGGTGCTAGTAGGGTAGAAATAATGGCTAAAGTTTTCAAACTCAACAGCACCTGGATCTGACTAATGTTAACATCTAAAACAAAGAGAAGTCTACAATGAAGGCATTTCTAAATTGTCCACGAAAGCCTACCAAGTATTAGCACTTTCTAAGTATGTAAATGAGGCCTCCCTAAACCCAACTAAAAAACATTTGTTTTGTTGTGCTAATATTCAAATTAACAGTCATTTGGACCTAACTTGTATGAAATCATATTATTAAAGAGCAAGAAAGGACCTCAGAGATCATCCAATCCAATGCTGTCATTTACAGATGACTAATTTACACATGGGGTCAAGGAAGGTTAGGTGTCTCATCTAAGATGACAAATCCAACTGTGGTAGTCATAACTTGAACTCTATCTGAAGTCTCTCCATATAGTACAGTGCTTCCTACCTCATCTATCCATTCATAAGGACAAAGGATAGGACTAGGGCCTACCCAGCATGGACAATTTGCCATCAGGCTCTATATGCTTACCCTTCCTTGAGGTTGAGCAACCATACTGACAAGACTTCTAAAGACCTTGTCCTTCAGCTTTAGAGCTAAGTAAAAATTCAACCCATCTAGCTGGTCCTAGGACTTACTTTACATCCCATCCAGTCTTATACCAGTGACAGGCACCTCTTGTCCTCTGACACCACATTTATATTCCGTCCCTCACTCTTCTGTTGGGAACAATAATTAAATCAATCCTACCATTACTATTGGAAAAGGTGTGGCAATCAATTGTCTTATGGCTCATTCACAGTGGAGACTAGATCAAAACTCCCCTCCCTGGCCATCATTCCCCTAGCCCCCCATTAGAATGTAAACACCTTGAGGTCAGAAACTTTGTCTTTCTCTCCCCAAGAGTCCAGCAAAGTGCCTGAAACATGGCTTACTGATGAATGACTTTGCCACAAAGGACAAAGGCTGGGTCCTGCAACCTCCGACAAAGATATGTCTGACAGAAGCTAGAAGGCATCAGAAGACAGTATCAAGAATACAGAAGTCCCTAAATTTCTGACGTGGTTTCACCACTGCCTAAGCCTTTTGCTGTGTGCCTTCTATAGGCTATTACTCAAGACTCTCCCCAGAGACACAACAAAGAAGCAAACATGGACAGGAAAAGCCACCCAGGCAACTAGACTCCCCCAGGATACACTGCTAATTCCTCCAGAGATCTCTTCTCTACAGTCTCTCCCTCTCCTTGTCCCCTCCCCCCCCCAACCCCAGCCCATCCCACCTCTGAGGGATAGTTTACAAAACATCCAGCCCTAAATACTAAGCTTATTAACCTGCTTTACATTGGCTGGCCTCGAGTAACCTCCAGGGGATAAAAAAGGCTCAAGCCCTCATCAAGTTAACTGTCAACTTACCAGAATTTTTGCTGGTTTCCTGAGTATATATGGTAACATTCTTCATAATTAATATCAAGTCAACATTTCTAAATGACACATTCATGGCATAAACCCAGAACTGTTTTTTGAATTGAAAAAAAAATTAAAATTCCGGGGTTTCAGGTTGGATAAGATTTCAAAAACTGTTCCTAATTATGTGGACATATGAAGATGCAGTTCAGTAATTCTTTCTAGGTTGGTTAAAACTGGTAATTCTGAGTGATGGGAGGGAGGAAAAATCTGGTACCTTTTGTCTTGCCAGACAATATTTAAATAATTCAATTCCCTTTTATTTAAATAATTAAGCAATTGCAACTTCATTGTGAGAGAAACAAAAACAAAAAAACGTTCATGAATCTAAAAGAGTAAGCTGCCAAGAAAAGTAAATCAGACTTTAAGGCATCCCCCAAACCTGGTCCCTGAGAGGAAAGCCACACTAAGAAATTTCAGCCTGGAAGGTAATGTTTTGTAAAATTATAAGCCACTGAAAATTGGAGTTGAGAATGGAAAGTATCATCTCAACCATAACTCTAATAAAAACAGCTAATGAATAAGTGCATTCTGGCAAGAATAAATAAAAATTGCAAAGCCCGATATGGACAGTGCAGCATACAGAAAGGAATTCAAGTGAGTAAACATCAAATGAAGGATTATCCTGATTTATGAAGAATCCAGTCCAGCAAGAAATTGAACTAGGGACCTTCTATATCCAAGAGCAGGGACTACCTGTGGGGCTCATGAAAAAAGTTTTGGGTTTAGTTATTTTGTTCTTGTAAGCCTCTCAGTTGCATAGGCACGAAGCTGATATACCAAGGAGTAAGTCTCCTCAGCAGAAGTTCCCCATGACCTACCTCAGTCACGACTGCTTTGAAACCAAAGTAGATAGACTATATTGATTCATTTATGTGGCTTTTTGTTGTTCATTCATTTTCAATTGCGTCCAACTCTTCATGACCCCATTTGAGATTTTCTTGGCAAAGAGACTGGAGTGGTTGGCCATTTCCTTCTCCAGCTCATTTTCCGGATGAGGAACCAAGGCAAACAGGGTTAAGTGACCTGTCCAAGGTCACAAAGGTAGTAAGTGTCTGAGACCAGATTTAAACTCAGGAAGAGGCATCTTCCTGACTCCGGGTGCAGGACTCTATTGGCTATGCCACCTAGTTGCCCCCATTTATGGTTAAGCAGCTGATGAAACTTGTTCACACTGGTTAATCAGCCTCTACTGGGGAAGAGTCACTATAAGACTGCAATTTGGTGGGAAGCTGAAAAGAGTAAACAGAGGCATTGGCATTCATTTTTATATAATAGGATATACGTCAGATGGGGCCTTAAGGATCATCTTTTGTCCAAGCCTTCAATTTACATATGAGGATCCCAAGTTCCAAAGTGAAGTGACCTGACTGTAGAAATGTATGTATAGATTGTGGTCAGCATACACAAGTGAAGTCAAAACTCAGACGTGACGTATTGATTGATTGCATCGACATCCAGTTTGGCCTAAAATTTGATGCCCAATAGTCTATCTATACATTCAGACCACCACCAGTCTTCTTCCCAATGCTACCTTTAGAGAGCTGGTTAACATATACTCTGTGAAGTTTTTCCCTTTTATTCTTATTCTTCTTTCACAACATGACTAATATATTTTATATTATTTTATGTGATTGTATATATATATATATATAATATATTTTTAATATATATATATATGTGATTGTATATATATATTTTATGTGATTGTATATATGTGTGTGTGTATATATATATATATGTATATATATATGTGTATATATATATATATATACCTATATCAGACTGCTTTCTGTCTTAGGGAGGGGAGAGGGAAGGGAGAGAGGAAAATTTGGAACTTAAAATGCTATCAAAAACAAATGTTGAAAACTATCTTTACATGTA
The DNA here is from genome assembly GCF_019393635.1 of Dromiciops gliroides. Lineage (NCBI taxonomy): Eukaryota > Metazoa > Chordata > Mammalia > Microbiotheria > Microbiotheriidae > Dromiciops > Dromiciops gliroides. The sequence goes on from NC_057863.1 coordinate 538,953,887, forward strand.
ACTGAAAAATAATAAAATAATTTTATGATTTTAAATATATATATTATATATATGCACATACTGTGGACAAACAGTATATTACTGGGGCAGTATATTCATTATAGATCATGACATTGGCTATCAAGACACCTGAGGTCTAGTCTCAGCTCTTCCATGAACTAGTCTTGTGACCTCAACTAAGTGATTGAATTCTTTGGGTCTCAGATTCCTCATCTATAAAATACAGGAGTTGTGCTATATGACCTCTCTGGCTCTGAAGTTCTAGGATTCTACGTAACCCCAAACAGGACAATCAAAGTTACAAGAGATTTAAAACAAAACACTCCTTAGTTTTCTCTCTGCCCTGTATCTAACAATTCAAACAGTCCATGCATTTAAATCTTGCTTTAAACCTACCTTATCAACATACTCAGCAAAAAGTCACCCCAATATTACCAACAGAATCACACTAATTTTTTTTTCCTAGCCAAATTAACCATAGCCCTCTTTTAAAGGGGTCCAGCGACAATGTGTTCAAAGCTAACTTCATGTGGTCCCAATTTGGGATTTCCAGGGTCTAAGATGCCTAGCCTAATGTGGTTTATTTTGAAAAGATTCCTTTGGCTATTAGACTGATCCAGATACTCAACTCAATTGTATTTCCCTTACTTATTTCTAGCCTCGCTCACATGTATCTAATAAAGATCTATTAGGTTTTTTAAATTCATTGGAGGGTTTCAGAGTTAGAGCCTTTTTTGCATCATTTTAGCTTATGACGCTGCATAGCAAGGATCTGCAATTCACTTAATCACTCATCATGTAAACAAAGAAACCTCTTGAGAGCCAAAGAGCAACATGTGCATGGATTTGCAATGCATAAGGAGTTTTTTTCATGGAAACAATGCAATCTATTCAGTAGAGAAGAGTATGCTATGCCAATTAAATACGTTGGGTTCCATAATTATAACTGCAATAATGAATGGAAAGGAGTGTTATTGCGGCACAATGCAGTTCTGTATTCCATTCAGTGATTTGTCTCTTGTCTGCTTCCAAGTAACCTTTAGTTTCTTCTTCAGATTAGATCTTGCTGGAGATTACTTCCTACTACTATAAATATAGACATTTCCCTTTCCCCAGAATAATGCACTTCCCATGCAACTTAAATAATTTTAAGAAAACTGCACACTTAGGATCCAAAGACCTAAATGTGTGTTTAAAAAAAAAATACGTAAACATTCCAACTGTCTCAGACAATTATATTTACCTTGGAGAAGATGAAACTATGAATAAAGTTTAATGCAGACCTGTCTCTCTCTAGGAAAGCATTTCACAGTTTTTCCTTTTCCTTGATGGGAGATGGATTACAGCAAGGAAAACTTGGCCCTTATTTTGCTCCTGACAGTTCAATAGTAGCATTGGCCAGCTGTTTCTCCACAACTGGTGAACCTAAAGAAATTAAATTGGAAAGACTCACACACAAAAAGTTAATTCAAGATGGTTTAGTGACTAGTTACAGCCATCGGAAAAATCTGAAGGATTTCATTCTGGGCCACATGCGCATATGGTTTCTCTTATCCTCACACTTATGCTTCAGTGGGTTCAATAAATTTTAAAAATAAATTACCTCCTAGTACTTCACCATAACGTTTCAGCCTTCCTAGGCTCTCCATACTTGGGCCAGATGATTTCAGTACATTTTTTTTTTTTTGCCCGAGTTTCTATTAAACCCTCTACTGACTTCCCACAAATAGGATTTAAATTTTGGAACACAAGTAGTTAGGTGTTTTAAAGACCTGCAAAGCAACACCTGGACACTTGGCTATTACATCTTCCTCCCGGACAAACACCACCCCCCTAAATCTTTTCTCCCCTGGGAAGCAAGTGGACGGACCTGTGACAAAAAAAAAAAAAAAAAAAAAACCGTTAGGCTAGAAAAAGCCTCTCACCTAAATCCAGATTATGGGCTTTACCTGGGCTCTTCAATCTTATCTCTCAGAAGCAAATGCTACAGCACAGTCAGTCTACACCAGGGTTAAGGAGGTCACACACCCACACTTTTCATTTTCAGCTGACAATTCCAACATTTTTCCTTTTGCTCTAGGTACTGGTTTGTCACAACAGCAAGCTTCTGAGCCGGAACCCAAAGGCCAGGTTTTCTAGGTGTTAGAGCTGTGTCAGACAACACAGTATTAACAATAGCCTCAAACAATAAAAGCCAGCTGCAACAAGACGAACTCCCCAAAGTTTGACAAAACCCTCTTCTCCACTTAGTGCACTACTCATAAAGCTACATCTAACAGCTCTGAGAAGTGGTAACATAAAAGTACAGGAACATTGATTGAGTGGATTCAGATAGTGTCCTACTACTGGAGATCTCCAAGCACTGTGTAACCAGCCCTAAAACAAAAAAACTGTGAAAAGTATCCTGAACAAAGAGCTAAACAGTAGGGGAAACAAGGTTCAATTGTAAGGAGTTGTCCTTGCCTTCATTACTTCTGAACTCTCATCTGGGAGTGCTACTAATAATGCTGTCTGGGCTGGCTTCATTAAAAGTCATTATACCATGTGGTGGTAATAATAATAATATAATAATAATAATAAATTTTATACACACAAATATACTATACCTGCTATACCTGCACTATGAATGGCACCCTGACACAGAGGTACAGAGAGCAAGCATCTGAGTCTGTGTAACTGCCTCTGAGACATACTAGTTGTGTGGCCCTAATCAAGTCATTAGCCTCTTAGTGATTTAAACAATTCTCTAAAACTTTAAGTTGAGGAACAGCTGCTGATCTACATGGAATTTCCCCTACTGGGGAGAGCTCCCCATATGGAAAACAAAACATATCCAATATATCTGTCTCTAAACCCCAGTTCTGCATTTCCAATTGTGTGCATCCCACATCACTTTTCTCCTTTATCTGTCCCCACAGAATGTAAGCTCCTTGTGAGCAAAGGCTGTTTTGATCTTGTCTTTGAATTCTGTACTTGATACATAGCAAGCACTTGATAAATGCTTGTTGATTCAACCAGGCTCAGCCATCTTTGCCTCCTTTCACCTCCCCCCAGCTTAGCTACCTGTAGTACTAAGGATCTGTTCTCCCAAATGGCCTTCAAATCATTTTCCTTCCTTTCATTCCTACAACCATAACCCCAACTCAGACGCTCATGACTTTTAGCCTGGAATATTAACTTATCAGTTGGAATATTGCCCAACTTTCCCTCCCTCACCAAAATTAGATTGTATCAAGCCTGCCTACAATCAATCCATAATTATACTCTAAGTATACAGCTAAAGACTCAGTGATTTCCTCATCAGAAACAAAACTTCATCAGCCTGGAGGACACTGTGCGGGAATCTGTTACTGGTGCTACAATACAAGGAAGACCAAGACTATTATTGCCTGCATGTTCCAAGGGATTTTCATAGCTCCTTATAGATGGGGATCTCCTGCCTTTGCAGTCCCCAAATCTGGTGAAGATTTCTAACAGTGGTCTGTAAAAGGAAATCCCCTGGAGATCTCCAGAGAGACTCTGCTTCCCATTTGTACAAAGTTGTACCTATATAACAGGCAACTCTATGGAGCTCAAAGTCATGATAAAAAAAAAAAAACAAGGGAAAGAATAAAGGTTAAGCTGACCTAAAATAATATTAAGACTTTGGGCAGCTAGGTAGCACAGTGGATAAAGCACCAGCCATGGATTCAGGAGGACCTGAGTTCAAATCCAACTTCAGAAAACCTGTTTGACCCTGGGCAAGTCACTTAACCCTCACCGCCCCATATTAAGACTTCAAAATTTTCCAATGGAGTTAGGGGCTCAGGAATGAGGAAGGTTGGGGTAAAGAAAGGGTTTTAGGCCAGTGAGATGAAAGTAAACCATCTTTGGGGCTTTTTCGTGGCTAAAGTCACAGGTTCTTAACTTTCCATGTTTTGTTTGCCATTCTAGACCTCCCTTAAATTTGCTGTAATGTCTTCCATTTTTGTGTGGTACAAGATAACTTACTTATTTGTCCTAAGTTTCTCTCCACCTTCCCACCCCCACCCCCCACCCCCCCACCCCCCGCAAAAAAAAAGCCAATGATTTTATTTCATGTGATTATTTTCCAATATGTATAAATACTCTAATCTGGATGCTTCATTGTGCTATCATGTCACCCTGGGGTTCTTAAAAAGTTTCTATAAAACTGGGCTTCAACTGGAATATACCAGCAATCAGTGGACTAGAGTCCATTGTCAAAAGATCACTTTAGCTAAATACAGAAAGGTTCTCTACTGAGTGACGATTTTTTGGCCAGAGTGTCCCATGAAAAAGATTAAAAACACAAAAATGCCTTCATTTCCCTTCAGTGAGATTATTGTAGTCTAAGTTGTGGACCGATAGACTATACATTGCCACTAGCTTTTTAATAGCCTCCCAACTGATGGCCTTCCTTCCAGGCTCTCCCGCACTTTTAATCTTACACAACTTCTGTCATATGTTATTCTTAAAGCACAGCTCTGATGACCCCCCTCTCCTCAAAAATCTTCAATGCCTTCAATGCCTACTATGTGCTGGGCACTGCACTAAGCACTGCCTTAGAATGAAATAAGAATGTCCATAGCCTTGACTTCCTCGGTTTTCTGGCCCCAAGCTCACTTTCCAGCTAATTCATCTGCTACTACTACCTTTCATACAATATATGGTCCAAAAATGAGAGCACACATTGTTTCCCAGTAGATCTTTTGCTCTGCCACTTCCATGCCTTTGTTTCTTCCATTCATTACCCAGAATACCACACCACTCTTTGCCTATTTATAATCCTCTCTATTCTTCAAGATCCAGTTTGAATGCTACCTGTTCTCTCTCCTCTGAAATTCCAAAGCCCTTTATTTGTACATCTCTCATGGAACATGATAGCTATTTGGGTAGACAGATGTCATATATTACCCCTTTGGTTTATAAGCATGAGCTTTCAGAGGTTCAGGCCTTTATTCTGCTGAATCTCCAAAGGGCAGTTGCAAGGCTAAGGCCAAGGCCAAGGCAAACATGCTGAACGCATGCTGAATGAAACCAAATCATCATTCATGTCCCACACCCTATGAATAGATATTCCAAAGGACTCTGTTCTAGGCCCTCTTCTCTTCTCTTGAAAATTTCATTAGATGTCCTTCTGTGCAAAAGATGACCAAATCTGTAAATCCAGCCCTAACCTCTCTCCTCAGCTCCAGTCCTATTTTTCCAAATGCCTGATGGACATCGCGCTATCTCACTGTCCTACAGACATCTCAAAATCAACTTATACAAAACAAAACCACTATCCTTCCCCCTAAACCCTCCTCCTCTTTCTCCTCCTCCTAACATCCCTAATTTCTATCCAATACACCATTCAATCAGGTCCAAGCCCTAGAAGCCATCTTCCTTCTCACTCAGCCAGCCCCCACTCCCAATGGTTCAAAGTCTTATCTATTCTCCCGACACACTCTCTCTCATCCACATTCTCTTCTAGATCAGGCCCCCCTCACCTCTTGCCTAAACTATTGCAATCACCTCCTAACGGGTCTTCCTAAAGAGAGTTTCTCCCCTCACTAACCCATCCTCCACAAAGCTGGCCATGTCACTCCCCTACTCAGAGATCATCTGTGGCTCCCTATAGCCACTCTTCTCTTTGCCATTTAAAAGCCTTTCACAATCTGACTCCAACCTATTTTTCTAAACTGGTTGTATGTTATTATTCCTCTGATGCAATCCACATGCCAGTCAAACAAGCTTGTCTGCTATTCACTATACAAAGTGTGTATCTCTGACTGCCACCTATACCTGAGATCCTTCTTTCACCCTGCTTCAAGGCCTCATCGGCAAGAGACTTTGCTAAATTTCCCCCGTTGTTAAGGATCCCTCCAGTTACTCTGCATTTATTAAGTACATGTTGTTTCTCTCCCTACCCCCTCAGCAGAATGTAAATTCCTTGAGTATAGGAAAAATTTTATTTTTGTCTTTGGAACCTCAGCACCTACAATGCCTGGAACTGTTTATTTATAGTATGGTTTGGGGTTTGGGTTTTGTTTTGGTCCACACCTATGATTTCACTAGTGCAGGGAATTCCTGGTGATGGGGCTCCCTCTACCAAGGCAATCTCTCTGAAAACAGTGATATCACTGAGATGCCTAGAGCAACGGTGTCAAAGTCAACTAGAAGCAGATCCCTAGTGGGCTGTACATACTGCCTTAGAAAAACACAAATTAATATTATCTATGTTGCATTGTATTTTGACTTATTCTATTAAATATTTCCCAAATACATTTTGTTTGTTTGTTTTGTTTTGTTTTGTTTTTGCAGGGCAATGAGGGTTAAGTGACTTGCCCAGGGTCACACAGCTAGTAAGTGTCAATTGTCTGAGGCTGGATTTGAACTCAGGTCCTCCTGAATCCAGGGACAGTACTTTATCCACTGTGCCACCTAGCTGCCCCTCAAATACATTTTCCCCCCGTGGGGCAATGAGGGTTAAGTGACCTGCCCAGGGTCACACAGCTGGTTAAGTGTTAAGTGTCAAGTGTCTGAAACCTGATTTGCACTCAGGTCCTCCTGAATCCAGGGCTGATGCTTTATCCACTGCACCACCTAGCTGCCCCCTCCCCCAAATACATTTTAATCAGGTTCCAGTCTCACAGGGGAGTTTTATGGGCCAAGAACTGCCCCCAGGTGTCAAGTTTGAATATCTTTGGCCTAGAGAACTAAGAGTTAAGTGACTTGCCCAGGGTCACACAACCAGTATATGTCACAAGTAGGACTTGAATCCAGGTTCTTTCTGTCTCTACTGTGTCATGCTCCCTCTCTCCTGGCACACAGAAGATGCTCAATAAATGCTTGTTGGATTGGAATAACCTAATTAATGTCTATAAAACACAAAAGGGAAATCATTAACATGGAAATGGCTTTGCATATTATCTTCCTAATACCCCACAGCTAAAAGTGAGTACCTCAGGTGATCTATCCTCCCCCTCACCAGCATGACACACTCTCCGCTGAACCACCAGATTCAGGTTTGCAGGCCACTGTGACCTGTGCTCAGCAAGGTGGACTGACATCATCAGTGGCCTCTGCTGACAAATGCTACATCTCATCTCACACAGAATTAAAACAGAGAATACTAGAGCAAAACCCCATGAACCTATTAAATATTCCAAAAGTAATTTGTTTTTGATGAGGAGGAGGGAGAGGGAGGGGAGGAAAGGAAGTCACAGAAAAACATCATTATGTTGAAAAGTATCTGCGTGCCAACAAGGTTAAGGGTTATAACCACTATAAGACCTAATTATTCTTCCCGGGGTTAGGGGGAGAAAGGGTGAGGAAGCAGAATGACTATTTTTCCTAACAAAGGCAGAGGTTTGAAAGGGGGGAAAAAAAGAAAAGAAAAACTTTCTACTATGTGTGGCAGTCTAGAGCAGGGCTTCTCAAACTTCTTCCACTCGCGACCCCTTTTTACCTGAGAAATATTTACGTGACCCTGGGTATATAGGTATATAAAATAGGTATACATAACCTTTTACTGTTGCCACCCAACATTCAGTTATGTGACTCCATATGGGATCTCAACCCACACTTTAAGAAACTAGGATCCATAGGATACACACTGGCAAGTACAAGAAGACTTCTCCTATAGTGGAAGACCACAGAGGGCATAAAGATCCTGCTGACCTATAAAGGAGAAATTTGCAGAGAGCAGAAGCAGAGGTATGTTACCAATCCTCACACTTAGCAGTCCACAACAATAGGCAACTTCAACAAAAGTGAATGCAATAAATCAGCCCCATGCACCCTTGGCCTCTCCCCCCTCCCCTAACAAAATCTCTTTCATTTCTTTTCTTTTTTTCCCCTTTGGCCAGGCAATTGGGGTTAAGTGACTTGCCCAGGGTCACACAGCTAGTAAGTGTCAAGTGTCTGAGGCCAGATTTGAACTCAGGTACTCCTGAATCCATTTTTTGCGGGCCCTAACAAAATCTCAATTTCCCCAACCTCACACTTGATAAAACATGTACACTTCCTGGCTTAAATAATTCTTTAATATACCAGCAGCCTTCGACAGCAGAAAAGCAATTCAAAGTACAAAATGATGTTACCGTCAGAATTGTTCTCCGCCTACAGCTTCTAACAGAGGGGAGTTTTAACCGAGTTTAAGAGGTTTAAGAGACCTGTATGTGTGCTTATTTCCTGCCTTATAGGAAAATCCTAATATTAATGCCGACTTTTCTTCCATTCCTTTATGACAATGAAAACGTCTGACAGTTTACAGCCAGTGGGTACTGTGATATTCTGAAACGGATTTCAGAACAGAAAGCCGTTTCACGGGTCCACTGGGTTTTCTTCAGCACCTGTACTCAAGGACATACTTACCTGATCTGAAATTAAAAGCATCAATACATACTTCAGCTTGCTCTACTGAAGAATATTTTTTTTAAAAAGTATTTAAAGCATTTCAATTCCTAGCTTCAAGATAGGGAGCTCTCCGCCCCGCCAAAGCTGAGACAAGACTCTTCCCAATCAACGACATGAAGACTGAAAACAAAAAAGATCCTAAAGTTAAAAAAAAAAAATCACACTCCGCAAAGCTTCCAGGTACACATCAATCTTGTCCCTGGTTTAATTTTTCTTCCCCTTTTTCAAAAAAAAAAGGAGAGAAGAGGAGAGGAGAGGAGAGGAGAGGAGAGGAGAGGAGAGGAGAGGAGAGGAGAGGAGAGGAGAGGAGAGGAGAGGAGAGGAGAGGAGAGGAGAGGAGAGGAGAGGAGAGGAGAGGAGAGGAGAGGAGAGGAGAGGAGAGGAGAGGAGAGGAGAGGAGAGGAGAGGAGAGGAGAAGAAAAAGAAAAAGAAAAAGAAAAAGAAAAAGAAAAAGAAAAAGAAAAAGAAAAAGAAAAAGAAAAAGAAAAAGAAAAAGAAAAAGAAAAAGAAAAAGAAAAAGAAAAAGAAAAAGAAAAGAAAAAGAAAAAGGCACCTGTGTCTTCATCTACTACTCTTCCAAACATCTGATGAATCATCTTCAGCAGTGTGCTTTCTACTCTGTTGTTTGCTAGAGTCTGCTGACCAAGGCTCCAGGCAATCTGCGTCTGTTCCACTTTTCCTTTACATTGAATCAATTAGCAGTGTTAAATATTTAACACATTAGTCTTATTTCAGTGAACAAAACAATTCGTAAGCAGCCTAGGTAGTGGCAGAGCAAGATAGGAAATGGACCAGAAGTGTAGAAAATTGAATGAAGGAAAAAAGTATGTTTTAGGTGAATGTGTATTTAAAAAAAATATATAAATCTATTCACAATTCACTGAAGATGGATTGCTTGTTTCCTTCCTTCTCCTGACAGGTCTTGAATCTTTATAGAGAACATTAAATTAAGGCGCATAATGGGTTTATGTAGCGTAGTGCACATTTGAGACATTAGTCATGTCCCTTAAGCATTTTTCTCATTTTTTAAACCTGACTTAAGCCCCATTTCCCCATTGAAGAGGGAAGGCCACACCAACCCACAAACCACATCTGCAGTCTGGTGTGCCATTTTTTACATGCATTGTTGTAAATAGAGATTATCGCTATATTTACAGCTATAGATCATTACATTTCCAGGACAATTTACTACAAAAAGTGAAAAGGTAATAGGGTCATTCAAGTGGGAAGTATTCCCCTTCCTCCTTCAAAATGTACTTTTGTTATATTACCAAAAACATCTGCCTTGTAGCAACCTGCCTTGACGGGGCAGTATGATGGCAAAAGCACAAAATTCCCTGAGTTCTAATCACAATTCTGCTCCTTCCTGTGTGACACAGGGGTATACGCAGTCACCTCTGTGGACCTGTTTCCTCATCTGAAAAATTAAGCAAGTGAGATGGCCTGCCAAGGTCAAGGTCCTTTGCTGCTCTAAACCTGATGATACTATGATTATCATTAGGATACAGTTAATATCTAATCACATATGCACAATGAATTCTTATTTAATTCTGGAGAAAGCTCAGACCCGCCAGCAACTGGGTGAGGTTAGGTAGGTAGGATACTGCTTACTTATAGTTCAGAGCATTCAAAGTCAATGTCAGTCTAGAATGCTTATCTCCTTGACTGGTATAGTGCTTCAGCAGCAATTACTAGGAAGCTCTCCTGTCTACTGAGTTTACAATGTCAAGATGACCCCACATGAATGCTGTTTAAAAAGATACACACAAAGTACAGTCTCTGCTTATCAGGGCATCTAGGCAAATCTGATGCTAATGAGGAACCTGAAAAGGTTGCTTTACATATACCTAGGTTTCATTAGCATTTTACAAACTCCTGCATCATATTATTTTTATCTGTGAAATAATTACAGTCCTTGATCTCTGCCTGGGAGATCTGCTATCTGCACGGTTTCAGTACTTAAGGGGCAAGGCCTTTTGGTCTCAGACAAATAAAAAGAATAAAGAATGTATGCATATTTCATAAAAATTTTAGTATATAGAAAGTCTCATCACCTCACTCAATCATGTATCCTTACTAAATTATTTTTTTTCCAATTTAAAAAACTGGTTCCCTATAACTGCCTCTTAAATGCTATGATAATTTTTATAATAGCTTATTTTCTTTTGAGGGGGGAGACTTAATAGTTCACATTTACACCAGTATTTCCAAACATAGTCTCATTTGAACCTTACAAGAACTTTATAGGGTAGGCACAGTGTTAGTATCGTTATTCCCATTTTATAGATGAAGTTCGGGGAGCTTCACAGAGCTAATGAGATAAGTGACAGAACCAAAACGAAAATCCAAATCTTGTAGATCCAATTCAAGTACTCTCTCCACTATATTATAAAGAACTTTGAGATCAATGGAGCAAAATACTCAACAAACTGTATGTGATTTTCATTTAACAAATGCTTCTACACACACACACACACACACACACACACACACACACACACCTACCTAACCCCTATGCCATATTACTTAAGTAAAGAATGAGAAGAGCTAGGGAAGGGTAAAGGAAGAACACCAGTTTTCTATACACTGGAGAGTCTCTTCTTCAGCTGGTCAAAGAGTTCTTACTGCTTCTTACAGGAAAAAGAATTAGATCCTGGCACATTTTTTTTAAACTCTGAAATGTATACTTGTGTTACCTAGTTTTTCCATGACATTTTACTGGACATGTTAATATCATGTCTAGAATAAACTTCTGTACTGTCTTCCAGTTCAGAGGTGGCTGTCTTTCAGGTGTGATAACTACCCCATTGTACGTGTAATGCAGATAGAAACTCCTTCAAAACCACCAAGATTTTTGGAAGACACTATGAAAGGCCCATGTTGTATTTCAGCTATCCTTTATTTATTCTACTATGACTAAGACACGGGCCCCAGAAACTGTGGAAACAAGGTCAATGCAGCTCACCAACCTCCCCTACCACCTGCCCCTGACATACACATACAACACAAGAAGAAAATTCTAGTCAACCTCCAGTCCCCAAGGATTGCTATAGTCCTTGGTCCACCCCAGTGAATGAAGGCAGAACTAGTTTGACATTTCCTGCTGACTGTGATTAGAGCATCTTTTAATGAAGCTCACTTCAAATCATTTTAAATCCATTTGCTCATGTCAACATCAATGTACTCAGCATTATCTACCAATTAGTAAACCGGAAAATATTCTTTAGATAATCTGAAATCTCAGTAAAATATTCAGCATGCCATTCATTTACTATAAACTGCCCTGTAAAAACAAATTAGCAAAACCAGCTGTCACAGGACAACATAAACATCCATTAATACAACCCAACTACTTCAGTCTCTGGTGAGGGTTTTCAGGGAACAGAAAAAAGCAATGGCAATTTACACCAACAGGAGCTTCCTGTGCCTTAATATCACCTGACCAAAACACACAGAACAATTTTAAGTTGGAGATTTATAATTGTTTTCCCAAGCCAAGTACCTAACTCCAATCAAGTAGGAGTTAAATGACACAGTCTGATAATACTGCCAAGGAGAATCGCACTGGACCTTCTGTGTTGCAATAAGCGTCTAAAATATGTCATGCCTCATGAAGACCAGAAATGGTAAAGAGTACAGACGCTGACCAAATATGAATATGCAAGGGACTAATCTCCTCAGGCACAAGACCCCAGCTCTTATGCAACACACTTCCTCACACGGCACAATGTCCCTCCAAAAACTTACAGGAAGGCTGCAAGTGCATCACTTACCAGCCAACACTGACTCTTCCCTTCCACAAATCAGCCTGACAAAATTCCATAATTTAAATACAGTAATATTTCAATAGCTGCCTTCCACTTAGGCCCCTTTCAGTATTTTTCATTTTAATGCATTGGTTATAAATAAACTGCAGCAGCACCTGTTAAGAGGGATTAAAAAATGCTTTTATATTATGAGAGACCGGGTGAGAGCTTGTTCTCTGATGAACACACTCATGATATGCAGAAGACGTCTGTAGTGGGAGAACAGTATTCTTCAACAATGATTTCGATTTAAGAATCTAAATTAGGCTTCAGTCACTGATGACTACTTCGACCTTCTAAACGATATGGAACACTTCAGAGTAGGTACCCAACATAAAGGCTGCCAATCATGGACTAGAATATGCTCATCTACTCAAACATTTTTGATTGAAGGTGGAAAGGCTCGAGGGTACAAGTTTGCACTCTCTTTAGAAGAGCCATGATCCCAAAATGATGGGCAGCAGTACCCAAAACTACTACAAAAGAAGCCAACACACAGCTTTCCTTCACAATTCCCTGAATGCTCATGGGGCCACCCAATGATGAAGTGGCTCAATTTCAACCATTTTTCTATTTTGAGATTTGCTGGGCATGTCAAGACATAAAAAAATAAACACACTAAAAGACAGACAGCCTGTCACCAAGCCTCCATCAGAAGCTGAATTAAATTTACAAAAAGAGTGGGGGTGAGGATTAGGAGAAAGAAGGGTCTTCACTTGGAGCAGCATAAGAACAAGTAATTAAATCTATCTTCCAAAAAGGACAAATCGCTAAGAAATCATCATACAGGGGCAGCTAGGTGGCGCAGTGGATAAAACATCGGCCCTGGATTCAGGAGTACCTGAGTTTAAATCTGGCCTCAGATACTTGACACTTACTAGCTGTGTGACCCTGCCCTGCAAATAATAATAATAATAATAATATAAATAAATAAAAAGAAATCATCATACTCAGAGAATGAGCAAGTTCTAGCTACAGCACAATTTAGCCTCTACCATACTTATCAATAAAACAAGAGCAAAAAAGCAAATGTTTTATTTGGGAACAAAAAAAATACCTATTATTTGAGGATTCCAAAACTAATTAGAGGCACACATGGATGGATGGATGGATGGATGGGTGGGTGGAACCTACCAAAAAAAGATAAATAGTACAGGCAGTAGATAGTGTTAGGCCTAAAGTCAGGAAGACATGAGTTCAAATGTGACCCAAGACATCTGCTAACAATGTAATCTTGGGCAAGTCATTTAATGTTTGTCTCAGTTTCCTTAAAGGGGGATGATAATAGCATCTACCACCCAAGATTGTTGTGAAGATAAAAGGAGATGTTTGTAAAGCACTTTGAAACCTTCAAGGGCTATATTAATTATTATCAGTTATTATCCTTCATAATGTGTTTTACATTTACATCCCTTTCTTCAATAGTAATTGTTCCTTTTAAGAAAAAAACACATTTCTTTAGGTTAATAGCTATTAACAGAGAAAAATGTGTCTGATTTTACAGAAATTTTGCACTTTACACAGAAGAACATGGCTTAATCAACATTTTCACTAATGGCAACAATCAATTAAAAAAACACTGTCTTGGGGAAAAGTATTAACTTTGAGCATAATTCACAGATTTTGCCAAATGTTCTTCGTGCATCAGAAAGTAAGCATTGGCTTTTTTAGCTCTGACATAAATGTTTACATCACATGCACGCATTGAGGGGGAACAGCAAGGCAGAGTAGAAACAAAGCACTTGTTTTCAACTCAGTTCCTGGCTCTTATGTGTAATGACCTTAAACAAGTCACCTCCCTAGGTGACTCACCTCAGTTTTCTCAATTATAAAATGAGGAATCTGGACTAGAGGATTTCTGAAACACCTTCCATGTCCAAAACCTCTGAACCTGCTACCTACCTCCTCATGAAGAGGTAATGGACTTAGAGCAGTCTTTTGGGGGCAAGGCCAATGGGGGCATTTGTTTTGCTTCACTGTGCATTTAGGAGAGAAGAAAGGAACAAGAATTTATATAGCACCTGTCACGTACCAGGTGTTTGGCAAAGTGCTTTGTACAAATATTCTCTTACAACAAACCCACAAGGAAGGTGATATTATTATAACCCTTTTATAGTTGAAGAAACTGAGGTTCAATGATTTGCCTGGAGTCAAACAGCTTGAACTGAGGTCTTCTTCGCTGCAGGCCCGCTGCTCAAGCCACCACACTGCCTAGCTGTCTTTCAGTTATGAGGGCTATGGGAGTTATGTTAAGGGTTAATCTATTATAGCTGCCTATCTGTTATAAGGGTTTGTTTTTCAACTACGGAGTGATGGGGGATAGAGAGGAAAAAACTATTCATTTTAAAAATATTTATTTTTTTATAATTTTTTTAAATTTATGGAATAAAGCAAGCATTTCCATAACATAGTATAATTAAAAAGATGATTCCAAAGGAAACCGAACCCACTACTTACAACTTGCTATTCCTTTTAAATACACAACAAAGTTAACACATAAATTTCCTTTTTCCCCCCTTTTGTTCTTTCCTCCATTCACCCACCCACCTTAAACATAATGAAAAAAATATTTAATTGTAAACATAAACAAAAATGAACCTTAGGTGTCATCTTCCTTGTTTTGCAGAATGTCTACTATAGGGATAGAAACTGGACCTGCAAGGGGCAGCTAGGTGGTGCAGTGGATAAAGCACCAGCTCTGGATTAAGGAAGACCTGGATTAAGGCCTCAGACCCTTGATACTTACTTACTAGGGAGGGAGGGAGGGAGGGAGGGAGGGAGGGAAGGAGGGAAGGAAGGAGGGAAGGAAGGAGGGAAGGAAGGAGGGAAGGAAGGAAGGAAGGAAGGAAGGAAGGAAGGAAGGAAGGAAGGAAGGAAGGAAGGAAGGAAGGAAGGAAGGAAGGAAGGAAGGAAGGAAGGAAGGAAGGAAGGAAGGAAGGAAGGAAGGAAGGAAGGAAAGGTGGTACAGTGGATAGAGCACCGGCCCTGGAGTCAGGAGGACCTAGTTCAAATCCAGCCTCAAACACTTGACACTAGCTGTGTGACCCTGGGCAAGTCACTTAACCCCAATTGCCTCACTAAAAAAATAATAATAATAATTAAAAAAGGCAAACTACCTCCTACGAATGCAAAACATCACCTTCTCTGAAACCTATAATCTTGGAGAGTTACCAAGAAGTTTAAGTGACACACAATCTGTGTCAGAGGTGGAATATGAACCCAAGTTTTCCTAGTTGAAAGCCTAGGTCTCTACAGACTATGCCAATCAATAAATTAATAACTATTTATTAAGCACCTCCCCGCTCTGATGATACAAATACAAAAAATGAAATAATCACTACTACCAATGAGCTTATTATAGTCTATACACTCACCTGCCTCTCCATAATAAAATATGAAGGACATAAACGATAGTGATTATTTATTTTATAAAATTAATCTGTGCCAAAAGAATCAGAGAATATTTTATATTCTTGCTTTCCCCCTTCTCCCCAGACTCCCAAAGTGTTTTAATATCGTGGTTGATTTACACAAATTTTTGGGAATACATCTACCCCGCAAAATAACATAATAGGATATATGAATATAGATTGTATGTATATGTATATGTGTATGTATATGTATATGTATATGTATATGTATATGTATATGTATATGCATATGTATATGCATATGCATATGCATATGCATACATGTGCCTATACAAAAGGCAGCTAGGTGGTGCAATGGATAGAGCACTGGCCCTGGAGTTAAAAGGACAGGAGAGACACTTGACACTTACTTACTAGCTGTATGACCCTGGGCAAGTCACTTAATCCCAATTACCTCAAACATCCAAGGCCACCTCCAGTCGTCCTGATGTGTATCTTGCCACTGGACCCAGATGTTCTGGAGAACAGAATGAGGCTGGTGACTTTGCACAGCCTTTCCTCACTTCAATCCAATTCATTGCAAATCATGACATCTGTCATGGTCCTCTTTGAGAACAAAGGACAAACAACATAACATATCATATATGTATATGTATGCATATCTGTATGTATATACACACAAGCATAATATGCTTCAATTCAGTCACAGTTGTTGACTAAAGTCTGTAAAGAATTAATTGTTATTTGAGGTTTTTATGCCTCAGTGCACACTGGCCTGGGGCTCCGCAAACCGCACGGTGCTCCACCCACTGGTTGTAGCCGTTTCCAGGGCTCTGGCACCTCACATCATCACCACTCCCCGACGCCTACATGAGCCTGGCAAAATTATAATGATTGGAAGCCTAGTGAGGGCAGTCATGTGACTGTCAGAGCGGCCATCCCATTGGCTAGGGCTGTGTGGGGTGTTTCTGGGATTGGGGGAGGAGAATTGGGCATACTAGGTGGAAGCTGGAAAGCGCAAGCGTTCTACTGTGTATTTTCAGCTGATTCCTGGGCGGTGGTATTTTTTCAGGTATTATAATTTCCCTTTCCCCATTTTATTTCCTTTCCCTTGATCCTACTGATCCTGTTTGTGGGGGGTTTTTTTAAGTTCGTTCTTGTTAAAATAAATCTTGTTCTGTTTTGAGGGAGGCTGCCGGTCTCCTTCCTTGCCCCAATATTGCGGCGAGCTAGCACTCCCCAATTAAAAATTAGTCCCCACAAGTCCAAATGCCAACCTTAACCTAAGGTTTCTCTTAAATTCTTTCTTTCTACAGGCTAGGTTGTCTGTCAAACTCAAAACAAGGAAAACTTTATGAATAGTTAGGGTTTGGGTTTTTTTTTTTAATTCACTTCTAAAAATCCAATCAGAAAAACTACCCATTGATAATGGAAGCAATTAACAACTTTGCTACCAGTTGCAAAGTAGTGATAGAGGCCAGTGCTGAACCTATGATTTCTCTGTACAGAAAACTAACTCTGAATGAGGAAACTACTCCTACCAACACAGATCAGCATCTTCTCTGCAACCCATAGTGTGAGAGTTATTTAGAGCAGAGGTGTCAAATGCAAGTCCACAACACTTACCAGGGCTGCTGGAACTAGATTGAAATGTAGGTGGAATATAGTTAACAAAATAAATAAAAATGCAATAAAAAACTAATATCACATTTTGAAACTAAGTCAATAATGCAGCCTGACGTGATCTTTGTGTCTGGATTAGTGGCCCCCATTTCTATCTCAATATGATAACTCTGACTTCATGTACCGAGTATAATCTTGAACCCAGGCTTTCCTGGGTTTGAGACCAGGTCTTTCCCTATCTACACTGCCTTTTATCAGATGCAAATTGCCAACATAAAAATCACTAATTACTAATTCAAATTTTAGGGGAATGGTTTTTCATGATTGATTTGGTTTGAGGGAAATTTTCTTTTTACTTCACTGGGACAAGGCAAGTTGAGCCAAAACTATCAAAATAATTTTAAAGGTATTACATCATGATGAATAATAAGTATAAACTATTTTTAAAGTACATATTAAGCACATACTATGCACAGAACAGTATTAGATGAATTAAAAAAGGTTTTAAGACAGATTTCATTGAGTCACTCAATGCTATCATTCAAGTTTATTTTGATATCTACTTCTATTACTATAATAATAATTATTTTTATTTTTCATGTATATTTCATGTAGCTCTTTTCTCCATGACTGATGGCACACCTGGGTTCTTAAATGCTATGCCAGTGGCACAAAACTTATGGCACATTGTGTCTTTCTGAAAACACTTCAAGTATAGAGTCCTGGCAAAAGATAATCAATCTGCTTTCTGAGAAGTAGCCCTACTAAGTGTGGGGAAACTCATAAAAAGTAGCCCAATAATTGGGTAATATGGCTTTCCAGCATTAGCAGCCCACTAGCAGTGATAAAGATGGGAAAAGGGTGAGCTAAGAATAGAAGTCTCTTAACCACTTACAAACATTAATTTTGCAAGTGGTGCTCTTAATGTAAGAGCCTTGTCCAGCAAATGATAAGTGGACATAGTACTAGGGAAAGTAATCCATATTAGCCTTAACATTTTCATATAAAGGGAACCAGAAGACAAGGGGAAATTCTGATAGAAAACCTTCAGTTCATCTTGCCCAGAAGCAATATTTGACAGCCCTTCCAACTATCTCCACACATAGCCACCTCACCATTCCTTTCCAGCTACATATCATACACTGTCTTCTCCCATTTGATTGTTTGTTCCTTGAGGGAAGGGACCATCTTTCTTACTTATATTTGTATGTTGAGCTTAGCACAGTGCCTGGAATATTAAGTAGGAGTATCATAAGTGCTTTATCTAAGCTGTAAGTCAATGGAAAAATGTCTCACAAGTTTTCCTTGCAGAATGGGGAAAAAAAAAAAAACAAACAAAAACTTAGCAGAATTGGTTTTATTCCAAGTCCAAAGGCAACAAGGAACTTGGTCAACTTGCACTATAGCACTCATGAAAAACATTTTCAGAAATACCACCATATAAAGAAAACTGTAGTTTGTATGCCAACATTGACTTGAGATGTTGAGGAAGAAATTTAATGAAGAAGTTGGTAAGGCTCTCCATTAATACTCAGTGACCTCAATGAGAAGGCTACAATCATGGAAAATCTTAAAAACCATGATTCAAGAGTAAAAAACAAGACAGGTCAAAGGCTTATTGACTATAAAGATGCCATCACACCTACATATGAATCCTGAAAGCACTACATGAAAAGCATCAAATTAACATGTTTTTTAAAAAGGAAACATCTTTAATACACAGAATACTACCGCTTACCAAGGTGGGAAATAGTTCCAAATAAGTTGTTTGTATACAATACGACCACTGACTCCTTAAGAGTAAAGATCAAAATTAATGCCAAAAGAATAAGCAATAAAAATGAAAAGACATGATATACAATTAAGATTAACTTCACATGATGGAAAATACCACACACATCCAGAAAAAGAACTGTGGAATCAGAATGCAGATCGAAGCATACTATTTTCACTTTTTTGGTTGTTTTTTGTTTTTGTTTTTTCTTTCCTCAGGTTTTTCCCTTTTGTTCTGATTCTTCTTTCAAAACATGACTAATGTGGAAATATGTTTAACAATATTGTGCATAAATAATCTATATCAGATTAATTGCTATCTTGGGGAGGATAGAGGGAAGGGAGGAAAGGAGAAAAATTTGGACTCAAAATCTTATAAAAACAAATGTTGAAAACTATCTTTACATGTAACTGGAAAACAATAAAATACTATTAAGATTGAAACAAAAGATTAACTCCAACCTGCTCAACTAAAACTCGCATAAAATTTAAACATACCAAAAATTAGAAATGGATAAAAGAACAAGCATGAACAAAGGAATCTATAAACCACGTCAACCAGCAAATACTTGATCTACTTGCCAAACAGAGATATGACAGCCAAGGATAACAACGAGTTTAAAATATAAACTCATTTATCAAAATCCTAGAAGAGGAGGAGGAAGAGCAGCAGGAGAAGGAAAAGAGAAGATTAAGAGCTGTGACACAATAGAACTGGGAAGCAAGAAAAGAAAAAAAAAAGTAAAGCCAAATCATCAAGATGGCATTTAACTGAAAGTAAAATGAACAGATAAAAAGATCTGTAAATAAAGTTTCTGTAATAAAGTCTTTTTTCCATCGGTGGCAGTTGAGCCTCAACATTTTCCCTAACATCACAGTGCCCAATGTACTGCACAAGTATGTTCAGACAGCACTTAAGACTTTTTTTTCTTCTACTCTTTTGTGCTACATCCAGAGGGGGAAGACCCCTGTTCACCCACAGATGGGCATCATGAACTAGACTGGTGAGAGGTGAAGGACTTCTTTCCCCGATTCTCCTTCCTTTACCCTGGGTCCAGTGGGTGTCTGTTTCTATTCTGTGTTGATGCCAGAGGTGATCCCCACAGGACCTTAAGTTTGAGCCATGATGATCTTAGAGAGTCAGGATTATAGACAGGATGATACAGTCAGCCAGCCTAGCACTGGAGCCCTGGGAAGCCAGGTAGCCTGGGACTCAAGCCTGAGGGAGGGGGGAAGGAGGAGTTAAACTTGGAACTAGGGCTTTACAGACCCAGCAAAGCTATGACCCTAATTCCTTTCCCCTCTCCAGAGACTGAGGTGGTATAGTGAAGAGGAGGAGGAAGAGGAGGAGGAGGAGGATTGCCTCCCATGTGGTGGGGGAATAAGTTTGTGATTATACCTTCTGAAATAAATATTTGTGTATAAAACCTAAAAAATCCCCTATACTTAAAACAAAGATGAAAAGAACAGTTAGATGATAAAATGCATACACAGATCTTATGAATAAGTTTGAAGCCAATGAGTGGTCAATTTTCAACATGTCTAAATAGAGGGGGAATTCAAATTCTTGGAAAAAATCATGAACCTTATTATTCTCTAAAAATAGCAGCCAAGAAAATATTAATTCTTATCAACCTATGTCAGTTTCCTCTTTTTTTTTAGTTCTCCCATTTTATATAATTGTTATGAGAATAATCTATACTTGCATTAAGGATATTCCTGATATGAGACTGAGAAGGGCACAATCTACAGCAGACTACATCTTCAGAATCAACAATTAACTAGAAAATATACTGAGATGTCATAGTACTAACTGTTGACTATAATAACACAATGGATTCTGTAGAACAAAAGGCCACCTTAAAAAGGCTCTCTACTCTCCTCCAATAAGATGTCCTCCACGCATATGTCAAATGTCACACAAAATTATCTAACAGATGGTACAAAAAAAGATAAATGTGTCCAAAGATCTTCTGATTACTGTATCAAGTGAGACATAAAAAAAAGGAACATATGCATACCAAAGGTATTAACACAGGATGTGCATCACAGATTGCAAAAAGATCAAGATCCCTACAGAGGGTAAAGTAATCCAAAGACTCCCGTTTGTGTATGATATTCTGTTGCCCTCATTGACCTCCAGAACACTGCAGAGACTCCATTACATACACGATTATTCCAAAAAATAAACTGGTCTTACTACACAGACAAAAAGAAAGAGATAAAGAATGCCTCTGATTCAGACCAATGTACAGGCTGATGAAACAAACCATATAGCTAACCCACTAGTATATCTTGTACAAACACTGCACAAGGAAATGAGCTGGGCCCAGAATTGAATGAGAAAAGGGAGAGTATCTCAGTGAAACTATACTATGCTTATAATGACCCCAAGTTTCTCCTTGAGCCAAAGACCCACCTTTTTAAAAATCAGTATTTTTCCCATGATTTTATACAGCTAGAAATCATTAAATACCACAAATTAAAGTTTCAGGAGGTAAAGGGTCATGTGAACTTAATTATGGTATAGCACATTAACAATGAAGAATTGCACAGAAGGATGTCAAGAGACAGATAAGACTGAAAACCAGGGTGTGCCAATCATGTAGCAAGAAAGGGATAACCAATGGATAAGCCACATGCTCCACTAATATACACAGAAAGAAGGTCAAGAGGATTAGTAGAAGGCACTCAAGTACACTGGGTAGAACCACTTAGGGGAATTATTAGACATGGAAATGAGTTGCAAAGAAGGAGGTGTACTTGGGTTGAGATTTCATGGTCAAGGGAAACACCTACATTGATGAGATCACAGATCCACATATTTGTGGGAGTATAGAGCATCTCAAGGCTCAAAGAGGTTTGCATCTATTGATGTAGAATGCAACTAATCCCTTGCAATCCCATATAGATAATGTCCACTTGCTCTCCAATTCTGTAGGTACCTGCAGAAAATTCACAATTATTACGTTTTTCAATCTTTAATTCCATAGCTTTAAAAATAAGCATCCTAAGATATATCCAAACTCATACTGTGCTAAATATTAGTGATATATGTACCCTTTTAGAAGACATGAAACTAAAAGTTATTCCTAATATTAGCCCATGAACAAGTAGCCCTTTTAGCCATAGTTATACTATATACTTAGAAGCTTAAGAACATTTAGCCACAATGTCAATTTCTCTTCTTCTACACTTTAGGATATTAGACTTCGAATGAATTAGAGGTGATAGAAGAAGAGCAATGACTAAGTAATGTACCAAATATTACAGTAGTTTGAGAATTTCTTCAAATCATACTGATTAAACTAGCCACTGTCGCTGAAACAACAGCCATATTAGAATGTCATGTCAAAAAGTCCATTTAGCTAGCCTAATTTATTCCATTGGAAAAAGCCATAAAAACCTTTCAGATACTATTAGAAAGTAAGCTATCATCCATTAAGAACTAAAGTTGAATAGAAAAACTTCAAGAAATTCAATAGATTTGTCAAAAAGTCAAGCAATATTTCTTACCATTCATTATTATAAAGCACTAAAAATTCAAGACAGTACAAGTATAGAGAAGTTCATGTAATACCCATAAAACTTCATGTGCGTTGGACATCAAAAATTGATTGAATACCTACTATGTGCAAAAGTTTCTATAGAATGATATATTAACATACAGAGATATAGAGACACATATAAGTATATATACACATATATGGATATACATATAAAGGCAGCCAGGTGGCACAGTGAATAGAGTGCTGGGCCTCAAGTCAAGAAGACTCATCTTCCTGAGTATGAATCTGGCCTTGGGCAAGTCACTTAACCCTGTTTGCCTTAGTTTCCTCATTTGTAAAATGAGCTGGTGAAGGAAATGGCAAACAACTGCAGTATCTTTACCAGGAAAACCCCAAATGAGGTCACAGAGAATCAGAAACAACTGAAACAACCGAACAACAACAAAAAAAGAGATACCTATAAATATAGAAAAAGAATACCCTCTCAAAGAGAGTAAAATCCTTCATGGGGGAAAAAATGAATGCAAACATATTAAGAAACATTAACAACAAACAACAATTAAAACAGGACAAAATAAATGCATAAATGTTGAAGGCTGAATTCCAGAACAAAGCAAATAATGGGAAATGAATTTTGGAGGAGGTGAGGGGATATGAAGTGATAGAGATGGGAGTGGGCATTCAGATTGAAAGGGTCTTCAATATTAAGGAATGGATCTAGGAATGAACAAGTCATTCAACAACTCAGTATTACTTTAACACCTACTGTGTACACTACGTACATAACACAGTATACCTGTCACATATTAAGCACTTAATAAATGCTTATTGATTCAACTGTGCTAGGAACTAAAGAAGAGATATATGGTATGCCCTGCCCTCAAAAAGATTACTATCTAAAAGACATGCATATATAATAAGCATAATACAAGTGAGAACATAGTAATCTCAACAAATGCCATAAAAATCAATTTAAAAAAAAAAAATGAAGAAATTAAAGGTCTTTCCCACCCCAAAATGGTTATGCTTTAGTTGGCAATCAAAAGGTTCTTGAGGAAGTGACATTAAAAAGGGAAAATTCAATTTTAGCAATTGTGTTGCTTTGTTCTGTCCTTATGGTCTAGACCTATGAAACTGTATCAGTGCAGGAAACTCCCCATCTAGGGAATGGATAGAGATTGAGCCTGGAGTCAGAAAGAGTCATCTTTCTGAGTTCAAATTTAACCTCAGACACTTACCAGTTGTGTGACCCTGGGCAAACCCCATTTGCCTCAGTTTCCTCATCTATAAAATGAATTGGAAAAGGAAATAGCAAGCCAGTCCAGTATCTTTGCAAAAAAAAAAAATTTAAAATCCCACATGGAGTCACGAAGAAGAGCCCAGTCATTTGACTGGGCAACAAGGGAACCCCCAGTGGGGCAGCTCCTTCCAGGATGGGGACTTATTCCTGGACACTAATCAGATAGCTAAATCAGTAACTATCTGCAACTTAAATAGTTTTACTTAGAGAGCAGGCTGAGCCACTTAGAAATTAAACAACTTGGGGGCAGCTAGGTGGCACAGTGGATAGAGCACTGGCCTTGGAGTCAGGAGGACCTGAGTTCAAATCCAGATTCAGGCACTTGACACTTACTAGCTGTGTGTCCCTGGGCAAGTCACCCTCATTGCCCCACCAAAAAAAAAAAAAAAGTTAAACAACTTGCCCAAAATTAGACCATCTTAACTTCAAGACCAGGAGTCTACCTACAACCCTCTGCTGTCTCTCCTGGCAACTGTGTACTATAGTAAAAAACTAATTCTTCCACTGAATAAATATCTCTTAACTTCCTATTAGGTACAAAGCACTGTTCTGGATACTTAATTATTTGTACCAAGGTTTTCAGTGACAAGGGCCTTTACTACAGGCCCATGCAGATTAAGTTGGATCTGAAAGGCACTGATTAACTGGATATAGAAGTGGTGGGACAGAGAGAGGTGTCAAGCCAGAGATACAAAAGACACTTGTGCTCTAGAAAATAATGGGAAAATTAGGTTCCTAAGGGAAACACAGGGAAGTACCAAGTACAGTTTTCTATTTAAATTCCAAGAATTAACAACCCATGCAGGTAGAGATAACATGCAGGACAGTGGACATAAGGGATTATAGAGAGGGAGAGG
The DNA here is from genome assembly GCF_019393635.1 of Dromiciops gliroides. Lineage (NCBI taxonomy): Eukaryota > Metazoa > Chordata > Mammalia > Microbiotheria > Microbiotheriidae > Dromiciops > Dromiciops gliroides. The sequence goes on from NC_057863.1 coordinate 538,978,526, forward strand.
TAAAAACTAGAGATGCAGATTTAGGGGTTAGGTACTAGTAAAATGGATGAAATTCTCCAGAGGATTAGTATAGAGCACAAGGTAGCTAAAAGCTGAGCACTTTGGTAAACCCACCTAAAATGTTAGGTACATTTACTGGTAGATCAATGTATACAGATTTGGCTTTTCATAATTCTTAGAAGAGATCTTTCAGAATCTCCCAATTGGCAAGTATTGAAATTTTAATTCATTATCATTGCTATAGTAACTTAATATTCTCACCTCTTAGCAAGTTCCTTGCATAAACCATCTGGATACCAATCCCACTTTGCCCATCTGGGTTCTTAAATTCACAAATCCCAGTCATTCTTTCCATCCGCACAAGATGTAGAAATTTCTAACATTGTATTTTGTAAAATAAAGGGAAAGGGAATAACTATACTAGGTTCAGACAAGAAATATTGTACCTTATTCAGGATACTGAGAACTAAATCATGAGCCAAAATGCCTGGAAATCCCATCTATGCTTTTCAGACAATCCAGTGGGGTCTCCTTGCCATCTATTCTTGCAGTGATGTAGAGGGTTTGTTTGTTTGTTTGTTTTAAATCTGCTTTAGCAGGAAAGAAAACGAGATAAACATAGCTTCTAATATCACTGAGCCCTCGTCCTGCAGTGGAAAGACTGATAGATTTTTTAAGAGTCGAATGTCAGTTCTGTCTCATAAGCAGTGGGGACCCTAAGCAAGTCATTCTACCCATACTTGGGCCTCAGTCTGCTCTTCTATAAAGTGGGTATAAAACTATTTTCATTATATCTATGTCACAGGGTTTTTGTTTTTTTTTAAAGAAAGCACTTTGTAAACCTTAAATACAATATAAATATGATCCCTTGTTATCCCTTGTGAAATTTAAAATTGGATATTAGATCATAAATCTCCCCTACTTAACTTTTCCCTTAATTTATCTCCCAGACTAGTAAATGGAAGAAGCTTCTGGTTTTCTAGATAGAGCCTTTATTGTATATAAGGTGTTGTTGATTAGAAGGATAGGAAAGTAGAAATACAGTAGAAATCGTCTTAAATCTAGGCTTAGTCTATATTTCTTATAAAAACTCACCAAACCAAAAAAGGCCACCTTTGGAGTGAGGGAGACCGTCTGTGCTGCGCCGCCAGGAGTCCCGCCAAGCAGGCAAAAAGGCCTCCTCTGCTTCTCTCCACCCCGGAAGTCAAAAAAACCCGGCAGGCAGTCTGACATGCGCAGCAGGCGGACTGTACCCGGCAGGCAGTCTGACATGCGCAGCAGGCGGACTGTACCCGGCAGGCAGTCTGACATGCGCAGCAGGCGGACTGTACCCGGCAGGCAGTCTGACATGCGCAGCAGGCAGACTGTTCATCTCCTCCCCAAAAGGGTGGTCCTTGAAAAACTGGCGTCTTTCAGTTATCCTAACCGACTGTTAAAAACTTTCATATTTTACCACACCCTTATATTCAAATAACATTTTAAAAATAGTAAATCAGTGCTCACAACACACAAGACACTGTGGGGGATACAAAAGAATATGACAATCCTTACCTTCATTCCAAATGAGTTTCCAATATAACTTAATCCAGTGGTATCAAACTGTAATAGAAACGAGGGCCACTAAGCCCCATACATAAGTACAGGAGGATCCCTGAAGGCTGCACATTGACTTAAGTTTTAAAATGCAGTATTATCTATGTTTTATCATCGTTTATTTATCTTGCTAAATAGTCCCCAATTATATTTTCATCTGGTTCAACTGCACTCTGGAGTGTCCCGAGTCAATCCAACCATTATAGGACTATTCAAGAGGAACATAATGTGGGGGCTCCAGTCATTTAAATATAAAAAGTATGATTATACAACAAGGCCAAATCCTGAGGGAATAAAGTCAACTCTCAATTATCCATGGAAATTGGAGATAGCCTAACTGAAAATCATTAACTTAGAATTACATTTTTGTGATTGCAGCCTTGTTTCTTCCCCATTGCCCTTACACCCATCCTTCTCCTCCATACCCAGATTTACCTCAGGCCACTACTGAAATACTTAGTAGTTCCTGAGCCAGTGCAAGAAATAGCCCACAGCAGCGTGGTGGTCTAGGAAAAACACTCAATGCAACTGCACGTTTTTCCAAACACAAAAATTATCTGTATTTTTTTTTTTGGCATCACCAGTAGACTACTACTATTAAACAATATTTAGAAGGCAAATGAATCAGGATTACAATGATTTCCTGGTAAAACCTTAATAGGAAGATGGATCAGAAGTTAAACCACTGCTCACAACTAAGATGTTATCCCAGTGTCAAATAGCAGGCAATTCCCCACATCAGTTAAAAGGGAAAATTCATTGCTTTTCCTCCGAGTTAAAAAAAAAATGGATCACAACAGATACACCTTTCACCTAGAAGTCCCTGCTTATTTCTTTCCATCATCAGACTATCTTTGGATCTCACAAATCCTACAGAAGCTTCTCTCCTCTTATGTCCTGGAGTCAAAGCTAAATAAGTATCCCTCGGGAAACAAGGCCTGTGCAATACATCCACATACTAAGTGACCTGTCTATTTACTCATTTCCAATAATGAGAATTTATTTCTTTAAGAAAAAATGTGTATTTAAAAAATCCTTTATCAAATTGCTAAACTTCACAGGGAGTAGGGAGGAATAGATTATGAAATTCAAAACTTTTGTTTTTAATGTTTAAAAAATATTTTAACATGTAATTGGGGGGAAATAAAATATTTTTAAAAGACCCAAAAAATGTGTTTATATTACATGCATTTACAAACTGTCCTTCCCACTACTCCCTGACTAGAAAATAAATAAATAACACCCTCATCATAAACATGCATACTCCTGCAAAACAAATTCCCATACTGGCCGTGCCAGAAAAATGTTTCTGCATCTTAAGTTCATCACTTCTCTGGCAAGAAGTGAGTGGCTTCTTCATCATCAATCTTCTAGATTTCTGGCTTATCACTGCACTGATCTGGGTTCCAAAGTCTTTCAAAATTGTTTTTCTCTATAATGTTGTCATTGTTTAAGTTGTCCTACTTCTGCTAACTCCATTCTGCCTCAGTTGATAAAGGAATGTACAGTTTCCTATCAAATTGTCCATTTTATCATTTCTTATGGCACAGCACTATTCCATTAAATTCAAAAATAAAATTTGTTCAGCCAATATCCAATAGGACACTCTCCCTTGTTTTCCAATTTTTGATGACCACGGAAAAAAAACTGCTATAAATATTTTTATACACATAGGTCCTTTTCCTTTTTCTTTGTTCTCTGTGGGATATAGGTTTAAAAGTAATATAATTAGTCAAAGAGTATATACAATTTAGTAACATTTGGAGCACTGCTCCAAAATGCTTTCCAGAATGGCTGGACCAACAGTGCATTATTATATCTTTTTTCCAACCCCACCAATATTTTTCATTTTTCTCTTTTATCATCATTGTCACTCTGGTGGGTACTTGATAGCATCTGCTTTAATTTTCATTTCTCTAATTATTAGTAAGTTAGAATTTTTTTTCCCCATCTGGTTGTTGATAGGTTGGGAAAACTTTATGTTCATTCATATCATTTATTGGGAAATGGTTCTTAGTTTTAAAATTTTGAATCTTTTTTCTTTTGCAGGTGAGACCTTTATCAGAAAATGCTGAAAGGTGTTTTTCCCCCATTTACCTGTTTTCCCTTCCAAATTTTAATTTCATTAGATTTATCTTTGCAAAAACTTTTTAGGTTTGTATAATCAAAATTATCTATTTTATCTTGTGTATTCCTCTCTATCCCTTGTTTGGCCATGAATTCTTCTCCTATCCATAGATCTGATAGAATTTCTAAGAACAACAACAACATTAAAAATAGCCATTAATTTCAAGAATTGAATAGGGCAGGGCTTAACCTGGGGTTCCTGAACCTTTTAAATATATTTTGATAGCTATGTATATTTCAATATCTTTGGTTTCCTTTGTAATTCTATGTGCATTTTTTTTACATATTTAAAGACTTTGTTGTAGGAGAGATCCCTAGGCTTTGCCAGACTGCCACTGGGGTCCATGACACAGAAGAGGTTAAGAATTCCTAATCTAGGAAATTTCCCCATGTGACTTCAAAGAAAGACCAGTTCAGTGGCTCCCTATTATCATTAGGGTAAAATACAAAATTCCTATTTGACATTTAAAGCATTTCACTATATGACTCTGAAATACCTTTCCAGGTAATTTCATACTAACTATTCCCCCTCATAATTTGTGCTCCAGCCAAACTGTCATCCCTGACGCTTCCCAAATTGATCATTACAGGCTGCGCCCAAAGCCTAGAATGAACTCCATCCTCCCTCTTTGTGGATCTCTTAGAATCACTGGCTTCCTTCAAGAATTCAGCTAATATACCACCTCCTATGAGAAGCCTTTCTTCAACCCCTTACTTATTGGTACTCTCTTCCTCATCAAATATTCATATATGCTTATCTGTCCAAATATTGAATGCCCAAGTAGAAGGTAAACTCCCTGGTAGTAGAGACTGTTTTCAGTTTGTTTTTGTATCCCCAATGTCTAAATCTAGTGCCTTGCATATGATGGGCACTCAATAAATGCTTGTTGGATCAGAGAGAACAGATTTTTAACCAAAGTAAAGAATGAAGGCAATCAAAAACTTGAATCTGTCTAACACTGAACCAAATGTCCAGATGTCATACGGAAAACAATGAGCTGATTTTATGAAGACCTATTTGATTAAGGATCCTTGTCACTCTGATACCACCAATACATAGTAACATTTAAATATCATACCTTAAAAGATATGAATTAATCATACTTTTGTGTACCAGCCAGGCTGATACATAATTATGATTATATAGTTAAAATAGCAAGACTTCAAATGCTACCTGTCTTTTTTCTAATCCCATTCACATTAATCACCATCCCCAAAAATCAAAGTCAAAGAGAAACAGGCTATTTAAACCAGACATAGGCCTCCTCTTCAAATAACTGCTGTCACTGATAAGGCCCAGATAGATTCAAAAAAGGTACTGATAAATCCAGGGTAACAAGGTTGGGATCTAGAACACTGTAAGTTCAACTCCTAAGATTCCTTTGGAAACATTACTCTACACAATTTAACATATATTTCAAAATATAAGAAATCAGTATTCAGGCCACAACTACTAGTTAGCAAAAAAAACCCCACCAATATCAAGGCACATATATTTGCAGCTAAATCATGTAAATAAAGCAGGCTGCCTCTGCATACTGATAATTTAGAGAAAAAATAAATGCTTGAAAACCAATGAATGACTACACCCATAAAATAAAGAATAGTGAATAAACAAAACAGAAGGCAAACACCTGGGAAAGAGTTAAAAATCAATTCATAAAAAAGGTACAAAAGATCTAAAAGACCTAAGCAACACTTCAAAAAGCCCGAAACCTGAACAAAACCAATGGGTACTTACAAGTATCTGAACAATCTACTACAGTTCAATGTTCTTGTATGTCTAGCTATTGCAGAACATGAAATACCTGTTCTCAACATCCACAGATTTCAGAAATAAACTTTTGTTTTATTTTAGAAGGTAGATACTTATAACATTTTAGTTCTTGAAAAAGAAGCATTTATTCTAATTGTTCTTAGGGATTTAATTCCAAAGTTTTAACCTTTTCCTAAACACTTTAAAGCTCAATTATTACCTCCTCCCAGAAGCCTTTCTTAATCTCCCCCTTTAGATATGACCATCCCTTAAATTAACCTGTCCCCCTCCTTCACCTCCCTTTGTTCTCACCCTTCAAATAGGATCCCTAGAAACTATGGCTAAGAAGAGCTACAGCTCTTCCTGGGGCCAGGTAGTTCTGGGTATTCTCACCTCCAACATCTTAGGCCCTACTGCCTTTCTCACACCCTCTTTACCTGGTCTGAAAACTGTGATCATATTACTACTACTCAGGCTTTGGATGGAGCATATTAATTGACTGTTGTATTTAATCAACCAGTAAGTACTGATTAAGTGGCTTCTATATATACTAGGTCCTAGGGATATGAGTATAAAGAATGAAACAATCTCTATTCACAAGAAGCTTACAATCTAATGGGAGGAGAAAATACACATAAAAATATACACAGCATAAAGCAAACAAATACAAATACATACAAAGTAGTTAAATACATGGTAGAAGTGGGTAGGTAGGGCATTAAGCAGGTGGAGGAATATGGAAAGGCTTCATGGCCAACGGTAGGTAAGCAACTGACTTATCTTGGCATGAGAAATGACCAATGTAAAGGCACTGAGAGAAGAGTTGTTGTGTGTGAGGAACAGCAAGGAGGTCAGAAAGGCTGAATTGCAAAAAGTAATGTCCAATGACACCTGAAAGGGTGGGGGCAGGTTGTAGAGGGCTTTAAAAGCTAAACAGGGAAGTTTGTATTTTATCCTAAAGGCAATAGGAATCCATTGAAGCAGATCTGCACTTAAAGAAAATTACTTTGGCAGAAGTGTGTAGGACGGACTGGAGTGGGCTGAGACTTGAAGTAGGAAGACTAATTAAGAAGGCTATTTTTCTTCTACTCACCATTACTGCAACTTCCCAGACCACAATTCTCTTCCCTGGTCCAGGCTCCCTCAGAGTATAATCTTGCCCATTATGCAAGCACCTTGAGGGGCAAGGACCTTCTGGTTTGTTTGGTTTTTTGGGGGGGAGGATTTCTTGGTAGCCCCAGATCATAGCACGGTGCTTAGCACATATTAAGCACTTAATAAATGCCTTTCATTCATTCATACATTACCTGGGACGACCATTATATGTGACTTACCGCCCGCCCCGACACCCCATTATGCTATAAGCTCCATAAAAGACAATATCAAGTTCTGGCTGACCTTTATATGTTGTTATCCAAGACCTAGTATAGATCTCTGCACAAGGCAGGTGTTAAATACACATTTGTTAAACTAGCTTGAATTTACAAGATAGCATGACTATAGAATTATTTTTTAATTCCTGTTTTGAGAAATTTTGCAGATTCCAAAAATATTCAAATACCTTACACCTTGCCTTGGATTTTAAAGCTCTTAGACTGAAATAAATTCACAGTCCCAGAAAAGAAAACTCAAGGATACCCACTGAAATACCCACATACACACAAAAGCAAACCAAAAAAAAAAAAAAACCCCAAAAAACTACAAAGCAGCCACACCTAAATGAATGCATTAGAAATTCAAACACACAAAAGTCATGACATTCAGAATCTGAATTCCAGTAAATCACCCAGGACACATTTCAAGGCAAACAAAATACTACATCTGCCCAAGGATCCTAAGAAATATAGTTACCAGGGCAACCACAACTGACCTTTTATGTTTTATTTATCAATCATATTGCTGAATTACTCTTGTTCTTGGAAACAAAGGAGAAAAATTTATTATAAACAATGAGAATTAATTAAGAGTCCCCTGTTCCACATTTAATAACCATTGCCCAATCTGTGTTTATCCAACAGATATGTTCCCTTTATTCTCTTCTATACTAAGTTAAGATTGGAATAATATCTACTAATATGGATGATGCTGTATCTCCTAAGCCAATGCTAACTGGGGATTCATTATTAGTAGTTCCACGCTATCACTACCACACTTTTAAAGAATACATGAAACTAAAAAAAAAAACCCACAAAAAAACCCCATGAAACTGAACATTTTATCATCATCGATGATCTCCTTTTAATCAACCCCAAAAGGCTACTAGTCCAGTTGCCTGGCCAAATTCCAATTCAATTTTGAAAACCTGAACTTAATTACTTATTTTAGTAGTCTTGGGTGGATAATTCAGCATTTATATCCATATTCCAGCTGGGAAAGAAGAGAAACAGAGAAATAGAGAGAGTGGCAAAGATGTCTCTGGTTAACAAGAAACTGAAGAAATAGCACTTTAAGGAGCCTTGAAAAATGAAGGACATTTATATTTAATCACATGTAAGTCTAAATGTACGGAGGCAGCATTTTTAGCAAAAAGAGCACTAGACCAGGAATAAAGAGACTTGGATTCTTGTCCTTGCTATGTTACCTTAAACCTACTGCTATTTTGACCTTGGAGAAGTCACAGGACCATACTTTGCCTCAATTTCTTCATAAGTAAAATGAAAGGATTTGACTAGATGATATTTAAGGTCCATTTTACCTTGTTTCAAAAACAAGCAAACCTGAAGTTAAAATTTGAGGCAATAAAGAAAAAAGTAACCAAATGGTCACAGAAAGGAACCTCAAAAGACAGCTAGTCCAACCCATACCTGAACAAGAGTCCCCTTCTCTGTAATAACAGATATATGTACAGATATAATAATCTACAATAAGTAACAAGTGGTCAGTCACCCATCCTCTGTTTAAAGGCTTCCAGTGAAGGGAAAGCTCAGGAGGCAACCCATTCCATCTTTGAACAGCTCTAATATTTAGTCTGATTCAGTTGGAAAGACTCTGAATTTGCGTTGCATAAATAAAGGTCTGCAACTTACCTGTGTGTGACCATGGTTGGACTAGATCAATGGTGCCCAACTCAAGTAGAAATGGATCCCTGAGGGCTACATATTGACATAGAAAACCAAAATTAGCATTATCTATGTTCTGTTACATTTTTATCTTGTTAAATTTTCCAAATACATTTTAATGAGGGAGAAAGGGGAACACACTGGGTCTAGAGTTTTGAAGGCTGTGAGTCTGACACCTCTGGGTTAGAAATCCCTTCCATCTCTAAATCTATGACCCTATAATCTTTATATTAGACCTAAACTTATCACTTTGATACTTCTTTCTAGCCATTGCTCCTAGTGCTGTCCTTTTAGGCCAAGCTAAGTTGAATCTCTCCCTCTTCCTTGTGAAAACCCTCCATGTTTTGAACATAGCTATCAAGATATGACCCACTTAAGTATCCTTTTCTCTCCAGGAAAAGCATCCCTTCCACCAAGCCTCATATGCCACTATCTCCAAGCTTTTCACTATCCTGGACACTATCCAGCTTATCAATATTAAAATATGGTGCCTAGAATTGCAAATATTCTAATCCCCTTCTCTCCACTCACACAACCACTAGTCTGAGTTCTGACTCACATCAACTCTGATGGTGCAATGGACAGAGTGTTGGGTCTGGAATCAGAATGACTTGATTTCAAATCAAGCCTCAGAAACTGACTGTATGCCCTGTTTTTCTCAGTTTCCTCAACTGTAAATTGAGGATAATAGCAGTACCCACCTTGCAGGGCTGCTGTGAGCATCAAAGGAGATTAATATTTACAAGAAGCTCTTAGCACAGTGCCAGGCACATAGTAGGAACTATGTGAATACTTATTCTCTTCTCTTCCCTTCCCCTTTCCCTCTCATCTAGACTACTATAACGTCCTTCTAATTGGTCTCCCCACTTGAATCTATCCTCCATTCCTCTGACAAAGTGATGTAAGGATTGGAATGTCATCACCTGCTGGAGACTTACTGTAGAAAAGCTCTGCCATGAGGTGAAGGCCTCTGAGGGCAAGCCATTTGGTCAGGGTCCTTAGCGTCAGGAAGTGATGTTTGCTCGTGGGTACTGTCTATCAAGGCTACCAGCCAATCAAGTTGAGGAGCCTCCCATTTCTGGGAGGGGGACACGAATTAGGAAACAGACGCTGGCGGAGGGGTTCTGGCTCTTTTTTGGTTCCTGACCTCGCCATGGTGGGTCGGATGATAGGGTCTCTTAGAAATAGTTAGATTTTTACCTTTCTCTCTGATCCTAATACTCTTGCTAAAGCTTATAATTTATTGGCGACCACTCATTAGATTTTAGATAGTTTAGCTAGCCCTCATAGTGATTTTGTTAAAAGCATAGATCTGGCCATATCACCCCTTCCCAATACACTGCAGTGATTCCCTATTACCACCAAGTTCAAATATAAAATCCATAAGCTCTTCAAAACCCAGATCCTTCTGACCTTTCCAATCTTCTCATACTTTACTCCTCCCCCTGAACCTGCACGCACTCTTTTTTTGTTGTTGTTGTTGGTGAGGCAATTGGAGTTAAGTGACTTGCCCAGGGTCACACAGCTAGTAAGTGTTAAGTGTCTGAGGCCAGATTTGAACTCAGGTACTCCTGACTCCAGGGCCGGTGCTCTATCCACTGCGCCACCTAGCTGCCCCCGAATGTACTCTTAATTTTTTTTTTTTTGGTGAGGCAATTGGGGTTAAGTGACTTGCCCAAGGTCACACAGCTAGTAAGTGTTAAGTGTCTGAGGCTGGCTTTGAACTCAGGTCCTCCTGACTCCAGGGCCAGTGCTCTATCCACTGTGCCACCTAGCTGCCCCCTGTGCCATCTAGCTGCCCCCCGAATGCACTCTTAATCTAACCACACTGGGCTACTTGCTGTTTCTTACACACAGCTTCCCATTTCCTATCCCATCTCCATGTCTTTGCACTGGCCATCCCCATGCCTGCAATGCTCTCTCCCCCTTCTCACCTCTACCTCTTAAATCTCCCTGACTTTTGTCTAGGCTCAGATCAAATTCCACTTTCTTCAGACCTTTCTCAGTTGCCCCAGAAGCTCATGCCTTCCCTTCCAACTACTAAATAAATAGCAAGTATTGCTAGTTACTTGCCTGTTGTCTCCCCCATTAAAATGTAGACAGGGACTGTTTCTGCCTTTCTTTATGTCCCCAACATTTATCAAAGAGCCTGGCTAGAGTAGCTCCAATTCTATCCATACTTGTGCCCTGACTGACAAATGTCATCTATCCCTCCCCCTCAGGGTACAACAGGGCTATCATTTCCCTAGTCCTGGACATTTATCCTTCTCTTAAATACAGCCTAAGAATGCATTCATTTTTTTGGCTGCCAAAACACTGTTGACTCATACTGAAGTTCACTAAAAATGCCAGTCATTTTTTTTCCAACGTGCTTTTTAGCTATGCCATCAACCATTTTATACTTAAGGAAGCCAATGGTTGAACCCAAAAACTTTACACTTCTCTTTATTACATTTCATCTTATTTGATTCAGCCCAATATTTTAGCAGATAGAATCCTAGGCTGAATCAAATATCTTGACTTTTTCATCCAATGTGTCAACTATCCATCCCAACCTTTATATCAACAGCAAATTCAATAAGCTAACATCCAAATCATTGATAAAATTGTCAAATAACACATATCCTTGGAGAATTCCACTAAATACGCCCTTCCAAGTGAACAAGGAACCATTAATTACTCTACTCTGGGTCCAACCAGGCCTAAATCCAGCACACTCTACTCTTAGCTAGTCCTATCTCTCCATCTCATTCACAGTGCTTCACTAGGATCTAGTTAAAATTACAGATTGGATCTGTAATTTTATTAGCATAGAAAACTTCCAAATGAGAAAACTCCCTCTACCAATGCAAGTGGGCACCTTCTTTGTAAGGCCTAGTCTTAGAGATATGCCCAGAGCACTGAGAGGCAAAATTACTTGCCCAAGGTGATCACTCACTCAATATGTGTCAGAAGGGGTAGCTGAACCCAGATCTTCCACTCTTTGAGGCTTTCTACCCACAACACCACTCTGTCTTCCAGTACCTTGACAAAAAAAAAGGAATTGGGTTACAGTCTGACATGACTTGTTATCAGTGAAACCATGCTAGTTATTTATGATACCTTTCACAAGAAATTTGGGGGGAGGCAGATGGGCTGGACCTGTACTTTCATTGCAACAATGAAAATAGGCGATTCCCAGCATGAACTCCCCCCTTCTACCAATGCAAGTCACCATCCTATGTGTAATTTAGTTATAAAAGATACCTGAGGTACTATGAGTTAAATAACTTGCCTTTACTTACAATGCTAATAACACATTCTAGAATCTTGTCAGGAATTGAAACATGCTCACTTACCTATAGATTTCAGATTCCATTCACATTCCCTTTTTGAAAATCAGACCAACACTTACCTTTCTCCAGTCCTGCTGAACCCCTCTCCTCTTCTCCACAATCTATGAAAAGTCACCGCCAGTAACTCAATATTCATATTTGCCTATTCCTTCAGCAAATTGTAAGCATCTTTTGCTTCTCCATAAAAGATAAATAATAAGGATGGACATCCTCAGGCCCAAAACACCATGTTCAATGTTTACAAGATGCAAGAATTGAGGGGAAAATTTGGAAAAACAGTTGATGTAACATCATCATACCCTGGAGAAGATGTAGTGTGAGAGCAACAGACCAGCCCCTTGCCTTCGTGCAAGTGGAGCTTGTTTTCCCTTAAACCATACAAAAACCATCCTTGAGACTTGAATGATTCAGCAGACTAAAGGCTCAGCCTGCTGAAGATACTTCCTGGTCACTTGAGTACAAAACAGCCACAAAGAGCTCTAGGCCTTCTCTCTAATGCTTGGCTAGTGGGAAATGATGGGCAACTCAGGCAAAGGAGCATATGGCTCGACTGAATTGACGCAACTGTCCTCAATGTGTATCTTTGTTGAATATCCTTCTGCTATGCCTAAATAAATCTCCTTGTGTTAACTGCTGAATGACCTACAAATGTCTCATTTTGTTCCACTATCAAATATAAACTTGCAGGGGCCTGAGTCAGGCCCAGCCCAGAACAGAAGGTACTTTCTTAAGCTCCATTTTAGGGAATTTTGGCTACTGAAAGTCATAGAAATAATCTGTCCTACATCACTTATATCACAACATACATAATGGGCTCCCATAGATAGGACAATGTTAGAGTGAAACTACAATGTCTTTTGTCTTTCCTTATGCTAATAATTCCTCAAAATTTAATAAAATGAAAACAAAGGAGACAACAAATGAGAAATTATTTTTAAAACGGGATATTCAAAATTTTTATGGAAAGGTCTGAAAGATACTTTATTGGTTCTTCCATAAGCTATTTAATTAGGTTATTAGGTTTCACAACCATTTCCATGGGGCAAAATAATGACTATGTAATAATTTATTCATTTTTTTTTGCTTCCTCCTGCTTAGCCATCTTCAAACCAAACCCACAGCACCCCAATACAGTTGATGTCTGTCAGTATGTCTAGTCTTTCCCAACTCCTCTCACAAACTCTTAAAACTATCAGAATGGAAAAAAAAACAACCTATGCTGTTGAGCAGCTGTCAGGGATTTCAAATTAAAAAAAAAAGATCCTGAAATTTGTACGTTCAGTATAAAAAGATTAGGTGAAGCAATTCAGAATGTTTAAGAACTTTAAATCAAAGTTAAAAGCAGTTACTATGGCCAGAGCTCATGAAGCTCTGCTTAAGAGTCACATTAACCTGGCAGTCACAACTATTTAAAATGAGTAATGTTTCTTTCACATTTCACTCACTTTTAGCATCATCAAAAAAAAAAAAAGATAACAATGTGAATTGCCATGAGGCAATGCAGCCCTGTAACGGTAACCTTCAAGATTTAGCCCCCTAAGGACAAAGAAGCAGCTATTCATCTGAATACTGGATGAGTTCTTCCCCACCCCCTACCCCCACTCAGGCCAAAAGAGATAATTCTTCAAACAATCAACAAAAGGGATAAAGGAAATATTGATAATTCCTCAAACAATCAACAAAAGGGAAAAGGAAATATTTGTGAAAGTCTTGCATTTTTTATAATTTGCCATTTTATGTTCAAATTAAAACCATTAAATTTGAAAATATTTATAATTTTATAGGAAAATAAGATTAGAATAAACAGTTCCAATCAACCTTAACAACAACAAAAATCTACTAAATAAAAATAATAGTCAGCATTTATATAGCACTTTAAAGTTTGCAAATCCCTTTATATACTAAATATCTCCTTTGATCCCCACAACAGCCCTATTTCACTATAGCAAAGTGAATCTCAATATGCGAACCTGACCACTCACAAAGTTCCTGTTAGCAACTAATACCATCAATGAACAAGATAAGTGACTTAATTTTTCCTTAGTCAAGGGCATCTCAGGAAGTGAAGCTCATCCAATGGCCTATAACTGCTAAGATCCAATCATCAACAGTTCCCTTCTTAGTCTAAATTCTATGGGCAGATGATCTTACCTACACGAAAAGACCAGTCATAAACCCCAACTAATATGCAGAATTTCATATAGATTTGTGGCTTTTATGCTGAAGAGTTAAGGAAATGCAGACTACAACACAGCATGTTGCCACATTAGGACTGAGTTACACTCTCACTACTCAACTGTAAATCAAAATGCTCCCACACATCAATTTAATTCCCTACCCCCTGCTGACTAATATTCACTAAGGAACCATGCACAGTTTTTCCGGACTTTGCACAGCACGCTGAAAAACCAGGGTGGCAAAAATTAATCTACCAAAAGAATGGGAGTTGCCGTGAAGCTGACCTAGATTCTTCCTGTCATCAGGAGTGTTCCCTATATACTGTACTGGGATTTGTTTTCTAAAAGCAGCACACTTTTCTCCCAACAACTCAAACCCATCTTCAAGCTTAAGGTGATCAAGGTTATTTTTCCTTCATTAGATCAAATACAGGAATAACTATGAGGTTCATTTGAATATTGCTTTGGATTCTATGTCATAAGCTCAAGAATCATTGCAGATATAATGAACTGGCTAGAACTGATTTCCTATCCCATCTAAGCTCCTGACCCTACTGTCTGAGGCCCTCAATTATTTCCTCTCCCATTTGCCTCCCAAGCTCATCTCTCATCACTCCCCAGTTTAAATTCCCTGTTTATATTAACCTGGCAGTCAAAACCATTTAAAATGAAATGTTTCAAAAAATAAAAATGTAAAAAGAATTTGTAAAGAAATAATAAAGAAATAAAATTAAATGTTTCTTTCCCATTTCATTCACTTATAGCATCCCCCTCCAAAAAAAATTAATTGACATTAAGTGGCATAAGCTTGCCTTTATGCCTTTCTTATGAATTGGCCTGTATTGTTTCCCCTGCCTAAAATGGCCAACTAACTTCCCTAAACCTATATATGTATGTATGTATATGTATGTGTATGTGTATATGTGTGTGCATGCATGTATGGATGTATATGAATATGTATATGTGTGTGTATGCATACGTGTATGTGTGTATGTATTATGTATCTATCAAGTTCTTCAAAACCCAAGATGGGGGGCAGCTAGATGGCGCAGTGGATAGAGCACTGGCCCTGGAGTCAGGAGGACCTGAGTTCAAATCCGACCTCAGACACTTAACACTTACTAGTTGTGTGACCCTGGGCAAGTCACTTAACCCCAACTGCCTCACCAAAAAAAAAAAAAACACAACAACAACAACAACAAAAAAAAAACAAGATGAAGATCCTATTTACTGTAGGAGACATATAGATAAACAATACTAGGATAAGAAGTGGTGGGATCTGGCCTGCCAGGAAATACTTTTGTGACCTTGGAAACCCAACTTTTTCAGGTAACTCAACTTTCTCTTTTGTAAAATTAGGTGATCATGAAAAGTTCCTTCTGGCCCTAACATGTTATTTATTCTCTTCCATCATGACTCACCTTCTATAAAAGAAGTCTTCTCTACTAACCACAATCCACCCTAACCATCCTCTCCCTTTACATTTTCCCGGTATTTATACTATGCACTGTTGTTGCTTAACATTTTTACTGTTTTGTCTCCTCAAGCTAAAAGCTCCTAAGCATAATACAATCTGAGTTGAAAGGGACCCTAGAGGATATCTAATCCAAACAGTACCTAGATAGGAATCCCTTAATAAGTAGTCTTTTTTTAATTATTTTTTTCAATTAACAAGAGTTTCTATTATCTCCCTCCCACCTCCCTTAATTGATCCTCAAATGGCAGGATCTTGAATATCCTTATACCATTCTGGTTGCCATTCTTTGGATGCACTCTAACTCATCAAACTGGTCTTTCCTAAATGTGGGCAGACTTGCTTTCTACTTTATTTATATCTTCCACCTTATCTAATTGAATGTTATATACTCGGGTAACTCCTTCCATTATAAGATTGTAAATTCATTTTCTGCATCTGGCTCTTCTCTCCCCACCCCTCATAACCCTTCAAGTACAGAGGAAGAGTACAGGTCAATATCTTAAGAGATCCTGATACCATTAAAAAAAACCAACCCTGCAACCTTGAAATATATTCTATTAAAACACAACTTTCTCTCTACTCACCTTATGAAATAAGGATAAAGAGATATAATCACTGGGATATTAATGTGGAAATAGAGATCATTCTTGGTTAGAGAAGGTGAACGTACTGATAGTGCCTTTGCCTCAAGTCAAAGCCCTTACGATGACCTGATTTATACTTCTTCAGCAGAAACTGATACTAAAGTCTGAGGACAATTCAGAAGTAAAAAAATTGCAGAAGAGGCGGACTATTTAAGTAACTATCATTTTGTTTTCATGCAAAAATCCAGAGTCAAAAAACAAGTAATCCAGAAAACAGGCCCTGAATGCAACTGTTTTTCCAACTGGGTGTTTCAAACCTTCACCATCTAATTCTACAGTAGATAAAATTGATGGACTAATCTTTTCCTCTCCTTGGACAATACTGAATCATATACTATACACTAACATGCTGACAAAAATTTTATTTCAGATATATAATTTTTCTAGCATATAAGCATCAAATCTATTTGCTTGTCAGTTGGCCCACACTGCAACTGATATATTTACTGGAGGTAATGCTGGTGAAAGAGGGTTGGTTATATGCTTCTCACATGCAGTATTTCTCTAAGGAGGTAATCCCTAGAAAAATGTCCACCAAGAAACAGAACATGACATATTTTGGTAAGCAAGGAAGATCTATCATTCTTCTCAAAACCTAAACTAATTGAGCTAATCCACACAAAATGCCTAAGCAAATACAACTGTATAACCTAAGACAATATATAGCTATACAGCTGCAAGGAAAACATTGATAAGGTACTCTAATTCTCCACAACTCAAAGGGTTTAAAGAACGAAGGCATGGACTAAGTTGCCTACATGCCTTAGGCAGGGAAAACAGAAGGTTAAATAGATGGATGGAAGCTGAAGAGGGCTCTTTAGGAATAAGCCATAAAAAACAAGTTATGATAGGTCCTCCTCCCCTGTCCAACACTGTCAGGGAGTTGGAATTACTGATTAGGGATCAAAATTGACGGCTTCCCCAAAGTTATCACATGTGGTAGTGAGAAAAATAGCTTTTAAAAAATGTCTCTTCAAGGTCACAAATATATCAATGTCACAAATGCATTTAAAAAAATATTACAGCAATAAACTCCAGTTAGAAAAGGTTCTACCTCTATATTCACAGGAAAGAACAAACCCTAAACTTCTCCTAAATTAAAAATAAATGCTGGAAAGCACATACACTCTTATGCTTCCTCATCTTCCTGATGAATACACACACACACAATTTATATATATATATATATATATATATATATGTGTGTGTGTGTGTGTATGTGTGTGTATGTGTATATATGTGTATATATGTATGTGTGTATACACACACACACACACAGTCTGAAAAAAATCAAAACAAAACAATTTTTTCAATTAAAAACCTCATTATTTTGCTCATTTACCCTAATTTTAACAACATATTATCTGGCAGAAACATCGGACATTACCACAACAGATAGTATAAGCATCTCCACAAAACAGGCTGGCTAACCATCTCATTTAAAAAACAGAGACACAGCAACAAGCAGTTTCTCACGCTTGATCCGATTACTATGATCTATTTTTTGATCCTGTAGCCACGGACTCGACATATATCTTTATTACAGCGCAGGAAAAACTGTTACCCTGGGGTTTAAATTTCCCTATTTTCACCATGTCTCTTCTGAGAATATATATCAGTTTTGAGACAAGCCTCTAGTGTAAGCTAAGGTAGAAAAAGGCTGATGGTAGAGTTGATAAGTTTCTCAGTTTGTTACCTCGTTGCTAACATGCTGATATCACTTCCACAATCCCTACCATGTTTGGGGATAGAAACTGGTTCCCTCTTATCCACTGCCTATTAGGTATGTGCCCTTTTAATGAAAGATGGACTTGCCTCCTACCTCTAGCAGTTCCACAATAATTAAATGTATCTAAATATACACACCCCTCCCAAAGGTCCTGCCTGCCTTAGATGCACAGCATGACTTAAGCAGGAAAACACACAGTTATAAGCCAAGGATCTTCATTTCTATAAACTTTGAACAAGACAATGGCTAAGTCCACATTCTTCAAGCCCCAGTAAAAGCTACATGCCCTAACACTTTCTGTCAGTATCAAATGAAAGTAGGCCAATTGCATTAGCGGCTAAAAAGCTATGTATGCTAGGAACAAGGTGGCTGTTAAGTCTAAAAGCTTACCAGTCCAAAGGTTGTGTTAACCCTTCCATTGTAAATCAGATTGGTGAGGATATTAACTGTAATTTAACAGACAAAAGGCAATTTTTTGGCTCTTATCAAGGCTACCTCCAACTGGATGAGACTTATTGGTCAGAAGCAAGGTAGCAGAGGGTCAAAATAACCATTCATGAAGCTAGTCCATAGTCATACAATAGTCTGTATGAAAAGAAAGACCGACATTTTATCAACACCTTTTTTTGGATTTCCTAAGTCAGCCAAGCATATATAAATTTCCTTACCACGTCTGGTGAATAATAGCAGTTTGGAACTATCATCCAAGATGAAAGGTGATTCGAATATGAAAGAGAAAGGCATCTAAAGTAAAAGAAAACCAAATGAAAACACTGTATACAGCCACAGTCAAATGACAGAACCCAACTGAGAACTCAACATGCCTGACAAATAATAGAAAGGAACAAGCAGTACTAATATCAATATGCTTCATTTAATACATACTTCAGGCATCCTTGATTTTTTTTAAGTGTTGGAACTCCTTCCAGGAACATATTATTATCCCTCCATGACTTAGTGAATGGTATTTGAGGCAAAAAAATTCATCACCTTGCTGCCAACTTGATAATGAGCCCCACCTAATTTCCATCAATAGACCATGCTTAGGTTCTTCCACTCAAGCCCTACTGATAAATATATTTAAAGGCATGCTTTTTCACTGAGATTTAAAAATTAGGTAAGACATGTTACAATTTCAAAAAATGATACTTAAACCCTCCCCAAAATCATCTATCATTTTATGTCCACCAGTACAGCATCTATTCATTATCAGTTTCACCAAAGTGATTCTACTTATTCCCAAAGAAAATTTCTCCAGAGGTATGATCTCACTCAACGCTCTGACTGCTGTTTTTCTTGTCGATGTTACCTTCTAGATGATTACATCCTTCATGAACCCTTCCAACCTTGATATTTCTTAGTATCCAGAGATATCTTATTCTATGAAAGGTAAAAGCCACTAATGCAGAGAGATGTGATGCTAAGCATATATGGCAGCTTCCTAGCCAATAACATACTTTATTAGCAATGTGCTCTAATAAAAATAAATTTTATATACCCCAAATCAACATCTTTTAAAATATACAACAGATCTCATTACTTATAATGGTGGTGGTGGCAGCAGTGGTAATATTTATGTAGTGCTTTAAAGTTTGCAAAGAGCTAAACAAACATTATCTTATTACATCCATGCAACAATCCTTGGGAGGTGGATGCTATTATTTTCCACTTTTGATAGATGAGAACACTGAGGCAGACAGAGGTTAAATAGATAAATGACCCAAGGTCATGCAGCATATAATAAGTATCTGACTTAGGATCTGAACTCAAGTCTTCCTGCCTCTAGGTCCAACATAACTTCTAAATCAAAATTTTAGTCTTACTGTTATATAAGCCAAACTGGATCTCCTTCTTGCCTAGTCTGGTTCGGTGATTTTTGCTTCAGGAAAAAAGTACTAGCCAATATCAATCTGATTACACATAAAAATTTTTTTGTTTGTTTTTTTTTAAGAGTTCACTGCAATGATAGTACTTGCACAAAACAGGCAGAGAAAGGTACCGTTCAGGGTCATTTAACTTAATCTCTACTTGAACCTTTCAAAAAGATAAAACCACTGAGGCAGACAATTGAGCACTAAATTAATTGGGGGAGTTTCTGTTTCGAAAGTTCCCAGTGTTTAGGTAAGTGTTTCTTCAAGAAAAATAAAGCAATGTTCTTTTCTCTTTAGAAGAGTGCATCAGGCTGATGATCTGTAACCATCCCTGGCTTAGTGTTCTCAGCCAGATGTAGCTGAGGGACAAAGAAACACTATTCTGATAGAGTTACCTATTTCCTCATTCTGAGACTTCACCAACACAGACCTTTGCTAACTCTCTAACAAATGTTCTACGATATAAACCACGGCTCCATGTTTTGTTTTGTTTTGTTTTTCAATTATTGTGCTACATAACCTCCTACCAGTGGACTAGCTGAAGAACAACCTGATAACAAGAAAAAAAGATCTTCAAAAGATGGCTGACCAGGCAGCTAGGTGGCGCCGTGGATAAAGCACCGCTGGATTCAGGAGGACCTCAGTTCAAATCTGACCTCAGACACTTGACACTTAACTAGCTATGTGACCCTGGGCAAGTCACTTAACCCCCACTGCCCTGCAAAAGAAAAAAGAAAAAAAAAAAAACAGAGACTCATGAAAGTATCTACTAAGGCAGGGAAGAAATGCCCACATTAATGAAATCACAACTCTTTTAATGTATTTCATATCATAAAAATACTGCAGCTAGGTGGCACATTAGATTTCAGAGCATGGAGTTTGGAGTCAGAAAGACCTAAGATCAAATCTGACCTCAGACACTTATTAGCTATATGACCCAGGACAAGTCATTTAACTATGTCTGCCTCAGTTTCCTCATCTCTATAAAATAAGCTAGGGAAGGAAATGGCAAACCATTCCAGTATCTCTGCCAAGAAAAGCCCAAATGGCAAGCAGTTAGGTGGCGCAGTGGATAAAGCACCAGGCCTGGATTCAGGAGGACCTGAGTTCAAATGCGGCCTCAGACACTTGACACTTACTAGCTGTGTGACCCTGGGCAAGTCACTTAATGCCAATTGCCTCACTAAAAAGAAAAAAGAAAGAAAAAGAAAAGCCCAAATGGGGTCACAAAAAGTTGGACATGACTGAAACGAATAAACCACAATTTAAGTATTGAGCTAAAAAAAAAAATGGGGAAGGAATGGTGACAAAATACCGCTTCCAGATAACACCTATGAAAAGAACCTTCAACCAAAGTATCTGCTCAGACACAGTAATGAGCATTTCAGATTTCCTTGGTGGCTTTCAGAACTCACTTTCTTGGATATCACCCCACTACCAAAAAAAAAAAAAAAGGGGGCAGCCAAAGTGAGAGCCCTACCATGAGGTTCCAAAATCTGCTAGAGACTGTTGGTAGTTATGGAGTGTTGTTTTGAAACCTAATTTGTTGAAAATATTTATTTAGTGATGCAGACCAGTACTTCAGAGACTTGTCCTTCCATCAGGGCACAGTTCCCCAAACATGTGTTTCTTAGTCATTTAAGGCAAGAAATATGAGAAGAGTTAACACTCAATCTGGTCCCAGTCTCCCTTGTATTCTGCCCTCTCCTCTTCACAAGATGCATTTTGCTGATTCGTGCCCAGAACAGTAGCTCCCAGCAAAGAACCTGAGATTTTTGACCTACCATAGCCTCCCTATTTCCAGGTGGCCTAAATGGTTTTCCCTGCAGATCTTGCTTTCTCGACTTATAATTTTTAAGCCAATTACATGTTTTTAATGTGGCAGTAAAGCTCAATGTTCAAATACCGTCTACTGCACATGCATAATAAATTCTCAACATTTTAAAGTTTAAAATCTTCATTAAAAATATAATCAAAATATCAAGACGTTATGGCAAAGAAATGCCTAGCACTAAAAAAAAAACTATTTATGTATAAATCTGCAAAACAGAATGGGTAATGCCAGTATTTGGGTGTATTGTGGATAACGCATGTTAATGAGGATGAAATCTGTTTTGATGATAGGTTTAAGATAAGGTGTTACTCCTCAAAGTAGGCAAGGAGAGTTCTCAGTTATTCTCCTTCCGTAAAGCAGGAGAGATCATGAAGGAAAAATCAGATGGACTAAGGTACAATTTTGTCCAATGGGAACCAGCAAGAGATTGCTCTTTCTTCCTCAGTTTCACTGCAGTCACTTGAAAGTAACTACTTCCAATCACAGTAGGTCTGAGTCAGGGCCAAGGCTGGATTGGGCTGAAAATGGAAGGAAAGATCGGGGTGAGTTTTTTAAAGACATGTTAAAGCAATTGGTGGAGAGTCTTGTAGCAAATTCTGAGGCATCTAAAATGGATATAAGACACAATTATGAACCAGCATACATTTCTAAGCTGTAGAGTGACATGGTCAAAACAACATTTAAAGATGATTATTGCTGATACGTGTAGGCTGGGTGGTCGGAAAGCAGAGATTGACAGCAGGGAGGCTGGACTAGAAACTACTACAATATTATCCATGGTGAAGCAATCAAGATTTGGGACTATGGCAGTGGCTCCAAAAATAAAGAGGAAAGGAAGGAGTATGGTTAGGAAATGATCAGTCCAATTTGCTATTAGATCACAAACATGAACAATAGTTAATATGGAGAGGACAAGAGTTAGCAAGGACTCCAAACCTGGGACGCTGGATTTTGAAGATAGTGTCACTCAAAATAATAGAGAAATTAGGAATGGTTGGCAGCTATTTGAGGGAAATACAGGCTGGATTCTGACATGTTAAATTTGGTTTGCGACCAAATGGACAGAATTACAAACTATAGGTAATACAAAATAAAAGCTCTGGTTTTCAATGTAACTCACAAACCCTCTGGACCTCTGATGAAGAGGTTAAAGTTATAAATCTTGTAGAAGATCTCAAGCTTAATTGATAAACAGAATTCATAACAGAAAACCTTCTTTCTCACCACCCAATTTTCCTCATAAAAGAAACATATGCCATCTCCCAAGGAGTCTTGGTTAGGAAAATAAATATATTGCACAAAATAGCCTCCAAGTTACCATTAACCAGAGCCATGTGACACGATCATTAAACATTCTGCTTGTGTACGTTTGGGAATAAATATGATGTAAACTTTCTGATCCCAGCCCTCAAGGAGGGTGAACAGGATGGGAAGGAAATGTAAGCCACGGCATACAAGAATAAGCAGAAGGAATCAGAGGTTTTTAGCCTCAAGGATAGAAAATTTAGAGCAAGACAAACCTTATTCAAGTATATGATGGGTGTCCAGGAGAAGAAGGATTGGACTTGTTCTTGCTTGTCCACGGAGGGTAGAACTAAGAGTGATGGTTCTAATTTTCAGAGGAGTAATTTTGGCTCAATATAAAATAAATTGTTAGGAAAACTGTCCTAAACTGAAGTGAACTACCTTAAAAATGGTAAGCTTGCTTTCTATCTCGGGAAATGTTTAAGCACAGGTACTAATCAGGGGCAACATAAAGGGAAGCCATTTTTCCAACAGGTGTTGGACTAGGTAACCTCTTAAGTCTTTTCTGACGTACTAAGTAAGATTCTATGACTTTATGACTGGCAGACCACTCATGGAACTTCATGGACTTAACCACAGCTCCATTGCTAAAAATGGAACCAGTACTCTATGCTTCTATAGACCACGACTTGTTTAGCCTTGGGCAAATGCTGCTTGTACTGGGGACCTCTGTAAAGTCAGCAGACCTGGCATAATACTTTATCCTGGACTTGGGAGTCAAGACAACTTGGATTCAAATCTGGTCTGACACTTACTAATACAGCATAGCTGTAAACAAGTCACTTAACCTCTCTGAGCCTTAGTTTCTTCATCTATGAAATGGGGATATCTTCAGTACCTCCTTCATTTTAAGCCTATTTAATGTTTTTGAAATAACTAAGTCAAAGTTTGAGGTCAACTGATTACATTCCAACAAAACCGGTGCAAAACATTTTTTTTCTGTTGTTTAATTGCAAGGAATATGCCAGTGAGATATTATCATCATTCACCTATACTTCAGGCATCCTTTTGTTACAACAGTTTTTTAAAAAGTAAGTTACCTGATTCCCCTCTGTCTTGCCCAAATTTTCTCTTTTTGAGGAATACCAGCCAGGCATCACTTGGCTGTATGTAAGCGTAAATATCCACACCTCTCTCTTCTAACCCTAGTTGGGAGTCAACTGTACCAAAGCTTTTGAGAGCCAGCACTGGAAGATCTTCAAAGAGAAACTGCCCATTAACCACAACAGCAGCTGCTGGCTGGAGCATGCAATTTAAACCTCTGAAAAAAGAAACTGTGGCTTCTGAAATTTAAACAAGGAGGTACCACTTGTAATTACAAACATTCCAGTGGGTTCCTTCCTTCATTGATGGTTTCCAAACAAAAGCTTTTTATTTGATTTTGGTGGCACTCCCCAAACACTCAATGTAGGCATTCCTTTGTGCTTTCTTGTACCAGGTCCAGTTCCCCAGGAGAGACGCAGGCGGCTTTTACCTGGCCAGCTCAATTCGTACCCCCACTAAACCATCATATGTGTAATTACTTGTTTGGCTGGAAACCAGAAAATCAAATGCTTCAGATTTATGGTCCACATTAAATACAATGCTCAAGAAAAAGCCTATTTTTCTAAAAACTCACATCCCATGAACCTCTCTGAAAATGGAGCCAATGCTTTTAATAGGAGGGCAAAAAAAAGCTCAGAGGATTACCACTAAAGCATTCCAACACTTTGGACTAAATTTAAAAGTTATACTCTCTTTTTTAAATAAAATGCAGAAATATACCATTAAATGTAGTTGTCTCTTTTCTTCTCTCCTGCCCTCAAAAAAAAAAAGTAACCACAAAATATATACATTTTTCAATATGAGCCTCAAGTACCAAGTATTTTGTAATTACATTGGTTATAAAATATGGAATGTAAACACTCAAGATGGCCAGTGCAAAATGGCAAAGGGGGAAAATAAACTGCGTTTTCTTTTGTTTTTCAACATTTCTTACATTTACAAACATAAAGACAAATCAATGCCACTGAAATTTGAAAATACTAATGTACCATTAAAATGTCTTGCAACCACTAAACCAAGAGAAAACATGCCAAGGACAGCAGACAGAAAGAACTCTGAACTTAAAAGAGCCGGAAAGACCTAGTCCTAAGAATCATTCTTCTGCAACTCTCTTGTTAGTTGAGTGACCTTAGATTAGTCACTTAACTTCTCTGAGCCTCAGTTTCTACATTTGTAAAAAATAAGGATAACAATATTGGCAACTATCTACTTCACAGGCCTGGAGTAGATGAGATTGTACAGAAAACACTTTCTAAACAACAAGTATTCTATAAATATGTCATCTTTGTTGTTGTTGTTGTTGTTGTTGTTGTTGTTGCTGTTGTTGTTATTAAACTTTTCTATCTTGAATATTATTTTTCCAGGTAAGAATACTTCATATAAATGGAAATATCCAAATTGATCATGGAAAAAGAAAGCAACTAAAACTGGAGTAGGGAGACAGCATGTAAAATAATAACTCTAAAGGACCTGGATTCAAATTCTTCTTTGAACACTCTCTACTCCTGTGACCTCAGACAAGTCACTGAATCTCCCCTGGCCTCATCTCTTCTATGAAATCAGGGAATTGAATTATGTGGCCTCTAACATCCCTTGGCCATTTCCAGATCTAGACTAATATTCTCACAATCCTATGCTCAGCTTCCATTTCTTCACACTTATAAAACCAGACTTAAACACTGCAATAAAGCATCATCCCCTACCAAACAAACAAAACTTATTACAAACAAAACGCTAACTCATCCAAGTCAGTCTTAGCAACGTTCCAAGATAAGTCCAGTCCAAGCAGTAATCTCATCCTCTGTGCTTGATTAGCTTCCCTGGCAGCCTATCCTACTACCCCAATGACTTTCAGCTTCAACAATCCCTCTCTCCCCTTCCTCTCTTCTTTATACTAAATAAGAGCAGCACTGGATTTGCCTGTGAATGCAAGTCAAGGAGATAATATAAATAAAGCATTTTGTAAAACTTTAAAGTGATATATACATTTATATATATATATATATGTGTGTGTGTGTGTATATGAAGTATATATGTCAGTTATTGTAATCATTAGTGTTAGGAATATTAATATTACTATTAGCAATATAATAGTAATATTAGGATCAATAATTGGCAATACTAAGCATAATATTATTATTATTATTATTATTAGTGATGCTAATAATAAATCATTCTTATCACCCACACCCAAAACAAGCAAACTGTTGCTGGGAAAACCCGGAACTGCTTTCGATCCCTACCTGAGAACCTCCTAATTCTGATGCCAGCTTTGTATCTTTCATAGAAGGAATTTTATGTATTTATGCTGAAGAGAAAGGACAAATTTGGATACAGCTAAGATAAATCAATTTCTTCCAGACCATAACACTGAGGCCATGGACATAATCCCCAACTCCTTCTGACAAGGATTTCTTAGACAGCTTTTTACTATACTATTCAATTCTAGCGTATGGCCAATTAAGTCCAAAGGTTTTAGGGTCACTTGTTAACACAATATAAGCCCCTGATAAAGACAAGTCCTTTTTTTTTCTTCCTGCAGGTATATTCTCATAACTCCACAGGTTTCTGGAGCTATAATTTTTCCAAATTCTAAAATGTTCTTAGCCGAGATATGCCTTGAATGACACTGCAGTACTTGCTGGGCATCACTGTTCTATAGAGGAAGTGAAGTTAATGGGGAAAACCCTCGACCAGGTAGGAGGCAAGACACTTGGGTTCTAGTCCTAGCTGCCACTAATGCATTGTGTAACCTTAGGCAAGTCACAACCTTTGAGCCAAAGTTTCTTCACCGATTATCAAGTGAGAAGACGGAAATAAATGATCTCTACGATCATTAAATTTCTGTGAGTCTACAAATATCACAGGCTCCTCAAAGGTGAAATTAAGAAAGACCTCCTTATCCCTAAAGTGTTTTATTTACAAAGAAATGACCATGTACATCTGTCTGTGTGTATACATACAATATATATGCTTCTGACATGTACCATTAGAAGCTTTTATGCGACTAATTAGCTCCCAACTCAAAGCAGCAAATTTTCAATTCTGCAACAGATGTCGCTGTGTGATTTCTCCCTTCCATGCTGGTGTTTCTTGGTTAATAAATGCCCAGTACAGCGGTCAGTAATATTCCTCCTAACTGAATAGGTACAGAGATAGGATTTTTATGGGTTTATTTCCTTTTAGTTCTTTTTTCTAATACTGGGAAGTTTTCTTTCAATATCATAATATCAATTATGATTACCTTGACTAAATTTAACAGTCTTCATTAAAATGAGTCTTATTTTTAAGTTACATTTTGTGCAAAGGAGGGTTCCAAGTGGCAGATCCAGCATTTAAAGATATCATACACAGAAAGAAAACTAAAGAGTCCGAGATGGTTTTACATTCATAACAATGTTATAAAAAAATTTTAAAGCCTGAATATTGTTTAGTGAGCCAAAACTCCAGGCCAAGAAGCATTAAAAATTCACTGTGCGTGAAGCTAAAATTTACCAGGTATGGGCAAAAGTCGCTATAAACTCAAAAGGAGTAATGCTATATATAAGAAACACACATGAGAACCCAGTTTTCAAGTGGTAAGTCTAACTGCGTGATAAAATAAAAAAAGAGCTAATATTGCAATTGCAAAACAACTTAGCCTGACATTTGCTATCAGATGTCATACAAAAGTGTCATCTCTCCCTGCTATAATCATCCTTCTCAACAGGTAGCACTTTCTCCATGAGAAAGACTAAGCTAGGAGGTACAGCTTGAGAAGTATCTCTTAAGAGAGGAACGAGTCACCTTTCTCTGCTCTGAGGGGAGGCTCAGGAAGATGAACAGTCAGTGTGTCCTGGATTCATCTTCTCTCGGACCAACTCCAAAAGGATGAGAAGTCAGGAAGAGAGGAAGTGAAAGTGTCACACCAGTTTGCTTCTTCCCTATCCCACTCCCCTTTACCAAGAGGGCCATTGGGGAAAACTGGATAGAGCATGTACAACATACATATGAATAAAGCTCTTTGTTCCAGAGAACTGCCTGCTCTTTTATTCCCCCCTTTTTCGTATTTGTTCATTTCAAAAGATTGCTCAATGGGTCTCTTGTTCTTCCAAAATGTCCCAGGCAAATAATGCAAGCTTGTCTCGACACACAAGTCACTAAATGAAGCCTTGTGTGTCTCCAGTGACACACTGTAAATATAAAGTGGCATTAATGAGGGATATTTTATCAAAGCCATCACAGACAAGAGCAAGTCCCTCCTGCAGGGATTCAACTAGATAGAAGGGAACATAACAATGCCAGGGGTGGCACTTTGCAAAGTCTCCTGTCCTGGAAACACTAGCCCAGACAAGCCATTACAGAAAGGATCCAGCTTGAGTTGCCCACCCAAAGGACTGCCACCTACCACCAAGACCCACTTTCTAACACCCACCAAAGGAAGAAGGATCAACTACCCTTAACCTAACACAGATTTAAAATGACGTTATCAGGCATGCAAGCAAAATAGAGGAAAGAAGATATCTACTCTGACAGTGAGTTGAAGTAAGCCCAAGCAACCCCATTTTAGTTGCATGCCATTAACATCCATTTCATCCAAAACACCACCCCTAGATGGACAGGCTCTTTCAAGGACAGATGGATTTGGCCATAAGAGAAAAGAGAATCAAGAAGGCCTTCTTCAGGTTTTCCAAGATAGATAAAAATGGAACTAGACCAATCCAAGTTAGAAGGCAGCACCAACAGGTTTCCTTTGATTCAAAACCGGAGGCCTCAGAGCAGGCTCAAAGCTTTTGTAAGCGCAGAGGGAGAAGGGCCCCACCCTCCTATACCCCTTCCCTCAAAAATTCTCATCTGGAGTCTAAGACCTGTAGCTACAGCAAAGAGCCCCTTAATGCCACCACCAGGTCATTATTACATATAAAAATAATCTCAAGGAAGAGTCATCCAAAAATATATTACTCCCTACTGCAAATCAAACCCAATTACTTTCTAATTTGAACACAATCTGATAACCAGCATACAAACAGTGATGTACACAAGAGCAAGAAGCTGCTTCCATGGTAACTGGTAACAGAATTTTCATGTAGCTTTGACATGCACGGTTGAGTTCCCGATCTCTCCTTTACAAGTCAGCATATATCCCAGTCAGAAAAGGCAACTTCTAACAGAAAGATAGTTACAAATATAGTACTGTTACTACTAACACCACTCCTTCAATGAGCAGGCTTGACAGAGTATGCATAATCTAATAGTACTTTGCAGTGATTACAGATCTCCCATTTTTAGTCGAAAGGAAATATCCCCAGCAGCGCTTTTCCCTCTTTTTTGCAGCCAATACAAGTCTATTGTTGCTTCTATTATGCGCCAGTTACAGAGCCTTTACACACACACTCACGTTTAACAGACACTGGCGCTTTTTACAATGCAGCAGCATGAGGGATCTCTTTCAGGAACATTTTATTGAACCCATCCAGTCTCAGACATCACCAGAAATGAAGTTGTAACTACACCGGCATCGGCTGAGGCCAAACCCAATTACCTTGTAACTCATAAATTAAGAATTCACACAGGAAAAGCGCATAAAAACAACAACAGGAGACAGACAGGAAAGGAAGAAAAATCCTCAGTAGAGAAATGGAATCCGATGTCAGATTCTCACTCCCACATAGACCCAATAGCTCGGGCTTTCGCAAACCGAGGACTTTCTAAAGCCAGCTTTCTGGGGAAGTAGCCAACCCAGTAACTCCAAACCTCAAGGTACCCCCACTAAAAACACCCCTCCTCCCATTTACTACTAGGTGCAGTGTTTACATAACTGTATGTCCTCTATTGTGTAAACAAAAGGGACAACGAAAGCACGGCGGAGGCAAAGGTTGAATAAGGCACCCCCAAATCAGCAACCTGGACCTGGGAGGGGGGGGACACACACGGAGGGGGCTAAAGGAGGTGAGGAATGTGCTCTCAGGATCCTCCACCACTTGTTGCTCCTTAAGTCCTGCTGCTCCTACACTGTCTGCAAGGAGGCTTTTGCAGGCGCAGAGCCTTGCTGCATCCCCCCCGCCTCCCCCGCGCCCTCCTCCTAGCTCCCCACTGAATCCTCAGCGTGTAGGGAAGGAATGGGGAAAATAGGAAGATGTGGAGGGTGGCGGGAGTGGAAAGGAGGGGTGCAGCATTGCTGGCCTCACCGCTGGGGAAGTGCCTCAGCTCCCTTTTGTTAGCGAAAGCAAACACTGCCCTCTTCATTCCCAAACGCGCCAACGCGCCCAGCACCGGGGCAGCCACACATCGTGCTTCTCCAGCCGAGCCCTCGGCGTTTTAAACAGGGTGGGGGGTAGGCATGCCCGGTCCCTGAGCAAATCCAGAACCAATATCCCCACCCAGGGGGGGATTCGGAAAATGCCCATCTGCTCCACACTTGACACAAAGGCTGCGGGAAAAGGGGAGGGGGGGGGAGAAATGAGAGGTGCATCCAACGCCACCACCACCACCATCATCATCACCACCACCTAAGGCTGGCCAAAAAGAGAGGAAAACCTTTCTCTCCCCACCAGCTCCTTTCCCCTACTCTCCTGGAAGGGGACTCCGTCCTCCGTGCAACTGGCGGGCTCCAAGCGCCCGGCTCCCAGCTCCTCCTTCCCGCAGAGGCGGCAAGAGCGGCCGCCCCCCGCGCAGAGGGGCTGGGGGGAACTTTCCACGCCTGGAGCCCAGCCAGGGAGATCCGCAGCCAAGGGGAGGAGAAAGGAGGGGTGCAATCCCGAGGGTGGAGGCAGCCTGGAGGGAAGCACGAGAGGAGACTGCGTGCAGTTTGGGGAAGCGGGTGCTGAGGGTGGGGGGAACGCAGATTGGGGAGCAGGAGAGAGAGGGCGATCTGACAAGTCTGGGGGTGACGGACACAGAGAAGGGTTAGGCTACTGGGGACAAGGGGGGATGTGAAGTCACAAGAAATTTATGGGGATCTTGGGGAGATGAATGGGTTAGACTGGGGAGGGGGCTCAAAAGGAGCTAAACCGCAGCCCTGGGTGATGTGCAAGTCAGACGGGCAGTGGGGAGTTGAGGGGCGAGGGGGATCGGGAAGATCCTGGGGTTCCTAGGCTCTTCCCCTCCCCCCATATTTTCCGACCCCATAAAGCCAAGAGTCCCTCAATTCTCACCCCGCTCCCCCGTTGCTCCAGGCTGCCCAAACCGGGGAGACGGAGCTGCTGCCATCCCTGAGGACTCCCTGGATTCCGACCGGGCTGGGAGGAGGATGGGGGAAGCACTGATCCCCGCAAACCCGCCACTCCTCACCCCGCTAAGATCGCGCCCGGGCGAGGTTCCCTTGCACGCTCCTTCCCTTTCGGATTTATGAATTGGGGAGGGTAGTTGTCATGGAAACGGCCTCCCCCTCTTGGAAACCACTGCTGGGGTATGTGGAGATTCGGGGAATCGGACCCTGCCGCTGGCACCTACCTGTGGGGATCAGCGCCGCGGCGGAGAGAAGCAACAGCAGCAGTCGAAGCCGGAGCCGGAGCCCGGGAGGCGCCGCCGCCGCCGCCGCTGCCGCCGCACACAGGGATCCGCTCGGCAGCACCGCACTCGCCATGTCGGGCACCTGCCTCAGACTGGCGGCCGCCGCTTCCTCCAGCGTCCGACCGGCCCGCTAATTAGATGTTAATAAGATGCGTTGGGGGCGGAGCCCGCACTGGCCAATCGCAGCGCCCCCTCCCGCTCTCTTCTCTCTGGGGTCTCCCTCCTCCCTCACCAACCCCTCCCGCCCCGCCCCCCCTCACCACGCAAGCCGATCGGCGGCGCGCCCGCGCCACCTAGGGGGAGGGGCTTATGCAAATATGTTTATGTTAATAAGGGTCGGGTTCGCTTCCCGGGGATCAAGGTAAAAGTCTCCTCTCCGGCTTCGGGCGTGTGGAAACGTACCCTCCGCGAGACGGTTGTAACTTCCTTGCACACCTTTAATAAGGATGTTTATATCAATCTGCAAATCAAACCGAAGGCTAGGTCACTGCCCTAGTAGATCATTCTACCCTTCCTCCCTGGAGTACCTGGCCTGGGGAGCAAGGACTGCAGATTTCCGTCCCTCACCTTCCACGAGAGAAAAAGCCTGGCGAAGCGAAGGGCTGTTAAGGGGTGGAGAGTGAAAATGCATGTCCCCGGATTTACAAAACAATCCTGGAGACGTGCATTGAACCGCCCGAGTGGAAAGGGGAAAGGGAGTCTCCGTCTTGCAGCTGTTGATTTAGCACCAGTTACGGAGAGGAAAGCTTGGCACTTCCACACCTCGCCTTCCAGCCCTCTGCCCTGCCCTCCTGGGTCACTCTTAGGGGTGGTCAGTCCCCAGAGAAGCTACAGCAAAAACAGGTTGTTCGGCCCTTTTCCTCCCTCTCAAGGCCTCCTCCGTGCAGAACTCGGGGGGGGGGGGGGGGGTTAGATATATATGGGCGGAGAGGATGGATGCTGCTCTCCTCCTAGCGTGTCTTCAGCCCCAACCCGAATAGACAGACCCCCTTCAAAAGCACTCCATTGCAGGCTACTGGAAGCTAAATCCAGGGCCTCAGGGTTTAATTCCCATCTCTCTCTAGGAGGAGCTCTGCCAACTGCCCAGGCTGCTTCTCTGGTCTCTTTTGCCCCCTCTTCACGGAGACAGCAGCGATCTTGTTTGTCTGCTTTTTAATTACTTATTTTCTTTCCCTCCTGAAGATAGTATGTGCTCTGACCCTCTGTTACTCAAGCATCAAATTGAAGGACGAGCTGTATTAAGTATAAAGGTTTATAATAATTTAAGTATTCATAGAATGCAGAACAATAAGATGTAGGAAATACAATTTGCATAATAAATATCAATATCACAACAGCTAAAACAAACCATGACAAATTATCTGTGGCTAAATGACCAGGAGATTATGGAATGTAAATTGCTAAAACTGAGCTGTGCTCTAGGACATCTACCCAGAAATGAGTTCCCTAACCCCTTATCCTCATCTTGATGAAAATAACAATAACACACAACACACACACACACCCCAAAAAAAAATCGGAAAGGGAGTTGAGATAACGCTAGCCATACTGGACTGGTTACCCTTTTTAAAAAGCCTACTTTCATTTCTTATGCAACAGCTGTCATTTGAAGATTGTTTTGTCTTCAGAGCCCTGGACACTCTGCTTCTTGATTTCTGCTCCTGCTTTATGAAGGGAAGGCCATCTACCAAGACTCCCCTGAACATCCAGCAGGTGACAGAACTAGCTGTAGCAGAAAATAATGGGAGAGAGAGAGAGATGGGTCAGAGGAAACTGGCCGGCAATAATCATGTGTCGTCATCGGGGGAAACTGCCCAGCCTCTGAAGACCTGTTGTAAACATTGCTACAGATGAGGCTGGGTTAATCTTGGCAGAACCTAATCACTTATTCCTATAAGCTAGGCTAGGCACCAACTGATAAAGCAAAGACTGTGTCAGGTCATAGAAAAGGCAGTTTGGTACAGTAGAAAGAACATTGACAGAATCCAGCTGGAGAAATGAGGCTCAAATCATGCCATTGACACTCTATATGTGACCTTGAGGTTCCAATACCACCTTTGACATTTACTATATTGTGATCTTAGGAGTTAAACTCCCTAGGCCTCAATTTTTTCATCTGTAAAAATGAGGAGGTTGGACTAGATGACCTGAGGTCTTTCCTAGGTCTACATATATAATCCCATGAAACTACACAGGGGTTGCTAGGCAATTTTTTGTGTATTTTAGCATTAAGCGATAATATGTAAATTTTGGAGGCAACTTGGCATGGCAGAAAGAGAGCCAGTCTTGGAGTGACCATCAAGAAGTCACATAACCTCCTAGCCCCACCCCCTCTCCTTCTCCCCACCTCTCTCTCTCTTTTTTTTTTTTAGTGAGGCAATTGGGGTTAAGTGACTTGCCCAGGGTCACACAGCTAGTAAGTGTTAAGTGTCTGAGGCCAGATTTGAACCCAGGTACTCCTGACTCCAGGGCTTGTGTTCTATCCACTGCGCCACCTAGCTGCTCCTCTCCCCAACTCTCTTAAGACTATATTTATATTATATTTGATTGCTTACTACCTCAGGGCCGGGGTAGGGGGTAGGGAGTAGGGG
Source organism: Dromiciops gliroides (assembly GCF_019393635.1). Lineage (NCBI taxonomy): Eukaryota > Metazoa > Chordata > Mammalia > Microbiotheria > Microbiotheriidae > Dromiciops > Dromiciops gliroides. The sequence continues at coordinate 539,012,559 of NC_057863.1, forward strand.
AGGGAGGTAAGAAGGGATAGAATTTGGAACTCAAAACTTTCAATAAAAATATTTTTTTTTTTTAAAGAAGAAAAAGACTATAAGTATGGACAAACTTCTTGTAGGAGGGAGTTTCCACACCAAGAGCTCTATACACTGCTTTGGAGGTAAAAACAAATGTGAAAATGATACCTAAATTATAGCATTGGATTCTTTTAAGCCAGGACCTCACAATCTTTTATAATAAGACCACGGTACACTTCTAAGGTATAGCGTATTTGATGAAACAAGATCTATGGAAAACTATAGCCAGGACCCAAATCCTCCCACACTCAGAACACAATATGGGGACAGTGGAATACGTGGGGTGTTTTCATCTCGCTTCATTCTCTTGGCACATGAAATGGACACCTACTCAAATTCCCAGTTGGCAAAGAATAACAGTGGATATTACTGTGGGAAATGCTAATGCTTGGTGACTTAACAGAGGAATGCAGATGGCTTCAGAAACACCATACTACTTCTTCTACCTATGTCTGTAGGGGGTAAGGGTAACATCAGCCACTTCCCCAGTGGAGAAACTAAGGCCTTTGGACACTGCATCTCTGTGAAGAGCAGCAAAGAAAGAACTCAGGATGAAGATTTTGCTTCTCTTTCCACTAGCCCCACTCTTCTCCCACCCCCAACTCCTTCACACTGAGGTTCTCGCCAATTGCTTTAACATATGGAACATGTGAAGAACGGATCAAATTCCCACAGCCGCTAAATACAAGTTATGACTACTCTGGCTTTTTCATAGTAAAGCTCGTCATTTTCTGCTTCATGGACTAGAACTCCACGCCAACTAGAAGTTCCAATTCTTTTTTTTTCCCCTTGCTACTTGGATTTAGCCGTTTTGGGGAACCAGATGGTGTTTTTGCCATTTATAACCGATAATCAATTGTTTTGTGAATTTAATTTTCCAAGCAAGAACTGAAATACTTAAAAATCAAAATTCCAATCTGGGTGCTGCTTGTGTTGGAAGAAAATTGTCAGAAGCACCAAGAGCCCAGCTCTTTTTCAGAGAGAACTTTTTAAAAATGTATTTTTTTAAAGAGCCCTTATATTGTTTGTCTTCACAAAAACAAATGAGAAGAAAGGATAAACAAACTGAAAAATAAACATGGAAAAAAGAAATAACATGTTTGGAGAAAAGATTCAGAGATAATCAAGGATTTTCTTTTTAAAAATCTAATCACTGGGTAATTTTTGAGTTGTGTGTATATTAACTAGTGAAAAATGCATTCCAATGACAAAGGAACCCAGACTAGTTGAGGAAGCAATATTATCTTATTGTACATGTATGTTAGTCCTGGCTGGCTGTGCTACCAATTTCACAATGTCCTTGGAGAAGCAGTTTAATTCCTAAGCCTCAATTTTCCTTTTTATGAAATAAGGCTAACACTAGTTTTTCTACTCCTGTTGCTATTGTGAAGGAAGATGGCGTATTAAAAACTATGATTAAATTATTCATTCAACAAACATTTATTAGCTTCTTAACTGTGGTAGGTGCTAGTCATACAAAGATTTTTTTTTAAATGACAGTTATGGCCCTCAAAGATCCTGTATTGTATTCTGCTGAGGCAAGTAGGATATGTCTAAAAATAACAAAAGATGGAGTGTAATGAAACAAAGGAAATCCAAAAAATCATAAATATATTATTGAGAGGGACCTTAGATTTCAAGTCCAACCTCCTCATTTTACAAATGAGGAAACCAAGGCTCAGCGAGTTTGAAAGACTTTATTTAGTTAGCATTTATTAAACTTCTACTAGTACAAAGCAAGGCTTTGTACTAGTTCCCCAAGACTGAAAGTAAAAGATTCCTTACCCTAAAAGAGTTTACATTTTAATGGAGAAAACACTGCATATATAGATAATGACAAAGGAGATGCAAGGAACACAAAAGTTACTTAATGTAGGGAGTGGTGTTGGGAAAAAATAAAAGGGGGAGGGGTGGGAATCAGTAAAGGTCAGTGGGAGAAAGATTTGAGTGCAGGGCCTTGCATCAGGAAGATTTCAAATTTGGCCTCAGATGCTTACAAGCTGTGTGACCCTGTTTGCTTAATCCTAATTGCCTCAGTTTCCTCATCCTTAAAGTGAGCTGGAGAAGGAAATGGCAAACCACTCCAGTATCTTTGCCAAGAAAACCCCAAATGAGATCACAAAGAGTTGGACAGGACTAAAACAACTGAAAACCACAACTGGAAGATTGGGCCTTGGAGATGAGCCTCTTAGAATCAGGGATTCCAAAAAGTGGAGGTGAGGGAGGTGCACATTCCAGGCTTGGGATACAACCTGTGCAAAGGGAAAGGGAAATGGAAATGGAAATGGAATGTGCACACAGTTAGGCAGATAGAGAGTGGTAGAAACTAGGGTCCATCCCAGTTCCTCTGGCTGAGGTGGAGGTGGGAAAAGAGAGAGAAAGAGAGAGAGAGGGAAGGAGGGAGGGAGAGAGAGAGAGAGAAGGGAGGGAGTGAAAAGAAAGAGGAGAGAAAAGAAAGATAAAAAGAGAAAGAAGGAAAATGGAGATAGAGACAGAGAAATAAAGAACAAATAGTCCCAGTATTGGGAACAACCTGCCTAAATGCATGTCAAGTTCTGTACTATTCAGTCTGTCAAGAAGCATTTATCAGTCGCTTATTACATGCCTGGCACTATACTAAGTACAAGCAGAAAGACAGTCCTTGCTCTCTAGGAGCTTACATTCTAATGGACAAAAACAACACATAAAGGGAAAGTAAAAGGTGGGGAAGAGTTGGGGAAAAGATGTAATACTAGGATCAGAGGAGAGAAAATCTAGAGAGTCTATAATAGAGCCTGGAAAGAAAAGCAGGAAAGACCTAGCATAGAATATACAAAGGAAAGGAATATAAAATGAGGCTGGAGCCAGCTTGTGAAAGCCCTTAAATGCCCAGATTAGGAGTTTTTATTTTATCCTAGTGACAAGAGGGAGCCACTGAACATTTTTGAGCAAGGAAGTAAGATGATTAAATCTATTGCATGAGGAAGTTTATTATAGCTAGGAGGCACAGCAAATAGAGCCTGGTGTCAGGAAGACCCTTCAAATCCAGCCTCAGCCCCAGACACTTAGCTGCATGACCCCTGACAAATCACCTAATCTGTCTTTGCCTCAGTTTCCTCATCTATAAAATGGAGATAATAATAACATCTACCTCCCAGGACTGTTGTGAGGATCAAATGAGGTAATATTTGTAAAGCACTAAGCAGAGTGCCTGGCACATAGTAGGCACTATGTAAATGCTAGCTAGTTAGGGAGTAGCAGCAGCAGCTGCTGCTGCCAGGTCAAGCAATTATAGTATTACAAGTAAGAAATAATTAGGGTATATACTGGCACAGTAATAGTATGAGTGGAGATATTGACAGTGAACATTAAAAGACAAGGCTGAAAGGTGTAGAAATAAAATTCACAAGACTTCACAACTGATAGGACATGGAAGGTGAGAGAGAGGGAAAGGGAAGATGATTCCAAGGTTTTGATCCTTGATGCCTGAAGAATGGTGGGGTATGCCTTCAACAGAGTTAGGGAAGTTGGAATAAATGTTAGCTTCTTGAGTAGAAAGGAAAGTATTCTTTGAATTTAAGCGGTATTATTATAGAATTCAAAAGTCCCTTAGGGCTATTGTCAGAAAATAGACTAAAGAACTATATGATCCATTGGTCTGACCCAGTATGATATTTCTTGTGTTCTCAAATTGAGACTGAGATTATTTTATCCTATATCTCTTCATATAACATAATTCCAGATAGCCCATATTCATGACTGTTTGATTAAACTCTCTTCATATGTATATACTATAAGTTCTCTTCTAAGAATAACTATTAGTACCAAAGAAATGGGAGTACTGGCGATAATTGAAAACTACATATGATCCATCCCTTAGAGTCAGAACTGTGGGTCCAAGTTATACACAGCAAAGAAATTTGCCCTGTGAAACAAAGCCTTAGCTTTACTCAACTGGGTGTATTGGGTTTTTGGTTGTTTTTGGTTGTTTTTTGTTTTGTTTTGTTTTGAGACAATTGGGGTTAAGCAACTTTCCCAGGGTTACACAGCTACTAAGTGTCTGAGGCCAGTTTGAACTCAGGTCCTCCTGACTCCAGGGCTGGTGCTCTATACACTATACCACCTAGCTGCCCCTAACTAAGCATATTGTTATTGTTAATATTGCTATTGTGAATAATAATAATGTGAGATTTTTATGAGAAAATAGATACATATATAAAAAATGCAGGAGGCAGCTAGGTGGCGCAGTGGATAAAGCACTAGCCCTGGATTCAGGGGAACTTGAGTTCAAATTTGACCTCAGACACTTAACACTTACTAGCTGTGTGAACCTGGGCAAGTCACTTAACTGCAAAAAAAACCCAAAATGCTTTGCAAACTTTGAAGTGCTACATAAATCTTTGTTGCTGTTGTTCTTGTTATCTCATTTTCCTAATCTTTTTCTATGGAGATAAGAAAGGGGCCTGAGAAGAGTTGCTACCCTGCTATTATTCTTTTATAGTTAATATTCTGCAGACTGTTGCCCAAGTGGATAAAATAACTACTTTTGTTTTGCACCTCATCCTTTCCCCACATGGTTTTGATTTCTTACATGAGGTCTATTTTGAAAGTGTTTTTATTCCAAAGAGCTTGAAGAGTAAAAGCGTTTGGTGAGACATCTATTAAAGCATCGTTCTTCAATTTTTATGGATCAGTGTTATTTCTAGGCCATTGTGGGCAATAGTTTTATCTATGATAGCACTCCAGTTCCAGGACATTTTGTTTGTTGAATTGTCAAGGACATTTTGAGGTCAGTTTCTGTAGTGCAAGAAATTGTCATCTCTTTGTTTATGATGAATAGCTAGATTGTAATAGGTAATTCTAGATAGCAGGCTGTGTCTTACTGGGTATTCAGGAGATCCTAAATTTTTGCTACCTATAGTGATGTGTTGTATAGTTTCTGCCAGTTCCTTCCATAATCTGCATTAATCAAAAAGTCTAAATTCCTTAAAGCTATCCCTTCTATAACCTCTGATGTTGATGACCTAACCCTGGATGAAGAAACTCCTCCTTTTCTATAACAAACCCACATGACTCATCCATTTGTACAAAACTTCTTTATCGACACATTCATTGTTGGTTGAGTTCTTGTGGATATTACTCATGGAGGGCCTTTTGATTCTCCTCTCGGATATTATCTGTTTCATAAACATCATCTATAGGCAAGCCATTTTCTGTTATATCTGACAAAACCAACGGTAAGTACTTATTAGCCTTTACTGTGTTTAAGTAGAATGACAGCTGATCCAAAGAATTTCTATAAGATTTTAGCCTGTTTTTCCTTTACTATGAAACTACATAGCAATCCCTTTCTTCCTTTGGAATGAGGAAGCATTCATCAATATATAGATTCAGTGATTTCTCTTCTACCTTACTCTGCTGCCTTCTTACTATTTACCATTATCATTAACTAGTGTAAACATTTTAAAGATTAACACTTGTTCAGCACCTACTGGAGCTGGGAATATGAATAATTTTTAAATGGTCAATACCCTCTACCAAAAGTAAACTTTGTAAAGTACTTTATAAACTTATTTCATGATGAGATAAGTTTATAGAGTTTAAAAGTTATAAATTTAAATTACTAAAAGTTTAGAAAGTTTAAAAATGTATTACTTATCCAACAACCCTGGGATGATAAGTACTACAGATATCCTCCACTTACAGAGGAGAAAATTAAGGCTCAGTACCCATGGTCACCTAGTCCTAAGTTTAGCAGTGTATCCTACTGTGCCTCTCAAGCCATCTTCAGGTACATGTGGCTAATGAACAATGCAGATAATCTTTACTCTCTATGGTTTGCCAGAAGTTGACAGTAGAGCTAAAATCCTGTTAGGGTTAGACTGAAGTCTAGACTCTTTCTCATGCTGGAATCTGACTTCTCAAGCACTGATTGAAGGAAAGGAACCTGGTCAGATAAGGAAACCCCTGTGTCATCCTGAGATCTTCACAGTACTGGCATTTCTTAGATCAGAGTTTTCTCTGCCCTACAAAACAATGAAAAGAAATAAGGTCAGCAGTTTTGTTCTCATCCAGACGGTGAACGGTTTCATTCATGAGCTTAACAGTTTAATTAAAGTTTGAGAAAGCAAGAAGAGGGGGTGCTGTATGGCTAATTTTGTTTATCTTGCCAGTAGGGCAAGAAGATTGTATTTGTTAGTGGTTTTCTAATATGGAAGAAATAGCTTGAGAGAACATTTCAACTTGACATTCGATTTCATTGACAGCGACAGACAGCCCTGGGTGGGATGGAGGGATTGTTGCATCAGAGGTAACTCAACTAATTATCGAAAATAGACCTTAGGTTTTTTTTCTTTCCAGGCTGAAATGCAATTGGTTATGATGCCAAGAAAAGTTTTCTCTCTCACACACTTTAAAAGTCCTATTTGCCTGATATGATATCATAATTGTCAGATCTGGCTTTGTGATAATTCCATAGCAGTGCAGACTGGCTTACCATGTGGCAGGATTTGGGCAAGATCCATTAAAAATAGATATTGATATCTATAGATTTTCATAAAGCCACAAATATAAAATAGCCATATTATTAATATGAGATTGTATCACTCATGCTGCTAAAACATGACAATGGCAATATAACTTTTTGTAATAGGGGTTGTAAACAGCACACGCTCAGAATAGAAATTGCATCCTCATCGCATGGAAAATAGCAAGATGCTACAACTGTAAATTTGTCCTTGGAGTCCCAGGGCAGATGAATCCAAGTTTCTCAGTTTGTCCCTCTGTTTTCACATGTCACTCCAGTCCCTTGATGGCATTAAAATTGGCTAGTCCACCTTTGTTGTTTCTCTCTCTCTCTCTCTCTCTCTCTCTCTCTCTCTCTCTCTCTCTCTCTCTCTTCTGGTTATTTGTGCCTGACTGGTGGGCTACTTAGAGATTTTACATTTTGGCACCAAAGCACATATGTTTATTCATTCTTCAGACTCTGTCAACTTAAATCAAACCATTGTCTGGCTTATGACAAACACCAACCCCGAAATTTTCAAAGGGCTGCATGTGGCTTAGCAATGCAACTCACATTAAAGTCAATGTCTGCCTAAATCCCGTGTAACTCTTTGAAAATGTAGGGGTTTGTCAAAAGGGTTCCAGAAAAGGAATAATCAACTTACTGTTTTGCAGATTTAACTGGGTAGTTTTTTCCCCCTTTCTAAAAGTTATTCCTACTCTCTAAGGATGCCTTTCTGTCATCGAGCTGGACTCCTACATGGCGCTTTGAATATCTCCTTTTACCTGTCCCTAGACTGTGAAGAACTAAAGTTCAGTTTGTTTAAAGATCCGTGTGAAAAAAAAAAAATGTGAGGCTTAATTTCAGTCTTTCATGTTCGTTGACAGCATTGTCACTTGCTAAGCTATTTCTCTAAGACTTTCGTTACAGTACTAATATCTCTCTATATATTTTATTTATGTGGCTTTGGCTGTGATGAATAACACATTTATGCAAAAATCTCAATATATCTACAAGATGCCAATACACAGAACGAGCAAGCTATCCCCCACTGTAGTTAATAAAATGCAGTAAATAGCAAATAGTTTCAGAAGCAATTAGTATAGTTCATGACTTCAATTACCAAAAAAAAAAAAAAACCCTTATGATTTCTAATAATCGTTATTTATCTTTCATTTGAAGTAGTCCTCTTGTCTGCATCAGCTCTGGCCTAGAAATAACATTGCTGGTGGGGGGAGGGTACAACACCATTACTCACCATGTTGGGATGAAAAAGGTGAATTTCTGTCTAGAACCTCAGAGCAAATGACTCTTCTCAAAGAGCCACTCCATGGATCTTTGAACTGATCCTGCTCTACTCTGTGAACCACTCATTTCCTGGCCCCTAGAGTCAATTACCTGAGTTTTCAGTCCACAAGACCAAGATGAGTACTTTATTTTGTTTATTGACGTGTCAGGAAAAGACAATTTTATGAAGTACACTGGGATTTGGAAAGAAAGTTATATCATACATTGTATACATACAATATTATATGTACATTATAATATTGCATGTGCATAATATATATTACATATAAATATAGCCAATACAATAAAGTCATATTATACATAATATCTGTTGTGGTAGGAGAATTATCTACCAGGTTCCCCTCTCCAACCCACCTCTGGACCATGTGGGTGAGAACAGTTCTTTTTCTTTAAAAGTATTGAAACTGTCTTTGAAACCTGATTGACTCAGAGAACTAAGCTTGTGCAATAGATAGGGCTTCATGATCTTCTTGCTGTTCAGTTGTTTTTTTAATTTGTGTCCCATTCTTTGTGACCCCATTTGGGTTTTCTTGGCGGAGAAAGTAGAGTGGTTTGCCATGTCCTTTTCTAGCTCATTTTACAAGTTGAGGAAACTGAGACAAACAGCGTTAAGTGACTTCCCCCAGGACCACACAGTTAGTAAGTGTCCGAAGCCAGATTTGAACTCAGGAAGATGAATCCTGACTCCAGGCCATGAACTCTATCCATGTGCCACCCTAGTTGTCTGGATTCCTGGTCACCTGGGTCCAAAAAAGTCAGGAGGAGCTTCATTTATCTGGGCCCAGAGGCTTGAGGAGCAGATCAGCATGAGCAACATGGAGGCAGAAAGGTTTTGATCAACTAGAACAATACTTTGTTTTCAGTTAAAGGTCCTTCCCTTGCCATAGCTAAGTATACCCATTTGTTAATGATTAGATAGATAATGAGTATTTCATTTCATTCTAATCTCAAGTTTGATGTACTAGCCCAATCTCCTTAGCCACAGCCTATAATGCTTCCCTAGTATAGAGTGGGACTTGGCATCCAAAAATCATTCCAGGTGATGTCCTTAAGCTAAGGAATTTCCCCTAAGAAACAGTGCTTTTCAGGGAATACCAGTGGTAGCCTGTCCAGGTATAAGTACAAAATGTGTCACAATGATATCTTTTACAAAGAAAGCACTTTCACCCTATGTCAGGTATGTCCAAATAATGAGTTTTAATGTGTCATTGACTCTGGTACCCATCTAATTCACCTACAGAACCAAGCTGGAAGGAGACTCCTATGGCCAATTAGCCCATCCCCCATCCCCCACACCCCTCCCGCATAGCAAACATACTTAAACGACTCCAAATTGATCATCTCTGTCCTGCTCTTTCAAAACTTCCAAGGAATTGCCTATATTTCAACTTAAAGACTGGAGCAGCCTAAGAATGTCATACCTGATGTTTAAATGTCCATCTCCTCTGTTCAAAACTTACTAAAAATCTTTCACATTTGTACTGAAGCTAACAATGCAGCGCTGGTAAATTACATGTGTTCAGCATCCATTGCAAATACAATTTCATTCTGATTTACAATTTACAAAATTATCTCTTCCACCCCCTCCAGATATGCATTGTGGCTTATCCATAGACCTTTAGTAACGACTTGTTTTGTTATGAAAATGAAAAAGGGGAAGTGGGGTAGGCAAGGGCTTTTTTTCTTCTTCTCCCCCCCCCTTATTGCTTGAATATGATGATAAAACAAAGTCTTTTGATTTTAAAGAAATCCTATTGAGGACCCAAAGGCTGTCATCACAAGAGCATCACTTCTTCATTATCTGATTCCTTTCTCAATTGGCAGTGCTTTATAGAGAGCTGTATTCTTTCAACACTATGATAAAGGGGTATTTGAAATAAACAGAGGAGCCCCTAGTCAGTGAATACCTCAGATTGCTATGGACTGTGACTTTTAAAGCCAGTTCCTAGGAACTCAGCCTTTTTATCTTCAAATGTTCAAAATTAATTTGCCAAACCATACATATGGGTTCTCTCTCTCTCTCTCTCTCTCTCTCTCTCTCTCTCTCTCTCTCTCTCTCTCATCACTAAAATCATCTTTAAAACCACTGGAGTTTAAGGCTCTGCCTTCCAAACAGAAACAGAGGGGTGGCTATTTCTGTTGTGTGTTTTTTCCCCTCCCATTGATTTATTTATTTTGAATAATTGAGAAAAGAGATATGTTTTACAGAGGGCAAGAGGGCTGCAGCTAATGCATGGCCAGTGCATACACAACACCAGCTCAACTCAATTATCTAGGGTCTGGGGAGACTCCAACCTGCCCATTTCTGTTTCTCAGAGGCAGCCTGAAAAATCACCCAAATGGAACGGGCGTGCTGAATCAGGTTACAATGGCCAATTCCATATTCTCATCATTTTAAAAAGATTGCTCTTATACTCAGAGAGGCTAATACAGCATTGCAAATAAGTACCAAAAGGGAAAAAAAAATTGCCAGCCTGCATTTTTTTTACCCAGTCTGCCCTCTCCCAGGAGAGAAGCCAAATATAGGCAAAGGTACCCAGGGAAGCAGCCCCTCCCAGGTATTGGGACCCAGAGATGGAAAGGATAGATCTCTGAAGTAAAGGCTACTCCCACAGCTCACTATGAATTCAAGGATTTGCTAATTTAAGATATTTACAGGACATTATCAGAGACTTCTTTCTCACTCAAGACCTCCTCTGATGCCTCAACACAGAATAGTGGTAACCTTGAGTTACCAGGGGACAGTTGTTTAGATGAGTCCCACCAAACAGAAAACACTTCCTGCTACAGGCCCAGTCACTGACTCTGTCTGTTGTACCAAGAGGGACTCACTGACAAGTTGGGCACAAGGGGATGAATTTTTCAACCACAGTAACCTTCAGAGACTATTAACTAAGTTGTAGAGGTTTGCAATCTGAAGAGAAGAAAGGAATGCCCAGTGCAGTGCTTAGAACATAGTAGGTGCTTAATAAATGCTTGTTGATGGATTTACTATTATACAGTCCTCACTGATTAACCATCTATCTTTGAACTATTACTATGAGTTTCAGAGACATTAAAGTCTCAATAAAACATGTTTTCATTAACCAGTCACTTCATGGAAACCCTGTCATGTCTCTGCTTGCTGATTATTACCCCTGTGACTGTGGTCTACATGGAAAAAAAGTCCAAAAGTCATCCCTCTGCTGTCATTATCAGTACAGATATCACCCACTAACCCCTACATCATAAGTACAAGACCTTGAAATCTGTTGATGTTGTTATTAACAAGGGGTAAATGAACTTCGAAATTTCTGTTTGGGCTTCCAGGATTTGCACCCACTCCACTGGCTACTTTAAGATTTGTGATTTTGTCAGTGTTGGTGCTCTCCTCAGCACCAATCACAACCTTTCTACAGCTTAGTAAGGAGTCTTCATAAGGTTCTATAGGGGCAAAAAAGTATATGTGTTGTGGAAAGGGAGTGAAGCTAGAATTTGTAGTGGCCTACCTTCCAGTAGTCAGTCTCTCCAAACTTAGGCTGTTCTCATAAAAGACCCATAATCCACTAGTGGATCATATTCAGATCCTTTCCCCCTTGGAGTGACCTCTCATACCAATTGCAAGAAGCCAAGGTCACTCCCATGCTACAAGGAGATATCCAGTGAGAACTTTAGTGAGGGAAAGATAGAAGAGAAGAAAGGAAAATGGTGAGAGAACTCAGAAGTCAGCTACTGCTGTGAACAAAACAAAGAGCAAACTTTTCACTTTCAACTGTGTTTTACCTTGCTTTAACCTGTGTTCAAATCCTTACAGTGCTACTTGTTATCTTTGTGACAATGGGCAAATAACTACATCTTTCTGGGCCTCAGTGCCCTCATCTGTAAATTGAAGGGGACTGAACTAGATGGTATCTAAGGGCTCTTGTAGCTTTAGATCCTTTGACTCCACTGGATAAAAGGAATAAGCAAATAGAAACAGAATCAGGATTATTTATCATTCACATCAATTATTACTTATCCTGAGCAAATATGAAAACCAAGTTGACAATGGTACAAATATTTATTTTAGAGTTAAGAGGTATGGAAATGTAAAAAAGAAGCTACACACACACACACACATATATATATACACATACATAATGTGGGTGTGTATATATAATGTATACATTTAATATACACATATAATGTATGCTATATAGTCTGTGTGTATATATGTACATGCACATATACATGTGTATTTACACATACATACACACACCCCTTTTATCTAACATCTATTTCCAAGAACTTCTCAAGTTAAAAGGAGAAATTCCCTCATCTTCCCTCTGAATTTCTTTTCTGAATTTTAAAAATCAAACAACCAATATTTACTGACACAGGTTCTATATTTGTTTGACATTGTGTGATATTCAAAGAAATAAAAGACAGTTTGTGCCCTCAAGGTGCTTACAATATAGTTGGGGAAATAACCACAATCCAAATACAGGTGTAGAAAGTCTCTCATCTCTGTGCCTTGAACTTGCTGTCCCCCCATGCCTCCAATGCACTTCCTCCTCATAAAACGCTTCTCTTCCTCCGACATAGTTTAAGCACAACCTTCTCCATGAAGCCTTTCCTAAATCCCTCCCCCCAACAATTGCTAGAGCTTTCCCTACCAAACTGCTTTGTATTTAACTACTTAGCACTTTTGTGTGTAGTTTCTTTATATTCATTCTGTATCTACTGATATATGTACTTAATTTCTGCCCCATTAGACTATGAACTCTTGTGAAGAGGGATTATTTCATTGTTTTAATTTTAATCCCCATAGTCTAGCAAAAATTTGTGTTTGGTACATAGTAGGTACTTAATAAAATGCTGCGATTGATTAATTGTAAATAATACCTAGGAAATATATTAGAAGTGCTGAGAGAGATATATAATTAATTATATATTTTCAGTAGAACCTTATTATAAAATTATTTCTTATTAAAAAAGATTTAGAGATATCATGGGTCAAATTATGCCTCTGAAACAAATTAAGTAAGAAAAGGTCTGTTGTATAATAGGATTTTCCTACAATATGAAATTAGTCTTTAGGAAACATATCAATACTTGAATGTAGTCCAGTGGCAATATATGTGTCAGGATGACTTGAGATGGCCCCATATGTTTAAGGCAATTGGGTTTAAGTGACCTCCAGGGTCACTAAACTAGTGTCTGAGGTGAGATTTGAACTCAGGTACTCCCAAATTCAGGGCCAGTGTTCTTTCCACTGTGCCACCTAGTTGCCCCAGGAGAGTAGTAGTGTAGTTGGTTAGTCAATAAGCATTAAGTACCTACTGTGTGAATCCAAACAATTGACCCTACAAAAGGAAGTAGTCGGTTGATAAATATTATGTCCCTACTGTGTGGTATACAATGGCCTAAGCACTGAGGATACAAAGAAAGGCAAAAGATAGACCTTGATCTTTTTTTTTTTGATAGTCCTTGATCCTAAGAAGAAGATCAGAGTCTAATGGATAATAGCAAACTGGTCAGATTTCCCTTTAATTATGTTGTTTGTCCTTGATTCTAGAAGAGGGCCATGACATTGGGGTGATGTCGTGAATTGGATTTAAATGAGGGAGGGCTGTGCAAGGTTACCAGCCTCACTCTCTCCTCCAGAGACATCTAGGTCCAGTGGCAAGATAAACATCAGGACAACTGGAGATGGCCCCAGATTTTATTTTATTTTATTTTATTTTTTTGGTGAGGCAATTGGGGTTAAGTGACTTGTCCAGGGTCACACAGCGAGTAAGTGTCAAGTGTCTGAGGCTGGATTTGAACTCAGGTACTCCTGACTCCAGGGCCGGTGCTTTATCTACTGCGCCACCCAGCTGCCCCATGGCCCCAGATTTTTAAGGCAATTGGGGTTAAGTGACTTGTCCAGAGTCACACAGCTAATGTCTGAGGTGAGATTTGAACTCAGGTTCTCCTGACTCCAGGGCCAGAGCTTTATCTACTGCACCACCTAGCTGCCCCAGTGATGTCATAGACTTTGTCATAAACCCCCAGAATTCTAGCTTCTGGAAAACCTGTTCAATGATATTGCAGTTTAATTACCAAGCCAGCTGGGTGGGACCTCTCCACTTCTGCTTGTTCTTACTCTACATTCCACACAAAATATGATTTGGTTGGACTGGATAGACATTGGAAAGTGCCATGAATTGGACTGTCTCTGTGAATCCTAGAATCTTTTAGTTGGCATGGACCTCAAAGTATATTCAGTCTCTCTACCTGAAGACTTCTGGCAATAGAGAACTGACTACCTCATAAAACAAGTCATTCCATTTTTTTGGCCAGCTTGAATTGTTAGGAAGCGTTTCCGTATATAAATCTGCTTCCTTATAACTTAGAATAAATAATGGAATATCAGAATTGGATCCCAGAGTTCATCTAATCCAAGACATAGTTGAAGCAGTAATCCTCTCTACAATGACCTGACAAATAAGTGGTTATGCAGCTTCCACTTGAAGAACCCTCCCCCTATCCCCCCCCACCACCTCTACCACCTCCAGTGATAGATAACTGACCTCCTCTTGAGGCACCTCATTCCATTTTTGGACAGCTCTAATTATTAGAAAGTTTTCCCCCTGCCTCTCTGTAACTTCCACCCATTGCCATTTGTTCTGCCTTCTGGGAACAAGAAAAACAAGCCTAATCCCTAGTCCACATGACAGCTCTTCAATTATCTCAAGAAAGGTATTATGTACCCCTCATACGCCTTCCCCAGGATAAATATGCCCATCCTTCAACCAGTCCTTGAATTACATACTTGGAGTCTCTTCACCTTGGTTGCTCTCCTATGGACACTCTGGCTTGTCAGAACAGAATACAATATTCCAGATGTGGTTTCACCAGAACAGAGAGGAGCAATCATCTCTCTTGTTCTGGAGACTTGACTTCTGTTAATGTTGCCTGAGCATTTTTTTTGGCGGGGGGCTGCTATGTCATCTGTTAACTCATAATGTGCTTACAGTCCACTAAAGACCCTAGATTCTTTCATTTGGCCTACTGTTGAAGCATTGCTCCCTTACCCTATGCTTATGCAATTGATTTTCTGGACCCAATTATAGGACTTTACTTTTAATTGTATTAAATTTCATCTTTTTAACTCCCAGTGATGATTCTAGCTGGTCAAGAGCTGTCTTTTTGTATTCTGATCTGTTAGCCAAAGCATTAATTTTGTATCATTCTAGTCTCATATCATCACTAGCATACTACTAAATTGGACTTTTGGGTCTTTTGAGGTGATGGGAAATTCATTTGTATTGTGCTTAATGTTATCTCCCCCACCTTTGTCCCTCTACCATAGAGAAGTGGAAGAATGATGACTGAGGTAATGCCCACATCAGATTTTATGGTCAGACCAAGGCTCAACCAAGCATGGGATGACAACCCATTGACTGCTTGAAGTCTGATAGATTTTTCTAAATGACTAAATGAACTTAAATCAAGACAAAAGGAGGTATGTGCCTAAGCATAGTGCAGGGAATAGCTGGGGAGGGCACCTTGTCCAAATAGGAGCTAGATAGAGGAGTTTGGGGCTATAAATTAGAAAATAGTCAATGGTCTTTGAAGCAGAAACAGCTTCTAAAACCATAGTGCAATTCATATGGTATATTTGGCTTTAATGAAGATTAAGTTTGTGAGTCACACAGACCATTTTAGGTAGGTTCCTTTTATTCATGTCTGAGTATGTGTCCATTTGCAATTTATTTCTGAATTTTCTGTTTCCTTGTAAATAACCAAGAAGAAGCACACATCTACACTCTGGAATATGTGACAGAAAGGAAAAGGGGGGAAATGGAGTAGAGGTTTGGGAGCAATAAGTTTCTTAGGTTAGCAGTGACTTGGGATTCAGGGATGGCCATCCAAAGATGGTAGGATATTCAACCTCACAGATCCAGAGAGAATCAGAGATTTGAGCCAGAAACTTTAAATCATTTTGAGAGGAACCCAATGCTTGGGACACTTTTCCACTGGATAAGCCTGAAGAGTGGCATTATCCCTTGACAAGTAATTAACAACATCCCAGTCGTCCACTCCTATTAGTGGCAAATCATTGCTAGACAAGATCACAAAATCAAGTTGTCTGCGTCCACTACAAATTTAAGTTATCTGATTTCAACTTGCCATTGTATGACAATCCATTTATCCTTCTTATTGTCTATCACATGTCTCATTTCAACTATTCCAAACATTCTTTTCTATATTCAAAGCCTCAACTCTATCTTCTCATCTTATGCTCTCTGACCTCACCTTTTACTTTGCTGAGAACATCAGGGTCATCAGTTGCATGACCCCTAAACTCTCCTTTAAAATTCTCTCTTTGCCATCTTCTTGTTTTCTCTTCCTGTCTCAAAAGAAGAGGTGACCATCCTTCCCTACAAAGCTAACCCCTTCACTAGTACCCTTGATCCCATCCCTTCCTGTCTCCTCTATGACCTTATTCTAGCAAGTTATCCACTTTCTCACATAGTTCTTGAATTTCTTCCTCTCTATAGGGTCCTTCTCTTCAGCCTATGAGCATGCTCAGTTTTCCAATAACCTAAAAAGACCTTCCAGTTGACCTTGACATTTCTTTAAGTTATAGATCTCTTTCTCTTCCTCCTCACTGCCAGGCTTTTACAAAGCATAATCTTCGCTTGCTATTTCTACTTCCCCACTCCTCCAAACCTTTGCACTCTGTCTTCCATATTCACAACTCTACTGATGCTGCTTTCTCCAAAATCACTAATGACCTCCTTTTATCCCTGGATCCAACTTTTTTTTTTAATCTTTATATGACTTGACTTCTCTGCAGCATTTGACACTATTGACCACCCTACTCAATATTCTCTCCTCACTTCTGAATCTACACTTTCATGTGTGTTCTCTTATCTCTCCGACGATTCCTTCTCTTCTTTGCTGGCTCCTCATCTTTCTCCTGCCTCTTAAATGTAAGTTTCCTCCAAGTCTCTGTCCCTTTTTTCTCTACTTTCTCTACAATCTTTTCCTTGGCAATCTCATCCACTCTTATGGTTTCAATTTTCACTTATGTGCAGATAACTTTTAAATCCATGCTCTCAACCTCTCCCTTAGAATTTTTGTCCTAAATTTTCAACTTTCTGCTGGCTAGTTGAATCTGAAAGTTCCAAACTCAACACATCCCAGATAGAACTTAGATTTCTCCCCTAAGATCTGCCCTTGCTCCCTAACATGTCTTTCTATTGATAGCACCACTGCCTTCTCACTAGTCCAGACTGAAAAACTCATATTCATCTTTTTTTTTTTTTTTTTAGTGAGGCAATTGGGGTTAGGTGATTTGCCCAAGGTCACACAGCTAGTAAGTGTTAAGTGTCTGAGGCCGGATTTGAACTCAGGCACTCCTGACTCCAGGGCCGATGCTCTATCCACTGTGCCACCTAGCTGCCCCTCATATTCATCTTTGATTCTGTACTCTCCTTCATAGCCATTCAGGGGTTGGCAGGCATCTAGGTGGTATAGAGTGCCAGCCCTGGAGTCAGGAGGACCTGAGTTCAAATTCAGTCTCAGGTACTTACTGGCTATGTGACTCTGGACAATTCATTTAACCCTTTTTGCCTGAGTTTCCTCATCCGTAAAATGAGCTGGAGAAGAAAATGGCAAACCACTCTAGTTTCTTTGCCAAGAAAACCCCAAATGGGGTCGCAAAGAGTCAGACATCACTGAAAATTATTCAACAAAAGGAGTCAGTACATTTTATCTCCAGAATATTTCTTTATTTCTTCCCCTCCTCTCCATTCATACTTCTACCACCCTAGTTCAGACCTTCAACTAAATCTTTTGCCTAGACCATTGCAATAACTTTCCAACTGGTTTTCTTGTCTCCTGTATCACAACTTTCCAATTATTCCTTCACCTTGCTGCCACTGTTATCTCCCTAATGCATCACTTGTTTTTATCCTCTTTATTGGCAGCTGCCACTTAGGGGTGGGAAGGAAAGAAGGTAAAGGGAGGGAGGGAGATAATGCCTTGTTCTTCAATTCAAAGGCAGTAAATGAGAAAATCATAGCACCCTGCAGGAAATCATAGGTTGCTGAATTCAGTAATCCACTTCTGCATATCTTCCTGTTACTGACCTGTGACTTCACACCTAACCTCAGATTTAGCTTTAAGCCTCTCTCAAACATGAGGTGGGGGCAGCATGGGACTAAGGAAGGCCTGGCTTCCTTTGGATCTGGCCCTCTTCTGGTTCCTTGGATGACTCCTAAGAATTTTTGTTGATCTTCTGATATTTACCTAATTATATGTTGACAGCACTCTTGTCTTAACTAAATACCTGCTTCATTTTTAGTACCATTCACAGGCTTCCAATCCTTTTCTTCTTGTTTTTTGTTTTTTTGTTTTTTGGGTTTTTTTTTTGCAGGGCAATTAGGGTTAAGTGACTTGCCCAGGGTCACACAGCTAGTTAAGTGTCAAGTGTCTGAGGCTGGATTTGAACTCAGGTCCTCCTGAATCCAAGGCCAGTGCTTTATCCACTGCGCCACCTAGCTGCCCCACTGCGCCACCTAGCTGCCCCACTGTGCCACCTAGCTGCCCCCCTTTCTTCTTAACACTGTGAACCTGAACCCACCTTGGCCCATGGAGAAGAGTCCAGGTCCCACCCCTGATAATGTCAAACTGTTATACTCAAAAACCTTTGGTGGTTTCCCATTATTTACTCCCCCCCAAAAAACCCCATAAACTACTTTGCTAGAATTCAAGATCTTTTACAATCAATGTCTCATCTACTATTCTAACTGTATCTTACATTATTTCCTCAACATATTTCATTTAAAAGAAATTGGAATGTTCACTGTCCTGGTTTTTTTGTTTGGTCTTTTCTCATCTCCATATCTTTGCTCATGCTGACCTCACACCTAGAATGGACTCTTTCTCCCTGCTCTCTAATCATTCTTTAATTTTCTTCTTTCAAGGCCTAACTCAGGCACCACCTCCTCCATGAAGTCTTTCCTGATGTTCCCCAGCTGAAAATGGTCTCTTCCTCTTTAAATTACTCACAGTGCTTTGCCAGGACCTCTCCTCTGCATTTTCCACATTGTGTTTTGTATCATATTTATAGGTGTTCATTTCTTATCCTCTCATTTAGTAAGCAGGATCTATGTGTTTTTCCAAGTTTTATTGCTGGTACCTGGGGACTTTTCCTTTCTTATTGCTTGACACAGGGCCTTGCCCTGAGCAGGTGCTCAATAAATGCTTATTCAGTTGAATTAAGTAAAGGATCTTGGCCTAGGAAACTGACAGAAGATGAATATAAGTTAGCACTGAAAGAGTTACAGTCATAAATATTATATAAAACATTGTTGTTGTTTGGTCGTGTCCTATTCTTTGTGATTCCATTTAGGGTTTTTCTGGCAGAGATACTCAGGTGGTTTGCCATTTCCTTCTGCAGTTCATTTTATAGATGAGGAAACTGAAGCAGAGTTAAATGACTTGTCCAAGGTCACACAGCTTATAAATGTCTGAGGCTAGATTTGAACTCTGGTCTTTCTGACTCCAGGTTCAATCAGTGCTCTATCTTCTCACTGTACCTCCTAGCTGCCCCTAAGCATAACTTTGCCTCACCAAACTTCTTTAGCAATAAGGCTGTTTGTTATTATAAGAAAGTCTCTTCTATTAGAGCTTGGCAAACCTCATTGTAACGGCTGCTAACACTCAAAAAGGCAAATATTTCAATCCTTCTGACTGGCAGACAGCAGAGAAGTAAGTAACATGCTGGGAAGCCTTTATCATTCTGACCAATCAGAAAATGGTTCCTGGTCCAGCCGAGGGCAGTGTCAACAAATTATAAAGGTATGCCTTCCTCTGTCTCAGGCAGCCCCTGCCTCATCTGGGGAGAAGGAATAAATAAGTAATGTTGTCTCCCCAGGTCTATGCTCAAATTCTGGACAAAGGAACAAAGTTGTACACTGATACCCAATCCTAAGCAAGACCTGCTACAGACACAGCCCCACTCCTGATAGGTCTCTTTAAGGTAGAGCATGGGAAGAATTGTAGAGAGCGGTGAATCAACACTACAATAATAAGGATTTTGTAGTTTCAGGAATTTAACATTTACAATCTTCATTTTGGTCTTCTGGGAATATATTTCACATTTCTGACATTTCTCTTAGAAATGGGCCACCAAAAAGCCACCCCACATCAGACACACTCTGCCATATAGTACTTACTCAAAATCATAATGCATGAGCCACCCCCAGCCTTATCCCAGAAGCAAAATATTAGTTCAAAGCAACAGACAAACAGCATAATAAATGAAGAAGTGACAAAACAAGATTCAACCTCTAATCCCCCAATGGGCTAGCCTTCCAATAGTTGACAGGGTAACCATATCACTAGCAGGGGAGTACACTTATATAAAGAATATATGTGACCAAGAAACAGACATGGAATGCATGTGCTCCTGGCATATACATACAGACATATGTGGCCAGAGTAAGTCACACCTGCTAGTCTCTGCTGTGAGGTGTTTACAATGGGTGTTGTATCCTCACTCATGGTATTTCCAAAGGCCTTGAGTTGCCATGTTTATTGAACTCTCTGTATTATCTTCTTATCTTCAGCCTCTTCAAACTATCTGTTGCTCTCTGCTACCATCAGTTAAGAAACAGTGGCTTATAATCCTATCCCCTTCAGACACTTGACACTAATTAGCTATGTGACCCTGGGCAAGTTACCTAAGCCTCATTGCCCAGAAAAACAAAAGCAAAACCAAAAAAACAAAAATAATCCTATCCCCTACCAGAGAACAACTAACTATATCCTCCTAATTCCTATAGTCCCAGACAACTATCTGACTTAGAGTTAGAAAATTCCTTTTAAATTCTGTCAAATACCTCTGTAAGGGGGCATAATTGCACATTCTTAAATCACCTTAAGATGGAGAGGCACATGTGGGAGAGGGCAGAGATCTGCTTCTATGAGAAGATAGCCTGTTATATGAATAGGAATATCCTACTTCCATTGACTTCATAGCCATAACAGCCTCTATCTTCTCTCTGTCTCTTATTGGTGGTGTCCAGGAGGTGAAGGTCTTGTTTACCCTTATCATAGGTTCCATGAACTGAGGTGTCTGGAGGTAAGAGCTAACTGACCATCACATCCCCCATTTAGGCCCTATGGCCCCTAGAATCAAGCTTGGGGTTTTGGTCTGATTTCTTCATCCTCTTCAGTTCTAGGTACATGCAACAGAGTTCCTAGATATGGTAGTTGAGCCATGGAGACTTTAGAGGCAGGTCAGATATTGTTGGCAATCTGCAGGGAGGGCCTAAGACACCAGAGTTCTGGGATGCTAGCCCAGGGGATCTTTGGACTTGGAATTTGTAAAGACCATGCTATTATAGAAGCTGAGATAAATTGTGAACCTAATCTCCCCGCCCCGCCCCTCAAAGGCACAAGGTGGAGATTCTGCTTCCCAGGTATTGGGGGAGTGGTGAAATCTGTAGATGTTTGTCCTTGCTATTTTGAAGTAAATATTTCTTTGTGAAAACTAATCCAGTCTTTAAGTGACTAAATGGAATTTAGGAAGGAACATAATCAGTGGCATCTTGAGTCAATAGCACAAAGACTAGATACCTCCAAATCATCTTAAAGGTACCTGAGAATACTAGAGGAAGGGTGAAATGTAACATCCCTGACTCAGAAAGTGGGGATCAGGGTAGTCATGGTTATACCTCATTTTCAGTTTACATACTCTCAAACCATTTTGGGCACTACAGTCAACAAAATCACCAAGGAATTGTGTGGGACTATGGCTTAGTCTCCCTCATAATGCTCCTGCTTGGCTAGCAAATCAACCTGACTCCAAGAAGAGAAGGCTCAGGTGAAAGGAAAGGCCTCCTGCAGAAGGTAAGAGTTGACCTGAATTTGGAAGGGAATTTGGAATTATCAAGGGAAGCCAGGAGGTAGAGGTAAGGAGAGAGAGTATTACATGCATAAGGAATGTCAATGCTGTTGGATTACTTATGGAAGAGAAGAAACTAATATACATGGAAAGGTAGAGAGCTTTAAAAGACAGACAAGATTGCGTATCAGATCCTGCAGATAATAGAGAACCACTGGATTTTGTGGAATAGGTGGGGTGGGGGGTGGGGGGGGGAACATGACCAGACCTCCCCTTTAGTAAGAAAGACCACCTGGACAATTGAGTGGAGGAAGAATTTGAGTGGGGAGAGATTTGAGGCAGGGGAACCAACCAGAAGTTTATTGAAATAGTGTCAGACATGAGGTGAGGAGGGCCTGACCCAGGGTAGCAGCTGTGCGAGTGGAGAGAATGGGGTATGTGAGAGATGTTGTGATTGTAGAAATGACAAGACTTGACAACAGACCAGATATGTGGAGTGAGTGAAATGTGCAAGTGAATCATTGAAGGTGACAATGAGCTTTCAAGGCTCCATGACTGGGAGGAGGGAGATACAGTAATCGGTATGCTGGTTTCTATTTAGCTATAGCATAAAAATGCTGGCGTCCCTACGTGGTAGATGAGATATGCTTGTATAATCATAAGAACTAAGGATGACATGGAACACGCTCCGGAATTCGTTTCAGGGCAGTTAGCACAATATGGGGAATACAACAAGCTCACTTACCCATCATTTCTATAAAATGGCTTCCAGAACAAGGAGGCGTTTTGCTCTGCTTTGTCTGTCACTGAAGGATACCTCTGAACTGAAGCCTCCCTCTCCTATTCCTCCTGGGATACATCCTGGATGACTCCTCTATGGTACTATCTCTGTGACATTTACAAACTAGCTAGGCACCCGCCATCTCTAGGTTCTCTTTCCCAGGATGCATTTTTTTTTCTCTCCAGTAAGAGAAACAGGAGAAATGCTTGCTTCTTGGCTACAGTGACCCTGACTCACCTTTCTGCCCAGTAGCCAGCTCTGAACCAAGTGACCTTGTATCAAACTAAGAGCTACCTTCGTTTCTACTCTGCCCAAATATTGTATTAAAACATCCCTGCCGGTATACTTCCCAGGAGCCCACAGCACCCAGCACCCTGAAGTAGGCATTCAGTAAATATGTATTGAATTAATGAAAGAGATGCATCCTTTGTTTCAAATTTTTCTAGCTTGGGTCATCTGTACACACCTACTGGTGATGTAATCTTATTATCAAAAACACCTAAGATGCTGACAGGGGAAAACTCAGCAGTTCAATTTGTACATTACTTCATTTCATATAAAAAGGCACTCTTTCCTCTTCCTTCTCCCTCTCCTCCAGGCCTCTCTACCATCCTCAGAGCAAGCATTCCTTTTTCTTCCTCAATCTCTGCAACCCTCCTCGCGTCAGGTTAGACTGACCCAAGCTGGGAAAACATCTGCTCCAGCCGTATCTTGAATGTGTCCAGTTTTCACAGCACCTGCGTGTGGATTTTTTCCCCCTTTCTGCCTGATCCATTCTAATTGGAGACATATGTCAGGGCCCTGGTCAGCTTTGGAAACCTGTTGTCTTCTTACGGTGGAGTGGGGCAGCAGTTTTAGTCTTAGAATCACCTTGTGGGATCCACTGCCTCCAAGCCCTTTTGTTTAGAATCTTTATCCCCTGGGTCAGCCGTAGTCTGGGTTGAAGAACAAAATCACTGCCCCAGCTGTTGCTGTGGTTGCCAATAGACATGTCTGATGTCGGCAGTCTGGGCTGATGGCTGACACTTTGGCAAAGGGGGATTTATAATGGCAGAGGGGGAAGGAGGTGGGGAGGGGGGAGTAAATCTTGTCTCTGTTCCTTCTTCCTCCCTTTGATGGCTGCCCTGGCCTTTGAAGCTGCATTAAACACAGCATGGTGGGAGGGGATACCAGCTGCCCAGATACCACTGGCAGAAGACAGAAGAGTCATTTCCTTCCCTCCCCAGCCTGGGAGGTGTGCCCTGTTGCTGTAGTATTCCCCTGAGGAATTCCACATTGGGAGCAGCCTGCTAACAAGTCCCATTTGGTTTGTCGTTCCTGAAGCCTTCTGCTGATTGCAGCATCTCCAGCCAAGGACCCACTGATATCAGTGGGATCCTTACCTTCCATGTCACTACTGTCTGCATTGCCCTGTGGTTTCAGCATAGAATCGTGCTGGTTTTGTTAGCCCTGGTCCCTTTCTGGCTGCAAAGCTCCCCCACCACATACTACACGCAAGAGACACAAAGCACTTTTTATGATGCATGGTGTTTGGTATAACTTTTGTTTGTGACTAGAATGAGCTCAGTGAGGGAATGGTCATGTAACTTCGCCAAGCCTGGCCCAGGACTTCATTAGTCCTTGGAGGGACCAGTAGAACATCAAGTAGGACCCACATGCACCTGCAGGGGCCATCCTGTTCTGTGCTCAAACCTCCTTTATTTATTAGGCAGCTAGGTGATGCAGTGAAGAGAGTGCCTGGCCAGGAGTCAGCAAGACCTAAGTTCAAATCCAGCTTCAGATACTTCCTGGCTGTGTGACTCTAAGCAAGTCATTTAATTTCTGCTTACCTCAGTTTTCTCATCTGTAAAATGAGGATAACAATAGTACCTATCTCTCAGGGTTGTCATGAGGATCAAATGAGTTACTAAAGCACTTAGCACAATTTCTGAGAGTTATAATAATAATAATAATTATTATTATTATTGTTATTATCTTTTCCTTCTCTTTGCCTATGTAATTGCTTGCTAACATATGTCTTCTTCTTTGAGCATGAAAGAAGCCTTTCCTTCTCTTCCTCTCAGCCACTCATCCACTGTGTTATTGTATTTGTGCATACGGTCTCACCTTTTTCATCTTCTCACCTCTGTTCCAGGCAATCCTTATCCTTAGTGTTTTATGCCTTTCTTTTTTCTGCATGGGAAACCTGAAGAATTTGGAGAGAGCGGAGGTAAAATGAAATAGACTGGACTCCGAACGATTTTGGAAGTTTGTTATAGGAGCAGCTTCTAAACTGATGCTGCATACAGTTTAGCAATAAGTTACTAAGCAGGGAATTGCACAAAAATACTTAAATATATACATACATATATTTATATTTTATATAGACATATAATATTTATACATGTACATATAATTGATATATTTTGTTTTAATATTACATAGATTTCCCCCTGTATTCCTTTTCCTCCCCCTATTAAACAAAAACTTTTTTAGGGGGAGGGAAAAACCCCCCAGTAAAACCAATTGACACAATGAAACCATTTGATGATTCTCAGATCTACCTATCCTGCATGCTCTAACCTCTCTGCTGACCTCCAGTCTCATATCTCCAACTGCTTTTTAGACATCTCGAACTGGATATTGAGTGGACGTCTTAAATTCAACATGAACTCATTATCTTTTCCCCTACATCCTTCCTGCCTCCTACCTTCCCTATTAGTGTAGAAGGCAACACTGGCATACCAGTCACCGAGACTGACAACCTAGAAGTCATTCTTGACTCCTTACTATCTCTAACTTCCCATTTCCAATCTGTTGTTAGCACCTTTAGATTTCACCTTTGCAACATCTCTCAAATACCTCCCCTCTTTTCTCCTCTGATATTGCCACCACCTCACACTTGGACTATTTTTTTTTGGTGGGGCAATGAGGGTTAAGTGACTTGCCCAAGGTCACACAGCTAGTACGTGTCAAGTGTCTGAGGCCGGATTTGAATTCAGGTCCTCCTGAATCCATGGTTGGTGTTTTATCCACTGTGACACCTATCTGCCCCTTCTCACTTGGACCATTGCAATATCCTGCTGGTGGCTATGCCTGCCACAAATCTTTCCCCATTCTAATGTACCCTCCACTCGACCTTCAAAGTGATCTTCCTTAAAAGGAATGTTTGACCATGCCATCTCCTCCTCCCACTCAGTAAACTCCACTGGCTCCCTATCACCTCCAAGATCAAATATAAAATCCTCTTGTGTTCAAAGTCCTTCATAACCTATGTGCCCCATCATCCTCCACCTTTCTAGTTCTCTTGTACCTCAGTCCATGTCATATACTTTTTGGTCCAATGACACTGGCCTCCTTGCTGTACTTCTCACAAGATACTCCATCTCTCAGCTCTAGGCATTTTCTCTGGCTGTCCCTCATGCCTTGAATGCCTACCCCCTTCATCTCTGTATATAGACTTCGCTGGCTTCCTTTAAGGCTCAACTAAAATCCCATCTTTTACAAGAAGCCTTCCCCACTCCCTCTGAATTCTCCATTTATAATTTCCTACTTATCCTGAATATAGCTTGCTTGTATACATTTATATATTTATTGTTTCCCTCATTCAATTGTAAGGTCCTTGAGAACAGGGACTATCTTTTGTGTCTTTTTGTATTCCTGGCACTTAGCACAATGCCTGCCACATAGTAAGTGTTTAATGAATATTTATTGACTGACCGATCTGACATTCTATGCTACATTTCACACCTGTGCCCCCTTCCCCCCACTGCCTCTGTAATGTAGGGAGGAAAAGAGTTATTTTCTCATCTTTTGTTTCTACAAAGAATTTTGGATAAGTCAGAGTGGAGTTTGTGGAAAAACCAAACCCAAACCTGGGTGCTAGTTTAAGACTGTTCTGGGTCACAGAGAGCTTGGCAGCTAGGACAAGAAATCTCCTTTTGGAGAGGAAACACCTTTTTTGGCCAAGGCTTGGGGAACTCTCCTTATGAAAGAAAAGCTGATAAAAGTTTTAAAATCCCTAGTCCAATGACTACATGTGTTAGGGCTTTGCTTTTCTAACACAGTCATATTATAAACCCTGAGCTTTAAGCTAAGAGAGCACAGTAGAGCTCACTGTCTCTTATGGGAGAAGCAGCAACAACTCAGTTGACAATCTCAACTGAAGCCAGAAGCTGGAAACAGTAAGAAATCACACAACTTTGTGGCCAGTGGAGGTGAGTCTGCTACCAACAGCAGTCATAGGACCAGGAGAGCAATAACCACATGGTACCAGCAAGGAGCAAGATCAAGGGGAGCAGTACAATGATATCAGCAAGAGTTCTTAAGAGGTGCACAAAGGAGATTTTATAATAGAGGGCAAAATCAAGAAGGGTGGTAGGCATTGCTCAAACCTCACTCTCATCTGAACTAGTTCAAGGAGGGAAGAATACACATATACATATATGTATATATGGGTGTATATGTATGTATGTTTATACACACAGCTGAGTTTAGAAATTCATCTTACCCAACAGAAAGTAGTAAGACAAGGAACTGAGAGAAGGAAGAGGAGAGTGATAAGAGAGAGGATAGATAGAAAGAAAGAAAATAGTTAACAATTATAACTGCAAATGTGATGGGATGAACTCACCTATAAAACAGTAAAGGATAGTAGAATGCATTACAAACAAGAATTCAACAAAGTGTTGTTTACAAGAGACACATGTGGGGGCAGCTAGGTGGCACAGTGGATAGAGCACTGGCCCTGGAGTCAGGAGGACCTGAGTCCAAATCCGGCCTCAGACAACATTTACTAGCTGTGTGGCCCTAGGCAAGTTACTTAACCCCAATTGTCTCACCAAAAAACAAAACAAAACAAAACCAAAAAAACCCCCAAAGAGACACATATGGAACAAAAAGACATACAAAGAGTCAAAATAAAGGGCAGGGCAGAATCTGTTATGCTTCAGCTGAAGTAAAAAAGGCAGTGGTAACAATCACAATCTCACAAACAAAAGCAAACAGACAAAGCAAAAGCAAAAATAGACCTAATTAAACAGAATTCATCAGGGAAAC
This sequence comes from Dromiciops gliroides, assembly GCF_019393635.1. Lineage (NCBI taxonomy): Eukaryota > Metazoa > Chordata > Mammalia > Microbiotheria > Microbiotheriidae > Dromiciops > Dromiciops gliroides. Next base: position 539,040,099 of record NC_057863.1, read on the forward strand.
AGCATTTTACTAAAAAGTACCACAGATAATGACTCGTTAATACTGAACATATTTGCCCCAAATGTTATAGCATCCAAATTCTCAAAGGAAAAGTTAAATGAGCAGGAGGAAATAGTAAAACTAGGCCAGTGAGGCACCTCAACTTTCCCCTCTCAGAAGTATACAAAACTAACCATGAAATAAATAAAGAAGGTAAGGAAAAAAATATAATTTTAGAAAAGTTAGTTTTAATAGAACTTTGAAGAATCTATAATGGAATAAAAAAAATATACCTTTCAGTTATGCTTAGCACCTTTACAAAAATTGACCATGTATTAGGGCATAAAAACTTCACAAACAAATACAGAAAAATAAAAATATTAAATGCACTGTTTTATGACATTCAATGAAGGGTTTTTGAAGCATAGATTAAAAATCTTTTGGAGGCAGCTAGGTGGTGGAGTGGATATAGAGCACTGGCCCTAGATTCAGGACAACCTGAGTTCAAATGTGGCCTCAGACACTTGACACTTACTAGCTGTGTGACCCTGGGCAAGTCACTTGACCCTCATTGCCCCACCCCCCAAAAATCAATTGGAAATTAAATAATTTAAGGACTGAGTGGATCAAAGAACAAATCATGGAAATAATCAAAATTTCATTAATGATATTGACAACAATGAGACAACATGTGGGATGCAACCAAAGCAGTACTAAGGGAAAATTTTATATTTCTAAATAATTACATCAATAAAAGAAATAGAAAATCAATTAATTGGGCATGCAATTAAAAAAACCCTAGAAAAACGACAATTTTAAATTCTCAATTTGAATAGAAACCGTAAAAATCAAAGGAGAGACTAATAAAATTGAAAGTAAAAAACCCACACACATTGAAATAATAAATAAAAATTAGAAGCTGGTCGTATGGAGAGGGGGGAATAAAATACATAAACTACTGGCTAACTTTTTTTTTAAAAAGAGAGAAAACCAAAGTACCAGCATCAAAAATGAAAAGGATGAATGCACAACCATGAAGACGAAATTAAAGGAATTATTAGGAGCTATTTTACCCAGCTTTATGCCAATAAAACTGACAGTTTATATGAAATGGGGGAATGTTTACAAAATATATAAATTGCCCAGATTAACAGAAAAGCAAGTAGAATATTTAAATAACCCTATCTTTGAAAAATAAATTGAACAAACCATAAATGAGCTCCCTAAGGCAGGGGAAACCTCAGGGCCAGACAGATTTACAAACAAATTCTACCAAACATTTAAAGAACAATGAATTCTAATACTCTGTAAACCGTTTGAAAAAAAAAATAGGTAAAGAAGGAGTCCTATGAACTTTCTTCTATGACACAAATATGATTTTGATACCTAAACCAGGCAGAGCAAAAAGAAAGAAAACTAGACCAATTGCCTAATGAATATGTATGCAAAAAATTTAAATAAAATACTGGCAAAGAGATTATAGCAATGTATCACAAAGATCATACACTATGATCAGGTTGCTTTTATACCAGGAATGTAAGGATGGTTTGTTATTGGGAAAATTATAAGCATAATTGACCATAGTCATAACAAAAACAACAAAAAATATGATTTTATTAATAGATTCAGAAAAGTTTTCTGACAAAATACAGCACCTATTTCTATTCAATTTTTTTTTTATTTTTGCAGGGCAATGAGGGTTAAGTGACTTGCCCAGGGTCACACAGCTAGTAAGCATCAAGTGTCTGAGGCCAGATTTGAACTCAGGTCCTCCTTAATCCAGGGCTGGTGCTTTATTCACTGTGCCACCTAGCTGCCCCACCTATTTCTATTAAAAACACTAGAAGGCGTAGGAATAAGTGGTACCTTTATTAAAACCAAGTGCAAGTATTTTCCATAATAGGGCTAAACTTGAAGCCTTCCCAATAAGATCAGGGGTGAAGCAAGGATGTTCACCATACCACTATTTATTATTCAATATTGTACTAGAAATGCTAGCTATAGCAATAAGAGAAGAAAAAGAAATTAAAGGAATAAAAATAGGTAACAAGGAAACAAAACTATCACTCTTTGCAGATGATATGAATAAACCTACATTAAATAAGCAGCATTTTTATACTACCAACAAAATCCAGCAAGAAGAGGTAGAAAGAGAAATTCTATTAAAAATAACTGAAGATAATACAAAATATTTGGGAGTCTACCTGCCAAGAAAAAATCCAGGGATAATATGAACACAATTGCAAAACACTTCACACAAATAAAGGAAGATCTAAACTACTTGAGAAATATCAATTGCTCATGGGTAGGCCAGCCAATATAATAAAAATGACAATTCTTCTTAAGGTGATTTACTGATTCTGTGTCATACCAATCAAACCCTCAAAGAGGTATTTCATAGAGCTAGAGAAATATAGGAAAAAAGATTCTCTGGAAGAACAAAAGATCAATTGCTCCAAAAAAACACCTCCAAATAATACCATAGGACAATTCCTGGAGTAGCAAAACCCACAAAAGAACAGGCTGAGATCATTTTCCGGCCAAAGATGGCTTAGAAGGTTGGCAGGAGGGAGCTGCTGTGCTGGGGCAGGAGTGGAGCCCAACCCAACAGTCACACTGACACTGATCCACTCCCACATAGGCCGAGCCAGGGAAAGAGACCCCTGTAGCCTCTGAATCAGCTGCAGCACCAGCGTTGTTTGGAACTAAGCTCATGGTCTGGTGAAAGCGCTGAGTAGTTAGCTGGGGAAGCTACAGGGATCTCTGCTGGCGCTAAGGTGGAACTTGGGTTTTTCACCCCTGTTGGGAACCAGGAAGTAGGCTTGAGTGGCAGTGGCCCAGGTGAGGGAGGGGTACAGGCTTGTTGGAGCTAACAACCACAGCACACAAAGTTTTGCTGTCTGGTTAATTAGCAAGTTAGCCTGGGGTTATCTATGGACCAGGGAACAGGTCAGGAGAGTGAAAAACCTGACCCTCCTCAAATCATACCACCTGGGACCCCCTGAAGCTTGGGACAGTGCAGCCTGGAAACAGTGCCCCACTTTGAGGAGTTAAAATTCAAGTAAAAGACAGACAAGATTAGCAGAAAGAGAAAGATGAGGACCATAGAAAGTTTCTTTAGTGACAAGGAAGATCGAGGTGCACCCTCAGAAGAGGATAGCAACATCAGGACTCCTACATACAAAGCTTCCAAGAAAAATATAAATTGGTCTCAGGCCATAGAGGTGCTCAAAAAGGACTTTGAAGATAAAGTAAGAGAGGTAGAGGGAAAATGGAAAGAGAAATGAGAGTGATGCATGAGGGTCATGAAAAAAAAAAGTCAATAGCTTGAAAAGCCAAATTGGCCAAATGGAAAAGGAGGTACAAAAGCTCTCTGAAGAAAATCATTGCTTAAAAATTAGGATTGAACAAATAGAAGCTAATGACTTCATTAGAAATCAAGAAAAAAAAAGAACAAAAGGTCAAGAATAACTAGGGAATCAATAAAAAAGATAAAAGAAGGTGACCTAGTAGTTCCAGATTTCAAACTATATTGCAAAGTGGTAATCATCAATACAATCTGGTATTGGCTACAAAATAAAATGGTGGATCAGTGGAATGGATTAGGTACATAATATAAAGTATTAAATGAACATAGTGATCTGATATTTGATTAAAACCAAAGAACCAGGGCAGCTAAGTGGCACAGTGGATAGAGCACCGGCCCTGGATTCAGGAGGACCTGAGTTCAAATCTGGCCTCAGACACTTAGCACTTACTGGCTGTATGACCCTGGCCAAGTCACTGAACCCCAATTGCCTCACCAAAACCAAAACAAAACAACCCCTCCCCCCCCCAAAAAAAACCCCAAAGAACCAAGCTTTTTGGGTAAGAACTCACCATTTGACAAAAATTACTAGGGAAACTGGAAAGTAGTTTGGCAGAAATCAGGCATAGAGCAATATCTCATACCATATACTATGATAAGATAAAAATGGATAAATGATTTAGACATAAAGGGTGATATAACAAGTAAATTAGGGGAGCATGAAAAAAATGTACCTCTCAAATCTATGGACAATGGAAGAGCTTATGACCAAACAAGACAGAATCACAGGAAGTAAAATGGATAATTTTGATTACATGCTATTAAAAAGCTTTTGTACAAACAAAACTAATGCAGTCAAAATTAGAAGGAAAAAGGAAACTGGGAAAATGTTTTTATAGGAAGTTTCTCTGATAAAGGCCTCATTTTCAAACACAGGGAACTGAGCCAAATTTATAAAAATAAGAATCATTACCCAGTTGATAAATGGTCAAAGGAGATGAATAGACAGTTTTCAGAAGAAAAAGAAAGCTACCAATAGTCATGTAAAAAAAGCTCTAAGTCATTATTGATTAGAGAAATGCAAATTACAACAACTCTGAGATACCATTTCACATCTATTGGATTGGCTAACATGTCAGAAAAGGAAAATGACAATTATTGGAGAAGATGTGGAAAAATTGGGACACTAATGGATTGCTGGTGGAATTCTGATCTAGTCTAGTCATTCCAGAAAACAATTTGGAACTATGTCCAAAGAGCTATGAAACTCTGCATACTCATTGGCCCAGAAATATCACTGGTAGGTGTGCATTCCAAAGAGATAAAAGAAAAGGGAAAATGACCAATTGTACAAAAATATTTATGAGTAGCTCTTTTTTGGGTGGCCAAGAATTGGAAATTGAGGGGATGATGATAAATTAGGGAATGGCCATACAAGTTGTGGTTTATGATTATGTTAGAATACTATTGTGCTACAGAAAATGACAAGCAAGATAGTTTCAGAAAAACCTGGAAAGACTTATACGAAATCATGCAAAGTGAAGTGAGCAGAATCAAGACAACATTCTTTTTTTAAAAAAAATTTAAATTTATTTATTTTTTAGCATTTAAAAAATTTTTGAGTTTCAAATTCCCTCCCTCCTTCCCACTCCCTCCCACACCAACTGAGAAAACAAGCAATATGGTATCAATTATACATGTGAGATTATGTAAAACATTTCCATATTAATCATATTTCCAAAAAAGCAAGAAAAATAAAGAAAGTGAGAAAATCATACTTCAATTTGTATTCAGAATTCATAAGTTCTCTCCCTGGAGATGAAAAGCACTTTTCATCAATGAGTCTTTTGCAATTGTCTTGGATCATTGTATTGATCAGAGTATCCAAGTCTTTCACAATCAATCATCATTTCAACCTTGCTGTTACTGTGCACAATGATACCCTAGTTCTCAGTTCACTTTGTATCAGTTCTTATAACTCTTAGCATCTTTTCCTGAAACCACCTTCCTGGTCATTTCCCACAGCACAATAGTATCACCTTCGTATGCCTTAACTTGTTCAATCACCAAATGATGAGTACCCCTCAATTTCCAATTCTTTGCCACCACAAAAAGAGCTGCTATAACCCTTTTTGTACATGTGCATCCTTTTCCTTTTTCTTTGACTCTTCTGGATACAAACCTAATAGTAGTATTGTTGGGGCAAAGGTTATACACAATTTCATAGCTCTTTGGACATGGCTCCAAATTACTCTCCAGAATGAATCAGTTCATTACTCTACCAGTAGTTCATTAGTGTAGCTATTTTCCCCTCTTCCTCTCAATTTCTGATAGTTGTGAGGTGGTACCTCATAATTGTTTTAATTTGCCTTTCTCCAAGGAAAAAATATTTAGTGCATTTTTTCATGTCTATAAATAGCTTTGATTTCTTTTTCTGAACTATTTATTAATAATCATTTCTAAACATCTAACAATTGGTGAATGACTTTTATTTTTTATAAATTTGACTGAATTATATACTCAGTATATACTTGAGAAATTGGGTTTTTATCAGAGAAACCTGTAAAATTTTTTGATGTTACTCCATTGTCTATGGTATCTTTTTAGCATAATGTGATTTCCATGATTTTTTTTCTTTGAATAAGGTCAATTTTAGTTTTTGCTTCATCTGAGATCCTTATTGCTACCCTTGTCTTTTTTACTTCAGCTGAAACATAGTAGATTCTGCTCCAGCCTTTATTTTTAACTCTGTGTGTGTCTTTCTGTTTCAAATATGTCTCTTGTAAACAACATATTGTTGGATTTCTAATCCATTCTATCTGCTTCTGTTTTATGGGTGAACTCATCCTATTCACACTCATAGTTACAATTATTGTGTATTTCCTTCCATCTCATTTTCCTGCTTCTCTTTCTTTCTCTGTCTCTGTCTCTCTGTCTCTGTTTCTGTCTCTCTCATATCCTGTCCCTCCTCAAAAGTTTATTTTCCTTCTAACCACTGCCTCCCTTAATCTGTCCTCCTCTTTGTCATCACTCCTTTTCTCTTATCCACTTCCCTTCTTATTTCCCTATTGGAAATATTTCTATTATTCTATTGTTATTATATTTCTATACACAATTGAACATATGCACACATGCATTCTTCCCTCTTTGAGCCAATTACAATGAGAGTGAGGTTCAAACATTTCCCACCCATTTTTCCCTCCACTGTAATAGCTCTTCCTTCTGTGCCTCTTTTACGTGAGAAAATTTTCTCCATTCTGCCTCTCCCTTCCCCCTTCATTCTGTACATCCTTCTTTCTCATGCCTTCATTTTTTGAGATCATACCAACAAAATAGACTTATATCATTGCCCTCTGTTTATGTAAATTTCTTTTAACTCCCTTTATAATGATAAAGTTCTTAGAATTTACATATATTATCTTCCCACATAAGAAAGTAAACAATTTAACTTATTGAGTGTTTTATGATTACTCTTTCATGTTTTCCTTTTCATGCTTCTCTAGAGTCTTGTGTTTAAATGTTGAATTTTCTATTCAGCTCTGGTTTTTTCATTGGGAATGCTTGAAACTCCTCTATTTCATTAAATCTCCATTTTTCTACTTAAGAATTATTATACTTAGTTTTGCTGGGTAGCTTACTCTTGGTTGTAAATATAGCTCCATTGCCTTTCAGTATATCATAATCCAAGCTCTCAACTTATTTAATGTGGAAGTCACTAAATCTTGTGTGATCCTGAATGTGGTTCTATGTTCAATTGTTTCTTTCTGGCTGCTTGTAACATTTTCTCCTTAACCTAGGGACTCTGAAATTTGGCTCTATTATTCCTGGAAGTTTTCATGTTGAGATCTCTTTCAGGAGCTGATTGGTAGGTAGAATCTTTCTATTTCTATTTTATCCTTTGGTTTTAGTATATCAGGGCCATTTTCCTTAATATATTCTTGAAATTTGATGTTTAGGCTCTTTGTTTGATTATGGTTTTAGTCCAATAATTCTTAAATTATCTCCTATTGATCTATTTTGGGTCAGTTTTCCTGATCAGATAATGCAACACTTTTTTATTTTTTTCATTCTTTTGATTTTGGTTTATTATTTCTTGAAGTCTCATGGAATCGTTAGCTTCAGCTTAATTTTTGATAATAAATTTATTTATTTAGAATTTTCCCCATGTTACATGTAAAAACAAAATTTCACATTGATTTTTTTGTTTGTTTTTGTTTTTTTAGTGAGGCAATTGGGGTTAAGTGACTTGCCCAGGGTCACACAGCTAGTGTTAAGTGTCTGAGGCCGGATTTGAACTCAGTTACTCCTGACTCCAGGGCCAGTGCTCTATCCACTGCACCATCTAGCTGCCCCCACACTGATTTTTTTTTAAATTAATAAAGTATTTTATTTTTTTCCCCGTTACATGTAAAGATAGTTCTCAACCTTTGTTTATACAAGCTTTACAATTCCACATTGATTTTTTAAAACTTTGTGTTCCAAATTCTCTTTCTCCCTCCATCCTCACCCCTTCCTAAGAACTCAAACAATTCAATGTAAGTTATATATGTGCAATCATGCAAAACATCTCCACATTAGTTTGGTTGTGAAAGAAAACAGACAAAATAACTTTAGAAAGAGGAACTAACAAAACAAATTATACTTCAATCTATATTCAGATACCACCAGTTCTTTCTCTGTAGATGTATTACATTTTTCATAAGTCCTTTTGATAGCATCCTGCTCATCATTTGTTTCACAATTACTATTGCTAACTATATTACCCTCCATCCTATTCACTCCCCTTGATATTTACTCTATTTTCTATCTTCTTTCACCCTATCCCTCCTAAAAAGTGATTTGCTTTTTACTGCCCCCTCCCCCAATTTCCCCTACCTTCTTTCACTCTCCCCCCCTTATTACCTTCTCCTTCCACTTTCCCAGAGGAAAAAATATATTACTATACCCACTTGAGTGTGTATATTATTCCCTCTTTGAGCCAATTCTGATAAAAGTAAGGCTCACCCTCTCCTCTGCTCCTTCCCCATCTTCCCCTCTACTTCATAAGCTTTTTCTTGTTTCTTTTGTGTGAGCTACTTTACCCCCATTCCACCTCTCCATTTCCCTTTCTTCCAGTGCATTCCTCTCACTCCTTAATTTTATTTTAAAGAAGTCATCATGGGTCAGCTAGGTGACACAGTGGACAAAGCACCAGCCCTGGACCCAGGTGGTCCTGAGCCCAAATCTGTCCCCAGACATAAGCCATTCCATCCTGCCTGCCCCACAAAAAATAAGGATAAAACAAAAAATAAATGCTTTACAGATATCATCCTTTCATATTCAATTCACACCTGTGCCCTCTAAGTATATTCCTTTCAGCTGCCCTAATACTGAGAAAGTTCTTATGAGTTAGAAGTATCATTTTCCCATGTAGGAATGTAAACAATTTAACCTTTTAACATCTCTCATGATTTCTTTTTCCTGTTTACTTTTTTATGCTTCTCTAGGGTCTTGTATTTGAAAATCGATTTTCTATTCAGTTCATGTCTTTTCATCACAAATGCCTGAAAGTCCTCTTTTTCATTGAAGTCCCATTTTTCCCCCTGAAAGATTATACTCAGTTTTGCTGGGTAAGTGATTATTGGTTGTAATCCCAATTCCTTTGCCCTTTGGAATATCATATTCCGTGCCCTCTGATACTTTAATGTAGAAGTTTCTAGGTCTTGGGTTATCCTGACTGTGGCTCCACAGTACTTGAATTGTTTCTTTCTAGATGCTTGCAATATTTTCTCCTTGACCTGAGAGCTCTGGAATTTGGCTATAATATTCCTAGCAGTTTTCATTTTGGGATCTCTTTCAGGAGGTGATTGGTAGAGTCTTTCAACTTCTATTTTACTTTCTACTTCTAGAATATCAGGGCAATTTTCCCTGAAAATTTCTTGGAAGATGATATCTAAGCTCTTTTTTTTAATCATGGTTTTCAGGTAGTCCAATAGTTTTCAAATTATCTCTCCTGGATCTATTTTCCTGGTCAGCTGTTTTTCCAAGGAGATAGTTCACATTGCCCTCTATTTTTTTTTATTCATTTGGATTTGCTTTATTGTGTCTTGATTTCTCATAAAGTCATTAGCTTCTATTTCCTCAGTCTTAATTCTTAAGCAATTATTTTTTTCAGAGAACTTTTGTATCTCCTTTTCCATTTGGCTAATTTGTCTTTTCAAACTGTTGACTTTTTTTATGACCCTCCAGCATCACTCTCATTTCTCTTTCCATTTTTTCCTCTACCTCTATTACTTTTCCTTCTCCCTCTTTTACTTTATCTTCGAAGTCCTTTTTGAGTGCTTCTATGACCTGAGACCAATTCATATTTTTCTTGGAAGCTTTGGATGTCAGAGCTTTGACTTTGTTATCTTTTTGTGAGCATGTATTTTGATCTACCTTGTTACCAAAGAAATGTTCGATGGTCCACAGATTTTTCTGCCTGCTCATTATCCTAGACTGTTTCTTGGTTTTTAACTCCTTCTTAAAGTGGGGCACTGCTTCCCACACTGTCCCAAGCTTCAGGGGGTGTCAGGTGTTACAGTTTAAGGAGAGGAACGTTCTCAGTTTCCCTGGCCTATGCTCTGGTCTGTAAGTAATCATGGGCCTGCTTATTTTTTAACATGGAAGCAGAAATCTGATTCACTGTGGTTGTAAGCTTTATTTGCCTATGCCCCTCCTGCACTGGGCTGCTGCCACTCAAGTTTGTTTCCTGGTTCTGAACACAGGTAATACAGCAGTGTTCCACCTTAGCTCCAGCAGAGACCCCTGCTATCTCCCTTCGGCCAACCACTGGACCCTCTCACTGGTCTGTGCACTGAGTTCCAGAAGTAGCTGCTGATTCCAAGGCTCTGGAGGCATGGCCTGCCTGGGGCTGGATCTGTTTGGTGTGGCTGCACTCCCCTCTCACCCTGATATGACAGACCTTCCTTGATGCCCTTTTTTGTTGTTGTTGTTGTTGTTGTTTTTTTAAGTGAGGTAATTGGGGTTAAGTGACTTGCCCAGGGTCACACAGCTAGTAAGTGCTACGTGTCTGAGGCTGGATTTGAACTCAGGTACTCCTGACTCCAGGGCCGGTGCTCTATCCACTGCGCCACCTAGCCGCCCCTTGATGCCCTTTTAAGCTATCTTTGGCTGGAAAACAATCTCACTCTGTTCTTTTGTGGGTTCTGCTGCTCCAGGAATTGTCTTATGGCATTATTTGGAAGTATGTGGACAGGTGGTGTGGGGAACTCCAAAAGTTACAGCCTTTCCTCCACCATCTTGGCTCCACCCCCTTCAGCTTAATTTTTAAGGAATTAGTTTCTTCACTGAGCTTTGTAACTCTTTTTCCATTTGGCCAATTCTAATTATTAATGAGTTCTTCACTTCAGTGATTTTTTGTGCCTCTTTTACCATTAGGCCAATTCTGATTTTTTAAGGTGTTACTTTCTTCACTATTTTTGTGCCTTGTTGGCTAAGCTATTAATTCCATTTTCATGAATTCCATACATACTCTCATTTCTTTTCCTAATTTTACCCTCTAACATTCTTATAACTTTCTTTAATTCTTCTAGGAATTCTTGTTTTGTTTGGGTCCATTTAGAATTTTTCTCTGAGGCTTTTTTGGGTAGCTGTCTTTTCATTTTTTTTCTTCTTCTGAGTTTACACCTTGGTCTTTCCTGTCACAATAATAGTTTTTGATGCCTGCAAGGGGTCTTCTATAATCTCTTTCTGAACAGGTGTCCAACTTCCTTTGTCTTTGGGCTGAGAGCTCCTGAAACATGCTACTGCTACTGCAATGGACAAAACTCTACCCTGGTGACACAGACTTCTTTTGACCTCTTAAGTTTTCTTAGGCCTGGAAAAATGTCTTACTCTGACCTTTTTTTGGCCCTGCCACTCCAAAATTGTATTTGAGGCATTATTTTAAAGTTCTTTGGAGGGGAATGTTGGCAGAGTTCAGCTGGGTAGCTGCTTTCATTTTGCCACTTTGGCTCCAGGAGAATATTCTACACAGTTGCAGCAATATTGTAAGAATGGTCCACTGTGGAAAATTTAGATACTCTAATCAAAATAATGATCCAAGATAATTCCAAAGGACTCATGTTGAAAAATGCTATCTACACCCAGAGAGAACTCTAAATGCAGACTGAAGCATACTTTTTGAAATTTTAATTTTTCTTTTTAAAAAATTTTGTTGTGCTTTCTTTTGCAACATGACTAATATAGAAATATGTTTTGCATGATTTACATGACTTCATATATGTAATTGATAACAAATTGCTTGCCTTCTAAAGGAAGGGGCAGGGATAGAAGGGAGGGAAAGAATTTGGAACTCAACATTTCTTTAAAAAATGAAGGTTTTGCAGGGCTGCTAGATGGCATGGTGGATAGAGCACCAGCCCTGGATTCAGGAGTACCTGAGTTCAAATCCGGCCTCAGACACTTAACACTTACTAGCTGTGTGACCCTGGGCAAGTCACTTAACCCCAATTGCCTCACTAAAAAAAAGTGAAAGTTTTAAATTTTTTATATTTATTTGGGAAATATTTAATTAAATAAGTAAAATGTATTTAAAACACTATAATATAAAATCTAATATGGCATATAACAACATAACAAGAAACACTATAATATAGGAATAAATGGATCTTTTCTTAAAATGATAAGTCACATCTATCTAAAATCAAGAGCCAACATTTTCTGAATTGGGGATAAATTAGAAGCCTCCCTAATAAGGTCAGGGATTAATTACTCATATCCATTATCACTATTTTTATTGAGTATTGTACTATAAATGCTAGCTATAGCAATTAGAAAGAAAAGGAAATTAAAAGAATAAGAATAAGCAGCAAGGAAAGAAAATAATCACTTTTCAAAGATTATATTATGTTAAAAGAACCCAGAAGAATAAACTTTAGGAAAGTTTCAGGATATAAAAAAATCCATATAAATGTTCTATAAATTACCAGCAAAACCTAGCAGGAAGAGAGAAATTCCACTTAAAATAACTGCAGATAGTATAAAATACTTGAGATTCTATCTGCCAAGACACACAAAGAAACTATATGAACACAATTCATAAAACGTTCTTCATACAAATAAAGAAAGATCTAAATAACTGGAAAAATAATATTTGCTCATGTGTAGGCTGAGCCAAAATAATACAAATGACTATACACAATAAATAAATATATTTACTTATTCATCACCATAACAATCAAACTACTAAAGAACCATTTTATAGAGCTAAAAAAGATAACAACAACTTCTTGAAGAACAGAAAGTCAAGAAAATCAAGAGAAGCAATGTAGATGAAAAACAAATAGAAGGGAAAAGTACCAGATCTTAAACAATACTACAAAGCTATGATTGTTGAAACAATTTGCTAGTGGGTAAGAAATAGGCTAATCAGAGGAATAGGTTAGGCACATAATATACAGAAACAAATGAACATAGGAAACTGTTTTTAATAAACCCAAAGGTCTTTGATATTGGGGAAAGAACTCACTATTTGAGAAAACCTGTTAGGAAAAGTGAAGAGCAGTTTGGCAGAAAGTAGGCATTGAACAACTTCTCACTCCCATCCCCAAATAAGTTTAAAATGGGTACGTGATTTAGACATAAAAGGTGATATTATAAGGAAATTGGGAGATCATGGAAAGTATGAAAAAAATTATCTGTCAGATTTATGGACAAGGGGAAAAGTTCACGACCAAGAAATTGAGAGAATCATGGCCTATAAAATGGATAATTTTGATTACATTGTGGTAAGATTATTGGAATTTGGATGACTGATTGGGATGAGCCATACCTGGCCTGCCCTGAGTGACGTGTGACGTCCTCTCTAGACAAAATTTCCCCTTTCTCCCTTTTTTATATTGTTATTAACATATTGTTTGTTAGCGTAGGGTATTATATTCTGTTATTTTTTACTATTTCTTTAAGGAAACACTATGTGTTGTTCCTCGAAGAAAGAAAGGGGGGAAATGTGGTAAGATTATTGGAATTTGGCTGATTGATTGGGATGAGCCACACCTGGCCTGCCCTGAGTGACATGTGCTGCTGATGTCAGCAGGAGAAACCCCTCTCCACAGGCAGTCCTCCCTTTTGGGGGAGGAAGAGTAAACGCTTACTGAGGGGAGCTCAGTCTCTTCCGGAGTGACTTTCTTTCTGGTGGTGCGAGCAGCAGGAGCAGAGGAGTCCTTCAGGCCCTGGTTGAAAAGCTGTTTTTCCATTGAAACTATGGACCCCAGGTGGTGAGTTAACATACAAGCCCTGCTCTTTTGAATTAGCTGAACTGGAAGTGAGTTTGGGGATTGTATAGACTTAGGTTAGAGGTAGGAGGATTATCTGTATCCATTATCACTATTTTTATTGAGTATTTTTCCATATTCCCTTGTCTTTGATTTCATTAATTTCACCTTTGCTATTTATTTCATTCCCATTAATAAAACCTGATTCGTTTGTGGAAAAGAGGCTGTTAGGTTCCTTTCTTATTGGCCTGGGAGAAATATCTATACAGGCAGTTTGGAGGGGAGGGAGCTTTGAACCTAGAGGTCCCTCATTATTTCTAGGACCCCAATATTATGGTGACCTGCTCAATTAACTCTCCAAATGCTAAATTTGGCCCTCAAAACATAAAAGTAAAAATACTTTGCACAAACAAAAACAATGCAGTCAAAAGGAGAAGAGAAGCAGGAAACCAGGAAAAAATTTACAGCAAGTTTTTCTGATAAAGGTCTCATTTCTTAAATATAGACAGTTTTCACTGTAAAATAAATGGATCATTTTGCAAATGCCTAGGTAAAGTGATTTTTACATAATGCAAATTCACCCGCTGAAGTAGAGAACAAAGGAAGGAAAGAACGGAGGCAGGAAGCGGGGTAGGGGCAGAAAAGTAAGAGCAGAAGGAGAAACATGTAGGAGATGCTGGGACCAGTCACAGTGGGTCAGTGGGAGGGGGTGAGGAATCCTTTTCCAAACTGACAGAAAGACCACAAAAGGGGCAGACAAATGGGGGTTAAATACACAGACAGGACAAAATAGGCAACATGCAGGGGTTTGGTGACAGACATGTGGCATCCAAGCAGAAAAATGGAAGATAGATATGTAGGGCCGGACATACTGGGCTGTAGGTGGAGTGGGGCAAAAGTCTACTCTTTCTGCACCGGAGGTCTCAAGGTGAGTTCCACCATCCAGTGGTGGGGGCAGCAGCAATGAAGAAATGTTGGAAATGGTCTTTCTGCATGGTCAGTTCTTTTGCTTTTTTTTTTTTTTTGCGGGGCAAAGGGGGTTAAGCGACTTGGCCAGGGTCACACAGCCAGCAAGCGCCAAGTGTCTGAGGCTGGATCCGAACCCAGGTCCTCCTGAATCCAGGACCGATGCCCCATCCACTGCGCCATCCAGCTGCCCCTCTTTTGCTTTTTTAAGTTTTGTTTTGTTTTTTGGTGGGAGGGTGAGAGGCTGCATAGCACTGTGCTGAGAAGAAACACAGAGAGTACCCTATGGTACAGTAAAGTTAACATAGGAGTTTTTTTGGAATGTGAATTTCTTTCAGAATTCTTTATGTAAAGTTGAATTTGTGTAATGTGAATTTAAAGTTCCCAATTGATAAATGGTTAAAGAGTATGAACAGGACAGTTTTCAGAATCATTAATAGAGAAATGCAAATTAAAACAACACTAGGGGCGGCTAGGTGGCACAGTGGATAAAGCACTGGCCCTGGATTCAGGAGTACCTGAGTTCAAATCCGGCCTCAGACACTTAATAGCTGTGTGACCCTGGGCAAGTCACTTAACCCCCATTGCCCCGCAAAAACAAAACAAAAACAAAAAAACCAACACTGAAAAAGGCTAATTCTTTCTTTTTTTTTTTTTTAGTGAGGCAATTGGGGTTAAGCAGCTTTCCCAGGGTCACACAGCTAGTAAGTATTAAGTGTCTGAGGCCGGATTTGAACTCAGGTACTCCTGATTCCAGGGCCGGTGCTCTATCCACTGCGCCATCTAGCTGCCCCGAAAAAGCCTCATTCTTAAGATCCCGTGGCAGAATCTCTAATTTTAGTTAAGTTTGGGGGTATGATTTAGCAGGAAGAAATATGGCTATGGGACCCCAAGTGCTAGTGAATAAGAGGTTAAAAGTGAGACAAAATGCAGGAGGGAAAATACATAAGAAAGGCAAAGAGAAAAGGACTCTTAGCACAAGAGATTAGGATCCTGGTCATGAGAGATTAAGACCCAACTCAGGGAGCCTCTGAATTAGAAACACAATCTCTCTTTGCAGAAACAGTGCCACAAACTTCCTCAGATGGTGTTTTCTTGTTCCTGATTTTGGCTCTTGCTGATAATTGTGGTGACATGTAATAAGCCTTCATAAATTCTTGATAACTGTTCTCCTTTAAGGCTAAACACGGAGCCCTCTTCTGCCTGGAAGCCTCCTTGCAGTAAACAATAGATCAATCAACAAATCTGGCTTGCCATGTGTCTGGCCCTGTGATATGCATTGGGAAAAAGAAAAAAAGCAAAAACAAACAAACAAACAAAAAACTACTCCTCCCTCAAAGGGCTTATGGTCTAAAGGGGGAGAAGACATGTTCATAAAGAGGACTATAACAATGTACATACAGAATAGATGAAGGTAATACTAGAAGGGAAGGCCTCCTTTCTGAAGACATTTAGAGCTAAGTCTTGAAGGAAACCAGGGTAGTGAGGAGGGAAAGCCTTCCAGGCATGGGAGACAGGTAATGCAAAGTCTGAAGACTGGAGGTGAAGCATCATATTTGAGGAACAGAAAGGAGGCCAGGATGGGCAGAACCAGAAATTACCTGGAAAGGAATTGCCATGTGTAAGAAAATTGGAAAGGAAGGGGCCAGGTTGTAGAGTGGTTTTTTTGTTTTGTTTTTTTGGTGGGGCATTGAGGGTTAAGTGACTTGCCCAGAGTCACACAGCTAGTAAGTGTCAAGTGTCTGAGGTCAAATTTGAACTCATATCCTCCTGAATCCAGGGCCAGTGCTTTATCCACTGCACCACCTAGCTGCCCCCTGTGGAGTGTTTTAAATGTCAAACATAAATGATTACATTAGATCCTAGAGGTAACAGGGAGCTATTGTAGTTTATTGAGCAGGGAGGAGGCAGGTGGCACGGTTATAGCTATGCTTTAGGAAAATCATTTTTGCAACTGAGTAGAGAATAGATTGGTGTGGGGAGAAATCTGAGAGGAGACTAATTAGAAAGCTATTGCAATAGTCCAGGCAAAAGGTAATGGGAACCTGATGAATTATAGTGGTGACTGTATGAATGTAGAGAATGGAATGGATGCCTATAATGTGGAGATAGAAATGGCAAGATTTGGGGCAGCTAGGTGGTTCAGTAGATAGAGCACTGGCCCTGGAATCAGGAGGACCTGAGTTCAAATCCGACCTCAGACACTTGACACTTACTAGCTGTGTGACCCTGGGCAAGTCACTTAACCCCAATTGCCTCACCAGAAAGAAAGAAAGAAAGAAAGAAAGAAAGAAAGAAAGAAAGAAAGAAAGAAAGAAAGAAAGAAAGAAAGAAAGAAAGAAAGAAAGAAAGAAAGAAAGAAAGAAAGGAAGGAAGGAAGGAAGGAAGGAAGGAAGGAAGGAAGGAAGGAAGGAAGGAAGGAAGGAAGGAAGGAAGGAAGGAAGAAGGAAAGAAAGGAAGGAAGAAATGGCAAGATTTGGCAACTGGAAGGACATGTTGGGTAAGTAAAATGAGGAATTGGAGATTCCACCAAGGTGGACTAGATGCATGGTGGTGTCTTCAACAGTAAAAAGAAAGTTCAGAGGGCTGGGTTTTTTGGGGAAAAGCTAATGAGCTCAGTGACCATGATTACTAAATGTCCAACAGCTGACAGTTAAATAATTTGTTGGTACCTTCATGTAGGGAGAGGTGGTCTGTGGTCAATGTGTCAACTACATTGAGTCTGAGATACTTACAGAATAACCAGGAGAGAACATTACTATTGTTACTATTATACCATTACCTCTACTCTGACTGTCGCCATCTTACATTGGTGTGAAGATGTTCATCTTCCCAAGCACTTATATCTATCTGAAAGGCAGTATTGTTTAGTGACAGTCCCAGACTGGGAGTCAGAGGAGATTTGGGTTCTAAACCCACTTTGGGATTATTAGTTATATGGCCAGGGGCAAGTCACACAAGCTCTGAGCCTCATTTTCTCCATCTGTAAAGTGGAAATAAAAATATACCTGGTGTGTACGCTTTAAAGCGCTACATAAATGTCAGTTATTTCACAGTCATAAACTTTTCAAGTTTTATTAAAATCTTAACATTGAACATCAATTCAATAAAACAACAGTTTAAGGACTATTTACATTTAGATTCATTAATTTTAATACATAATATATCATAATATTATTTCAGCCACTTTCTCTAAGCTGCCATATTTGTCCATTCTTATTTATGTTTTCTTAAATGATCAGAATTAGTATTTAATGCATTATCCTAGTTCTGTTGTTTTTCTCTTAGAATTTCATAAATATTTTTCTCTTTCTCATACTTGTTGCTTTTATTGCAGCTAGGTGGTACAATGCATAGAGTTCTGGATCTGGAGTCATAAGACCTGAGTTCAAATCTGACCTTAGACACTAGCTGGGTGACCTTGGGGAAGTCACTTAATCCTGTTTGCCTCAGTTTCCTCATCTGAAAAATGATATGGAAAAGGAAATGGCAAACCACTCTAGTATCTTTGCCAAGAAAACCCCAAATGAGATCAGAAAGTCAGACGCAACTGAATTGACTAAACAATAACATTCACTACATTACAAGTTTTTTGGTTTGTTTTCCCTTTGACTGGGCCTGTGAGTTCATTGGTTTAGGGAAGTTGATTAGGAATTTCCTTTACCACTGAGGGTCAGCACTTTCTCTGCAACTTTTGGTCTCAAAGGGTTAATTGTAGACACCTAGAAGTTAATTAATAGTATCAGAGGGGAAATTTGAACCCAGATCTTTCTGACAAAGGGACAACCTCTCTATTCCTGACCACATTCTGCTTCTCTGCATGAAGGCACCAACAAATTATTTAACTGTTCATCAATTGTTGGACATTTAATAACCATAGTCACAAAAATAATAATGATAAGTAGCTCTTTAAGGTTTACAAAACAATTTATAATTATCTCATTTGATCCTCACAACAACCCTGGGAGGTAGGTGCTATTATTATTCCCATTTTATAGTTGGGGAAATGGGAGCAGATAGAGGTTAAATGACCTGTCCAGGGTCACACAGTATCTGAAGTCAGATTTGAATTCAGATCTTCCTAAATGCAAATCTAGCACTCTATCCACTGTGCCACCTAGATGCCTGTAATTACATCAGTAAATGCTTCTTCACTGACTTCTCTGAATAAGAAGGTGGTAACCAAAGGCGAGGAAATGAGCAACTCGAGGTTCAGAGAAACTAAATGACTCCCCCACGACCACAGATTTAGAACTGTAAGGGACCTCAGAAGTCTCTTGGTCCATTCCATTCATTTTACAGATGAGGAAACTGAGCACCTGAAAGGTTGAATCACTGGGATAGAAAGAGGCAGAGCCAGAATTCCAACTCTCCTTGTCATTTCTTGACCACTGCCCCTCATCTATCAATTGAGCCGTGGAGTTAGGGCTAAGGCCAGCTGATACGAAGGAGTCCACCATGGATGGCCTCCTGCTTCTCCTCTTGTCTGTATCCTTGCTAACTGTGATTTTGTATACAGTGGTGCCTAGATGAACAACAAACCCTGCAGGAATGAGGCACCTCTCGCCTCTTTTGTCGCATATGTTACGTATTTCACACACTCTTAATAAACCATGGGAGACAGAGCTTCATGCATTCATAGCTGCCCAGGACAAGGGAATGGATCCCAGTGCAGGTTCTACTTGTTTCTCCTCAGCGAACTCAAAGGCAAACTGGGGAGCCTGATAACACCCCTTTTTCATTGCAAATGCCCCAAATGTTCTCTTACTCTATCAAGCATCCTCTCTTCCAAAACTGGGCAATGTCTACCATCAGTCATTTCCCCATTTAGATTGCAAACTGTTCCTTGAGGCAAGTGACCCTATTTAATCCTGCATCTCTGTAGATACCCACAAGCTGGCCTTGGGTTGAATATAGGTATTTAATGCTTGTCTGGTCAGGTGAATTGATACATTTCCACTTGTTGATTGACTGACAGATTTGCACCTCAGTGTGAATAAATCTCAGAGTTGCAAACTATCAGTAGCCAGCATTTGCATTTGCATTTGAAGCCTTTTATCTGTAAACATGACATCAAAGGCCTGGTGCCCATTTAAGGGATTTCAGCAGCTGAATCAAGAGAAACTGGGGAGGGCCTATGAGCCCCTGAATCAAGTGTGTGGTTTTTGTTTTTTTTCTTTCAGAACTTCCCTTAGTCAGATGGAATGGGGCACCAGAGCCATTTGGTGGGGCATTCATTATTCAGGAGACACGGACTATTGTCTATTTATCACCAGCTTCTTCTAGGACCTGAAATGCTTCCATTTCTCCTTCTAGAGCCTCTTTCCACCAGCCCTAACTCTCGCCTGGGATCACAGGTAGGCACCCTTTCCTTAACATCTCCTTCTTCCCCATGCCACTTCCTTCTCTGCTCCCCTTTTCCATTTCTCCAACTTTGACAAAATTATTTTCCTAAAGAAAAGGCCTCCATATGTCATCAATAAAATCTAGTAGTGTCACCCCTTCCCTCCCCAATATCTCTAGAATCACAATATAAATTCCTCTTGTAGGCTTGGAGGGGCAGTTAGGTGACACAATGGACAGAGTGCTGGGCTGTAATCAGGAAGACCTGAGTTTAACTCTGGCCTCAGACACTTACTAGCTGTGGGACCCTAGGCAAGTCACTGAAATGGCAAGCCACTTTAGTACCTTTGCAAGAAAACCCCTAATGAGGTCAAAAAGAGTCCGACATAACTGGACAACAAACAACATCACTGTATAGGTACTGTCCAGCACAAGGTGATATGTCAATATTAGCTATTAAAAGTACTACTCCAGTATCTTTGCCAAGAAAACCCCAAAATGGGGTCATGAAGAGTCAGATGCAACTGAAAATGACTGAAAAGTAGGTTTGGCATTGAAAACTCTTTACAACCTGGCCCCTCTTCCAATCTGCTTACAAATTAGTCCCCCCCATGCTTCAGTCCTTCTTTCTGGCTTGCTGTCCCTCCCACAAGATGCCATTTTCCAACACCATGCCCTTTATTGGCCATCTCCACTGGCAGCCTGGAATGCTCTTCCTCTTCCCCTCTGCCTCTTGGGATCCCTGGTCTCTGTCAAGACTGAGTTCAAGTGTCAAACACTTGGGGAGGCCTTTTCTGGTCTCCCGCATTCTCAATGACTTCCCCTTCAAGATGACATTCTACAGTACTATACACACACACATACACACATACATACATACCCACATACACACACATATAAATGTATATATATATATATATATATATATTTACTACCTAGGTTCAACCTTACCCTTCCAGCCTTGTCACATATTATTATGATCATGATAAATTGGTCTGTTTTGTGTTTCTCATATAATAAACAGCATCTCCCTCACCTGGTTGTTGGGGGGATCCAGTGAGCTAATATATGTAAAGCACTTTGAAGACTTTTAAATACTCTATAAATCAGAGTGTTCATTTTTATTATGACATTCCATCTCTTACCTCCTTGCTTTTGCATTGGAATGGAACCTCTCCTCTCCTCTCACCTCTATGTCTCAGAATCCCTAGTTGCCTTCAAGGTTCAGCTTAAATGCCACTTTTCACATGAAGCCTTTCCTTATCTCCACCCCATTCCCCCATCAGTTGTTAGTGCCTTCCCCTCCAAATCACTTTGTATTTATTTTGTTCATACCTCTGTACATATGTGCTGTTTTCCCCAGTTAGACTATAAGCTTCTTGAGGGCAGGGATTATTATTTCACTTTTTGTCTGCATACCCTCAGTGTCTGAAGAGAGAGTGAGGCTGGCAGCTTTGTGCAACTCTGTGTCACTTAAATCCAATTCAGACACAAGTCAAGACATCAGGTCCTCTTCTAAAACGAGGGATGAACAACAACAACATAGTGCCTGGTACATAGTAGGCATTTAATAAATGCTTGTTGATTGACTGATCAGAGATAGAAAGACAAATAAGGAACTTATACTGTAACATACATAAACAAATAAATTGGGGCTAGAGTATGAGGATTGTCTGCAGCTGTGATTTAATCAGTATATAAGGGAGTCAAACAGTATTCTCAGAGACTCAAGAAGAGAGAGAGTGCTTCTGGCCTAGGGGAATCATGGATAGCATCTGGAGGGGTAGTATCTGGGCTTAAAGGAAAGGAAAAACATCAGTAGGTAGAGGTTAGTTGGCAAAAAATAAGTTTAGGCACCAAAGGCTACATCATTACTAAGTATATGCCAGTTCCATGATAATTATTACTTATCGCTCTTACAGCCTCCCTTATAATACATCTAATAACCCCAAAGTCTTTTTCAATTTAGCACTGAATCAGTACAAAATTCTACCCAAACTCAAGTTCAGTTATAAGACACCGTATCCATGACTGATCAATAGACCGACAGATGCAATGGTTACAGGCTGGTCAGTTATAATTCTAAGCTGCCAGTTTTTTTTTTCAAGAGAGGAAGAAAAAGGTTAAAATCCCTAGATTGGATGGAATGAGCTGAAGTGTTTTCAAATGGATTTGAGAAACTGAACTGTTCCCAGGCGGAAAGATAAAATGTGAAACTGCAGTCAGTCTGGCTTTCTGGCTCGCCTAACCTTTTTACTGCTGGATAATGAGGAATCAGCTATAATTTAGACACAGTATTCTTTTCACAGATTATATTGAGGTTGGGGAGGGGGCAGGAAGGGGAGAAACTCACTTTATAGTCTTGCATCATCTTTCTTTGGCAGACAAGAGTGGCGCCCCCTCCTCATGAAGTACACTGGGGGGAGCCATGCCCTCCATGTGCTGTTGTGACGAATTTCAAGTCAAGAGGGTGCTTGAATTGGATTTATTACAATTGGAAGAAAAGAAATTGTAATCTTTACGAGCCAACGACATGGAGTCCTATAATATGAGAATGAAGGATCATTTTAAATTTAAAGCAAATTAAATTACCGGGGTCAAATCTTTCAGCAGAGACATCATGTCTTTGGAGCGTCACTTAAATATTTGACATCCCTTTCCCCCCTCCCCCAGGTTTTGTATTAGCATTTAAGTGTTTTTAAGATATGTTTAATATTCTTATAGAGGAAGATTACGCCCCTCCCCCCAAAGTCAAGTCATAAAGAGCAGGGGGAAAAGGAATGATATCACAAGACATGTGGAAGGAAACTACTAGTCTGTTACAGAGAGAAGGTTGTGAGCTTTATTTTTTAAAAAGGGAAGGGTTGCTTTCATTGACTCCTAGAGCTGAGAGGGATCTCACAAAGTACACTGGTCCATTACCCTGCCTCCAGGTGAGTGAACATTGAAATCATCCAAGAAAGATGTCTGTGTAATTCTAAAGTGCTCCATGCATGGGGATTCCCTAGCCTCACTTGATCTTATATACCTTCTCAAAATAATAAGAGGCTTCTTCCATGACCCTCAGTGAATAATCTCCCTGCAATTTAATACCATTCTCTCTTTTCGTGCCCCATCACCCAATTTCTCCTCCCTTCTTCAGTCCTGCAGAAGTATCTACAATAGTCTGCAAACTGTTATGACTCAGTTTCCTATCCTGGAGCTTTCCTTGACTAATTCCTTCTCCTGCCTGCCTTCCCCTACCCCAAGAATCTTTACCTTGTTATCACTAACTTAATTAGGAAATCCATGGATTTATTTATGTCTCAAATATTGCTTAGCCTGCCAATGACTATGGCATCAGAGATTTGTAGGTGAAGGGGGCTTTAGAGGTCATCTTGTCCTATCCTCTCATTTTAGAAGTGACAAAACAGGTCCACAGAAGTAAAATAACTTTCCCAAGGTCATATAGGTTATATACAGGTTCATGAGGAGGGGCCCCTACTCTTGTCTAAAGAGCTGAGATTCAAACTCAGATCTTTTGGCTCTTTCCAGTTCTCTTTGCACTGTGCTGAGCTCTTTCCTTTCTTGACTGAAATTCAAGCCAATCCTTCCCTATCTCCGTAACACCCCTCTTGGCCTGCTAGCTTCTTTGAGGTGCAGCAGATGGCTTCAGGCTTCAACTTTTCTGGATGGAGTTCACTCTATTTTCCATCCCAGTGTGTCTCTTGGGGGGAAATATGCATAATGATAGGGAAAGGTCCCCAATTCTAATTCAGCTCCAGGCTGAAAGTTACTATGAACCAGTGGAAAGAGCTTGTGATATGGGTTTCACTCCAGAAGGAAAGGGGCCCCATGCTGAGTTTGGAAGCCCAAGATCTAAGTGGGTCAGGAAGATGGAATTTCTCTTTCTTCTGTAGGTTCAAGGATAGAGCCTGTGGTTGGTTGGAGCTTCAAAGCCTGTCTCTCCCTGCTCCATCCAGTCTGCGGATGTATAATGACAGCATTTAGCCTTTCATCCAAGGTCTCCACATACCTCGTTAACACATCCATATTATTATCATCCTCTGCAGAAGCAGAGAGTGAGATATAATAATCAGAGAGTGTGCCAAGTCGCTGTCTGCACTGGTGGCCAGAATTGGACTCAAGACTCTTGTTTCCCTGGACTTTTCCCTTCAAAGCCTTTTCATCCCAAAGGGACTTCTTTTGTCCTTTTTACCAGCATCTCCCTTGAAACAAGAGTGTGCTGAGATGACCCTTAGTCAGCTCTGGAATGGTAATTTTTCTGCTCCTAAGAAAGGTCTCTCTGGACATCCTTAGTGCCAAGTGGAGGTTTACATGATCCAAACATTTAAGTGCATATTGATTGCAGTCAGATACTGTACCCTGACCTGCATCACAAGCTCTGGACGGCATTTCTCTGGAAAAGTATCTTTTTATGTATTAACCTCCCCACCAACTCCCCATGGAGCCAAGTGCTGGTCAAAAACAAATGCTCAAACAGGGGCCAAAGAGCAGCCCATTAGGCTGTATAGGAGCTGACCTGGGGAATGGAGTTTTGTATTAACTTAATATGGCCACAGATCCTTAAAAGAACCAATAATTTAGTTGCTACCACTTTCTTTTCCATAATTCACACCATTGTTTTGTCTCCATTTGAGAATGAGGGAATGAGTGTCAGGGCTTGGTAAGAAATACCACAGCTTGGAGGGAACTAAATCCCCCCTGCCAGTGGGTGCATGTGTACATGTGCGTGTGTGTGCGTGTACGCACACACACACCCACCACACACCAGAGGGCCAATGTCTCATCGGATTTAGAGTTAGCAGAACCTTAGAGATGCTCCAGTATAATCCTTCCATTTTACAGATAAACATACTGAGGCCTAGAGAAGTTAAATGAGTCACCTATAGTCACACAGGCAGTCAGTAGGAGCTTGGATTTGAAGTAGGTTCTCTCTTTCCAAACTCGGATTGCTATTTCTACTATGCTGTGATTCCCTGTGCTGTAGTGGAAAGAAAGCAGAGCTTTGTGTCACAGGACCCGAGTTCAAATCCTAATTCTACCACTTACTACCTTGGTGACCTTGGACAAGGTGGCACAGTGCATAGAGTGCTAGATGTGGAGTCAAACCTGTGTCTGTGCCCCTGGATAAGTCACTTCAATCCTATTTTCCTTAGTTTCTGTAATGAGGATGATAATAGGACTTAACCCTCCCCCACAGAATTGTTGTGAGGATCAAATAAGATAATATTTGCACTTTGTTATATAAATGCTTCCTATTACTATTATTGAGCCTCTGAGTGTGCTTATCGGTAAAACAGAGGGGCTGGAATATTTGGCCTTTGAGGTCTCTTCCAGTTCTAAATCTATCATTTGTGACCTGTTTTTCCTTCAGGTGAGGGTGGGCAGAACCTAGGGCTCCATGAAGATTGCAGATGCCTGTGACTCTAAGGAGGAGCATGACCTCGGCCAATGGAGCGAGATGAGAAGGGACATTAAGGGACAGAGGGAGGCTCTGTTCATCGACAGACGTATCACAATTGTTTGTTATTTCATCAGAAACAAACTACTTCCTGGCCAGATGGCTGAAGTTCTGAAATTAATATTAATTTTTTTCAAAAGCTCTTTAAAAGTGGAGGTTGAGAGTGGGGCAATTGAATGCTTTGTCCAAGAAACACGAGATGCACATAGGATATGAGGCCATCAAGGACAGGTTGGCAAGAGGCTCTTCGGAAGCTGCATGGACTTTAAACCAAATTATTATGGCGATTTCAATCAGCAGATGGAATGCTGCAAACAATAACATTTACAAGGTAATCTCCATTCTAAGTAATTGGCATTTCCCGGGAGCCAATTGGTTGAGCTATCCCAGGGAAAATGCACCTGCTTCTGAGTGATCTTCCCCACCTTCAATTACCTTTTGATTATTTCAACACACACACATGCTTGTGTTTACACACACCACTGCATATGTGAACATACAAAGTCGCTCAGAATTTATGTTCAATATCTCATCCGTAGGATCTTAATCGTTATTTGTATAAATTCCAGTATCTCCCTACCAAAAGCAGAGAGCAAAACAGAGCCGGGCAGCAGTGTCCTCATATCAAGGAACAAAGTTGAAACTCCCATACAATTATGTTTGATCACAGGAGAAGGTGAAATCATTAGATATTAGCGAGGTGCAGTGGAATAAAAATGATGTGTTAGCGGGGGTTCATTACACTGTATTTTCAGAGCCAGGAAGATCAATGTGTTCATGCATCATGAATTAGACTCCGGCTTTAGCCTTCCCTGCTCTCCGGAAACCCAACATGATCTATCACCAGCCATACATCACCGTTTCAGGATTGCACATTAACGAGAAAGCTGCAGTTTCCGCCTGTCAGACTGACCAGCTGCCTCTCTCTGCAGAGAGGAGAAATTTTAGTTGTTGTTGTTAAAGGATTCAACAAAAAAAAATTTTTTTAAGCCAAGAATAAGGAGATAAGGGCTCAGGCCTAGGCCATTACCAGTTGGATAGTCAAACACTCCAATCTTCTTCAGAGCTACTTCATGGATGCTCTGTTTCATCTTAATCTATGATCATTTCAGAACCAGCCTCACAGTTTTTCCTGGCAAGTCTAGAGATGCTAGACATGGATACAGATCATGTAGCTCACTTCCCTCTCCTCAACCACTACCCTCAGCCCCCACAGGACCTCCTGAAGCAAGAGCCCTTAGCTTCTATTCCCCCAGATTTGCTCAGCTCCAATGGCTTCATTTTGAAAGGATCAGAGAGGGGATTCTTCCCCTTCTTTCCACCCTACTGCCCCCCTACCCATCTTCCTTTCCAAAGGCTTCTTTACCACCCAGCAGTTTTCCACTAATACTTTTCCTTCTCTTATTATCAGTCCACATCATTACCCCCTGCCTGACCCCACACCTGGCAAAGCAACCCTCTTTTCCCTGTTGGTGCTCAGACACCCGCAGACAGTTCTGATCGAGGCTTTTAATCGGCGTTTAGCCAGGCTGTCCATATTTAGTTCTTTTAATCTTTCCTCATCATTCAATCCCTCCAGTCCTTCATCATCTTTTTTTTTTTTTTTTGGTGTGTTGCTCTTCTCTGAGTTCTAGCCAATTTGTCTCCATCATCCTTCTGGTTGTGACATGCCCACCGGGCCTGAACTCTATAGCTAATAAAAGCAGGGCCCTGATTTGGTCTATACTAACCTTTCCTGCTCATCTTTTCTGGTGACTTTTAAAGTTTGTGCTCCTTTTCAAAAAAGTGGTCAGTGAAATTTGGAGAGACTTTGGTACATAGATAAGTTACCTCTGCTTTGTCCTGTTCTTTGCCAGTTCCCATGTAATGCAAATGGATTGAAATCCACTTCAAAAGAGCCTGAAGTAAGATACAGGTAAGGGCATATCAACTTCTTCTTCTTCTTCTTGTGGGGCAATGAGGGTTAAGTGACTTGTCCAGGGTCACACAGCTAGTAAGTGTCAAGTGTCTGAGGCCGGATTTGAACTCAGGTCCTCCTGAATCCAGGTCTCAGTGCTTTATCCATTGTGCCACCTAGCTGCCCAGGACTTATCAAAAGACTGTGAACTCTCCTTCTTTGGAAAAATGGGAAAGATCACTATCTATCTGGATCTTGGGACATGAAAAGTTTCTCACGATATGCTTTCTGGTTGGTTGTTGATTCTGTTTTTCCTGGTCAATATGAGTTATACATAAATATGCTACCTATGGCAGTTTCTAGGGAAAAAGAAATCTAAGAAAATGATATAATCTAAGGAAAGTACTTTCCAAACCATAAAATGCTATGTAAATGTTAGTCATTATTATTTTAGTCAATAATGATTTATCATGAATACCTTCACATAATGTACATTTATTTGGTCTTCATGAAGGATTCCATGTTCCAAGCTTGTACGGGAAGGGAGGTTGGGTTCAGGATTAAGAAGATCCAAGTTGCTATGAATATACAGCTTTTCAAGGAGGGGGAGGTCCATGCACTTAGCAGCAGAAGTAAGAATTTAGATATCTCTCTCTCCCCCTGACAATACCCCATCACCTATATGATGCACATGAGAGGCATGAGATGAGACAAATAGAAGTCTCCTAGAAATTTCCAAGGAAGAGAGCTGTAGGGAAAGAGACAGAATAGGAGAGAGGAGAAGTCGTGGAATGGCTTGATGGTGGTTAGGGAGCTTCCCAGGACTTGAGAAATCCCAACTCAACTCAATTGGATGGTAGTGCGGTCCTGTAAGAGGGGGCTGACTTTAGAGTTAGAAGACCTCTTCTCACATCCTAGTTCTGCCACTTACTGCCTTCATGTTCTTAAATCAATTTCTCTTCTGTAAAATGAAAGGATTGGACTAGATTACCTCTCAGATCCCTTCCAGTTCTAAAATCCTATGAATCTATGATCTCTATAGACTTCGTAGTAGGCTATTGTTTGTCCTTCTTTCTCGAAGAGAACCAATGACATCACAGTGTGATATCTTGACCTGTGCTTGAATTGGATTTAAGTGAGGCAGAGTTGCACAAGGTCATCACTCTCTTCCAGAGTCACTGAAGACCAGTGGCAAGATAAAAATCAAGACTACTAGCAATGGCCCAGGGATACAGTAGCAGGCTGGTAATATGTTCTTGGGGGGGGGGGGAAGGCTATAAAGAAACATTATTTCTTGTGTTTTAGAGAAGTCACATGGTTTAGTAGAAAGACCATTGATCTTGGAGTCAGGAGGCTTGGGTCTATGTTCTGGCTCTGCCATTTGTTCACTTTGTGGGTTCGTCAGGTCATTTCATCCTTTTGGGGTTCAGTTTCCTGATCTGCAAAATGGGTATGAAAACACAGTACCTATTTCACAAGGATATTGCTTAGAAAGTACTTTGTAAAGCTAAAAGCAATCTGTCAGTGTTAGTTATTATTATTAATCAACCAGCAGCATTTAAATAAGTACCTACTACATGGCAGGCACTCCATTTCCGGGCTCTGCACATTTGTACTGACTATCTCCTCTTCCCAGAATGCTCTCTCCTCACCTTTGCTTCACAGAATCCCTCTTTTCTTTTAAGCCCCAGCCCAAGCAATACCTTCTCCATGAAGCCTTTCCAGATTCCTCTAACTGCTCGTGTGTCCCCTCCCAAACTACCTTGTATTTAACTTCTTTGCATATGTTGTATTTATTCTCTTTAACTTTATTCTGTGTATACTCACACATGTCCTTGTTGTCTCCCCAATCAGAATATTAGCTCTTTGTGAGTAGGGAATTGTTTCATTCTTTGTACTTATATCCCCAGTGCCTAGTATCCTGCCCATCCCATCATAGGCACTTAATGAATACTTGCTGTATTACATTTCACTCCCCTCAATTACAGTAACCTCAGAGCTTCAACATCATACAACATCCTTCATGTTGTGAATGCACACTTGATAGTATAATCAAAGGATTATAAAATTTATGTCGAGATGGGATCTTGGAGGTCTAGCTCCTAATCCACATGCTCTCCCTTAATTTTACAAATGAGAAACAGTCCTTGACTTCATGGAACTTACATTTTCTCTATTTTTAGCTCCTTGAAGATTGAAACAATGCTTTTTATTTCTTACATACTTCCCCCCACTTGGAACAATGGAAAGCCCATAAACACTTGTTAAAAGACTAAATAGGTACTACCAGACCCCCTCCTCACCTTCCTCCCTCCTCTGACCCTATCAGGATTGCTTTTTAGTGCCCAGAAAACTATTGGCTTCTGCATTTGGGACTGCCTGGGATTAGCATGGGAGAGATCCTCCCAGTCACACAAAGATGCAGGACAAGGCATTGGGTACCTCATTTGGATGGGGTTCTCACTAACTGGCTGCAATCCTCTTTTCCTCTTTCTTTTCTTATCTTTTCATTGCTGCTGCTTCTTTTTTTTTCTTCATAAGCATAATGCAGACAGACCCAGGGGCTGACACACGAGGTCTGGTGAACACATGTGCTGGCAAGACTTGAGTCAGAGCCAGGTTCTCCTGAGATTTCAGATGTGGTCCCTTGTTAAGATCTGCACAGGGAGAATGGGCTGGGAAGCCCTGCCCCCCACACATTGTTTCTTCCTTAATGGGTTGGAAGCAGTATTTGAAGGGAAAGAAAACAAGGCAATAGAACGGTTAATATATAATTCAGTTGGAGTAATACATCTGCAAAATGACCACTCTCCTTAACCACCAAAAGGTTTCTATAAAGTGTGTTTATTCTGGTTTTTCTTCTTTTTTTTTTAAATCTCAGATTTTGTTTTTGTTTTTGTTTTTAGTTCTAATTCTAGGATTTCCAAGTTACATTGGGCTCTCTTTTCTATAGACACTGGAACCAATATGTCTTCCAGCCATCATCATTCCAGTCTTAGACATGAGCCTGAGCAAGGGATGCTTTCATGTTCACTAAAAGGCAATGCCCACTAGATGAGGCATGGAATGACACTCTGAAGCATCCCTCCCTACTTAGGATCATATACTTAGAACTGAAAAGGCCCTTTAGGACATCTCGTCCAAGGCCTTTGTTTTACAGATGATGAAACTGAAGTCAAAAGAGCATAAGTCAAGTTTACAAGCCCTTATAAGCACCCACCTACTGTGCATGCGGTACTATGCTTAACTCTGGGGATACAAAAAGGGCAAAAATAGTCCCTGCCTTCAAGAAGCTTGCATTCTAATGGGGTGAGTCAACATGCTAGGTAGGATGGGAACCTAATCCTCTGATCCCAGAATTCTTTCCACTGTACTACAATGCCAATTTCCCTTGACGGACAATGACATCCCGATTGTTCTACTTTCAAATGATGGCAAATAGCTCACATATTTCATTCTCTCAACCAGTAACCTCGAAGCTTCACCATCATATAACTTACATTACAGCTGTGCATGGGATAGTACAAAGGACTGTGGTATTTGTATTTAGGTAGGATCTTAGAGGTCAAGATTCTAATCCACATCCCACACCTCCAATGTAATAAATGAAAAAGTTAGTCATCAGAGAGGTTAAGTCACTTCTCACAGCTTGCATAGTTAATCAATAGCAAAACTGGATTTGAACCTGGGTTTTCTGACTCTGAAGCCAGTGTTCTTTCTTCTATATAAAGGGATCTTTACCTTTTTGTGTGTGTCAGAGACATCCATCACTTTACACACACACACACACACACACACACACATACACACACACACACACTTTGTGGGTGTGGGGAGCCTATGAACTCATGTTTTTCAATGCATAAAATAGAATACATAGGATTACAAAGGAAAAACCAATTAAATTGAAATCTGGTTGTCAAAATGAATTAAAATTAATTGTTAAAAAAGTTTTCAGTCCCCAGTCAGAATCTTTGCTGTATATCATGCTGTTTTCTTAGTCATAACTCCACCTCCTCTTTCACACCTTAATACAAATAAGCACTTTTTTCTAATGTGAGTTCCAGGTCTGTATAAGACCATGTTTGTGTATCATACAGCTCTGCTCACAGAGGGGTAACAAGTGAATCCCAGTTGTTGTTGGTGGAGGTGATAAGGATGCTGCTCTCACTGTGGCTGAAGGAGAGAAAAGATTCCAGTCATGGTAATACAGTTCACATAGGTCTCAGCTCATATAAGGGATCTGTCTGTATTTTGAAAATCATGTTAGGTCAGTGTCTTCTGGGGGAGCAATTCAGGCAAGTAAAAGAGTAGTCATTAGTCCATTATTCCATTCCTACCACTACCAATACCACCACCACCAACAACAACTATGTAATATTTAATTGAAGGGACTCTCTTATCCCTGTCCCCCAGACAACCACGTGGGACACAAAGCTATTGAAACCATTCTGCTGTCTACCGGAGGTATAGCATGGACCTGGGGTTCAATTCCATTATCAGTGCAGAGAAAGAGAACTTCTCAGCCTTCCAGTTTCCCCTTACTCTGATTTGCTCACTCCATCCTGGAGGCTCTGCAGCTAACTTCTCTCTCTCAACCCTTAACCCCACCATCTCTTTCCTCTTTGCCTTCCCTGACTGATTCTCCATGCTCCCTCAGCCTTTTCTGTCTCGTTTGGGACAGTAGCCAAATTCTCTGAGCACTCCTAGAGTCCCAGCTGAGCCACTCATGTTCACTGCTGGGGCCTTTGATGAACAAGTGGCTTTGCAGCAGCAGGGAAGGCCCACTGCCTTTGGTTGTCATTTGTAAGCCTAGGCCCAAGGATCTCACAGTCTGACTCTTCAGGGAAAAGGTTCCTTCTGTATCAGCCCCCTTGGATCAAAGAATGAGGGCTGTGGTGGAGTAGAAGAAGAGAATCACAGGAGTTAGAGGGAGCTTTAGACACCCCTTTCTTGGGTGCATAGGATTTTAGAGTTTTACAAAAGACCTCAAAATGCCCCTGTACCTCGCTTTACAGATGAAGAAACTTGGGTGAGAAGAGTGAAGTGACTTGTTCAGATTCACATCGGAAATAAATAGCAAGCTGGGATTTGAATTCACGTCTTCTGACTCTAAGTTCAGTGCTTTTCACATGACACTAAGGCTTTTCTTCTTCTTCTTTTTTTTTTTGACACTAAGGCTTTTAATCAACAATGCAGTCCAGATGTATTTTCTCTGTAGTCCCTGAACAAAGAGGTCCCAGGACTTCTGGCTACAAAAGAAGGGGGAAGGGGCAGCTATGTGGCGCAGTGGATAGAGCACTGGCCCTGGATTCAGGAGGACCTGAGTTCAAATCTGACCTCAGACACTTGACACTTACTAGCTGTGTGACCCTGGGCAAGTCACTTCACCCCAATTGCCTCACCCAAAATAAAAAACAAAAAACAAAAGAAGGGGGGAGGATCTTGCTTGGAAAATGTGGCAGAAAAACAACATAGGATGTGGGAAGGAGGGCAAGGCCATGAAAGGTTTTTCCTGGACTGAGCTAAAGCCTCCAAACCTACTTGGAAATTCTGATTGGTCCAAAGGATAAGCAGGTGGGACCCCAGGGGGATTCATTATGGAGGGCAGCATCTGTAATCTGGACTTCCTTTCTTTAAGAAAGGAGAAGAGAATTAACTGGATGTGTAAGATGAATATTTCAATTCCCTACCTCCCAAACAAAAAACTTTGTAACGATTGATTGAAGGCGTACTTTTATGACACCCCAGCAGCTCCATTCCCACCCCCTAACCCCTCGCAGGGGCTTTCCTGAGACCCAAAGCTGCTTAAACCATCTTGCTTCTGGCAGGAACGATGGGAAGGAATAGTGCTTTGGCCGCCTCAACACAGAGGTAGGCTGGCCCTAATAACACCTCTGTTTTTTATTGTGCTTCCCTTCTAAAGGGGTCAGGGAGCTACATGGATTATTAGCTTCTTTCCCATAGCATTCCTTTGAGGTAAGAAGAGGACAGCAATGAGTGTCCCTTTTTCATTATTTAGTACCACTTAGCATGTCTAGGGGACAGCATTCAGGGAAGGAGGGACAAAAGGGCAACCCTCTAAAGATGGGAGGGAAATCTCTATGTCTTGCGCGCGCGCGCACACACACACACACACACACACACACACACACACACACACACACACATACACACAGAGCTGGCACTTCTTAGAGGCAGAAACCAGGGACTTGGAAAGCTAGAGACTATTCTAGGGCACTCTGTCATCTAGGCTCATAGCAGGGCTGATGTTCTAACTACTGGGTTTCCTCCCCTGTCTCCAGCTCCATCCCAACATTACCTTGGGAGCCAGGAATTTTCACCTTGAACCCTACCTGCCTAAGCCCCTGGGCTTTTTCAGAGACATCCATTAGTTTTGGTGAATCCACCACAGCAGCTTGCCAAGGGGTTTTCTTGTTGGATGATGGATTGTTGCTCAGCTACAGACCACCCGCTTTCCCCCTCTCTCTCAGGATAGCACCTGCCAGCCAGCTGGTGGCTGTAGGGCTTGGGATGCATCTACTCTCTCCCCAGATTTTTCAGATTCTGGAAAATGACCCTGAGCACTTCTAGCTGCAGGCAGAGAGGCAAGGGGATATCTGGGGAGATCCTAAGCAGAGAAGCCCATTCGCAGCCCTGGGAAGCTAGACAGGAAATGGACACTCTGGACCTGGAAGGTGAGATTGGGCCACCTCTGAGGAAAACATGCAGTACCAGTACCTTGGTTTTCTTTTGTTATTACAGAAAAACAGCATGAACATTGGACACAGAACCATCCGTCACCCTGCTTCTCTCTGGGTTCTCTGCCCTGGCACCTGGCAGAGAGCTCATTTCTTAGCCTTATAGAGGAGGCCATTGGCTCCTGCTGGTCAATGCTGAGTTTCCTAATAGGAGCTTTTCAAGCCTCAAGTTGCTTGACATTTGCACTCAATGTGGTGGCCAGCTTCCAAGGGTGTACCTGGTGATTCTTGAGCCTATGGTAGAGCAGGTTCAGTTGCTTGGAGTCCCCTCATCACCAGCCTCAGCTACTATTTTATTTCAAATAAATTAATGGCATTCCTTCTATGCTCCCTCCCTTCAACTATTCCAGAGTTCATGCTCACCATATCCTCAGTTTGTTCCTAAGGGGGAAATAGCTGCTGTCCAAGGCCTATATCACCCTTCTCTGTCACCTTCCCTAAACCTGTGAGCCAAATATTAGAGCATCAAAAATAGTTGGATAAGTTATACACATTTTTTTTTTTTTTGCTGGGCAATGAGGGTTAAGTTACTTTCCCAGGGTTACAAAGCTAGTAAGTGTCAAGTATCTGAGGCTGGATTTGAACTCAGGTCCTCCTGAATCCAGGGCCAGTGCTTTATCCACTATGCCACCTAGCTGCCCCCTGCTATACACATTTCTAAAGCCCTGCTGTCCATTGGGAGTACACCTATGGGGATGGGGGCATATGAGGAGAAGGATCTACCCAGCTGCTCAGGCCATCCAGGATCCAATCTGGGTCTTAATGGAATGACTGAGAAGAGCCAGAGCATTGGGTCTCCAGGATTCAGAAGGGTGAGGTCAGTCCCCATAGACACAGGACTACAGCCTCCAAAGAAACCCTGACAGAAGGCAAGGGCAGCTGTGAGTAAGACAAGACAGCTTTGCTAAGTAGGGATCTCAAATCCCCATAGTCCAGGGGACAGATGTCCCATAAACCCGTGTGCAGCCTAATTTAGATTGGATGGTTAATCCTGCTGTGGGAAGGTTATCCAATCTGTGCTCAGAGTAGGGAACCCAAAGCCTGCAGTGTAAAATGTCATCAGTGTATGCATTGGGTGAAGACCTCAGAGATTCTACATCGATATTCTCCAGACCGTGAGAGGAGAGGGAGGTGGGGGCATGGATATATACCCTTACAAAAGTCTCTCAGAACTTTCAATGTTCCCTCTACTTTTGCCTCTGAAGGTCTATTCTATACTTTTCTATATAGGGCATCTGTTTTTATGCATAATAGCCTGCCTTTCTAGTCTGTCTACTATCAATCAATCAATATCCCAAGATCTCCATACCTCAGGGCCTCAGGGTTTCTTTTGGGATGTGATCCTTCGAAGGTCTTGTAAGCATTAGCTTCTTTTTATTATTTTTAGTCTTTTAGTATCCCCATCTCTCTTCCCCATCTCTAGCATTCCACCCCCACCCCCACCATAATCCTTTGTATTTATTTCATAGTTATCTGTTTATGTGTTGTTCCCCTCACCCCCAGTGGAATATAAGCTGAAGACAGAGACCATTTCAGCCTCAGAGCTTAGGACGGACATATAACCAGTAGGTGCTTAATGTCTGTCGAACTGAACAGAACTGAACTGAAGTGAATTGCATAGGAGGTACTTAATCAATATGTTCTAAGTAGAGTCAATGTGAATGGCTTTGAGAATGAACAGAGAAGAGAAAAATAAAAAATGATAATTGGAAAAGGGATCAAGTCATGTTGTGTTAACTTGGGAATTACTAGGGAACTGGTGTGCAGAGATATGTAAATCTGATCCCTACTTGTATAGAGATGTTGTGACCTTCTCAGGGTTTTCTGGGCCTGGACATGGGGTCCCTGGGACAACCTTAAGAGAGATCTCTGAGGTCAGGGTGGCATAGACAAGGGCACCAACATAGCCAATCATAATAGAACAGTAGAGCTGGGAAAAGTCCTTAAAAATTATCTAGGGGCAGTTAGGTGGCGCAGTGGATAAAGCACCAGCCCTGGATTCAGGAGGACTTGAGTTCAAATCCAGCCTCAGACACTTGACACTTACTAGGTGGGTAACCCTGAGCAAGTCACTTAACCTTCATTGCCCCACAAAAACAAACAAACAAATAAATAAATAGATGATCTGGTTCAACTCCCTCATTTTTACAGAAGAGGAAATTGAGGCCTACTTTGGATTAATATGGAATAATAATAATAACAGCTTATATTTACATATCACTTTAAAGTGTTTCATGTACTTTACATGTATTATCTCATTTGATCCCTAAAACTACCCTGTGAGGTAGGTGTAGTTATTGTCCCCATTTTGCAGGTGAGGTGTGACTTCAGAGAGGTGAAGTCAATCAATCACCCAGGACTTCTCCAGTACCTGCTATATGCCAGACATTGTGCTAAGGGAATTAGGGATATAAATTTAGGCAAAAATGAATCAGTCCTTTCCCTCAAGGAGCTTACAGTCTATCAAATGACATAACATATACATACATACACACAGATGCACACAGAATATTTATACATACATACACACAGCACATATATGCATATACACATGCATGCATGAATGCATACACACATACAACATGAGTTGCCCAGGGTTACACAGGAGTATGCTGAAACCAGTTTGAACCAGCTCTGGAGAGCCAATTGTTAAACTTTCAGTGTGAGCGTTTACAACTTGGAAATCTGCTAGTGCTACAATTCAGGGCATGATTTAACATTTCATTGATTTGTCTAGACTTAAGAAAGTGTTCATCATAAAGATTCACTTTAAAAGCATATCAGTATATACTTTTTCTTCTCCAGAGAGATAGTTGTCAGCCATTTACACTCCTACTCACCCAGTTAGTAAGTGTCAGAGACTGAATTTGAACCCAAGATTTCCTGACTTCAAATCCAGAGCTCTTTCTGCTACATCATTATGCCTCTCTAATTACATTTTGGGTTTGAAGCAATCCTGCACTATCTGAAAATGGGTCCTGGTGTCCCCAAGGCTTGCCTAATAAGCAGTGTTAGATTGGAGGAGAAGAAAAAAACCTTGGAAGGAAAAACCAGTGAAACTCCCTTTTCTGGAGAGGATCTTGCTGAATGATCCCCTACACTTTAAGTGCCCTCCCTGCCGGGACTTCAGGAGACACCTCAGTCTGCTCTAAATGGAGAAATCCGGCCTCAGCCTCCCTCTTCTCTCTGTCTTTTGCTACTGCTCCAGTGCGTTCCCTGCTGACTCTGAGCAACCCAGCAGCTGGCTCTTCTCCACACGGGGCCACCCCAGCTCTACTCTCCCCATTGACTCAAACTGTCCTCAGGGAAAGCTGCCGAAAGTTCCTGTTGATTTGGCTATTGACAGCCAAGCTGGAACCTCCTGGCAGGCCCTCGTTAACCTTGAAAGATGTGACTACTCTGATTTTGTTACAGTCTACATTCCTACCTCCAGTCACAGACAGGAGAAGGTGACTTGGGTGATTGGTCAGTGAGATCCTGCAGGCTCTAAGGAGGCCAGAGGGAGGAGGAGCTGCGTCACTTCGTGGGTCACTCTCCCACCCCTTCTCCTGGCCCTATGGGCAGGCACCTGGGGCACACAAGAGGTGTCGTGTTACTTCCTCAATGCCTATGATTTCCAGGGAAGACTTGAAAGCAACTGTTTCTATGTCAATAATATGAAGTGGATCATTTGCAAAGGCCCTGTAGCATCCGGAGCCCTCTACCAAGCCCTGGGAAGATACTTGCTGTAGAAAGCAGAAACCATTAAGTTAGGGCTGACAACTTTTGATTTTTCCTATTGTGGGCTAATGACCTACAGAAAGAAGTCAATCAGGAAAGACATAAACACAAAACAATGTAATTTAGTTCCTCTCTCTCTCTCTCTCTCTCTCTCTCTCTCTCTCTCTCTCTCTCTCTCTCTCTCTCACCCTCTCATTCTCTTTCCCTTTCTTTCCAGAGAGATATAGATTGTTCCATTCATCCACCTTCTACATTAAGAAAAAGAGGGGCAGCTAGGTGGCGCAGTGGATAGAGCACTGGCCCTGGGGTCAGGAGTACCTGAGTTCAAATTCCACCGCAGACACTTAACACTTACTAGCTGTGTGACCCTGGGCAAGTCACTTAACCCCAATTGCCTCACCAAAACAAAACAAAACAAAAACAAAAAACAAAGAAAAAGAAGCATAAAACTCTATTCAATGGATAAGACAAATAATGAAATCTGAAATATAAAGTGTAGGGGAGAGAAGAGGATCAATGAAAGGCCAAATAATCCACCTGCCACTTCTCCTTTAGAAACTGATGCCTTATTTTTGAGTCCTTTTCTATATTTCTAATGTCACTTGCTGGGACTATAGCCCCTTTCTCTCCTCCCCAATAATTCCTTACCCCTGTAGCATCTACCATAACTCTCACTTAACCCACAGAATTGCACTAATTCATTTCCCAGAACCCCATCCCACACCATCTGCAACTCACCTTGGTTCCTGTAGCCTCATCCTCAAGTCCCTAGAGAAAAACCTTGGATCAATTGAATCCTGGCTAGCCTAGCCCCAGCCTCCGATGTAGTCAGCACCCCAACACTTTCCTGACCTACATGTCCTCCACTGCTCCCATCTGGCTCTCCTTTCTCAAAATTTTCAGCTCTACTCCTTGTCCCCACAACATATCCATCAGGGTCTTGAGCTTTCTGACAGAGGCATGACTGAAAATGAAGAAGGACTCACAGACCATAAGGCATAGTCATGATCATCTAGCCCTTTGCTGCTCTCTGTGCCTAAGACCTCAAGCAGCATTCAGTACAGACTAACAAACCAGGCTTCCCCAAAGACACACACATACAACCCAGGAGAACATAAACACATATACAACAAATAGGAATGCCTAACCCCTGGAGTTCCCATGGAGAGATCTCACCTGACTCTCCATTAGAATCACTTTTGCAATCATAGTATAAAGAGCAGTTTAGGGGTATGAGTCCAGAATGGTGTGGTGGAAAGAACATGGAATATGAACTTGAATCCCAGCTTTGTGACTGGGCAAATCACTCCTCTCTGGACTTCCATGTCCTTCAGATGAATGAAAAACCTAAGAGACAGAGTTTCTGGGTAATTAATAATCACTTTATTAATGGGGGGGGTGGAGGCAGCTAGGTAGCACAGTGGATAAAGCACTGGTCCTGGATTCCTTCAAATCCGGCCTCAGGCACTTAACACTTACTAGCTTTTTGACCCTGGGTGAGTCTCTTAACCCTCATTGCCCTGAAAAAACCAACAAACAAAAAATGTATTAATTAGGCTAGCTGATAATCAATAAATTGATGGTCAGTGGTTTCTCTTGGTAACCAAAGACATAGAGATACTGAATGCCTTAATATACTTTTAGAAAAGGAGGGGTACCCCTGACAGATGAAAATCAACCCCAATTAATGAATGATTAATGAGGGGGGTAAACATTAATAAGGAGGTGGGCTAAAAGTCTTCAGCTCCTCCTGCTGAGATCATGGCTTGATCATGAGACTCAGCCACCTTTAGCAACCTGGACAAAGGAATTCATCTCTACCTCAGATCGCTCTGGTTGTTTTTCTCCTTCAGGAGCCGGGTTACCCTAGACTCCAAAGGAGAGGGTGGAAGGGCATAGACTAGATGCTTTGGGGCTAGAATTCACCTGGATTAGATTCTGTTTACACTCTAAACAAAAATAAGGCATCCTGGTGGGGCAGGGTCCCACCCAAGATAGAGGAGCAAGATCCCATAGGATTTGGGCAATCTCATCCTTCAGAGACTAACTAAATGACAGATAGGGGGCTGGTGCCTGAATGAGGAAATAAAGAAAAAAAAGCCTTAGTCTTAATTTAATAATTGGTTATTAATATAATAGAAAAATAATTTCCCTCATCCTCATTTGGAAAATGAAGGGTTGGACTAGATAATTTCTGGTTGAAAGGTGCCTTTCAACTCTAAAATCTTATGACATAAGGTCTTGGTCTTCCTGTCTTCTGGGAATCTCAGAGTGGGAGATAGGTTGATGATTTCATTAGGTCAGCTGCCTTCCTACCTCTATAGGCTCAATTAGCTTGCTTCCCTTACTGTGTAATATCATCTCTGGCTTGTTATTTCCATCAAGAATAAATAAAGCACTTAGTAAGTCCTTTCTGTGTTCAAAGAGCTGTGCTAAACACTGGGGCTACCAATAGAAAAGTAAGACCATCCCTGTTCTCAGAGAGCTCACATTCTAATAGGGGAGATAGCACATATGGAAAGGTTCAGCTACAAGTCAGATGGAAAGATCCCATTGTCCTTAGGTGCTAATGCCTCTTATGTAATGGCACTTTCGTTGATAACATCATATCAATTTCTGATGTTCTTCCATTTAACAGTGCCAAGGACTTTGGTGGCAAGACTCTTTTAGAGCTTCAGGGGCTGTGCCTGTAACACTACAGGAATGGTTGACATGCTAACTCTCCAAAAGGGTGGTAGCTGAGGACACTGGGCTTGAAGTGTTTCCTTTCCTAAGGCTCTTGGGTTAAGAGTCCTGAGCTGCCTTTATCAGTATCTGAAGGAACATAATGGTCAAGATGATGGTGCTGCTTTGACTTATCAGCCACATACTGCCTCCTGTCTCTTCCCTGGTTCAGTTAGGCTGGTTTGCCTGCCTTATGGGTACCAGTTGGTTGGTATTGGTGGGGGATTGCCTGCCTCTTCTCCACAGGAGTTACTTTCCTGGATGATGGCTGTGAGGAGGGCTGGGTCAGAATCAGGACCAGTGTTCCCAGGGATGCTACCACTCCCAGGGCTCCTTTGCCTGACTTTTGGTCACAGTGGCTTAGCTATTGTTTGTGATGGTAATGAGGAACATGGGATCCCTCTCCACAATGGTTTTACATCTCCATAATAGTAAGAAATGGGAGCTAGACCAGATAAAATGGGAAGCAGGTCTGGTGGGGTTTGAGGCATTGCTTTTCCCAAGGCTCTTGGGCTAAGTGTCCTGGGTTATCTCTATCAGGGTAGAGGGGAGAGAGTGGTCAAATTGGTAGCGGTATTTTGACTTGTCTGGCACATGCTTCCTGGCTCTCCCCAAGTGTGTCCTGCTGCTTCATCACATGAGAAGTCCCAAATCCTCATTAATTATAGATGGTCTGAGTCTACTTAATCCCATTATTACTATCTTCTTTTTACCCAGTTCTAGATGAAATCCTTGGTTTCCACATTCTGAATCTGTTTCAGTTGGTATGCAGTGCTGAGGTTGTGTTCTTCCCCTTATAGTAAGAATGTGCCTATACTTATATTTGTGGGTATTGATGGGCTTGGTGTGTTGGAAACACTGAGAGTGAGGTGAACAACTGAGAGACATCTTTAGAAAACAAGTTCTATGGAGTTTTGACAAATGGTCTGGTTCACAATAAATGCTTGTTGATTGATTGATTGATTGACTTAATACACATAGAAACAGCTTTAGCTCCTTAAGCCCACTGCTGTTGTGGCCAAGCCCTGACTTTATTCAAAGACCACAGCTAAAAGCTTTGGGGAAGACCCCACACGTCTTGGCCCAGGCTTCCTGTCATCTACTGACAGTACTCCAGTGTCCCATTCTATGCTGTTTGTCTACTTGACAATTGGGAAATTAAAAAAAAAAAGCATGAGAGTTTCTATTCTCCAGCCTGTATTATCTGGTCAGAGAGCCCAGAAGAAAGAGGGGAAATTTGAATAACTCTTTGTATGGTGTGTCTTCTTTGCATGGGGCAAAGTGATATAATATTGATGGTTCACATTTATCTAGCCCTTTAAGGTTTGCTGAGTACTCCTCTCATTTGATCCTTGTAGTAACCCTCTGAAGTAGACACTTTGATAAACCTCATATTATAGATGAGGAAACAGACTCAGAGAGATTAATTGAATTGCACAAACTAGTATCCAAGGTAGGATTTGAATCCAGGTTTTTCCAACTCCAATTTCAGTCCTTTATCTACGTTGCCTCTAATAGTGATTGAGGGAGAGGTCTAGGTGGTACTGTGGATAGAGCACTTGGCCTGGAGTTGGGAAGACCTGATTTCAAATCCAGTGTCAGATATTTACTAGCTTTGTGATCCTAGGCAAATCACTTCACTCTGTTTGCCTCAGTTTCCTCACCTGTAAAATGAGCCAGAGAAGGAAATGGCAAACCACTCTAGCATCTTTTCTAAGAAAACCCCAAATGAGATCATGACTGAAAAACAACAACTGAATGAGTGACAGAGGTCAAGGGCTAGGGTAGGTAGTCTTGTAACCCTGAGACTCTGTGCAATTGTAACATGAGTAGACAGTCTGTTGTATTAGAAAGTCTGGTGGATTTGGAGTCAGGGGACCTGAGTTTGAATCCAACCTCTGCCCCTGTACCTGTATCACCTTGGGCAAGTCATTAAATCTCTTGAGACCTCTGTAAAATTGTGAAGTTGAACCAGATGACAGCTAAAGTTCCTAGGGAAAAATGCGTGTGTGTGTGTGTGTGTGTGTGTGTGTAGAGACGTATAGCATTGTACATAAGTGTATATAAATGTTTAAAGAGAGCTATGGCATTATATAATACATATATGTATCTGCTTGTTTGGTTTATCAGTGAACTAAAATGATAGAAGTGCTTCTTTTAGTCAAATACAAAATAGCTTCCATGATTAATTGGCAAATTAAGGTTTCTGTAGAGGTAAAGTGCCTGAGAAATAGATGAAAGTGTTAGGAGAGGTATCCTGTTTGGACCAACACTGAGCATCTCTCATGATGGGTCTTGGCTACCTGATTGAGTTGCTATATCTCTCTTGATTTGCTCTTTCTCACCCATATGAAACATAAGCAGAGACAAGCCACCAAGCTCTGTACTGGCCTGTGTTAAGAGAATAGTGGCTTCTGATTCTCAGGAAGTCATCTCCTTATCAAATGAGTCATAGCATAGCAAAACGGACCCTGGATGGGTTGTCTGGGGACCTGGGTTCTGATCTCATCTTTGTCACTAACTTGCCGTAGAACCTTCTTCTCTGAGCCCCAGGATCTATATTTTAAAATTTAAGAAGATAGATTAGATGACTTTAAAAGCTCGTTGTAGTCCTAATGTTCACAATATTTAAGTCTACATTGAATTGGCCATGTTTGGAGTAGCTCTTCAGAGCAGGGACTGTTCCATTTTTACTTTTGTATCTCTAGCACCTAATGCATTGCCTTGCATATAGTAGATGCTTGAGTAATGCTGAATGAGACTAACTTATTCTGGACAACACGTTTTAAGAGAGATGTTGACAAATTAGAATGTGTTAAGAAGAGGTACCAGAATAACAATAAATGGTAGAAGAAACAAGGGAATTTCACAGTTTTGAGAAGGGAAAACTAAGGAGGAGACCTGATATATGACTTCTTATCTAGCTTTGTCCATTCAGAGTTGTTGCAGATAGGACTGCTGCATCGGGAGTCTTTTCCAACTTTAACCTGATTGGGGAAGTAGTGGTTAGAGTGCCTGGCCTGGAGTTGGGAAGACCTAAGTTCAAATCTGGCTTCAGACACTTACTAGCTGTGTGACTCTGGGCAAGTCACTTAAACCTCTTTGCCTCAATTTCCTCATCAGTCAAATGAGCTGGAGAAAGAAATGACAAACCATTCCAGCATCTTTTCCAAGAAAAATCCCAGATGACATCATGGAGAGTTGGACAGGACTAAACAACAATAACTAATTCCCCAGGGTCACAAAGAGAGCAAAACCTAGGGCATGCTTCATGAGCAATGGAAACACTATATAGGCTTTCTACAGAGAGAATCTGGACAGATTAGCAACAACAACTTGGCATTGCCTTTCTGCTATCTAGAAGATATGGAACTTTAAGGTGGCTTATGCTTCTGTAGGATTAGACTAGAAGGGGATGGGAGGAGAGACAGGAGGTGAGAGGAGTATGGTGTGATCTGCCAGTGGCTGGGATCATCAGCAGAACCCCAATGAGAAGATGGAGCACACCCACACAGATCTCTGGGGAGACAGATGTGGGTGAAGATGGGGCTTTCCACTTGCACCCATGTTGACAAATAGGTTGGGATGCCTTTAAACTCAGCTGGACTTTGCCCTTTCAGAATGTAAAGCCCGAGTCAGCACGGTGCTAATGGGGCTTTGAGAGTCTCCTTTTGATGAGCGAATCACAGAAAGCCGGCATTATCCATTTCTGCTAGGGAGGCAATGAAGGCATTTGCAGCTGAAATCTGCTTTCGGAGATGCCCTAATAAAGCAGAGACTTTCAAAGCCCCATTAGCCGTGTGC
Organism: Dromiciops gliroides; assembly: GCF_019393635.1. Taxonomy (NCBI): domain Eukaryota; kingdom Metazoa; phylum Chordata; class Mammalia; order Microbiotheria; family Microbiotheriidae; genus Dromiciops; species Dromiciops gliroides. The sequence goes on from NC_057863.1 coordinate 539,084,320, forward strand.
TGACTGCAGCTTTACGGTCTGCACTACCCTGACAGAGGAGGGGCTCTGGGCACTGCAATTTGGTGCTCAAAGAGAGGTGAGGGAGCCACCTGGGGAGGGAGAGGTGGGAGCTAGTGTGCCTCTGGCCTTCTTTTCCTCTTCTGAAAGTTAAACAATGCCTGCATAGCCATTGGTGCCCTCTCTCTCCTGAGTCCTGCTTCTCCTCAACTGTCCCCACACTATCTCCTTTGGCCTTGCAACTCCTCACCTCTCCTTCCCTGTGCCTCTTGTTATCTGAGCTGAAGGGATTTTGTGTGCCAGGGAAGGAAACCTCACAGGCTCCCTGAGAACTAAAGTCAAAGACTGGTAAGCTCAGGATAGGGTGAGTAGAAACCACTGGATCCAGGAAGGGAGGTTGCATTAAGCATCCTTTGCTTTCTCTTTGACCACAGAACCCAAGTTGGGACATCATGCTTAAAAAATATTGATATCTTTTATTTTTACATCATCTTCATTTCCAAATATATCCCTCTTTCCTCTCCTACCCAGAGAGCCATTCCTTGTAACAAAGAATTGAAAATAGAGAGAAAAAAATCAATTCAGCAAGATTAACCACCAGGTAAGCAAAATCAAGTCATTCATTCCATGAAATGTGCCACACTTTTGCAAGGAAGTGAGGGAGGTCTGTCTTCTCCTCTCTTAAAGTTTGGCCACTTTAATCATATGATGTTCAGTTTCATCTTCTTTCTTCTTGAGGCAGTGTGATTGTATATGTTGTTCTCCTGATTTTGCTCACTTCCCTTGGCATCGTTCATGTCTTCTCCCTTCCTAGCCCTAAATTCTTCATATTCAGCATTTCTTAAACAGCAGTAATATTCTACCATTTGTCCCTCAGTTTGCTTAGCTTTCCTCCCATGATGGACATCGAATTTGTTTCCAGATCTCTGCTACTATAAAAAGTGCCACAATAGATATTTTGGAGTACAGGAATCCTTTCTGCTTTGACCTCCTCAGGGTATAAGCCTAGGAGTGAGATTTCTGGATCAAAGGGTATGGACAGTTTAGTTACTTTCTTAGCATAATTCCAAATTGCTTTCCAGCTGGGCCATCATTCTTAATGTGAATTTTCTTCTAGCCAGATAATTCTCTCCTCCATTTGTCTTACTGACAGGAACACACCCTCTTGCAGCGACCTGGAGTCCAGGCCTCCCAGTGTTCAGCCACTGTTTCCTTGCAGATGATCTGAATTGAATCCCTGGATGGAGTGCTCCACTGACTGGCATGGGCAATGATAATGCTGTGTTAGCCATTGATTCTCTTCAGATAAGACTATCAACTGTCCAGTCGGACATTCTCTGCCCCACAAGCAGAACCCTCGCTTACCATCTTCCCCAACATGGGGGAATGGATGGCTTTAGACAAGGGTCTTCCAGGAAGTTCTGCTAAGGAAATAAATAAATGAGCACAAATCTATTGGAGCTGCTTGCCCTTCTGCGTTTGTTCTGGTTATTTGTTTGATTCATAATTTACCTGGTTCCCTAAAGGGCTTGTGAGCTACTGGTGTGTGACCTGCTGGGGCTCCTCTCATTGTCATCCTGCCATTTCAATATTTCCAGGCAGGATTTGGTGCTGCACATCTCTGAGAGTTCTTTAATCAAAGAAATTAACTCTAATCAGACACATGAATTAATCTTTGTTAGTCCTGTTGTCACTCTAACTTCACCATCCTCTGTACCAATCACTGTTCATCTCCAGGCTAGGCAGTGGCTGTTGCTTCTGAGAGGAGGCCAACCTGGTGGAAGGCAATAATGGATCCATCTGATCGACATTCAGGTAGAGTCCCGCCTATAGGAGACGAGATCTAGTGCCCAGCAACCACAAATATAAATGCATTCATTGAGTACAATGAAAATAACATTGAATTTAGAGTTCGAGGTCCTGTGTTTGACCTGTTATTTAATAACTTATTTCACCTTGAGTAAGTTGTTGAATCTTTTTGGGTCATAGTTTCCTTAGCCATGAAATGAAAGAGTTGAACTAGATGACCTCTGAAGTTCCTTCTGGCTCTAAATCTATGATGCTATCTCTGTGCAGTGTCATGTGAAGGATATAGTATTAAGAGTCCTGCCCTCAAGGAGTTTGCCACCTATTGCCATTATTATTAATTATTGGTTAAACTAAATGAAGGAATAGCATGGGAATATGCCTGATTTAGAGCTGAGAGGGACCCAGTGTTTCTCTCTCTTTTTTCTTATGGCATTATAACAGGCATTCATCCAGAGTGCACATGGACAACTAAGATAAATTAGCATGATTCTGAAATATCTCTCCAGCCTATTATTGCCATCCTACCATATTACTAGGCTGATGGTCTTGGGCTCTTCGCTGCCTCTTTGCCCAAGAGTCTGTATGGAAGAATCTCTACACTCTCCTATCTTTAAGACATCTAGCAGTTAGGCAGTCAATCATGATGGAACATGAGTATTTTTAAAAAATCACACATCAGCACAAGGTGATGCCCACCCTATGGGAAGGACTTCTGTAGAAGTTGGGAGAATGACTATTTGTCTTTCAAACAATCTTGAAAATAAGCATCATATAATTACCAACCTGCCTTTCTCCACATATCATTACTGGTTAGCAAAATGAATGAACTCTAGTATTTTCTTTTTTTTAATTATTGAAATATTTCATTTTGACCTAACAACTGCTTTTGAATAGACATCCAAATGAAGTCACTAATGAAGCACATTTCCTGAAAAACAGAAAGGGATGTATCATTTACCTCATATAACAAGGGACTGACATAAATTGTTGTGTTTGACCAGACTTTTGTTGACTCTCCATGCTGACTTTGTTGGCATTGCTTCAATTATTATTTATATCATTCTTTTGGCTCTCTTTCTTTATTCTACAACTCACATATATTTTCTACATTTGGGGTAGGGGTGGCAAGGGGTGATTTCATTTGGTATGAGAAACTTCCAGTGAGGAAACTTCTTCTACCAATGTATATTGGCCACCATTTTGAAATTTACTGTCTTAGAGAGTTGCCAGGGGATACTGAGAGATTAAGTGACTTGCCCAGAGTCACACAACCACTATGTGTTAGAGGTAGGGCTTAAATCAAGTTCCTTCTGATGCTAAGGCCAGCTTTCTATCTACTACACCATATTGACTCACATCTTTTCTGTTAGGTTGGAATGACTTGGGAAGTATTTATTTCCAATCTGCTATAGAAGTGAGGCAGGTATATTTTGCTACTTACTGCTTGGAATGAAGGTGGGGAAGGGGCAGCACAATGATGGCTTAGGTTGTTTGGAAAGGGCTAATCGGAAGAAAATTCAGAATAAAAGATAGAGTACTTAGATTTAGGTCACTCAAAAGCCATAGATCTGGGTTGACAAATATGAGAAACCAAGCAGAAGAAAAGGAAGAAGGAAGGGCACATCGTTAAGAAATTCCTTGAGGTCAGGAACTTCCTCACTTTTGTGAGTACTTGCCCTTCTGAACTATAAATGCCAGATGCCAGTAAATTCTCAGCCCCCTATTAAAGTTTTATCTTCAGCTTCTAGAGTATACTGCTTGGCACATAGTAGGCACTTGATAAATGCTTGTCGATTGATGGATGGATTGAAGGTCCTAGAGGAAGTATTCCAAAGCAGTATGGCAAGAAGTGTAGAGGATTAGGAAAGTGTATAGTGTAGAGGTCATGATGTGGAGTGTGTGCCCAAACACTCTGCTATAAATACCAAGCTTTCTTTCTGAACAATCCTTCAAACATAAAGGAAAAAAACAGACCCACAATTGCATTAGTGAGAGGATTGCAGCCAAATCGGAGGCACCAAGAGCTATAACAACCTAAGTCATGGAGACAATATAATGCAAAGAAAATCAAATGCTGCAGAGTAAATAAATGTGATGTTAACACCATCTTCCATAATATATATTTCATAAGCTCTCATTTGCTCATGAAAAATATATTATGGAGGACTGTCTGTTAACATCACACTTACTCACTCTGCAGTGTTTGATTTTGTTAGGCTTGTGCTATCTGTAGAGTCCAAGACAACATCCAGTTTCTAGTTGGCAGTGTCCTTGAGGACATTCTCATCTAAGGTTAGAAGGTCTCCAGGCCCACACATGCTTCTGGGTTGTTTGAAAATGGAGGGTCTCCCTGGGGAGCAGCTGCTGTGTAAGCAGAGACCAAGGAAAAAAAATGTACACGAGACCAAGTCAGTGTTCTTTCTTGTTTCTAGGAGTACAGAGACCAGAACTCAGCCTCCTTTAGTGTTGGAGCCTGGGAGCATCCCACCTGGATAAGAAAGGACTCTCAGATCTATTCTCCATTTTGTGGCTGATTGCTTCTTCAGCTCTCAGGATAAAAAAGAAGGCAAGTCACTTTCTCATTGGACTGTGACATGCTACACGAACTGTCTATATTATGGAAGCAAAGACAGGTGCCCACAACGTTGATTCATGCCTTCATGACCTCATGGATCACTGACAGTCATTGCACCCTGGCCAGCTGCCTAGAATCCACCGGGGGCCTGTCAGTATCCCCAGCTGTGCCTCCATTTCGCTGGCTCCTCAAAAGGCCCAGTTACTGAGTGGCCGTCCACGGCCTCGGCTGGTGACCCCTGGGTTTCAGGCCTGCTATTGTCAGCAGACGGAACAATCATGTCTGCAAATCAAAAGTCAGAGAATTCTAAGAGGAACACTGCAGCTTGCCGAACTGAGTGGTGACTTGAAGTACAATGAGATAACAAAGTCTCTTTCAGGCATCTTTTCATATTCTAAAACCCTAGGTAGCCCATAAACAATAGACCCCAAGCCAGCCCGAGTTCTTGCTATCTTGTTGACTGAAGCATTCATTGTGTGGCTTCCTGGGCACCCTATTCTGGGGGACGGGAGGATTCTGGCCACCTCTGTGTCCCGTAGATTAATCTGCTGTTGGCAGGGTGCCTTTCGTTTGTTGTCTTTTTCACATCAGACGCCTCGTGAGAGGACAGGTTTCTCTCTCTGGTTTCAGCATTGGCTTTTTCATCTTCTTTATCCTCCCATGTTTGATTTTTACTTTTGACTCCAGGGCAGGTGATGCTGCTGTGGACAGTGTTGTGACCAGCTTGGTGTGTGGCAGGCTGAAGGAACGCAATTTTCAGTGTGCATCTCCTGGGATCTGGGCAGGGAAGGGCCCAATTCTCTTCCTTATCCTTGACATTCAAATAATCTCATTGGGTCAAAACAGGGAAATAAGAACAGCAACAGCCGACCAAATCTACCCCAAATCAGTCTGTGGCCGAGGAGGGAAGGAGTGGGAGAAGTAGGGTGGTCTGATTGATATTCTAACTGGGGAAGCAGTCTCTGCTGTGGAATCAGAAGGCAGAGGAGAAAGAAAAGGGTGATGTAGTGGAGAAAACGGTGGGTCCAGACCAAAAGGACCTGGATTTGAATTTCTGGCTCCTCTATTTACTGCCTGTTTAACCTTGGGCAAGTCACTTCTCTCTGGGCCTCATTTTCTCATCTGTAAAATGAGGGGGTTGGATTAGAAAATCTTTAAGGTGCCTTTCAGCTCTAAATCCTATGATCCCATAATCCTATGAGTCATAGCAAACTACTATTCCTTAAGACATGCAAATTGGCCCCTGTACAGTACCCAGGGCCTACCGGAAAGCTAAGAATGAGTCTAAAAGAGAAGGAATAAACAGACTATGGGACCTAGTGCACATCACTTTCCTCCTCTATGAAATGAATGAGTTAGGCTATCAATTAATCAATCAATCAACATTTGTTAAGAGACTAAAGTCAGGGGCAGCTAGGGGGCACAGTAGATAAAGCACAAGCCCTGGATTCAGGAGAAGCTGAGTTCAAATCTGGCCTCAGACACTTGACACTTACTACCTGTGTGATCCTGGCCAAGCCACTTAACCCTCATTGCCCTGGCAAAAAAAACCAAAAGAGACTAAAGTCATTGCTAAGCACTAAGCTAAATCTTGGGGGCACAAAAAGAACTTGGGGGCCCCCAAGGAACTTGGAATCTAATGGGGGAGACCACACACACACACAAATCTATACAAAGCAAGAGATGTAGAGGTTAAATAGGAAATGATTAACATGGATGATCTCCAAGGTCATTTTTCTCTCTAATAGACTATGATTCTATGACACTTACCTTTATATTAATGAAGGAAATAAGCATTTATTAAGAGTCTGTTGGACAGCTAGGTGGTGCAGTGGATACAGCACTGGCTCTGGATTCAGGAGGACCTGAGTTCAAATATGATTTCAGACACTTGACACTTACTAGCTGTGTGACCCTGGGCAAGTCACTTAATCCTCATTGCCTTGCCAAAAAAAAAAAAAAAAAGAGTCTGTTGAGCAGTTAGGTGGCACACTTGATAGAGCACCTGGTCTCAAGTCAAGAAGACCTGTGTTCAAATTAGGTTTCACTTACTAGCTGTGTGACCCTGGGCAATTCACTTAACCCCATTGCCTCAGTTTCTTCATCTGTAAAATGAAGTGAAGAAGAAAATGGCAACCCCTTCCAGTATCTTTGGCAAGAAAACCCCAAATTGGGTCACGAAGAGTTGGACACAGCTGAAACAACCAAATAAGAGCAACAAGTGCCTGCTCTGTGCCAGACACTGTGCTAAGTGCTTTACAAATATCTCATTTAATTCTATTTATCCCCATTTTATAGCTGAGGAAACTGAGGCAGCAGAGATTATATGACTTGCTCAGGATCACACAGATAGGAAGTGTCTGAGGCCTGATTTGAACTCAGGTCTTCTTGACTCCAGGCCCAGTTTTCTATTTACTGTGTCACTAGTATTTTCATGAGAAGCTCTGTTGACTATAGATATAGTCTACCCTTCCAGCTTTACTTCATATTACCTCACATGCTCTCTGTTCCAGTCAAACCAACCTTTGAGTTGTTTTTTAGACACAATAATTCATCTCTTGCCTCCCTGTCTTTGTACAAATGGTCCTCCTAAACGTGAGACTTTCTTTGGATCTCCCCAGTTGTTAGTACCCTCATTTTCTTGAAAGTAGTTGATATTTCTTATTTATTTATCTATTCATCTATTTAGTCATTCATCCATCTATTTATTTATTAATTAATTTATTCATTCATCCATTTATTTATTGGGCAGTGAGGGTTAAGGGACTTGTCCAAGGTCACACAGCTAGTAAGTGTTAAGTGTCTGAGGTCGGATTTGAACTCAGGTCCTCCTAAATCCAGGGCCGGTGCTTTATCCATTGTGCCACCTAGCTGCCCCTGATATTTCTTTAGATAGTCTTTGTATTTACTCAATTGTGTGCATGTGGCCACTCATTCCTCCTTTATCCCATCCCCCCCATGAATTATAAACTGCTTCAGAGCAGAGTTCTGTCTTTCTTCCCCAAAGTTTAGCACACAGTAGATGCTTAACAAATGTTTGTTGAATTAGACTGAGCTACAAAACCTTATCATTAAAGACGTAAGGATTTTTTTGTTGTCAGAGAGAAGAGAAAACTGATACCCTTTCTTGCTTTCTCTTAGGGTAACAGGAAGGATCTGGCTACAGAATAGAAACTCTCAGAGAGCCATCCTGGGCATCTGGAAGAAAACAGGCATTTTTTTTTCAGGCAAGAATCTAATCGTTTCATCATGGGAACTCTCAGTCTGGGAACAACCTTGGTACTCAATTGTGTCAATGATGTAAGAGATAAATCCCAGTGAGTAGTCATGATGACAGAATTTAAGTGATTTGCCCAAGGTCACACAGCTTCTAAGGATTAGAGGTGAAATTAGAACCCATGTCTTCTGATACTAAACCAAACACTCAATCTACTATGGCCAACTACTTTCATAAGGGCAGTTAGGTGGTGCAGTGGATAGAGCTGTGGGCCTAGAGTCAGGAAAAGTCATCTTCCTGAGTTCAAATCTGACCTCAGATACTTCCTACCTAGGTGTACTTGTTGGAGTGGAGAGAGACTTGAGGCAGGCAGCGCTACCAGCGGGAGATTGTGATAGTACGGGTGTGAGGTATGAGGTGATGAGCATCTGCACCAGAGTGATGGCAGTATCAGAGGAGAGGAGGGGGGTGTATGTGAGAGATAGTACAAAATCGAAATCAACAGGCCTTGGTGATAACTTGGATATAGGGGGTGAGACATAGTGAGGAGTCCAGAAAGACTCTCAGGTTGTAAGCCTGAGGGACTGGGAGGGTAGTGTTGTCCTCCACAGTAATAGAGAAGGTGGGGATGGTGGTGGGGGGTTTTCCAGTTTTGAAAATGTTTAGTTTAATATGTCTACTAAACATCCATTTAGAGATGTCTGAAAAGCAGTTGGAGATGGGAGATTGGAGGTCAGCAGAGGGGTTGGGGCAGGAAAAGTAGATTTGAGGATCATTAGCATAGAGGTAGCAATTAAATCTACAGGAGCTGATGAGATCATCAAGTGAAGTAGCATATAGAGAAAAGAACCCAGGACAGAACCCTGAAGGACACCTATGGTTAGAGGTCATGATATGGCTGAGGAGCCATCAAAGGTGACTGAGAAGGAGCTATCACATAGGTAGGAGGGGGACCTGGAGAGAAGAATGTCCCCCAAACCTAGAGACAGTAGAGTTTCAAGGAGGAGAGAGTGATCCACAGTGTCAGGAGCTGCAGAGAGAGCAAGCAGCGTGAGCACTGAGAAAAGGCCATTGCATCTGGCAACTCAGACATCACTGGTGACTTTGGAGAAAGCAGTTTCATTGGAATGATGAAGGTAGAAGCTGGGTTATAAGGAATTAAGAAGAGAGTGAGAGGAGAGAAAGTAGAGGCACCCACCTAGACCGCCTTTTCAAGGAGTTTAGTGCCAATGAAAAGAAGAGATACAGGACAATAGTTAGCGAGGATGGAAGGATCAATGTAGAGGTTTTTTCCCAGATAGGGGAGACACAGGCATGTTTTTAAAGGCAGTAGGTAATGGGCCAGTAGAGGGAGAGATTGAAAATAAGTGACAGAATAGGGATGACAGAGGGGACGATTTGTTGGAGGAGACAGGATGGAATAGGATCACTTGAGCAGGTAAGAGGGGTTAGCCTTGGTAAGGAGTAAGGCTACCTCATCATGAGAGACCCCAGGGGTAAAGGAGGAGAGAGTGACAAAGAACATCTGTGTGATGGGAGATGAGGAAGAGAGGAGAAGAAGGAGCTCACGGCCAAAGGCCTAATTTTTTACCTACAAAAATGAGGCAAGGACCTCAGCTGGGAGAGTGGGGGGAGGAAGAACCATGGGAGGTTTGAGGAGTGAGGGATGAAAAGGTCGGGAAAAGCCACAGTGAAGAGCAGGGGAAAGAGTTGGTAAAGCAGGTGTAGAAGGATTGCCTAATAGCTGTGATGGTGCGGTTGAGGTTGTGGAACGTCAACTTGTAGTGGGCCCAGTCAGAACAGTTGTCTGCTTTTCTCTCTCTTCATTCAGGAGCACATGTGTAGGAGTGAAGGCAGCAGATGGAGGGAGTGATCAGGGGCTGAGGCTTGGCACGTTAGAGGTTCTGGGAGGAACTCATCAGTTAGTCAATTCATACACATAGATGAAGTACCTACTATGTGCCAGCACTGCACTAAGCACTGGGGTACAAAGAAGGGCAAAACCTAGTCCGTGCACTGGAAGAGCTTGTAATCTAATGAGAGAGAGAACAGCAAATAACTGTGTACAAAGTATATACCAGATAAATTGAAGGTAGTATCTCAGAGGGAAGGTACTGGAATTAAGAGGTATTGGGAAAGGTGAGGTAGTGAAGAAGGTAAGATTTTAGCTGGAACTTGAAGGAAGTTTAGGAAGCCAGGAGGCAGCAATGGAAAATATTCTATGCATGGGGACAGCCAGTGAAAATGCCAGGAATAAGGATGGGAATCTTTTGTTCAAGGAACAGAATAGATGTGTGTGTGTGTGTGTGTGTGTGTGTGTGTGTGTGTGTGTGTGTGTCTGTATGGAGACTGGAAAGGTGTGGGGCTGGGTTATAAAGGGCTTTGAATGCCAAATAGCATATTTTATATTTCATCTTGGAGGTCATAGGGAGCTGATGGGATTTTTTGGACAGGGGATTGACAATCAGATTTGTGCTTTAGGAAGATCACAATGACAGTTGAGTATAGGATGTAGTAGAGTAGGAAAAGACTTGTGGCAAGCAGACCAACCAGGAGGCTATCATCATAGTCTAGGGGTGAGGTAATGAGGACCTGTGCCTGGATGGCAGCAGAGTCAGAGCAGAGAAGGGGGCACAATCAAGAGTGGTTATAAAGGTAAAATTCACAGGCCTAGGCAATACATTGAATATGGGGTTGGCGGGGTGGAGTGAGAGAGACAGTGAGGAGTCAAGGATGATACCTAGCTTGTGAGCCTGGGTAACTGGAAGGATGGTGATGCCCTCTACAGTAATAGGAAAATTTGTAAGGGGAGAAGGTTTGGGGGGAATACAGTGAGTTCAGTTTGGATAGGTTGGTTTTTAAGATGTCTACAAGACATCCATTTTGAGATATCTAATAGGTAGTTGAAGAGATGAGATTGGAGGTCACTAGAGAGGTTAGGGCTGGATAAGTAGATTTGAAAATCATCAGCATAGAGATGAAAATTGAATTCATGGAAAGTGAGTGAAATAGATTGAGGGAGAAGAAAAGGAATCCCAGGGCAGAGCCCTGAGGGCCATCCACCATTAGGAGGCATGACCTGGGTAAAGATCCAACAAAGGGGATTGAGAAGGAGTGGCAATAATGTTGGAGGAGAACCAGGAGAGAGTAGTGAGTGTTTCCAAAAACCTAGAGTGGAGAGATTATTATCAAGAAGAGGGTGATCACTAGTGTCAAAAGTTTCAGAGATCTCAAGAAGAATGAGACTGAGAAAAAAGCCATTAGATTTGTCAATTAAAGAGATTGTTGGTAACTTTGGATAGAGCAGTTGCAGTTGAACTGAATAATAAGATGAATAATAATTGAATAATAATGAGGTTGATTGTCAGACAGTAGAAAAATAAGAAGAGAATCAGACAAGAGGAAGTGGAGGCATCTATTGTAGGTGACCTTCTCAAGGAGTTAAGTCACAAAAAAGCAAGAATGATATGGGATGATATTTTGCAGGGAATGGATGGATCAAGTGATGGGGGACACATGGGCATGTTTGTAGGCAGTGGGAAAGTTAGCCATTACACAAGGAGAGATTTAAGATAAGTGAAATAGCGAGGATGGTAGAGGAGACAATTCATTAGAGAAGACAGCATGGAAAGGAAGTGGTCTCAGGGGTGGTGAGTACTTCTAGTGTGAGAAGTCTAGGAACGAAATGAACTTCCCGGGTGATGAGGCTTCTGTGGCATGGTGGTGAAAGGCTGTAGAATCAGAAGTGAAGCCTGGAGGGGAATAAATGTTTGTTAGTAAATGTTTATTGAATGAATGAACAAGTAAATTGTTTCCTCATTTCTGAAATGTTAAGATAATGTATATGAAAAGCCTTTTGTAACTGTAAATGAAATAAGTGGGACTTAACACTATCATTGTTATTAATAACTTTCCTTTCTCTAAATCATTAGACTAAAAATACCCTTGCAAATAATTTACCAGTCCACAAGACATAATGTTTTACCTCCACAAAGCAAGCCATAAAAGTCCCACCATCCCAAGCTATTAGACACAAGGTCTAGGGACCTATACTTCTGTTTCCTATTCCCATATATACAAAGCACTGTGCTAGGTAATGCTGAGATTGTGTGACTTATCTAAGGTCATGCAAGATTTCAGCAAGGTGGTACTGTATGGATAGAGTGTTGATTTTAGATGAGAAGACAGACACATACTAGCTGTGTAGCACTGGGCAAGTCACCTAACCTTTCTCAAGTCTCAGTTTTCTCATATGTAGAACAGGGATAATAATAACACCTACTTCACAGGGTTGTTGTGAGACTCGAAGGAGAGAACATAGGGAAAGCATTCTGCAAACCCACCATCTAAATTTTAGGTATTATTATTGTTGTTCTTATCATAAACAGTAAAACTATCACCAGAACCAGGTCTTCTGCCTTTCTAGTTCTCTTTATACTATATCATAGGGTGAATGATTGAGGAAGGGACACTGGAATTTGCATTCAGTCATGAACTTGTCTTCAGTTTTCTTAGGTTTGTCATTTCCTTCTCCAATTCATTTTATAGATAGGGTGAAGTGACTTGCCCAGGGTCACATAGCTAGTAAGTGTCTGAGGCTGGATTTGAACCCAGGAAGATGTGTCTTCTTGACTCCTGGCCCAATGCTCTATCCACTGCCATTTAACTGCCTGTCTAGAGTCATCAGTCTTTTAGGAAACTTGTCTACAGTTGCAAATGCTTTTGACTTGAACCCCACTGGTTAGAAAGGGCATGCGAGGCACTCTACTCCCCCAAACCGGCCCTATGTGTGTGTGTGACTCCCATTGTTCAGGGTGAGGAGGAGTACTACAGTGAGGGGGAAAAACCTTAATGAGTCTTAATGTGGGAGGAAATAGCCATCCTAAAAATAACGCCAGGCCCTGCGGAGTAATGACATCATTAGCCAACTCCAGACTTGAGGGATTCTAAGCACTTTTGACTAGACATTTTATTTTAGCACAAGATGTATCAAGTAGATCTATTATGCTTGTCAGCCCAAGCAAGTGTTGCAAGGGAAGAATTAAGTGAAAGGAGCATGTGAAGGGCCATGACACTTCCTTTAATCACATTTTACATAATTGGAATAGTTGCTGTTTCCCGGTCTTTGGCTGGGTAGTCTTCATGACCACAACAAGCTCTGTCAGAGGAAGAAAGGACAGTCTGTCCCCTGTGGCGAGAACCCTCTGAGTTAATTTCATTGGGAGGAAAAGGGGGCAGAGGAAATAGATCAGCCCGGTGCCCCATGTGGAGGGAAGGCGACCAAGGGGGGAGGAGATAGGGCCATTGGACAGTCATGTAGGTTCCTTCCATCTTGTTTCTAGAATCATAGAGTGTTCGAATTAGAAGGGAGATCTTTGAGTCTGATGCTCACCTTGTGGTGTTCTGGAGCTTGGACTAGATCTCAGATGTTCTCATTTTCTATTCTCTGCTGCCTCTAGGGACAGAAATCCTTGCTTCCAGACCGGGAAGATCATTTCCTCATCAACTCCAGCCTCAAGAAGAGATTGGGGAGCCACTTCCTTTGCTACTGAGGCCTAAGACTGGTACATGCAATGGACTAGAGTAATGCCGGATTCTTTTCTGAAAGGGTTTGATGTCTCTGGACCTCCACCCTCTTTCCTTCTTTTTAAAACAATGAGAACAATCTCTGACTTCTCCCTGTTTTATCCCCGAGATAAGAGGATGAATGAGATCAGGTTGGCTAATACTCAGAAGAAAAAGTCAGTCTTCTATGGGAACTCATGGCAAGGAAAAAATTTCCCCCACTTGTCCAATGACATTTTTGACCTGGAAACTCTTTCAGGTTTATCTCCAGTGGAGATGGGAAAAGGTGAGGTGGCACCAAACTGTTTATCTCACCAAAAAATCAGGCTCCTTCTAAGAACAAAATGTGGGTTTCTTCTGCCTCCCTCCCTTTTTTGCCCTCCTTTCGCACTGCATACCTCATTGCCCTGCCTCTCCTAGCTGTGGCCCCCTGGGGCCTGTCACAATTAGCAAAAAAGAAATAAGGGGAAAAATAATCCATCTCAACCCAGTGGGGTTTAATAGGGAGATGGGGCTATGCCCTGCGTGCTGGGGACCCTGGGCTTCAAGTTCTTTAGCACCTTCCCTTCCCTGGTTCCCTAAAGGCATAGGCCTAGAAGAGTAGATTGCAGCTCTTGACTCTTCTGGGAATCACTGTTTCCTTCCTGGGGCTATGGGTCATTCTCCAAGCCACGTGGGGGAATCTGGGTTGGGGGTGGGGAGATAGTAATAAAGCAAGAAAATCCTGGCTCTGGGAGGGGATACAATTGCCATAATAACCAGAAAAGATTGGCAAGCCAGAAGATGAGTTGTGGCATCGAAGGTCCAACAGGCAGTGTCTGAAACGGGTGCCAGGTCACAAGGAACATTAATCACCAGAGATTCTAGATTCTAGATTCTTGCCTGGAGGGCAAGGCCAGGTTGAGTTGGAGTAGTTTGGGAGGGGGCTGAGGTTATGTGGCTGCTCCCATCCTTTTGTTTCCTTTGCAGTTGCTTGCGTTATGGAACTCTCTCTCCCTTTTCTCCATGGTAAGTCACACCAAGGCAGTGGTGAACGCAGAGGTGGGTGGGCTGGCTTCCTTTCCACATGTACTAAACTCGATCAATATTCCTGCCAAAAAAGCCACTCAGGGTTCCAACTTGCACTCTGGTCACCAGGCTTGTTCTGTAAATCTTCACTCACCATCTAATGCTTTTAGTTCCAACTGCCCATCTTCCCCTTCTTTGACAACAAGAAATTTCCATCCATCAAAGCCAATATGCTGAAGGGCATTTATTTAAGGCAAAACATGGAGGGATAACAAGGAATCTTAGTGCTTAAAATTAGTGCTAAGCTGGATATCTCTTTCAACTCTTGCAGGACTTTGATCCAATTCTTCCCTTGGGAAGGGTGAGGAGTTAGACTTAAGGTATGGGATGGCCAAGAGCCTTTCATGGTTCTACATGAAATCTTATGGGATGCGATACTATGGGTTTGGTATCAGGCAAATGGTCAGTAGAAGACATGGGAAAACAGAGTTCATAAAAATCCTTGAGGCAAAGGAAGTACCTACCCAAAGAAAGGACAAGGACAATGTCTCATTTTTGGGGGGAGGTTATTTTTATTTTTTGCAGTGTGAGGTTTTCAACACAACATCCAAGCAGGCTCAGAGGCAAAGGGATGTGTAGAAAAGTGTGCAGCAAAATCCAAACATTGAGCCAATGATCCAAGGTCTAAGTGAGGGAGAGCAAAGCAAATAGCTGGGCATGTCAAAGGAAGGATCATGAGATATACACAGAAAGAAAATTTAGAAAAACACAATGAAAAGTGTTCTGATTTCAACTCTGAAGACCTGAGTTCAAATTCCTGCTCTGTCATTGACTGCCAGTGTGACTTTGAGCAAGACACCAAGCCTCACTTTCAGCTCTTGACCTTTAGAAAGTTAGAGGGCAAGACTAGATAACCCCTGTGGACCTTTTCAGCTCTAAACCCATGACCATACAAACCTATTTAATCCAACTTCCACATTTTACAGATCAAGAAATTGAAGTCATGAGAGGAAAAGTGACCAAGGTCACAAAGGTAGCTGGGGCAAGTTATTTCAAAGCTGGTTCAAAGACTTGGCACAATTTGTCCTATGCAGTGAACTTAAAGTGCCTGATGCCTTTTAAGCTGAGTTCTCTAATGGGTCATCACCACGGGAGACTTATCTCTCTATACTTCAGAATGGGCCACAGATGGGACACCACAGCTTATTAGAAAGTTCACTGCATTTGGGGTCATGAGCCCTGGGTTTGATTTCTAGTTTAGGAATTTACTCCTAACTGTTGGAACTCAGTTTCCCAATCTATAAAATGGAGATAGGGGCAGCTAGGTGGTGCAGTGGATAAAGTACCAGCACTGGATTCAGGACCTGAGTTCAAATCTGACCTCAGACACTTGACACTTACTAGCTGTGTGACCTTGAGCAAATCACTTAACCCTCATTGCCATGCAAATAAAATAAAATAAATAAAATAAAATGGAGATAATAATTCTTGCCCTACTCACCTTCCTATCTGTAAGGAAATTGTTCTGTAAGCTCTAAAGCACCGTATAAACACGAGCTAGTATTCTTTTCTTAGATGGATCAACTGTGGCTCTATGACCTTCATACAGGTTCTAATTATGATAGAGATGAAAGAAAACTGGATTTTGAGGAAGAGGTTCCAGCCTGGTTAAAATTTCATCTCTACCGCTGAAAGCCTGGCTTTGGGCAGGTAGATGGAGTGGTGTTAGGAAGATCTACATTTGAATCCTGCCTAAAGTATTTACTAGCTGTGTGATACTGGGCACATCAGCTTGACTTTCTATAAAAGAGGGGTAATAATAACAATCTGCCTCCCAGGGTTGTTGTGAGTATAAAATGAGATAATTCTTGTTAAGCACTTTGAAATTCTTAAAGTGATAGCTATTACTATGGTGGTTTAATGATTCTTTCTGGCCCTCATTTTTGTCTTCTGAAAAATGAGGCAGTTGGATTCTAGAAGGCCTCCAAGGGCCCCTGCCAGCTCTTCATAAATCGATGATCCTAACCAAAACACCCAAACTCCGACCTTGAACTCCTTACCTTGAACTCTTCTTCACCTAAGAATGAATGGGTTTCCTCTTCTGAGCATCTTTGTGCTTACTTGGGAATCCACCCCAATTCCAGCCTCTCTTTGTGGGTATCTTTAGTGTTCTGCCCAAACATTCTAATGAGATCGATTGTTTCCCTCACTAACCACTTCAGTGGACAGCTAGCTTTAGCCAGGGGAGGGAAAGAAAAATCCCACGGTCAAAAGAATACTTTATAGAAACCATAACCCATCGCCTGAAAGGCTAATTCACCCAGACAGCTGTTCTGACTCCCAAATTCCCTAGGAATCTGAATTCTGCACAGTATAGCTCCAAAGTATGAGTGTGCAGAAGCGTGCTTGTGAGGGGTATGGATCTGTATAGCGATGTGAGTATATAGGAGTGTGTGCATGTATGGCTATGCATCCAGAGAGGGGTATGTATTTATGTGGGGAAGGAGTCGATTTTCTGGTAACTTTAAACCTGCTTTCTCACTCAGGGAAATACATTCTGCCAGTAAGTCCTTGTATCTCTTGTTTCTCAGACTCCTTTTCATCACACACACACACACACACACACACACACACACACACACACACACCTGGTCAGAACTGGAAGTAGGAAGGAAGCATTTCTGTTCCTTTATACCACTTAACGTTTCATTCCTGGCCATGTATTGCTCCCCCATTTGCCTCCCCCTTCCCCAAGCATAGTGCCTGGCCCATAGAAGGTGCTCAATGAATGCTTGCTGATCGATTATCTAGAAGCATTGGTACAGGGATGCGGATTTGGCATTCTGTTTATTTTCTACTTCTATTATGGTACACTTGTACACATACTCCAAATATAAGCTTTGGAAGCACAATTTCCCAGCTTCTACCATGACTCATGCCCTGGTGCTGTGCTGATATTTCCCTGGATGGTGCTATTAGGATTGTTAATCTGTCTCCTTGATATTTCTCTACCCAGCCCAGGGGATGACCTGGACCCATAAATCAACTGAGTCCTGAGTGAGAAAACCAAGAAAAGATCCTAGGATTTAGAGAAAGAAGGGGCTGTAGAAGCCATCTAGCCTACCCTTTCCCTACTCTTCATTTTATAGATGAGGAAATGAAGTCCCAGAGGTTAAAGATAACATGTGCTAAGTCCCATAGGATATGAACACTCATCTCCTAGGTCCAAATCTATTACTTTTTGCATTTTATCACACTGCCTTTGTGTGGTACATGTGTTATCTTCTCAGTAGAAATTTAACTCCATCAGAGGTTGGTTTCAATTTTGTCTTTGTTCCCACAGTAGCTAACTCAGTGCCCTGTACATAGTGGTTGTTCAATAACTATTTGCTGATTTGAGTTGAATGAGGAAACAGAAACTAAGTGATTTCTTCAAAGTCATATCATTAGATTGGACTTGATCACAGGCTTCCTGACTCCTTATTTAGGGCATATTCCACTACATGATGATACCTCCAAGGGTCTATGGAGAAAGTCATATCGAACATAGGCTTGGGAACTGTTAGGTAGAGTCAGGTAGAGGAGAGAGGTCCTCTGAGGCAACTGTATGGGCAAAAGCTCATACAGGATTAACAGGGTTGAATCTAGGCTAACCTTGAGCTGAGGGGGCTGGACTTCAGGATGTTATTCTAAGCTTCTTGTTTCTCTTAATCTCTGGGTTACAGTTAGACCATCTGTCAAGGCAGGGGCGGGGCCAAGGGTCCCACAAACAGCTAGCTCAGAGTTGTGTTGAAACGTGCACATATGACACTTGGTCCCTTCAGATTCCCTGAGACTAAGATAATATATATCTTATGTAAAAAAAAAGAAAGTGCAGATATATAAGACATTTATGAAATGATCAAGTCTTAGAGCTGGAAAGAGCTTTAGAAATAATCAGCTGCTTCTACCTATAGCATGTAGATATATGGAGTGTTCCAGGAAAACTAGCACTCCTGGTATGAGGGCTGCTGAGCCCTTTTCACGGATGCTCATCCACCCTTGGTGTCTACCTGTCACCCAACGCTCACCCACGGCTCCAAGAAGCTGTAGCTTGAGCAGCAGCTCCACTCCAGTAAAACCGTCTCGGCAGATGAACTAAACCAGGTTATGGATAATGTACAGGTTTCAAACCCATTGGCAAGTTAGGGGAATGTGTACCCCAAGCGTGTGAAAACTCCCCAGTGGAATGGACAGCTGAGAGCAATTTGTTCCACCAGCCATGAAGGAGGTTGAAGCAGGCTCCGTGGAGCACTTAGAACTTGGTCAGACATGGAAGATGGCACAGTTATCCACTGCTTCCCAGCTATTGCCTATCACCCTGCCTTTTGTTCTGCCACTGGACTCTGATGACCCTGGGAGAGACGGTGAGGCTGATGACTTTGCACAGCTTTGCTTCACTTAAATCCATTCACCCACGAGTCAAGGCATCACCCCATGAGGTCACTGGTCCTCGTTGAAAACAAAGGACAAACAACAACAACCTATAGCATGAATTCCCTTTACAAAATCCTGTACAGGTAGTGATCAAGTTTCCTCTTGAAGACCTCTAGTGACAAGGGACTCTCTATCTCGTGAAGTAATTTATTCCATGGTTAGGCAGCTCTAATGGTCAGGTGGCTCTTTGCATTAGTTGAGTCCGTATAAGCATACCTCAGAGATACTGACCACCACAATAAAGTGACTATCACAATAAACCAAGTTACATGAATTTTGGGGTTTCCCAGTGCATATAAAAGTTATATTTATGCTATACTGTAGTCTCTTAAGTGTGTAATAGTATTATGTCTAAAAATGTACATACCTTAATTTAAAAATACTTTATTGCTAAAAAAATATATGCTAACCATCATTTGAGCCTTCAGCGAGTTGTAATCTTGCTAATGGAGGGTCTTGCCTTGATGTTGATGGCTGCTGACTGATATTAAGCACTATATAAATACTAGCTATTATTTTTTAAAAAATCTGCCTTCCTATAATTTCCACACACATCTACAACAATAGTTCCATAATGTGATTTTATCAGTGTTGGTACTTTCCTTTAAAAAATGGTATGCTGATGGTCTTTTTTTACATTGCTAATCACCTCTCAGTGACTCCTTCTACCACCCCCATAGAACCCTCCCTTATAACCAAGAAATAGAGTTAAGCAAAGCAAACCAAATCCAGCCAGGCATAGCTGGGGGCAAAACAAGTAGTCAAAATAAAATGTGCATGTGTATGTACATGTATGTGTGTTGTGGGGTGTGGTTGCTTTGGCTCAAAAAATGCATCATCTGGGGACTAACTTCTCAGTGGTAAGTCTCTCTGGACTTAGCTAGTCACATCCTTGTACATATTTTACTGAACCTTGAGCTCTTTGCTCCCTTGATTCTTTTTTTTTTTTTTTTTGGTGAGGCAATTGGGGTTAAGTGACTTGCCCAGGGTCACGCAGTTAGTGTCAAGTGTCTAAGGCCAGATTTGAACTCAGGTCCTTCTGACTCCCAGACCAGTACTTTATCCACTGTGCCACCTAGTTCCCCATGCTCCCATGATTCTTAGCTCCCTTAAGGTTCATCTCAAGCATCTCTTCCTATAGAAGAACTTTGCTGATTCTGCATTGTTAATGCTTTACTCCCACCAGGCATTGCTTTGTACTTCTATGTATTTTGAATTGGCTTACATTCTTAGAGTGTAGTTTAATAGAATGTAAGCTTTTGGGGGCAGCTAGGTGGCACAAGTGGATAAAGTACCAGCCCTGGCTTCAGGAGGAACTGAGTTCAAATCCAGCCTCAGACACTAGATATTTACTAGCTGTGTGACCTTGGGCAAGTCATTTAACTCTCATTGCCCTGCAAAAACAAAAACAATAGAATGTAAGCTTTTGAGGGCAGGACCTTATCTCTTCTTCCCTTCCCTTCCCTTCCCTTCCCTTCCCTTCCCTTCCCTTCCCTTCCCTTCCCTTCCCTTCCCTTCCCTTCCCTTCCCTTCCCTTCCCTTCCCTTCCCTTCCCTTCCCTTCCCTTCCTTCCCTGCCCTGCCCTGCCCTGCCCTGCCCTGCCCTGCCCTGCCCTGCCCCCTTCCCTTCCCTTCCCTTCCCTTCCCTTCCCTTCCCTTCCCTTCCCTTCCCTTCCCTTCCCTTCCCTTCCCTTCCCTTCCCTTCCCTTCCCTTCCCTTCCCTTCCTTCCCTTCCCTTCCCTTCCCTGCCCTGCCCTGCCCTGCCCTGCCCTGCCCTGCCCTGCCCTGCCCTGCCCTGCCCTGCCCCTTCCCTTCCCTTCCCTTCCCTTCCCTTCCCTTCCCTTCCCTTCCCTTCCCTTCCCTTCCCTTCCCTTCCCTTCCCTTCCCTTCCCTTCCCTTCCCTGCCCTGCCCTGCCCTGCCCTGCCCTTCCCCCTTCCCTTCCCTTCCCTTCCCTTCCCTTCCCTTCCCTTCCCTTCCCTTCCCTTCCCTGCCCTGCCCTGCCCTGCCCTGCCCTGCCCTGCCCTGCCCTTCCCCCTTCCCTTCCCTTCCCTTCCCTTCCCTTCCCTTCCCTTCCCTTCCCTTCCCTTCCCTTCCCTTCCCTTCCCTTCCCTTCCCTTCCCTTCCCTTCCCTTCCCTTCCCTTCCCTTCCCTTCCCTTCCCTTCCCTTCCCTTCCCTTCCCTTCCCTTCCCTTCCCTTCCCTTCCCTTCCCTTCCCTTCCCTTCCCTTCCCTTCCCTTCCCTTCCCTTCCCTTCCCTTCCCTCGATTCACACAATGTCCCACTGTTAATACTTTCACAAAAAGTGCTCTCAGAAGCCCTGCACCACTCACCCTACAGATATGTCAGGCAAGTTCACTGAGTGCACAAAAAAAGAGAAAGCAAATGATGCACAACAAGACGATTGTCCCACTAGTTTCACAATGCAAATTCATATAAATGAACCACTATGACCAGTAAAGACAGATACAAACACACTGAGAACTTTCTGTCCACCCTCACTGATAAGAAATGCTTTTTTGGCATTTGAGCCCAGCATGGTTCAGTTGGCCATCTTAAGAGTACAATGACCATAAGTTGTAGCCAAAGAAAAGGAAGGAAGGAAAAGAAGGAAGAAAGGAAAAAGGGAGGGAGGGGAAAAAGAAAGAAAGAAGGGAGGGAGGGAAGGGGAGAAGAAGGAAGAAAGAAAAGGAGGAAAGAAGGAAGAAGGAAAGGAAGAAAATGTTAAGGAGAGAAATAAATAGAATGGGAAAACAGAGTAGGAGAATAAAGGGAAGGAGGGAGGGAAGAAGGAAGGAGGGAACAAAGGGCTAGGGTGATAATTAAGTACAATAGCTCAGACTTATAAGTGTTTTGCCAAGTTTTTACCAAGTGCTTTATATACACTAACTCACGGAGTCTCAAAACAACTGTATGAGGACAGGTAACATTATCCCGACATTACATATGAGGAAACTGAAGTTGGGTGATTTGCTCTTGGCAGCAAAGCTAGCAAATGTCAGAGAAGGAGTTTGAAACCAGGTCTCCCTGATTTCAAATCCAGCCCTCTTCCCACTACACCAACAATTCTTAACCTGAGAGCTGTGAAGCTGTTTTTTAAAAAAAGTATTTTAATAACTATTTCAATATAATTAGTTTGCCTTGTAATCCTATGTATTTGGTTTAATGTTTTTACAAACATTATTTTCAGAAGGGGTCCACGACACAGAAAAGATTAAGAACCCTTGTACCACCCCACACTTTCCCTTACACAAAAGAATGATAAGGTAAGAGAAACCTGGAAAAGTAGGTTGAAGCCAAATTGTGGAAGGCCTTGAATACCAGGATAAGTTTGTACTTTATTCTATAGGTAACAAATAGACATTGGCAGGTTTTTTTTCAATGTAAATATGATGTGAGGAAGTCTTTGCATTAGGAAGTCTACACTGGCAGTAGTGTATAGTTTCCCCATCTGTAAAATGGGGATAGTGATAGCACCTACCTCCAAAGGTTGTTGTGAGGATCAAATGAGATCATATTTGTGAGCTCTTTACAAATCTTAAAACACTATATAAATGCTAGCCATCACCATCACCATCACCATGATCATGATCATCTTCATCATTATTAGAGTGGGTAGAGGCACTTTTTACTTCTAGACATTTATCATATTCTAATTCTCTGTCATCTCCTCACTACACTATAAACCTCTCAAGGGCAGAAATATTGTCCTATTTATCTCTATATTCCCCCAGAGCCTAGTACGGTGTGTTGTATAAAGCATGAGCTTAATGTTTGTTGAATTTTATTAAATTAATCCAGAGGAGGGAGAATGTTCTCATTTCTTAGGGAAGGATCAGGAAAAACTTCATGGTGGAGATATTTGAACTGGGTGCTTGCAAGAAGTATGACTAGGCAGTTGGAGCTGAGGGCAAAGGGCTATTGAAGGCAGAGAGAATCCATCCTCTCTGGACAACTCTCTCCTAGCCCAGAAGTTGGACTTGGCTATTTCTCACCCATTCCTAATGAATGAGTCACACAATCCCCAAATTTCCACAAAGTTATCTTTTGTCCAGCTGGGATGCCCTTGTAGTTCAACAATATTACTCCAGCTTTCCCAGTTCGTCAGAGACTTCCTCATCTCTCCGCCCAGTAGCTTACCTCTTCTCACTTGTTTTAGCTTGTGGTAGCCTGGACCTAAAAGGATGAAAGGAGGGTAGAGCATAAGTATTAGCTCTGGGAGCCAAGGCAATGATACAGAGATAGAGAAGACTCAGGCCTTTCCCCAAGGGATCTTATGAGTTTTTTTTTTGGTGGTGAAATGAGTGTTGACTTGCCTAGGGTCACACAGCTAGTAAGTATCAAGTATCTGACTTCAGATTTGAACTCAGGTCCTCCTGAATCCAGGGCTGTTGCTTTATTCACTGCACCACCTAGCTGCCCCCGGATCTTATGACTTATTAAAGAGAAGATGAGGCGTATACAACAGTAACAATAATACAAATTAGAATTTGCTAAGTGTATTAGAAGAATATTTAGTGCTATGAAATCATACAAAAGAGACATCATTCCCCATTGAAGAATCAAGAAAGGCTTCAGAGAAGTGGCATTTGAGCTGGGTCTTGACAGAGAAGTAGGAAGTTACTAGACAGAGATAGGAGGGAAGATATAGGCATGTGAATTATGTGAGCCAAAGCATGGAGGAAAGAAAGGATGAGAAATGTTTGGGGGATAGTGACTATTGCAGCTTGACTGAAATGTGGAATAAAAGTGGGAGAGATAATGTAAGGAAAGTATGATGACACCAGATTGTGGTGGGCTCTTGACTATAAGGTTAAGGAGTCTGATCTCTATTTGGTAGGCAATATGGCTCCATTGAAGATATTTGAGCATGGGAAGTGATGTGATCATCCATGTTCACTGGAAAGAAAGAACAATCGGGCATTGATATGTAGCATGGTTTGGAACGGGAAGAAACTGGATGGTGGGGGTCAGTGGGTAAGGAGAACTCTTAGGAGACTATTGCAAATAGTACTGGGAAGAGGTAATGAGGGCCTGAACTAATTATGTTTTGTTTAAGCTGATAGTAAGATTAGTATTTATTCCCTAAGTACATACCACTCGCTGAAGATGTGCAATACCCAAGAAGTTGGCAGGGTGGGGATAGGGGATGGGGGTAGGGTGGGAGAGTAAAGCTAAGATAGGATTTAAAACCTACTGTAGATAATCCACATGAGCAAATGAGAGTTTACTATACTTTCAATGACAGTTCACTCAGTCACTCTGATTTCTCCATTATTTTTTTACAAAACTTCCATCCCTGACACCAATGACCATTGTAACCACTACCTCCCTCTGTCTGGATTTCTCCTCTCTTTGCAGATGGTGGAGAAGAGCTGTTTTCTTGCTGTTTAAATATTTTCTATAGACATCAAATAATTGAGGGCATGCTTGCCAGATCTCACTCCTAGTTTCTAAAGGGCTGGACTGGAAACTTTGTCTGGTTGACCCCCTAGCTGGGTAAACCCTGGTCAAAGCTATAAAATAAAGTGACATTTTCCTACCTCTCCTTCCCCTTTATCTAATTCCTTATTTTTTTTTCAGTCACCTATCTTAAATATAATTTATTTTTAAAAAATTAACTTTCATAATTAGATAATGTCACAGCTGGAAGGCTCTTTCAAGATAACTTAGTCCAACCTACTCATTTTATAGACGAGTAAACTGAGATCTAGAGAGATGACTTCACTTGTCCAAGGTCACGCAGCTAAGTAGAGAATCCAATTCTCTGACTTCTAAGCCTAGTGCACATTTCACAATCTATGGCTTCCTTTCTAAATTGTGAGCTGCTATGGGTCAAAGCTACCCCTTCCCCAGGGGCATTTGCATTTTAAAAGAGGATATTTACAAGACTAGGAAACTCTTAGGTAACTAGGAATGGAGCTCTAGTGCTAGGATTTCAGGTACCATTGACAGTCAGAGGGAGAAATCATGCCCCATGGGTGACCACCTACCCTACCTACATATGAGATTGATCCTCAATGTCTCAGCAAGCCAATAACCCCAGGGAGATGCCATTTCGTCAAGCAGGATGCTGCCTGTCAAAGGACACCAAGTGGGACAGCATATACCCTCTGTTGGTGTTGCTGAGTCTGCCCACTACCATTTTTCTTAATTATTCCTGTTATGTCACTCATCATGTTGTCACTTTCCTCTCAGAACAGCGATGAATGGCAGTTCTCATGTGGTGTCCTTAGGGCACGCCTGCTATTTATTTCAATGATAGGCAAGGTGCCATGGTTAATTAAGAAAAATGGTGGGCTTCTCACACCCAATTGGTAGTTTTCCTGAAGCTCTGGACCACATTGCCTCCCTCCACAATGAAACTGTTTTTTATCAAAAGCAAAGGCCGCTTGAGGTCAGGAGACAGAGGAGTAAGGGACTCTCTTCTTTCTATCTGCCAATTTTATATTGCTACATGTCCTCCCCTTGCTAAAAATCAATCAATCAATAAACAAATAAATAAACAAACAAATAGATTTAAAAAACCCACAACAACAACAATAGGGAGACAGCCCAGGACTAAGTACCTTTTTCTAAGATCTTGGCTTGTGGAGTGATAAGCCAAACCTCTCCTTTATTCCCGCCTAAGAAACTGAAATACCTACCAAGTTGCTTATTTTTTCCTTGCAGTTTAACAAGAGAGTGAAGACTTTTCTGGCCAGGACTCTGGGGACTTAGTGACCTAGATAATTGAAGCAAGCACCTTACTTTTGCAGGAATTACCTGACCCTGTCACCTCATTCTTGCCTGAATTACTCGGCCTGGATGACCTCAGAAGGGTCAGCCCCTGTTGATCTCCTCCAGTTTTAGGCTGTTTCTCCGAGCTCCTCAGATTTCTGAGTTCTGCCAAAAGTGACTGGATGTTTCTTGGGCCAAGGATTTTGGCATGAGACCCGAACAGCTCCTGGTTTAACAGGTGAAGACTCCCTCTGAGCACAGAACAAGGAGAAATGGGCTCAACTTGCAACATAAGGGATTGAGGTTAAACCCCTGGAAGAAAACCCCGTTTGCTGGGGTTGTTTGATGCTGTGATGTAATGCTGGAGGACACGACAGTGATCCCTTTGAAGTTTTTTTTTTTTTAAATGAAGCAAACGATTTTATATCTTGGGTGGTTTGACTGGAAACTTACCCAGAGGAAGCAGGATTATCTAGATGCCCTCTTGAACTCTCAGACACTTGGGAATCCCAGACTTATCCACCTGAATAGTTGGAAGGCCCCAGAAACCATCCTGTCCAACCTGTACCTGGATAGGAAGCCCACTGATAACATCCCCAATGAGAGGGTCATATATCCTTTGCTTGAAGACATCTGGTGAGGGGGAATATGCTCTAGCCCAAATTTTCCCCTTTTGGATAACCCTGGGAATAGGGAAAAAATTTTTTTGCTTATCAGTTCCTTTTAAGACACACACACACACACACACAGAAAGAGAGAGAGAGAGAGAGAGAGAGAGAGAGAGAGAGAGAGAGAGAGAGAGAGAGAGAGAAACAGAGAGAGAAGAGAGAGAAAGAGAGACAGAAATAGACTGAGACAGAGACAGACTGAGACAGACACAGATACAGAGAGACAGAGAGAGAGACAGGGACAGAGAGAGACACAGAGAGAGAGAGAGACACAGAGAGAGAGAGAGACAGACAAAGACAGAGAGACAGAGACAGATGGAGAGTCAGATACAGAGAGACAAAGAGACAGAGACAGAGACAGAGAGATGCTAAGAGAGAGGAAGGGCTGTCCAAAGCCTATCAGGACACCACAAACTTAGAAAAGGTTTGGATGAAGGCTGGGTGTGAGTCAGGTGGGGAAGGTGCCAGGGCCCTCTGTGCCCCGAATAAGAGTTGGGGAAACCTAAACCCAGGACCTGGAGCCGTGATCTCAGCCTCCTTTTGCCTTCTGACTCTGAGTTTTGCACGGCTTCCAGCCTCTCCTGCTGGTCAGGCTATCAGAATACTGCCCAAGAAGAAATTACATTGTACTCAGAGTCAGAATAACTTCAGAGCAGGGTGTTTTCCTCACGCTGGGGCACAGGACAGCCTCCCCCTTCCATCTCATCTTTGATTTCACATTGTACCTGGTTTAACACAGAGTCCAGGGCACAAAAGTCCTTTGTGTGCGGCTCCCTCCTCCTTCTCTCCCCCTCAAGCTGCTCCCTGCCCCCTTTCCGGCCCTGACACACACCCAGCAGACCATGGAGATGTAATCTGAGGTTGGCATTCCGAGGACCCAACTGCTGCAGGAATTGCAAATGCTTCAGATTAAAAACAGCGGGGTTAATCGGAACAGGAGTTGCTACAATACAGAAGAAAATAACATTTCTTCAGCTTTCTCTGACTCCCTGTGCCCAGGAGAAAAGATTCACGGGGAGCAAAAGAACAAGGAAGAAACGGAGAAAGAAAACACTACACATACACACACACACACACACACACACACACACACACACACACACACACACACACACACACTTACTCACACCTCAAACTGAAGAATGCTTTTATATGTCCTCACAAGCACCTCCCTGAAAACTCTGTGCTCCCCAGTGGGGCATTCCTATACCCCTCCAGATCAGGTAGAATTGGCTTCCTCCCTCCACTCCTCCCCTCGTCCCTCAGGACTCAGATCCCACCCCTCTGAGCTGCATCCCTTTGTCAGGAACTCTGCATTCCAGCCGCCAAGACTGGGAATGCACTCTGCCATGAGCAAGATGAGGAAAGAGCCCCCATTGTCCCCTTGATGCCTGGGCCTTTTGAAATGTACTATGCTGCTGTCATGTTGGGTGAAAGTTATTTGTTTACAAATTTCGCCTCTGGGCACTGACCCATTCTGGATAAGCCGTCAAACTGAGCTGGGATAGACAGTGAACAAAAGGAAGTGGGGGGGGGGAGTCAATTGGAGAAAGATACTCCCCAACACTCAAGCAAACCCCAGGAATCTAAAAAGCTGTTAAATTTCAACCTGTAGAATGAAGATGGAAACTACAAAATAAGCAGGTGGCTGATTTAATGAAGAGTATAGACGCCCCCTGAGTTTCTTCCTCCAACTTTCTTCACTCTCCACATGTTCACAGGGCATTTGCAAAGCTGAGGCCTCTGTATGGTGGAGGTGGGGGTGGGGTTAAGCACCAGAGTGCCCCATCAGGTACGGGAGACTCCCTTTTTGTGATGGACTTGCAGCTTTCTATCACCAAAGCTAAGATGCTAGCTCTCTTCTTCAGAGTCGTCCTCTAACTCTACCCCAGCACCCCCAATCCTGTTGCTGAGGTGTCCCTTTCCTGGTGACCCAACCCCACCCTCTTCATCTCCTTCTGCAGGGAAGGATGGAGTGGGTAGGGGACAGTGTTGGGGACCATTAGCTCTGTCATGGGGACACCAGCTACAGTTTCTGGATGTACTAGCACATTTCCAAGGGCAACTACAACCATGACTTGCCTTAGGGACAAACACTTTAAGATATGGCTCTGTCCCTGTCCCCATGTTCTCTTCGTTTGGTGTGCTCTTTCTCTCTGTCAATCATCAGGGTAACAAAAGAGTCTCAGATTTGTCTTCCTGAGAGCAAGAAGACATATGGAATGGAAGAGCATTTATTACTACGTAAGGGGCAACTAGGTGGCACAGTGGAAAGAACACTGAGCCGGACCTGGAGTCAGGAACACCAGAGTTCAAATCCAGTTTCAGACACTTACTAGCTGTGAGATCCTGGACAAGTCATTTAACCCTGTTTGCCTCAGTTTCCTCATCTGTAAAATGATCTGGAGAAGGAAATGGCAAACCACTTTTAGTATCTTTGCCAAGAAAACCTCAAATAGGGTCACAAAGAGTTAGACACAAATGAAGTGACTGAACAACAACCAAGAACCCTTCTTTCAAGGAACTCACATTCTCATGGGGAGAGACAATTGATATAGGAGGTTTCAGGTACAAGTTGAATGGAAAGGTTCTTAGGGTATTTTAGACAAGATATATGAAGCTAGACTCAGTATAGAGTTAGGCAATTTTTGATCACATAGATTGACTACAATGTCTAGTTGAGAAATTCTCTTGATTCTGGTACTTCTGTCGAGACCCAGAGTCTGATCCCTTGGTTTGGCCTTTTTTATTCTCCCTCTTTTAGTCCAAACTGAGTTTCCTTCCACTAACTAACTGAGAAGGTTATCTATATTTCTTGAGTTCCAGATTGAGACTAAGATACCTTCCTCTGACAATCTGAGAAGCATTTGTGTTCTGCTCCTCATCTTCTGCTGAAATAACTGACCCTTAACTCTCTTTCCCTAACATCCCTCTTGCCTGGATTTCTTTGATCAATTGGTTTCTCAGTCTTGAGTTACATGACAACTTCAAGATGTTGTGGACAGGATTCGTGTTTATGATAGAGGTTAAATTAAGTCATTTCTGGGCTCCCTTTGACCTTGAAATCTATGATCCTTAAGTGGTACAGTGGCAAGAGCACTAGATTTGGACTCAGTGGACCTTGGTTCAAATCCTACCTTAGTCACAAACCTTTTGTGTCACCTTGAGTAAGTCACAACCTTTCTGGGACTGTTTCCTCATTTCTAAAATTAGGTGGATAGCCTAGAAGGCCTCTAAGGTTCCTTTAATTAATTAATCCATGACCCTATAAATAATTAATTAACCAACAGTTCTATAAGTAAATCAGTCTAATTTATATAACTTTATATATTATATAAAATATGTATTCATTAAAAACTCATATAATATGGAAATATATCTATATAGAAATTATATGCAAATATAATTTTATAACTGTGGGGGCCAAATTTAATATATGAAGAGTTAATTGGGTGGCTTGCCTAAATATTGGGGTCCTGGAGATAATGAGGGACCTCTAGGTTTAAAGCTCCCTCCCCTCAGAAACTGCCTTTTTAGATATTTCTCCCAGGCCAATAAGAAAGGAGCCTTACAGCCTCTGTTCCACAGATGTTTTATTAGGGAGAATAAAGTAAACAGCAAAGGCGAGATTAATAAAATCAAAGACAAGGAAATAGGGAAAAAGAAATATGGATAATCCTCCAAACTCTAACCTAAGTCTATTCAAAAGAGCAGAGTAGGGCAGCTAGGTGGTACAGTGGATAAAGCACCAGCCCTGGATTCAGGAGTACCTGAGTTCAAATCCTGCCTCAGACACTTGACACTTACTAGCTGTGTGACCCTGGGCGAGTCACTTAACTTCCATTACCTTGCAAAAAACAAAAACAGCAAAAACAAAACAAAAGAGCAGAGTACCTTACCACCTGGAGCTTGTAGCTTCAATGGAAAGCACAACTTACAACCAGGCTTCTGCTAGAGCCACCAGAAGGGAGGAAGAAGGAAGAAGGAAGAAGAGAGAGAGCTCTGGAAGAGACTCAGATTCCCCTCAGTGAGTGTCTAATTTTCCTTCCCCAAAAGGGGAGGTCCTTCAAAAACTGCCTATGGAGAGAGATTTCTCCTTCTGACCTCAGTAGCATACATAACTGCAGGGAGGGCCAGGTGTGGCCCCTCCCAAATGAGTCAGAGAAATTCTAATTTTACCACATAAATATATAATTTTATGCAATTATATAAAATATATTATATATAGCTTATAGGATTCATATAGTATATAACAGTAATATAATATAACAATATATTACATCATAGTATTAGTTCAATATAACAAACACTGTCACTCCCCAAGATATCATTTACTCACATAGGCCTGATTTTCCTCATGGGCATTAGGCACTTTTGTGGATCTGGGCAGCTAGCTAGGTGTGGTCAATCCTTCATCCCAACTCCCATCTGGTTAAAGATTGTTGTTGTTTATTCATTTCAATAGTATCTGACTCTTCATGACCCCATTTGGGGTTTTCTTGGCAAAGATGCTGGAGCGGTTTGCCATTTCCTTCTCCAACTCATTTTACAGACATGAGGAAACTGAGTCAAACAGGGGGTTAAGTGACTGGGTTACCCAGCTACTAAGTGTCTGAGGCCGGATTTGAACTCAGGAAGAGGAGTCTTCTTGACTCCAGGCCTACTGCTCTATGCACTGTGTTGCCTCTTAGCTGCCCCTTTAACAGGCTAAAGATGCCTTAGTCCAAAAGTGGAGTTTGCTCACTTGGTTCTTTGGAGTCTCAGGTAAGCCAAGCCTGGGCAGGACCTGTTTCTTGGGGTAAGTTTTGCATGAGCAAACAAAAGCCAGGATATGGCTGCTGCAGATGTGCCCGTATTAAATAGGGCCAGTGTTACCTGTCCTTGAATTCCCTCTTGAATAGCAGCTATAGAAATGCATTGCCCAAGCAATCCTGGGCTCCCCTTTTTTTCTGTTCCCCACACAGGACCCTCCATCTTCACTCCCCGTGGCCCCAGGCCTGCAATGTCTATCTCCTTACCACCATCTCATAGAACCTTTCCTTTTCTTCCAAGCTCTTCAAAGTCCTGAACTTCAAAGCTTTTTAATGACACCTCCTATGTGAGACTTTCCCTGATGTGCCCAGCAGCTAGTGCCTTCTCCCAGATACCTCATGTTGTCTTTGTATATGTTTTACATGTGTTGTCCTTGTCATCTCTTCTGATAGAATGTAAGTTCCTTGAGGGCAAGGACTATTTAAATTTTTGTCTTTGTATCTCTACTACCTAGCACAGTAACTGGTGTGTAGTAGACATTTATAAATTGATTGATTTATCCTAGTGTTGGTAGAACTTATTAGAATTGTTTTGGAGGAAAGGACAATGAGAGGTTTTAGGAGTGGAATCATTAGTGGAAGGGGAGGCATGGGAAAGATTCATGTGGGGTATGAGGTATTTCTTTTTTGTTTTTTTAATAAATTTTTATTGATTTTTTTTATATCACCAAAATTTCTCCCCTAGCATCTCTCCTTTGTATTCTCCCAGAGGAACTCATTAGAGGTGACCTTGTTCCACTGATGTCCTTCCTTGGGGCAAGATTTTGGCTAAATCTGTCCTCAACAAATGGAAATCTGGCTAAACTGGACACCTCAAAATTTCTCAAACTTGTTCCTACTTATGACTTTGTTATTTCTACCATGCCTGTCACCAATCACCATGGCCCTGGCTTCCATGTTAAAAATCTTGTTATCATCTTTGATTCTTCCCTTTTTCTCACATCTAAATAATTTGTCAAGTTCTAGCATTCTTCCTCTTCAGTATCTCTCTCATCTGAAGCATTTTGAACTTTGGGGTGGGTCAACTCCTCAAGTTCCTCTATTGCTTAGGGTCTGTTGGCTCAATGATCACCCTCCCTTATTACCAGGATGTCACTATTCTCTACTTTCCATCTTTCCAGGATGGTCAACCAGTCTCTCATGCACCTGCCTTAGATACAAGTTTCATGTCCCTGCCATTTCCTGTCAAATCCTCGTCACTATTCTTATTATCCTGACTGCTCCCTAGGTCCACTTCAATCTGGTTCATTCAACTCTTAGACCATTCTGCTTTGCCCTTTGGAAGTCCTGCTCTATTCTCAACAAACTCCCAGCATCCTTAAACTTTACAACCCATATTCTTTCAGTCTCTGTACTTTAACTGATTAAATAATGTTTAAACAGTCTGTTTCATAAATATTTGGTGAATTGAATTGAATTAGCTGTAACCCAGCTTTTCCCTTGAGGACATCACATTCCTTGAAATCCACAAGATATTGGAAGCTAATCCTTCTCTCCTGTAGATTCACAGGACTACAAGGAGGGGTTGGCCTATCCCTTGCTGCTCACTGCTGCTTCTGGATTATAATGTTCCCTCTTTCTCTCAATAATCTTTTGCCTTTTGAAATTCATACAATCCATGTATTACATCCCTCTGAATTTTGAAACTGAAACTTACCAATTATAATCTTCTATTCTTCTATCTCTCCCATTCATTTGCCACCTTAAAGTTCTCTTTGTTCCTATTTTGACTGTGAGATCCTTGAATTCTTCCTGTTGTCTTAATCTATCTCTCCAACTTTGGCTTCATCTGCCTTATTATCCAGCCTTGATCCCCATGGATTACCCTTTTAATATATCTTGAGCTACTAACATAGTATCCTTTGACCCCATGATCTTGTCCCTTTCAGGAACTAGAATATTAAGAAACACTATTGTCAGGCTTTTGTTTCAACCATTCCCTGGCCATTTTCTCTTTTTTTCTTCTTTTTTTTTTTCTTTTCAGTTCCTACACTGAGTTTTCCCTGTGATCATGCTGTGAAAAGGACAACGGGAACAACTTGGAGCAACCTGATTGAATATGAGAGATCAACAGATGAGTCAAAAATAAGGCCAAGGTTATTTATGTGGCAGAGAGGGTGAATGGTGGTACCATAGACAGAAAGGGAATTCAGAAGAAGAAACAGGTTTAGAGGAAAATATGGTATCCTCTATTTTAGGTAGTTGGAGTTCTAGGTGCCAGTGGGACAAGTAGGCAGAGATGTCCAGGTAGTTGGAGATGCAGGTATGGAGCTCAGAAGAGAGCTGCCCAACCATTTAATTTCTGCATTTCTGTTTCTGGCCTTGCTGTGTGCTTCATTCTAGAAAATCATGAAACTAAGTTGACTTCACCCACAACACATTTATGTGACATGACCTTATCTGGGCCTTCTCAGCTGTTCAACCATCCTTCTACTTCATACTTATCAACTCCTTATCTCATGCTCTGTGATTCCATCTCACCCACCCCAATTGCTCACATAGCAGATGATGTAATCTCCTCCTTCATTTAATCAGTAAGAGTTCTCTCAACTAAACTTTTCAGAACTTTTCAGTGTAATCTCCAATCTTACCTCCTAGTAGGTCCACAGACAAAGAAGTATTCTGATTCTCTAGCTAGTGCTGATCTCTCAGCCTGTGCCTCAGATCCCAACTCTTCCTGACACCTCTGGGTTTTGCTTCTCTAATAGCCTTTTTTCTGACATAGGTTTTCTTTTCTTTTTTAAAAATTAATTTATAAAAAAATTGTCATAGATTTTCAATCTCTCCTTTACTTTCTCCTTCTTATCTGCCTACAAAGAAACTCAGTTTTCCCCCAGTTTTAGAAAAAAAGGGCCTTTCTTTGGTCTTCCAACCCCTTCTAACCACAGTCCCACAAATCTCCCTCCATTCCCTGCTAAATTTCATGAAGGAGTTGTCTACCCTCAATGCCTCTGCTTTCTTGCCACACATCCTTTCCTCAACCTCTTGAAATCTGACTTATGTCCCAGCCACACTGCTGAACCTACCCTGAGTTCAGCAGTGCTCTCCTAATCACTAAATTCAATGGCCATTTTTTCCCCAGTCCTAATAATAGTAAGACCTGGTATTTATATATTCCCAACCATGTGCCAGGCATTGTGTTAAGTGCTTTACAAATATTATCTCATTTGATCCTCACAACAACCTCAAAAGTTAGGTATTCTCATTTTACAGATGAAGAGACTGAGGCAAATAGGTTAGGCAACTCACACAACTAGTAAGTATCGAGGCTGGATTTAAGTTCAAGTCTTCCTGACTCCAGGAAGTCTGGACCACCATGCCCCTGCCCCTTGTTCTCCTTGTCCTCATCCTCCATGACTTCTTTGAAGCCTTTGATCATATTGATTGTCCCTCCTCTCTGGATATTCTCTTCTTTCTTGGAGAGAGGAGCACCTCCTGATCCTATTTCTACCTCTCTACTGTCTCTCTTTGGTTTATTCCTCAACCTTTTCTCACTGTCTTAAGGTGATTTTTCTCTAAGGTTCTCTCCTTAGCCCTTTTCTAGTATCACTGTAGACCAATCTCCTTTGCTACTGTGGCTTTAACTATCACTTCCCAGCAGCTGACTCCCAAATCCCTCTCTCCTGTCTCCAACTACCTGGACATGTCTACCAATGGGCCCCACTAGCATCTACAATGCAAGCTGCCTAAAATAGGCAGTATTATTTTTCCTGCTCCTCCTTCTGAATTCACTATTTCTGTCTGTGGTAATGCCATTCGCCCTATCTCCCACATCCCTAACCATGGCCTTATCTTTGACTTGTCCTTCAATCTCTCATATCCATTCAGGTCCCAAGTTATTCCCATTGTACTTTTCACAGCATGATAACAGGGAAAACTCAGCACAGGAATTGAAAAAAAGAACCTATAATAATATTTCCTAATACCTAAGCTCCTAGGACATACCCTTAGACCAGTACTTCCTATCCTAGCCACAGTTACCACTATCAAATCCACAACCTCAGCACCTAACTCTCTTGGATCCTTTAGTTGGAACCCCAAATCCTAAAACCATTTCTATAAAAGTGGAGTGGGATGGACTGACTCTCCAGTGAGAAATTAGCCACGGAAGGTGCATCTTTACTACTATGTTCTCTAGGGATGAGTGGACATTGTATTATGGAAGTGAGAATGTGTTAAAATTGTCTAGAAATTCTATGGGGTGTAGCCATGGCCTGGAAATGAAGTTAATCATTGTGAAGGAAAGATGACATATGTCTTTGGCTTGTTTGGTCTGGGCTCAGATATAATTACTTCTCTGGTTTTGAGTCCTGCCAGAAGAGGAGAGGAGAGCTGGAGGGAGAAGAGGTGAGAATGTGAAAGGGAAGAAAGAGAGAGAAGAGATGAGAGGAGAGGAAAAGAGGAGAGGTTTCCTGAACTTAAGGTATGAAAAGACTAGGCCTCTAACCCTTAGGTTTTCATTCCCCCAGAGGGATCTGAGTGAGTGCTGTTCATGCCTGCTGGCCTTTAGCTTCCTCCAGTTACCCAGAAAATGAGATTAAACCCAATTGCTACATGTGCACAGTCTCACAGATGGAACTCCAAAAGCATTTGCCTGGGGTTGGGGGTGGTAAAGAAAATATATTTCCTGAGCCAAACACAATAAGCAAAGTACGCAAACCTTCTCAGGATTACTTATTAGCCAAGGGAAAAGGGAGCTATAGAGGGGGGGAGGGGAAGGGAGGGAGGGTAATTGGGTGGAGAGAGAGGGCAGGGGAGGCCTAAAGACATAGATTCTGAGTAACGGTGGACCCAAAGTCCTTTCTCTCTCATTTTAGGTAACAAGATGGAAAGGCAAAACACTCCTTTTTATGAGAAAACAGCTCTCTTGGGTCTTCTACTCCCAGTCAAAACTCACCACCTGTGAGGGCCACCTGTACTCCAAGAGCTCAGGGACAGGGACAGAGTGACATCCTGAGACGGGTGGAAATAGCTGGGTTTTGTTTGGGTGCTACTGATCTTCCCCATCCTTCTCCCCCCATTTAAATTAAAACAACAACCACAACAACAAACCTCCACCCCCTTTCTTTGCTCATTCGTTTCTGAAGCTGCTGATCAGCTCTTTTTGTTTTGTTTGGCTTTGTCTGTATATGTGTTGTACAACCCTGGCAAGGGGCATTAGCAAGGAAATCAATACCAGTTTAAAATGTGAAATTTACAGGCAGGGCCTGGGGGAGGAAAGAAGATGAGGCAGATAACGGGAATGCTAGAGGAAAGGGTGGGGGTCATTCTTGGAGAAGGAATAGCCAAGAGTCTGAGGGAGGGCGAATGGGGAGGGGGATGAAGCCTTGCTGGGGGAAGAGGCCCCTTTTCTAGCCAGAACTGAGTGAGATGTATTGAGTACAAAGCTCTCTCCTTAGCCCCTGTCACCATTCCCCAGCCAGGAGCAGACAAGGTTGGGGCAGGGTGGGGAGGGGGAGAGATGGAAAGAGGGAGACAGACAGACAGACAGACAGACAGACAGACACACACACACACACACACACACACACACACACACATACACACAGAGCACAACGCTATCTTTCTGTTCTCACTGTGGGGTGACAGTTCCTAACTTGCATGGTGGAAAAAAGCATTGCACTGAGTAAAGACATGGTTTTTAAAGTCCTTGTTTTGACACTAACTACCTGTGGGACTTTGATCTTTCTATGCTTCAGTTTCTTCATCTGGATGGGATTACAGAATTAGGAAATAAACCTAAAGACCATTTAGCCCAACTCATTTTACAGATGAGGAACTGAGGTTCAGAGACATCTTGCTCAAGGTCACACAGCTAGTTGTGGACTACTGATCTCTTGGCTGGTGGGAATCCCAGGGCTCTTTCCAGTCCTCTGTTGTCTCTGTAAAGTGGGGATAGCAGACCTTCCTTTTCTACCTCATGGGGTTGTTGTGAGGATCAAAATCAGATCAGAGACGCGAAAACACTTTGAAAACTAGAAAGTGGTATGCAAATGCCTGCAGGCATGAGTCCTCTCTCCAGCTAGCCAGTGATACCCCCAATATTCCCAGAGAACCTGGAGCCGTGCTCTGGCCATTGGTGACAGGACTGGTGATTCTGAAAGTAAGAGGAAGGTTGCTATCTCTAGGTTTGGGCAGGGGTGGGGGATGGGGGCAGGAATGGCAAAGGAAGCTAGATCTATACCTATACATATATAGGTATATACATATACATATCTATATACACATGGAGCGTGTATACATGTATTAGCCAATATATATCATATACATATGTATGATTATGTATAATATGCACACATATTTATATATATACATATATATGAGAGAGAGAGGAGACAAGGAGTGAGGGAGAGAGAGAGAGAAAGAGAGAGAGAGAAGAGAAGAGAAGAGAAGAGAAGAGAAGAGAAGAGAAGAGAAGAGAAGAGAGAAGAGAAGAGAAGAGAAGAGAAGAGAAGAGAAGAGAAGAGAAGAGAAGAGAAGAGAAGAGAAGAGAAGAGAAGAGAAGAGAAGAGAAGAGAAGAGAAGAGAAGAGAAGAGAAGAGAAGAGAGGAGAAAGTACTTTTTAGTTTCTTTTTTTTTCTTTTTAGGCAATGGGGGTTAAGTGACTTGCCCAGGGTCACACAGCTAGTAAGTGTCAAGTGTCTGAGGCCGGATTTGAATTCAGGTACTCCTGAATCCAGGGCCGGTGCTTTAACCACTGCGCTATCTAGCTGTCCCACCCCCCCTTTCAGTTTCTTAAAAGCAAAAAGGGATTGAGACGACAAGCCCTTTTTGAGCACCTACTGTATGCAAGGAACTGCACCAGACATGGGGACTTCAAGTCTTTCCAACTCAGGAGTATGAACGCTCAGGGTTGTTCAGTGGAATGAATACTGAACTGAGAGTCAAGAGTTGGTAGCAAGACTGTTGGATTTTGAATCAAAGGACCTGGATTCAAATCTAGACCCTGCCATTTACAATCTGTGCGACCTTACACCAGTTCCTTAACCTTTCTGGGTCTCAGTTTCCTCATCTGTAAACTGAAGGAGCTGGATTAGATGAACTCTGAGGTCCCGTCCAGCTTCAAATTTATGTCTTTATGAGTCCAGTTCCAGTTATGACACATATTATTTGTGGGGCTCAGCTTTCACTTCTATAAAAAAGCTAATATTTATTCCCCCCGCCTGGGGCAATGAGGGTTAAGTGACTTGCCCAGGGTCACTCAGCTAGT
Source organism: Dromiciops gliroides (assembly GCF_019393635.1). Taxonomy (NCBI): domain Eukaryota; kingdom Metazoa; phylum Chordata; class Mammalia; order Microbiotheria; family Microbiotheriidae; genus Dromiciops; species Dromiciops gliroides. Next base: position 539,122,372 of record NC_057863.1, read on the forward strand.
AAGTGTCGAGTGTCTGAGGTCAAATTTGAACTCAGGTCCTCCTAAATCCAGGGCCTGTGCTTTATCCACTGCGCCACCTAGCTGCCCCCCAAAAGCTAATATTTCTATATCACTTTTGTTATTGCTATGTCAAAATGTTTCATTCCCCAACCTCTCCCCTCCCCCACTCTAATTTCAATAAAGGCTGAGACCTTGTTTTAAAATGATGATAACAACAGCAATAGTAAAGGCTGACATTTACATAGAGCTTTCAGGCTTGTGAAATGCTTACACACATTATCTCGTTTGATCCTTATAACAACCCTGCGATCCAAATGCTATACAGTTGTTATCCCCATTTTATAGACAAAACAAGAGAGGTTAAATGTCTCACCCAGGGTCACAAGACTAGTATTTCAGATGGGGTTAGAACACAAGTCTTCCTTACTAAATTTAACTCTACCTTCACTCTGCCCTCTCTTCTCTAAACTTTGTAACTTCTCCACCCCACCCCACTCCCAACCCCTACCCAACTTGGATGTTGGGTGAGCCTGCCTCCTGCACTCCTGGCTATTCTATGAATTTTTCCTTTCTACTTACAGTGTGGGGAAGAGGAGTCTTTTTCAGGCCCGTGCATACAAAAGTCCCCTCTTTGCCACACAGTAAGCAGATAGGAGAACAGTCAAAGAATGCCTATGCAAGCATACTTCCAAGGAGAGAGCCAGGAGCTCTATTATGCATAACTAGAAGCAGGCTGCTTTTAGGGACTGGGCTCTCTCTCATTGGCCAATCTCCCTTTACCAGCATGTAGGATTGTCCCTCAGGACGCTATCTCAGGTTTGTGGTGGAATATTGTTATTTTTTCCTTTTTACATATAGGGAAACTGAGGCTCTGAAAGATTAACCCATTTGCACAGGTTCACACAGTTACCCAGTGGTAGGGCCAGGACTCAAATCTAGGCCTTCTGATGCAAGGTCAGTGTTTTCTCCCCTATATCAAGTTGTCTATTATGTTAAATGAGGAGCTCAAAGTAGGTAATCTCTAAGGTTCAATTCCAGCTGTAACATTCTGTCACTTTAAGGCTGAGTCTCTTGGCATGCACCCTCCATAACAATTCAAGGTTGTCGGGGATGCTTCGTTCCCCATGCAATTAATTAATCACCCCCCCCTACCCCCAACCCCTTAGGCCTATAGTCCACCTTCCTATCTCTTGCTCTCCTACTCCCATCCCCAGGGGAGGCCCAGACTCAAGATAGCAGCTGGTAGGCAGCAAAGTGCCTGCTTTTTTGACCTAATTATCAAGTTGGGCTTGACTGGGGCCCTAGGAGGTCAGAGGATTTATGGGAGGTCACACCACAAACCCTGATGTCTGCTGAGAGAAGGAGCTAGCCCTGGCAGCCTCCCAGGACCTCCCTCAGCCTTTCCCACAGGACACACCATTGCCAATATGTGCAGGGCCAGGAGGAAAGAATAAAAATATGGGAGTCAGGTTAGAGTATTGATGATCCAACTGCAATAACTAATGGGACAAGCATCAGGTCACCGTTGTTCAGTCATTTTAATGAAAACCTACGTCTATTTTTGAACATGGTGTGTATGCGTGTGTGTGTGTGTGTGTGTGTGTGTGTGTGATGGTTTGAAATGTAGTCTATGGTTGGCACAGTTCCCTGATTTTTTTTTAAGTCATCTTTTTCTTCCTAATTGGAAGTCTCTATTCTTGTCACAGAAGAGACAGAAATCATTCTACAAGTGGTTTCCTGTCTTTTTACTTTATCTGACCATGTGCTTCAGGGGTATAGAATCTTAGGGAGTACAGGATCTGACTTGGAGGTGAGGAGGCTGGGTAGAGCAGAATTTGGGGAAGGAAGATCTGAATTCCGGCAGAAGCTCAGGGAAAGTATGGGAAGGGTTTTTTTTTTTTTTAAGTCTTTAGGCAAGAAAGACAATACTGGAATTCCATCTTGCCACTTGCCAGACACGTCATCAGAATGGGTCAGCCAGGGTGACTCAATTTTTTTAAAATTTGTATTAATTTGGTGTGAATTTATTTGGCTGATAAGGCATTTGGGGCTCTCTGCTCTTCAATCCCATTAAGCAAAACATGGGAAAAGGACACTGGATATAATGGAACCTGGTTTAGGCTAGGATCCAAGTGGGCTACTTGGGGTTTAACCTGTTTAACCTTAGGCAAATCATGTCAGCCTAAGTTTCAGCCCTCAGTTTCCTTATTTGTAGAATGAGTAAATAGGACTTGTTGATCTCAAGGGTTCTTCTAGCTCTAATTCCAAGTATTTATTGAACACCTTTTTACATAGAATTGGCTTACACACTATAAGTGATGTCAGTCAGCTAGAATTTAATAAGTACCTACTATGTGCTAGACACCACATGTGCTAAGTGCTGGAGATACAAACAAAAGTGAAAACCCAGCCCTGATCTCAAACTCATAGTCTAATAGGAGAAACAACACACAGACAACATATACAGCATAAATTGAGGGTGGTCCTAAAAGGAAGGCACGAAGATTAAGAGTGACTGGGAAAGGCTTCTGGCAGAAGGTGATACTTGAGGGAAGCCAGAGAAGTCAGGGGTGGACTGCCATGTTCAAGGAACAGAAACATGGTATAACCCATCATTCTTGTCCTCCAGATCAAAAATACTCATTGCAAACAGTTAAGTAAAAAGAGAGGTAGTACAATGGAAGGACCATTGGCTATAGAATCCGAGGACCTGAGTTCAAATCTTGATTGTCACTTCTTTTGCCTATTCACTTGATCTCTCTGGGCCTAAGTTTCTTTTCTCATCTCTGGTGAAATGCGGGGGGTGGATTCAGTGGCTTCTTAATTTCCAACCCTAAATCTATCCTTTTAAAACAAGATGCTATTTAATTCATTCAACAAATATTTCATAAGTTTCTTCTATGCATCCAGGATTGTTCTAGATGCTGTGTAGGATGCACTTCTATTCAACAAGTATTCATTCATTCATTCATTCATTCATTCATTCATTCATTCATTCATTCATTCATTCATCCATTCATCCATCTTTTTATTTATCTATTCATTCATCTATCCATCTATCCATCTATCTATCTATCTATCTATCTATCTATCTATCTATCTATCTATCTATCTATCTATCTATCTATCTATCTATCTGTTTGGGCGGGGCCCAAGGGTCACACAGCTAGTAAGTGTCAAGTGTCTGAGGCCAAATTTGAACTCAGATCCTACTGAATCCAGGACAAGTACTTTATCCATTGTGCCACCTAGTTGCTGCCTCGTGAACAAGCATTTATTAAGTGCCTACTATATGCAAGTCCTTCCTTTATGTGCTAAAGATATGAAAGCAAAGATATTTCTAACGTAAGTAGCTTGCATTCTACTGTATATAGCACTTCATGTGTCCACATGTATAACCAGTACACATGTAATTCAGTGAATCTGAGATCTCATGTATACTGATACTCTATTCCTTGCAAGGGTGCATACTGAAATATATCCACACATTCTCCTCCTGGGTGATTTGTGGAATAAGATTCTCTAGCACTTTAAAGTTTTTTCCCCATGATAATGTGGTAAGCTAGGTAGTACTGCTGTTATCGTCCCTGTATTTATATCTATTTTTATTTTTTATGGGGAGAATTTTATTAGGAAAGAATATAAAAAGCATGGTTTCTAATGTTCATACAGAGCAGTGGAAAAAAACCCTAGGAAAATCAATTATTTAAACAGTATGTAGGGTGTAATGAGGTTGGCTTAATGGCAGTATAATACCAGTAAGTAAATGAAACCCATGTCCCTGTTTTTAAAGTGAGAAGACACACTCAGATAGTCAGGTGATTTGTCCACAGTCACATAGCCAGCCAGTGTCAAGATTCAAACCCAGGCACCCAGTCTACCATCCTTTCTATTTTTATAGATGAGCAGTTGAGGCTAAGATAAATTAAATGACTTGTGAGCTTGACAACATTCTAGAACATATTATTAACAGGAAAAGGTGATGACAGAGAAACATCATGACTTCCTCAAAAGCAGGTCCTGCCCTCCAAATCACTAAGAATGAAAGAAATGCAAATTAAAGCAGCTTTCAAGTTCTACCTCACACATAGCAGATTGGTAAAGGTGACAGAAAGGAAAATGACAATTTTTGTTTATAGGGGCTGCAGGATGACAGGCAGACTGGTGGTGGAGCTGTAAACTGGTCCAGCCATTCTGGAAAGATATGTGGAACTATGCCTAGAAAGTTATTAAGTTCTGTGTACTATCTGACTAGTTAATACCATTACTAAGCCTACATCCAAAAGAGAACACAGAAAGAATCTATAAGGACAAAAATATTTACAGTAGCTCTTTTTTTGTAGTAGCAAAGAACCTAAAATAAAAGGGGTGGCATCAATTGTGGAAATGACTGAATAAATTATGGTACATGAAGGAAATGGAATATTATTGCCCCACGGGAAATAATGAAAGGGACAGTTTCAGAGAAACCTGGGAAGACTTGTATGAACTGATGAAGAATTAAGTAAACAGAACCCAGAGGAACATTTTAGAAAGCACTAAAATGTAAAGAAAAGTACTTTGAAAGACTCAGAAATGCTAATCAATGAAAATTGACCATGGCTCCAGAAGACAGATGAGGAAGCCTGCCACTCACCTTTTGACAAAGCGTGATGAACTCAAAGGGCAGTTAGACATTTAAAAAAAAAAATTTGAAATGTGCAGACTTGTTTTGTTTTACTCTGCTCATGTAACAGTAGCTACCCTGGCCCTCACTGCCTGAAGGCCAGGTGTGTTATATCTTACTCAGAATTCTCTGGTATCTTTCAGAGGATTGGAATTATCTAGACTTTTTGTCAATGGCTCCAGACCCCACTGATACTGTTCTCTCAATTGTGGGGAGCAGTCCTATACACTCTAGTTCCTTTTAACCACTAACAGTTCGATTAGTTCTTATAAAGTAATATTTACTTCAAAAGCAAAAAAAAAATATACAAACATACTCCACAAAATGTGAAAGGCATAATTTCCCCTCTTCTACTTTCCCTATCTTCCATACCACTCCAGCCTCTGAAAAGAGGCAGGGATTTGTTTCATAGCTTAGTGTAGTTCCTAGTACATTCCCAAATCCAAGTCCAAAATGCTGCTTAAGATCAAGTCCCAGGAATCAACCATAATTGCAGAATACCAGTGATCAAGAATGTCAACAACTTTATGACAGAGAAGTGCTTAAAAATAATATTTTATTTCCCCCTAATTACATGTGCAGATAATTTTTTAACATTCATTTAAAAAAAATTGAGTTCCAAAGTCTCTCCCTCCCTCTTCTCACCCCTCCCTGAGACAGTAAGCAATTTGATACAGGCTATACATGTGCAATCATGCAAAAACATATTACCATATTAGTCATGTTGTGAAAGAAAACACAGACCAAAAAAACCCTAACCCCTTAACCACAAAAAAAGAAAGAAAGAAAGCGAAAAATAGTATGCTTCCATCTGCATTCATACTCTCTCAGTTCTTTCTCTGGATATGGACAGCATTTTTCATCATGAGTCCTGTGGAATTGTCTGGGATCAGTGTATTGCTGAGAAGAGCTAAGTCATTCACAGCTGATCACCTTATAATGTTGCTGTTATTGTGTACAATGTTCCCCTGGCTGACAGAGAAGTTTTGCCAGACACAGCCAATATGGGGATTTGTTTTGTTTGACTATTATGCTTATTTGTTATAATGAAATTTATTTTGTCTTTGTTTTTTTTAAGCCAGAAGGGGAAGTGGGAGGGAGAAAAAATGCTTGATAATTGAAAAAATAATATCATGTTATATATATATATATATATATATATATATATATACATATATATATCAGATTACTTGCTGTAGGGGGAGGGGAGGGGAGGGAGGGAGAAAAATTGGAAATTGGATATTTTATAAAAGCAAATGTTGAAAACGATCTCTACATGTAACTGGAAAATTTTTTATTTAAAAAAATAATATAATGTGAAAATACACAAGAAAACTGAAGAAAGTTCAGTGGGAGACACTGTTCTATTTCATATATAGAAATGTTCTCTCTTTTTTGCTGTTCATTAGGTTGAGAATAAAAACATTCATTTGAAACAGTGACAACAAAAAGAAATCCAACTAGGGATATAATATTAAAGCAGAAACAGACAGGTCATACTAGACTAACCTCTTTCCTCTTATTACTAGGTTACTAGACTGGTGGATGAGGAAAATTATTGGTATGGTTAATCCATATTTTGTTAATCTATATTTTTACCTAATCATTTGACAAAGTCTCTCATACTCTTCTGGAGGGAGTGGGGGAAGGAGAGAGAGAGAGAGAGAGAGAGAGAGAGAGAGAGAGAGAGAGAGAGAGAGAGAGAGAGAGAGAGAGAGAGAGAGAGAGAGAGGATGGTCAGACACAAAGAATGGTTGTTAATGGTTCATTGTCATTTTGGAAATAAGTCTCAGATTGAGTGCCCCAGGGGTGTGTGTTTGGCTCTTTGCTGTTTAACATTTTTATTAATCACACAGATGGCACAAAGGTATAGATGGCATGCTTATCCATTTTGCAAAAAGCTAGGAGGGATGTGCTAACACATTGGATGACAGAGTTGGAATCTAAAAGGATCTTGACATGCTAGAACATTAGGAAGAATCTAGTATGATGACATTTAACAATATGAATGTAGGCTTATTCTTTAACTGATAAATAACAAAGGGATATGAACAGGCAGTTTTCAGAGGAAGAAATCCAAGCTATCACTAAGCCTGAATCACTAATAATAAGAGAAATGAAAATTAAAACAACTCTGAGGCACTACCTCTTACCCATCAGATTGGCAAAGATGACAAAAATGGAAAATGACAAATGTTGGCAAGTCTATGGGAAAACAGGTTTGTTAATGCACTGTTGGTTGAGCTGTGAACTGGTCCAGCCGTTCTGCAAAGCAATTTGGAACCGTGCCCAAAAAGGTATTAAACTGTGTATACCCATTGACCTAGCAAAGTAGCTACTAGGTCTATACCACAAGGAGATCAAAGAAAGAAAAAAAAGACCCTTATGTACAGAAATATTTACAGCAGCTCTTTTTGTGGTGGCAAAGCATTGGAAAGTGAGGGAGTATCCATCAATTTAGGAATTGCTGAATGTTACCATGTAAGAATGTGATGCAATACTATTATGCTGGTAAAAACAAATGATGCAGCAGATAGTTTCAGAGAGACCTAAGAAGACTTTAATGAAGTGATACAAAATAAAGCATTAGGAGAACAATTTGTACGATACCAATATTGTAAAGACAAACAATTTTGGGAAATCTTACCAATACAATGATCAAACAGGATTCCAAAGGACTCATGAGAAGTTGGAACTAAGATCTTCCAGATGCCCTGGCCTCATCCCTAACCTTGAAAAGAAGTTACAATGTTAAATAAAAAGCTAAATATAAGCAAACAATGATAAAGGACTAAAAAAGGATAAAACTTCATATTCTAATATGGGAGATGATTATATTTTTTCCCTCTAAACTCCATCATCAGGGATCATAGAAGTACTTTAATTAGAAGGCCAGGGAATAGTTCTGTTATGATGATCTTAAAAGAAGAATGGAAAGGGAGGGGAAGAGGAATAAATTGTGTGAGGGTAGTGGGGGGGGGAGAAGGGAGAGGACTGTTAAGGAAAATCATCTCACACAATCAGAGTATCTAAATAGAAGTCCATACCAACCAGGAGGAAGGAGTGGAGGGGAACAGATGACACTTGGACATCATTGTCACCTGAATTGGTCAAAGGAGAGAAGAACACACACACATAGTTGGCTACAGAAATACTTTTTACTATCAAGGGAAAGGGGAGGGAAGGGAGAGAAGGGAAAGAGAAGAATAAGAGGGAAAGTAAATTAATGGAGGGATTCATTCTAAGCAAAACAAAGTCTAGGGACATACAAAAATATTTGTAGCAGCCCTTTGCAGTGGGAAAGAAGTGGAAAGGTAGAGGAATGACTGAACACATTATGATATATAAATATGATGAAAAACTATTGTGCTCTAAGAAATGACGAAGGGGATGATTTCACGGGAACCTGGGAAGCTTTGTATTAATTGATACGGAGTGAAGTGAGCAGAATCAGGAGAGCAATTTATATAATCACAACAACATTGTAAAGACAAACAGCTTTCAAAGACTTAGGAACGCTGATCAACATAATAATGAACCATGATTCCAGATGATTCATGATGAAACATGCCACCCACCTCCCCATTCTGAAGGAATCAGAATACAGAATGAGGCTTTTTTTTTTTTTTGACATGGCCAATTTGGAAATTTGTGTGGCTTGACTATAAATGTTTGTAACAGGATTTTTAAAAATCAATGTGGGGAGAGGGAGGGATGGTGGATTTTTTGCTGATTGAAAAAGTTTAATTAAAATTTTTTTTAAAGGAAAAAAAAGTAAGTAGCCTTGTTCTGCTTGGCACCAAAGGATGGAACTAGGAGCAATAGTTGGAATTAGAAAAGAGGTTAAAACTAGGCTTAATATAAGGAAAATCTTCCTAACAATTAGGATTATCCAAAAGCATGTTGACTTGAGAGGAAACTGATTTCCCATAACTGGAGGTCTTCAAGGAAAGACATCTGGCTGACCACTTTTCAGATCAATTAAAGGGGATTCTTATTTCATTTGATATGGGTTGTATTAGATGGCTGCTGAGATTTTGCTTTTCTTTGTGAAGCAAGTGACAGAGCTGGAGACACCCTATGGGATTTGGCCACCTGGATGGAGCCCACCAGCACTCAAACTCATAGAGTCCCAAATGACCTTATTGTTTCCTCCCCTACAAACCTGCACCTCATTTGAATTTCCTTTTTCCTGGTGGTGGTACTATAATTCCCTCTGTACCCCAGGTCTGAAAATGTGGTGTTATCCTAAATGTTGCCTTCTCCCTCACCTCCTAAATCCAATTCATTACCTGAAGGAAGTTATCCTTCCTCTCCATTCGACTTCTAAAAAACTCTCTTCTCTGCTGCTACCTCTTGAGTACCGGTATTTAGTACCACCTGCTTAGACAATTGCAATAAGCTCCTACATTTACACCCTGTTGCTCTTCCCTCACTACTCTCCAACTAGCTTTTTATATGTGTTGCTTGATTTCTTTATGCATAGAATCAACCAATCAGTAAACATTCCTTCGTTCATTTATGTGTTTGTTTATTTGCTTATTTATTTATTTACTTCTTCCCCCCCCCCCCCGGGGCAATGAGGGTTGAGTGACTTGCCCAGAGTCACACAACAGTAAACATTTATTAATGCTTACTATATGCCAGGCACTGTGCTAAGTACTGGAGATACAAATAGTTCTTGCCCTCAAGGAGATTACAATCTAATTGGGGAGACAACATGCAAACAAATATATACACAGCAAGCCACATACAGGATAAATAGGAAATAATTAACAGAAGGAAGGTGCTAGAAATAAGTGGGGTTGGGGGACTTCCTTTTTGAGGTGGATTTTTAGCTGGGTCTTAAAGGAAGCCAGGGAGGTTAGCAGAAAGAGGGGAGGAGGGAGAATGTTCCAGACATGGAGGACAGCCAGAGAGATTGCCTGGAGCAGAGAGATGGAATGTCTTGTTTGTGGAACAGCCAGGAGGACAGTGTCACTGGATCAAAGAGTAGCTGTCAGGGAATAAGGTGTAAGAAGACTGTAAAGGTAAAGGGGGGGGGGGGTGGCGCTAGGTTGTGAAGGGCTTTGAATACCAAATAGAGCATTTTGTATTTGATCCTTAAGGCAATAGAAGCCACTGGAGTTTATTGAGTAGGCAAGTGATATGGTCAGACCTGCACTTTAGGAAAATCACTTTGGTGACTGAATGGAGAATGGATTGGAGGGGGGAGAGACCTGAGGCAGGCAGACCCACAGTCAGACTATTGCAATAGTCCAGGTGTGTGGTGATGAGGGCCGGTATCAGAGTAGTGACAGTGTCAGAGGAGAGAAGGGGGTGTATTCAAGAGATGTTGCAAAGGTGCCATCAGTAGGCCTTAATAACATCTTGGATTAGGAGGTGAGGGTGAGAGATAGTTGGGAATCAAGGTCACTCCTAGATCGTGAGCCTGAGGGACTGGGAGGATAATATTGCCTTCTGGTAATAGGGAAGGTAGGAGGGGATGAGGGTTTAGGAGAGAAGATAATGAATTCCATTTTGGATACATTGAGTTTAAGATGTCTACTGGACATCTTTATTTATCTATTTTTTTTGCATAGGGCAATGAGGGTTAAGTGACTTGCCCAGGGTCACACAGCTAGTAAGTGTCAAGTATCAAGTCTCTGAGGCTAGATTTGAACCCAGGTACTCCTGAATCCAGGGCCAGTGCTTTATCCTCTGTGCCACCTAGCTGCCCCCTCTACTGGACATCTTAATCAAGATGTCTGAAAGGCAATTGGAGATGCAAGATTGGATGCCAGTGGAGAGGTTGGGGGAGGACAGGTAGATTCGAGATTGAGTCATATTATTCCTTTGCTCAAAATCCCCCATAATTACCCATTTCCTACTGAGTACTACTCAAATTTATTTGCTTGGCATTCAAGGTCCTCTGCCATTTAGCACTATTCTGCCTTTATAATCTATGTCACACTATTCATCTCTATGTGTTCTAGAAAAAAGAGGACTGCTTTCTCTTTCCCCAAGTCCTGCAGCTTCCTCCTTCAGGGTTTTAGCTCGTATATACTGTATTTCTGAAATGTCTCTCCAGCCCTCACCAGTTTAATTCCTACTCATCCTTTAAAACACAATTGAGGGGGCAGCTCAGTTTCTCAATCTATAAAATGGGGCAGCTAGGTGGCACAGTGGATAAAGTACAGGCCCTGGATTCAGGAGGACCTGAGTTCAAATCTGGCCTCATATGCTTGACACTTACTAGCTGTATGACCCTGGGCAAGTCACTTAACCCTCATTGCCCCGCAAACCACACACACACCCCACAATTAAAATGGTACCTCCCCAGAGGGCTAAGCAGGAAATTGTGGACCAAGGCTGGGAGCAAAAAGTTTCAAAGGTTGAGGGACATCTGCATGGATCAAGGTCAAGAAATCACCACAGAATTAGCATGGTATTATGTGTGTTCTTGTGTATTATGTACTATATGTGCAATGTGTATACAATGTACATACATGTAGAAGTATGCTATATATTGTATGCATGCAAATACATGTACTTGTGTGTGTCTATGTATATGAGTATCATGTGAACATGTAGCACAGGTATTCAGAGAATGTTATGTGTACATGCATGTATAAAGATGCAGGTGTGTGCATCTATGTGTGGTAAAATATGAAAGTTTTTAACAGTCGGTTAGGATAAGTGAAAGACGCCAGTTTTTCAAGGACCACCCTTTTGGGGAGGAGATGAACAGTCTGCCTGCTGCGCATGTCAGACTGCCTGCCGGGTACAGTCCGCCTGCTGCGCATGTCAGACTGCCTGCCAGGTACAGTGCGCCTGCTGCGCATGTCAGACTGCCTGCCGGGTTTTTTTGACTTCCGGGGTGGAGAGAACGGGAGTAGCTTTTTTTGCCGGCTTGGCGGGACTCCGGGCGGCGCGGCACAGACGGTCTGACTCACTCCAAAGGTGGCCTAAATCGGTTTGGTGAGTTTTTATAAGGAATATAGACAGCCTAGATTTAAGACGATTTGTACTGTATTTCTGTTTTCCTATCCTTCTAATCAACAACACCTTATATACAATAAAGGCTCTATCTAGAAAACCAGAAGCTTCTTCCATTTACTAGTCTGGGAGATGAATTAAGGGAAGGGTTAAGTAGGGGAGATTTATGATCTAATATCCAATTTTAAATCTCACAGTTTGGCGACCCCGAAGGGACCTTAAGGACCCTCCCACCCTCCCTAGTTTGGCCATAAGCCGGCTAATTCGGTGTTTTTTCCAAATACACCCCCCCCCCCCCCCCCCGCGGACTTTCCCTTTGTCTAATCTCCCTTAAAGACTTTAAGCCTCTAAAAGTCTTGCTTTAAACAGAAAAGCCAGCCCAGTTTAAAGGGCAAGATGCTCGAATATTCTACCATCCCTTTGATTTTTCTCATCGGAATGTATTGGGACAGCATAACATCCCGACTTAGAGGAATAGTTTATTCAATGGTCCTTCATAACATTATTGGTTTTTTCCTCATTCAGGCAGCAAAAAGTTTTTTGTATAATAGTATACGTGAGAATCTTTGGGAAAATACGTTTAATATAAGTAGAAATTTTATGCCTGCAATTGAAATACCTTTTAATACCACATCCATAGTTCATACGACTAAGGATTTTATTTTTTTTTGTTGTTTTTTTTTTGTTTTTGTTATTATCATTGTTTTTGTTATTATCATTGTTATGATGTGGGGGAAACTCTCACATATGGAGAGAGACCTCAAAATGGCTGTTTCTACTAGAGATGATCCAAGTTCAGAATCAGATCAGCAGAAACTACTCCCTCTGCAGGAAGCTATAGAACATAGTAAGAAGGGAGTGCCAATTCAAGTCAGAAAATATAGCCCCTTTAGACCAAGTGACTTGAGCGCATGGAAATCAATCATCCCTAGTTTTGAGAAAAATCCAAATACTGTAATTTCACAGTTAAGGACTATATTTAATGCATATCAACCCAGTTGGGCTGATGTTACTTGCCTTTTGGAAACTTTACTGTCCCCAACTGAGATTACAGATATTATCTCAGCAGGAAATGCCCTTGTTGCGAAAGGTAAGGCCGATGTGGAATGGCCTCTAAAGGATCCAGAGTGGAATTATAATGATGATAGGGATTTCCAAAGATTAAAAGATGCTAGAGAAACACTTCTGAAGGGAATGGAATCTTGCTCTAGAAAACCGGAAAACTGGCAGAAATTTTTAAGCCTACCTCAGGAGGCTAATGAAAGACCAAACAGATTTTATGATAGACTTTGTGAGGCCGCTAGACAGTACACCAGATTGGATCCAGTAGATTTAAGAGATTCCTGTATCATTCTCAACACATTTGTTTATAATTCACTGCCAGAAATACGCAGATACTTTCTGAAACAATGTCCAGACTGGAGAAATCTCTCAGTAGATAGAATTAAGGAACTTGCAAATTATGTCTTTGACTCACGTGAGGAAGATCCAGATCACCCTAAACAGAGCATTCTGGCACCAGCGATTCCTAGTCAGCCATGTGGACACCGGAACAAGGACACTAAGGTGTGTTGTTACTGTCGTAAGGAGGGGCATGAATTGAGAGAATGTAGGACTTGGAGAAGAAATTCTAATTCTAATTACAGGCGAAATCAAAATAGAAATAGATCTTTTTGGAGGAATACAGAAAGGCAGTACCAGAATAATGGTAACCAAGACCCCCCTCAGAAGAGGACACAGGAATGATGGTGTCTTGGGGAGGAATGGAACATAGATAATGAAAGCCATATATTCCCAGATCCAGATTTTTTGAATGCACTTGTGCCAGTCCATTCACCTCCCCAGAGTAATGAACCACATGTCACCTTAAAAGTGGGGGAGACTTATTATGATTGTCTGCTAGACACAGGAGCCTCTAAATCAGTATTAGTAAGCAAACCAGATGCTGGGTGTAGACCTGTAGGATTTTTGAATGTAGTGGGAGTCTCAGGAAAGAGCCAGAGAGTGGCAAAATTGAATCCTCGCATGGTATCACTGGGGCCCTTAACAGTGGAACATTCATTTTTACTCATGCCTGATGCCCCTGTAAATTTATTAGGTCGTGATCTCCTTTGCAAGCTTAGAGCAACCATATCTTGTGCTCCAGATGGGGCTGTCTCCTTACAATTGCCAGAGGATACTGTTCATTTATTACCAATTTTACTTACAGAAGCTCAAGGAACAGCAGGGGAGGTATCCAAAATCCCCTCTGACATTCCTGAGTCTTTATGGGCCTCATCCCCTAATGAGGTGGGGCTCCTTAAGTCTGCCATGCCTGTTACCTTTAAAGTTAAGGGGGGACCACCCCCCTCCATTCCACAGTATCCATTGTCTAGGGAAGCAATAGAAGGGATCACCCCTATAATTGAGGCTTTGAAAAGCCAGGGTATTATTATTCCATGTCATCACTCTCCATGCAATACTCCCATTTTGCCAGTTAAAAAACCCAAGCCTGGGCCAGATGGTAAACCTGTTTATCGCTTTGTGCAAGATCTTAGAGCGATTAATAATTATGTTATTCCTAGACATTCTATAGTCGCAAATCCGGCTATGATAATTTCCTCAATTCCCTATGAATCTACATGTTTCACAGTGGTAGACCTTTGCTCTGCCTTTTTCTCCATACCAGTACATGAGGACTTCCAATATTTATTTGCTTTTACCTGGAAAAATAGACAGTGGACCTGGACTAGACTCCCACAGGGATTTGTAGACAGTCCCACATTATTTTCCCAAATTTTACAGCAGGATCTGGCCTCTATTACCTTTAAGGGCTCCACACTAGTACAATATGTAGATGACTTACTTTTGGCCTCTCCTAATGCTGAAATTTGTCAGGAAGATAGCCGTCACTTACTGCTGGAGCTGCACAAGAGAGGACACAAGGTTTCCAAGACAAAGGTACAATGGTGTTTGCCCCAGGTAGAATATTTAGGATTTATTTTGGCTGCTGGAACTCGCTCTGTCTCTTCTAAGAGAGTCCAGGCCATTCAACAACTCTCTGCCCCCACTACTAAGAGGCAGTTGAGAGCCATTCTGGGAGCAGCTGGGTACTGTAGACAATGGATACCCTCTTTTGGTGAAATTACTAAACCCCTCATAGCTCTTACAAAAAGTTCTGTTCCAGACAGTTTACAGTTGGATCCCCAGCATCTCTCAGCCATAAAAGAATTAAAACGGGCCTTGTTATCAGCACCTGCCCTAGGACTGCCAGATTATAGTAAGCCTTTCACTCTCTTTGTGCATGAACAAAGGGGGGTGGCTTCTGGAGTCCTGACTCAGTCACTGGGGCCTAACCAACGTCCTATAGCCTACTATTCAATTCAGCTGGACCCTGTAGCGGCTGGAGCGCCACCTTGCCTTAGAGCAGTGGCGGCCACAGCGCTTTTGGTAGAAAAAGCCTCTGATTTGGTCCTAGGTAACCCTCTAACTGTGCAATGCCCTCACGAAGTGGAGGCTCTCTTACTACGTCACAGGACACAAGCCTTTTCAGATCAAAGGCTGGCTAAGTATGAAATAACCCTGTTAGGTAATGAGAATATCACTTTAAAACGCTGCACAGTTCTTAATCCAGCAACACTACTCCCTAACTTACCATTCTCGGGGGAACCGTTGCATGACTGTGCTTCTTTAGTTGATATGGCTGAAAAACCCCGTGATGATCTTTTTGATACACCTTTAGAAAATCCTGATCTTGTCCTCTATACAGATGGTTCCTCATTTATGAGAGAGGGAACCCGTTTTACTGGAGCTGCTGTAGTTTCTGATTATGACACCCTCTGGGCAGCTTCTCTGCCTTCCCATTTTAGTGCACAGGCTGCTGAACTTGTGGCTCTTACACAGGCCTGTAATATAGCTAAAGATAAGAGTGCCACCATTTTTACTGACTCGAAATATGGCTTTGGCATATGCCACTTTATTGGTATGATTTGGCGTCAACGAGGCTTTCTAACATCCTCGGGCAAGGCTATTGCCAATGGGGACCTTATCAAGGACCTCTTAGATGCCCTAAAACTGCCTTCTTCCCTAGCCGTTGTACATTGCCCTGCCCACACAGGGAATAGTGATCCTGTTTCAAAGGGAAATGCACGAGCCGATTCTGCAGCCAAGCTTGCTGCATTAGAAGCTCCTGAACATGTATTTAACCTTTCACCTTCTGAGGATATTCCTTCCAACCTAACCTATGACGATTCTGAAGTAGAAAAGTGGAAAAAGAAATTTAAGGCGAAACAGATCAATGGCATCTGGGTGTCTCCGGAAGGTAAGCCATTTCTTCCCCGGAAATTCTACCACCAGGTATGCCTCTCTGTTCACAGAAAAGGCCATTTTGGTACACAAGGCATTGTAGACTCTATTAAGAGAACCTGGATAGCACCAGGTGTGACTAATACAGCATCTCGAATCTGCTCGGGCTGCTCCACATGTCAGTCTTATAATCAGTATGCTTTTAAGGTCAAAGCTTATGGAGGGCGTCCTCTAGCATATACACCTTTTGAGCACTTACAAATTGATTATATTACTATGCCAAAAGCAGGACATTATAAATTTTGCCTTGTTATAGTTGATCAGCTCACTCGGTGGGTGGAGGCCTTTCCCAGCCCCCGAGCCACAGCTGCCTTTGTTGCCAAAATTCTTCTTAAAGAGATAGTACCTCGTTTTGGCCCACCAGCCCGCATCGATTCTGACAAAGGCACACATTTCACTGATTCGATTTTATCCCAAATCTACTCTTTCTTGGGAGTGACTCCAAAATTCCACACGCCCTACCATCCACAAAGTTCAGGCCAAGTCGAACGTATGAATAAAGAGCTTAAGAATATGATTGGCAAATTATGTACTGAAACCCATTTGAAATGGCCTGATGTTCTACCATTGGCATTATTCTATCTACGAAGTAGACCAAGAGGAGAACTTCATATATCTCCTTATGAAATGCTTTTTGGTCACCCTCCTATCCAAGCTAAAACTTTTTCCCCAGTTTATACATCACTGGTGGGAGGTGATACTTCTGTTGCTTCCTATATACAGGAATTACAGACCAGGCTACGTGAACTCCATGAGGCAGGAGCTGTGGTCCAGGCAGGACCATTAGACTTTTCATTGCATAACTTCAACCCAGGAGATAAAATATATGTAAAGAATTTTCAGAGAACCAGTGGAACTCAACCTGCCTGGGAAGGACCTTTTCAGGTATTATTGACAACTCCTACCGCCATTAAAATTGGTGAAAAAGACTCATGGATTCATTGCTCTCATATAAAGCCTGCACCATTCATAGGTGAAGAGATTTCAGATAGACCTGAGGTAGACGCTAAAGAGGTAAAAACCCTAACGATAGCAACTGTTAAAGAGCAAAGAAAGTTCAGAGGAAACAGGAAGTTCCCATTTAAGAATCCCACTGATCAGTTAAATGCTTTGGGACTCAGTCTTCGTAAAGTATCAGGAGACGGAAATTGCCTTTTTAGGGCTTTAGCAGACCAGCTAGAAGGTCACTGTAGAAATCATCTCAGACACAGACAAGAAGCTGCTTCTTATATGATTAACCATAGACAAGAGTTTGAGTCTTTTATAGTAAATGACTCCCCTTTTGAAGAATATGTTGATGAATTAAAGAAATTTGGAAAGTGGGGAGGAAATGATACAATTGTAGCATTTGCTAAGCAGCATCAGCTGAATGTTGTGGTTCATCAATTAAATCAGCCTTTATTGAAAATCAGTGGCACAGACAAAACTGATGCTACAGAACTCCACATTTTCTACCATAAAGAACATTATGACAGCATTAGAAAGATCAATGACAATTCAGAAACCCCTGCCACTTTGGCATGCAGAGAATTGGGGAACCAGTTAAAACAATGTGGCATACCCCAAACTCTAGCAGCTTAAATACCTTATAATTTAACAAGCATTTCCTTCTACAGGCAAAAGCACTGAAGTACATGGCCTAGTTTTCTGGCCTACCTCAACTATTTTTTTTTTTTTTTATTAATTTTTGGGTTTTTTTGTTTTTGTTTTGACTTTTGAAAGGCACTGAAAAGACCTGGAATTGACTGCACCTTTAAGTTCTTTAAGAGCACAAAAGGGTGCTTAGCGAATCTTTTGCTTTTTATTTTTTATTTTTGGTTTTGCTTTGGTTTTTTTTTTTTTACTTTTGTTTCTTTTGCTTTTCTTTAAAACTAAATTTTGTAAACTAAGTGATTATTCAAAGACATTTTAAGTATATGCTGTGGGTGAGGCTATCGGGCCTCAGAAGCTACCAGAATTCTTCTTTTTTTTTATTTACTCTTTCTTTTTGAGAGAACCATGAGTTCTAATGAGTTTTGTTTTATTTATTTATTTTTCTCCTTTCTCTTGTATGTTGTTCTGTTTAACTAAAAAGTACCAGAAATTGCTTGATACCTCACTGAAAACATTGAATATTGAATCTTGCTAATTGAAGTCTTATTTCTTTTTGATGAATTAATCACCACTTTAAGTATCTGCTACTGTTATACCAGAGAATTCATGTATAAGATGATGTGGTCTACTTGCTAAAAGAAGATTATGTAACAATGTCTAATATAATCAGCTATTTACATTCGTTTATTATTTATATGTCATTATACTCTGGGTATGGTTTGGAATTATTGTATATATCACTAATATATTCTCAGTTATGCAGCATAGCACACATTTTTACCATCATATTGTCTTTGGTGAAATTAATGAGATTTCAGAAATATGGAAACTTATCATTTCAGAGACTAACTTGCTGTGAACTCTGACGCAGGCCCTGGAGAGAATATATGTGCAACAAAAGGAGAGACAGGTATACGTAAGTCCATGGTTTGCTTATGATGGTGACTATGTAGAGCACAATTACTAGGCACAGTCCAGTATTCATCCTCTCTCCCTCCTAATTTAACCTAATTTAACTGAACTTATTTATCTTTTTATCTCACTCAGTTGAATTCACCTGTGGCCTAGCACAATCACTGGCTGTCTCAGAACCATGAGATATGGTATGATAACCTTTCCATAACATTTTCAGGTGTCATGAACACATACTAAATTTGGCTTTGATCCAGACACATGGTGGTAAAAAGTGTTACACATTGCATAACTACCTCAACCCTCTATTACAAGTCTAACCATATAAAGGAGGGAATGTAATGGAATTTATTAATTTGATCATTGACAATGCTATGCTAAGGTTTTAAAAATACAGCAATTCAAACAGTTAAAGAAGATAATCCAGCTTTCCAGACCAGAGTCCAGAATCCAGTTTTCCAGACCAGAATCCAGTTTCCTCCTGATGACATCTTACCACTTCAAGAAGACAAGAGAACTCAGAGACTTTATATGAACTGTTTTGCTTTATTAGCTTTTACTATCTCCTTTCTGTTATATACTATCTGTAACATGTACTCTCTGCAGAGGCTCTCCCTTTGCAAGACTAATGTCAAAGCGTCGGTTCATGAGGAAAAAAAAAAATCGCCCCTCTGGACAAAACTTTCCTCTCTTCCTTTTCTGTATTGTTGTTCGCATATTATTAGTCAGCAAAAGTTATTATATTCTTTTTACTGTTCCATCAAGGAAACATTCCGTTTCTTGAGGAAGCAAAGGGGGGAAATGTGGTAAAATATGAAAGTTTTTAACAGTCGGTTAGGATAAGTGAAAGACGCCAGTTTTTCAAGGACCACCCTTTTGGGGAGGAGATGAACAGTCTGCCTGCTGCGCATGTCAGACTGCCTGCCGGGTACAGTCCGCCTGCTGCGCATGTCAGACTGCCTGCCAGGTACAGTGCGCCTGCTGCGCATGTCAGACTGCCTGCCGGGTTTTTTTGACTTCCGGGGTGGAGAGAACGGGAGTAGCTTTTTTTGCCGGCTTGGCGGGACTCCGGGCGGCGCGGCACAGACGGTCTGACTCACTCCAAAGGTGGCCTAAATCGGTTTGGTGAGTTTTTATAAGGAATATAGACAGCCTAGATTTAAGACGATTTGTACTGTATTTCTGTTTTCCTATCCTTCTAATCAACAACACCTTATATACAATAAAGGCTCTATCTAGAAAACCAGAAGCTTCTTCCATTTACTAGTCTGGGAGATGAATTAAGGGAAGGGTTAAGTAGGGGAGATTTATGATCTAATATCCAATTTTAAATCTCACATATGCATGTTTTGGGGATTGAGAATGTTAGAGGAGAAAAGCTTGAGGTGTCGGTGGCTGACTTGTTGAACACAGTATTCTTAACCATGCTCCCTTCTTGTTTAACAGCATATGTGAAACTGCAGGTTTAGGAATTTACAACCCACTTGAGGAGATACCGACATAGAAAAGCTAAATGATATTATAAGAGGAGTCTAAGTATATATTTAAGTGCCAAAGAAGTATTAAGGACAAGAAGTGGTATGAGTTCATAAAGGGAGACAGCACTGAGGGATACAGTCAGGGAATGCTTCATAGGGGAAGGCGACAAATGAGTCGAGCCTTAAAGAAAGGAGTAAACTTCAACAGAAGAAAAATGGTGTTCGTGTTGGGGCAGGGGAATGGGTATAGTGCACATTCTATGGATATAGAACAGCATGAGTGAATGCATGGAGAGCAGAGAGGGCAAAATGGTTCAGTTTGCCTAGAACATAGAGTAACCAAGGGATTAGCTTGAGGTAAGGCTGGACAGGTAAGTAAGGTAGGCTGGCGCCAGACTGTGGAGAACCTATGAGTGCAGGATCAGTCAGTATTTGATTTGTTGGGGGGGGGTAGGGGTGCCAAGGAAGGTGTTTAAGTGGTTTGCTCCAAGTCCTGTACCAGGAAGATTACTCAAATAACAGTATGAAGGATGGACCGGACAGACATTAGACTGGAGTCAGGAAGAGCTCTGAGGAGGCTATTAAAATAATACTAAGGGATGAGGGCAAGAACTATAGGAATTGGAGAATGGAATGGCAAGGAGGGGAAGGATTTGAGAAATGTTAGAACAAATAGGACTTATTGGATAAAGAGGCAGCATGATATAATGGATGAAGTATTGGATTTAGAGGTAGCTAAATGATGTGGTAGATAGAATGCCAGGCCTGGAGTCAGGAAGACCTGAGTTCAAATCCAGCCTCAGACACTTACTAGCTGTGTGACCTTGAGCAAGTAATTTAACTTCTGTTTGCCTCAGTTTCCTCATCTGTAAAATGGGGATAATAATGTCTACTTCCCAGGATTGTTGTGAAGATCAAATGAAACAATAATTGTAAAGCACTCACCACAGTGCCTGGCACATAGTAAATGCTACATAAATGTTAGATATGACTATTATTATTATTGGAGTCAGGAAGATCTGAGTCCAAATTCCATCCAAGATATTTACTATTGGTACAATCTGTGGGTGAGTCACTTAGACTCTGTGCCTTAGTTTCCTCATCTGTAAAAATTAGGAGGTTGAACTCAATGGGATTTAAGATCCCTTCCAGCTCTAAAATCTATGAGTTAAGAGCATATGGATATGTGATATGTGGGAGAGGAAAGTTCCAAAGATGATTATAGTTTCAGACTTAGCAGAGTGGGAGGAAGATTGTGCCATCAACAAAGACAAAAATTGGGGAAACAAGCAAGTTGTCTGGGGCATGGAAGTAGTTGAGGAGTCCAGTTTGGAGGTGCCATTAAATCATCAAAGGGAGGGGGTATCCAATGGAAATACAAGACTGAATCTCTGGGGGAAATGTTTGGGTACAGGTGTTGACTTGAAAGTTGTCTGTGTAGTTGTGATCACTGAAGCCATGGGAGAGGATGAGATGACAGAGAATGTGTAGGCAGAGGAAAGAAGATAAGAGAAGAGAGACAGCAAGAGGAAAGGGGAAAAGAGAAGAGGAGAAGAAAGGAGGGGGGACAGAGGAGAGGACAGGAGGAGAGAACAATTTCATCAGATTGTGAGTTTCTTTTGCCCAAAGGGCTATAAAACTGCATGCCCTTTGACCCAGCAATACCACTACTAGGTCTATATCGCAAAGAGATCATAAAAAAGGGAGAAGGACCCATATGTACAAAAATATTTGCAGCAGCTCTTTTTGAGGTGGCAAAGATTTGGAAATCGAGGGGATGCCCATAGATTGGGTAATGACTGAACAAGTTGTGGTATATGAATGTAATAGAATACTATTGTGCTATAAGAAATGACAAGTTATAAGAAATAACTGTTGTGATATGAGAAATTATTTCAGAAAAACCTGGAAAGATTTACATGAACTGATGTTGAGTGAAGTGAGCAGAACCAGGAGAACATGGTACACAGACAGTAACAGCAACATTGTGTGATGATCAACTATGATAGAGTTAGTTCTTCTCAGAAATACAGTGATCTAAGACAATTCCAAAGGACTCATGATGGAAAATGCTTTCCACATCCAGAAAAAAAGAACTATGGAGTCTGAATGCAGACTGAAGCATACTATTTTCACTTTGTTTTTTTTTTCTTTCTTGTGGTTTTTTCATTTTGTTCTGACTCTTTGTTCACAATATGACTAATGTGGGAATATGTTTAACATGATTGTACATATATAACCTATGTCAGATTGCTTGCTGTCTTGGGGAGGGGGGAGGGAAGGGAGGGAGAAAAAATTGGAACTCAAAGTCTTACAAAATGAATGTTGAAAACTAAAAAATAAATGCTATTTCTTATTTAAAAATAAAAAAAGATTGTGAGTGCCTTGAAGACAGAGACTGTCTTTTTCCTCTTTTTATAAACTCAGTGCTTATCACAGTTTGTTTTGGGAGGGGCATACTTAGTTAATTTGCATTTAGGCATATTGAATTTGAGGCAGGGCAGAACATCCAAACAGGTAGTAAAAAATACTGGAGTTAGGGAAAGGGGTCAGGGCTGGGGAGATGCAGGTTTGCATCTCATCAAAATAGAAGTGATTATTGAAATTAAGGGCAAATGAGTCCTCTGAGAGAAAGTGCAAAGAGAAAAGAGAAGCAGCACCCTGTATCAGGAGCTTGGGATGCTGTGGGACTGACATAAGGAGGGAGACACAGACATTTCTTTCCCTTCTTGGTTATGTAGTCAGTTTAATTGCAATGATTGGGCATCTAAAGTAATTGCAGATCCATGTTGAGTATTTAGGAATATCAGGAATTAACTTCAGGACTGGTGTACACTGTCTTAGCCAGTTGTTGTTGTTGAGTTATTTCAGCTGCATCTGACTCTCCATTCCCATTTGGCCCCTTTATCACAGTACCTCGAAAATTAATAAATATTTGTTGAATGAATGAACAACTCTATCGCTCTGATACCAAGGTAGAATAAGAGGCAGCATTTGTGGTAAGAATGGGCACTGGGGAGGGGCAGCTAGGTGGCAAAGTGGATAAAGCACCGGCCCTGGAGTCAAGAGGACCTGAGTCTAAATCCATCCTCAGACACTTGACACTTACTAGCTGTGTGACCCTGGGCAAGTCACTTAACCCTCATTGCCCTAAAAAAAAAAAAAGAATGGATACTGGGTGGACATTCCCATGAGATTAGGGGATGAGCAAAAGAAGTATTTAGAGCAAGGGTGGTTATAGTAAGTGAATGTTTGGGAGTGGCTTGAAAGAGAAAGTGAAAATATACAGGGTAACCCCCCCACCCCGAAAAGCTTATAACCGCAGTAAGACTTTTGGGACACCCTGGAACTTTTTGAGCATGCAAGTATTGAATGTGATTTGATTTTGAGTGATGCCTCCTCTCTGCCTCCCCAAAACAACACTTGCTGGAACATAGTGAGAAACAATGACAAATAGTTAGAATTAATTACTTCCTAGTACATTTTATCTGAATCTTAGGCATCTGACCCCCTTCCTGGTTTGGGGTTAGTGGGACACCACATGACCTGACTGCATGGAATAGTAGAAAGAATACTCTGTTTAGAGACAGAAAACCTGGGTTGGTTTGTTTTTTTAAGGTAGGTGAGGTAGACATTAGCAAACCTAGCTGTAACACAAAATGCTGTCATACAAGACGTATGAGGGAGGTCCAAGGTGCTTGGAGGAGGGAGAGATCAATTCTGTTAGAATGAGCAAAGAAAGCTTCATAGAGGGGATATTATTTGTGTTGGACCTTGAGTGGGATTATGTTGAGGGAAAGACATTCCAGGTGTAGGGGGATGGTATGAACCAAAGAACAGATGCAGAAAAGCATGAGATATGAACAGCTTGGCTAGACTATATAATACATGAAGAGTTATAGTGTGATGTAGGGTTAAAAATATATTGGTACTGGATTATGATGGGTGTTGAATACCACATTAAGTAGTCTACACATTATTAGGCAGGCAATAGGGAGTCATGGAAGTTTTTTGAGCAGAGGAGTGATCTGATCAATACTGTGCAATAGAAAAATTAATTTAGTAGTGGAGCACAACACAGGGTGGAGTAGGAAGAAACTGGAGTTGGGGAGACCGATTAGAAGTTTATTACAGGGGGCAGCTAGGTGGTACAGTGGGTAAAGCACCAGCCCTGGATTCAGGAATACCCGAGTTCAAATCTAGCCTCAGACACTTGACACTTACTAGCTGTGTGACCTTGGGCAAGTCATTTAACCCTCACTGCCCTGCAAAAAAAAAAAAAAAAAAAAAAAGAAGGTTTTTACAAAGCCCAGGAAAGAAGCAATGAGTGCTTGGGGTGGGTAGCATTGGGAGGGGGTGGGAAATGCAAGGAGAGGCAGGGTGCTAATTTGAGAAATATTTTAATGACCGAATGAGCAAGACTTGGCAAGGGATTATAAACAGCATGGTAGTATGGAGAGAGTCAGACAGGTTCAAATCTCACATCTGCTTTTTATGAAGTGACTTTGACCAAGTCCCTTCATTTCTCTGGGTGTTTCCTCTTCTAAAAAAACGAAGGGCCTCTAATCCTCTGGATATGGTGGGTGAGGAAGAGGGAGGAATCAACAATGACTGAGATGATGAGCAGGGCTGACTCACAGAATGGGGAGTACAGCAAACAGCAGCATAGAAACCAACAAGGGGAGCAGGTTTTGAGGGGGGAAGATGATGAATTCTGATTTAGACATACTGAGTTGGGCTCTGACAGCATTAGCACTTGGGCCCTGGTTCCATATGGTGTCTATAGCTGATTTAACAGATAATTTCTGCTCCACCTCAGTCCTCAAATGTAAACTTCCTGTTTGTTCTACCTCTTTCACTCAGTCTTTCTCCTTTCTGGCTCGGTCCTACACAGAACTTTCTTCTCTGAACTCCACATTAATAGCACAGCTGTCCTTTCCCATGTCCCCTTGTCATTCCTGGAGTGCACAAGTGAATGAATGGTCACTACTCACCAGGACCCTTTCCATTCTGGATTTTGTTGGCTCCTCCTCAGGATGCTCCTAGAAAGCAGGAGGCAAAGGACTTATTGTTGTTGGTCAGTTATATCTGACTCTTCATGACTCCATTTGGGATTTTCTTGGCAAAGATACTGGAGTGGTTTGCCATTTACTTCTCTAGCTCATTTTACAGATGAGGAAACTGAAGCAAACGGTGAAGTGGTGATGTCATGATTTGCACTGAATTAGATTTAAGTGAGGGAGGGCGGTGCAAGGTCACCAACCTCACTCTCTCCTCCTGAGCCACCTAGGTCCAGTGGCAAGATACATATCAAGATGACTGGAGATAGCCCTATGTGTTTAAGGCAATGTGGTTAGGTAATTTGCCCAGCATCACACAGCTAGTAAGTGTCTGAGGCCAGATTTGAACTCCTGAAGATGAGCCTTCTTGATTCCAAACCCAGTGTTCTATCCCCTGTGCTACTTAGCTGTTCAAAGGGGCCTGTAGGGATCATCTTTGCCTCACCTGGCTGCTGTGTGCCCTGAACTGGAACTGTTGGTGCTTTGTTCCTTGGCATCAAGTCTCCCCTCCCCCTTAGAATTTGAGAAAGAATACAAATCCCACATTAAGTAACCCAGTTTAAGAGGTACCTGTAGATTGCCAACTACATCCAGCCCCGGAATAGAAAGTTCTGTGGAACTTGGTCTTTTGCTGGCATTTGTGTTACATTCTCCTACTTCACCTTGGCTTCAAAGCATATTTTCACTCTGTTCCCCAAGGTAGGGGCGGGGGAAGGGAAGAGCAGTGAGCCTGGCTAATGGTTATTATTGACTATATGGGTATCTTGGCCTAATCACTTATCAACCTGCTGTGGAGGAGGTGAAAGTTCCCCAGTAATGGAGCAGTCTCATTATATTATTGAAGTTGTCTCTGCTTTCTTTTCGAGAGAAAAATTGGAGCCCCTTTGTAGTCACCAGGGGAGTATTTCAGAGGTGGGATGAGGTGTATTTTTATTGAGGGTTTTGTTTTTTGTTTTTTGTTGTTGGGTTGTTTGTTTTTTTTTTTTGGTAGAGGGCTGAAGAGGCTTAGTGTTGGAGAGTCTACAACTGGTTCAGACCTTATGGATCAAATCCCTGCAGCCTCATTGGAGTTAGTGCTGAGAGGGACCCTTGATTTTACAGTTGTGGAAACTGAGTCCCAGAGAAGTTCTTAGGCAGCTTAGCAGAAAATACACAACCCAAACCAAAACAACTCAAAACTAAAATGCAAGGTAGCTGATAATTATATTTGGGTATACTTTCTCTTTTCTTTCTCTCTCTCTCTCTCTCTTTTGTGTGTGTGTGTGGCAATTGGGGTTAAATGACTTGCCCAGGGTCACACAGCTAGTAAGTGTTAAGTGTTTGAGGTTGGATTTGAACTCACATCCTCCTGACTCCAGGGCCGGTGTACCACCTAGCTGCCCCTGGGTATACTTTCTAGTACATAGAATATAAGCTCCCCGAGGGCAGGGATTGTTTCTCTTTAGTCTTTGTATCTCTAGTCCCGGTACTTGTAGGTGCTTGACACATTTTTGTTGATTGATTGTGTAACCCCTTCATCCGCTTTTTACCCAGTAGAGAATGAAAAGTCATCTGATGATGCCAGTGAGTGGCTGGAATTAAAACAGCTACTAAGTGTGGGGGTTTTTTTTTTGGGGGGGGAGGGGTTGGTAATTTTACTTTTCATTCAAATTATTGCTGGATGCAAACCATTTTCTCCTAGACTCTGGAGTCACACACAGAGCAGTCACTGTCTCGATCCTCTAGATGAATTGGGCCACGGGATTTCTAACTAGAAAGAATCATGGAAATCAGAGAGGGTAATCCTCTTTTCATTACAATTGAAGAAACTGGGCTCAGGGAGAAGTGACCTACCCAAGATCACACAGCTACTAAGTATCAGAGCTAGGACTCAAATCCAGGTGAGGCCTTTCTTGATCTATTCCTCCCATCTTCCCTCCTTTCCTCTGTGATTTATTTCCACTTCCATTTATATATCTTTTATGTACATAGTTATTTGAATATTGTTTCCTGCATTAGAATTTGAAGTTTTGTTTTGTTTTGTTTTTAAGGGCAGGGATGCTGTCCTTGCCTTTCTTTATATCCTCAGGACACATAACAAGTGCTTGATAAATACATATTGCTTGACTGTTCTTTCTTCTACACAGCATCTGTGAAATGGGTTCAAGTTCTTCTCTCCTATGAGGTACTGAGTCTTGATGATCAAGGGCCATTCCCTGAACGCCAAAGGTGTGGGAGATTTCTGGATAATTATGACACTATTCTTCTTCTTCTTTTTTTGGTCGGGATTGAGGGTTAAGTGACTTGTCCAGGGTCACACAGTGTAATGACTGGAATGACGCCACCTGCTGGAGACTTACTGTAGAAAAGTTCTGCTATGAAAGGAAAGTCTTTGAGGGCAAGAACATGGGTCTTTTCTTTGGCGTCAGGAAGTGACGTTTGCTAGTGGGAGGAAGAAGGAAAAGCTGGGAGCTCTGACTTGCTCTTTTTCCTGAGGACGCTGGTGGAGAAGGGAGCGAGAAATGCGCTCTCCCTTTAATAGATAGGAATCTAGGCCTTTTCTTCTCTCTTTACCAAATTCTTATTCTCCTTAATAAATGCTTAAAAGCCTAACTCTTGCTAAAGCTTATAATTTATTGGCCACCACTCATTAGATATTTTAGACAGTTTAGCTAGAATTTTAGCCCTTAACAATAGCTAGTAAGTGTCAAGTGTCTGAGGCCAGATTTGAACTCAGGTCCTCCTGAATCCAGGACCAGTGCTTTATACACTTCACCACCTAGCTGCCCTGTCACGATTCTTCTTGACAGCCTCTTCCCCTACCTCAGAGCCCTCAGGAAAAACAGGGGTGCAAGGGGATGGGGGAAGAGGGTACTAGCTAGTAAATGTTTTGTGTGCACATGTGTAAAATTTAGGCTGGGTGAAATCACTGCCCTTGAAGAGCTTACAATTTTCCTCTGTCTAAAGAACTCTCATCAGCATTAATGGGTTGGTGGCCGGCAGCAGTTCCATCCTACTGGAGAGAAGTGGGGGTGGAAGGAAGGTAGGACTATTTTAGAAATGAGAACCTGGGGCTGGGGGGGGGGCGGGGCTGTTCCTGGATCTCTGCTGCTCTACCCCACCCTCCTGCATCAAAGGAACTTTTGGCTTCTGGACAAAGAGAGAGGAAAGTGCAGGTCAGCAAAGCCCCAAGTTTGTAAAAAGGAAGCCACCCAGCAATGCAATAAAGTGTGTAAGACAAAGACTTCCCTTCAGAAGCAGGAGCTAGAAGGTGGAGGGGATCACACAAAAAACAAGGAAGCACTGCTTCTCTCCCAATTATTGTGCACTCTCAGCTGTATTTTGTTGACCTGGCTGATTTCAATCAGCTTTCAGCACATCCAGCCTTCACCTGCTATGAATCAAAACCTGGAGGGCTCTCTGTTCTTCGTGCTCAGAAAAAAACCCTTTGATAAGGTTGTTATGGATGCAAGGCAGAGCGGGCTGGGCTGGGTGCTTTTCTTAGACTGGCATTACACATTTATGATGCAAACCAATGAAGGAAGGAGGGAGGCTGTGCAGGGAGTGTAAGGTTAGGAGAGGGAGCTGAGTCAGAGGGGCTGGAGGGGAAGTGCTTGACTTGGGGGGAAGCAGGAGGACTAGAACACCTAACCCCTCTTTGGCTGATAGCTCTGGCACCACAGGCCAAGGCCCAGGTGGGAAGAGCAGGCATTGTCTAGGGAGTGACAATGAGCTGCTTTGAATGGCCCAGGACCTGTGTGTCTTAGAGAGGGGATCCATTCCCATCACCCTCCCTCCGGCTTGTTGGATGGTATTTCCTTTCCTTAGAGGAATTGGAGGAAGGTGGACTGATTGTTCCGAGTGCTGTTCCCAGCATCTGTAGCAGCTGTCCTATTGGGGATCCCTTTCCTGGGCTACCCTGCAGTGAGCAGTGCTCAGCACCGGGCTGAGGGGATGGCGAAGTGCTACACACTTACACCCACTCTTCTGAAAGTACTTTGGTTCAATGATTGCATGAATGGAAAAATGATCAAAGATGCATCCAATTGGGTAGGAGATGGCCCAACGCTCATACTCTCAGTGTGGTGCAGTGGAAAGAGCCCTTGGCTTTGGAGTCAGAGAATGGGGTCCAAATCCCAGCTATGACCCATAACACTTGTGAGGCCTTGGGTAAGTCGCTTCATTGCTCTACAACTTTGTTTCTTCATCTGCGAGGTGAAAGGGTTGGATCAGAAAGCCTCTGAGGTTCCTTCCAACTCTAGAGCTATGACCCATCAGGGGTGGCACTGATCAGTGACGGGCCCACTCCTTAGAGTATCCACAATATGCCCTGCTTGGTTCCAGTCCTCAGGTAGGCTCGGTGAGCCTGCTTCTGGGTATACATAAGGGAGTGCCCTTCTAGCCCCTTCAGCGAGCGCGCGCGCGCGCACACACACACACACACACACACACACACACACACACACACACACACACACACACACACACACCATCTATTTCCTATTGGTTCACTGTGTGGTGTCAAAAAGCCTTTTAATTGGCCATTGAATCAAAACTGAGGGCATACACATGATTCAAATAGATGACCTCTCTCTTTTCCCTGGTGGCTTTCAAGTGTGGGAAGTACTGTCATGGACCATGAGGTTGGGGAAGATATCAGTCCTCCATCTCCCACCAAGCTACTCTGTATCCGTGAATGCATAGGGCCTGTATTTCTTTTGTCCCTTTTGTTTGTTCTTTCCTAACCTTAGGCAAACGAACGTCCAAAGATAGAGCAGACCAAGTCACGATCCTGTGAGCTTCCCAGAGTCAAAAGTATCATCAGAAGTCCAGCAACTAGAGTCAATAGCAGAGTCTGCTAAGAGCCACAGCATTTGAGGGTGGGGAGGAATGATCCGATTCCCAACTCAGCAGATTAAGGAAGTGACTCATTCATTAGGTATGCCACACCTCCTTAGCTGAGACTTTGAGAGGGGACAAAAGGACTCCCAGGGACACTCCCCTCCTACTCTCCTGGGTTGGGATGGGGGAAATGTGTTATAGTAAGCACTTTGAGGTTGAAGCCACATTCTCAGTGCCTGAATGGGTATGTAAAGGGGACAGTGTGACCCTGGTTTGGGGGATGTTGAATTTCTTATTGTTCCTTCTAAATAAACAGCTCTTTGCAAAAGCCAATTGATGTTAATTGGCTAATTGATATTGGGGAGATGTCAATTTCCAAGTTATATTGGAAATGTGTTAAGTGATATTGAGGAAAACAACTGATGTACATCTATACCTATAGGTATATAACATGTACATACAAATATACATGTACAATTACATGTATATGTATATATACACATGTATGCATATATTATACACACATATCCGATTGTAGCATTCCCTGTAGGCTCATGTTCCCATCTTGCCTTGTACAGTCAGGTTGAGTCCCAAAAGCAATGACTGCTGCTCCTCTGGAGTTTTAGGGTCATCTCTGAGGGGTTGGGGTTTCTCAAAGGGGCCTCCATCAATTGTTTTCCCCAATATCACTTAACATGTTTCCAATATCAGCTGGAAGTTGTTATCTTCCCAATATCGACCACTTAACATCATTTGGCTTTTGTATATATGTATATATGCAATATACATAATATCATACATACGTCCGTCTATCTATTACTTTGGAGAGGAAAAGGGAAGCAACAGTATAAGATTGCCTCCTTCAACTCTCATTCTATACTTTCCCTCTCAAGCTGTCCTTGGGTGACTTGGAGAGGCATGATGGGACGATGTTGAAAACACAGGATTTAAAACAAAGGTCTGGGTTTGAATTTTCCCCTCAGTTAGCTGTATGACTGTCAAAAAGTTTCTTGCCCTCCCTGGACTTCACCTTCCTCATTTGTAAAATGAGATGGTTGCATTTGATGACTTCCACTGTCCTATTTGCCTCTCAATCTATGATCCTAGGCCTTCTTTGTCTTCGATGTTGATTTTAACCTGATCACTTACATCAACACTTCAGAAGACTCATCAGCGCCCTCCCTCAGGAAGTTGTAGATCCTCAGTGCTTCACCTCTCAGTAGATGGTGGCAAGTTGTAGTAACCAGCCTTCTGTGGATCAGCCTCTCCTTCCCTCTGCATGTCTAATGCTTTGAGGATAAGCACATAGTCAGTCACCTGCCTCTTCTTTAGTCTCGTCAGACTTTGCCATCCTGCTCCCCATAACATAACATCACTTCCACCCTGACCCAGCATTAAGGTAGGACTTTGGTGGAGAAACCTGGTTGCACTAGAATAAAAATATTTTGTGGTAGTAAGTGGGGAATATAACATACATTATAACTTCCCCAGGCCAGTCCTTTCCTGAATCCACTTAGGGATGGTCCTGGTATAGTTAATACTCTACTATTTACTAGCTGTGTGACCGTGGGAGATCCATTAGCTTCTCTGGGTCTCAGCTTCCTCCTCTGCAAAATGGTTATAATAATAGCCTGAATGGACTGGATCACGTCTAAGGACGCTTCCACCTCTGAAGTCTAGGATTCAGGCTCCCTTCTCAGAGCCCCAGAGGCACAGGAAAGGGTCTCATTCCTGGAGGGGTCCCTCTTTAAAGGGGAGGTTTTGCCCATGGCTTCCAACATGTAAGGAATCTATGTCAACTTCTGGGTGTGTCTCTGGTGGCGGAATGAAAGTCAGCCAGCAACCTTGCATTTAAACACTTGTTCCTTGGGGGTAGCTAGGTGGTGCAGTGAACAAAGCACTGGCGCTGGATTCAGGAGGACTTGAGTTCAAATCCGACCTCAGACACTTGACACTTACTAGCTGTGTGACCCTGGGCAAGTCACTTAACCCTCATTGCCCCACAACCACCCCCCCCAAAAAAAACCCCACACACAAAAAACCACTTGTTCCTTGAGATGGCTGGGGGAAGTGGGGGTGTAATTTATACAATATAGATGGCCTTTCCGTTAGTGTTTCCTGGGGGTGTTGTTGGTTAATATATAATATGTTCATATTAATGTATAACACATGTATGTATATGCATGCATACCTATAGATGCACAGGTAGCCCTCCATCCATATAAATATACAATCTTTAATAGCTTAAAACTGAAGAAAAAAATTTGGGACAATCTTTATACATGTACATATACATATACATACACGTATATAAGTGTATATTTATGTGCACACATGTATATATGAATGTGTATGTGTATGTGTGTATGTATACACATATGTATCTGTCTATCTATCTATCCATCCATCCATCCATCTATGTAAAACACCCACATATAATCTCACCACCAAACTCCCAGGCTAGGATGTTGCTAGTAGTTATGTTATGGCTTCCTGAGTGTCCTTGGGGTGGATCCCTCCTGGAGCCCTGTCCTGGGTCCTGTAGCCTATAAGTGTGTTTGTCAGGGAACCTTGGGTTCCCCTGGGTCTCCAGGGTCCTGTGGGAGGAGGTGAGCACAAGCAGCCCACACAGCATTACATAATACCTTAAGTAAAACACAAACAAAGCAAAGGTTGTTCTGCTTGTCAGCCTCCTGGACCATATGGAGCTGAGACATGATTGTATTACCTCTGTTATACTGCAGTGGAGCTAAATAGAAAAGCCGTAATAAACCATTCTGGGGAGGTCCCTGGGCACTGCACATGGAGGAGCACAAACAGATAAACAAAAAGTATTGTGGCTGCCCCCATTTTTTAAAGGAAAGAGAAGAAAAAAAGAGAAAAAGGCCAGGGAAGAGAGAGAAGAGAAGAGAAAGGCGGGGGGGAAGAGAAGAGGAAAAAGAGAAGGGAGAGGGAAGGAAAAAGGAAACAGAGAAGGAAGAGAGAAAAAAGGAGGGGGAGAAGGATTAGATAAAGTGAAAGAAAAAGAGAGGAAGAAAGAAGGGAGAAGGTAGAGGGAGAGAAAAGGGAAAAGAGAGGTTTAAAGAAAGGATGCTAGAGGGGACAAAGAAAAAGGGAGAGGTAAAGAGGAGCAGGAAGGAGGGAAAGGAAGAAGGGTAAGGGAGAGGGAGACAGATAACAAGGGAAAGAAGGAGGCAATGGAAGTGAGTCTGCTCGTGAGTAGAAGTTGTACATTTCTGGGACTGACTCACCTAGTAAGCTTTCTACCAAGATAAATTCTGAAATTTGATTTTGGCTTTTCCCTGGTGATTGTGTGTGTGTGTGTGTGTGTGTGTGTGTGTGTGTGTGTGTGTGTGTGTGTGTGTGTTTTGGGGATGGGGGCCAGGAAGAAGTAGGTAGGGGACAGAGGGACAGCTCGTCCTAAGGGGTCTTTGGATCATCACCTCTCTAGCCCTCCCCCTCCTTCCTTCAACCCTTTCCACATTGCCCAGCTCCCAGCCCTCCAGGGGGTAGCTCAGAAAATAGCACAGGCAGAAATGGGGAAGTTGTCA
Source organism: Dromiciops gliroides (assembly GCF_019393635.1). Taxonomy (NCBI): domain Eukaryota; kingdom Metazoa; phylum Chordata; class Mammalia; order Microbiotheria; family Microbiotheriidae; genus Dromiciops; species Dromiciops gliroides. The sequence continues at coordinate 539,155,775 of NC_057863.1, forward strand.
GGATGGATTGAACAGTGATATAAGATAACACCAACTTTCCTCCTTTCTTCTGGATCTGATCACCGCACGCCTATTCCAGCTTCCTCCCTTGTGGTTTTCTTGGGGGATGGAGGAAGAAAGTTCAGGGAGTGCTTCTGAGGAACTGGCTCTATGTGCTGGAGCAAAGGAGTTCTGGGGGTGGGGAGGAAGGGTGATGGGAGGAGAATGGCCCCTAGGTCGATGCTCACTCCAGCCAGATCAGAGTTTGGACAGGTCACATGTCTATGGGGATTTCCCCCTCTAAATCTTGGATAAAATAAATACAGCAGGAAGGAAGAGACAATCCCAGCCTTTGCCAGATGTTGATTCTGAGCTGAGCCTTACAGGAAGGAGAGAGGATTTCCTAAAGTAGAAACTCCTTTGCATGGAAATGTCTGAGAAAATGTCCCTTGTTTGCATCCTGTTTGTTTCAGGTGTGCAGAGGAAATCCATACATTCTGTGCACTAAAACCAGCTGTGGTTTGCAAAGTCCTTGGCAAGGTGCAGAATTCTAGAACCATTAGGCTGGAAGGATCATTTTGTTGGTTCTCTCATTGTGAGCCAGGACCACATCTATGCCAGCGGATCATAGATTTAGAGCCAGAAGGAATCTTTGGAGGTCATCTAGTCCAATCCCCTCATTTTACAGACCAGGAAACTGAGGCCTAGAGAGGCTGTCATCTGACATCATGCAGGTGGTAATGGGCAAAGCCTGGATTCAGACCCAGAACCTCCGCCTGTAACTTCCACACTCTTTCCATTGTCCTTGGGATGGTTGGTCAGCCCTTCTCCGGCACATATGGTCAGTTCCTCAGAAGCACTCCCTGAACTTTCTTCCTCCATCCCCCAAGAAAACCACAAGGGAGGGAGCTGGGATAGGCATGCAGCAATCAGATCCAGAAGGGAGGAGGAAGTGGCAGTGGGGAAGGATAAAGCAACATTCGGACTATTCCTCCTGACCTTGAGTGTGGGTCATGGGAGTGGCTGGCTTCAAGATTTTTCTGGAGTCAAAGGAACATTCCTCCACTCTATCCACAGGGGCAGTTTAGGTGGCAAAGGGGATAGAGCACTCGATCTGAAGTTAGGAAGACCTGAGTTCAAATACAGCCTCAGATACTTCTCAGCTGTGTGACCTTGGACAAGGCACTTAACTGCTATTTGCTTCAGTTTCCCCATCTGTAAAATGGGGATAGCACCCACCTCCCAGGGTTGTTGTGAGGATCAAATGAAACAATCATTGTAAAGCACTTAGCACTGTGCCTGGCACATCAATGTTAGCTATTATGATAAGAGTAATAATTCCTCCCCCCACCCCATTTCCCTGTTGTTTTCACATAAATAAAGTTCACAGATATGGAGAAGCAGGACAACATTAAACATCTGTGAAGGCGTCAGGGAGAGGGGATGGCAAGGTCTCTAAGAGAAAAAGGGAAGTGAGGGAGCTGCAGACAACATTGACTATTCTGCAACTTTGTCTTGGAATGGCAGGCAAATGATGTCCCCAAAGAAGGAGATTCTATAGCCTTAATTGAAGGTGCTTAATGCTCTTTTCTATTAAGAAATTCCCGGTGTCTAATCCAAATTCCCCACGCTGGCATTTAAATGCTCGATCTCTCATCCTTAGTGGATTTTGAAAACAACTGGTCACCAGCCTCTGAAACTGTACCTCCTATTAGTCTTCTCTCAGTCATGTAATCCCGATGTCCTCACTCATCCCTTTCAGCTTTCTTTTCTACCTGTTCAAGGTGGGTCAGCTTAGATGTTCATTTTGGCTTATGGGAGATCCAGAAATAGGGAAGTCTATAGAGGTGGGTCTTCTGTGGGAAATGTCCTGTAATATCCTATTTCTCCTTAGTAGAAAGAGCATTGACCTTCAAGTAAAGAGACCTGGGTTTGAATCTTGTCTTGAACTCTATGAGCCAGTCACAATCTCCTGAAAGTTCAGTTTCCTCATATAGAAAATGGGGATAATGACACTACCTGCCTCACAGGATTGATGTGAGGAAATCTCTTTGTAAACCTTAACTTTCTACGTAAATGTGAGTTGTTGTTGATATTTAAGTATAAGTTTAGGAACTGTTAAAGAACTTCCCTGATCTCCTTTCACATGAAAGTTCTTGGGGGCAGTGAGGGGGAGGGAGTCTCTCCTGAGTCCACTGTGGTAATCATTATCCTAACAACTCATATTTATAGAAGGGGAAACTAAGGCTTGGTGAATTAGAAAAATGACTTGTCCAAAGTCACATAGCTAGGATTCATCCTCAGGTTCTCAGATCCCAGGTCCATAATTGTTTCCACAATATCATGGCTTAGTTTACCTGGCCCATTCCTATCATTTTGCAGATAGGCAACTTGGGTCCAGAGAAATTAGGTGACTTACCTAAGGCTACATCCATATTTGATTGGTATTAGCCATGGCACCAGAACCCAGGTTTTTTTCCAACATCATTGGTAGATTGATGGTCAAAACTCCATCAATTCTGGATGGCACCAATCAACAAGAAAGGAGATAAGAGAATTTTCGCCACTCCTTCCAAGAGATTATAGGAAGAGAGCAGGCAGGAACCCAAATGACATTTAGAGCTCTCCTCTTATTTTACAAATGAGGATACTGAGGCTCACAGAAATGAGAAACCTGTACTACATGCCCACAAATAACAAGTAACAGAGCTGGGATTCAAGCCTGGTCCAAACTTGACTTCAGGTCTAGTCCCCTTTCCTCTACTTCACCCACTCTTCCAATTAAGACCATCCCTAGGCTGGCCCAGGACAGAGTCCAATGTATAGTATTGCCCCAGACATTTTGGAACCAGGCAAAATTAGTTCTAGAAGGTCATCAAGGGCTGCTTGAAGGGGAAGAGAAGTCTTGAAAAGCTGGCCTCTGTGTGTGTGTGTGTGTGTGTGTGTGTGTGTGTGTGTGTGTATATATATATATATATATATATATATATATATATATATATATATATATATATATAAAGAGCACTTCTACTCTTTGCCTTGGGCAAGAGATGCGGATGAGGGGTGAGAGTAAAGGACCTGACAATCTGCCACTCAAAACCTTGGCATCCTGGCTCCAAGTCCTAGACTCTTCTCAACATGCCACACTGGTTCAAGCTGTGATACTTGCTCAATAAATGTTTCATCAATTGAATATCAGTCCATAAATGGTTTTTTTAAACCATTCTTCTCACTACTTCCTCATCAAGAAGGAGAAAAGAAGTTGCACCTGTATTTCCAGCAGCAGCAGCAGCATCACCACCATTGAAGAACTTTTTTTCCATCAGTTTTTGTGTGACTGCTGGTCACTGTAAAATGATGATGACTCACATTTTCTTTTTTTTTTTTTAAGGGCAATGAGGGTTAAGTGACTTGCCCAGGGTCACACAGCTAGTAAGTGTCAAGTGTCTAAGGTCAGATTTGAACTCAGGTCCTCCTGACTCCAGGGCCGGTGCTTTATCCACTGCACCACCTAGCTGCCCCTGATGACTCACATTTTCATGGACCTTTATGACTACATAGAACTTTCTCTTATACTATCTCATTTTATCTTCACAAAAGTTCTGTGGGTAGGTAGTAGGCACATGATTATCCCAATTTCCCAGGTAAGAAAACTGAAGCACAGGGAGGAAAAAAAAAAACTGCACAGAGAAAGGGTCCCCCCAACCCCCTGCATTGCAAAACTGGGACTAGAACACAACCCTTTTGACTCAGGCACTGGATTTGGATGTAAAGGACCTGGGTTCATAAACAAGTTCTGCTACTTATGTCTATGACCTTGGACAATTCAACTCTCTGGGCCTCCTTGCCTCATCTATAAAATGAAGAGGTTGGAATAGATCAGAGGTGTCTAACACACTCAAGCACAACCTGAACCAGATTAAAATGTAACTGGGAAATCTTTAACAACAACAAAATGCAATGGAACGTAGGCACTGTTAATATGTAGTTTTCTAAGTCAATATGCAGCCCACAGCCATCCTTATATATGGTTCAGCAGCAGACCCTATGTCTGTTTGAGTTTGATATCTCCAGACTAGATATCAATCAGGTACCCTTGAGCTCGAAAATTTTGAACCCCATCCCCTATGTGTCCATCCCCGTGGGGTGTGGGGGTTGGGACATAGAACAAGTAGAAGATGGGCTTCCTGCCCTCGAGGAGCCTAGTAAGATCTGCTTGCCAAAATGCCTAATAAGTAGAGCCCAGACACAAGACAAAAGGAAAGCAGGAGACTGAACTATACAGAACCGAACAGGAAAATGGGAGCATCAGCAGCTACTCTATGGAGCATCATTCAGGCAAAGGGTATGGCACCGGGCTCAGTCCCCTAGCCCAAGCTAAAATTGGCAAGGCTCCTGGGCTGCCTGGATGAGGAGTCCTGCCCTGCAGACTGTGGGTGGGGGTGGGGGTGGGGGGAGAAGAGAAAAAAGAACCAGGCTTAAACACACACATCCCTAATCGGACCTAGCCAACCCTTGCTGCTCTGTCCCCTTTCCCCTTCCACCCCCAGCCCTTCATCCCCATTCCTCCGTCTCAATTGTCAATTAAAATAAACAGCCTTGTATTCCAGCGCCAGGCTCCAATCTATCTCGGCCGGGAGGATACGTACAGATTTGTGGCAGTGCCCGAAAGTCCTTGCTCAACCTTTTTAATATCTGAACAAAGCAATCAAACCCGATAAGATCTAGTGAAGGCGAGATCACTCTTCTGTCCCTGGGATGGAGCCTTATTAGTCTGTGGTCCACATCATCAGAGTTATTGTGCCATGTTAAATTTATTGGTACTATCTCACCTCATTAAATACTTAAATAGACCTGACAGGACAGAAAAACGGGGCCTTTTTTATTTATTTTTTTCTCTTTCCGAAGGGAGCTGGCGTTTCCCCACGTCCCAGTTCACCTCTGCAGCAGCCGCCGGCAAAGAAAGGAGAGGAAGGGCAAGGCAAGAGGAGCCGCGGCCGGCTGGCAGCCGCTGTAGCGGCTGCCGCCGCTGCCGCTGCCGCTGCCGGGAGATTCCCCGGCCCCCAGTCATAGCACTGGCGTTAGCCCGGAAGCTTGGAGGATCAGTATGACCGGGAAAAACCCAAAGTCTGCATGTATATGGAGGGGAGGGAGCCGCGGGATGAGCAGGAAGGGAGACATTTGAGAGTGTAGCGATAGAAAGGACCTTTGTAGCCATCTAGTTCAACACCCTCGTTTTACAAAGAAGGAAACTGAGGCCCAGAGAGGGGAAGGGACTTGCCCAAGGTCATTGAGACAGCAGAGGAATTTGAGGTCAGCTTCTCTAAATTCCCATGCGATGTTCTTGCCTTTGCGCTTCGGGGGATCAGGGCTGGGGGTGGGGAGGGTGAAGGGGAGAAGGAGGAGGAGAAACAGTCTCCACATTTCTTGCCTTTGCTAAATTGCACGAAGTCTGACTTTTAAATTTTCCAAGAAGAGCCTTGTCAGTCACTTTACCCAGTACGGCTGCCAGAAATAAAGGTCAGGGTGACTGAGGAGGAAAGAAGAAAGAAAGGAAGGAAGGAAGAAAGGGGGAAAAAATACACCAGAGTGCACTCAGTCCATTTGTCGTGACTGGGACTTGTGCTCTTTATTTAGCAAATAGCTTTGGAACCACAGTGTCAGATTCCAACTGGGCCCAGGATTCCCTGACCTTGGCAGTCTTAATTCAGGCTTGCAGAGAGCCACCGGCCTCTTGGCCCTGGGCAAGTAACAACTGATGGCAGGTGAGTATCAAAAGATGCTAATGCCTCTTACATTTTACCCCCTGCCACTCTCCTGTGGGGGAAGACGGAGATTCTGGAGAAAGTGTGCATTCTGTACAAGGCCTAACAGGTGAGGAAGATGCACTCTCAATCTTTTGGCCAATTTCCTTCCTTGCCAAGGTGGTGATTTGGGACGTGTCTTCCTTGCACTCCTTCTATCTGTGCCTGCTGAGACAGACTCTTTCCTCCAGCTGCTTTCCCTCTCCCATCCCAGGTCCTCGTTTGCACCTTGTTAATAAGGTGGGCAAAGGGCCAGGAGCTGGCACTCAGAGCCAGCTCCCCGGTTCCTTCCATTCCTAATGCCCTAAATGGCTATGACACTGCACTTAATTTCCGTTTTAGCGCAAAGTCTGGTAGGACATCAGCAGGCAAGGACAGGGTCCGGTGACAGTCTCTTCAACAGGGGCCATCATCCTGTCTTTAATTAAATGCCACTTGGAACTCAGTGTCCTGCCGAGCGGGAGCTCCATGGACTTATGTAACTCTCTCCCTCTTCAGAGCATAAAGCTCTTTACAAGCTCTATGACTCCCAGCGTTAAAACAGCTGTAATCCCTTCCCACCCCGGGAGAAAAGGCAGGCCATAACCAGGCGCTATCTATGTTATCAGCTTAGAATAGCATGGAGCACATAAAATCCAGAGACAGAGCTCTTGAGGAGAAACAGAGATAGTTGACATTTGCCAATGTCGTAATTGACTCTCCATTTTTATTATTATTATTTTAATATTCTAGGGGACAGATCCGAGGAGGGGGATGGGCAGGAAACACTGCACCCCCTGCTGCCTTCTGAACTCCCCCAAACAACTGCAGTGAGCAGGGAGGAGGCCAAAAAATGAGGATTGGTGGAGGTAATTGCAGAATGTCACGAAGGTGCCCCAACCAGGGTTTTTGGGGAATTGGAAGGCAGCCTGTATGCATGGAGATAAAAAGCCCAGTTTGTTCTGAACCGAATGCTGGTTTCCGGTACACGGGGAAAAGCAGTGATTAATTACCACCCAGGCTGCTGTATGTCTTCATTTAGAAGCCGCAGCCTCAATTACGTTTAATTACTTCCCCCCGTGGCCTTAAATCAAGGGCAACTCCAGCGTGGGGGTGAGGGGCTGAGGTACACTTCTCGGGTGGCCTGGCAAAAAGCAGATTGTCGAATGGAGGAGGAAGGAGGAGCTGCTTGATCAGGTGTTGGGGAGGGGCTCCTAGGTTCTGACAGATGGGTGAAGAAGGGGGGAGGTAGAGGAAGGAGGCAGCAGTCAGAGGAGCTAGGTTCAAATATCTTCTCCATTCTGCCCTACCTGTGTGACCTTGAGCAAACGATTCCACTTGTAATGGGCCTCAGTTTCCTGAGCAGTAACAAGAGGGACTTGGACCTTTAGGGTTTCTTCTAGCTCTCAATCCTATGATCCTATGATTCTTCAGAGATTTCGTAGTGAAACTCATCTCAGCTCATCCCTACTCCTCCCCTGGAGGACTGAATAATAATGGTAATGATGATAATTATAGCAAGAATTAATAACATATCAGATGTGTTCTGAGGAGCTCCAAGTCCTTTCCCATCTATGAGCCTGCTTGTCCTTTCAACGTCTTCCTTATGAGAATGGGATTGTTAACCCCATTTTAAAGGTGAGAATACTGAGGCCCAAAGGAGTCGAGTAACCCCTGGAAGGGCATCAAACAAATGAGAGGCCAAGATGGTTCCAGCTTCCATGGTTTTCTTTAGACTCTGCTCCCCTTTTAGTTTCCTAGACAGGAAAAGGACAAATGCTTAACATCCCTGAAGTCTCCATGTAATAATTTATTCTTTCCCCTTCCCCAAATCTTCCCCCCAGTTTTTAGAATATGATAGGGATGGAGAATGCAAGGGTTACTGTGACAGGTTCCAGATAGAAATCACTGAACTGAAGTATAGTATAAATCCCTCTATTTGTTGTTGAGTTACTTCAGTCGTGTCCAATTCTTTAGGACCCCATTTGGGGTTTTCTTGGTAAAGCTACTGGAGTGGTTTGTCATTTCCTTCTTCAGCTCATTTTACAGATGAGGAAACTGAGGCAAATGGGATTAAATGACTTGTCCAGGGTCACCCAGCTGCTAAATGTCTGAGGCCACTTTTGAACTCAGGTACTCCTGACTTCTGGGCCAGTGTTCTATCCACTAACCCCCTCCTTTTATAGATGAGGAAACTGAGTTTAAATGATTGACCCATAAATGTTTGAGGCGGGATTTGAACTCAGGTCTTCTCCACTTTAAGCCGTGTAGAGTTTAAGTAGGTAGCCTCAGATCTTCAGAGGTTCCATGATGGATCTTTTATCACAGCCATTTCAAGGTCACTGGCCCTTTAGAGTAGTCCAATCCAGGCTTCCCCTCCTCCATGAGGACTTTTATGACTCACCCTCAGAACTACTTTCAGAGTCAGAAGTGAGTTTTAATCTCTTCCTTGGCAGGATAGGCTCCTCTCTACACACATTCCTGCTTTAGTCATTGCATTCTAACTTGCACCATAGTTCTATGGCTCACCATTTTATTCTTCTTACTAGATTGCAAATTCCTAGAGAACAACTTCACATTTCTAGCACCTAGTGGTGTCTTTCACATAGTGGGTACCTTGCATGCAGTAGGTGCCTAATAAGTTTGGAAATAAGGTGATGCTTTTCCAATTATCTGATGTGATCAGTAGCAATGGTGTGGAGCATTGCTTCCCACAGTTTGGTAGTTCCTCCAAATTTTGATGACTGAAAAATTGGAAACTGGTGTGACTAATGCAGGTGCCAGTGCCGGTAATGCTGGGGTCCCTGACAGTGGTGGTATCGGGGTTCACAGACGACACTTCCCAGTATCTGCTGCTCCTCCTTCTAAGAAGCTATAGACTCATCTCTTGTGTCTCCAGCCTGAAGACATGTACAAAGCGAGACCATGACGTAAAGCAGCCAATTTTCAGAAACTATGCCAGGGTGTATGAATGGGACCTTTATGGAAGGTTCACAGAAACACATGGGCATGAAGAACACAGAGTAAGAAAGTAGGTGAACTGCACTAGTAGAGATAGAACCTATGCCAATGAAAGAATTAAAATTCCAAAGGATTCCAGAGCATATCTATCCAAGTGAGTGCTGTCCTTCAAAAATGTTCCTCTAGGGAGACTGCCCATTTGTCTCAGTGATACTGCCACTGAATTACTCCAGATGCCTTTGGTGTTCCCCTTTATGAACTGCCTGCCTACACACACACACACACACACACACACACACACACACACACACACACACACACACACACATATATATTTTGCAGGGCAGTGAGGATTAAGCTAGTAAGTGTCAAGTGTCTGAGGTCGGATTTGAACTCAGGTCCTCCTGAATCCAGGGCCAGTACTTTATCCATTGTGCCACCTAACTGCCCCAGGCTTATCATCTTTATGGTTCACCTCAGTGTTACCCAGCTTGGTGACCCACCTCTTGTCAAGGCTTGGCTCCAGAGGACTCTGGTTTATTGCCAAGAAATCAAATCTACCCTCTGAAGAAGATTTGCCTTTACCCAGGATGTTCAAAAGAACATGTCCTATACTCTGAAGGCAGTGCCCAAAGTGTAGTCTCCCAAAATGGTGGCACCATTGGGATAAGTGCCTAGTCTCCCAAGATGGCTGTTTGGGAGAGAACTGCAATTCAGAGACATCACGATACAGTGGGAAGAGTCCCGAACTTGGGGTTGTGTTACTCAGCTATTCATAACCTGTGTCACCTCAAGCAAATCACTTAATCTCTGTTGCCCTCAGTTTTCTCCCCTGTAAAATGAGGTGGTTAGACTACATGACCTCTGAGTTTCCTTCTAAGTCTGAATCTATGATTCTATGAATGTCTAAGTGCTAGCATTTTCTTTAAAATGTGCTTCTATTAGTTGGTAGATATATATACACTTATCTAACTTAATAGGAGGGGGTGGTCTTTGAGCATGGCATTGTGACTGACTAGCAAGGATGGTAGACTGAGGATCCTCAAGTACTAAACTAGACCCAGCAAAGAGGGAAATAGTTCATCCTCTTTCAAAATGGTGCTCCTGCTATGTGGTATCTTTGCAGATGTGTCAGCAGCCTGGCAGAGGGGGTCCTAAGAATCCTCTGTGGTCATTGCTTCTGTAGCCGATGTGGCCGATGACCAAGGCCTGCAGATCTCTTGATGCCCTCTGTGCCATACGCACAGAGTTAGTCATGTTCCCCTGGGCTGTGAGAACAAAGATGTTCGATGAGTCAAATAGATAATCTCGGACTGGTCATGTCACCTTTATGAACCTCAGTTTCCTAATCTTCAAAACGGGCACAATAATCCCTTGCAATGCCTCTCTCGTAGTTTAGTTGTGAAGATTCTACGAGAGAGAATGGCGATAAGGAGCTTCATACCCACCTAGCTTAATCAAAGTCAGTTATGATTATGCTATTCCCAGACCCTTGATCTTTGTGCTTTTCTCCGGAAAGTGGAGAATCAGACAGAACATTTCCCCCTCCTCCCCTCTCTCCTCTCCTGATTTCTGTCCAAAGTAATTTCCAGGAGGAAGAGAACATTGGAGGGAGAAGATGGCAATTGAGACTTCTCAGAGACGTACACCCCAGAGCTACTCTGGTTTCCAGAACAAGCATGCCATCTGGAATGAAAAGGGATTTGAGAGAAACACCTACTTGGTTTCTGGTTCTCCTCTCTCTCTCACTCTCCTCCTTCCCCCTGTTGTCCACTAAACGTTTCCTCTTTGTTCCCTTTCCTCACTCAATTTCCTTTTGCCTCAGGGTGAGTAACCCAGTAGGAACTTGTTCCTGCAAGTATCCCAGTTCTATTTGCTCACCTTCCTTCTGTCACCTAACAGTCCAGGGACTCTGAGAGAGTACTTTCCCCCCTGTAGCATCTGATGTTCTTACCCCCCCTGGGAGAATTTTTAATATTATTTCATTTCTTTGAACGTTTATTAAGACAAAGAGAAGAGAATATTTTGTGTTCCCACCAGAGACACTCTCCATTCTGATATTAAAAACAAAAACAAACACAACAACTCATAAAAAAAACCCCTACCATCCAACCTGAGGCCAGGAGGAGAGAAAGAGAGAGAAAAAAAGAAATATCCTAGAGATATTTTTACCTTCAAAGATCCATCACTCATTACTGCATATCACAGACACATCTACAATCTCATCTTCTTACAATTCTCCGTGAAATAAGTGTAAATGGAAAATAATACCCCATTTTGAAAGTTCAACAAAATGTCTTTATCCACCAAATGCAGCCCCAGCTGTCTCATTTTCAGAAACAAAGCACGATTTTAAATAGCAGCCCGCCACCCAAATAAACACCGGTGACTCTATCCAGGTCCACATGATTCTTCAAAGACGGCCAAACCATCCACTGAATCTCCAGTCCCCTCAGAACCTGCTCCAAGCCTCTTGCCTGTCAGCCAGCATTGGACAGCCTTAAAAGAGGAGTGGGGAAACCAGAAATGAGACTGACTTGTGGGGGCTCTGTCTTTGAGTCTGGGGAGCTGGAAGAACCTGGCCAGGGTCTAGTGTTCTCTTCCACCATGCCTTCCACCCTGGCACAGGAGAGGGGAAGTGCAGAAAAGGATCACAGCATTATAGATTTAGAGCTGAAAGGATCTTAGGGGTCAGTCCAACCCTCTCATCTCATAGATGAGTAAACTGATGCCCAGAAAGGTTAAGTGCTTTTTACTACAGCTATGAGGAAGTAAATGACACCTGAAATTTGCACCCAAGTTTCCTGATTCTAAACCCAGCATCAGGCCATACTGCCTATGGAACTTTCCATTGGACCATATTGCCTACAGATTATTTGTCAATTTTGTTCCATTGTCCATGGTTTCCATTTTTAGAGGTAAGTGTCAATGAGCCATGGACTTGATTCTCCTTTTGAGATCAGGAATACCAGTTCCTTAGCATTGGTGGGAAGAAAAGCCATTGTTATCTGCTTGGTGTAGTCGATAGGCACCTTCCTTGGGACCAGACCAGAAAGCCTCAGCTTAAGACCCTTTTCAGTAGTTGTGTGACCCTAGGCAAGTCACTTAACCTTGATCAGTTTCAGTCTCCTTCATCTTTTGACACAAAGATAATAATATTTGACCTACCTACCTTCACAAACCATCATGAGGAAGCCCTTTTTTATAAACTGTTCATGAATTTATAATGGTTATTCACATTTCTCTTGTGAAGTTGAGAAGTTTGTAAAGGGTTTTCCTGATAATAATCCTCTAAATTAGAGTGCAGGTATTGTCCCCATTTTTAAAAAGGAGAAAATGGAGATTCATGGAATTCCTTGTGGTCCTACTCTAGTGTGTGCTGAAGCCCAGAGCTTCTGACTCTGCCATCAAAGTCCAAGTCATTCAATCAGTCATTTATTAAATGCCTACTGCGTGCCAAACACTGGGGATACAAAGAAAAGCGAAAGACAGTTCCTACCCTCAGGGAATTTAAAACCTAATGAGAGAAACAACAAACCAAGCCATATACAGGATAAATAGGAAATAATTAAGAGGGAAGGCACTGGGGCAGCTGGGTGGCACAGTGGATAAAAGCAACAACTCTGGATTCAGGAGGACCTGAGTTCAAATCCGACCTCAGACACTTTGCACTTACTAGCTGTGTGACCCTGGGCAAGTCACTTAACCCTCATTGCCCCCCCACCCCCAACAAAACAAAACAAAGAGGGAAGGCACTGGAATTAAGAGGGCTTGGTAATGGCTTCTTACAGAAGGTGGAATTTTAGTTGCAATTTGAAGGAATCCAGTAAAGCCAGGAGGTGGAGATGATGAGGGAGAACATTCTAGGCATGTAGGACAGCCAGAGAAAATGCACTTAACCTTTCTGGGCATCAGTTTACTCATCTATGAGATGAGAGGGTTGGACTGACCCCTAAGATCCTTTCAGCTCTAAATCTATAATGCTGTGATCCCTTTCTGCACTTCCCCTCTCCTGTGCCAGGGTAGAAGGCATGGTAGAAGAGAACATTAGACACTGGCCAGGTTCTTCCAGCTCCCCAGACTCAAAGACAGAGCCCCCACATGTCAGAGAAAATGCCTGGAGCTAAGACATGGGATACCTTGTTCAGGGAAGGAAGGCAGTGTCGCTGGATACATGCACAAGGGTCAATGGGGGTGGATCCCCCTGTAGAGGATTTATGGGAGACCATGGACACAAGTTACTCAGAATGAGGGGGGCATAGATGAGTTGTAGTTAGCATCATTGGAAAGAGTACTTACATCAGTGAGATGACAGTTCCAGTGAAACAGGAATCAGAGATTTGTGGGGCATAAGAGCTGGAAGAAATTTTAGAGGCAGTCATGTTTACAGGGAAGGCTCAGAGAAATTAACAGACTTACCCAAGATGATCGAGCTAGTTAATGGAAGAGCTAGGACTAGAATTCATGCCTCCTGACACCCTTGGGGATTCAAGGCATAGTGCCCTTAAGAATTCAACACATTTCATTCTGTCCGCTGACCCTCCTGAGAACCAAAATGTGGAATGGATAGAGAGCTGACCTCAGGAGTCAAGAAGACTTGGATCCATGTCACCTCTGACCTTGGGCAGATTACTTAACCTTTTGGTTCCCCAAGTAATGCTTGAAGACCATTGGTTGTAGAGAAAATGCTGACCTGCTCTAGTAGAGAACATTTCTCACCAGGAGTTCCCTAAATGATTGAAGTTGTACATCTGTTAAAAACAAAACAAAACAAAACTAGCTCTCAGGGCAAGATGGCATTTGTGCAGTGGGCTCTACCCTTGCAAATCTGAGGGTCCTCTGGGTGGGGGGACCTCCTCTACCAACTTGGGGTAGAGCTTGGGTACCTCTTTAAGGAAAAACAAGACCAAAAGGGGAAGAAAGCAGAAGAAAGTACTACCCCTGACATGAACTCCAGCCTCCCCCTTTTTAGTTCTAATCAAGAGAAGTGATTCTTGTCAAGCCTATCGGAGGATCTTCTCGAGGTTGTCATGGGAGTGTGTGACTCATGAGTCAGGAGTTTGTGCAAGCCTGTGGTCTTCTTCTTTGTCCATCAGCTGGCCCTCAATTTCCCTCTGGTGTTAGTGAGAGACACTTGGAGACATCAGTCCCATCTTGAGACTCGCTTGACAGGCTTTCCAACTTTTGAGTCACCAGAGATAATTCATGGCCCAGCTGGAACACTGAGGAAGATTTCCATGTACCTAACTGGGCTCAGAGTTGGTCTCAAAATCGTCAAAGTAGATCCTAGACTTCATTGTACACAGAGCTGAACTTCCCACTCCTTCTACCTCCCAACCCCTCAAACAGGCATGTAAACATACCCACCATTCTCAGGAAAATTAATAATTGAAGCAAATAGCTGAGAACTGGACAGACAAGCAAAAGACCTGGGTTTTAGTGTGGGTATTGCTGTTGACTTGCTACATGACCATGGGAAAGTAGCTGAGCTGTATGAGTCTCAGTTTTCCCCATCTATCAAATGGATTGAATAATGTGATCCATGCTCACTTCACAGATGTGAAGATAAGATGAGGTAATAGACATAAAATATAAGGGCTGGAAGAGAACTTGGAATCCATTCCTGCATTACTGACTGCCTGTTGGACATTTTGAGCTGGATATCCATGAAATATCCAAGAGTTATAAAACTCAACAGACCCAAAACAGAATCCATTATCTTTACCCCCAAACCTACCCTTTCTCTGAACTTCCTTATCATTTCCAAGGACACAACAGTCCTTCCAGCCACCCAGGTTTACGACTTTGGTATCATCCTTGTGTCCTTGTTCTCTTATCCTACCAATTAGCCAGTTTCCAAATCTCACAATTTATTTTTTTCCATACCATCTCTCACATATGTCCCATTCTCTTCACCCACATAGCTTTCACCCTAACTCAGGCCCTCATCTGACTTATTATAACAGTAAAATAATAGGTTTTCTTGCTCCAAGTTTCTTTCTACTCATATTCATCCTTCACATTGTTGCCAAAGTATTTTTTACTAAAATGTAGGTTTGATGGGCAGCTAGGTGGGAGAGTGGATAGAACACTGGGCCTGGAGTCAGGAAGACCTGAGTTCTAATCTCAGACATTTGCTAGCTGTGTGACCCTAGGCAAGTCACTTAACCCTGTTTGCCTCAGTTTCCTTATCTATCAAATGAGCTGGAGAAGGAAATGGTGAACCACTCCAGTATCTCTGCCAGGAAAACCCCAAATGGGATCACAGGAGAGCCAGATATGACTGAAATGACTAAACAACAACAATAACAAGGTTTGACTATGTTATTCCCTTACTCATTAAACTCTGATGGCTTCCTATTACTTCTAGGACCAAATAGAAATACTCCTTTGTTTGACATCCTGGCCCCTTCCTATCTTTCTAGCCTTACTACACATTATTCTCCTCCAACCATTCTATAACCCAGTCATACTAGTAGCCTTGTTTCTTCTCATATATAACATTCCATCTCCCTTCTCTGTCTGTGCCCTTGCATTGGCTGTCTCCCATGCCTGGAATTCATTCCCTCCTCCCCTTCCCATTAGTTCCCCTGGCTTTCTGCAGGTCTCACCTCAAATGTTACCTCCTGAATGAGGCCCTTTCCCAGTCACCCAGCTGCTAGTGCCTTCCCTCCAAGATGACTGAGATTACCTTCTGTCTACTCTGCATATGGCATGTACGTACATATTATTATTTACATGTTGTCTACCCAGCATTAGAAGTTAAACTTCTTGAAGGCAGGACCTTTTTTTAAACCTTTCTTTGTATCATCATCTTTTAGTGAAGTGCTTGACACATGGTAATCACTTAATAAATGCTTGCTGATTGACTGATTGATTGTTAGTCCACTCAAACCCAGAGAGAGGGAATGATGTGTCAAGAGTCACACAATTGAAAAGTGACTGAGCTATGGCTAGAACCCAAATCTCCGGACTAGAATTGGAAGACACTTTAGAACATCACCCCTGGAAGTCCAATGTTCCAAGGAAGCCCTACATTTGAATCCTACCACAGACATTTAGTAGCTGATGTACCTGTGGCAAGTCACTATTTTTTTCTGGGCTCTGGTTTCCTTAACTTAAAATGAGGAAGCTGGCCTTGATGGTCTCTTCTGGCTATAGATCTATGATTGCATTGTTTAGTCTAATCCTTTAATTTCATTCAGGAAGAACTTGATGCTTTAGAGAAGTTGACTTTCCAAAGGTCCTAATGTGGTGAGTGGCACAGTCTGTACTCAAGACTAGGTTTGCTGACGCCAAATCCAGTGCTGCATATTAGGTCTTCAAAGGAAGGGGCCATGTCTTCTGTTTCTTTTTCTGCACTTGGGAGCTTAAAGAAATGCTCTAATTGATTGACTGATGGTTGCACCATCCCCTCTCCAGTAACCCAGGAGCCTCTTCCCTGGGAAATGGCATCTATAGAAAGCTTTGCTCACCCAGCCACGGGGTGAGGAGAGAGAAAAGAGTCTGGTCTTTGGGGCTGGGCACCAAACCAAATGAGGTGAAGAAGGCAAGGGCACTAAATAATCAAGGGACCTTAGGGCTTAGGGCCATGGCCTCTCCAGTCACCTTGCCCTGCATAATGGGCCACAGGGCAGTTATGATTCATGCAGATGCATGCTGGACTATTTCCAGTCTGGCCCATCATTACTCCACATTTAGAACTCTACAGGCCTGAAAATATATTCTTTGGAGAAAAGCAGGAGCTGTGGGGAGGTAAGAAAGGACAGGGGACAGACTGTCTTTGAGATTGCCTTAAAGATGCTCATCTGCTGTCATTCTGCTCTGTATATGCCATTTGAACTCCCAACCTTTCCCTAGCTGAACAGGAACAAATCTGTAGCCGCCTCACCCAAGGATAAACAAAAGGAGTTAAAGTTGAAACTTCTGCAGATGTGGTAGGGTAGACAAAGGGAAGACCACTTCCTTGCCCCAACTTCCCTGTTTCCATTGAGAGCATCCTTCCAGTAGCCACAGTTCACCACCTTGTTGTTGTGCTCTCCTTTTTGTGTCCCTCACCCCACCATATTCATTGAGTTTCCAAGTCTTGTTGCTTCTGTATTCACTCATACCTCACACCCATCTCCTTTTCTCCACTCCCAACACTACCAGCCTAGTCCAGGCCTTTTACCTGAGGAACTACTGTAATAGCATACTAACAGGTCTCTGCCCCGTCCAGTTCATCCTCCACTGAGCTTCCATTTCCATTTTTTAAAAGTGCAGACCCAACCACATCATCCCCCCTGTTCAGGAAATTTCAATGGCTCCCTACTTCTTCTAGGATAAAATAAAAACTCCTCCCGCCAAAATCTGATTCCAACCTCTCTTTAGAGAGACAGAGAGGTTGTTTGTATTTTTCTGGCTAAAACGCAGCAGCAAAACATATTTAGCCAACACAAACTGGCTAAAATTGTCATCAGTACTTAAGGCCTCACTACCTCATGACAAATCTTTCCAAACAGAATGCAGTATGTTATTCCCCTCCAAGAGCTCTTCTTCATTCTGATCAAATTGGCTTTGCTGATGTTCCCTATGTGTGACATTCCATCTCTGCAGCTTTGTCGGGGCTCCCTCCCTGGGACATTCTCTCTTCTTACCTCTGCCTTATGGAATCCCTAATGACATTCCAAAGATGGGTCAGGTGCCACCTCCTACAAGAAGCCTTTTCTGATTTCTGCAGCAATTAGTACTTTTTCCTTACCCTGGAATTATATCATATATGCTCTATATGCATTTGTAAGACTTATGTGTGTTTCCTTGTTGTTTTTTCAGTTGAGCTATAAGGCAGTCATTTGACACACCCTTTCTTAAAGCATTTGATTATTAATTACTATGCTCATAGCAAAAATAAAAGGCGTGTGTGTATGTGTGTGTATGTGGTGTAAGAGGGGCTGCTAAGGGGGGTGGGTGGCACATAAGTAACAGGAAAATGGCAAAATGTCCTGCCTCAATTATCAAAGATAATAATAATTCTTATTATTTTATAGCTAACATTTTTATAGTGCCTTCTATGTTCCAGGCCACGTGTTAAACACTTTACAAATAGAATTAAATTTGGTCCTCACAACAATTCTAGTAGGTAGGTGTTATTATTATCTCCATTTTACAATTGAGGAAACTGAGGCAAACAGAGGTTAAGTGACTTGCCCAAAATCAAACTGCTAGTATCTAAGTCTGATCTGAACTTAGATCTTTCTGACTCCAAGCCCAGTGCTCTATCCAGTACAACACCAGCTGTCCAAAAAGAATGTGTTCCAACAATATTCTTATTCCTCAGAAACTTTGTTATCAGAAGTAGAAAGAAGACATGGGAATGCATTCCAAGAAACAGAGCTTTTCTCCTGCTACTCCTCATCAGAATATTCTTTCATTCCCTTCCTTTCCACTGGGAAAGGCCGTGGTTTGGGGCATAGGTGAGCAGAGAGCTTAGATGGGGAATGCTGGCACACTGTGCCTCATGCTTTGTGCATATGGAGGGAAGAGGGGGGAGGGATGGTTCTTTGCCTTTATTGGAATGGTCTTTACCCAGTGATACGGCCCAGATGACAGGGGCTTAGAGAAACCTGTCTCTAAGGTGGCATCTCCATTGCCCTTCTCCCTTTACTTACAGCTGCCCCTGATCCAAGGTTGAAGAAAATGGAACCTTCTCTAATCCCCTAATCACCTAAAAGGTGACTTTTGCTCAATGGAGCTTTGTTCCAAGAGGTATCACTAGTCACTATTTTTGCCAAAGTGATGTCCTGCCTCTGAAGGCAGGATTCTTCCTACCCCTTTCTTCCACTGACTCCTCCAATAACCATCTCTGACTGCCTAGATCTTAGTTTGAGACCAGGGGCTTCAGGATTTATTTGAAAATTGCTTTTTTAAAATATATATTTCCAGCCAGTCTTTTCTTCCTCATTTTTGGGGATCACCTTGATCCCCTGCCCCTCTCTGCAACCTTGAAAAAAACCCTGTTCTAGGCTACAGGAAGGAGGGAGCTCTACATGTCAAACAATAATAGAAAGATATTATCAATGTAGGCCTGTGATTGTGTCATATAAAAAATAAAATACACACCAGTTAATCAAAGCGCTACAGACACTTTTAAGTAATCCCACTTTGGCTTTGCATAACTCCATATACCGCCGGCAGCGCTCTCTTCTACCACCAGAGACCATAATATACATCAAAAATTCTCCTTTAAATTTATTTTCAGTAAAGATTGGGCTTTTGAACTGCGGCAGAGGAGGCTTAAGGGTACAAAATCTCTCTCGCCTTTTTCTCTTTCTTTTTCTGTCTCCCCAGTCTGTCTATCTCTCTCTGTGTCTTCCTGCCCCCCTCTCTCCTCTCTCTCTCTCTCTCTCTCTCTCTCTCTCTCTCTCTCTCTCTCTCTCTCTCTCCTCTCCTCTCCTCTTCCCCCTCCCCACATAGGCGTGGCTGCTTGGGTGACAATGGGGACAGGAGAGGAGCGGTAGCCAGCTGCAAAGCTTGTTGGGCCTCCTGTCCTTTCCATGGATCAGTTCTTCTTATCTGCCACTTGATTAAGACATTAAAGCAGAAAGGTGAGGGAAGGTTGATTGGCAGTGAGAAAGAGTGAGGAACAATTCCCTTCCTCCCCCTCTCTGGAGAAAGGCCCTGATGTCTGGACCTGTAGCTAGCTGGCTTTGGGCAACTCCAGTGGGGAGAAGTCCAGCCTCGGGGCCCTCCTGGGGTCCCGGTTTCCAAGCAGCCTTCAACACTGAGCTCCCAGATGCCTATGAATAATTCCTTACCCAGGTCTGAGTTCCACGTGACCCCAATGAAACAGATAATACTGAGACTTCTTGATGCACAGAAAGCAGGGATGGGACAATGTTAATCTTAAACTGAAATATATAAAGAATTCCTTCTCTGTGCAGATCTATAGCTAGGCCCTGCCCATGGGGGAGAAATAGTTTATGCCAAACTTGCTGGGGGGAAAAAATGTGTTTGTTTCTAGAATCATAGAACCTTAGCATTGGAAAGGCCCTTCTGATTTGACTTCCCCTCCTGGGTAATAATAATCTCCCACATTTGTATAATACCTTCTCCCCTTCAAGGTGCCATCGCAGCTGTCATCTCATCTGCTCATCTCAACAGCCTTAGGAGATGAGTACAGCAGATGTTATTATCTCCATTCTACAGATGAGGAAACTTGCCACCCTCAGAGGTAAACAGTGATTGGCCCAAGGTCACAGAAAGGACCAGAATCCTTATTTCCTGCTTTGTGGGCCTTCCTCCACCCCAGGACTTCTTAACTTGTCATGGACTCCCCTTGTGACAGTCTGGGGAGGTCTATGGACCCCTTTATCAGGGTCATGTTTTTAAATACATAAGATTAAAAAAAAAGATACATAGGATTAAAAAGGAAATGCATTACACTGAAATAGAGCTATCAAAATATTTTTTAAAAACAAGTTTGTGGAAACCCTGGTTAAGAGCCCCTGCTCTCTACCATGCTGCTTCCCAGATAATCTAGGCTTACAGTGTGGAGTTCTAATATGAAAGGTTCCTTTAACCCTCTCCTACCTCCTGGGGAAGTGGAAGGACAGCCTTCATCACCCTGGAAGACCTCCACTGCCCTTTGAACAACCCTGGATCTCCAGGCTGGAAAAAGGAAATGAGTGAGGATTGGAAGAGCCGGCCCCGGGGCCATGTGCAGCCTCAGAAATCAAAGCCCTAGAGCAGAAGCAGCTTCTTGGATCTGCCTGCCTGCCTTTTTCAGTCATTAGAAACTTTGCAGTGAGACCTCTACCCCTCCCTCAGTGATGTCAGTTTGCTTCCTATCGTTCTACGATGCTGTGGACAAAGAAAAGCCCTTCCCCGTGACTTAGAAAATATCTCCAAATCCACTTGAGGGTGGTGAAGTTTCCACTTAGCCTTTTCTTCTCTAGATTTAATCATTCCAATTTCTAGCACTTAGCAAGGAGAAAATCCTAGCTTTATCATTTTAGAGATAGAAGGGATTTGAGAGGCTGTCTAGTCCAACTCCCCCTCATTTCACAGATGAGGAAACTGAGGTCTGAGGAAATAACTTGTCCTAAGATTACCTCTAGTAAGCACCGGAGCCCAGATTTGAGTCCACGTCCCCTGACTCTAGAACCAGTGCTCTGACCCATGTGTGATCGGATCATGTTCTGTGGACTAGTAGAAAGGACATAGGTTTTGTAGTCAGAAGAACTGAGTTCCGTATGGTGGTACAGCTTGCCACTTTTGTGACCTTGGGCTAGTCCCTTCACTTCTTGGTACCTCACTGTACCCCTCTGTAAATGGGGGCGGGGAAGGGGTTGGGTTAAGTGATTTCTAAGAACTCCTCCAGCCTTAGATCCTATGATCCAATTAGAAAAGAACATTCGATCATCATTCCCCAGAAATATTGGTGGTTCTCAGTTCATATTAAACGACCTCATCGGGCACCCCCAAAAGAATGTGTCTCTCCCCTCCCCTCACTCCATACCAACCCTTCAGTGAAATACAAGAGCAAGCGACCCTCCATCTGCCAGTCCTGGGGTCATCCCAGATGGCTTCCAAAGGGCAGGGGCAAAGGGCAGGATAGAAAACAGAACATCACAGAGGCTAATGAAGGAAAGGTCTGTTCCCTGCCCAGGTCCTTCCTTTGATCTCCTGGAAAGAACAAGACCCTCTAATAAATACCACGGGCTTAAATAAATAAGCAGAAGGCCTTCAGCTGCCTTTCTTTATCTGTAGCCGACTCTCTTGGCTCCTAGAAATGAAAACACAAGCATCTCAAAGGGAAGGGAGGACTGGTGCCCTGCCCATGGAGGGGGTATGGGGGGGAGTTTGAAGGGACCCTGTGGTGAGTGGCCAAGGCAGGCTGGGGCTTCTCCTTTGCCTAATGCTGAACTAGGAGTCACGGACCTGAGTCCTAAAGTCAATTGTGATACTTACTTAGACCATAAGACTCCACTGCAAGGGTCCTTAGATAAAATCTCATCTAGGGGATCTTCATTTCTTTTGGTGTCATGAACTTCTTGGGCAGTCTCATGAAGCTCATGAACTCCCTTCTCAGAATAATGTTTTTAAATGTATAAAATGAAATGCAAAGGATTGCAAAAGAAACCAGTTTTATCAAAATCAAGATGCATCTTTCACCATCCAAGTTCATGGACCTGAAAGGTCAAGAACCTGCTGATCCAGCCTAACCCCTTCTGGGGAAGGGGGGGGAATCAATTTCCTCATTTGTAAAATAAGGGGGTTGGACTAAATGACCAGTAAGTTCCCATCTGACTCTTGATCAGTGATTCCAAGCAAATGCTGAATGCTGGTTAAGACATAGCTCTGAAGGAGGGTGAGAGATGAGATGATTTTTGGTATTTTAGTAGAAATGATTTAGTAAGTCCCTATCAGCCCTTCTAGACTCTTTGGAAATTCAGTTCTGTAACTTGGAAGCTTTCCTTTCAGCTGCCCCAGCTGCACATTCCTGAAAAGCCAGAGCTTGTGCAAGGCATCTCAGCTCAGACATGAGTCACACCGGCTTATTTTAAGTCCTGACCTCTTCCTGGGTAGGGAATTTGACAGGGAAAGCCACGTGCAGTGAAGCAACAGCTGAGCTGGCCAAGGGAGATGGAGAGTCCCCCTTCCCCCCTCCTCCCCCATGGCTCCCAGGCAATTTCCTTCCAATAGTTCCAGGGCCTCAAGGTGGACAACAGCTGCCAGCACTCACACCCTCATGGGGTCGCCCTGGAGAAACCCACATCCACCAGCCTCTTTAGCCCAGCTGCTGAAGGAGAGAAAGAGGGAAAAGCCTGTACCTCACTCCAAGTCCTGTCCTTGCTGTTTTTTCTCCCCTGGGGAGAGGGCTTTGGCCCTTCAGGGATAAGTGGACAGAAGGAGAGAGCAAGCTCAGGCTCACTCCAGCTGAATGTAGTTAAATCATTTAATAATTCATATCCCCATTTCCATACACAGCCCCACTTAAAGAGGGATCCCTGGGAAACCTAAAAGCCTTCCTGATTGCACAGGCTCATCTAACATCTTCATAAAAGCTTCTCAACTGGCCTCTCAGAATCGACGGCATCAACATTTAGGAAGTAAAACTAATAGTTCCAGCTGGTAGTCATTGAAAAGTCACTTAATATTTCGCAGTGCAAGGAACTGTGCTTAATGGGACACAATGTTTTTTCCCCAAGCAGTTGGAAAAACCCTTGACATCATATTAATAATGTCAAGTTTTATTGGCTCTCTCATTTGACATGATATTAAACTTTTCAGACTCCATCTCGACTGAGGTACAAGGTTGTTAAAATACGGACAGATTGGAGCTTTGCAAGACAGTGCCCGGGAATAGCGGGGAAGTGGGAGGAGTGAGGATGATGGGAGACAGGAAAGCTGATGGACAATTCCCACTTTGTGGAGGAATCCAATCCCCCCATCCGGAAAGCGTCTTCTGTTGGAGAGGCAGGTAGTTGGGAATCACGGGGGAGTTTGTGTGACAGGCCCAAACTTGGTGACAATTTCCCCCCAGATTGTCAACAGACAGTCTAGTTCCCTGGGATAAATTAAACAGAGAACATCAAAGGCAAACCATATTGCATAGTCTGGAGGTGAAAGGCATGCTTTGACGGCTGGGCTCAGCAGCTCGAGCTACCTCAGAGGGAGAGAAAACTCTGAGCCTTATTTATACAATGGAAATAGCCGTGGAAATGCTTGTTAGTCACACCTACAGAGGGCCCTGCAGCAGCAGCCTGACACTTAGGCCTCTTCCTGCTCTTTACTCCCAGCTCCCCTGGGCTACCTCTCCCCTGCCCCCCATTTTCATTGTCAGTGCTGGACAGGGAACCAACCAGGTGTGGGCAGGCGGAGGAGGTGTGCATTTGGCACTGACTTCTATTAGGTGCAGAACCATAAAAATGATTTAAAAAACAACAACCCAGGAACCTAAAAATGCATGCCGAAAGTTGTTTTGATGTTGGAGAGATATAGTAATACTTTCATGCTTTGTTTAAAGAAATTGTTTCCATTGTATGTGTAGTCAAATCACTCCAAAGAGTTTATTTTGGATGATTGATTTATAGGAATCTGGCTCACACACCCAAAAGATGACACTTAAATCATATCTTCTTTTCATTTATAATAAGGAACAAAATGATCATATTTTGACAGGTCTGATCATTTCAGAGGTTGAGCAGGTTCCCTCAGTGGGCTCAGTCTATATAGCTCATGGTACTGATAGAATATTATTACGTCTCATTAAAATCAGCTCTGCCTGCTCCGGTTGGATGCCCCCCAAAAAACAAAGCTCATGGCTCTTTATTCTGTTGTGCTCACTCGAGATACTGATTCTTAAGAAGGAGGCGACTGGGAATACTTGCAGTGGTGACTGTCAAAGCCTGTCTTCTCTAGGACTGAACTCAGAACAGCCCTTTTAACATCAGCCTCCCTCCACCCACTTCCAAGGTCATGTTTTGGTGAAGTTTCAAGTTCTCTGTTATTTATTTTCTTTTTTTAACTTAGTCTGACATCCTGACCCCACAGATGGACATTTCTACCCCCAACCCCTTGGGGCATCTTAATAGTCCCAAATGAAAATAACAGTTCATAGTAATATTATATTTTCCCAAATCCAATCATTTATCCATTCAAAAAACACCTATTGAGCACATGGTGGGTGAAAATCTCTGTGTTACACAATGAGAGAGATGCAAAGTTCATAAAAGACAAAATCCCTGCCACCTTAGAACTTACAGTCCAGCAGGGGAATATGATGCATAACCAACACAGTTTTCCATGGTGCTGAATTTAGAATGCCATCAAACAAAGTGCTATGTGAAGCCTGAAGGGAAAAGACCCCTATTAATGGAAATCAGGGAAGGCTGCATGAAGGCAGTGTCATTTGAGATGGGTTTTAAAAGATGGGGAGGAATTCAGCAGGTGAAATAGGGGAAAAGTGAGCATTCTAGGCACAGAGAATGAAATGCATGAAGGCATGGGAGATAGAAAATGCTATTTGTGTTCTGGGAAAAGGGAACAGCACAATCTGATTGGAGCTTAGAGATCAGAGAGTAGAAAGGAACATTTTAGAGAGCCTTGAATGTCAGGCACAAGTATTCAACTCTGGCAGAATAATGGCATTTCTTTGGTTTTTAAGTAGAGTCTTCTTGATATCTTTTGTTTTTATATCACCTAGACTTCCCCCATATCACTCCCCTCTTCCAAAGAACCATCCCTTGTAATAAAGAATTTGTTTTTTTGAGAAAAAGAGAAAAAAATCCAGGAAAATGGATCAATGCATTGAAAAAAATCTGATATTATTTCAAATGTTCTACATCTAGAACTGCCATCTTCCCTCCCCCTGCCCCCAGTTGTCTTCTCATATTTCTTCTTTGAGACTAAGCTTGATCTTTGGGATTTTGTGAGATCCATTTTCAATTGTTTTGTGGTGGTTCTTCCCACTTAATTGTGTATATTGTTTTCCTGGCTCTATTTTACTTTGCATCAGTTCATCAAAGTCTTCCCATTCTTCTCTTATTCATCATGTTCATCATTGCTTACAGCACAGTAATATGCCATTCTATTCAGGTGTCAGTTTGTTTATTTGTTCCCTAATCAATGAACACCTACTTTGTTTCCCTTTCTTTACCACCACAAAGATACCTACATTTCCTGATGTCTGTGCCTATCCTTTCACTTCAAACCAAGTAAGCTCCAATGGTGGTGACCATGTTTGAAGTCACACAGCTGCACCAGAAGCTGCCTACACACTTGTACTTTGAAACTTTCCTGCTTCTCTTTATTTGCAGTGCCTCTTGATTTTTGAGTCATGCCGAGCTAGGCATGTGAGTCTGCCTTCCACCCCATCTGAGAGAGCCACACTTTCTCTTTCCCCTTGGCAGGCAGGGATGCACACTCATGGGTCCTAGTTTCTGTCTTCCATCATATTAGTAGCCAACTCCTCCCTATTGTAACTCTACTCCCGCCTTCCTTTGGGATGAGAGAGTTCAGTCTGTGACAACCACCCAGTGAGAAGACCAGCAAAGTTCTCCTGGAACAAAACCTTGCCAAGTTCTCTGGGAACATGCAGACGGTACAAGAGCAGTTCAGCAAAAGATTTTCCTTCTCTCATCTCCCTCTTTCATCTTCCTCAATCCCCTCCCCTCAACTTATCTTTCTCTCTCTCTCTCCCCCTCCCCTCAATTCCCCTCCTCTTTTCATTCACTATCAAGAACAGCCAATTTAGCAGCAGACCACCCAGAGTTTGCCAGAGTCCTCAGGATCAGTGGCTAGAGAGATTGGTTCAGCTAGAAATGGAAAGGAAAATCAAAGATATGATGCCGATTTGGATTTTCCCAAAACTGAACCCGGCACCCTCCTACACCCTCAGGTGATTTTTGGTGTTCTGAATCTTCTTGGCTTTGAATACTTTGTTCTCTGATGCTGTTCTCTCCTCAGCTCTAGAGGTGGTCTTGTGCATGGTTCCCTGGTCTGGGTGATTCTCAGATGCCACTGATGCAGGCAGGCAGGCAGGCAGGAGTGAAGCAATTATCACTCTTAATTCTAGTGCCTTCCCCCTCTCATTTACTTCCTATTTATCTTGTACACAGCTTGTTTGTACCTATCTGTTTGTTTAAGATCTCTCCCCATTAGATTGCAAACTCCTGAAGGACAGGGGCTGTCTTTTGACTCTTTTTGTATCCTCAGAGCTTAGCATAGTGCCTGGCACATAATAGGTACTTAAATATTTACTGACTAACCAACTGTGTTATAGGATGAACAAAGGAGTGGGCAACAATGTATTCTAGAAACCTCACTGGCTTCTGAGCCAGTCACTCTATGTCATTTATAGGGAATCTGGGGTGTGTGTGTGTGTGTGTGTGTGTGTGTGTGAATGGGCTCATCTTGAGGGCTATCATGGCACAATGGAAAGAACACCAGATAAAGAGACCCAGGTTCAAATCCTGGCTCTGCTAAAGTACTAGCTTGGCTAAGTTAATTTACCCACTGGGTTTTAGTTTCTTCAGCTATAAAATGGAATCAATGATACCTGCTTTGTCTAACTCATTGGATGATTATGAGGGTCAAATAAATAATGATTATGAAGCAATGGAGCCACTACTTATCTGTTTGGATGCTTTCTCCAGATTAAAAGGCTGCTGTGCCTTCTTGTCCTTTATGATCCTTGTCCTAGACTTTGAGTAAATCCTCTTTATCCAATCACAATCTTTATCAGGCTCTTTCCTTATGACCTTAGGATCCCTAATCTTGTCACCTTGATCTCCATTCCCTCCACCCCTCTGTTTTTCCCTAGGCTGTCACCCCATACATTGACTATACTCTGTTCCTTTTCTCAACTCAACTCTATAGTATCTTCTACCCTCAAATCCCTTTCCCCCTTTTCCTATCTCTAATCTCATCGTGCCAGACCTCCACTGTAGATTATTTTTACTATCTTCTTCCTTTGCTTCTATTAAGGTGCTGCTGAATAGAACTGGAGAAAGTCATGAAACCTTGACAATTCAATTCAGTACAAATGTATGTTTTCTAATTTCACCTGGACCCTCACTACGGCAAGGCAAACATTCTGCTCCTCCCTAATTGATTTGGTCTCCCAGTCTTTTCAAGCCTCTCTTGGCTTAGCTGAGAACCTCATCTCAAACCACACACACACACACACACACACACACACACACACACACACACACACACACACACACACACACGAGGCTATTGACAGAGAGTAATCCTTTCTCTTTTCTTCCTTATCTCACATCATTGGGACAGCTTTTCTTACTATCTCCTTCACTCCAGTCTTGAATGAAGAGATGGCCTTTCTCATTACCCTCCAAATGCTCTCTCCATTCTGTATCTCCAGATTATCCTGTCTATTATCACCACTCTCTAATTTTTAATCTCTCCTTATTGATTGACTGATTCCTTGTTGCCTATAAAGATGCCCAGGTCTCCCCATCCTTGGCTTGATCCTACTATCCCTGCTAGTTATCATCGTGGCTCACCCACCCCAGGCTAAACTCTTTGAGAAGACTCTTTTTTCTTTTCTTTTTTTTTTTCAGGGCAATGAGGGTTAAGTGACTTGCCCAGGGTCACACAGCTAGTAAGTGTCAAGTGTCTGATTTGAACTCAGGTACTCCTGAATCCAGGGCGGGTGCTTTATCCATTTCGCCACCTAGCTGCCCCTGAGAAGACTCTTTACACTCAATGCCTCTATTTCCTCTCATCTCACTTTTTAATCCTCTGAGATATGCTTTCTGATATCATCATTCAGCTGACACTGAACTTTCCAAAGGCACCAATTATGTCTTAGTTGCCAAATCTAACAGTTTTTTCTTGATCCTCATTCTTGATCTCTCTACCATCTTTGACACTGTTGATCACCCTTTTCTTCCAAATACTCTCTCCTCTCTTAGTTTTCATCATACTGTCTCCTGGACCCCCTCCTATCTTTCTCATTGCTCCTCTCAGTTTCCCTTGCTGCTTTTACATCCAGGTCATGTCCACTAAGGCAGCTAAGTGGCACAGTGGATAGAGAGCTGGGACTCCAACCTCCTTGTTACAGAAGGGAAAATGGAAATTTAGGTGAAGAAGTTGCTTGAGGTCACATAGATAATAAAGAATAGAGCTAAAATTTGAACTCAAGTCCTCTGATTCAAAGCCTAGTGCTCCTTCTCCACTGCCCCATATTGCATCTTCAATCAGGAAGACCCAAGTTCAAATCTAGCCTCAGACACTTACTAGCTGTGTGACCCTGGGCAAGTCACTTAACTGTTTGCCTTCATTTCCTAAAGGAGGAAATGGCAAACCACTCCAGTATCTTTGCCAAAAAAAAAAAAAAAACCCCAAATGGGGCCATGAAGAATTGGTCATGATTGAAATGACTGAACAACAACAATATGTCCACTAATATGGGAGTTTCCTCAGACTCTTCCTTGTGTTTTCTTCTCTTCCTCCTCCATATCTGAAGTTCTTAACCTAGAGTCTGTGACCTTGTTTTGAAGACATTTTGATAATGATTTCACTATAATTGGCTTCCTTTGTAACCCTAAGTACTTTGTTTTCTGTATTTAAGTATATTACTCTGAGAAAATGTCTACAGGTTTTACCAGACTGTCAAAGCAGTACATGACTAACTTGGTGATTTCATCAATTCCTATAAGTTAAATTATCATCTCCATACAGATCTATAGATCAAGCTCCAACCTCTCACCTTAGTTCCAGTCTCATCAAATGCCTTTTGGATATCTTGAACAATATGTCCTGTGGGCTTCTCAAACTCAACATGTCCAAAACAG
The DNA here is from genome assembly GCF_019393635.1 of Dromiciops gliroides. NCBI lineage: Eukaryota > Metazoa > Chordata > Mammalia > Microbiotheria > Microbiotheriidae > Dromiciops > Dromiciops gliroides. The sequence goes on from NC_057863.1 coordinate 539,184,801, forward strand.
AACTCATTGTCTTCTCCCAAAATCAGCACTTCTCTCCAACTTCCTTGTTCCTGGTGAAAGCACCACCATTTTCAGAACCTCAGGATTATTCTCAATTCCTTATTCTCACTCATCCCACACATCCAGTCTATCTCCACATCTCCACATCAAAAAACCTAATTCAGGCCCTTATCATCTCTTATCTGGACTATTGCAATGGTCTTTAACTGATCTCCTCGCCTTAGTTCTCTCTCACCTCCAATGTATCCTCTACTCAGCTACCAAAATAATTTTTAAAGCATAGGTCTGGCCTGTCACCACTCCTCCAATCTCTCTACTCAAAGAGCTTTAGTGGCTCCCTATTACTTCTCTCCAAGATCAGATATGAACTCTTCTTTTTGACATTTAAAAGTCTTCATCGACCTCAGACACTAGACACTTACTAGCTGTGTGATCCTGGGCAAGTCACTTAACCCTCATTGCCCCATACTCCGCCCCCCCAATACTTCTTCATAATCTAGGCACTTCTGACCTTTCCATCTTCTTAAACTTCCCTACCCCCCAAATGCCCTCAGCGACACTGCCCTACTTTCTGATCCTCAAACATGGTGCTGTATCTCCTGATTCTCTGCCTTTGCTTAAGTTCTCCTTCATGTCTAGAATGTTTTGTTCCCTCACTTCCACCTCTTAGTTCCTTTGGCTTCCTTTAAGACTCATCTCAGAGGCCACCTTCCTCAACTTTCTCAGTCTTCCTCTCTCAGATTACCTTCCATATACCTTCCATATATCTTGTATATATTTAGCTATTTATATTATCTCGCCCATTGTAAGCTCCTTGAGGGCACTGGTCATGTTGTTGCCTTTCTTGTTATCCCTACGACTTAGTAAAAGTGCCTGAAAAGCCCTTAATAAATATTGGCTATCTGATCAATGGACAGGCTGACTTGTCAGAGGACCTATCCAAGGCTCTGGAGTCCTTGCTTTGGTTCTTTTCAATGTTTTTGCCAATTGGATAGAGTCCTGGGCCTGGAGTTAGGATAACATGATTTGAAATCTGGCCTCAGACACTTCCTAGCTGTGTGACCTTGGGCAAGTCATTATTTAACCTCTGTTTTAGTTTCCTTGACTATAAAATGGGGGATAATAATAGTACCTACCTCCTTGTTGTGAGGATCAAATGAGATATTTGTCAAGCACTTGGTGCAGACTGGCACATAGTAGGTTCTTAATAAATGCTTGTTTTCCATATGGTACAGTGGAGAGAGAACACTGAATTTGGCATCATAGGCATTGGAGTTTTTTTCCAAGTATGTGTTGGACTGTAGTCCAACCTCTGGACTAGAATCTGACCTCTGAGGAACGTTTTTAACTCTGAAATTCTATGATTCTATGATCTGTGTTGAAATCCCATCCTTGCCACTTGCTACCTGTGTGACTAGACAAGTTATTTAACCACTATGGGCCTCAGTTTTCTCATCTAAAATGAAAGGATTGCATTAGATGATGTTGAAGGTTCCTTACATCTCTAAGATTGTATGATCTTTTGGCAGTGAATGTGGGACAATGATTAATGCTTAATTTTATCGTGTGTGTAATATTTATAAAATTATAATAAACTTAATTTTATGGGGAAAAAAGAAATATGTCCTTGAAGATGCAATATGGGGCCGTGGAGAGGGAGCACTAGGCTTTGAATCAGAGGACTTGAGTTCAAATTTTAGCTCTATTCTTTATTATCTATGTGACCTCAAGCAACTTCTTCACCTAAATTTCCATTTTCCCTTCTGTAACAAGGAGGTTGGACTAGATGACATCTGAGCTCCCTTCTCACTTTAAAATAGTGATCCTCCACATACTTATCCAAAGTGGTGGTAACCATAAAGCCAGCTATATATATATAAGCAGACAGCTCTTACTGAAGGGAGAATTTTTCTACAGTGGTACCTTAGCCAATTAGAGCTGCAAGGGACCTTACAGACCACTCAGTTCAATCCCCTCATTTTTATGGGAGGAAATCAAGGAACAGAAGAGTAAAATATTAGGCTGAAATCAAGTAACCGTTCCTTAGTGGTACAGCTGGGACTAGAAACCAAATTTCCAGACATCCAGTAGAGTGGCCATTCCCTAACACCACCAGAATTATTCCTAGGCAGTCTGATCTACCAGGTTCTTAGATTTAGAGCTAGAAGGGCTCTTAGAACCCACGGAGTTCAACTTCTTCATTTTATTGATGTGGAAACTGAGGCACATGACCACGATAATACCCCCAGTAAGTGTTGGAGGTTGCATTTGAATCCAGGTCATTTTGACTCCAAGTCCACTACCCAGACCTTTGCAAATAAACAAATGTGAACTTTTCAATCTATCAAGTAATTTTTCTTGTTCCTTATTCCTCCTTCATCCTCCTTTCCAGGGCCATCAGTCTGCAGGAGAAATGCAAGGGGCTTCTTGACAATTACTTTGGATTTGCATTTGGCCATCTCTTACCTGAGGCGAGGTGGCCAGTGACTTTATGCTACCTTGGTTGGGGAGGGGCCTGGGCGCCCCCAAATGGAGGAAGTTGGACCCTCCTGCGGCACTTACTGCTATCTTTGTGGACACTCAAGGTCACTCACTCACTTTGGAGCTGCTATAAGCCTGAGCCATCTCACTGAGATGTGGCAGATGAGCTCATTTCTCCAAGTGCCAGAGAAAAACTGTGGGAGAGCTAACCATGGTGAGGGGTGGGTCTGAGCATGCCACCTTTGATGGAGTCAGTGAGGGATTTTACCTGGAGGATTACACAGACACATCACTTAGTCCTCCCTCACGGACATGCATTTGGTATAATTACCCACAGGTAGACAGACTCAGAGAGGCAGTAAGCTGCCTGAGACTCTTAGAAACCTGTCTGATGGCATTGTTATATATCACTCACATAGCCCCAGACTATGGCAGACTTGGGGTATTAGCTGATTATCTGATTGTGTCAGCAGAGAGCTTTCAGTGAGTCCAAAGAACAAGCCCCAAGATTACCTCAGGGATAGACAAAGCTTAAACACCTGCAGAGGTTACCTTGTGTGAGAGCTTTCTTCCCAGGAAGTGTATCTGATGTTTATAGTTTCCCCGAAGGATGTGGAGACAGAGGTACCAAAGTATCTACCAAATTCAATCCTTCTATAGATTAGCAGGGAGGCTTAAGTAAAGGGAAACCACAACTGTCCCCTCTTCTCAGCTGTATCTATTGTTCTCTTCAGTCAGAACCTTCACAATGGTCAGCCTGGAGAAGCTGCTTCCAATTGCTGCCAAACTTTCCACCCTAATATGTTACCCTAGAGCGTGTGGTCAATGGGGCAGGAAGATAGGACTGGAGAGGAATCAGGGAGAACAAACTGTGCTGTTGCTCCTATCCATAGTGGGAAAATGTGCAAGTGGGAGGGCCCTACTGTTCTCAGTCTCCCACTGAGGAGAAATTAGAGGCAATAGACCGGAATGGATGGATTATAGGCCTTCAGAATTGGGAGGGGCCTCAGAGATCATCTAATCAAGTTCCCATGGATGAGGGAGATGAGGCCACGAGATGAAAAGTGATTTGTCCAAGGTCACACTGCTAACTAGTGGGAGAGTCAGGCCAGAGCTAGAACTCAGATCTTCATTGGAAAGAATTAAGACTAGATATTAAGAGCTTCTTACTTTAAGGGCTGTGAGATCCCACAGCATGTTACCAAGGAAGGTCAGGAAGACTGTTCCCTGGAGACCTTAAAAAAGGAGAGATTCCTATCCTCTGATCTAAATTTGGTGCGATCCTGCTGGGAATCAGGAAGGGAGACAAGATGATCTTATAGAAGGACCTGCCAAGGGTATAATTTTGATTCAGTTTAGGGCTTTGGGCTGTGGTTGGAGGACAGTGTTGTTAAAGGTAGTGTGTCTTTATCCCAGTAGAGGTGTAAGTGGTCATTACACATCTTGTAACAGTCCAGTTGTTATGGCCAGTTCACCTTGGGAGCCCTGAGCTCAAATGGTCAGAACACTACCTCCCCTTCTGCAAAGAAATGACCTCCAGCAAGAAGGGAATAGACCTCCTAGGAATACCTGCAACTGAGCACTGAAGGAAATTTTTTTTATTGTTTTCTCTACTGCAAGGGTTCTTAACCTTTTTTGTGTCATGGACCCTTTTGACTGTGAATGTTTTCACATGCGGAAAATAAAATATATACACACACATACATAAAACACACACATGTGTGTATGTATACATATATATATACACACACACACACATATGTATGTATACATACACGTACATTTAAAGTTTGCGGATCCCAGATTAAGAGCCCCTGCAAGTCTAATGGGTCATATTGGCTCCTTCTGTCTCTTTATAGTTGCTAAAAGTCTTTTCTTGACCTCTCAGAAACTCCTACGTGTCCCCCAAGTATCTAACCTTGGTGTCAACACCCTATTTCATTCTCAAAATAAAAGCTGGATTTTTTCCCCCCCAAAGGATGTGAAGAGCACTAGGTTTGGAGTCAGAATATGTAAGCTTGAAAATTTTTCTGCTATTCAGCATAGGGGTGACCTTGGGCAAATTAATTCATGGCTGTGAAGCCCAGTCTCCCCATCTGCAGAAGGAATTGGACTCTATAATCCCTTCAAATTCCAGAGCCTATGAGTCTTATGATCAGCAAATCAGTAAACATTTATATGTCAGGCATTATGCTAAGCACTAGGATACAAAAGGAGGCAAAAAACAGTCTCTGCCCTCAAGGAGTTTACAATCTAATGGGGGAGACAAAATACAAACAAATATATACAAACCAAGCTATGTACCAGATAAATAGAAAATAATTAACAGAGGGAAGGTACTAGAATTAAGAGGGGTTAGGGAAGGTTTCCCGTAGAAGATGACTTAAAGAAAGCCAGGGAGGTCAGTAGTTGTAATGAAGGAAAGAGAGAGTTCCAGGCATGGGGAACAGCCAGAGAAAATGCCTGGAGCTAAGAGATGGAGTATCTTGTTAGTGGAATAGCCAGGAGGCCAGTGTCACTGGATCAAAGAGTTTGTGTTGGGAAGTAAGGTGTAAGAATACTGGAAAGGTAGAAGGGGGGTGGGTTATAAAGGGCTTTGAATGCCAAATAGAACATTTTGTATTTGCTCCTAGAGGCAACAGGAAGCCACTAGAGTTTATTTAGTGGGGTGGGGGTGGGAGTGTGTGACATCATCGGACCTGAATTTTTGAAAAATCACTTTAGTGGCTGATTAGAAGATGAACTAGAGTGAGAGGAGACTTGAGGCAGGCAGACCCACCAGCAGGCTATTGTAATAATCCAATCTGAGGTGATGAGGGCCTGCCCTAGAGAGGTGGCAGTATCAAAGGAGAGAATGACAAGCTGATGCCTTAAATGGAAAGAGTATAAAATAAGACAACATACATTTACAGACTATAAAAACAACAATTCTCAGTTTTAGCATTTATTATGCTTCTATTGTGTGCATAGCATTGTGCTATCAATTAATCAATAAACATATTACCTTGGCTACATATTTTCCAGGGCTGTATGTATGAGGTTGACACATGCATTGCCAAAGCTAGCTCTGTGTTTGGGAGGCTCTGAAGGAAAGTGTGGGGGAGAAGAGGTGTTAGACTGACTCCTGAACTGAAGGTCTACAGAACCATTGTGCTGACCTCATGGATGTATGCCTGTGAAACCTGGACAGTCTGTCTACCAGCACCATGCTAGGAAATGGAATCATTCCCATTTGAATTGTCTTAGGAAGATTCTGAAGATCACCTGGCAGCATAAGATACCAGACACTGAGGTCCTCTCTCAAGCTAAACTGCCAAGCATTCAAACTCTACTGCAAAGAGTGCAACTCTCATGGGCTGGCCATGTTGTCTGAATGTGAAACTTATGCTTGCCTAAAAGACTATTTGACAGAGAACTCACACAAGGCAAGTGCTCTCATGGAGGTGAGAAGTGATACAAGGACACTTCCAAGGTCTCTCTGAAGAACTTTGGTATTGATTGTGAGACATGGAAGACACTAGCACAGGGCTACACAGCATGGCATGCCCTCATCAGAGAAGGTACTGTACTCTAAGAGCAGAGCATAATTGCAGTAGCTCAGAAAAAAACAAAAACAAAAACATGAGATGCACAAATTTAGAGCCATCACCACTCCAAATGTTCATATGGACTATTTGTGCCCTACCTGTTGTAGACCCTTCTGAGCTTGTACTGGTTTGATCAACCACGGTTGGAACTTCTGTACCTTGACCTAGTGATGTCATTTTGGTCCTCTTTGAGCACGAAGGACAACCACCAACCAAACATGAATTAGGCACCTACTGTGTGCCAGATATTGTGCTAAAATGCTTCACTAGTAGACAAGTCATCAGCATGGAAATACTATCCTATAGGGAAACATTACCCTAACAGGAAATGTCACAGCCACCCTACTACCCCTTTGTTTCCCCCCTTGTCTCTGGCTGCTTGACTGCTCATATAGCTTGGATGAGATGGGGATCAACAGCTCAATTCCTTCTGCTGAGATGAATGACTGCCAGTCCTTACCACCTGCCCTGCTGTTGCATCCTAAAGTCTTCTAGGTCTGCCACTATGCCCCACAGCATGGTGTCAAACATGCAGTACAGGCATGCTGTTCCAATACTCCTGAATACAGTTGGAACCTGATTAAAATGTAAGTGGGAAATATTTAACAAAATAAATGAAAATACAATAAAATATAGATAACACACTTTAAAACTAAGTCAATATGCATGCAGCCCGCAGGGATCCTTCTGTATGGTTTAATGGTCCCATTTTTATTTGTTTAACTCTACTGCCATACAGCATCCCTCTCACCCTGCCACCTTACCTGGCCCTCCCCCATCTTAACTATTTATGTCATCTGGGGACCTCTAGGCTTTTCCATTCTCTCACACACTGCTATATTATGCTTTCTAGGCCTTTCCATTTATCCTATAGTCAAGCTTTTTTTTTTTTTAATATGTTGTCTCTCAGTTAAAGTATGAATTTCTTGAGAATAGGGAGCAGCTCTTTGCTTTTCTGTTTGTAACCCCAGGTCTCAGATGAATTCTTGGCACAAAGCAAGCACTTAATACATGCTTCTTCACTCATTTACTTCATTCATTCATTCATTCATTCATTCATTCATTCATTCATTCATTCATTCATTGATTGCCTTTTAACTAGTCCAAGCCTCACCATGAAGTTAACCACCATATAGCCTCCAGAGACACTCATTAGTCCTTACCAAAGCTTCTGTAGGAGGCAGCTCTAACACCAGCCCTCTTAGATCAGGTTCCACACTGGTACAAAATGAGGCACTCAAAAGTCATTGAACAGTTAACAACAAGAAGCTTATTTCACCTTAACAGCAAGGATGTGTATCAAGGAAACAGCAACACTTGGTTTCTTCAGATACATCCACATCGCCTCCATATAGAAATGGGTCTAGCCATGGGGATAGGATAAATGGTGAGGAACATGAGAACTCATGGGGTGTACAGAAATTCACCAAGTCTGAAGGGCCCGAAAATCCCTTGACTGGGATTTTAGGTGACAAGGAAACTGCATAAGGGAAGCCTATCAGGTCCCTGGGTCACCTTTGTCTCCTTTTAGGGAAAGCTAATTCCTATGCATTAGGGAAGGAGGAGGGGCCTGGGCATCCACAGTGTGAGTGTGTGCATGTGTCTGTGTGTGTGTGTGTATATGTATGTGTATTAGACCTGTGGGAGCTTCCAACTTTATGTTCCTTCTCTGCTTGAAAGTGGATCCTTTTCCCACCAAGTTCCAATATCAGGGTGTTCCTGGGTGCCAAGACTCTTCTCCTTACTTCTCTATGGACCCAGGTGATGTGTCATTGGCTCCCTTCCCAAGAAACTGTAAATCCCAAACTCCTTAGACTTTTATAATCCCCCCCCCCCATCCAACCCTGGCATTACACACACAATAATAACATCCAATTTCCACCAGCAATAAAACAAGTATCCCTTCATTAACACCTCCCACATTCTCACCAAACAATTGAGGGGGTGTGATCATGGGGAGGGGGTGGAGCTGAACTGAAAACTGCCTCTGTATGCTTTTCAATGTTATGCTTGGTTCGGCTGCCTCGTTTGCACCTGCTTAGTTCTGTTACTGCTTTCCAAGTTAGGCCAGGAGGTCAATCAGTTTTGGTCATGGATTCCCTCAATCCTGAACTGAATTATCCTACACAAGTGGTACCCACCAGAGCCCCCAAGGCCCATTACTCCCTGGTCTCCTTATATAGCTTGGAAGCCTTTTATCTGGTCCAGGAAGCCTTGTCAGTTTCAAGAGCCCCCTGACCTTTTAATAACCATTTCCTACGTTATCAGAACATTTCCTAATTCATTCCCTTCAGTCCCTGAAAATCTAAATCCTATTTAAGTTAATGCCCTTCATTTTCATTTATAAAGACAGATACAAAATAATTATTTCCTATCTCTGTTGCTTCCTTATCTTCTGTCCTAATAATTCCTCACTGTCTCTTTCATCATCTGCCTTCAGTGGTAGAAACTTTCCAGTCAGTTAAAATAGTGTGTTTATTTTTTCTACTTTAAAAAATAAAATTTCCCTCTTTCTCCCTCCTTCTCTCTCTCTCTCTCTCTCTCTCTCTCTCTCTCTCTCTCTCCCTCCTTCCCTCCCTCTCTCTCTCTTTCTCTCTCTCTCTCCCTCCTTTTCCTCCTCCTCCCTCCCTCCTTCCCTCCCTCTCTTTCTTCTTCCTACTTTTGTTTTTCACTCTTTTTCTTACCCTCTCTTCTGCTCTGCTCTTTTTTCCTCTTTTGGCCTTGATCTTTTCCTGATACCCAGGACCTTGCCTTGCCATCCCACCCTCTTCACATTCTCCTGTTGGTGCTGCAGTCTGTGTGCAGCCTCACATCTGAATTTCATCAAGCCCTGAGCCTTCCTTTGAGCTTCAAGTCATCTCAGCTAGGAAAATCGGTTAGGATAAGTAGATGCAGTCTCAAAAAGAAACGTTTTTTAGTTTCTTCTCATGAAAACCAGGGAGCAGGGAATTTACAGCTCCCAACTCTGGGTGACACTTTGAAGTATTTGATTAAAGGGGGAAAAAAAGACAAGGAGGAAGAAGAATCAAGGATTAACTAGCAGGTCTCAGATATCAGAAGCTCAAAATTCTTAGGGACCCTCTGGCCCCTGGTGGTCTCAGTCTGGGCAAAGTTGCCTGGTATTTTGACTGTCTGCTTCCTTTCCATCCCACTCCATTTTCTCCTATCTCAGGATTCACTGCTCAATGAGGATTTGTAATCCAGGCCTAGGGGAGAAAGCCAATTATGGAGGAAGACACTGAGTTAAAAGGAACATGTTCTGGTCTTGGCAAAGAGGCCTTTAGAAGTCAGTCATTATTCTACCAATGTTATAGATCAAAGAGCATTTGAACTAGAAGGGACCTCAAAGATCATCTGGACCAGTGGTCTCCAAACTTTTTTTTTGATCATGTCCCCTATCTATTAAAAATTGTTTTTGAGCATGTGCCCCCTAATATGTATAGCTTTACTTATTTATAAATTATCTACACGTTCTGTTGTACTAATAATTTTGTACATTATAAACTTATACATTAAAAGGATGATATAAAGATGAAAAAATATTTGATCCCAGAGTCAATAGGAAGCCACAGGATTTTATTGAGTAAAGGAGTAACAAGGTCAGAACCATGCTTTAGGAAAATCATTTTGACAGCTGTATGGAGGATGGATTAGAGTGGGGAGAAAATTGAGGCAGGGAGACTAATTAAGGGGCTATTTCAATGGTTCAGATGAGAGGTGATGAGGGACTGAATGAGGGTGGTAGCTGTGTGAGTGAAGAGAAGGGGAAAGACACAAGAGACAATATGGAGGAAGAAATGATATGATTTAGCAACTGATTAGATATGTGGGATGGGTGATAATGAGGAAGAGTTAAAGATGACTCTGAAGTTGTCCCATCCAAAAGAAAAAAGAAGGGATGAGGGGTGGGGGTTGGGGATAGATGGGTGTATTAGAAGAGGGGATGGGGAAATTTTCCAAATGCTGGGGATAACTGGATAGTGGTTAGGTTATAATTGCCTTCAGGGGGCCGACTCCTGATTCAAAAAGGGAAAAGGTGTAAGCTTAAACAGGAAGGGAAGGGACAGATCAGAACAGTGTGAGAACTAAGTGTCATTGTAGCTCTGTGGTTCCTCTGCAGATGTATGGACTAGGCTATAAGGACCCTGGGGACTTAGGGTAGATGTAGCTATGGGGAAGAGGAACTGTGGTGGGATGTGACCCACTTTTCCATCCTCTGATTGGTTGATTACAGGCTCCTCAGAGTCAGGCCATGGCCCCCACTTTGAGATTACTGCTCTAGTCCATGAAAGTCAGTTAATTAATTAGTGCTTCATGTCTGTTAGGGAGAAATACGGATCAGAGAGATGCAGGGACCGTAGAAGACACAGTCTCTTTAAGAACCAAAGGGGTAAGAGAAGGTATATGGCCTACCATTTTCTTTTCTTTTTTTTCTTCTTTTTTTAAGTGAGGCAATTGGGATTAAGTGACTTGCCCAGGGTCACACAGCTAGTAAGTGTTAAATGTCTGAGGCTGGATTTGAACTCAGGTCCTCCTGACTCCAGGGCCGGTGCTCTATCCACTGTGCCACCTAGCTGCCCCCTGACCTACCATTTTCAAACTGCAGGGAAGGTCATCCTTGTAGGATTCAGAGGGTGAGTTCCCTGAAAATAGGGACTGTCTCTTAGTCTTCTTTGGTTCTCCAATAGCATCTGTACAGTTCTGGGCATACAGTAGCCACTTAATATTTATTAAATACATTTAATATATTATTTATATACTTAATAAATAATATTTATTAATAAATAAATACTGATTGATTGATTTTGTGATACTACTGGCTGCCTAAATGAGGAGAGCCAACTATTTCCAGTTTTTCCTGATCCCTTTCACTTCTGTCCTTATCCCTATAAATACCCCTTCTCAAGGTCCCTCTCCTTCATGTAGCCTTCAGCTGATGGCCCCCCACCTACATTATCCTGCAGACTAGTACTCAAATGCTCAAATGCAGCAGTGGGCCTGTGTGCTCATTAATTTCGATGTGCCCTTGAGCAACTCAGACAGCAACTCATCCATGCCTGCCCATTCTCTGTGACTGTTCATGTCATTCATTTTAAACAAGTATGATAATAATCTTCAGGGTTTTGGATATTGTTCTATTCACTGTTTTGCAGTGAATGACATCACCAGTAGGATGCGGGTCTTTAAAATATGCCTTTGTTTCTAGAAATTTGACATCATTACGGGAGATTTGCAGTTTCCTAAACACAGGCCAACCTGTTCTCCTCCTGTTCCATGTTGAATCCAACCAATTATCTCTTTAATATATAACAATATGTAAGCTGTGTAGGAGGTCCATCAATCTGTTTGCCATAGTCTTGCCAATACACATTTTTCTTCCACTTAGTTTTTCTTGTGTGCATAGTTAAGTCAAATTTCTTTGACTTGAATTTTTCTTTCAGGTGGCTTTGCAATGTTCTGGGACTTGATGCAACTAATACAATGTCACCCATAAACAAGAATATCTAAAAGACATCATTATGCATATGGAATCCCTCTTCTGCTTGGTTTATGCACTGGATCTTTTTTATCAAAGTGCTAACTAAACATTTTAGGTGAACATATGGCTCCTTCTTTTATGCCTGGATTGATTTTTATGGTCAGAGGGTCATTGAACAAAGTTTTCTCTGTTGTTTTATCCTTCAAGGAATCTTGATGGAAATTGATGTATGGATGGTAGACACCTTTTTGGAAAATAGCATTTAGGGTAATGTTTTACTCTGGTAATTCAAATGATTAAAAGAAAATCAACAAACAAAAGGCATAGTAAGGTGTCTACATCATCTATTCAATTGTGTGCTGGTAAAAATATGGTCTATTTACAAAAAGCTGTCCCTTTATTGAGGGAATGAATCCCTTGATTTTTAAATGTAAATTTTCTTATAAGAATTGTTTTAAAAATGAGAAAGTAGGCATATATATTAGTAGTTGCTGATCTTTTCTCAGTCACCTTTTTTGGGGGTTTTAATGAAGTCTGAGATGTTTTCTTTAGATCTTGCCCTCTTTCAGATGCCTCATGAATCCATCCTTCAATGCTCTCACAATTATGTTGTTCCCACTTGGATTGCTTCTAAATAGTCTCATCTGGCTGCTTTCCCCATCTTTATTCTCTTACTAAAGAGAATTTCTACCTCCTCTATAAGCCTATTCTGGACTATGATGCGGCAGTCCAGATGTGGCAGCTTTTCTGTCTTTGATGATGAAGATAGTTAATTGATTTTCTCTAAGTCATACAAGTGGTTAAGTTAGCAGAGTCAGTATTTGAACCCAGATCCTTCAATTCCCAATCCTCTTTCTGTATAAAATGATGTTTCTAGGGTGTGTGTGTGTGTGTGTGTGTGTGTGTGTGTGTGTGTGTGACAGAGAGTCAGAGAGACCAAGAGAGAGAGGGAGACAGAGTCAGAGACAGACAGAAAGGGAGAGAGACAGAGAGATATGGAGAGGGAAAGGGAAAGATAGGGAGGGCTAGAGAGAAGAAAAAGGCAAAGAGAGATAGAAGGGGAAAGGGAAAGATGGGTGAGGGAGAGGGAGAGAGAGAAGAGAGAGAAATAGAGAGACAGAGACAGAGAGAATCTATCAGCTCTGATAGATCGTATGTTTCTGGGGGGCCGTGACCCTGTTTAATGCTTCTCTTGCTTCTTCCACTGGGCATAGCAAAGTAGCTCTCCTCCTACTCATTGACTTCTAGTCTCCCTCTTGGTCTTTTAAAATCCCGAGGGACTGTTTTCTGATATCACCTACAGAATGAACTGTGAGGTCCTTTTTAAGTAGAGGTATGATGGGGGAGGGGTGGGAGAAGAGGAGAGGCCTCTGGAGGAGAAGGTATGGGAACCACTGGGCTAGGGAGAGATGCCTCCATGCAGCCTCCCCCTCCCACAGATTTGCTCCAAATACAAAGCGACTTGATCTCAATAGAGGCTTTGCCTCCTCTTGGGGTGGCAGAAAAAGCCAGGGCCACTTTAGTCGCTGCACAGGAACAATGCTGCACCTCCATCTGTCAAGGTCCTTCCCCTTGGTGGGGTGGGTGGGTGGGGCCAGGCTCAGGGCCTCCCAAGATTTCTTCCCATCAAATCTGCCCTTCAGCATTATGCTTACAGACAGTTAGCTTGTCTGACAAACTAATCCAGGCTAGTAAGATAATATGCCAGCCCCACCCAGATATGGGAGGCCTCTGGAGACTAGGGCCTCAGAAAGGAATAAGATAAGGGAGGGTTTCTCTAGTAGGCCCAGGCTTCAGTCTGTGAAGAGGCTTGGCCAATGGGGTTGTTAAAATGGATTTAGGCAGTATTTTACAGAAAGGAGCATCTCTATTCTATAGGCTTTTGAGGCCAACTCATCTCCTGACACGGGACTGGAGAAAACAACACTTACTGTCCCTTGTCCCATGGGATTTGCTGGTGGGGGATTGGTATTCTCTCAGAGGCACATGCAGTCCTATTTGGTACAAAGTATCCTCCTGGTGTCCTTGTCCAGCCCATTTAAGGAAAAAGACATGTATAGTCTGAATTTTGAGTTCCTGTTGTGAAATTCTTAGAAGCTGCTGGGGGTGTAGAGACTTTGCAAGAAAGTGGACAGCTTTTCAAACATCTGGGACAGGCCTGGCCTTCCAAAATAGGTGAACTACACCACATGCCTATAGGGTCCTAAAAAACCAACCTGTCCCCAAGGGCTCCCTCCACCTATCTACCACAGCCCCTGAAATTCCCATCATTGAACTCTTTGCTTTTTTAAGACCTTTGTCTCTGCAAGTCTCCAGTTAAAATAGAAATGCTACTATCTGGGAGAGATAACATATTATCTCACTAGCTAGGATTAGCTTATCAGATGGGTTCTGAAAGTAAGATTTGATGGGAAGGAATCTTGAGAGGTCTGAGCCCGAAACATTTCTTTGTAGAGTTTGGGTCACCTCTCACCTGGACTATTGCAAAAGCCTCTTAAAATCAGTCTTCCAGGGGCAGCTAGGTGGCGCAGTGGATAGAGCACCGGCCCTGTAGTCAGGAGTACCTGAGTTCAAATCGGGCCTCAGACACTTAACACTTACTAGTTGTGTGACCCTAGGCAAGTCACTTAACCCCAATTGCCTCACTAAAGAAAAAAAATAGTCTTCCAGCCTCTACCCATTCCCTTCTCTAATCAATCAAATGAATATTCCTAAAGCATCAGTCCCCTGCTCCAGAAATTTCTAAGGCTACCTATTACCTGAGGATAAGATTAAAAAAATCCTTCACTTAGCTTTCAAAGTACTGACTCCAACTTTTTTTCCAGAGTGATTTCATATTACTTCCCCTTCATCCATTCTTTGCTCAAACCAAACCAGCTTACTCCTATATACATTGCATTTCTGGCTCCCCAAGGAGCACAGGTTGCCCCCCAAGCCTGAAATATACTTCTTCCTCCCATGTACCTCCTGTAATCTGTAGCTGCCTTCTATTTCCCTACTCCCACATAAAACCTTTTCGGTTTTTAGCGTGCCCCCTCTCCCCCAGTTACTTTGTATTTACTTTGTATGTAATTTATATTTACTAATCTGTGTACATGTGTTTTCTTTTTTTCCCTAGTAGAATATAAGTTTGTTGAGGACAGGGATTATTTCAAATTTTGTTTTTTTTATCTCCAGTGCCTAACACAGTTCCCAGCACATAGCAGATACTTAATAAATTGAATTGTTTAATTGAATTAGGCAGCCATGTGATGGAATGAGGGAAATAGGGGTGAGGATAAAGTTATGTCATAGACTAATAGAGCAAGAAAGGGCCCAACTCTCTTGTTTTACAAAAGAGGAAACTGAGGCTCAGAGAAGTTACTGGTTCAAGGTCTCACACACACACACACACACACACACACACACACACACACACACACACACACACACACACACAGTAAAAATGGTAAGATTGGGTCTCTCAGATTCAGCTTCCTGACTCCAAGTCTGGTACTCTTGTTATTAATTGCATCCTGTGCTGGGGAAGATGCCATAGAGGGTGGTAGTTAAAGAGAGAAAGTCAGAAGGAGAACCGGATAGATGGATAATGAAGATAAACCACCTATTTAATCCACAATTTTGCAGAGGGCTACCCTAACCTAGAATGAATGGCAACGTGCGATAATGGAAAGCGTACCAGCCTGTCCTGGTTGTCCCTCCTTGTGTGACACTGGGTACACCACATCCTCAAATATCAACTGATATAGGAAGCCTTTCCTGACTCTCCCCAACCTGCTGGTGCCCTCTGTCCAATCTAGATTACCTTGTGTGTACCTATATATGCACATGTCGTATACCCTGGCTTTATTGGATCCCTTGAAGGTAGAGACTATCTTGTTTTTTTCTTTCTGTCTCCCCAGCTCCTATAGCATGCCTCGCACATTGCAGGTGCTTAATTCATCGATTAACCCATTGTCTCTGGGCCTCAGTCTCCTCACCTGCAAATTGAGAAATGTGTCTCTCTGAACTCTAACATTCTACAATATAACAAAGAAGGAGATGAGCTCCCTCCTCCATCCCTAAAGGGACCACATGATATACAGCATCTCAGCTTCCCTGCTGGGAAAGAGAAGGAGAGTCGTGTTTTTCATGGCTGCTGAAGCCAGATACTGAGAGGAATGACAAAATCATCACTAATTGCCACCAATTACTCCATCCAGTGTGCTGGTGAGGAAGAGGGCTCCAAGTCTAACATTGTCTTAGAAAGAATGACTGTATTTGGTAAATAATTTTGACTTGAGTAATTTTTAATGCAAAAATTTGCTCCAAATACATAAAGAATTTAAAAAGAAAACCACAGAATCGACTCCCCCCCACCCCAACACAATTTCTATGCTGAATAAGGCAGCTGTGTAATTAATAACCCATTTGTCATGCCTATAATTTTGAGGAAAAGGAAAGGGTGGTGAATATAATAAATCTACCCACACCTCCATGATCTGTCATTTCATTCCTGTGGGTGCTCTTCCCATCGTTATAGATCACAATCCCTCCATGCCTTAGTTGGGGAAAGGATCTTTGTGAATCACTGTGATTGAACCCCCCCCCCCCCAAAAAAAAAGCTGGATCCCCAGGGCTAACCTTCTAGTAAACTCCAAGGCTGCTTCCTAAAGACTTTCCAGCTTGGTAGGTATGTCAGAGCTTGTACTTGTAGAGCTTTTGGGAACCTGGGATCTCCTCCAAACCACAAGGAAACAAGCCCCGTATATGAAAACAGAGTGGGACGATGGGAAGCATGATGGATCAGGAGTTAGAGGACTCGGGTTCACATCCCATTTGGTCTATCCATGACCATAGACAAATCATTTTACCTCTCTGGCTGTTGGGAAAATGAGAGAGTTGGACTGGGTGTACCATGTTTCCTTTCAGCTCAAAATATGTATTAGATATATTGATATATCTAATATATTAATATTATATTATTTTAATAATAAATAGAATAATATACAACACATTTATGTCATATATAAAAATATCATATATACATAAGCATTATATATACCATATATATATAACTACTAAGATTTTAGGGACTAGTATATTAAATATTTGTGCATGTATGCATTTATATTCCCAAGAGTTTTAGTGCAGGTTTAAGTTTGAATAAAAACATTAAACTTCCCTTCTTTTTTTTTTTTTTGCGAGGGGCAATGAGGGTTAAGTGACTTGCCCAAGGTCACACAGCTAGTAAGTAAACTTCCCCTCTTTTAATGGTTAGAGTCATTCCCTACCCTGTTTCACACTTGGCCACACCTCATGGCCTCTTCTGGAGACGCCATTTCAGAGTATCTATAAACAGCATCATCAAGGGTGCCAATTCTTTGTTCCCTTCCCAAGCTTTAGGTTGCTTTAGGGAGGACTTGAATTATGATACTCATCTACTCTGACTCTGCCTTATCTGGCCCCTAGAAATGAATGGTTTGTTGGGGATGGGGGTTGGGGTTGGAGCACAGAATGAGAGAAATCCTGCTGTTCTGATAGCTTGAACTGTCGCAAATAGCCTCAGGTTCTTTCTCTCTTCCTTTCCCTTGGTGGGTTATTTATTTATAATCCAACAAAGCAGCCCCATTGAGTGGTTAACTCCAGTTGGGTGTTGTCATCTCCACTCTACTGCTCACTGGCCATGTGATTTTGAGTCAGACACTTTCCATTTCTGGTGCCTTAGTGTCTTCATCTGTAAAATAGTCATAAAGTGGAGTGGCCTGGAAACAACTAGGATGGGCTCTACATAAATATGCCACTCACCAGATCTTTAAGCACAGAATAAACACCAATATTCTTGGAATAATGTCATTCTTTCAAATATCAGACACTTTCTATTCACTCAGTCATTCATTCGTTTGACAGATATTAATTCATGAGGTAAAGTGAAAAGAAGACCTAGATTCAAACCTTGCCTCAAACATATACTATCTTTATTGCATTGAGCAAAGTCACTTCTCTAGGTCTCATCTTCCTTATCTGTAAAATGAAGATGTTGGACCAGAAAGAAAGGTGGGGACCCCAGGGTCCACCAAAATATAGGGATGCATTTTGGAACATAGCCAATGGGTAGATTTGTTTTTATTGACTATATTTATCTTTTAAAAATAATAATAACAAACATTTTTATTTAAAGTTTTGAGTTCCAAATTTTATCCCTCCTACCTCCCTCCCCTCTGCCTTCCTCTGTGTTTAATCAATATTAGATTACTCTTTGGAGGTGAATGGTATACTTTATCATTAGTCCTTTGGGATTGTCTTGGATCATTGTATTGCTGATAATAGTTAAGTCATTCAGTTCTTCATCAAACAATATTGTCACGGAGCACAACATTCTCTTGGTTCTGCTCACTTCACTATATATCAGTTCATATAAGTCTTTCCAGGCTTTTCTGGAATCATCCTGCTTGTCATTTTTTATAGCACAATAATATTCCATTATAATCATATACTACAGCTTGTTTAGTCATTCCCCAATTGATGGATATTCCTTTGATTTTCAATTCTTAGCCACCACAAAAAGAGCTGCTATAAATATTTTTGTGCAAGTGGGGATTGACTATGTTTCTTACAAAGTGTTTTTTTTTTTTTAAATTGGGGGAACAATTTGGGAGGGAGATGGGGAAATATCAATAGGGATACCAAAAAAAGAAAAGAAAGAAGGAAGAGAAAATGGTCATTGTAGGATTAAAAATGCACAGAAGAAAACAGAAGGAGGTTCAGGAGACAGAGAAGCAAGAGAGTTTTAAAATTAACAAGTTGAATTTGTGATATTCTTTAAAAATGCATGCTGTACATAAGAGATTTGTAGTTTTGCGCACTCTCCTTTTTATTGTTCTTTCAAACATATACATACAACATGGGCTTTATAGCTACCTTATCAGTCCCTACTTGCACTGGCAGGTTGAGTCCCAGAAAATGCCTTCTATCTACCCGTAGGGGTATAGAAATAACCCTGGAGGGGCAGCTAGGTGGTGCAGTGGATAAAGCACCAGCCCTGGATTCAGGAGTACCTGAGTTCAAATCCAGCCTCAGACACTTGACACTTACTACCTGTGTGACCCTGGGCAAGTCACTTAACCCCAATTGCCTCACCAAAAAACCCAAACCAAACCAAACCGAAACAAAACAAACAAACAAACAAACACGAAATAACCCTGGAGGCTGTGTGTCTTTTTAATCCTGTAGCTCATGAACCCCTGACCCATATGTTTCCCTGAGTGATCATCAGTTGATGTGAATTAGCCAACCATATTTAATTAATTAGCTTTTTAAAGTAACTATTTACTACCATACTATAGTGGTATAAATCAAACCCAAACCCCTCAAGTCTGTAATGCCCTCTCTTATAAGTCTATACAGAGTCCAGAGGAAAAGGGCACTTAAATTTGAGAGGGCATGTGGCAAAGATTGTAAGTTCCTTGAGGGCAGGGACTGTTTTTTGCCTCTTTTTGTATCATCAGCGTTGATATAAAATTTATCAACTGGGCACATAATAGGCACTTAATAAATGTTGATTGGTTGAAGGAAAGTAATTCATGACTCCTGGAAGTCCTTTGGGCTGGTGTCCTCAAAATGCTCCATTTTGCTTTTCTTTTGGGTTCCTTGTAAAGCCTTCATTCTGTAAAGCCTTCTTATTTTTCCTCATCACTTCTGGTCTGTCCTCAGCTTCCAATGCCAACACTACTATCAGTCATTGTGGTCCTGGGGATGTTGTAGGGTGCCAGTGAAAAAGTCTAAGTTCCCTGATCCAAAGTTCATGAGTTTCTTCTCTGGCCAAGGGGGAAAGGGGAATAGACCAAGACTGAGGTGGGGATTTTATTCAGTTTCCCAAATGGTTCTTTTTCAGGAACTTGGCTAGTCGCTTTCATTCTAAGTTAGCAGATGCTTGAATCTTTGGCTTCTGAACTGCTCTACTATTCTATAGACAACGCACAGGGCATGACCAAGTTCCCTCAACCAATCTGCATACATTTCCTATATCACCTCACTACATTTCATCCAATGGCTTTCAAAGACATCTAAATTGGTCAAGGACTTTTTTTGTACTTACTCTAAAGCCTATGATCGATTGACTTAATAGAGAGGTAGTCTCAGCTAGAGAAAGCATCAGAGTGTAGCATCTTGACATTTCTTTTTAGTGGGGTGGAGTGATTTTATTTATAGACTTAATGATCCCAGTCCTTACATAGGGAAATACTCATGTTTGGAGATGTTTATTGAATAGAGAACAACAACAAAAAGTTTAAAAAAATGTTTAATAAGAGGGTGGGACTAGATGAGCACTTTGGTCCCTTCCAACTCTAGATGAATAACTCTATAGATCTCATGTGTAAAATGATGGGATTGGACTAGATGGAATACTATGATCCCTGCCATGTTTGAAGGGACAAAAAAAAAAAAAAAGAGAGATGTGAGACATAGACTCTGGTCTCTAGGATATTACAATCTAATTGGAGACATAAAACATGCAGATAAATCACTAGCTATACAGAGCAGTATATGAATATGTGGTAAAAGGAGAGATACAGATAACAGGAACTGTGGAATCTGAAAGGAAGAAATCAATGTGGACTGGAGACCTCAGGGAAGAAGTGAGTTGAATGAAATCTTCAAGGTTGGGTGACTTTTACATAAGCAGGAGGGAGGGTGGGTAGACTATGAATGGTTTGAACATGGAAGCAAGGGAATGAATGAGTGATCTTTGTAAGACTTTGTTTCCAACACCTGTTGCCTTCCATGGGCCAGCCCTCCAAGAGGAATGACCATCTTCAAGCCACAAGCCATGTGGGACCCGAGATTACATAAAGTTCTGTTCTGAATTTCCCAGACTGCAAACAACAGGATTTCATTGTCCTGCCAACAGTTGTCTCTGGTGCATACCGCACCCTGCTTAGTGCAGCATTTGGAGGAAATTTTGCCATGAAAACAAAAGTTTTGCTTAATTATTCAGCACATTCATGTGTTTAAAAATACTGTCCACCCTCTAACTAGCTGTCTCTTCTATGAAGCAACTTGGCTCCTGAAGAGATGGGCCCCCATTGTCACAAGCTTCCTTATAAAGAACAGGGTTGCTTCCAGGCCAGGCATAATCATAGCAGCTTAAAGAGAACTCTTCTCCAGCAACAAAGACTGACAATGTTGCCTGCCCTCACACTTATCTAGGGTATCATGTCTAGTTCCCCGGGGAAACTGTCCTTGGCCAGAGAGGTCTCAAAAAGGGTCAGTGGAAGCAAGAAGAGCACCTGCCCCAAGGCAAAGGGTGAGCTTTTGGGAGGGTGGCAAGAACTCAACCTTGACTCACATTACTCCCTTACCTGTTCCCAGTGCCTCTACCGAACTGACCAAGCTGAGTGACCTCCATGACTTTGCTCATCCTGTTCCCTATGTCTGGACAGCTCTCTTCCTGCATCTATAGCTACTGGAAACTTTCCCATCCTTCAAGGCCCTGCTCATGCATGAGCTCTGCTATAAAAAAAAAAAAAACAACCCTTCCCAATTCAGAGCTCTAATAGTACTGAATACCTTTCCCATGTTATTTGTGTACCTGTCTTAGTAAATGCCCCAAGGGCAGGGACTGAATCTTATTCAGCTTTGTCTGCCCCTTACATGGGGTAGGTGCTTAAAAGATGTTTGATGAATGATAGGGTCTTGAACTTCACTGTCTACCTTGAACTGTGATCCCACTGCATACAGAGAATGGTTCAGTAACTGCCCTCTCTGGAGGCAAGTTTGCCTTGGTGAAGTGGCAATTTGTTTTATTCTTTGCATGGAATGCCTTCCTCCTCACTTCCACCTAATTTTCCTGGCTTTCTCCAGTTCTGAGCTAAAATCCCACCTTCTACAAGAACCCTTCCCAATCCCTCTTAATGCTATTAGTGCCTTACCCCTGAAATTCTCTCCAGTTAACTCTGTATGCATTTTGTTTGTACACAGTGATTTTCCTGTTGTCTCCCTCATTAGACTGGTAGCTCCTTGAAGTTAGGGACTGTTTTTGCCTTTCTTTGTATCTTCAGCACTTAGCACAGTGCTTGGCACATAGTAGGTGCTTCACAAAGTGCTTGTCTGATAGAGCTGGTCTGTGGGGACTGACCTGCCCTAGATTGATGAATTTGGTGCTACCCTGAAGAAGGCTCATTTTTAGTCTGTGGGCTCCCAGAGGGCATAGTTTGTCATTATCCCATGCTTAGCCCATGATTGAGCCTGCTAAAGGCTTTCTGAAGACATTCAGCTGTTTACTTGAAAAGCAGCCCACTTAGGCACCCAAGTTTCCCTGATTAAGGCAGTCATCAGCCTACATGTATCCCTTTAACATCCTACCACTTTCCCCAGCCTCCTTCCTGTACTTTCTGGGAACTGTTATATCAAAGGAGGAAAAGAGAGAACGCCTGAAGTTGGATTTGTGAGTCACTCCAAAGCAAAGCTAGCAGAGACAGGGAGGGGGCTAAAGCTCTGTCTGTGATCCTGCCAGAGGGCTTTGGTGGCTCATTTCTCCACCACTGGCCTCTTCTGCCTTCCATTCAGGGAGAAGCGGGGCTGTGGATGGTGGCGGGCTCCAGCCCTTGGCAAGCTGCAAAGCAAAGGCTCAGAATATCAATAACCAGAGTATCCAAAGAGAATCAAACAGGAGGAAATAGATTTAAATTCCAGTAAGAAAGAGTTTAGATATGCATACTGGAGAACTTCCTGACAGCCAGGCTACTGAAGGAGCTGAAGAAATAAGGATCCCTGGAGAGTTATCATTCACACCCATTTTGATAACACTCTCCTCCTCACAACCCTATGGGATTGTACAAATATCATCATGTCCATTTTCTTCTTGTTCTTGTTCTTGTTCTTGTTCTTGTTCTTGTTCTTGTTCTTGTTCTTGTTCTTGTTCTTGTTCTTGTTCTTGTTCTTGTTCTTGTTCTTGTTCTTGTTCTTGTTCTTCTTCTTCTTCTTCTTCTTCTTCTTCTTCTTCTTCTTCTTCTTCTTCTTCTTCTTCTTCTTCTTCTTCTTCTTTTGACTTGCCCAGGGTCACACAGCTAATAAGTGTCAAGTGTCTGAGACTAGATTTGAACTCAGGTCCTCCTGACTCCAGGGCCGGTGCTTTATTCACTGTGCCACCTAGCTGCCCCTCATCATGTCCATTTTATGGATGAAAAAACTGATGTCTAAAGAAGCTAAGGAACTTCCTAGGTCACATAACTAGTAAATGTGAGAGCCGGCACTTGAATACAGGTCTTCTATCTACTAAGTCACTGCTCTTTCCATCACATCATATGTTACATCATCTACATGTTTTAGAGACTGTGCTGTCCCCCAGGGCTTTGCTGGACTGAACCTGTGATTTCATTGGCAAAAGGAACTTCTGAATGAGGAAACTCCAGTGCTGGTCAGTACCTTCTCTGAAACTTAATTTTGGAGAACCCTGAGCAATTAAGTGACTTGCCCAGGGTCACTCAGTCAGTAGGTATCATATGTAGGACTCGAACCCAGGTTTTCCTATTTTTGAGGCCAATTCTATCTACTATGTCATGTTACCTTTTGCTTGCCAGTGGGTACTGCATAAATGTTTGATGAATGAATGAATGAATGGATGACTTCAGGTTCATGCATAAGTCTATGTGAATCCAACTAGACCAGATGACCTCTTTTATTTTTTAAAGTGTGATAGATGGCTTTTGTTTTTACATCAGTTATTTCCTAATATACTCTCCCCTCCACCCTCTTACCATCTAGCCAGCTTTCCCTTGTAAAAAAAAATAAGAAAAACTAGTTCTCACTGTGACTATGTCTGACAGTATATACAACATTTCACACCTAGGCACTCACCTCTCTAAGAAATGGATAATAATATGTTTCCCTCATCTCTGCATCTGGAACAAGATTAGTCATTAGAGTTACATAGCATTAAGTTTCATTTTAGGGTTCTTTTCATTTCCATTATTATGACCATTGTGTAGAGAGGCAGCTGATGGTGTAGTGAATAGAACTCTAGACTTGGAGTCAGAAAGACCCGAGTTCAAATCTAGCCTCAGGCACTTACTAGCTGGATGACCCTGAATAAGTTACTTAACTTCTGTTTGCCTCCGTTTCCTCAATTGGAAATGAGGATAATAATAGCATAATTATATCTCGCAGGTATTGTTGTGAGGATTAAATGAGTTAATATTTATAAACCATTTATAAATAATGTCTTGCATGTAGTAGGTGTTTAATGCATGCTTGTTTCTTTCCTATATTCTTGTGGTTCTGCTTACTTTACTCTGCCTTAGTTTGCTCAAGTCTTTCCATGTTTGATGAATGCATGAATGGCTGGAAAAATGGGCATATTATATTCATGCTATATTCACATGCCCATTTTTCTAGCCATTCCCCAATTGATGGACATTACTTTTGTTTCAGGTTTTTGCCACCCAAAAAGAGTGCCGATATAAATATTTTGATCTATAAGCAAAATTGCTGCTTTTGTTCTCCTTGGAATATATGTCTAGTAGTGAGATATCTGAGTTGAAAGGTATATGAATCATCACTATTTTCATATAATTCCAAAATATTTCCCAGAATGGGAATTGACACAATTGACAATGTGGCAAATACTGCTATTAGTGTGCTTATTTTTCTATAGCCACTCCAACATTGATTATGTCTCTCTTTTTCTTATCTATACCAATTTCTTGGTGTGAGGTAAAACCTCACAGTTTTTAAAATTCATTTCTCTTTTTATTAGTGATCTGGGGCAATCTTTCATTTGATTATTTATAGTTGATAATTCTCCTTTTGAAAATTGTTCATATCATTTGACTACTTATCTATTGGCAGAATGGCTCTTCGTTTTATATGTCTACGTACATTTCCCATAATCTTGGATATCAGTTTTTGTTTTTGTTTTTGTTTTTAGTGAGGCAACTGGGGTTAAGTGACTTGCCCAGGGTCACACAGCCAGTAAGTGTTACGTGTCTGAGGCCGGATTTGAACTCAGGTACTCCTGACTCCAGGGCCGGTGCTCTATCCACTGCGCCACCTAGCTGCCCTGGATATCAGGTTTTTATAAGAGATATTTTATATATTTCCCCACAAAATTCATTGATCTTTTTATCCTAGTTACAAAAGTTTTTATCCTAGTTGCAAAAGTTTTTTTTTAACTTTTATATAGTTAAAACCATCTATTTTCTCTTTTATGATACCTTGTTTGGTTAGGAAATTTCTTTCTAGCTATTGTTATCTTTCTAAGTACTTGTAACTAACTATCGTTATAAAATATAATGCCTTCCATCATCTTTTAAGTTTTTTAAAAAATATTCTATAGCCTTTTAGATTTAGGTTATGTATCTATTTGGAATTTCTTGTGGTATATGGTATAAAGTGCTGGTCTAAACCAATTTCCTACCAAGCTACTTCCCAGCTTCTCTAGCAGTTCTTGTCAAATAAAGATCCTTTTCTAAAGTAATTTGTATGTTTCGTTTATTTTATTGAGCACTGGACCACTGAGTTCAGTGGTTTCTGATTTTTGTTTATCTAGTCTGATTCTATAGCTGATAAATAATCATCCAATTATTTGTCTTCCTTTATTTCTGTAAAGGATGTTTTGGAATTGTATTTATAAGACTTGAATGCATCTTGCTATGGTGACTCTCAGATATTTTAAACCAGATAACCTCTCAAGTGCCTTTTAGCTTGTAAGATTCCATGACTTAACAAGGATTCTCCCTTCCACCAGCACTTTAAAAATGACTTTTAAAACACTGACTTAAAAAATGGACCCAAGCCTGTGTTTAAAAACACAAAACTAAAGAATAAAGAAATTGAGTCACTTCCCTGAAATTCATTTATTGTCTATCCTTCCATAGTAGGGCCAGGAGACATTTTAAGGGCTCTAGACACCTAGTCCCCCATATAATCTCATGATTTTTAGTGGTGTTGAAGGAAAAAAGCAAGTATGGTATTATTCACTTGAAGTTATGTGGCACCCCCTCAAGCAAATAAAAATACAAAATGACCCTCGTTCCTGAGTTGTCCCCTTTTACGGCAGCAGTGATGGTGGAAAAGGAGGTAGAGGGTGCTAAGAGACATACAGCTTTTATGCTGTCTATAAACAATTTAACTGTTGTTGCTGTTAATGCAAGTTCCTAGTTCAATGACCAATTTAATTCCATTCAATTCAACAGACATTTATTGAGTGTTTACTATGTGCTAGGTAAGGTGCTGGGGGATACATTTCCACTATCCCTCCTTGCATTTTACTGAAGGGAAAGAGACAATAATGATATGATAAATTGTCATAGGAATTGAACCACAATTCCATAGACATCTTCACAATAAATGAAACCAGAATTCATTACAAAAAAGTTGTAGCTAGATGGAAGGATATCTCTTAGGTTCTCCAAATAAAAGTAAATAAAGAGATTGGGGTAATTGGTTTGATTGCACACTCAAAGGCACCAGGAAGAGAATTTCATGTGATACTCATTCACTACTTTTTGCAGTGCTGATGAGAACAAGCAAACAGGCCACAATGAAGGTACTTGCAGGTTATCCAACAATATCTGGTGCAGATGAAGTGGTTAAACTGTATGAGGAACCCAAATATATTTGTCAACAAATACCTCAACATTCTGCAGCATTTGAAACTGGGTTTCCCTTTCTTGCCTAGGTTTAGAATGACAACAGACACTCGTGTTCCTGATCCCATCACTGATCAGCAGTGAAACTTTGATCTGCTTGCTCCATTTTAACTTGGGTCAGGTACTATACTTGCTGCAGACATCCAATCTGCTTTGTCTACTATAGCTCAGAACTACTGACCTCAAGTGATACACTATCTTCCATCTCTCCCTTAGCAAGTATCGGAGGGGTGTACCACCACGTCTCAGGGAGGTAGCTGGTGCAGCAGTTAGAGTTCCAGGCCTGAAGCGAGAAAGACTTCTTCCTGAGTTCAAATATGACCTCACACATTTCCTAGCTATATGGCCCTGTGCAAGTCACTTCACCCTGTTTGCCTCAGTTTCCTCATCTGTCAAACAAGTTGGAGAAAGAAATGGCAGACCACTTTCCCAAGAAAATTCCAAATGGGGTCACAAAGAATCGGACACCACAGAAACAACTGAACAACCATAACCACTACCGTACCTGGCTGTGTTCAGCAACTTTGTTGCAAATGGAAACAAATGAAAATGCATATTGGGAAATATGGTCCAGGATTAAGAAATGAAAAAGGCCCAATGCTTGTAGAATACTCAGAAGCCTCACACCTAAATATCACGAATCCCATCTTCAGGAACAGAGTTGGAAGGGACTAGATAAGAAGGACACTAAACAACATCATGAAAAGGAAGTGATTGGTAACTAACTGGGAATCATTTCAGAATCAGCTGTCTATGTGAAATCAGAAAATTGACTAGTTAGAGTAACTAGCCTGTTGAAATCAACACCAAATTAGAAGAAAGGATCAAGATAAGAAGATGAGATTGCTTATGATTCTAACAGCTTCAACCTATTTAAAACAAGATGGTGACTCTGAAAAAATGGGAAATAGATAAATGACATTGAGTCTGACTCTGATGATCACTTAGAAAAACCCAACTGATGGCAAGAGGACCAAAAAGCCCATAATCTCCCTCAAGCCAGCACACACTTGAAATCCTTGACAAGTGGAAAAACATGGAAACTAAGGACCACATTGGGTTAAAGAACAAGCTCATGTACAAAACATTCCATAGGAAGATGAAAGATTATTAACAATATCACATTAAAAAAAAACCCTAAACCAACAACACTGAAAGGCAGTGGAATTAACAAGCTTATAGAAAGCTTGGCGTGAGAATGAACTAAACTAGTGCATCTTGAGAATATTTATAGATGGAACTGGAAGGTCAAAAAATAGAAATGAAACAAAACAGATCTGCCAGGATTTCTACATGATCTATTCTCCTACTAATAATAGGCCACTTCTATATAGCCCTTTAATGATTTACAAATCAATTTTCTCAAAACAACCTGGAAAGGACGTGTTATCCCCATTTTTCAGAGGAGGCAACTGAGGCTCAGAGGCTATATGACTCTCCTATGGGCATGCAGCCATTAAATGTCAAAACTGGAACTGGAACATGTGTTGCCTAGCAATGTCTAGTACTCTTTATACCACATTGCCTTTAATTCTCATCATCAATGATAGTGAAAATGCTACATTTGGACTCTGCCACCTCAATGCTAGATGTGCTATGTGAGGAAATGGAAATGGAATTTAGAAAGATAAAATTGGGAAATCTGGCAGGACCTAACCAAGTGTTCACAGAAGGAATCTATATTATAATTGACACAAATTTAAAGGCAACCAGAGACTGATATTCAAGATAGAGAGAAAAATTCTAAAAAGAATGAGAAATGATCATGGAAAGTATTATTATTAAAAAAAACCCACGAGGTAACCCTGACAACATCAGTAGATACTGATTCATATGCTTATTTTCTGATCTCTGTAAAATGATCAGAACAATCTATTCACTTACATTGAAAGTACCCTTAAGGGAAAATATGAAAAGGAAATAGGCAGGTCTTTTCTAGTGCTAAGCACAGTGGTTGGCACATAGTAGGTATTTAATAAATACTTATCTATTGACTTGAATGTGATTTTTTATAGCAGATCACATTTTTATAGCTATCCAAATGACTTAAAGTCAAAGATAATGTAATGTGCCCCACAGTTTTTGTCGATTATAAAAAAAGAATTTAACTTAGCAGAGCAAAACAAAATGTTAGAGATTCTCTACTAATGAGGGATAGGGTTATTCCATGCATATATTAAGATCATACCAGATTCCATGATCAACATGGAAACATCCAGATAGCTTTGTTCAGCCATTCTCTGAATATCAACATCAAGTGGCGCATAAAACAGGGTGGCATAATGTTTCCAATGGCATTAGCCAGTGTCATTAAGGATGTCCTGTGACAAGTGCAAATGGTAAGGTTCTCCATATGCTTTTTTTTTTTTTTTGAGGGCAATGAGGGTTAAGTGACTTGCCCAGGGTCACACAGCTAGTTAAGTGTCAAGTGTCTGAGGCTGGATTTGAACTCAGGTCCTCCTGAATCCAAGGCCAGTGCTTTATCCACTGCGCCACCTAGCTGCCCCTCTCTCCATATGCTTTTGCTGGTGTATGACACTGAATCGAATATATTGAATCCTAGAACACCAAAGGATCCCCTCAATGACATTCATGGTCACTCGAATAAGGTGGGCTTAGACATCCACACCAGAAAAAACCAAGCGGATGAAGAATACGCATTGTGTAAGTTATGATGTGGGATTCAATAGGTAACCCATTGAATCAGCCAGTCCTCAACAAGTTTCTTGAACAGACATAATCAATGTACAATGAGTTGGACCTGGAAATGAGGGGATAATCAGGCAGACATTGCAAGTTGATTTTAGAGTGCTTTTAGTGTTATCAAGATGCTCACTGCTACAAAGGGGAAAGGGAAGGGAATAAGAATTTAAAGGATGCCTACTATATGCCAGGCACTGTGTGAAGTGCTTTATAAATGTTATCTTATTATTATCCCCATTTTACAGTTGAGGAAACTGAGGTAGACAGAAGTTAAGCGACTTGCTCCAGATCATACTGCTAGTAAGAGTCGGAGGCTGGATTTGAATGGCTTCTAGGCCTAGCATTCTATCCACTGCATCACCAGCTGCCTCAAAAACCTATGATTGTTGCTTTTTTTGCTCCCATTTGATTCTAAATGGTTAAGAATCATTGTCTCATACTCTCAGAAGAATAAGAATGTCAGGTTCCCCAAAGAGCAAATGAGAAGCCTCATGGTGGGTATAAATAGGCAATAGTAAATAAACAATGAGGACTTACAAACACATCTGAGGTGCAGTCCTAAGAGTATTGGAGTTGGAGTCAGGGGACCTGGGTGTGAATCCTGGCTCTGCCCTATGTTTTTTGTGTGATGTTGTTGCCCTTCACCACTCTGGGCCTCTCAGTTTCCTTATCTGTAAAATGAGGGGGTTTGACTAGATCAGGGTTTTTTTTTTTTGTATCAATAGACTCCACCTTTGTCAGTCTGGTAAAGCCTATGGACCCCTTCTTAGAATAATAGTTTTAAATGTATAAAATAAAATAGAGTTACAAAGGAAACCAATTATATTGGAATATACAAATATGTATTAGAATATATATAAAAATGTATATTTTTTTAAAGTTTGTGGACTAGAGGTTAAGAACCCCTGGACAAAATGATCTCTAAAGTTCCATATCTAAATATAGAATTCTAAGTGGTATAGAAGAATTCCCCAAAGGTGTTTAATAAGATGGGCTGGTCTTAGAGGAAAGAAATAAGTTACAATGTATAGTAAGTGCTACATTAGTATTCATGAACTATTAAAAGAACTGAAGTAGTTCTCCCATGCTTTACATCCATGGAAAATATATGGAAACTTGGATAATAATCATATAGTATGAGAGGTCATGGATGGGTCACAGTATGGAGAGCATACCCAACCAGGGAGAACATGGAGTCATTGAAGAATTGAAGCATATTTTAAAAGTTTTTTAATTCCTTGCCTGCCAAAGCTGCACTTCCCAATTCCCTATGCCCATTTTATATGACCAGAAAGGGTCCAGTCATTTTCCCTCTTCAATAAGGACAAAATAGAAAATAATGTGCTAAAAATTACAGCATGAGAAATTTAGGCTAGATTGAGACAAGACTCTTCTCATATTGGAGATGGCGGGGCTGATGAAATTTGGAACAGGAGATCAATGGCTGTTATTAATTTTTTCTTTTTGGTATTTCCAAATAAAAGAGGCCAACAACTATCTAGGCAAAGGAATGATAGACCAGTCAAGCAGTGTTTCTTTCCATCTCAAGACTCACCATGTGCAAGACTGAGAACCAGCTACTATGCCTCACTCTTTAGGTAGTTGTAGGTCTCTTTCAAGAGAGCTATTTGATTTTTTTTTTGCTACCATTTGGTAAAAGGTAACACTAGGCTAGGGGGATATATTTGACAAGTGAGGTCAAGAGAATGGCAAATGTTCATCCCTGGGGGTCCAGAAAGGTCCTTGGTCAACATAAACAGAACTAGAGATAAACCTAGAGGTGAGGGGGTCACCCCAGCAGGAGACTGACATGGACCAGCTGTCTTCTTTGTAAGCCTGGAAGGAAAGACCTCACTGTTTGGCAGCTGTCTCAGGAAAGTGGGGCCTGGGGGTGTATGGGATGGGGTGGCATTGATGGAGGAGAAGAGTGGGAAAGGGTAAAGGACCAGCTCAAGAAAAGGAAGAACACTTTTTCCTCACCCAGGCACTGGCTACTGTTCAAAGAGATAATGCCACCAACTTGTGGCAGGTACGCCTTGCACTGCAATTGTGCCAAACAGTCTGAGTGGTTGACTAAAAAAAATAAATTCCATACTCATTTGCATGTGATTTTTGCATTCATTTACATACTATTCATTTAATATCACATTTTACAGATCCCCCTCTCATTACCTTCTTCTTTCCTCCCCCTATCTCAGTCAC
Organism: Dromiciops gliroides; assembly: GCF_019393635.1. Taxonomy (NCBI): domain Eukaryota; kingdom Metazoa; phylum Chordata; class Mammalia; order Microbiotheria; family Microbiotheriidae; genus Dromiciops; species Dromiciops gliroides. The sequence continues at coordinate 539,215,883 of NC_057863.1, forward strand.
TCATCCTTTTCCTTCCAAGTATCCCAGACCAGGGTCTGTTATCTTAAGTCTTCCTAGTTAAAGTTCCCCTCCATCCAGTGTCCCTTTAGCCCTTCCTGGACCAGGGTAGGTTGGCTAAGTCTGGAAAAACTACTGATTGGACTTCACCCAGATGCTGCTTATCCTTAAGGCCAAATACTTCCAATAAACACTTTTTGTAGAGCTAATGGGTATCCAGTTACCTCTTCAGACACTGTCCCCCTTCTTTTTTTGGAGTGGGGGAAGGATCCTTCTTATCTTCACTTGAAACCAGGGAGACAAGAAGAAAAAGAGGGTAGGGGAAAGGAACACTGGAAAATGTCTGGCATTTTCTAGCCTCCTTTAACTGAGATTTTTTTTTTTCTGATTCATCTTCCTCTGTGTCTAAAGAGTAAGAATGCCATGGTTCTTAATCCCCTGAAGTACCTGTCTTCTCAACTGCCTCTATTTGGGTGCTCCCCTATCTCAACTTGATCCCCAGAGGCTGGGGAGCAGCATCTAATCCCCATCTTCTTCAGTGTCTCTGATTAGGTGACCTCTCCCTCCTTGCCTGAGGAAGCTTTTGCAAGCATCCAGATAACCCCCTTGCCTCCTTATCCAAGCAGGTTTTTGGCTTCTCTCTGGGCATTATTTTCAGAGTTCAGATTTCTGGCGGTGCATACTGAGGAGAAGCTTCTAATTTTTCATGCTGGATGCTCTCTGGTCTCTCTCCTTTCTGTTTCTTGCTCTTTTCCCTTCCATTTTCTTATTCCTTTCTATCAGCTGCTTTCTTTTTTTCTCCTCAGGAACACGGGTGCAGAAGCAGAAAAGAGGAAGTGGATAGAGCACTGGTCCTAGAGTCAGGAGTACCTGAGTTCAAATGTGGCCTCAGACATTTAACACTTACTAGGTGTGTGACCCTGGGCAAGTCACTTAACCCCAATTGCCTCACTAGAAAAAAACAAAAAAAAGGGGAATTTGGAGGATAGATTGTGGTTGAGGACAAACTATTCTTTATAATCCCTAGGGTTAAGAGCATTAGAAGGAACAAAATTAAATCCTAGTAGGCAATATTGAAGTTAAGCAAGATATAAGTTTCTACTGCTGAGGGTTATGGGCAACATTGGCATTAGCATAGATATCTGTGGTTCATTTACACCCAAATGAAGTTTCCAGGACCACACTGTCTCCCGAGGATGCCCTTTGTGCACTAGGCTGGTGCCATCTTCCTTGGGTATAGTTTTAGGATGGGAAGAAACTATGGCAGGTCCTCTTCATGTTCCATATAGGTCTATGAGTTCTATTGGCTATTAAAATAATAAGCATATTGTTGTTTTTTTCTATTTTGAGGTTTTTCATCATTGCTCTGTTTTTTTCTCTTATAACATGACTAATGCATAAATATGTTTAATGTTATTATGTGTATATATATATATATATATATATATAACCTATATCAGATTATCTGCTGTCTAGGGGAGGGGGGAGGGAGGGGAGGGAGGGAGAAAAATCTGAAATTGTAAAGCTTGTATAAACAAAAGTTGAGAACTATCTTTACATGTAACAGAAAAAATAAAAATACTTTATTAATTAAAAAAATAATAAGCATATTCATATTTCTGGGTTCCAGAGAACTTAGATTCAAAAGTCTCCACCCATGCTTCCCATCTCACCCTTCCAGAAGGTTTTGCAAGATTATATTTACTCCAACCCTGAGGAATATCAGCCCTTTTTGCTCCTTGACCTCTGCATTCTGGTACTTCGCAGGTACCCTCCAGAGGATGTTCTCTCCTTCCATTAGATTTAGTTCAGTTCTTTAATTCAAACCATCTCTCATTAGAGGATTATCAAGGGATTATTTCTCAATATTTATACTTCACACACACCTGTGCTTAATTGGGTCCTGCCAAGCCCCTCCCTAGCTCCATTTGGGGAGCTCAAATGTCAGCTTTTGTTTAATTGGACAGACAATTCTGGGTGGCAGCATGGGGTAGGATCAAAAAGGCAGGAGGGGGGCAGCTAGGTGGCTCAGTGGATAGAGCACAGGCCCTGAATTCAGGAGTACCTGAGTTCAAATCCAGTCTCAGACACTTGACACTTACTAGCTGTGTGACCCTGGGCAAGTCACTTAACCCTCATTGCCTAACCAAAAAAGCAAAACAAAACAAAATAAAACAAAAAATCCAGGAGAAGCCCAGGTTTGAATCCTAGATCTGATTCTTAGTAGGTGTTTGACCATAGCCATACCTAACCTGTCAGAGCCTCATTGTTCTAATCAATAAAATAGGGACAATTACACTTGCAGTGTGCTTTTTATCCCTATGCATGTTGTTTGATCAATACTTTGTAAAGTCCTATCTAACCATGAACTTTTTTTGGATTATTGTCGACAAGGCTAATACTGATCCCTTGGTCCCTGGCTGTACCACATTCTGAGATCCTGATGGTATGGGAAAGTAGCTCCTACGGGTCTTGCTCTGGAACCATCTATTGACCCCTCATCTTCCAAGAGCCCTAAGCCCCAGGTATGAATAGTTTTGCTGTCCATTGCAGTAATTAATTAATTTTATTTTATTTTACATTCTGAGACAGGGTGTTTTGAAGGCAAAATGCAAATTCATGTAAATCAACACGCAAATTTATGCAAAGACAACATGAAAATGTGTCCCCAGATTTCCTGGGAAAAAATCTGGTGGTCTCAGCCAGTCCCCTAGCAGACAGTCTAGTCCTCAGGACTGTACTATCTTTCCCTTTGTTTAGATTCTTAATCTGTACTGGGTTATCATCCTAGCCCACTAAGGTCAGCAATGCAGGCAGTCAGACTGCAGGCTGGTCATCCATTATCCTGAAACCTCTCTGCTTCCCAAATGTTCAGAAAACTCTCCTACCCCCTGTAATCAGCTTTCATTTGGAACAGTAAAGTGCTTCTTTACCATGTCCCTGAGTAACCCAGGCCTAGTAAAATACCCAGGTGCTGAGCCTCAGTTTCTGACCCACCTCCCTTCCTCCCTGTATGCCCCGCCCCCCACCCCTACCCACAGCAAGGAGGCCAAATGGAATGAGGTTGCTAGATTATGCTCATTTGATTTTGTTTTTTTTGTTTTTTGTTTTTAGTGAAGCAATTGGGGTTAAGTGACTTGCCCAAGGTCACACAGCTAGTAAGTGTTAAGTGTCTGAGGTCGGATTTGAACTCAGGTACTCCTGACTCCAGGGCCGGTGCTCTACCCACTGTGCCACCTAGCTGCTCCAGATTATGCTCATTTGAAACGAGAAACAATACAAACCCTGTTTATCAAATGTCTCATGTGTTTTCAGATCCGATTTTCTGAAGAAAAGGGACATAGAGGGAGTGAAGTTGGGGGGGAAGGGGAGAGGCTTTGGAAGCTTTATGTAAGGTTGTCCAGTCTGTGCTGTGAGTAACTCATCTGTTCTTGAGGAGAAGAACTCTACAGGCAGTATGGGAGGCTCTGCGGAGAAGGTTAGAGGGCAGAGGCAGAAAGGAGAGGGACAGGAGGAGGAGGATTTGTTCTGTCAACTTGCAGAGTGTCTTCAGGAAGACAGGCTTTGCAGAGACAGAAGCTGGGCTGGCTCAGACAAAGCAGGCTCAGCTCAGATCAGGAGGAAAGACAAGAGGGAAAGATTACCCCTAGAGGAAGGAGCATCCCCCCCTAACCCTCTCCACTCTCCTCAACCTGGGGTGGAGGGGTGTGTACAGGAATATTCCCAATGACTGGTACTACACACACACACACACACACACACACACACACACACACACACACACACACACACACACACAGAGTACCCATGTTTTCCTCACAGTCAGACTTATCTGAATGCACCCTAACAAAAGAAAGCAGAAGCCCCTCTAAAGGATTTAGGTATGATGAGGAGAACTTCCACACAGTGAGGGGGTAGTGGTGAGGGCCTAACTAAGGCAGGATGTAGAATCCTTTGGAGATGGCTAAGAGTAGACTGGATACTCATTGGGTGAATGAAAGGGCCTCCCTGCCTGAAGAAAGGGAGATGGACTGATAAGATGACCTCTGGAAGGCCCAGCGATTCCATAATCCCAGGCACATACAAGTTCAAATGCCAACATGAAAAGTCATGCATGGACATAGTCAAAGATATACCCATGTGTCCTGGGAATTGAGACCTCCCAAGACAACAGGGGACCAAACTATTCTTCCCAAGATATAAAACAGAACCATGGACCAAGCCTTCACTAGGCCTTTCTTCTTTGGCCTGGGCACTATGGAGATCCCCCACTTCCCAGAGAGGTCCTCTCCTCCAATGGTGCTTTTGGCTGCCTGCCTCATTGCCATTCTGGCCAGAACTCAGAGCTCAGCCCCACCAAGGTGCACAGGGGCAGCATTCTGGCAAGTACGTGTGTCAGAGAGTCTCTGGCATTTCCCTAGAACAATTCAAATTGCTTTTTTTACACCTCACTGCACTATGCCAACCCTGATTCACATTATTTGTGCACTCGCTAAGTGTACATTATCTGATCCGTCACCCTGTAAAACGCTGCAAGAGGAATCCGTGGCTCCTGTCTGCTGCTGACTGTGGGTCAGGCACAGAAAACTCCGTGCAAACATTTGTGCAAAACTGGAAGGAAGGAAAAACCCCAATCACAACAGCCTCAATCCCCCACAGCCTGATGGCCAGGAGGTGAGTCTCTGATGGGTTTGTCCTACCTCTCCAAACTCCTGGATCTGAGACTCTTCCGGAGGAGACAGCTTGACTGGCTAGCCTTTGCATCTTCTCTTCTCATGGCCTGGTTTCCCTGATGCCATCATTTTAACAGGAAGAGACAAGCAGGAGGGGGACTCAGTCTTTGATCCCAGCTATGTAGATTCCCTCTGACTGGAGCAAATGGGACAGGAGGGAGCTGGAGGCAAGGGGTTGTGGGAGACAGCCTTGGACAAAAACACCAAGTATAGCACATCCTTTGAAATCCACAACCTCTCTGATGGAAAATAGGGTTATAGTATCATCAGTTTAGCGCTAGAAAACATCTGAGAGATCACCTCATCTAACCCCCTCAAAGTGTACAATTCCTAATGGGAACAACTGGCATCTTCTGTAGGCCAAATGACAATATCTGAACATAGAACCCAATACTCTACAGGGGAACCCTCAGCCTCATTTCTAGCAAGGAAGTCATCTATAGCTTCCTCAATGTTTATTTTTTTCATTCTCCATTTTTCTGTCTCATGTCAAGATCATAGTTGAAGTTACTGAAGTTAAATTTGTATAGACTGAATGTCCACGGGTTCATGAAAGGTATGGCAGAACATGGAAAGGTATCATCTCTTCTGTAGACGGATAATGGATAGACAGCTGTCTGTTCCAGCTATTCTTGATTTTCCCTTCAGCCCCAGGATTCCTTGAAAGGCCTTTTGCAGCAAGGGATGCACAGGGGTCATCCAGCCAAGAGTCATGTTTCCTTCTTTTTGGCAGGAATCTGGCAGCTAGCAATTTCCACATAGGAGCTCATCTCTATGAAAACGACACATCCAGTGTCTTACTGACAACTCATTTTCTCCAACCTTCATTCTGCGGAGAGGCGACATTGTGTTCCAGCTGCCATATTGCAGCCACAACCCCTGATGCACCATCAATTATGAACGGCAATAATTATGCATGGGAAAGAAGCCACAGATAATGGGCTTCCATTAGATTAAGTAGTTATATGAATAAAAAAAAATAAAACCTATACTTCGGCTAATTAAACCCACTCACCATCTGATTAAGATGTGTTGTGAGACCATGGAAAAGTACCAACAACTAACTGTAAGTAATCCGACACAGATGGGAATTAATAGTATATTCCCTGGCACAGAGATAACAGATATCCATAGAGGTTAATCAGAAACATTAATAAGCATTGATAGGATAGTCAATATCAAACAGCTGGCTCTTTAAAGTGGGTGCTGGCCAGGCCATATTCCCTTTAAGAATGACCTCTCCTTCTGGCTCTGCTTGGGATGGTGAACAGAAGTAGGGGGATAAAAGAAATGACCTTTTAAGGTCCTTTCTAGCCAAAAGTTTTCTATTACAGCTCCTTACCTCAAGATTCACATAAACTAAAGAAAGGCAGGGACTTAGCCCAAATCACTGGCTCTAGGAATAGGCCCTTGATCCCATGACTGACTATTTTCATGGTTTCTCCATCAAGCTATTCTGTCTCCTGGTTACAGGAGGATTATCCTCAGTGCCAGGAGCTCAGAGTAGCACAAGAAGCTCCTCCCCTTCTCTTTTCTACCCCCACCCCATTTTGATTCCCCCCAGCCCTAAGGGCTGAGCCTGAGTCTTTCCACAGGAATCAGACCTATCCTGGAATCTAGGAAATAGAGGTATATGCATATCCAGTCAAAATTATGTTCATGGATGTTGAGTAATGTTAATAGTTCTCTGAGTGTAAGCATAGTGTGGACCTATGCCACCCCAGTCCTCCATGTTTCAGAGCAGACCATACTAAGAGAATCTTGTAGAAACAGTTGTGAAGAGAAGGATAAGACTGGTTGGTCTATGGTGAGGGAGTCAAAAGGGATGAAAGGCAGGTGATGGCTCTCGCCCAAAGTGTTTCCAATGCCCACTTAGGCAGCAACTCTCTGAGCTGTCTCTGTCCTTTGGAGCAGCTGTGAGGAGAGCACCCAGGCCCTGCTTCCTAATTACCACTAATTAGGTAAAAGCTAAGATCTTCACTCTCTCCCTTCCTCCTCCTTCCCTTCCCTCCTCCCCCTCCACTCCCCTCTCCCCCAAGGCAACCAAGAGAAACAGAGAGAGGTCAAATCGAGCCTTTGTACAACAGAGACAGGCAAAGACAACATGGTATGAATAGCAAACCAGCTTTGCTTTCTGGGAAGGAGGGGAGGCTGCAGTGAGTGAGGCCAGCTTCCTCCTTGGCACAGGGAGAGACAAGTGAAGGACTTAAGTCACTTTTCCACCTGGAGTCCCAAGCTCTCTCTTCCCCACTGAGCAGAAGAGAGAGGTAGCTTGCCAGAGGAGGCTACACTCAAACACGCTGAGTGTTTGCACTGTTTTAAGAGTCCTTAGTGCAGGATCTTGGTGTTAGAATTACTTTCAGTATCTGCTAGGTAGAATGGTTTCTTTTGAGTGCATCTGCCTGATTCCTTTTTTAGGATGACTGTATCTGCAGGGCAAGGACCTTGGCTTCTGTGACACATTGTGGATGCTTAATAACTGCTTGGTGATAACAGAGAGGTCTCTGTTTCAAACACTTCCCTCAGGCTATCTTGTGGGAGACCAAGTCTCATCAACCCTAGTGTCTGGGATGTGGCCATGAAGCCCAGTGACTTCTCAAGTGGGAGAGAATAATACACTGGTTTTTTCTAGCCCTTCTCTGTCAGAAAACTGAAATTTCTGCCTTTTAAAACATATCTCTTTCCAATTCTTTTCAGCACCTTCTTGTGAAGCAGAAATCCAGAGACCTGAACTCTTCCTTTAAATAGCAGTTTGACCTTAGGCAATTCATTTGTACTTGTAGGACTTGCTTCTTCATTGGTAGAGTGGGTTAGATTTGGTAATCTCTAAACTCCCTTCCAACTATAAAATTAGATGACCCTATGAGGAGGATAGGGAAAAAAAGCAAATCTTCCCATTTTACAGATCAAAAAATCTTCCCATTTTACAGTTTATAGAGAAGAAGCCCAAGGTGATTTTGCATATTAGCTATAGACACAGAGTGATTGCAGGTTTTCTAATGTCATATCCTATGTGCCTAGGCTGGAATTAAATATAATTCCTAAAGAGCCTAAGAAACAGTCCAACCCAAGAAATTCAATAAACCTGCAAATGGTCCAGAAGAGCTACCTGGAGAAATCCCCAATATTTTCCTTTGGGCTGTGTGAGGCCTTCCAAAGCTCCCTTCCTCACTCCAAGGCATCAGACACTCACAGCTGCTGACTGGAGAGGGACATCATTCTGCTGCCACAGCTTCTTCTATTTCAAAAGAATGATGGGCCCTGTCACTGATTCAATCTGCTCCCAACTCTCCTGAACAAGGCACTTTTCTCAGCAGCTCTGGATTGATGGGCTGGCTCTTCCATGAAGAGGTTGGCCGGGTTCGTGAACTTCTCAGGCTCAGACCTTTCCAATAGAAACACACCAGGTGCCGAATATTTCTCATGTCCAGTCCCGCTTTGAAGTACCCTCTCCCAAAGTATCCTGTTTCCTTCTTTCAATGCTGAGGAGCCATTCCCTCCCCTTGTCCTTCCTTGACACTGGTGCCTTGGGGTAGAAAGATTTCCCAGTTTTGGTGGCAGTAATGCAAGGAAGGCTTCTTGTCTGTTTACATCAGGGTCATGTTGGTTCAATGTGATGAGGCCTTGACCAGGGGTTGGGGAAAGGGAATTCCTTTAAAATGTTGTTCCTAAGTATTGCCCGGGAAAACCAGCATTGTGTAATGGGAAGAGCATTAGAGTTGGTTTTTAGAAGACTTGGGTTCCCACCCAAACTCTCTTACTTTTTTACTGTATGACTTTATACAGGTCAATTTACCATTTTGAATCTCAGTTGTCTCATCTCTAAAATAAGAATAATAACAAAACTTCCCTATCTATGTCAAAGGCTGTTTGGAGGATCCAAGGAGAGAATATCTGGGAAATGTTGTTATAAAGAGCTCTACTCATGCAAGATAGGATTATTATTTGAGCATGAGCAGAACAAGCAAGCCCATCAATGTATGTTGTTTCTATTGATGAACACATCATCATGTATCTAAATCAATGAACAAAAATAATGCCATGCACTGTTTTTTAAATGCTGCTATGTAAATAAAAACTGTATCTTGAGACATTGTGGGAGCATTGTGGGATGCTCTATAGAGCATGTGTCCTGAGTACCTTACTGTATGGCAGCAAAACATGGACTACATACACTAGACAAGAGAAGAAGCTTAACAGTTTCCACATGTGCTGCCTTCGGCGCATCCTTGGCATATCTTGGTTAGATAGGATCACCAACACAGAAGTGCTCCTATGCACGCAACTTCTGAGCATCTACACGCTACTGAAACAAAGATGGGTGCGCTGGCTCGGTCATGTGCACTGCATGCAAGATGGGCGCATTCCTAAAGAGTTAGCCCCAGGCCAAAGACCTGCTGGACACCCCCAGTTTCGCTACAGAGATGTATGCAAGCGAGACTTGAGGGCTCTGGGGATAGACACCGGCAGCTGGGAGGAGATGGCCAAGGACCGCGCCCGATGGAGTTCAGTACTCAGGAACAGCTTGCGCAGCTGAGACGGGCCTCCAAGCTCTGGAGGAAGAAAAACAAATGAGAAGCAGGAACCGATGGGCAACAGAGAGCACAGTTTTCCAATGTCCTCATTGCGGCAGGAGCTGGGGCTCCCGTATCAGACTGCACAGCCACACTGTGGCCTGTGGCTCTTCAAGGTGCTGATCCATGGTTGTCCGCAGCTGGCGGAAGCCTACTATGGAAGCCTACTATCCTGAGACATTAGTCCAAGATGATAAAATCACAAATAACCTTCAGCCTGATGAGTCCCTTCTGTGCTCCCTCGTAGCAACTCAGCAGTGAGAGATCAAAGGTTCTGCATATCAAGGTGCCAGGACAACCAGCAGAGCTAAGTGAAGGCTGGTCCACTCTGGGCTGTGTGGATCTTCCTTTGGGGCAGATACTAGTTGAGAACTTTCTTTAGTCATTCCTCAGGGAATTGGGAAAAAGAGGAGGTAGAGAATGAATTTAAAATCACACAGGGGTACAAAGTATATAGGATAAACTAAGAACCAAACTGAGGCCACATGGGATGATATATCACTATAAAGGGCTTATGGAGCATTTCCAGGCACTTCCCTTGTGATCACAAGGTCCATAGACTCATCAAATGGTAGTGTTAGAAAGGAACTTAGAGATCATCTAGCTCAACCCCTCATTTTACAGATAAGGAAATGGAGGCCTATGCTTGAAAGGGGCGGCAAGGGAAATAATAGCAAACCAAGACAAATAATCTCTCTAATTCCTTCATACCTCCTCCTTTCCACCCTAACATGACATCATATTAAACAGTACTAATTCTTCTATTTCTTGCACTTGAAGCAATTCCATCTAATCATAGCCCAGGAAAGAAAGAGGAGATAGATCGAGTCACAGGAATAGATTAAAAGCTCTGCATTAAAGGATCCTAGAGCAGGGTATTCCAATATACTAATGGATCCTTGCTCTCTTTGACTTGGGACTTCTCTCCAGTGATGCAGCTCATAACCCTTCCATGCCAGCCTAGCCTATGAAGTGTTCATCTGTGCCCTCCCATAAATCCACCACAGCAGATACTATTCTAATAGGCTGGAAACCTCCTAATTCTATTAACATTCTGTAAATAACCACATTGCCCACTATTATCTTTTACTTTCCTTTTGTATTCAATCCATTTTTTCTGACAATATCCTTGTCATTCCTAATCATGCTTAATTTTTTTCATTTGTCATAGGTTATGACATGGTTCTACCTACCATGTACCTCACCATTGCTTTTTGGGTGATCCTCAAGTTCATCTCCTTGGAGGCTGTAGCATTTTTTTTGACTCATAACCATACAATACCCCACAAGGATTCTGATGCTTTAAAATGTGCCTTATTTTTCATTCAGGGAGAAGCTCTGATCCTATTGCTCATTTCTGGGTCCAGTACATTGTCTATTTGCACTGTCTGCCCAAAATAGGTGTACTGTGTTGATGGATGAATTCTCTAGGCATATTCATCCAACTCAAAGATATACTCTGATGCCTATTTTGTCAAGAAAGTGAGCCTGAGTTCTCGAAGGCTATTCCAAAGGAATATAAGCTCTCCCATGTTGTAAAGACTTTGACTATAGTCTTAGCAATAGACTAAATCTTCTTTCTTCAATAGACTGACCATTTGGTAAAGAAATCCTTAGTCATAGAAAACCATAGTAATAATGATTGGAGACTTCAAATGTTTAAACATCTGCTGGAATCCCCTCTGCCAAAAACAGAACAGTTAAATAATTTCTTTCTTGCCTTAATGACAATTTTACTCTTCAGAAGGTAGAGGAACCACAATTTCCTAACAAATAAGAAGTCAAAAGATATGAGGAAACAGTTATCAAAAGAACTGCAAACTGCCAACAACTATATGAATCATTGTTCTATATCATTAATAATACAAGAAAAACAAATTAAAAGAATGCTAAGATTTTACCTCATACACAAAAAATTTCCAAAAACGACAAAGGGTAGAAATGGTCAATATTAGTGAGGCTGTGAAAATAGAGGTACACTAATATATAGTTGGTGGGACTTTTAATAAGTTCAACCATTTGGGGTAGAAATTGGAATTACATTTTAAAAATAGTGACTAAATCCTTTGGCCCAGAGATCCTACTGCTGGGCATATACCATAAGGTGGTCAAATCCAAAAGGGAAATCCCTTGTATGCTAAAATATTCATAGCTGTAGTTGTAGTAGTAACAAAGAACTGGAAACAAAGTGCTGCCAATGATTGGGGGAACAGCTAAGCAAACTGCATATGAATGTAAAAAAAATTGTACTGTAAAAAAAATGAATTAGAAGGATTCAGAGAAATACAGGAAGAATTGTATGAGTAAATCAAACCAGAAAAACAAAACAAATCCGCCTTCATCTTTTGTTGGAGAGGTGAACGACCATAGGAATAGGAAGTTACATATACTAGCAGATGGGCTCAATATATTGCTTTTGCATAAGTCTTATTCCTCCCTTTTACAAAGAAAGACTCACTTGCCAGGGAATGAGGAGAGGTATATCTGAAAATAACTGTTATGTAAAAACAAAAGGCATCAATAAAACACTTTTTAAAAAAAGGTAGAGAAATCAATGAATGGAACTGTTATTCTGCATCTAATTCTTCCCTATCAGAAAGAACTCATTTTAGAAGGTAGAAATTACTGGAACCTTGGAGGAAAATGAATGCAGCATTTTAGAATTTATGATTGAGTTAAGCTGAGCATAGTATGATATATACTCTAGAATTTGGGTGAACAGATTTCAAAGAGTTCAGAAAAAGAATTAAAAGGATCCCACACACTAAAATTCTACAGGAGGTGTCAAACTAAAAGGTAGGGGAGGAAACTGCTTATGGATAATTAACCAAGTTAGATACTATAAAGAGTAGCTATAATAAAGGAAGAATAGCAGTTGAGACACCCAGAAGTATACAAGGACAAAATCCAAGAAAGGAGTCAGTACTAAAACCTTCAGCCTTGAATATCTGTACAAAAATATCTAAAGTTTAAGCAACAATCAAGAGGATGTAGAGATCTTAACTCAAAGGGCAAATTTAGCCTTTTTAGGTTATGTGGCAAATTGGTGAGATGAAACTCATGACTGGAATATGACTCTGTTAGGTACCTTACAAAAACAGATTTTTTAAAAGGGGTCTATTAAGAAGGTTTTCTCCCGTGAGATATGAGGAAATCCAGGAATCAGAATGAGAAAGGATGGTGAACAGCAGGATGAAAAATCAATGGAGGAAGAAATTGAAGTGATTTTGTCATTGAGGCATTCAACAGACCGCCTAGACAGAAAGAAGATATAGATAAATTAGGGGAAAAGTCATAAGCCTGGCACAGAGACATGATATATTATACAGGCATCTGCTGGAGTACTCTCTCTGCTAAAAGTGGAGTAGCAGTTAATAATTTCTTGATTTGCCTTAGTGATAATTTTATCCTTCAAGAGGTGACAGAATCAATAAAGAGACATTTTATTCTGTATCTGATTCTCACCAATGAGGAAAAACTGGTTGCTAGGCTGGAAATCATGGGAAACTTTTTTTAGAGGAGAGTGACTACAATCTCTTAGAGTTTATGAAAGAAGAGAGGAAACCTGGGCACCATCTGTTTGCAACCTAAATTTTGGGACAACAGATTTCAAATCCCCTTCAGAAGAGGGCAGATAGAATCTGATGGACTAAACTTCTATAGAGGAAGTTAGCCCTGGAAGGATAGGAAGTTTTCAAGAATGAAATATGTAAATGGAAAAGGAGACAATTCTAATAAGGAAGAAAAAGAGGAGTTGTCTCATGAGAATAATGTATATCCATTTGGAACAACATGTCATCTGTAAAACATGTTAATTTTGGTTCTCTTTTGCCTGTCCTTATTCCCTCAATTTCTTTTTCTTGTCCTTTTCCTCTAGCTAGCATTTCTAGCACTTTATAAAATAGTAGTGGTGATAATAGATATCCTTGCTTCACCCCTGATCTTATTAGAAAGACATGTAGTTTAGCCCAATTACAATAATGCTGGGTCTTGATTTTAGGTAAATACTGCTTACCATATTAAAAAGTCCACTTATTCCTATATTTACAACTTTTTAAACTACCAAATTGTTTGTTGTATTTTTTTCTAAAGCTTTTTTTTGCACCTATTGATAAAATCATAGGGTTTTTATTGCTATTAATGTGACCTATTATGATGATTCTTTGCCTAATATTGAACCAACACTCTATTTCTGGTATAAATTAAATCTAATAATAGTGTATGATCCTGTAATATGAAAATGTAGCCTCTTTGCTAATATTTTGTTCAATATTTTGTGTTGGCATTTGTTATGGATATTTTTAAAGGATTTTTTCATATCTAGGAGTTCCCTATACTAATGAAATGACAGATCTGGTCCCTATTCCAGTCTCTATCCCAATTTTTTCTTATTCTATTAATCTTGGTATTTTATACTTTTGTAAGAAGCTATACATTTCATTTATTAGTTTTGTTGGTATACAATGTTGAAAAGTCTTAAAAAATTCTTTTTATTTCTCATTTGTTGTGAATTCTCCTTTTTCTTTTTTGATGTTGGCAATTTGGTTTTCTTATCCGTGTGAAAGAATCAGATTAATTTGTAGTTTATCTATTTTATTAATTTCACCCCCTCTAATCCCTCCCACCTCCAGCTTTTAATTTTATTTATAAATTCACTGTTTGAGGGTTTTTGTTTGTTTGTTTGTTTTGTCTTAATTTTTTTTACTTTCTCCTTTGATTTTCAGAATTTCCATTTTGTGTTTATCTGAGTTTCTAGATTTGTTACTTTTCTAATTTTTCTTTTAAAACTTCATGCACAATCCATTGATCTGTTTCTTTTCTCTTCTGTTTGGAGATATAATTGGTTGTTGCTTGGTTGTTGTCTTTCATTCTCTAAGAGGAGCAAAAAAGACATCACTATGTTAGAGTCAAGTTACAATGTGTCCAACTGTGTCTGATCAGACTAATTTGAGCTTACAGTGCTCTACAACAAGTTAGGTACAAATAGTCCATGTGAACATTTGGGATGGAGTTGTTAAATTTGCACACCTCACATTTCTTTTGAGCACTTCAATTCTGCTTTGCTCATAGAGTACAGCACCTTTTTGATGGAAAGTCCTTTGCCAGCATCTCCCATCTTGTGCAATCAATTCCAAAGTTCTTTAGAAAGACCTTGGGAGTTTCCTTGTATTGCTTCTTCTGACCACGATGTGAGTGCTTGCCATGTGTGAATTCTCTCTAAAATAGTCTTTTAGGCAGATATATGTTGCTATTTGAACCATGTGGCCAGCCCATGAGAGTTGCACTCTCTGCAGTAGTGTTTGAATGCTTGGCTATTAAATTTGAGAAAGGACCTCAGTGTCTGGTACCTTATCCTGCCAGGTGATCTTCGGAATCTTCCTAAGACAATTCAAATGGAAGCAATTCAATTTCCTGGCATGGTGGTGCTAGACAGTTAAGGTTTCACAGGCATAAAACAATGAGGTCATCACAACAATTCTGAAGATCTTCAGCCTGTTAGTCAGTCTAATACTACTCTCCCACATTTTCCTTCAAAGCCTCCTAAAAACTGAGCTAGCTCTAGCAATATGTGCATCAACCTCATTATCAATGTGTACACACCTGGAAAGTATGCTGCCAAGGTAAGTGAACTTATCCACAGTATTCAAAACTTCTCCATTTTCTGTAAACAATGGTTTCAAATATGGATTGTGTGGTGCTGGCTGGTGGAGCACCAGTGTTTTCTTTCTTTTTTTTTTTTTGGTGAGGCAATTGGGGTTAAGTGACTTACCCAGGGTCACACATCTAGTAAGTGTTAAGTGTCTGAGGCCGGATTTGAACTCAGGTACTCCTGAATCCAGGGCCAGTGCTTTATCCACTGTGCCATCTAGCTGCCCCACCAGTGTTTTCTTGGTGTTAATTGTTAGGCAAAAATTATCACATGAAGCAAAGAATTGATCCAGACTTTGTTGCATCTCAGCTTCAGAGGCTGCATTGAGTGTACAATCATCTGTGAAAAAAAAATCATGCACCAACTCTTCCTCCACTTTGGAGATATAAATTCCCCCATGAACTGCTTTGACTTTATTCAAAAAGTTTTGGTGTGTTGTCTCATTGTTGTAATTTTCTTTGATGAAAATTTCTCTTCTTTCTATAATATGATCTTTGATGTACTAGTTCTTTTGCAGTAAATTATTTAATTTCTTTGTAAGTTTGCATCCTTTCTTCAAAGGCTATTTATTGATTATAATTTTTTTATTGTGTTGTTGTTAGTAATAGGTGTGTTTAATATTTCTGCACTTGTTTTTTAGGTGTTTGTGTCATAATATATGGTCGATTTTTGTAAATGTGCCACAGCAATATTGAGGATATGTATTATACTACTATTGCCATTCAATAATCACCAAATATAGAGGTAACTTAAAAAAATTATCTTTGGGTTCTTAACTTCTTTCTAATTTATCTTTTTGTTAAATTTGTTGAGGTCTAAAAGGGACACATTGAGGTCACCAACTATAGTCTTACTGTATCTTTTTCCCTGTAATTTGCTTTATTTTTCCTCTTAGATATTATCCTCTTCAGTGTGTGTGTGTGCATGTTTATACATACTGATATTGTTTCATTCTCTAGGGTGCCTTTGAGTACAATTTTGTTTCCTTATTTACATCTTTTATCATTATGACTCCTACTTTTTGATTTGCCTAAAGTATAACAAATTCTGCTTTAGTCTCACACTTTAAATTTGTGTGAATCTTTATATTTCAAGTTTTTTCGTATATACTATATATTGTTGAATTCTGATTTCTAATCCATTCTGCTATTCTCTTCCATTTTATAGGCAAATTCATTCCATTCATGTTTAAAGTTATGATTGCTAATTGTGAACTTTTCTCTACCATATCATCTTATACTTTTCCAATTCTTTACAAAGAATAAGATGGCAAAAGAGAAGAAAAATGATCCCCACCAATGATCCATAATTGAAATGATGTACTTCTACTTCATTGCTCCTCCTTTTAGCCTCTGACCCAAACCCTAATCACTGATTCATCCATTTCTCTCTCTCTCTCTCTCTCTCCATCCCTTCACCCATCCATCTATCATCTATCTATCATCTATCATCTATCATCTATCTATCTCCCAATTACAATCTACCCTCTGATTTCATGGCTTGTTTTGCTTATAATGATTCCCTCCCCAGTTCTTCATTCCTTTGTAAATCTCTCTCTCCCCTCTCCTTTTTCCTGCTTGTTTCTTTGTTGAACTTAATGGATTTCTAAACCCAACTTTTTCCATGTGTTCAATCCTCCTTTGTCTGGTTCAAGTGGGAAGGCTCACTCTTTCCATCCCTAACTCCATGTTTATATGCTTTTCTTGCTCACCCAATTATGAGAAATAGTAAGTACCACCTATTCTTCCTTCCTTTTATAATGTATTCCTTTTCCCCCTCCCTTTTCTTTACTTTCTAATGCCATCAGAATAAAATAAAAACATTCACTGTCTATCCACTGTATCTATATCCCCTCTGTGACAATTAAATATACAGTTCTGAGAGGATAGTTGTCTCGTCTTCTCCTATTAGGATGTTAGCACTTCAACATTGTTCAGCCCCTAATAGCTCAAATGTATTTGTTTGTTCTGACTCTTATGCTTGCATTTCAAAGTTTCTACTCAGTTTTGGTCTTTTCATCAGAAATATTTGACAGTCCTTTATTGCATTTTCCCCCTGTAGGATTATACTCAGTCTTTCTGGGTAAGTTATTCTTGGTTGCAAGCCTTAATCTTTTTTCCTTTGGCAATATAATTTTTCACAATGTTGAACATGAAAACAAGTGATCTGGGGAGGCTATAGGGTCATTGTGGGAGAGGAAAGCAAATTATGGTAGACATAATTGTATGGGATGCTTTACATGTGGACCTTCCTTGCATCAGGAAGCTAGACAAGGTGGCCTTCCAAAATATCTATGCTTCCTGATCTTCAAGTTGAGATCATGCCACCCTCAGGCTATGCATAGGAAGCAGGTAGGTATAGATAGTTATATAGGCTACCTCCCTGATGGGGAGGTGCTAGTAAGACAACATGTATAAAATATTTTGTAATCCTTAATCTTTGTGTGTATGATTTTAAGCATATGCTATTAAAGAATATGTTCTAATGACAGGATCAAAAACCTTCCTTAGGCATGATGCTGACATTCAGTGAACATTTAGCTTTAGATTCTAAGTACAAGAACCTGATTCTTTCTTCTCCTTTAATATCCATACCCAATATTCTTTCAAACTCTGCTGATTTGATCTTGGGGCATTGGTGTGATGGAATCAGCTCATGCAGGCTTATGATGGCCAATTATTAAATTTTCAATGCGAATGTTTATACCTCAGAAATCAGGAAATCCCACAAATTAGGACTTAATTTATTGTTTTGTTCGTTGTTTAGACTTAAGCAAGTGATAGAGAACTAGTTTATACTGCAGTTTAAACTTTAAAGTGTGTTGGTGCATTTTCAGAGAGCCCATTGTTAAACATTTACTAGAACACCATTGATGAGGAGGGCTCATTAAATAGCACATGGTTCCTAGGGAATATGGGATGATAAAAGTTCTATTGTTCACTGCTTTGGACAGATAGAGACATATTCAGTTCTTCATTTCTGAGACCAGATTTTAAGAAGGATGTTGATAACTTAGGGCATATACAAAGAGGTCAGTTGGAATTGATGAAGGGCCTTGAGTTCATGTTATTATGAGGAACAGTTGAGGAAACTGGGGATATTTACCCCGGAGAGTGAAGACTCAGAGTCGGGGGTGGTAATGATAGCTGTGTTCAAGTACTTGCAGGAAGGGCTGTCATATGGATAAAATATTAGACTAGTTGTCTTTAATACCAAAAGTTGAACAAGGAGTAAAGTGCAAAAGTTGAAAAGAAACACATTTATGTTTGATATAAAGACAAACTCTAATAAGAAGAGCTGTCCAGGAAATTCAAATAATGACTGGATGACAAGATAGGTGGCACAGTGGATCTGGAGTCTGGAGTCAGAAAGACCTGAGTTCAAATCTAGCTGTGTAACTCTGGGTAAGTCACTTAACCTCTGTCTCCCTTAGTTTCCTCAACTATAAAACAGGATAATGATAGTACCCACCTCTTAGGGTTGCTGTGAGGGTAAGATGAGATATTTGTAAAGTGCTTTAGCAAAAAGTATATAATAAGTGCTTAATAAATGTTTGTTTCCTCTTCTACCCATCTTTCCAAAAGCAAATCTTGTTTAGGTATGGGTCTAGACAGGTAGGTGGATAGATAGGTAGATAGATAGATAGATAGATAGATAGATAGATAGATAGATAGATAGATAGATAGATAGATAGACAGATAGATAGGTAGATAGGTAGGTAGGTAGGTAGGTAGGTAGGTAGGTAGGTAGGTAGGTAGGTAGGTAGGTAGGTAGGTAGGTAGGAAAACATTGGTTAAGCATTTACAAAGTACAAGGTACTGTGCTATATGCTGGGGATACAAACATCCTGCCCTCAAGGGTACTGGAGAGGGGGGAAAGGCCTGATTCCTGGCCAGATAAGTGTCATCCATCAGAGCCTGAAGGAGTCAGAGGTAGAGTACAATTTACTGGTGGGATGGAGGCAGGCGTATGCTAGTAAATGTTTAACAACCAACTCCCTTTAAAATGTTATTCACAGTATATATATATATATATATATATATATATATATATATATATATATATACATATATATACATATATATACATATATATATATATATATTGGTGAGGCAGTTGGGGTTAAGTGACTTGCCCAGGGTCATGTAGCTAGTAAGTGTCAAGTGTCTGAAACAGGATTTGAACTCAGGTCCTCCTAAAACTCCAGGGCCGATGCTCTATCCACTGTGCCATGTAGCTTCCTGCCCCCCACAATAAACATTTATGTTTAATCTATATTACTAACATTTTCCTCTTCACTTTATTAAGTGTAGACTATCAGCAAAAACAAAAAACAAGCCCAGTCTTTGCCAATTTCCAAGGTATAATTGCTTACATTGAAAATACAATGATTGGTTCTTGTGAGTCAATGGGAACTAGCAGGGCCATCGTGAGGAGACTGTAAAATGTTGAAGATTAGTTTGCCACTGTGGTCCCTTCCAATTCAGAAATTCTTTGATTCTGTTACTTGGCCTCCTATTCATGTGTCCTTCACGCTAGCTCAACCCTCCTTTCCTTCGTGCCTACCTTCTTAGACCTACGACCCTGATTCAGGCCTTTACCATTGCTTAATAACAATAATAACAGTAACTTTTATATCATTATTTATGGTTAGCAAAATGCTGCGTGTGTATGTATGTGTATATGTATATAAATATATGTGTATATGTATATCTATCTATATCCCAGTTATTGTGAGAACCATATATATGTGTGTTGACATATAAATATACATATAAAAATATAAACTAAACAATATATATATGCAAATAGAAATAAATAAAAATAGAAATATATAAATACATAAAAATAAATAGAAATATATTAAATATATGTATATGTGTTTATACATGTACACACATATGCCTGCATGTGTATATATACACCATATACACACACATATATACAGATACCATAGATATATATCATACACATGTGTATATATATATGGTTCTCACAATAACCCAAGGAGGTAGATAATATCCTAATTTAAAGATGAAGACAGGGGCAGCTAGGTGGCGCAGTGGATAGAGCACTGGCCCTGGAGTCAGGAGTACCTGAGTTCAAATCCGGCCTCAGAAACTTAACACTTACTAGCTGTGTGACCCTGGGCAAGTCACTTAACCCCAATTGTCTCACTTAAAAAAAAAAGATCAAGACATTTCTTGATCTCTCTGAAATCCTTGACATTGCTGATCACTCCCTCCTCCTTGATACTTTCTTCTCTCTAGATTTTCAGTACATCACTCTCTCTTGGTTCTCCTACCTATCTATCTGATAACTTCTTCTCTGTCTCCTTTTCTGGATTTTCCTCCAGATGACACCCTCTAACCATAGGTGTCCCTCAGGGTTCTGTCCTAGGCCCTTTTTCAGTCCTCTAGGCTCTCTTCTTCATTTGGTGATCTCATCAGCTCTCCCAGATGTAATGACCTTCTCTATGCTGCTGATTCTCAAATCTACCTTTCCAGGCTCCAATCTCTCTGCTAACCTCCAATCTTTCATCTCCAACTGCCTTTCAGATGTCCAGTAGAGGTCTTAAACTCAGCATGTCCAAAATGGAGTTCATTATCTTTCCCCCTAAAACCTCCCCTTCTACCTTTCTTATTACTGTAGAGGGCAACCCCATCTTCCCAGTCCCTCAAGCCCACAACCTGAATGTCATCCTGGATTTTTCACTATCTCTTATCTCCCATAACCAAGCTGTTGCCAAGGCCTGTCCATTTCACCTTTGTGGCGTCTCTCAATACATCCCCTTCTCTCCTCTGATCCTGCTACCACTCTGATGCAGACTCTTACCACCTTGTTCCTGGACAGTGACAATAGCCTGCTGATGGGTCTGTCTGCCTCGAGCTGCTCCCCACTTCACTCCATCCTCTATTCTGCTACTACAATGATTTTCCTAAATCTCAGGTATGATCTTGTCACCTCCCCACGCCAGGAGCTCCCTGTCACTTCCAGCATCAAATACAAAATCCTCTATTTGGCATTCAAAGTCCTGCATAACCTAGCCCCTTCCTGCATGTGTAGACTTCTTACACCTCATTCCCCAATACACACCCTTCCGTCCAGTCACATCAGTGACCTGGCTTTTTCATGAACAAAACATTCCATCTCTCATTTCCAGGCATTTTCTCCGGCTGTCCCTTATTCCTGGGGTGCTCATTCTCCTCAATACTGACTACTGACCTCCTTGGCATCCTTTATATCTCAACAAAAATTCCATATTCTGTAGGAAAGTTTACTCACCCCTTATTCTTTCTAGTACTTTTTCTCTGTTAATTATTTCCTATTTATCCTGTATACAGCTTGCTTTGTATAAATTTGTTTCCATGTTGTTTCCCTCTTTAGATTCTAAGCTCCTTGAGGTCAGGGACTGTCTATTGCCTCTTTTTGTATTACCAACACTTTGCACAGTGTCTGGCACATAGTAAGTACTTAGCAAATGTTTACTAAGATTGGTAGATGTTAAGTGACTTGGTTAGGGTCACACGGGTAGCAAGTATCTGAGACATATTTTGAACTCCGGTCTCTCCTGACTCCAAGTCTAGGGATCTATCCACTTTATCAGGTAGCTAGCTAGCACTATCTCTATGTGTATGTGTATGTGTATGTGTATGTGTATGTGTATGTGTATGTGTATGTGTATGTGTATGTGTATGTGTATGTGTATGTGTATGTGTATGTGTATGTGTATGTGTATGTGTATGTGTATGTGTATGTGTAAGTATATATGCATATCCATCTATCTAGCTATAAACAGATATATCTATATAAAAATATCTACATCCATATATCTATCTTCACATATATTTGTATGTGATATATAATATCATAGATATATGTATAATATATCATACATATCTATATCTATAAAATAGATATCATATAGATCTATATGAATATAGTTAGACCATATTTATATACGCATTTAGAGAAATCTATATATAGATCGAAATCTATATAGATATCTAGATATAGATCCAGATGTCTATATAGTTCTTTCTAGATATATTTGTATAGATATATCTAGATATAGCTTTATAGATCTATCTATCATCTATCTAGATATCTATCTTCATCATCATCATTATTATTTATCTATCTATCATCTATCTAATTTTGGCAATTGTGTGAAGGATGGGTTGAAATGAGAAGAGAATGGAAGCAGAGAGATCAGTTATGAGGCTAATAAAACACTTGTATATGTATATACATACATATACACATATATAATTGTTATATTTTATTAGCATACATACATATGCACACATAGACACTTGTATTTTGTTAGCATTTCTATTATATAGACACATATGTAATTGCTATATTTTGTGAACCTCCTGACTGGTCTCTCTGTTTCCATCCTCTCTTCTTTCCAACCCGTCCTTCATATAGCTGCCAAAATAATCTTCCTAATGCACAAATCTGACCACAAGTCTGGGTTGACCTTTTTCATTAGCCAGTGCCTTCTTATGTCTGCTATGATTCACCTCCAGTTTCCAGGCACTACTGATGGATGAACTTCTATTTGTTGAAGTTAGGCTAAATGACAGATGGAGCCAGGGTGGTCGTCGTTGTTTTTGTTTTTTATAATGTTCTTGGAACTGCTAGTGCCACTGATTTAGGGAGACTTCCCTATGTAAGCAGAAGAAATTATTGCATTCAGTCTGGTTTAGTACCCTCACTTTTGCTTCCATGTTTTCTTCAAAACATAATCACTTTCATCCTTATAAATTTGCGTGTCAAAATGAAAATGATTTTTTCTTCTCATTATAACTTTTACAAAAGGCTTGGACCCTTTGAGCCCCATTCCAAGATAGCAATAGCTTCTGTCAAGGTCATTCTCAGCTTATTTTTCATACCCAAGCCGAGTAGATGCTCCATCCTGCATTAACTGCTACCTTCCCATGTGACTGACGATATATCATTCTTAGGTTAATTATGAGAACCAGCCCATCATAGGTTTCTCCCCAGACAACAGGCACCTACATCTGAGGCTGATGAGGCTCTTGGATGTTTGCCAAGTTGAGTTGCCTTAAAGACTGATCATGAGTGCTTAAAAGACAGTCCATTAGCTCAAGCATGTGCACCCTGGCCAATTAGCATTTTAAAATCTTCAATAACACTTGAAGATCAGGGGCCTTACTGGTAGGGAATAATGTCAAAAGCAGAAATCTTTATCTAAAAAAGCAAGAGGCATCCAGACTCCAGTTTCATTGCTCCCAAAAACACATCCTGCAACCTTTACATGGACACTGATGCTTGTGTTGACATGAAAAAAAAAGCTGTTAGAGGAACAAGAATTCTATAGGCTTGGGATATGCCCCTTATCTGGAAGCACCCAAGGGAACCTTGCTACCTTTCATACTCCTTGAACTCCTATTCATACAAGATCTGGTTGGCTAGAAGTCATATCCTTCAGTAAAACCCAGTGGAATATACATGAGTTGAATGTTGGATTTTCCTTTTGGTTTTTACACAGGTTATCCTCCATGTTTGGCCCAAATGAATAAATACATAAAGCACTTATTAAATGCTTACTATAGCCAAATCCTGGTGCTAACTGTTGGGAAT
The DNA here is from genome assembly GCF_019393635.1 of Dromiciops gliroides. Taxonomy (NCBI): domain Eukaryota; kingdom Metazoa; phylum Chordata; class Mammalia; order Microbiotheria; family Microbiotheriidae; genus Dromiciops; species Dromiciops gliroides. The sequence continues at coordinate 539,239,450 of NC_057863.1, forward strand.
ACACATAGAAAAGAAAGAAATCCCTGCTCTCAAGGAATTCACATTCTAACGGGGGAGACAACACCAATGGAAGAGTTCAAGCTGCAAGTCAGCTGGAAAAGTCCCATGGTCCTTAGGGTGCAGCCACAAAGCAGCTGCTAATGTCTCCTATTTCATGCCATTTCCACATAAATTCCTATCATCTTCTGATTTTCAACCATTTGGCAGTGCCAAGGACTTTGGTGGCAAGAGCTTTCTTTTCTAGGTCTTCAATTGATGTGGCTGCAACATCTGCAGAACCAGGGGCTACATTACATTGCCTCTCCCTGGATGGAAGCATCACTAGTCTCAAGGCTCATAGATTCAGGGTCCTGGGCTATCTCCATCAGCATCCGAGGGGAGAAGGTTGTCAAGGTAATGGTGGTAATTTGGTTTGCTACCTCGTATGACCAGGCATGAATCCCTTTCCTCATTCCTATTTGTTGAAATTGTCCTTTTTCTTGAAAACCCAGTGAAGATATCACTTCCTCCATGAAGCTGCTTTTGATCACTTCCTTCTTGAATTTCCTGAGAGTGCTTGGATCTTTTCTTTCCCCCATATTCTATCTTGTTATGTCTTTATTTATATACATGTTATACATCTTGTCTCTTTAGACTATAAACTCTTTGAGGCCAGGGATTATGTTGTTTTTCATGTTTTTACCCCTTGTGCTTGCACAGGGGATTAAGAAATAATTATTGAATTGAATTGGATTGATTTAACCTAATGGAAGATGTGGGTTGTTTTGTTGTTGTTGTTGTTGTTTGTTTCTTTTTGGGTTTTTTGTGGGCCAATGGGGGTTAAGTGACTTGCCCAGGATCACACAGCTAGTAAGTGTCAAGTGTTTGAGGCAAGATTTGAACTCAGGTACTCCTGAATCCAGGGCCAGTGCTTTATCCACTGTGCTACCTATCTGCCTCCTAGGAAGATGTGGTTTTGATGGACAGAGTCTATTCTAGCTCAGGGTGGAAAAAATAAAAATAAACAAAACAACCTAGTCTCTATTTCTCCAAATTTTGTTATCCCTTTTCTATCGTTAGCAATTACAATTCTTTTCACACAATCCATTGACATCTAGGAGTTCCTAATCTGGGGTCCACAGATACCCAAGGGGTCTATGGATAATTTTCAGTGGGTCCATGAACTTGGATGTGAAAGAACACATCTTTATTTTTCTATAATGTAATAGAAATTGTCAGTTTTATTTTTATTATCATCTCAATCTCCCCTTAACCATAGCTATGAAATGTACCTCCTTCTATTCTCCCTTAATTTCTTTTTTTTGGTGTGTTTTGAACTTTTATATTCAGGTCACATATCCTCTGGGAATTTATTATGGTATATTGTGTAAGCAGTTGGTCTGAATCTAATTTCTGCCCAGCTATTTACCAATTTTCCTATTTTTTTGTCAAATAAAGGATACTTCTCCATATCTAGTTAGTTTCATTGAACTGCTTTCTATTTTTTTTTAAAACCAAGAACCAAATGATTTTGATGATTACTGATTTAGAATGTATTTGAGTTTTGGTCCCTTGGTTCATCCATATGAAAAGGTAATTGTTTTGACCTGAGACCTTGGAATAGACCTAAAGCCCAGGTGTAAAGGACCTTGCTTCCTTCATGACCAAAGCAGTTGAAAGAGTCAGACTCGTCTGAGACTTGAGGTGGGGGCAGCTAGGTGGTGCAGTGGATAGAGCACCAGCCCTAGAGTCAGGAGTACCTGAGTTCAAATCCGGCCTCAGATACTTAACACTTACTAGCTTTGTGACCCTGGGCAAGTCACTTAACCCCCATTGCCTCACTTAAAAAAAAAGAGAGACTTGAGGTGGAGGCATAATGATTGAAATCTGGTCTTGGGGTTGGGAAAATCTGTGGCCTCTGCCACAGAGTGACTGTTTTACCCTAAACGACCCCGAAATTCTCAATTCCTTGGAACTCTCTGAGACTACAGGCTGTCAAATAGTACTGTGGAAACAGTATTGGTTCTAGAATGAGAGGTTTGTTGTTGGTGGTGGTTGTTCAGTCATGTCACTTTGGGATTCAATTTGGGGTATTCTTGGCAAAGATGCTGGAATGGTTGCCATTTCCTTCTCAAGCTCATTTTTACACATGAGGAAACTGAGGCAAACAGAGTTCAGTGACTTGCCCAGGGTCACACAGCTAGGAAGTATCTGAGGCCAGATTTAAACTCAAGTCTTCCTGACTCCAGGCCTGGTGCTCTATCCACTGCACCCTCTAGATGTGCATAGAGTGAGAGGACCTGGGTTCAAACCCTGCCTCTGCTTCTCCCTGCCTGTGTAACGCTGGACAAGTAGCTTAACCTCTTTGGGCATCACTTTCCTTATCTGTAAAATGGGCAAGTTGGATTAGATCACTTCTGCAATCCCTTCCAGCTCTAGGTTTATAACCTAGACTGGTCTTTATCTATTGAGGGACTCCCCCGCACTAATGAAATTATAGGTCTGGTTTCACAGTCATAGACCTGATTTATGCGTACTATTATGTACCTGAATTGAGCAAAGGACTTTTTGTAACTTAGCAATTAGGCACATTGAGTTGTAGCGGGAAGAGACCTTAACTTGGATTTAAAAGGGTTGGGTTCGAATCTGGGCTATGATGTCTTAATTTTCCTTATGATTTTTGAAAATTCATATTACCTCTGAGTCTCACTCTCCCCGCGTGGACCATGAGCATATTAATACCTGCCTTTCCTATCTCACAGTGTTGTTGTGAAGATCAAATGAAATGAGATAATAAAGATGAAAGCATTTAGAAAAACTCTAAAATGGTAAACATCCATAAGCTATCATCATTACCCTGAGATCCCATCACATTAGACTAGCATGGTTTGCAGGCTTTCAGCTTCTGACTGAGCATGCAGAGGACCTGATGGGAGAGATATAGAAGAAAGGCCAAGGAGCAAACCTCCCCCTGCAACCCCCAATCCTTGTCTTCTGTGAAATGACAAGAGGATGTTACTTGCCAGGCTGTCTGGGGAGTCTTCTATTCAGGAAAGGGTCATATCAGCGGCTGAACTGAAATTGACCCCACCACCAAGAACCCCACTGCTTGGATGATAAAGTTCTCCCTGGGTATGGCTTCCTATCTGCAAACCTAAATGTACCAAAGACTTATTTGGCCCTTCTAGGAAACCCTAACTTTGTGCGAAGGATCGGTACTTTCCTCAGTCTCTTCCCCTTGAGGCAGATAGGTGGTAAAGCAGATAGAACTGGAGTCACAAAGACCCTAATTCAAATACAGGAACTCCATTATCTGTGAGATACTGGGTGAGTCACTTAATCTCTCCAGCCTCAGTTTCCTCATCTGTAAAATAGGGACGATAAATAGCATAGATCTCCCGGGGTTGTTGTGAAACTCAAATGGGATATTTTCGAAGTGCTTTGTAAACTTGAATCAGCTAGCTATTATTGTTGTCCTCGTGGTCAATGTTCTTGCCCAGACACAGGCAGCCTTGATGGTGTTTATTCTCAGAGAAACCTCGGACAGCATCTGTTTGTCAGCTGTTTGGGTCCAGCCCGCCTGCCCCAGCTGCTTGGTGGTTCACCAGCCTCAGGTGCCCAGCAGGCCTGTAAAAGCTAAGAGTATGTGATAAAGTAGCTATATGGTTTTATGGGCCTGCTATCCTAGGGACCAGTCTATGCAATGTGAATGACCCCAGTGCCCAGTAAGTAGGACTCTGGGCTTAGTGGTCCAATGGCAGGCAGCAGATGGGAAGGAGAAGTCCTCCTGGGGCACTTGGAGCAGGTGGGTCATGCCCCTTTGAGTGGCCCCCTCCACAAAGCAGCCGTGGCTGCCTCCTCTGCTTTCTTATGGTTAGGCAAAGTAGTTTGGACCTGTTTGGAAGAAAGAAGGCAGACAAGGAAGAAGAAGAAGAAAAGAAGTGATGGCAGTGATGGCACAGGAGATGGGGTAGAAACTGAGTTGTTAAGGGCATGATTCAAAAGGGGTTTCAGATTGATCAGGTAAAAGACCTCACAGCAAGAGTTTTGCCAGGGTTGATAATGACAGTGTCACTTTGGGATAGCTAGATTTTTCCTCAGTGACCAGGGCACTCCCCACACTGACGTACTTAGTACCCTTCCAGGGCCTCATTGTGATGGGGGGCTTCCCACACTATGTTAATAGAGGGAGCAGTAGCCTTGGCAGCTGGACAGGCTTTGCCTAAGGCCCAGAAAAGGATTGTATATGCGCTGTTCAGGGACCAGGCCAGCTGAGTCTAGAGAGGCTTACTCACCACAGAGTTGGCTGTAGGGATATTTTTTTTTGACCACAGAGAACTTTAAGACCAACTGCTAAGTTATAGAGGGATTGAGATCTGCATGGGTGGAGGGAGAGCACACACCAGTGAAATCACAGATCCTGGAAATATTAAGGTAATAGTTGAATTTGCACAGAAAAAAAGACAGGCATTTATATTAAATTTTTTTAAAAATCAGATTGTTTCCCTTTCTTGAGGAGATACTTTTGTTTTCATTTTATCTCTACTTTTCTATGATGCCTAGAGGACTGAAAAGCTGAAAATGGATCAGGCCTGTCTGGACCTCTGAGATAGGACAATATTATTATTATAGCTTACATTTCTAAAGTGTTTGAAGTTCATAAGATAATTGATTTAGGACTGGAAGAACTTTCAAGGTCATTTAATTCAACCTTTTTATTTTATACATTTATTGAGGTTGAATGACTTGCCCACAGGCACCACATTCACGGTAAATAGCAGAGTAAGGGAGGGGGCAGTCAGGTAGTGCAGTGGATAGAATGCCAGGCCTGGAGTCAAGAACTTAGTTCAAATCCAGCCTCAGGCATTTACTAGCTGTGTAACCCTGGACAAGTCACTTCACCCTGTTTGCCTCAATTTCCTCATCTATAAAATGAGCTGGAGAAGGAAATGGCAAACCACTCCAGTATTTTTGCCCAGAAAGCCCCAAATGGAGTCAGAGTTGGATGTGACTGAAACAACTGAACAGCAAAAAGCAGAGTCAAAATTCAAACTCAATAGTGAAGTAGAGTGGAAAGAACATTGACTTTGGAGTCAGAAAACCCAGATTCAAATCCTGCCTCTGATACTACCTGTGTGACCTTGGACAAGTCACTTGCTTGGGTCTGTTTCCTATGCCACTTTCTTCATCCTCATTACCCCCATGTTTGCATAGCTAGTGAGAACCAGTGCTTGTGACTCCAACACTAGAACTCTCTCCATTACATAGCACTCTCCCACGGCCCTGACCATGAAGCAGTTTCTGAGGGCTTAGACCACTACAGTTCCCTAGCCTCCCTCTCCCTTCCCTCCTCCTCTCCTAGCCCAGGATGTGTCTGTTTTCTGCTGCATCAAGCTCAACTTCTTCTATCCCCTTCAGATAATTTGCAATGGGAGAAGTTCTCAAGTGGTCCAGCTGCCCAAACCCCTTCTCCTACCTGGGTTTTCCCATTTCTCCTTCCCTCCTAGTAAAAGACTCTCCCCCTTTGGAACAGAAGACCTGGGAGTCCATGTTTAAAAAAAATTAGTAATTTCAACATTATTGATTTCTCCCACTGCAGGGGCGGGGGGCAGGAATCAGAGGTATATCTAGGAATTATTTCACCTAGGGCAAAAAGAATTGATGGGGATCAGGGAGGGTCAGTGGAGGCACAGCCGACAGTCTGATTGCAAATGCAGCCGCACTGGAAGAGGGGTGGCTCATTCTTCAGAAAGCCCGATCCTTATTGCTGTGGTGAATTGAGAGGGAGAAAGCAGACCATAGAAAAGGGGAACCATGGCAACAGGACCTTGAAGTGACTGCCCAGGGGCAGTTGTTGTGCATGGTGACATGGGCTGGTCCAGCACCAAGAGTAGCAGTCACTGGTGGAAGGAGTGCATACTGAGGCAAAGGCCCATTTACCCTGTACTAGTTAAACCTCTGGTAGAAATAAAACCATATACATTTAATTGAATAGAAAGTGGTCGTTAGTTGGGGATCTTTACTCCCCAGTTAGGAGTGGGAAGGAAGAGGTCTGAGGCTGGCTAGGATTTGAAAAAAAGGGCTTCTGACCAGGGTCAGAGTGGCCCATTAGGTCACAGAGATCCCATCAGTCTTAGGCTCTGAGGAAAATTGAACCTCTTTTCAATTTAGGGCCATTTCTGGGACTTCTCTCCTGGGACAGAAGGGGAAGGGGCCCACTTTCACACTTCTGGTCTTGCTCCTCCTTAGTCACAAGTAACTTGCTTGACCAGAGTTTGACCCCTTAGGGTCCTGGGGTCATGGGGTAGGGGATGATTGAGGAAGAGCATTTGTTTGCCTGGTTTTAATTAACTTCTCAGTGGGATTAAGGGAAGCCCACAGAGCCAGGGTAGATGATCCTCAATGTGACTCAACCCTACCCAAAAGTACTTCTAGGCCTATTCAACACCTCCTTCCCCCCTTTCCTTTGCCTCACTTTGGACCCCACTAGGTCTGTCCACACTGTGGCCCTATAGTAGGCACCACATGGGATCTCCAGACCCCAGTTCTGGGATTCTCTAGCTATATTAGACTTTCCTGGACTACTTTTCACTTTTCATGCATCTACTCCAGCTACTGTAGAAGGCCAGGATATCTCTAGATGGGAGGATGCTACGTTTTTTAATATGTTCTCCCTCCAGGAGGGCGAAAGGAGTTGTGCCAAGAAGACCTACTACTTGCAGGTCTTAGCCAAGGGCCCAGTAATTGTTGTGCTATTGATCTGGAGATAGCAATTTCACAACGGCCACTGAAACTCCATGGGGGATCAGTATAGGGTGGTGATTATGTTGGGGAGGGACTGCCTGCCAACGAGCCTCCCAAAGTCCTAAGTGGGTCTGCACTCAGCAGGATCCCTTGGTGGGGGAGGTAGGGTGGGGAGCTTGGCTTCAGAGACAGATCTCCAGAAATGGGGATGAAGCCTCACTCCTATTTCTGACTAGTCAAACCCTCATTCAGACAATGTAAGGGGTGTGGGGGGGATTGGGGAGGGGAAAGGGTGAATCTTGTTCATGGCACCTAGAAGACATGTCAGGGTTCATGGAAGGCCTTGGAGCAGGGAGAGAAGACTGGGCTCCCACACCCTTTTGCTAAGCAGCAATCTTTCCCATACCTTTTCTTAGTAACCAGCAGGTCTCTTTTATGACCCAAAGGTGACATTTCAGCCTGCTGTGTCAAGCCGTGCTTATTCCCATGGGAAAAGAGCTCCACATGACTGTAACCCACTGGAAAGAATATCTGAAGTGATTCATTCAGCAACCCATTTAAGGGCAGATCATTATCCATCAGTCAGTAATGATCTTTCCCATCTTGAGCCTCACACAGTGCCTTCCCTAGATTTCTCTGACCCATTTTATCATTTATTATTTTATACTACACATATTTGCCCCTGGGACCTAGAACTGGAAGATACCTTAGAAATGATCTAAACCAAGGGTTCTTAGGGGTTTTTTTAGTATCATGGATTATTCTGGGAGTTTGTTGAAGATTATGGATCTCTTGTCAGAATAATCTTTTTAAATGTGTAAAATACTTAGGATTAAAAAGGAAGCCAATTATATCAAAATATAATTATCAAAATATTTTAAAATGCATATTCATAAATGCAAGGTTAAGAATCCCTGCCTGACTTATGTCTCCCATTTTGTAGAGGAGGAAACTGAGGCCCACAAATGGGAAGGAATTGTCCAGCATCACACAAAGCTTCTAAATAGCAGAATCAAAAAATAATCTTTAAAAATCTTAAATTTTAAAATTTTAAAATTTTAAAAATAGGTAGAATCAGCATAGGTACTCACATTACAGGCATTTACAAATATGGTCTCATTTGATCCTTACAACAACCCTGAGAAGTAGGTACTATTGTTAACCCTATTTGTTGTTGTTGTTCATCCTTTATTCTCAAAGGGGACCAACAACATCATAAGGGTGATGTCTTTTTTTTAATCATAAAAGCATTTTATTATTTCCCAGTTACATATAAAAATAGTTTTCAACATTTGTTTTCATAAGATCTTTAGCTTTAAATTTTTCTCCCACCTTCCTTTCCCTACCCCCTCCCCAAGGCATAAAGCAATCTGATATAGGCTATATATGTACAATTACATTAAACACATTTCTGCATTAGTCATGTTGTGAAAGAAGAATCAGAACAAAAGGGAAAAACCTCAAAAAAGAGAAACAAGAACAACAAAGTAGAAACAGTATGGTTCAATATGCATTCAGAATCCACAGTTCTTTTTTCTGGGTGTGGAGAGCATTTTCCATCATGAGTTCTTTGGTATTGTCTTGGATCATTGCACTGCTAAGAAGAAACAAGTCTATCACAGTTGATTATCACACAATGTTGCTGTTATTGTATACAATGTTCTCCTGGTTCTGCTCACTTCACTCAGCATCAGTCCACTTAAGTCTTCCCAGGTTTTTCTGAAATCTGCTTGCTCATCATTTCTTATAGCACAATAGTATTCCATTACATTCATATACCACAACTTGTTCAGCCATTCCCCAATTGATGGGCATTCCCTCAATTTCCAATTCTTTGCCACCACAAAGAGAACTGCTGTGAATATTGTACATGTGGGTCCTTTCCCCTTTTCTATGATCTCTTTGGGATATAGACATAGCAATGATATTACTGGGTCAAAGGGTACGTACAGCCCCATAGCCCTTTGGGCATAGTTCCAAATTGCTCTCCATAATGGTTGGATCAGTAGAATGATGTCTTCATTTGCTGGTGAACCGGATTTCAGGGAAGCAGAGGTATGCAAAGTCATCCATCTCACTCTCTCCTTCATAGTCCAGAAGCAATGCAAAAGTCAAGATAACTAGTGATGGCCCTGTATGCAGCAGATGACCTTGGCCTTTACAGAGGAGGAAATGATTTAGCCAAGGTTACACAGCTGGTGAGTATCTGAGGCTGAATTTGAACTCAGGTTTTCCTGACTCCAAGCCCAGAGTTAAATCTCCTGCACCATCTAATTGCCAGAGAAATAATCCTTGCCATCAAAGAGCTCATAGTGGGGCGGGGTCAGGGAGTAATACATACCTGGGGTGGCTAAATGTGAAAGATATGTAAAATAATTGCAAAGCAATTTTTGGAGGGGGTAAATACTAACAACTAAGGGGGATCAGGAATGACCTTTTACAGGAGGTGGCTGCTGAAGGGCTTTAAATACTATTAGAAGAATTTGCCGTTTGTCCAAAAGTCAGTAGTCAGCTACGGAAGATTTTTGAGCAGGAGTGACAAGGTCAGATCTGCCCTTTAGGAATATTGATTTGTCATCTGTGTGGAGACAAGAGACTGGAGGCAGGGAGGCCAGTTAGGAAGTGATCACAAGTAAGAGCTGTGGGGGGGGGGAGCCCTGAATTAAGGTGGTGACCCCAAACAGGTGCTTGTTGAATTCATGCAGAGAAATCCCAGCAGTTGCTGTTCCCCATAACTAAGCCGATTTCAATAACAATGATCATTCCAAAGCAACATTTTGAATAAAAAGGTAAAATGCTTCTTGCTACAGCCCCTGACTGGCATGTACAATGTTAACAGCATGGTTGGCAACGTGGAAAGAAATGCTATGTTATCCAGCAGGAAATCTGGGTGCCAGCTAGTGTCTTCTCCCACCACTATTACTAGGCATATGCACTTGGATAAGTCACTGAAAGTTTGTTGCCTCACCTGTAATAACAATGTCAGCCAGCTGTCAGTCAATAAGCATTTTTCAAGGGTTTTTATGTGCCAGGCACTATGCTAAGTGCTGGAAGTATAAGTACAAGCAAGAAGAAAGACAGTCCCTGTCCTCAAGGAGTTCACATTCTATCAGGAGAAGACAGCCCATGAAAAGGGTGACTAAAAGCAGGGAGAGGAGGAAAAGGGGGGAGATACAGGAGAACACGGTGATCCAGTCCTTAAGTAAATTCCTGAGGCACAGGAAGGTTAAGTGACTTGCCTGATTCACTTAGCTGTTATCAGAAGAGGGATCTGAACCCAGGACTTGCTCATGCCAAATTCAGTGTGGGACTATGCCAGGAAGGTAACCTAGTTTAAGTTTTATGATTTTGTGAAACAACCTCCCCCTCCATCGGCTCTGATCCCCTTCCATTTCTCTCTTAGCCTGTCCTCCATTTCCACTCTCCCTTTCTCCAGATTACCACACCTTTGGGTCCCCTTCTACACTTCTCCTTTCCTTCCCACCCACCCTAGGGCACATGGCATAAGGGATCTGCATCTCCTAACAGTGGTCTTACTGAAAATTCTTTGCACAGTTTTTTGGGGGGGAGGGTGAAAGGGAGATTGCAGGAGAGAATCTCGTGTATTTTTGGTACCAGGGATAATAAGATAATTATGCAATTAGCAGTAATTTTATAGCTCCTGTAATTTCCTTTTAACAAGAGCCTTTTTTTTAAGAATGGGGGGGGGGATGGGAGATGGTTCCTGTTGTTGTTTTGTCTGCAGTGTCTGTCATCAGGAATTTGGCCAGACACCCACGCATTCCATGGGGAACTGGAGGCAGGGAGAGAGACTGAGAGGGAGGGAGGGAGGGTTGGGGCAGCCAGCCTCAGCTCCTCTGCCTGAGCACTGATTGTCAGGAGCGTACCTTATGTGGACTGCAGCTCTCTGGTCCCGCCTCTCCAATCGGACAGACTAGGGAATGAGGAGTGACACCCAGGAAAAATGATTTGAGAAGCTGGGAAGTTGCAGCTGGGCTCATCCATTAGAATTCTTCATCTGGAGGGGAGAGGCTGAAGTTACAGCTGGGGGGTGGAGGTCAGGGGGGTGGAGGTCAGGAGTGAACCTAGATTGGTCTGCCCCCAGGCCCAAATCATAGATGAGGTTTGGTCGGAGATCTCTCCCCCATTCTTGCTGGGCTGTGGCACAGAGCAGCCTGCCAGCCCATGGACTGGTGCCAGGTAATTACTAAGCAAATTCCAGGTGACTTCCTCCTCTTCCCCACTCCCATGCCTGCTGAGCATTCCCTGATTTGGGGCCCGGCTGTGTAATCAGCACCAGGTAACCTCTGAGGACCCATAATTGCTAGGAAGTTGCCTGGGACCTTGCAAGGTAAGCACACATGGTGATTCTCCCAGACTCTCTACGCGGGCACGTTGCCTTCAGCTGGGTCTTGGGGACTGGGGAAAGAGAGATCTGTAGGGGGAATCAGGCAAGCTGGGGACTGGAAGAAGGGAAGCTGAGAGAGTATCACTGTAATAATAAGACTGTACTAATGGGCCTGGAGACAGGTGGAAAGAGATGACGGCCTAGTGGGGAGTGGAAGAGAATGAGAAACTGGATAAGAGGGACACTACCCCACGGTCTTGGGTGTCTTGCCTCAGAAGGGTGGGGGAGATGGGATCCCCCTATCCTCTCCCTCCCATATGGAGAAGCCTCATTGATGTGCCTTGTCATCATCCTTCAAGTGTAATTTTTTTAAATTGCAAAAATCTTACAGAGCTATTAACCTCAAAAGAGCTTAACATATGGCAGACCGAGTCTCCCTCTTACCCTAATTATAAGGCTTGCAGTAATGGTGCTGTCTTTTAAGTTACAGCTGCTGTGCTCTTGGCTTTCACTAACATTACATCCTATTAAAGAGCTACATTAAATGCATGCAAATTGGCCGAGCCACTGAGCTCTCCAGACCAATGAGGAGGACGGATCGGAGCCGCAGCGGCAATATCCGGGGGTCAGGCTCACCCTGCTGAGAGCGCCATATGATCTATCAATCAAACTCCTCTCATTAATTAACTAATTCATTAAATATCTTTATATATGAAGGCCCGGCCAGGCGGAACATTGTGTTGACAGGGACGTCCCATCAGCACTTAGCCGAACACGCATTCCCCCCTCCGATAGATCACCAGGTGCCTAAGCGGGTCAACTTTGCAGCTTCTGCTGGGGCAACAAGTAAGTAATCAGCTCTCAGTCCTTTCCCGCTCTCCATTTCCCTCCCCAAACAAGGAGACTTCTCCCTGTCTTGAGAGGGGCCTTTCAATTTTGGAACAGGACGTTTCAACTCTTTCTGTTTACCTTATTGGTTCCCTTCAGATGGGGAAAATATACAACTAGAAAGTTTGCTCTCATGCCTTTCTCAGAAGGGATGAAGGAGAAGCAGTGATGGGGCCACAGAGGGCACGGCATACAAAGAACTGGAGATCTGGGCTCAGATCCCAGCTCCATGACTTAGCGTGTCACTTTGAGCAAGACATTTCTCTGGGCCTCTGTTTCCTCCTCTGTGGAATGGGTGGTAAAATGGTTTTTAGTATCATTTTATTCGCATGCCTTGAGAAATCCTTGATCCCACTGATACCGGTGCTCCAAGATAAATTACAATCCATCCATAACCTCTTTCCATAAATCTTCCATGGTGGATCCACCCAACTCATTATAAACTGTCCTTTATTTTTGTAAGGGGGCTAAAATTCTAGCTAGTCTGTCTAAAATATCTAATGAGTGGTCACCAATAAATTATAAGTTTTAGCAAGAGTTTAGAGTTTTAAGTATTTATTAAGGAGAATAAGAATTTGGTGAAGAGAAAGAGAAAGGCCTAGATTCATCTATCTATTAAAGGGAGAGCATATGTTTAGCTCCACTCTCCCCCAGAGTCCTGAGAAAAGACAGTAAAAGCGCCAGCCTCACCCTCTCTTCCTCCCATAAGCAAACGTCACTTCCTGATGCCAAAGAGCCAGATGTCTTGCCCTCAGACGCCTTCTCCTCATGGTGGAGCTTTGCTACAGTAAGTCTCCAGCAGGTGGCGTCATTCTAATCATTACATTATATATATATATATATATATATATATATATATATATATATATGTGTGTGTGTGTGTGTGTGTGTGTGTGTGTGTGTGTGTGTGTGTGTGTGTGTGATAGATTCCAATACTATACTACTTTGGCAGTGGAGTGTAGCTGATAGTCAGCCTTAAAGTCAGGAAAAACTGAGTTCAAGTTTTGACTCTGACATATAGTGTTTGTATTACCCTGGGCTAATGTCCGAGGCTACTCTCCCATACTCTTAAGTTGCAGAGCAGGTGTTGAAGCATTGCCCAGCAGAGTTGCCTCAACAGGAATTCCCTATGCCAAAAAAATTACAGGTGCTATCCTCACCAATGCAACAACTGGGCTCTCCAATAGTTATCCTTTGCTTTTGGCACATGATGAGTACTCCGTCTTTTTCAGTCCTTCTGAAGTACTTTGTAATTCTTCATTTAACATCAGGTATGGCGAAGAAATAGGGGAATTCCAGCACAGACAGAGGGAATGAGCATGGAACAACATGACGACAAGACATTCATTTTTTGTATCTTGGACTTGTTTGACAATCTGGTCCTTTTACATCACTTTTTCACGTTAATCTTTTATTAGTATTATGCTGCAGTTTACTTATATTCAATTATAATTTTGATTCTTCTAAAATCATAGTGGTCCATTCACGGCCATACTATATCACTAGAAAAATATTGGTGTTAAGTAAATGGGCTTTTGCATCAGAGAACAACTTGGAATCATTGAACATTGAACAATTTCAAAAATACAATCCAGTCAGACCTCTGGCCTCCTCTTCCTCTTGTTTAATGTCAGGTGCAACTCATTATAACTCTTGAGCTCCTGTGCTATGTATATTTATTGATAGACTAACTCAAGGAATTGTCTGTACAACTATATATATATATATATATAAGAACTGAGGAAATATCCATTTCTCATCCACTTTTTTTTTTTAAGTGAGGCAATTGGGGTTAAGTGACTTGCCCAGGGTCACACAGCTAGTAAGTATTAAATGTCTGAGGCCAGATTTGAACTCAGGTACTCCTGACTCCAGGGCCGGTGCTCTATCCACTGCGTCACCTAGCTGCCCCATCTCATCCACTTTTAATTCCCAGTGTGGATGGGCAACTGCTCTCTCTCTCTCTCTCTCTCTCTCTCTCTCTCTGGCTGTAGGCTTCATTATGAAGACCCTGTAGTTTAAAGCAATCAAAGAGGCACAATTGGAGACCCTCATTATTATTTGAGAGTCTCTCTTCTATTTGGACTTGGTATAGGAAATCCTCCATGGAATGGAAATCAATTAATGTAGGAATACAGCTCCTATTTTATGCCTCACTTGACAGTAATACTCAGCATATCCATGGAAAGATTATCTGTGTGTTGTCTCTGCCATGAAATCTTTTGTATATAAATGTTTCTATTTTATATGAAGTTGGGCCCTGGCTGTGGTTGGACAAGGACTGTGGTTGGGCAGGGTTCATGGTATGGATTGAATTCTCCTTCCTTTAGCAGCAGATATGGAAAAATAATAGAGGAATTCCAGCACAAATGGAGGGACGGAGAACAGAACAACATGATAGTACTGGATACCCCCTGATCCTATGGATTGGTTCAAAAAGGTCAGAGGCATGAGACAGAGTTCAGAAAAGAAGCAAGGCCCGAGCCAGTGAATCACAATGCTGATGAGAGGGCAGCTTTGGGTTTTAACCTGTAAAAGTTCAGTGCTGAGAGCTAGATGAAGGGTCAAGTTAGGAAAGGAAAATAAATAAAATTGGTCATAACCCCAAATTACTTAGGTCCATGAAAACTTTAAGCCTGCGTGAGCATCACATAGCTGTATTCTCCTAGCTTGCCCAAACCTGTCAGCTAGAAAGCTCTTCCTGCCGTTGCTACCCTTATTAGCCTCCATGGAATTTATGGGGTGGCAGACTTGCTCACACCCTGTCAGCTGGAGGGCCCCATAAGCTGTCCCTGCCTCCATTAACCTCCATGGAATTTATGAGGCAGCAGGCAGTATGAGTCTAATGTATGTGTGAGAGACATCTTAATTGAAAAGAGCCTTTAGGGCAGGGGCTTTTAATCTGGGGGCCCAGGGATTGATTTCGTGGGGTCTAAGGACTTAGATGGAAAACAATTACTTGTTGTTTTTTAAATTTACATTAGCATTACTTTAACTGAAATTTAATATTGCCTTCAACTGTTGAAAAACATTATTCTGAAAAAGGATCCAAAGGCTTCACCAGACTGTCAAAGGGGTCCACGGTACAAAAAAAAAAGTTAGTGTCCCCCACATTTTGTAGGTCTTTTCTCTAATCTCTCATCTCATCATGGGTGGTGGTGATGGTGTAGTGTGTGTGTGTGTGTGTGTGTGTGTGTGTGTGTATGTGTAGAGAAGAATGATAAGCTGGGTAAGAAGGTTACCACCCAACTTTTATTGGTCATCTTGTGGGTGGGTTCAATGATCACCTCTATGCAGATAGTTTCCACATCTCTATATCTAGCCCTATTCATTCTCCCAAGCTCCAGGCCCAAATTACTAACTTCCCATTAGACATTTCAAACTGGATTTCTATAGGTATCTCAAATATCATGTCCAGAACAAGATGGGGGTGGGGTGGGGCAGAGAAAATAAATTTTTATTATCTAACCTATCCCACCCCCCAGAAACCCACCCTTCCTCTGAACTTTTCTCTTTCTGTTCCAGGCACTACCATTCTTGTGGTTTTTCAGATTCAGCATTATTCCTCACTCTTTCTCTAACCACATATCCATTTAGTTGCCAAAATTTATCATTTTGAACCTCCACAACATATTTCATATCTAACCCCTTCTTTAAACTCACACAGTTACCACCCAAATTCAGGCTTTCAGCATGTCTCACAAAGTCTATTATAATAGTCTCTTAATGGGCCTCCCTGCCTCAAGCCTCTCTTCGCTAATCTATCATCTACACAAAGTGATTTTCCTAAAGTGGAAGCTTGTCCATGTCACTGCCTTATTCAATAAATTCCAGTGTCTCTCTATTGCCTAAAGAAACAAATATAAATTGCTTTGCCACTTAAAACCCTTCACAATCTGGCTTTCCACCTACCTCGACAGCCCTATCATATGTTTTTCACAAACTGACCTTCTTATTGATCCTTTTTTTTTTTTTTTTGAGGCAATTGGGATTAAGTGACTTGCCCAGGGTCACATAGGTAATTAGTGTCTAAGGCTGGATTTGAACTCAGGTCCTCCTGACTCCAGGGCCTGTGCTGTAATCTATTGTACCATCTAGGTGCCTCTTCTTATCACTCTTAAATTTAGTGCTCTGATTTCTGTCTCCATGACTTTACACTAGTTATCTCCTAGGTCTGTTATGCACTTCTAACCTCACCTCCACTTCTTAAAATTTGTTGTTTCCTTCAAGAATCAGCTCCAATACTACCATGCCAAACATAGTACCAGGTATATAGAAAGTCCTTGATATATCCTTGGTTGGTTGAACTAACAATAGATACAGAAGTATTGTGTTTGGCCCTGGGCTACTTAACATTTTTATTAATGACTTGGATAAAATGATAGGTAGCATACTTATCAAATTTGCATGGGACATAAATCTGAGAGAGATAGGTAGAATACTGGATGTCAAAATTAGGATCCTAAAAGATCTTTCCAAACAAAAGCATTGGAGTAAATCTAATAAATTGAAATTCAATAAGGGGAAATATATAAACTCAAAAAAATCAACTTCATCAGTATGAGGGAGGAGATTGTTTGGTAAGATGTGGGAGTTTTAGTAGACTGCAAGTTCAATATGAATTAGCAGTATGATGTGGTAGCCAAAACAGATAATGTGACGCCCAGGAATAAGGAGGCAATTAGTGTTTCTCTACTCTGTCCCCATCAGATACCATCTGGTATATTCAGTTCTGGGCACCACAGGTTAAAAAGAACATTAATAGGCTGGAGAGCACTGGGTGGAGAGTGATCAGGATGGTGAAGGGCCTTGGGTCAGTAACACCTAAGGATCTGTTGAAGAAACTGAGGACAAGAAAATACTTGGGAGGGAAAAGATAATAGTTATGTTCAAGTATTTGAAAAGCCGAAGTGGAAGAGAAATGTAGTAAGGCAATTTGACTAGTTTTGTGACCAGAGATAAAATATAAGGAGCACTGAGTAGAAGTTACAAAGAGGCAAATTTAGATCTGATTTTAGGAAAAATTTCTTAACAGAGCTGTCCCAAAGTAGGATGGTCTACTTTGGGAGGAAGTGTGGATTCTTTCACATTCAAGGTCTTTAATAGTAGGCTGGATGACACTTTAAAAATATTTATTGTTTATATATATATATAGCATGCGTGTATTGCATTATATGTATTATAGCATTTGTATTATAATGTTTATAATTTGTATTTATTTTGTATTACAATGTTGTATTGTAATTATGTTATAATTTGTCTATTATGATATAATGTATAATTTGTATAATATATATTTGTATTATATTCCAATAGAATTTGTATTTCATATAATACATATACAATGTATTACACATATTTGTTTTATATATGTCATAATTGGGATTCCTTTTGAGTGATATTCTGCTGAGTTTAGTTTGAATACTAAAATTATGTCATTCTAAACTTTTAATTTAGCCTTAAACTTTGAAGATGTAGTCTACTTTGGACAATCTTTTGTGATAGTCTGTCTGATACTTGCTCATATTTTTAACACACATATCCACAACGAGAAACTAGACCATTCTCATAAAGATGTTATAAAGACAAGAGAGCAGGAATAAGGGTCAACAGTTACTGATGTTCTCTTAGCTATTTTGGAGGGAAGGGATAGTGGTGGTGGTGGTGGTTAAAATAACATTGTTGGTCTTTTCCTGTTCTTTCGGAATTTTTTCCTTCCTTCATATTTATTAAATCAAAAAAAGAAAAAAAGACCTATTTGTACAAAAATATTTATAGTAGCTTTTTTTTGTGGTGGCTAAGAATTGGAAATCAAAGGAATATCCATTAATTGGGGAATGTCTAAACAAGCTGTGGTATATGATGGTGATAGAATATTATTGTGCTATAAGAAATGACAAGCAGGATGACTTCAGAAAAGCCTGGAAAGTCTTATATGAACTGATGTATACATCAGTGAAGTGAGCAGAAACAGTAGAACATTGTGTACAGTAATAGCAATATTATTTGAGGAAGAATTGTGAATGGCTTAACTATTCTCAGCAATACAATGATCAAAGACAACTCCAGAGGACTAATGATGGAACATACACTACACCTCCAAAGAAAGACCTGGTATTGATTAAACACAGACTGAAGCATGCTAGTTTTCACTTTCTTTCTTTCATTTTTTCTTTTATTCAAATTTTTTAATACAAAATGACCATATTATATGGTAATGTTTTACATGATTGCCCACATATAACCTATATCTGATTGTTTACCACCTTAGGGAGGGGAGAGGGAAAGGAAGGAAGGAGGGATAAAATTTTGAACTCAAAACTTTAAATAAAAATGTTTATTGTTTTAAAAATATTTGTTGAAAATCAGTATTTAAGTTCCTCTAAAACAATTTGCTTTGAGAATTGACTTCTCATATATATATATGTGTGTGTGTGTGTGTGTGTGTGTGTGTGTATGTATATAATTCAAGTTTTCTTATACAAAATAACCATATTACATGGTAATGTTTTACATAATTGTCCATGTATAACCTATATCTAATTGCTTACCACCTCAGGGAGGGGGGGGGAGGGAAAGGAAGAAAGAAGGGATAAAATTTGGAACTCAAAACTTTAAATTAAAATGTGTATTGTTTAAAAAAATATTTGTTGAAAATCAGTATTCAAGTGCCTTTAAAACAATTTGCTTCAAGAATTGACTTCTCATATATATGTGTGTGTGTATATGTATTTGCTCACATACATACACATATGTAGCCAGGTAGAATCATTCCTTCTAACTTTATCCTCTAGAGTGCCACTACTACTTCCTCATAATGTACTTTGGGTACTGAGGAGCAAGACCCAATGTACTTGTTCCAAAACCCAATAGATAGTCAAAGGATATGAACAGGCAGTTCTCAAGGAAGAAATCCAAGCTATCAACAAATATATGAAAAAATTCTACAGATTTCTAAAAATTAGAGAAATCAAAATTAAAACAACCCTAAGGTTCCATTCTACACCCATTAGATTGGCAAAGATTACAAAAAAAAAAAAAAAGGGAAATGGCAATTATTGGAAGGCCTTCAGGGAAACAGGCATATTAAAGCACCGTTGATAGAGCTATGAATTGGTCTAGCCTTTCTGGAAAGCAATTTGGCACTATACCTCCAAAGTCACTAAATTGTGATTATTCTTTGATACAGTTAGTCCAATGCAGTTGTTTTTCCATTACAAAACAACTAGAATCTATTGTCTATTGGACAATAGCTAAATAAAATAAGGTATATAAATGTAATAGAATATTATTGGACCATAAGAAATAATGAAATGGATGGTTTCAAAGAATCCTGAAAGACCTACATGAACTGATGCAAAGTAAGGTGAGCAGAACCAGGAGGACAAGAACATTATAAAGAAAAAACAATTCTGAAAAACTTGAGAATCCTGATCAATACAATGACCAACCACAACTGAAGAGGACTGATAATAAAGCTTGCTACTCACCTCTTGTCATAGAGCTGATGGACTCAAGATACAGAATGAGATATCAATTTGTGGATACAATGTGGGAATTTGTTTTGCCTGACTATTTATGTTTGATATAAGAAGTTTGTTTGCTTTTTTCTTTCTCCAGGTTATGGGGTGGGAGGTGAAAGATCAAGGAAAGATGTGAATAGAGAAGCCCCCCCCAAAAAAAAAGAAGAAGAAAGAAAGAAAAGAAAAGACAAAAGAAAGAAGGAAAAAAGAGTCTTTCTGAGGCATCTTTAAGAAAAAGAAGCAAAAAGAACAAAAGAAAAGCCAAACAAGCAGGATAACATTAAAAGCTACAGATTAATCTTATACAAAATGTTCCAAAAATCTTAGTTTAGTTTTAAGCATCCACAACTTGAAATTGCACTAAGCTTTTGGGATTCTCTGTATACTTAAATGGGCAGCTAGGTGGCACAGTGGGTAAAGTGATGGATCTGAAGTCAGGAAGACTCTTCTTTTTGAGTTCAAATCTAGCCTCTGACACTAACTAGCTGTGTGACCCTGGCCAAGTCACTTAACCCTGTTTGCCTCAGTTTCCTCATCTATCAAATGAGCTGGTATCTTTGCCAAGAAAATCCCAAATGGGGTCAGGAAGAGTCAGAAATGACTGAACAATAAGTATACTTAAAAAGTAAACTCCATAATAAAGACCTGCAGTTTCCTTTTTCTGTTCTACTTTGTATATGGAGATGCATATTCCATTTAGTGTCAGTTCTTTCAAATCAACTCACTGGCCATTGGACAAAGATTGCACATTAAGAGTATCAACAATTTGCACATATTCTAAGAACTGGGTAACTTTTAGCATCCTTTGTCTCCCTTTTTTGCTACTTCACTGTAGTGGACTAGGAGTCAATATGTTTTTTCCTGCCTCCACAAAATCTCACTCTGATTTCTCATCATGGTGTAAAGGGGATTCTAGGTTCTTGAAAGTAATTCTAGTGGAACACTGGTTTTGACAAGTTTGACTGTGATGGAAAGACTCTAAGTATAGCATAATCAGTAAACTGCTTTCTGAGGACTGGTATAGCAAAGGGTAGAGAGCTAGGCTAGACACTTAGTGATGAACTCTTTGGACATGAAACCAAGAAAAAGACAAAATAACCCTAAGACCTCATTGTACACTTCTGATAGAAATTAGCCCTTCCCCATTCACACAAGTTTTAGACTTCCTAGAAACTTTAATTTGAATGTTGCTATTCTATGTATAAGATTTTTGTCCAATTGTACTAATGGAGGAACTAAATCATATCAATTTTTACATAGAATCTTTCTTCTTTCAAGATGCAGCTCAAATATTGCCATCTATGTGAAGCCATTCCTGCTCTCCCCAGCTGCTACTTCCCTCTCTTACTATTTTCATTTAACTGCCTTCTATTTATTTCACTTCATATTTATTCTATATATAATTATACAAACACATTGCATCTCCCATTAGAATATAAGCTTTAAGAGTTTAATTCTTTGTATTTGTAACTCCCAAACAAAATACTTGGTAGATAATAGACAATTAATAAATGCTAGTTGATTTATTGACATTCTCACTCTCAATGAAACAGGAAGACAAAAGTTGCAGATAAATTGAAGGATGGATGGCTCACAGATTCTCCTTGGAGAGGCAAATAAAAGGGATGGCAGAGTTGGTTTTATTATGCACCAAAGGCAACAAGAAACATAATTTCATGGGGAATTTGGTTATCTCATATTGCAGCACTCATGATAAGTATTTGCAAAAAGACCACCATGAAAATAATTGCATCTTATGGTCCAACTATCAGTTGCAACAGATGAAGTAGTAAAGAAATTCTATAAACTGCTCAATAAGGCCCCCCAAATTAAATGAACGTGTACTTTTGATACTTGATGACTTCAATGCCAAGGTGGGAATAGGTGAGGGTGGTGAGAAATATATTGGAAAATACAGATCATGAAGGAGGAATGAGAGAGACCAAAAGATACTTAAGCTTCATGCCTCTGTATCATGAATATTTTCTTTAAGAAAAGAATCAGTAGGTGCTGGACATGGTGAGCTCCAAATAACATTATGAAAAATGAAGTTGATTGCATTTTAACAGATAGGAAGTACCTCATTACTGATGTGGGAGTCATTCTTATATCAGCTGTCTATGTACAGTCAGACCATCTACTTGTATGAGCAAAGATGAAAATTAGTACAAAGCTAGAAAAAAGGATGAAATTGAGGAAAAGATATGATATGCAATTAAAACTCATTCCTAACTGCTTCAAACAAGTTGCTGATGACAAAAATTAGATATGGACTACAGAAAGAACGCAGATACAGATTATAATAACTTCATACGGAGGTTTTACTGATAAAAATACATTGGCCTAACTGGGAGATCAAAACAAACAAACAAAAACAAAAAACCCAAAAACCAAATTACCTTTGTCAGAAACTATGGCTTACTTGCCAAAAGGAGATCTGTCACTGCTGAATGCAACATTGGTTGAGACTACAAATTCAATTATAAAATTTTATAGAGATGTATGATGGAAGATTATGAGAAGCATCATCTTATAAAATAGAGAGAACCAGTGAAGGGCAGGTCCAGTTTAAAGGAAGTCTTTCAAGATAACCAATTAAGTCAAGTTATCCCAAGGATATTTTAAGAATGGGACTGTAAGAGGGACAACAAACAGAAGAAAATGGAAAAGATCTACAAAGATTTTTGTAGCAAACATTTTCACTTTCATATTACACATTTTAATAATGAAACATCACACTCATTCTCAGCAATAGAGGCTCCAGCCTTGAACACTAACATCATCATGGAGGTTGTATAAATAACATTAAAGAGAACAAAGATGGGGAAAGCAGCTGAATCAGACCAAATGTACACTGAGACACTCTGTGCTGGAGGTAACAGTTTATGGAGGCATCCAGTAAAGATATTAAGAGATTGAACCATTAGGTATCCAGAAGATAGGAAGATACCAAAGGCATGGGCAGGGAGGGCGGGGAAAGCCCTGGACCTCATTGCTATTAATAATAGCTAGCATAGGGGCGGCACAGTGGATAAAGCACTGGCCCTGGATTCAGGAGTTCCTGAGTTCAAATCCAGCTTCAGACACTTGACACTTACTAGCTGTGTGACCTGGGCAAGTCACTTAACCCCCATTGCCCTGCAAAAAAAACAAACCAAACCAAAACAATAATAGCTAGCATATACATAGTGCTTTAAGGTTTACAATGTTTTACATACATGCACACATATTGTTGTTGTTAAAATATATCTGTAGAGATATAAATATATTACATCTATATTTTTATAGCTATCTAAAAGAACTCATTTGATCCTCATAAGGATTTGGTGAAGTAGGTGTTATTATTGTCCTCATTTTAAAGATGAGGAAGCTGATGTTGAGAAAGGTAAGTGACTTATCCAGTATCACAAAGATAGTAAGTATCTGAGGAGGGACTTAAACTTAGGTCTTCTAGCACTCTGTCCACTAAACCACCTAAACATCACCTATTACTCAATATGCCCTCTTTCTTCATTATATAAGATTTTCAACTACAAAGGACCTGTGAAGGAAGATGCATTCCACCTTCAGAGAAATAACTGATAAATAGAAACATATATAGTATGGTTTTACATATACATTTATGGGTGCCAGTGGGGCATCTAGGTGGAGCAATGGATAGAGCACTGGACTTAGAATCAGGAAGACTCCTCTTTATGAATTCAAATCTAGCCTCAGACACTTACTAGCTGTGTGACCCTGGGCAAATCACTTAACCCTGTTTGCCTCAGAGAAGGAAATGGCAAACTACTCCAGTATCTTTGCCAAGAAAAACCGAAAAGGAATCATGGAGAGTCAGACACATCTGAAATGACTCAACAACAACAAATATCTGTGTCAAATGGAGGCCTTGTCTAGTGAGGGTTGAGGAGGGAGGGAGGGAGACAATTTGGAACTTAAAATGTAACAAAAATACAATTAAAAATTTTAAATTATATAAGATTTTTATGAGAATCATTCTCAGTAGGGATATTAGGAGGAAATAAACAAAAATAATTATTACAAATTAGACCATATCTTTACCATAATACAATTGACTGAAAGAGGTAGAGAATGTAAGATTCCATTGCTCTTGTTTGTTGATTTTTTAAAAAAATTTGATTCAGTAGAGTTAAAAAGCTCTCCTTTAACAGCGTTTCTTCCATTCATACATCAAAAATTATTCAAGATCCCTTGAAAGATGTAACAATAGATATAAGCTTGTTTGAAGGTATCTGATCATAAATATTAGGAGAGGCATAAATATTTATGAGAGGCTCTTGACAGAGTAATGTCACCAATGTCATAGAGTAGATCCCTCACAGAGTTCAAGTTGAAGAGGGATTCTCTATGAGTTTCTTTCAGATACTCCAGGAGTCATAAAGCTGGCAACATCAAACCCCAGACACTTCAAAGTCTCCTGGAAGAGACCTGTAAGGACTCATATATAGTTGTTCAGTCATTGTCAGTCATGTCCAGCTCTCCATGATCCTGTGTGGGGTTTTCTTGGCAAAGATACTGGGATGGTTTTCCATTTCCTTCTCTGTCTCATTTGACAGATGAGGAAACCAAGGAAACAAGATTAAATGACTTGCCCAGGGTCCCACAGCTAGTAAGTGTCTGAGGCTAGATTTGAATTCAGGAACACTAGTTTTCTTGACTAGTCCCTGCACTCTATTCACTGTACCACCTAGTTGCCCAAAGGACTCGGATGAGTTAGGCCCAATTATGCATACAGGAAAAATCAAGTGGATGAAGAACAACTGTTATTCAGACAATAATATATAGTTAAATGGATAACCCATGCTTATCCATCGGTATATATGATTGAAATCCAGATATGTATCTATCTCTATATCTGGGTGCCTAGTATAAAAGGATGAGTGGGGCCCAGAATTAAACAGAAGGAGAACAGGCTACATTGCCTCCAGGAAAACTGCAGAATCCTTTTATTGATTCCAAAACTCTCCCAGAAACTAAGGTCCATCTTTTTGGTATCAGCACTCATTCTACTAGTGTTATGTGGTTGTGAGTCATGGAACACTACAGCCACCAAAATGAAAAACTAGTATCACACAGAATTCAGTGTAAAGGTATATAATGGGAGTGAGCAGTCTGTAGCAGTTAGGGGCCAGAGTTGACAGGGAGCTGGGCCTGGAGTCAGGAACATCTAAATTCAAATCCAGTGTCATATACTCTGTGTCTATGTAAACAAGTGCTTAGCAAATAGTAGGTGCTGGCACATAATAGGTGCTATATAAATACATATTCCCTTCCCCTGTGACATACTAAAGTAAAGGATGGCATCAGGGAAATGTATGGTTGAAAAATAAGGTGGGCTTTTTTCATGGCAAAAATGAGGTATAACATATATACAGCTCTTGGGTTGTGCTAGTATCCAGTCACTGTGAGAAGAAAGCAAGGGAGGCTTCTAGTACATTGGTTGGACTCCCTGTGGTGAACACAGGTGAGAGTTGTATAGGGTAGGCTGCAATCTCTGTCATTAAAGGCAAATTCATTACCAAGTGGCCAATGTTCTGGGGATGAATTCCTTTGTATTTATCTATTCCTTGCAAAGAAGACACAATCTGTTATGAGCACTGTTGTACAAAGGCTTTTCATTTTAGTAGAACCTGATAGAATTTGCATTCCATTGGTATGGAAAGGAAGGAAAGAAGAGAGGAATGAAAGAAGAAAGGAAGGAAGAAAAGAAAGAAAGGAAAAAATAGAAGAAAAGAAGGATGGAAATGAAGGAAAGGAAGGAAGGAAAGAAAGAAGGAAGGAAAGAAAGAAAGAAAGAAAGAAAGAAAGAAAGAAAGAAAGAAAGAAAGAAAGAAAGAAAGAAAGAAAGAGAAAAGGGAAAAAAGAAGGAAGGAAAGAAAGAAAGAAAGAAAGAAAGAAAGAAAGAAAGAAAGAAAGAAAGAAAGAAAGAAAGAAAGAAAAAAGGGAAGAAAAGAAGGAAGGAAATAAGGAAGGAAAGGAAAGAAAGAAAGAAAGAAAGGGAAAAGGGAAGAAAAGAAGGAATGAAAGAAAGGAAATATTTATTAAGTACCTAAAATGTGTCAGGAACTATGCTAAGAACTTTACAAATATTATTTCATTTAATATATATATATATATTTTTTTTTTAGTGAGGCAATTGGGGTTAAGTGACTTGCCCAGGGTCACACAGCTAGTAAGTGTTAAGTGTCTGAGGCCGGATTTGAACTCAGGTACTCCTGAATCCAGGGCCGGTGCTTTATCCATTGTGCCACCTAGCTGCCCCCATTTAATCTTAATAGTAACCCTGGGAGGTAGGTGCTATTCTTATCTTCATTTTATAATTGAGGAAACTGAAGCAGAGAGATGTTGTGACTTGCCCATGGTCACATACCTAGAAAATATTGGAGGCCAGATTTGAACTCAGGTTTTCCTGACTCCAGGCCCAGCAGTCTATCCACTGTACTGCCCTGATGTCTCATAAAGAACAGACTTCATGAGGGGGCAAAGCCAAGATGGTAGAGGAAAGACACAGAGCTCCTGATACAATTACCCCAAAAAAAGAAATAAAAGAACCCCTGGAGCAGAAAAACCCACAAAAATACGGGCTGGGATTATTTTCCAGCCATAAACAGACAGATTAAAGGAGGCCGTGCTGAGCTACCAGTAAAGTCCAACCCTGTGATCGTGCTGACATAGACCCCAGGCACGCCACACCAGAGGAACTTAACCCTGAGTCTCCAAATCAGCTGCAGCACCAGCATCTTCTGGAACTGAGCTTGCAGTCAGGTGAGAGGGCTGAACGGCTGGCCAGAGGGGTAAGTGCAGGGGTGTCAGTGGGACCTAGGGAGGAATTCATATGTCCCTCCCCAGCTGGGAACCAGGAAGAAATCCTGAGTGGCGGGAGGCCCAGGTGGGGGAGGGGCACAGGCTCGTTGAAGCTAAGAACCACACCACAGAAAGCTTTGCTGGTTGGTCATTTAGTAAGTAGGCTTGAGGTTTTTGTCAGACCAGAGAACAGGCCAGGTGAGGAAAAAACCTTCCCTCCCTCAAACTAAAACACCTGGGACCCTCTGAAGCTGGGGACAGTAGTGTAGCCTAGAAGCAGGGCCCTCCAATAGTTAAAAGTCAAGTAAAAGATGGCAAGATGAGCAAGCAAAGAAAGTTCAGAACTATAGAAATTTTCTTCAGTGACAAGGAAGATCAAGGTGCACCCTCAGAAGAGGACAACAACCTCAGGGTCCCTACATCTAAAGCTTCCAAGAAAAATATAAACTGGTCTCAGGCCATGGAAGCTCTCAAAAGAGACTTTGAAGAGAAAGTAGGAGAGATAGAAGGAAGATTTAGAGAGAGGGAGGAAAGAATGGAAAGAGAAATGAGAGTGATGCAGTGAAGTCATGAGAAAAAAAGTCAACAGCTTGAAAAGTCAAATGGAAAAGGAGATAAAAAAGCTCTCTGAAGAAAATAATTGCCTAAGAATTAGGATTGAACAAATGGAAGCTAGTGACCTTATGAGAAATCAAGACACAGTGAAGCAAATCCAATTGAATGCAAAAATAGAGGGCAATGTGAAATATCTCCTTGGAAAAATAGCTGATCTGGAAAATAAATCCAGGTGAGATAATTTGAAAATCATTGGACTAACTGAAAACCAGGACCAAAATAAGAGCCTAGACATCATCTTCCAAGAAACTGTAAGGGAAAATTTCCCTGATATTCTAGAACCAGAAGGTAAAATAGAAATTGAAAGAATCTACCAAACACCTCCTGAAAGAGATCCCAAAAGGGAAACCTCCAGGAATATTATAGCCAAATTCCAGAGCTCCCAGGTCAAGGAGAAAATACAGCAAGCAGCTAGAAAAAAAGGAATTCAAGTACTGTGGAGCTCCAATAAGGATAAAACAAGATCTAGCAGCATCTACATTAAAGGACTGGAGGACATGGAATATGATATTCCAGAGGACAAAGGAACTGGGACTAAGCCAAGAATCATGTATCCAGCAAAACTGTGTATAATCTTTCAGAGGAAAAAATGTGATTTCAATGAAAAAGAAGACTTTCAGGCATTTGTGATGAAAAGACCTGAACTGAATAGAAAATTTGACTTTCGAATACAAGACCCTGGAGAAGCATAAAAAGGTAAACAGGAAAAAGAAACCATGAGGGACATTAAAGGTTAAACTGTTTCTATTCTTACATGAGAAGATAACACTTCCAATTCATAAGAACTTTCTCAGTAAGGAATACACAGAGGATACAGGTCTGAACTGAATATGAACAGTTGATATCTGTAAAGCATTCATTTTTTGTTTATCCTTGTTCTTTGTGGGGCATACAGGGTGGGATGTCTTATGTCTGGGGCTGGATTTGGGCTCGGGGACTCCTGGGTCCAGGGCTGGTGCTTTGTCCAGTGTTCCACCTAGCTAACGCATGATGACATCTTTTCTCTGTGTGTGTGTGTGTGTGTGTGTGTGTGAGGCAATTGGAGTTAAGCGACTTGCCCAGTGTCACACAACTAGTAAGTGTCAAATGTCTGAGGCTGGATTTGAACTCAGGTACTCCTGACTCCAGGGCCAGTGCTCTATCCACTGTGCCACCTAGCTGCCCCAATGACATCTTTAAAATAGGGTTGAGAGGTAGGAGGAATAGACTGGGGGAGGGGGAATGGGAGAGGTGGACTGGGGAGAGGTAGCTCACATGAAGGAAACAAAAAAGCTTATGGAGAGGAAGGGAAGAGGGGGAAGGAATAGGGCAGTGAGTAAACCTTACTGTCATCAGAATTGGCTCAAAGAGGGAATAACATACATACTCAAGTGGGTATGGTAATATATTTTTGCCCTGCGGAAAAGTGGCTGGGGAGGGAGATAAGGGGGTGGGGTGGGAGAAGAGGGGAAGGAGGGAAGGGAAGTTTGGGGGAGGGAGCTGTAAAAAGCAAAACACGTTTGAGGAAGGCGAAGATGTTCTGCATAATAGCACATATATGACATATACTGAATTGCTTGATTTCATAGGGAGAGTTGAGGAGGGAGGGAGGAAGAAAAATTTAAGAAAACAGAATTAGCTCAAAGACCTTAACCTCATCAGAGTGGGCTCAAGGAGGGAATAACATACACACCCAATTGGGAGGAGTAATCTATTTAACCCTACAGGAAAGTAGGAGGGGAAGAGGATAAGGAGGGAAAGGTGAATGAAGGGAGGGTAGAGTGGGGGAGGGGATAGTCAGTAGCAAAACACTTTTGAAGAGGAATAGGGCAAAATAAGATAGAAAATAGAGTAAATATCATTGGAAGGGAATAGGATGGAGGGAAATAGTTATGATGATTGACTACAATGGCAAAACATATGGTACCTACTCTGCTGGGCTATTGTGAAGAAAATTCTTTATAAAGTTTAAGGTACTATATAAAAGTTATGATAAACAGGATGCTATCAGAAAAAAAAGACCCACATGAACTGAGGCAGAGAGAAATGAACTGTATACAAAATAGCAGGAATAGTGTAAAGATGATCTTCTGGGGAGCACGTGGTAATTTTCAGCAAGGCAATGATCCAATATAACTCTGAAGGACTTATGAAAATTGCAATACACCTACAATGAAAGAACTGATGGTATCTGAAAACAGACTGAAACACTTTTTTTTTTTTGACAACCACTTAATCTGAAGTTTTGTTTTTAATCTGTTTTCTTTTATAACCTAGCTAATGTAGAGATGTTTTTCATGACTATTCATGTATAACTTACATTGAATTGCTTGAGTTGTTGGGGTGGGGGGTGGGGAGGGAAGGAGGAAGAGAAATTGGAACACAAAGTTTTTTTAAAAATTGATGTCAAAATTTGCTTTTGCATGTAATTTGGAAAATAAAATTCTAGGAAAAAAAGAACAGACTTCACGAGCCCCTGTATCACCACCATGTCATGATGAAACATCAGAGTAGTTCTTTTGCAGAATTCAATGTTCCGTCTAGTTCTAAAATCCTATTATTCTTACAATAATTATAATATAATATAATATAAAAATAAGAATATAATGCTAGGAATGGTTTACTTGTAGGGTTCCTGGTGACTTACAAAGATGGGGGAGCAAGATTCTGGACCTGAGAAACAAGGTGGAAGAAGAAATTGTTTCTCAGGATTGCACTCACACCAGTTATGAAGGACCCATCTCTCCTCTTCTTTGTCATGGACTCTTTAAAATTATTAAGCTGTCAAAAGGGCTTTTTGGGGGGAGGATTTTTTTTTTTTTTACCACTGTTGTCAGTCAAAAATGTTCCCTTCTTCTCTGCCATTCTAGGTTAACACTCTCCTTTCTTCCCACAATCACTTTCTCTCTCTATAGCAGTCCCTCCCTGGTCTCCTCCCCCCTTTCTTTCCCAGCTGCAGCAGCTGCCTTGATCTTTGGAATCAGTTTGATAGAGGAAGTTAGAGGCAGGCAGCCTGGTAACCAGGGCTACCAGACCCCTGCCTCAGGAGCTGAGGAGTAATTTTCTATATAGGGGTCTTGGAGCTGATGAAATTGGCTGCCCCTTAGCCCTAGGCCTTCAGAGGATTGAACCTTCTGATGGCTTGGGCTATGGTGCATGAGACAGGCTTGGCAGACCTCCACAATATCTCCTGGAGGATGCTTCTTAACCCAGGGTCTCTTCACCATGGGTCATGAATTGGGCAGCCCAGGTTAAAGGTTATAGGTCAGAATAAGGAGAGTTTCTACAGACAACAGCCTCTGCTGTACATTGAATACAAAAATCCCAATCCACACAATTTAAGCCGCGTATGTGGGCAAACTTCCAAAGCCTAGGAATTCCTTGAAAAACAAACCCCATGTTCTCCGTGCATTTACCACCTCCCTATCCCTCTTTTTCCTTCCTCTCCCTCTCTCCATCTCACTCATTCTTGTGCCCTTCCTGAGACATGGGGCTAATGGACTTTGGCTGTTAGCACTGCTAAAGTTTAGGTACTGGTCTCACCCTGCGTCTATACAGCTTCCCCAGGCCCTCTCAGTTCCCCAGAACAGTTTTGGAAAGGGCGTGCTGTGTTAATGGGGGTTAATGGTAACCTCGGAATCAATTTTCCCTCCCAGAAGAAAATTCTCCCGGCTTAGGCTGCACAGACTGTAATACTGAAAATGGCTCTAGATTTGAAAAATTGGCACGTTGTAGTCCAACAAGGCAATCTTTGAATTGCTCGGTGCAGCTGGGCTGCTCTGGATGCCATGTGGTTCGCATTCTAAGCCGTGGGATAGAGAGCATTTTCCTGGCCAAAACCAGCTATGGGATTTTCCCCTCCTCCTCCCTCCATTCCCCCCACTAATTTCTTTTTTTGTTCAGCTGCCCACATCTTGTTGAGCTCAGGCATCCTTAGCCACAGACTGGGCTACTGGGTGAGGCAAACACACAGAGGTTTTCAGGACATCTATGTTGGTACTGCCTCTGGGGACTCTCTAGGGCTGAGGGTCGCAGGACTGACTGAGTCGCTCCATGAAGCCAAGGATCTGAGCTTAGGCTCTGAGAAAGAGAATCTCAGTGGCTCCCTCATACACCCTCAGCCCTGGTTCTTTTATTCAGTTCCAAACTAGCTTTTGTAGGTCAGAGTTGAGACTGGAGGGTTGGGAAGGCCTGGAGACCTCATTGAATAAAGAGAAGCAGAGGCAGAAGGGGGTAATTTTTATTATCACAAAACCCAGTTCTTGTATGGTTTTTAGATACACTTCATATAATGGAATGTAAGAACTGGAAGCACCTCAAAGTGCAACCTAGTTCCTCATTTTGTAGATGAGGGAATGGAGGCAGACAAAGGTGAAGCCACTTGTCCAAGGATATGTAGAAAATTCTAGATAGGTAGACCAGGGACTAAAATACAGGTTTCTTTGTAATAGCTTTCTAATCCATGATCTCATTTGATTCTCCTGGCAACCCTGGGAGGTGGATTGGACAGTATTATTTCCCCAATTTGACAGAAGAGGAAACTGAAATACAAAGAAGTGACTTACTAAAGGTCATATAGGCAACCCAGAATTATCACTGTTAAGTATATACTCCAAGATTGTCAAAGGCAAAGACTGTAATAATTATATGTGATATTAATATTATATAATAATTGGCGGCGATTAGGATTATGATTAACATTACAAATGTATTGTAGTGTAGTATATCATATCATGTCATGTTATAACATTATATCATTAATCATTATTATTAATATTAATATGGAAGGCAGTTAGGAGGTGCAGCAAATAGAGCATTGGACTTGGAGTCAGGAAGACCTGAATTCAAATCGTACTTTATTTACTCTTTGGCTGTGTGACCTTGGGCAAGTCATTTAACTTCTCTCACCCTGTTTCCTTATCTGTAAGACGGAGATAATAATAGCACCAACGTCACAGAGCTGTTTGAGAAAAATTAGATAACACTTGTCAAGTGCTTGCAAATTTCAAATGGCTATACAAATGCTAGCTATTGTTATGGCATTAGCTATAATAATGATAGGTAGCATTTATTTAGTGCTTTAAGATTAATAAAGTTTTATTTTTATTTGTTTTGATAAGGGCAGCTAGGTGCCACAGTGGATAGAGTTCTGGGCCTAAGTCAGGAAGACTCATTTTCCTAAGTTCAAAGCTAGTCTTGGATACTATCTGTGTGACCCTGGGCCAGTTACTTAACCCTGTTTGCCTCAGTTCTTCATCTGTAAAAAAAAAAAAAAAAAAAAAAAAAAAAAAAGAGCCAGAGAAGGAAATGGCAAGCCACTCTAGTATCTTTGAAAAAAAACAAACCCAAATGGGGTCACAAAGAGTCAGACATGACAGAAATGACTGAGATTTATATAGTGCTTTAAGATTTATAAAGTGCATATGCTAAACTACTGATAGCAACACTTAATCAGGATAACAAAATACTGGAAGCACATTGGATACCTATAGGTTGTAAAAGTATAGTAAATATAAAGGAATATCATTGTATTCTAAAAAATGATGAATACAAGGAATCGAGAGATACACCTGTATGTAGGACAAAGTAATCAAAACCAAGAGAACAATTTACAGGGAGGCCACAACCACATCAAGGAAAATCATACTAAGTAACAGCAAAACTCAATTCAATGGCTAGTCTTGACTCCAGAGGACTGATTATGAATCTTAATTCTTTTCTTGTGCTGAGAGGAGGTAGATTATAGGTGCAGGATGAGGCACATGCTATCAGAAATGGTCAATGTGTGTTTGTTTTGCTCAGCTGAATGTCTTTGTTATAAGAGAGAGTTTAATGGGAAGTTGGGGTAGGTACAGTTAGCCCTTCCACATTGCAACTTTCCCCATTGAAGGTTTCAATATATCAAGGGTGGACACAAGAAATTAAATGAGATTTTTTGGAGAGTTTTGTGGAAACCTAAGACAATACTTAAAGACCAGCAGACAACACACAGCCTATGGCCAAATACTCAACCCAAATTTTACAATAAAGTATTGTAAACACCCTGTAAAAGAAAAAAATCAAACTTCTCTTATA
This sequence comes from Dromiciops gliroides, assembly GCF_019393635.1. Classification (NCBI taxonomy): domain Eukaryota; kingdom Metazoa; phylum Chordata; class Mammalia; order Microbiotheria; family Microbiotheriidae; genus Dromiciops; species Dromiciops gliroides. Next base: position 539,272,426 of record NC_057863.1, read on the forward strand.
TGAAGGGAGGGCCAAAACTTTTGTGCAGTGCAGGGGCACCAAGCCCCTCATTCCTGCAATGTGGAAGGGATAACTGCATTGGGAAATGGTAGTCATATTAAAAAGGACACCACTAAGACTATATATATAGTCTTATATATATATATATTTTTTTTTTGTCAGACAGTAAAGGAATAGGATCAGGACGAGGGCCTTGATCTCCTGATTCCAGCCTGAGGGTCTCTTTTCCCCATACAACATAGCAGTATAGTAGTGTCTCAGCTTCTGCCTTTTGGGCACCGTCCCCCCTTTCTTCTCAGTTCTTTTCTTCTCTGATGCTGTAGGGGAGAGAGCCAGCCACAAATTCTCTTCTTTGGTGGATTCTGTCAGAGCCTTCTCTTGTTCACTCATGAAGGAACAGGCTAGAGACCCCAAAGCCTGGAATCGAGAGAAAGTGCAGGTTGTGGCCCCCACAGTCGACGGGGTGGGAGGCCCCGGTGAGTCAGAGGCCGGGCAGACAAAGAGGGTCAGCTTACCAGCACGAGGGCAGGAGGAGATGGCTACTGTGAGAGCCTGGGAAGGGCAGCAGGTTGCTCTCCCGGGCTGCTGTCAAGCCTCAGAGCCCAGAAGCCCACTGTGAGCTGAGTCATTAGCGCTGGTCTCCCCACATAACCTCCAGCATTGTCTGATTCAAGTGTAATAGCTTGTTTGGTGGATTTTGCCTTCTATAGAAGTCCCCCCAAGAGTGAAGTGCTGCATTCAGCAGAGAGAGCACAGGGCCTTTGTGTGGCTGATGGCCCAGCATCAGCTGAATGTGTTTGGAGTTGGTTATCAAAGGGGAGGATAAATTAGAGCACAGGGCTGAAAAGGGAGGAAGAGGGGGACCTTTCATGAGCAAGGCTGAGCACTTAGGCAGCTGACTCACTCTGCTGGGAAGCCCCGGGGGCTGCTCTCTCGCCTTCTGGCAAGGGGGCAGAGCAGTGCTTCAGGTCTGGCTGCGGCCTGGCAGAACCGAACCGGGAGGGGGTGGGGTTTCTGAGGCTAGCCCAGCACAACCTGGGAGAGAAGCAGGGTCTGAGGAAAATCTCACCGGACATGGGCGATGTGCACCGACAATGCAGAACAGCACTCAAAACAACAAAATGGGTGATTTTTTGAGTTAACACTGTAGCTATTATTTGGGTAATAGGACTGTAGCCCTGGGAAAGGCCATCACAAAGGGACCAGTGGGTGGAATGGGCGGAATGATTTCATTTTCTCTCAGAGCCCGATTTCGAGGTTTGCACAGAATACCATAACATCTCCCACCCCCAACCCACAGCCCTGCCAGATTTTCAGATCTATGGAGTATTGGAATCTTGAGAGTTGTACTGTCTGTGTGAAGGGGGCTTTGGAAAGTGCGGGAACTGGAGTCAGATCCAGGTTTCAATCCTGACTCTGCCACTCACTCTCTTGGGTATGGTTGACACATCTCTGGGGCCCCACTTTTCTTATATATGAAATGAGGATTGGAATTGGGATGGGGCTAGGGGAAGCAGTAAGACTGGATGAACTCTCAAGTGTCTGCTAAATACTAGAATCCTTGGAAAGGTCTCAAGGGTGGCACAAGAAGTTGCTTGTCTTTGCTGCTCTTACTGCCCTAAAGCTGGGGAATTTTCCTTTATAGGAGCATAGATTTAAAGACGGAAGATACCTTTGAGGTCATTGAGCCCACCCACTTTATTTTATAGAGAGGAAATCTGAGGCAAGGAGAGATTGTTAGATGATTTGCCCGGGGGGGGGGGTGTCACACATCATGTTAAGGGACTGTATTAGGATCTGAACTAGGTCATATACATGTATGTATGTATGTGTGTGTATGCATGTGTGTATATATGTGCATGTTTGTGCACATACCTGTATGTGTGTGCATTTGTGTATGTATATACATTTGCATGTGTACATATAAATGTCACGGGGAAATAGGTGGAAGGGGTCCTTAGGTATTCCTCTTTAAAGAATTACACTCTCTCCCACACAATCCAATTCGAATAAAATAGTCTTTTATTTGGGTGCTTAGAGAAACTGACCAAAAAGGAAGTCAAAGACTTCCCTCCAGGGGAGAAAATGACTTAGAGACCACATGATTCTTTGAGGCACATTTCTCCTCAAACAGAAGAAAGTCAAATGCTTTTATACATGTGTTATGGTGGGATATGGGGTACGGGTTGGGTTAGGGGTTGGAGTTCTTAGGAATTCCTCTTTAAAGAATTACACCCTCTTGCACACAAAAGTAGTTAGAATAAGGTGATAGTTTATTTAGGAGCAAGGGAAGGGAAGGGTGGGGGGGAGGGAAACCATGAAAGAAATCCTTGGACTTTTCATGGGGAGATTGGCATAAAGCACATGGCTCAGAGGTACCAAATCTCCTCAAACAGGAGACTGGAAGGTACTTTTATAGAGGACTGATGGGGGTGGAACATCTGCTCGAGAAAAGTTCCTTTAATGAGAGAGGACCATCCCCCACTGGTGGTAGCTGGGGGAATTGGGTGAGGAGTGGAGGACCATCCCCCACTGGTAGTAACTAGAGGAATTGGGTGAGGGGTGGCTACAGATCCCTCTTCAGAACACAAAGGCCACAGCCACACCCAAATTTATCTCCCCAGGGTAAGGGAGACCAGAATGAAGGGTAGGAATCCCAAACTAGCTCAGTCCGATTTGGTTCAGTTTATCTCTCTAGGCCTTATCTGTCCTCTGGTTTAGTTTCTCAAGGAGAAGATTCCTTGGTGTGCCCCAGAGAACTTCTGTGGTGCTCTGCACCCCATGACACATGGTAGATGGGGTGGACGGTGGGGTGACCATATGACAATGGAAAGTTCCCTTTGGGGGTGGGGAAAGCTTGAATGAGGGGTGGTGGTCTGGACCTCTGGAGTTATCTCAGTCCCCTGATATGGATCAGGCAGCAGCCATGCCTAATGGGCTTATCTCCCTTCTTAGGTATGTCTGTCCTGATAGCTAGTTAGCCCAACTCCCATGTCAATAAACATATGCATACACATATGTATATGTGTGTACACACACATAAGAAAAACCTCAAGTGTTACGAGGCTTACTTGTATAAGGAGAGGGCTTGTCATTGTGTGGCTCAAAGGGAGGCAGAATAGACATCTTTAGCCTCTTCTCCTCCACCCTTTTCCAAGGGATACTTATATTCCTTCCAGGAAAGGAAGTAGGAAGTCAGGACCAGAATACTCTGCTTTCCTCAGAGAGAGGGGGTACTAGGTTAGGATTATATTTATGTTTCCTTAAATATTATTAGTTTAGGCAATATGATTTAGGAGTTCAGTCTAACTTCTGGTCACTCTGTCATCATTATTGAGGGGAGGGGGTATCCCAAGTTTTATACCCAAGGCTTAACACTCTTCCTTATCTAATAGCAATTCCACAATGAACAAGTGTAGCAAATAGTAAAGAAACCCATTTATCCAAATCATAGCAAAGTAGAAATCAGAGAAGGTATACATAGGAGAATATATACTAGATAATATAGAGTGAAGGAGCACTCCCATTGGGAGCAAGGTAACTCTGCTCAATTAAGAGAGTCCTAGATCTTACCAAGGGGAAACTCCCCATAGTCTCTAGTGTAGCAAGCTGAGGAATAGGGACATGATAGAAAATGCGGACTCCTCTCATGTCTTCCCAGAGTCTGTTCCTTCTGCAATGTGAAGTGGGCTGGCCTCTTCCATCTTTTCCCTAGAAACTAGAAGCCAGAAATGCCCCAAAGTGACTCACTGCTTAAAGCTTGAAGAGTCCCAAAAGGTACCCTGAAGAAGGCTGGAGCTTGCTGCTTACTTACTACTCTGACCCATCACCAGTCACCAAGGGCATTCATCTACACCAGTGGGGGTGGGGGTGGGGTGGGGGGCGGGAGTCTCAGACAAAAGGACTTTGGGTTGAGGGCTATCCCTTACCTTTTGTGGCTACTATCTCAGGAAGCACCCCTTTTCTTTTGCTCCCATACAGCTGTTCTTTTAGAAAGAGTGTGTGGTATAGGGCAGTGGATCCTATTTAGTGGTTGGTGAACCCCTGGGGGTGTGTGGTTCAAGACAATAGTCTAAGGAGTTAGCACTAAAAAGTCTTTAATGGCACCTTAAGCAGTAAATAATTGCAGAATATTATGAGTAATATATTAAATTACCCTGGGGGTTCCTAATGCATTTGGTTGTTGTTGAAACAGATTTGTGGAATAACACCCCCCACCCACCCCAAAATATTGTAGATTGTTAGTGGATAAAGAGGGTTTAAGAATCAGGAAGAATTGGGTTCAAATTGACCTCTGGCACATAATTGGTTTTGTGAGTGTGGGCAAGGTATTTAATCTTTCAGTGCCTCAGGCAATTATATAAAAATTTAAATTGTACTCTATGTTGGTGGAGTTTCCTCATCAGGGGTTCCCTATATCAATAAAATTATGGGTTCAGTCTAAAAAAATCTTATTTAGTTTAGTAATGGATTGCTATCATATCTATATAATATATAACAATATCATCTAAGTAATATAATATTTTTGATAATAGACTGTAACATACTCCTCCTCCCAACAAAGCTTGGTATCCAAAATAAACAACTATCCTGCCTTTATCCTCAGAGGACCTGAGTTCAAGTATGAGTTTAAGATAAGTTTAGGGGCAGCTAGGTGGCGCAGTGGGTAAAGCACTGGTCCTGGATTCAAGAGGATCTGAGTTCCAATCTGGCCTCAGACACTTAACACTTATTAGCTGTGTAACCCTGGGCAAGTCACTTAACCCTCATTGCCCTGAAAAAAAAAACAACAAAAAAACCCCAAAACAACAACAACAAAGATAAGTTTAAACTTATCTCTGCCAATTTACCTTTGTGATCCTAGACAAATCACCTCACCCCTCTCAGTTTCTTCATCTGTAAAATGGAGGGGTTGAATTAAATGGTCTCTGAGGTTTCTTAAATGCTCCAGTGATGCTTTAAATGCTTCTAATCCCAGTTTCTCTCAACCTAGGTGGACTGCCACGTCAAACTTCCAGTTGACCCCACAGGCTACCTCAGTGATGAATTTCTTCTGTCTTTATTGCACTGACCTCCTTTTTTCCCCTTCTTTTTCTATCTTCATTAAAAAGGAGGGTAGATACAGAAAAACCTGGAAAGACTCATGAACTGATGTATAGTGAAGTGAGCAGAACTGGGAGGACAATGTGCATAGTGACAGCAGTATTGTTCCATGAGCAATTGTGAATGACTTAACTACTCTCAGCAATACAATGATCCAAGACAATCCCAAGGGACTAATGACAAAGCTTACTATCCACCCCCATAGAAAGAACTGATAAAAAGAGCACTTGTGGATTGTACATATATAACCTGGTTGCTGTCTTGGGGGGGGGGGGAGGGAGGGAGGGAGAAAAATTTGGAACTCTAAATCTTATGAAAATGAATGTTGAAAACTACCCTTACATGTAACTGGAAAAAAAAATAAAATAAATGTTTGTTGGAAAACATAAAAAGGAGGATAGATAGAAGGAAAGGAGAATGTTTAGCCTGGAGAAAAAAAAAAAGAGATTCAAAGCAGATGTGATAGGTGCCTCCAAGCATTTGAGAAGAAGCCACTTGACAGAGGAACTAACTTTGTTTTGCTTGGCCAAGAAGGCAGAACTTGGAACTGTGGGTAGAAGGTGAAGTGAGATATTCTAATTTCCAGGAACTGGGTAAATCACTTTATTCCTTAGTACTCTAGTCTAGGTAGCATTCTAAGAAGATAAATGCAGAGAAGATGTTGATCCCCATTGGCAAGAGGGAGTTTCTCAGCTGAAGCTTTCCCTCACCAAAGAAATCATAGCTCTAGTAAAAGAACATAAAGAAAGGAAAATAACAGTAAAGAAACATTCCCTAAGAGTTAAAGCTGTCCTCAAGTGAAATTGGCTGCCTCGGGAAGTAGCAGGTTCCCTCTTATGAGAAGTTTTGAGGGGAGGCTGTCTGACTCCCACATCAGCTTATTCAATTAATCAGACATCGATTAAGCCCTTATTAATGATAAGATGTGGAGGTAGTTTGGTTAGGGTTAGCATACTGGGTTCAGTACACAGGTTCAAAATCCTCCTCTGACACTTACTAGGAAGTTGCTTCACCTTTGTGTGTTTCAGGAAACTCTCTAGAGTTAGCTAGGTAAAATTTCCACAGTGGGAGTTCCCTGTGATGGCTAAATCATAGGTATTTCACATGTTACAAACACAGGTATTGTTGTTCAGTAATTTTTCATTCGTGTCTGGCTCTTCATGACCCCATTTGGGATTATCTTGGCAAAAATACTGGAGTGGTTTGCCACTTCCTTCTCCAGCTCATTTTACAATGAGGAAACTGAGGCAAACAAGGTCACACAGCTAATAAGTATCTGAAGTCAGATTTGAACTCAAGAAGATGAGTCTTCCTGACTCTAGCCAGGTCCAGTGCTCTATCCACTGCACCACTGAGCTTCCCATGTTAAACATTACAGACAAGCTACTATGCTAAGTGTTCTGTGGATAAAAAGATTAAAATGAAACAGCCCCTCTCTTCAAGGAACTTATGTATGTTAGGTTGTAGAGGGGATTCCTGTTACTGCATGAGTTGGACTAGATGACCTTATGGCAACCTGATAACTAGTTAATTATTTTCCCCCTGAGTAAAAAACAAATGAAATTATTCTCCATCCCCTCCCCCCACAATGGTATACTTGAACTATTCTTTGTAGGCCTCATTCTTGGTCTGTGCTCTGAGGTTCCTTCCAAATCCAAAATTCTTTGGTTTCTTTATTATCTCAATACCTGGGTAGGCCTTTAATTTGCTGTTGGTACCCAGATTGATGCTGGCTCTCCTAGAGTATCCAAAGAGGTATCTTTCATTTATTCATTAACATTTAACACTTTAAAATTAAGTGGAAGTCATTTAATGCCTATCCTTAGACATTAACATATGTTGCTAGTTATTAAGCTAATCAATAGAAGGGTTATTCATGGGGAATGAGTTTGTCTTTTTACCCGATATGTTTAAAAAAGCTCTTATTTTTTCTATCTCTTCCTCGAGGTGTAGTTCATTGAGTGTAACTCCACATTTAATAGTGAGGATCACAGAAGATAAAATAACAACTTTGATAAGTTTTTGCACAAACAAATACAAAATAGCTAAGATTAGAAAGGAAGCAGTTAATTGGGAGGAAAAATCTTTACAGCAGGTGTCTCAGATAAAGGTCACTCCAAGACATATAAGGGAATGATTCAAATTTATAAGAATAAGAGCCATTCCCCAATTGATAAATGGTGGAGGGATATGAAGAGGCACTTCTCATTGCCCTCTTTTTTAAAATTCATTTGGATTTGCTTTATTGTGTCTTGGTTTCTCATAAAGTCACTGGCTTCCATTTGTTAAATCCTAATTCTTAGGCAATTATTTTCATCAGAGAGCTTTTGTACCTCCTTTTCCATTTGACTTTTCAAGCTGTTGACTTTTTTCTCATGGCTTTCCTGCATCACCCTCATTTCTCTTTCCATTTTTTCCTCTACCTCTCTAACTTTATCTTCAAAGTCCTTTTTGAGCACCTCTATGGCCTGAGATCAATTTGTATTTTTCTTGGAAGCTTTAGATATAGGGTCCCTGATATTGACATCTTCCTCTGAGGGTGCCCCTTGGTCTTCCTTGTTACTAAAGAAACTTTCTATGGTCCTCATCTTTCTCTGTCGGCTCATCTTGTCTTTCTTTTACTTGACTTTTAGCTCCTTAAAGTGGGGCACTGTTTCCAGGCTGCAGTATCCCAAGCTTAAGAAGTCCTAGGTGGTATGATTTAAGGAAAATCAGGTTCTTCCCTCGCCCGGCCTGTTTCCTGGTCCTAGATGACACCAGACCAACTTGCTAATCAACCAGCTTTGTGTGTTGTGGTTGTTAGCTCCCATGAGCCTGTGCCCCTCCCCCACCTGGGCCACTGCTACTTGAGCCTACCACCTGGTTCTCAGCAGGGGTGTAAAATCCAAGTTCTGCCTTAGCACCAGCATAGACCCCTGTAGTCTCTTCCCTGCCCAGGGCTCAGCCCACTCACCAGACTGTGAGCTTAGTTCCAGACAACAATGGTGCGTCAGCTGATTCAGAGGCTCTGGGGGTCTGCTTTTCTGGTGAGGCCTTCCTGGGACTGGATCTGTGTCAGGGTGACTGTGGGGTTGGGCTCAACTCCTGTATCCGCACAGCAGCTCCCTCTTTCTGACCTTCCAAGCAGTTCTTGGTTAGAAGATGATTTCAGCACATTCTTCTGTGAGTTTTGCTGCTCTGGACATTTTCCTATGGCGTTATTTGGATTTTTTTTTTTAAAGAGGCACTTCTCAAGAGAAGAAACCCAACCTTTCTATAGCCTTCTGAAAAAAATGTCCCAAATCACCAACAATGAGGAAAAATGCAAATTAAAGCAATTCTGAGATTCTACCTCACACCTATAAGATTGGTAAAGCTGATTAAAAAAAAAAGATAAGTGATAAATAGTGGGGGGGGGGTTGGGAAAATAGATGTGAATTGGTATAGACATTCTAAGAAGCAATTTTGGAATAATGCCCAAAGATTACTACACAATACATGCCCTTTAACCCAGCAATAACACTATTAGGTTGGGGGCAGCTAGATGGTGCAGTGGATAAGGCATCAGCCCTGGATTCAGGAAGACCTGAGTATCTGACCTCAGATACTTGACTCTTACTGACTGTGTGACCCTGGGCAAGTCACTTAATCCTCATTGTTCAGCAAAACAACAACAAAAAAACCACTATTAGGTTAACAACTCAAAGAAATCAAAGAAAGAGGAAAAGGTCTTATACATGCAGAAATATTTATAGCAGCTCTTTTTGTGGTGAGAAAGAATTAGACACTATGAGGATGCCCAACAATTGGCCAAATGACTGAACAAATGATTATATAGAAATACAGTGGAATACTATTATGTTATAAGAAATGAAGAGACAGTTTCAAAGAGACCTGGGAAGACTTGTATGAACTGATGTAGGGTGAAACAAGTGAACTAGGAGAACAATTTAAACTATAATAATAATAATATTCTAAAAATGAACAAGTCTGAAAGACTTAATAACTCTGATCAACTTAATAATCAACCAGGATTACAGAGAACTGATGAAGAAAAATGCCAGTCATCTCATAACAGAGAGATAATGGACTAATATGAAGAATAGGAAACTCATTTTTGGATATGGGCAACATGGGAATTGTTTTGCTTCAATATACTTAAATGACATGACTCCTTTCCTTCTCCTTCCTTTCTTCCTTCCTCCCTCCTTCCCTCCCTTTCTCTGTCTCTCTTTTTTTCTTTTGGGTTGGGGGAGGTAGGAGGAAAAAAGAAATGCTTGGTAATAGAAAAAAATTTATATATATAAAATAATTTTTTTTTTTTTTTTTTTTTTTGCGGGGCAATGAGCATTAAGTGGCTTGCCCAGGGTCACACAGCTAGTAAGTGTCAAGTGTCTGAGGTCACATTTGAACTCAGGTCCTCCTGAATCCAGGGCTGGTGCTTTACTCACTGCGCCACCTAGCTGCCCCCTGAAAAATAATTATAAAATTTTTTTTTTTAAACTATCATGAAGAAGGCATTCTTTGTCTCCATGTACTTCTATTAATTTAGGAAATTCAATTAAAAAAAATCTTTCTTCTTGTGGTCACTCACTCCAACACCTTCACAGAGGCCTTGTGTAGCAAAGTGGGTTTCCCTTTTCATTTGGTCACCCCCAGGGGAAATTTCGTATCTGAAATTCAAACAATATTTGGGTAGAAGGAATTTCTCATTATGGTCAGAAGGGAAGGCCAAACAAGAAGAAAGAAAGCCGAAGAAATGATTGAGTGACATTTCCATTTGTTGTTTTGACTTTCTTATCAGCAAACTCCACTTTGGGCAGGCTAGAGAACCCTGACTTCCAGGTTTTCACTGGAAATGTCATCTACTGGAGGAGAAAGAGGCTACTCATCCAAGTTTCTCTGACCCTGGCTTGATCAGATTGGTAACAATAAGAACAAGATGAAAAGAGTCCTTTAATCTCTGAGAAGTTTGACCTAGATGGTCACTTGATAAGTGTTACCAGGATGTACACTCGGAAAGGCTCTTAGGAACCATTCATTTCAATTCCCTCACTTTACAAATTGGGAAACTGAGTCTCAGAAAGATGAAACAATGCTGGGATCACACAGATAGTAATCATTATTGACATTTATAAAGCTGCATGACATTTGTAGAGACTGGAATTTTGGATAGAGAGCAGTCCTCAGAGTCCAGAAGGCCTGGGTACAAATTCTGCCTCTGACTCACACACTGGCTATTTGGCCCCAAGGGAGAAGTCACTTTATGTCTCATTGCCCCGGGCAGCTCTCTCAATGCAGAACAGCTGCAAGATCCTCACTGATTGGGGGAGTTTCCTGTACCAAGAAAGAAAGAAAGAAAGAAGGAAAGAAGGAAAGAAGGAAGGAAGGAAGGAAGGAAGGAAGGGAGGAAGGAAGGAAGGAAGGAAGGAAGGAAGGAAGGAAGGAAGGAAGGAAGGAAGGAAGGAAGGAAGGAAGGAAGGAAGGAAAAGAAAAAAAGAAAGGCATATGTTGCAGATCAAATACAATAATGAAATAACCATTATAAATCTGTATGTACACATGCACACAAACATACATATATGAACACATAATATGTTCATACATGTACTCATATACATCCATGTTGTGATTGTTCATTTGTTTCAGTTGTGTCCGACTCTTTGTGACCTCATTTCTGGTTTTCTTGACAAAGATACTGGAGTGGTTTGCCATTTCCTTCTCCAGCTCATTTTACAGTTGAGGAAACTGAGGCAAACAGGGTTAAGTGACTTTACCAGGGTCACACAGCTAGTGTCTGAGGCTAGATTTGAAGTCAGGTCTTCCTGACACTCTATCCATTGTGCCACCTAGGGGAGACCCCTACCCCCACAAATATACACATATACCCCCTTTATGTAATATGTATGTATATTACACACATATGCATACATATAAGCATCGAAACATATACATACACAATACAAACCACGTGCATACATAGTACAAACACACCATACACATATATACATATATACACAGTGGATAGATCACTGGGCCTGGAGTCAGGAGGACTTGAATATGTATTCATGATTGGTACATCTATACATCTATGTACATGCATGCATGCATGCATACATACATACATATACACACAAAGTAGTAGATAGTTAGCCAGGAAGCCAAGAAGAGCAGGATTCACATCCTAGCTCTGACCAGCACATCCTAGCTGGGGATTCACTCAGTGCTCTGGGAAACTCTCTAATACTTAAGTTATAAAGTAGCCAAGCTGCATTCATAGATGAATTTCTTCACCTGGTAGTTTCCTTTATTGATGAAATAATAGGTTCAGTATGTAGAGTACATGCGCATTTATATGTGCATGTATACATAGGTGTATACATATAAATAAACATATGTACATATGCACATATAAAATTAATGTATGCACACATTTTATAATATATATCTATAATACACAACACAAATGTGTATATATACACACAGATGCATTTGTGTCGTATGTTACACACATGTATGTACACACCACACACAAATATCATACACATGTGTGTACGCATATACTATATAATATGTGTGTATATTACACAATCCAATCATGAGTGTATTTATACACATGCACATCAGTGTGTGATGCTATTAGCTGGGAAAACAAGCCCTATGGGGTTTTGTGACTATCTGAATAGATGCAGAATAGGGAGCTTTCCGGAGATTTCCCTTGGTGCACAGTCCCTCCCCATGGAGGCCTTCACATCTGCCTCAGAAATGCAGGTTGCACAAGGTAGCATAGCCTAGCATGCCTCTGGTGCCTGAAGGAATTCCTAGGGGATAGAAGGAGACCAGCCAGCCAGAACTGGGAGAAGGCCTTGCCCCTGGGCCTAGAGGCTCAGCCCGGACTAAAGCTCTCAGGACCACAGTCTTCCTTGGCCTTCCCCTCAGGCTTCCCCTGCCTCTGTCTAAGCTTCTGCTACACAAAACCATGCAGCACCTCAAGCTTGTGCATCACGGATTCAAACAAAAGGAGGCTTGCAACTGAGGGGGCGAGTCTTATAACAAAATTACCAGCCTGCCGTAAACCAAGCACTCTGCCTCCGCAGAGAGGACTCCAGACAGTCTGCCGAGTGTCAGGCCCAGGCCTGCCTGGGCTCAGCAGGGGGTACTGTGGGCAGACAGAGTCAATTACCCAGAAAAGTTCCACTTAACCTCCCCCGCTGCTCACAGACCCTGCCTGGGCCCCAGCAGCCCAGACTGCCCTCTGCCAATGCACTGTAGGCCTGAGCGGTGGCTGGCTGCCTGCCAACCTTGTCCTAGGTCACGCTCAGCGCTGTACATGCCAGGGGGTCCAGGCTCCTGCACCAGGCAACTGATGGACTTCTTGTTCTTGCCTTTGCACAGTGGTCTTCCATCTCTCAATCTATTAAGCTCATGGGCTCCTAAAGAGCAGGATCTCAATAGGTTGCCTTAGCCATTCCCCCATGCTGGTCCCTCTAAGACAGATGGGCATCCTCCGAATTCTTTACGTGTCCTTTATCACATCTTCTACTATTTAACAATCCTCACTGTTAAGAAATTTATTACATTAAAACAACAACCGATTTCTTCCCATTATATATAGGTAGCATCACCGCACCATCCATCCATGGAATACTGGTTACAGCTAATGGAGAAATGTGGAATGCTGTGGATAAGATCAGGTACCTTAGCAATATACTTTCCAGGGATGTCCACGTAGATGATGAGACTGACACATGCACTGCCAGAGCTGGCTCAGAGTTTGGGAGACTCCAAAAGAATGTGTAGGAGAAAGGTGGTATTAGGTTGCCTACCAAACTGAAGGTCTATAGAGCTGTTATACTTACTTCCTTGTTGTATGCGTGTGAAACTTGGACAGTTTACCAATGCCATGCCAGGAAATGGAATCACTTCCACTTGAATTGTCTTAGGAAGATTCTGAAGATCACCTGGCAAGATGAGGTACCAGATGAAGTCCTCTCTTGAGCTGAACTGCCAAGCATTCGAACTCTAATGAAAAGAGTACAACTCCAATGGTGTGGCCACGTTGTTTGAATGTCAAAGCACTTTTGCCTAAAACACTATTTTACAGAGAACTCACACAGGGCAAGTGCTCACATGGAGGAAGGAAGAAGCAATACAAGGTCTCTCTAAAGAACTTTGGTTCTGGTTGGGAGACACTGGTACAGGACGACTCAGCATGGCGTACCCACATTAAAGAAGGCACTACTCTATGGGCAAAGCAGAGTCAAGGTAGCACAGAGGAAATGTGAGATGTGCAAATTTAGAGACATCTCCCTCCATAATATTCACATGGACTATTTGTGCCCAACCTGTGGTAGACTCTTCTCAAGCTCTTATTGGTCTGATCAGCCACAGCCAGCACATTGTACCTTGAGCCCAACATCATGATGTCATTGGTCCTTTTCAAGTACTAAGGATAAACAATATAGGAACTAGATTAGGAGTATGGAGGCCAGGGTGGTGCTCTATGCTCTGCCATTTAATTAAGGTATAGTAATGAGAGGGGATGCAGTTCCATGATGCCCAAATGAGACAAGAACATGTCATACCAATCTGCAATTGGTCAACTCAGTGGATAAGAATATCAGCTTAATGGGTCCAAGGCCATGACTTTGATCCCAATAGGCCACATAGCTTTCAAAGTTTTTACTCTGAATCAGCCATCTGTAAATGATTGCCCATGGTCACAACGGCTACTAAATGAGAAACATGGATGGACCAAACCATCAACTACTCCTAGAGTAACAATTTCATGAACATATACTGTGGACGATGATGAATCAGTGCTGACATTATCATATGGGACAGTCAGCAACGTTTGATCAGATGGAAGGCAGATCTCTCTTGACAGAAGCTTGGAAACTGGGTCCCTTGCTTAGATCCTTTCATCTCAGTTTATGGAAGACTTATAGCATGGACCTATAGAAGGTTAGAGAAGATACCTTAGAAAACATCTTGTCTAATCCCTTCATTTTTTTTTTAAGGCAATGGGGGTTAAGTGACTTGCCTAGGGTCACACAGCTAGTAAGTGTCAAGTGTCTGAGGCTGGATTTGAACTCAGGTACTCCTGAATCCAGGTGCATCAGGCCAGTGCTTTAACCACTGCACCATCTAGCTGCCCCTAATCCCTTCATTTTAAAGTTAAGGAAACTGAGGCCCTAGAGCAGCTAGTTGGCACAGTAGATAGAGCACTGGGTCTGGAGTCAGGAGTATCTGAATACAAATATAGCCACAGAAACTTACTAGCTGAGTGACCCTGGGAAAGTCACTTAATGCTGTTTGCCTCAGTTTCCTCATCTATCAAATGAGCCAAAGAAGGAAATGGCAAACCAGTCCAGTATCTTTGCCAAAAGAACCACAAATTGGGGCAATGGAGAGTTGGACAAGACTGAAATAGCTCAACAACACCAAACTGAGAACCAGAACAGGGAAATAAGTTGCTCAGGGTCTCATGGGTGATAACTGCAGAAGTAGCACTTGAACTCAGGTCTCTTTGGTGACCCTGAGGTTGATGCTTTCCATTTGGCTACACAACCTTTCCTACTTAGCAGAGTCCAGACGTCTCAGGTTCCTTCCAACTCAGATTCTTGGATTTTAGCAATAGTCGTGGGACCAGCTACATCTTAGCAGCAAGGTTCCAGTTATGAGGCCTTAATAGAAGCCATGTCCCAAACCTGAGACACAAAGGAAATAGCACCTGGTGGGGATAATGCTACTTGAAGGGAAGACCTGTCCATGCCTGTTTCCTTTGGTTTCCTCTGAGGTTTTGGGTGACGCCCTGCCAGCCCATCTCCCTTTTCATGGGGGTGGGTTGGTGAGGTGGGACTGATTGATACTATGAGCAGTGACTTCGCCCCAGCAATGTGCTAATTGTGCTAGACAGAGCTGTTTAAATACCACCAGACAGAATATTACTCAAATTAAAATGAGGCCTTAAATGTCATTATTTGTGTCATTATTAATAGCCCCTAATTGTGTTCTCTAATCATCATGAAATTATGTTAGTATTAATATTCACGTCAAAGCTGCCTAGGGAACTTGGAGGATTAAAAAAAAATTATACCATATGTCAATTCCCATGAATGTGAAACGAAATACTGGGTCTTAGTGCTTAACAGCTCTGGCTAGAGATGGAAAGAGAGCTTACAAATGTGGGTCAGTGCCCTGTCCCTTCCTGCTGCTCCTCAAGATTCATTTGGCTGCCAGGGCCCTCCACAGGCCACCTTCCTGTCCCCACTATCATCTTCATGCTCAAAAGCCTGTTTGGCTTGCTATCAGTGAAGGCAATTCACATCTGCTCAGCTGCAGGCCCTGCTTTAGTAAACTTTTGACACAGTGGGCTGTGACATCTCTCTCCCAACTCTCAGAGATCTGTCTGTATTAAGACAATCAGAAACAAGATAGAAATGCTACCTGCTCTCCTATGTCATCTTCTCATAAACTAGGAGGGTCTCAGCTGATGGTATAAATTCTTCCCCAAAACTTTATGAATTGTAATGGAAAAATGGCAGCCCACATAAGGACTGGGCCCCAGTCACTGGTATGCTCGAGATGGTTCAAACTGCTTAAGAGAGCCAGTTGTTAAATTGTGAACAGAGTTTTTGCATCTTGGAAATTGGCTAATGCAACACATAAAGGCTTGGTTTATTGTTTTCTTGATTGTCTAGATTTAAGAAATCGATGGAGAAAATTTTAATAATGCACATTAAACTTAAAAGTGCAGTGGGTACATTTTTCCCCATTGGAGAGCTAGTTATTAAACATTTTTCGGCACACATTTGGCCCTTTTCCACTGAAAATTGCAATTAGGAAAGGACAAATGGTCCTTTGGAAAATTTTCTTGAGGACCAAAATTTAAAATCATTCTACTTCTCATCCCCTCCAAGTGTGTGGTAATAGAAAGAGCACTGGACTTAGAATCAGAGGTCCTGTTTCTGAGTTGTGGTTCCATTACAGGGGCATGAATGAGGCAAAGTTCTCCCTGCCCCATTTTTGTATGTTTGGTAACCTATATGAAGAGGTGATAGACCAGATGATTTCTGGGTTCTCTTTCAGTTCTAATATTCTGTAATTCTATGTTGTGTTTGCTGTAGGAAGAGACTTTATGGAAACCTGGCTTGGGTGAGGGGTCTTGGGAGTAGCCATACTTCCATTAAAGCTGAAGGCCAAGGATGTGGCTGTCTTTTAGTCAAAGCACCATCCTCAGGCTACATGGCTGTCTATATTGGAGTGCCTCTTAGGTTGGGTCTGGGCCTAAGAAGAAGAGTCATGATGCCCCAGGCTGCACAGCCAATAAGAGATCCATTCTTCCTGAGATGAATGGGGAATATGCTATCTGAATTGAGGAAGCACAAGATTTCTGCTGGTAGCACATCTCCTTTTCCTCCTTGCTGCTTTCCACGTTCCTTTGGGCTATACCCCCAATGCCTCAGCCATCCTCTAATGGAGATCATGTGACGAGGAGGTGTCAGACAAATCAGGGGCAACTGCCTCAAACCGGCTTCCTGGAGCCCCTGGAATTCTCTGGAACAGAGAATATTTAAATGCCTTCCTTGGTGAAACAGCACTCTTCCAACCTCCTAAATATTATGACTTGAGTTAAATATAACCCAGAACATGAAAATAACTGCACAACACAGGAAGGGGAAACCAGAAAGAGGAAGGGGGTGGGGGGAGAGAAGAGAGAGAGAGAAAGAGAGAAAGAAAGAGAGAGAGAGAGAGAATGGAAGGAGTGAGGAAGAGGGAGAGGGAGAGAGGAGGAGGAAGAGAGAGAGGGAGAGAGAGACAGAAAGAAAGGGAGAGAGGAGGAGGAAGAGAGAGAGGGAGAGAGAGACAGAAAGAAAGGGAGAGAGAATGGAGGGAGTGAGGAAGAGGGAGAAGGAGAGGGAGAGGGGGAGGAGGAGGAGGAGGAGAGGAGAGGAGAGAGAGAGAGAGAGAGAGAGAGAGAGAGAGAGAGAGAGAGAGAGAGAGAGAGAGAGAGAGAGAGAAAGAGAGAGAGAGAGAAAGGGAGAGAGTGGAGGGAATGAAGAAGAGGAAGAGGGAGACAGAGAGAGGAGAGACTCTTAAAGGTAGGATCCATGATGTCGTGTTGCGTGCTCCAGAAGCATCAACCTAAAACTGTGGGAAGTAAGCCCCTTCTCTCCCCGCCCCCCCCCCCCTGCCCCCGGCCTTTTACTCTTTTCCATGTATTCTGGCCTAATGCATCCCTGCTGCAATCTGGGCCAGGCAGGGCTGAACTGAGCTTGGGCTATATAAAAAGTTTATTTGCTTTTGTATTGGGGCAAGACAGACAGAATAAGGATTTGTCGGTTAACCAGGGATGTAGGTGGGGTTAGGAGAACTGGTTCCCTTATTTGTTTTACTTTTATTTATTTATTGCTAAAGAAGGACAATGGATGGGGACAGGAACAGAATGAAATTAGCAGGCCTGTTTGCCCTGTGCCTGGGCCAACAGACTAACATTGCCCCCAAATTTGAAAATTGATCATATTAGTTTTCAACTTCACCAGAACTTAGACTAGTTTTCAGCAGAGTTCGATGGGAGAAGGTAGAAGTTGGAAGTCTGGATTTACAAACTTACAGTGGCACTATTGGCACAGTTTTGTTGCCTCTTTGTACCTCAGTCTTCCCTTTTCAAAAACAGGAGGATAAATCCTTAACACACAATCTTGTGGTTAAACACTCCATGGACAATGAGGGGGGGTGGGGTGGGGAATCCTTCTGAAATCATGTTCTTTATGAATTCTAAAACTGGTGATTATAATTATCACTGTCCCAGGGCTGGATTTGAACCAGTGAACCTATAATTGAAAGGCTGAAACAAGCCCCTTCCTCTAGCTACTTGATGTCTGAGTTTCCCAGCAACACACCCACACTGCATCTCTTCTCCTCTACCATTTAGGCAAATTAACACACAGCACAGTCTTCATCCAAAAGAAGAGGTATGTTGGTGTTTTCCTGCCATTAACTAACTAGCTTTGTAACCCCAGTGATTCATTTGATTTCTCTGGGCTTCAGCATCTCTACAATGAAGCAGCTAGACCAGATAATCTCAAAGCTACTTTCCAGTGCTCAGATGCTACAATAACACCACCTTACATGTTATGGTCCTTTTTGAAATCACTTTCACATCATTATCTTATTTGATCCCTATAAACCCATCTGTGAGGAAGACAGGGCAGATCACACTATTCCCATTTTACAAATCTAGGAAGTTGAGTCTCAGAGAATTTAAGCTGCCCTATAACTAATTGGTCATCCCAGCACTAGAATTCTGGGGGACTTGTGGACTTTTGAATCCCTTGTTTGTATGGGACTCTTTTCAGGGCACAATATTTTGGATTTTGCCCCATATCTCAGTTCAAAGGCACCTTGATCCTTTGGATGGAAAGTCAGGGGGTTTCTGTCTGTATCCCATAAAATCAGCAATTGATGCATTGATGCCTGGAATTATCACAAAGGAAAAACCTTCCTTTCTTCCCAGTCTTATTCCAAATGAGCCGGGGACAGGAGTGAGTTTCGTGGGTGGAAGGGACTTGTATGTGCGTTCTGTGTGTGTGGTGGTGGTGGTGGGGGGTAAGAACAAGAGCAGATAGTGATCACTTGATTTCTACAGTCTCCTTCTCAAAAATAAGTCAGCCACTTGCTACAATGGAGAAAGTAACTGCTTTAGAATCGGATGACCTGGGTTTAAATGCCATCTCTGATGCTTAGTGTGTGAGCTTGGGCAAACCACCCTGGTTCTTCATGTGTAAAGTGAGGATTCTCTGAGGTTCCTTTTGGCTTTTGATCTATGATAGTAAAAAGGTTTCTAAGTCGATGTCTACCCCACCCCAGTAGGAAAAAGCATCACATTAGGTCCAACCAACTAACTTCTTCACCCCTAGCCAAGGGAGTGCCCAGGTTAGTAGGGAAGGACAGGGGTGTTAGTGTGAAGGAGAAAAGGCTCCGTTTGTATTTCCTGGGACTGATAGGGTCAGCATCGTATGAATTGGCAAGGCCAGTCCCTGAGTGCAAGGCCCCTCAGTCTGTATCTGAAGATGCCTTTGCGTTCCAACAATATTCCACCAAGAGGAATAGACCTAAGTACCCATGGGAAGGACTCAAAAACATTCTCCCCCATCTGCATCTCATTTTCACCATCCAGCTTCCCCACAATCTGCCTCCTCCCTTCTCCCTCCTCTCTCCCCCCCCCCCCCAACCCCAGCTCTGAGATGACAGAGCTGAATGGTTGTTTAATGTGCTACAGGTGTTGTTGCTAGGCAACCACCCCCACTCTGTCGCACAGACTCAGTCAGCCCAGATCACACCCCCTGTAGCACTTAACCCCGTAGCTGCTTAACACAAACACTAATTACCCAGGCACCAAATAGCACATTTATAAGCCATAATTGAGGAACAGGGAGGGTGGATTCTTAGCACCTCAGATCCCTTAACTCACACTTCTCAGCATGAGTCCTGGGCCAGACTCTGCTAGCAACCATGCACAGACACAATGTTTGAACAGCAAAGACCCCCTTCTCTCCTCTTGGTGAACACCTCTCTGGAATACGGACTGGCAGGAAATCTCTAAAGTCATCCCATCCTTCCCACTGTCTCTGGGCAAGAGGTCTCAAGCAAGTCACAACCAGAAGGGCTGGCTGCTTCGGGTCTCTAGGGAGGGGGACCACAGAGCCTGCCTCAATGTTTAATCACATTCACAGTCAGTACATCTCGCCTAAAGCCTTTCAGTTACAGTTTAAACCCATTTTCTGACCCAAGGTCTGTTCTCTGTGGAAATTTAACAAACCTAGTTCAACAAACATTTATTAAACGGTTAAAGGAGCTTGCATGTGTACTCTGCTCGTCCTTGGGAGAGACACAATGTTTGGGTAAGACTTGGACCCTTTGCCCTCATAGAACTTAGAGTCTAGAATATTACCTAATGATGCATTAGAATCACAGCAGAGAGATTAAGTGAAGCAATTCAATAAATGTTTACTAAGCACCCACTACTAGACCAGGCTCTGTTAAGCATTTGCATACAAAAGCAGAATCAAGAACAATTCCCCAAATCAAGACCTGCCTTCATGAGGTTTACATTTTATGGGATAACAAAGTGCTGGGAAGGTCATGGTAATGGAGAACAGCTGCTCGTCATCTTCCTTGTGACTGCCTTTTTTTAAGGCGCCTGTTCATACCCTTCCTTTTCTCCACATTTTGTATCTTCTACTTCTTTTGCCTGAGTAGGAATTGTGGGATAGGAAAATTGTCTATCCCTGGCTCTCTCTCCACCTCTCTTTTTCTTCTATTATCTATCTATTCTCTGTGTATCTATATATCATCTACATATTTATCCAATTATTATTTATCTATCTATCCATCATCATCTATTTATCCATCTATCAACTTATCTATCCTCTATCATCTCTCTATCCATCTATCCATATGTCCATCATCTATCTATCCATCTATAATCATATCTATCATGTATTTATCTATTTCTCCTTATCTATTTTCTATCAATCTATCATCTATCTGTCTGTATATCTATCTATTATCTACCTATCTAGCTATCACTATCTATCACCTATCTCTCTATCATCTACCTATCTCTCTATCATCTATCTATCTACCTATCTATCATCTATCTGCCTATCTATATCTCCCTCATATCTCTCTCTCTCTCTCTCTCTCTCTCTCTCTCTCTCTCTCTCTCTCTCTCTCTGTCTCCCCATCCATCCATCCATCTATCTCTCTCACACACATGGTTAACACAGGGTGGAAGAAGTAGCAGGGAGAATTTTTTTTCACTTTCCTTCTACCTAAATTATTACTCTTCCCTATCATGCATCATAACTACCCATGGGAATCTTCTTTCTGATGGACAACTTATGGAGTCATTGCATTTTTAAACTTTCTAAGGATTTGGGTCACTACTGTATTCTCCCTCACTTGGAAAATGACAGGTCACCTCACAGGTCACTGAGAAAAGGTCCCACTACTCTTTAAGATCACTGACCTACCTCCAAACACCCTGGGAATTCATTCCTGGAGGAAAGTTTCCCTGGGGGTCCAACATGAAGAGGATAGGTTCCAGTGAGTAGCAGGACCAAATCCACTGTGATATGAATGTCCCTCAAAAGACCTTTGCTATTGACTACCTTTCTCATGCCAAGGGGTGAGAGAAAGAGAGAGAGAGAGACAGAGACAGACACAGAGAGAGACACAGAGACAGACAGAAAGACAGACACAGAGACACAGAGAGACATAGAGTGAGAGAGACAGAGACAAAGACAGAGACAGAGTGAGAGAGAGATTTCCTAGCTCCTTTCAAGACCTCAAGTTAGCCATGGTGTAGCTTAGTGCAAAGATACTAATATCACCTGGCAGGACAGAGATGGAGATCTGGGATAGTCAGATGGTTGTCTTAGTTGCCTGGGAAAGGGCTGAGAGGAACACAATAATCCAGGGTCCCTTCCAATGAGAACCCATGACCCATGCAGGGCATGGACTGGGGTAGCTAAATTGCTATAAGAAGAAGCTATGTCTTAGGGGCCTGTGGGGGTGGGTGAAGGGCATGGCCCATAAGTTTAACACTTTCATGTAAGTGGTTTCTCCATAAAGTATTAATAATGTTCTCATAATTGATACTTCAGGGCAATAACCTCTGACAAAATGGCCCTGATTAGGAGATAATTGAGTGTGTTGGATTGTGTCCTGAGAGAGCTGCAAGCCAGGCAAGGCCCATTAGCCCATCATAACGGCCCCTTTTGTCAGGTATTAGTGTCATTAAGAGCCTGCTCTCTGAAATCAGTCCCTTTATTTAACTCTTTTCCCTAATTATATGGATCATTTTACAAATCAAAGCAAATGTTTGCATACAGCCCTGGGTCTTTGAGAGAATGAGGCTATGGGGGCATCTTTCCAGGCCCGGAAGGAATGGAGAAAGTTCTTGTCTGAGAGGGTACTTTGACTCACTTTTTCCTCCTCCTTTTCTGGAGAGTGAAGGTTGCCAACTTCTAGCCTGCCTTCCAATCCAAACAACCTGCAGATTTGTGAACCGGTGGTAGGTAGGCTAGGCCTGAGGGGATACATGGTGGGCCTGCATCCAACATCTGCCTGGATACTTGTAGACAGTGCCTACACCCACCTAGCACCACTTCCTCCAATCCCCTTCTTGTGTCCAGAACACTGTGTCACATCTAACTAAGCCCCACAATGGTGCCTGACTTGAAAAAGTTAGCATTTGGATTCAGTCACTGTGCTCCCAGGAGACATGACTTACCTGAGTCTCCTGGTTTCCCTGGCATCCTTCAAGGCTTGGCTAAAATGCCAACTCTACAAGAGGCCTTTCCCACTTGCCTTCCAGCTGCTAAGGCCTTCCCTCTGAAATCGCCTCCCATTTATCCTGTATATATTTTGTTTGCACAGAGTTATTTGTAGGCTATTTTACCAATTAGGATGTGAGAATCTTAGGGAAGTGATCATTTTGTAGCAGGTTTTCTTTGTATCTGCATCCTTAGCGTAGGGCCTGGCCCATAGCAAACACTTAATAAAAGATTGTTGACTGAGCCCAACGCCTCAGTCATGTCCTCAATAAAGCCTACATTCCTGTTAGGAAACAAGTACCTCAAGGAGAGGCCAGGGAAGCTGAGCCACACTGTGGTCCCTCAGATCAGGGCATTCTTGGTCTCTCTAGCCATAGGCCCAAGATCGGCCCTGCTGGCAAGGTGAGCTGGCAGCTCCTGCTCTGGGAATTTACAGAAGTGGGAGTCTGATCAGCCCCTAGGCCACACACACACACACACACACACACACACACACAGAAACCCAAGGGACGCGGGGAGAAGCTCTTTCTGTGTGTCTCTCTTCCCAGCCCCTTCTGTCTCATTAAAAAGTGTAAACTGGCTCCCTTTTATTAGAATTCACTCCCTGCCTGACTCCTTCCCCCTGCCTTCCCCTAGCACTGTACGAAGCTTTTATGCCAGGGCAGGTTCGGTGTGGGTGAATCAGAAAGCAGGCTCAGCCTCCAGCATGAATCCCTCAGAGATGAGGGACTGATATCTTGTTGGCAGCTAAGAAGGATGTATTTTTACACATACCAAAGAAGAAGCTGGAAGGATATCATCTATTACAGAAGGAGAGACTGGGAGGTTTAGGAAGTTGAAATTTATTTATTATTTATTTACATGCTCATTTATTGGCAAGATCCATAGAAAATGTCCCCAAGGGGAACGGGGGAGGTGTCCTCAGCCCATGTCTCCCTGTCACCCCTACCCTACTTATACAAAGGTGGACATTTTGAGCATTCATGATTTGAGTGAGGCCTGGTAAATTTCCCAAAATCGGTCTTGAGTGGAGAGCTGCCAGGCATGCAGAGAAATTGGGTGGTGGGTTAGGTTTTGTTTTTTTTTTTGCCGAAGAGGCAGAATTTTGGTGGTGAGGTGTGACAGTCTCCTCTCAGAAATAATACCCTTCATTTAAGGTGGAAGAGGAGGTTTGACGTCCCATGAAAATATAATTTTCAGCTCTGTTCTGCCTGGGGCAGATGTTTTCTATAAGACCCAGGTGTTCAACTGAGGAACAAAAACCTCAGGTCCTAGGAGCCTGAGTCGTGAGAGGGAGCATTGTCATTAGACCACAGAGGGTGTGGGAGAGAAGCTGTCCTTTACAGTGAGGCAGCTTAGGAGGGGGCTCCCAACAGCCCCCAGCAGGTGATCCTGCTCCATTATCCAGGGGGCGTGACCAACACTCCCCACAAGAGGCTTGCCAGTGACCTTGGATTGTACATACTAAGAAACCAAACAAAGAGGATGTGAGTTACCTATGTTGTTAAACACACATTTATCCTAATTAATTAACAACGATTATATACTGAAGCTAAAACTGAAATACCTTATAAATCATGGAATCTAAGAGCATGAAGTGGTTCCTAGAGGTTGTCTGGTCCAAATCCCTGACTGATAGATACATTCCCTCAACAGCATCCCTGACAGATTGTCATTCGGCCATTGCTGGAACAAATCCAAGGGTAGGGAGCTCACTCTCTCGAGGCAGTCTGTCTATTCCATTTTTAGATAGTCATTTCTCCAATCCAATTCAGCAAACTATTTTTTGGAGCACCTACTGTGTGCTAGGTCTTAGA
Organism: Dromiciops gliroides; assembly: GCF_019393635.1. Taxonomy (NCBI): domain Eukaryota; kingdom Metazoa; phylum Chordata; class Mammalia; order Microbiotheria; family Microbiotheriidae; genus Dromiciops; species Dromiciops gliroides. The sequence continues at coordinate 539,296,670 of NC_057863.1, forward strand.
CCCTGTCCTGAAGGAGCTTGCATTTGATGGGGATGGGTGGGGTAGGGAGGAGGAGGGTGTCATAGTCTCAGTATGTATGGCATGAGCTGAGCCTTAAAGGAAGCTATAGGATAAATTCGTTATCTTGCTCCCTAACCTTTCTTACCCTCTACTAATAACTTAGCAGGAAGCATCAACTGACTAATCTGTATGGATTTATCTTACACAGAGTGCTCTTTCTAGTGTTCTCTGCACACTAATTCTCTGTTAGCTTGGATAAATCACTTCTCTTCTCTGGCCTCGGTTTCCTCATCTGTTAAATGAAGGGGTTGTACTAGAGGACCTACAAGGCTCCATCAGCTCAATCACCTGTAACAGAAGCCTATGATGAAGCTTTAATTGTTAGGAAGCCTTACCTTACATTGATGAGGGACTTCCTCACAAGAAGAAACGTTCCAACACAATGAGCATTTATCTCTTTATCTCTCTCCTTTTCTAGGCTAAGGATCATCAGTTCTTGTAACCATTCCTCATATGACAAAATTTGTAATATTTTTACTATCCTGGTTGCCCTCCCTAGGACAATCTATTTTAAATACACATCCAAATGTTAATGTTCAACAATAGATCTTGCTCTTATTGAGTCTTAGCATCTTAGGCAGTTACTTAGAGACCAAAGAAGCATTAAGGTAAAAGTCTCAGCCTCTGAATGTGGCTGTCAGACTGGAAGCTAATCCAAGGTCAATCAACTCCAGGTCAAATGGCTAAGAATGTTTATTTATCCATTTATTCAAGTATTCATTGTCCACACCCATTCCTCTAATGTGAAAAACACTGACCTTGAAACCATGAGTAATAGAAAAAAATGACAGGGGGTGCTGGATTTGAAGTTGGAGAAACTGGATTCAGGTCTCTCTGCCACTCACTTTGTCACCTTGGTTAAATTACTCAACCTCTCCAGGCCTTAGTTTCCTTAATTGTGAAATAAGGAGGTTGGGCTAGATGAACTTGAAGGTCCATTTCAACTCTAAATCTAAGAAGAAGGATATATGCAATTTGTCTTTGTAGATCTTACACTATATTGTATATTATATGCTATATACTATGATAAGTAGTATGTAGTATACTATTATAAAGTATATATTATATAGCATATAAAATATGCTAGGGAGATAAGTGTCTACCAATATCTCTCATAATTATTATAAAGTTATACACACATATGAAGGATTTTGTGAACCTTAAAGTGACATACACATATTAGCCATAATAACCATTATTATTAATAAAGGTAGAGTATGAAAAGCCACTAAGAGAGGCACAATGAGTTATCCTAGTAAAGAGAAGAGAGAGCTCATATCCTAGTAGGGTGATCAGAGAAGGTTTCATTGAGCAGGTTACATATGAAGTGGGTTTCAAAGAAGGAGTAGGAACCTGACAGGGCCAGCTAGGTGGCCTAGCGATTAGAGCACTAGCTCTGAAGTTTAGGAGGACCTGAGTTCAAATCTCACCTCAGACACTTATTAGCTGTGTGACCCTGGGCAAGTCACTTAACCTGAATTGTCTTTTTTTTTTTTTTGCAGGGCAATGAGGGTTAAGGTCACTTGCTCAAGGTCACACAGCTAGTAAGTGTCAAGTATCTGTGTATGGATTTGAACTCTGGTCCTTCTGAATCCAGGGCTGGTGCTTTATGCACTGCGCCACCTAGCTGCCCTAACCCGAATTGTCTTAAACATCCAGGGCCATCCCCAGTAGTCCTGATGCATATCTTGTCACTGGACCCAGATGGCTCTGGAGGAAAGAGTGAGGTTGGTGACCTTGCACAGCCCTCCCTCACTTAAATCCAATTCACTAGAAGTTATGACATTACCCTGATGTCATGGTCCTCTTGGAGAATGAAGGACAAACAACAATAACAATAAGGAAAATGACAAGCAGAATTTAGAGAGAGATTTTTGGGGCTCTAAGCAGAAGGAACATCCTTCTTCAGAGAAATAAGAAACAGGAAGAACTTTCCAATTTGGTTATACCAAGGGGGGAAGGTTCAGGGAAAGGTGGTAAATCAACTGGTCTCCAGACTTCAATGGATCAATGATCTCATCAGTATGGCTGTTCTCTCCAAGGGTGCTACTCACCACCCGGCCGTACTTTCTCATCCTGTGTTATTCCTTTCCAAGTCTCTCTATAAATCCCTAGGAGAGGAGGCCTTCCTTTGGGTACCACAAATTATTAAAAGAACCAGAAACTCATAAAACCCAAGCAAGGTCTATATAAATTTACTAATTCATTTAAGATGCATTTTGGGAATGAGGAGGTGAGTGAGGAGGGAAGATTGTTCAATTAAATAAATATTAAGAACCTACAAAAAGGGCATTCTGGGAAGATGGCGAAGTAGACCAGAAATGTCCAGGCTTTCCAGATTTCCTCTACAAACAGACAGAAAACCACCACAAAATGAATGGAGAGCAACAGAAATAAAGGGGCAAAGACATCAGAGGCCACCTACTCCAACACCCTGATTTTACAGGTGAGGAAACAGACTCAGAAATTAAGTGACTTGCCTAGTATCACATAGTGTGAGAAGTCACATTTAAACCCAGTTCTTCCTGACTTCAAGTGTAGCACTCTATCCACATGCACGCAGGTAAATAAATAAAAAGTCTACAAAGTAAATACTGAGTAATTTCAGGTGAGAGAAAGTACTAACATTGGTGTAGGTGGGTGGATAAATGTCTTTTGTAGGGGACAACACCTCATCATGGCCTTGAAGGAAGCCAGGCATTTTAAGGTAAAGAGGGAATACCTGTGCAAGCCATGAACAATGGAGATGGAATGTAAAGAATGGGGAAAACCTAATAAGGAGAAGGGAGGGAGAATTTTGAAATGTATCTCCTCTGAAATGACTAAAAAGGTATTTTTAGACCCAAGTGCTGAACTCTAAGGACTAAGATTGGGGTGAGTGAGAGACCCTCTATTTCTAAAAGCCAAGGTAGTGGCAAGGAGAAGAAGAAGGAGGAGATGGGAACAAAACCTCCAAAGATGCATGCCTGGAGACTTTCCATTCCACAAGTGTGTGATTTTGGCAAACCTGTTTCTCAAGTGGACTCTGACCAAGGGTCTGGATCCACCTTTCTCCAGGGTATCCATTCCAGACTAACCTGAAACTATTTCTTGATAAGAGATAGCCTGATAACAACCAAGGAAACTTCACAAGCCAATTGCAGTCCAAGCTCAGCTATGTCCTGAGAAAGCCAGGAAATGGCTTTCATGTGGGAGGCAATGTAGGCTAAATTGGACAACTGAATCCAACAAGCATTCACAAAGCACTCCTGGTATGGGGAATAGGGCACTACACTGGGGTCAGATTCTACTTTGGACATTTACTAGCTGTGTGACTCTGTCAAGTCACTTAAATTCTCTGTGCCTCAGTGCCTCAGAAGGGGGTAAGACTCAATGGATTCTAAGCTCCCTTCTACTTCTACATCTGTGGTCCTTGAATCCCATGGCCCCACTATGTGTAAGTCACTGTGCTAGGCAGATTGAAAAAATGAAAATAAAAGAGTCCCTACCCTCAAGAAGCTTACATTCTATTGGGGTAGGGCTAGGAAATAATTTGTATACAAATACATTTGTATACAAAGTAGCAAATACATACACACATCACACATACATAGTAACATATCTTGCATATAACTATAGATTTATTTCTGCTTCTTTTGCATGAACCTTCCTCTCCAAGTTGTTCCACTCACTATCCCTTTAATCCCAATCTGATGCATTCTCTCACAGTTGTTCACACTTCCAGATAACCTGAATTTTACTCACCATTTAAAGCCCAATTCAAGTCTCACCTCTCTCATAAGGTTTTCAAAGTCATAAACCTTATCCAATGATCTCTCCCTTTATAAAACTGAAGTAGTGGGGGCAGCTAGGTGGCACAGTGGATAAAGCACTGGCTTTGGATTCAGGAGGACCTGAGTTCAAATCCAGCCTCAGACACTTGACACTTACTAGCTGTGTGACCCTGGGCAAGTCACTTAACCCTCATTGCCCTGCCCCCCCCCAAAACAAAACAAAACAAAACCTGAAGTAGCCCTTAGAACCTTGGCCACTCGTTTAGCCAAGAGGGAGTATGATGTAGAGCAATGATGTCAAGTTCAAATAAAAACAGATCTCTTTGGCCCCATATTGACTTAGAAAACCACAAATTAACATTATCTAGGTTATATTGTGTTTTTGCTTATTTTATTAAATATTTCCCAATTTGCATTTTAATCTGCTTTGCTTGGGAATGGCCTTGAGTTTTACACCTCTCTGGTGCAGAGAACATTGGTGATTGTATTTAGGAAACCTGGGTGCAAATCCTGGGGAAATCACTTTAGCTTCTAGAGTCTTGGTTTCCTCAGCTAAAAATAGTAATAATGATATTTGTACATTCTACCTTCCAGTCTTATTGTGAAGAAGTGCTATTCAGTGGAGAGAGCACTGACACTGGAATCAGGTGTTCTGGTTTAAATCCCACTTCTGACATTTAGTATCCCTAGGCCTCAATTTCCTTGTCTGAAAATTGATGGAATTGGACTAGTTGGCCTATTTAATCTCTAAACCTATGATCCTAATAAAGGGAAAGAAGTTAGACCTATTATTTCATTATTTTAGGGATATCTCTTTTAGGCAAAAATTCTCCACTGAAGCAGGTCAACAATGGTCTCTGCAACATATATAGTCTTTGTTGTTCTTTGGTTGTTTCTGTTGTGTCCTGCTTTTGGTGACCCCATATGGGGTTTTCCTGGCAAAGATCCTGGAGTGGTTTGCCATTTCCTTCTCCAGCTCATTTTAGAGATGAGGAAACTGAGGCAAACAGGGTGAAGTGACTTGCCCAGGGTCACACAGCTAGCAAGTGTCTGAAGCTGTATTTGAACTCAGTTTTAAGAGTTGTCTAAAGTACTTCTGTCTCCAAGGCTATATTTCTATTCACTACCCTAATGGTATCAAACTCAAATAGAAACAAAGGCCCCTGATCCCTACATAAGAATTTCTGCAGTCACACATTGGCTTAGTTTTAAAACATAATATTATCTATGTTGTATTGTATTTTATTCATTTTGTTAAATAGTTTCCAATTACATTTTATACTGGTTCTGCTTGGCACTCAGAGCGTTGTCAGTGGCATGCTGCTGGCAGGCCCCCTGTTTGACACCTTTGCTTGACAGTGCACTGCTTCTCCAGGAGAGGCCTTCCTTAAAGCCCTACACACAGAGGAGTTGTTATTATTCCTGGATGCGACCTCATAATTTTAGTGTTTTTTTTTTTCAGTTGGTGTCATTTTCCCAACTACATTATCAATTCTCTGAGGGCAAGGAGTATGTCTTGTATTTCTCCATAAATTCGAATGGCCCTGCACATGGCGTTCAAAGAAATGTGTGTGTGTGTGTGTGTGTAGGGGGAGAGAGAGAGAATGAGAGAGACAGAGAGAGAGAATAGAGACAGAGAAAATGAGAGAAAGAGAGATGAGAGAGAATGAGAGAGACAGAGAGGCAGAGAGATGAAAGAGAGGGAGAGAGAAAGAGAGAAAGAGAGAGAGAGAGAGAGAGAGAGAGAGAGAGAGAGAGAGAGAGAGAGAGAGAGAGAGAGAGAGAGAGAGAGAGAGAGAGAGAGAGAGAGAGAGAGGGAATACCTTGATTTAACTGGTCTGAGAAGGACCCAAAGATTCAGGAGATCTGGGTTCCAGCCTCTAGCTGGCTGGGTTAATTGGCCTTAACCCCATGGGCCTCATTTCTGGCAGGTCTAAAGCTGACTCCAGCTCCCCCAGCCTGGCAAGGGTGAGACAAATGCGTTGGTCCTGTCTACCTGATACACTCTGAACTTTGTCTGGGAGGCCCTGGAACAATCCAAATTGTTATCAGGACTAATGAAGCCCTAGGCGGGCTCAGCACGTTCTTTAATTGCTGCTAAAGAACAATGAAGTCGCTGGGCTGTGGGCAGAAGTCTCAGAGGGAGGAGGAGAAACATGTTTGTGCAGAGTCAAGAGAGAGATGTGGGTCCCCTCAGCTGTCAGGCTGAAATCCTTGCCTCTCTCTTCTGGCGCTCCCCTTTCTAGACACTCGGCTGTGTGGGCGTGAGGTTTAAAATAACATTGAGCTCCTTGGCTTGGAATGCAGCACCCTGGAGATAGGGAATGACTGGGGCCCCTCCAGTGACTGCCTCTTGCCTGGGGAAAGGTAATTGGGAAGAAGGGACTGGGCCAACATCTTGAGAGCAGTGGTGGCCTCTGTCCCGTTCTCCTGGTGCTAGGTGGCCATCCTGGCAGTAGCAGCAGGGCTCATACCTCCAGGAATCCTGGGTGATTGATAGCATAAAGAAATGAACTCTAATATCACAAGATAGCTACATGAGTCTAGAAACAAGGGGCCTCATGCTACATAGCAGACCCAGCACTAGATTGGAGGTAAGAAGACTTGGGTTGGAATCCTAGCTTTACCACTTATTGGATGCATGACCTTGGCAAGGAGCAGCATTTTCTCCATCTGTAAAAGGAGGAAACTTTGGAGGTCTACAGAAATGTGAGCAGCTGTCATTCATGTCAGTAAATCTAGTGCAGTGTGTGTACATAGTAGATGCTTAATGAATGCTTATTGATTTAACTTGAAGGAAATTGAATGGAGGCAAAACATTATCAAGATACAGGGAAGAATTTGGATGAAAGGGAGAAGATCCATGCCTGCTCCCTTCCTCACCCTACCCTTGTCCTGCCACTGTCCTTTTGGCTTTAGAAGTTCACATTCCACACCTGTAGAAGCAGCTGAGGTGGTGCAGGAGCTAGAGCCTAGGGCCCTGGAGTCAGGAAGACAGACCTGAGTTAAAATCTCCTCTCAGACAATTACTAGCTGTGTGACCCTTGGCATGTCACTTAACTTTTAAGTCTGCTTCAGTTTCCTCAACTGTAAAATGGAGATAATAATAACCTCACAGGGCTGTTGTGAGCATCAAATGATATAATATTTGTAAAGTGCTTGGAGTATGGTAGGAATTTAATAAATACTTGTTTCCTTCCTTCCCATGTCTAGAATATGGAGCAGTCAATCAACAAATATTTATTAGGTACCTACTATATGCCAGGCACCCTAGGAAGGGTGGTACAGGAAGGAGGGAGACCCTTGGTGGGAAAACAATGTTAGGCAAAAAAGAAGTGCTAGATAAATACTTGGAAAATTAATTGAATGGAAGGAATAAAGGAGAGGCAAGTCTGTTGGTGATGCCAACCTACAGATGCCATGGTTTCTTACTCTAGCACCAGAAGGCATTAAGTCAAAGCTAGAACTATCCAGTGATAAATGGAGCTTGATCTGAAGATGATGATATTTGCAGGGGGTGGGGTGGGGGGGCAGGTAGGGGCAGGGTGCACCTCCTCCTTGTGGAAGCCCCATCCCCATGCCTCATCCCATAGCTCTTCTTTGGCCCAGGTTGTGGGACAAAGTGTGGATCAGGTCATACCAGGAAATGGGCTTCTTTGGCCCTCCTTCTTTCTCCACCCTAACGGTGATGGGAGAAAGCAGGAGCGAGGCCCACCTCCAGGATTCAGTTGCCCTGGTGTCCCTCTCCCATGGTCCACGTTTTCCCCAGACCCTGTGAGATAAAGGCTGAACTGGCTCATGTCTTGCTGTGACTCCATCTGTGGTGGGCCCATTCTCTGTGCTACTGTGCTTCTTCCACCTCCAAGCTGATTTTTTTACTTAGTTGAAAAGAATTCCTACTCATGGCTCTGCCTTTGGTGGTCTAGGCCAGGTGACTGTCACCTGGACGCATCACTTCAGACCAGAGGCCTGCTTGTTTATGGCTGCTATCTCTTCTTTCTGAGAAAAGGGAATGAGGAGTAATTGAAAACAAGCCTGGAAATGGAGAAATGGTCTAATTGGCAAATTAGATTGCCTTTCCCCAACCTGGAATAAGATTTTCCAAGGTTACTCATGTTGTCCCTGTCTTCAGATCCTTCTTCCATTCAGAGTCTCCTTTTATCCTGTTTTTCCTCCTTCCTCTTGGTTAGCAGATTATCTTTTCCATTTTCCTTTGTTAGAGTTAACATGATTGGGCAAGCAGGAAAACAGGGAAGCTCCCAGTGTAGGCAGAATTACAGCATCCCCCCCTCTCCCTTGGATTCACAGAGACCTGCTTCTGGCTTCCTTAGCTCCTTACTCCCTGGTTGTCCATGAGGGTTGGAGATCTGGAGAGAGAGTCTGTTCTAAGGTGACTGATATCACCTTCCCTTTGGTGAGATTTCGAGCTTTGAAAACTGGCTCAGCTCAGAGAAGTAAAAAAGACAGGATGCCACAAAGGAGGAAAGCACGGGTTCCTAAATTCCAATCCCTCACTCCTCATCTAGGACCTAGGCAAAGTAAAGGTTAGGATGCTTATCTCCCCGAATAGGTCAGTCTCATTCAAGCAGCACTAATTCCTAGGAGGATGAAAACTGGAACCCAGCTGAAGGCTGAAGTTGAAGCAATACCCCCAAAACAGAGTTCTGAGGTGGTATGATGGGGAAGATTTTTTTTAATCATAAAAGTATTTTATTATTTTCTAGTCACATGTAAAGATAGTTTTCAACATTTGTTATTTGTTTTGTTTTGGTTTTTTCTGAGGCAATTGGGGTTAAGTGACTTGCCCAAGGTCACACAACTAGTTAGTGTTAAGTGTCTGAGGCTGGCTTTGAACTCAGGTCCTCCTGACTCCAGGGCCAGTGCTCTATCCACTGCGCCACCTAGCTGCCCCAACATTTGTTTTTATAAGATTTTTAGTTCCAAATTTTTCTCCCTTCCTCCCCTTGCTCCCCCCCTCTCCAAGACAGCAAGCAATCTGATATAGGTTATATATGTACAATCACATTAAACATATTTCTGCATTATAAACATATTTCATGCTATGAAAGAGGAATCAGAACAAAAGGGGAAAACCTTAAAAAAAAAAAGTAGAAACACTATAGTTCAATCTGCATCTAGATTCCACAGTTCTTTTTTCTGGATTTGGAGAGCATTTTCCATCATGAGTTCTTTGGAATTATCTTGGACCATTGTATTGCTGAGAAGGGTCAAGTCTAGCACAGTTGATCAATACACAATGTTGTTGATACTGTGTACAATGTTCTCCTGGTTCTGCTCGTCTCACTCAGCATCAGTTCAGGTAAGTCCTTCCAGGTTTCTCTGAAATTCATCTGCTCATTGTTTCTTACAGCACAATAGTATTCCATTACATTCATATACCACAACTTGTTCAGCCATAATGGGTAAGATTTAGGAGAATTCCCAGACCAAGGCATGGGTTCAAATCTTACCTTACTACTTGTATGGCTTTGGGCAAGTCACTTGTCCCTTATATCTAGGTTTATATTTTGTAAAATTAGGGGGTTATATGAAATTAAAGACCCTCAAAGGAGGCTTCACTTTCCCTAGGAAGTCATGAATGGAACTCAGTCCCCTGGGTGATCAAGCAATTGGAGGATGGGAAGTCACAGGATTTGTTTTCAACACAGCCACACTTATCCTTATACCTAGCACTCCTCAATATTCCCTCTGCCCATACTTTGTGAAGCTTCCATTCTAAGCTGGCTTGTCAAGGTTTTTAGGGTTCATAGCAGTAGCCTTCCAGGGACCACTGGGGAAATTCCACCTCTACTTTCTGCTGCCCCAACCAGCAGGCTCCCTCAGAGGCTAAGCTCTGGGTTGGAGGTAAGATCAGTGAGAAAGGGCTCTACCTCTCTCCTTTCCTTTTTTGGGAGGACAGAGTGAGTCAAATAAGATGGGAAGATCTGAATGGGCTATGATCTGTCACAAATATCATTATCATTCTTGCCCCCAAATCCACCCTTTTTTCAAACTTCCTACTTACTACTAAGACAGTCATCTTTCTAGTTTCCAAACTCATACAACCTCAGTATCTTTGATTTCTAACCATCCATCATATGGTCTATCCAATCAGTTGCCAAATCTTGTTGTTTCTGTCTGAATATTTTCTATCTCTTTCCCTTTCTTTTCATTTGCATGGCCATTAGCCAGGTTCATGCATCCATCACCTCTTGCCTGGACTCATGCAATACCCTTCTCTTTTGTCTCCCTGCCACACGTCTCTCCCTTCTCTCCAATCTCCACAAACCTGCCATTCATTTTCTAAAATACAGATATGACCATGTCATTCTCCTCCTCAATAATCTCCAGTGGCTCTCTATTAACTAGAGGTTCAAATATTATTTCATCTTTATCTCATCCTTTTAAAAATGTCTAGTTTAAAAAATAAATAAAAATGTCTAGTTTTGTGTTAGTTTTTTATAATGTATGTAATTAGCATAGCAGTACTTATAGATAACTTATACACTGATGAATATATATGGGATACAAACATAATTTTTTGTTGATAAGGATAATAATAAATGTGTAGACCATTGGACTAGATGTTCTTTCAGGTTCCTTCCACATCTAATCTATGACATTGTGATCCGTATATTCTGTGATGTTTCACTCCCATATTCTCTCATTGCTACCATTTTCAGATACTGAGTGGTATCTTAGCAATGAGAAATAGGCATTAGATTCTGGCTGTAGGGAGCAGTTGATAGGCAGCCAGATGTCCCTCCTGGTTTCTGGCTGGCAGGGAAAATGGAGCAGTGGGCAATTGTGGACTAATGGGGAGAACATCTGAATAGGAGATAGGATATGTGGGCTCTGGTTCTGGCTTTGCCATTAACTAGCTACTTGATGTTGGGCAAAGTCATTTACCCTCTTTGAATCTGTCTTCCCTCATTCTTGTTTTTTGTTTTTGCAGGTGTCTTCCCTCATTCTTTTTTTTTCCTTGGGAAAGGTATTTAATAATATCCTTTTTTACAGTGTTAAAAACATGTGACATGCCATAGTTCATGATTTTTCTTTTCTTTTTCTTTTTTAAAAATTTATTTATTTAAGTTTTCAACCTTTGTTTAGATAAGATTTCCAATTTCAAATTTTTCTTCCTCCCTCTTCTCCCTCCCCCCTCCCCTAGGCAGTAGGTAATCTGATATATAACATTAAACATATTTCTGCATTAGTCATGTTATACAAGAAGAATCAGAGCAAGAAGGAAAAACCTCAAAAAAGAAAAACAACAGCACCCAAAACAAAAGAGATAGTATGGTCCAATCAGTGTCCATATTCCACAGTTTCTTTCTTTTTTTTCTGGATTTGGAGAGCCTTTTCCATCATGAGTTCTTTGGAACTTTCTTGTACCATTGGATTGGTGAGAAGAATCTAGTCTATCACAGTTGATCAACACACAATGTTGATGATACTGTGCACAATGTTCTCCTGGTTCTGCTTATCTTACTCATCATCAGCCCATGCAAGAGCCTCCAGGTTTCTCTAAACTCCTCCTGCTCATCCTTTCTTACAGCAAAATAGTATTCCATGACATTCATATACCACAACTTGTCTAGCCATTCCCCAATTGATGGGCATCCCCATAACTTCCAATTTCTTGCCACCACAAAAAGAGCAGCTATAAATATTTTTGTACCTGTGGGTCCTTTTCCCTTTTCCATGATCTCTTTGGGGAAAAGACCCAAAAGTGGTATTGCTGGGTCAAAGGGTATGCACAGCTTTATAGCCCTTTGGGCATAATTCCAAATTGCTCTCCAGAATGGTTGGATCAGTTCACAGCTCCACCAACCATGCATTAGTGTTCCAATTTTTCCACAGCTTCTCCAATATTTATTATTTTTCTTTTTTGTCATTTTAGCCAATCTGATAGGTGTCATGTGGTACCTCAGAGTTTTAATTTGCATCTCTCTAATCAATAGTGATTTAGAGCTTTTTTAAAATTTTTGCCGGTATTTTCCCTCATTCTTAAAAAAAGAAAAAGAAAAAGAAAAAGGGTATTGAATTAGATGGCCCCTAAGGTTTCTTCCTACTATAGCATTCTATGTCTTTAGGTAGCACAGTGGATAAAGAACTGGGCTTGGAGTCGGGAAGACCTGAGTTCAAATTCAGCCCCTGACACTTACTGGCTGTGTGACCCTAGGAAAGTCACTTAATCTCTGTTTGCCTAGGTTTCCTCCTCTGTAAGAGCATCTACCTTGAAGGGTTATTTTGAGGATCAAGTGAGATTATAATTGATAAGATTTGATAATAATAAATATTGATAATAATAAGATAGTAATACAAGCACTTAACACAGTGCTTGGCACATATTAAACACTATATAAATGTTAGGTGGTGGTGGTAGGGGTGGAGGAGGAGGTTGTGGTGGTGGTGGTAATAGTATCTAGGAAAAGGAGTCAGAGGATTTTATATAGGTTGGCTGTAAGAATGAGTCCAATGAGCTTGTAGTTGGGGTAAGATGGGTTTGAAGCTTTTGCCTTCACCTCCATTAATAACCTCATTTTCAATGGACATTTCCATAAATTTAACTGATGTCAGTCATCACTTGTAACATGGAGAAACAAGCAGATCAATATTCTCTGAAACACCTGGGAGAGAGTCTGCTGGGGTGGAAGAAGGGGGTGGGGAAGGGCACTTAGGAAACAACCTGGAGCAGCTGTGTTCCTGCTGACCACAGAACATATGCATCAAATCCCCATTAACTTCTGCCACCATTACCAATCTCAGCTTCGTGGTCCATGCTAGCAACAAGACCGGATCTCCTGAATACCAGGGGAAAGTGACCTCTCTTTTCATCAGGAGGATCAGCCAGATGGCTCCTGCCTGCTAGGGCATTGCTGAAGGCCAAAGAGAGGCAGAAGCAGCATTTCCATTCAATGGAGATGGAAAGATGGTGGAGTGGGAAGGGGTTTTTTAAGAGTTTGACCCCACCTCTCCCAAGTATAGCTTCTCTTGTCTGGCCAGTGGTGTCCTCTCTTTCATGTCTCGATGTCACTATAGATGTAAGAGTTTCTCACTGGTTGTCAATTTCATATGCAGTGCCCCAATGTTTAGCAGAGTGCTTGGCACATAGTAGGTGCCTAATAAATGGTTATTGTTTGATTGATTGATTGATATCATGCCTATCACAGGAAGAATATTTGAGGAGAAATTCTTCTTCCATTTTACAGATAGGGTAACTGAGACCCAAGTTAAAGTAGATACCTAAAGGTGTCAAGGTCACTTGTGCAAGGGGTCAGGGATGTCCTGCAACAGAGATAGCCACTTCTGGTCAAGGCTGCCCCTCAACATATTAAAAGGATCTGTGATTCCCAGTATGGAAACTCTCTCCACTGGGACAATTGTTTATGACTGAGTAGACAAACATTCAACAAACTATATGTCAGCTGTTAACTATGTTAAGTAATGGGTCCTGCCCTCAAAAAGTGTCTATTTCAACTGTAGAAAGTGTTTAAAAACGTGGGGCAGCTAGGTGGCACAGTGGATAAAGCACCGGCCCTGGATTCAGGAGGACCTGAGTTCAAATCCGACCTCGGACACTTGTCACTTACTAGCTGTGTGACCCTGGGCAAGTCACTTAACCTTCATTGACCTACAAAAAAAAAAAGAAAATGTGTACAGATAAATAGATACTATATATGGAGTATGTATATACTATATATGCATATGTATATAAACAAATTTATATATGCATATGTGTATAAATACACATGTATGTAAAAATGTATGAGAGAGTAAAAACAAAGTAATTTTAAGGGTGAGAGGTTGGGGATATCAATAATTGGGGGGAAGGATTTAGAAAAGGCCTCATTTAGGAGAAGGCACTATAGCTGAGAGATATGAAGGAAACTAGGGATTCTAGGAGTGAGGGAAGAGAAGGACCACTTCAAGCATGAAGCATATAAAAAGGCAGGGAGGGAGGAGATGGCATATGGCCTAGTATAAATCCTAGGGAGTGGCCTGAAACACAAAGTGACTTGCCTTGTCCAGGGTCACAGAGTCAAGAAGTAGCAGAAAGGAGATTTAAATCCAGATCCTTTATGACTCAGCCCAGCACTCTATCCACCTGCCATGTTGCCTCTCTGGTCAATACCTATGTCAAACTGTAGGTTGTTAGAGCTTTGTCCAGTGAAATTTGCTCCCCCATCATTGACATCTTGAGTTTTTTGAGGGTCCTTGAATTTTCATATATGATCCTAATAACTAGAGGCGAGAGCATGGGTCTGCTGATAAGAACATGTGGGTTCTAGTCCTGGCTTTTTTTCTGGTTTGCTGTGTGAAAACTGGACAAGTCACTGCATCCTTCTACTTTAACTTGGGTCTCAGTTACCCTATCTGTACAATGGGAGAAGAATTTCTCCTCAGACATTAGATTGGGGGGTGGTATGAGGACAAATAAGATTATATTTTTGCAAAGATTTTGGAGATAAGCTATTACCTATACACGAACACACATAGGTCTGATTATTTGTGTTTCATACAAGGTCTTCAAGTACCTTGGGTTAATTTCTTTCTTTGTTTCCCAACAGTCTTTCATTCAATTTCTTGAAAATCCTCCAGAAGCTATAGTTTTCTTTCTTTTCTTTGCCTTTCCTTTCCTGATTCCCCCCTCCCTCTTCCCTCATCCCCCCAGCCCTTTTAGGTTGCACAGCCCCAGCCTAGTTCTTGTCATATTTCCTCATGGATTGGGTGTTTAATTAAAATCATAATTAAAATTGATCTCCTCATTAGCATGCACCTGCTCTGCCTCTCACATCCCTGCGTTCCATTATCCACTGAAGATGTCAAGACTGACAGGCGAGAGCCAGACCTTAGGCCAGCTCCCCCCCCCCCCGACAGGACTCTCTCTCTCTCTCTCTCTCTCTCTCTCTCTCTCTCTCTCTCTCTCTCTCTCTCTTTCTCTTTCTCTGATGGCAGCATCTGGACTGAGAGGATGGTGGTGGAGAAGCTGCATCAGCTTACAGAGCAACAAACAATTAGCACCAGGTGGGCTCCCTGGAGAGAAAGCCAGGCTGTGCAGTGGCCTGTACATAACTAGACAGATCTCATAGTCCTGCCTGATGCACACATCTCCCATTCTCTTGTACCTGTGGCTCCCACCACCACCACTTCCCCAACATGGAGGTCCCTTCAGCAATGAAGCAACATTGCACCAAGCTCTTTGGACAAGAGAATTTCCGGGGTGAGAGAAGATTGCAGTTTTGACTTCAATGAGATGATATTAATCAGGAGGAATGCCAAGTTCTGTTCTCTGGGGGCCAAGAGTGTCAAGCATCCACCTCTGTTCTCTGGGGGCCAAGAGTGTCAAGCATCCACCTCTGTTCCCTGGGGCAGCAGCAGGCAGATCAAGGAAAGTGGAAAAGGCAGCTAGGGAGGGAAATCAGTCTGTCATTTGCCCTTTCCAGGTTGTGGAAGGAGAGGTGCTTTCTGGTGTCTAGGGAAGGGACTCAGTACACTGGCTCTGCAGAAAGAATGCTGTTCTTGGTTCTGATGTCACAGGACCCAGGTTCAAATCTCACCTCTAACACTTCTTCTTTGATCTTTAGCTGGTCCTTTAATTTCTCTGCACCTCTAACTTTTCATCATCCCTAAAAATTAGGGGATTAGACTAGATCTTCTCTGAGGTCTCCTCTAGACCTGGATCTATCATTCTGTAACTTCAGGGATGTCCCAGAATTTAGAGAAGCAGAATAGAGAAGAATGGATTTGGTGCCTTCTTGTGGAAAGTGTGTGTGTGTGTGTGTGTGTGCTTACTGGGGGTTGGTGAGGGTAAGAAGTGTTGTGATTTAGCAGAGGGACAAAAACAATGCATACTATGCAGTGAGGTTGAGATAATAGGATCGCAGAGCTGGGGTTGGAAGGGATTTCAAAAACCTTCTCTTTCCTCATTTTACAGTTAAGGAAACTGAGGCCCAGGGAGTTTAAGTGACTGGCCTAAGGTTATATAGGTATTAAGTAGGAGAAATATAATGAAATAGAGTCCTTCCAAAGGGGGGAAACACACCAGCATTATCCCTTACCTCATCATAGCTCAAGTCTTGCCCCCTTTCAGAAGCCCCAGTTGGATTGATCTCAAAACTCATTATAAAGTGTAAAGTGCTAAATAAATGTAAGATATTGCAATTTCACATTGTCTAAATCACTTTCTTTTTCATGGCACTCCAAAACAGTCCACTTGGCCAAAATCAAGCGAGTTATTTTAGATATGATGAAACTATAACACCTTCTATTTGTATAGCACTTGACATTTTTTTCATGTATATTAACTTCCCAACCGAATTGTAGAATCCTGGAGACAACAAACCTACAGATAATTAACAATATAAGGTCAACTCTAAGTACCATACCGTATGAAGGGTAGGAAGAATAAGGGCTATCAAAGTCACATCTAGGTGGGAGTTGTTGAGGAAAGGTTTGTGCAGGAAGGAGAATTAGAGATGGGTATTGAGAAATGGGTAAGAGTGTGAAAACGAGGAAGAAGATGGTATTTTAGGAATGACTGGAGATTGGATGGAGGAAAGGATAGAGGAAAAGAATGGCCAGATTACCATAGCCTTGAATGCCAGCTAAGGAGTATGGACTTGATCTTGATAGCTATTGAATGACTTTTGTTTGTTCTTACATTTAAAAAAAATTAATATATTTTGTTTTTATATTACCTACATTTCTTTATATATCTCTCTTCCCCTCTTAGAGAGAAATGCCTCATTACAAAGAAAAAAATGCAAAACTAACCAACACATCTAGCTAAGTCTGACATGATATTTTGTGTTCCATATTCATAGCTAGTGGAAGAAGGGAGGGAAGCACCTTTTTATATCTCTCCTTTGGGGCCAAGCTTGGTCATTATAATTTTACAGCATTGAGTTTGTTTTGTTGTTGTTCTTTCCATTTATGTTGTCTATCATTTTTTGTACACATCTGTATATCATTTTCCTGGTTCTGCTTACTTCACTTTGAATCAGTTCATAGAAGTCTCCCCATGTATCTCTATGTTTACTGCATAGAACTGCAGTAATCATAAATTACATTTGTGTACAACTTGTTTAGGTATGGGAGTGACTTCCTAAAATGTGCTATAACAGGTCAATCTGGTTGTATTTAACCTATTTCAGATAAATGTGAGCCTTCCTTGATTTCTATTAGACAGTGTCTAAGGACAGTTATTCCCTAGGTTATCTACCCAGTGAGGAAGTTTCTTCTTTGTGGTAACTTGAATCTTTTCTATTGTAATTTATACCTGCTTTCTCTTGTCTAGTCTTAACAGATGAATTGAAACTTGGAATTGTGTGAGTGATCATGGGGCAAATAATTTCAACTCTTTGGCCTCAGTTGGTAAAATGAGAGTTTTTGTTATTGTTCAGTCATTTTCTAGTCATGGCTGACTCTTTGTGACTCCATTTGGGGTTTTCTTGGAAAGATAATAGAATGCTTTGCCATTTCCTTCTGCAGACCATTTGACAGATGAGGAAACTGAGGCAAACAGCTTTAAGTGACCTGCCCAGGGTTACACAGTAAGTGTCTGAGGCTACATTTGAACTCAGGAAGATGAGTCTCTCAGAACTCATGTCTGTGCCACCTAGCTGCCCAGTGAGAGGGTTGGACAATTTGATATTTATAGTCCCTTCATATTCTAAATCCCATGAGCCTTTATTTATGGGAAGGTAGCTCTGAGGATTTAAATCTTATTTCAGATACTTACTAAGTGTGTGATCCTGAACAAATCATTTAACCTCTCTGTGCCTCAGTTTCTTCATCTGTAAAATAAAAGGCATTGAAGATCCCTTCTGGCTCAAAACTTTTGATCCTATGATGTCAGTCTTCACTTTTCTTAGTTAAGTAGCATCTCCACATTTCTTTCTTCATCTCATTTCTAAGCCTTTATTTTATTTTCCTCTGAATGTTGTCTAACAAGACTTAACCTACACTGACTGTTGCAGGGCTGTAACCTCCTATTTCTCCAAAGCCTCCCTCCCTCCTCCTTCCCCTTAGTCCTTCTCCTTAAGGGACTAGGGCAGAGGTCACCCTCCTGAGGGAGACAGTCCTCCATCCTTCACCCAAGTGGGCTCACCTCTGCTCTCCCTGCAGGAGTCGCCAGCAGGCAGGCTGAAAGCTCTGGGAAGCCAGGTCAGGCTCAGAAGTCAAGAGCAAGGAGCTGAGAGGAGAGGGTGACCACTGGGGAGGTGATTAGCTCCGAGGCTCTTCTAATAATAATCTTTAAGGATAACAAACAAAGTGGTAGAGGATGGAAAGCGGCTGCTTGGGCTCAGGCTTGTCCCTGTCCTTATTAAGGCTGGAGGAGGAGCAGGGAGACCTTGTTAATTGCAGACCGATCATTAATAACATCAGCTCCCAGCCAGGTCCTGGGCGGCAGTGGGCAAAGGCTAAAGATTAGGAAGGAAACGTGGAGTTGCTGAGTGCAAGTGGGATAGGGTTTCTACTAGGCACTGGGAAAGGGAGGGGGGTGAAACTTGTGAGAAAGTGCTTGTATTCAAAGATGCAGTTCATGTATTGATTGGTATTGACTGGCCACAGTGTGCCCTACCAAACATGTGAAGTAGTCCTAGATTACATTCAGGAGACAAGAGTGAGGCCAACAAAGATCACTCCCTTTACCACTGGCTTCTCCTCCCCTATCCCCCATACACAAGCACACACAGCCATACTCTGTCTCTGATTTTTTGGAACTTTCTTTCCCTGTGGGGGTAAAGAAGAAAAAGGTGTAGGGTTATGCTGGCTAAAGTTAATGTTGCAACTCCTAATTATCTGCCATTCAATTGTCAATGGCTACCTGGAAGACTACAATCAAGAACTGCTGGAAGGTGAACAGATTGGGCTTCTATTATAACTTTAAAGAAAGTGTAGTTTATCTCTCCCACCCCCACATTGGCACTGGATGGCTAAATCCCCAGGGATCTAAATCCCCACTACTTCTTCCCTTGGAGTTCTAGGGCGACCTGAGGGGCTGGGAATGTTTTTCCTAGTACAGTAACTCCTGAGCCCCTACCTACATGCTTCCCCTATTGATTAACAGTTGATATCAATTAGCCAGGCAGATTTAATTAGCTTTTAGGAGCTGATATTTACTAAAATGTTATTATAAGAGCAGTTGGCATAAAGTAGGGCTTCTTAAACCTTTTCCACTTGCAACCCCTTTTTGCCTGAGAAATTTTTACATGATCCTGGGTATAGAGGTATATAAAGCAGGTATATATAACCTTTTACTATTGCTAAATTTTTCGCAACCCCTACATTCAGTTACGTGACCCCATATGGACCTACAGTTTAAGAAACTTTGGTATAAAGCATGCCTCCCAAAACTGGGGGTATTCTTCTTCAAGTACATATAGAGTTCAGGGGAAAGTGGGATTAGATTTAGAGTATGTGATGTAACAGTGATGAAATTTATACTTCCTGTGAGTCCTTTTTTGGGAAATGCCTTTCTTTTCTTTGTAGGACTTTCACGAAATTCCCTTTAAGTATAGGATAGCTTTCTTTTGGAATTCTTGTACTATCCTAAAGTTGCCTCTCCTTAGTGTATGTAATTTGTACTTATTTACCAATGCAGATACTGTCACTAGCTGTTCCAGGGACACTGCTAAGATGCCCATGGGAAGTCCAAAATCTTCTGACCTTCAAAGCTCAGTAGGCCATCCTATGGTCAATGGGGATGGGGCAAGAAAGAAGTCTTCTCCTCTCCCTAAACTGATTCCCTCTCTAAGGCCTGGCTAGACTGCTTTCTTCTCTAAGACGGCCAGATACTTGAATCACCTATTTTAAAATAGCTTATCATTTTATATAATCTCTACAGGGTGTGACCATGCCTCTTGGCCAATCCCAATACACTTCCTTGTTGTTATTGTTGTTTAGTCATGTCTGACTCTTTGTGTCCCAAATGGGGTTTTCTTGGCGAAGATACTGTGCAATGGTTTGCCATTTCCTCTTCCAGCTCATTTGACAGATGAGGAAACTGAGGCAAATAGAGTTAAGTGACTTGCCCAGGGTCACACAACTAGGAAGTGTCTGTGGGTAGATTTGAACCCAGGAAGATAAATCTTCCTGACTTCGGGCTCAGTGCTCTATCCATTGTACCATGGAGTTGTTCAATGCACTTCCTACTTAGTGTTATTTCATTCAAAGACTTTCACTCCTTCCAAACTGATTAACTAGGTTGTTCATACTTTAGTGCCTATGACTGATTGATTGATTCAATAGAAATGTGTAGGCCTGGTTCACACAAGAAGTTGAGAAGTTTGGGCCCTCTATAATTATTCTTTTTTCTTTTTCTTTTTCTTTTTTTTTTGGTGGGGCAATGAGGGTTAAGTGACTTGCTCAGGGTCACACAGCTAGTAATTGTCAAATGTCTGAGATTGGATTTGAACTCAGGTCCTCCTGAATCCAGGGCTGGTGCTTTATCCACTGCACCACCTAGTTGCCCCCCTCTATAATTATTGAGGCAAGGGGTATGGAATATTCCTCTTTCAGCAGTTGATGACTTCTCTTCTTATTTATTCATTCTTTCATTCACTTATTCATCAGTCAATCAATGGTAAACATTTAAGCACCCACTATGTACAAGGTAAAGACAAAAACTAAACACTCCCTGCCTTTAATAGTATTAATAGCTAATTAAATAATAGATTTAAGCTTGAATAGATTAAAACTGCACTAAGATTTTTGGGGTATCCCATATGTTCAAAGTGGGGGGTAAGGGAAGTACTAACAATGGGGCAAAGGGAAATCAATAAGAGGTAGCACTTGAGCTGAGACTGAAGGAAGTTAGGGTTTCTAAGAAGTTAGATGTGAGGAGGTAGTATATTCCAGGCATGGAAGGTCTCGCACAGGAAACAGAAAGTAGGCCAGTTTGGAAGTGAAAATTTCCTGGCCTGGTCATGTCTTGTAGAAGTGGCCTTACATAGTTAAAATGGGCATCTAGGTGGCACAATGGATAGGGTGCCAGGCCTGGGATCATGAAGACTCACTTTTCTTAGTTCAGATCTGGCCCCAGACACTTACTATCTGTGTGACCCTAGGCAAGTCACTTCACCCTGTTTGCCTCATTTTCCTTATCTGTCAAATGAACTGGATTAGGAATGACAAACACTCTAGTGTCTTTGCCAAGAAAACCTCAGATGGGGTCACAAAGAATCAGATGCGACTGAGACAATTAAACAATAATAACAACCACAGTCAAATAAAGTGCTGGTCTTGTGTCAGAATTCTGTCTCTGTCATTTAAGAACTATTTGGCTGGCCAGAATTTGTCACGAATTCTCAGCCCTTCAGTTTCTTCATTTGTAAACTGGGGGCAATCATACTTGTAATGCCTACCTTCCTGCATTGTGAAGACTAAATGAGATAATGTACAGTACGTAAAGGGCCATATTCACATTAGCGATTGAACTTCTTTGAGTCCCCTACGGTGCCCAGCATGGCGTCTTAAAAAATGTTTTATTGATGCCTCTTATTATAATGTTTACATTGACGACATTTCCCAATAATACTCCCCCACCTCAGCATGGTGTCTTACATATGGCAGATGCTTAATAGTTATATTTGACTGATTGAATCATCTTCCTGAAGCTCCATTGACTTCCATAGCCTCCTGATATTCTGGGACTAGGAAACTGAAACAAGAGAATAGAAGTCTGTGGATGGATACCCCTTCCCTTCTACTTAGCTCTGGGCTTTGTTGCAGCAGTTAGGGTGATGAGGTTGGTGCCAGGAAGACCTAGATTCAATATGCCATAGACACTTTACTAGTTGTGTGATCCTGAGCCATTTACTCCATGGCCTCAGTGGATTGTACAGATCAAAGGTTTCAGAAGTGCTTGTTGGATTGGATTGGAGGTTAATTGTTGAGCTTTTTGCAACTACCTGTCTGACAGTTGGGCGAGTCAATTCTTTCAGTTTTCTTATCTATAAAATGGACAGGTTAGATTAGATGACCTTTGAAGTCCTTTCCAACTCCAAATATATGACTTCAGGATGAACCTGTCTTCTTTGACAACCTCAGTTCAACATTGATCCTGGGACTATACTTTCTCTCTCCTCTCCCCTCTTCCTCAGGGTCATGACTTTGAACAATGAATCAGCCTTCATTTATGCAGATATAATCAGCACCAGAACCACCACTATAATAATACATCCATGCCATTGATATAGTGTTTGAAATGGTGTCTGAGAGACAATTTTTAGGGCTGATTGTTCTTAATATTTTAGGAAAACAAGCATTTATTAAGTGCTTACTAGGTGCCAGAAACTGTGCTTTAAAAATATTATCTCATTTTAGGACTTCTCATGGGATGAAAGCCATCAAAGGCTGGCTGAAGAGACTTTTATTCAACAGGAGATGAAGCCAATCATAATTGCACAGGAAATTGGAAGGAGATTTGACTCCTACACCCTCTGCCACCCACAGGGGAGGCTTTTGGATATAGTCAGGTTGGGTGAGCTGTGACAAGATTCTGCTTTCCTGCCTCAGGTAAGGAACAGGAGGTTTGAAATGGTTCCACCTGCAGGTACCTGCCCAGGTAGGGCCACCCACCATCATCCCCACAAGGGAGAATGGGAGCTAAAGGGGTTGGAAGTGGGGAGGGAGGAGGGTAGGCTGGGGGAGGAGGAGATCTTGTGTACTAAACTGGGAGCACTTAGGAGAAGAAAGGATCTATTTTTTCCATTTGTTCTCAGCAAACATTTGTCATTTAATTTCTTCCTAATTACACAATTACGTAATTATGTAGTATTAGTAAAATAAAGCCTAAAGACGTTTGAGTAAAGAATTACTTAAGTAAATAATGTCTGACTGGAGTAATTATTTCCTGGGTTTTCTTTTTAAAAGTAGAATTGAATGGAATTAGTTCAGGCGTGGCTGCAGAGATGAGGGAGAGGGAAGGTAGGAGGAACTGCATGGCCAGAGGCCAGAGGAAAAACTTCCCATAATTCCCCTGGGGCTTTCTTAGAACTTCTAAACTAGAATGCACACTCTGTGGCCAAGGTTTTGGGCTCCAGTTCCTTACCTACTTACTAGTGGCTGTGAGAATTTGGGCAGATCAGTAATCTCTCAGAATCACACTTTGCTAGAGAGGATCACCTGTACCTCCCAGGTGGGTGGTGAGGACGAAAGGAGACTGTGTCAGTCAGGGTACTGGAAGAGGACAACCCTGTTGTCATAACAATGCTCTCTGTCAGGGTCTGGTTGGGATCATGAAGATGATATGGGATTTTAGATGAAGCTTTAAGACCCCCCAGTGAAGTCACAGACTGAGAAAGCCTAAGAAAGGGATCTGACTAGAGCTGGTGAACTTGGTGATACTTAGAGAACCACTGGGCAGGGGAGAGTGAATTTAGACTGGAAGAGTCCCAAAGGGCAGCCTGGGCTAACAGCCTGAGGCTAAGTATATGTGACTCACTCCTAGCCACATTTCAGGGCAGCTTAGGTGGCACAGTGGATAGAGCTCTATCAGGAGGACCCAAGTTCATTCAGACACTTACTAGATGTGTGACCTGGGGCAAGTCACTTCACCTTGTTTGTCTCAGTTCTACATCTGTCAAATGAGCTGGAGAAGGAAATGGCAAAACCATTCCAGTATCTTTGCCAAGAAAACCCCAAATGGGGTTGGACACTACTGAAATGACTCAACAACGAACCCATAGCCCTAGGCAGGAGTGGGTGTATATGGGTGAAATTTTAGGCCTGAGCTGCATTTCCAGCCCAGATAAAGATATCATCCCCTCCTCTTCTCCCCACTGCCTGCTTCCCTTTTCTCCACCCCCAGTTCTGGAAGAATAAAGCAGAAATCCATGAGTTGTGAAGGGGAAGACAGCCAGGTCTCTCCCAAAAGAGAAGGCTCCTTCTCCTTAGGGGAGTTTAGGGGACTAGATGATCTCCAACACCCCTTTCTGACTCTGAGATGCTATGAGGATAGGAGGGGGTATGATCATCAGCCCCAGGTAAAAGGAAAACAGGGGCCTTTAAGAAGAAAGGAAGGAAGGAAGGAAGGAAGGAAGGAAGGAAGGAAGGAAGGAAGGAAGGAAGGAAGGAAGGAAGGAAGGAAGGAAGGAAGGAAGGAAGGAAGGAAGGAAGGAAGGAAAGAAGGAAGGAAGGAAGGAAGGAAGGAAGGAAGGAAGAAAGAAGGAAAGAAAGAAGGAAAGAAGGAAAGAAAGAAAGAAAGAAAGAAAGAAAGAAAGAAAGAAAGAAAGAAAGAAAGAAAGAAAGAAAGAAAGAGAACTTAGCAGACGAGTAGTCTAGAGCTTAGACCAAGAAGCCAGTTGGAAAAGAAGGGAGTCTTAAGAGGCCCTGGCTTACAGCACAAAATCAAAGGATGGATTGGAGTTTGGAGCTATCATCTAGTCCGGACAGCAGAGCTTTTGTTTTTAAAGAACTCTGAAAATTGTTAACCTGCCACAGCGATCAGCTCTTATTGCTGGTAAGTTCTTCCTAATGTCTAACCTAAATCTCTCTAGGTAAAGTTGAACTCTC
The DNA here is from genome assembly GCF_019393635.1 of Dromiciops gliroides. Classification (NCBI taxonomy): domain Eukaryota; kingdom Metazoa; phylum Chordata; class Mammalia; order Microbiotheria; family Microbiotheriidae; genus Dromiciops; species Dromiciops gliroides. The sequence continues at coordinate 539,321,026 of NC_057863.1, forward strand.
CCTCCCTTTCTCTCTTTTCAGGGGAGGTGGAGAACAACTAGTAATCCTTCAGACCAAGTAAAAATTATATTTCTCCTTTAGCCCATGTCACTTGTCTATTGGGATGGGATGGGGTGGTAAGCATAGCGTCCAGTGCTTATGCCTGCCCATTAGACCTCCATAATTCATCAGGGCCAGTTTGAGTGAGCCAACTAAACAGTCATTTGAAGTGATGTAATATGAGGGATACCAAGCAGCTTTCCAACAAATCTCCACCCTCTCCCTCTTAATTTCTTCTTCCCTACCTCTCATCTCTGTGTAGAGGCAGCTGGATGGCACAGTGAGGGCTGGGCTTGGAGTCCAAAAGACCTGCGTTCAAGTCTATCCTCAGACATTTACTAGCTATGTGACCCTGAACAAGTCATTTAACCTCAGTTTATCCCTATCCTGTAAAATGGGGATAATACCTTCCTCAGAGGATTGATTTGAGGATCAGATGAGACAATATTTGTAAAATGCTTGGCCTAGTGTCTGGCACATTAGTCCTGGTCATTTGTTTCAGCTATGTCTGACTCCGTGACCCCTTTTGGGGTTTTCTTGGCAAAGAGACTGGAGCGATTTGCAATTTCTTTCTCCGGCTCATTTTACAGATGAGGAAACTGAGGCAAACAGGGTCAAGTGACTTGCCCAAGGTCATATAGCTAGAAAGGTCGGAGCCCAGATTTGAACTCAGGTCTTCCTCCAAGACCACCACTCTGTCCACTGTGTCACCTAGCTGCCCCTGGCACATAGTAGGTGCTATATAAATGCTTATCCCTTTCTTATCCTCCCAGTTAGTGGGATAACCACGCTCCTAGTCTCTGACTCCAAACCTTGAAGTCAATCACCTTTGACTCTTCATCATCCTATTCATTTAATCAGTTGGCAAGTCCTCTTGTTTCTACTTCTGTTATATTTGTCACAGGAAGCCCCCTTTTCTCCCCTCATAATGTAACCACCCTAGTGCTGGTCTTCACCTCTTCTTACTTTAGTTGTTTCCTATTCTCTCTCTATTCTATCCTCCATTTTGTTGCCCTAGTAAATTTCTATTGCTCTACTAGCATCATGTGAGCCCTCCACTCAAAGCCTTCAGTGGTTCCCCATTTCTTTTTTTTTTTGGCGGGCAATGGGGGTTAAGTGACTTGCCCAGGGTCACGCAGCTAGTAAGTGTCTGAGGCCGGATTTGAACTCAGGTACTCCTGAATCCAAGGCCGGTGCTTTATCCACTGCGCCACCTAGCTGCCCCTCCCCATTTCTTTATGGAATGAAGTCAACATGTCTCACCCAAAGTCTCCTATAACCAACCCCATATCCTACTTTTTCCCTATATCTATGTTTATTGCAGGCAGACTGCCTAACAAATTCCTAGCACATAGTAGGCTTTTAATAAATGTTTTATCAAAATCTTAGAAGGGGAATTACAGCAGACAAGAACCTTCTACAGAAGTGGGCCTAAAGGCTTGGCCCAGGGATGCCCTGAAAATAGCAATTAGATTTGTAGAGCTTTTTTTTTTCTCCTAGAGTTGAATTAGGCATTCTGGGAGGCCTGCATTTGTCACTTAATGTTTGCCTATGCAAGGAGCTAAATATTCATTGAGTAATTAGCTAGTTCAGATTAGTGGTATGAAAAGACAATTCCTTCTAATTATAGGGATGTCACTTAGAAGATGCCACACCAGGCTGCCATTCACTTCCAGGAGAGTTGCAATAAAACTCTTCCATGTGATTCTGATATAGAAAGGTTTTTTTTTTAAAGGCTTCATTACTTTTGATAATTAAATATTTATCTGAGCTGAGAAAATAAGTCACACTTACTGTTTCAGGGCAATCAAAAGTTTTTCTGTCTTAAATGCAATTTTTATGGCTATCATAGGTTTGCGGATAAGGCTAACACCTCTTCCTGAAAGCTTTCCTTGATTAGCTCTAGAATAAAGAAAGTTAAAAGGTAGAGAGAAATAGATAAATAAAGCATTCACCTGGGATGAGTTTATTGCTGCAGTGAGGTAGTTCAGTTCAGAGTTTCCTGGCAGCTCAAGGGAAAAAAGGAAGCCATTTACATTATATAGTTCTCAGTGTCTGACCAAATGTAAAAACACACACATTTGTCATAGAGAGACCAATTTTCCCTGGCACTGAATTCTAGAGAGAATTTATCCTGTGGATCTAAGATAGCCTCTAAGGGCCAATACTTATTGGCCATGCAGTAGAACCAACCCCTTTGGTTAATTTGATTGAGGGTGTGTGTGGGGAGTACCTAGATATGATAATACATACATTAAGGCTATTCTAGTACTCATGCACTGCTTCTGAACAGCACACATGGCTTACTTTGGATTCTAAATCTGGGTCACCCAGGCATTCTGTTTTGCTTTGGGACCTAGAATTTTGTTACTAAGTCTGGGGTGTCTGGTAAATTTGCTTCTTTTTTTTTTTTTTTTTGGAGGGGGTTGGGGAGGGATGAAAGCTGTCATGATTTTTCTTGGCCTTCTCCTTTATTCTGGGGCCCTGGGGTGAGGAGGCCTTGAGCTCCACTGGCTCAAACTGAAGTCTTCTCTGCTTGGGCTTCTGAGTTAGGAGACTTGCTGGCTGCCCTGGGAGTTGCTAGAGAGCTGCTACCTTCTCTTTCCTCAGGCAGCTGGGAGGATGAGGATCAGCATAAGGAAGTTTTTCTTTGAAATTCATGTAGGTGGGAGTGTCAGGAATAAAATTCCTTTTGAACTTTGAGACTTGCGTGAACAATTGTCCTAGAAAGGGAGGAAGCCAAGGAGTCCTGCTGGCTGAGGATGTACCTAGGGCTGCATTTGTAGAGGAGGCTTTGGTGTGTATTCATGATTGGCAAACTCAACAACTCTGTGGTTATGACTACTCATCATAGACATGCCAAGTGTCAGGAAGCTTATAGAGGCAGGAGTCAATCTAATCGATGGACACCTGAGAATATTACACAATGAGTCAGTCACTGCATGTAAAACTCTTTGGATTGGCATTTTAAAATGGTAGAACCAGGCCATTGGTAAAGTCAATAGTAAAAAGCTTGCCATTTAAAAACATTTCAGTGTTTTCTTTGGCAGCACATATACTAAAATTGGAATGATAAAGGGAAGATCATTGTGGCCCCATGCAAGGATGACATGCAAATTAGTGAAGTGTTCCACATTTTTTAAAAAGTAAAAAAAAATATTTTATACATTTTGTTTTGACCATATGAAAAATTCCCAACATGCATCCAAACAAACCTCCTTACCAAGTATGTTCTCTGGAAGAGAGAGAGAGAGAGAGAGAGAGAGAGAGAGAGAGAGAGAGAGAGAGAGAGAGAGAGAGAGAGATTTTTGTTAACAGAAAGAGCTACATGAACTTTAACTTTGTATGGTTCTAACATTGACCATTGTAATTGATCAGAGTTTAGTTGCCTCTCCTTATTGACCTATTTGCATCATTGCAGTCATTGTGTGTTTTTCTTTCCATCTTCATTCTGCACTCCATGTTTCTGATTTTTTCATAATCTCAGTTTCTTACTTCAGTATCTTGATGGCTCTGTGATGTCACAACAATGGGCGCTCCCTCCATTGGTCAAGGTTGCATCCAGTTCACATCTTTTTCTCATCCTGTGCTACTATTATCCATATCTTACCATAAAACATTCATGGTGTCCATGTTACAAGGAGGAGGGGTTTCCTTTCTAACTCTTGGCATTGTGTGGATAGCAGTGGATCAAGAGAAGTGTCCATCAGTTACTTTCTATTCTCACTGGATGATCAAATTCCCTTTTTTTTTTTTGTCATTTATGTCCTGCAATTATCTTTTATAGAATTTATCCTGGGTAATTCTTTGCTATTGCTATGTGCCAGCCTGCTCCCACCCATGATGAATCCCCTCCAGAGCAGTAATATTCCATTTCATTTATATACCATAATCTGTTAGCCAGTCTCCAGTCAATGGACTTTTTTTCCCAGGTTTTTTTCTTAACACAAATGATGCTGCTATGAACATTTTTGTGCTTAAAAGTCTTTTCTTGGTGGCAATAATGACCTTGAAATGTAGTCCTTGTCATGTAATCCCTGGGAGAGAGGGTATGAACCATTTAGTAACTTTTCTTGCATAATTCTATTTAGTAGCTTTTCTTCCATAACCCCAAATTATTTTCCAGATAGGTTGAACTGATTTAGGTCTCATCATTTCCTTTAACAATGAGTGTTTCCATCTTTTAGCATCTTTGTTAGCATGAAAGGTGTGAGGTGGTATCTCAGGGTTGTTTTTGAATTTGAATTTAAATTTTGTGAGCTTGCTAATACTACTTCAAAAAGCCCCATCTCCATGAATCAGGAAAGTGCCAACTCTTACAATAGTCTCCTGATTTGGAAGTATGGGAATAGTGGAACTAAATGGTCATTTTTTTCCACCTTTCTGCCCCTATTCAATTCAAGCCAAATATTTATTGAATGTCTGTTATGTGCTTAGCACTGTGAGGTGCCATAGATAGGACTATCCCTAACTCAGCTGAGCAAATGAAAATGTAGCTTCCCTTAAGTCAACTATGGTGTAGTGGAAAGAACACTGAATTTAATATCAAAAGACTGGGATTAGAATCCTGGCTCTGTTGTATCTTTGTGACCCTGGGCAAGCCATTCAGATTCCTTATCTGTAAAATAAAAGGGGGGGGGGCGGTGTTGAACTAGATGATTTCTGAAGTCCCTTCTAGCTTCAAATCCTATAAATGTTCTCCAAAGGAAGAAATACTAAACCTTTCTTAGACACCAAAATTTTTATTATTTTTTAAAATTTCACTATTATTTTATTTTAAATTCTGAATTTTCTTCTTCCTACTTCATCCTCCAGAAGTTCTTTCTAATATCTATCTAAAATCCTTTCCACTGCAATATTACTTCTTTTATTGCCCACTGGAGCAAAGAATTTCACCATCTTACTGAGAAGTATTACTTTATACAGACTGTTCATTCTTGAATTATTTTTGTGAAAAGCCTGTTATGTCAATTTAACAATCTATATTTATATATTGCTTTATGGTTTGCAAAGAATATTATATCATTTGATCCTCATAACAACCCTGTGAAGTAAGTATTATATTATCTCCATTTTACATATGAGGAAATTTATTCTCAAGAAGGGTTAACTGACTTGCCTATATTGTCATTGATAAGTATAATTGGCAAGATTCAAACCCTGTACTTCCTAACTTCAGTTCTAGTCATTTTGCCAGGCAGCTTCTAGGCATGGTGAAAGATACAGAGATAAATAATACACAGTACCTGTCCTTAAGAAGCTCACAAGGTAGTGTTAAATAACAATATAGGACAGCAATGTAAGACAAAATAAGGCATTGTAAGACCATGTACCAAATGAGTTCAGTGTTAGAGGAAGGAGAAATCATTGAAGGCTATAGTGGTGAGGAGAAGCTTTAGGGAAAAGGTGAGACTTGAGCTGGATGTTGAAATTTGGATAAAATCTGAATAGGCAGAGAGAAAACCAAATTCTAAGACATTCTAGATCCTAAATCAGCTCAGTATAGGGGACAATAAATAGACTAATCTGGCAGGCATGGAAGATTTATGTAGGAGAAAAATGAGAAGTTAGAAGTTAGTTTCTTCTTTATAATTATTACTGCAATAGCTCTTTCTTGTCTTATTGCTATAACTAACATTTCTTTATCCTTGTTCCATCATTTTTTAGTCATGTCTGACTCTTCATGACCCAGTTTGAGGTATTCTTGGCAAAGATAGCAGAGTGTTTTGTCATTTCCTTTTCTAGATCTTTTTACAGATGACACTGAGGAAAACAGGGTTAAGTGACTTGCCCAGGGTCACACAGCTAGTAAATATCTGAGGCCAGATATGAACTCAGGAAGATGAGTCTTCCTGATTTCAGGCTCATCATTCTATCCACTGTGCCATTTTCTATCACTATATAGGTTAAACAGAAGTGGTGAAAATGAAGATCCTTGCTTCATCCCTGGTCTTATTGGGAAAGACTATAGTTTATTCCCCATTACATATAATATTGACTCTTCTTTTTAGATAAATACTATTTACCATGTTAAGGGAAAGACCCTGTTAAGTCTTATGTTTTCTATTGTGTGTTTTTTTCTTCCAGAAATGATTGCATTTTGTCAGAGGTTCTTGTCTGCATCTATTGATATCACCATGTGATTTTAGTTCTTATTAATGTGGTAAATTATATTTGTGGTTTTCCTAATATTAACCCAACCCTAAATGCTTGGTATAAATATTGAAGAAATTTGATAGTAGCTCTTCTTTTGCTATTTTTGCATATAGTTTGTATAATATAGAAATTAAGCATTCTTTGAATATTTGATAGAATTAACTTGTGAATTCCTGTTGTCCTAGGATTTTTTTTTCCTTTGGGAGTTCATGTATGGCCTGTTCAATTTATTTTTCTGAGACCAAGTTGCTGAAATTTTTTATGTCTTATTCTCTTTTTTGTTTTTGTTTTTTTGTGGGGCAACAGGGGTTAAGTAACTTTCCCCGGGTCACATAGCTAGTGTCAAGTATCTGAGGCCAGATTTGAACTCAGGTCTTTCTGAATCCAGGGCCAGTGCTTTATCCACTGTGTCACCTAGCTGCCCCCAGTGTCTTGTTCTCTTAATCTGGATTACTCCTTTTTGCAGAAGATATGATGGTTTACATAGAAAACCCTAGGAAGTCAACTAATAATAATAACAATAATAGCGAATGCTTATATAGTATTTACTATGTACTATGTACTATGTACACTGTGCTAAGCACTCAACAATTACTATCTGTGATGTCTAAAAAATCTAATGTGTGGTCACCTTAAATTAGAAGTTTTAGCACCAGTCTTTGGGCATTAAGCATTTATTAAAGCATAACAGGTATTCATGTGGAGTTCAGAAAGTTAAGAAAAGGCCTATCTACCTAGAGTTCCAGCCTGGTTTGGTTCTTCCTCAAGTCTTCCACCACGAGCCTGCTTCAATCATGAACTGCTTTCAAACTGAGTGTGGAGGCTTTTATGGGTCCAGAGCAGAGGTGGTCATTACACACTGCTTCCAGATGATTGGTAGGCATCATCAAATCCATTGTTCACTGGACTTGAAGGTGGTCTCCAGTTAAATTCAAAATCTTTAGCTTCTGAGAACAATACCTTCTTAAGGGCTAGCCACATGGATTACAATCTAGTTAACCTGAAGTAGGCTAATCAGAAGTCAATCACTCTCACTTAATTCAATCAGTTTAGATTAATCTCCAGGTGGGCCTTTGAGTATCTGCTAAATCCCATTATTTTATCACATATCTCATTTGAGCCTCACAACAACCCTCAGACATAAGTGCTATTATTATTCCCATTTTACAGATGAATAAACTGGGGCAAACAGAGGTTAAATGATTTTCCCAGGGTCACATAGCTAGTAAATTCCTCAGGCCATATTTGAACTCAGGTCTCCCATATTCCAGCTCCACCACTCTATGCATTGAGCCACCTAGCTGCAACTAAAATTTATGAAATCTAAAAATTAATTGAAGCAATTAATAACTTCATCAGTGTTGCACAATATTAAATAAATCCACACAAATATCAGCACTTCTGTGTAACAGCAATAAAACCCAACAGGAAGAGATAAAGAAATTCCATTTAAAATAGCCAGAGAATGTATAAAATACTTGGGGCTCTACCTACCATGATACGCATAGGAACTATATGAATACAACTACAAAACACCCTTGAAGAATATAGACCTAAGTCATTGGTAAAATATTAATTGCTCACAGGTGGGCTAAATGATACTACCTAAATTAATTTACTTATTCAGTGCCATTCCAATCAGACTAACTAGCAAGGATTACTTCATTAAACTGGAAAAAAATATTAATGAAATCCATCTGGACAAACAAAAAATCAAGAATTTCAAGGGAAATAATAAAAAAATGAAAACAAAAGGGGTCAAGCAGAAATAGATCTTAATTCTACAAAACAGCAATTCTCAGAATAATTTGGTATTGGCTAAAAAATAGAGAGATTGATCAGTGGAATAGACTAACAACATACACAACAGAAACAAACTACTTGCTTAGTGTTTGATAAACTAAAGACATCGGAGTAAGAACTGACTATATGATAAATACTGTTGGGAAAACTGGCATTAGGATGGCAGAAAGTAGGTTTAGACCAACACTTTACATAGAGATAAGTTCCAAATGGACACATTACCTAGATGTGATAGGTCACATTATACATTGATTAGAGGAACAATGAAAAAATTACCTTTTGGCTCTATAAATAGGGGAAAAGTTAATGACCAAACAAGGGATAAAGAAGATCACAAGATAAAATGGACAGTTTGGGTTATGTAAAACTTAAGAGTTTTTTGCACAAACAAATCTAATAAAGTTAAGATTAGAAGGAAAAGAGTTAGCTGAGAAAAAAAATGTACAGCAAGCAAAAGTTCTTTGATAAAGTTCTTATTTCTAAGATACAAGGAAATGATTCAAATTCATAAGAATAAGAACGATTTCCCAATTAATAAATGGTCTGATATGAAGAGGCAGTTTTCAAGGGAGTACCAAAGTACCCAAGTGATTTATAGTCTTATGAAAAAATTCTCCAAATAACTAATGTTAATAGAAATGCAATTTAAAGCAACACTGAACTTCTACCTCACACTCATATGATTGGCAAAGCTGACAAAAAAAATAAAATGACAAATTGTGATGGGGCTTCAGAAAAACAGGTACATTAATGCATTGTTTGAGGAGTTGTAAAGTGGTCTAAAATTCTGGAAAACAATTAGGAGTTATGCCCCCAGAGTTACTAAATTGTGCATGCTCTTTGACCCAGCAATACTACTAGGTCTCAAAGAAAGAGCACAAAGTTCTACACATACAAAAATATTTGTAGCAATTCTTTTTGTGGTATCAAATAACCAGACACTAAGGGGATGCTCACCAATTGGGGAATGACTGAACAAATTATGATATATGAATATAATGGAATACTATTGTGCTATAAGAGATGGTTTTCCCTCCTTTATCCCTCCCTCTCTCCCTCCCCCCTTCCCTCCCCCTTCCTTCCTTCCTTCCTTCCTTCCATCCTTCCTAAGAAGAGAGGTAGGTAAGAGAAAAAAAAAATACTTGATACACTTAAAGTTTTTTTTTTCTTGATACACTTTTTAAAAGAGGTTGAAAACTTAGGGAAGAAATTGTAAAAGGGATTTAATAGTAAACTAAAGAGTTTAGATTTTGTCCCATAGATAATAGGAAACTACTGAAATTTTTTGAGTACCAAAGTCGCATAATAAAAGTGTCAGCCTATGCTGGAGGGATTGAATTGAAGGGATAGAATCTGAAGGCACGGAGACTGGTTGGGAGAATTTTTTAAAACCCAGGTATAGAAGTGACAGGCTGAAATAGGCTAGGACAAATTATAATCCAGTGTAGTAAAATAATTTGTGAACTTGCTGAGCTGCTCTTGGTGATTTTGGAGGACAATAAAGAATGGAAGATGTGTTTCAAGATGTGAATTTGGTAGCCAAGATTTAGAAACAAGTAGTGAGCTTCTGATAAAATACCCAGATCATCTGTTGGGGGAAAGGAGGCCCAGACCAAGGAAAGGGTGCGGAAATAATTATATTCTAAGCCCAAGGAGAGGTCAAGGATAGGATCCAGAAGGAAACAACCATGTCGTAAACTGAAAGAAGTACTTCAGAGGTCAGTACCAGGAAGAATAAGTAGTCAGATTTGCAAATATTGGGTCAGGAAGTGTAAGATTAAGTTACTAAAGGTTGGTGGTCTGGAACAGGGTAGGATCAAATACAGAATTAAAAAGAAGCAGGGTGAAAAAAATGAGTAAAAATTCATTCCCATAACCAAAAAGGAAAACAGAAAAACAAACACACACAAAAAAACAAGGAAAAATGTAGCAATATCAGAGTTAAATCACTTGGACAGAGCATGAAAGGGCAATTGGCCAATTGTTTCCATGAGGACTGGTCTCATTTTTACTTCTTTTGAAGTGGTAGCACTGATCCACCAAGTCATGGGCCATGGGAAAGTGTCCAGGCAATCATGTGAGCCAAGGGGAGACTGATGATAAGCATGTAATGTGGTTTCCTAAAAAGCTAATGTGAGCTTGGGCTATGTTGACAGAAGTATAGTGCTGTGTGTGTGTGTGTGTGTGTGTGTGTGTGTGTGTGTGTGTATATGTGTGTTGGTGGGGAGTTTATTCATTCAACAATCATTTATTAAACATCTTTTGTACCAAGCACTATACTAAGTGGTGGAGACACAAAGAACAAAATGATACAGTCTCTACTCTGGAGGAGAATATATTTGCAGGAGTGGCAGGGTGGGGGAGAGAGGAGACAAGATATACATAGATATATAAATATAAAATATATGCAAAGAAAAAAAGGAAAGGGTAGAAGTAACCAGCAAACACTTCATGGAGGAGTAGGCACTTAAATTGAACCTTGAAGGGGGCTAGAGTTTCTAAGAAGCAAAGGTGAGGATGGAATACTTTCTACACATGGGGGACAATATGGACAAAGGTAGAGAGAGAGGAGATGACTGGAGATGGAATTTATAGGAATATATAGGAGGCCAGTTTGGCTGGGACATAAAGTTCCCGCCTATACATGTATGTATGTGTATACTTATATGTGTGCATATATTATGTATTATATGTATGTATATAATGGTGAGTTGATTTATGAGAAATGTTATATAAGAAATGATTGAAGAAATTAATAAGATATAAATCTGGATAATATTAATTATAATTAACATTCATTATTAATAATAGCAATATTATTAATAATACTTAGGGGAACTGTTTTACTTTATGGAACTTTAGATATTACTTTATAGAACAAATATTTTAGTGGTTGGAATGTTGAAGAAAGATTGTGCTTTGTTCTGCTTAGTCACACAGGGTAGAATCAAGAACAAAGAGATATGGATTTTGCCTCAAAATAGAGATGGATTCCAAATATCAAGCTGCCCAATGATGCAGTATCTTATGAGTGAGTTCCTTATAACCAAAGGTATTCATATGGGAGCTAGATAATCACTTATTGGAGATATTGTAGAGGGGGTTCAAACTTTAGGTCAGAGTTGACCTAGGTGACTTTGAAACGTTTTTCAACTTTAAGACTCTCTGATTCTAGAATGGGAATAGAAAAAAAGAGATAAGCATGAATAATGATAGGATTTGTGGCTAAATGGAGAGAAATTTCCCTGTTTTGGCAAGTATACCTGCCTGTGTTCCAGGCTCCACCCACCAAGATTCTGTACTATGTCACCTAGATTTGGCACTGGGAGTTGACAGGCTCAGCCTTTTTTTTGGGTCATTCCCTCTACCTGGAGATAGGAACTGGACCTGTGATTTCATTGATATAGGAAACTCATTCTACTAATACAGGTGAGCTGACTCAGGATCACACAGTCAATATGGGTCATAGGAAGGATTTGAACCTGAGTCTTCCTGTTTCAAATGCTGGTTCTCTGTTCTGTATGCCATGCTGTCTGTGCCTGAGGTATTCCAGGAAAATCTAGTATTATACTGATTGCTCTTATTTAGTTTTCCCAAATGTGTGTAATAGGTCCTGTGCAAGCACTCATGGTAACAAGATGATAGGACAGCCTTTATTTCTCAACTCATAAAATGCAAAAAACCTTTGAAGACTCAGAGGAACCAATAAAAGCATTATAGCCTATTGGTTCTCTTCAGAGTGAAACTGAATGTGCCCTCCATTTCTCAGATTTTGAGATTCTGAACTTGAGGTGTGTGTGTGTGTATGTGTGTGTGTGTGTGTGTGTGTGTGTGTGTGTGTGTTGGGGGGGGCATTAGAGCAATTCTTTGGCATTCCAGTGAGTCCTTTCCTACCCTTCTATATAGTTCCCTTAAGACTTGTAATACTATCCTATGGTTTAGTCTTCCACCAGAAGGTAAATGTTGGAAGTTGTTGGAGAAGCAATCCCCTTCCCATCAGTCAGAATAACTCACTGGCTTTTTTCTCTAAGTATGACACTCCTGGAATTAAGTTGATGATGCTCTTCTTTCACAAAGGGACATGATACATTTCTCTTTTGGTCTGTTCTGTAAACTCTCAAACTTGGTGACTCTTGAACTTGTGGTTGTCTGGCAGATAGAAGGTGCATGATAAATGCTTGTTGATTGACTGACTGATGCCCAGAAAATATCCCTTTTCTGTATGGAAGGTTAGATTCAAGATCATGCTGTTTAGGGGCAGCTAGGTGGCACAGTAGATAGAGCACCAGCCCTGGTTTCAGAAGGATCTGAGTTCAAATCCGACCTCAGACACTTGATGCTTACTAACTGTGTGACCCTGGGCAAGTCACTTAACCCCAATTGCCTCATCAAAAAAAAAAAAAAAGATCATGTTGTTTAGGGAATTGAAAATTCGCCCTCCTCCATTCAGGAACTGGGGATCTTAAACACTAGTACCTAAGGCTGCCTGAAAGCACATGTCTTAGGGCCCTGATAGTGACTTACCCAAACTCTCTGTCTCTGTCTCTCTGTCTCTCTGTCTCTGTCTCTGTCTGTCTGTCTGTCTGTCTGTCTGTCTCTCTCTCTCTCTCTCTCTCACACACACACACACACACACACACAAAATAATAAGTAGCAGGGCAAGAATTCAAACCTGAGTTCTCTGATTTCTAGCCTAGTGGAATGGGTTCTTGCCTCCCATTTTATTCTTCCCCCCTGGAGGAAGGAAGCTAGAAATAATAATCTGTGATGAATCTTAAAAATGTCTTCTTTTTATGCGTTGGGATCTCCTTATCATTGGCTTGGCTTTCAATGAGTAGATGACAAATTGTGTCAAACAATTTTCAAATATTCTTTTTTGAACTAAGAAGAAACTCACTCTACCTGGATCCCTGGGAGAAAACAGGACAAGGGCTGGTCCTTTAAAGAGGCAGAGTGAGTCATTTACTTTGCAGTACTATTTGGGAGGCTCTGGGGCTGAGACGACCTTCCCCCTTCACTGGGGCTGCCAGCAAAGCCTAAAAAGCCCATCTTAGTGCTTCTTTTGATTTCAGACCACTTAATGTTCTCAGGGAGAGATATTACTAACTCATTATCAGCCATTAACACTTCAATGTAAATTAGTTTATTATATTTGCCTCACCAGAGGAAATGTGAGAGATAATAGGTAAATTATGAGAGAGAGAGAGAAAGGGGGGGGGGTAATTCAGGAAAATTCTAGATTATGAATCACAAGTTCATTGATTTGGAACTGGAAGAAACCTTAATGGTCATCTAGCAGACCACTTCATACAGTGGAAAGAACACTAGATTTGGAATGAGGAAGCTGGCTTTAGATCTTAACTGCTACTTATTACCCTTGTAGCCTTGGGAAAGTCTCTTGGCATTGTTGGGCTTAAAATTCTTCATAAAACGAAAGGGGTTGGGCTAAACAACCTCCAAGATTCCATGAAGCTCTGATTCTCCTATTCCTTTCCTCCACTTCTTAATCCATTTCACAGAAAAGAAAAATGAAATGTAGAGATGTGATCACAAGAAATGTCCATTTGGGACCACAGAAGGAAACTCTGGGTAGCCAGAGTCAACCTGGGTGTGTTTTGCATGCTGGTGGATGGATGGCAAGACAAGGCAGTGAGCATTTGTAAGTGTTTACTATGTGCCAGGCACCATGCTAAGCACTGGGGATACAGATACAATAAAAAAGAGATCCCCTGCCTTCAAGGAGCATACAGTCTAATGGGAGAAGACAACACATAGGATGAACTGGAAATCTGGAGGGGTAAGAAGGGGAAGGTACCTTATGTCCAGAAAAAGTCAGAAGCATAGGGGGCAGCTAGGTAGTACAATGGATAAAGCACCGGCCCTGGATTCAGGAAGACCTGAGTTCAAATCCAACCTCAAACGCGAGACTTACTAGCTGTGTGACCCTGGGCAAGTCACTTAACCCTCATTGCCCTGCCCCCCCCAAAAGTCAGGAGTATAGCCAGGAAGGGAATGAAGGTTGGTTTTTGTGGGCCCCTCCATAAAATAGAGACCCTAGGAGGACCTCGCCAATGGGAAAAGGGGGCCAATATAGTAGAAGGAGACTGCAGATGAAATATGGTGTGGAAGTGTAGAAAAAGTAAAAAGCACAGGCAGCAGAAAAATAGATAAAAGGATGGAGGTCTTCGTGAACTGTAGACACAAGGGCTTTGCCAAGGGCCAGTGCTGTTTAGGGTATTTCTCTAAACTGAATTAAAAAAAAAAAGAGTTCTCATAAAGTGTTTTGAGTCATTAAAACCTTTTTGTTTTACTTTGTTTTCCCCTCCAGAATGGAACTTCATCCTTGGTGGTTGCTCAACACAGTCAAGCTGCTGGCTGGGCAAGAAGCCACGGAGAGGAACCATCCCTCTTCTTCTGCCCAGTTGTCAGAGAAGGAAGATGGACAAAACCTGTACTTGAACTCTTCAAGGACCTTCCTTCATTGTTCATCAGCTAACTGCTCCCAGGGATTTGATTCTTCTCCATTGGAGGCTTTATTTTGGTGGCATTGTTGTAATATAGTCACCCACTCACATTTCTATCGTTGGCAAGACATTTTTTTCTCTGAAACAGGAGCAGAAGGAAGGGGGTAGGAGTCAGGGTGGAGGGGAAATATTATACTTCTCCAGGAGAGCGGCTCAGGGGATTTACTAGAGACTTTGAGAGCCAAGTGAATATTGCTTATTCGAATGTAATCTAATCTGCAACCAGGCCCACAATCAGGGAGGAGGAAGGGGACATCTCACTTCAGAGGGGCCAGACGGTGAGGGGAGAGGAGAGGGAGAAAAGGTGGGCATTCCCAAAGCACGAGCAGGCCTCACTCAAACACAGCAAGTTTCTCCAGGGTAAGCCAGCGTGGGGATCAGAAGTCATTTATCAGTAAGAGAAGATACACACGGGATTCCTTTCAGCTGAGGGAGAAAAGCCCCTCCAAGCTGGTCCTAGTCCCATATGCTCTGGGAGTTCAGACATATTTTGACGTGCTCAGCAGTTCACGGAGCCAACTAGGGTGCATATATGATCTGGCTTTACCCCCCTTGAAGCCTAGACTTGCCAATTTTGGGATATGGGGAAGGGGAGGATTTCCCAAGTAGGACTCACCAATGTTTAAATCCTGAAAACCGCCACCAGGTACTGTGTTATATCATATTCAGCCATCATCACGCAAGAAAGCTTCTCTGACAACTTGGATGAGGATCAAACGTTGCACTGGATTTGGAGGTTGCATACAGATATGCCTGTCATTTTTCTCTCTGCCCACCCTGGACACTTCCAGCTCTAGGGTAGGGGCTGGAGATAGGGGAGAGGGGAGGGTGGATCAGTTGACAGGTACATGTGTAACACCTGGTGTAGACTACATGCCCACTGGCCTGGCTTATAAGCTTGATGACAATACCAGGCAAAGCAGCTGGGCTACTTTTATGGAAGGGGAAGGGGAAAGCTGTTCTCTGCAGGGGGTTGTGAGGCAAAGTGTTTAGAAGTGATGCATCCCCAGGCCCCTGTATAAGCTAAGGGCTATGAGACATGGAACCCCTATGTCTCTGAGGGATGGAGACTAGAGAGGTGAGACTCTGGGACAAGAAGAGAGCCCAATCAGGTAGAGGAAGCTACTGTGCATGGAGAGAGAGCGCAGATTCTCAAGCAGTCTTTCTGCTCTTTTCTTTTTTCAAAGTATCATGAAGACTCTAAGGAATAACCTGCAAAATAATTTTATGAAAAACCATAGACTTATAGGTAGTGTTGGGGCTGGAGACTCTCCTGCTGTAACTGGAATGAAAAGAGTTGGGCTGGGTCTTCAGTTCTTTATAGTCTTTCCAAATCCTGTCTCCCCTCACCCTGTGTGCCTGAGTCCGCCTGCTTGCGCGTGCGCGCCCACAAACACACACACACACACACACACACACATTATAGCGTCACCACAGGATTTGAGAGTCTGGGAACTTTTAACCCAGAATAAACACAGGTAATCTCTGAACAGGTGTGTTATCTTGGGTCTGCTCCAGGTAGATTGCATAGCTGACTGATGTCTTTTCTTGGCTGAAACCTGGTTAGTGAGGAGGAGGGGCAGAAAGCACCTGAACAGGTGAGAGATTATCAGAAGCTTGGCAATAAATTTGGAGTCTGGAGGAATCCTGTGTGTTATACAAATGACTCTACATCACTGCAGAGACATCCCAAGCTGGGAAAATTCAAGAGAGCATACAATCACGGGCCCCTCCAGAGGTCATCTTATCCAATCCTGTGAATGTGGCTAAGAATTTCCTTCAGTCTTCAACTCTCCAGTGTAGGGGAGTCCATATTCTTTAACAATTATCTCTGCTGGTGATAACCAATGACAGAAAGATCTTCCTCGGTTCCAACTGAAATCTATCCCACTGCAATTTAAAACCATTTCCTTCTATTACCTATCTCTAACAAATGCTGTCTGAGGCTGAGAGTCACAGACTCAGAATTTTAGAAGGCCTTAGAGATCATCTAAATCTTACCTTCTTAAACTGTGGGTCACAACTCTGTGTGGGGTCACATAACTGAATGTGGGGATCATGAAAAATTTGACAACAGTAAAAGGTTATGTATGCCTCTTTTATATACCTATATATCCAGGGTCAAATAAAAATTTCTCAGGAGAAAAGGGGTCTCAAGTGGAAAAAGTTTAAGAAGCCCTGATCTAAACTACTCATTTTACAGATGAGGAAATAGTTCCACAAAGATGGTGATGTGTCTAAGGTCACACAGCTAGTTGAATCTGATACCCAGACCTTTTACTTCTAAGTCCTGTGTTTTACCCAGTGCACTATACTGCCTCTCAAGTCTTCAGCTTCTCCTTTGCTTGAAGGAAATAATTGTTCCTTATTCCTGGCCTCATTTTATCAAAAGATACAGCATATATGGCTTCTTCCTTTACTTATCACTATTCCATTCCTTGGATAGATTGGGATACCACTGTCTTGTGTTAGGGGAGTAAACATTTGTTGGAAAATACACGTCCAAAAGTGTTGCGTGGAGAAGTCTCTTTTATTCATTCATTTTCTCAGATTCACTCCTCACCCCAGCCTATGCTGCACTGAATAAGCTTTTTTTCTAATGGTTTCAGAGCTTGGGGCAAATTGTACTATGAGCTCTCTCTCCTGCCTGACATTTGTAACCAGATGAAATAAAAATTAAAATCAAGGACAACCTTAAAGTGTGTGTGTGTGTGTGTGTGTGTGTGTGTGAGAGAGAGAGAGAGAGAGAGAGAAAGAGAGAGAGAGAGAGAGAGAGAGAGAGAATGGGGAAGTAGCAAGGGGCTTTGCCTTAGTCTACAGAGCTCTTGAACAGTATGTCTATGGGTCTCAAGTCTACTTTGTACCACTACTGGCCACCTCCATGACTCATTGCTCATAATGAGGTCGCCAAACTTGTACCTGTGGCAATTGTCCCAACTCTATATTGTCTAGACCAGGGCTTCTTAAACTTTTTCCACTCATGACCCCTTTTTGCCTGAGAAATTTTCATGCAACCCCAGGTATATAGGCATATAAAAAGCTACACATAACCTTTTACTGTTGCCAAATTTTTCATGACCCCCACCTTCAGTTATGAGACCCACAGTTTAAGAAGCTTTGGTCTAGGGGCTATTCCTGGCACAAAGGTAGAATCCCTCCCTGTAGAAAGTAATTCATGCAGTCATGGATGACAGTATTTGATGTTGGTGTGGTTGTCCTGCTATGCATGCTTCCTTGCATCTGCAGGAGACTCAAAGGCACTTTTTGAGGGCCAAGGCAAACCCAGCTCTTAATACTCTATTCAGTTAGAACCTTCCTACGGAACCTTGAAGAGAATGAATTTCCTCTATGTGAAAGGATGTTAACAAATCGGTACCCATCACATGCCTCTTTCAAAGTTAATTTCTATGCTTGGCCTTCCACATCTGCAATTAAATATGATGAGAGAGGCATTGTAGTTGAAAGACCATACTCCTAGCTTTAAAGCCTCAGTGACAATTGACTGAAGAGAAAAAATAATAATTTCTAGGGGGAAGGAATGGCTGGGCAGAAAGCAGGAGTCCGAACAACTGGTCCCGCCTTCTCGACCTCTTCAATGAGGTCTTCATCTGGTAATTTACAAGGGCCTGAAATGCACACATTGATCGCTGTGTACAAAGTTGCAAAACAAGTTGGCAGAAGCACTAGAGTGTATCGAGTCTATCAGGGAATAAATACATTTATGTTTTTGGTTTAAATGAGTTGAGTACCGTTAGTGGCTTCCCAGTCATGGGAAGCCTGCTGTTTTTTCCCCACCCCACAAGTCCTTTCTCTCTTTGGAGACTGCCAATCAATCCTGGTGGCATGGGCGCCTGCCCCTCAGGAAGAGACCCCCTCCTCATGTAATACCCCCAAAACCTCCCCCCCCCCCCGCCATTGCTGGCCTGTCTGATGACAACTATATGAATGGTATGTGGGGGTGGGGGTGGGGGTGAGGAGGATGGCCTTATTGCACTAGCTAAGGCTTCTTTTGCAATCATGCCTCCCTCAGTGTAAGAACTTTCCAAAGGGTGAGCAGAGAAGGAGAAAGAGGTGGTGGGGGTGGATGAGGAAATAAGCATTTAAGTACCTACTGTGTACTGAGCACTGTGCTAAGATTCTTACCGATTTGATCCTTGCAACAATCCCGAGAAAATTTACAGTAGCCCTCATTCTGACCATCTGAGAATGTAGCCTCTGTTTTTTTTGAAACATTGTCTTCAAAAATAATACTTTGTATTCTAATCATTGTTGTTGTTTGTCCTTTATTCTCAAAGAGGACCATGGCGTCAGGAGGTGTTGTCATGACTTATAGTAAATTGGATATAAGTGAGGGAAGGTTCTGCAGTCAACCAACCTTACTCTCTTCTCCAGAGCCATCTGGGTTCAGTGACAAGAGATACATCAGGACAATTAGAGACGGCCCTGGATGTTTAAGACAATCGGGTTTAAGTGACTTGCCCAGGGTCACACAGCTCTTAAATGTCTGAAGTCAAATTTGAACTCAGGTCCTCCGGATTTCAGGGCTGGTGCTCTATCCACTGCAGCACATAACAGCCCCATTCTAATAATAAAATCATATGTAGAACCATCAATTTAGTGCTGAAAGGATGGCCTTGGAGGCTGTCTAGTCTGACCCCTTCATTTTTTCAGAATAGGAAACTGAGGCCTACAGAAGTTGTGATTTGTAGAAGGTCATAGGCAAGTAAGGAGGCTTTTCAGCACATTGGAAAAGGTACTACCTTGGACATGTCACTTAATGACTGTTTTTTCCTCTGTAAAATGATGGGACATTGGACTAGGTGACCTTAAAGGTCTCTTCCACCACACTCCTGAGGAGGAGATCTGGGATTTAAACCCAGGTCCCTTAAGTCTAAATCTCACATTCTTTCCCCTCTACCATATTGCAGAACCTGGTTAATTCCTTAGCAACTGTGTGTGTGTGTGCCTGCTTTTCTTTCTTGGCCTTTGAAAACCACTTCCTCTGTAAGAGTGACTTTGATTGAAGTTTGTAGTTTTAAGGTTCAGCTGTTTTCTAGTTACTTGATATTAGAAAATGTAGCAATTTCTTCCCCTCCCTCCCTTCTATCCCTCACCTTAAAATGGAAAAGGTCCTGCCTCCAGCCCTCCTCCCCCACTCCCTTCCTATGCACTGTCATGACTCAGAAGTGGCCATGTAGCTGCATCTATTTATTCTCTTCCATTCTTTCCCAAACTCCCATTTGGGTGGAGGCCAGAAGTTGGGGGGTTGGTTGGAGAGAGGCAGTCAGCTGGAGAAGTCTCCTTCAAAGTTATGAGCATCTGAAGACAGGGGAGGCAGCTAACTGGAGCGTTAGCTCCTGTGACTGCTGCTGGCTTGTTATACATTATATCTATGTCCATGGGGGTGGGGGATGACTCGGGCTGTACGCAGCCATTTGTAACCCATCACCCAGCCCTGCTCGCTTATGAAAGAGCCTCTTGTATTGGGAAGAAGTGAGCTGAGGAGTCAGTCCAGGGGGAGCCTCCTGAGAAGGTAATTGCCAACTCCCAGGACCAGCCTCTATGAAATTTATAGCTCTGCTCAATAAAGGGATTGAGCTGCTCTTGGGGGAAGCTGGGGGGAGAGGGAGGGAGTGTGGGGGGGAAATGATTATTACTAGGGAAACTGGAGATATGGAGCCCAGGTAGAGTCAGCTGCAGAAGGAGCATCTGGTCCTAGGGAAATAGGCAGGGAGCTGTCCCTTCTTCCCCGGAAGTGAGTACCTCCCCCTGTTGCTCAGAGCCTGGGCACCTTAGTGGAACCACAGACTTATGAGAAGGTTCTGGACTCCTTTTGGTCAAAACTGAATTTAGGGTGGGGGCTTTGAGATGGCCTTGATTTGGAGTATGGGGGGGGGGCACGGCCTGCTCTCTCACACCAGGAATGGGAACTCTTCCTCAGACTAATTGCATTTCATAAATGATTCAAGCCAGACTCTCATCCCAGTCCCCTTCAGAAGTATTTTTTTTTGGTGTGTTATTGCTATTCTGAGAGGAAAGAGGGAACAACAGCAACTCAAAGATGTAATGAAAAAAAGATTGGCTTTAGAGAGCTGAGGAGGTCAGAGCTGTGGCCCTATTGCCTAATCTGGAATTTCCCTGTGGGGTAGATGAAAGGCTACAGTGCTAAGGGCAGAGCCCACCCTTGCTCTGGGAGCTCACCTGATTGATGCCAGCCCCTGGCCTCCACAACCCCACTTTGGTTTCCTTTGGAGAGGAGAGTGGAGGTTGTGGAGCTAGTGTCTGCAGCAAGATCAGATTGCACAGCATTGGAAGAAGCAGAAAGGAGGTGAGAGCCAATGTGGGAGGAGGGATCAAAGAGGGCAGGTGTATGGAGCTGAGCAGTTCCCAGGATTAAGACTATACTGGAAGAAGAGGTTTGGACTTGCCAGAGCCCAGAATGCTCCAGAGCAGTAAGGAACCTTCGGAGATAATCGGCTCCTGGCTTAGGCCAATTAAAAAAAAAGTGGACATTGGAAGTCAAAGATGGGTTAGTTGGTAATGGAGGTAAGGAAGTGGAGGGGAGGAACAGTGCTAGGCTACCAAAAACTTGATCCCTTTTGTGACTTACCATCGGCAGCATGTAGCTGTCCCCTGCCTCAGTGAGGCCCAAATTAATCACTTCTACCTCAAAATTAAAGAAGAAAAACTGGAAACAGGTTCCATTGATTCATGAGTTCCACTTGGAGCTGCTCCGAGAGCCTGGAGCCACCCAAGGGAAAATCGCTGGGTAGTGTTTGCTTGGAGTAAAGGCAGAAGGGGCCTCTGTGTCTGCAAGGGCTGTGGCCCAGAGCAGATTTGGGTGTTTTAAGGGGTATATTTGTTAAATTCCAGTCAATATCCAAGGGGCTCTGTGTTTACTCCATTAGGAAACCAGATAGAGCTAATCAATGTTAAAAGAACTCTAGTTAACTCCTGAGGGAAAGAGAATAGAAACAGCAGCATTTAAATCAATAGAAAAATTGCCCCCATCACACTCTGTCAGGGTGGCTGCCAGCAGCCCCCACCTTCTGAAACTCAAGGCTGTCCCAGGTAGCCTCCCTCTGTTTTGGAAGGAGAGCCCAACCTCATGTTCAGATGTTGGGCCCTGGCTTGTTCTGTGCTAGGGACAGAGTCCACCATTTCCTGGAAGTGGTCATTCATAAAGGCTCTCCTAAAAACTTTCTTTGACCTGGAGAGAGATTTAATCTAAGACTCTATGGGGAGTAGCACAGCTAACAAGTACAGTGGATCCCTCTCTGGGGAATGTTGACAGGTGAAGCTGGTAGAGCGGGACTGTGAGACACCACATCTCTCCCATCTCAGGCACATATACAGCCATTGACTCAGCTGGAATCTCGGCCCTCCTATTTTGTATGCATTCCGCACTGGGAATAGGGATACTGAACAATGAATACTTGGGATGGGGGCAGCTAGATGGCATAGTGGATAGAGCACTATCCCTGAAGTAGGGAGGACCTGAGTTCAAATTTCACCTTGGACACTTACTAGCTATGTAACCCTGGGTCAGTCACTTAACCCCAATTGTCTTAAAACATCCAGGGCCACCTCCAGTTGTCCTGATACACATCTCGCCACTGGACCCAGATGGCTCTGGAGGAGAGAGTGAAGTGGGTCACCTTACACAGCCCTCCCTCACTTAAATCCAATTCACTGCAAGTCATGGCATCACCTCTTGATGTCATGGTCCTCTTCTAGAACAAAGGGCCATCAACAACTGGTGGGGGGGAGCGATCCTTCTAGACTTCCCATAGGATTATATATGTCAGTTGTAATTTTTATGATATTATAGAATCACAGAGTTGGAAAGAACATCAGAGGCCATTGAGGCCAACCTATACCTGACCATGAATTCCCTCTACCAGGGTGATCTTAGTCAGTTAACAAGCATTTATAAGGGCTTAGGTGTCACAGTGGATAGAGTGCTGGGTCTGAAATCAGAAAAAAAATCTTCCTGAGTTCAAATCTGGCCTCAGACAGTTACCAGCTGTGTGACCCTGGGCAGGTCACTTCTCCCTGTTTGCCTGAGTTTCTTCATCTGTCAAATGAGCTGGAGAAGAAAATGGCAAACCACTCCAGTATCTTTGCCAAGAAAATCCCAAATGGGGTGATGAAAAGTCAGATTCAACTGAAATGACTAAAGCACAGCAACATGTCTAGCCAGGAATAGAAAGATAAGTAAATAAAATCAAAGATAATCCTTACTCTCAAGAAGCTTACATTCTAATGGAGAAGATAACACATAAAAAGAAGCTAAAAAGGGGTGCGAAGGAAGAAGGTATCCAGCATGGGGTCATGATGGAAAAAGTCCAAAGGAGTGAAACATAATAGGAAATAAGGAGATGGCTGGTCTGGGTGGCCTCTTTAATCAGAGGTTCTAGGAAGAACTCTCTACTCTGAAGACTGAAGAAGTTAATGAATTTCCCCATT
This sequence comes from Dromiciops gliroides, assembly GCF_019393635.1. Classification (NCBI taxonomy): domain Eukaryota; kingdom Metazoa; phylum Chordata; class Mammalia; order Microbiotheria; family Microbiotheriidae; genus Dromiciops; species Dromiciops gliroides. The sequence goes on from NC_057863.1 coordinate 539,344,017, forward strand.
TCTAGCCACTCTTGCCTTTGGAGAAGCTCAGTTCATGGGAATCCTCCCATTCTTCCTGAACAGAGACTTTGTGTTCATTAGCTTGATTTGTCTGATGCTCAGGGGATAGAGGCTGAATCTGGGCTTGGGGCAGGGACTGATCATTTCTCCTATATCCAAAGAGAACAAACACAGACTCAGTTTCTAGGGATAGATACTACCTTGTAACCAGTTTTTGCTCTATCTATCTATCTATCTATCTATCTATCTATCTATCTATCTATCTATCTATTATCTATCTATCTATCTATCTATCTATCTATCTATCTATCTATCTATCTATCTATCATCTATCTATCTATCTATCTATCTATCTATCTATCTATCTATCTATTATCTATCTATCTATCTATCTATCTATCTATCTATCTATCATCTATCTATCTATCTATCTATCTATCTATCTATCTATCTATCTATCTATCTATCTATCTATCTATTATCTATCTATCTATCTATCTATCTATCTATCTATCTATCTATCTATCTATCTAACTGTCTGTCTGTCTGTCTGTCTGTCTGTCTGTCTGTCTGTCTGTTGATTTATCTTTAGCATATGAAACACAGGATAGTATATTGGGTAGATAGAGAACAGGTCTCATAATTCGGATGACTTGAGTTCATGTCTGAAATGTAAAGGGCTAGAGGAGGAGGTTCAGTGCTCCTCCCCTCCCCCCCCCAGCAATTCTTTGGGACTCTAGGTTGCAGAGCAGGTATTGCTTTGCATTAGCTGATGTACTGGGAATTCCCAACACCAATGAAACCATAGGTCTGATAAAAATTAGCATAATTATTATTGATGTCTGTGGATAAGAACTTAGGGTGATACCACACAAGGAAAGCCTGCGAAGGATTTATGTGGGGTATCAAGTTTTCCTTTTTGGCACTTTCCTGATTTCTTCCTAACCTGCCCCCAAAGGAGAAGCCAAGTGAGAATTCCTTTTTAAACAGGAACTGGAGCCCAGTTTTTGCACCATGCCTTGTTGGATGGGGAGAACCAGTCTGAATGTACCGTGATATTGCAAGAATAGAATCACAGAGTGGCAGGGTTGGGAGGAACCTTAGAGATGGTCTAATCTAACCCCTTTGTTTTTCAGATGAGCAGAGCTTGGGGGTGGGGTGCTGGTGGAGTGACTTACCCAAGTAGCACAGCTAAGCAGGGCCAGAGCTAGGACCAGTTCTTGATTCTCAGGTTCCTCACTCCTGGTCCACAGATCTCTTCCTAACTCATGACGACCCTCTAATTTACCAATGTAAAGCCTCCCTCTGAAAAATTTAAAATGACAGTCAATTAAAAAAAATGCCACAAGTCTTTTTGCATCAATTTTTGTTATGATGAACCTAAGGGGAGCACCTAGGTGGGGGGTTGAAAATGGAGGCAGAAAGGGAGATACAGATTTGCTAGATGGAGAAATTAGGGAAAAGATTTTCTATTTCACTGAGATCCAGAGACACCCAATTTACGGAGCTGTCCTTGACCCATCCCACATCTTGCTGATTTCTGGGAGAGGAGGGGAGCTCTCCTACCTTGGCCCAGGAGGGCCAAAGTTGTCCTCCTGTAGCAGGCACGTCTGACACGTAGCTCTTGTCTTTGGCTTCCAGCCCAAACCTCTGCATCGGGGACAAGGAAGAAAACCAAGGAGGGCAAGCGGCTTCTGTGAGTCCCCTTCTGCATCTTGTTTCTGACAGAACACTCTTCATAAACCCCGGAACTGCCCATGCTCACCCTGGGTTGAGAGAAGTAATGTTGCTGAGAGGGAAAACAATTAGAAATACAATTAGTGTTATAAAAGCTGGTCATAAATATTTGAATGCTTGCTCTGGAGAGGAGGGACAAGATGACAGCTCACAATTCCTTGTATTGACAAAAGAGGAAACAGTCCATGAAACTGGTCATTTGCCTGGGTGTTTTTATCTATCAGATCCAAGAGTGGGAACAAGGGAAGCATGAATGATTGGATTAGCTGCCCAGCCTCCATGGGCTTTTGCTGCATCAGCAATATACAATTACTGCAACCCACAGGCACACATACGAGCACACACACAAATGGACATGCATGCACATCTCAGACGCACAGGAATATGTACACACATACATATTCCTACATATGTACACCAGATAGAATCATCAAATGTCAGACTTGGGAGGGGCCTTAGAAACTACTCAATCCAATTCCTACAGAGGAGAAAAATGGAGGTTTAGAGCTTACATAATTTGTCCGTTGTCAAAAAGCCAGTAAATGATGGAACTGCAATTTGAACCCTGGTCTCCAGCCAATTGGCCTCCTTTGTGTTGCCCACATAAGTGGTATTTCATCCCCCACCTAGTAATTCTTTGCATTGTCTGGCTCCCCCACCCCCTCAACTCCACCAGTTTGGGACAGTTTTTTTTTTTTAATTTTCTTGTGACTCGAGGGACCCCTGGCTCCCTTCAAAGGTCACTCCTTCAATGGACTTTTCTTAGCATTACCAGCCATCAGTGCCCACTCCCCATGACCCTGTATTTATTTTGTATCTGTACTACATGTACTTATCTATAATTCTATAATAGCAGAAAGTAAGCTTCTTTAGGATGGGGATTGACTCAATTTCATATGTGTATCCCCCATGCATGGTGTATTTTTCAGTCCTATCTGACTCTTTGTGACCCCATTTGAAGTTTTCTTGGTAAAGACACTGGGATGGTTTGCCATTTCCTTCTCCAGCTCATTTTACAGATGAGAAAACCGAGGCAAACAGGGTGAAGTAACTTTCCCAGGTTCACACAGATATGTTAAATGTCTGAAGCCAGGGTTGAACTCAGGAAGATAAGTTTCCCTGACTTCAGACCCAGCACTCTATCCACTGTACCACCTAGCTATCCCTCCATGCCTGGTGCATAGTAGACATCTATAAATGCTTGTTGATGGATAGACTGATTCTAAATCTAGCACTTTTCCCCACCCTACACTTTTATCAGTATGCATAGACACATACACATACATAGACACATAGATCAACACACAGATATGACCAAAGAAGACAACTTGCATTCAGACACACACACATCTGTATAACTGGCAGAAATGTCCACAGGTATAGTTCCACCTACCTGAGCCATCCTCATTGAGGACAAAATTAAAAGGAGGTAGCTGAATAGAGAGAAAAGAGCCTTTGATTTAGAACCAGAGGACCCGGGCTTGAATATGGCTTTGTTCTTTATTACCCATGTGACCCTGGGCAGGTGATTTAACATCTTTGCTCCTAAGTTTTCTCAACTGTCAAATAAGTACAAAGGTGCCCAAGGTCCCTTCTAGCTCTAAATCCAGTGAAATTAATTTCACTCATTGAGGGAAAGGCAGGGTTCCTGATTTTTCTGGTCCCCAAGGAGTCTCTGTCTCATCTAGTACCCACCTAAGGGACCCAGACTCTATGTAATGCCCATTCCTCTGTGACTAATGTCCTCGGTACTGGCATCATCACTTGTGTTCTGGGTCTTCCTTCCAAGAGCCCATTTGGTTGTTCCTTGGGTGGTCTTGGCTCCACAGAGTGATCAATGTAGTACAACCTGTTCAGTTGGCAGCTGCTGGACCCAAAGGCTCCCTGCCTGTCTATATGCTACTCCCTAGTACTCCAGTGTACCCTGGACCCCAGAAGTGAGGTCAATGTGGGCATTTGAAATGCCCAAGGGTATGCCAAGTACACTGACAGATCAGAGCATCCTGAAGGGGAGGTGGTCTGAGAAAGCTGTTGGCAATTCATGCCAAAGAACAAGTGGTGAGCCCTTTGCAGGGGGCGCTGTGCCAGTATGGCAGATGGGTATGAAAAGTAGAAGCCAAGGGACTGGGTATGTCCTCTAAACAGGCCTGTGTTCTGGAGGGCAGGATGCTTGCTCTCCTGTGGCAATTCAAGGCCAGCTTCATAGTCTGCCCTTATAGTTATGGTTAGGGAGGTATTCTTCTTCTTCTATTTTTTTTTAGGGAGGGGGGCTGTCCATTTTACAGCATAATGGAAGGGACATTGGCTTGGAATTGGCAAAGTGGGACTCCAGTGTTGATTTTGTCACTAAGCTACGTAACCTTTTGAAAATTGTGTCACCACTCTGAGCCTCAGCTTCTCCCGCTGTAAAATGGATAGAAGGTGTGCTAGATAATTTTTAAGGTTCTTAACGGTATCAAGATTCTGTGATTTTGATAATTTTCACCAGTGTACCTCTGTATTTAGAGTCTCAGCATCTTAAGTGTTAGAAAGGACCTATCAGTGGTCACCAGCAAATACATCTTCCTATCAGTGGAGGATTTGTTTTTGTTATAGGCTCAACCAGCCTCTTTTTGAATACCTAGAGTGATAGGGAAATCATTACTTTGTAGGACAGTCAAATCTCTTGGTTAACTTATTAGATAATTCTTTTTTTTTTTCTGTTGAGATACAATCTTTCTGAAACTTCTACTCCTTGGTCCCAGTTCTGTTCTCTAGAATACCCCTAAATAAAATGCTGTGTCCTTATATAAATATAGCAACATTTCAGTTTTTTTTTTAATTACAGAGAATCAATGTTAAGAGAGATCATCTAGTCCGGTCTGCACCTCCATAGGAATTCGTTTTTACAATATCTCTAAATGGTCATCCAGTCTCTGCTATGAGGCTTCCAGTGATGGGGAGCCAGGGGCATGCTTATTAATGTTTAGCAACAGGCTCTCTACCCCTCCCCCCAACCACACAACATACTTTTGAAGTTTAATCTGCATTATTGACATTTTAAAAAATCACTTTCTTAAGTCCAGATAATGAACAAAACAGTAAATCAAGTCCTGATTTGTAGCATTTGCTGGTTTCTGGGGTATAAATGCTCACACTGAGAATTTAACAATCAACTCTTACTAACTAGTCTGAGCTGGCTCCAGCATATTCCCATGGGAAACCAACTATTTCCCAAAGTAGCCTATTCCACTTTTGGACAACTCTAATTGTTGGGAAATGTTTTTCTTATATGGAATCGAAATCTGCCTCTGCAATTTTCACCTTTGTTCCTAGTTCTGTTCCCCCTGGCCAAGTAAAATAAATCTAATCCCTCTTCCACATGACAGCCCTTCGAATATATGAAAACAGATACTATATCTCCCCCATGTCTTGTCTTCTACAGGCTACATATCCTTGGCTTCTTTAATCACTTCTCATATTGCAGTTTTCATTCCCCATGTCAGCCTGGTAACCCTCCTCTGGACACTCTCCAACTCGACAGCATCCTTGGTTTGTCAATGGCACCTGGAACTGAATACATTTCATGTTGTGGTCCTACTAGAGCAGAGTCTAGTGGCCCTATGACCTACCCTCCTTCTTCTGCTGTTAATTTTGGACATTCTAATTGCATTTTTTGGCTTCTGTGTCATTGTCTCAATCTTAGAATTTTAGAATGGGGGGGGTGGAGCTGGGTGCTACAGTGGATAAAGCACTGGCCCTGAATTCAGGAGAACCTGAGTTCAAATCTGGCCTCAGATACTTAACACTTACTAGCTATGTAACCCTGGGCAAGTCACTTAACCCTCATTGTCCTGCAAAAAAAAAAAAAATTAGAATTAGAAGGGACCCTGGCATCCATTAAGTCAAACTCATAACTGAAAGGAATCCTCATTATAACGTACCTGATATGTGGCCATATAGGTTGAGTTTGGAGACCTCTAATGAGGGGGAACCCGCTGCCTACTGAGGCAGCCTATTCCACTTTTCTTGTTGTTGACTCATTTTTCAATCATATCCAACTCTTCATTACCCCATTTGGGGTTTTCTTGGCAAAGATACTGGAATGGTTTGCCATTTTCTTCTTCAGTTCATTTTACAAATGATGGAACTGAGGCAAACAGGGTTAGTGATTTGTCCAGGATTACGCATTTGGATATGTCTGAGACCACATTTGAACTCAGAAAGATGAGTCTTCCTGACTCCAGACCCAGCACTCTATATACTGCACCACCTAGCTGCCCCAATTCCACTTTTAGAAGTCTCTAAATAGAAGAATTTCCCCCATCACAATAAGCTCAAATTTTTCCTCTTTTCCTCATTATTACTGATTCTTCCCTCTGGGTCCAAATCAGACAGGAGAACTATTAGACTCACTATTCCCATCCAACCCACTCTCAGTATTCTCTTTCCCAGTGAAAACATTTCCAATTCCTTCAACCTATTTGACATATACTCAAGGTACTTCAATATTCTGGTTGCCAGGTTAGCCTTGAACCATTATCTCTTTGAGTTTGTCCATTTAACGATTTTGAACTAACTATATTTCCTTCTAATTTAGAACTCTTAGGTCTAGATGGCATAATTCAAGAAGGACATTGATTAAAAAAACAAAACAACACAACTCCCCCAATAGTACATTAATGTCTCTATTTTTCCACATCTCCTTCAGTATTTGTCATTTTCATTTTCTGTCACAATAGCCAAAATGATAAATATGAAGTGGTACCTGGGAGTTGTTTTAATTTGCATTTCTCTAATCAATAATGATATAGAACATTTTTGTTTGCTTTTTTAATCATAAAAGTATTTTATTAAAAATAATTTTAAAAGAAAAGTATTTTATTATTTTCCAGTTACATTTAGAGATAATTCTCAATATTTGTTTTTATAAGATTTCTAGTTTCAAACTTTCCTCCTTACCTCCCTTCCCTCCCCCTTCTCCAAGACAGCAAGCAATCTCATATAGGTTATATATGTATATAGAACATTTTTAACATAATTATAGATAGCTTTGATTTCTTCTGAAAAATTGCCTGTTCATATCCTTTGGCCGTTTATCAATTAGATAATGGCTCTTATTTTTTACAAATTTGACTCAGTTCCCTATATATTTGAAAAATAAGACCATTATGAGAGAAATTTACTACAGAATTTTTTATTTGACTTCATTGTCTATGGCACCTTTTTAGTAAAATTTAGTTACCCGGGGCAGCTAGGTGGCATAGTGGATAGAGCACTGGCCTTGGAGTCAAACCTGAGTTCAAATCCGGCCTCAGACACTTAACACTTACTAGCTGTGTGACCCTGGGCAAGTCACTTAACCCCAATTTCCTCACTAAAAAAAATATTTAGTTACCCTACTTATCTCTTTATATTGGGTTTATTTTGGTTTTTGCCTTGTCTGAGTTCATGATTGCCACCACTGTATTTTTTACCTCAGCTGAAGTATAATAGATTTTGCTCTAACCCCTTATTTTAACTCTGTGTGTAACTCTATTTCAAGTGTGTTTCTTGTAAACAATATATTTTTGGATTCTGATTTCTAACCCATTCTGCTATCCATTTCATCTTATAGGTGAGTCCATCCCATTTACTTTCACAGTTATGACTGCTGTGTATTTCTTTCCACCCTATTTTTCCTGCTTATCCTTCTCTCTCTATTTTCCTTTTACTCTATTCCTTTTTAAAGATCTGTTTGGCTTCTGTTCACTGCCTCATATATATATATATATATATATATATATATATATATATGATAAGATATATTTCTATACTCAACTCTGTGTGTGTGTGTGTGTGTGTGTGTATTCTTCCATCTTTGAAACAATTCTGGTGAGAGTGAGGTTCATGTTTTGCCCTCCACTCCCACCTGATTTCCCCCTTTACTGTAAAAACTCTTCCTTGTGCTCCCCTTTTATGTGAGAGAATTTCCCCCATTCTACCTCTCTCTTTCCTCTTCTCTCAGTCCATCCCTCTTTCTTACCCCTTCATTTTTTGAGATCTTCCCAACATAATCAATTCATACCCATACCCTCTGTTCATGTAGACTCATTCTACCTTCCCTAATAATGATAAAAATCTTAGGAGTTTTATCATCTTCACATTTAGGAACATAAACAATTTAATCATATTGAGTCTCTTATGATTTTACTTTCATGTTTACCTTTTGAATGCTTCTTTTTGAGTCTTGTGTTTGAATGTCAAATTTTCTATTTGGCCCTGGTCTTTTCATCATCTATTTCATTAAATACCCATTTCCCCCCTGAAAGATTATATTAAGTTTTGCTAGGTAGGTTGTTCTTGTAACCCTAGCTCCTTTGCCTTCCAGAATATCCTATTCTAAGCTCTCTGTTCCTTTAATGGGGAAGCTGCTAAATGCTGTGTGATCTTGACTGTGGCCTCATAATATTTGAATAATTTATTTCTGACAATTTGCAATATTTTGTAATTGATCTGGGAGTTCTAGAATTTGCTTATAATATTTTAGGATCTCTTTCAGGAGATGATCAGAGGATTCTTTTGATTTCTGTTTTACCCTCTGCATCTAAGATATCAGTGTAGTTTTTCTTTATAATTTCTTGAAATGTGATGTCTAGACTTTTTTTTATCATGACTTTCAGGTTTTCTTTTTTTTCTTTTCTTTTTTTTTAAAGTGAGGCAATTGGGGTTAAGTGACTTGCCCAGGGTTACACAGCTAGTTAAGTATTAAGTGTCTGAGGCCAGATTTGAACTCAGGTACTCCTGACTCCAGGGCCGGTGCTCTATCCACTGTGCCATCTAGCTGCCCTGACTTTCAGGTTTTCTAATACTTCTTAAGTTATCTTTCCTTGCTCTATTTTCCAGGTCAGTTTTTTCCAATTAAATATTTTACATTTTCTTCTATTTTTTCATCTTTTGACTTTGTTTTATTGTTTCTCAATATCTCATGGAGTCATTAGCTTCCACTTGCCCAAGTTTCATGTTGTTGACTTCTGAGTTTGTGTTTTGATCTTTCCTGTCAACATAGTAGCCTTTTATGGTTGTGATCTCTTTTTTGTTGTTATTTTTTCATTTTTCTAGCCTATTTTTTGACTTTGAACTTTATGTTTAAGTTGGACTCTGCTTACCTGGGTGTAGAGAAGTATTAGCCCAAACTTCAGACTCTTTGGTGCTGCTGTTTTCAGAGCTATTTATGGGGGTCTATAACTTTTTGGTACTTCCAAGGTGGTGTGATCTGGGGAGACATGTGGTCACTGTTCTCCTGGCCTGTACTCTAGTCTTTTTTTTTCTCTTTATTTTTGGTGAGGCAATGAGGGTTAAGTGTCTTGCCCAGGGTCACACAGCTAGGTAAGTGTCAAATGTCTAAGGACAGATTTGAACTCAGGTCCTCCTGAATCCAGTGCTGGTACTTTATCCACTGTGCCACCTAGCTGCCCCTATACGCTAGTCTTAACTTAGGAAGTGCCCTTGCTCCCCTGCAGCCATAAGCACACTTCTCTTGGCTCTGGAACTGTGACCAGGTCTTCTGTTCCCCTTTAGCCACAAGTCCTAGTGTACCTCTCTGCTCTAGAACCAGGACCATGGACCCTGCTCCCTTGTGACCTAACACAAGCCCTCTCTTCTGCCCTGGAAATGTGACTCAGAACTGCAAATGGGCAGTGAAGTTGCCAAATAGTACCAGGTTCTGCATCTAGTGAAAGCTATGTTCTCTGTAATCTCTTTCTGTTCAATTGTTTGACCCACCCCCTGCCCCATTACTGTCACTAGGCTGAGAGCTCCCAAAGCTGTGGCTGCTGTCACCATCACAACTGCCGCCCCCCCCCCCCCCGGCCACAACTAGTGTTGCTATAGTGTATGATTCAGGCCAATTTCTACCCCAGTGTTACAAACCTCTCCTGTCACCCTCCTACGTTATCTTGGGCTGGAAAAATGTCTTGCTTTTACTTTTTGTTGGTTATGCCACTCCAGAGTTCAATTTGGTGTATTATTTTAAAGTTGTTTGGAGGGGAATGTTGGAAGACTTTGGCTCCAACCTCACAATTAACTATGTTGGCTCTAACCCCACAATTCTTACTTGTGAAGTTGATTTTCCTACTTGGGTATAAGATTCTATATTTCTCCCTGTTATATTTCATTTTATTAGATTCAGTTCAACATTCTAGTCTGTCTAGTTCTTATTTGGACCCTGTCTCTGTCATCCAGTGTGTATTAGGAAGCTAATCTTCTTAACGTTGCATCATCTGCAAATTTGATGAGCCTTGATCTAAGTCACTGATAAAATATTAAGCATCACAGAGCCTTGGGGCACTCCACTGTAGACTGAGAACTTGCCAAGTTGGTCTTGAACCATTAATCACTGCTCTTTGAGTTTGGTTATTAAACAAGTTTCTGAATCCCTCTAACTGTTTCTATCTGCTGCTTTCCCCAATCTACTAGTGTAGTAACCCTGTCAAAAGAGCAAATATCAGGGCAGCTAGGTGGCACAGTGGATAGAGCACTGGCCCTGGATTCAGGAGGACCTGAGTTCAAATCCAGCCTCAGACACTTAACACTTACTAGCTGTGTGACCTTGGGCAAGTCACTTAACCCCAGTTGCCTCACCAAAAAAAAAAAAAAAAAGAGCAAATATCGCTAGTCTGACTTGACTTGTCCTTGATGCTTCCTTGGCTGATGTTCATTAACCACAACTTCAATCATCTTTTCTAGAAATTCTTCTTTATTCAAACTAATGAGCACTGGCCTATAGTTTGCAGATTCTATTCTCTTTCCTTTTCTTTTCTAGGCCTATGGCACCTCTCTTAGGTCCCATGATCTTTCAAATATCACATACAGTATCTTAGCAGCTATATCTGCTGGTTCTTTTGGTAACCATAAATGCATTGAATCTGGTCCATGTAAATTAAATTCATCAAGGACAAGTGAAGCATTCTCATACCATCTCCTTACTTATATGGAGTATTTACTCCTTCCCATTCTGAACTTGTACTGTTGATTTTTTTTTAATTCCTTTTTTTTTTTTTTTTAGTGAGGCAATTGGGATTAAGTGACTTGCCCAGGGTCACACAGCTAGTAAGTGTTAAGTGTCTGAGGCCGGATTTGAACTCAGGTCCTCCTGAATCCAGGGCTGGTGTTCTATCTACTGTGCCACCTAGCTGCCCCTACTATTGATTCTTTTGAACCAAAGAGAACTTTACATTCATTCATATTAAATTTCATTTTACTTGATTTGACCCTTTGTTCTAATCTAATTAGAACATTTTGCATCCTATCTTTATCATCTGGTCTGTTAGTTATCCCTCTCAACTGTTTAATCACAGATTCATAGGCTATAAAATGTGAAGGAACCTTGGAGATCAATTCCAACCCCCTTATTTTACAGAGGGGGAAACCGAGGCTTAGAAGTTCAGTAAGTTGCCTAAGGTCACATAGCTAGTGAGTAATGGAGGTGGCATTCAAATTCATGCATGTGCTCTGCTCCCAAATCCTATGCTTTTTACATTACAACATACTCATTCAAATTACAAATAAAACATGTGGAATAGAACAAGGCCAAATAGAGAGCCTACTGAAGTCTACTAGACCTCTCTCTGGGCTGACATTGATCCATTCAGTCTCCTGAACCTAATGGATTGTTGACCAGTCTACAGCTCTCTGTCATGTCCAAAATCTTATCGTGATGGGCTTTGTTAAATGGGCCTTGCTAAAATGTAGACATACTGTGTCTACAATATTCCCTTGGCCTATCGGTCTGCTAACCATTTCAAAAAAGAAAATGAGGACCGTTATCACATCATCCCTGCTTTTCTTCTCCAGGGGTAACTCTCCTCAGTACCTGAAACACTGCTTTGCATGACTTGTTTTTGCCAAACTGGCTACTACCTTCATGTAATTTTAAATTTTCAATTAAAAAAAAAGGTAATATATATAAAAGAGGCCTAATAGTATATAGTGGTTAGAAAGTAGGTTTTATAATTGGGAAGAACTGGGTTCCAGTCTTGTCTCCCACACATACTGGTTTTGTGACAATAGGTGAGTCATTTAACCTTTTCTAAAACTGTAAGATATTGATAAGTTGTTGATCCATTAAGGGAATTTCCCAAACTGATGAATTGCAGGTCTGGACCAGGGAATGTTATATGTCATGTTCCAGAAGTCTTAGTGCAGTTTTAAGCTATGAAGGCATAAAACTGAACTCTTGGGACAGGATGCATATATTTAAGACATTTTGCTGGGACTAAAGATAAGAATTCAGATGTGGTCTGACCAGAGTAGACTGTAGCTGGATTAATATTTTCTTTGATTTGGGCAATACATTTCTCTTAATGCACTCTAAGATTACGTTCTTATTTTTAGCAGCCTCACTACATCGTGGGCTTGTAGTAAAGCTGTAGTCAACCAGAATTGCAAGATCCTTTACACGTGAACTTCTGCTAAATATAACGCTCTATCTCATGCTTAAACAATTGAGTTTTTGAACCAAAAGCTAAGTCTTTTCATCCTTATCTTTTAAGATTTCATCTTGTTTTCAGGCCAGAATTTTAGTCTATCGAGATCTGTTTGAATCTTGATTTGGTCTTCCAGTATGTTTACCACTTTGCATGTTTCTCATTTGCATATTTGATGAGACTGTGAACCATGTATTCAACCCAGTCCATGATAAAAAAAAATGAACATTATAGGGCCAATGACAGAGCTTCACAGCACTCTACCAGAGACCTCCTGTGCTGATTTCAAGTCAATAATTAATATCCTTTATTTTCTTACTAATCAATATTTCTTAGAGCAAAGTACTTTCCTCCTCTGTTAGCTCCCTATAAAGTTGTTCCTCCCTGATTATTCTCCTCTGCTCCATCCTTTTCTTGTCCATATTTCTATCATTCTTTGGGTGTCATTTTAGTCTCTCCTTCCTATTCACATCTCCCAAGTATTTCCTAGGAATTTTGAAGCTCTAGAGCAGGTAGCAGTGCAGCTGCACATTTATAAACAATATTACGGATTAATTAAATTCAGCATGTGTCTTTGGAGCTCACTTGGGGAACTAAAAAGGCAGAAAACATGAGCTCTGTCCACAAGGAACTTATGACCTCTCTGGGACTCAGTTTCCCCACCTCTAGTGAGGGACTCGGACTAACTGATCTCCGAGGTAACAATCTGTGGTTCTGTGAATCTATGCTATTGAGAAAAATAAGACAGATAATACTGTAAATTGCTCTATGATTAAGTGCCTAGGTGAATGGCAGTAACAATAGCCACAAATTATCTTTCTGCTAGGTATCCCCAAAGTCTTACTATAGTTTAAAGCTTCAGTCATGCTTTGTGACAAGCAGTATGGTATCATGCAAGTCATTTTGGACTCAAAGTCAGGAGACCTTATTTTAAATCTTGACAGTTGTGGTCTGTGTGACCATGGGACAGTTGCATAAACTCTCTCAAAATGTGTTTCCTCATTTGTAAAATGGGAACCAGACCACTCACACCCCTTAAATCACAGGGGCGTTGTGAAGAAAGTGCTTTTTAAAGCACCTTGTAAATGCAAATCATTATTTCAAAGTACAGTTTGTACAAATGATAAGTTCTTGGCTAAATTCAAAGAAGTAGGAGACTTTCCTGTGGTGGACTGGTCTGGGAAGGCTTATAGAAGATCATAGAATCATCCATCTCAAGCTGGAAGGGACCTTTGGGTCATCTAAGCCAAGCCCCTAATTTTTACAGTTGAGGAAACTGTGGCTCAGAGAGGTTAGTGACAACTAGGACTTGAATCCAGGTCATGAGGAGGTAAAACTTGACTGTGAAGCATGGGTGGGCTTTGGCTAAGAGGAGAAAAGGATGTGTGTTAGTGCTTTGTTTTTGTTCAATTGTATCCAACTCTTCATGACCCCATTTGGGGTTTTCTTGGCAGATACTGGAGTGGTTTGCCATTTCCTTCTCTAGTTCATTTTACAGCTGAGGAAACTGAGGAAAACGGGGTTAAGTGACTTGCCCAGGGTCACACAGCCAGTAAGTGTCTGGGACCAGATTTGAACTTATGCAGAGGAGTCTTTATGATTTAAAAAAATTAAAATTCTGTGCTTCAATCTCCAAATCCAAGAAAAAAAAAAAGAACTGTGGAGTATAGATGCTGATTGAACCATACTATTTCTTTTGTTTTGGGTGCTGTTTTTTTTTTTCTATTTTGAGGTTTTGCATCACTGCTCTGATTTTTTTCTCTTGTAACAGGATTAATGCAGAAATAGGATTAATGTTATTATGTGTATATATATATGTATATGTATATAGATATATAGATATAACCTATATCAGATTACATGCTGTCTAGGGGAGGAGGGAGGGAGGGGAGGGAGGGAGAAAAATCTGAAATTGTAAAGCTTGTATAAACAAAAGTTGAGAACTATCTTTACATGTAACGTAACAAATAAAATACCTTATATGTAAAAAAAAAATATTCTGTGCTTCTGTGATGTTTTAGGGCCCCATCTCCACCTCATCCACCTCACTTCCCTGCTATTGACCTCCCCAAAGTACAAATGAGGGAATTGGGAGAGGTAGGGGTGCAAGAGGAGAAAAAGCATTTCTTTTATCACTTGGAAGAGGAAAACCAGAATAAAAGCTTCCTTTATTGGATGTGCCCTTCAGTGGGACTAAGCTATCCACAATGCCTTCTCTCTTTATTTTATAGCATGTTATTCACAGTTGGAGGGGACCTTGGAGTTCTTAGGTCTAAGCTCCTCAGTTTACATATGAGGAAACTGAGGCCCAGACTTGGGACTTACTCAAGGTCATTCATCCAGCCTGTTAATGATAAATCGATGATCCATTGTCTTTGGCTGAGCTAAGGAAAGGTTGAAGAGGGTGGAGAAGGAACTAGATGGGGAAGGAAGGCGGTGGTGGAGAGCTGGTTTGGAGTCTAGCCATCTTGCTCTCTTCTCTAGTCACTACAAGAACTGTAGACATAGCTTAGTAATGCTTTGGCTTGGGTCCCTCCAGCAGTGAGCATCTGTGCAGGGCTTTCCTGCTGACAGAAGCAACAGCTCTCCCCTTGTATTGAGGCTGGGAGAGGTGAGGGAGTGGGGAGATGGGGAGATGCAATCTAGGCTCTAGAGAAATGATGGCCAGTTGCCTGGCTTGAATGGTGGAGTCTCTGATCGATAGCCAGGTTTCATTGATCCCTTCCCTGGCTGTAATGAAGTGACAGAGGACCCTGCATGCCAAGGAGAAATACCTCTGATTCCCCCTACTCCCAGGCCCCTCATTAGTTCCCTGGATCTTCCTTCTGGTTCCTTGTTTCTGGTGTGTGTGTGTGTGTGTGTGTGTGTGTGTGTGTGTGTGTGTGTGTGTGTGTGTATGTTGGCAGGGTGGGTAGAGAATCAGGAATCAAGGCAAAACTCCAAGACTTTGAAGTCTGGACTCAATGAGGGGTCCAGATGTTCATGTTTCTACCTGAGACACCAGAAACCAGATTTGGTCGCCCAAGTCTGCACTAGGAAAAATGACAAATAAGAAATAAGGTAAACAACAACAACAACAACAAAACAAGACAAAATGAAACAAAACAACTTTTCTCCTTCATCCCTACTCATCCTCCATCCCACAAAGAAAAAAGAATTACAAGGGGCTTCTAAAGCTCCTCAGGATCCTTGAAGAGAAGATCATTTTATCCATATGCCTGCCTCTTTGCAACATTCCATCTAAGCTTTCTCAAGGAAGGAAATTCCTCTTTTCATTATGATCACCAGGCCCTTCTTTGTTTCAGTTTAACATTATAGCTCGAATTAGCTTAAATCTTAACCACTTTTACTTTCTATTCTATGAGTGTGGGGTGGAGAGGGGAGTGAAAAATACGGGAACTGAGACTATGCAGAAGGAAGTGAACTAAATTTTTAAAAATCTCAGCTGAGTTGAGGGTTGGGAAGATGCTCAGGCCTCCTTACATGGGCTACATATGCAATACTATGTAATGGAAAAAGTCAGAGGACTTAGGCAGAGTCCTAGCTCTATTTGTTCATAGCTGAGGCTACAGACTACCTGTATGAAGACTTGAGCAAGTCATGTAGTTTCTTTGAGCCTCAGTTTCTTTATTTGCATGAAATGGGTGTCGGTCTGAATGATCTCTAAGAATTCAATGAATAGAGCACTAGCACTTGAGGCTGGGAGGGCGTAAATTCAAATCTTACCTAATACACTTACTAGCTATATGACTCTGGGCAAGTCACTCAACCCTGATTGCCTCATATGTCCAGTACCATCTCCAGTCATCCTGATGTATATCTTGCCACTGGACCCAGATGGCTCTGGAGGAGAGAGTAAGGTTGGTGACCTTGCAGAGTCCTCCCTCAGTCAAATCCAATTCACTGCAAGTCATGACATCACCCAGATGTCATGGGACAAACAAAACAACAAAACAAGAATTCCCTATGATTCCTGCAGTACCTTCGACTTCATGGAGGGATATTAGATGCTGGTGAAATAACCCAAGCTACTTACCATATTGTCCGAGCTGAGGATAGGGTGAAAGCTTTGAATTTCAGTGAAAGGGGATAATGTTATACTGGAATGACCAACGCAGTCTATGGGACTAGTCTTTGAAGGCCCAGCCCAAGATGTGCCTTGTGAATAGAGCCTTCCTAGAACATTCTAGTCCACTCTGACCTTTCCCATTTCTAAATTCTTTGGTCCCGTGTACCAAAACTCAATTAGCTTTAGACAGCCTATTGCCTCTAATTGTCTGTACTGAAGGGAGGTAGTATGATGTTGGGGAAAGAACACAGAGCTGGGAGCTAAGAGACCTCGGTTTGGAGCTTTTCAGTCATTTTTCAGTCATGTCTGACTCTTTGTGACTCCATTTGGGGTTTTCTTGGCAAAGATGCTGGAGTGGTTTTGCCATTTCCGTCTCCAGATCATTTTACAGATGTCTAGGCTTTGTCGTTAACTTGGTATGTAACCTTGGGTAAAAGTAGCTAGGTGGTCTGGTGCAAAGCTTCTTCAACCGTGGGTTGAGAACCCATATGGAGTCACATAACTGAATGTGGGGGTCTTGAAAAATTTGGCAACAGTAAAAGGTTGTGTATACCTATTTTATATACCTATATACTCAAGAATGTGTAAAAATTTCTCAGGAGAAAAGGGGTCTCAAGTGGAAAAAGTTTAAGAAGCCCTGGTCTAATGGATAGAGAGCACCAGGCTTGGAGTCAGGAAGATCTGAGTTAAAATCCGGCCTCAGGTGAGTACCATTTATGTGACCATAGACAAGTCACTTAACCCGTTTTGCCTCAGTTTCCTCATCTGTAAAATGAACTGGAGAAAGAAATGGCAAAACACTCAAGTATCTTTGCCAAGAAAACCCCTGAAAGGGATCACGAGTCAGAAAAAAAACCCTGAAAAATAACCTTGGGTAAGTCACTTAAACTTCAGGAAGACCTGCATTCAAATCCTATCTTAGTCACTCCAGCTTTGCCACTGGGCAGGTCACTTTTACTGAGGTCCAGTGAGCTGTAAGATGATGATTTTAAGTTTGCAAAACTCTTTACATACATTATCTCACTTAATCCTAACAACCTTCCAAGATGTTGTGAAGTAGTTGTGAGGATTAAATTAGATAATGTATGTAAAGTGCTTTGCATATTTTAAATCATCATCATACAGCTCACTGGACCTTAGTTTCCTTACTGGTAAAACCAGAAGGTAGGATTAGGTGATCTCTAAGGTCCCTTACACTAGAAGCAATCTATGAGTCAATCCAGATGAACTGCCTGATGGGAGAGATGTTAAACCTTGGAAGAGACTATCACAAGCAGTATGAAATCTCCTTCCCTGGTGATATAAAAACACTTTTAAAACCTCCATCTGCCTGGGGGTAATTTTAGAGCAAATCTGCCTGGAGGCAGGGGGTTGGACAAGATGACCCCCCCCCCCCAATCCACTTTGGAATCTGCAAGACTCTCATTACCTGGATTGCCTCCTCACTAAATGTTGACATGCATGCACATACTTCCCCACCCTCAAGCATTCACGCATGCATGTGTACATGAAGCAAGGCTTATTTTGCTCATCTTCAGTTGGCAGCTGCTGTTCTGGGAGTCCTCTCTACCCAGCCCTTCCTCAGAAATGTATTAGACGGCACAGCATTCCCCTCATAAAAATACAATAAACAGCCCTGCTGGCGGCCAGCGGCGGGGTAATGACTCTAACCCAGTGGCATTCTTGGAAGGGCCTCTTCAGAAACGAAGCTGAGAAGACTTAACGGAAATCTTTGGGGTAATTAGGTTGCCAGAGTGCAGAAACCTCTTAAATCATTGAAAGTCTGAGAGGATCTGGTCTCTAAATCATATATCAGGCCCTTATTGGCTGCCCCCGCGTGCCTGGCGTGTCAGTCTCTTTCTTTCCTCTCCTTCCCACTGGTGGGATCAGGCATAAGTCACGTGATGCTTTCTCCCTCCCCAGCCCCCCAAATACGTATGCACATCCATAGAGAGCCAACCTGACCCACTTAAGGAAACGTTTTTGTTACTTGGGTGTTAGAGGGAGGCTGGAGTTCTCCATTAACAGAGTGAAATGAAAAACTAGGAAGATGGTCACTTCTCTGAGTTGGGGAATGGGAAGAGGTTTGGGTGGAGGCATCGATAGGATGACCTCTTGGAAGTTCCTTCTAACTTTGTGATTTCTAGTGAAAGTCACTTAAATGAAGGGGAAAAAAAAGTAAAAACAAACCTGCCCCCCTCCTTCCTGCTTCTCTCTTCCTCAGTCTTAGTTCCAACATCTGAGCCTACCTGAGAGAGTTAAAAGAGAGTAAATGATAAAGAAGAGGGGAGAATGGAAGGGAAAAACTAAAACCAGCTTGACTTGATGGGGCAGGGCCTAGCTCCAACTACCCCTTTCCTGGCTTTCAGGGAGGCCTCTGCCCAAAACATCAGACTCCAGCTAGTGTAGCATAGCTAGGTCAGGTTGCAGTTAAAGAGAATAAAAGCAATCAGGGGATTCTTAGGCCTCCGTGGCACGTAGCCCTTCAGGGCATTTAGGGAAAGTAGATTAAGAAATCTTTTTCCAGATAAGAGAGGCCTGTAAAGAGGCCAAAAGAAAGGGAAAAACACCCCCCTTTGATCACAGGGGATTGTAATTACTCAGATATTGATTGGGATAATAAGTTTGCAAAAACTCCAGAGGAGAAAGGATATTCCTCCAGGTGTTTTGCTTTTTGCAGGATTTTCTGAGCTCTCCAGTGAAAAGCGAAAAGGCTGTAATGGCAGCCTTGGCCTTGAGCCCCAGAAATAACATGGACTTTTATATGGGTGTTGAGGTTTGCGAAGGATTTCAGTCATTACCTCTTTGATGCTTTCAATAGCTCTGTGAAGTAGGTGCTGTTATTAGCCCCATTTTACAGATGAGGCTATTTTAATAACAAGAGCTACAGAACTCCTGAGCTTCTGCAAAGTACATTATGCATATTATCTTATTTGATCCTCATCCTCACAACAGTCAGGGGAAGTAGATGTTGTAATTGTTCATTTCTGTGTATTAATAGGTGAGAAAATTGATTCTGAGAGTGATTACATGACTTGTCTGGGATCAGATTTTGTATTTATCTAATTAAAAAAAATTATCTCTCCCCTAACCCCAACAGAAAGTAAACTCCTTGAAGACAGGGATTTTCCATTAGTTAAAATAAAGGTTTAGGGGCAGCTAGATGGCACAGTAGTAAAGCACCGGCCCTGGATTCAGGAGGACCTGAGTTCAAATCCGACCTCAGACACTTGACACTTAACTAGCTGTGTGACCCTGGGCAAGTCACTTAACCCTCATTGCCCTGCAAAAAAACAAAAACAACAAAAAGCAAACAAAAAATAAAATAAAGGTTTATTAAGTGTCATGGGGAAACTGGTGGTGTGGGGGTCCTTAGGTATTCTTCTTTAAAGACTTACACCCTCTCACACATAAATTCAATTAGAATAAAAATAATCTTTTTTTTTTTTTTTCTGGATGCTAGAGAAAGGAACCGAGAGAGAAGTCAACCTTCTCTCAAGGGGAGATAGCACAGAGATCTCTGAGATACCTATCTCCTGGAACAAGAGAAAGGCTTTAGCTTTTATAGAGGGCGGATGGTGGAGGGATAGATGGGGTGATCATCTGACTGTGCAAAGTTCCCTTATTGGGGGTGATCACCCAAGAGTGGACCGTCTTCCAATGGGGGTGGCCTGGGAGAAGTTGGGCGAGAAGTGGCTGTGATCTCTCCAGCCATCTCTGTGCCCCTGGCTCCACTCAGGCAGTAGCCATGCCTAATAGGCTTACCTCTCTTGCTTCAAGGTGTGCCTGTCTTCTTAAGGAGAGTTACTTCAGAGCCCTGTTCTTTATTTAGTTCAGCTGGCTAGTTTAAACATTAATAACATCTATTATATTCCAGTTGCTAAATTAGGCACTAGGGAAAAGAAGACAAAAAGTGGAAGACCTTGCCTTCAAAGAGATTACATTCTATGGGGGAGACGAAGGATATGAATGGATGTAAGGTAGGTAGGGTGTGTGTGTGTGTGTGTGTGTGTGTGTGTGTGTGTAGGTAGGTAAAGGCCAGACAAATAATGCCAGCAAGCACTTAAGTGACACTCTGCATATGTTATTTTTACTGGATCCTCACCACAGCTCTGTGAAGATGATAATGGCATCTCCATTTCATAGTTAAGGAAACTGAGACTGAGTGACATCAAGTGACTTGTCCAGGGTTTCACAGTGACTAAGTGTCTGAAGAAAGATTTGAACCCAGATCTTCCTTACTTCATATTCAGCCCCTTTCTCACTTTGCCATCTAGCTGCCCCAAAAGATAAGGTAATTGGGGGGGGGGATTATCAGAGACTGTGGCTGATGGATCAAAAAATTCATGGAAGTGAAACAAGCTAATTCTTAAAGGAGATTAGAAATTTTAAGGACAGAAGAAAAGAGGAAGTGCATACCAGGCCTGGGAGACAGTCTGGCAAAAGCTGGAGATGAATCACTGTGTGTGAGTAACAGTGAGGCTCATCTGGCTGGCCCAAGTATGCATGAAGGGGAGCAATATATAATAAAACTGGAAAGGTAGGTAGGGACCAGGCTGTGAAGAAGCACTAAATGTCAAATGAAGGAGTTTATATTTGATCTTAGAGGTCATAATAGAGAGCCACTGGAGTCTGGGTAGGAGAATGACATCATCAGATCTGCCTGTTAGGAAAACTGCTTTGGCAGTTATAGGGAGCAACCTGAGGAAGACAAACCAAAACCTTGAACTACAATGGTGGTTGTGTAGGTAAAGAGGAGGGATTGGGTGCCAGAGAGGTTGTGAAGAAAGAAACATGATTTGGCAACTGATTAGCTATGTGGGATGAAGACCTTAGATGTTTATTTACTAGCTGTGTGACCCTGGGCAAATCTACAATTTCCTTATCTGTAAAATTAGGATAATAATAGCATCTACCTCCCCAGTTTGTTGTGAGGATAAAAGGAAATAATATTTGTAAAGTATTTGTAAACTTTAAAGCATTATATAAATTCTAACTATCCACCCATCCATCTATCCACCCATCCATCCATCCATCCATCCATCCATCCATCCATCCATCCATCCATCCATCCATCCATCCATCATCGTGTGAGTTCTAAGATAACATCAAGGTTATTAATCTAGGTGCTTGGAAAGATGGTGGTGCCTTCAACAGAAATAGGGAAATTCAGAAGAACGGGGTCTATAGAAAGATAATGGGTTCTGTTTGGGCATCTGTTGGGTTTGAGATGCTTAAAGGGCATCCAGTTCAAATTGTCTTTGTTTTTCCAGTGCCTAGCACAAAGCCTGCTCCGTGCTTGATAAATGTATGTTGAATGATAAAGTAAGGGTCAGAAAGTAGGCTGAAGGTGGACAGTCGGAAGGTTCCCTCTCTTCCACATTCTGCCAAGGGAGAAGACTATCATGGGCTCTGACTCTTCCTCTCTCTCAGGAGATAAATGAGACTAAAGTGGGTGTCCAGGGGAAACTAGAGGTTAGGGAAATATCCTAATCTCTCAGCTTGACTATGGACAAAGCCGAAAGAACAGGAAACAGCTACCAAGTTATTAAGGAGAGACTGCGACCAAGATCCAGCTTGCTTGGGTCTAAGCAGGGGTAACAGAATACCCAGGGCAGCTGAGACCAGTGCAGTTAAGCAGGGATGTAAATATTAGCACTAGCATTATGCGAAAGGTCTTTAAAGAATATAAACAATCTGGCCCAGAGAGAATGAGGGAGATCCAAGAAACTGAGCAGAGCCAGGCAGAGTCATCAGAGCTGCTTGGAGGAATATGGCATGATGAATTGCCAGGAAGCTTTCGCCTAAAAAGGAAGGTCTCATCAAATATATCTGTGGCAGACAGAAGGCAAGGGAGAAAATTGGTCCCTTGGAGAGAAAAAAAAAAGTGGAGCTGGAGACTGAGGAGATAGTGGAGGGCTTCTTTGGGTAAAGGGAAGGACAGGGAGAGAGGGGGATGCTGGGTGGAAGCTGGTGAGCAGCCCGTCTTGGGCTAATGATGATACTCTTGTTATTAGGCTGCTTATGGCCTAGGATAATAATAACAGTGATTATTAGAGACTAGTTGTGGAGCACCCCCTCTCAAGTGCTCAAGGACTCTTTCCTAGCAGCACCCCCTTACCCAAGAGGAGCTCTTGGGCCTCTCCTCTTCCTATGCCTTGTAATCTCCTTTTTGGTGAAGAGGCATCATCGTGTTCAATGGGAAGAACACTGGATTTGGAGTATGGGGGAAAGCTAGGTTTGAATCTTCACTCTGAGGTTTAACTAGCTGTGAGCCCCTGGGCAAGATGCTTAAGTTCTCTTCAATTCTCCCATTAAAACGGGAATGATAATAATACTTGTAATATTCACCCTAGGAATGGTTGTGAGGAAATTAGAAAGTGTTTTGTAAACCTTATTGAATGAGCTGATATCTCTAAAGTGCTTAGCACAGTGTTTGGCGCATAGTAGGCACTTGGTAAATGTTTATTTCTTTTCCCTCCCCCTTTTGGCTTTAGAAATATGAATTGCTGTGATGTATTCTTAAAAAGTGGTTGGATTTCCTTACAGGGCTTTTCTTTGTGGGGGGGGCAGGGATCAGGGAAGAGAGTATTGATAGTATAGAGACTCCCATGATACTAAGGGGGGTAAGAGATTTGCCCATGGTTACCCTGTTCTTGGGCAGCTGGGGGGTGAAGTGGATAGAGTACCAGTCCTGGAGTCAGGAAGACTCATCTTTCTGAGTTCAAATATAGCCTCAGACATTTCTAAATTGTGTGACTTTGGGCAAGTCACTTAACCCTGTTCATCTCAGTTTTCTCATCTGTAAAAAGAGCTGGAGAAGGAAATGGCAAAACTACTCCAGTATCTTTGCCAAGAAAACGCCTAATGGGGTCAGTAAGAGTCAGACACGACTGAAAAATGACTGAATGACAATCCAGCTATTATGTGACAGAGGCTGTATTTGAACCTAGCTTGGGGACATTGGATCATATAGTTGGAAGGGACATCGTATGTCATCTACTCCAAACCCTTTGTGTTATGATGGAGGGAACTGAAGCCCAGAAGGGTAAATCATTTGCCTAATGTCACCCAGCTAGTAAGCATCAGAATGCAGGTTCTTCTGATACCAGAGCTTTTCCTGTTTCCATTGTCCTTTTCATTTCAAGCATGTCTCCCACAATCCGATATATCACACTGCTTCTCATACAGGTTAAAAAGTTTAGATTCCTCCTTTGGGGCATCCCAAGCTTAAAAAAAAAAAAAGAAAAAAAGGAAAAAAAAAGGATACTAAGTTTCTGGATAAACTTGGGTTTGCTTGTATAAGAGTTGGGGTTGGGGGTAGAGGGAAGAAGGAAGGATTTACAGAGAATGAGGTAACAGAACAGGGGCAGAAAGACTGTGTGGTATTACAGCTGATGGAAGGTTGGGATACTGTCTTACTCTACCTTCCTGTTGTTTGAGAACTAAGCCACCTCTAGCACTGTTAGCCTAAGGAGAATGGAGGAAAGCTTGCTGGAATTCACTCACCTGCTCTGGACCTCTCTTTCCTCATCTGAAGACTCTAACTCTTTATCCTATGATGGATTTGAGGCAGCCAAGAAAAATCAACACCGGGCAATGTGCCAAAGGGAGTCAGGGTGTAGGAAGTTTAATGTATTCTGCAACATCTTTCTATCTACTGCTTTTCTTCATCTGTGGAGACAGCAGACTTTGAGTATAGTAACTGTAGGTTGAGATTCTGAGATGAATGAGGGGAAATCATGGTGTGCTATGATTAGAACTGAAAGAGATCTTGAGGATTTCTCTCCAACTCACCTATTTTATAGGTGAGGGATTGCAAGCCCTGAGAGATGTAATTATCTGTTGTTGTTGTTGTTGTTGTGTCATTTCAGTTATGACCTCATTTTTTTTTTTTTGGCAAAGATACTGGAGTAGTTTTCCATTTCATTCTCTATCTCATTTGTCAGATGAGGAAACTGAGGAAAGTAGGGTTGTGACTTGTCCAGGGTCACACAGCTAGGACTTGTCTGAGGCCCTATTTGAACTCATGAAGATGAGTCTTGCTGATTCCAAGCCCAGTGCTCTAGCTGTCCAGCTGACCTGGGCCAGATCAGTTAGGGCCAGGGACAGAATGTGATTACAACTCACTAGAACTGGAAGGGATCTTGGAGATTTTTTTTTTAGTGTCACCTCCTCATTCGCCAAATGAAGAGTCTGGAGCCCAGGGAGGAGAATTGAGATGCCCAAAGTAACAAAGTGAGTTGGTGGTAGAGGCAAAACCAATATGACAGTTTCCTAAATCCTGTGTTATGTGGGCTTTGAGCAGGGTGCAAGTAAAAGTTTTATAGAAAAGTATTATTGAAAAATGTTTTATTGATATCTTTTGTTTTTAATCAGTATCATTTGCCAATATCTCTCTCCCACTCCTACCCAGATAGGCATCCTTTACAACAAAGAATAAAAGGAAAATAGAGGGGAAAACCCAGCTCAGGAAAACTAACCAAGAAATCAGTCAATTTCCATAGTGCTCCCTGTCCATAATCTCCCCTACCCCGAAACAGAGATAAAAGCATAAAATGCTTTCTCATATCTCTTTTTCTGGGCCAAGCTTAGTCATAATTACATGGCATGTAGTTTCTATTAAAAACAAGAACCAGAGCATCATAGATGTAAAAGGGAAGAGACCTTGAGATCATTGGCTCTATTTCCCTCATTTTGCAGAGGCAGCCTCAGAGAGGTTAAGTGACTTAAGTCACTTATGGTCACACAGCTAGTAAAGTTATGAGGTAGGATTTGAACCCTGGTCTTTCTGATGATAAATCCAGCATTTTAACAGCTTGACCAAGTTTCTGTTTCTTGTTCTTTCCATTGGCATTGCAACACATTGGGTATATTGCTCCCTTGGTTGTAGCAGTTTTCAAAATGTAGCTGCAGCAGATTGCTGATGTGCAGGGAAGACTGGGAAGTGAGCTTCTAGACCCAGAAACTGGTTGCCTGCATGCCAGGGAAGGGGCCACCTTCCCTTCTTCCCCTGGGAGCCAAGTGGAATTTGGAAGCCTGCAGGCTCTTTGAGAACAAATCCCTCTCCTAAGACTCTCTCCTCTGACCCAAAGACACGGGGTAATCCTTTTCTTCCTTCCCGCCTTCCTAAGGCCTCAGGCCCACACACTCCCTCTGCTTCTCAAACCTGCCCTTTACTTTGCATTTATTTTCCCTGCTCTTGGCCTTGGAAGGCTTGGGAACAGGTGTCTTCTTCTGGATTACCTTTCACCTGGGACTGTTAAAATGTGTTTGCCTTTGGCAGGAGACCTTTAAAGGGAAAGACTCAATCGGCACCTGAGGCTTCCACTCTGGAAGCTTTGGTCTCACCTGCTTCACAGCAAGGGGTAGGTTTACTAGGTTTTAAAGGGGGTCGGGGAATTTGCTTTTGCTTTATTCCCTTTTATCTTTTCTTTCCTCAGCAGGTGGAGAGAGGAGGAGAATGGGATTGTCTTTTTGAGAACACCAGCAGTAGGGCATTCAAGATCACAGAGATTAGAGACTTAGAGATGGAAGAGGTCTTAGAGCTTAATTAGTTCAGCCCACCTCCCCTGCACTTTTATATATAAGGACACCAAAGCGAGAGAGGTTAAGGGACTTGAAGTCACACGGGTAATAAGTGGAATATTTGGAATAATATCTGACATTTCTATCACTTTTTAAGGTTTGTAAATGAACTTTACATAGTTCTCATTGGATCCTTTCAGAACCTCTGTGAAAAAGTTTGTGTTTCCCCCATTTTACAGTTGAGGAAATTGAAGCAATTTGTCCTGAGTCTGCCAGGAAACAAGTAGCTCATTACTTCTACAACTCTATTGAAGAAATCATTCTCTAGGTCACACACTCTCTGGGTGTTCTCAGTCCAGGACAAAGAAGACACCTCCTCATGGTGGATAATGGAGCATCTGGATTTCCTCAGATAGCATTCAAGGTAGGGAGTATTGGAGGTGCGACTTGCACCCACGTCTTAGCTCCAAGCTACAGCAGTTCTTGAGAGTCAACTCAAATTGTCCAACACCTTGCCTCCTCCATCCATCTTCCATGTGAGGAAATGAAATTTGAGAGAGGTTAAGTCCAAGGTCCCATGAGTAGTAAGATTTTGTAGAGGACAGTGTCAGTATAAGGGAATGATAAAGGAAAATAAGATTAGAGAGATAGGTATGGGCAGGGACAAGATAGTGGAGGGCCTTGAATGCCAGGGTAAGGAACTGAAACTTGATTTTATAAGCAGCAGGGAGTAATTGATGGGTTTTGAATGGGAGGTCAGAAGTCTGCAAACTTGGAGGGTTTTTTTTTTGGTTTGATTTTGTTTGTTTGCAGGGCAATGAGGGTTAAGTGACTTGCCCAGGGTCACACAGCTAGTAAGTGTCAAGTGTCTGAGGTCAGATTTGAACTCAGGTCCTCCTGAATCCAGGGCCAGGGCTTTATCCACTGTGCCACCTAGCTGACCCCCAAACTTGGGTTTTAGGAAGATTGATATGGCAACAGGATAAAATGAATTAAAGGGAGTGAAGTTTATTGAGATTATTTTGGTATGAGTAATAAGAACTAGGGTCCTAGACATGATAATATAGACTAAGAGACTGATAAGAGGGACATTATGAAGGATGAAGCTATAGGATTTGTTATGTGATGGGAAATAAGGGGGGGACATGGAATCAAGAATGACTTCCAATATGTCCTGATGGAGTGATTAGGACAATGATGGGGAGATAGAAATAGAGAAGATGAACACTGGAGCTGGTCTTGGAAGATTGGTCAGTTTTAGGTGTGCTGAATATAAGGCTATGCTGAGATATTTAAAGACAACATAATAGGAAGTTGTGTGGGCATTTAAGAGAGAAGAGGTAGTGTGGTGTAATGGGAAGATCACTCATTGGGCTTATAGTCAAGAGAGATCTGGGTGGCTTGGACACTTTATGGTTATGTGAAGATAGTCACTTCACCTCTGTGACCTTCAGTTTCCTCATTTGTGAAATGGAGATGATAATTACATTTTCAGCTCTGAGTATCAAGAGCATTCATGAGCTGGAAAGTGCCCCTAGGAGAATGACTAAGATGGGCAATGACCTTGGCTCCTTGCCAATCAATGGAAGGAACTGGAGATGTTTAGCCTTCAGGGCCCTGAGAATTTACTTGTTTTTGAAAGGGTATTACATGGAAGAAGGATTAAACTTCAGCTTGGCCCACATGGGTTAAAGTAGGATCAAAGCAGTTTAAGCCAGATATAAAGAAAAAAGGTAAAGTTTTGAAATTCTGAGGGTTTTTTAAAAATTCTGAGGTTTTTAAAAAGTAAGCATTCTAGGGGCAGCTAGATGGCGTAGTGGATAGAGCACTGGCCCTGGATTCAGTAGTACCTGGGTTCAAATCCGGCCTCAGACACTTAACACTTACTAGCTGTGTGACCCTGGGCAAGTCACTTAACCCAAAATTGCCTCACCAAAAAAAAAAGAAAAAGAAAAGTAAGCATTCTGGGGGTACAGTGGATAAAGCACTGACCCTGGATTCAGGAGTTCAAATCTGGCCTCAGACACTTGACACTTACTAGCTGCGTGACCCTGGGCAAGTCCCTTAACCCTCATTGCCCACCCCCCCAAAAAAAATGAAAAAAAGAAAAGTAAGAAATTTATAAATATGAATTTATTATTTATTTGTGTTGGAGACAGATTTGATCATCAGTTGCACATATCATCATTACCACATATGTAATAGTTCTACAGTGTTTGGTAAACAGATGTGTTCAAGTGGAGATGGGATGGTCCTTTGTCACAGATGTGGTAGGAGGAGATTTCTCTTCAGATTCAGGTGGGACTCGACACCCTCTGAGGTCTCTTCCAGCTCTGAGCTTCTTCTGTGACTCTGGGGTGGTTAAGCTTCAGGTTGGCCCACAATTGTCCTAACATGGCCCATATTGTAACCAGATAAGAACAATGGGAACCAGTAGCTCATTCATCTCACATCACCATAGGAGAAGGAACCCTTCAGGTACAATACCTAGACCTTTGATGCAAGTGTACCCTGCTAGGTTCTTTTGCCAGTGTCTCCCATGTCACACAAATTTAGAGACATCTCCACTCCAAATGTTCACATGGGCTATTTGTGCCAGGCCTGTGGTAGAGTCTTCTGAGCTTACATTGGTCTGATGGGCCAGTCATCACACCTTATCTTGACTCCTTGATGTCATTTTGGTCTTCACTGAGAATGAAGGACAACCAATTTCCAAGCAAGGCAGCAATCATTTATTAAGCACTTATAAGGAACCAGGGACTCTGCCAAGCTCTGGGGAGCTTAGCCTACATACGTGCAAAAAGGAAGATGGTCCCCAACTTCCAGGACTCTGCATTCTAGTAGGGGAAAACAATACACAAAAGGGAGCTGAAAAATTTTGGGGGTGGAGAGAGATGGATACTTGCTCAGCGGCCTGGTATCATGCCTTACACTTAGCAGGTAATTTGGGAGAAGTCGGAACCCTAGGGTTGTTTTAGATTTGGAAGTAAGTCTCTGCTCTATGGAAATGGAGCAAAGAACTGACCCTAATCCTCTTCCCTTCCCCAGGGACTGAGGGGATGCAAAGGGGATATGGCTCCCATGTGTTGGGGGAATAAGTTTGAATATTTGTGATTATACTTTTTGAAGTAAATATTTCTGTGTAATTGCTAATTTGACTGTTAATGGTTAATGGCATTGAATTGTAGGAGACAACTTTTTACAATTGCAGAAACAACATCGGTGGGGGCTGGAGCCATCTGCAGAGGGCCTAGACCCCTCCCCCCCAGACCTTCTTTTTTTGTTTTGTTTTGTTTTTGTAAGGCAATGAGGGTCAAGTGACTTGCCCAGGGTCACACAGCTAGCAAGTGTCAAGTGTCCGAGGCTGGATTTGAACTCAGGTCCTCCCAAATCCAAGGCCAGTGCTTTATCTGCTGTGCCACCTATCTGTCCCCCCTCCCCCTCCAAACCTTCTTAAGGCTCTGGAGAACCCTGGAAGGGGAGTGAGATATAACTCACTTGGCTTTCAGGCAATGGGGGTGGGAGAGCAAGAAAAGAAGGGCCAGGATGGTTAGGTAAATCATCTCACTGAACCTTCATTTCCTATGGCCAGTTAAATGAATACTATACTCATGTGACTCGGTTCCCAGCAGTGCCCTTCTGTAAGGGGTTCCAGCTCTAGGCTCACATATAACTTGATTAATTTGAAAAGGGAAAAAGGGAAGGCTGACCCCCAAAGAGGGTGGAAGAATCAGGCTTCTCTTTCTCTCTCTTGTTTTTTCCTTACTCAGGAGTAAAACTCTGGAGAAATCTCTTAAACACAGCTTAGGTATGATACATACATAGGACCTCTCCCAAATGGGGGCAACAAGGTCCCTTCTAGAAAAGGTACCCAATGGACAATAGAGGGGTCAGGTAGGATAGCTGTGTATTTCTGAGCAGTAGCGTAGAAAGTACTTAAGGCACAAAAGACTCACAGGTGCATATTCACAAACACAGGAGCCCATTTCCCTCTTTCTACACCTCCCCAAAGGTAAAGCTGCTTAGTTGGAATGCTGAACAAATATTTTATATTCACCTCAGATATTTACCATCCAAGCAACTCTCAAGATCCAGAGGCAGCATATGAAGCCAAAGAACATCTTCTAGAATCAGAAGACCTGGATTCATATCCTGCCCCAGATGCTCAGTACTTATGTGACCTTGGGCAAGTCATTTAACCTGGAAGGTCCTCAGTCTCCCCAACTGTAAAATTAGGGTGTGTTTGGGGATATCTTAACTCTAAGGGCCTTTCTAGCCCAAGATTTGGTGTCCTATGACCTCTGATCATTCTAGTGATGGTTTACTTAAGTCCTTCAGTTATAGGATGATTTAAGTGCTAGAAATCTTGTCCTCTGATTGAAAGCTATAATGGAAACCTCCTCCTGCCAGGCAACTGGAAACAGACTGAGGACCTCTCAAATTCATGGGGCAGCCACTAAACCTGGCAAACATTCATCCTAGGATTGCCGGTCACTGGCCTGTGCTCAGGAAAGAAAACAGAAAGCAGAAGGCAGCCTGGGACTTGCTCTCTCGTTGACCTAGGCTAGGATAAACTAATTTCCATTGCCTAGAGCTTTTCAAGCAGGCTGCTATTGCTATCAGGAAGGGGTTGTTCAGTTGTGTCTGACTCTTCATAACCTCATGGGTCAACCGTCCAAGGGGTTTTCCCTGGCAAAGATACTAGAATGGTTTGCCATTTCCTTCTCCAGTTTTTTTAGGCAGGGGTTAAGTGACTTGCCCAGGGTCACAAAGCTAGTAAATGTCTGAGGTCAGATTTGAACTCTCGTCTTCCTGCCAAGTGCTCTATCCACTTTGTCACCTAACTGCCCCTAATGGGAAGGGAAGGGGGGGAGGAATCCCCTCCCCATACTTTAAGTGCCAAGGAGAAAGAGCACTGGGAGAAAATCTCAAGGGAGAGGGGGCAGAGTCCTTTCCACAGCTTGTATAGAATGCCTACCTTCCCTACTCTCAGGGACCAGTTATCAACAGGATTGCCCCATCTAGGGGACTCACAGGGACCAAATAGGAGTTGTCATAGACATTATTAAGCACTTACTTTGTGCTAGGCACTGTGCTAAAAATTTTGGGGATACAGAGAGAAAGCAAAAATAGTCTCTGCCCTCAAAAAGCTTACATTCCAATGGGGGGCGGATTATGAAGATGTACAGTTATCCCTTCCACATCATGGGGATTAGGGGTGAGACACCCTTTCAATCTGGAAAATTTGAGTAAAATTTTTGCCCCCCACCCCTTGCATGAGAGAAGTCTGAATTTTTTCTTTTTCTTTTACGGAGTATTTACAATACCTTACTGTAAATTCTTTGTTAAGTATTGGCCATAGCCTTTGTGTCATCTGCTGCTTCCTCAAAATTCCCCCAAAATTCCTGACTGGAGATACATTGAAACTTCAGTGGGGGAAAGAGATAACTTTACTTAATAGAGATAGCCAGAGTAAATGGACAAGTGGCTTTAGAAAGGAAAAACTCCAACAGCGGAGGGGACCAGGAAAAACCTTCCCAGAGCAAGTAGTGTTGGAGCTGAGTCTCAAAAGAAGTCAGGGATTCTAAATGGCCTCTAAGTGCCTCTCATTTTGCTGGCCTGAAAACAACTAAGACGCAGAGACAGGAAGTGACTTTGTCATATAGATAGTAAATAGTGGAGCCAGGATTTGAATCCAAGACCTCTGACTCCATCTGATTAACCTTTCTATTAAATTTTTCCTTAAGTGATTGCCCAAGTCTCCTGAGAAGTAATGATGAGGAAACCATATTTAAATTTGATCCCTTGAAAACATGGGCAAGAGTTAATCAGAATCAATGACATCACTTAGCCTTTTTATCTTATCTGTTGTTGTTGGTGGTGGTGGTCCTTCATTCTCAGACCATGACATGGGGGTGATGTTGTGACTTAGTGTTAATTGGATCTGAGTGAGGGAGGGCTGTTCAAGGTCAACAACTGCACTCTCTCCTCCAGAGCCATCTGGGTCCAGGAGCAAGATATACAACAGGATGACTAGAGATGATACTGGATGTTTAAGGCAATGGGGATTAAGTGACATGCCCAGGGTCACACAACTGGTAAGTGTCTGAAGTGATATTTGAACTCAGGTCCTTCCAACTACAGGGCCAGTACTCTATCTACTTTGCCAATTAGCTGCCTCTCATCTTATCTGTAAAATGGGACTGATCATCCTATGCTGCCCAGCTCACAGGACCAGCTCGTGACAACCCAATGAGATACTTGATGAAAAGTGCCTTGGAAACCTTAGAGCACAGTCTTTTATTAATATTGTATTGGGAGCTTTTGAGTTCCTACCAGAGTGATACAGTAGGGTGATCCAAGGAAGGACCAGTTGCTGTCCTCAAAGAATTTTGCAATTTAGTTGGGAATATACACACATGAAAGAGGCTTGGGGACACTTACAAAGAAACATACAGATGAGTGCTGGTTAATTTAATGCACATTGAGGACTATGGTGCAGAGGGCAGACATAAAGAATGAGCTAAATGAGATAGAGATAGAGCCATCTTAGAGAATGCTGCTGCAAGGTGTGAGTTTTGAGCTGAGTTTTAAAGGAAAAGAGAAACTGGAATTTGTGAAGAAGGAGAATGAAGAGATGAAATGATTGACGTAGAGGCAATGAATTGATTGCGTGTGTGTGTGTGTGCATGCGCACATGCACACTTGAGCAGAGGAAAAAGAGCAAACTTGTTAGGCAGAAATTGTAGGCTTGTGTGCTGTATATAACCCCCTCATTTCAGAGGGGGGAAAAGTGAGGTTAAGTGATTCGAGGAAGACCACATATTTTGTAATTAGCAGAATTTGCACCCAGATCTTCATAGGCCAAATCCCCAGCTCCTTTCATTATTCAATGCAACCTTTCCAAATTAGGCCAATTAATTTAGTGAAGAGGTGTAGAGGGAGGGGGTACAAGTGGACTAAGAGAGTGAAGGTCAAAATAATGAACTTGGATGAGATATGGTTGACATAGATGCCTTTTCTGTGGGGCAATGAGGGTTAAGTGACTTGCCCAGGGTCACACAGCTAGTGTCAAGTGTGGGAAGCCGGATTTGAACTCAGGTACTCCTGAATCCAGGGCCAGTGCTTTATCTACACCGCCACCTAGCTGCCCCGATGCCTTTCTTTCTGCCTGCCCAATAAGTCCTGTAGGAAGCTTTGGGGCATCATTTGTTTTTAAGAGAAGTGACTTCCCCACAAGGGTGTTGTACTGGGAGAAGAATATTGCAAATGGAGTTAGAGCCCTTGTGTTTAAATCCCACTCCCATCATTTACTACCTAACCTTGGACAAATTGATTAAGCTCCTTTGGCTTCAAATTTCCTTATCTGTAAAAGGAGGGAGTTGGACTAGGTGAGTGAAAGGTTAAAAGAGCATTAATTTAGTACTTCCTGTGTGCTAAGTTCTGAGTATACAAACAGAATAAGTGAGCCTTCCTCTCAAGGAGAGCACCCTTTAATTGGAGGAGGCAACACATAAAAGGAAGTTCAGCTTCAGGGCATATTGAAAGTCTTAGAAGCCTCAAGAATTCATGGGTGGCATGGATGGCATGGCTGAGGGTCCTCAGACTGTCTGAGGACATAAGATGACACTCATGAGGGGTCTGCAGGGTGGATGGTTCTCCATCTCACTAAACTGAATGAGGTGGGTGACTCCTGTTTCATTGGAACCACATGAGCAATCAGGTAGCATAGATGACTTCTAGGTGGTATTGGCAGGAAGAGGGGACACTGTGGATGAGGAGTCAAGGGGAAAAAGTAGAGGAGGAAAGGTGCTGTTGGTGGTGGCAGGTCTTCCCACCATCTGGCCAAAAGGAATGTGTTACAAAGATGGCCTCTATGGCCTTTTTCATCTCAAAATCTAAGATCATATAGGAACTGGGACCATTACTCAGCCATACAACTTGATGAGTTCACTTGAAACTCAACCAAGTCAACCAAACTCGAAATTGCCAGCACACCTGGCCTTAGATTGAGTATGTGGAATAAAATCTCCAGTTGGGCATACCTTTAACAATAGCTCTTCTTGTTCTTCAGCTTGGCTGGAGTTAAAAGGCCCTAAGTCATAGATTACCTCTGATTCTAGCCTTGCTCCAGCCCTCCTCCGAGGAGCCTGCAGGAAGGACTTAAAAAGATCTATGAGGCAGAAGCAGCACGAAAGATATGGGATGGGGAGGAAGCAAAGGTGAAAGGGCCGGCATCCTGCTGAGGGCGCCAGGGAGGATCTAAGGCTTGCTACCTGTTCTCATCTCCTGCCATTGGTTTGTTGGTATTGCAGAAACATGGCTCCTGTACCAGGGGAAAATGGAAGGGTCAGGAACTGCAAATTGTAAACCACAGTAAAGTGAGAGGAATCAATCTGCTGTGACCTAATAGACAGGAGGAAAACTCACTAACTGGAGACTTATGAAAAGGCTCCTAGGATGTACAGGGATGTGGGAGGAAACTCAGTTGTCTGGCTGGTGGCTATGTAGGATAATGGATCAAGTGAGATTATATTTGTTTTTTAAAAAAGCACTTAACAGTGTCTCACACACAGTAGGTGCCACATAAATGCTTATATCCCACCTTAGCCCTTGTTCAGTCTCCAAATCTTGATGTTTTTAATCTTCAGAACATCTCTTGTATAGGTCCCCTTCTTTCCACTTATACGGTCACTATCCCATTTCAGGCCCTCATCACCTCTTGCTTGGACTGTTGTAACAGCATCCTGATTGGTCTCCTTGCCTCAAGGCTTTCCTCATTCCAATCCATCCTCTTCCTAGCTGCCAAAATGACGTAGAGTTTCTTTTTTCTTTCTTTCTTTTTTTTTGGCAGGTCAGTGAGGGTTAAGTGACTTGCCCAGGGTCACACAGCTAGTAAGTGTCAAGTGTCTGAGTCTGGATTTGAACTCAGGTCCTCCTGAATCCAGGGCCGGTGCTTTATCCACTGTGTCACCTAGCTACCCCCCAATGGAGAGTTTCTTAACCCTTGTTAAGGGCTAAGGGTCCTATGGACTCTCCAACAGTCTGGTGAAACCATGGACCCATGCCAAGGATCACGTTTTTAAATGCATAAAATGAAATACATAGAATTACAAAGGTAATCTTTTATATTGAAATATAGTTATGTGCATGTATAGATAAATCTCTGTCTCCATTTATCCATCCATCCATCCATCCATCCATCTACATACACACAAGATTATGGACCCCAATTTAAGTACCCCTGTCAGTATAGGTCTGGCTGCATCATCTCTTTCTCCCCAACTCCAGCAGCTCCTCAGCACTTACAGGATTAAATAAAAAGCTCTTTGGCATTTAAAGCTCTTCATAGTCTGGGGCCCCTTCCTACCTTTCCACTCTTTTTATACTTTACTCTCCTTACAAACTACATCTTCCAGCTATACTGGCCTCTTTGCTGTTTCTCACACATGACAACCCATTTCCTAACTCTTCCTTTGCACTAGTTGTACCCCTGGAATGTCCTGTTCCCTCACTTATGCCCCTCAGTTTCTCTGGCTTTCTTCAGAAATCACTCCAAATCCCATCTTATTCAGGAATTCTTTCTTGGTCCCTCCTTCCCACCCCCCTTCCCTCCATACTGCTAATGGCTCCTGCTTCCATTATCTTTGAGGGCAGGCTCTGTTTTTGTCTTTCAAAGTGCTTTGGGACCTAATAAGGATGTAATACATATGTGTTGACTTGACTTCATATTGCGAGGTTGAGCAGCAGGGTCTAGAGTCCCGGGATCCAGTTGGCTCCTTCCTTAAGGAATCCAGTAGCAACAAAATTGGGGGTGCTGCCTCCTTGGAACATCCTTGTCTTTCAGGATAGGGGCTGTGGGAAAAAACCCAAACATCTGGGGCCATCTCCAGGCATCCTGATCTGTATCTTGCCACTGGACCCAGATGGCTCTGGAACAGAGAATGAGGTTGGTGACCTTGCACAACCCTCCCTCACTTAAATCCAATGCAGTGCAAGTCATGTCATCACCCTGATCTCATGGTCCTCTTTGAGAACAAAGGACAAACAACAACAACAACAACAAGGGCTGTGGAAATCGACATTGAATAGGGAAAGGGTTCTTGGGAAACCTGGAAGGGAGAGAAGGCTGAATTTGATCCAATACCAGTTAGAGAAGGTATTGTTGGCTGTATGCTCTGGGACTGATCTTTTGGGGTGCATGGAAGCATTATGAATTTTGAGCTGAGTGGCAAATTTTTTTTGTGAAAAAACAACAGCAGCAGCAGCAGCAACAACAATAATAACCTTCTCTGCCCAAAGTAGAGGGAAGGATAGAAAGAGGGAAGTTAGTGCAAGAATTAGAGAGCAGAATTATGGAATAACAAAAGCTGGCCCTTGAGTCAGAAGGCTTCATCATTGAAGGTCAACCTGGGTGCCTATGGTTTTGGTTTGTTGTTTGTTGTTTGTTTGTTTGGATTTTTTTGCATAGGACCTGTGATATCACTGGTGTAAGGAACTCCTAGTGAGGAAATTCCCTCTACCAATGCAGTTGGGTAATTGCTCTGAAAGGTTGTATTGGAGAGTTGCCTGGGGACAGTAAATGACCAGAGTTACAAAGTCACTGAGTGTCAGAAGAGGAACTTGAACTCAGGACTTCCTCATTCAGGGGCCAATCCAATATCTGCTATGCTATGATGCCTCTCTCAGTGAGCTTGTTTCTGAGAACTCAAGTAGGCAAATCCCAAAACATGCAGAGGGGTTGCAGGGTAGGATAACGATGATGGTGGTGGTGGTGGTGGTGATGTCAGTATAGGTCTGGTGACGGTTATAAAACATGTAGTGTTTTGAGATTTGCAAAACACTTTGTATACATTGTCATTGGTTCCTTGCAACAACCCTTTGAGGGAAGTGCAACATATATTATCTGTATTTTACAGATGAGGAAACTTATCCTGAGATCCTGTAGCTTTCCTAGGGTCACACAGTTAGGTGTCTGAGTTATAATTCAAATCCAGGTCTTCCTCCCTTCACATCCATTGTTCTATCCATTATGGGGAGAGCTGTACACTGGTGGTGAATCTGCTGGTTCATGATCACTGGATCATAGAACTGAAGCACTTCAGTTAAGAATTAGGTTTAAAAAACTTATGTGCTGCCTGATCCGGGACTAGGTCATTGTCTGGTGATTTGCTGTTGCCATGGAGAACAATGAGGGCATCAGCAGTGGGAGCTTTTTAGATGAAGGGACTTTAAAAAACACTGGAAGCCCGAGCTGACTGGGCAAAACCCACTGTAGAATCCCACCAGCAGCCCCTGATCCACTGAATGTGAAAAAATGAGGTCATTTTGTTTAATTGGACACCCTGTTTCTTGTCTGATATCAAACTCTTACAGCCTAAAGTCTGGACCATGTACTTCACTCACCCCCTTCTTACAATTTGCTGTGAATGGCTTCCTGCTTTTGACCTTGGCTCCTTACCTCCTGATTCTGGCCAAGCTCCATAGGTTTTCTGCCTGGTTGTTGATCTTGGCAGCCTCTTCAGGGTAGGGACTCAGATTTTTGGCTTTGTCTTTGTATTCTAGTGTCTTGTGCACATTTGCTGCTTAGTAGATGCTTATTAGATTTTGTTTTTTTTTTGCGTGGGTCAATGAGGGTTAAGTGACTTGCCCAGGGTCACACAGCTAGTAAGTGTCAAGTGTCTGAGGCCAGATTTGAACTCAGGTCCTCCTGAATCCAGGGCTGGTGCTTTACCCACTGCGCCACCTAGCTACCCCCTAGATGCTCATTAGATTGAATGTTAATGATTTGAACTTTAATTCTGATCCCTACTCCCTAGCTACAGCTGCCAACCCACTTCCCAAATGGGGAGTGTTCCATGAACAACATAGGGACCTTGGTAAGGCTGTCTTTTGACTCTGACGTGGGACCACGGGATTTCCTGTGAAAGACACTTACCCTGGTACATTGTTTCCGAATTGGTCACAAGCTGTGTGTGGTCTGTAACATGAGGTAAGGGTAGGAGGGAAAGTAGGAAGTGGGCGTTGGAAATGAGAGCCCTGATCCAGAAGAAAGGGAACAAGGGATTAGGGTTCGAGTGTATCAGATCTTTCAACCCAATTAGCAAAGCTGGGACAGAGAGCAGCGAAGGTTAGAGAGCAGCAGAATTTGAGAGCTCTCAAGTCAAAGCTCAATCCAGACCCCTTGGGTAGCTCTGAGAAAGAGCTTCCCCCTGCCCCCACATCCCCAACTTCTTCCCAGTTGTTGCTGTTCAGTAAGGTCTAAAGCTAGGTGGTACAGCAAGATAGAGCAACTGGGCCTGAAGTCAGGAAAGCTCATCTTCCCGAGTTCAAACGGGGCTTCAGATGCTTAGTAGCTGTGTGACTCTGGGCAAGTCATTTCACCTCATTTGCCTCAGTTTCCTCATCTATAGAATGAGCTGGAGAAGGAAATGACAAACCACTCTGGCATCTTTGCCAAGAAAACCCCAAATGGGGTCCTGAAGAGTCAGAAATGACCAAAAAATGACTGAACAACAACAGAGAGTTGTTTCTGTTCCTTTTTTCCCCTCCACCTGGTATGTTTCCACAGGCAGTCACAGGTACTGGGAAGGAGGTAGTGTGGGAACCTGAATTTGTGTTGAATGGGTGGTGATGTTTTGTTGGGTCCTTTTGACCCTCTTCGACAAAATCAAATAGAGTTGAGCACCCCATGAAAAGCCCCTCCCTGAGTCCCTGCCCTGTAATTCTTCCCTGGCTGATCTGGAAATGAGTGAACAAAGGGAGCGGAAAGAAAGGAGAGTCTGGTGCTCTGGAAGGCCAGCGATGTGCAAAACCCCTGATGCTAAACAGAAATGAAAACATTAATGGCGAGACACCCAAAGCAAATGTATTCCATATGCACAGTCCAGCGGGCAGCACAGGAATACAAATGCAGCCAGAGATTAGTCGGAGGGAGGGAGGGCATTGCCTGGCTCTGCTTCCAGCCACAGCTGGGCCAGCTTTGAGCCTCAGGGGTCCCCAGGGTTCCATGACCTGACCTCTTCCTCTCTTCTTAGATATGGACATTTTAGAGCCAGTTTCTTATGAGCTCCACTGAGCCCCTAGGTTTGGTTCTGGTTTCTAGTCTCCAGGGGCTGTGCTTAGGGGTAGAGGGTAGAGTGGGTGTTGGGGAAGTGCTTTGGAAGCCAAGCCTGGATGAGGCCAGGTCTGAAGTCCTTTGGGCTCCAATGGCTCCCAGCAGGCTGGCAGCCACCACTGTGATAAGAACGGATGCTTTGTGACTCTATCCAGCCATGCATCTTCCTCTGCCCGATCAGGGTGCTGGCAGTGACAAGGTAGAGATAAGGGAGTTAGAGCAAGCCACCCTCAGGGTGAAAAATGGCCAGCAGCTCTTAGAGTGATGTTCTTTCTTATGCTGAGCCAAGTGTCTATGGTAGGCAGGGCTTTCTCAGAGAGTAGTCTGGGGGGTTTCTGGGAGGCCCACATTGTAACCTGTCCTTTTCTAGGAAGGCAGAAGGAACAGTGGTTAGAGCCCTAGGGAGTTCTGCCTCTGTGGGGATGTTCTCAGTCTTGCTTTAAGAGTAACACATTAAGGATTGGTCGAGGAAGAAGGCCTTGAATAGTATATAAAAAGCCAGTATCAGTCAGGAAGATCTGGGTTCCAATTCCACCTGACACAACACACACTGGCTCTGAGATCCTACACAAATCACTTACCTTCTCGGTGGCCCAGGTAACCTTAAGATTATAAATCGAAGAACAGTTACCCATCTACATTGTTAAAAGAGATTTCTACACCAATGAAGTAACTGTTCCTTTTTAAAATTTGTTTTTATTTTTACTACATTTTAAGTTCCAAATTGTCTCCCTCCTTCCCTCCCTCCCCACCCTGCACCAGAGAAGACCACCATCTGACACAGATTTATAAATACATGTAAAACCATACTATGCATACTTCTATTTATTAATTCTTTTTCTGGAGGTGGATAGCATCTTCATTTGTAGGTCCTTTGTAACTGGTTTGAGTATTTATAATACTAAGAATAACTTGGTCATTTTTTGGTGGGGGGGGGGAAGGGCAATGAGGGTTAAGTGACTTGCCCAGAGTCACACA
Organism: Dromiciops gliroides; assembly: GCF_019393635.1. NCBI lineage: Eukaryota > Metazoa > Chordata > Mammalia > Microbiotheria > Microbiotheriidae > Dromiciops > Dromiciops gliroides. The sequence goes on from NC_057863.1 coordinate 539,383,891, forward strand.
GCTAGTAAGTGTCAAGTGTCTGAGGCCGGATTTGAACTCAGGTACTCCTGAATGCAGGGCTGGTGCTTTATCTACTGCGCCACCTAGCTGCCCCCATAACTTGGTCATTTGCAATTATTCTCTGAATAATATTGGCATTACTGTATACAATTGTTCCTCTTTTTTTTTAAGGGTCTGTGATTTGATTATAGTCCCTCTAAGACATGAAAATCAAAGATATTTCACATACTGTCCCCCTCCCTCCCCAGCCACTATGGTCTTCAGGGGTTGTTGGGCCCTCAACATCCATTACACTATAACTGGTTAAGGAGGGACTCTTTCTGAGTTTATCTAGGCTGGCCCCGAGTCCCCTGGATGTCCATAGTCCATCACAGGTTTGTACCTGAAACTTTCCAGCTCTCTGTAGGACTTGACAAAGCTCATACTGTGCTGGGAGAGCCTTTGAAAGCCCAGGGTCACCTTCATGGCACAATAAGGCATCAGAAAAGGACATTCTGGACACAAGTTGCTGCCCCCCGCCTTGTTCCCAAGATTTCAGACAGTATATTATGTATACTATGTAACGTCACTCTGTGTGTGTATATGTGTGTGAGCATAAAACTGGAAACAAAGTGGATGCTCGTTAATAGGGGAATAGATGGTGCATTTTGGTACATAAATATAATGAGATGTTATTGTCCATTAAGAATGGGAAAATAGAGAAATCTGAGGAAACACGAGAAGCCGTGTAGGAACTTAAGCAGAGTGAAGTAAACAGAACCTGGAAAACAATTTTTACTTCAAAAATAATGGAAATGAAAATGACACTAAAAGGTAACTGACCTCATATTAATTGTAAAGACCAGTCTTTGTGGAGGAGGACAAGTGATAAGGCATATCTCTCTCCTATCAGCAAAGGTGTGTGGAGAGGTTCCAAGTGCATTAGAATGGTACAAACAGTATCCAGTGCAATCATTTTTTTTTTTTCAGTTGATTTTGCTTCGATGTCTTTGTTTCAAGATGGGTGTTCAATATAGATGTGCCTAGATTATTGTGATAGCCTGCTGGTGGGTCTGCTTGCCTCAAGTCTCTCCCCATACAAATCTATTTTTCCTTGAGCCACTAAGGTGATTTTCCAAAAACGCAGGTCTGATGATGTCACCCTCTTCCCACCCCCGGTTAATAAACTCCAGTGACTTTCCATTGCTTCCAGGAGCAAATAAAAATGCTCTGTTTGGCATTTAAAGCTCTTCATAATCTCACCCCCTTCTACCTTTCCAGTCTTCTTATATCTTACTACCCAGCAGGTTCTCTTTAATCAGTGACACTGACCAACAAGACACTCCATTTCTCAGCTCTGGACACTCTCTCTGGCTGTCCCCCATACCTGGAATGGGCTCTCTCCTCCATTCCCACTGCTGACCTCCCTGGCTTCCTTTAAGTTCCAACTAAAATCCCACTTTCTAAAGGAAGCCTTCCCCAGCCTCTCTTAATTCCAGTGCTTTTCCTCTTTTAATTATTTCCTATTTATCCTGCATATAGCTTGCTTTGTATGTGTTTACATGCTGTCTTCTCAATTAGATTGTAAATTCCTTGAGGGCAGGGATTATGATTTTTTTTTTGTATCCCCATTGCTTATCACAGTGCCTGATATGTTTATTGAATTGAATTATTAGGGAAAAAAAAACAGAAAGAATCATCAAAACAATGAGGGGACTTTAGTGGAGGATTATTTATTGACTATACTAAACCCATATTTCTATAGTATTTTAGAATTTTCTTGTGATTTTCCTCACAACAATCTTGTAAAGTAAGTAGGGTCAAGTATTATCGCTCTATTTTATGGAGAAGACCAAGACTCAAAGAGGTGAAATAATTTTGCACATTTCAGGACTTGGACCCAGGACTGCTGACTCCAAGATGCGGCACTTTTTCTACTATATCATATCCCATAATGTTTATTGGATCTCCATACCATGGCTAGAGGAATAATGTGGTTGTCACCCCTTCCTTCCTAGAGGGTCCAGGTTGTCTTGTGGATAAAGGATCACTTATTCTATTTTTTAAATTAACAAACATTTATGTTCTCTCACATCCTTACCGTCTCCCCAGTTCAATTAATTTTGTTGTTGTTGTTGTTGTTGTGTTTTTGTTTTTGGTGAGGCAATTGGGATTAAGTGACTTGCTCAGGGTCACATAGCTAGTAAGATTCAAGTGTCTGAGGTCATATTTGAACTCAGGTCCTCCTGAATCCAGGGTCGGTGTTTTCCCCGATTCAATTAAAAAAAAACAACAACCCAAACCCTTCTAAATATGAAAAGTCAAGCAAACACAGATTCCCAAACAGGCCACGTCCAAAGACATATGTCTCACTCTGTGTCTTGAGTTGATGAATGGTTACTTACTGAGAATATTAGAGGGAATCTTCCTTCATCTAGCTCCAGGGAGAGATGACCTCTGAAGTCCTTCCTGATTCTTTGAGTTGGACGTTATTTGAGAGGGGAGCTAATGCACTTTAGGAATGTCTGGGAGACCTGGAACCACGACTAGTGTCCATTCTATGAATTCAGCCTAGCAAATCCTGTCAATCCTCTCCTGACTTCCTCTTCTCACAGTCTGAATTCAGAGTCCTCTTTCTGTGCTCTCCTGAGATTCTCCTACCATAGTTCCCATGATGCTAAGTGCAGGGAATCTTTAGGGCCAACCTGCAGCTCTGTTGGAAAAACACAAGAGAGGCAAGAATAGGATTTTATTTTAAATACTAGCTTTTAAGTTAAGTCCTAGGGGATTGACTGCCATCCTTGAACTGCAGGAGGGAGGAGCTTGAGTGGAGGTTCATCACTGTGGTGCTCTTTGCTGAACTTCTGGATTCCTTGGGATGAGGGCAAACTTCTAGGGCTTCAAGGAAACTGATCCAAGATGGGGAGGGGGAAGCAAAGCCCCCTGAATCAATGGCTCCTTGTCCGGAATGAATCTCAGGAGAACAGGGCATCTTTTTGTGGTGGGTGCTGTCTGCCTGAGGCTCTTTGACTTGAAGCTGAGTCACCAATCCTTAACAGGGAGAAGAGGATCAGCCCCCATGCCCTTATCTGAGCCACTCAGAGTTGAGTGAAGAGCTGGGGGGCCTTTGGAATTTTGTGGCTACATTTTGGTGTGATGAGTTGGGGATTGTCTTTTAACTGGGTTGACTTACACATAGGGTTTTTCTGACATTTCTCCTGTGTGAGGGAGAGATGTCATTGCATAGGGCATTCTGTAGTAACCACATGGGGTTAAGGCAGATCCAGAATTCATGGAAAGGACACTGAGAAGAAGATGTCAGAATGTCATAGGAAGTCACATTGAGATTAGAAGTTTTGCTCCCTGACCCTGGAGATCAAAAATGGCAACCATACTCATGGTGCCGAGATTGATCCTAGATTGGCAGTCTGGTGGAGAAAAGTTTAGATCAGCAAAATTAGCACTGCCTATTTTTCACTGACTAGCTAGAGATTTGGGGTGGGTCCTCTGGCTCAAGACTTAACCCCTTTTCATAAATGCATAGAAATCCATTTCCTGTAGCATTTATATATATTTAATAGCTCTGCCCTTCCTTTGCATTGCCTCTAGGACCAAAGACAAACTCTTCTATTTGGTATTTAAATCCTTCACAATCTATCTCTAACCTACCTTTCCAGACTTATTACATATTACTTCCCTTCGAGCACTCTCTAGTCTAGCCATATTTGCTTATTTACTATTCCTCATACAAGAAACTCAATCTCCCATCTTTGAGACTTTACATAGGCTATCCACCATACCTAAAAGTAATTTCCTCTTAACCACCACCTCTTAGAATCCATAGCTTCCTTCAAAGTTCCTTAAGTGCCATCTCCTACATAAGACCAGGAGCTATTTCCTCCCCACTCTCTCCCTTTATCTTTTATACAATTTGCATATTTTAATCAACTTATAAGTATGTGTTTGTGTGTGTGTATATATATATATATATATATATATATCCCTGATAGAATGTAAGTTCCTCGAGGACAGGGGATATTTTATTTTTGTCTTCATATCACTACTGCCTAACAGCGTCTGTCTCTGTAGTAGGTTCTTAATAAATGCTTCTTATTTTGGATTAAGTTAATCCTACATTGCCTCTCTCATCAATGAAGATTACCTGAGTTTAAATCACTTTCCTCAAACAACCATGTCTGTAAATGACATTTGGAATATTGTGTGCTGTTTTGAGCACCCCACTTTCAAAGAACATTGACAAACTGGGGCAAGTTCAGAGGAAAGTGACCAGGATGGTGAAAGGGGACAAAGACCATATTATGAAAGAATCAGTTGAAGGAACTAGGGGTTTTGACCCCAGATAAGAGAATATTGGGGAATGGGTGAGTGGGGCACATAATACTTCTCTGCAAGTATTTCAAATGCTCCCATGTGGAAGAGAATCAAGATTGGCTCTAGGGGACAGGATTAGGTAGTCCTTATAGGAAGTCATTTCAGTTTAATTTAGTGATTGGAGCTGTTCAAAACCGGAATGAGCTACTTAGGGAGGTGGTGAGTAACTCATCTCCTCAAATAGAAAATGGACAACTAATTGTCAGGAATGTTGTAGAGGAAATTCATGCTTAAGGTGAGAGTTGGTCCATCCGAGCTTGGAAATGTGCAGAGGTAGAAGAGACCTCACAGTGTGTCTCTTCCAACTCAAACTTGGTGAGGAATCACTTCTTCGGTATCACTGACATAGTCATAGGAGTCATAGGAGTGTTCCCCTATATTGATCTGAAGTCTGCTTCTCTGTATGTTATACCCATTACACTGTCCTCTGAGGCCAAATCCAATTAATCTTCTACATGAGAGCCTATTAAAGACTAAAAGGACGACTGTGTCCCACAAATTTTCTCTTGTCCAAGCTGAACATCCCTAGTTTCTTCTTTCTTTCTTTTTTTTTTGGTGAGGCAATTGGGGTTGTGACTTGCTCAGGGTCACATAGCTAGTAAGTGTCAAGTTTCTGAGGCCGGATTTGAACTCAGGTCCTCCTGACTCCAGGGCCAGTGCTCTATCCACTGTGCCACCTAGCTGCTCCCCCAGTTTCTTAAACTAATGATGACTGTATGTTGCTGTGGTCTCTGGTTTTCTCACCATTTGGGTTGCCCTTTTCTGAGCGTGCTTCCGAACACTGTCCTTGGCATTAGGGGTGATTCAAAGATGAAATGAAATAAATCATAATTCTTACTCTCACAGAGCTCACAAACTTAGAGGGGGATAAACCACATGCACAAGAAATGTTCCTTCTGTTTCCCACCTCATCATCTTGCACAGATCTTCTGTACCACAGGAGTAGGGAAGACCATGTTGTAAAGTGCTTGACTTTGAGGAGAGGGTGGAACTCTGTGTACAATGTCTTCTGGTATAGTGGATTGGATGCTAGAGTTACCATCAGAGGATGTGACTTTCAGTCCTGGTTCCTTATTTCTTATTTGACTGTGGGCATATAAGTTCTTCACTCTTTCATTTCATCTATGAAACCAGATGATTGGAATAGATGACCTTGAAGCTTTCTCCAAACTCTAAATTGAATATCCCATGATCCTCTTCTAGTTCTGGCTTCTCCATGATCTTTCTATGGTCATTACTGTGGCTCAGCAACCACATTTGCCCAAAAATTCCTCTGGTCCTCAGGGGCCTGAGCTGTTTGAGGACAGTAAAATGCCCTGTTACCATCTCTTTATTTATCCTGATCATAATTTTTGCTCTATTCTTCTAAGTCCAAAGATAAATCTCTTTGAAAGGGAAGCAAAACAAAAGTTAAGCAGGTCTGTCTTCTCACCATTGTCCATTATCACAGAGCCATTCACTCAGAGTGTCAGTTCTATCCCTATCCTGGTCTTCTTACCTCCAGCATATCTAAAAAAGTGCCCCTCTCCTTTTTGTCCTTAGCATTCATCGCCAACCTCCATTCATTTGGGGTTTTAGCACTCATGACACTATTCTTATAGCACCAGGCATCTCTTTTGTATTCATCCTCTGTTACCTGCCCTTGCTATCTTCTATACTTGTCTTTAAAAAAATCTGAGTTGGTCGATGATTTCCCTGTGGAGCCACACTGGTCTCCTTAGACAGCTGCCCCCTTTCCTCCTCATCAGAATAACTTCTGCTTGTGTCTTCAGAATTTCATTCTTGAGAGTTTCTCATCCCTCTTGGACTGACTTACCTTGTAGAATTGTAGTCCATGAGATCCTCTTTATCCTTTCCTTGACCTTCTCAAAATCTCCTCTCCCCAAATCTAGGCTGTTCATAAGAATCTGACTAGCTTCCATCTCCTCTGGCATCCATTCTAAGCTATGAGTCCATTTTTATCTAAGGTTCTGTCCTTTTCTCCTTTAGGAACTAGATTCTTTTTGTTGGTTAGAATCAGGCCCAGAACAACATCCCTCCTAGCCACTTTTTGAAGAATAAAACTAAATTCATTTGCAATCCAATAAGTGTTTCGGGCACTCTGGTAAGCCCTGGGGAGGCAAGAAAACAAAACTGCCTGCCTTCAAAAAGCTTAGTTTTTTTTTTTTTTCCTGGGAGGATACCACATCTATATAGATAAGTAAATGTGAAATAATTTTGAGTTGGGGGAAATCCCATCACCTAAAGGAATCATGAAAGACTTCTTATTGAAGGTCCCACTTGAGATCAGACTTGAAGGGAAATAGGGGATCCAAGAAGCAGAGATGAGAAAGGAGAATGTTCCAGGCATGGGAATAGTTTGTTTAAAGGTTCAGAGACAGGAAATGTACTAATGCATGTGGGCCAGTTTGTCTGTAATGTAGCATATGTAAAGTATAGCAATAAGCAACCTGCCTGGAAATATAGGCCTGGAGCCAGCTGACAAATGCTTTAAATGTCAAATGGAAGGGTAAATATTTTATCCTAGGGAATTTGAAAATTGTGGGGACATAAGAGGTGATACAGGGATAAGTTCATGCAAGAGACAGGATGGGATCAAATACATAAGTAGAGGGATTTGGCATTCATAGAGAGAATGGTCATGTCTTTGGTGATGAGCAGAAAAGAATAGAATGGAATATGATGTTGAGATGATTAGAAATATCAAATTGAAGAGTCATTAATTAGTCATTATTAGTTTTTTCTAGCTCTGCAATTTCCTTGATTTTATGACCACTGAGACTGGCCTGAACTTCAGGACAAGTCCTAGAGATATGAGACATTAAGACTATGGCTTCCTCAAGTCCCGAGATGGCTTTAGCTTAAGTGTATGTGGAGGTAAGGTTAAACGGATGAAATTAACAAGTGAGGGAGAGAGGGTCTAGACACTGCTTAAAGAGGTACATGGTAGAATATTTTGAAAATCAGAAACCTGGAGTCAGGGTTCAGATGGTTTTAGAGACAGTACTTTTGACTGCTTTACCAAAGGGTGGGCCCCAGCAAGGAAAGACTGGCTCACTCAAAGATCAGGGCTAAAGGAATGACCTGGGAATGAAACTGGGTAGATGATGGAGTTAGGGTAAGGAGGAGAAGAAGCAGCTTGCTTTCTCTTATCAAAGAATGGCTTAATAAATTGTGATATGTTAATGTAATAGACTATCATTGTGTTCTAAGAAATTATGAATATGCGGAATTTGGAGAAACTTTGGAAGACTTGTATGAACTGATACAGAGTAAACTGAATAGGAACAAGAGAACAATTTATACTATCACAATAGTAAGGTAAAGATAAACAATACTGAAAGACCTCTGATTAATGTAGTGAGGCATACACTGTCAGAAATGGCTGATATGTTGATTTATTTTACTTAGTTATGAATTTTAAAGGTAAATGGGAGAGGAATCATGGAAAAATGACATTGCTATATTAGAAAAAATCTTTCCCCTCTCTCCCAGGACACCCCTCTTAACCCTTTCATCTCCAGAACTTCTGCCTTAGGGTCCTGCTTTCCTGGTTGGTGATTGCTTCACCTGTCCTATTATTTCAGGAAGACCCCAGCCATGCTTTATTTATTTTCCCAACCACGGTAGACTCCTGGGCTGAGAGTCAGGAAGACTTGAATTTAAGTTCTGCATCGGACACTTTCTAGCTCTGTGACCCTAGGCAAGCCACTTAACCTCTGTCTGCCTCAGTTTCCTCAACTATAAATGGTAATAATAGCACCCACCTTCCAGCATTGTTGTGAGGATCAAATGAGATATATGTAAAGTACTTGTCATAGTTTCTGTCATATAGTAGGCACTGAATACATGCTTGTCTTTGCTTTTCAATTTATTTTCAGCACTTAGCACTGTACTTGGCACAAACTAAATGATTAATATGTGCTTTTTTTCCATGTTTGCATTCATTCATCCTTGCCCCCCAACCACATTGATGAGATCATAGAAACATGTGAGTATTCACTTAACCTCATCTGATTGTTGTGAAGATCAAAGATAATGTATGTAAAGTATTTTTGCTAACCCTAATGAATGTCAGTGATGATTAATTTCAAAACATTTTAATATTATAAACTTAACAATTGCCAACAAGACCTACCAAACATTTTGGGGGGGGCAGAAATCTTATCCTAAGCTTTTTAACTTTAACAAGATAAAACCAAATGAATTAGCAAACAACAGACAAAGAAAATCAGACAAGCTGGTCTTGAGCAATGAAATCAGTAGCTTATCAACCTGTGCAGAGTTTATGCTCAGAAATATCCTCACCCTGCTGCAAAGTCATGTTTCAAGTCTAAATGAGTGATTGAGTGTGCACACCATCCATGGGATACTGGGGACTGAAGAGAATAACAAGTCCCAAGGGTGTGGTCTTTGGAGAAGACACTCTTACCAGTCCCTCGGGTGGTGGCTTTAGAAAGTTGACTAGCAGGGAAAACCCCCCAGGGAACCCCTGTTTTGCCAGTTTCCTGAGACTTTTGTCTCCTGGGGAGGCTGTGGAAACTTCCTCCCTGGGGGAGGAGGAAAGGAGAGGAGTTTTGAAATCTTAGAGGACAGACTCTGGAGCAGTGTCATTCTCTCTATACAATGTTTTTATATTATTAGACACTTAATAAAATACCTATAATAGAACGATCAGAATTAGAGAACTGCTCTTTAGAATCATAGAATCATATTACAATTCAAATGGGATAATAATTGTGAAACCCTTAGTGTAGTGCCGGGCACATTGTAAGTGCCATATAAAGGTCAGGTATTATTATTATTATCATTTCAGAGTAAGAGATTCAGTCAATAAACATTTATTAAGCATCTCCTCCATGTCAGGCACTGTGCTAAGCTCTGAGATTACAAAGAAAGACAGTCCCTGTCCTCAAGGAGCTTACCAATGGGGACACACACACACACACACACACACAAAGAAGCTGAAAAGGGGAAGAAAGGGGGGAAATGGGAGCATTAGGATCTGAGTAGGTATGAGTTTAAGAGTTGATTTCATCTTGCAGAACAATGAGTTTCTGGAGATGATGAGATCCAGGAAAGCAGCCCAAAGAATTGGACAAGAAGCAGAAAGGATTTTAGAGGCTACATGACTCACCCAAGGTCACACAGGTAGTAAGTAGCAAGCCTAGGATAGCCTTAACTGCTAATCCATATTCTTTTAAGGGGTCGAATGGAAAGCAATGTCCTGAGGTTTTTGTAGCCCATTCTCCAACCCCCCAACCTTCAGTCCAGTTCTTAGAGTTGACAGGTTATTGGACATGGAATCAGAAGACGTGGGTTGAAATCATAGCTTTGTTCTTTAACAGCTATGTGATTCTGTCCAAGTTCCTTCATGTTTTTGGTTCTCAACTTCCTTATTTTTTTTAAATAAAAGAAAGTTTACTTAATTACAAGAGATCTTTAAATGTTTTTAGTCTATCCCTAGGTTTCTCTCCCTATCCCCAGGTTGGCCCATCCTCCATATACCTCCTCCCACTTGTTCCTTAAAACAAAGAGCCCAGGAGAAATCGGGAGAAGCTTTTGCCTGGGTAAATAACCATGACTGTGACCACATTTCAAAAATGTTCATTTTTTAGGCCTTTTAAATGTAGATTCTGATCGGCTGTGGAAAATGTATTTTAAAAAAGATTCACTTTTGTGTGACTTTCAATTTGATTGGCCTGCAAACCACCTGGACACCCCTTGAGGACCACACTTGGAGACCCCCATGGCTTTAGGAGATGGCATGAGGGGGAAACAAACAGCTCCTGCTCCTGTTAATAGATCAGGAAGAACTCTCTGGGTAATGAATTTGAAGAAAAAGCCCAACACCCAGTTGAAAGCAATATCCATTAGTGTGGCACATTCAACACAGCCATGAATTATTGTGTTGATTGGAGGAGACAAGCCATAAATTTCTCTTATTAAAGTTCTTGACTCACAATATCAGGCAGAGACTAATGACTTAAAAATAATATGTGCAAATGTCACAGGAATACAGATGGCCAGGGCTCTGGCCCCAGGGAAGTAAGTCTGATGTTTTAGCCAAAACCGAGAGAACCAGCTGATGGGGTTGGGGTGGGGCTGGTCGCTGCTTCCCAACGTTGCATGCTACTTAGAATAGGACTCTAGAAGCAGCCTGGAGGGTGTGAAGCTCCTCTGTGAAGCAGCTCCAGGTTAAGGCTTTGAGATGAGATCTGAGAGTTGAGGATGGAGGCATTATTCCCTTGACTGCTGAGTTATAGGAAAATCAAATCTGTGGACCACAGCCCTCAGAGAATGACCAGAGGGACAGGAATTCAAGCTGATGAGGCTGTCCAGTTTTGAGATTCTAATCTAATCTGAGTAGAGACCCCTGCTGGAATGGTTACAATCAGTTGCCAGCCAGTAAGAGAAGGCATAGGGACATCTGGGAGGGGAGATGTAGATAGGGACATAGATAACCATAATATTGGGTAGAATGTGATAAATGCCTGAGAGCTATAAACAAAATGCTTTGAGAGCTGTCTGAAATCCAGCATTACCCCCTTTCTCTACCTGTCTTCCTACTTGCAGCTGCCTTTCCCTCTCTCCTGGGCCCCCACAAACCCTTCCAAGCATCCTTTTAGATACTGTAGGTATTGTCACAAGTTTGCATATAGAGGAGCCTGCAACTGAGCAGGAAAAGAAGGATTTCTGGTGTCCCTCTATATGAAGATGACATGAGTACCTGAGCCTTCATTCAATTCAGCCACGAATATTAATTCAGCATCATCTCTGTGCAAGGTACTGTGCTAGGTATGGTGCTGAAGACAAAAGGGACTAAGTGAGACAGGGCCTACCCTTCAGAATCTAACATTCTAATGACGGTGGGGGTGGGAATATAGCACTCACCAAATACATATGAAGCACAGGGGAAGTCATATGAAGTAATCCCAGGAATGACGGAGTATTAATAACTGGAGAAATCAAGAAATAAGTCTCATTGGAGGTAGCCCCTGGGTTGTTTTGAAGGAAGCTAGGGGATTTTTAGGAGGTGGTGGGGAGGAAGGGAGTGTATTCTACATCAAAGTCGATGTGAGAGTGCTTGCCAGCATCAGACACTGAGTCTGCATTACACAGGGATGATGGGGGAAGGCTTCCTGAAGGTTCCAGGAGAGGAGTTACCTTCTGAAACAGGACCACAAACACATCTCCACTGTCCTTCAGTGGAAGTGTCGATCAGCTGACCTCTCTCTTTTCTCCTTGTCCTGTGAGACCTCAGTCAGGGACCTTGAGCTTCCAGAAGTGACACTAGGAGTTTGGAGAGATATTTCTTCCTTTCTTTTTCTCTCCCTACTCTATTGGCCCCCACCCAACGTCCCCCCCCCCCTTTTTTATTAACAAGGATGAAAGTAAATGTGAACTCGAAACAATAAGGCATGGAAAATCACAGAAATAACTTAATTAAGTTTTTAAAGATTTCCATGCTTGAATAAATTAGCCTTCCTGCAAATGTCACAACATTCAGAAAAAAAAATTGTAATCAATGGAGCACAATGCTATTCTGCTCTTTATTTAAATGAAAGCTTCACTGGTGCGTTTCTTCCCCCCCCTGCTCCAATCCAGCAGCTGCTGCTCCCTGGCCCTCTCTTGGTTTCAGGAAAAGGCACCAAACTCGAACATCAGCAAATTTTGATTCTTGGGAATGACTTGGGGCTAGTAGAGGGTGGGGGTGTGAGGGACAGAGGGACTGGGAAGGGGATGGGTGAGCAGGTTTTGTGGCTAGTTTCTTTGGGTTTTTCTGTGTGGGGTTGAGTTCTTCTCTGAAAGGACCAAATCTCTCTTTGAGGGGCCTTCAGTGAAGGCAGGGAGAGCACAGATGTCTTCACCCAAGATGAGGGAAAGACAACAAATTATAGCCAGGGGGCTGTTTGCTTTTCTCCCCTCATCTAGTCCTGCTCCCCAGAGACCCCCTTTCCCAAGGCACATCTGCCTGAGACGGCGGAGGAGATTCCAGGAAGGGAGGGAGGGAGGAGAGAAAGAAAGAAGGGAGGGAGAGCGAGAGGGAGAGCAGGTGCCTTCCTTGGATCTGCCTGCAGCCACACGGACAGATTTCAAACACAATCAAGACGGAGGGCAGATTGTTAGGCTAATGACTCCGCTGCTGCCGCTGATTCCGCGGAGTGAGTGATGTCATGCTGGTTGCCCAGCCCTGCTATAATGCAGCTGTCAAATCTCCGTGGGGAAAACTTGGGGAGAAATACGAGAAGCCTAAAAAGCAGCAAAAGGCCCAGTCAAGTGAAGGGAAATGGAATTACAGTAATGCTGAAAGCAGGCACACAGGAGAATTAAAACACTTTGTTTTGGAACCAGAATCCACTCAGCCCAGGTTATTAAATTATTTATTGTTTGCATCTCCGGTAATGGGAGAAAGTAATGGGGAAAAAAATCAGCGAGGGCAGAAATTGATTTAATTATCAGACACATTTGGGGGCCACCCCGGATCATTGCCTGTCCCTTCCCTGAGCATGGGGGCCCAAGCTAGAGCTGAGATAGGGTGGAAATGGGAGGTTAGAAGCTTAATTAGATAAATTAGATTCATTCACCTTAATGACCCTGAGGTTGATTGCCTGATGTTCTATCATATTTTCTTGGAGGATGGGGGATTAATGGTTCACTCCTGAAAGATGCTCCCTGATCCCAAATAACTCCCTTCTAAGGGAGACCTATGTTTTCCACTTGGACTTAGGTCCTCAGACTTGGGGCTTACATTTCTCTCCATCATTTTTGGGCTTTGGAGAAGGCTGGGGGAAGGATCCAGGAAAATAAAGAGAATTATAGGAATTACGACATCTCCCTGCTCCTTACCCCTCAGTCCCCAACCCTGATCTTACTTCTTTGTATGGTTTCCATTCGGGCAACTAGGGAAGGGGGAGGGAAGTAAAGAGGAAGAAGAAAGGAGAGGAGAGGAAGAGGGAGGGGTGCTTTGGAGGGGCTTTCTATAGCTGAAAGTGGGGGAGCAGACGGTACTAGATGGAAAATAAATTCTTGCTAAGCATGAATTGAGAGTAACTGATTAAATTGATTTATTGATTGAATTAAAGCAGACAAAATAACTTTCCACGTGTTCTGTTCTGTTTTGAGCTCACCTGGAGTATCATGTTTAGACCTTAGTATCAGCTTTTAGGAATGACATTGCCCAACTGAAGTGGTATGACTAGAGAAACCATAATAGTGAGGGAACTCATATCCCTCTCATATGATTGAAGAATCTGGAACTGTTTATTTAGCTTGGAGTGGGATATAAAGTCACAGTCTATGAACTCAAGGGGACCTCAGAGGGCATGTAGTTCAACTTGCTGGAGAATGTCCATTGAATGGCATTCAGGATGGGATTATATCACATGGGGACTGAATGAAGAAACATGGAGTAGTTAGCCTGGAGAAGTGACCGCTTTGGGACAATATGATAGGGATCTTCCAATATTTGAAGAACTTTCACATAGCAGAATCATTAGGAGGAATTATTCTGTGTGGTTTCAGAGGGTAGAATCAGAACCAAAGAGTAGATATTCAGGAAGAAGATTTTGACTCAACAGAACAGAGAACATCCAAAAAAAATGGGCTGCCTAAACTACTTTTATTTTTTTCCCCTTACAGGGCAATGAGGGCTAAGTGACTTGCCCGGGGTCACACAGCTAGTAAGTGTCAAGTGTCTGAAGTCGAATTTGAACTCAGGTCCTCCTGAATCCAGGGTCGGTGATCTATCCACTGCGCCACCTAGCTGCCCCTATGGTTTACTTTTAATGTTTTTTTTTTTTTTTAATTATTTATTTTTTTATTTTTGAGGCAATTGGGGTTAAGTGACTTGCCCAGGGTCACACAACTAGTTAAGTGTTAAGTGTCTGAGGCCAGTTTAGGAGGGACAGCTAGGTGGCGCAGTGGATAGAGCACCGACCCTGGATTCAGGAGGACCTGAGTTCAAATCCCAGCCTCAGACACTTGACACTTACTAGCTGTGTGACCCTGGGCAAGTCACTTAGCCCTCATTGCCCTGCAAGGGGAAAAAAATTCATTTTTTCTTATATACTTAACAAACAGCCCCCAAAATGAACATTTCCATATAAAAGTAGAACAGAAAAGGAGAATTGTATGTGAAACTGGGAATCTCTATTGTGTAGACCTTGCTTTTTCAAAAGTATAATATAATAAATTCACCCTCCCCAACAAAGAAAAACAAAACCATTATAACAAATAAGCATAGTCAAGCCAGATCAGATCTCCACACTGGCCATATCCAACAATTCAGCATCTCGAGTCCATCACTCCCCCTTTAGCCTTGGTCTTCATGAACTACTTTGTGAAGTAGTATGGTGCCTAACCCCGGAAGTATTTAAGCACAGACTAGACAGCTATTTATTGGAGACATTCATTCAGAAAGTTAGACTAGTTGACTTCTCAGGTCCCTCCTGACTCCAAGATTCTATGACTGTCTTCTCTCTCAAGCACCAGAAGCAAATCATCTCTCTCATAGACCTTTCTCTTTGAGAATGAAACACCAGGGCTTGGAATGAGCTCTACATGAACTGGGAGAAATGATGTCTGAGTTTTCTGTGATGGTGGAAATACTGTGTTAGAAAAGACCTCAAGTATCATCTAATCTGATCCTTACCCAAAGCATGAATTCTATCTATAATATCTTTGACAAGTGATCTTCCAGTCTGTGCTCAAAGACTGCCAGGGATATGGAATTAGCTATGTCTTAATCTAGCCTATTTCATTTTTAGTAGCTTTCCTGTAATTAAACTAATATCTGCTTCCCTATCACTTTCACCCCATGCTTCCAGTTCTTCCCTCTGGGGGCCAAACAGAATGAGATTCAGCCCTTTTCCATTTGACAACCTTTCCTATACTCAAAAACAGCTATCATATACCTCTCAGACTAGGCATCTCCAAGTTTTTTCAACTGATCCTCATATGACATGGTCTTCAGGCCCTACATAATCCACAAAACAACTCTTACATAACCCATAACCACTAGCTATTATCCCAGACCTCTCCTTCCTTTTGCAGAGGAGATAAGCCTGTCTACCATAGGTGTCTCCTCTCCCTTTCCTCTTATTCTCTTAATTCTCCGCAGTCTGGCTTCCATCCAATCATTCAATGAAACCTCTCTTTCCAGAATTACTAAAATTTCCAAATCTAACGGCCTTGTCTCAAACCTCTTCCTTCTTGGCCTCTTTTCCGCAGCCTTTGACACTGTTGATCACGCTTCCCATTTTGATATTCTCTTTTCTCTAGGTTTTCATGACATTGCTCTCTCCTGGTTCTCCTATCCAGGTCATGCCCACTAAAATACGTTCTATGACTCAACCGTGGGCTTGTTTTTCTCCCTCTAAACTATTTAACTTAGTGGTCACATCAGCTCCTATTGGTGGTCACATGATTTCAATGCAGGTAACTCTCAGATCTATTTGTCCAGGCCCAATTTCTCTTCTGACTTGCCGTGTCACAAATCCAACTGCCTACTAGACAAATTGAACTAGATGTCCTATAGATTTTTGTTGTCCGGTCGTTTCAGTCATATCTAACTCTATGTGACCCCATTTAGGGTTTTCTTGGCAGAGATACAGGAGTGGTTGGCCATTTCCTTCTCTAGCTCATTTGACGGATGAGGAAACACAGGCAAACAGGGTGAAGTGACTTGCCCAGGGTCACACAGCTTGTAAATGTCTGAGGCTGGATTTGAACTCAGGAAGATGAGTCTTCCTGACTCCAGGCCTGGCCCTCTATACATTGCATCTTCTAGCTGCTTCTGTTCTATAGATAACTTAAATTTAACATGTCTAAAACTGAACTCATTATTGTTCTCCCTAAACTTTCTCTTTTCATAACTTCCTTACTACTGTCAAGGGATCCACCAATCTCTGTCACCCAGGCTCACAAACAAGATATCATCTTCTATTCCTCACTCTTCTCCCTCTCTTCTTCTCTCTCCCATATCAGATTGTGTAATTTAAGATTCTAAATGTGGATTCTAATCTGTTCCCCCAGTTTGGGGGAAACTGACTAAAAATCACTGATAAAACGAGTTTAGGTTTTTAAGGGTTTATTGGAAAATAGAAAGAAAAAGATTGAGAACAGAATTCTAACAGCATGGCATTCCTATCTTTCCTCAAATTTCCTGTGAAGTCCTCTGCCGCCACCACCATCAAGTCAGGAAACCAAAAAAGGCCAGCGCTCTCTGCGCAGGCTCCCTTTCCTCCTTCCTGTCTCCTCCCAGACCATAGGAGGCTCCTCAAGTTGACTGGCTGGTAGCCTTGATAGACAGCACCCATGAGCAAACGTCATTTTCTGACGCCAAGGAAAAGCCACAATGCCTCTGAGGCATTTTCCTCATGGTGGAGCTTTCCACAGCAAGTCTCCAGTAGGTGGCGTCATTCCAATCATTACAAGATCAATAGTCCACTCAGGTCATTTCTACCTTCATAACACCTTTGGTATATCCCCCTATCCCCCACTTTTCTCTTGTGACATTGCAAACACCCTGGTGAAGGCCTTTATCACCTCACATCTGGACTATTGTAATGGTCTTCTCATTGGTCTCCCTTTCTCAAGTCGCCCTCCATTCCAATCGACTTTCTACTTAGACATCAAAGTGATCTTCCTAGGTCTGATCACATCACCCCTGTTTTCAGTATACTCCCAGTCAGATGTAAAATCCTCTGTTTGGCTTGCAAAGCCTTTCATGACCTGGCCCCTTCCTACTTTCACAATCTTCTTATACCGTACTTCCTGCCACATACCATGTGATCTATTGAGATTGACCTCCCTTCTGTTCTTCCAATAGTATACTCATCCTCCCTCTTGGCTCTGTACATCTTCACTGGCTAGTCCCCATTTCTAGATTGCTCTTCCTCAACATCTGCACATCTTGGGTTCCTTAATTTCCTTCAGTGCCCAGCGAAAACTCTACCTTTTACAAAAAGCCAATCTCCCTTAATGCTAGTGTCTTCCCTCCGAGAGGTTCTCTGATTTATCCTAATGTACATCTTGTTTGAGCATAGTTGTTCACTTGTCACATCCCCTATTAGACTGCGGGCTTCTTGAGAACAGGGACTATTTTTTGCCTTTCTTTGTCTCATCAGTGCTTACTTAGTGCAGGGCCTGGCATATGAGGTGATTAAGACATGCTAGTTGACCATCTTGGTTGCCTGCTTCTGGTCACTCTTTATCTTGAGAGGTTTTTAACTCTGTGGGAATCTGGCTTAAGGGGAAAAGCCTGGGAATAAGAAATATCAGGTCCCCTTAGTCTTCACTCAATCCCTGATCTAAGGCTTTGGGAAGAAGGGAAGACAAGTGCACAAAGTCCCTCAAAGTCTGTGACAGAAAGAAACCTGTCTGCTTCTGAAGGGGCTGTTTGTCAAGTGGCTGCAAAATGAGAAGCAAAGGAAACACAAATTATTGTTGTTTCCAGTGCAAACTGTTGATTTCAATGGCTGAGGTGGAACACTTTACTTCCATTAATTAGAGCCGTGTCTTTCTTCTCCTGTAAATTTTGGGACTCTCCTGTTATTAATGACCTTTTTGGAACTGTGCCCAGGACATAGAGATATTGTCTCCAGATCCAGGTAATGAGGCTGCTACTGATCCTGAACAAATGGGAGAAGTTATTTAATAATTACTCTGTACTGTCTGTGGGTGACCTTTCATTTGTTGAGATGAGAGGCATCTGTTTATCATCTCCTTCATGTAGAAGAATTTGGTTTTTTTCAAGATTAGTTCCCTTGAACTAACTTAGGACTCAGGACTTACTTTGTTTTTGTCTAATAAGAAAAGTTTCTACCTTAGAGGGGAGACAAAGGTAAAAGAAAAACAAAATCACTCAGGATGGCCTTGTGGTGGAATACAGCATGAAAAAAGGCAAGTAGATACACGATAATGCAAGAAAGGAAAGAACACTCAGGACTAGGGACATTAGGAAGGGCTTCCTCTAGTATGTGGCACCTGAGGGAGCATTGAAGGAAGCTAAGGAGACTAAGGGTTAGTGGTAAGGAGGAAATGCATTCTAGGAGGGATGGACAGCCTGGGGAAAGGCAGAGGCTGGAGATAGAATGCCAAGATCAGTGAAAAGCAAGTAGACTTGTTTGACTAGAATGCAGATTGCACGAAGGGAAATACTATGAAATAAGCCTGGAAAGGTAGGCTGGTGCCCAATTATGAAGGACTTCAAAGACCAAGTTGAGGAGGTTGTATTTTCTCCTAGAGGCCACAGAAACCTACTTCTTGGACAATGGATTTGACATTGCCATACCTCTGCTTTAGGAAGATTGTTTTGGCAACTATGTAATGGATGGATTGGAGAAAGCAGTAGACTGGGAAGAAGGGAGAGAAATTAAGAGGCTATTGTTCTAGTCCCAGTGACAGGTGCTGAAACCCTGAACTAGGGTGGAGGTTGTGTGTATGGAGAGGAGAGAAAAGGATTTGTGACATATGGTGGAGAATAACACAATGAGACATGGCAATATAAAGGGAGAGAGAGGGACTAAGGGAAAATGAAGAGTCAAGGATGACTCCTGGGTAACTAGAAGATTGATGGTGACTTCATCAGAAACAGGGAAGTTTTGAAGAGGACTAACAACTGAGGGATCATGAAAGGTTCATGTAGGGACCTCATGAATTCCATTTTAGATATGTTAAGTTTGATAAACCTCTAGGACATCTAGGCAGTGACATACAAAAGTCAGTTGGGGATGTAGGACTTCAGCTCAACAAAGAGATTAAAGCTGAGCATACAGATTTGGGAGTCATCTGAATAGAAGCTAGGATAATAGGGTCAATGGGAGCTGGAGAAATCACTGAAGGGGAGGGAGGGAGGGAGGGAGGGAGGGAGGGAGAGAGAGAGAGGTTTAAGGATGTGTTAAAGATGATGAAGCAAAGGACATGGAGAAGCATCAGTGAGACAGGTAGATGAAGAACCAGGGGAGAGTAATCTTACAAAAGCTGATGGAAAAGAGAACACGTAGAAAGAGAGGGTGGTAAACAGGGGTAAAATCTGCTGATATATCAAGAAGCATAAGGATTGAGAAAAGGCCATTGAATTTGACAAGAGATTGTTGGTAAACTTAGAGAGAGAAATTTCAATTAAGTGCTGTGGTCAGAAGTCCAATGAGAAAGGAGTGGCAGGTGAGGCAATGGAAATAATTCCAGTAGATGACGTTTTCTAGGAGTTGGCAGTGAAAGGGAAAGGGATTTAGGATGACAGCTTGAGGGGATAGCAGGGTAAAGTGAAAGTTTTTCTAAGGAAAAAGGATACCTAGGTATGTTTTTAGGCAGCAAAGAAGGAATAGAACATAGGAAAATAAGAGATAAAAGGGTAAATGATCAAGGAGGCAAGCTCCCAGAAGAGTCAAGAGAGGCACAAATAAAGGAGTTGGCTTTAGCAAGAGAAAGGTAACCTCAGAGATTAAAGCAAAAGAGATACTGGTGGATGTAGAGAGGAGCTTTGAGATGTGAAATAGTGGAATAATTTGTTTTGGGAAGCTGGATGTTACATTTTCTGGAGGTAGGTCTTTGAGTTTTGAAGAATTTATTGAAAAGAATGGAGATGCAAAGACTCCAGCTTCTGGGATAGGAACTCAATATTTGACAAAAACCGCTGGGAAAACTGGAAGATAGTATGGCAGAAACTAGGCATAGACCAACATCTTACACCACATACCAAAATAAGGTCAAAATGGGTACATGATGTAGACATAAAGGGTGATACCATAGGTAAATTAGGAAAGGAAGGAGTAGTTTACCTCTCAGATCTATGGAGAGGAAAACAATTTATGTCCAAAAAGAGATAGAGAAGATTATGAAATGCAAAATGGATTTTTATTATATTAAATTCAAAAGGTTTTGTACAAACAGAAGCAATGAAGCCAAAATTAGAAGGGAGGCAGAAAGCTGCAAAACAATTTTTACAGCCAGTATTTATGATAAATGCCTTATTTCTAAAATACGTAGGGAACTAAATCAAATTTATAAGAATGTAAGTCATTCCCCAATTGAGAAATGGTCAAAGGATATGAATAAGCAGTTTTCAGATGAAGAAATCAAGGCTATCTATTACCTTATGAAAAAATGCTCTAAATCACCATTTTTTTTTGTGTGTGTGGGGCAATGGGGGTTAAGTGACTTGCCCAGGGGAACACAGCTAGTAAGTATCAAGTGTCTGAGGCCGGATTTGAACTCAGGTCCTCCTGAATCCAGGGCTGGTGCTTTACCCACTGAGCCACCTAGCTGCCCCTCTAAATCACTATTGATTAGAGAAATGAAAATTAAAACAACTCTGAGGTACTACCTCACACCTATCAGATTGACTAATATGACAAAAAAAAAGGACAATTGTAAATGTTAGAGAAGCTGTGAAAAAATTGGAACACTAATGCATTGTTGGTTGAAGCTGTGAACTGATCCAACCATTCTGGAGAGCTATTTGGAACTATGCCCAAAGGGCTATGGGACTGTTCATACCATAACCTTTGACCCAGTAATACCACTACTAGGTCTGTATCCCAAAGAGATCATAGAAGAGGGAAAAGGACCCACATGTACAAAATTATTTATAGCAGCTCTCTTTGTGGTGGCAAAGAATTGGAAATCGAGGGAATGCCCATCAATCGGGGAATGATTAAACAAGTTGTGGTATATGAATGTAATGGAATACTATTGTGCTATAAGAAATGATGAGCAGGAAGATTTCAGAGAACTCTGGAAGGACTTACAAGAACTGATGCTGAGTGAGATGAGCAGAGCCAGGAGAACATTGTACACAGTAACAGCAACATTGTGTGATGATCAACTGTGATGGACTTGGCTCTTCTCAACAGTACAATGATCCAAAACAATTTCAAAGAACTCATGATAGAAAATGTTCTCTATATCCAGAAAAAAGTACTGTGGACTATGAATGCAGATTGAATCATACTGTTTCTACTTTTAACTGTTTCTTTTCTTTTTTGAGGTTTTCCCCTTCTGCTCTGATTCTTCTTTCACAATATGACTAATGAAGAAATATGTTTAATGTGATTGTACATATATAACCTATATCAGATTGCTTTCCATCTTGGGGAGGGAGGATGGAAGGGAGGGTGGGGTAAAATTTGGAACTTAAAATCCTATGAAAACAAATGTTGAAAACTATCTTTACATGTAACTGGAAAATAATAAAATACTTTTATGATTAAAAAAAGAAAAGAAAAAGGCTAGTTGTTGTTTAGTAGTTTCAGCTGTGTTGACTCTTCATGACCCCGTCTGGAGTTTTCTTGGCAAAGATAGTGGAGTGGTTTGCCATTTCCTCCTCCAGCTCATTTTACAGATGAGGAAACAAGGTAAACAGGGTTAAGTGACTTGTCCAGGTTCCTCCAGCTAGTAAGTGTTTGAGGCCAGATTTGAACTCAGGAAAATCAGTCTTCCTGACTCCAGGCCCTGGTGCTCTATCCACTGTGCCACCTAGCTTCAAATAGGCTAGTGGAAACAGCAATAGGAGTAAAAAGAAATAACAATAACTTAAGAGTCCATCTAGTAAAACTTGTAACTGAGTAGGAACCCCACTCCAACATCCTAATCATTGGTCATCCAGCTTTTTTTCACTTGAACATACCTCAGTAATGGGGAAGTTATTATTTAATGCTTCTGCAGGTAGCCCTTGGCTCTAATTGTTAGGAAGTTGTTTGATTTGCTTTGCTTATATTTAGCCTACATTTGCCCCTCTGAAATGTCAATCCACTGACCCCAGTTTCTCATTGTGGGACCAAGTGAAGAGTTTTCTAAATTGTGAGGTATCTCCCACTTTTCCACTCTCTATTGCCATGATCAAAATTATTGGATACTTTTTGAGTACAACTCTTGCCAAAACATATCCTCCTTTTCAATGAAAACAAAATGAATGCCAACCAAAAAACCCCCCAGCAAACTAAGCTAACAATGTTACCCCAACTATCTGTGAATTTGGCAGTATGATTATTTTATATGGTACATGTAAATGAAGTAAAATTTGAGTCAACTCAGTTTGAATCATGATGCAGCTTTGATTCCCCACTGTCACTGTCAGTAAGTATGGGCTCATGACACACAGGAGTTGTGCCATTGTGCTGCTTGCTGAATTAAATGTATAAGCAATTTTATCTAGAAGTTGAAAGGACCACACTGTTTATTTTAGTTTACAATGTGATTCATTTTAAGTACAAACATATACTTATATATAACATGCTATATGTATTTATGTTGTATGGGAATATATATTAATCCTTCTATACATATATATGTGTATGTGTGTCCATCTTCTTAAAAGACCCTGCAACATTAAAAAAATTGAAATAATTCAAGAATGGCAAGAAATCAAGAATGAATATCTCTAGATTATGGTTTGAACTTTTTAGCAAATAAATTTAAATTTAATTACGTTGCATTTTTTAAAAGTTAATTAAAATATTTTACTATTGGGGCAGCTAGGTGGCATAGTGGATAAAGCACCTGCCCTGGATTCAGGGGGACCTGAGTTCAAATCTGGCCTCAGGGTCACACTAGCCGTGTGACCCTGGGCAAGTCACTTAACCCCAATTGCCTCACCAAAAAAAAAATTATTATTATGGAAAATATATAGTTTGAAGAGAAAAATCTATCAGAGCTACTAATACTAATATCACAAAAATAGGTGGCACAGTGGATAAAGCACTGACCCTAGATTCAGGAGGACCTGAGTTCAAATCTGGCCTCAGCCACTTGACACTTACTAGCTGTGTGACCCTGAGCAAGTCACTTAACCCTCATTGCCCCACAAAAAAAAAAAAAAGAAAATGGGAGAGATTGCTTAAATAATGGAAATACAAAAACACAAAGTAAAAAAGGCAAAATTCAGAAAATACTATACATTATATTTGTCATTGGTATCACAGGTCCTATTATTTATGCAAATAAAAGAACACTGGGTTTGCTTTTTAAAGAATGCTTTGGGATGGAACTTAAGAAACTGAAACATCTTAAAAGTCTATGCCCATAATACATTGTCAAGACAAGAGAATTTTTTCCAGGGAAAATTAGATTTTTAAAAAATTAAACAAAAACAAACCTTTTCATGTTTAGTGAATCATATACATTTCATGTTGTGTGAATCATATACAAAACTACTTCATGTCCACTTGCAAATGATATGGTAGAAAGCAGAATTTGTCTAGAGATCTGAAGACCTTTGTGATCAATACACTGAGGAACTAAAATCTTTATGTTTGGCATTTCAAGTGGATGAAGCAACATATGTGATTAAAGATGCTTATTTAATTACATATATAAATATATTGTTGAAACTGATCTTAGAGAAACATTTCTTTATATCCTTTCTGCTGTTTGAAAAGATAAATTTTCAACATAACTGATGTATTTTTTAATGAAAATTATGTAATGTGAGAAATTTATATTGGACCCTGCTCTGACAGAGCTCAGTTGATGTCAGGATGAAATGCAGGATTATAATTATTAGTTAAAAATATAACCCCTTACATAACTTTAATACATTGCATGTTTCATAGACCAACACTTGTGTCAAGAAATATGAGTGAGGAGCTACATACAATTTTTTTTTTTTTAGGTTTTAGCAAGAATAATTAGCTTTGTAAAAACAGTCCATTTAAAGAAAGGCTCTTTGCAAAATTGTGTGACAGTATGGTGGCAGACCACAGGGTACATCTATGTGGTTGTAAAACACATTGGCTTTCTCATGCCAAAATATTTCAAAGGGATTTTGATCTGAAAGAAGAAATTGCCATTTTTCTTAGTTAAAATAATGAAGATTAAACCAATTCCTTTTATAAAACAATTTCTCATGAAACTAACATGTTTGGCAGATTAAAAAAAGTTGAGTAACTCAAAGCAAGGTACTCAAATTTGTATGCTGATCCAGAAAGATAAAGTGATTGCATTCATGAAAAAGTTGGTTATGAATAATATATCTATAAACTAATTTTTCATTTGTATCCAAATTTTAAAAATGCCTGACCTGTAAATGAATTAGAATAAAGAGCTCCTTATTAATCATTGATAAGTCTACAAAAGCAATTCTCATTTTATTTTAAAGACCTATATATTTCCAAATATGAATGAATAAGTAACACATTTGCTGAGGACAAATACAGCAATTTGGTCTTATTCCATCGAACAAGGATAGTTAATTGAAATAAATATTTTAACCTGAAAATATTATTACATTTTGGTTATAGGTGAATAAATAGTTCTCTGGTTTATTAAACACAGCAATACAACTTTTGCTAATACTTGTAATATCTCATTTGTGTGAAATAGGGTTAGTTGTTATTAAAGAGAAAATATTGATCTTTATTACTGGTTGAAAAAAAAGAATTATGAACAGAAATATCATCAATAGAACATGTCTTGTGAAAATTTGTGTTAAAAAAAATGAGTCCATGCAACCCATTAAAATTAACTGTGAAGAATGGCTCGTTGCTAGGCCCTAGCCAATAGATATAACTCCACATTTGACCACTGACTGACCAACCTCTATACCATGTAATTCCTGTATACCCAAAAACTGGTTCTATTCATAGAGACAGGAGTGCAAGGTTAGCAAACTAAGACCTAGCAAATTATACTAATCACAGCATCCATTGTGGTTGGTGAGGGTGGGGAGAACTGTCTAGATCATCCACTCAGATTAACTACTTCTAAGGTCCCCCTCCCCCTGTTAATGAAGTCTAGCAACAATAATCAGACATAAGAGTAGAGACCTAGGATATCTGGGCCATGGCTGAGCCACTGTTGATGTGGGCCCATGGTCCAAAAGTTGAGAGAGCCACATACATTTGACTCATGATCTTTTGGGCATTTAAGTTCCTTCTTGGTATCTCATCATCTACACAATTGTATTAATAATTTACTCACAATTATATTATGATTATAATTTTTGAGCTACAATTATAAAAGTTAAAATGGATTTTGTTTTTCAGTCATTTCAGTTGTGTCCTACTCTTTGTGATCCCATTTAGGGATTTCTTGGCAAAGATACTGGAGTGGTTGGCCATTTCCTTCTCCAACTCATTTGACAAATGAAGAAACTGAGGTATACAGGGTGAAATAACTTGCCTAGGGTCATACAGCTAGTAAGTGTCTAAGGCTGGATTTACACTTAGGAAGATGAGTCTTCTTAACTCCAGGACTGGTGATCTATACACTGTGCTACCTACTTGCCCCTAAATGGATTTTATCAATCAGTCAATAAATGTTTGTTACATCATTTTTATTACATACTGTAAAAAATTTTTAAAACTATAACTAATCTAAAAATTGTATAACTGTGTTTATATGAAAAATGATAAGTTTTAGAAAAGTTATAATTTGGCTGTAAGTCCCTTCATGGTCGCCATTCAAATGTAAGAATATTTTTGCTAACTGGGCTTAATCTAACTGGGGGGCCTAATCTGGGGACTTTTGACTGACTGGCTATCTGACTGCTATTAACTTAGTATGGGCCATTTAAAATTTTCTCCATACTGCTCCTCTCCCAAATTGATAAGCAAACAATTAAGAAGCCTCTTAAATAATCAAAGCAGAGTTTATTTATAAAAATCAATGTAGGGGGCAGCTAGGTGGGTCAGTGGATAAAGCACCGACCCTGGATTCAGGAGTACCTGAGTTCAAATCTGGCCTCAGACATTTGACACTTACTAGCTGTGTGACCCTGGGCAAGTCACCTAACCCCCATAGCCCTGCAAAAAAAAAAATCAATGTAAAAATAAGGGTAAAGAAATGCAAATTATACCTGTCTGCTTTTAATATAATAAGGGCCCTTGCTGCCTCTTGCCTGAGGGTATGCTGCTTGGACCTCCTGTCCTCTCCAACTTTCACTTTTTTTCTCCTTCATTCCAGCTCCCCTGCTGCTCTGCTCCTCTCTTCTAACTCCAAGCCCCTTTCACTTTGTCAACCCCCCTGCATCTTCTCTACTTGCTTTGTCAGTCTGCCCACCTCAGCATCTCTTCTCTCACCGACCTGCTTCTCCTTGAGTTCCCTTAGTCCTCCAGTGTCCTCTTTCTGTCTGTCCTCCCTCCTAACTCACTAAAAAAAATCCTTTCTCCATACTGTTCATTCTCTGTCTGTCTGCCCCATCAGTCCACCCCTCCAAAGCATCTCTAGCGTCCCTTTTTATTAACTTGCTTTCTCAGGTGAAACTCGGGGCTGATTGCCCCTGGGCGGGCTGAGCTGGGGCTGGGAGAAGCAAACCCCAGTGTCCCCCAGCCACACCCATGGCTTGGGGTTTTCTGTCGCACAGTTTAGCCCAGCTCAGAGATGGCCCCCCGGCCCCCCCCTCAAAGAAGTGGAGGGGCAGCAGCAGCTCTGCTCAGGGAACCTGAGGCCAATTTCAATGCCCACAATACTTAAGATTTACATGCTATAACATTTTCATTTGAATAAAATAGGAATTAAGAAAATTATTTATGTAAATTATTTTATAGAAAGGGGGGCTTTAAAAATGGAGCCATTATCATAAAAGGTATGGAACTCACTGAAATAAAGTAGATAAAGCAACAAATGCTTATCAAGTTCCTATTTCTGAAAAAATGCACAGCTTCTACTCTCATATGTACAGAGAAAAACAGGTTCCATAGTAGGATGGGAGAAAGACAAAAAAAGAGGACCAAAGGGGCTAAAGAAAATTTAATGATATATGTCCTGGATATTGCTTGTTTGTATGTAGTTATTTGCAAGTTGTCTCTCCTATTAGATTATAAATTCTTTGAAGGCTGGTACTGTTTTGCCTTTCTTTGTAACCCCAGAACTTAGCCCACAGCCTGACACATGATAGACACTGAATAAATGCTTGTTGACTTAATGACTTTGCAGCGAACAGTGTCAAACAAGTGATGACTAGAATAAACAGTAAGTATAATGGGATCTTGTATTTTTTATATCCTGTTATTAATTGTGTAACTGTAAAGATGTAGTCTGAAATAGAATGTGATTTTCAAAAGTTGATCGGCTCCCTTTTAATATCATCATCATATAAATTATTCTCACAATTAAAAAAATAGATAGGGGGGCGGCTAGGTGGTGCAGTGGATAGAGCACCGGCCCTGGATTCAGGAGTACCTGAGTTCAAATCTGACCTCAGACACTTGATACTTACTAGCTGTGTGACCCTGGGCAAGTCACTTAACCCCCATTGCCCCGCAAAAAAAAAAAAAAAACCAACAAAAAAACACAAAAAAAATAGATAGGAACAAAGGCATTCAGGACAATAATTCCTAATATTGTCTTCACCATCATTTTGGGGTAAAAATAAGGCTAAAGATTTTCTTCCCAGTCCTATGGTATCATCATCATCATCACCACCACCACCACCACCACCACCACCACCACCACCACCACCACCACCACCACCACCACCACCACCACCACCACCACCACCACCACCACCACCTCCTCCTCCTCCTCCTCCTCCTCCTCCTCCTCCTCCTCCTCCTCCTCCTCCTCCTCCTCCTCCTCCTCCTCCTCCTCCTCCTCCTCCTCCTCCTCCTTCTTCTCTCTCTCTCTCTCTCTCTCTCTCTCTCTCTCTCTCTCTCTCTCTCTCTCAATATCCTGAAAGCCAGTCCCTTAATATACTAAAAATGCTGTCACTTCCATCGCAGCCATTTTGCTGTGTACTTGATTTGATCCAACTATTTTTATTTTCTTTATTGCGATGTCTACTGTCATGTAATAAAGCAAGGATTGTGTCCTTAGAAACCAACTCTGATGTCTCCACTATAATTGATGGAGAAAAGTTGGTTATAAAAATCTTTATGCATCTTTTCCATTTTGTCTATATATCATCTTCCCTCCAGTTGCATCTTTAAATGCCCTTTCAGTGATTTGGGGTATCACAATTAACATGGTGAACACTGCTCAAAATCCTCCCCCATCCTCTTCCATAAGAGTTTGTAAATGCATTTATATTCTAAATTCATGTTTCCCTACTCTGTTATATCTCTCCACTTGGCAAGGAGATCAAGTTATTGCTAGTTAAGGTGGTTTCTAGGCTCCTTTGGTCTCCTCCTTGTGGCAATTGATTTACATCTATTAAACTTCTCTAGAAAATTATAATAGTTTGTATAGATGTGTGTTCTTTTATCTCTCTCCCCCCACCCATTTTGTTTGTGTCAAGATTCTGTTTAAATAGGTCAGGTTGAAGCTGCCTTAGCTGAATGCCATCATTTCTTCTCATTTTTATTCTTTCTTCTAGGTTGGTATTGATTTTGCTCTTTGCCCTAACAAGCTAGTGGTCTGACTGTACACAGATGGCTGATTTGGAAATTACTCCCACGTTGATAGCCAGTCATTCCTTGCCTGTTAAAATATAATTGATTTCATTTTTCGTGATGTTATTTTTTGCTTACCATTTCCAGCACTTTCTGACTTTTTTTTCCAAAAAAGAAAATGTATTTATAATATATAGGTAGAAGACTTCTGTGCAGACTAAGCTTTTGGCACCTGTCATCCTGAAGCAAGTTTTATACTGCATTTAGTGGCTCTCCATGTTCATCTTTGCAATGAAGTCACCAAATATTAAAAATATATGTTGATTTGATTGATAAACTCCCTGGGGGCATGAATTGTCTAATTTTTATCTTTATATAAGTTCTTGTTGTTACTGTTGAGTCCTTTCAGTTGTGACCCCATTTAAGATTCTGTTGGCAAAGATACTGGAGTTGTCATTTCTTTCTCCAGCTCATTTCACAGATGAGGAAACTGAGGCAAACAGGGTTAAGTGACTTGCTGACGATCATACAGAAAGTGTCTGAGACCACATTTGAACTCAGGTCCTCCTCTCTCCAGGGCTGGTGCTCTATTTACTTCACCACCTAGTTGCTCTTCTGTCAAAATAGGCACTTAAATGTTTGTTTATTGATTTAATTTGGAGGATTATATTGAGGGTTTTTTTTTTGAGGAATTTCTCTGTCTCATTGTCATCTGGAATATGCTGGTGCTTAAGCTTCAATTAGATGTCAGCTAGGTGGCACAGTGAACAGAGCACTGGGCCTAGAGTTAGGAAGACTCATCTTCTTGAGTTCAAATCTGGTCTCAGACACTTAGCTATGTGACCCTGGGCAAGTCACTTTACTTTTGCTTCAATTTACTCATCTCTCAAATGAGTTGGAAAAGGAAATGTCAAACTACTCCAGTATCTTTGCCAAGAAAACCCCAAATAGGATGCTAAAAGGTGGGACACAACTGAAATGACCAAACAACAACTAGCTGGACAAGACAAAAACAACTCAGAACAAGCTGATATTATTTCATGGTGGTCTGTTTTGCAAATGGTTTTCAAGAGTACAATAATACAATTACACTGGATAACCAAATATACCAGGATATTGTGTTCAGTTTCATCTTCAGAAGCACTTCTACAGGGAGAACCTGTGAACCATACATTTAGCTGCAAATTCTGTCTGTCTTCTTATTTAATTTATAGGAGGAATATCTACAATTCTTAACTTCTTCTGTGTTATGGATCCCTTTGACAGTCTAGTGAAGCCTGGAGACCCCTTCTCAGAAGAATGATTTTAAATGCATAAAATAAAACACAAGGATAACAAAAGAAAAACCAATTATATTGAAATATAGTTATAAAACAATTTTTAAGGAAAAGTTCACAGGGTTTAGGTTAAGAACGCATATGGGATTTTTGATGTATCATCAAAACCAATATGTTATCACTTTAGATCAGAGGACCTTGACCTAGGAGCAATGACCTTAAAAATGTGTGTGTGTATACATACATACATACATACATACATACATGCATTATGTATATATATATATTTCTATATACTCAATTTCCTTTATAATCCAGTATATTTTGTTTTGTGCATTAAGAAACATTATTCTTAGAAGGGTGCCTAGGCTTCCCCAAACTGCCAAATGGGTCCATGAGCCACAAAAGTGTTGAAGATTTCACTGACCAAAAAAATCATACTTAAAGTGTTATTTAATTATTTAAGTCATGTCTGACTCTTCATGACCCCATTTGGGGGTTTTCTTGGCAAAGATACTGCAGTGGTTTGCCATTTCCTTCTCCAGTTCATTTGACAGCTGAGGAGACTGAGGCAAACAGGGTTAAGTGAGTTGGCCAGGTTTAAACAGGTAGGAAGCATCTGAGGCCAAAGTTGAATTCAGGTCTTTTTGACTCCAGATCTGGTACTCTATTTACTGTACCACCTCACTGTTCCATGCCAAAGTATTAATAGCTTAATATATGTGGGTAGTTGAAAAACAATGTAACTTTTAGACCCCTCTGCCCCTGTTTCCACTACTCTTACTTTTTGCAAAGGCAAAAGGGGTCATTTTGAATTATTCTTTTTTTAAAATGGATTTTTGTGGGGGGCAGTTAGCACAGTGGATAAGGCACCAGCCCTAGATTCAGGAGGACTTGAGTTCAAATCTGTCTTCAGACACTTGAGATTTACTAGCTGTGTGACCCTGGGCAAGTCACTTAACCCTCATTGCTCTGCAAAAAAAAAAAAAGGGTTTTCATGGCCAAAGGATTCATCACCAAGTGATGGCCCTATGGGTGATGGGTCCTTAGGCCATTATGAGGATCACTCTTGAAGTCTATCCATCATGACAGAACCTACCAGAGTTTGAATTCCACTTAAATATCCTTTGGGAAGCCAAGGCCACCTCCATTCCATGACGAGACATCAGAGGAGGAAGTTGTGGAAGACACATTTACAGTTCTCCCTAGCACATTTCATCTTCTTCAGTTAAGTCTATTATTCTAACCCGAAGATAGTCCTTTGGGTCTTCAGTTTGTTTTCCAAACTGCTAGCTATTGCTCCCAGCTTTGTGCCAGTCATAAATCTGATCAGCATGTTATCTATTCCTTCATCCAAGTCATTGATAAAAATGTTGAAGAGAGTCAGACCAATTGGTTCAAGGACTTGAAAGTCTGTGCTAAGGAATTGGCATTTAATGGAATAAATAATCAAGAGCCATTACCTACTGTGAGGAAGCTGCTTATAAGACTGTGGATTTTGATTGAGTAGCTACTAAGTCAAGTGCAGTGGTTGGGGAAATCCTTTGGACACAAAGTTTCCTATAGGACCAGCTAAGTCTTGGAAAGCCGTGGACAAGAATGACACAGGATCAGAAGGGCAGAGATAGATTTTAATCTGCATCAGGTGAAGGCATACCTCCATTGAGGAGATCATCATCCATTGAGGTAACTATTCACATGGTCGGTTGGAAGGTCTGTGTGGAAAAGAGGGAGAGTCCTTTGAACTATATGTTTCCCATTGAAAGGAAGAGCAGAACAATTATGTTTTAAATAATCCATTGTGTTACTAGGCTTGGAGAGGAGGGAAGTAGGGATGGGACAATCAACTCCCTTTGAGATGCTGGAGGAAGGAAGAGAATTTCATTGCTCCATTTAAAAACTGTGGAAAGAGGAAAGGTTGTGAAGAATGATATGGTGCAGGCAGCACAGGGTTGCTAGAAGCATATTTTGATATGTCAACTGATTTGTTGTTCAGTCATTTTTCAGTCGTGTCTGACTCTTTGTGACCCCATTTGGGGTTTTCTTGGCACAGATACTGGAGTGGTCTGCCATTTCCTTCTCCAGCTCATTTGACAGATAAGGAAACAGAGGCAAACAGGGTGAAGTGACTTGCCCAGGGTGACATAGCTACTAAGAATCTGAGGCCGGATTTGAATTCAGTAAGAGGAGTCTCCTGACCCCTCACTCTAATCCATTGCACCATCTAGCTGCCCTGTGTCAACCTAACTATAATATGAATTCTGAACATCTTTTTTCTTTGTTTGTTTGTTGAATTTTTCCTGTTTTCCTTTGCCCTGACTTTTGTTTAATAAAAAGGATTTTTTGTTGTTCCTATTTTACCCTAACTGGTAGTAATGATGATGGTGGTGGCAATGATGATAAATTAGCTTTTATATAGCTCTTTAAAAGTGCTTCAACAAAATTATTTCATTTTGTCCTCAGAATAACCTCAGGAGGTAGGTATTATTATCATTGCCATTTTACAAATTAGGAAACTGAGGAAGGCGGAGGTTAAGTAACTTGCCCAAGACCACACAGATAGTAAACATCTGAAGCAGGATTTGAACTGAGATCCTTTAGATACTTAGTAGCTTGGGCAAGTCACTTAACCCATTTGCCTCAGTTTCATCATCTGTAAAATGAACTGGAGATGGAAATGGTGAACCATTCCAGTATCTTTGACAAGAAAACTCAAAATAGGGTCATAAAGAGTCAGACCTGACTAATCAACTAAACAACAACCACCTTCTGACTGTAGGTGTAAATACTCTATCTGCTGTAACACCTAGCTGATCTTCAGGTATAGGCAGAAGGAGATCCTTTTTAAAAATCTACATGTGGGTCCTAATCTGCCCCCCCCCAGTTTTGTGGGGGAAGCTGGCTAAAATCACTGATAAATTCAGCAAGCATTTAGGCTTTTAAGGATTTATTTTAAATATATATTATAAGTTAGTGAGGAGAGAGAGATTGAGAACAGATTCCTTATAACATGGAAATCCTAGCCCAGATCTAATTTGGTATAACCAGAGAGAAAGAAACCAATTTCCCTTCCTAGCAGCCCACATGAAATCTCTTACCACAAAGCCGGTGTCCCAACAACTAAAAGGGGCCCTCCTATTCTCCGTCTGCGGCCACTCACCTATTCCTCACCAAAAAGAGGCTGCTCCGGTAAGCAAGCGTCCCCTTCCTGGTTCCTCTCTCCCTCCCCCAAAGGGGAGGTCCTTCAAGCTAATTGGTTGAGAATGGTCTCTTGACATCAGTCAGTAGTATACCGCCTCTGAGAATTACGTCACTCAGGACCAGCCAGGTGTGATCCCCATCCAATCACCCTTAAGTCAGTACTTAGTTTCTCATTCTCACCCAATTCAAACAATACTAAATCAATCAGGTGGGACCCCTGGGCATCTGCCAAATCCCATTATTTTATCACATACTTCTGGATGGTGGAAATGACAAGGAGAAGCTACTTGCAGGAGGTTTTTTAAAAAATGGATCTTTGAAAAATAGAAAGTGGGATTTGGCATATACCTAGTAAAAGATTGGACCTAAACCTCAGAAGGGTGTGTTGGATTTTTGCTGCAGTACAGGATGTAATCCTTTACTCTGGCTTTAAACCCTATAAGTGTAGAAGGCAGAAGATGACTCCCCCCCTCCCTCCCCACCCCCATCAAGGATTTCTTCTAGGAGGCAGCCTGATGTGGGGAAAAGAGCACTGGGCAACTTGGAGACAGAAGAACTGGGTTCATATCCTAGCTCAGCTACTTTAACTATCTAGATAAAGGGGTATGCTTACAAGCAAGTGACAACTTCTCCGAGTCCCAGTTACCTTATCTGAAACATAGGGAGGACAGCACCATGGAATATCAGAATTGGAAGAGGGGACCGTTGGGGGGGGTGTCACCTGGTCCAGTGGCTCTCAAAGGGTGTGCCACATGAAGGGAGACTCTGGACAGTGAATTGATTTGCTCAAGGTTACACGATGAGAGTTAGCAGAGCTGAGATTCCAGCTAAGACCTTCTGACTCCCATTCCAAATTCCCATTACCCATCAAGGTTCCTTATTTCTTAGAATCCCAGGATTCAGAGCTTGGAAGTACTTTAGAGATTCCCCCCATTCTAACTTACTCATTTTGCAAAAGAGGATTTGTTCGAGGTGACACAGCAGGAAGTGTCAGAGTAAAGATTCATGGCTAAATCTTCTGGCCTGAAATCCAGTTCTCTTCCCACCATGCATATAGTGGTCTGTATATTCTTTTATATGTTATTGATTTCTGTGTTAGAATGTAAATCCCTCCAGGGTGTCCTCTACAATTTTGCCTTGCATTCATCTTGGAAAAGGTCTATGTGGTAGAGGAAGATGGATCATACCTTAATTTAGCCATCCCTCAGTATTTAGTTGGCATTATGAACCCTGTCACAATATACTAAAAATTAGGGGGACCTTAGGAATCATCAGTTCCAAGCTCCTCATCTTATGAATAATGAGATGAAGAACCCGCGTCTCTGTTTCTTTTTAAAACTCAGATTATCTTTTGTTCTTGTATCAACTAAATTTGCAAACATATCCCTTTCCACAGAGCCATCTCTTCTAACAAAAGATAAAGACAGGAGTAAAAGCTGTTCAGCAGATATAGCCACACAGTAATCAAATCTAATAGTCCATGCATGCAATGTTCTGAATCCATAGTCTTCCCTGCAAAAAAAGGGAAAGTACATTTTCTCTTTTTCTTCAGGACAGGGTTGATGATTATAATTATACTGTGTTAAGTTTTAGGCTTTTTTTCTTTCTGTTTCCATTTTTGAAATCCTTTTGCATGTGTCTTCCTGATTCTTTGTACTTCACTTTGCATCAGTTCATATATCTTCCCATGCTTCTCTGTCTTCCTCATACCCATCATTTCTTATAGTATAGTAATGTTCCATTAATATACAACAATCTATGGAGCCATTTGCTAATTAGTGGCTTGCTTAGTTTTAAAGCATCATGGTTCTAGAACTAAGAGGGACCTTAGGGACCATTTATGTCAACACACTCATTTTACAGATGCAATAACTGAGGTCAAATATAATAATGATAATAGCTAGCATTTATAAAGCATGTACTATGTGTCAGGCACTATGCCAAGTGCTTTACAAATATGACCTCATTTTATCATCACAACCCTAGGACATAGGTACTATTATTATTTCCACCTTATTGTTGAAGAAATTTAGGCAAACAGAAGTTATATGATTTATACAGATAGTGAGTGTCTAAGGCAGGATTTGAACTTAGGTCTTCTTGACTCCAGGCCCATTGTTCTACCTCCTTTGCCACCTAACTGCCTCACATGGAGGAAAGTGGCAGGGTCACAATTTGAACTTAGGTTCTCTGATTCTGTATTTCTCTCCGGGAAACAAAATTATGGATGGTGGTCAATTGCCTTTTCCCACACAGCTAATTAAAGGCAGACACACGATTAGTTCCAAGGTCTCCTGACTTTAAGTCCAGAGTTTTTTCCATTATTTCATGTCATTCCCCCCAGCTCAACTTGCATCCCTAGCTGTTCTCCTTGGTCTTACACTAGTCAGTTATTTGTATTATGGGAAAACCACAAGACTCTTTCAAAGCTGAAAATCTGTTCTACCTGGAAAACAGACATAGGCTTTGTCTCCTCCTCAGTCTCCTGGGTTTGGCCAAAACACACACACACACACACACACACACACACACACACACACACACACACACACACACACACACACACCACAGAGGCGGGGTTGCCAAACCTTCCAGCCTCTGTCCTTTCTGGGGATTGCAGTCCAAAGCCTTTTACAAAACTGTCTTCTGAAGGCCCCTTGGCTGTCCTGTTTGTAAAACCGTTCACAGTCAGCCTTGCCTTTCATTTCCTTAATCTTAAATTGCATCAAAAAGGGAGAGATTAGAGGTAAAACCTCAATAAAGGACTGAACAAAAGCCTGCTCCCACATTGGATTCTCACACCTAGCTCTGCCTTTTTTTCCCCTCCCTCTTGTCTGACAGACCGAGTGTATGAACCTCTATTTTTTTTTAAACTTAGATTAAAACACTATTTAGAAAAGGCCATGCAAGTTTGAAGTCACCTGTGGTTCATACATTAAACATCAAATGTACATTAACTGTGAATTATGGTCAGGAAAAGTAAATCCTTTAATGCCGTTTTCTGTGTTCCACTGGCTGTAGCTTAGCATTAATGGCCCTCTTTGCGACTCAGTCAATGGATGGACTACTTTGGCTGCTTCTTAGTATTTTTCAAGTATTCATGGCCATTCAGGATTTCCTTTCTTGCCCCACTGCAAACACAGTGTCCTGAGAGAGCAGAGAGTTCTGGGGATGGGTGTGTGAGTCCAGGGGATGATCTACCTAAGTGGCTTCTTCTTCTTGAGCAGACAGGTAGTGGAGCTTTTTTTATTGGGAAACCACTTTGTAGCTCAGATTTAAGTGCTTCTTCTGTTCCATGTAAATGTGTTTGCAAAGTCAATTTAGGGAAACCTACAGCTGTTAAGAAGAGGACCAATTGTACTTAGATGAAAGTATTCATCAAAATGGAGGGTGTAGGTGGGTATGGGGAGCCTGGATTACTTCATGAAAGGATCTTAAACTTTGACAACGAAAAGAACCAGAAGGGGTGTTTAGTTCACCTTCCTACTGAAAGCAAGCATCCTCTGAGAAGTGGTCTTTCAGGCTTAGCTTGAATTCTTTCAGAAATGCTTCATAAATGCCCATAGAAGGATATAACAAAATAAAATTTCTCAGTCTCTCAGAGTTGGAAGAGACAAAGGCCACCAAACTCAAGAATACATGAATAGGAATCCCTTCTACACAAACACAAACAGGATCCTTGTGGGCCTCATTGACATAGAAAATCACAAATTAACATTATCTTTATTATATTGTGTTTTGATTTACTTTGTGAAATACTTCCTAATACATTTTAATCTGTTTCCCACTTTACTTGAAGGCCACCAGTTTGATACCTGTCTATGACATTCACAGCAAGGGGTCACTTGGGTTCTTTTGAACATCTTCTGTGATGGAGAACCCATGGCCTTCTAAGGAGGCTCAATGAACTAGTCAGTAACACATTTTCTTTACAGGGAGCTAAAATCTGCCTCTCTGCAACTTCCATCCATCACTCCTAGTTCTGCCTTCCTGGGCTTGGCAGAATGAGTTGTAATTCTTCCTTTGCATGACAGGCCTTTAAATACCAGAAGACAGCTATCATGTTCCACCTAAGCCTTCTCTTCTGCAGGCTAAACAGGCAGTGGGGTACAGTGAGAAAAGCACTGG
Organism: Dromiciops gliroides; assembly: GCF_019393635.1. Lineage (NCBI taxonomy): Eukaryota > Metazoa > Chordata > Mammalia > Microbiotheria > Microbiotheriidae > Dromiciops > Dromiciops gliroides. The sequence continues at coordinate 539,421,140 of NC_057863.1, forward strand.
CTTTGCTGTCAGAGAACTTGGGTTAAAATCTTGCCTCCATCACTTCTTACTTATGTGACCTTGGGCAAGTCACTTAACATTTTGTGACCCCGGTTTCCTCATCTTTCAGATGAAGAAGTTGGGTTAGATGGCAACTAAGGTCCCTTTCAGCTCTAAATCAAATATCTTACACTTCCCTAGTCTTCTCACTATCCTGGCTGCCCTCTTCAGAATGGATTCAAGGTTATCAAGGTCTTTTAAAAGTATGGCACTCATTCTGGACCTCCTGTCAGCTAGTTTTCCCTTAGATTAATAAAAAAATGTCCCTTTACTTATTCTTCTATCTGGAATTATACAGAAAAAAAATAGAAATCCTCTTCCTCAGGGTAGACTTATATACATTGGAAGATATCTGTTATCCTCCTCCCTCTCCCCTTATAACTTCTCTTTTCCAGGCTAAACACCTTCATTTCTTTTGAATTTTCCTTCTATGATGTCATTTGAAAACCCTTCAATATCTCAGTAGTCTGGTAACATTAGCTTCTCAACAATTCAATGGAAAAGCTGGACTAAGGATGGAAGACTTATTAACAGTAAGCCAACCATGCAGACAAATTGTTTGGCCATGGCAACCTGTGAAACAGAATGTAATATTGGACCCACAGTAAGCAGAAGGGGGTACAATATTAACCAATATAATTGGCAAATGATGATTCACCTAAACATCTCTGCTTTGATTTTGAGGGTTCTCTGTGGTCACTGGGGTTTTTCCTTTAACTCTGATTTTTCTTCCTGCTTCATGGTCAGTGCAAGAGATGCTGTGAAACTACTCCAGTGCCCCAGACCTGCAGAAACTCTCCTTTTGTTCATTGGTCAAATGAGGAAGGTTGGATTAGATAGTCAAAGAGGTCTACTGATGACTTTTGGTTAAGGATGCTATAGGGAGTGGGTTCCTGCATGGGGTAGAGTGTTGGACTAGATAAAATTTTTGTTGTTTTCAGTTGTGTCTGACTTTCTGTGACCCCATTTGAGATTTCCTCAGCAGAGATACTGCAGTGGTTAGCCATTTCCTTCTCTAGCTCATTTTACAGATGAGTAAATTGAGGTAAACAAGGTTAAGTGACTTGCCTAGGGTCACCAGGCTAGTAAGTGTCTGAGGATGGATTTTAATTCAGGGAGATGAGTCTTCCTGACTTCAGGACTGGCACTTTATCCACCGTGCCTCCTCACTGCCCCAGATGACATTTAAGGCCATTCAATTCTTCCAAAAATTATGAGAATCCTATGATTCCAGAGTGTCACCTGTTAGTCATCTTCATGTGATTGGGGTAGGATTAAAACAAAATGCCTTTTCCTACTTCCACTCCCTACTCACCTCTTGTTCTCCTGTCCTTTTGCCTCTTGTCTTCTCTGCCTCTGGTTGGGACCCTGGTTGAATATAATGAGTGGAAGTTGAGAGTGAGCTCAGAGGAGAAGGCGTTTGGAATTATCGTACGTTATCTCCGAGATTCCACCTGATAACCATCTATTTTCAGCCGTGCCATTCCAAGGAACCCCTATCACCCTACGTATACATACATGGTTTTGGCTTCAGATCTGCCACAAACATTGGGAATCCTTCTAACGTTGCTACAAAGGAAAATACAGCAAAGTTGGAGCTGATCAGGCTCATTCTTATTTCTTCTTTCCTGCAGGCATCAGGTACTTTATAAACAGGGAAATTGGGTTTCAGAAATAGCACCTGTCGGAGGAAGTCAAGCACCCCTTCCCTGCCCCCGCCAGCACCAAACGGTCTTAATTAACTTTGGACACTTCTGCGCCTCACACTTTATTTCTGAATGTTATTGAAAGTTGTCAGAACTTGTCTCGCTTTTTTCTTTTATTATTAATGTGTAAATACAATGCCTCGGGAGTGTTACTAAAACACAGAATCTAATCCCGGGAGATTAATTTATGAACGCAGCATAGGGTGAAGCTCCAGCCCGGCGACAGCCGATTGCTGTTGCTGAGAGACACAAGCACTGGCCCCACAAACCTACAGGGATCCGGGAGACGGGCAAAAACACAGAGAGAGGACAAAGAAGGAATATCCTGATCCTCCATATCTTACCAGGATGCCTGGTTTGTCCTCATCTAGGAAAGCTGCGGAGAATTTCCCATGTCCAGAAACATATGCTTCCCTTGGGGAGGTGCTCCCTGGGAAAGTCCATCAATAAATCATTTCAATGGAATGTAAGTTCCCTGAGGGCAGAGATCTTGTTTTTTTTTCCCCTCATGTCTGAATCAACGCATAGCACAGTGTCTCGTACATAGTAGGCACTTAATGTCTGCTTATTTTGAATTGAACAAACATTTTACAGAGCACCCGCTTCTTTCTTTGCCCCATTCTAGGTTCTTCGTGAGGGTGGGGTGGGGGTAGATCGTTATTATTTAAAGTGCGACTACTTTTAGGGAACTTACGGTCTTGGGGAAGTACCTAGAACAATTAGAAAAAAGCAAACGAAACAGCTGTATACGCTAGATTGTGTGGAACAAACAACGAATACCATCAGAGCTAGAATCATAAAGATATCAGAGTTGGGAGGGTCCTTAGAGATCATCATTCTAGCCCAATCCTCTTATTTCACTGATGAGAAGATTTGGGGCTCAGACACGGGGAGGTGGTGACTTGACCAAGGTTATAGAGTAAATTAGAGGCAGTCTGGAATCGGGACCCTGCAGCATAGCAAACTCAGGAGAGAGTTCATTTTTTGGCAAAGGCTTTCAAGTCCATGTGGAGGAGGAGAGCCTGGATCTAGCCCTGGCACCTGGCCCTTGGATGGCAGATTTAGAGTTGGAAGAGACCTCAGGGGTTATGTAGTCAGATACAGATGAAGAAACTAAGGCTTGGAAAGGTGAAGTCTCACCCAAGGTCACACAAGTAGTAAATGGCAGAGTGTAACATGGTGGTACCTAAGATAACATATGTCCCTGGGGACTCCTGTGGAATCTCTTTTTCAGGATGGAGCTTGACCTTGGCTTGAGCCCAATCCCACAATGGATACTATTAGCCAAGTGGGGACTCTCAGCACTAGGGGAGCAAATCTCTTCTGTTCGAGTTCTCATTGGCTGCGGAAAGGGAGGAGCAGCCCACCCTGAGGAGATAAACATTCACAAGGCGGCAGATGCTTGGAAGGAGTGAGAGTGTAGACATAAGGGAGGCTTTAGGTGAGGCTTCAGAAGGTCATGGAGGTTTATTTGTCAATGAAGAAATGACAGCTACCTCCAGGGAACAGGGTGGGCATGGGAAAGGGCACTGGTGGGTCCCCAGAGGAGGAGCTTATCAGCCCAAGCAGACAATATGTGGCTGCCTGTGAAGTTCAGCTAGAGATATCTATGTAGTAATAAGGAGTCTCAGGTCCACCCTCTCTCCCTCCCAGAGCTCTTAGAAGAGTGGTGTATCAGGGATTTTCTTGTTTCTCCTCAGCTGTTTGCTGTTTCGGGTGAAGAGTTCAGTGGCAGAAAGGGAGCTGTGGACTTGGGAAGGAGGGAAAGGCTGGGGGCAAGGTAGTTCTGGGCTCCCAACTCTGGGGCTCAGGGAGTAGGGGGAGGGGAGTGGGGAGAAGCTTCCAAAGGAGGGGCATGGTAAATTCAGTGGATCCTGGCTAATGTACTCTGGGCTGGGCAGTCCCAGCCTGCTTGGGGTGGATGGATGGGGGAGAGCACCCTCCCCACAGTCCAGCAGCTTACTCCCGGGCAAAAGGCATAAAAATAGATGGAGCCCATTCCCGCCGAGTCCTCATTACTGCAGGAGGCAGCCGGTGGGGCCGAGGCAGAAGGAGCCTGCTCTGAGCCCTGAGTGCAGCCGTCCAGTGGCCTGGATCTCTGCTCACCTCATCAGAGGGGTAATCACTGTCAGGATGCTGACAGGTCCTGGGGAGTGGTTGCAGGGCATGAGCTGGCTGAAGCTGCAGCTGGGTGATTAGAAACACCAGCAGAAACCCACACTGATTTGGAGATGAACAGAATAGCCTCACTCTCTTCTCCTCTTTCTCCTTCACCTTTCTTTTTTTCTCTCTCTCTTTTTGCTTCTTTCTCTTCCTCCTTTTGCCTCTTTGTGAAGTCCACAGAAACTGCTGCAAAGAGCAGAGGTACATCTACCCACACTCCTTCTCTCTCTCCCACTGGCCCACTTCAGTCCACACTATCCCTTTAGGGCTGGATCAGCAGCATTTTAATGCTGTTCTTACTGCTACAGATCCCCTTCTCTCCTTCCCCACCCCCCAAAAGGATTTGCCTGGGCTTTTTGGGAAGAGATCACAGGACATCCCATCAAGGTTTGGTTCTCTCAGCCCATTGTCTCTGAAGCCCCAGTGAATCCTGAGTCCATCCTTTTTCATTAGCAAAGGTGGTGCAATGAATAGAGCACTGGCCCTGAAATTGGGAGGGCTTAAGTTCATATCTCACCTCAAACACTTACTAGCTGTGTGACCTTGGGCAAGTCACTTAACCCCAATTGCCTCAAACACCTGGGGCTATCTCTAGTCATCCTGATGTATATATCTTGCCTGTGGACTGAGATGGCTCTGGAGGAGAAAGTAAGATTGGTGACCTTGCACAGCCCTCCCTCACTTAAATCCAGTTCAGTCCCCCTGGAGAATGAACGATAAACAACAAGAAGCAATGTTGCATTTCTATCCCGGGACATGTGAGATCTTCCAGACTAGAAAATATCTGATCAGACTTTTCCTCTGTCTCCTCTGCCACTCAGACCACACTGCAGTTCACCTCTATGCGGGGATGACTGCTTTTCCTCAGGCCCTTCACTGGAATCTTCCTTATTCTGCCTATCACCTCTCCCCATCACCCCACATTCACCTATACCTTCATCCCTGTCATAAAGGATACCATAGGCTGGCACCATTGCCCTATAAAATAGATGTAGAGACAATGGGCAGAAATTGAAAAGAAGCAAATTAAAATGTGCTACAGAGAATGACTTCCTAAATATTGGAGTCGTTCCCAAATTCAGTGGATTACCTGAAGAGGCAGGTAGTAGAGAACCTCTTAGGAGAGGTCTCAACACAAATATTGACTGATCACTTGTTGGGTATGTCACAGATGAGATTCTTTTTCAAGTATGGCCTCTGAGATTCCATGATTCTCTTTAATGCCCTATGGATACTGGGAGACAGGGGGATGAGTTTAGACATTCTTGCCCTCTCAATGCAGCTGGGGAAGCCATATTCCCAGCCTGTCTTCCAAGCAGCATACCATCAGCCAGCTGCAGACAGAGGCCATGGCCCCAACTGCTCACCACCCATTAGCCTGGCGGGCAGCAGGCGGCAGGGCCTTCTGAGGGCTCAGACAAATAGGGCGATTGAAGGGCTGCTCTTTGGAGTGGTTGCCAAACTAATCTCAGCCAGACAGTGGCATGCCTCCTCTGCAGCTCTCAACCTACTCCCCAGCTTAACACTTCAGATGAGACCCTATCCCCTCCTCTGGAGCTGGCGATTAACCCCTTACAACTGGGTTTTGTTAAGAGGCCTTTTTCCCAAACTGAGGGAGGGAGGGAGAGAGAGAGACAGACAGAGAAAGAGACAGACAGAGAAAGAGACAGACAGAGAAAGAGAGATAGATGGAAAAAGACAGGCAGAGACAGACAGAGAGAGATAGAGAGGGACAGAGAGAGCAGAGAGACGGAAAGACAGACAGAGAGACAGACAGACAGAGCCAAGCCTGTCTTCAATCTCCTATTTGTGCTGCTTATTGTTGACTGTGTGGGGGTTGACGAGGTCAGCTGGTGCTGACAACATCTCATCCACTAGTGCCAGATACCTGATCTGGATGGAAACCTTCCAGGAAAGCTTTTTTTTTTTTTTTTTTTACATAGCTGGGTCCCTGTGGGCAGAGCTGCATCCTTGCTTTTCCCTCTTTCCCCACATCCTCAGCATCCTAGGAACAGTAGGTGATGCCCTCTTCTCAGAGGACACTGGCATTTTCTTCTTGGGCTTCCCTCCTGCCTCCATAGTTTTGAATCAGTTCTCAGGTGCTTCCCTTCTCCATTCCATCTCTTTATTGCTCCTGATCTCATCAGCCTTGAAAACAACCATGAAATAGTGGAAAGACTGCTGAATTTGGAGTCAGGAGATCTGAGTGTAAATCCTGGCTCTTCCTGTGTGACTTTGGACAAATCATTGACCCTGTCAGTTCCCTCATCTGTAAAATAATGATATGTATACTGCTTAATTCATGGGGGTGATGGTGAGAAAAGGGTTTTGGTTTTAGGGAGACAGGGTCATCTAATAGAAAAATCAATGGATTAGAAGCCAGTAGAGACCTGGGTTCAAATTCTTCCCTCTAAATTTGCCAGCTCTGGTAACCATGGACAAGTCTCAGAGTCTCTACTCCTTGTTGTGTGGATCAAGTGAAATTAATACTTAGAAAGTGCCCTGTAAACCTCAAAACACTGTATACATGTCAGCTGTTTTTATAAGTAAGGAGGGTCTTGGTACAGTTGTAGGTGGGAACAGGGGAATAAAATCCTCTCCTTTCTTTACCCTGGCACAGTGCCCTCTAGGAATACCTTGCCTTGCCAATTTGGCTCTTAGCAAGTGAGCTGGGTCTGTTAAGAAACAAAAGGATAATGGTGTTGACCAACCTGGTGACTTGACTTTTCCTGTCAGTAGATTCTCAGCTCTTTGAAGTTTCAGGGACTATTTTTTCTTGTACTCCCAGCTCTTAATATAGTCTTTTATGTATAAAAGACACTTCATATTTAATGCATTCAGTTGGGTTGGTTGAGTAGAGAGATAGAACTAAACCCTTGAGGACTCAGAGTATGGGGGGCGTGGACATTGTCTTTGATCTGTGACCACCAGCAAGGCTCAAAAGGGCCTCTTGTTTGACTCTACACACAGAAGCTGGCTCGGTCCAGACTAAGATCCAAGTTGCCAGGGCCCTATGGCAGCTGTAGGCCTGTCCAAAAATAATAACTTGCAAATATTTTGTTTACAAAGCACTCATTTGATTCTTACAACAGTCCAGTGATGTAGGTGCTATCACTATCCCCATTCAACAGATGAGGAAACTGAGAACAACAGTGGGGTAGTGACTTGCCCAGGGTCATCCAGCTAGCGAGTGTCTGAGACAGGATTCAAACTCAGGTCTTTCTGACTCCAAATTCAACACTCAATCAGCTACATTAACTAGTGGCCTAGAAAGGGCTCTAATTTCATTCTTTCAAGTCTGAGGCTAGTGGTGATTCCATTGGGGAAGACCTGGCTAGAAAAAGGGCAGAAGGGAGTCTTGTCATAACTTTTCAAAAACTCATTGATAAAGATGCCTCTTTGAATTTAGACTTGGTGGGGAAGATGTAGCAGGGCTCAGTAAAAAAAAACAACAACAAAAAAACCCAAAACCCCCCAGCCTTCCAGGTTGAGAGTTGAGGGGACGGAGTAAGCTCTCAAACTCATCACATGATCACTCCAAAAAACCTCCAAATAATGACATAGGACAATTCTTGGAGCAGCAAAATCCACAGAAGAATGTGCTAAGATCATTTTTCAACCAAGGATGGCTTGGAAGGTCTGAAGGAGGGAGCTGCTGTGCTAAGAAAGGAGTGGATCCCAACCCCCACAGTTGCACAGACATAGATCCAGTCCCAGCAAGGCCTCACAAGAGAAAGAGACCCCCCAGAGCCTCTGAATCAGCTGCAGCACCTGTGTCATCTGGAACTAAGCTCACAGTCTGGTGAGAGGGCTGAGCCCTTGGCAGGGGGGGAGATTACAGGGGTCTCTGCTGGTGCTGAGGCAGAACTTGGGTTTTTCACCCCTGCTGGGAACAAGGAGGTAGGCTTGAGTAGCAGTGGCCCAGGTGGGGGAAGAGCACAGCTTCATAAGAGCTGACAACCACAGCACACAAAGCTGGTTGATTAGCAAGTTAGCCTGGGGTCATCTATGGACCAGGGAACAGGACAGGTGAGTGAAGAACCAGCTCTTCCTTAAATCATGCCATCTGGGACCCCCTGAAGCTTGGGACAGTTCAGCCTGGAAACAGTGCCCTACTTTAAGGAGCTGAAAGTCAAGTAAAAGAAAGGAAAGATGAGCAGACATAGAAAGGTGAAGACCATAGAAAGTTTCTTTAGTGACAAGGAAGATCGAGGTGCATCCTCAGAGGGCAATGTCAGAGGCCCTGTAGCTAAAGCTTCCAAGAAAAAACATGAATTGGTCTAAGGCCATAGAGGTGCTAAAAAGGACTTTAAAGATCAAGTCAGAGAGGTAGAGGACAAATTGGAAAGAGAAATGAGGGTAATGCAGGAAAGACAGGAGAAAAAAGTCAACATCTTGAAAAGCCAAATGGAAAAGGAGATACAAAAGCTCTCTGATGGAAATAATCGCCTTAGAATTAGGATTGAACAAATGGAAGCTAGTGACTTTATGAGAAACCAAGACACAATAAAGCAAATCCAAGTGAATAAAAAAATAGAGGGCAATGTGAAATATCTTCTTGGAAAACCTGTTGACTTGAAAAATAGATCCAGAAAAGATAATTTGAAAATTATTGGTCTACCTGAAAACCATGATCAAGGAGAAAGCTTAGACATCATCTTCCAAGAAATTGTCAGGGAAAATTGCTCTGGTATTCTACAAGCAGAAGGTAAAATAGAAATTGAAAGAGTCCACCAATCACCTCCTGAAAGAGATCCCAAAAGGAAAACTCCCAGGAATATTATAGCCAAATTCCAGAGCTCCCAAATCAAGGAGAAAATATTGCAAGCTGCCAAAAAGAAAGAATTCAAGTACTGTGGAGCCCCAATCAGAATAGCACAAGATCTAGCAGCTTCTACATTAAAGGACTGGAGGCCATGGAATATGATATTCCAGAAGGCAAAGGAATTGGGATTATAACCAAGAATTACGTATCTAGCAAAACTGTGTGTAATCTTTCAGAGGAAAAAATGGGACTTCAATGAAAAAGAGGACTTTCAGGTATTTGTGATGAAAAGACCTGAACTGAATGGAAAATTTGACTTTCAAACACAAGACCTTAGAGAACCATAAAAAGTTGGAGTTAGGTGGCATTCCTGGGGTTGTGAAGTGGGTGGGTGTCTTGTGTCTGAGGTCTGATTGCCTGAGGGATGGAGTCCTCCTGAGTCCAGGGTGGATGCTTTGTCCACTTTGCCACCTAGCTACCCCATGATGACATCTTTAGGGTAAAATTGACAGGTGAGAGGAATGCACTGGGGGAGGAGGAAGGGGAGAGGTAGCATGGAGTGAAATCCCAAATGAAAGAAACAGGAAAGGGTTTATGGAGTGGGGGAAGAGATGGGGGAGGAGCAGGGCAGTAAATGAACTTTACACTCATCAGAAAAGGATAATTGTGCAAAAATATTTATAGCAACTCTTCGTGATGGCTAAGAATTGGAAATCAAAGGAATGTCCATCAATTGAGGAATGACTGAAGAAGCTGTGGTATATGATTGTAATGGAGTATTATTGTGCTGTGAGAAGTGATGGGCAGGATGATTTCAGAGAAACCTAGAGAGGCTCATATGAACTGATGTATAGTGAAGTGAGTGGAACTGGGAAGACACTGTGCACAGTGACAGCAGTATGACTTGACTACTCTCAGTAATGCAATGAACTAAGACAATCCCAAGGGACTAATGATGAAGCATGTTATCCACTCCCAGAGAAAGAACTGATATTGGTTGAATACAGACTAAAAAAATAGCACTTGTAGATTGTACATATATAACCTATTTCAGATTGGTTGTTATCTTGTGGAGGGGGAGGAAAAGGAGGGAGGGAGAAAAATTTGGAGCTCTAAATCTTATGAAAATGAATGTTGAAGACTACCTTTACATGTAACTAGAAAAGAAAAAGAAAAAGAGAGAGTTGAGGGGAGGGCTTTAAAAATAGGTTGATTTTCTCCTGAGTCTTATCCACAAAGTGAAAAGCAGTTTATGATCAGTCCTTATGATCTGGAGTCTGCCTCTGGTAAGGTGATAGAATATTAGGCATAAAACACAGACTGGAGAAGAAATAAGGCTTTGGGCTGGATTGGGTGGGAGTGGATTTGGAGTCAGGAAGAACTGAGTTTTAATACTGTCTCAGACACTCACTTGCTATATGACTCTGGGTAAATCATTTAATCTCTCTGCTTATATAAAATGGGGAAAATAAGAATACTTATCTTCAAGGGTTGTTTTGAGGATCAAATGAGATAACAGGTAAAGAGCTTTGGAAATCTTTTTTTTTTAATAAAAGTATTTTATTATTTTCCAGTTACATGTAAGGATAGTTTTCAACATATGTTTTCATAGAATTTTTAGTTCCAAATTTTTCTCCCACCCTCCCTTCCCTCTCTTCTCCCTAAGATGGAAATCAATCTGATATAGGTTATATATGTACAATAACATTAAACATATTTCTGCATTAGTCATATTGTGAAAGAAGAACAAGAGCACAAGGGAAAAACCTCAAAAAAGAAGGAAAAGAAAAATCATCCCCAAAGTAGAAACAGTATGATTCAATATGCATTCATAACCCAGTTCTTTTTTCTGAATGTTGCTAACATTTTCTATCATGAGTTCTTTGAAATTGTTTTGGATTATTGCATTGCTGAGAAGAGCCAAGTCTATCACAGTTGTTCATCAAACAATGTTGTTGTTACTGTGTACAATGTTCTCCTGGTTCTGCTCCTCTCAGTCAGCATCAGTTCATTTAAGTCCTTCCAGGTTTCTCTGAAATCCTCCTGTTCATTGTTTCTTATAGCACAATAGTATTCCATTACATTCATATACCACAACTTGTTTAATCATTCCCTAATTGATGGGCATTCCCTCGATTTCCAATTCTTTGCCACCACAAAGAGAGCCGCTATAAATATTTTTGTACATGTGGGTCCTTTTCCTTCTTCTGTCAACTCTTTGGGATACAGACCTAGCAGTGGTACCACTGGGTCAAAGGGTATGAACAGTCCCATAGCCCTTTGGGCATAGTTCCAAATAGCTCTCCAGAATGGTTGGATCAGTTCACAGCTTCAACCAACAATGCATTAGTGTTCCAATTTTTCCACAACTTCTCCAACATTCATTATTTTTATTTTTTGTCATATTAGCCAATCTGGTATGTGTGAGGTGGTACCTCAGAGTTGTTTTAATTTGCATTTCTCTAATTAATGGTGATTTAGAGTATTTTTTTCATATGGCAATAGATGAGCTTTGAAAATCTTAAAGCTATATAAAATTTTCTTCTTCTTCTTCTTCTTCTTCTTCTTCTTCTTCTTCTTCTTCTTCTCTTCTTCCTCCTCTTTCCAAACACATTAAGAAGGACAATAAAGCTTTCCTTTTTAAAACCTGGTTTTATGCTTTCTGCTGCCCCTGGGCTTCCTGGATGATCATTTGTACTCGCTTGGTAAGAAAAAAATCAATTTAATTTCAATAAATGCTTATTAAGCACCTACTATGTGCCAGGAACTGTGCTAAGCACTGGGGATACAAAAAGAGCCAAAAGGCCATCCCTGCCCTCAAGGAGCTTAAAATCTAATGGAGGAGACAACATGCAAACAAATATATACAAAGCAACCTCTATACAGGATAAATAGGAAATAATTAACAGAGGGAAGGCAGTAGAATTAAGAGGGGTTGGGAAAGACTTCATGTAGAAGGTGGGATTTTAGTTGGGACTTGACAGGAAGTGATAGGGTACAATGAATAGGCATAACATAATAACTTTTGGTTGAAAGTTTTGTGGTTGTGCCTTTGAGGCTAACATTGTTCTGATAAAGTGCCCTAATAGGGAATATTTGGGAAATTCCAGCTCACCAGTGGATGTTTGAAACCAAGCACACAGAAAGGCTGAGCAAAATGTTTAGAGCCACCATTTATGTATTTACATACCCACCAATAGAATGTAAGTTCAATGAGGGTAGGGATTGTGTCGTTTTTATGCCCATGGAACCTAGGCAATCAATCAGCCAATCATCAATCAGCCAATCAACAAACATTTAGGGGCAGCTAGGTGGTGCAGTGGATAGAGCACCGGCCCTGGAGTCAGGAGTACCTGAGTTCAATGCCGGCCTCAGACACAACACAACACTTACTAGCTGTGTGACTCTGGGCAAGTCAGTTAACCCCAATTGCCTCATTAAAAAAAAACAAAAACAAAAAACAAACAAACAAAACAAAACAAAACAACAACAACATATGTACACTTAGTGAATAGACAATTGGCCTTGTCACCAAACAGACTTGGGTTCAAGTTCCAACTTCAACATAGATTGTCTGGGTCAACCCTATTTTCTCAATTGATTAACTTTCTTTTTATAATTTTCTTTTATCCCCCCCCCCCAATTTTCCCTTGATCTCTCTTATTCAATTTTTGAACTCCTTTTTAAGTTCTTCCAAGATTTCTTTTTGGGCTTATGAACATTTGATGTTATTCTTTGGGAGTAGGAGTGGCTTTTTTTTAACCTCACTATCTTCCTCTGAATTATGAACCCAGATCTTTTACACCAAAGTAGCTATCTATGATTGGGTTCCTTTCCTTTCCTTACTCATTTTTATTTTGTTTTATTTTATTTTAACAGCTTATTATTGTAATCAAGTTTTAATCCTGAGTTGTAGCAAGTCATGTAACCCTTCAGTGTTTGGTAAGTCTTTCCCACTCTAAGATGTAGAGAAGGTGTTGACTCAGATTGGGGGAGTGAGTTTCCTTATCCAGGTGTTCCTGATATCAATGAAATCATAGGTCTGGTCCCCATCTTCATCCTGACTGTTCCTGGATCAGTGGTAAGAGCTGGAGATACAAATACAAAAGTGAGACAGTTCTTGCCCTCAAAGAGCTTTCATTCTAATGGGGAGATACAACACTTAGAGAGAGGAAGAGGATAGCCTGGAGTGGAGGTCTAGGCCATCACAGTAATTGTGAGCAAAGTCATAGGCTAATAGATTGTTTCACTCATCTGAGATGATGTCTCTTCTGAATTTAGACTTGGGTCATTCTTCATTCCTGAGTTATATGGAAGTGGGGCAGATGCCAAGAAGCTACTGCCAGGTAAACTTTGGTGATGGTCGAGCAGGATGTCTGGGGCCAGTGAAATACAGGAAGTTAGTTGAGCTTTCACTTTCTCCCAGCAATCAGCCTAATACAGGCCTGTTGGATTGAATTGAATGGAATGGAATCATTGTTGGTTCCCTTGGTCTCAGGCTTTAAACAGCACCCAGGCTTCAGAGGAAGCAGGTGTTGACTAATGGGGACAGGTTGGGGTGGGGGGAGGGAAGGAGATCTTTACTGCAGCAATATGCTGGCCGTTCCCATGCCAAGGGAAGCTCTGGGGAAGGGAGAGTTAATCACCGACCTCCTTCAGAAGAGTACAAAACCCAACAGCACTGGGAGAAGCTTAAAAAGGAACCCACCCACAGCTCCCGCTACAAATGCTTTTAGCCGCACGTTAAATCTTCTCTCTAATGGCACCCCCTGTTAAACGAGATATGTCACCCGACCTGAGGAGGCTGACTTGAAAGGCAAATAGTTGGAAGTGATTCCACATGTTATTAGTGGGAGCTGTTCTCACATTTCCGGCAAAAATAATGGAGCCTGGGTCTGAAGAGAGAGATGACTAATACCTCCCCATTACTGACCCCAGGGCTGGGCACTGCACTGTAATCCTGGTCATTCTCCTGGCCCTGAGAGAATGTTTTTCTGTACTTCTACTTTTTACTGGGTGGCCCAGTTAATGGAGGACACAGAGGCTGTTGGGAATGAGGCTGATATGTATCTTGCTGCTGGTTGAAAGAGGATCTAACCAGAAATCAGTTTGTCCAGTTTGTTCCCTTGAGGTAAGATCATATCAAAACTATTCCAGATAAGATGGGACCATATGTGGTCCAGAATATATGCAAGGAATAAGAATTTTACTATCTCCCTCAGGGGCCTGTTCCTGCATTTTCTAACATTTACTGTTGGGAAGGTCTTCCCTTGGCTCTGACCATAATCTCTCCAGCTATAGTTCTGATTGATTGGTTCTTCATTTCCCTTCTGTAGGAAGAGGAATTATAGAAGGTTGCCGTTGGATGCATTCCTTAGAGATCATTGAATCTAATCCTTCATTTTAGGGAAAAGGAATATGTCAGAGACATGAAGTAACTTGTCCCAGATCCCATAGCCCAGTATATAGAATAATAAAATGTCAGAATTGGGAGGGACCTCATTTAGTCCAGCCTAGGGACCAAATAAGAATCTTTTCTATAACATCCATGTCTTTAGATTTCTTTCTGTTAGACTCCGTTCTTAGAGAATTTGAAAAGAATATTCAGGGGCTCAGCTGGGGCTTGAACCTGGGCCCTTTCCCACCCTAAGTAATAATTGAAGCTCTAGGTCAATGAGCCATTTGTAGAAGTCGTTACCACATGCCATATAAAAAACAAAAACAAAAACAAAAAACCTCTTTATCCGATATGAAATAATTATCCTTGAAGACCATTACTATGTAGCCCCTACAGACTTTTCTTTCTCCTTTCCCACTTAGTGAAAATCATGATTTTTCTTTCAGCTGTTGGCCAGAAGCCTCAGTGAGGCTCAGCATTCCCAGCCAATCTTTGCTGCAAAGTGTTAGCATCCCACCTAACGAAGACAAAGAAGCTCAGTCAGGAGCACTGGATCCTTGAGAGGAGAAGGTCCTATCTGATAGTTGCTGCTGAGGCATCATTTTCTCCTCACTTTTTCTACATAAACAGACATGGAGAGTCCACAGACACAGGAAGGATCCTGGTGTCTCTTCTTTTTCGTACCACTAACTCATCAGGCTCCCCTGTCAGTCAGACAGGAAGCATTAAATTCACCTGAGCGATAGGCCCTACACACTCCTTTGTCTCCATTTTCCTCATCAACTCCCATCCTCTTGGACTCTGGCATCTTGGGTCTGAGAGGGCCCTGCCGTGGGTGAGACTTTTGTGTCATGTTCCTACAGCCATCTTTTTTGGCAAGATCTCTGCTCCCTCAATGAGACTATAATGTGATTTATTTTTTCACTTTAGAACATTTACTTTCCATCGTATAAATATTGGGCTGTGGGGGCTGGAACTCTCTCTCACTGCACAGGAGCAGTGACAGCCGCGACGGCAAGTTTATTTTTAAATAAAAATGGGAAAGTTACGAGACTCCTAAGGCTTTCTGCATATTTCTTTCTCATTCCAAGAAAAGAGACAGAGAGAAAGGGAGGGAGGGGGGGAGAGAGCGAGAGAGTGAGAGAGAGACAGAGAGACAGAGACAGAGAGACAGAGAGACAGAGAGACAGAGACAGAGCAAAGAAAGAAAAAGAGAGAGGAGGAAGAAGAAAAGATAAGAAAAATATAATTTCTGTCTGCAGTTCCATTTTTCATGGTTTCCTGTTTTCTTCTTCTATTCTCCTTCCCCCTTCCCTGGCGGGTAGCTTCTCTTTGAAGAAGGGAAAGGAGTGATTACTTTTAAGAAGGGAGTAGGGGATATGTTGAGGCCATGCATTAGGCATGCAGCCCTGAGCCAGTCCCATGCATGGTAAAATATTACCTTAATAACATACTCTCAGAGAACTATGTGTAAATGGTAACAGCTGCTTTTGTGATGACCATATTATAAATGATTGCAGCCCCAATCATTAATAATGCATTTCGACAATAACAACTTGATTCAAGGGAAGAAGTATGGCCTTTCATTATTTCCTGGCAAAAGGATCCAATCTTGCTGTCGCACAAATGGAGCTGGCCGAGGGTGGGTTTGGAAACATCCAGTAAAGCCTACAAAGAAGAGGTCTGGTTTAAATAATGACGATGATGATGATAGCTAACATTTATATTGTGCTTTAAGGCTTGTAGAGTGCTTTAAATAAATTACCTCTTTTGATGTTCACAATAACCCTGTCGAAGTAGATGCTGCTATTATTTCCATTTTGCAGATGAGGGAACTGAGTCAGAGAGCAGTTAAGTGACTTGCCCTAGGATCAAAAAGCTTGCAAGTGTCTGAGACCATCTTTGATCTTAGGTCTTCCTGATTCCTTGAGTCCAGTGTTTAATCCAAGACCCCAGCTATTTGTTTCATGATGGTCCCTCATTGGTCATCTGGAGAATAGTTCAAACTCTTCTTGTTGTCAATTGTATCTGGTTCTTCATGATTCCATTTGGGGTTTTCTTGGTAAAGATCCTGGAGTAGTTTGCCATTTCCTCCTCCAGATCATTTAACAGATGAGGAAACTGAGGCAAACAGGGTAAAGTGACTTCCCAATATTTGAACTCGGGTCTTTCTGATTCCAGGCTTGTCTCCAGCACTCTATCCGCTATGTTACCTAGCTGCTCCTCACTTTCCCCTAATTCATTTGTCTCTTCCCCCAGGAGATGAACAGATCTTTTCAAGTTCATGAGGTTTAAAACTCACAAAATGAATTCATAGAACCTCAGAGCTGGAAGGGATGTGAGGGGATATCCGATCTATTCCTCTTGTTTTGCAGATGAAGATTCTAAAGAGATGCCAAGTGTGCCAGAAATATGAGAGCTTTATATAGATGCTATCTATTGTCTCTGCTGTTATGATTACTGCTAGTCCAGAGAAAGTTAGCTCTCTTTCACTGGGCTGGAAGGGATGAGAGTTTGAAGGTGGATCTGATGAGTCCTCAGGATTCTGGAAATTCTTCTACAGCCTCTTGTCTATTATTTCTCTTATTAAGGAGTATGAGCTCAAGCTGTCCATCAAGCAATAAGTATTCATTGACATAGTGCACATGGAAGGCCTGTCTAGAAAGTAAGATCCTCTCCCTGGACTCCAAAGCTCACTGATCCATTCCTTCCTGTTAAACTCTGTGATGGGCAGGGGACTGAAGGAGGTGGCTCATTTCCTGCAAGAGCTTCCAATCTAGTTAGAGAAATCCAACACACACACACACACACACACACACACACACACACAAGAGTGTGCGCACATGCTCAGAACATTTAGAGAGTAACATGCAACAATGCAGAGTCAAGAGTCTAATATAGCAGAAAAAACTACAATCAAAATGAGAAGACCAAGGTTTTAGATCCTGTTTTTATGTATGTATGTATGTATTCATTTACCTATTTGTTTATTTATTTGCTTGCTTGCTTGTTTATTAATCTATCTATTTATTTATCTATTTTTATTAGCTATTTGACCAAGACATGTGTCTTTTCTAGGCTCCAATTTTCTCATCAGTAAACAAGGAGTGGGATTGGATGATTGCTAAGGCTCCTTCTAGTCTTATATCCCATGATCCTTATGAAATTCTCTTGTGAAATCATGCAGTTGTAGACCAGACTGTGCTATAGGAAGACAGAGGAGGGAGAGATAAGTATTGAGAGAGGAAGAGGATGGATGAACATCCTTAGAACGCATGATAAACAGGTTAAAAACTTACAGAAGTACGTTTGGAAATAGCAGAAATCACCTCACGAAGCAATAGTAAAAGTTGGTAATAGGTATAGAGTGGCGCAATGGTTAGAGGGCCAGGCCTGGAGTCAGGAAGACTCATCTTCCTGAGTTCAAATCCAGCCTCAGACCCTTACAAGCTGTGTGACCGTGGGAAAGTCACTTAACCCTGTTTGTCTCAGTTTCCCCATCTGTCCAATGAGCTGGAGAAGGAAAAGGCAAACCACTCCAGTGTCTTTGCCAAGAAGACCCCAAATAGGGTCACAAAGTATTGGACATGACTGAAAAGTGACCGGACAACAACAACAACAAACATGCCATTGGATTTGTCAATTGTGACGGAAAGCACAGTGGATAGAATCCTGAGCCTCGATTCAGAAAGACCTGAGTTCAAATCTGCCCTCAGATACGTACTAGCTGTGTGATCCTGGACTGGTTATTTAACCTCTGTCTGCCTCAGTCTCCTCATCTGTCAAAAGGGGATCATAATAGCATGTGACTTGAAGGATTATTGTGAGGATGAAATGATGTAATTTATAAAGTACTTAGCACAATGCCTGGCATATAGAAAGCACTATATAAATATCATTTCAACTCTGTACCATCCAGAAATCCCTTGTCTTATAGACAATTATGCCTTTGTCAAACTCCAACCTTGGATTAGTCTCACCATCTGCCTCCTTCTCTCCTCTTGACATTCTTAGAGGAGATGGAGAAAATCATGAAATGGGCTGATTGGGTTCACTACAAATTTATTTTACATCATTTTAACCAACGCCTCATGGCTACATGGCAGTATCTTGATATATTTCTAGTCAATTTGCTATCTTGTTCACCACAGTGGCTATTGCAGACACTCTATTCTCAGCCCCACATAGTGCTCCACCATGACCCTCTCAGCTGGGGACCTTGCCTTTGTGGCATCCTCATGGGGTCCTTTCCCTTGTGAAACAAATGAAGTAATTTTCTAGGAACTTCCTCTTCTCCCCACCTCTTCATCTCATTACTTAAGCATCTTCTCCTTCCTTCATGTTCCACTTTCTCTTCCTTCACTCATGTCTCACATGAATTCATGGCCCTTCTCCTAGGCAAGGCAAGTCTCTCAATATGTACCCTCTGTGCCAACCCTTCTTGTCTTTTCCAACAGACTGTCCCCTCTAACATGCTAACTATTTCTCTAATCTTGAATCTCTACCCAACTACTGGCTCCTTTCCTACTGTCTACAAAATATCTATGATTCCTCCATCCTTAAGAAACAAACCAAAAAACCCTCTTACTTGATCTGACCATCTCTGCTAAGGATTATCTTATATTTCTCATTTCTTTCTCAGCTGTGTTCCTTGAGAAAGCTGTTTACACTAGTTCTGCTTCATTTCATTTTGTTTTCTCCACAATTCTCTGCATTCTGGCATCTAACCTCATCATTCAAGACTAACTGTTCTCTCCAAAGTTGCCAATAATCCCTTAATTGTCAAATCTAATGTCCTTCCCTCAATTCTCATTCTCAGTAGTGCACTATTAAATATTTAACAATGGGCTTCTCCCTAAAAAAATGTACACTTGACCTACTTTTAAATCTAATGTCCTCTCTACTACTATTCTCTATTACTTTCTTATGTCTAGACCATGAACAGAACAACAAATCAAGCCCTGATTTATAACATTTGCCAGCTTCCAAAATTTAAATGCTTTACACTGGAAAATTTAACAACCAGCTCTCAAGTCTGTCTGAACTGACTCCAGCATACCCCTGTCCTTCTTGACCTTTCTGGAGCCTTTGATTATGCATAATCTCTGAGCTGTGGAGGGTAAAATTTTGCAAAATATAGAGGTCTAGTTGAGAAGATCAAAAGCATTCCTATTGTCTTGTCTGCTACTGGAGTTGGACCAACTGATGCTCTCAGCAGCTGACTGGACAGAGGATGAGCATACATCCTAATGCCTTATCCACCCGTGCAAGAGTCCATTGAACATTAAAAACCAAAGGATACTTGGAGAATAGTGACTGGTTTCAGGACCAATTCTACCTGAGCCCTATTAAAAATAAGAGGAGATAATACTAATATTAAAGATTAAGGGGGACAGCTAGGTGGCACAGTGGCTAAAGCATCAGCCCTGGATTCAGGAGGACCTGAGTTCAAATCCAGCCTCTGACACTTGACACTTACTGGCTGTGTGACCCTGGGCAAGTCACTTGCTGCCCTGCAAAAAAATCCAAAAAACAAACAAACAAAAAAAGATTCATTGCGTTCCTTCCCTGCTTTGAGATTGGTAATATAAGTATTTCATTTCCTTGTTAGAGATAAAGAAACCAAAGCTCCAAAAAGTGTCAGACTCAGTATTCAGACCTAGATCTCCTAACTCTAACTATACCTAGTGCTCTTTATACTGCGTCACACTATCTTCTGCCTTTCTTTATATCTCCCATCATCATTCAGTTTCAATAGTGTCCAACTCTTCATGAGTTCTATACAGGGTTTTCTTAGCAAAGATAATGGAGTGGTTTTGCCATCTCCTTCTCCAGCTCATTTTACAGATGAGGAAACTGAGGCAAACAGGGTAAAGTGACTAGTAAGATAGTAAGTGTCTGAGGCCAGATTTGAACTCAGGAAGATAAATCTTCCTGACTCCATGCCTGGCACTCTATGTGCTGTGCCAAATAGCTGCCCCCTGTATCCCCAGTGATTTGCTCAAAACAACAAAAATGACCACTTAAATAAGTGGTAATTGACTGGCTAACTGATCACATTGCTATTCTTGGGAAATGAAAGTGGATATTGCAAGAATGGCAATATGAATTGTAGACTGTGGTTCCAGAATGGTTTCTGAGCTCTCCAGTTGCTTACCAGCTATTAAACACTATGAGACTGTAACCTAGGACAGCCCTCACACAGAAGCCTGCAGGTACTTTGGCTACTGAGTTATTTCCAGTACTCAGACAAGCTAGTGTGTCTCTTCCAAAGGCTTTCCTTTCCACCCCATATCATTGTAATGAGAATGTGGAGGAACTTTGGTGTACAAGCTACATACACATTAGCCAAGTTACAAGAACAGAGTTTCAAATTACCCAGTTCAGCTTGGCACAAGTTCACATACAGTTCAGGCTTTAATAGCTGTTTCTAATTCCCCATCTAGTTCTTTTCTGCTTCTTACTTACACTCTCTGGCCAGACCTATTATTCTCAGCCCCAATTGGTTGCTGGGATGGTGAGGTCCTTTCTGTCTAGTGCCCAAATTCAACTCTCAGGTCCGGATCAAAGTTACTAATCTACACAGTCACTTGAATCTTTACTCAATGGTCCCTTTGGATTCTATCTAGAAAATAATTTTGAAGTAGGCTTCTATTTCCCTATCTTGGTTCCTTTATCCTTACTGTGGGACTCTTCCTGTCTAGGAACTCACCCCCTGTTCTCTTTTCTCCTCTGATAAATATGAAGATCGAGTTGGGCCATCCAATGGCCATACATTGGACCATTAACAAACATTCATATTTGTGTTTATACATATCTACACATTGGTGTAAATAAAAGAGAACTCTGCTATGGGCACATGAAGACTGGGGTGCCTGCCCTCTCCCTCAAAAGGGAGCGCGGGATCTGTCAAAATAAGTCAGATTCAGCTCTGAAGGAATCTAGCCTTATAAAAGAATGATTTGACTCTTTTTATTCCACTGTCTGGATCTTTACTCCCTTTTCCAGAGTCTTGGAAAAAGCACTTAAAGTTTAGATTTGACTCATGTTTAGGACCTTCCCGAGGAGAGTAGAAAAAAGGTACTTAATGAACAGTGAAGATCAGGTATAGGACAGCTATTTATTTCTTCCACTACAAAAGACATGCTTAAAATACCAAAGAATCACAAGTTTGTATTGACAAAGACATAAACATGAAGCAGTAATATTACCATTATATTCTCCTTGGAGGTTTTAAAACATCAAAATATGCAGCATTTTGCAGAACTACTAAACTGATATTTTCCCCTTCCACTTAACTGTCTACAATCTCCCTCAAGTTCCATGTCTTCTGTCAAGCCAGGCCATGAGTTGGGCTTCTCCATATAATCTTCTCTTTCAAGATCTCTGGTGGTAGGGGTGTGTGTGTGTGTGGGGGGAGGGCACCCCCCATAGTGTAAAACCCAGGGCTTCTTAAACTTTTTCCACTCATGACCCCTTTTCACCTGAGAAATTTTTACACAAACCTGGGTATACAAGTATATAAAATAGGCATACATAATGTTTTATTGTTGTCCAATTTTTTACATCTCCAACATTCAGTGATGCAACCCCATATGGGGTTGTGACCCATAGTTTAAGAAGTTTTGGTGTAAGCCACACTGGGGTTTGAAGGACAGATACATTATTTTTAATTAATTTTTTTTCTTACTGTTGTTCCAGACCCATAAATTCATCGTTATAGGAAGCTTCCTGGTGAGGAAATACTCTACCAATACAGATCAGTGATTGTTCTACACTTTATAGTCTTTCTTGGGGTCAAATGAAATTTAATGATTTGCCCAGGGCCATATAGTCAGTTTGTGACAGAGATAAAGCTAGAACCCAGTACTTCCACTCTGAGGCTGGCTTTTTTATCAAGCATGTGACATCTCTTGGCTAGTATTTTATTAGGAAAATATTTACTAGGCAAATATTTTACACAGAGGGAGCAGTATGAACAAAATCATCAGGTCCTAGGAAGGAAGAGTAATACAATTGATTAAAGCATAAGGTTTAGTTTGAGGAGGTATGGCTGAAGAGATTAAAATTCAACTTAGAATGACAATGTGATGGACCTTAAATATCAGGCTTGGTTGGGACTTTGCTCCATAGGCAGTGGGGAGCTATCGAAGATTTCTGAAGAGGGGCATGACTCGATTCAATTGATGCATTAAAAAGAGTAATCAGACAGAGATATCCAGTTGTGTGCTAGAGAAATTCATGTGGATTTCTTGCTATTAACATAGCCCAAACTGAACTCATCATAATCTCCCCCAAATCTTTCTCTCCCCTTAATTTATCCATTTCTATTGATGGCTTCACTGTTCCCCAGTCCTCCAATCTTGAAAATCAAAGTCGATCTTTGACTCTTCCCTTTTTCCTCAACCACCCATATCCAAGGAGTTGTTAAGTGCCTCTAATTCTACCACCACAGTGTCATTCATATCCTTCTTCACCTGTTCCCTCCCTTCCCCTCCCACTCCCATGGTCTTAGTTTGTGCCCTTTTCATCTCTTTCATGGTCAATTGTAATCACCTCCTAAATAGTCGCTCTGCCTCCAGCTTATCCGGTTCCTCACCCAGATGCCAACATAATGTTCCAAAAACACCGTTCTGATCACATAACTGCTGTTCAAAAACCTTCAAAATGGCTCCCTACTTGCCTCTAAAATCAAATGCAAATGCCTTAGCCTGGAAGTCAAGGTTCTCTCTGATCTGGCTCCAACCTTGTAGCCTTATTCTTCTCTAGTATCCTTTGTTCACACTATATTCCAGCCAAACTGGATTGCCAGCTATTCCTTGATGTTTTCCTGACTACTTCCCATCTCTGTGCAATACAGGAATCCAATCAGGCATCTTAAAATCTTAGTACCAGAGGAGCGGTGATGTACATCTGGAGAGGACCATCAAATTCATCTAATCCAAAATTCCTCATGTTACAAATGAGGAAATTCAGTTCGAGATAAGTTTATTGTGATTTGTGCAAGATCACAAGGTTAATAATGATGATATAGCATTGTAAGTTTTACAAAGAACTTTATATTTGTCATTTAATTTGTTCCTCAATATACCCCTGGATAATAGACGTTATTATCCCCATTTTGTTGTATTCTTAAAAATTACTTATATTTTTTATTTTGAGCTTAAGCACCAAAAATAGACTTTCCATACAGACAGCAAAACTCATAAAGAGGGTTGTATATGAAACTGGGAACGTCCATTCCATACCATTTGCTGTTTTAAAAATATGTAATAGATCCCACATGTTACTTTAAAATTGTACTGCTTTTCTGTGTTTTCTTCTGAATTTCCTTCTGTCCTCTTTAGTGCAGTTAAAAAAATATTTCAGTGGCTTTCCACTTTTTTAAAGCATCACTAATGCTAAGCCGCCTCCCCTGACTACCTATGATCAATTAAAAACAACAACAACAACAAATTCTGAGAAAGGAAAAAAATTAACCTTTACAAAAAAATAAACATAATCAAACAAAATGATTCCACATAGAGACTGTATTTTTAAAAAATCATGTCTCTTTCTTCACCTTGAGTCTACTACCTTTCTGTGATGAAGTAGGCAACATAATTCATTATAGGTCTTTTATAGACATGGTTGGTCTTTAGGAAAGGCCAGAATTCTCAAACCTTTCAAAGTTATTTGTCTTTATAATGTTGCTGTCATATAAATGTTCCTCTGGTTTTGCTCAGTTCATTACTACCTAGAATTCTTATCTCTTTTGTCATTTCTTATGACGAAATAACAATCCCCCCTCCTGGATCACTGTCTTATCATGGCAGAGGGGCTTTCAGTGAAACTATGAGCTACGTTGCGCAGGGTCACCCAAGATGGACAGGTCATAGAGAGTTCTGACAAAAGTTAATCCATTAGAGAAGGAAATGTCAAACCACTCCAGTATCTTTGCCAAGAAAATCCCAGGGACAGTATTAAAATGACAAAAAACCCCACAATACCAAAAGATGAGCCCCTCAGCTTTGAATGTGTCCAACATGTTACTGGGGAAGAGTGTAGGACATCTACAAGTAGCTCCAGTACTAATGAAGCAGGGGACCAAAGCTGAAAGGAAGCCCAGATGTGGATGTGTTTGGTGATGCTATAAAGGTCAATATTGCACGGGAACCTGGAATGTAAGATCTAGGAACCAAGGTAAGCTGGATGTGGTGAAACAGGAGATGGAAAGATTAAACATCAACATCCTGGGTGTCTGTGAACTTGAATGGGAGAGAATGACTGTAATTCAGGTGATCACTGTATATACTGCTGTGGGCAAGAATCCCTTAGAAGAAATGGAGTAGCCCTCATCATCAATAAAAGGGTGAGAAAAGTAGTACTGGGATATAATCTCAAAAATGACCAAATGATATGTTTGAATCCAAGGGAAACCATTCAGTATCACAATAATACAAGCCTGTATTTCAACCACTGATGCTGAAGAGGCCAAAGTTGATCAGTTCCATGAAGACCTACAACATCTAGAAATAACACCAAAAAAAGAAGTCACATTTGTCATAGGGGATTGTCATGCTAATGTAGGAAATCAAAAGATAATTGGAATAACAGGCAAGTTTGGCCTTTGACTACAAAATGAATCAGGGCAGAGACTAATAGAGTTTTGTCAAGATAACTCACTGGTCATAGCAAACAATCTTTTTCAACAACCCAAAAAACAACTCATCAGAGGGTCAATATCAACATTGGATTTATCATGTACTTTGTAGCCGAAGATGGAGAAGCTCTTTATAGTCAGTTAAAACA
Organism: Dromiciops gliroides; assembly: GCF_019393635.1. Taxonomy (NCBI): domain Eukaryota; kingdom Metazoa; phylum Chordata; class Mammalia; order Microbiotheria; family Microbiotheriidae; genus Dromiciops; species Dromiciops gliroides. The sequence goes on from NC_057863.1 coordinate 539,446,002, forward strand.
GACCTAGAGTGGACTGTGGTCCACTTAATGAGCTTCTTATTGTAAAATTCAGACTTAAATTGAATAAAAGTAGGGAAAATCATTGGACTGTAAAGGTATGACCTACATAGTATTCCTTATGAATATGAAATGGAAGTGATGAATTGGTTTAAGGGATTAGATCTGGCAGATAAAGTGCCTGAATAACTATGGACAGAAGTTCACAATATTGTACAGGAGGCAGCAACAAAAACATTCTAAAGAAAAAAAAGAGTAAGAGAGCAAAATGGCTGTCTGATGAAGTCTTACAAAAAACTGAGGAAAGAAGGAAAGAGAAAAGTAAAGGAGGAAGGAAAAGATATACCCAACCGAATTCAGAATTCCAGAGAATAGCAAGGAGAGAAAAGATTTTCTTAAATGATTGATGCAAAGAAATAGAAGAAAACAATAGAATGGGAAAGACAGATTTTTTCCAGAAATATGAAGGGAATATTTCATGTGAAAAGGGGCATGATAAAAGACAAAAATGGTAGGCACTAAACAGAAGCAGAAGAGATTAAGAAGAGGTGGCAAGAATATACAGAACTATACAAGAAAAATCTTAACATCACTGATAACCACAATGGTGTAGTTATTGATCCAAAGTCAGATATTCTAGACACTGAAGTCAAGTAGAACTTAGGAAGGATTGCAAACAATAAGACTAGATGAGGTGATGTAATTCTAGCTGAGCTATTTGAAATCTTAAAAGATGCTGCTGCTAACATTCTGCACTCAATATACCAGCAAATTCGGAAAACTCAATGGTGGCCGTTAGATTGCAAAAGATCAGTTAACATCCCAATTCTAAAGAAAGGCAATGCCAAGGAATGTTCAAATTACTGAAAAATTGTGCTTATTTCAATTGCTAGCAAGACTATGCTTAAGATTCTTCAAGCTAGGGGGCAGCTGGGTGGCACAGTAGATAGAACACTGGCCCTGGATTCAGGAGGACCTGAGTTCAAATCCAGGCTCAGACACTTGAACCATACTAGCTGTGTGACCCCGGGCAAGTCACTTAACCCTCATTGCCCCTCAAACAAAGAAACAAACAAAAAAAAAGATTCTTCAAGCTAGGCTTCAGCAATATGTGAACCAAGAATTGCCAAAGGGTAGGGTCGTTTTCAAAGAGGTAGAGGAACTAAAGACCAAATTGCCAACATTCACTGGATGATAGAGAAAGCAAGGAAGTTCCAGAAAAATAAAATCATCTACTCCTGATTTGTTGAGTATACTAAAAAGCCTTTGACTGTTGATCACAACAAAATATGGCAAGTCCTCAAAGAGATGGGAGTACTAGATCTTTTTACTTGTTCCCCGAGGAACCTGTATGTGGGTCTAGAAACAATGTTAGAACCAAACATGGAACAATTGATTGGTTTAAGATGGGAAAAGCAGTACAGCAAGGCTGTATATTGTCACCTTATTTATTTAACTTATACACAGAGTACATCATGTGAAATGCCAGACTGGATGAGTTAAAAATTGGAAGTAAGGTTGCCGGGAGAAATACCTCTCTGATGGCAGAAAGTGAAGAAAATTTAAGCTTCTTCATGAAAGTGAAAGAGGAAAATGTAAAAGCTGGCTTTAAACTGAACATAAAACAACAACAAAGATCATGACAACTGGTCCCATCACTTTCTGACAAATAGAAGGAGAAGAAATGGAAGCAGTTTCAGATTTTATGTTTTTGGGCTCAAAGGTCACTGCAGATGTCAACTGCAGTCATACAATTAAAAGATGCTTGCTCCTTAGAAGGAAAGCTATGGCAAATATGGACAGTATATTAAAAAGCAAAGACATCACCTAGCCAACAAAGGTTCATATAGTCAAAGATAGATGGTTTTTCCAGTAGCAAGTGTGGCTGTGAGAATGGGACTCTAAGGAAGGTTGAGCACCACAGAATTGATACTTTCAAATTACAATGCTGGAGAAGATTTCAAAAGTCCCTTGGACAGCAAGGAGATCAAAATTGTTCAATACTTTAAGACATTAATTCCAATACTGAAATGGAAACTTAAATATTTTGGTCACATCATGAGAAGACAGGACTCATTGAAAAAGACCTTGATGTTGAGGAAGATTCAAGTCAAAAGAAGGGGACAGCAGAGGATGAGATGGAGAGAGAGTTTTATGGAAGCAATGAACGTGAGCTTGGACAGACTTCAGGAGATAGTCGAGGATATAAGGGTGCTATGATCCATGGGGTCATAAAGAGTTGAATATTACTGAACAACTGAAGAACAATCATATTCCACTATATTCATATGCTACAATTTGTTCAGCCATTTCCCAATTGATGACTCTCCTCTCCACCCCACCTTAGTTTCTAGTTCTTTTTCTTTTTTATCCTTCCCTTCAGTATCAGGAAGTTTGTTTTATCTGTAACTAATTTCTCCTTACTATTATTTTCCTTTTATGCCCAGTTATTTCCCTAGCGTGTTTGATGTTTCTCTATACCATATTCTGTGTAGGTGTTCAACCCTCCTTCATCCCTTTCAGATGAATGATATTCAGCTAATGCCTGCTCCCTCCACCCCTTTCTCTATATTTGTATACTCTTCTCACACACACACACACTAATTATGAGAAACAGGAAGTTCCACCCCCTTCTTCCATTCTACACTGATACATTCCTTTTACCCCATCTTCTCTTAAAACCCTCACAACAAAATGAATTATTCTTGGTTATAAGTCTTATGTCCTTTGCTTTTTGGAATATTATATTCTAAGATCTCTCATTTATATTAGAATCTGCCAACTTTGGATTATGACAGTTCCTGAGCTTTTTCTTTTTGGGATTTCTTTCAAGTGTTGATCACAAGATTCTTTCTATCTTCACTCTGCCCTCTGGTTCTAATAAATATAGGTAGTTTCATTTGTGATATCTTGAAATAAACATCTAGACTTTTTTTTTAAAAATCATGGTTTTCAGGGAGTTGAATGATTCTTAAATTCTGTTCCCTTGATTTCCTTTCAGGTCAGTGTTTTTTAAATTTTATTTTTTAAACTTTCAAGTATCTTATGTTTATTTTTCTTGCTTTCTCATAAAGTCATTGATTTCTTTGTAGTTTATTATAGCTTTTAGGGAATCTACTTCTTGGATAAGGTTTACTAATTTCTTTTCTAAGTTACTTATTTCCTTAATTCTTTTTCTAATAGCTTTCATTTCATGTTGTTCTCTCTCTCTCTCTCTCTCTCTCTCTCTCTCTCTCTCTCTCTCTCTCTCTCTCTCTCTGTGGGGTGGGGGTGGGGCAATGAGGATTAAGTGACTTTCCTAGGGCAAACAGCTACTAAGTGTCAAGTGTCTGAAATCAAATTTGAACTCAGGTCTTCCTGAATCCAGGGCTGGTGCTTTATCCGCTGCGCCACCTAGCTGCCCCCTCATGTTGTATCTCTTGCTTAATCTTTCTAGCTATTCATTGTAGTTCTTGTGAAAAAACCATTTTTAAAAATATCTGCTTACTATTATTGTGGAGTTATTATTTTTACTTTGGGGCATGTCCAGAGCCACAATAATGCTGGATACTTATTGGTGTCTTCTTTGGTTTACTTATCTCTCTAGGTTCAGTTCTTGAATTGGGGCTTTGTATTAGAGTCAGGCTCTGTTCCTTGATGTTCTCTTGTGTGGTATTGTTAATCAGGTGTGGTCATCTAGATTCTTACAATGACCTCTACCTTTTGTAGGTGATCCCCGTGGATCTCTGAAGTTCAGAATGTTGGCTATGACATCTCAATACAGAGTGACAGGGACCTTGGAGCCCCGGGGCAGCTAGGCTGTCCTCGTTTGTATGTTGCTATATGGCACTAAAGATTGTCACTCCCTAGGGCATCCAAAGTCCCCATCCTGGTCTTTCTGATCACCCTTCAATTTCCTGGGGTGATGGGGAGAGGGTCTGCTCTTGCTGCCCTGAAGGAGACCTATTCTCTGGCCCCTTTGTCTTGTCATACCGGGCTATTTGTCTGTTCTAGTGCTGGCCTTGCCCCCAGCTTCCTTTCCTGTTCATGATAGACTTTCGACTTTTGGGGCAGTTCTGGGACAGAAAAAGTAACTTATTTTAATGACTCATTAGATTTTTTTTTCAGATGGGGAAATGAGGCTTAAGTGACTTGCCCAAGGTCACATAGCTAGAAAGTGTCAAGTGTCAAAGGCTGCATTTGAGCTCAGGTCCTCCTGAATCCAGGGCCTGTGCATTATCCCCTGTGCCACCTAGCTGCCCCCTCATTAGATTTTTTTTGATCATTATTCAATCTGGTTTGAATATCAGGTTTTTGATGGAGTAGATATGTGGGAATGGTACATGTGAATAAACTTAAACTGAAAGAGGTTAAGTGACTTGCCCATGGTAACAGAAAAATGTCAGAGGCAGAATTTGAACTCAGATCTTCCTGATTCTTGAGACCAGTATTCTATGCACTGTGGTACCTAGTAGGTAGAAAGATCTAGCGATTTGAATTCAGGTCCTGTGATTTCCTTTTCTACACTCTTTATATTGTACCACCTATGGTTTGTTTCTCTTCACCTAATTAAATTCTCCACTTTCTTGAAAGCTAAACTTTGCTGCTACCCTAATCATAAATGTGATCCTCCACAACTGAAAATGACGCCTCTCACTCCATGTTTTGTAGAGCTTTATCTGCACCTCTCCTTTTCCCATATTACATTCTAACTTGTATCATATTTATTTGTGTATATCTCATATGTGCTCTACTAAAGTATAAGCTCCTTCAGGGCAGGGGTTTTATTTTTTCCACTTTGTATCTTAGTACCTATCATAGTCCTTTGAATTTAGTAGATGACATATATATATACGCATATATATGTGTGTATATGTATATAATGTGTAATATATAAAATATATTATATATACATATACATATCTCTAGTCATTTCCTGTTGCCTTCAGGATCAAATACAAAATCCTCTTTTTGGTGTTCAAAATCCTTCATAATCTACCTCCCCCACCACCATCACCACATCTTCTTATACCTTACTCAATGTCACATGCTCTTTGACACTGACCTCCTTGCTGTTCCATGAACATGACACTCCATCACTCCATCTCTCAGCTCCTGCCATTATCTTTGGCATTATGTCATGGCTCCATGCCTGGAATACTCTCCCTCCACATCTCTGCCTATTGACTTCTTTGGTTTCCTTTAAGACCCAACTAAAATCCCACTTTCTACAGAAAACCTTTCCCATTTCCTCTGAATTTTAATGCCTTCCATTTTAATGTTATTTCCTATTTTTCTTGCATATAGTCTTTTGCACGTATCGATTTGATTGTTACCTCCCCCATTAGATAGTGAGATCTTTGAGAAGAAGCCATATTTTTATCTCTTTTTGTATCCTTTGTGCTTAGCACTAACACACAGTAGGCACTTAGTTTATTAACTGAAATATATAAAATGGAATCAAGTTGTAAAATGGGTTGTGAAAAGGAAAAAATAGAGTCAAGGAGAACAGTTAGGAGACAACTGCAATAATCCAGAGGCAGAAAGTGATGAAGGAGTTTCCCTTCTCTTCCTTCACCCCAGAGGTGAACAATAATGAGTATACTTCCATTTCTCCTGTCCATTTCCACTGAGATAAAGCAGGTCTGAACAGATGTACCAGAGTGTAATGAGAGAATGGTTTGGATTTGATGACTTACATGTGTAGGTGATGGAGAGAATATAGTCAAAGATGATGCTGAGATTTTAGGTTTGGTAAATGGGAGGATGGTGGTATCGTTAACTTAAATTGGGAAGTGAAAAGGGAGAACTGGTTTTGGCAGGAAGAGGAAGATGATAAATTCAGTTTTGAATATGTTGAGTTTAAGGTGTCAGCCGAACATCCAGTTAGAAAAATCTAGCAGATAGTGGGAGGTATGGGATGGTAGCATGGAAGAGGTCCAAGATGGTGAGAGGGACTTGGGAGTAATCCATATAAAAGTCATAGTTGAAGTCAAAGGAAGTAGATAATATCACAAAGTATAGAAACTATATAGGGAAGCTTCCAATCTTTTTTGGAAGTAGCTAAACTCCTTAAATATTTTTTTAAATCATAGAGAAAGGGAGGGCCCCCACAAAATTGAAGAAGGAACATGTCCCATTTTCAAAAAAAGGGAAAAGGAAAGAGTTTTCCAAATATAGACTACTGGGTTTGACTTGAATTCTTGACAAAATCCCAGAATATCTTATTAAAGGGATGTTTTGTCAGCAATTAGAAAGGGAAGCAATAATCACCAAGAGTCAGCATGACTTCATAAAAAAACAGGTTGTATCAGAGAAATGTCATCTCCATTTTTTGACAGACTTACTAGACTGGTATATAAGAGGAATGCTGTAAGGATAATATGCTTAGATTTCATCAAAATACATGACAAACTCTTTCACACTATCCTTGTGGACAAGGTGGAAGATGTGGCCTAGATGATGGTGCTGCTAAGTGGAATCAGAACTAAGTAAATGACTGGATACTGAGAATCATTATTAATGAATTGGTGTCAATTTGAAGGGAAGTCTCTAAGTAGAGGACCCCAGGAATCTGTATTTGCTACTGTGCAGTGCAATAGTTTTATCTAGGACTTGCGTAAAGGTACAGATGGTGTGCTTCTTATCAAACCTGCAGCTGACACAAAGCCAGGAAGGGAAGAGGGAGGGAAGGACCAAGGATTTATTAAGCACTTACTATGTGCTAGATACTGTGCTAAGCACTTTACAATCTTATCTCATTTGGTCCTCGTAGCAACCCTGAGAGGTAGGTGCTATCATTATTACCTCTTCTTTATAGAGGAGAAAACTAAGGAAAAAAATGACTTGCCCAGAATCATTCAGCTAGTAAGTATCTGAGGCTGGATTTGAATTCAGGTCTTCCTGACTCCAGGGCCAGCTATTTATCTACTGCCACCTCTAGCTGCCACCTTTGGAATCTATTAAGTTTTTACCCATCAGTCAGTCAACAAAGTAATGTGATCTTAAGCTTCACTGAGAGACATAGTGCCCAGGATTAGAGAGGTGATATCCTTGCTTGTCCTCTGCCCTAGTCAGACCACGTTTGGGAACTATATTCTAGGAAGATGTGACAGACTGGAGGATATCTAAATGAGGGCACCCAGGACAGCGAAGAAACATACCACATGAGGATCATTTCCTTTTTTTCTTTTTTTATGGTTAGGAGCAGTTAGCAAGTTAATTTGGTGAAAACAGAAAGCAGGCAGGCCAAAGAGGACATGTGGTGGGGGTTGGAAGGAAGGATGCTGGTAACCCTGACAATGTAGTTAGTTGCTTCAGGGGTGAGAGGATCATTTTCACAGTGAGAAAGTTAGGGGATTCTTTGCGGAAAGGGGATTTTTGTTCTCAGCTGTTCGGCACCATCCAGACTATCTCTTCATAGTTGAAACAACTGTTGCTGTCCTCATGTCCTGCCACCAACACTTTCACTTCTTCCTCTGTCATCTTCTCCCCCAGAGTGATGAGGATGTGCTGTATTTCAGCCCCCATGACTGTGCCATTCCCTTCCTTATCAAACACCCAAAGCCCCACTCCATAGTCTTCATATATGTCCTGGTCCTTATTCTTTGTTATGGTCTGCAGCATTGGCAGAAAGTGTTCAAAGTCCAGCACCTTCACATTCATCTCATCACTCTTGGGATTCCCTAAGACCTTGAGCACCTGAGCATTGGTGGGGTTCTGGCCCAGGGCCCACATCACATCCCCACACTTGCTGTATAAGATCTTTCCATCCCCTGTGCGGTCAAACAGCTAGAAGGTCTCCTTGAACTCATAGTCTGATCCTCTGTGAAGTCACACATCTTGGCCATGCAGCTTGATCTCTGCTGCCGCCTCTGCTGCTGCTGCTGCAATGGCTCTGTCCCACAGGAGGATCATTTCAACGGCATCACCACCATCATCAGCAACAGCAACAGCAACAGCAACAACAAAGGATTTCGGCTTTAAAAGCTATTGGTCTGGGGGAAGAAGTATGGGGCATGATAGTCACCCTTAAGAATACCCCAAGCATGTGAAGACTTCCTCCTGGCAGGATGGGTGGATGAGAGCACTTTGTTTCGAGGGCCATGAAGGCAGATGAAGCAGGTGCTGTGGAGCTTGGTCACAGTCATTCACCACATCCAGGGTCATTTCCAATCATCCTGACTTTTGTCTTGTCACCAGTCTTTGATGACTCTGGAAGAGAGAGTGAGGCTGACAACTTTGTGCAACTCTGCCTCACTTCAATCCAATTTATGCACAAGTCAAGACATCACCCCATGATGTTACTTGTTCTCTTTGAAAATGAAGGATAAACAACAACAGCAGCAGCAAACAATATTAAAGAGAGATTTCACTTACTCTTGTTGGTCCCAGAGAGAAGAAATAGGTACAGGAAGTGGAAGCTGCAGAGAGAAACACTGTCCCAAATTGGATGACCTGGGAGGAAGTGACCTCTTTGGATGGAGGCTGATTGTTGGGGATGTTGAAGAGGAAGACTCCTTTTCAGGCTGGACTACATGGTCTCTGAGGTTCTCTCTCTGAGATTGTTAGTTAACAAACATGGGCCACAACATGAAGTGCCTAATGCATATAGCACTGTGGTAGGCATTGCAGTTACAAAGGCAAGAAAATCCAAAGTCCCTGCCCTCAAGGAACTTACAGTCTACTTGTTCTACAATTCTCTGTGAGGGGTAGAACCATAGACTCCTAAAGTAAGAAAGAGACCTTATAGTTCTTTTAATATCTCCTCTGTATTAAAGATAAAGAAACTAAGGCCAGGAGGGCATATGTGACTTGTTCAAGGTCATAGATTCTTTGAGAATCATAGAATCTTGGGGTCTAAAGGGGAGTTTGATGTTGCCTATGGAAGTCAGACCTCCTATCTGCAGAAGTAATCCCAATGACATGGTTCCCTGACAGGTAGACATCTGTCACTTGCTAGAAAATTTCCATTGATTGGAGGTTACTATCTCAAGGAGTTAAAAACATAGCCACATTTCAGGCTTAGGAAGAAGAGCCTCGTGGTGGGGGTGGATGATGAAATTTTGTGAAAACTAAAGGAAGAGAGGGCAGGAGGAAGGATAGGATGGTCAACAGTGACAAATGACTACAGGCGAACCAAGGAGGACTGACAAAAGACCATGGCACTTGGCAATTAGGAGGTTACTGGTGACATTCCAGAAAACAATTTCATTTGACTGGTAGAGGCAAAACCCAATTAGAATTTAATTACTCTGGTCCCAGTCGAATTGGTCATCCTCAGTCCACTTTTGATTCCAGAGAAGGACGATTTCACCTTAGCGTCATCCACAATTTCCATTTCACAGTCTCCTCACTTAATAGCTTTTGTATCCCTTAGCATTCCTGGACTGTGGCTCAGTACACTGGGACCCCTCTCATGGGGGGGGGGTCCTCATTTTAGAGGACCCAGCTCTGGAGTGACAGGGGAGGCTTGAAGATCAGAATGCACTGAGTTTCTCAGCTATGTGGGATCCCAGGAATGAGGCAGCTGAGTGGTTGGCAGGACAAGATGAAAGTGTATCAGCCTAGCAGCCAGAGGGCAGACTGTGTGGGCCCAGCCCACTTACTGTCTGATTGCCACAGGAGGGCTTGGTGCTTGAAGGCCCTGATGTTGACTTGCTCTGTGACCTTAGGCGAGGCACTTAATTGCTCAGTGACTCTGTCCACCCTCGATCTTCCAAACAGAGATAATGATTTGCCTCACCTGGCAGAGATTCAAGTCTTCCAGGAGGGAGATGCTGATCTTGGTTCTTGGTGCCTATTAGCCAGAGCCTCCCAGTCCCTTATGGGAAGAAGACCCCAGGGGGGTCCCTGCATGCCCGAGCTCTAGCTCTACTTACCAGGGAGCATGTCTCTGTGGGACTTTGACTTGGGGGTTTCTGAGTTCAGCCTCCTGAGTTATCTCGCACTAAGCCTGCAAGGAGAGAATAACATTCATACTAATGGATGGAAGAGGCTATGTGGTTTCCAAGTCCTTTGCATTTAGAACTGAGATCTCACATGTTAAAAATACTCTAGATTAGGGGGCGGCTACGTGGCGCAGTGGATAAAGCACCGGCCCTGGATTCAGGAGGACCTGAGTTCAAATCTGGCCTCAGACACTTGACACTTACTAGCTGTGTGACCCTGGGCAAGTCACTTAACCCCCATTGCTCCGTAAAAAAAAAATACTCTAGATTAGAAGACGAGTGAGACAGGTCTAGGCAACACTCAGTCCTCCTTCAACCACCTTTCCACCTTTAATCCCTATCTCTGTGCCCATTCATCTAGGAACACAAGAGCACTGATTTAGTGCCCCAAGGGCACCTTGCTCCCAATCCAACTTAACAAACATTAAGTGCCACTATGTGCAACAAACCATACTATGTGCTAGGGTGAGGAATATAACTAGGTGTCTCATTAGATATAGTGCTGGATCTGGTTTCAAGAAGACCTTGATTCAAATTCTGTCTCAGATACTTACTTAATGTGTGACCTTGGGCAAGTCACAGTTTCCCAAATTGTACAATGGGGATAATAATAGTACCTATCTCCATGAATTGTTGTAAGACTCAAAGGAGATAATATTTGTAAACTTAAAGGGTTATATATAGATACTGTTATTGTTATGGTGGTGACTTATAAAGACAAAATGAAAAACAGTCCCTGGCTTTATGGAATTTTCATTCTACTGAGAGGATACAACAGTTAAACAGATGAGATGGTTTTCTGGAGATTGATTAAGGGGATCAAGAAAGGCTTCTCTTAGGAGGTGGCCCACAAACTGAGTCTTTGATGGAAGCCAGAGATTCTTGCATTATTGTTGTGAGGCAATTAGTGTTGAGTGACTTACCCAGGGTCACACAGCTGGTAAGTGTCTAAGGCTGGATTTGAACTCAAGTCCTCCTGCCTCCAGGCCTGGTATTCTGAAACCATGAATTCTAATGGGGCACAGGACAGAATTCATTCCAGGGATGGGTGACAGACAATGCAAAGACTAGAGGCAGGAGATGCATTGCAGAATGTGGTGAACAGCAAGTAGAATAGTTTGACAGGAATGTAAGTCTGGAAATGTATATTGGGGCTCCCATTGAATAAATCACTTGTTCAAGGCACATAAGAGGATGAAACCTGCAAAATTGTTGTTGTTGGGTTTTTTTTAGCTATGCCTGACACATACTCTCTTCTTACCTCTGAGGCCTCTTTGAATCTCTAGCTTCTTTCAAGGATCATCTCAAGTACCAGTTCCTACATGAAACCTGTCCTGACCCCACTAGCTGCTAGGACCCTCTTCCCCAAATGACTTTTCATTGACTTTGTTTTCTCTGTGCTTATCTGAGTACTTGTTGTCCTTCCCTCTCATAGAATTTAAGTTCCTTCAGGGAAGAAATTATTTAATTTTTGTTTTTCTATTCCCAGTACAGTGCCTGGCATATAACAGGTTCTATAAAAATAATGTGTTATATATATATAAACATTCTCTTTCTTTTTTTAAAATTTTGAGTTCCAAATTCTTTCCCTCCCTCCTACCCCTCCCCTACCCACAGAGATGGCAAGCTCTATCATATCAATTATACATGCAAAATAATAGGCTCTTAATAAAAGCATTTTGAGTGAGTGAGTGAATGAATGACTGAACCGAAGTATTTGACAACAGAAGCAGGTGTTGGTTTCATAATATAACCAGATACCTCGGCGTCAGCTGGTGAAGAATTCAACAAATATGGACCTAAAGGGATGTAGTCATCGTAGGCAGATTCTGATTCTGGACTCTTCCAATTCCTTGGCTTTGTTTTCAAGGTCTTACCAATCTAGTCTTGTCCTGCTTAGTCACACTCATTTCCATTTGCTCCCCAACACCCAAGATCTACTGCAAGCCAAACTGTCCTGTACATTCCTGTCCTCCCTGTCTCAGTCTTGTTTCTCCTCACCCGAAATGTCTTCCCTGTCTTGACCTTATCCTCTGCATTAAAGTTTCACCTCCTCCAAAGATTTCCCTGACTCTTCCCCCTCCCCTCCCCCTGCCCCGACCCTTCAGTTAAGCTCCCAGCAATCTCCTCTGGCTTTTTTCATTTGCAGCATAAATAGGGTTAGGGATAAGATCTGAAACTGAGATTTCATTGATATAGGAACCTCCCAGATGGGGAAAATCTCTTTACTAAGGCAGGTTGGCAACTTCTATGGAGTCTTTGGTGTTAAAACATCACCTAGAACAGCCAATATGTGTCAAAGGAAGAACTTGAACCCCAGTCTTCCTGGCTTCATGGCCAGCCCTCTGCCCACTGTATAACACTGACGCTCATATGGCAAGAAGAATCAACATAACATTGACCAAATCCATCTCCAGATTGGTTTGTCAGACACACACTAGGCACTTTAGACTGCAGGTTTCTTGAAGGCAGGGACTGGATCTCAACCAGTTTGGAATCTTCTCACCATGCTTAGAATACAATGCCTTGCCATAGATGATGCTCAACAAACAATGGCTGATTGATTGCTGTGCAGTCTGACCTGGCTTGAGGGAGGCAGATGTTGGGGAAGTAGACTAGCTGGTTAGCTGATTTTCCATCCAAAGTGTATGGGCTAGGTGGCAGCTGCCTGGAGGCCAGCGGGCCATTGGATCCTTCAGATGATGGGTAGACGAGGCAGTGGGAGTCTAATTGTTGGCAGATGGGAGCATAGGCATGGACAGACATCTCTTATTTTTCACACCCCTTCATGTCTGCTGGCAGGGCAGGCATTGTGGAGGTTAGTCAGCAAGAAGAAATGTGGGGAACCGGGAGTATTTCAGGGCAGGGCTGAATGGGCCCATGTCCAGTGACTCTGGGGAAGTTGGCTTTCTGCACACTGTTCCTGTTCTGGGGCAAGCCCAAAGCAGAGCTCTCCCATCTCCAGAGCTGTCAGCCACACCAGCGCAGAACTTCATTTGCAGAATAAATAATCAACACAAAATGCACCAAATTCATTTCCAAATTGGCCTGTCAGACACACGGTTCACCGGGGACAAGTCTCATTGAATAAAATGCATCTTGGGGAGAAAGGTGAGCACGACCTGCCTCATTCCCACAGGGACATCTTGCAAATAAGGGCCAGACAGGAGGCCGGAAGCAGAGAATTCCTATGGACAGATTGAATTCTGGCTTTGTCTTAATGAACGTCAATATTTATTACTAAAGGTGTTGGGCTCCTCAGAGTGATAGTCAGAGCATTTCAGCATTTCAGAGCTCGCCTGTTGCCTTCCCAGGTACCAAACTCTGTGTAATTGCTGCTCATAAAGGCAGTGGACGATATTGCCAGGGAAACTCACTCCCAGCTGTAAATCTTCATAATCAGAATCAGCAGAGCTTTGCTTTCCATTTGGAAAGAATGCCCCTGAGAACAGGGCCTCCAGGATGCTCAACCCCCACCCCTCACATACACACATTACCAATAGTTTCCTTTCAGAATCCAAATCCCCTACATATTGGCTGGGTAGGGGGCTCTTTCTTGGTTCTGGGGGAGAATCAGAGGACTGGAAAGGACCTCAGGAGCTATCTAGCTTAACTACTTCATTTTACAAATAAGACAACTGAGGCTCAGGGAAGGGAAATGACTGGCTCAAGGTCGTACAGAGAACAAGGGGGCAGAGATGGGATATGAACTCAGGCCCTCTGAGAGGGTACAATTTCACCAGAGTGGAATAGATATGTTTATAGGACTTTTAAAAATTGAAAGAAGTTAGAGAATTTAAAGACTAGGGGACTACAAGGAAGAACTGAGAAAAGCCAGCATGCTAGGAACAATATCTAGCAGGGTCTGTCTCCCCCTCTTCTGAAAAATGGGCTAAAAGGTGACAAAATGAGGATTTCATTGTCCCGAGGTGGGACAAGTCTTAAGGTGGGCCTCCTTTGAGGCCCTCTAACCTGCTGTCTGGCACATAGTAGGTGGTTAATAAGTGTATTTTGATTGATTGGTTATCTGAAGACAACAACAGTCATCATACCCTGCCCTGCTGAATAGACATGTTTCTACAGAGAAGAGTAGCCACGCTGAGGGACTGAAATAATGTCACTTTATCCTCACTGTGTTCCACCTAAGTCGACCTTTTGTTAACTCTTCAATGATTTACAAGTACCTCATTTCCCCCCAATATTGAACCTGAATTCACAGGTTCTGGATTCAGGCCCACCCCTAACACCAATGACTCTCTGGGTTGAGACCTCCAGGAGCTAATTGGAGGATCTTGGCAGGTGATAATACTACCTTCTTGTTGCTGTTCCATTGTTTCAGTCTTGTCTCATTCTTTGTGAGCACATTTGGGGTTTTTTTGGCAGAGAGACTGGAGTGGTTTGCCATGTCTTTACCCAGCTCATTTTGTAGATGAGGAAACTAAGGCAAGCAGGGTGAAGTGACTTGCCCAAGATCATACAGCTAGTATGAGGCCGTATCAGAACTTAGGGCTTCCTTACTCCAGACCTGGCATTCCATCCACAGCCAACTCACAGTTCACATAATAAACCCTTGAGGGTTTATAGCATGGTTTTCTCAAGACAATCCTATGTTGTAAGTATTATTCCTTTTTTACAGAGAAGAAAATGGAGGCACAGAGACCTTGACATGGCAGTGATCACATAGCTAAGATATTTTAAAACCATAATTTGAACCCAGGAGTCTTGAGAGTCTTCATGGTAGAGTAGAAAGAAGATTGGATTTGAACTCATAGGACTTGCATTCAAAATCTTATTCTTGCTACTTGTGTGACCTTGGGTAAGTCACTTGACCTCTATGGGCTTCAGTTTCTTTATTTGTAAAATGAATCAGTTGGACTAGATGATATCTATGTTCTATTCTAGTTCTAAATCTTATAATCTTATGAATCGGCATAGTGTCATAAAATCAGTCCCCAGTTTAATTGTTCTTTCTTTCTAATCTTTTAGTATTTAATTTTTAATAATTAAATTGAAGTATTTTATTTGTTTTAATCAGTGAAGATCTCACCCTCCTACCCTAACTCCCTTCCCTCCCCCAAATTGAGAACAGGACAAGAAAAATAAAACCCATTAGAAGCATATACATATACATATACATACACACACACACACACACACATATATATATGTATGTATGTATGTGTGTATATATATAGTCAATCAAAAAAATTCCATATTGGCCACGTCTCATTCTACTTTTTGAGTCTTTCACCTCCTAGCTCTATTGGTCTCAAGAAATCCTTCAGATAAATCATCTAGAAGAATTAGGAAGGTTAGCCTGGAGAAGAGAAGACAAGGGGGAAAGCTATCTTCGAGTATTGAAGGGTCGACCCTGGGAATTCCCCACCCCTCCACCCCTCCCCAAAATATTTTACTTGCCTCCTCAGGGCAGAATTAGGAGCAATGAGTGGTTTTCCTTCCAATTACAGTTACCCCAAAGCAGAGTGCTCTGCCTCAGATGGCAGTGGATTGCCTTTCATTAAAGAGTGTCAAATGGAAGCCAGATAGTAGAATGTTTTGAGGAGTTGTTCAGGTATTAGCTGACTTCTAGGTCTTTTACAACACTTTGAATCTCTGAGTTTTGTCTGCTTCTGTGAACTATAGATGAAGGCAGACTTTTAAGAAATACTTCTCTGTCATAGCGACTGACATTCAAGTCGATCGAATCTGGGCCTCACTACTCTTAAAAGGTAGGTACTAAATCCATTTTAGAAATGAAAAACTAAGGCTCAGGGGAGGTCAAGAGACTTGTCCATGGTCACACAGTTAGAAAGTGCAGAGAAAGGATTTGAACCCAGGTCTTCAGGTCCAATACTAACCATTATGCAATGCTCTTATCCTCATCCACTCCTTCCTCTCTAGGCGGTGAGGGTCTGTCTAGTTTCTTCGGTTTCCAATAATAAATGAGGGAAGGCAGAAAAGAGTTCGTCCCTCCAGAAAAGGGCCTGGAAGGACAGAGAAATGCTTGAACTCACTCTGCCAGAGTGGGGCCGAGTTGGGCTCGCTAGCTCTGCTTCTCTTTCTCCTGCCAACTTGCTAAGGACAGAGATGGCCTGGGGGCAGAGACACAATATGGGTTTTAGAGAGTGATGTCATGTGGTTCACTGACACCAGATCACTAAGCAGAAACTACCCTGCTGTTGTTATCAGAGTTAGGGTGGAGTGAATTAGAACTTTTGACAATGGATATCTCATCTCACACAGATGTGCCCTTTATAGAATCTGCTGGCAAGATTACAGAGGTATTACAGCGTAATGGGGAGAGGAGTCAATAATTCTAGGGTTATTGACTACAGCCAGCTCTATTCTTTTAAAATTTATATTTTATCCATTTTTATTTGTTTCTATGTATATACATATACACATGTGTATAGTTGTAGATGGGTATATTTATCCATTGCAGGTCTCTTGAATACTCGTCTCTCACAAAGGCACCTGCTGTAGAAGATTGGATCACATCCACTTGATTATATTTTTTCTTTAAAAAAAAATGATAGTAGTAATTTTCTGCACTTAGGAGAAGGAGGGAGGAATTGAGGAGGAGAGATGAGCCTGTGCTCTTGTCTGCCACGTTGGCCTGGAGCATCAGCAAAGAGCAGGCCATGGCAAAGCTGGGTGGGCTCTTAGAGCTGCCCTGAATCTCCAGGGCCTTCAGGGTCAATCCTGAGGCCTCAGGAGGACAGATTCATCTTCTAGCAGATGAGGTCTGGTGAGAAACCCCTCGAGGACAACCTCCAGGGTCCCCAGTGGCTTCCTATCCCACGTGTCTGAGCTTACCTCAAGGAATTCTTTCTCACTCCCGAGAGCCCACCTGTTTTAGGAAGACTTTTCCAATTAGGAAAGTGGCATCACAGTGCATCCATCTGTGCAAACATTCCCCTTCCTGACTCCTCCCCACCCCTTCCTACAACTCCAAGTCAAGGAGCTGAATGCAGTCTCCCTACGAAGCAAGAAATGAGTATAAAACTTGATGTGCTTTTAACTGTCTGAATGATTAGCCTGGCCTGCTTCTTGTGGCTCAGTGGGATGCACCTTAGTGCTAGAAGGGATCCCCTTTATCAACCCAGGTCTCATTCTACAGATGGGGATAGTGAAGCCTGGAGAGGTTAAGTGATTTGTCCAACAGAAATTAGGGGCAGAGCCAGAGATGGATAGGGGCCATCCAATTTCTATTTAGGATTTCTTTCATGAACGTTACTGGATCCTAGATAACAAAGTGGCTAGAACATTGTGCTATCATGAACTGTGATAGACTTAACTCTTCTTAGCAGTGCAATGATTCAAGCCAATTCCAAAGGACTCATGATGGAAAATGCTCTCCACATTCAGAAAAGAGAACTGTGGAATCTGAATGCAGATCGAACCATATTATTTCTACTCTTTTTTTCTTTTTTTGATGTTTTCCCCTTTTGTTCCGGTTCTTCTTTCGCAATATGACTAATGCAGATATATATATTTAATGTGATTATACACATATAACCTATATCAGATTGCTTTCAGTTTTGGGGAGGGGGGAGGGAAGGCAGGGCAGGAGAAAAATTTGGAACTAGAAATCTTATAAAAACAAATGTTGAAGGGCAGCTAGGTGGCGCAGTGGATAAAGCACCAGCCCTGGAGTCAGGAGGACCTGAGTTCAAATCCGGCTTCAGACAGTTACCACTTACTAGCTGTGTGACCCTGGGCAAGTTACTTAACCCTCATTGCCCTGCAAAAAAGAAGAAAAAACCCAAATGAAAACAAATGTTGAAAACTACCTCTACATGTAACTAGAAAACCCCCCAAATTCTATTAAGATTGAACACCCCCCCAAAAAACAAACAAAAAACAAAATGAAACAGAACAAAGTGGCTAGGTGGTGCAGTGGACAGAGAATTGGGCTTGGAATCAGGAAGATATGAGTTCAAATCTGGCCTCAGACACTTACTACCTGTGTGATCCTGGGCAAGTCATTTAACTTCTGTTTGCCTTAGTTCCTCATCTGTAAAATGGAGGCTTACTGGAGAAGGAAATGGCAAACCACTCTAGTATCTTTGCCAAGAAACCCCCATAGACAAAAGTCCATGGAGTCACATAGAGTCAGATGTGACTGAGCCACAACTACAGGTAACAGGAAACGGCTTATCTTTATCTGCTCTAATTACGCTTCTTGATTTTCCTTCCCTTTCCCTCCATGAATGTAAAATGTCTGGCAGAATGTCTGGAAGGCTGTGGCCATTTCTTACGGGTTTCTTGATGAGTCAAGAGCAATATTTAAGCTCCTCTTCTTACAGGATGGCATGAGCTTTTCTGGAGGAGATGTAAGAAGTGTGTCCATGGTTTCTAGCTTACTCCAGTGTAGTTCCCTATTTATTTGGAATAATTCCTCTTCAGACTGGTGGAAATCCCCAGATTATGAGTAATTCTCATAATATGTCTTTCTCTTTTATTTTCTTCACTGAGCAAAGGAAGAGAGAAGACCTTCAAATCCCTTGTGCACATTTGAACTCTTGCTTCTCCCATTTCAGCACTGCCCTAAATAAACCAGCCTTGCAGATAACACTCCCAGTCCTTTCAAAGCATTCTGCTGGCTAGTACTCTCATCTATGTGCCGGGGATGGAGCATCTGGAAGGAGAAGCAAGATGAAAGGCAGTTTCAGAACGGAGGGTGGACTTTTTATATTCTTATTTTCACTCTTCTCCACCCACTGATAGATTTCTTTTAGGCCAAGACTCATTTCTTCCAATCTTTGAGGTGCTGCTGATTTCCGGGAGGTATCTAAGCCTTGAGGTGCTATCCAGTACAGGAAGGAATTATCTATGATTTTCTTTGGAGAGTTTCTTATTGTTTTTCTCTGTGCATAAAAACCTCTCACATATACTAAATTGCATTTAACTTTGGGGAGAAAGGGGAGCAGAAATGGCTGAATTATTGAATTTTAGAGTGATAAGGGACCTGAGAGATGAACTGCTTCAACACTTCATTTTTTGCAGATGAGGTAAAGTGACTTGCTTTGCCTGAGGCCATCCAGCTAACTAGCATCAGAACCGAAACTAAAACCCAGGTCCCCAGACTCCGAGGACAATGTTCCTTTCCCACACCACACTAAAAAAATGAGAGAGGAAGAGGAAGGGAGCCAGTTGTTTCTTTTCTCCCACCCCCATTCTATGCCCTGGAGCAAGATTAGATCAGGGGACACCCAACAGGTCAATCACTTATTGGTCTTGACAACTTCCAAGGTAGCTGTCACTCTTGCCAGTGACTTATGTTCTTGACCATCCCAGTCAGCACCCCATGATCACCACCATCTTCTTATAACCAATTTCCTTGGCTGTCATGTGTCTTCTCCCTCACTTCCCTCTCTTCGCTGTCCCTCCCCAACCCTGGCAGCAATCATCAGACTCAGGAGAAATCAGAAATCAGAAACATCTCTTGATTAGAGAAAGGTTGAGGATTCCCCAACTCTCCCCCAGAGTTCTCAGCTCTGGAGGCTTCCCTCCCACCACCCTTCACCCCTTCCTTTTTGCCCAAAGCTAGGTTCCTTCCTGACTCTGTAATTCCAAGTCCGCCTGGACTCTCTCTTGTAATCAGCCAGGCACTGTTGCTCTCCAGTCCAGTCAGTGGCCCTGCATTTTCTGTTGCTTGGGCTGGACTTCTTCTTTTGCTGTCACTAATGAGCTGTTAATAACACAACCATTACCTATGCAAATGAAGGGAGCTGGGGCTGGGTTTGGAAAGTAGCTTCTATGAAAACGGATTCCTTTCCAGTGCTGAGTAATAAATCATGTTGGCATGGTTATTAACTGTTTTAACGAGTTGTCCCCCAAACCCAGCACTGAGCCCCTAAGGGCCCTTGTTTTCCTGGCTTATGTTTTCATTGACAACACACCTCCTGGAGGACAAAGGTGACATAAAGGGTAAATGCAGCCCTGAGTTGATAGGACCTGAGTTCAAATCCAGCCTCTGACACTTACAAGTCACTTAACCTCTCTCTGATTCAGTTTCTTCCACTGTAAAAATGGGAATCATAATACCATGTACCTCCCAGGGGTGTTGTAAGGATAAAATGATATACTATTTAAAAAAAGGCTTAGCAGAGGACTTGGCACATAGTAGGCACTTAATAAAGGTTTGTCCGCTTCCCCTTTGCCTTCTTGATGAAGTGAATTGAATATCCTTTCCTTCAAGCAATCCTATGCAGCCCCCACAAATGAACCTTTGTCCAAGCATTGGGATAGGGTAGAGAGGTGATTCTGGAATGAACACTGTTATATAGTTCAGACATCTCTGGAATGGAGAGCCAAGCTTTTCTTGAAACAGTGTAGAGACTGGCAGTTCCCTCCTAGAGTAGTTCCTGATGTACTTGGAAGAATGACAATAGATGAAATCCATATCTATAGGAGCCTTCCATGCCAGGAAACCAATGATCAGACTAATTTGGGTGAAGACCAAGGGTTTTCCAAAGGTGGTGGGGATAACGTGAAAAACGCTGTTGCTCTCAGACCAAAACACACTCAAGACCACCATGATGCCATGCACTCTTCTGTCTATGCTTGAGAATAATACAGTTGAATGGGACTGACCGGGGCTGGTGACTACCCATTATGAATTTGTATTGGATGGGACTTACTATGATGGGTGAAGACATTCTCTTTCCTCTTGCTCAGTGCAGAGCCTCCAAGTCATCTAGAGTTTGGACCCCTATGATAGATTGAAGGGGACTGGCATAGACAGAAGACCTGTCCATATAAATATTAGTAGTTTGGTGCCAGCTCCCATTTCAGGCAGTTCTTCCCTGCCTTCCCCCCATATCCTGTCCTAATTTGTTGTAGAACTGGAATAGTAGGGCAAAGAACAGACATTTATTAAGCACCCACTATGTGCCAAGCACTATACTAAGAAAATATCTCATATTGAGATATCTCATTTTGATCTTCACAACAGCCCTGTGATGGAGGTGCTTTTATTTTTCACCATTCGAAGAAAACAAAGCAGACAACATTTAAGTGACTTTCCCATTGTCACACAGTAAGTGAGGATAAATTTGAACTCAGGTCTTCTTGATTCTGGATCCAGGGCTCTATCTCTCTTCCTCCATCTCATTCTGTTCCACTTTGTATGTAATATCTTTATCACAGAAATGCAAAATGTTAGATTGGAATGGGCCCTTTCTTAGTCTATCTGGTATACTTTTTATTTATCTATCTATCATTCTATCTATCATCTATCTATCTATCTATCTGTTTATTCATTCATTCATTTATTTATCTATTCATCTATCTATCC
Organism: Dromiciops gliroides; assembly: GCF_019393635.1. Taxonomy (NCBI): domain Eukaryota; kingdom Metazoa; phylum Chordata; class Mammalia; order Microbiotheria; family Microbiotheriidae; genus Dromiciops; species Dromiciops gliroides. The sequence continues at coordinate 539,467,230 of NC_057863.1, forward strand.
ATTTATGTATTCATTCATTCATTTATTTATTTTGCTGGGCAGTGAGGGTTAAGTGACTTGCCCAGGGTCACACAGCTAGTAAGTGTCAAGTGTCTGAGGCTGGATTTGAACTCAGGTCCTCCTGAATCCAGGGCTGGTGCTTTATCCACTTCCCTAGCTACCTAGCTGCTCCCCATCTGGTGCACTTTAGATGTGAGGAAGCTGAGGCCCAGATAGATGAAGAGACTAGCCCTGAATCTTAAAGTGCCTTGGCAATGGAACTGGGACTAGGACTAGGGTTTCTTGACTCCTAATACAGTGTCTTTCCACTAAACACAGCCTCCCAAAGGGTGCTCATGAGTCATTCTTTGCTCTGACCTGCCTAGTATTCCCAGTGCTAATGTGCCTTGTGTCCTGGCCCCATGCTCTTATTATTTTTTACTTCTCTCTTCTTTCCAGCCACCTATGGCTTTATCAGCAGTGCCAGTTCCTTGATTATGAGGCCTTTCCTCTCTCCTCACCCACCTTTCATTACCGCCAAAGGTACATCCCTCCTGGGTGGTACCACATTTTCTCCCCTTTGTGACTCCTCAAAATGGAGATCCCTGGGTGTTTAGGCCTGGGTGGATACAGCAGTTTAGAAAGGAAGAAACAAGCTTCTTTCAGAGCACTGATGGTAAAGCCTGGAGCTTGGATGTAAAGAGAATAAGGAGTGAGAAGCACAGCAAAGGAAGAAAGGGAAAAACATAAGCAGAACCCTGGGTGCCCATACCCTTCCATAGAGATTGAGATCAGTTTGAGGTGGGAGGAGGCCAGTTGTCTGGGGCCATTGGTAGCCAGGGGATTTAGTGAAGCAGACAAAAGGAAACAGTGCTGGTGGGGTTTCTCATCTACCTACCTACTTTATCTATCTATCTATCTATTTATTTAGAATTGTCTGTGGTGTTCTGCAGGATCTAGAGTATATGAGGGATGACAGAGGGGAAGAAAGGGTCAAGTAAGTCCCTGAAAATCTTCACCATGGCCACATATTGAATTCTATCAGCTTCTGAGGGATTCCAGGTCCTTCTTAGAATAGATCCAGGGGACTGTGCCCTGGGTTTCTGTCAAGGCTTTCACTTTTCACTGTTTCCCTTGATCTCCAAACCCCAACAGATTGAGAAAAGCCTCTTGATCTTCTTTATCCATGGCTCTCTAGTTAGTCAATCAGGCAGTCAGTCAACACACACTTATTAAGCACTTGTTCTGTTCCTAACACTGTCTACGTGAGTCCTCTTCACATCTATCATAGGGGTCCAAACTCTAGATGACTCAGATGCTCTGCTCTGAGCAAGAGGAAAGACAGAGTCTCCACCCATCATTGTAAGTCCTGTCCAATACAAATTCATGATGGAGAGTTGCCAGTCCTGGCCAGTCCCATTCAGCTTTATCATTCTCAAGCATGGACAGAAGACTGCATGGCATCATGGTGGTCTTGAGTATGTTCTGGTGTGAGAGCATCAGCAGCTTTCACACTCTCCCTAATTGCCTTCTGTTCTACTGCTTACTCCCTGTCTCCTTCCTCTGTTGTAACTGGAACTGGATGACCACTTTAGTGTCTGTTCCTCTTTTTTAAAAAAACAAAACAAAACAAAACTCTTCTAGCCACAAACAGATCACAAAGTGTATTTTCTGGAGTTTATTTACATAGGAAAGAAGAATAAATTCAGAAATAATATACATGGGTAAATAAATAAGTAAATAAAAGGTATTCCTTCCCAGTAGTTTCTTATATATAAGTAAGTATATATGAAAGGTACTCCTTCCCACTAAATTTTCTAGCCAGTCTAATCAATCAATCAATCAATCAATATTTATTGCATGTCTAGTACGTGTTAGGCATTGTGCTAAGTGCTGGATATACAAAAAGAGACAACAGACAGTCCCCACCCTTAAGAAGCTTACAATTTGATGGCCAGAAACAACATGCAAACAAATAAATTCAAAGCAAATTATATATAGGGTAAATAGGAAATAAAGAGAGAACAGATTGGCATTGTAAAGAATTAATTGTTATTTGAAGTTTTTATGCCTCGGGTCGCACTGGCCTGGGGCTCCGCAAACCGCATGGTGCTCCACCCATTGGTTGTAGTAGTTGCCAGGGCTCTGGCACCTCACATCATCACCACTCGCCTACACCTACTTGGGCCTGGCAAAATTATAATGATTGGAAGCCTAGTGAGGGCAGTCATGTGACTGTCAGAGTGGCCATCCCATTGGCTGGGACTGTGTGGGGTGTTTCTAGGTTTGGGGGAGGAGAATTGGGCATTCTAGGTGGAAGCTGGAAAGCGACAGGCGTTCTGCTGAGTATTTTCAGCTGATTCCTGGGCGGTGGTATTTTTTCAGGTATTATAATTTCCCTTTCCCCGTTTTATTTCCTTTCCCTTGATCCTACTGATCCTGTGGGTTTTTTTCTAAGTTCATTCTTGTTAAAATTAATCTTGTTCTGTTTTGAGGGAGGCTGCCGGTCTCCTTCCTTGCCCCAATATTGCGGCGAGCCGCTTAGCTAGAACTCCCCAATTAAGAATTGGTCCCCACAGCATTAAGAGGGGCTGGGGAAGGCTTCCTGTAGAGTGTAGGATTTTAGTTGGAACTTCAAGGAAGCCAGGGAGGTCAGCAGTGTAACTACAATGTTATGGGTCTAACTTGAACCATGATCATTTCTAGGTCTAGAACATCTGCCTCCCTCACAACCCCTTGAGGAGAACTGTGTTTTCCTTCTCAGGACAGTCTCAGGCCAATTTGGGGTGATGAAGGTCAACCCCAAGCTTCAGAAAGCTTCCTACTTGCATGGTGGGCGTGGGAGTGCTCTGCTCATATTCCTACACAATAGAGTATTCTATCTACATTTTGACAAGTCAACCTTATTTACATTATCTCTAATGTTATCAATTCGATGGACTCTCCTTCCTCCACCCAAAGAAGGTATGAAAAATCAAAAGAATTCTCACATACGATTAAAGTTTTTCCCATGACCCAGAAAATGTGATAATTCAAGTACACAGGGCTTACTCTCCAGACTCCATAGAAGACAACTCCTTTGCTTGTAGACCCCCTGACTGTGTCTCATATGTAGGGCTTTTATGTGCTGTCCTGGTTGCTCTTCCTCCGGGAACAATGATCAGAGGAACTGTAGTATATATATAGGAAGGTGTCCTGTGCGCATCTGTGCTTGTGGTATCAGCTGCCTGGGAGCTGATGTTTGTCTTTGAGGAGAGAGGCCGGGACGCTAGTCATACAGTTTTATTTTTAACCTCATTCATTTTCTTATAGAACATGACCCCGGTGAGTGGATTCTTCATTTCTTTTGGAGCCACTCCCCTGACAGCTTTACTCTACCCCACCCCACCCCAGAATATAAACTTCTTAAACTTTATTGTTTCGTTTTTTTATACCTGACAGACATCATCAAGCACGAGCACATACACAAAGGAACAAATAGGGGATTGTACACAAAACCAAGCTTGCATTTGAAGAAATAGCATCGTATTCAACATGTGAGCTTCAAAACTGTCCCATTTATCCCTGACTACTGACAGGGATTACAGGAGGAGGAGACTGCTAAACCTCCTCCTTCTCCCCTCCCAAGCATCATGGTTCCTGGTGCAATGTTGGCATAGGTTGGCTCACTGGTGGCAGGCGCTACTACCTGTGTGGCCAGCTGTATTTGCATGTACACAAAATGCTCTGCCCAGACAAGCAAGTTGGAAAGTATTTAGAGGGTTGATGAGATCCTTCGGCTTATTTGCCTTGGAGCCCGGCAGGGGCTGGGACATCGATAACAAACATATTTTTCCCCCCAAGCTAGGCCAATCAATTTGTGTCCAAAGGCTACATACAAAGACATCAAGTGGTGAGGCTGAAGGCTAGGAAGTGTTGGTTCCAGAATGAATTCTTCTTCCCTCTTTCCTTGTTGGCTTTCCTAAGAACCAGACAGGGATGGTGTAGCATTTTCTCAGAGACTGGAGAGATAAAAATGAAAGTGGGAGGGATGGGAAGGGAAGCCCATGGAGGAGGAGAGGGCTTTCCGTGAATAAAGGTGGTACCTGTGGCTTCAGCATCAACTTCAGGCCAGTGAAATAAGTCATAGCTCTATCTGCAAGCCTGGCTTGTCTTCTTGCCTTTCCTTGCCGTCATATTGACTCCCCCATCTGCTTGTCATGAGTCAGACGCTGACAGTCTCCTCGGCTTCAGTGATTTATCAGTGAGTAGAAAAAGATAATTGACCATCATCTCACCTCACCTCTCCTCTCCTCTGCTGATAGAGAGAAATTTAGCTGCCTCATTCTACTATAATTTCATATTATTCCCCACCCTTTTTTCTCCCTGTTTCTCTCTGAGGTTTCCAAAAGTGATTGATGATTTGCTATCAAATATAAAAAAGAAGCTAAAATATCATTGGACAGTTTAACAGCCTTTAAAATATAATGGTCTCTCTGGCTGGACATCCACAGCTGAAGCCCAAGCCCCGAAGGTCAGACTTTAATGAACTAGTGAGAATTAGAGAGGGAAAGTGAAAGTGATCAGTGTCCAGAGCCTGCTCCACAGTCCACTGACCTTGGGGGAAGATGAGACACTGTTGTGGATGAAGGCCCCTGGCTCAGCTCTCCCTGGGGATATGCCAAGACCATTGGAAGCCTCTGGTGAGGGTAGCAGAGGTAGCCTGAAACAGAAGCACAATGTCCTCTGGGCTCACCCCTAGGAGAAAACCCTTTCATCATTTTTCCTGTTATTGGGGGCAGAGCCACACTTCAGCTTCTGGGAGCTCTGACTCATTGGGTAACACACAGGCTGCAGGTAAGAGTCCCTGCCTACCACCAGCCTTAGCTATTTGCATTTGTATATCTGAAGCTCTATCAGCAGAAAATGTCGATGTAATGTCTTGTCACTTAAGTGTGTTGGAAAGCCCCCATCCATTAGAAGATAAATCAGGATCCTTTGGACGTCCCGGCATCCTCAAAGGGAAGGGGCCCTTAAGAAGCCATCATATCCATCCCCCTGACTCTGAATTAGATTGCCCTGCCTATATCTAGCCCTGACTGAAGTTATCCTATCCATTCCCCTGCCTCTGATTGCCCTGTCTATACCTAGCCCTGACAGAGGTGAGCCAAAGAGAAAGCCCACATTGTTCTTAGTGTCTATTTCAGTGTTTATGAATCTGCAACTTTCCTAAGTGCTTCTCCTTAAGTCTTCTTTTTTTGTTGTTTTTTTTTTAGGCAATTGGGGTTAAGTGACTTGCCCAGGGTCACAGAGCTAGTAAGCATCAAGTGTCTGAGGCCAGATTTGAACTCAGGTCCTCCTGAATCCAGGGCCGGTGCTTTTAACCACTCCGCCATCTAGCTGCCCCTTTAAGTCTTCTTAAGACTTAAACCATGCCCACACCCTCATTTTCCAGGGGATGTGAGGACCATCTTGTCTCCTTCCTTTTTGGATAGTCACCTTCCCTAGAAGGGATAGTGATATAAGAGAGGCTGATAGGAACAGATTGACAGGAGTTTGCAGCTCCAGCACATGCTTTTTCTTTGGATGGTAGGATCCTGAATACAAGAAGAGTTATGCAGTGTCAAGGGAATGAGACCCTGGGGCCTTGCAGAGAAAGTGTCTTCTTTTCCCAGAGACTGTGGGCAGTCTGCCTTTAAATGAAGCTGCCCCAGGAAGGGCCCAATGCACAGTCACTCCAGTCGAAAGCTTTTTTCCCATTAGAAAGATTGCACTTAGAAACATCTGCCCAGAAGCAGTCTGGTTGATTTAAGCATCTTTGCTTTTAATTTTTGGTACCTTTCAGAGGAAAGAGAAAAATAAGGTTAGTTTCCTGAAGTGTAATTGTTTTGGGCAGTTATTTATTAATGAAAAGGAACAACATGTCAACAAGCCCCGGGTTTAGCTGTAGAACTAATGTTAGCCAAGGCGCAGGTTACAAGAAAGGTAAACTTGCTGTCAGTCTGCATTTGCGTAGTTCCATGATCGCCTATTAATTACCTATGTTCTGGGCTCAGACTAGGGGACAGGTTTGGCTTCCACACCCTGGTGAGTGGAGAGGGTTGTGATAGAGTGCCAATGGGGGAAAAAACAAACCCCTTCTATAGTGGCCCTGCTTAAGGGATCTCATAGAATGGGGTGACTTTCTCTAAGAAACCATATGGTAAATGATCTCTGCCAGTTTATCCAAGAGGAACACAAATAGGGGTGATGCAAATCTTTGCTGACAATATGGGGCACCCCCACTAGCTTACTTGGTTGGTATTGAAAATGCTTTGATGTAGTTGGGTGTCAGATTTAGGGAGGGTGCTTGTGGGATTGAAGCAACTTGAAATCCTTAGTCACCAGAGGTAGGAAGTGAAGGTATTGGTGATTCATAACAATGACTACATAAAGTGATATATTTAACATTACAATCACATTTGATCCTATTCTCTCTTGACCCCTCCACAACCAATCAGTCACCAAGTTTTCTACAAAGGAGATCTGGAAAACTGGAGGTAGTCTCTCAGAGGAGCTATGCGCAATAATGACAAAGATGTAAGAATCTTACTTCCCACAAGTGTGGAAAGCTTGGAAAGTTGGTAGTGATCTGCATAGAGCACATGTTTGTATTTCTGTCACAGTCAAGCTCCCAATGCAGGCTGGTCTTCTTCCCAGAAAGGAGACCCAAGAGGCTTATGAAGTGCCTCTTTATTTCTCAAGTTATTGGAGAAAATGGAGTGTTCCTTTCAAAAGTGGAAGACAGATTTCAATGTGGAAACAAGCTAGAACAAAGATCTGAAGATAGAGGAAAAATCTTAACCTGTGTCAGAAGGTTGGAAGATGAAAGAAGGATGTTACCCAAAAGATAAAGATAAGAAGAATGACCACTGAACACTTGGCCCTAAGTAATAGATATGAGGCTTTGCCTGAGAGGGAGCTAGAGAGTCCTAGGAGGAAGTTACTGCTTGTTCTCTGGGGAGTGATGATGTGGAGCCAAAGGCAGAGCCATATCACAAATCAACCAGTAAAGGTCAGAGGAAGACATGGTTGTTGGGGTTGGTGATTTTATGCTGAAGGATAGAGACAATTATGTTTTTGTTTTGTTTTGTTTTTACTTGATAAGAAATAGGTCAAATATCTTTCTGGGGGAATAGCTCCCAAACATGAAAACAAATCTCCCAACACTTATCAAAATCAGATGCCTACTATCTACTTCTGGGGAGCAAAAATGATGTAACCAGGAGAAATCTGAAAAGCACTGCTAACAATTATGAAGTTTGGGGAAAGATACAGAAGGCTTTAAGGGGTAAAAGTGGTATTTTATCACTGTTGCTGCTGGAAGGCAAAGACTTCAGAAGAGAAAGAAAAATCTGAGAAATGAACCAGCTGGTTAAGAAGCTGATGACTAAGAATGGGAGTTAGATTCAGGACCTCGGTTTAAAATATATGAAGACCAGGAGAGTGGGAATGGTGAAAATCTAAAAAAGGGATAGTAAGAATGCATTTACCTAGTCTTGGAAATTTAATCACAAAATCTCAGAGCTGGAAGTAACTTCAGAAGCCATTTAGTCTAATATGAAAAAGAATCACTTTTTATGATACAGGTCTCATTTCTAAGATATAGAAGGAACTGAATCAAATTTATATGATAAGAGTCATTTCCCAAATGATAAATGGTCTAAGGATATGAATAGGCAGTTCTCAAAGGAAGAAAGCCAGAGTATGCTTTTCCTCTTTCTTCTTTTTAATCAAATTAGCTCATGATTTATCTATTTCATTGCTGGTTTTTAAAAAACGCAACTCCTAGTTTTATTAGTTTATTTTTCTCCAATTTTCTTATTTTTCATTAATTTTCATGATTTCTACTTTGGTGTTTAATTGGGTTTTAAAAATTTGTTGGTTTTCTAGTATTTTTACTTGCATTTCCAATTCATTGTTCTCTTTATTGTTAATAAAAATATTTAAAGAAATAAAATTTCCCCTTAGAACTGCTTTGGTTGTATCCCCCCCAAATTGGAATTTTGTCTCATTGTCATCATTATCTTTAATAGCAGCTCTTTTTGTGGTGGCAAAAAGTTAAAGGTCATCTAGCCTTTGCTTGAAGATATCCAATTAGGGGAAAATCACCATGTCCTAAAGTAGTCCATTTCACCTTTGGATGAACTTCAGTGGTTTCTCTTTTGTACAACCCTCTGTTTTTCTTTTAAAACCTTTCCTAACCTAGAACTCTCCTAACTTTCCAGTGTTCTTCCACCTTCCTCCCATACATGTATTATATGATCCTGGCTGTTCCTCATGCATGACATTCTATCTCTTGATTCCCCATACATAGAATGCTCTCCTTCCTCATATGTCTCCTGACTTCCTTTAAATTCCAGCTAAAATACAGCTATCTTCAAGAAGTCTTTCTTGATTCCCTCTCATTCTAGTGCCCTCCCTCTGCTGATTATCTCCAATTTATCCAGTCTCTATCTTGTTTGTACATGGTTGTTTCCATGTGAAGAGCAGGAAGTATCTTTTGCCTTTTTTTAATCTCCCATCACTTTGGCACAATGCTTAGCACAGTGTATGTGTTTAATAAATATTTGATGACTGACTCACTGATATGAAGCCTAAATTTACATTTTTATAACTTCTACCAATGTGGGGCTAGTTCTTCCCTCTGAGGCCAAGGATAACAGGTTGAATATCTTTTCCATGCAATAACCTTTCAAATACTTGAAGACATATTTCCTATTCCCATTAAGCCTTCTCTTCTCCAGGTCCAATATTCCCAATTCCTTCGGTTGATCCTCACTTGGCATATTCTTAAAGTTATTTATCATTCTAGTCATCCTTTTCTGGATGTTCTCCATCTTATCAATGCCCTTCCTAAAATGTGGAACACAATAATCCAGGTATGGTCATGTTGGAACAGAGTACAGAGGGATTGTGCCTTTTTTTAATGCAGCCTGGGATTGCATTAGTTTTCATTGTGTTAGGAATCAGGAAGAACTGAATTCAAATACAGCCTCAGACACTTATTATGCAACCCTGGACAAGTCACTTAACTGCCCTCTGCTACAGTTTCCTCCATGGGAGATATTTTTTTTTCTGAGTTGTCATTGAACCATTCATGACTAGTTTTTGGTTCTGGTCATTCAAGCAGTTTTAAATCCAGTTTCTTTTGCCATTGATTAACCAACATCTCCTCATCTTTTCGACAAGAATAGCTGAAGAGATTTTAAGGTTTTTGCTAAGGTCTAGATAAATTTTGTCCATGATATACCCCTGATCTTCCAGTCTAAGGATCTCTATTGGAAAAGGAAACAAGGTTAGTCTGGTATACCCTGTCCTTGATGAAGCCCTGCTGATTCTATGATCATAGCTTCCTTTCCGATGTTCACTAACTATCCATTGAATAACATCGGAAGTGGAGCCATGCTTGTTGGATTATGGTATGGAGGCTCTGCTCTTTTTCCTTTTTTAAGCATGAGACCACTTTCACTTTTCCAGTTCTGGAATGCCTCACACTTACCATAATCCTTCAAAGACCACGGATGCCCCCCCCCATCATGTTGGCCAATTTGTTTAGTATCTGAGGATGGAGTGCATCTGGAGCAGGTGGCTCAAATGCTTCAAGGGCAGCTAAAAGTTCTTACTATCTCCATATTTATCTTGTGTATCAACTCTCTATTAGCTATTTTTGTTCTGTCCTTTCCAGTCCAAAGGTCATTCTCCTTGGCAGAGAAAGCAGAAACAAAATAAAAACTGAGCAGCTCTGAGCTCTCTCTCTCTCTCTCTCTCTCTCTCTCTCTCTCTCTCTCTCTCTCTCTCTCTCTCTCTCTCTCCCTCCCCCTCTCCCTTCTCCCCTCTCTTTGCTGTCTCTGTCTCTATGCTCTCCTCTCTCTCCCCCTCTGTCTCTGTCCCTCTCCTCGCCTCTCTCTATTTCTTTATGTCTCTCTCATTATCTCTCTCTTTGGTTATCACAATCCCATCCAATTTGAAGATTCATTCTTTGATATTCCTCCTCTCCCCTCCCCTATAATCAAAAGGGTTTTAAAGCTGAAAAGGAAATGACAGAGAGAAAAGAACTTATGTATATCTCTCAAGATACCATAGTCAGTAGCTACAATGTTGGAAGAAGAATAGGGGTAAGAAATGCCCTGAAGTCTTGGAGACAAAAATCTAAATAGGAGCCTTAATACAATTAGATGGCCTCAGATGTCTATACAAAAATGGACAAAGCAAAATGAACAAGAATTTCTAAGCTAGGAGACAAATTTAAAATCATATCACTGAGATGTGTTTGGCAGCTGGGTGGTATAGTGGATAGAGCATTGAGCCTGGAGTCAGAAAAATGAGTTCAAATCAGGCTTCACAAGAGTTGTGTGATCCTGAGCAAGCCACTTAAGTGCTGCCTGCCACAGTTTTTTCATCTATAAAATAATAACATATACCTTCCAGGATTCTTGTGAGGATAAAATAATAGAATATTTGTGAAGTGCTTTGTAAATCTTAAATATATGTAAATGAGAGCTGTGTAAAGTGCTATGTAAGTGCTAGATACTATTTACTCCTCCTCCTCCTATTCTCTGTTGGGATGAGACCAATGACTAGAATACAGCTCTGTATGCATATACCTTATTCAAAAGGAATAAGACAGGACAAAATTTGGTGAACTGAGGGAGGTGAGTGTGGCATAGGATAGTAAGAAGATGGAGAATTTAAACTTCTTCAGAGTGGGTAGAATCTAGATTGTCTGAGTGTGTGTGTGATTTTTCACACCCACAGTCCCCTACCTCTGAAAAGAAGGGAGGGAAATGCATTTTCTCAACTCTTCTCTGGAAGTAATCTCAGTCATTATAATTACACAGTATTCAGGGTCCCCCCCTTTACATTGTGGTTTTCACCATGCATATTATTTTCCTAGTTCTGTTCAATTTGCATTAGTTCTTATTAGTCTATCTCTAATCCTTTACAATCTTCATATTCATCATTTCTTATAGCAAAGTAGTATTCTACCATAGTCATGTATCACAATTTGTTTTGCTCTTCCCTAATCAATGGATACCCACTTGATTTCTATTTCTTTGCTGCACAAAAAGGGTTGCTATGGGACCTTTCTTTCTACCTTTGACCTCCTTGAGGAATATGTATAGTGAGATTTGGGGAAGACTGATCCCTAAGCAGGCAGATAGAAAAGTTTCTTAGAGTTTAGCTTTCAGAGTTTCTGGAAATAGTTATAAACAGACAGCATTGTTTCTTCTTGTCCTGAAAGAGACTGAAAGTCTATTTTTAGGGGATGCCCACAGTGACACAGAATTGGGAAAAGTCAAAATATGGTTGATTTGGGAAAGGGAAAGAAGTTTCAGGAGGTGGAGGGACCAGATTGTCTCACTAATACTGCCACAGTGGCAGCCCCATAGCTGTGAATACCAACTGTTGGGAGAAGTCTGGGTGGGGCATTTGGATAGAACTGGTTAAATGAGAGAAGAGATGGGTGATAGGGGGGTACAGTAAAGAGGAGTGGCTGGCTGTGGCTGCTACCAAGAACTGCTGGGCTTCATCATGGAGGCTGGTGCCATCATCCACTGAGGTAGATAGGAAAGGTATGTTTAGAGTGTGTGTTGGGGGAGGAGGTGGGGTTTCTGATTGCTGATGATCTTTCCCTTAGATCAGAATTCATGCAAGTTGTAAAATGCTTTCCCCCCTCTTTTTATGCCTAAAAGGTTGGATTTTAATCCAGAGTTTTTGTTTCTTTAAAGTTCTTTACTTGGTGCTTTAATTAGCACTAAAATTGGCCTATTTGAGCTAAAGGGACAATCCTAACTTCCTGGTTTATTACCTAAGAAGGGTAAGTCAGAGAGAAAGTGGCCAATGGCTAGTATGTTACACCTATGGAGACATAAAAAGGACAGAAATTCAAACCTTTAGTCTAAAGTGCTAAGCTTTTATCCCAGTTGGGGGCTCCAAGCTAAAATATAGTAAATCTTAATCATATTGATTAAAAAAATTTTTTTTCAAATGCCCCAAAGTTAGGAAAGTTGGATCTAGAATTCCCCTGCAGCCCCCTCCCTCCCTCTCCCATAGTTAAGAGACAGTTATTATTGCTATCAGGGAAGAGGTTGGATTGTCTAGTTGTATTTTGTTCCCCATTGCTCCCTCTCCACTCATATATGCCCAGGGGAAGCTTTCTTCAGGGATGGAATTGAGGACAGTGATTAGAAAGTAGGATATTTCCCAGTGAGAGGAGTGTCTATACCCAACTGTAAATGCTCACATACCTAGGGTAAGGTCTAGAGGAAGAGAATAAGTATTAGTTTTTAGTTCACCTTCAACCTCCAACCTTTCATAGAGTATATAAAGGCTAGATGTTCTTGTAGGATCTCCGGGTCAAAGGGTATGGGTATTTAGTAACTTTTAAAAAAGCATAATTCCAAATTGTTTTATGGATCTAATTTTAACCAAAAAAGGAAGGATAGAGGAGAGGGAAGTTGGGAATAATCTACCATGTATCTTAGATTTGGGGAGAACAGATTTCAAAGGGTTCAGGAAAAGTATATGTCCCATAGACTCAAATTCTATAGGTAGAGTCATACCAGAATGGTAGAAAAATCAAGAGAATGAAATTCTGAAAACATAAAAGGAAACAATTCCAACAAGGAGGAAAAATGGGAGTTGTCTGAAAAGAATGATATGGGTGCACCATGGGGAACTAACTCATCAGCCCACTTAGATTTATGGAAATCCTTGTGCAGGAGATGGAAGCAAGGAATAACAAAAAAAAAGAGAAGGCTCAAGGGAGGTGTAGGACTGCTTCTGGGATGGGGGAGAATGAACGATGATAAAAGAAGACAGAGAAAGGGCAAAGATGTTTAATTCTCATTTTGCTTCTGTTTTTACCACTTCATAATAACAGACCTAGAGGCAGAAGAAGCCTCAGGGGCCATTTGGTTGAACCCTCTAATTTTTTTTTTCTCAGGGCAATGAGGGCCAAGTGACTTGCTCACGGTCACACAACCAGTAGGCGCCAAGTGCCTGAGGTTGGATCTGAACTCAGGTCCTCCTGAATCCAGGGCCAGCACTCCATCCACTGTGCCATCCAGCTGCCCCTTCCACCCTCTAATTTTACAAATGAGGAAACTTAGGCCCAGTGAGGTTATGTAACTTGCCTCAAATACAACAGGTTATAAACATCAATAGTGGGATTTGAACCCAAGTGCTCTGACTCCAGAATCAGTTCTCTTCCTCCTGTACCAAAAGAGGATAATATTTGGACTGGTGTGGATAGAATAAAAATGGCGAAAAGGGAGTAGGACACTGATAAGCTTCTGGCTGAATTTCCCTATTCTGGCTGGGGAGTTTTGGAAGGAAGTTTTAACATTGGTGAACTTTGGCAAGATCTTTGGAGTTCCTTAAATCCCATAGAAAATTATCCTGCAGAGATGAGGATAGAGACCATTCTGAGCCCCAGAATAGGAGATTTAAACTTCTCTACCTAGAACTTGCCAGAGCAGCTGTCCCAGCTTCTACATCAGGAGCCTCTCAGAGCTTCTGAATTCTTAATTGTAGCAGTGGGAGAGAGTCTAAAGACACTACTGGTTTCCCAAGCCCAAACTTGAGTGATGTCAGAGGGATTTTGAAGAATGGTCCATGACCTCTCCAAGCCTTTGAGGAAGAGAGGGTCCTTACAGTGGCTGTGGCTACACTGGTGGTGGGGTTGAAGTGAGATGTCCCTAGCATGTGAAATAGGGAAAAACTCACAGGAGGTTCCTGGTAGCATTGCACAAGCCATAGAAATAAAACTGGCCCTTTGGATGTTAGGGGTGAAGTATAAGAAAAGTTATAAGTTATTTAATACATATCATGCATATTGGCCTCAGGAGCAGAATTTTCTAAATCTGGAATTTTCAGGAGAGACCTACCGCACCTAACTGTCTAGTAGGTATACTAAGGATTCAAGCCTAGAAACCATGACCTCCCACAGCCAAAGATGTATTGGAAATAAAGAGTAAAGGGAATTAGAAAAACACAATGCAACCATCAGAAGCCATGTGTTTCGGGGAAGAGAGAACTGAATTCTAGAAAGAGGGGACCTGCCTTCGAATCTTGTCTCTGCAATTTACTGTCTGTGTGATTTTGGCAAATCACCTAATCTCTCTGGGCCTCAGTTTCCTCATCTATTAAAAAATAGGGTATGGTTGGATTAAATTACCTCAAAGGTACCTTTCAGTTCTAAATCTGCAAGTATGACCCTATGATACCTAAGGTAAAGAGAATACCTTATTGACCTCAATGAGTTTAAATCATCAAAAAGAGATGGATTCTATCCTAGGGTACAGAAAGAACTTGCAACAGTGATGGCTGAGTCCTACTGTCAGTGATCTTTTAAAGATGAGAAAAGGGTAAATGTTCTAATTTGGTTTTCTTTTTTTTTAAAGGGGAAGAGGGTAGAATTTGCAAACTATAAGCCAGTGAACAGGATTTCATTTCCTGGAAAAATTCTAGAATGGTTAGCAAATATCTCAAAAAGGAAGAAGTGGTTATAAAGAACCATCCTGGCTTCATCAATAACAGGTCATGAAATTCATCTGGAAGAGCAAAAAGGTCAAGAATCTCAAAGGAAGTAATGAAAAATAAAAGGTGGAAGGAAGGGGGCCTGGCAGTACCATATCTTAAGCTATACTACAAAGCTGTAAATATCAAAATGATTTGGTCCTAGTTAAAAAATAAAGAGGTCAATCAGTGGAACAGATATACTACATACAGAAGCAAACAGACACAGTAGTATACAATTAGATAAACTCAATGACCCTAGCTACTGGGGTAAGGCCCCACTATTTAATAAAATCTATTGGGAAATTGGAAAGTGGTTTGGCAGAAATTAGATATAGAAAAAACACTGTATACCAAGAAAAGTTCCAGATGGATATGTAATTTAGATATAAAAGGTGATAATACAAACAAATTAGAGAAACAAGGGACAAATTACCTTTTGGATTTGTGGATAGTGCAAGAGTTCATAACCAGACAAGGGACAAAGAAAATCACAAAAGAAAAAAATGGACAATTTTGATTATATAAAATTTAAAAGGTTTTGCACAAATAAAATAAAAACAGTTAAAATTAGAAGAGAAAAGGAAACAGGAAAAATATTTGTAGCAAATTTCTCTGATAAGGAGAAATATATTCAAATATATGAGCTATATAAGGGATTGATTCAGATTTATAAGAATAAGAGTCATTTCCCAATAGATAAATAATCAAAAGGTATGAACAGGTAATTTTCAAAAGAAGAAATCTAAGTTATCAACAACCATAAGGGAAAATGCTCTAAATCACCAATAAAGAGAGAAATGCAAAGCAAAGCATCTCTGAGATTCCTTGGAGTATCTATCATATTGGCAAAGATGACAAAAGTGGAAAATGACAAATGTTGAAGGGCTTTGGGGGAAAAAAAGCCACACTAATGCATGTATTACTAGTAGAAATGTGAATTGGCCCATTTTTACTAGAAAGCAACCTCAAAGGCACTAACATGTGCATACCAGTGATGTCTCTAGTGGGGTTACAACCTAAATAGATTAAAGGAAGAGGAAAAGGACCCACAGTAGCTCTTTTTTGTCATAACAAAGAATCAGAAATCAAGGAGATACCCATTTACTGGGGAACTGAAAAAATAAATGTTATGTGGATGTGATAGAATGTTGTTGTGCCATAAGAAATGACAAAATGGTTTCAGAGTAACTTGGGAAAACATGATTGAACTCATGCAAGGTGAAGTAAAAAGAACTAGGAGAACAATTTATACAATAACAACAATATTATAAAGAAAAACAATTTTCAAAAACTTAAGAATTCTGATCAATACAATGACCAACTACAATTCCATATCAGTGATGTTGAGCATGACTTTTATTTGATGAAACATATATTTTCGACAGAGCGGTGATGAATTCAGGGTACATATAAGACAAACATTTTTGTATCTAACTATTATGGGGATCTGTTTTCCTTGACTATGTATGTTTGTTACTAGGGAAATGTTTTTCTTTTTCTCAGTTGGAGTGGAGTGGGAGAGTAAGGAAAATGTGTATAGGGTGGCAAAAAAATAAAAAGGAAAAGGAAGAAAGAGAAAAGAAGGTAATTGAGTAAACATTTTTTGAAATGCATGGAGAATAGAAGGAAGGCCAGTAATAAGCACAAAGAATCAGGACAGCTTTGAAAGCTACAAGTTGAATTTAATATATATTTAAAATATGAAAAGCAAGGTGTGCATAATAAAGACTTGCAATTTCTCATACAGTTTTTGTTTGTTTGTTTTGTTATTGTTCTTGTTTTTCTCTGGATTTAGAAATGATCATTTTATTTGATGTCAGTTGGGGCACCTTGGTGGTACAGTGGATAGAAGGCCGGGCCAGGAGTCAAGAAGACTCATCTTCCTGAGCTCAAACAAGACCTTAGACACTCACTAGTTGTGTGACTCTAGGTAAGTTACTTAGCCCTGTTTGCCTTAGTTCCTCGTGTATAAAAATGAGCTGGAGAAGGAAATAGCAAACTGCTTCAGTAGCTTTGCTATGAAAATCCCAAATGGGGTTAGGAAGAGTCAGACATGACTGAAATGACCTACCAACAATTAGTTTGGTATAAAAATAAGTAAAAATTTAAAAACATCAGGTCATTCTAAATCTAAACTTATTCTTCTTTCCCCACTTTGTATTGTTACTAGGCAGATAGATTAGAGGAATGTCATATAAACACATTATTCAGCTTGCATCAAAACATTTGACAAATTTTCTTGTGCAGTTCCTTTGGAAAAGATGCAGAGTGACATAAATAGAGTTAGGATTCAGAATAAGTTGAATGGTTAAATCCAAATAGCCAGTGTCTTTATTAACAGGGAAATATTGACTTGAAAGGAGGTCTCTGGTGGCATGTGCTAGGGAATCTGTGTTTTTGTCTATGCTTTCAAAAATGTTTATCAGTGTCTTAAATAAAAGTGTAGAGTGTACAGTTAAAAGGTTTGCAGATGATACAATGATGAAAGGCCAAGCTAAGAAACCAAAAGACAAGGTCAGCACTCAAAGACTTGAACATGTAGAACATTGGACTGAGTCCAATAGGAAAAACTTTTAATACTCATAAATGTGAATTCTTAAACTTGATTTCATACAAATCATCCTCACAAGTATAAGGTGGGGGAAGCTAGTCTAGACAGAAGCTTATCTATGAAAAGATCTAAGGATTTTGGAGGACTATGAGCTCAATGTGAACCAACACTTATAAAAGAGCTAATAAAGCTAATGTGATATTAGGCTTTGCTAAGAGAAGCACTGTCATAGTATCATAATAGGAGCTGGGATGGATTTCAGAGTTCAACTCTCTTATTTTAGGGATGAAGAAACTGAGGCCCAAGAAAATTATGTGTCTTGTCCAAGGTCACACAGGTAAAGTCACACATCAGAAGTAAAATTTGAACCCAGGGTTAATGTCTCCCCCCCCCCTCCCCACATGGTACCAAACCTTGATCTGTCTTTTCTATAGTTTTTGCGTATTTCCTATTCTATTTTAGTCTCCCCCCCCCCCCGACCCATCCAATTCTGACTTCTGCACTAGTCTCATCATTTCAGTCATGTCTGACTTCTCTGTGATCCCATTTGGGGTTTTCTTGGCAAAGCTACTGGAGTGGTTTGTCATTGCCTTCTCCAGCTTATTTTACAGATGAGGAACTAACTGAGGCAAACAGGGTTAAGTGACTTGCCCAGAGTCACACATCTGGAAAGCATCCAAGGCCAGATTTGAACTTATGAAGGTAAGTCTTCCTAACCCCAGGTCTGGTACTCTATCAGATGCGCCATCTAGCTGCCAAGTCTTATCATTAGATCCCATAATTAGGATATGCAACCAATATATGACAGTAATACCTGGATCAAGGCAATCTGCAAAACAGAAAAATACAAAGTGATCTTCCCTCCTCTTCCATGGGAGGAGTGGGGAGGAGAAGGAAGAAAGGAGAAGGAATCCTTCTGTAGTGATGGTAAGAGTGGTAGAAAAAAAGATAATGGTGCCAAGAATCATACCGTTTTTAGACCCTCTATAAACATTAACAACTGTTGGTATTCTAAATATAAGATCCTTGTCCAATGACCATATTCATGTGAAATGAGTGCTGTAGGGCTGTTTTGTCTGAACTCATGGATAAATAGTTTTCTTTTAGTTTTAAAAGTAAAAAGAAGACCTTTCAAGTGAAACAAGCATTGAACATTAAGCCACTTCCACAAAAGTAGAAAGGCTATAGTCCTGATCTGCTCCAGTGAGATGACATTTGGAATATTGTATTCAGTTCTGGATGCCACATTTTAGGAAAGACTTTGGTTGTGTAAGGGCCAAATTTTAATTGGGGAGTGTTAGTTAGGCGGCTTGCCATAATATCGGGTTAAGGAAGGAGATTAACAGCCTCTTTCAAAAAAGCAAAACAAAACAAAAACAAAACAGGGTTTATTAACAAGAATGAATTTAAAAGACAAGTAAGATTAGTAGAACTAGGGACAAGGGAAAAAGGGAATAGGGGAAGGAAAATAATACGACCTGGAATCACACCAACCGGACTCAGCTGTTCCCAAAGAGCAAAACGACTGCGCCTCATCTCTCTCCCTTTCACACGCCAGAATGGAGAATCTCCTCCCTTCTCCTTCCCAGAAAACCCCGGGGCCATACGCACACAGCCCCAAGCTAATTGGCTGGCAGCCCTGATTGATAGTCACATGACTGCCCTCACTGGGCTTCTAGTCATTATAATTTGGCCAGGCCCATGTAGGCATCAGTGAATGGTGATGACATGAGCTATATCACCATGGAGACGGCAACAGCCAGTGGGTGGAGCACCATGCTGAATGGTGCTGGCCGAGACACACCCTGGGGCGGAGGGAGCTGTGTGGGGTGTGCCTGAGGCTTTCTAATTTTAGCCAAAGATGGGGTCCCCAAATCGCAATCAATTCTTACAGCTGACATGTTTCCATAGGGCAATCAGAATGATGAATGGCATCCAAAACATGCCACATGAGGTAATTGTTTGAAGGAACTGGAAATGTTCACCCTAGAGAAGAGAAGACTTAGCTGGATATGGTGGTACAAGCCAGTAATTCTTGCCACCAGAAAGACTGAGAGTGGTTGAATGCTAAAGCTTGGAGATTCTGAATTGTAGTGGGCTAGTGTAGATTAGGTATCTGTAACAAGTCTGTGGCCAATATGGTGTCAGGAGGGAACAGGTAGGGGAAGGGCCACCAGGCAGCTGCGGGTCGGGGCAGCCTGGATCAGAACCCAAACAGTGGAACAAGTTGGCTGAATCAGTTGTCACTGAATTTCCAGCTTGGATAAAGATAGGAAGATTCAGTCTCAAGAAGGAAAAAAAAAAGAGAGAGAGAGAAAGGGAAACAGGGAGAGAATCAGGACATTGTAGTCCTTAGGAACTGAAGAAGGTTTCAATTTGATCTTTCCAGTTCTTACTTCAAAACTAGAAACAATAGGGAAAAGTTGTGTAATGATTGGAATGACGCCACCTGCTGGATACTTACTGTAGAAGAGTTCTTGGCGGGAGGAAGTGACGCAGACTAGTGGGAGGAGGAAGGAAGAGACTGGCGCTGACTCTGGGGCTCTTTCTTTTGGACTCTGGCGGAGAAGGGAGCTAGAAATGTGCTCTCCCTTTAATAGATAGGAATCTAGGCCTTTTTCTCTCTCTTTACCAAACTCTTATTCTCCTTAATAAATGCTTAAAAGTCTAACTCTTGCTAAAGCTTATAATTTATTGGCGACCACTCATTAGATATTTTAGACAGTTTAGCTAGAATTTTAACCCTTAACAGATGGCTGACCACGAAGAGGAAAGCTAACCCTCAGTCTTCTGATCTTCTGGTTGGGTAAGAAATTTCCCCTCCCTCTCCCTTTAACTGCTAAGTACTGGCGCACTGGCTGTGTTTTCCCTTTAAATTTTTTCGAATGGACCTTTTAAACTCCCTAATTACCCTATTTTTGATTTTAGTCTGTTTAACCAGACAAATGGGAGATAAGATCATGTTAATGCTTTGTTTTTGTGGATTTTCTATTTTTCTTTTTATTTTTGTTAAAAGAGCCAGCAACTTACTCACACAAGGAAATATCTCTCCCTCTCCCAACCATGCTTTTTCAGAGAAACCTGAAGAGATTCCCACAGCTTTTCCCAGTTCTAACAGTAATTGTTGCTCTAATTTTGCATGCCTGGAGGCAATGACCCACCCTCTAGAAGCTTTTAATCCCCTAGCACCTGGAGGCAAAGTGGGGGAAGAGGAATCCAGGCCTGAGTTCAAAATCAAGTCTGATTCAAATTGCTCTGGTCCCTCCCCTCCTCTCCAGACCCCACCCTCTACTCCTCCCATGGCTAAGCCCATTGCTTCCCCTGCCTGGGAAGTCCAGAGATCTAATGCTCATGCGCAACTTTCTCTAACTACATTTGCAGCTTCAGGCTCAGCCCTTCCCCAGCCTGGCTGTGCTTCTGAGACAACTTTAGAAAACCCTTTAAATTCCAGATATTCTCGTTTTGTTCATAATTTTGCTAACCTGCTTTTGTCTTTAATTAGTAATCTTATAAAGCATTTGTATGGTGAAAAGACTGACAGACAATATAGAGGGGTTAAAGAAGAAAAACTTAAGCTGAATAAGAATGACAATCATCAACATAGTTCAAGACTGCTTCTTTTGCCATGGAAGGATATATATTTTACAGAAATGTAGAAGTAAGCAGCAAGGTATTGATATGAGTATTGGGGATTTTAGATACCGGAATCAAAAGTGTTCTGAATTCACTCAGAGTATTAATGTCAGTTCAGAGGTTACATAGGATTTCTATGCTATTACATATACATTTTGAAATTAATGGTATGGGTTTATTTTCATAGAGATTTTCATGCTTTTGAGATTGTGTCTTATACTTAGTTTCTAAAACAAGGAGAATATTTGTAAAAGCTTTTTATAGTCATGTGATCAAGTTTATATTTTATAATACTCTTATTGATATTAAGTTCATATTCATTTAGATTTCCTTAGTTTGAATTTCACTGTATTTTATTGTTCCATGTGTATTTTCTTCTATTCATTTGTCTATCTAATTTTGAAACATTGCAAGATGGTTTTGATTTTATTATACAATGTTAATTCTAGGAGTATTGTGCTCCCATATTCTGAGTTGTTTGTTTTTGTTATTTTTTCTCAACTGATTATTTGATCAAACTCTTTAAAGCATTTCCCTGGCAAATTGTTTGCCATGGCAAGTGTAAATTGATTCTAGAAGTATTATTTTTGATAAGCATATTCCGAAAAAAAAAAAAGAGGGGAACATTTGTAAAAGTTTTCTTTGAGATTCTGTTGTGCTTTAACTTGTATTTAAATATGTTCAGATTTTTCAAAAAAGTAATTGTATACTAAGTTAAAAAAAAAGGGGTATTATTTGAAATTGTTGCATAATTATATATTGTGTTCTGAGTCAAGATGTATTCACATTTTTTGCAATCATTTATTATCCTCAATTTTTAAATCCATATGAGACTTGGATTATGGGAACTTATCATTTAAGACATTAATTGCCTTTATTCTGAGTTATCAGATGCCAGTTGGCCAAGATGCCATCCAATCACAAGAGGAATACATGCAAGAGCAGACACTGAACTGTCACATGAGGGGAGACATGCATGAAGTCAAGGTATGGCCGAGGGAACGGCTTTTGACAAATGTTGAGGTTGGATTCTCTTGGTTTAATATTTTATTTTATTTTTCCCCACAATATTGTACAGATGGCTGGAAGTATTCATCCCACCCATCTCACTCCTACACCTGGCTTCTATGCTCCCTCCTATATGCCTGATGCCATGGACATCTCAATCCCATGCATCTGATTAAGTCTGACTCAGTTTCTTCCAATATGTTCGGTGGCATGGACGTATGTCCCATCCACCTATTTTAAGCCTGGCATACTGTATGGGCAGTACATATTGCTCAAGTGTGGGAATGCTCATATCCCATCATTTCTCTGTTCTTTTATGGTAACCCCCATAATTATCTCAGGTGTCATGATAAATAACAGTGTTGAATTTGGCCTTGACACCTGTTACCAATTATATTAGATTTTCTAATTTCTCATAATGGCATGAGGATAATTAGGCAGATGATGCAAAAAGTGATGAAACAAAGATAAAAATTATTTTTAAAAATTAATATCGCAGCAATTGTCTTCTCAATTACTCTCCATAAGGGGGGACTATAATAATAATGTAATTTTAAAGAATGGTTCAATTTTTGTTTTATTGTATGTTTCACGTGTTAACAACTAAGATTCTGTATTCCCTTAGACATGTTTTTGAGAACTTTCATTGTTTGATTTGATTACTGACAAAGCTATTTTAAAGTTGTATTAAGCTCAATTTTGTAGGAAATTTCCTGGCTGATTACCAGCATCCACACATCAACCCCTGAAAAGACTTCCATTCCACGACTACACCTAGAGGACATCTGAGAAAAGACTTTCAGAGACTTTAAATGAACAGTTTTGATTTGTTGTTTTTGTTGTTTTTTTTTCTCTTTCTGTTATAATATACACCATCTGTGACATGTATTCTCTGCAGAGGCCCTCCCTTTGCAAGACTAATGTCAAAGCGTCGGTTCATGAGGACAAAAAAAAAAATCGCCCCTCTGGACAAAACTTTCCTCTCTTCCTTTTCTATATTGTTGTTCACATATTATTAGTTAGCAATAGTTATTATATTGTTTTTACTGTTCCGTCAAGGAAACATTTTGTTTCTTGAGGAACAACAGGGGGGACTGTAACGATTGGAATGACGCCACCTGCTGGATACTTACTGTAGAAGAGTTCTTGGCGGGAGGAAGTGACGCAGACTAGTGGGAGGAGGAAGGAAGAGACTGGCGCTGACTCTGGGGCTCTTTCTTTTGGACTCTGGCGGAGAAGGGAGCTAGAAATGTGCTCTCCCTTTAATAGATAGGAATCTAGGCCTTTTTCTCTCTCTTTACCAAACTCTTATTCTCCTTAATAAATGCTTAAAAGTCTAACTCTTGCTAAAGCTTATAATTTATTGGCGACCACTCATTAGATATTTTAGACAGTTTAGCTAGAATTTTAACCCTTAACAGTTGTAAAATAAATTTAGGCTTGATTTCAGGAAAACAAAAATGAAAACAAATTTTCTAACAATTAGAATTGCATAAGAATGGAATAGACTACCTCAGAAGGTCTGACGTTTCTCCAGGCTGAAAGTCTTCAAGCAAAGCCTGGAGAGCCACAGTATATTGTAAAGATGATTCTTGTTCAGATACTGTTGGGACCAGCTGGCCTTTGACATTTTATGATAGGTTGTTTGTAAGTGGTCTCCCTATAGTCTCTATTCATTGGTCTTTGTTCTACCATCTGGTACCAAACAGAATAAATTGGATTCCCCCTTTTTATAACCATCCTTCAGATTCTCATTTTTAATGTTTCCCTTAAGCCAGCCCAGTGCCCTCTTCTTCTTCTTTTTTTTTTTTTTTTGGTGGGCATGAGGGTTAAGTGACTTGCCCAGGGTCACACAGTTCGTGTCAAGTGTGTGAGGCCAAATTTGAACTTAGGTCCTCCCGAATCCAGGGCTTTATCCACTGCACCACCTAGCTGCCCCTCAGTGCCCTCTTCTGCAGGCTAAACTTTCCCTGTACTTTCAACTGTATGGTTCCTAGTGATAAAGAGCTGGGCCTGGAGTTAGGAAGAATTGAGTTCAAATCTGGCGTCAGACAATTACTAGCTGTTTGGACCCCAGGCATGTCATTTAAGTTGTTTGACTCAGCTTCCTCAAGTGTAAAGCCACCTACCTCCAAGGGTTGATGTTAAGGATCAAATGAGATAATATTTATAAAGTACTTAGCACAGTAACTGGCAAATAGTAGTTATGTAATAATGCTTTTCTCCTTCCTTCCCTTCTCTCAAGAAACTTACAGTCTTATTAAGAGATCAAACTCAGGGGGCAGCTAGGTGGCGCAGCGGATAAAGCACCGACCCTGGATTCAGGAGGACCTGAGTTTAAATTCGGCCTCAGACATTTGACACTTACTAACTGTGTGACCCTGGGCAAGTCCCTTAACCCTCATGCCCACCAAAAAAAAAAAAAGATCAAACTCAAACACACGAGGTCATAAGGGAACAATTTAAGGAAATAAATGGAAAGTCTTTAGATATATGTTAAATTCAAATATGATGGGGAATCAGAGAAGGGAGATGTTAACAGACTAGAATTTCTGGGAAACATTTCACAGAAGGTGTCAGAGTTGAGTAGGGCTGTGAGAAAATAAAGAGATTTGGTGAAAGGAGTGGGTAGAATGTATTCTAGGTGAGGGTGGGGGCACTTTTGGGGTTATAGTGAGGAGATATGCCTGTCTGTTTCCTTGGAGGTAACTGAATAGAATTTTTCATACTTGTACACACCTCCTAGTTAACATATTGCTAAGGAAAGCCAATGTGGTATAGTGGAAGGAGACCTAAGCTTCAAGTCAGAAGATCTGAATTCAAATTCTGTCTCAGACACTAACTGTGTAACTCCAGGTAAGTCACTTGACATCTCTCAGCCTCAGTTTAGCACTTACTCTACATTTTTATTGTGAGGATCAAATGAGATAATATATAAAAATACTTTGTAAACATTATAGTACCATAAAATACCATTTATAATAATTATTTGTGGTGTTGTTCAGTCATGTCCAACTCTTTGTGACGCCATTTGGGATTTTCTTGGCAAAGATACAGGAGTAGTTTACCATTTTATTTTCCAGCTCATTTTACACATGAGGAAGCTGAAGCAGAGAGGGTTAGTTGACTTTTCCAAGGTCAAACTGCTAGTAAATGTCTGAGGCCAGATTTGCACTTAGGAAGATGAGTCTTCTGGACTTGAGGCCTGGTACTCTATCTACTGTGCCATCCATCTGCCCAATTGGTATTCTGCCTTGTTCATATTTGGCTGAGATGGCCTTTTCATTAGTCAGAATTTTACCTTTAAAGCTGTGACTCAACTTAAATTTCAAGTTGTAGCACGTGTAGCATGGGTGTTCACCTTCCTTAACTCCCCAGGCTCTCTGTGTTGGGACACTCACTTCCCAAACCTGCACCCACAAAGGCAAATTGGGATTTTCCAGAGGGGCAGCTAACAACTATTCTCTGAATTATAGGGATAACCCTTCTGGGTGGTTATCATCTTATTACTACAGCTCCTGAGCCCCTACTGGTGTATTATCAAATTATCAAATCAACCAGCTGACAGTTTACTTTAAAAAATTCCCCAAATTACACATCATACCTATAAACCTGAGGCTTACTCATCTACCAATGCACATTATGCACATGGAGGAGACTGGGCACTAACTTAAAGTATCATGGTAGTAAGGCACACGTGTAGGGAACACATGGCCAGGACAATGGACCTTTGGGCTTCGTGTCCTTTCTCTTACTCAGAAACTGTTCTTACAAAGGTCACTGATGGGTATGGCATCTACATCGGAGGGTGTTGTTTGGTTGTTTCAGCTGTGTAGAATCTTCATGACCCTATTTTGGGTTTTCTTGGCAGAGATGCTAGAGTAGTTTGCCATTTCTTTCTCCAGCTGATTTTACAGACAAGGAAACTGAGTCAAACTGGGTTAAGTGTCTTACCCAGGGTCACACAGCTAGTAAGTGTCTGAGGTCAATTTGAACTCAGGAAGATGAGTCTTCCTGACCTCAAGCCAAAAGCTCTATCCACTGAGCCATGTAGCTTCCCATGTTAGATGATGACTCTGCTGCTAAGCTGGGCTGTTCCATGGTGGGAATAGGCACTATATCTCAGTTGGATTGGTCAATCTGTTAAATTCCCTCATCAGGACTGCTCCATTGATAATAGGCAACTAGGCTGGGTTGTTACTTCTCTCAACTGGGCTTGCTCCTCAATAGCCACTATAGTCTTCATCACTTCCCTCTTTAGTCTTAGTTGATGTCCTCAGATGAGGAGTATAATGCTCTTTCATAAAGTGAAGGGATTTTTAATCTAGGATTGGCAAAAGCATCTTCAGTGCTGCTCACTCAGGTAGCCTCTTAAGTTCTCTGTTTCTTATGCTACACAATGCAGTGCAAAGAAGCATATCCTCTCTTCCTTTTCTTTTCCACCTTCCATGATGCAAGTGGCAGCACTGAGGAGAATAATCTTTCTTTATTTCTTTTTTTTAAAAAATTTTTTTTTTTTTTGGTGAGGCAACCGGGGTTAAGTGACTTGCCCAGGGTCACACAGCTAGTAATTGTTAAGTGTCTGAGGCCAGACCTGAACTCAGGTCCTCCTGAATCCAGGCTGGTGCTCTATCCACTGCGCTACCTAGCTGCTCTGAGAATGGCCTTTCTCGCACTGACTTTTGAGCTTTGACCAATACTTTCTGTCTCAGGGGTGGGTAGAAACCTCACTTTTGTGTGTGATGAGTAACCATATCCTTATCTCTGACAACTAAACCATAACTAGGTAGTGTATGTATATCTAATAGTCACAAAACAGTTCTAGGGTTAAGGGTTACTCAGTTATTCACTTCAAAGGTCTGTAGTTGGTAATATGTAAATGAGTATCTGGGGAAAAAAGCATGGAAGATAGTTTAGATAAGAATATTTCCTATGGGAGGTTTTCTTAGTGTTTTTCATAAACAAGTTCCACATTTGGCATTGTCTTTGCCTCTTCTAAAAAGCAAAATTGCAAAAGTCTGAAAGGGGCACACCCTTACATATTAATTTCTATTTGAAAAGGTTAAGTGAGGCTAAGTGATAGACCAAGCTCTTGAATTTGTTACTTATTGTATATTGAAACTCTAAGTGCAAAATCCACTTTGGGAGTTTCATTTCTTAAGGAGAAGAAACATTTGTATTAAGTATGGTTTATTTTAATCCTTTTTGCTTACATGTTAAGCATTAGTGATTTTCTTTGAAGCAAGGCTGCTTGCAACATCATAGTTTGAATGCTAAAATGTCAACAATTTATTTTCTTTCTTTGTAATTTTTTCAAAAGCTTTTGCTCCCTCTTCCCACCCCACCCCCAAATTTAAGATAATAAATTATAGTTTCTTTCAAAGTCAATATAATTTCAATATAATTAGTAATACCTAAATTGGTAGACTGCTTACCATGAGATAACAGCTACTTCCTAGGTTTACAACTACACATCAACCTTATGCTAATTATTAGAACTTTCCTATTATAGGTTTCTCCAAGATAGTGGCTACTTACATCTGAAGGTCTTAAATGTATGCCAAGACCAAGTTGCCCAAAGGGCCAACTGTCAGTTCAGAAAAGACTATGTTCTGGCCAACTAGTACATCTAAGTTATTAAGGATAATAAAAAAAAAATTAGAGTCATTGGGAAGAAGGGTTTAAAGAAGAGCATTTTATCTATGTAAGTAAGAATAATCCAGCCTTTAGTTTTGTTGCTGCCAATGACTAAGTCCTGCAAGCTCACTTGGATTCTGTTTTTTTCTTTAAATTAGCATATCAAAGGTTGTTGGAAGACCAGGTACTACTTAAGTTTAGAAGGGAAATGCTCCTCAACTGGAACCACCAGAGAGAGTCTGGCTGTTTTTATGTACTGACTATCCCTCTGAGATCAAGCCAACAGCAACATATCATTGAGTAAGACCTGCTATAAAATATGTGAGTTATTCTTTGGGTTTTGTTTTTACCTTTTAATAGCTCAGAAGTAAAGTTTATGATCCATTTGGAGAGCATTTGCTGTCAAATGTTGGGTAATGAGCAGGAAAGTCTGATAACCTCTCCAACTCTTGGAATTAGTCCCACAATTATAGGAAAAGTCCATACCTGGAGTATTATGTTAGGTTCTGAGTGTCATGTTTAGGGAGAACATTGGTTAGCTGGAGAATATTTGGAGAAGGGTCACCAGGTCAGTGAATGGTCTCTAGATAAATACTATTAAGTGAATTGGTTCATGGTTAGCTTGAAAAAGAGAACACTTAATGTGAACATAAAAAGCTTTTTTTCAAGTATTTGAAAAAGCTATCATGTGGAAATGGGTGGGGGTTTCAATTTGTTCTGTTTGGCCTTAGCAAGTAGAATTAGAACCAGTGGTTATAAGCTATAAAGAGGCACACTTAAGTCTGACATAAGTAAAAACATCCCAACAATGGCTTCTTTAGGAGGAGAACTCTAATGTGGCATGCTCCATGTGACCACTTTTGCTGACCAAAGGCTTCATCTTATTAAGCAAATCTAGATGACCATTTGGTAGATAAGTTGTAGATGGTGTCTGTTCACATATGAGCTGGAGTAGTTGGCTTCCACACTGAGATTCTATGCTAAAGTGGCCCATCTTCCTCAGAATTTGAGGAGTCATCTAAGCCTGGTGCTAAATTTGCTAGTTCTCTGAAAGGCGAGATTTCCCAGAGCAGCCTAGATATAAATGCAAGGGGTCAAGAATTCCCAGGGCCATTGTTTTTAGTCTTTGGGAAAATCACCATGTCATCTAGTATCTCAGTCTCCTTCCACACAAGGGAATGAAATCTTCTATGTTCACACCACCACTGGGCATCACTAGATTTCATCTATATAGCCTTTGGGAAGTTACAGGGGAAAATGTTGCAGAATTCCACTTTGCCATAGCTGTGTTGAGTTACTGTTGGGTATTAACTGCTATGTAGAAGTGATAGGTTGCTGAGACACTGGTTTTCTGTGCAAGTATTACTTTTATAAAGAAATATGCCAGAAGAAGATATGGGCAGTAAGTCCATTTTAATGGAATGATCTCTTTTGGCTCCCCCACCTAATTAGGCATTGCCTTGCACATCAGTCAAAGTTTTTCATTCTTAATTAACCCTGTATGAGCTTCAGAGCTGTGAACCTCCTCTTACTTGCTTTTCCAAAAGGCTCTCAGAACAGGCCCCCACCCCCCCATCCATGGTCCATCACTTCTAAAGTGCACAGTGTCGTGTTTCTGACCCTGCATCACCTTCCTTGTCTTCAGAGCCTCTGTCACAGAGAAGCTGAGGGATGCCAGGGTAAGCAAAAAACCCCATCAGTTCTCAGGGATACTTTCTGATTTTTGTGACTATGCTTCAGAGAATGAATGGCCCAGCACTGCAGAAAGTAGAACCACACAAATGTCACCCATCATGCAAAAGAGACTCTTACAATGAGATTAGGTTGAACCACGGCCAATCAAAGTTGGAGTCTCAATTGCTCTATGACTTCATTTAAAGGGCCAGGGCCAGCATGGGAAAAATCAATACTGCATTTTCTTCATCATCAGTTCTGCTTTTTGCTAAATGGAAATGCTTTCATTCTCTCTCCTGTCCCTCTCCTCCTCCCCATCACCCTTGCAGATATTGATTCTCTCCACCCCACTCCTCTCACCCCCTCCACCATGTCTGCAGAACTCAAGTGAACAGCTCTATTTTAGGACAGCGGGGGAAGTTTGGCCTCTTCCTTATTAAGTACCTAATGGCATTGCTCAGGATGTCAGTGGAGTCCATGGAAGAAGATTTGTTAGTACAGTTGTATTCGCTCAGCAGGCTGTAGCAGAGGGGACTAACACACTCCTGGTGCTACAGAACTATTGGCTGCCCTCGTTCTTGGAGACACTGAGTCGATCATGTACAAGGTAAAAGCAGCTCAGCATGACCGCCAAGGTCATATCCCAGCAGAAATGTGTGGGATCCCTGTTAGAACGCTAGACAGCTAGGGAGCTAGACAGTGGAATCCAATAGGAGGCAGGGCTGTCACAGACCCCACTCAAGGTTGCTGAGGAACAAAGGCCCTTACTCTAAGACAATCTTACCTGGAAAGTGATCCCTCAGCCAAGACTCCCTACAATGGCATTAGAAAGAAGCTCCCCTATTCAGAGTTTCCAAGGAGGCTCAGATTGGGCACCTTATGCGCTTGGAAAGATTTGGGAAATGGAAAAAGAGGGAAAAATTGTGAAAAAAGGAAGAAAAAAGTTCTGTGGTCTAGAAACTCATTTCCTGAGGAGCAGGAACACATCACATGCTCCCTGGGACTTGCAGAGCTCCAGGAAGCTCGTCCAGTCACTTAATAAGTCATTGAGGACGTGTGGTTTAATTAACTTGCCCAAAATTCCTCCTTTCCCTTTCTCACTTTTGCTATTAATATTTTTCGATATCTGATAATGCAGTGTAGTTAATTCTTTCTGGCTTTATAATGAACACTGCCATAATGAAAAAGGTTAGCAGTGCTTCAGGCAGCTTTTAATTATCCAGCCGAGCAGGTAAAAGCACTTTATTCTTCTCTTTTTTCCCCTTACTTAGCAATTAATGGAGGAGCTCAGTGGCACTTACTGTACCTTTTTTTGTTTTCTAATGGATGATGCTTTGCTGATTGGGGAGGCATTACTGTCCCCCTGATACTTCTGAGCTGGGCTGCCTCAGCTCTGGTCTTCAGTGTGTGGGAAAGAGGCAACAACAAGGCAAGTTTTTTCTGGCTAAAGACACAATCTTATTAAACTGTGTGCGTCACCAGCAGTGGTTATCACCTCCCTACTTGTCATCTCTCTGGTCTTCACATTGCCATCTTGGGAGGAGGAACTCTAATAGCACAGGATAGTGGCTAGAATCCAGGAGACCTGGAGACAGATGCCCTTCTATTTTACTAGTTGTATGACCCTGCATAACAAAATGTAGTTGAGTCTCCTCTTTAGGTCTCAATGTCCACACCTCTGGAAAATGAAGGAGAGGGAATAGAGATTTCTTTAGTCCTTTCCACTTTTAATATCCTGGCTCATACTAATCAACTGCGATAGTTTGATCAGGTCACCCCATCTCTTTGGGCCTCAGTTTCCTCACTTGTAAAAATGAAAAGGGGAAGGACTCCTGTTTTGGACTTTCTTTCCTCTCGGGCTGTATTCTAGACTTTCTCTACCATGCTGCAGAAATCCTGGAAGCTCACTCCATCCCTGGAACCCACATATCCCTAGTACCTTCCACCAAGTTGATCTCTCTCTCATAGGATGACTCCTCCCAGAACCTCCATTTCAGGAGGGTGCCCAGGCTAACCACATTTCCTTCCTTTCCATCCTGCACTCCAGACACTTTACCATCACCTCCAGCTGGTACCTTCATTCCACCTCCTCTCCCTTGTCAGTTCCCTTTTACTTGTGTCTTCCCCCACTACAATGTAAACTCCTTGAAGGCAGGGATTGTCTTTCTATTTGATTTATATTCTGGGCACTTGACACAGAGCCTGGCCCACAGTAAGTACTTTATAAATCTTTATTGACTGATTGACTAGATGATCTCTCAGGTCCTTTCTAGGTATAATAGTCTATGGCTCTAAGAGTCCCCAAGAATTATACAGTCCTGGCAAGCTTTCTCTATTAGCTCTATTGAATTGCACCCTTTTGCTTGCAGAAATTTGAAAGCTCTCTCCCATGATTTCTTCTGTTTGTCTGTGTGGTGTCCAGAGGAAAATAGGAAGAAAACGTATTATTCCCCTCATTTTATAGAAGGGGATATTGAGGCCCAGAAACATTAACTTCCTATAATGACACACACAGAAAGGATGACAAGAATTTAGTATTGATATGGTACATTTGTATGGTTCTTTTAATGATGAAAGAATTTCTTTATCTCTTCTCTCTTTAATTATCTTTGCATTATTATCCCCATTTTACAGTTGGTATAATTAAATCACAGAGAATCTCATTGACTTGCCTAAAGTCCCAAAGCAGATGACTGGAATAGTCATTCCTAGAACTTGAGCTTCTTGACTCCCAAGCCTACAATTTCTCCTCCATACTCAACTGACCACTGATTTATTCAACCTGTGGCCAGGTGGTCAATATAGGGCCAAGAACACAGTAAGTATTTAGTAAAGTCTGCAGAGGCAGCTCAATGGATAGAGCTCTGGCCTTGGAGTCAGGAAGAATTGAGTTCAAATTTGACCTCAGACAATCACTAGCTTTATGACTCTGGGCAAGTCACTTAACCTCTGTTTGCCTTAATCTACTGGAGAAGGAAATGGCAAACCACTCTAATATCTCTACCAAGCAAGTCCCAAACAGGGTCACTAAGAGTTGGGCATGACTAAACAATTGAAAAAAAATAAAGTTTGGAAGACTGAAAGATTAATTCTTGGATGAAAAGAGAGTTCAGGTTCCATTTTACCTACATAGAAGAGTTTTTCTTGACATCACTACCTCCTCTCTGTTTGTTCCAGAGGATGGATGAGCTGAGGACTGAACCAGAGTGAAGAGAACAATTTGTCTAATAGCAGGTGTATGATATAGCCTGCCCTGGGTCTATAGTTGTAACCTTTCCAGTTCAATTAGTAAGACCTGCCAGGGAATACTCTTCTCATGATATGTGCACTACTGTGATATAGTAGTGACTAGCCTACCAATGATGAGTCTCTTCATACTGAGGAAGGCTGGTCCTTAGAAAATGGACATGGTCTGTTGCAGGGACCATCTTTGAATCTTTTTTCAGTCTGATGTAACTTAAACAGAGTTTATGTTTCATTGGCTTCACTTTAAAAAACCGAGTGTCACCTCCACATGATGATGAAGGCTTGAAGTTGGATATTTTGTGCACCGAGCCCAGAATTAAATAGGAGAAAAAGAGAGGACCAGATTGCTTTTGGGAAATTATATGGGGATATTAATGACCCCAGGTTCCTCTACGAAATAGACATCTTTTAAAAATTGCTATCTTTTGGGGTTTTGTATTACTTTTATTTCTGAATATATCCGTCTCCATTTCCCCTGTCCAAAGAACCATCTCTTGTAACAATGAATAAAAAAGAGGAAAAAACCATTTCAGCAAAACTAACTATATATCATCTTAGTCTAGCATTATACTCAGTGTTCCATCCCCATAATTCCTCATCTCTTAAGAAAAAAAAAATCGAGGAAAGTGGATCTTCTCCTCTTCTCTTCAGGTTAAGCTTGAGCATTACAATGATACTGTTCAGTTTCATATTTGCTTTGCTCATTTCATTTCCATTGTTGTAGTCATAGTGTTTCCTGCTTCTGTTAACTTTACTCTGCACCAGTTCATATGAGTCATCCTGTGCTTCTCTGTATTCTTCATACTTGTTGTTTATTATGGCTCAGGTATATTTTATTGTTTCATGTTCCACAATTTGTTTTGTCCTTCCTTAGTCAACAGGCCCATATTTTGTCAAATCCAGTATTTCTCCAGTGATAGTGTAAGTCATAGAAGAGCACAGTATCTAGACAATTAAAGTTGTGAGTCACCCAAAGTGAAATGGGGATATATGCATGGTAGGTAGGAAAATGAGGCAGCATATTGCCCATAAAGAATTATGCATAAAGCAAAAACAAGGGCAGAAGAGGACATATGCAGAAGGCAATTTTGTTACTATCTTATTCAATTTCATACATACGTGATAGAGTCCTAAAATAATCAAACTGTATATATTCTAATAGAATGCCCTTTAGTTTTCTTTGTATATTGAAATGTTTTTGTTGGCTTATAAGTTTATAACTATGAAGGAATTTAAAAAAACAGTGTAAAAGACATCATAAAAGAAATGTATGACAAGAAAGGGATGTGTTAGTCATATAGGAAAGATGAAGCATAACAGATGGACAGATCTTGTGCTGCATGATCTGTCAAGCTATAGAGGGAGGGGTGCTAGCATGTTCAATCATTCCCTGGAGAATATCAATGGAAGAGACAAGAGCCCCACTGTATGGGGGAGCAAAGATACACATCTAACTGCATTATTGGAGGAAGAATTCACATGGCTGGGACTAGGGATACGTCCAACATGAAACACATGTTGAAACATGTCCAACATCACATGGAAGTATATCCATGTAACCCATTACCACCAATCCATCAGAAAACACAGGGCTGGGGGGGTCAGGAGAGGTGCGCCCTAATTCTAGCTCTTCTGCATAATAATTTGGGTGATCTTGAGCAAATCAATTAATCTTTCTGGGATTTAGTGTCTATTCTGTGAAATGAGGACAATAGATTCCTTATCTACCTCACAGGCTGCTTGTGAAGACTAGATCATATAATCTATGGAAAAGAAGTCTGAAAAGTTAAAATACAATAATGTAACCATCTACAACCTCCCCCTTCTCCTTTTGATCCAGCTTTCTGTTCTGACTTGTGAGCCTGAACTCTAGTGTTAATGCACACCAATAAGGAAGGGTGTGCTCTAACTCTGAGTTTCTGGGAATGTCTATAGGCTATATAGAATATATGTGTGTATGTGTATATATAGTATACATATATATGTAGATAGTTCTCACTTTATGTAAATTTACATTGTACAAATCTGAATTTCTGTAAAGAATTCTAAAAGAAATAGTAATTCCCTCCCTCCCCCCAAATATGTCAACTTCACTGTACAGTACTGTTCTCTCTTTCTCTCTTTCTCCCCTAGCCAAAGGGGCTTTGTTCCTCCCACCTCCCAACCCCCCCCCCAAAAAAGCCTAAAAATAACCCTACAAGAGAAAGCAGAGAAACACACCTGAGAGAGACAACCAAGGCTGGATGACTTGAGATCTCTGAGGAGACCTTTGTCCTTCTCTGCCCACCCTCCCTTGTGTCCCTGCCCTTACTTGTGTGCCTTCCATCAATATTTGGGTCCTCAGTCTGTGTTTGCTCCTTGTTTGCCTCCCCCTCCCCATCCCATGTTTTTCCTCTTGGTTCCTGCCAGGCACCTATGTGGCTTCAGGTGTTCTTCCTGCCCTAGCTTCTCTGTTCCCAGCCCTGTGTCCTTGGATTGTGTACTGGCCCCTCCCTCCACCATGTTTGGACCCCTTCTTTCCTCCCTCCTTCCCTTCCTCATATAAGGGCAAATTATGTAAAAAGTCCTTTACTAGAAGTCTGTCGAATGGTTCCTAAAGTGAGAACTGTCTGTATGTACATATCACAAGTGTTCATGTATGTGGCATGTTTGTGTGCATGTATATATGTGAATGCATATTTATTTTTATATATTTCCAAATATAGCAGATGTGTTTACATGTTCACAACAGTGAAAACAGCTACTTCTTCTTTGAATTGCATGGACAAATGGAAAAAAACGTATGATTGTCTCTAGGAGCAGGTTGCAAAGCTGACAGGTAAACACAATATTAGTATTGATGACTGACTTTACCTTTCCAGAATCTACTAAAAAACTAAGCAGCTGAGAAATACTTGATTTGCTTTAATTAAACATTTTTCTTTCAGAAGTTGGAGGAAGCCATGATGGGAATTACTGTTTTATTTTTTTAAAATTATTTAATATTTTATCCCCCCAATAACCTGTAGAAACAATTATATTTTAAAATTTGGAGTTCCAAATTCTCTCTACCCCCACCTCATTGATAAGATAAGTAATCAGATATATATGTGTAGTCATGCAAAACATATTTCCATATCAGTCATTTTGTGAAATAAAATGCAGACCAAAACAAAGACAAAACAAAAACCAACCCAAGAATAACAAAGTTTGAAAAAAGTATGCTTCAATTTGTATTCAGACTCCATTAGGTCTTTCTTTAGAGATGGATAGCATTTTTGATCATGAGTCCTTTAGAATTGCCTTGGATCATTTTATTGCTGAGAATAGTTAAGTCATCCACAGTTGATCAGTCCTACAATATTGCTCTTACTGTGTACAATGTTCTCCTGGTTCTGATTACTTCACTCTGCATCAGCTCATGTAAATCTTTTCAGATTTTTTTGAGAGCATCCTGCTCATCATTTCTTATAGCACAATAGTATCCATAACAATTATATACCACAACCTTTTTAGCCATTCTACAGTTGATGGGCATCTTCTCAATTTCCAGTTCTTTGACACCACAAAAAAGAGCTGCTATAAATATTTTTGTACATACAGGTCATTTTCCTTTTTGTTTTTTAATCTCTTTGGAATACAGACCTACTAGTAGTATTGCTGAGTCAAAGGGTATGCATGGTTTTATTGCCCTTTGGACGTAGTTCCAAATTGCTCCACAGAATGGTTGAATCAGTCCACAACTCCACAAATAGTGCATTAGTGAATCAATTTTCCCATACCCCCTCCAACATTTGTCATTTTCCTTTTCTGTCATATTAGCCAATCTCATAAATGTGAGGTAGTACCTCAGGGTTTATTTAATTTGCATTTCTCTAATAAATAGTGATTTAGAAAATTTTTTCCATATGACTATGAATAGATTTTATTATTGTCTGAAAACTGCATATTCATATTCCTTGACCATTTATTAATTGGGGGATGACTCTTATTTTTATACATTTGACTCAGATCTCTATATATTTGAAAAATGAGGCCTTTATCAGAGAAAGTTGCTATAAATTTTTTTTCACATTTATGATTATTGTGTCTTTCCCTCCATCTTATTTCCCCATTTATTCTAATCTCTCTTTGTTCTTTTACCCTGTCTTTCCTCAAAAGTGTTTTGCTTTTGATAATGATCTGCTCTCCCTTCTATTAGCCTTGCCTCCTTCTCCTGTCTCCTTCTCTTCCTACTTACCTATAAGGTAAGATAGATTTCTATACCTGAGTGTGTATATTATTCCCTCTTTGAGCCCATTCCCATGAGAGTAAGGTTCAAGTGCTCCCCCCATCCTCCCCTCCATGGTAAAAGTGCCTTCTTGCCTTTTTTATGTGAAAATTTGTTTGAGGTATTATTTAACATTGTTTGGAGGGAACTTTGGGAGAATTCAGGTGAGTCCGTGACTTTTCTCTGCCATCTTAGCTTTGACCCTCCCCCCAGAACTCTTATTTTAGACCAGATTCTAATAAAGAAATAGAAGTGATGGGAACCTTGGGAGAAAGTAGCTATGACATCTCTGAGTTTATAATAATTAAAGCTGGGGAATCCAGGAATAGTCTGACATGTGCCATATACTGTGGGAGAGTGGATTTTAAAGAGTATACAGAAAGGAGGAATAGGCTTCTACGGGCCAGGTTTCTAGAGGGGATTTTGGCTTAAGGAGGATGGGATGTTCTTAAGAATACAATTTTGATTCACACAAATGATTATGATGAGGGGGAAAAAAGAGGGAGCTGTCTGAGGAGACTGATGAGAATGGACAAGGAACACATAAACCCACTCATATTTTAAAAGTCACATAGAGAAGATGGAAGCAAAGGCAGACAACTGAGGGTG
This sequence comes from Dromiciops gliroides, assembly GCF_019393635.1. Lineage (NCBI taxonomy): Eukaryota > Metazoa > Chordata > Mammalia > Microbiotheria > Microbiotheriidae > Dromiciops > Dromiciops gliroides. The sequence goes on from NC_057863.1 coordinate 539,504,360, forward strand.
AATACCAAATAGTGGAATGGAACTAAGAGGATAATACCAAGAATACTAAAGTCCAGAATGTGCCAAGTTTTTCAATAAATGCTAAAAATGACAAAAAGGACTTTTTAAAGACTGTTGCTTGGGGTGACTGGGATGATGGTAATGGGCCAGAGCATGGAGAGGGGTTACAAAATGTTGCATGTGGTGAATAGCAAGCAGGCTGATTTTGTTGGACCAAAGCATATAAGAAGGGGAGTCATGTATAATTAGGCTGCGAAGGTAGGTTGGAGACAGATTGTAAAGGGCTTAAAATGCCAAACAGAGGAGTTTCTATTTTATCTGACAGGAAATCTGGAACCCCTGAAGTTTATTCAACAGAGGAATGACTTGCTCCAAGCTACACTGAACAAAAATTACTTTAACTGCTTTGTGGAGGATGAATTGGAGAAAGGAGAGACTTGAGGCAGGGAGATCAACTAGGAGACTATTGCAATTACCTAGGTGAGAGGCAATGAGGGTCTGAAGTAGGAGGATGGTTTTGTAGCAGAAAGAACAAGATGGATGTTAGAAATGTCATGAGGGAGTATCAACAAGACTGGAAAAAGCTGAAGAACCTGCAATTAGGGTCATGCCCTCAACAGAAATAGGGAAATTCAGAAGAGGGATGAATTTTATGGGAAAGCAAATGAGTTCTGTTTTAGACATATTTGCTTTAATATGCTTATGAGGACATCCAGTTCAAAATGTCAAAGAGGCCATTGGTGATCTGGGACTGGATCCTAGGGCTAAAATCAGATTTAGGAACGGAGATGGTACGGTGGATAGAATATAGGATGGGGAATCAGGAAGACCTGAGTTTAAATTCTACCTCAGGCACTTGATAGCTATGTGATAATGGGACATCATTGAACCTCAAAGTCTCAGTTTTCTTATCTTTAAATAGGGATAATAATAGAACCTACATCACAGGACTGTTACAAAGATCAAATGAGATATTATTTGTATGACCCTTTTCAAACCTTAAAATATTATGTAAATGTTAGTTATTATGTAGATCTGGGAGTCATCTGCAGAGAGATGAAAGTTGAACCTGTGGAAAGTGATAATATGACCAAGAGAAAATGGAAAGAGAAAAAATAAAAAGAATCTAGGGCAGAGTCTTGTGGTAGAGATATGGTTAGGGGGCAATATATAGATAACAATCTCTAAAATAAGACTAAAAATGAGATAATAGATAGGTAGAAGGAGACCGGAGAAAGAGGAATGTTATGAAAATCCAGAAAGGGGAGAGTATCCAGCAGGAGGGGTTGGTCAACAGTATCAAATATTGCAGAGAGGTCAAGAAGGATGAAGACTGAACAAGGGTATCAGATGTGACAATGTTGGTAATTTAAGAGAGAGCAGTTTCATTTGAGTGAGGCAGTTGTAATCCAGACTGTCAGGAATGAGAGGGTAAGAGAGCCCCAGCTATCCTTAATGAGCTCAGGAACCTAGGTGCAGATGAGATCCATTTAAAGATTCTCTAACAACCTGTAGATGTAATTGCTGACTAGCTATCATTGATCTTTGAAAACTGGTAGGGCAGAGCAATGGCAGCTAGGTGGCACAGGCCTGGAGCTGGGAAGACCTGAGTTCAAATCCAGTCTCAGACACTTCCTAGGTGTGTGACCCTGGGCCAATCACTTAAACCTGTTTGCCTCAGTTTCCTCATCTGTAAAATGAGCTGGAGAAGGAAATAGCAAACTACTCCCATATCTTTGCCCCAGATGGGGTCATGAAAAGTCTGACATTACTGAACAACAGCAATAAGGGAATAGCAAATATGTGTCAGGACTAAAGAGGGAAAAATGTGGCTCTGATATTCAAAAGAGGTGGACGTGTAAAACTTTAGGCCCTCGAACTTGTTTTTGACTCCAGACAGAGTTCTAAAAACACATTATGAAGCAGCAGAAGAATGCTTGGAAACAGAATTGGTGAGATCCTTTGAGCCCCATAAGGTCAGGTGAAACATAGAGTAGTGGATTTACAATCAGAGCAACAGGGTCCTAGTCTTTGCTCTGCTATCTACTGGCTCTGTGATCTTGGCAAAATCATTTACATTCTCTGGGCTTGTTTCCTTCTCTGGAAAATGAGGGGGTTGGACCAGAGGATCTCTAAGGTCTCTTCCAGCTCAGGATCCTATGAGTACAGATGAATCATGGTAGATTAACCTAACTTCTGTTTTGGACAGGGTTGGGCAACTGTTAGCTCAGGGGAATGCTATACACACGGTAAACCTGGATTTCAGAAAGGCATCTGACAAAAAATCTTTTCTATTATACTCACAGAAAAGATAGAGAAGAACGGTGCTGGATGATTGCACAATGAGACCAGAACAAAGAGCCAAATCTAATGATAAGAGCTAGCACTTTAAGGTTTGCAAAGCATTTTCCTAAATATTATCTCATTTGCGGTGCTGGGGATGTAGGTACTGTTATTATCATTTCTACTTTACAGATGAGGAAACTGAGACTCAGAAAGCTTGAGTGACTTTCCCAGGGTCATGTGGCTAGTAAGTGTCAGAGACTAGATTTGACCTCAGGTCTTCCTGACACCATGGCCAAGGTTCTATTCACTATGACTCCTAGTTACCTAAGATGAAATGTAATAAAGTCCTACTCATATTTGACAGATCAACTGGCACAAATATAGGATAGAAGAAACATGGCTAGAAACTGGTTCATGTGAAAAAAAAAAAACAAAACACCAAAAAACTAGGGACTTTAGAGTTCTGCAGGTTCAACCCAAATAATTCAGTGTGACTAGATGGCCAAAAAAAGTGGATGAAAGCCTCTCTGGGTGCAAGTGCCTCAATGGATCTGGGATCTCATCAAGGGGAGGCAAGCTACTACCCACCTCTAGTGGTGGAGTTCTTCACACACAGTCCTCTTCTTATCCTGTGCAGCTCTTGTATATGCTCTCCCATAGATCTTTTTGATAGGATTTGTGCTGGATATCTTTGTCTATGTCTTTTTTTTTTTTTTAGTGAGGCAATTGGGGTTAAGTGACTTGCCCAGGGTCACACAGCTAGTAAGTGTTAAGTGTCTGAGGCCAGATTTGAACTCAGGTACTCCTGACTCCAGGGCCGGTGCTCTATCTACTGTGCCATCTAGCTGCCCCCTTTGTCTATGTCTTTTAACTTTGTGTGAATACCAAAGCCTTCTTCATGTGGCCCATCTGCTGTCCCTCACCCTCATATTTAATACTAATAATAGCTAACGTTTATATAGTGCTTACTATCTATGTACCAGGCACTATGCTAAGTGCTTTGCAATTATTTTCTCATTTGATCCTCAAAATAGGAGGCAGGGCGTATTATTATCCTTATTTTACTGATGAGGAAACTGAGGCAAACAGAGATTAAGTGATTCACCCAGGCTTATACAGCTAGGGAGTATCCAATACTGGGTTTGAACTCTAGTCTAGACAGCATACTTGAAAGCAGAGGTATCACCTTGTCAACAAAAGTCCATATATTCAAAACTATAGTTTTTCCAGTAACAATGTATGGCTCTGAGAGTTGGATGAGAAGGAAAGCTGAGCACCCCAGAATAGACACTTTCAAATTGTGGTGTTGGTAAAGACTTTTGAGAGAGGCAAGGAGATCAAAAAGTCAATACATAAAGAAATTAATTCAGGCTATTCATTGGAAGGTCAAATAATGAAACTGAAGCTTAAATAAACACTTTGGCCACATGATAAGATGGGACTCAGTGGAAAAGACCCTGAAGTTGGAAAGGATTGAAGACAAAAGGAAAAGGGGATGGCAGAGGACAAGATGGATATACAATGTCATGGAAACAATGAATATAAACTTGAACAGACTTCAAGAGATAGTGGAGGATAAAAGGACCCAAAGAGCAGGACAGGATTGAATGACTGAACAACAAATTTCCTAACTCCAGGCCTGGTGATCTATCCATTGTACTACCCAGCTGCTATTTAACTAGTCCACTTCCTTTTAGGATTACATATTTCCTAGATGAGCACAAGTCATGATTGACAATATGCTGTAGTTCATATATGCCCACTATAGATAGGTCTCTCTGTCAATAATGGCATTATATAATAATAATGGCAACCATAAAGCATCATTAGTAGAGAGGTAGTATGGTATAATGGATAGGAAGCTAATCTCAGAGATGAGAAGGCAAATGAATTTTCAGTCATTGGCAGTTTATTTCCCGAGTGGTGGGAAAAAGTTGGAAGGTATAAAGAAATCACACAATTCTGAGAAGTTATCTCATTTAACTGTGAGTACTCAAAATCTAATACCCTTGGTATCATAATTGGTCTATGGACCAATGAACTGACATACTATTGTGTGAGACGAAATTACATCAATTTAGAGATTTCCACTATAATTGAAACCAAAAGGTATAAGGAAGTTTCAAGGAAGGATGCCTCAAATTCTCCATGAAGAGGCAAATAAGAGAGATATTATGTGCCCCAGATTAGTAAGGGACAGTTACTATTCAAGTTGCCTTTCAGTGTCCATGATAAGCACAAACAAAAATACTCCTATGAAGATATTTGTCATTTAGGAGTCAACATCTGTTTCAGAGGATGAAGAGGAAGGGATATTCCAGGAAAAAATTCACCAAGAGCCTCCAAACCAAGTCAACAGAACATTAATACTTTTTGGTTTCAGTGCAAAGCAGGGCAGAAGACAAGGTTGTTAAAAAATATGATAGAACATGTGGCTCAGGATTAAGAAATGAATGAGGCCCAAAGCTAGAAGACTCTTCGGGACCTTCTCATCTATATATCATGAATCCTTTTTTTTATTTTTTAAATTATTATCATTATTTTAAGACTGACTCTATTTTTTTCACCCAGACTAGAAGTAGAGGGGCTATTCACTGACCTGGTGCTACTCTCATCACCATGGGCCTTTAATGGGCTCTGACCAGGGCTAGTTCACCCCTCCTTAAGTAACATGGTGACAGCCCCCCCCCAACCCCAACGATCCCAGAGGCATAACAAATTAATGCCAAATTTAATGTAGACAATCTTTTGGTATGAGCCCCTGCAACTCAGAACCATTGAGCTCAAGAAGGCCTCCACTCTCAGCCTCCCTGGCATTAGAGATTACAGGTATGCCTCCACGCCTGGCATGGATACTTTTTCAAGAAGAGAGTCAGAAGGTGCTGGATATAACAAAAGATAAATTGGATCAATGGATAATTGATGGATAAGAACCAACTGGATACTGATGTGGGAGTCACTTTTAAATAAGTAGTCGGTGTACATTCAAACCATCCACATAATTTGCAACACCAAATTAGAAGGGTAAACAAGAAAATGACACTGCATAAAATTAACATTTCTATCCTATGTCTCCAGTTCGGATGTCAGTTGGTCAATAAACATTAAAGTATCTACTACTATGTGCCAGATACTGTGCTAAACACTAGAGACACAAAGAAAGGCATAAAACAGTCTTGTTCTCAATGAGGAAACAGTCTAATGAGGGCATTGACATGCAAACAACCATCTATAAATAAGCTATATGTAGGGTAAATTGGAAATAATCAACAGAGTGAAGGTGCTAGCATTAAGGGAGATAAGGAAAGGCTTCCTAGAGAAGGTGGGAATTTTAGATGAGACTTCCCCTCCATGGATGCCAGGAGGAAGAGGTGAGAAGGGAGAGAGCTGCAGGAAAGGGGAAATGCCCAGAGCCAAGAGATTGTTTCATCTCTTGATGTTCCTTGCTTGGGGAACATCAAGGGAGGCCTATGACATTGGAGCCCAGAGCACATAGAGATGGGGAGGCATAAAATCTAAGACTGGGAAGAAGGGAGGACAAGTCCCAAAATGCTCCAAATAGAAGATTTTATATTTGATCCTGGAGGTGGTAGGTAATGATTAGAGTTTGTTGAGCAGAAGGGTGGCATGGTAGACCTGAGCTTTAGGAAGATTCCTTTGAAAGTTAAGTAAAGGAAAGACTAGGGTTGGCTGAGACCTGAGGCAGGCAGACCCACCTGTAGGCTATTGCAATAGTTCAGCTCTTGGGTGATGAGGGCCTGCACCAGAGCAGCTGCAGTGTCAAAGGAAAGGAGGGGTTATTTGTGAAGGTTGTCAAAGGTAAAATGGATAGGTCTTGTTAGCAGATTGGGTGTGTGTGTGTGTGTGTGTGTGTGTGTGTGTGTGTGTGTGAGAGAGAGAGAGAGAGAGAGAGAGAGAGAGAGAGAGAGAGAGAGAGAGAGAGAGAGAGAGTGTCAAGGATGACAGCAAAGCTCTGATTAGGAGTATGTTAGTACTCTCTGCAGTAATAGGGAAGTTAGGAAGAGAAGACAATTTTGGGGGGAAAGTAATGAGTTCAATATTGGACATGTTAAATTTAACCTTTTTTAATAGGATATCTAGTTCAAGATTTCCAATAAGCAGTTGGAGATATGGGACTGAAAGTCATCAGAGAGATTGAGTCAGAATTTAGAGATCTTACAATTATCAGCATAGAGATAATAATTGAATGCATGGTAGTCGATAAGATCCCCAAGTGAAATAGAATAAGGGGAGAAAAGGACCCAGTTTGACAAGCAGGAGAACCATGTCATGAAGACCTAGCGAGAAGAGAGTATCATATTGAAGAGGGTGATCAACAGTTTGAAAGGTTTCAGAGAGGTTGGGAAAGATAAGGATTTAGAAAAAGCTATTGTATTTGACAATTAAGAGATAACTAACTTTGGAGAGAGCAGTTTCAGTTAAATAATGAGGTCAGAAGCCAGACTGTAGAGTTAAGAGACTGAGAGGAAAGAAAGTGGAGGCATTTATTGTAGATGACCATCTTAAGGAGTTTAGCTACAAAAGGGAGGAGAGATATGGGACAGTAGCTAGTGGGAATGACCTAGGCAGATGTAGATCATAATTACCTCTCTAGGCATGAAGAGTCACTGTGGCCATCAGCCAACATGGAGTTGATTAGAGACTGAGAGATGGAAGGAATCTTAGAAATCAATGAGTGCAATTTTACAGGTAGGGAAACTGAGGCCTACAGAGGTTTAAGTGAAATGTCTTGTGTCATACAGATAGTAAATGTCTTGGGTGGGAATTGAATCCTAATTCTAAGTCTAGTACTCTGGTACACCATGATACCTTGCAAAATTGTGAGATGCTTAAAAATGAAAATTGGGAAAACAAAAAATATCAGAATTCTACATAACTGAAACAATCACCATGATGAAGATGAAAAAGGGCCCCTCAAACTGCTTGAATCAGCAGATATTTGACCTACTTGCCAAAAGAAGAGAAAAGGCAACCGATACTAACCAGAGTTGTTTGAAACTGGTCATTGATTGGTCTCCTTCTCCTTCTCCTTCTCCTTCTCCTTCTCCTTCTCCTTCTCCTTCTCCTTCTCCTTCTCCTTCTCCTTCTCCTTCTCCTTCTCCTTCTCCTTCTCCTTCTCCTTCTCCTTCTCCTTCTCCTTCTCCTTCTCCTTCTCCTTCTCCTTCGCAATTGGAGTTAAGTGACTTGCCCAGGGTCACACAGCTAGTAAGTGTTAAGCGTCTGAGTCTGGATTTGAACTCATGTACTCCTGACTCCAGGGCTGGTGCTCTACCCACTGCGCCACCTAGCTGCCCCTTTTATAAAAGCTAATCTGACTGTTAAGTGGTTAAATGGAACTGGGGTTCAAGGAACTCTTAAGATTAGGGGAATATAATCAATAGAAGTTTGAGCCAATAGCAGAGAGAATAGAGAGCATCAAGTGCCCCTCAAGGGTACTAGAGAAACCTGGGGGAGAGGCTCAATGTAAAATGCCCAGCCTTCAGGTAAAGGGAGTCAGACAGTAGCGGTTACATATGAATTGTTCTGGTTCTGCTCACTTGATTTTGTTTCTGTTTATAGAAGGCTTCCTAGGTGTTTTAGGTGTGACAGATCTAAATCCTGCTCTCTTCTGAGTTAGAATAATTTCTCCTTAAAAAGTACTAGGGGGTGGGGGCAGCTAGGTAGCACAGTGGATAAAGCGCCAGCCCTGTTCAAGACGACCTGAGTTCAAATCCAGCCTCAGACACTTGACACTTACTAGCTGTGTGACCCTGGGCAAGTCACTTAACCCTCATTGCCCCACCAAAAATACAAAAAAGGTACTGAGAGCATCCCCAAGATATGATTGACTCAGAAGACTAAAGGCTCAGGCTGTTGACACTGTTACCTGAGCTCTAGACCCTCTCTCTAAAGCTTAGCTAGTGGATTGGGATGGGCAGTTTAGGAGTTCAATCAACATGAGGAGTCCCCAATACCTATCATGCTGAATAGCCTTCTAAGTAAATCTCCTTTTGTTTATAATTGAATGATCAAAGATCGGCTCATTTTATTCCAGTTTGCAACCTAAATTACCAGGGGACAGGCCTGAGTCAAGGCCAAGCCAGACCAGAACAATTGGTTTAATTGTGCAGGATTGGAATTTAGTAAGATCTCTGCATTGGGGGATGGCCAGCAGAGAGAAAGATGGGCACAGATTGGCCTTCACGCTTCTGTGGGTGCTTTTGGTGGTGCTTCGAGGGATGGATGCTGGTGGCTCCTTGAAAGACTCCTCCCACTCTTGGGAGATTAGGGAGTAAACTGCCTGTGACCATTAAACAAGGAGAGACTTATGTGAGTATCCTCTGTGTCCTTAAGAATCTCCTCCAAAGATAATTACAGGCATTATAGCTTTTTAGGCCCATCACCTGTATTGTACTTGGGCCTTACAGTCTGGTTATTTAAAGCCTCCTTCAAATTTTCCTCGGAAATCTCTTCAGGACTCAGTTTCCCTTCAAAGAAGCTTGGAGGCGTTAAATCTGGGTGGAACAAAAGGGATTCGCCCCTCGATAGAAAAGAACAAATCTAAAGCCTGTATTATCCTTGGGCTGGGACTGGATGCTTTTCTTCATAGCCCCTCCTAGCTCTAAAGAACTTAGATATGTGTGTGAGTGGGAAGAGAATTGTTTGATTTTGAATGCTTCTTCTTCTTCTTCTTTTTCTTCTTCTTCTTCTGAACTGACAATGCAATTCTAAGTCCTATATATGTATGTGGAAAAAGCCAACCATAGAGGGTGGCATGCAGGATTCCAGCAGGGAGAGAATGCCAACCAATCATCTCAGAAATTTTAAGACTAGGTAACAACGGTGTTGAAAGAACCATCTGAATTTTGTTTGTTTGTTTGTTTGATTTTGTCATTTGAGTGGCCAACTCTAATTTTGCTAAATGGACTTGTGATTCTTTGATACAAGCCATTGGGGGAGGCACTTAGAAGGACAATACTTAATTCTCCCCAGGAGCCCAGAGTCAATTCTGGAATTGGGGATATAGACAAATGTGCCAACTGCACTCAATTTAATTAGCTGAGGAAGGCAGGGGTGCTGCAGTAGTTTAAAAAGTTTCCAGTCTCACTCCTGAATTGTGAACTATAATTCTCTCTCTGGAGCTTTCAGTAAGGATTGCCCGGAGAGTTTAGGCTCTAGGTGTTCTCTCCAACACAGAGGCCTGCCTGATTATTCCTAGCCTTGGTGGCAGCCTTAGGAGTTTGAGATGTCAGGAGCTCCTGGGTCTCTAAATAGGGTCTGCATAGCAGCAGGAGGAATTGACTGTCTCAGAGAGTCTGACCATTGATGGGAAAGGAAACCCAAGCTCGGGCATGATCTACCATAGTCCTGGGGAGTTGCCAGAGCCATCCTGTACAGTAATTACTGACCTCATCAACTTTGGTGGATCAGCCAGGTTCAGTGACACTGTGGCCAACAGCATCCTGCCCAGCATAGGAGGGCAGAGTCAGTCCCCAGCAGCAGTAGCATCCACAGGGCTCTTGCTGAGCACAGGAGGGAAGTGGCAGTAAAGGCCTACAGCTACCCTCTACATAGTGGGGAAGAGTCATGCCTACTGTATTATGGGTGGAGTCAAACTCAGGCATGTAGTAACACTCTGTCCCAGAATAGGGTCCAGTAGTGACAGTTATCCTGTCTTGGAAAAGGGGGTAGAAGTTAGCCATGGTAGAATGGGCAGAAGGTGGAGACATGAGCCTTGATGTCAGCAGATGGCAACAGGAAGAGGGCAGAGGTTTGAGCCCCGTTACAGTGGACAGTAGGATGGCTCTCAGAAGCAGCGACAGCTTGATAGCGGAAGAGTGGACACTAGCATGCACAGTGCCAAAGGCAGGCCCACTGTAGTCTGTTGCTTGCTGTAATATAGTGATTAGTACCTCCACAGTGCTGGTTATACAACTCCTTCCTAGTGAGGGCATGAAGGACCAAAGAGTGGCATTGCTGGGAGGGGTACCCCTCCTTATGGTCACTTTTTTTTTTTGGTGAGGCAATTGGGGTTAAGTGACTTGCCTAGGGTCACACAGCTAGTAAGTGTTAAGTGTCTGAGGCCGGATTTGAACTCAGGTCCTCCTGACTCCAGGGCTGGTGCTCTATCCACCTAGCTGCCCCATGGTCACTTTTTTTAAAAACTGAGAAGCCCAATGTGAACTGCAAAGATTTGGTTTCATTCACCACATGGCCATAATCATATAAACCCAGAACTCGGTCTTTCTGGGGACTTTCCAAGATTCTATTATGCCTGGAGCTGTTGCAATGTTCATTTCTTTTTTTAAATTTTTTGCCATGTTTCTGTTTTAGTATTACTTTTTCTCCTTTAGTGCTATCAGGTTTCTTGAATATCAGAATTAATCAATAACAGCCTTAAAATCATTTAAGTAATGGGAGGTGCCTACATGATTTTAAAGCCCTTACCACCAAGGGGTAGAATGTGGTGGGAGGACTATCTTAATTCCTGTCCCCATGGAAATTAGGATAGTTTTTTTCCTTAAAAGGTATTGAGACTGGGGCAGCTAGATGGCGCAGTAGTTAAAGTACCGGCCCTGGATTCAGGAGTACCTGAGTTCAAATCCAGCCTCAGACACTTGACACTTACTAGCTGTGTGACCCTGGGCAAGTCACTTAACCCCCATAGGAAAAAAAAAAGGTATTGAGACTATTGTGGGGACAATCCTCAAGACTTGGTTGGCTCAAAGAACTAGGGCTTCAGGTTATTGATATCAGCCACTTGTCACCTAAGCACAAAAATGTCAGAAGGAATTCTAGATGCTCTCTCTAATGCTTGGATGGTGGATCACAATGGGCAACTTAGGCAAGGGACCTTTGCTAGCTGGATCAACTTAAGGGGTCCTCAGTGCCTACCTTTGTTGAATATCCTTCTCTTTCTATGGCTAAGTAAATCTCCTTTTGTGAATTGTTGAATGACCTAGGAGTATCTCGTTCTGTTACAGTGTTAAACTTAAATTACCAGGAGACTGTCGGCTTAAGTAGGGCCTTGCTTCTAATATCAGGTTTCACTGAAATCATCCCTATCATCAACTCTTATGGCACAATAGTATTCCATTAAATTCATAAATAATTTATTCAGTCATTCCCCAAATGATGGGTAACTCTTTAGTTTCTTGTTCTTTGCCACTATAAAAAGAGTTGCTATAAATAGTTTTGTACATATGGGTCCTTTTCCTCTTTCTTTGATTGTTTTTTTTAGGGTTTGGGCCTAGTAGAGATATCATTGGGTCAAATGATATGCATAGTTTAGTCACATTTGGACCATAGTTCCAAAATGATTTCCAGAATCATTTAATCAATTTATAACTCCACCAATAGTACTCTAATATAATAGTTTTCTTTCATTTTCCCAACATTTATCATTTTTCATTTATTGTCAACTGTGCCAATATGATTACTATGAGATGGAAACTCAGAGTTGCTTTAATTTTCATGATTTCAAGAATTTTTTTTCACATGGCTATTGAAAGTCTGGATTTCTTCCTTGTGGAAAACTGCTTATTTATATACTTTGACCCTTTATCAGTTGGGGAATGGCACTTATTCTTACAAATTTAAATCAGCTTTTTTATGTCTTGGAAGTAAGACCCTTATCAGAGAAATGCTTCAGAGTTTTTTTTCCCCCTCTTAGTACCTGTTTCCCTTCCAATTTTAGCTGCACTGATTTTGTTTGTATAAAAACTACTTAATTTTATGTAATCCAGGTTATCCATTTTATCTTTTGTGATCTTCTTTATTTCTTGTTTGTTCATGAATTATTCTCTTATACATAGATCTGAAAGGTAATTCCTTTCTTGCTTCTCTAATTTATCACATCATAGTCACTGGAGCTAACCAAGAAGAGTTTGAATACTCTCTTGTCATAGGGGAGGGATTTCTGGATTGGAAACAACATTGGATGAGCTGACTTCTTAGGGTCCTTATAGATCTTGAATTCTGTGCTCTCTGCTTCTCTTACCCTTCCTGACTCCAGTTTTCCCAATTTTCCACTGTCTTCACATTGGGCTGACAACCTGACTTCAGTTATGACTTTGGATTGACAAACTAACTCTGAGTTCTTGCTATTGTTTTCTTTTGGCTGCACCTTTGTTACCCTTTATCCTTATCTTCCTGTTTTCCACCCCAGTTAGTGACCTGGCGCTGCCTTCTAATCATTCTCCTCATTCAACCATTTGTGTTGATATTTTTAACATTGGAGTAACTGTGGTTCCTTGGGAGGGGCCTCTTCCATACTTCCAGAGCAAATTTACTGACATCAAGGAAAGTTGTCCTCATAGGCAAAGTTGGGTACAACATATAATAAAACTAATATTTACTTAATACAAATGTTTATACAAAATACCATGGAATTAAATACCTTTCCCATCATTATGTCTTTTGGTTCTCTCAACTATCCTATAAGGGAGGTCGTGAAAGTGTTTTCAGATTTGGAAATGGAGAGATTATGACTTGTCCACAGTCACTCATCCAGAAAGTGACTGAGCTGGGACCCAAACCCAGGTTTTCTGGCTCTCTGCCCTACACCACGCTATTATGTTACTGGCCCATAGTTGCCAAAGATTCTAGTCTTTACTGGATTGAAATTAAATGGTTCTTCATCTGAATCCCCACCGCAGGCCCTACTTCTAACCATTGGGAGACCTTTCTAGGATTGCAAGAATCCTTTTACCACATCTCCAAGGTTCACTGGCTCATGGAAGCCATTCTACGATCTACCAGGTCACAGTCTGCCAGACAAAACCTAAGTGTAGTCAGATATATGATTGTACCATTATACACATGCAAACTCACACACATACCCAGCCCAGCAGAAACATGCCCAGAGATGGAGTTAGAAAACAATCTTTTGCATTAGCACCTGGCACCCGGCAAGGCCCAAATCAAACCCTCGTAATTATTCTAAGGTTTCAAAACAGCCTTCTTCTGACCAGTGTTGAAGTGTGGTGCCAGTCAACATAACTAGGTGTGAATTAACGCCACAGAATCCATGCTGCACAGCATCCTGGGCTTATGTTAGAAACTCTGGGCTGTGTTTTAGAGCTATGGATCAAGTTCATTAATAGGTGTGAGCACAGTTCTCAAAGGCCAGTTCTGCCATATTTCAAGTCACCGTTCAGAATTCTCATTAGCCAATTACCCCACTCTCTTCCTTCTGCCTGTACAGTAAATGTGTATTTTAGAGCCCCCAATAGGACACAGCATGTTTTAAATATACCTTAATGTATTGAAAATGTATGGTCCCCCTTCAGGTTTATATATCTTAACCACTGGCCAATTTTGCAATATTATAAATAAATGTTACGGGCGACAACTGCAGCGGTAGCGCCAGTTGGGGATATTTAAAAGCAAGTTTCAACCACCTGTAAATCTGATATCTGAAGCTCAGGGAGAGACTTGGGATATTCGGGTGGCATCCTAATTGATTGGCCCTGTGGTATAGAGGAAAGAACTTGACTTTGAGTCAGAAGATGGCTCTTACTAGGTGAGTAACCATGGGGAAGTCATTTAATCTTTCTGATACTCTGTTTCCTTATCTGCCAAATGGTGATAATCCCACTTGCACCCCTCCACATCCAGGGTTCCTGCGAGGAGATAAGGTAAGGCCAAAGTGCTGCATAAATATGTTATTATCATCATGGCTTAACCACCAAAGTTGAAACAATGAGTGGTGGGATGAAGACAGACTGAGCCGGCTCTTTACCCCTCATTTCCTGTTAGAGCTGCTAAGTGGCTCTTCTCCCCACAAGTCAAAGGATTGGGGCCATCCATTTATAAGATCTATTTCCACAGCTGTGTCTCCCACGAGGGACGTGGTTCTCTGAGAAAAATCAGTTACGCCAGGCCTTAGGAAAAAGTTGTGTGAGTGACAATGACCAAAAATATTTATTGCCTGGCAGCCAGCCTTCTGGTGACTTGCTTCTGACTTGGCCAGTCTTTGGACAAAAGTCTGTTGCTGGCCCAGTACTTGAAACTTTTCTGTATTGGTAAGATTTGTATGAACAATCAGCACAAGTGTCATTTGGGATGGGGGCCAGGAATCATCACTTTGGTGAAGGACAAAAGAAAGGGATTTCTACTGGAAGATTATTGGGAGAAGCCCTCCCAGGACAACCTCAGAAGTCATTCCACAGCCCTGGAAAGAAGAGATGTTGAACAATGTTAACCAAACCAAAATGTTGATCATTTTGGTTTAATATAAGAAAGATGATTTTTTTCCAAGGAAGGAGATAGTTGTATAAGGCAGGGCCAATCAGAGTAGGCCAGGACAGGCATAATAATAAAAATGCCTCGTGTTTCTATAGCTTTTCAAGGTTTCAAAAATGCTTTCATCACAATAATCCTCTGATCCAGGTAGTACAAATCTTTTTGTCCCCATTATACAGATAGGAAAACTGATATTGAAAGCTGTGTTGAGTGTCATACAGCTAGTAATGAGGCAGCTGGAACTTTAATTTGGGTATTCTGACTTCCAAAGCATCATTCTTTCTGCAGAACTATATTATCTCTCAAACTATTTTTCTTAGAACAGAGAATGAAGGAATGAGAGGAGGAGCTTGGCATGGTGAACTTAATGAACATTCTACTTGTCATCATGTCCAGGGGAATCTGACAGGATAGCTGAGGCAGAGGGCAGATGGAGTATAGTATATAAGATTTGACTTTTCAACACTGGGGAGTCAAGATTGCAAGTCAATTCAACAGGCATTTATTAATGTGCCAGGCACTGTTGCTGCCCTCAAGGAGGTCACAATTTTTTTTTTTTTTTTTAGTGAGGCAATTGGGGTTAAGTGACTTGCCCAGGGTCACACAGCTAGTAAGTGTTAAGTGTCTGAGGCCGGATTTGAACTCAGGTACTCCTGACTCCAGGGCTGGTGCTCTATCCACTGCGCCACCTAGCTGCCCCAAGGAGGTCACAATTTAATGGAATCAGGGATTCTCATTCAACCAACCAACAAGCACTTAGGACACAGGCACTATGTTAGGCACCAGGAACAAAAATGAATTAATTCCTGTCTTCAAGGCAATTATATTCTATTGGACAGGGGAAGCAACCTGTACATAATAAATATATGTAAAAAAACCAAATACACATTTTTTTGGGGGGAGAACAGAAAGCACTATCAACTGAAATAGAAAACAAGAGTATGATGGTAAATGTTTAACAACCAGCTCTCTAGGGTGGAAATGTATCCAGAAAACACTTTAAAATTTAATCTGCATGATTAACATTTCTCTATGACTTACTTAAGTCTAGATAATTAACCAAACAATAAATCAAACTCTGATTTGTAGCATTTGCTGATTTCCAAGGTTTAAAAGTTCATGCTGAATATTTAACAACCAGCTCTTCTCTTGGCTCCAGCATATCTCTGGATCAGGAAAAGCTTCATGTAGAAGGTGTCACCTGATTTAGAAGGTTGACCTGATTTTTTAAGGAAACCAGGGATTCTAAGAAGTAGAAATTGGAAGGGACTGCATTCTTGGCATAGGGGATAGTCTATGCAAAAATATGGAGATGGGAAATGGAATGCCATGTGTGAAGAACAGTTGTAGGGCCAGTTTGGCTATGTGAGGGTAGCAATGTGTAATAAAGATGTAAAGACATGTTACAAATAGCTTATATGTCAAATAGAAGAGTTCGTATTTGATTCTAGAGGTAATAGGTAGCCACTAGAGTTTTGAGTAAAAGCAACCAGGTGGCTCAGTGGATAGATTATTGGGCCTGGAGTCAGGAAGGCCTGAGTTCAAATCCTGCCTTAAACATTTCCTAACTGTGTGACCCTGGGCAAGCCACTTAATTATTTGCCTCAGTTTTCTCATCTGAAAATGAGCTGAAGAAGGAAATAATGAACCACTCCACTACCTCTGCAAAGAAAAACCCATGGACAGTATAGACATGCCATGGGCCATGGGGTCACAAAAAAATTGGACACAACTGAACAACAGCAATAGAATTTGAGTGGGGAAGTTATATGGGCAGAGCTGAGCTTTAGGAAATTCACTTTGGTAGTTGTATAGAAGATGAACTGAGGAGGAATGAACAGTCTTTGATACACTATTTATACAAAGAGCTTGCTGTTAACTAAAATATTTTGAGTAACTGGGCCCAATTTTGGGGAGTTTAATCTGACTGGAGGACTAATCTGGGGACTGTTGACTAACTGGCTATCTGACTGCTATTGTTTTAATATGGGCCATTTATAAAGTTCCACCACACTGCTCCCAAATTGATAAGCAAAATATTAAGAAGCCTCTTAACTAAAAAATCAAAGCAGAGTTTATTTATGAGATACTATTTAAAATTAAGAATACAGGGAAATAAAATGTATAACCTGACTGCATTTGGGTATCTCTTTCCACCTGCTGGCCTGGAACTTTTTTTAATACAATAAGGGCTGTTGCCACCTCTTGCCTTAGGGTATGTTCTACTTTGACTACTCAGGTCCTTTATTCGAACTCCAAGCCCCTTTCGCTTTGTCTATCCCCCTGCTTCTAACTTTCTTCTCCTTACTGTTCTCTTAATCTTTGCTTTCTCCAACCTGTACCCTGTGCTGACCGCTTCTGTGCTCTCCACTGCCTCCTGTTCTGTCTGTCTGCTCTGTCAGTCTTGTCCTTCGGCCTCCTTTGCCACCCCTCTCCTCTGTTCTTCTAATATTGTCAGCCTCCTCTAATCTTGCCTGCTGGCCTCTCCCTTGCCATCTAACTCCCAGGTCTATATATATCTTTCTTCTCTCCATTCAAATCTTGGGGCTTTTTGCACCCCCACACCCACCAAGATAATCCGCCAGCCAGGGCTGTGGCTGTGGCTGGGGGGACGAACTCAAGCATCACATGCCTCAGCACAAGCTATGCCAGAGCCTGGCCTAGACAAACCCGGGATCTCTCGGATAGATCAGCTCAGGGTGGAGGGAGCTGGGACCTCCCCAACTGTCTGACCTGGCGTCTTGTACAGCCCATGGGGCTTTTTGGCTCAGCTGAAGCAGAGGGGGAGGGGCACCAACCCCTCCCACACAGAAGAGACCTTGAGGGCCTAAGGCTTTCTAATCTCAGCCTAAAGGTAGGGTCCCTAAATCAAAATAAATTTCCACATAACAAAGCACTATTACTGGATTGTGCTCTTCAAGGCCTGTCCTCTACAAATCTGAGAGGGGAGGTTTGATTCACAGCTGCAAAGGAACCAGGGACTTTGTAAAGATACAAGTTTTAGGCCTCCATTTTCTCATCTACCAAATTGGGAGGGGGTAACATCTGCCCTGTCCATTGGTTGTTGTATAGATCGATTGAAATAACATATGGAAAAGATCTTTTAAAAGATTTCTTTTTTTTGGTGGGGCAATGAGGGTTAAGTGACTTGCCCAGGGTCACACAGCTAATAAGTGTCAAGTGTCTAAGGCCGGATTTGAACTCAGGTCCTCCTGAATCCAGAGCCGGTGCTTTATCCACTGCACTGCCTAGCTGCCCCTTTAAAAGATCTTTGAAAAATAAATGTTTATTGATATCCATTTTTTTTCTTTTTATCACCAAAATTTTCTCCCAGTATTCTTCTCCTACCCCCTCTCAGAAGGTATGTAACAAATTAATTTTTTAAAAGGACAAAGAAGAGGAAAAAAATCATCAAAATGGATCAATATATCAAAAAAGCCTCAAAGGAACTAAGCTCAAATGAGAGAGCTGAGTGGATGGTTGGGGGGAGATTACGGGGATCTCTGCTGGCACTGAGGGGGGTCTCAGTTGTTTTACCCCTGTTGGGAACCAGGAAGCAGCCTTGAGTGCCGGTGGCCCAGGTGGAAGAGGGGCACAGACTCACTGGAGCTATCAACCCAGCAAAACAAAAATTTTGTTTTCTGGTTGAAGAGCAAGGAGGCCTGGGGTTATTTACAGACAAGAACATAGGTCAGACAAGTGAAGAACCTGCCACTCCTCAAATTGTACCACTTTGGACACCCTAAAACTTGGGATAGTGCAGCCTGGAAGCAGTGCCCCACTTTAAGAAGGAGTTAAAAGGCAAGAAATAGGTGGGCAAGATGAGCAGACACAGAAAGTTGAGGTCCGTAGAAAGTTTCTTTAATGACAAGGAAGATTGAGGTGCACCCTCAGAAGAGGATAGCAACATCAGGGCTCCTACATCCAAAGCTTCCAAGAAAAATATGAATTGGTCTCAGGCCACAGAGGAGCTCAAAAAGGACTTTGAAGATAAAATAAGAGAGGTAGAGGAAAAAATGGAAAGAGAAATGAAAGTGATGCAGGAAAGTCATGAGAAAAAAAGTCAACAGCTTGAAAAGCCAAATGGAAAAGCTCTCTGAAGAAAATAATTGCCTAAGAATCAAAAAAGTCTGAAAATGCGCTTTGTACCAAACTCATGGACCTCTGACTCTGAGAAGCAATGGGACAGAGGTGTCTTCACACATCTTTTCTTTGTAGCTGTGCTTGTCACTAGTAACATTTACTTTTGATTGTTTCATAATTTTTAAATTTTGTTTACATTGTTGTAGTCATTGTGTATGTTGTTTCCTTGGTTCTGCTTACTTCACTCTATAGATGAGTCTTTCCATGCCTCTCTGTGTTCATCATAGTGCCATTTCCTAGAGTACAGTAATATTTCATTACAGTCACAATATTGAGCCTTTCCTAAATCAATGGACATATACACTGTTTCCAATTTCTTGCTATCCCCCAAAATATTTGGTATATAAATATTTTGGAGTGTATGAGGATTTTTTTCTTTTCAGTGACCTCTTGGGACTATAAACCTAAAAGTGGAATCTCTGAGTGAAAGGGTATGAATATTTTAATCACTTTATTTGTAGGATCCCAAATTGGTTTCCAAAATGTTTGTACTTATTCATCAGGAATACATTAGTACACCTATCTTTCCCCAATCCATTCAATATTGAATATTCCCATCTTTTGTCTTCTTTGCCAGTTTGTAAGAGTTTGTTTTCATTTACATTTCCTTATTATGAGTGATTTGGAGCATTCTTTCATTTGATTGTTAATAGTCTGTAATTCTTCTTTTGAGGACTGTTTGTTCATATCCTTTGAAGATCTATTATTTCACTGAGGTAAGTGTTTCCTTCTGCTTCTGAAGAGTGAAATCCCTTCATACCTTAAATAAACAATTCCACTGTGACCAAAAAGTTTATCCTCTGGTTTCTTTGAATGTGTCAAAGATGATTCTCAGACAATAGTCTGTGGCTGGGCCCACACCTGAAGCTTTTCTCCATCGGTTGGGCTTGTTAGAGCTTGAGCTCACCATATACCATCTTGGAGAATTCAGTGTCCTTCATATACCATGATGAGGTGTCAGAGTAGAACACTTATGGTTGACTGGTATTATTCAATAAATTATAGCTTTAAGCAATCAATTACATCAATTAAAAGACACTTAGGGGCAGCTAGGTGGCACAGTGGATAGAGCACCGGACCTAGATTCAGGAGGACCTGAGTTCAAATCCGGCCTCAGACACTTAAACACTTACAAGCTGTGTGACCCTGGGCACGTCACTTAAGCCCAATTGTTGAGCAAAAAGAAAGAAAGAAAGAAAGGAAGGAAGGAAGGAAGGAAGGAAGGAAGAAAGAAAGAAAGAAAGAAAGAAAGAAAGAAAGAAAGAAACCTAGATCTGTGTTTTCATAGGAACTTTAAGAGGTGTTTCTGTAACTTCTAACCTTGTTACATCTTCTCAGTAAATAGCTTTTCATGAAAGCTAATTGATATTAACTGATTTATTCGTATGAGAGAAATATCAATTGGCTAATTGATATTTGGAGAGACCACATATGGTAAAGCCTTGGATGGGGACTCATGAATTAGTATACTAGAATTCCCAACCCCCTTAGGGTTACTGATAGTATATCAGGGGGAGAATGTCTTGCTAACTGGGACCTCAAACTGCTAGACCAGTGGAAGTTAGGAGAGTGAGCTCAGAGGATATGTTAACATATGAATTGTCTTCAAAGGAGATTAATCAATGAGCTGGGCTATTGTGCATAAAGGTATAAATGCAAACATACATATATATATGTATATATATATATTTATGCATACATACATATATAAAGATTTCCTATCTCACTCTAGTTCAAAGTGGTCAGATCCCACTACAGATTGCTATGTATGTATGTATGTATGTATGTACACACATAGCACAAAATAATAGGCATATTCACATATGTGTGTATATACATGTATATAGATACATAACCATAAATATACACATACACATATCATAGTGTCTGGCTTGTAGTCAGTGCTTAATAAATATTGATTGATTGATATACACATACATAGACTGGTTCTCCCTATTTTGCCCCAGGCTAGAAGAATAACAGCCACTCACCAGCCAAATCCTACTGCCAATTAACTTAGAAGCTTTGACCTGCTCTGTTTTGGCCTTGAGGTGATTTGCCCATTCTTAGGCAGGTTGGTAGAACAGCCAGATGTCACAGTGGATAGAGTGCTGGTCCTAGAGTCCGGAAAACCTGAGTTCAAATACAGCCTCAGATACTTACTAGCTGTGTGACCCCAGGCAAGTCTTTTAACCCTGTTTGCCTCAGTTCTCATCTGTAAAATGAGCTAGAGAAGGAAATGGCAAACTACTCCATTATCTTTGCCAAGAAAACCCCAAATGGGTCACAAAGAATCAGACACAACTAAAAAACAATCACAAAAGGCAAGCTGGTACCAGACAGTGCAGATACCTTAGTGGGCCTGTAGCCCATTACAACTCAGAGTTCCCAAACTCAAGTGTTCTACCTGGTAGCAGGAATTACAGACATATTCTACTATGCCAACCTTGGTTGGTTGATTGTTATCAAATCACCATTCCAACCAGCTGTTTTTCAGTCTAAACAATTGTATTTCATCATCTTTGCCCTAAGAAAACCCCATTCACAGTTGCTCTATCCCAGTTGTAGGAGAAGCGATCAGTGTATAAATATTCATTTGAATTAACTATTAAGGCAATGAAATGCCAAACACCTGTGAGAAATAATGCCTGTCTTTGAAGAGCTTGCAGTCTAACTAGCCAGACACTACACAGACCTGTGACAAGTTAAAACACAAAGCAAGAGTTAAATTACAATAGAAGCAACCAGAGGCATCATGGGGCAGCGTATGATTAAGTAGCAAATAAGTGGGACAGACAAGAAGTGAAGCAGTATGAAATTAAGCACTGAGATGGGTGGTACAGACCATGAGTAGTATAGGAGGTCAGAGAAAGGGGATCCCAGTGAGCTGAGTGGGGGAACCAGAAAGACCTCTTGGAAAAAGAAATCTTTAAAAAGCCTTGAAATTTGAGTAGAATGGATGAATTGGGATGGAGAAGATTACTGAGATGCTGTGGGATTTCTAGTGATGTTACTACTCCCAAACAATCACCAAGCATGTGTTGGGGGAGAGGGGAGATAAGGCAAAAGTGGAATTGCTTACTTTAGCCATGGGGGGGGGGGTGACTTTCCGTAATGGGCTGGACTTTCCCAGAGTTGTCAGAGGCTTAGACCACTTCTTCTTAGAGTTATAAGAGACCTGGATTTTAATTCTAGACCTGACATGTACTAGCTATGTTACCCTGAGGTCAAATTACTTAACTTTTTAGAGACTCAGTTTTTCTCATGTATAAAATGAGTATAAGAGCAATTATACTACCTACTCACAGGAGGTTATCTCAAAGAAAGGACATTTTAAACCTTAAAGCACTATAGAAATTTGAGCTATTGTTATATTAAATTATCCCTAAGGAAGAATTTGCTTTTCTCCCCTCCCCTCCCCTTCCCCCACTTTTTCATACAGAGCCACCACCTTGCTGCGTAGGAGATAACACCCTGTACATTCTGCAGGACAGAACATTGGAAGGATCATTTGGGATTCTCCACTGGGTAAAGATACAGGAAAGGGGAGGATTTGTCCAGGGATGCTGCTTTAAGGGTGAATGGGATTGAACACGGTACATGCAAATCCTTGGTGAGGGGCCAATTTTCAATCAGAATGGAGAAAGAATAAAGCCTGAGAAGAAAAACAGGCAAGCTCACAAATGCAGGGGCCCAGGGTTGTTAATCTCTAGTTCTGACATATCAATCAGTCCTTTCAATCTGTTTCAACATTCTTTCTTTTGGAATAAAGATGAAGGTAAAAGATACTCTGACAAAGAGGGAACTGAGGGCAGCGTGGAAATCAGTCCAAGAGAACTGGGTTCTGATTTATGGATCAGACCCAGATTTGATAAATCAGGCACCTAAATCCAGTGGGTTAAGGCACTTGTTCCCTAAATGGGAACTTAATGTTTCTTGCTTATTCACAGATGGGAAGATATAGTTGGAAAGTTAACATATAAATCGGATATTTACCAGGGCCTCTGTGTTTGTCATAGCAAACCCATCAATCAGGTGCTTCTCCAACAGCAGCTGCTCTACTGTAAATCACCACTCTCTCCTTATAAATCAGATTTTGAATCTGTATTTGTCAGTAGGATCTAGAAATCCACCCAGGGTGGGACTGTCAAGAGAGACAAGGAGTTGAGAGCAGGGAGAATAGACATGGGGCCCCAGCAAGAAGTATATGAAGGAAGAAGGCTATCAAATCATGGGAAGGCATGGTGAATGCCAAAAGTAATTTGTTTCTAAGGCATTTCCCCCTCGACTTTCATTTATTTATTTATTTGGCAGCCTATCTGACCCTTGAAGTCCGCTGATTAAAAATTTAAAAGTTTCAGGATGCAACTAGAAATGGATTCTGAGGGTGCTTATGATGGTGACTTTCTATCAACTTCTCCCCTCAACCCCACCACACTATACATTCAATCAATGACTAAGTATTTATTAGAGTCCACTATGTGTCAGTCACTGTCTTGGATGCTGAGGACACAAGTGTAAAGAGTAAAACAATCCTTGCTTGTAGTGAGCTTACATTGTGATGGGGAGACAATAAGTACATATAGATACATACATATATATGTATATACACAAATATTTATATATAGGCATATCTTTATACTTTATCTCGATATCACAGATTCAATGCTGAATATTCCATTAAGTTTTGAGGAATCTTGAGTCAGCTCCATCAAGTATTTAAACCCAATTCTCATAGAAAAATACATTTAAATTGGGAAAGGACTTTAGAAACCATCCAGTCCAGTCCTTTCTTTTAACATTAAGGATACTGGAGCACAGAGAAATTGAGTGACTTTTCCAGGGTCACACAGTTAACTGTCTGAGGCAGGATTGGATTTCAGAGTTTCCTGATTCCAAGTCTGGTTCTCTATCTCCTACACTATGCTGCCTCTCTTCATTACAGTCAAGTGAATCCACTCACATCGTTATCATTGTAACCTATTTTACACCCAACATTGGATTTACAGAGATTAAGTGTTCGATATGGGGTTATTTTGGATGACAATTGTAATTTAGCTCAACTGGCTCAAGTTCCTGCTCAGGAAATTTCAAAAGGTCTTCTAAATTCAGCTTGTACCTTATTAAAGGACCAGGAAGGAAATAGTAAGACATTAAAATAGTAAAATATTTAATCATGGCAGAATTGAGAAGCAAAGTAATGGAGATTCTTTATGATTGTCTATAAAAATATATTTTAATACTCATTCTTTTGACATGGGTAGGAGAAAATATGGCTTAGTTCCTATCACATTTGTACTTAAGATTGACTAGCTTCAATCAGTACCTAGATCTGTACTTGGAACATACCCAGAAAATTCTTGCCAGTTCCCTGCAGCCTAGTTTTCACCTCTCTTTATACTCTAGGGTCTTAGGAACTCTGTAGTCTCTTGGATGCTAGGGCACAGTAATTACAGTCCCAGATGGTCCTTTCTTCCAGGCCCCAGGTACCAGCCTCCTCCTTCTTCCCAAAGACCCTGTAGACTCTGTGACAATAATCATCATGAACTGGGATACCCAGCCTAATGGAGTTTGATCCCTTCAAGTTTAGATCAGGGCAATCCTTTGAGTTTACAAGCCTCATGGAAAATGTATTTAGATACTACTCTAATACATCTTCCCACAAGTTAAAAAGCGCATAGATTGAATATCACATTAAATGCACATGTATATATGTATGTATATAAGTAATCCATTAATTTAGACCTATAGTAGTCACAGACAGTTACCCCAAATTCTGTGGTCAAATGCTGAATGATGCTCTCTCCAGACTCTCATGAACCAGCCTGTGTTAGTGGCTTCGAGAATCCAAAGTTGGTGTATTTGGCAGAAAAACGGGTGCTTTGGGGATTCAGTCCTTTCCCCTCACTAGGTTAGTCTTTTCTAAACCCTCAAAGGGTTCCCAACTTGAAGTTACTTTTTCAATAGTATCTTGATCTGGGACCTTCTCCAATGGGACATTCTCTATTACCAAATTTTCATCTGCAACTGATGGGCAGTTTCCTGAGCTGTTTGGATGACTTTCCATCACACTTGTCCACCTTGTGGATAGGGAAGATGATGAATTTCCCATTAGGTAAGAGGTGCTTGCGGTGCATTTTCCTTCAGGGTATTGACTATTTCTGGCACAGTTTTTAGATTGGTGGATTATCCAATCTCGCAGTTATTTGGTATGGAATGGGCTTAGCCTTGGTCCAATCAATCAATCAACAAGTATTAAGAGCTTTCTCTGTACCAGACCCTTTGTTAGGCACTAGCATACAAGTACAAAGCATAAAACAAGCCCAACTCGCAATAAGCTTACAATCTAATGGGGAATTCAATAAGTACATACAAAACATATATAGCATAAATTTACACAATAAGTATAAGATAGTTTGGGAAGGAGAGCAGGTGGGGGATCAGGAAAGGCCTCATGAAGAAGATACTACCTTTTTTTTTTTTAAAAGAGATGGAGACTTTGGGATGGAAATAAAAAGGGAGTGCATTCTAGTTGTGAGGGACAGCCTATGAAACAGCACAGAAACAGGTGATATAGTATCATTTTTGAAGGAACAGACAGAAGACCAATTGACTAGATTGCTGAGTGTAGGAAAAGGAATAATATCCAAATGAAGGTAGAAGGTAGGATGGGGCCAGGTAGTGAAGGGCTCTAGAAGCAAAAGAAAAGAATTTCTATTTTGTCCTAGAGGCAATAGGAAGCCACTGGAGTTGGTGGGTCCCCTGTCTTATGTTTTCTTCTGGACCCCACAATTTCATAGTAGGACTCTATTGCCTGACTGGAATTTCTGACAATGGTCTTTAAGCATAATAATAGTTATACCATTATAATTATTATAATATTATATTATACCATATAATAATTATACCATAATAAGCAAAGCATTGTTTGTTTTGATCTAAAATCTTTTAAGTTGACGATATTGGTAGGCAAGGATCCATCTTCAGATGGATCTCTGATTCAAGCAATGTACTGGTTGCAATTGTTTTATATCTTCCAAGACTCCAAAGAATAGACAATCAGGAAGCCAGGACTCTTGTTTCCAGTGATACTGTATGCATGAACTAGAAAAGCCACAGACTGACCCCAGTTATCCCTTTGCCTCAGGCCTCAGGGTTCCCCAATGTGTTCAACAGCATTCAATTATAGTGCTTTGGCAAGAGTCCTCCTTGGGGATGGTAGACTTCTTGATTCCTGCCAAATATGACACTTTCCTGAATATCTTGCTCTCCGAATCTCAGCCCTTATCAGGAAGAAACTTGGCAAGAAAAATACATGCAGAAAAAATGTAGTACTGCAATGCTTTGGCTATTTTAGAAATCTGGTTCCTAGTTGGCTAGGCCTGTGTATGCTAGAAGATGTAGTCTGTTACTATGAAGATGTTGATTGTATTCTTTTTATCACCTTCTAAAGATGAGAAGTCTTTGCCTACCGCTCTGAAGACCTGCTACATCTTCTGCTCTTCAGTTGGCAGTTATAGTCAGTAGTTT
The DNA here is from genome assembly GCF_019393635.1 of Dromiciops gliroides. Lineage (NCBI taxonomy): Eukaryota > Metazoa > Chordata > Mammalia > Microbiotheria > Microbiotheriidae > Dromiciops > Dromiciops gliroides. Next base: position 539,530,565 of record NC_057863.1, read on the forward strand.
TGTTTGCTTGTTTTTTTTTTCACACACTGAATATATATCTTACCATCTTATAGCCATCCATTGCCATTGTGAGTCAGTTGCACATGTTCTGTATAAGCTCTTCAGTTTTCTCTCTGACTCAGGTGTCCAAACTCATCATGGAGGGCTTTTCTAGCCATGAATCAGCAAATATTATGTAGCATTAACTGTCTGCTAAAATCACACCTTCTTCAGGGATTCTTTTGCAATCCCTCTTAATTCTAGTGCCTCCCCTCTGTTAATTATTTCCTATTTATCCTGTACACAGTTTATTTGTACATATTTGTTTGTCTCTACCATTAGGTTGTGAGCTCCCTGAGGGTGAGGAATAGTTTTTGCCTTTATTTGTATCCCCAGCATAGTGCCTGACACATAATAGGTGCTTAAAATGCTTATTGACTAACTGACTGAATCACCACTGGTATCTCATATAAGATCAATTATAGTCCAGTATAGTAATCCAATGGAGAATTTCAATTTCTACCATTCCTTCAACAATAGGGTTCCCATTGAAGATCTATGTGAGGACCCAGGGGTCCCACTAACTTTCTTAGCTAATATTACTTGTTTTTTTTTTCTGTAGCTAATAGTCCAAGGGGGCAGCTAGGTGGCACAGTGGATAGAGAGTGCTAGGCCTGGAATCAGGAAGACTCATCTTCCTGAGTTCAATTCTGGACTTAAGACACTTACTAGCAGTGTGACCCCAGGCAAGTCACTAAACCCTGTTTGCCTGGGTTCCTCATCTGTCAAATGAGCTGGAGAAGGAAATGGGAAACCATTGAAGTATCTTTGCCAAGAAAATTCCAAATGGGTACGACAAAAAGTTAGACATGACTAAAAAATGACTGAACAACAACAATAATCCAAGGACACTCCAGGCAGGAAGGATTGGTCCAATGCTGTAATATTCTATCCATGGCACAGTCTCTGGAAGAAATGTCAGACCCACAGTTGTGGCATCATAGGTGAGTGGCCCTGTTCCTTTTATATCAAAGGCTGCCTTCATCCCCTCAAAGGCAATCATCTAGGCTTCTGATGAACGGGGCCTCCAGGCTAGGGTGCATGCATCCACATAAGTCTTTTCTGGATGCTTAACTCATAAGTTGTCTAATGCTCCTACCCATCTCTGGCTGGCAGCATCCAACTTACTGCTTGTCAGAATATAAGTTATTATATTGTTTGACAGATTGTTATCTGTCCATACTTGGAATCAAGCTTCCTACATGCAGTCTTGAAACTTATCAGTGACAGCCCCCTTCAAAATCATGAACTCCAATTTGTGGATGGGATAACGAGTCTCAATGTCACTGAGTCCTTTAATGGCGAATGTAATAGGATTCTGGTAGCCATCACTCTTGGTAAAAAAAAAAAAAAAAACCCTCCTCCCAAGCCCTCTAGGCTGGCATGAGTATATAACACAAAGGACTTGTCTGGAAGTACAACAGCCTGAATGTGTGAGGCAGCTAAACAAATGTTTAAAGCCTTACTCAAATTTCTTGCTCCAATAATCTCTAAACAGTGACAGAAAGTTTAGGCCAAATTTCCTTCTTTGGCCCTTTTATTTTTGGTCTTGGGTCTTGTTAATCATATATTCAGGGCAGCTAAGTGATGCAGTGGATAGAGTACCATGCTTATAGTCTGGAAGATTTATCTTCCTGAGTTCAAATATGGGCTAAGACACTAGTTGTGTGATCCTGGGAAAGTCACTTAAACCAGTTTCCTCACTTATAAAATGAGCTAGAGAAGGAGATGGCAAACCACTCCAGTATCTTTGGTAAGAAAACACCAAATGGAGTCATGAAGAGCTGGACACAATTGAAATGACTGAACAATAAAAATAATTTACCAATATGTGAAACCATTGAGAAAGATATGTGATTATTGTCAGTCAATCAAGTAGCATTTATTAAGCATCTGTAATGTGTCAGGCACTGTTCTGGCCACACAAAGAAAGAAAAAAAAGATTCCCTGCTCTCGAGGAGCTTCACAGTCTAATGGAGTAGACCACATGTAAACAGCTGGGTACAAATAATATCTATATCTATATCTATATCTATATCTATATCTATATCTATATCTATATCTATATCTATATCTATATCTATATCTATATCTATATCTATATCTATATCTATATCTATATCTCTATCTCTATCTCTATCTCTATCTCTATCTCTATCTCTATCTCTATCTCTATCTCTATCTCTATATCTATATCTATATCTATGACAGGTTGGAGGTAATTTTGGAAGGAAGGTGGCAAGATTAAGGCAGACTGGAACAGGTGGGATGATAGCTGATACTTGAAGGGAAGCCAAGGAAACCAGGAGGAAAAGAATGTTCCGGTTATGGTGGACAACCAGTCTTCTCCATTGGGAGATGGAGTATTTTGGGTGAAGAATAGCCAGGAGGCCAGTGTCACTAGATCACAGAGTAAAATACAACACAAGACAATGATATATCACAATACACATTTATTAAATGTCTACTATGTATCAGACACTATGCTAAGTTCTGGGTAGGGTAAAGGATATAAAATATAAGAAGACTGAAATGGTAGCAAGGGGCCAGGTTATAGAGGGTTTTAAAAACCAAATGAGATTTCATATTTACTCCTAGAGAAAATAGGGAGCCACTGCAGTTGACTGAATAGTGGGATAACACGGTCAGACTTGCATTTCAAATTGAAGATCAATTTGACAGCTGAATGGATAATAGACTGTAGTGGGGAGAAACCTGAAGTAATGCAATAGTCCAGGCATGAATTAGTGATGACCTTCACCAGAGTGGTGACAGTGTCAGTGAAGCTAAGGGAAGGAAATGCAAAAGATATTATGAAGATAGGAATAACAGGACTAGACAACTTAGTTGACATGGGGAGTGGGAGAAAGCGGGGGAGAGAGAGAGAGAGAGAGAGAGAGAGAGAGAGAGAGAGAGAGAGAGAGAGAGAGAGAGAGAGAGAGAGAGAGAGAGAGATCTGATATAGAGGTTGTAACTGGGAGTATGGTGGTGCCTTCCAAAGTCATAGAGAAGTTAAGAAGAGTGGAAATGTTCTGGGGAGAAAGATAATGAGTTCAGTTTTGGATATGCTGAGTTTAAGATGTCTATGAGACATCTGGTTTGAAATGTTCATTTGGCAGTTGGAGATGTGATGCTTGAGATCTGGAGAGAGGTTAGGGCTTTATTTGCATGCAAATAAAATGATATTAAAAAATAGGGGTCCCATAATTCCAAGGCAAAAAAGATGAACACTTCCTCATGAAAAAGAAGGTTAAAGGTTGAAACATGTTCTCAGAGCACTAGATAAATAGGTTAAAAACGTGCAGAAATATTTTTAGGGAAAAAAACAGAAATCATTTCACTAAGCAGTAGTAAGTGCTAAAAAAAACCCCAATGGCTTTATTCCATGTAAGCCAAACTATTTTACTCCTGATTGAGGAATTTCACATAACCTTGCTCTTCACAGAGCCTCTGAATCAGCTAAGATCCAAGAGCAGAATCAAAAGATTCTCCATAGATAACAAACAAGCCCATGTATATGACAAAGAGCATGTCAAGACAGTCTACCAAATGACTCCAGGATGTGCATTTGTTTATGAAACAAACTATTTGTTTAGAAACAATGCTGTCTATAACCACAATGTAGGACCAGGTCATGGCTCCCATAAATTATTGAAAGTTCATCCTTAAGGAGTCCGAACTTATTGATCAATTCAGATTAAGTGTGGAATTAGTAGGCACCATGAAGACATCAGTGTAGGTTGCAAAAATTTAGCACCTACTAAATATGTAGAAAGACTTGACTTTGTGGCTATATACCAGATGATGACTATCTTTAAACTTATCTCTAAACTTAATCTCTAAATTTAGCAGATGGTGAATCTGTGGATATAATCAGAATTCAAACTATCCTGGAGAATTCAGTAGACTATGCTTAGACCAGTGCATTATCACACATGAAATTGTTGCCCACAGTCACCTAAATATAACATCGATCCATAAACATTTAAGAACCACATTCTTAATGCTATACATCTAGACTCAGACTCTCCAAACTTAGTAGGGTGGAAAGCTTTCAAAATACAGAGAGATGTGGAAGAAACCAAGTCCATGTGGGAACAAAATGGTGTCCATATCATCACTTTGTCAACCTTCCTGCCATTAACAGGTGGCATTTTGGGAGTGCATTGAAGTTTGCAGTGGAGTTTTCCTGAAGATGCTTTCAGTGAATTTATAGAAGATGAACTTCTATCCCAATATTTCTTCAATTGCCAAGGGCAGATGTTTTGTCCGTCTGAGCATGAATCCGCAGAACCTAAAAGAAGGATAGCACAGTAGCAATTTTTCTATTTGAACTCCATAGATCTGAAAAGAATGAGATAACAACTGTAATAAAGCAATGCGATAATAAAGCAACTCTAATAAAGCATCATATTTATCATTAAAACATCATATGAGGGGCAGTTAGGTGGCATAGCGGATAGAGCACCAGCCCTGGAGTCAGAAGTACCTGAGTTCAAATCCGGCCTCAGATACTTAACACTTACTAGCTGTGTGACCCTGGGCAAGTCACTTAACCCCAATTGCCTCACTAAAAAAACAAAACAACAACAACAACAAAAAACCATTATATGGATCACCTAATGTACTCAGATGTCATCAAGCTGTATGACAGCATGGAAAAGTATATGGATTAATTATAAGCAGCTTCTTTATTTTGCAGAAACTTTCTCCAATGATATGTCATTGAAAGTTAATAATGTGAATATAAAATAATAATAGATATATAATATAATAATACAAATATAAAAATAAGTATAAAAACCCTAATGTACACCAAGGGAAAGCAGAGATGAAATATTCAAGTTTTAATCTAGATGTCAAATTGAAAAAAATGAGGAAGACTATACTTACAAATAACCTTTTCATTTACATTATTCATCAGGTAAGACAACAAGGATTCAGCAAGGTGGCACAGTAGATAAAGTGCTGGGCCTGGAGTCAGCAAGACTCATCTTAAGTTCAAATCCACCCTCAAGCACTTACTAACTGTGGGACCCTGGGCAAGTCACTTAACCCTGTTTGCTTCAGTTTACTTATCTGCAAAATGAGCACTGGAAAATGAAATGGAAAACCACTCCAGTATCTTTTACAAGAAAACCCTAAATTGGGTCACACAGGGTCAGACAAAACTGAAAAATGGCTAATGACAATGACAACAATAAGGAGAAAGTTGTGGCTGTGTATGTCAAGAGATTTACTGGCATCCTGGAATCAAAGCACAATGGGAAAAACATATTTATAGCAATTAGTACCTCTGCAATGAGTCAGTGTATTCTTTTAGAACAGTAGAGTAGAAATTAACAGACAGAAATTAATTTAACAAAAACTCATATGACATTAATAAAAAGCATGGTCTATTACTCCAAATCAAATAATAGAAAGATTAACAATCCCTCATTAAAAAGGAGGGAGATTAATAGATATTCTTAGAACACATGATAAACACGTTAAAAAGGTACAGACATGCTTTCAGAACAAACAGATATCACAGAGGCAGCTAGGTAGTGCAATGGACAGAGTGATGGGCCTACAGTCAGGAAGACCTGAGTTCAAATCCAGCTTCAGACATTTACCAGCTTTGTGACCCTGGTCAAGTCACTTAATCTCTGCCTCAATTTCCTCATCATAAAATGGGGATAGTGATAGCACTTACCTCATAGGATTGTTGTGAAGATCAAATGAGAAAATATATGTAAAGTGCTTAGAACAGTGCTTGGAACATGGTATGTACTATATAAATGTTTATTCCCTCCCTAGTCCCATTTCATTGTGTAGTAGTGAAGACCGATAGCAGGTACATGCGACTGGATTTGTTGAAAGTAACTGAAGGTTATTTTTCTTTGGAAGGAGCCTATAGAATGGCTAAGATCCAGAAGTCCTCCATATGAGACAACCACATGAACCCAATCAATTGTATGCCTATTACAAAGTGTTAGAAAAATGGCTGACAATAAATGTGAATTTATTTGTAGAAAATTAGTGTTATGGAGGAGAAGACCAATGTATCTACTTTCATCTACTGGGTCAACTTGACCTCCAGATTCAAGCATGAAGCCTTCAGTCTCTATATGTCTTCTACCTCCAGTTTACCAGCACCAGAAAATTTAAAAAAGTTATCATTAAGGAGCCTGGAATTATTGATCAACATAGGTTATGCATTGATACAGTAGAAACTGTGAAACATATTACTACAGTTTTCAAAGTTTTCATGCCTACTGGCAAGACCTAGAAAGACTTGGTCAAACAATCAGAATTATTTTAATAGATGTCACTATATTAAATATTGTTAATCTCTATAGTACACAAAATGAACAACTTGCAAAACAGAGAGAACCAGTAGAAGCAATTAAAACCATGTGGGAATAGAATGAGCTCCATGTCATCTCTGTTGTCCTGGACACTCTAAGAGTTGCTCTGAATATACCTTCGTTGAGCCTACAAAAGATGAGCTGACATCCTAATATTCTTATGCAATTACTAAAAAAGTTGTCATTTTATTCAATGATTATTGAATGGAACATTAAATATACAAAAAAGAGAACAGAATGGCAACTTGTTTTTGAATCTTTTCCATTTGAACCTTTCCCCTCAAAGATGAGAATAATGAGATAAAAGTGATAATAATCATGACATTGGTCATGAAAATTCATGTTTACATAATAGTTTAAGGTTGACAAAGTGCTCTACAGACATCACCTTAGTTGACCTACACAATGGCCTGATGAGATTAGGTGCTACTATTGTCCCCAATTTCCAGAAGAAAGTGAAGCCGAGAGGTTAAGTGATTTGTTCAGGTTCATATATTTAGTGTCTGGGGCTGGATTTGAACCCAATTCTTTCTGACTCCAAGCCTATGATGCTATGCCATTATGACTCCTAGTCTCATGTTCTTTATAATTTTTTCCACCCATTCAGCAGGTACTCCCCAAGTCAAAAGTCCTCAATGAAAGTCCAGCCCTAACTCTCTGTGACAGATTTCCAGTACTTTTTTAATGATGGCCATCATTTATTCCAGCACACAACTGTGCAATGACAGTTTAGCACATTTATGCTTATTTTTTTTAACACAAAATAGTCCAGTGGCTCCTTGAATCAACTTGCCTAACTTACTAGCAAGGTCTGTGCTGAAAAGAATCTTTGCTAAATTACATGCTAGACCTCATGGAGGAATAGCAGCAAGGAAAGGGAGAAAGCTCCATGTAGTCCACTGGTGAAACACAGCTAGTATAAGCAATTAAAGCAATGCAATTTATTTTTGCCAGATGACTTAAGTGAATAAATCATTACCTAAAAAGTTCAATATAGCCCCTCTTAACCCCCTCCCCCGAAACCTCATTGTTTCAATACTAATTTAGGTAGCCTTAGCTTGACTTGAAATTCTATACCATCCATAAATAATCCTGGACAAACACCCCTGAAAATGTAACCAATTATCTACTCAACTCTGGACTTCCAGAGATGAAGAGTTCAATGCAGGAGCATTTGAATTATAATTATAATTTATCTCACCTGACTCAAGTTCCCCATTCACTTTCCTAGAAACTTCTAAAGGTCATCTAAATTCAGTTTTCACCTCACTAACAGAGTAGGCAAGAAATAGTAAAAACACTGAAACAATAAAAAAAAAATAATTGCAACAGAATTGCAAAGCAAAGCAATAGAAAAACCTATCTCAATACTTATTTCCAAAATGAGTATAACTTTATCCCTTATTCCCAATGGAGAAGCCTGGCACATCAGTTTCTCCAAGGTGTATACCTCCAAAATGGGGGAGAGGGAGAAGAGAAACATGTTCTGCTCCACATCTGGGGCCAATTGAAAGTTGGCCAACTTAAACCATTATGTACTTGGAACATTTTCCAGTATTACCATCTGACTGGCTTCTCTCCTTGGGATGTTAGGGTCATTTGGGGGATTCCTGAGCTCCTGGGCACTGCCTTTGCAATCTCAGATGCCTTCTCCTTGGAATCCATGTACTGCCTTTCCTCTCCATTCCAGAGTTCCCATTACCCTCATGATGTGATCACCTAGCACCTTGGTATACAGTTGTGTGAAAACTCAAGTGCTAAGAACTTCCATCAGGTCTATAGCTCATGGGAACTATGGTCAGACATATTGCAACAAATAACAATTTAGGTTTAGGGAACACTTTTCTCACCACAGTGTGTTTTGCAATAGAACGTATTTTTATCTTCATTTTACAAATGAGGAAACTGAGTTTCATAGAGATGAAGTGACTTATGACTTGAACCCAGGTCTTTTGGTTTCCAGTCTCTTTTCAGCAGAAACAACATCAATGATAGCATCTTTCTTTTCCTTTCACCTGACCCAAATTGTTATTCACCCTGAGAAGAGTACTAAGGGGGACAGGTAATTTCCTTCTCTAACCTAAAACCAGACCTACCACTACTTCTAAACCAAAGTCCCATAGAAGTAGGAAGAGCGATTTTGGTCTAGAAGCCCTAGTGTTGTGGAATATCCTCTTAGTATTTGGTTCAAGACAAAACAGAATAAATTAAAGCACAGGATGTTTTATCAGCAATCCATACAACTTGTCTTACTGACAAAGAGATTCAGCTGGTTGTGATCTTAGTCTTGGTGCCAATGAGAACCATTCTGAGCATTCACGTGGTGAATCTGAGTGTCAGGAACACAATGCCAGAGTCTGGCTGTCATCAGGTGCATGACTCTTTTCCTCAAGAACACTGTCATGGATGATACACTCCAGTTTGATGCTAGGTTACAGGTGTGGTTGGCCAAGTGGATCTGAACAGTCCTATGGTTAACCCACTGTTTCACTAGTGGTGTCAACAAAGGGATGTTCATTAAAACAAGCTCCTTCATTTTGCAAGTTCAGGCTTACACATACACATGTTATCTGCGCCTTCCAGACTTGCTGTTTCCATCACATATAACCTGGATGTCTGGAAATCAGTCCCTTATGCTAATAGCATATTTGGTTCACAGGAAACTTTTTCCATGCCACCTCAGATTAAGGATAAGAGGTTCTCTGCTGGACAGAGGTCTTCCAGACTTCTAAGAGAACCCTGAGACATTACAGGTTGTCAGATCACAATTTATTGATGAGTTATTTTCCTAGAGTTTATAAGGAGGTTTTTGTCATTCAGAATATAATTTCCCAAAAATCAATGTTTTAGTTTGTTGCAAAAATGTAGGTTGTATCAAAATAAAATTTGTGTTATGGATTATTGTTAGGCATCCTGATGGAGAAAGAAAAAGGATGAAGAAAAAAAGGTGAACACAGGGTTTCTTCTTCTCAAGCAACATTTTGAAATGCACAGAATTTATCTTTGGTAACCTCACACCTACCTTTCTGTAACCCTCTGCTGCTCCTTACTCTCTTTTTCAGGTCCCTAATATACTCATGTTGGTCTAAACCCCTCACTGCAGCATCCCAGTGAATTCTATGCCCCCTAGGGTGATTCATATTTCAAAAGTCACTTTATCTCTCTGAGCCCCAATTTCCTTCTCTGCAAAAAATGTACTCCCTCCCTTAGAGCTTTGTGAAGAGAGTACTTTGTGAACTTAAAAGCACTATAATTTAAACTTAACTGTACCTATGTAACCTTGAGTGAATTACTTAACCTTTCTGATCCCAAGGTTTCTCTTCTGCAGAATGAAATGGTTAGAAATACATTTTACTCAACAGGGAAACGGGAGAGAACAGTGAAAGAGAACGTAGGTTCAGGAAAGGATTAATCATAAACAAAACAAACTCTATCCATGGAAGGTAGATTGATAAGAGAAGTTTAAAAGGTGAGAAAGAAAGAAACAAAGTGTAAGAAGATGTAATTGGGCTCTGGACAAGGGAAAAAGAAGAGGGGGCAGGGGGGCAGAAGTAGAGTGCACCAAGGATAGAGCACTGGTATAGAGCATATTCCTTGCTCACTACCCTCTTCTTTATGAAGATGAGGTAGGAAGCAAAGAAAGGGAAAAAGTATAAAAGGATAGGATGGAGGAAAATATAAACTTAATAGTCACAACTTTGAATATGAATGAGATGAACTCACCCATAAAACAGAAGAGGATTGAAAAATGGATTAGAAAGCAGAATCCAATAATATATTATTTATAAGAAGCACATTTGAAACATAACGATTCAAACAGGGCTATAATAAAAGGCCGGAGCACAATTTATTAGGCTTTGGATGAAGTAAAAAAAGTTAGGTGTAGCAATAATAATTTCAGACAAAGTAATAGCAAAACTAGATTTTATTAAAAGAGATAGAGGAAGTATATTTTTCTTTAAAGTACCACAGACAATATAAATATATTAATATCAATAATTAACATACATGCACCAAATGACATCTAAACACTTAAAGAAAAAGCTTACTGGATTGTAGGAAGAAAAAGATAGTAAAACTATAGTAGTGGATGACCTCAATGAACCCCTATCAGACTTATACAAATCTAAACAAAAACAAAACACAACAACAACAACAAAATAAGTTAAGGACCTGAGTAATTTTTTCAAAAATATATTAAAGTGTCTGAGGCTGGATTTGAACTCAGGTCCCCCTGAATCTAGGACTGGTGCTTTATTTTTTTATAGCTAGGTGTACCACCTAGCTGCCCTTAAAATTATATTTTAAAAAAGGGGCACTAAAGTTATGATTAACATTAGACTAAATAGACTAATGTAAAGAATTGGTGGGTCGAAGAAAAAAATTATAGAAAAAGAGGTAATTTCATTAAAGATGATGGCGACAATGAGAGAGCATACTAAAATTTGTGAGATGCAGCCAAAGTAGTCCTTAGAAGAAATTTTAGATTTCTAAACAGAACAAGAATATATCAATTAATTGGGCAAACACCACTACTACTACCACCAATAACAACAAAACCCCAGAAAACCAATAAATAAAAGCTCTAATGAAACACCAGATTAGAAATTCTGAAAATCAAAGAAGAGATCAATAAAACTGAAAGAAAAAAACCCAACCTACTGAACTAGGAATATTTTTTAAAAAGAAATAGATTAATCATTAGCTAATTTTATTTTTCAAAGAAAGAAAAATGATATTAACAATATAAAAATAACAAAGGATAACACACAACAAATGAGAAATAAAACAGATTATTTGAAGCTATTTTTGCCCAATTATATGCTAACATAACCAACAATCTAAATGAAATCAATATTTGCAAAACTATAAAACATCCAGATTAACTGGACAAGAAATGTAAATAACCCAATCTTGGAAAAAAAGAAATCAAACAAGTCACAAATGATCCCCTCAAAGGAATTAAAAATCTGATGGATTTATAAGCAAATTTTATCAAACATTCAAAGAAAAATTAATTCCAATATTACACAAACTGAAAAAAATTAGGAAGATGAATCCTGTTTGATTCCTTCCATCATACAAGTATGAAGAATTAGGAGCATGAACCCAAAGAACTTAACTCTAACTATGCTACTGCAAGCTAGCAGATGGCAAGGATGGGGTCAATAATGCATAGTCTTCAGGTCAGTCATGCCTTATAACATATACATCTTCAGGGCTGAGGACATACCAGTCAGACTGGCCTTTACCAGCTCACCATTAGCAAAGAGACTGAAGAAACACATGACATAGATTAAACACTATGACCGTGTTGAATTTACACCAGGAATGCAGGATTGGTTCAATAACAGGAAAACTATCAACATAATAGACCATATTAATAACAGAACAACAAAAACATATGATTATATCAATAGATAGAGAAAAATCATTTGACAAGAAACAATGCCCATTCTTATTAAAAATACTAGAAAACATAAGATTAAGTAGTATCTATCTGATAGATATCTATTTGATGTATGATATAGAGTATCATATAAGCCAAGAGCCAGCATTATACATCATGGGGATAAACTAGTGCCCTTTCCAATAAGATCAGGAGTAAAACAAAGATTCCATTATCACCACCATTATTTGGTATAGTGCTAGAAATGCTAACTATAGCAATAAGACAATAAAATGAAATTGAGGGAATAAGCATAAGAAAAGAGAAAACAAAATTATTTCTTTTTGCACATAATATGATGATTTAACTAGGGAACCTTAGAGGGTTAACTAAAAATTAATTGAAGCAATTAATAACCAGCAGAGCTGCAGAATATAAAATAAATTCACATAAATCATCAGTATTTCTATATATTATGAACAAAACCCAGCAGGAAGAGATAGAAAGAGAAATTCAATTGAAAATAACTACAGAATGTATAAAATATTTGGGAGTCTACCTGTCAAGGCATACAAAGGAACTATGAACGTAACTACAAAACACTCTACTGCAATGAAAATAGACCAATATATAATTGCTGCAATGTTAACTAATCATGAGTAGGCTGGTCCAATGTAATAAAATGACAATACTACTTGAATTAATTAGTTTATTTCTGTAATAATCAAACTACCAAAAGATTACTTTATAGAGCTCAAAAACAATAATAAAATTTATCTGGTGGGAAAAAAAGTCTAGAATCTTAAGGGAAATAATGAAAAAGAAAGTGGGTAAGAAAGACCCAGATCTCAGATAAAGCTACAAAGCAGTAATCATCAAAAATGACGTGGCATGGTTAAGAATCAGTGAGGTAAATCAGTACAATAAATTAAGTATAAAATATACAGAAGCAAATTAACACTAACATCTGATTACTGCCCCCCCCCCCGCCCCCAGACCTCAACTATTGTGTTAACTCACTTTAAGGCAACAACTGCTGGGAAAACTGGAAAGTAATCTGACAGAAAATAGATATAGATCAACAATTCACACTATATAGGAAGAAAGCCTTCAAATGCATATATAACTTGGACATGAAGGTTAACATCATGAGCAAATTAGAGGAGCAAGGAAAAAATTACCTTTCCAGTCTATGGATGGGGGAAAAGTTCATGACCAAACGAGGCATAGAGAATATCACAGGAGATGAAACGGACAATTTTGATTGTCACAAAACAAACAAAAAGTTTTTGCACAAAGTAAATTCGGCTAAAAAGAAAAAAACCACATAACTGAGGAAAATATTTGCCTCAAATTTCTCTGACAAGAGTCTTATTTTTAAAATGTATAAGGAACTGATTATAGCTTGTTTGTATATTGTCTCCCCCTATTAGACTGTAAACTCCTTGAGGGCAGGGACTAGCTTTCACCTCTTTTCTTATTCCCAGTGCTTCACATAGTGCCTGGAACATAGTAGGTACTTAATAAATATTTATTGATTGATTGAACTGATCCAATTTTATAGGAATAAAAACCACTCCTGGGTCAGCTAGGTGGTGCAGTGGATAGAGCACTGGCCCTGGAGTCAGGAGGATCTGAGTTCAAATCCGGCCTCAGACACTTAACACTTACTAGCTGTGTGACCCTAGGCAAGTCACTTAGTCACTTAACCCCAATTGCCTCACCAAAAAACAAAAACAAAAAAACAAAACAAAAAACCTACTCCCCAATAGATAATAGATCAAAGAATGTGAACAGGTAGCATTCAAAGAAAGAAATACAAGCTATCACTAGGCATATGAAAAAATACTCCAAATTTCTTTTTTTCTTCTTTTTTTTTTTTTTGGTGAGGCAATTGGGGTTAAGTGACTTGCCCAGGGTCACACAGCTGGTAAGTGTTAAGTGTCTGAGGCCGGATTCGAACTCAGGTCTTTCTGAATCCAGGGCTGGTACTCTATCCACTGCGCCACCTAGCTGCCCCCCCCAATTTCTAATAATTAGGTAAATGATTGGCAAAATAGAGAAAAATAGAAAATAACCAATGTTGGACAGGAGAAAAGAAAACAAGTCCATTAATGTAATATTGTTGGAACTGTGAATTGGTCTAGTTGTTCTGTAAAGTAATTTGGAACTACCCTCTCTTTCCACAATGACTAAATTATGCATAAACCCTTTCACCCAATGATACCACTGTTAGGCCTATACTTCAAAGAGATTAAAGAAAGAAGAAAAGGACTTACATTTTAAAAAAAATGTTTACAGTAGCTCTTTTTGCAATCATAAAGAACTGCAAATTAAGGAATCCCTCATTAATTGGAAATAACTGAAGAGTTTATAATATTTAATTGTAACGGAATATCATTTGATTTTAGAAGAACATGAATAGACTTGCATGAAATAATAAGGAGCAAGATGAGCAGAACCAAGAAAATGTTGTATACAGTAACAGCAATATTGTTTTAAGAAGAACTTTGAATGACTGTCTAATTTTGACTGTTATAAATATCCAAATTAACTGCAAAGGGCCTAGGAAGGAAGATGCTATCTGCATTCAGAGAAAGAACTGATAAATAGAAGTATGTATAGAATGGTTTTACATACATATACCTATACCTATACCTATACATAGTATGCATAGGCATATACATACACATATACATTCACATACACATGCATATACACATACACATACACATATTTGGGTCTAATTGTAGCCATCTCTAGGGCAGGATAACTTTATTATATATTTAAAAAGAATAGTAGGTTATACATAATAGATTTGCAGTATCATGTATAGTCATCTTTTTTTCCTATTCTAATGTGTTATAGAAATGTTTTTTGTTTGTTTGTTTGTTTTGGTTTGTTTTCAGGGCAATGAGGGTTAAGTAACTTGCCCGGGGTCACATAGCTAGTAGGTGTAAAGTGTCTGAGGTCAGATTTGAACTCAGGTCCTCCTGAATCCAGGACCAGTGCTTTATCCACTGTGCCACCTAGCTGCCCCAGAAATGCTTATTTTATTTCTTAAGCTCAAAATAAAATAAAATTTAAAAAATAGAATTGCAAAGACAACTTTGAATGAGTAGAGAATTCTGACCCATGTAACGATCTTGTGCATTATGCTACGTACCTCCTGACAGTGAAGTGAAGGTTTTGAGGTATAGTTTGAAACACATTTTCTTGGGGCAGGGTCAATGTAGGCATTTGTTTTGCTTGACTCTACTTATTTCCTTATTTATCTATGCCTATCTATCTATCTACTTATTTATGTATTCAGTCATTTATTTATTTATTTAATCTATCTATTTATTACAAAGTTTTTTTTTTAATGAGGGATGGAGGAGGTGGTTGAAGAGAAATTTTTTTTTTAATTATAAAGGATTAAATTAAATCAAAAGAACTCAAGTAGATGGCTTGAGTAGGAAGAGATCCTTTCTGCTGAAGTGTCAGGAAAGGCTTCACTGTGGAGGTGCTGTCTGAATTGAGTAGAGAAGAAAAAAGAATGATTTCATCTGACAGTTTGAGGAGAGTCCATTCAGGACTTGAGGAATGGTGTGATCAAAGAAAGCCAGAGAGGGGAGGATGAGAAATAGCAATGAATCTAATCAAGTCTCCTGACTATACATATAGTTTATTTTACATCATATCATAGATAGATAAGTATATATATAGATACATATATATATAAGTATATATATAGACACATGATAATCAATCAATAAACATTTATTAAGTGTTGACTCTGTGTCATTCAGCATCTAGGTGGGGCAGTGGATAGCTTGGGGGGCCTGCAGTCAGGAAGACTCATGTTTGTGAATTCAAATCTGGCCTCAGACACTTACTAGCTCTGTGACCTTGGATAAGTCACTTCACCCTGTTAGCCTCAGTTTCCTCATCTGTAAAATGAGCTGGAGAAGGACATGGACAAGTGGAATCATGAAGAGTTGGACACGACTGAAAAATGACTAAACAACAACATGTGTCATTCACTATACTAAGTGAATATAATGAAATATATAAGGTAGTCCCCGACTTTGACGTGCTCATAGTCGAATGAAGGAGCCAATATGTAAATAACTATATACAAATAAACTATATTAGGATTGGAAAAGGATTCTTATAGATGGGATTTTAGCTGAGATTTGAAGGAAGCCAGGCAAACCAGTATTAATTAAGCATTTGCTTTGTACCAGAAACTGTGATAAGCATTGGGCATATACATGCAAATAAAAAGATAGCTCCCACACTTAGGGAACTTACATTCCAATGAGGGAACAACACAGGAAGGGAAGATAGAGAGGGAGTAGTATATACCCCCAACCCTCTCGTGAACTTATGTAAAAGTTGTTGTATCCCTAGCTCCGCAATACTATCCATGGCAGTCTGGGTATTGGCCTTGGATAGAAAATGAAATTTCACTCCAAATTATTGGAAATCTCTAAGGAAATATGTGGCCCTAATCATTCCATCCTGGGTCTGAATATTTCCTTCTCTTTTCCTATTATTCTCTGTAGACCTTTTGTAGTGATATTTCATTGGCAGTCAACTTTTTTGTGGTCACATGGTTTATTAAAACCAGTAAAGTGAAATTTCAACATTCTCATTCTTGTGGAGGGCTTCACCCAAACACCTCCAACCTTTTTTCTGTTTACCCACAATGCCTGAGGCTTAGTCCTATCACTCTTGCTCTTACAGGTCATTGAAGGGATTAAGGAAGGTGCTGCATGCCAGAAGTATCAGAATAATAAGTAATCAGAAAGGGATGGGAAAAGGAGGGGATGTTTTCCCCATCTTTGTACCAGTTGCAGAGATCCTTGGGTTCTGCTCTGACTTCCTACCTGCTCCTGATTTGATATTCCTCATGCTGCTTCCCAACTGGTTGATCTGGGTGCTGGTCAAATTCATCCTCCTTGTTACTGTTCCAATAATCCACAGAGACCTTTGATTGGCAACAAACAAATAAACAAATGAAGAGAGAGAGAGAGAGAGAGAGAGAGAGAGAGAGAGAGAGATCAGCAGATAAATACATTGAAGACTAGCACCCCTTCCTCTCCCACACGATATATGGAAGTGTGACCTTAAGCAGTATACCATCATTCAGTCCCTTTTCTCTCCCCACAAAGCTGCCATCACCCTGGGCCCTGGGATAAATGATTACTGGAAAGCAGATAAAGGAACCTGGCAGGATCACCCTGCACATGGGCACCCTGGAGAGGGCAATGAATAGTTATAATAATAACTGTATTGAGAACATAGACTTGTTTGCAACACTCAGAGCTTCCCAAATACATTCTTCTGCTGCCACACCATAATTCACTTTGACCACTGGGATGCAGGAGAGGCAGGGAGAGGAATCCTATCCTGGCATCCATTCTTTTTGATTAATTGGACCCTTTTTCTGGGAACTCACTCAGCAAATTGACCAGCATTGCCCTAAGATGGATATTCCACATACCTGGCATAAACTGTGTCAACAAATGGGTAAGATGCAACATTTGAAAGAACAATCCGTAGTGCCACAGACCCCAAAAAGACTGCAGAATTTAGCTCGACAATGGTTTGATGAAGCTGTTCACCCAGAGGTTGCTGGCCTATCTTACACATGACCTGCTTTCAAACCCAGCCAACTTGAAGCTTATGGTATGTGACCAGAACAGCCAAACACTAGCCCAAGTTGGCTATATAAGAACCCATCTGTGGACTGCCTGAGAAACTATTAGTCCAGACCTAAGTGCATACACCTTACAGTTGTGCAGCATAAGCAGTATTAACAACATAACCATATCTAGATAAGCAACTATTCTGCCAGATCCCATTAAGTCTCTGACAAATGATTTGGGTACTTGAAGACTAGTCTACTCATTACTCTTGCTATCAAAAAACTTAAATAAGAATGAAAGAAATAAGGCAAGTTGGTACTGGGAGTAGGGATTCTGAAATCATAATTTTAAAAGAATTGAGAGAATGGTGTAAGGTTAAATTTGGTATGTAGGACATGGGATCCCAGCTGTCTCCACATTGTCTAGGAAGAGTGACAGGGAGTTGCTTAAATTGGATATACTAAGCCTGAGAACAACCACTGCCGATCTCTCCCCACCCCCTACACTTGCTGTGCCCTTGAAGACCATTGCATCTGAGATGCCAGTGACCTCTCTGGTTATATCCTTCTCTTGTTGACTCTGCCCATGCCCTTTTTCCTCCCTGAGGAATCTAATTTTGAGCTTTGGACCTTCTTTTGTATGAATTGCACCACCCAACAATAAAGGTCTATAGCTTTACATATTACTGGTTTAACTACTTGTGAAAACTTCACAGTCCCTAAATTACTGAAAGAGATTGGGAAGGGGGGTCAACTCTATCAGCTCCAAGTGTTTTCCCCTTGTAGAAGGAGCTTCAACCCTAGGATAGCATTATATATTTGAGAGACTTTGTCCTTAATAAAAGTGCGAAGGAGAATTGTCTTTTTATCAACTCAGCTGAGAGTTCTTTCTGTTTTGCATTTGTTTTATGAGTGCTTGCAAGGGAGTTGAGATTCTTTTACATTTTCTCTAGAGACTTAGACTATTGTTGTTCAGTCATTTTGGTCAAGTCTTACTCTTTATGACCCCATTTGTGGTTTTCTTGGTAAAGATACTGGAGTGGTTTGCCATTTCTTTCTCCAGCTCATTTTATGGATGAGGAACTGAGGCAAATAAGGTTAAGTGATTTGCTCAGGGTCACACAGCTACTAAGAGTTTGAGGCCAGATTTGAACTCAGGAAAATGAGTCTTCCTGACTCCAGGCCTGGCACTCTATCCACTGTGCCACCTAGCTGCCCAGACATTCATTACATTCTGATGTTCACAGGATAAATTCCATATGAAAGCAAAATGATCTAAAAAGAGATATTTTAGGGGCAGCTAGGTGGCGCAGTGGATAGAGCACCAGCTCTGGAGTCAAGAGTACCTGAGTTCAAGTCTGGCCTCAGATACTTAACACTTACTGGCTGTGTGATCCTGGGCAAGTCACTTAACCCCAATTGCCTCACTAAAAAAAAAAGAAAAAGAAAAAGAAAAAGAAAAGAAAGATTTTGGCATGATGCTCACAAGACCAAATCTTGTTCATGTAAACCTAGACCTCGGATTCTGAACCACAGCCATTCCTACATTACTTTAAAGTCTGCAAAACATTTTATGAAATATCATCTTATTTGAACCTCAAAATAAACCTGCCCACATAATGTATTGTTATCATCCCCAGTGTGCAAATGGGAAAACCAAAGCTCAGAGAAGTGAAATGACTTAACTATGGTCACCCATGTGATGAAATAATGAGATTTAGCAGATACTCCAAGACCCACCTGGAGATTAATCTAGACTTATTGAATCAAGTGAGAGTGATTAACTGCTGATTAGCCTACTTCAAGTTAACTGGATTGTAATCACACCTTGAGAACACCTTCAGAACCAATGGATTTGGATGATGCCAACCAATCAGCTTGAAGTAGTGTGTAAGGACTGCCTCTGTTCCAGACCTATAAAAAGCTTCCACAATCAGTTTGCTGGAGAGAGTTCCTGATTAAAGCAGGCTCATGGAGGAGGACTTGAGGAAGAACCCAACCAGGCCGGAACTCTAGGCTAGGTAGGACTTCTTTTTCTTAACTTTCTGAACTCTTTGTAAATATCTGTATGCTTTAATAAATGTTTAATGCCCAAAGACTGGTGCTGAAACTTCTAATTTAAGGTGGCCACAATTTAGATTTTAAACATCACACCCATCAGCTAAGTGGTAGAGGCAAGATTTGAACATAGGTTTTCCTTACTTCAAATTCAGCATTTCCTTCACTACAGTGGTATCAAACTCAAATAGAAATGGATCCCTGTAGGCCACATATTGACTTAGAAAACCACAAATGTATATGTATATGTATATGTATATGTATATGTATATGTATATGTATATGTATGTGTATGTGTATATGTATGTGTATATGTATGTGTATATGTATGTGTGTATGTGTATGTATATGTATGTGTATGTATATGTGTATATGTGTTGTTGTTATTGTTGTTAAACATTTCCTAATTATATTTTAATCTAATTCTGACTGTACTCAGGAGTATTGTGGGTGCATACAGTCTCATGTTTAACAGCTTTGCACCAACCTTCCTCTACAATGTATTATTAAGCACCTTCCAGATCTCTGAAGGGTAGTAAAATAGAAGCTGGGGACCAACTGTTTCTCATTTCCATTAGAGTGTAAGCTACCTGAGGGCAAGGACTCTCTTTTGACTCTTTTTTTGTATCCCCAATCCTTGACACAGTGCCTGGAACATAGTAGGTGATTAATAAATGCTTATTGTCTCTCTTGATTGATTGATCGGATAAGAGAAGAATTTGGGAATTAGGTTAGACCTGAGACCAAAGAGAAGAGTAATTATTCAAATGGGTGACTAAAGGAGTTTGTAGAATTTTAGTCTTTGGATATGTTACTGTGGAAATTTAATAGAATCAAAGTTTTAGTCCTGGAATGATTTTAAAATATTATCTAGTTGAAAGGAGGGAAGTGCATTTTCTTATCTCTTCCTTTGGGCCAAGCTTGGTCATTACAATGTTAGGGTTTAGTTTTTCAAATTAGATAACTGTATGTAGAGTGAAAACTCCTTAATAGCTATATAAATGTCCACTGTTATTATCATACTGTCCCTAATACTTATTAGCTATGTGACCTTGAGCAAATCACTTAAATCCTCTTACCCTCATTTTCCTCAGATATGAAATGGGGCTAATAATACATGCACTGCCTACCTCATGATGAGGTGAAGCCTTAAAGTGCTATTAAACAAGAGCTGTTATATTATTGCCTGCCTTCCCCCTTCCTTGTCTTCCCCAGTAAGCCATTTGAAAGGTCTTTGTGTTTAGGCACTGCCTTTCACTCCTGACATCACTCAGGGGAGATAAATATTTATTTGGGGCTGATGTTGGCAATAGATCAAAATCCAATAATCATAACCACACTCTAAGTGCTTTGAGGGGTGTGAAACCAATAACTTAATAACATATAATCTGTGCATCCTGATCACAACAACACATCTATCATTTTATTCTGTTTATTTAAAAAAACCCAACACGACCCTCTCCCCCCACCAAAAGACAACAAACCACAAATGGTTGGAAATGTTGGGAATTGAGGCCAAACAGAAATCTGGGCGATTTATGCCTGCTAGGAGCCCAAGTTTCCTCCCTGGCACATGCCCGGCAAAGAGGCCTGAGTAATTTCCCTTTTTATTGCAGCAATATCTCGTTTGCATTCAGGAAAAGGACCCCCGACCTGTAAATATATTAGCATGTGTGCACTCTTTATGAGTGTGTAAATTTCTCCCCAGTGTGTTCCTCCCTGATCTGAATGGCCTATTTATTGGCAGGAGGTGTTCTGAGGCCCTACCCTGCTGCTCAGGGGCGGTACTGAGGGCGTGGCCAGGGGGGTCAAGGGAGGGGAGGGTAGAATTCACCCAGCTTTTAAACCACAGGCAGAGATTTAGGTTTGCTCATCTGAAACACAGTGTAAGCTTCAGTAAGACCCTAAGGTAGTAAGTTCCTGGTCTGGACTATGCTCCTTCTCATTTCTTTCCCTGGGTAATAATAATGAACTCACATTTATACAGGATCATAGGACTTCTTATTGTTTAGTCATTTCAGTCTTGTCCAACTCTTTGCGATGCTATCTGGGGTTTTCTTGACAAAGATATTGGAGTGGTTTGCCATTTCCTGTTCCAGCTCATTTGACAGATGAGGAAACTGAGGCAAACAGGGTTAAGTGACTTATCCAGGGTCACACAGCCAGTAAGTGTCTGAGGCTGGATTTGAACACCCAATGATGAGTCTTCCTGGCTCCAGGCATGGCATTCTGTGTGCCGTGGCGCCACCTAGTTGCCCTCATAGGAATTAGAGCTAACTAGGAAGGTCCTTAAAGATCATCTAATCCAAATCTTAAATTTGTGGGTCATGACCCCATATGGGGTTGCATAACTGAATGTGGGGGTTGCAAAAAATTTATCTACAGCAAAAGGTTATGTATACCTATTTTATATACCCATATATCCAGGGTCGCATAAACATTTCTTGGGTGAAAAGCGGTCACAAGCAGAAAAAGTTTAAGAAGCCCTGATCTAATCCAACTGATCCATTTGATAGACGAGGAAGCTGAGGCCCAGAGAGAAATGGCTTACCCAAGATTACATAGCACTTCCAGGTTTGCAAAGTACGTTACATGTAGCAGCCCTGTGAGGTACATAGTGCAAGTAGTTTACGAAGGAGAAAACTGAGGGTAATTCTGATTTGCCCAAAGTCACATCACTCATAAATGTGAGTCCAGGTGTTCTGACTGCAAAGAGAGTCTCCTTTCACTGAACCACAGTGCCAAAGGAAAAAGAAGGGATTGAACAAAGTGATCTCTTTAATGTCCCTTCTAGCTTTACAGCCTTATGACTTCTTCACTGATCTGGGCCTGCAGTCCTGATCTTATAGTATTATGCATCATTCATCCATCCATCCATCCATCCATCCATTCAACAATAAATTTTTATAAACACCCACTGTGTTTCAAGGGAGGGACAGCCTGGAGTAGTGGACAAACGACTTACCCCAGAGCCAGGAAGAACTGAGTTCTAGTACTTTCCCTAATGAATCCTGCCTATGTGACCCTGGACAGTCTACTTATCCTCTCCATCCCTCAGGCAATTCTCTAAGTCTAAATTGCAGAGAAAGTGCCTGTCTGCAGTGGTAGAGGAATTTTCCTCACTAGGAGTTCCTTGTGCCAATGAAATTATAAGTTTAGGGCTCTCCTTCCAGCTCCCCCTCCCCCAAAAAGGTATCAGGCAATGTGTTAGGTGCTGGACACAAAACCAAAATATGCTCTGCCATCAAAAAGCATACCTTCCATTAGGTGAACCTGCTGGTAACCTTTGGTTTCCCAGGGCCTCCAGAGAATGCCTCATCTACATTGTCCCTCCCCTGTCTTTTCCCTGTGTGTATATATACCTCCCTCAAATCAAATCTCATACTGGAATCTATCTGTATCTTTTTTTTTTTTTTTTTAGTGAGGCAATTGGGGTTAAGTGACTTGCTCAGGGTCACACAGCCAGTAAGTGTCAAATGTCTGAGGCCAGATTTGAACTCAGGTACTCCTGACTCCAGGGCCAGTGCTCTATCTACTGCGCCACCTAGCTGCTCGGAATCTATCGGTATCTTAGAACAAGTACTTACCTATGTGACCCTTGGGCAAATCACTCTCTCTAGGCCTCATCTGTATAATAACTGTGTTGGACTGTGTTGTTCCTTCCTCTTCCAATTCGTAGTATCAATGACCTCCCATTGAATTCCTGATTATGATTTGTGGGGTTCTTCACCTTTTAACTCTCTACCCCAACCAAATCCTAATTCTCAGCTCCTTGATAGACCCAAGAAACTAGGCACAGAAAGAACACTGAACCAGATTTTTTTTATTTTGGACCTGTCACTTGCTACCTCTGTAACCTTGGGCAGGGTCATTTCACTTCTCTGGGACTCAGTTTCTCTATCTGTGAAAAAAGGTGGTTGTATCAGTTGACTACTAAAGTTCCTTCCAGCTCTAAATGTCTCTTTCTATGATCTTTGGGCCCAGTTCTGGTCCAGGTTACCAATGTAAGCTTTTCCCATTGTCCAAAGTTCCCTCTAGTTGTCCCCAGGGCAGTGGTTTTCCAGAATTCTATCATTCCCCTGTTATAATATCATAGACCCTTTAAACATACAATAGAATGCATACTCACTGAGGGAAAAGACTCCTTCATTTTTGTCTCTGCATTCCTAGTACCTGAAACAGGGTCTAGTTTAGAGAAGGTGCCTGATGAGGCAACCAGGTAGGACAGAGTGCTAGACTTGGAGTCAGAAGGATCTGAATTCATATCTAGCCTCAAACACTTGACATTTACTGGCTGTGTGACCCCTGGGAAAGTCACTTAACCTCGATTGCCTCAAACATCTGGGACTATCTTCAGTTGTCATGATATATATCTTGCCTCTGGACCCAGATGGCTTTGGAGGAGAGAGTGAGGCTAGCGACTTTGCACAGCTCTCCCTCACAATAAATCCAATTTACTGCAAATCATGACATCACCTCCCAATGTCATGGTCCTCTTTAAGAAGGACCAAAAAACAACGACAACACTTGGAGTCAGAAGAGACCTGAGTTCAAATCCCGCCTACTACTTGTATGATTTCAGGCAAGTTATTCAACCTCTTAGCTTTAGGTCCCTCATCTGTAAAGTGGGAATAATAGTAGTATCTATTGCACAGGATTCAAATATGAGGATCAAATGAAACAACACATGTAAAACACTTCACAAACTTTAAAGTGCTATAAAATGCTTGCTACTATTATGAATATTTTTGAATTATTGGGTATGACAATACCCAACAATGTGACAGCCTATGAAAAATAATTCATAGATCATTGACTCAGAGCTGGAAGGGACCTTAAAGCAAGGGGTTTATATTGGAAAGTGGGGGAAGATAAAGTTAGCATGGTAAATCATAACCAGATTATAGATAACCTTGGGTTATAGGTTAAGTTTCGGTTTTGTTCCCCTGACTGAATCCATCAATCCACACAGACATTGTCAGACCCTCTCTCCACTAGTTCCAGAAGAAGCTCTGTGTAGGTATTCACAAATCCTCTCTGTAGAGGGACTCCTTTGCTTAACATGAACTAAGAGTTTAGGGGAGCATGTTTGGAGGTGTTAGTGCAACTGAATGAGATCTGTATTTGGAATCAAATGGCTTTAGCTTGAATCCTGGCTCTTATTTACTAACCGTATAACTCTGGGCAAGTGGCAATGCCTTTGGGTCTCAGTTCTCTCACTTATAAAACGAGCTGTACTAGGGAACTGGGGGTCTTCTCCAAACCTGCCTCTGTGATGCTAGGAGCCTATGGTGCTCAGAGAGGAGGAGTAAGTTGTTCAGGCTCAAACAGTAGTAAATAGTCCCTCTTCAGTTCGCAGATAAGGAAATATTTATTATTGGAGGCTGAAGGACCTGGTCATTAATTATTTCTTTTCCTTTGCTGAAGATCTCACAGACTCATGCAATTTCAGAGGCCAGCACATATCTTATTAAGAATACCTTCTACAAAGACTACTGACATGGTTTCCCAACTTTTTCTACTTGAAGACATCCAGTGATGGGGTGGGTATCCACATCCTTTAGAGGCAGCCAAAACATCTTTTTGTCTGATTGCCAGCTGTTATTAACATTAGGATGTCTTTCCCTTATATTCAGTCTAAGTCTGCTTCTCTGAAAGTTCCACCCACTGCCTCTAGCCTTGTCCCGGAAAGGCAAACATTAAATCCTACCCAACTTCCAAGAAATAGCCCTTCAAATACTTTGAAGGAGCTGTCTCAGGTCCTGAAACAAATCTGAGGTTGTTGGAGAGTGAAAGTTTAGGATGGGCAGAGTCCGGGTAAGACAGAAGCAAGACAATTTTTAATTCCTTCCCTATTGGGATATTTCTCTTACAGGGTTTAATAAATGATCAAAACTTAATAGCAAAGGGAAGCTTTAGTTTTGCATTTGGGACATGATGCTATTCTTCAGGTCTTCTTACTGGTTAGTTAATAAAACCTTATTCTTTCCCTAAAACAGGAGTTGCTTTCAATGATGCTATAGTTATAAAGGACAAGGTAGTGGCCCTAGCATCTCCCCAGGGTCAGTCCTAGGAGGCCATCCCTCTGGGAAGCCTTTGGCCTCTCTAGTCTACCACAGTGCATCTCCTTTGATTCCAGCTTAGCCCAGTCTCTTCCCCCCTACTCCACTCAAGCAACCGGGGGACTGCCCTTAGGGACAATCATCCTATCTGGGAATGGGCTGGGTTTTCCCCCTTTTCCCTTCTCCCGAACTCAGAGAGCTTGGCAGGGCCAGGAGAGAGGCGGCTGATTATTTTTAGCCGCTTGTTCCTCCGAATGGATTGTGCATAACAAAAGAATGCTAATGCCGGGTGTCTTTATGAAAGCACTCGAGTTCATCAGCTTTGCAAAGAAGTGAAATTAAATCAAGATTTAATTGGGATATGCATGTTTTATTCATGGTACTAACCACAGGAGAAGCCAGCAAGCTGAAGGTAAAAAAGAGGGGAAAAAATCTTTTGAAAAGTTGTTTCTCTCTGATTAAATAGAGATAGTTTCCAACTTCAAAGGGAATGGGCCTTTAATGTATTTTAAATGCTCAACTGCACTCCACCCGGCCCACTCTACATATGGTAGGTGAGGGCAACCCTGCCTCCTCTCTTCATGTCCCAGACTCTAAAAACAGGTGTAGAGCCCTTAGGCCTGCCAGGGATGCTTTGGCCTAGGGCCTTTCCAATGTCTTTCAGATGCAGTGGGCTCAGAACCGTTATGAGGAGGTCAGAAGCCTGTAGAAGCAGCAGGGATCTATTCTAGCCCATAGATCCAAATCTAACGGATGAGCAAATGCAGGTATTTTAAGAAACCATCCTCCTGTGTATACCTATAGACTTCTACATCTGGAAGGGATAAGCAAATATACATTCAACAAACTTATATTGAGCTTCCATTGTAGTGGGAAAAGATATCTTGGGTTAAAATCCCAACTCTATCACTTACTTCCTCTGTGACTTTAGGTAAGTCATTTAATTTCTTTTGAGCTTTGGTTTCCTTATCTGTAAAACAAATAATTTGGAATCTAAGGGTTTTGCCCATTCTCGAGACCTTCTATGATGTGTGAATTTCCAACTTGGGGGAAGGTCTATAGTGAAGTATCCCAGGGATCTGTTATTCAGCGTTTTTATCAATGACTTGGATGAAGCCATAAAAGGCAAGCTTGTTAAATTTGCAACTGACATAAAGCCAGAAGGGATAGCTCACACTGGATAACAGATTCAGGATCTAAAAAAAAATCTTGACAGATCAGAATGAAGTACTGGATTGAATAAGATGAGATTCTTTTTTTGGACTGGATTTGTGATTTCTTCTCTGTCAGGGATTCCTAGTGAGGAAAACTCTTTCCACTGATGCAAATTAATATCTGCTCTGCAATCTTTAGTCTTAAAGAGTTGATTGAAGGTGTGGGGAGGCCAAATGACTTGCCCAGGTCATATAGTTGATATATGTCAAAGGCAAAACAGAGGTGGAACATGAACTCCTATCTTCTAGGTGTCAAGCCAACTCTCTATCCCCTAAGCCATGGCTGCTTCTCAAGATGAAAGGTAATGGATATAACTTCAAAATTTGACACTTGCATTAAAAAATCAACCTTACAAATAAAGGAGAGGGGAAGCGTGGCTAAATAAGTTAGTGTGAAACCAAACTGAGACTTTTAGTGGACTGCAAGCTCAAACGAGTCAAGAGTATGATAAGACAGCCATAAAAATTAATACTATTCCAGGCTACTTTAAGAAATGTATCTATTCCCTTACTGATAAAATCCTAAGTCTGTATAAAAACAAAAATGAAACAATATTTGGAATGTGGGAAGTTATAGCTCTGGACAAACCACATCTGAAATATTGTGTTCAGAAACACAGTGACAAGGTATAATATACACAGAAGAGGATGGTGAGAGAGAACCAGAGGCCAGAGTAAATAAGGAGATACAAAGATTGGTTGGATGTTTAGCCAGAAGAAGAGAAGACTTAGAGAAGGACATGGTAGTTGTATCCAAGGTGCTGAAGTCTATGGAAGAGGGATATACCTTGTCCTACTTGATGCCAGTGATCAGAACTGGGAACAATGGGTAGAAGTTGTGGAGGGATAGATTTTAGTTCATATAGGGGAAAGCTTTCTAAAAATGGAATGTAGAATAGGCTGTGTCAAAGGGCTCCTCCTTACTAAAGATTTCCAGTGGCTAACTGCCTACTCATTGGGTATGTTGAATGTAGTATTCTTGTTTAGGTGTGGGTTGGATTAGATAAAGTTCCCTCTGACCCTAAGGTTTTGTGGTTCTATGCTACTACACAAAGTACTATAGTTCTATCAGTACTTTGGGATATAGACGGTAAAAGAGACACATTACCTGCTTTCTAGGAGCTTAAAATCTAGTAAAGTGACTGAAGCATGTGCATAAACAGGCAAAATACAAGGAAGACTGTGAGAAGTGCCATACAAGAGAAACAAGCAAAGCCCCATGGGATTTCTGAGAATACATGATATGACAAAAAGAGCACTGTCTTAGAAGTGAGAACACCTGTGTTCTAGGCTCACCTCTATTGTTAATTAGCTATGTGATTTTAAGGTTGTCAGCAGTTGTCTGGGCCCTGATGTGTAAGATGAAGAGTTAGACTAGATAACCTCTAAGGTCCCATCCTGCTCTAACATTCTATAATTTTGCCATTTGGCAAATTCTAGCTGGGGAGATTAGGAAATACTTAATGGAGCAGGTGCATTCTGAAAAGATCAGAATCTATGTTTCCACAGGAAGGGGACTCTTAGCTCCCCTGCAAGCATTCTAGTTAACAAGACTCTTTTAATATAGGACAGCCTTTACTTAATCTGACAACCAACCAACCAACCAACCCACAAAATATTTGAGGTTAAGATGATTGTTTGTCTCTTTCTGGTGAGCTCACTTCCCCAGAACAATGTTCTTAGTACTCCAGATTTATATTATTACTCTGGATGGCCTCACCTTGTCTCTCTGTATCTGCCAGGGGAAAAGATTCCATTTGGTTCAGGAAAGTCTCCACTGTATTTAATAGGCTTAGACCAGAAAACTTCTCATGGCTTCCCTGGAGGGGCCATATGACTGCACTGGGTTCTCTCCAGAGAAACATGTTATAGGGTCACAGAGTTATAGAATTAAAATTTAAGGGACCTTAGAGATCATAGGATCAGTCAAGTCAACAAGTGTTAAGAACCTACTATGTGACAGGCACTGTGCTAAACACTGAATAAGAAAAGAAAGGTAAAAGATAGTCTATGTTCTTTCTCAAGGAGTTAATAGTCTAATGAGAGAGACACCATGCAAATAACTATACACAAGTTGTATGTATATATGCACATATGCTTATATATTTATATGCTAAATAGGAGATAATCAGCAGAGGGAAGTCACTAGCAGTAAGGGCGATCAGGAAAGAATGCTGGAAGAAGGTGGATTTTAGCTTCATCTTGGTAAAAACCAGAGAAACCAGTAGACCAAGATGAGGAAGAACAGAATCCTGGGTACAGAAGACAGAAAGTAACAATTCATGGAATGGGGAGATGGAGTGTCTTGTTATTATTGTTGTTGTTGTTGTTGTTTAGTCATGTCCAACTCTTTATGCCCCCATTTTGGATTTTCTTGGCAGATACTGGAGTGGTTTGCTATTTCCTTTTCCAGTTCATTATACAAATGAGGAAGCTGAGGTAAAGAGGGTTAAGTGACTTGCCATGGGTCACACAATTAGTAAGTGTCTGAGTAAAGATTTGAACTCAGGTCCTCCTGTCTTCAGGCCTGATACTCTATCCACTGTACCACCTATCTACCCCACGTGTTTCATGTAGGGAACAGTAAAGAGATCAGTGTCAAGGGATCATTGAGTATGTATGTAAAAGGATGCAGTAAGGGATAATAAGACTAGAAAAGTAACTGAGAGCCAGGTTATGAAGGGCTATAAAAACCAGAGAATTTTACATTTGATCCTAGTGAAATGGAATCACTGGATTTTGATGGGGTGGGGGGAGGGCAGTGTGGTGTGACATGATTTCAGGAAGATCAATTTGACAGCTAAGTGGAGGATGGATAGAAGTGGAGAGAGACTTGAGGAGCAGAATGACCACCAGGCTATTTATTACAATAGTTCAGGCATGAGGTAATGAGGGCCTTTACCAGAGTGGTCACTAAGTCAGATGAGAGGAGGGGGCATACATGAGAGATAAGATGAAGGTAAAATTGAAAAGATTTGGCAAGAAATTGGATATGGTCGGTGAGAGAGAAAATGAGGAGTCAGTTTGTAGCCTGACAGGGAGAAGAATCATAGATAGGGAGCCAGGAGGAACCTTAGAGATAGTCTAGTTCAACCACCCTTATTTTATAGACAAGGAAACTGAGAACTCTGGGGGTTAAGTGAATTGTCTTCTCAAGGTCATAGAAATAGTAAATGGAAGAGGATAGATGCAAAACTCGGGTCTTCTGATCCGAAATCCAACACTCTTTCCACAGTACTCTCCTGCCTTTGTTTGTGTCCAACTGACTTCTCTCAGCTAAACCTCTCACTTCTTGTTTTCTTCTTCTTCTCCAGCTCTCCAGTCTCTCTTTTAATGTCTGATTCCAAGGGTATAATTCAGTCATATGAATTGTCCGAAATTCAATAAATCAACATCAATCTTGGGTAATAGACACCTAAGAAAAGGCCAGGAATTTATAGATTATTAAGGAATTAACCTTTTCAAGGGGATTTTATCCTTTGAACAACCTCATCAATGCTAGAACAAAAGTGTCATCCATATATCAAAAAAGGCTCAGGACAATGCCTGCATACAGGTAATTATAGGCAACCCTTTTAAAAAATATATTGGGGGGGGGCGGCTAGATAACACAGTGGATAAAGCACTGGCCCTGGATTCAGGAGTACCTGAGTTCAAATCCGGCCTCAGACACTCGACACTTACTAGCTGTGTGACCCTGGGCAAGTCACTTAACCCCCATTGCCCCGCAAAACAAAAACAAAACAAAACAAAAAATATATTGGGATGGGAGCACAGAGTGGCTGTCTCCATGCTTCTCTCTCTGTCATGCCTTCCCCCAACCCCTATAATAACAGATAACATTTTTATAGCACTTTTACAGATTCAAAAACTTTACATTTGTTTTTATATTTGGTCCTCACAATGGCCCTGTGAGATAAGTGCTGTTATTATCCTCATTTCATAGATGAAGAAATAGGTAGAATAAGGTTAATCAACTTGTTTAAGATCACACTGCTAGTAAATGCCAGAGAAAGCATTTGAATTCAGGTCTTCCTGTCTCCAACTCCAGTGATTTACCTGTTATACCAACCAGATACCATCATTTACCGCAGAGAAGAGAATATGTGGTCAATACTGATGGACCAACCCATTTCAGAGATGTTATTGTCAGTAAGCCCCACCCTGGCCTCACAGGGATGTAGCCAATAGTATCTTTTATCCTTTCCCCTGAAGTGATGTTAAGGTTTTGAAAAAAGAAAACCAGTTCCTTATCATTAAAATCTTAAGGAGGACTGACTTGGTACCCTAGAAAGAGGAGATTAATTCCTTAATAATCTATAAATTCTTGGCCTTTCCCTCCCTTTTGGGGGATGTTGTATAGAGAATTTCTGCTTCAGGTGGGGGATTAAATGAGATGAGCTTTAAGGTCCCTTTTGATTCTGAGACTCTATGATTCTGGGACAAGGTGAGGCAGAGCTAACTCTTAATTATTCAGGGGGAAGGTAATCAATCCTGTTTGCTGATTAGTCAGGCTTCCTTCTTCTCACTCATTTTTGTTTGCATTTTGTCTGTTCTCCTTTAAAAAATGTCCACTTGTGAGCTGTCTTGGCAGGAGGGGGCGGGGAGGAAGGCTGAAACAAAGAGCTGAAATGAATCTTTTGGATTCTTTGTGAGTTTCATTTATGGAAAACATTCTCTCTTCTCTTGGTTTCCATGGCACTGCTTTTTGATCAGCACGGATAACCTGGCGTTGGCTGTTCTTCATCAACATCCTCCTCCTTCTCCCTTTTCTCTTCTTCTTTCTCTGCTCTTAAGGACTTAGCTCTATGAGGGCAATGAGAACTGCAACAACTCTTTGCCCTTAGAAAGCTTACTGTCTAAAAAGGACAGTAATGATAACTATAAAAACAACAATCAAAGCATACTATCTTTAGCGTTTCATTTCCCTGCTTAATTGAAATAATCACAGTGATTTTTTAAATATATATATATATATGTATGTATATACATATGCATGTATGCATGTATGTATTGTGATTCTATTAATGTCATGCAGTTTAAAACTATACATATATATATGTATATATGCAATCTCTTTTGATACATTTAACATCCTCCCCCCCGAAGTATATAGTACAAGTGTTACTATTCCCATTTTATATATTAGGAAAACTGAGGCTCAGGGAGATAAAGTGACTTACCCAAAGTCCCACAGCTACCATGTGGGAGATCCAAGACTCAAATGTAGGTCTTTACCAACTCCAAATCCAGAGTTTGTCCACTATATTATAGACACTGTAACACTTTTCACAGGCCATTTACTGTGAATTCATAGGACATTCACAGTGAATTTTTCACCCTAAGTGAGGTTTGACTTTCATATATCCTTTTGTTTTCTCTCTTTCCTTGATTCTGATGTAAAAATTCATACCCACTACCTTCACTTTCTTTCCTTTTTTCCTGGATATATTCTGCCATCCTTCAAGGAACAAGATTCTGAAGGCTAGGTCAATATATCTGGGGAGGGATTCCATTGAGGCAAGGGAGTCCTGGTAAGGAGCTTCAAAGATATGGGAGGGCAAGTTAAATTATATGAGGACAATAATGGGCATTTTTAAGGAAGTCTGAGATCAAACTATTTTCTCCAACCAAATTTTTGTGAAATTGC
Source organism: Dromiciops gliroides (assembly GCF_019393635.1). Taxonomy (NCBI): domain Eukaryota; kingdom Metazoa; phylum Chordata; class Mammalia; order Microbiotheria; family Microbiotheriidae; genus Dromiciops; species Dromiciops gliroides. Next base: position 539,562,962 of record NC_057863.1, read on the forward strand.
ATTGTCATGAGTCTCCACCTGTTTCAAAGATCTGATTCAGTCTCATCTGCTATATCATCATTTTGTTCTTTTCCACTCCACACGGTTAGGTGAACCCTAGAACTCTGTCTTGGATTCTCTTCTCTTTTCTTTTCTTTTCTTCTCTTCTCTTCTCTTCTCTTCTCTTCTCTTCTCTTCTCTTCTCTTCTCTTCTCTTCTCTTCTCTTCTCTTCTCTTCTCTCCTCTTCTCTCCTCTTCTCTCCTCTTCTCTCCTCTTCTCTCCTCTCCTCTTCTCTTCTCTTCTCTTCTCTTCTCTTCTCTTCTCTTCTCTTCTCTTCTCTTCTCTTCTCTTCTCTTCTCTTCTCTTCTCTTCTCTTCTCTTCTCTTCTCTTCTCTTCTCTTTCTATTGTCTCTCAAATTTCTACTCCGGTTGTGTGCAGTCACCAATTCCAAGATGTCTGGAAAGGCCATGACCAGTGCAAATGGCTTGGGGGTGTGAAGAAGAGAGTGCTCTATGCTCCTCTCTTCTTAGTAATAGTAATAATAATAATAGCTATCATTTATATAGGGCTAACTATGTGCCTGGCCCTACGTTAATCACTTTACAAATATTATTTCATTTAATCCTCATAACAACTCTATGAGGTAAGTGCCATTATTATCCCCAACTCCAGTTAAGGAAACTAAGTTAGAAAGAGCTTAAGTGACTTGTTACATAGCTAGTAGTTGTCTGAGGCAGGATGTGAACTCAGGTATCCCTGACTCTAGGCTCACCTCTGTAAGCACTCTACCACCTAGCTGCCCTTTCTTACATGAATGTCATACTCTTCACCTAAAATCAGTTCTTGCTGCATCTCAGGATAAGGAGTTGAGGAAATGTAGTACAGAAGATCTAGTCCTCAATGTCACTGAAAGTGCCCCAAGGGGGCATAGCCTATGGCCAGTATAAGTGACCATAAATAGTGTGATAGGGCTGGGTCTTCTTGGAGTTGGGTTTCTTCAAAATGAAGCAGGAAGTGAGAATCAAACTCCATCTAAGGCTAGATAACAGATAAGCCCCAAGTTTTGATACCTTGTTAGAATTATTAGCTAGTTTCAAGCTAGGGGGTCAATATAATGGCACATAAGATTCATTTCATTCCCTTCTCTTTTAGCTTTGGGTAGTTTATTTTAGACCAAAAGTTCTGAATTTAGTTAGTTGTAATTATTCTGAGCCTATGTTTAGAAAAATTCTTAATTCTTTGGCAGATACTAGACTCCTGCCTAACCATACATTTATATTTCTCTGTAGTTAATTCCTGCCCTTTTTGTAGTTTCAGAAGGGGAAATTGGGGAAAGACCTACCTTTTCTTGGCCTTTCCCTTAATCTGGACCTTGTGCTCTGAGATGCCTGTAGTGACAATGACTCTCTTTTATAACTTCGTTTTCTTCCAAAACTCAATCCTCTCTTTGCTCCACTAAGTTGTTCTGGAAATACCATGCTGGCTTCAAATTCTCAAGTCCAAATTCTTAGAATCTTTGCCACTTACTCCTTCTAATTCTTTTTTTTTTTTAATTTATTTTTCCCCCAACCAATCTTAATTCTAAGAGATAGTCTTCCTCTTATTCATATACAAATTTGTTAGGGAATGATCCAGTCTCTTACACAGTGGCTTTGATTGATTCAAGGTGGTCTATAGGCCCTGTTCACATTTTTTTGTTTGTTTTTGTTTTTTGTTTTTTTAGTGAGGCAATTGGGGTTAAGTGACTTGCCCAGGGTCACACAGCTAGTAAGTGTTAAGTGTCTGAGGCCGGATTTGAACTCAGGTACTCCTGACTCCAGGGCCAGTGCTCTATCCTCTGTGCCACCTAGCCGCCCCACATTTGGTCTTGATTATTTGAAGTACTCAAAAATATTTTTACCTAATTAAGGTTTTAGAGCTAAAATGGAGTGGTTTCAACCCTAGTTCTCTCAATTGTGAGGTAATATTTACCATTTTCCTAGTCACATACATTTGCAATCTAGAAGTCCTTATTTTCACTCATCCCCCATATTTAATCAATAGATATGTCTTGTTGATTCTATCTCCACAATATCTCTCACATCCATTTATTTCTGTTTCCTCTCCAGCATCACCCTAAACCAGGTTTTTCTTAGCTTCACCTGGATCATTGCAATTGCCTTCTAATCCATCTCCCTATATCTATCCTCTCCCTTCTCCACTCCATCTTTCACACATAGTCCTAAAGTTCAGGTTTGACCATATCACTCCCCTTTTCAAGAAGCTTCGGTGACTTAAAAATAAGATGCTCATTTTTCTGATTGGCATTTAAAGCCCTTCACCAGGATGATTACATGGTACTTCCCCAACAGACTCTCTGCTCCAGCCTAACTGTCCTACTTGTTCTATCTCATACCGACTATTCTATCTCTATCTCCCTGGCTTTCCATATATTATCCCCCACTGTTTTTAATTTTCTCTCTCCTTAATTCTGCCTTCTGGAATCCATAGCTCCCTTCAAAGCATGACCCATGTCAGCTCTTATAAGTGACTGTTCCTGATCCTTCCCAGTTATTCGTGTTCCTCCAAAATTTTCTTTGTGTTTATTTTGTGTTTACTTCTCTGTGTACATGTCATATTTCTCCAGTAAAATATGGACTCCTTGAGGAAAGAAATTATTTATTTTCTGTCCTTCTATCTTCAGTGCCTAGCACAAAGTCTGACACATAAGCACTTAATGAATAATACTTATTGAATTGAATCAATATATTATCAGGAAGTAGGGGAGAGAGATGTCAGGAAAGATGTGAAAAGGACAAGATTTGGGGTCAGAGCACCAAACCCAAATCTTAGTTCATTGTGGTTAAATCAGGTCTCAAGGACTGTGGTACAATAAAGGTCTATGACCAATTAATTAGTCCTTTAACTGAACAGCTTGCATCACCTGCTGAATGACTATTGCCACCAATTTGTCTGTTATTAGTACCACCAATCTAGATTCTTTCTCTTAACAGAGCTGAAATGACAAAAAGACAATTGAGACTGGACACTTTTCTCATTTTCAGTTAGGTATCCAGCCAATTCCTCACCTTAGAGTGATATCATTAATCCTATTTGGGTCACTCACCTCATGGATGGAACAATTAGGTGGCACAGTGGATAGAGAACTGGGCCTGGGGTCAGAAATATGTGAGTTTAAATCCAGTTTTAGACACTTGCTAGCTGTGTGAGCCTGGGCAAGTCATTTAACCTCTCTTTATTTCACTTTTCTCAGCTGTTAAAATGAAGATAGTAACAGTACCTGCCTCATTGGGTTGCTGTGAGGATCAATGAGATAATTTTCTTAAAGCACTTATCACAGTTCCAGGCACAGAGTAGTAGCTATGTACATGATTGTTCCCTCTCTTTCCCCCTCCCCTCATCTCACGGGAGTAGTGGATCTCAAAGACTAAATGCTTCTTGATCTAAAAGTGAAAATCACTTGGACATATAGTGATATCCACAGATTTTCACAACTCCTCTACCATAAATAATTGGGCAGTCTCATATCACCCCAAGGACAGCATGGCAGAGTGGTCTGCAAATTACTTTGGTAAAGTTGACTCTGACGCTCCTTCAGTTTGGTGCTGTCTTAGTTATCTGCTGGCTTTTGGCAGACACAATTTAAAGGGTTGGTCATACAGAGTCCTCAAAGGCCTGACAAAACCATCTTTTCAAGTTTCATCGAAGACCAATGACCAAGTCCAATGGTCCTTTTCTAGTATTCCTCTCACTCAGACTCTTCACAGCAATTTACACTGTTTTTCATTCTCTCATTTTTGGAAGTCTCTTTTCTGTTGGTTTCCATGACACTGCCTAATTTCATCCCTCTTTTCTGAAATTTTTTTCTTCTATTTCCTTTCCTGGAATTTTTTACCCTCTAAATGTAGGTGTCCTCTGAGTCTGTCTCTGAGTCTATAATCACCTCTTGCTGCACTATTTCCCTCAGGGAGCTTGTCCAGTCTAATGGCTTTAGCTATCATCTCTTCACATATGATTCCCAAATCTATATCTCTGCTCCTGAGCTCTCATTTGATACTTTTGGCTGCTTTGAGGACTTGTTCTGAATGGTTTCATTACCTCAAACTCAACCTGGTCTACACTGAATTTATTAGAGCTTCCCCAAAATGGGTTCCTAGTTCCTTTTCTGTCAACAGAATCACCATTTTCTTAGTCTTCAAGATTAGAGACCTTGAATCACCTTTGACTCACTTCTCTCTTTGATCTCCACTTTATATCCAATCAACAGCAAGAATAAGAGTAAGAATAACTTTCATTTCTATTTCATGTTTAAGATTTACAAAGCACTTTCATCCCATCAAAACTGTGAGGAAGGCAGTATAAGGGATATGTTGCCATTTTATAGATAAAACAACATTTAGGCTCAAAGAAGTTAGATGACTTAATTATGGTCACACATTTAGTAAATGTCAGAACCTTCTTTTCTGACTTCTAAGTCCAATATTCTCTCCAACTTTTACCAAGTCCTGTCATCTCTTTCTTAATAATGTCCCTTAACTTTTTCACTATTTATCTATTTTCACTGACACAACCTATTCCAGACCCCCATTAATTCATTTCTGGATTGCTACTATAGACTCCTGTTCTTACTAACTGTAACACTTATGATCCATCCTACATATCATTTCTTTCTTTCTTCTTTTTTTTGATGAGGCAATTGGGGTTAAGTGACTTGCCCAGGGTCATACAGCTAGTAAGTGTCATGTGTCTGAGGCAGGATTCAAACTCAGGTCCTCCTGACTCCAGGGCTGGTGCTCTATCCACTGTGCCACCTAGCTGCCCCCCCTACATATCTTTTCCAGACTACCTTTACTACTTTAATTTTGTTTTCTTTTGTTTTTGCAGGGCAATGGGGGTTAAGTGACTTGCCCAGGGTCACACAGCTAGTATGTGTCAAGTGTCTGAGGCTGGATTTGAACTTAGGTACTCCTGAATCCAGGGTCGGTGCTTTATCCACTGTACCACCTAGCTGCCCCTACTACTTTCATTTTACTCAAGAAATAGTGACTTACTAATAAAGGGATCTTACCATATCAAAATTCATTTCCCACTAATTTATCATAGACCACCCTTTACCTTAGTCAGATTGGTATCCTGTCATAATTCCCATCTCTGTGCTTTTAATCATGATGAATCCCCAGTCTGAATTACTTCCCCTTTTTCTTCTACTATCCAAACACTATCCCACCCTTCAAAATCCAGCTCTAGTCCTACTTCCCCCAACCAATCAAGTGATTGATCAGCAAGAATTTATTAATCCCAAGGATTGTGCTAAGATCTAGAAATATATGGAAAGTCAAAAACACACTCCTTACACTCAAGGAGTTCATACATGAAGATGGCTATCATGGACCACCCAAATTTTCCCAAGTTCTCTCTTCTCTAAGCTAACCATGCCTGTTCTTCAGCTTATCTTCATATTATTAATTCTCTAATCTTTTCACTATCCTGGTTGACTTCTGAATATGTTTTCCAAAATACAATGCCCATAATTGAATACATTAACCCAGATGTAGTATGGCCAGGGTAGAATACAGCAGGATTACTACCATACTTTATCTCATCACTGGACATCCATTAATAAAAACTAAGGCATGTTAGGTTCTTTGGGGGGTGGGTGGAGATGGGGAGGAGGTAGTGCCATGTCACATCATTGGCTCATATTTATGAAATTTGTGATCCATTAAAACCTCTGGATCTTTTTCACACAGTTGTCTATGTGTTCTTCACTCTGTACTTGAGCAGGTTTTTAAAACCAAATGAGGGGCTTTGTATTGATTGAAGGTCAGTCTAGCATAAAACTGCAACCTCAGAGCCAGGAAGAGCAAGGTTCAAGTTGTGCCTCTGATGTTTACTGATTGTTGGCCCTGGGCAAGCCACTCAACTTTTCAATGCACCAGGCAGATTTCTATGACTAGGTGACAGAGTATGTAAAGATATGGATGAGCAAGAGTCTCCTAACCATTAGGCTACTTCTTGGCCACCATTATCTAGACATGCTTCCCTATCTACACCAGTGAAATCACAAGTCTAGTAAAAACAAAACAAAAAAACAACCCAACATATTATTAGACATTGTCCTTACCTGTAGAAGTCTCTATGGATGGAACAAAGGACAGAAAATTAGACTTTCAGTTAGGAAGATCTGAAGTCACTTTCTAGTTGGGTAAGTCCCTTTGCCTCTAAACTTCAGTTTCCTTATCTGTAAAATGGGAATAATAATAACCCCACAGGGTTATTGTGAAAACTAAATGTAGAAATATTTGGAAAATAAAATATGGAAAGTGCTTTGCAAAAATGAAAGTGCTTTAGAAATGCTATTATTATTTATATGTCAGACTTTGTAATTTAACATGCTAATTATTGATTTCTCTAAGTTTTGAGTCATCAGTAAATCTGATGGTTTAATTAGTGAGTTGGTTGATGAAGTTGAAGGTATGCTTATTATGGCCCAGGGCTTTCCACAAAAGACCACTGGCTCATTGGGGGTGACTATTCAACTTGTTCTGAATCCACCTAACAGTACCATGATCTTGTCCAATTCTAACCATCTTGTCCACAACCATTACATGAGAGAGATGCCTTATTGAAGCCCAAATATATTCTATTTATGCCATTCTCCTAATGTACTAGTCCAGTGACTCTGTTTATTTGTTTTTCTTTTAAAGGAAATGAGGTTAGTTTGGTATAATCTGCTTTTCAGAAACAATGATACATATACTTGCACCACATGCAGATAAAAGTTGAAGGCACAATGACAGGTTCTGAAATAGGGTAGACAATATGAATAGAGCCTGGGGAGGTTCAAATTTGAAGAAGATAGGTTGGAAATAGAAGCCATTAGATATTCTATTATCTATCTGGAAGGACCAGATAACTTTCTTTTTCACAGATGTCTTAGACTAGAAAAATCAGTTCCCTTTTTTCACATGGTCTTTAGCCTTTATTCATGCACATCCTTACTCTTTCTGTAAGATCTTCTTCAATTTTCTTTTTTCCTTATGTAATCTGATTTACTTCCATTGGATCAACTTTCACCTTCATGATGATTCAAAATCTCTATTTCTAGTCCCAACTGCTATCATTTTTCATGATCTCCTGCTCTTCCTCCACTAAGTGTCCCAAGTTTTGTTGATTCCAAGATTCAATCACTCAGACAATAATTTTGTGTGAACGACTCCTTGACACCTTTTCCTCTTTCTTCTCCTTAGTCAGATCAAAACTGTTCTTTCTACTTCCAATCAATTCTAACAATTCTGCTACTGCATTAGCTTTACAATCCATTCTTTTTCCACATTCCCACTGCCAATACCCTAGCTCATAACCCCAGAACCTCTTGTTCAGGCTATTAAAATGTTCTCATAATTTCTTCTTCCTATCCATTCCGCACACAACCACCAGCTATACATTCCTAATGCATAATGAGGAATTATTACCATTTTGATAATGATCATCATGATAACAAACATTTACAATAGTTCTTTTGGTTTAAAAAGTACTCTCCTGGAGGCGGCTAGGTGGCGCAGTGAATAAAGCACCAGCCCTGGATTCAGGAGTACCTGAGTTCAAATCCAGCCTCAGACATTTGACACTTACTAGCTGTGTGACCCTGGGCAAGTCACTTAACCCCCATTGCCCAGCCAAAAAAAAAAAAGTACCCTTCTCATGGGACCTGAGCAAGAAGAGAACTTGAAGTCACGTACACCAACTCCCTCATTTCTTATAAAAGGAAACAGGCCCAAAGAGATTAGATTGATCTTGCCCAATATCCTTAAAGTAATAAGTATTTGAATAAGAATTTGAACTCAGAGCCTCAGCCACAAAATCTAGTGTTCTTCTCATTTAAACTATATTACCCCTTCTATTTTGTGACAACCTGACAACCCTGTGACAAAGATAATAAACATTACTTCACTACTTCTTGGAGAGAAAACTGAGGCAAAGAACAGGTGTGACACTTCCTGGCACAAAAACTCTAATCAATAAGTCAGTCAAATATTCATTAAGAACCTACGCTGTGCTGGGTCCTACATTTATAAAGACAGAAAGTGAAACAGGAGTTTATAACAAGAAAGAGCCTACAAGATCTGTTCAGTTTCACCTGAGAGTGTGTGAAAAGGAGTCATGTCCAACTTACTTGGAAAGGTAAGTTACAGCCAGGTTACAAAGAGTTTTAAGTGTCAGAAGAATTTGCTTTTGATCATAGAGATAATAGGGAGACACTAGAGTTTCCTGAACAGGGGAATGGTTCCCTAATGTCTAAAGAATGAAGTCTGGGGACAGCTAAGTGGCTCAGTAGATAGAGCACGAGCCCTGGAGTCAGGAGTACCTGAGTTCAAATCCAGCCTCAGACACTTAACACTTACTAGCTGTGTGACCTTGGGCAAGTCACTTAACCCCAATTGCCTCACCAAAAAAAAAAAAAGAATGAAGTCTGCATTCAAGGCTTTCTCTTATCCAGCTGTAATGTGTCTTTCGAGCCTTATCATCTATGAGGCTCCTAGAAGGACCTAATATTCCAAACTGATCTATTGCCATTTCCCAAATGCCCTATGATTTAATTCTTCTCCCTGCAGTGTTTTCTCCACCTGGAAGAGCCACAGATAATTATCAAGAACTTTGTGTTTAGAGGATTGTACTAAGTGTTGGGGGAGATACAAAGTTTACATAATTTCCTGGGCTCAAGTATTTTACAATCTAGTAAAGGGAATAAAACACTAACATTGGTCATTGTAATACATAATGTTACATGGTAATTGCATTAAAGTTCAGTGCATGTTCAGTGAGCCCAAAGTAGTCCAATTTAGCTTGCCTTACTCATCCCTGCTTTGCCTATGCAATTCCTGCTCATTTTTCAAGACCAGGTCAAATGTCATCTCCCATGTTAAGCCTTCCCTGACAACCTAGCCAGAAGTAACCTGTCTTGCTTAGGTATCCTCTACATGGCATTGATATATCTCTTGTGGCATTTACCTATTTCCTACAACTTCAAAGAAAGTTAGATCTTTAGACAAAGCTGTCTAGCTCAGTGACAAAGTATATAGAATGCTGTAACATCACAACATCTCAGTGCCCCCACATAACTCTTTAAGACTATAAGAAAAGTTGACAATCTACATAAATGAAGGGCATCACCACACAGGGAGTGAGGCGGCACAGTGGATGGAGTGCAGGGCCTGGAATCAGGAAGACATATTTACTAGCTGTGTAACCCTAGGCAGGTCACTTGATCTCTGCCTCAGTTTTTTCATCTGTAAAATTTGAATAAAAATAGCACCTACCTCTCAAGGTTGTTGTGAGGACCAAATGAAATAATAATTGTAAAATGATTAGCACATAGTAAAGTACTATAGAAATGTCAGTTATCATTATCATTATTGCTCTGGACAGGACCAAGCCCCACCCCAAAATTCCCCAAAACCATACTTAACAATCAGACTATACTAACATATTTCAGTTCTTCTGTGAGTTAGAATACACTAAGCTTTTTTACAGTGCCTCAGGGTCTTTATATGTGGGGGTGGAAATGCCAGTTAGGAGAGATTTCCAGTTGGTAGAATGCTCAATAAACCAGCATTTACTGTATCACTGTACTTCTGTTGTGTGTTAAAATACTAATAAGAGTGCTTTGATGATTGTGATTATGCAAAATAGAATATTATGAAAGTATGTGAGGTTATCCTCACAATGTGCATATTGTTGCTTTAGAGTTGACATTCAGTACCTGAAATATGTTTCCCTGGAAATCTTTCTTTTTTAGGTTTCTTTTCTGCTGCAAAAATGCCCCCCAAAGTTTTGAAAAAGGAAGACACAGATGTCCATGTTCTTCTATGCTTCAGAAAACAGATTCCTATTTAATCCCCAAATGAAACTAAGAAAGAAAGAGAAAAGAAAACCAGAGATAATGGGGATTTTTTTATGATATTGAGATTATAATATTTACATATATATGTGTGTGTGTATTCATAGATATGTACATACAATTTAGAGCTTGGAAGGGACCTTGGGGGTCATCTAGTCCAACACTCTTTCTTTTTTCTTTTTACAGAAAAGGAAACTGAGGTCCAGAGATGTGAAATGATTTACCCAAGGTCACACAGTAAGTTGTAGAGCTAGAATTCAAACATAGTTTGAAATTTAAAAGAAAATTATAAATTTCACAGGAAAACAAGCAATTATTGTACTGAATAGAGATTTCCCTCTACCAGTGAAATCATGGGTCTGGTTCAAAATACAAATTAAAGCACATGGTTAAGAAAGATGATGTTCTGGTAATTACCGTGTTTTGCTTAAAAGAGACTTGCCATGTTTGCTCTATCATACATGTTTTATTTTTCTTCAACTAATTAGATTGCCATAAGACAAACTTGTTACTATCTTTAATATTCAAACCACCCTGAACACATTTTCCTTCCTTCATGAATCTGAATACAGAAAGATCTTGGGATCTTCAGATGTATTTGGGAGCAGCCATGTGACACAATGCATAGACAGCTGGGCCTGGAATCAGGAATACTTGAATTCAAATCTGACCCTAGACACTTCCTAGAAGTGTTATGCTGGGTAAGTCACTTAACCTCTGTTTGCCTCAATTTCCTTATTTGTAAAATGGAGATAATAACAGCACCTATTTTCCAGGGTTATTGTGAGGAACAAGTGAGATAATGATTATAAAGCTCTTAATAGAGTGCCTGACACACAGTAAGCACTATATAAAAGTTAGTTATTCCTCCTCCTCTTCAGTCTCTTCCTCCTCTTCCTCTTCTTCTTCCTCCTCCTCCTCCTCTTCCTATGGGGAATTTTATTAGGGCTAAATGTAAAATCCTACATTTGGTACAAAAAAAATCAATTGCACAAGTGAGTTAGAGTTTTTGTCAGATAATAGTTCATGGGAAAAGTCATCTAAAGTGGAAGCTTGATGTGAATCAAAAGGGTGACATGGAAGTCAAAAAAGTTAATATGATCTTATGATACATTAAGAGAGACACACTGTCCAGAACAAAGGAAGTGAGAGGTATTACTCTAGTTCTTTAAGGACAAAGACTGTATTTTGCCTCTTTTTGTATTGACAGTGCTTAGCAGTGTCTGGCATATAGTAGGTGCTTAATAAATATTTGTTGATTGAATGAGTGATTGATAGTTCCACAGCACTATATGCTAGTTGGATCATATCTATGTGATGTTTCCTTTTGGGTGCCACCTTTTCTTTCTTTTTGTTTCAATATGTTTTGTTGATATTGTTGTCTTTAAGTCACAGTTGTTTTTGGAAAAAGACTTCCTTTCAGGTTGAGACTTCTATAGTGATCATAACAAACAAGGTATGATAGACCTGGAAGCCATGGTAGCCCCCTGTTTCCCTGCCATGGGGAGGAGTTATGTTTCATCATCTGTCCTCTTAAATGGAAATTGATTTATTAATTATTCAGTGTTTTTCTTTCTTTCTTCCTTTCTTCCTTCCTTTCTTTCTTTCTTTCTTTCTTTCTTTCTTTCTTTCTTTCTTTCTTTCTTTCTTTCTTTCTTTCTTTCTTTCTTTCTTTCTTTCTTTCTTTCTTTCTTTCTTTCTTTCTTTCTTTCTTTCTTTCTTTCTTTTGCAAGGCAATGAGGGTTAAGTGATTTGCCCAGGGTTACACAGCTAGTAAGTGTCAAGTGTCTAAGGCTGGATTTGAACTCAGGTCCTCCTGAATACAGGGCCAGTGCTTTATCCACTGTGCCACCTAGCTGCCCCACAGTGTTTTTCTGTTAGTTATCTTTCTAATTTAGTATATGTGTGTATAGATATGTATATATGTGTATGTATATATATATATATAGAGAGAGAGAGAGAGAGACTTACTATTCATATTTTAGTAGTGACAGTGCATATTGTTCCTTGACTTCTGCTTAATTCATTCTATATTGTTGTTTTATTTAGTCTTTTCAGACTCTTTGGGGTTTTCTTGGAAAAGATATTGGACTGGTTTGCCATTTCCTTCTCTAGTTCATTTTACAGATGAAGAAACGGAAGAAAACAGGGTTTAGTGCCTTGCCCAGGTCATACAGCTAGTAAGTATCTGAGGCTAGATCTAAACTCATGAAGAGGAGTCTTCCTGACTCCCAGCCTGGCATTCTATCCAGTGTGCCACCTAGCTGCCCCAAATCTTCCTATGCTTCTCTAAATTCCTCATATTCATAATTTCTTACTATATAGTGATTATATTCCATTATAATCCCACATCATAGTTTTTTTTCAGCTATTAATAGTTGTCATATTTAAGGAAGTATTTTCTCAGACTGGAACATAGACAGAGGAGGGCAACCAGGAGGATACCATATGAGAATTGGATGAATAAACTAGAGATATTTAGCTTAAAGAAAAGAAGTCTTGGGGAAGAGGCATGATGGCTATCTTTAAGTATTTGAAGGTCAATTATGTGAAAGAGAAAGTCGATCAATTTTTCTTGGCTTCATAGGGCAGCACTAGGAACACCAGCTGGAGGTTTCAGAGAAGCAGGCTTTAGTTTGATTTAAGGAAAACTTTCCAAATATTTTGAACTGTCTAAAAGTAGATTGAACTGCTTTAGAGGCAGTGAGTGGGCTTTCTATCATCGGGGGACTTCCAGTAGAGGCTGCTTCATTCCCTATCAGGAATGTAAGAGAGGGAATTCCTATTCAAGGACCAGCTGGGCTATGACCTCTGAGTTACTTCCAACTCTGTGATTCTGTGATGGTGTTGTCTTAGCCCACATGCAACACTGTGAGATCATCATTGTTGAATCTCTCACAGAACCTAACAGAGTGCCTTGAACATCGTGGATGCTTAGTAGGTAATTGTTCAATGAATTAATTGGGGATATTTAGCCTGAAGAAGAGAAGACTTGGGGAAGGGTGGGGTATGATAACTACTTTCAAGTAATATGGAAAATTATCATGGGCAGCTAGGTGGCACAGTGGATAGAGTGCTGGGTCTGGAGTGAGGATTCATCTTCCTGAATTCAAATCTGGCCTCAGACACTTAATAGCTATATAGCCCTGGGCAAGTCACTTAAACTCTGTTTGCCTTAGTTTCCTCATCTGTAAAATGAGCTAGAGAAGTAAATGGCAATCCCTTCAATATCTTTGCCAAGAAAACCCCAAATTAAGTCATGAAGAGTTAGTCATGACTGAAATGTCTGAACAATCGGTTATGTAGAAGGGAGACTAATTTTGTTTTGCTTGGCCCCAAAAGGCATAACTGGGAGCAAGAGGTGGGAATTTCAGAAACAGATTTCTATACTTCATGAGTAAAAGCTGTGTAGCAGTTTGAACTAAACACAAATGACATGGGCTTCCCTGGGAAGTAATTGATCCCCTCCTTAGAGGCCTTCAGGAAAAGGTTAGTTGATCACTTTTCAATGTTGTAGAGAGTATATTTGGGCAAGTATGGCTTGGACCAGACACCCTCTGTAATTTCTTCCAATTGACATTCTATTATGTATGACATGATGTTCCACAACAGAAGTCATTGTAACTGTAAAGGGCAGTTTGGATGAGATACATTGATGATACCTATCTCTACCCACTGGGGACAGCCCTTCTGTAGAGGTCTGTACTTTCTGTTGCATAACTGTAATAAAATAGGAGATGGAGAAAAAACCCAAAGGATCTTGGGTGTACATGGATCTATCTGCTTGGAGATAATGAGATTAGAACAATTCTATCTATTAAATGCATCAATGAAACAGAAGGGATGTTGTTCATTCTTTATTTTTGAAGAGGATCAATGATATCATGGGTGATAGCTTGACTTCCTAGTGAATTTGATTTAAATAAAGCAGAGTTGCAGAAAGTCATCAGTCTCACTCTCTCTTCCTCATTGAAGTCCAGAGGTAAGACAAAAGTCAAGACAACTGGTGATGGCCCGTGGTGTAGGTAGATGACCTTGGCATCTTTGATGTCTGACCAAGTTCTGAGCACTCCACAGAACAGCTGCTTGGCTGCCTTTATGGGATAAACAGAATATTCACTGTTGTTCTAATGATTTCTTCTAGTATCCATAATCTAGTCATCCCCTGCTGAATTAACTGACCTGTAATCTGGGGAAAGAAAAAAAAGTCTTAGAATCAGACTCCTGGAAACTAACTCTCCATCTGCTGATCCTGTCACTACTTTCTCTTTCTCTCCAACTTTCTTCCCCCACATCACTCTCTAAAGAGATTTTAAAATCTTTTCCATAAAAGTGGAAAATTCCATCTTCCAATTCTGATCCCACAAAATCTTCCTCCAAGCTGGAAAGAAAATGCAACTCTCAGGTTCTTTACTAGCTTAGTTCTCCACCCTTGCCCCTACCAATACCACTCAGGCAGCCTGTTCAAGGCTTGCCAATAAGACTGTTACGAATTTTTGAATAAATAGTCTTTGATTTCAAAGTATAATGGAGAGGGAAGGGGTATCCCAGAATCTGCTTCCTCAAGGAGGAGACATCTGAGACTGATAGGGGACTGAGTTTGGGATAGTTCTGGTAGTGTGTATTGGAGGAAACTCACTTAGAACTTGGTTCCTTGCTCTAAATTCACTTACAAGGAGCTTCTAGAATTAGGGTCCCTAAGGACCTTTGACATCCAGATACTTATTTTTTTAGATGAGCATTTTATTGATACCTTTGTTCTTGTTTTGTTTCATTTTTGTTTTTACAATTTACTCTCCAAAGAAAAGAGTGAGGAGCATTTCCTTTTCTCCAGAGCCAAGAATGGCCATTACAATTATATGGTGAGTGACTTTGTTCTTTCCACCTATGTTACTATAATGAGTATGAACATTGTTTCTCTGGTTCTGCTTCCTTGGCTCAGAATCAGTTCATAAAAATCTCCCCATATTTCTTTGAATTTCTCACATTCATCATATCTTCCAGTGTAATGATATTCCATTGTATCCCTTTGTCACAATTTGTTCAGTCACTCCACAATTCATGGGCCTCCATGTTGTTTCCAGTTTTTTTGCTACCACACACACACACAAACAGATAGCCTATTGCAAAGACCCATCAGGACATCTGCCACACCACCTTATTGAGATGCAAGTTCATGCCTATGTCCTTTCCTCCCATAGACTTGGCCTAGAGAGAATTGTACCCTTCCCTGACCACTTTGCCAGGGCATCTCAGGAGAAGGGTGTGAGTTGGGTAGGAGGAGACAAAAGATATCACTTTTAAGGCTTTCACGTTGCCATGGGAGTTGATGTGGCTCATCCAGGCACAAATCTTGTTGGAATCTCCTATTCCTACCTCAGGACACCTTTTGCCAGGATGAGAATCAAATGAGAAGGAACATGATAAAGGAAAGAGAAAGGGAGCTGTAGAGTTTAGGTGGATTCCTCCACTTTCCCTTCTTAAAGAACTCAGAGGCTTTTAACTTCTATGACTCCCTCCATCCCTTAATAGCTCCAGGAGGAAGGAAGGGATTCATTAATCCACTCAATTCAATATACTTTATTTAGATGCCTGTTGTATGCAGAGCTTGCAGATTAAGACATAAATATAAGTATTCCTAATACAGAGTATTCTCAAATACTATAATACAGGATAAATCCAGTAGAGATGTCATAGGGATGATCAGGTCTACATCATTCCATTAAGACATGTCAGAGTCATGAAATTTAAGGTTTAGAAGGGTCCTCAGCAATCATCTAGTCCAACTCATGCATAAAATGAATCTCCATTGTGACATATTGTTGTTCAGTTGTGGCCAGCTCTTCACCACCTGGTGGACCATAGCACACCAATACTGCCCAGGGAGTTTTCTTGGCAAAGATACTGGAGTGGTTTGCCATTTCCTTCTCCAGTGGATTTTAGCAAATAGGGTTAAGTGAGTTGCCCAGGGTCACATACCTAGTGAGTTTTTAAGTCTGGATTTGAACTTAGGCCTTCATGACTGCAGGCCCAGTGCTCTATCCACTGAGCCACCTAACTAACTCCATTATAACATAGATCATCCAGCCTCTGTTTGAAGACTTCCAAGGAAAGGGAACCCATCCATCAATTCTTGTAGCAGCCCATTCCCTTTCTAACCTGCTTTGATTGTTAGGAATATTTTCTGACATGGAGCCTAAATTCATTTCTTTGCTATGTCTATCCACTGCTCCCCTCCATCTGAGAGCCCTCTAAATACTTAAAAAGAAATACCATGTTCTCCCTGAATTTTCTCTTCTCCAGGGTAAACTTGCCTAGTGTCCTCACCTGATTTTCATACATCATGGAGAGTATGTTACCAATTCTATGGAAAGGACCCCAGTCCAGCAGATCAGGTGTTCCTAAGTTACAGCGAGAGTTTTAGAACATGGTACTCTGGGAGGTACTTGGTGAAAGGTCATCGCCTCCTTGATATCTATTCCCTTCATGAGCTCTCACCTCCTTCCCTATGTGATAATCAGAGAGACCGAGGGGTGTGAGAGCAGAATTCAGCACTTGAACCACATAGTCCCTTAGCCATTTTTATAGTGCTGCCCAAATCCTGGGATCTCCTCAGTTCAGAGCTATTTCTGTAGCCTGCTTGTGGTCACTCACAGCCCATAGTCAATCAGGATTTGATGCATATGGGCTTGACAAAGGGCCCCCATGCTGTCTAGGATTCACTCTGGCTAGCCAGGAAAAGGAAGACCAGAAAGCCAATATCCAGGGTGCATGCAGTTATGATAGTCCCAGGCTTATTCTGAAGTGCCTATGTCCAAGGACTCACCAGTCCAACTTCCTGGGTATCTTCACACTTCTGAAGTTAAGGGAGTGCAGTCAGTGCAGAGCAGTCAGAAGGGATGAGTCCACAAGTTCTTATGGTTTAGAGCTGGAAGGAACCTCAGATCACTATTCCAACCCCCCTCATTTTAAAAGTCAGGAAAGTAAGGTCCTAAAATGGGAAGCCCAATGTCAAAGAAGTAGGACAGAGCTAGAAGTTGGTGAGGATGCCAGAAAATCAAGGCACAAGAAATCTTCCTAGCTTATTATCCACTTTCGCAAAATCGAGGAATGTCTAAGTTGAAAAAGATTTCAGGGTCATCTATTTCACCCCCACAACTAAGCAGCAATCTCCTCCATCTTTGACAAGTGGTCATCCATCCTTTGCTTAAATGTATACAGTGAGAGGGAATAGGCAGCTTCTCCATCAATCCTAGAAAGGTGGAAGTGGTTAAAATACAAAATGACCAAGCCAAAAATCACACTCACTTTTCAATTCGATGAAATTCAGTTCAATTCAATTTCTTGTTCAGCTCAATTCAATTGAAAAAAAATTATGAATACCTGCTATGTATAAAGCACTGTGCAGTATGCTGTGGGGAATGCAAAGATATATGAACTATGATGACTTAACAGAAAAAAATTCATAATCTTTTTAGGGGCAGCTAGGTGCCACAGTGGATGAAGCACCAGCTCTGGATTCAGGAGGACCTGAGTTCAAATCTGACCCCAGATACTTGACACATATTAGC
Source organism: Dromiciops gliroides (assembly GCF_019393635.1). Taxonomy (NCBI): domain Eukaryota; kingdom Metazoa; phylum Chordata; class Mammalia; order Microbiotheria; family Microbiotheriidae; genus Dromiciops; species Dromiciops gliroides. The sequence continues at coordinate 539,580,415 of NC_057863.1, forward strand.
TGTGTGACCCAGGGCAAGTCACTTGACCTTTGTCTGCCTCAGTTCCCTCATCTATAAAATGAGAGCAATAATGGTACCTATTGTGATGATCAAATGTGATAATGATTATAAAGTGCTTAGCACAGGGTCTGACACATAGAAAACATATAAATATTAGTTATTATTATTCTTATTTTTATAAGGTATTTTATTTCTTCTGTTACATGTAAAGATAGTTCTCAACTTTTGTTTATACAAGCTTTACAATTTCAGATTTTTCTCCCTCCCTCCCCTCCCTCCCCCCTCCCCTAGACAGCAGGTAATCTGATATAGGTTATATCTATATATCTATATACATATACATAGATATAGATATATATATCTATATACACACATATATATATACATAATAACATTAATCCTATTTCTGCACTAGTCCTGTTATAAGAGCAATGATGAAAAACCTCAAAATAGAAAAAAAAAACAGCACCAAAAACAAAAGAAGTAGTATGGTTCATTCAGCATCTATACTCCACAGTTCTTTCTTTTTTTTTTTTTCTTGGATTTGGAGATCCTCTTCCATCATGAGTTCCCTGGAACTCTTCTGTACCATTGCATTGGTGAGAAGAATATAGTCCACCACAGTAGATCAACACTCAATGTTGATGATTATTAGTTATTATTTTAGGGATGATAAGACATACATACAAACCCCTGTGATAAAAACATAGTCCTGAGTTCAAATCTCAGGTTTGCTATTTGCTAGCTGTGTGACCCAGGGCAAATCACTTAAGGTCTATAGACCTTTGTTTCCTCACCTGCATGATTAAGGAGTCAGACCTCAAACTATACTATGGTGATTGAAAAAAACACACAAAAAAATCAAAACCTAAGTACCACAGGAGAGATACAAACAAAATGATCTGGGGGTACAAAGGAGACAAAACTATGTCTGGTTGGGGTATTCAGAAAAGGCTTCAAGGAGAGGGTGACTAGCTAGAAGGGCCTTGAAAGGATTTCAATTGTCAGAGTCTAAAGTGTGGAACATTCTAAATAGATCTAGAATTGAAAGGGACACTAAAAAAATATTAACCTCCTCCAGACCCAGAAGTCTGGAGAGCTTCAGAACACAGGATCATAGATTTAGAGCCAGAAGGGACCTGGGAGACTCTCTAGAGAATCTCTCTCTCTCTCTCTCTCTCTCTCTCTCTCTCTCTCTCTCTCTCTCTCTCTCTCTCTCTTTCTCTCTCTCTCTCTCTCTCTCTCTCTCTCTCTCTCTCTCTTCTCTTTCTCTCTCTCTCTCTCTCTCTCTTTCTCTCTCTCTCTCTCTCTCTCTCTCTCTCTCTCTCTCTCTCTCTCTCTCTCTCTTTCTCTCTCTCTCTCTCTCTCTCTCTCTCTCTCTCTCTCTCTCTCTCTCAGAAGCAGAGAGATAAAGAGACTTAGTCAATGTATCACACATAGCAAATGGCAGGCTTAGGTTTCAAACCTGGGCCCTCTAAATCCAAATCCTGATTTCTTTTCCAATGTGGTATTCTTTGTGTAACATAATGAGCAAAGAATCAATATGGGAATACTCAGGTTGTGTTTGGGCAGTGAGGAATAGCATGGTTGGGCTTGAGTGTGGAGTATGTGAGCATTAACAGAAGAATGGGAACGTTGGCCAGAACCAGATGTTAGGAGGCCTTGAATACTGTAATCAGGAATTTAGGCTTTATTTTGTGGGAAGTAGTTTTTGAGTGGAGAAGTGACACAATCATGTTTTTCTCAGATAATGTGCTCTTTTCCTTTGCCTAAGAGATCTCATTCAATTTCAGCCTTGTGCTTTTAGGATAACCTTTCCTTGGGGCAGCTAGGTAGCACAGTGGATAAAGCACCAGTCCTGGATTCAGGAGGACCTGAGTTCAAATCTGGCATCAGACACTTGACACTTACTAGCTGGGTGACTTTGGGCAAGTCACTTGACCCTCATTGTCCCACAAAAAAAAAAGAAAGAAAAAAATGCTTGATAATTTAAACAATAATTTTTTTTAAAAAAAGTATACCCTTTCCTCCTCCTTCATCTTACTGCTGTCATGCAGCATCCTTGCCCCCTGACCTCCACCCTCATATTTGCTCCTACTTCAGATCCTCCACCCTCAGTCTGGCTGTCCTCTGGGGGGGGGGGGGGGGTTGTCAAGTGGAGCTTCTCACATTTCTGATTCTGCTGGTGACAGGCAAGGCAAAGGGACCCAGATCAACAAAACATTGAACTATAGAATTTGAGAACTGAAGCGAACTTAGCCTAGTCCCTCTATCATTTTATAGGTGAGGAAACCAAGACCAGAGAAAGCAAGTGATTTTTCCAAGTTTTAAAACCTAAATGGCAGAACTAGGACCTGAGCCAACATTTCCTAAAGACAAGCCCAGGGATCTTTCCAGTGGAAACATATAACAATAGAATTGAAAGGGATCTTAGCGATCATTTAGTTGGGCTTCTCTCCCCTACCATTTTATGAATGTGGAAACTGAGGCTCAGAGAGGTCAAGCGACTTGTTTGATGGTCAAACTAGACTTGACTCGAACTCAGTTCTTTAGTCTGCAAATCCAGTGCTCATTCCATTATACCTTCTCTCTTCTCTTTTGAAGAAAATGAGAATCCCTGATCTGCCAGGGTTTTTGAGAACTGCTGTTTCCCCCCAGAGGCTTCTCCAATTTTGCTCCCGTAAAAAGAGCCCTGTTGACGGAATGAATGGCAGCTCCAGAGGCCAGAGTGGGAGGTGGGGGCCTGAGGAGAATGTACTCAGTGCTGCATCCTGCATCCCTGAGGGCGGAGGTGAGCAGGCGACATGCCCAGCACAATTAGGAGCGGCTTAAGACTGAAACAGTGTGAGGGCGAAGGCTTGATGTGTTTTTGCCTTATTGTCTGGGATTAGTGGTAATATATCTGCTGGTGTGATGGACACATCTGCTTTGGTTTATTTTGAGCCCTGTCAAACTTGCAGGTCTGGATTAAAGCAAAATCACGCTGAGTGAACATGGCTAATTTAGTTGTGGCTTTTTTTTCCCCTTCTTCTTCTTCCCCTTCTTCAAATTTTAATGTGAATGCAGCAAGAAGCAGCTTCCTTCAAACATGTCAACTTGGGGAAAGGGGAGGGCATGAGAGAGGGAGGGTACATCATTTCTTACAGCCTGAGTGGGAGAGGAAATAAGGAGAGACAACAGGAACCCAAAATGGGGCAAAGATGGGAGAGATGATTGGGAAGTGAGGAGGTCAGGATACACAGTATAATGAAAAGAAACCCATTAACCTTGAAGCCTGAAGATCTGGTTTTGAGTCCCAGCTTTTCCTGACTTTGGGGGATTCAATCCGCTTGTCTTAGCCTCAGTTTCCTGTTTTGCAAGTAGAAATAATAATAGTTTCACTAACTCCCTCACAGGGTTATAGAAGGATCAGATGATGTGATAGGTATATAGTATTTTATGATTGTAAAACCACTAGTTAAATTTTAATCATTGTCAATGTCAGCCCCAAAATGTCTTTAGGGATAACTGAATCTGGCTAAGGCCTAATAGAGACTGAAGGGATGTGGAAGAGAATAGGACGAATGGATGCCTGTGTGTGCTTAAAGGTGGTATTTAATATTATATAGGTCATTGGAAATATGAATGGAGTAGAGCTGGCCTGGGGGTACACTGACTCATTCCTTTGATTAAATTCTCAGGTGGTAAATAGGGCTGTGCTGCATCATAAAGTTTCTAAGCAACTCTGGATCCATAACTATAAGAAGAAGTGAGAATTAGCACCTTGTATTGGAGAAATAGTGTAAAAATTAGTATCAAGGGCATGTTTGATTGGAAAAGGAGATAAGCCAGTCATGCAGCTGAATGAGAGGTATCAAATGCATACCCCAAGGGCTGAAGTGGTCCCCCCAAATATTAAAGGAACAAGACTAAGGTGTGTTGGGTGGATTCTCTATGGAAAGTTTATGGGAAACATGGACAAGAATGACACATGATGCAGAACAGTTGTGATTTGTATCCACAAATGAAATACTTGTTGATTGATTGGCTAATTGACTGAATGGTTGGTGAGATGGTATGGAGTCATGCTAGTCTGATGATTAGGGACTTTAAATATCCAGGCACATTCTGGAGTTTTCTTTCTGCCAAATTTGACACAACCAATAATTTATTGACTCTCCTTAATGGCAAGTTTCTTCAAAAGGAACAAAGAAGGAACTGTATTTGGGATCTTATTCTCACTAACAAGGAAAAAATTGGTTGTTTGGGTAAAAAAAAAAGATAGAAATCTTCAGGAAAGTGACTACTCTGTCACAGAATTTATGACCAAGAAGGAAATTTTGAACAAGCAGATTTCAGAGGGTTCAGAGAAAGGAAAACATGATCTCTTGGACTACATTTCTATCTGATAAGTCAGCCTAGGAATGGGAAGCCCTCAAGAATGAAATCCTGAAGGCACAAAGATAAACAATCCCATTGAGGTAAATAGTGAAAAACTATGCAAAAAGATCAATGTGGAAGTACAAGGAACTCACCAGTGAACTCAGGTTTTAAGGGTTATGCATAGGAGAGGTGGAGGCAAAGTCAGATTATAGAAGATGAATTCAATAATGTCATTGTTCTGTAAGAATGGTGTCAAGAGTGCTAAAACTTAGAATGATCCAAGGCTGATAAAAAGAAAAAGCTAAGGACAACAAAACAATTTTTAAACTTCATTGGGGAAAGAGGAGGATCAAAGAAAGGATAGAACCACTGCTTGGGGGTGGATTAGCTCATAATAACTAGTGAAAGAGTGAAGGCAGAGCTTTCAACCTCTTTGTTGCTTCTTTTTTCCAAGGAGAAAAATCTTTGGACTGGAAAGGACAGAACAAATGTGGCTAATAGAGAACTGATACCCAAGATAAGCAGGGAACCAGTGAGGGATCGTCCAACTCCCTCTCATGAGATCAAATCAACAAAACCAGTTGAAATATGTCCTTGGGGGGGGGGGGCAGCTAGGTGATGCAGTGGACAGAGCACTGGCTCAGGAGTCAGGAGTACATGAGTTCAAATCCGGCCTCAAACACTTAACACTTACTAGCTGTGTGACCTTGGTCAAGTCACTTAACCCCAATTGCCTCACTTTAAAAACAAAAAATGCAACAAAACAAACAAACAAACAAAAAGAAACATGTCCTTGGGTACTAGAAGAAAAGGTAAATTTGATTGCAGAACCACTGGAACTGATCCTTGAGAGATCATGGAGAATGAAAAAGTTACCTCAAGATTGGAGAAGGGGAACTGTCCCAGGTTTCAGGAAAGGAAAGAAAATGGAATCTGAGAATAATAGGCTAGTGAGCTTCATTTTGATTCCTGACAAAATTCTAAAACATATTATTAAAGGGATGATTAATGAATGTCTAGAAAAGGAAACACTGATAACCTTTTCAGTATGAAAAAGTCACACCAAACTAGTCTTATTTCCTTTTTTGACAGAGTTACTAGATTAGGAGATAATGGAAGCTTTGTAGATATAATTTTTCTAGATTTTAGTAAAGCATTTTGCAAAAGTGTTTTATACTATTCTTGTGACAAAGATGGAGAGATGTAGGCTAGATGATAGTAAAATTAGAGCAGCATAAAACTGGTTGTATGACCAGAACCGAAAAGTCATAGTTAGTGGGTTAATGTCAACTTGGAAGGATTCAATCAATCAACAAGCATTTATTGTCTACTATGTGCCTGTCATTGTGCTGGCTAGGAGCTTCCAGTGAAGTACTCCAAGGATTGCTGCTTGGCCTTGGGCTGTTTAACCTTATCACTGACTTTAGTAAAGGCACAGGTAGAATTCTTGTCAAATTTGTAGATGACAAAAACCTGGGAGAGTTAGCTCACACAATCGATGATAGTCAGGATTCAAAAATATCTTGGCAGGTTAGAACAGTGAGCTGAATCTAATAAGGTAAAGTTTAATAGGGATAATTCTAAAGTCTTACACTTGGGTTCAAATTTTCAATTTCACAATGACAAATGGAGGTGGGGTACCCAAATAGCGATTAATCTGATAAAGATTCTTTTTGTTTTGTTTTTAGTGAATTGAAATCTCAATACAAGACAGCAATATGAAAAGAAGTCAAATAAACGAATGCAATCTCAGGCTGCTTTAAGAGGTTCCTACAATGGGTGGAAGTGTCAAAGAAGTAAATTTAGCAATTTTTTCTTGATTTAAGAAAATTTTTCTTTGAATTAGAGCCACCCAAAGGTGGAATGGGATTCTTCTCTGGGTAATCAGCTCCTTCTCATCTGAGGTCATTGAAAAAAGTCTAGAAGACCACTTATTGAGTTTATAATCTTTAGGCATTCTTCTTGGGTTATTTATCTCTTCCATACTAGTATCGAAGTTTACTCTTCACGTCTAGGTCAAAGCTGCTGTTTTGGCAGCCAGATAAACCCACACTTAATGGTTCTATCCTAGCGTGGCTTCTACCCAACATCTCTTTATCATGTCACTTTTGTCTAAGCTCTTTGTTTGCTTAGATAAGTCCTCCTAATAGGCTGTTTTTTACTTTCTTTTAAAAAAAACACCTTTATTGATGCTTTTAAAAAATCACTATCAATTTCCAATAACCACCACTGACAGACATAATAGAACCTTTCCTTGTAACAAAAAAGTACATTTAAGAAAAACAAACAGACATGATGATCATGTCTAACATCATACACCTAATTTCTTAAGAGTTAGGGAGTACATTTTATCATCAAGCCTCTGGAGTCAAGATTGGTTATTGCATTGATCTGATTCTGATGTCTTTTAGTGTTGTTTTCCATTAAATTATTGTGCTCATTGGGTGTATCATCTTCTTTGTCCTGTGACTCTGCATCAATCCAAACAAATTTTTCCAAGTTTCTCTCAATTCCTGTAGTTTTTCAGTTTCTTACATTGCAATAATATTCCATTTCACGCCACAGTGATTAAGTCAACCTTGAAGCCAGTAAGACCTGACTTCTGGTCCTTCCTCATACATATACTGTCTGTGTGACCCTGGGGAAGTCACTTCCTTTCACAAGGCTTTTCTCTAAGTTGCAGAGAAGGTATTAACTTGCAATGAAGAATTTCTTCACCTGGGAGTTCCCAAAACTGATGAGATCACGGGTTTACTCCCTATAATGTATTCATATATAACAAATTATTTGGTTATTCTCCAATTTATGGGAGACAGGTTTGTTTCTGTTTTGTTTTGTTTTGTTTTTTGCTGCTACACAAAGCTTTGCTATAAATATCTTGGTCTATATCAATATCAACTACCGAGCCCTTATTAAGTGTCCACCATATGCTTGGAACTGCTTGTCAAGGTACTCTCCCTTTGCTATGACTTCCTTGGAGTATATACACTGTAGTGTCATGTTGAATCAAAGCATATGAATAGTTTAGTCACTTTTCTAGGGTAGCTTCAAATTGTTTCCCAGAACAATTAATACAAATTCACAATTCTACCAATAGCATAATCATGGAGTATCTGTCTTCCCACAGTCCTTCCAACATTGCCTAATTCCATTTCTTGTTATCTTTCTAATTGTCTGGTTGTGATATGAAATCTCAGAGTTATTCTAATGAAATTTTTTCTTATTTGAAACATTTTTTCCCTCATTGCTGTTGAAAATTGAGTTGAGGTAGCAAGGTAGTAGAGTAGATAGAGTGTTGGACTTGGAGTCAGAAAAGATTTGAGTTTGGATCTTGGTTCATGCACTTACTAGTTGTTGGAACTATTTCCCAATTTTCCAAATAGCTTTTATATTATAGGGAATTATTTTCCCCAAATTTTGCGTTTTTGAGTTCAAAGAACACTGAGTTGCTGCATTCATTTGCTACTGGATCTTGCTTATCTAGTTCATTCCACTGATCTCCTGTGTATTGAAATAAATAAATTTTTTTATGATTATTGCTTTATAATACAGTTGGTTATTTGGTAATACTAGATCCCTTAATTCTCACCCCCCCATTATTCTTCTTGAGAATCTTGACATTTTATTTTTACAAACGAATTTTATTCTTCTTTTATATAGTTCTGTAAAGCAACTCAGTAGTAGTTTGACATGGCATTGTTTATAAATTCATTTAGGTGATGCCATTATTTTAAATTATATTGACATTACCCAACTATGAACAGTATATATTTCTCTAATTATTTAAATCTTTATTTCTGTACAGAGTGTTTTATAGTTGTATTTATTATCCTATTTGTTCCTTGATTGGTTACATCTCAGATATTTTATTCATTTTGTGGTTACTTTGAAAGGAATTTCTATTTCTATTTCTTTGAGTTGGGCTTTATTAATAATCTGTAGAAATGTTGATGAACTTGTAGGTTTATTTTATATCCTATTATTTATTTAAGCATTTTTTTTCAATAAATCTTGGGATCTCTAAGTAAACCAAAGTATTTTCTGTCACTAGAGATCATTTGCGATCCTCTTTATCCATGCTTATTGGCTCAATTTCTTTTCCTTTCCACATTGCTGTGGCTAGCATTTCTAGCACTCTAACAAGTAATAGTGAGGACAATAGGTATTTGTACTATATGCCTGATCTTATTGGTAAACTTTCTAGTGTTACTTTGTTATAAATAATGTTAGCTTTTGGCTTTGAGTAGACACTTTTGATGAGAATAAGGAAAGCCTTTTATTCCCATGCTATTGAGTGGCTTTTTTCCCTTTATAAATGCTTTTAATAGAAATGAAATATTTTGTCAAGGGCCTTTTTGTCTACTGAAAAATCTGATTTTAATTTGTTAGTAATATATTCATAATTTTCCCCTAATATTGAAACATCCCTACTAAAATTGGATTATAATCTCATAAATATGTGTATTTCTTTTTTTTTAACTTTTTTTTAAATGTATGAGGTATTTTATTTTTTCTGTTACATGTAAAGATAGTTCTCAACTTTTGTTTATACATGCTTTACAATTTTTCTCCCTCCCTCCCCTCCCTCCCCCCTCCCCTAGACAGCAGGTAACCTGATACAGGTTATATCTATATATCTATATATCATATCCATATCCATATAGATAGATAGATAGATATACACACATATATACACATAATAACATTAATCCTATTTCTGCATTAATCCTGTTACAAGAGAAAGAATCAGAGCAGTGATGCAAAACCTCAAAATAGAAAAAAAACCAACCGCACCCAATATGTGTATTTCTTATCCATAATTGCTCATCTCGTGTGAGTTTTCTCCATGTCTTCCCTTCCTTGTGTACTTTCAACATCATAAAAATGTCGAGATAATGCAGGACTGTCTATTAAGTATCCTTTACTCTTGCCACATGACCAATGTATATTCTTTTTAGATTGTGCATTTCTTTTATGACATATGTTGTTGTACTTCTCCTTTCTAAGCCCTTGTTTATAATGTATAATTATGGGGCAGCTAGGTGGCCCAGTGGATAAAGCACTGGCCTTAGATTCAGGAGGACCTGAGTTCAAATCCAGCCTCAGACACTTGATACTTACTAGTTGTGTGACCCTGGGCAAGTTATTTGACCCTCATTGCCCCACCAAAAAAACCAACAAAACAATATCATGCATAATTATGATACAATTCCCCTGGCAGAATGGGAGAATGAGAACAATTTTTTACAATGGTCATGAAGGTGCCTGAAAAAGGTGCTAAGGTGAAACACTTAGAGCTTGGTCAGATATCGAAAACACCAAGGTCATCCACTGCATCCCAGGCTATCACCAGTCTTTACGACCAGTCTTGCCACTAGAGTTCACTGATTCTGGAAGAGAGAGTAAGGCTAATGACTTTGTAAAATTCTGCCTCATTTAAATCTAACTCACATGGGAGTCAAGACATCATCCCACAATGCAATTGGTCCTCTTTGAAAACAAACAAACCGCAACAAAAACAAAGTCTTAAAAATCTACTCATCTCTACCATGTACTTCTACGTTTCCCATTAAGTGATACTCATTTTCAAGTCTTTGGAAACTGTAATGTTCCACATAGTGATTGTTCTAAGACATAAAATATCTCTACATTCTTTGCATAATGTAACCTAGATATATTGAACACAATTTCAATATATTGCTGTAGCCTCTTTGATAATAGTGTATTCGATATTTTTAAAATGAATATGCATTAATAATTTCTTTCCCCTGCTTTCCTCTCCCTAGTTTGGTTATATTTGTCTTCTAGCCAGAGTTTGGTATCGTACCTTCTTTATTTTTGCAAGCAATTTTTTTGGTATAAGAGTTAATTGTCCTGTCAATGTTTGCTAGGATTCACTTGGAAATACATCTGTTCCCGTGATTTTTTCTTTGAGAGTTCATTTATGGCTTTCTTAATTTCTCTTTCTAAGTTTGGTTATTTAGATTCTCTATTTCCTGTTCTGTTAATCTGGGTATTTTATATTTTTGTATATTTTCATCTATTTCATTGAGATTTTGAGTTTTGTTGCCATATAATTGGGCATAATAGGCTCTGACAATTTTCTTTTATTTCCTTTCCATTCATTGTGAATTCTCCCTTCTCATTTTTGATTTTGGTAATTTTGTTTTCCTCTTTGTCTCTCAATCAAATTAACTAATGGTTTGTCTATTTTATTGGATTTTTCAAAGAACCAGCTCCTAGTTTTATTTATCATCTCAATAGTCTCATGTGTTTATAACTTCTTTGATTTCCAGGATTTCTATTTTTATACTTCTTTGGAGGTTATAAATTTGTTGATTTCTAATTTTTATAGTTGTATGCTCAATTCATGGATCTTTTTTTCTCTCTTTTTGTTGATGTCTTTAGAGCTATAATTTTCCCCTAAGGACTGCTTTGGCTGCATTCTGCAAATATTCTTTAATGCAATTATCTATTATTTCTATTTTCCTTTGACTCACTTTGTCTTTAAGAATAGATTATTTAGTTCTTATTTAAGTCTGAATCTTTTCATCATATTTCCCTGCTTAAGATTTTGATTCCATTATAGATTATGCAGTATCTGTTTAATATTTCTTCTTTTTTATATTTGTCTATTCATTCTTTGTGAGCTACCACATTGGCCAGTTTTGTAAAGGTGTCATGTAATGCTGAAATAGACACACATATTTGATTTAAGAATCCAATTCAATAATTTTCAAGGTCTATCATACATATTTTTCTAATATTCTCTTCTGGTCCTTAATTTCTTTTTTGTTTATCTTTCTTTCATATTTATCTACTTTTGAAAGAAGCATGTCAAATTTTCCCAAAATTATTGTTTCCTGTCTATTTCCTATAATTTGGTTAGCTTTTCTATTAAATAGCTAGAAGTTATGCAGTTTTGTGCATATATATTTAGTATTGATAATGTTTCACTATTTGTATTGCCTTTAAATTTAATATAGTGTCACTGCTTATCTCTTTGAACAATGCTTAATTTTTACTATTGCCTTGTCTCAGTTCACGATTGTCAGTCTTGCTTTTTTGGATTCAACTGAAGCATACTAAATTCTATTCCAACTCTTTATTTTCATTCTTTACAAACCTTGCTGTTTTAAATGTATTACCTGTAGAAAAAATTGATGCTTTCTTTTCTGATTTGTTCTTCCACTTTCCTTTCTTTGATGGGTTAGTTCAACCCATTGACATTTCCAGTTACTGTTGTCATTCATCTTTTTTCTGACATTAGATATTATAACATTCCTTCTTTTTGTATCCCCCACCTCCTTTGAATGAAAGAGATAGGAAAAAAGGAAGAAAAAAAATCATTAGATTGCATTTTAAATTAGTTTAATAGTAGCATAAGTTACTTAGAATAGTAATTTGTATTGTCTCCCCCTTTTCTATCATCCTACAAGCAATTTTTTTGGTGTGACCAAGGGGCACTAGTCCTAGGAAGACACTACATCTCTCTGATAGTATCACCTAAGGCCACATTAGCTTTCTTAGTTGCCATATTGACTCCTAATGAGCTTAAAATCCACTATCCCCTCCCTGATTGTCTCCAAATGAGCTGCCCTATTGAATCTCCCCCATCTTGAACTTGAGAAACTAATTTTTTAACCTATTATTTAATCCTTCCTACTTAATCCTACTAAATTTCATCTTACTTCAGATAAGAATATGAATTTTTAGAAGTAAAAAGAACCAATTTTGTCCTAAAATCAAGTGAAGCATAATGTTTGGTACTATGGAGACCAGACTCTTTAATAACAAGTCAAGCTCACTGTCCTAGAATTTGCAGGTTTTAGTCTCTTTATTCTTTTGAAAATTAGAACATTGATTCTTCTCCATTTCAGTGTCATTTGTCCCATTTTCCACCTTCATTCTAAGATCACAGATAGTGAATTTGCAACCATACTTGCTAGTTCTTTAAATACCCTGGGATTTAGTTCATTTGGGTCTGGTGACAGGTATTTATTGAGAGAAGCTAGATGTTTACTCACTGACTCCCTGCTTATCTTGTGTTTTAACTCCCTATTAGCTATTTTTGTTATTTCCTTTCCAATCCAAAGATTAATCTCCTTGGAAGGAAAGTAAGAGTCAAGCAGCTCTGTCTTCTCACCACTATCCATTATTATCAACTCATTAACCCCCCAAAGTGATCCTAGGCTTTCTTTGATCTCTTTTTTTCTCCAGTATAATTTAAGAAACCTATCCTTTTTATTGTCTTTAGTATTCCTTGCCAGGAGCATCCCATTCTGAGCTTTAGTGCTTCCGACACAATTCTTACATGACTGTGCCACTTTTGTATTCATACCTCCATTACTCTCCATTGTTTCCATCTTCTATAGATATTTTTTAAAAGTCTAGGTTGATCAATAAGTTCCCTAAGTGCTCATATCTGTATCTTTATATATCTCCTCTTTTCTTTCATTAGAATTGTTTCTCAGTGCATCTTTAGAATTTCATTCTTGAGAGCTTTCCATTACTCTGGGGCTGACTTTCCCTATTGAATTTTAGACCATGGGATTCTACCTATCACTTATCCTGACCTTCTGAGATCTGCTCTTTTCAAATTTGGGATGCATAACTTTCTGCTCTTCTATAACAATTTCTAAGGTGGAATGATTATTCTTCCCAAGATCCTCATCAATTTCTATTTTAGCAATTCAGACTTGCTTGTAGAGTGGAATGAACACTACTGGCTTTGGAGTCAGAGACCCTAAATTCCTCTGACTCTGTGACCTTAGGCAAGTCACTGCTCCCTAAACTTCAGATTCCTAATCTATAAAATGAAGTTGTTGGAATACATAGCTTTTAAAATGCCTTCCAGCTCTAAATCTATGTTTTTAAAGTCCTATGTCTTCATATCCAGGTCTGGGCACTGTATATTAGGAATGACAGTAGCAAGTTGGAAGATAATAGAGAAAACAGCCAGGATTGTTAGAGGACCATGGATGGATGAAAAACTGATGAAGGAACAAGCAAAGTTTAGCTTAGAGAAATGGTGGCGGGGCATGTTGGGGAGGGTGACACATCAGAGCTGTTTTTTGATATTTGAAGGGCTGCCATGTGGAAAAGGGATTAGACTTGTTCTGCTCTGCCCCAGTGGCCAGAACAAGAAGCAATGGTTGGAAGTTTCAGAGAAGCAGCTTTAGCTTTAATGTCATGAAAAACTTCCTAACCCAACTCTATGAAAGTGGAGCCGACTGCTCTGGGAGGCAGACAGTCTCTCCTCACTGGAGGACTTCCAATGGTGGCTGAATGATTAGGGATCATCACCATCATTATTAGGGATATTAAGGATAGTGGAGAGGGAATTCCTGTTCAGATGCCCTCTGAGGAGCCTTTCAGTCCTCAGATTCTGTGATTCTCCAATCACTTCATTGTGTATTTCTAGCCCCAGAGCTAATCCTTTAGAACTGAAAAGGACTCTAGACATTTGCACTTAAAAATTCCAATTTCCACTATATTCTCCCTTTTACCCATCCCAAGAAATACATTCTAAAATACACAATAATTCCTCCACTAAAGTCTTTTTAAAAAATTCTTGTGTATTTATTTATTTATTTTTACTTATTTTATTTTTAATTTATGGAATAAAACAAGCATTTCCATAACATAGCGTAATAAAAAAGATGATTGCACATGAAACTGCATCTATTATGTACAACTTGCTATTCCTTTTAAATATATAATAAAGTGATCATGTAAATTTTTTCCCTCCCCCACTCTCCAGAGATGTGTTGTTTTTATGTTACATTTATAAATTAACTCACGTTTTTAGAGGTCTATAACAAAATAAAATAATTATACAAAACTAACAACATAGTGACCTCTTCTGAAAGTGCACACAGCATTTCACATCTATAGTACCATCCCGCATCTATTTTTCTTTCTTTCTTTTTCTTTTTTCTTTTCTTTTCTTTTTTCTTTTTTTGCGGGGCAATGAGGGTTAAGTGACTTGCCCTCACACAACTAGTCGGTGTTAAGTGTCTGAGGTCAGATTTGAACTCAGGTCCTCCTGAATCCAGGGCTGGTGCTTTATCCACTGTGCCACCTAGCTGCCCCCCCCCCACATCTATTTTTAAAATGTTTTTGAAATTTACTGAAATCTATTTTCTTTCCCTCCCACTCCACTAAAAATTAGAAAAGAAACGCAAATTTCTTAAAACAAATATGCATAATAAAACTGAATAAATATAAAAACATAAATTCTCTTTCTGAACCTAAATTCATTGCCTGTCATGAAGAACGTGTTTGACAATCAGTCCTCTGGAATCACAGCTGGATGTTCTATCGATCAAAGTTCTTAACAGCTTTCAAAGTTGTTTGTCTTTACATCACAGTTACTTTACACATTCTTATTTTGGTTCTGTTCGCTTCATTCTTCATCAATCATTAAAATATGGATGCGATAGTATAAAGGTTTTTTTTTCTACTCTGTTTACTTCACCTTGCATCTATTAATATGATTCTTTTCATGTCCTTTTGAAAACATCTATTTCTTCATTTCTTTCATCACAGTTGATGGACATTTCTTTACTTTTTTTGGCTACTACAAAAAGAGGTTCTACAAATATTTTTGTACATCTAAGACGGGAGGGGGGAGGGGAAGGAATCCTAGTAGTGGCTTAGCTAAGACAAAGGTAATGCACTGTTTAGGAATTTTTTATGTATAATTCCAAATTGCTTTCTAGAATGGTTGTATCCATTCACAGGTCCACCAATATTATTACATCAATGTTCCTATTTTCCTGCAGCCCCTCCAACATTTCTTTCTCTTTTTTGGTCATCTTTGCCAATCTGTTGGATTGTGAGGTAGAATCTCCAAATTTCTTTAATTTGCATTTCTTGAGGAACTACAATCAATATAATGACTCTCTATGATTCCAGAGAACTGATTATGAAACATGTTATCTATGACAGAGAGGTGATGAACTTAAGGTGCAGAAAAAAGACATGTTTTTGTCTGCAGCCATTGACAGAACTTGAGTTTCTTTAATCATTACTGGTTTGGAGCATTTTCAAATCTGGGTCTAAGAATAGAGCATACCCTATTGTCTGAGGATGAAGCCTAGCTAGGCCTAGTGATCTTAGATGTAAGTTTAACTGCAGGGTGATGAGTTTTTCAGCACTGGCACCTCTCAGAAATTGTCTATAGCATATCAATGGGCTATGATCTTTATGGGTGATGGGGATACCCAAAGTGATGAACTTATAGCTCTTTCAACTATTGGAGAATACTTTGTGGAGAGAACTTACAAAAATAACCCTTACAACCTTTTAGGAAGGCAACAGAGAATAGAAGATAACATAAGGTACAGCTAGGTGGCACAGTGGATAAAGCACTGGCCTTGGATTCAGGAGAACCTGAGTTCAAGTCTGGCCTCAGATACCTGACAATGTGATGAAATAATGAGATTTAGCAGATACTCAAAGACCCACCTGGAGATTAATCTAGACTGATTGAATCAAGTGAGAGTGATTAACTGCTGATTAGCCTACTTCAAGTTAACTGGATTGTAATCACACCTTGAGAAAACCTTCAGAACCAATAGATTTGGATGATGCCAACCAATCAGCTTGAAGCAGTGTGTAAGGACCACCTCTGTTCCAGACCTATAAATAAAAAGCTTCCACAATCAGCTTGCTAGAGAGTTCGCGATTGAAGCAGGCTTGTGGCAGAGGACTTGAGGAAGAACCAAACCAGACCACACTGGAACTCTAGGCTAAATAGGCTTTTTTTTTGTTTTGTTTTTTGTTTTTTGTTTTTTGTTTGTTTGTTTGTTTGTTTTGCGGGGCAATGGGGGTTAAGTGACTTGCCCAGGGTCACACAGCTAGTAAGTGTCTGAGGCCAGATTTGAACTCAGGTACTCCTGAATCCAGGGCCGGTGCTTTATCCATTGTGCCACCTAGCCGCTCCCTAAATAGGCTTTTTTTCTTGCCTTTCTGAACTCCATGGGAATATCTGTATGCTTTAATAAATGTTTAGCCCAAGGACTGGTGCTAAAGCTTCTACTTTAAGGCGACCACAATTTAGATTTTAAACATCACAACACTTACTAGCTGTGTGACCCTGGGCAAGTCACTTAACCCCCATTTCCCCACAAAACAAACAAACAAACAAACAAGATAGTATGGAGGATTTGGAGTCAGGAAAAGCTGGGTTTCAATTTTTCCTCAACCACTTACTAACTCCATGACCCCAGTCAAGTCACTTTGCCTCTCTCAGTCTCAGTTTCCTCATCTGTCAAATGGGAATAATAATAGTACCTACCTCACAGGGTGTTTTTTTTTCCCAAATCTCAAATGAGATAATATATGGAAAAAATATAAATAATAGCTAACATTTTTAGTACCTATTACAAGTCAGGTACTGTGCGAAGCTTTTTATGAATATTATCTTATTTGATCCTCACAACAACCCTGGGAGGTAGGTGCCATTATTATGCCCATTTTACAGATGAGGAAACTGATGAAAACAGAGGTTGAGTGATTTGCCCAGGATCTCACAGTTACTGATTGAGGTGGATTTGAACTTGGGTTTTCCTGATTCCAGGCCCAGTGTTCTATCCATAACTGCCTCTGAACTAAATATTATATTTCTTCCAGTGGGTTCTAATCAAGAAAGAGTACAGCTGGGGGCAGCTAGATGGCGCAGTGGTTAAGTACCGGCCCTGGATTCAGGAGTACCTGAGTTCAAATCCGGCCTCAGACACTTGACACTTACTAGCTGTGTGACCGTGGGCAAGTCACTTTACCTCCGTTGCCTGCAAAAAAAAAAAAAGAAAGAGTACAGCTGAACTGTTGCTTCCCTAGTTGAGGACATTATTCCTGTCTAGAGGCAGTGCAGGTGCAAGTTTGTTTTTTTAAAACTGACAAAAATAACATTTATATCTAAATACCTATTTTTCCTTCTTCTTTCACTGTAGTAAACACTACCCTGTTTCTAATTCTGCATGACTCCTTCCATTTTATTCCATTCAGTTTTTTTTTTTTTTAGTGAGGCAATTGGGGTTAAGTGACTTGCCCAGGGTCACACAGTTAGTAAGTGTTAAGTGTCTGAGGCCGGATTTGAACTCAGGTACTCCTGACTCCAGGGCCGGTGCTCTATCCACTGCGCCACCTAGCTTCCCCCTATTCCATTCATTTTTACAAGCATTTCCTAAGCACTTATCATGTGCCAGGCACAAAATAGACACTGAGATTACAAGGACAAAACAAGCAAACAAAAAAATAGCACCTGACCTCAACCAATCAAGTAAAATATTGGTAAAAAGGAAGGGGAAAGGTGGATCCTAGATGGTGGAGTAGAGAAAACACTCAGCTGAGTCCTGCCAACATTTCCCTCCAAACAACTTTAAAATAATACCTCAAATTGCATTCTGGATTGGCAGAGCCAACAAAAGGTCAGAGACATTATTTTAGCCCAAGACAATTTATGAGTTTGGAAAGAGAGATCTACGACATGTAGGTATAGACTGACCTAGAGCCGATGTGGATGAGACACCAATGGTAGGACTAAGTGGTGGTAACAGAAATAGCAACAGCTTTGAGAGTTTCTAAGTCAGTTATGGTAAGGGAACCTAGCAAATGGTAAGAACAAAAGGTCAAGAATATCAAGAGAATCAATGATTTTATTTTTAAAAAGTGTGAAAGAAGGCAGTCTAGCAGTTCCAGATTTCAGACCACATTGAAAATCTGTAACCATCAAAAAAAAATCTAGTATCGGCTAAGAAATAGAGTGGTGGCTTAGTGGAATAGATTAGATACATAATACACAGTAGTAAATGACCATAGTAATCTAGTGTTTGATAAACCCGAAGATCCAAGCTTTTGGGTAAGAACTCATCATTTGAAAAAATTGCTGGGAACACTGGAAAGCAGTTTGGCAGAAAGTAGACATAGACCAGTATTTCATACCATATACCAAGATAAGGTAAAAATGAATAAATGATTTAGATAGAAAGGCTGATATGATAAGAAAATTAGGTAAGCATGGGAAAATATACCTCTCAGATCTATGGAAAAGGCAAGATTTAATGACCAAATAACAGAGGGGGGGAGGAGAGGGGGAAAGGGAGAGGATTATAAGAAATAAGGTAATTTTGATTACATGACATTAATAAGCTTTTGTACAAACAAAACTACTGCAGCCAAAATTAGAAGGAAAAGAGGAAACTTGGGAAACATTTTTATCCCAAGTTTCTCTGATAAAAGCCTCATTTCTCAACTATATAGGGAATGAGTCAAATTTATAAAAATAAGCATCATTCTCCAGTTGAAAATGATCAAAGGATATGAACAGGCAGTTTTCAGAAAGCAAAATCAAAGCTATCAATAGTCACATGGAAAAAAATGCCCTAAATCACTACTGATTAGAGAAATGCAAATTAAAACAACTCTGAGACACCACCTTACACTTATCAGATTGGCTAACATGACAAAAGGAATATGACAAATTGCTGAAGGGTATATGAAAAAATTGGGACACTAATTCATTGTTGGCAGAGTTATTAAGAGTCCAACCATTTTAGAAAATAATATGGAACTGTTACCAAAGAGCTATAAAATTGTGCATACCCCTTCACCTAGCAATACCATTACTAGGTCTGTATCCTAAAGAGATCAAAGAAAAGTGAAAGAATCTATCGATACAAAAATATTTATAATGGCTCTTTTTTGTGGTGACAAAAATTTTCAAGTAAGAGGATGCCCAACAATTCAGGAATGGCAGAACAAGTTGTGATATATGATTGTGTTGAAATAGTATTGTGCTATAATGAAGAGGATGATTTCAGAAAAACCTGGAAAGACTTACAAGAACTGATGAAAAGTGAAATGAGCAGAATCAAGAGAACATTGTGCACAGTAACAGCGATATTATAAAGATGATTAGCTCAGAAAGACTTAGCTACTCTGATCAAGACAATGATCCAAGATAATTCCAAAGGAGCCATGATGAAAGATGCTATCTACCTCCAGAGAAAGTACTAATGAACTGAGTGCAGAATGAAGCATTTTTTAAAAACTTTATTTTTATTGTTTTATTGTGTTTGTGTTTTCTTTTACAACATAGTTAATATGGAAATATGTTTTGTATGACTTCACATGTATAATTGTTTCCAAGCTGTTTGTCTTTTAAAAGAGGGGGCAGAGAAGGTGGAAGAGAATTTGGAATTCTAAATTTAAAAAAATTAGTGCTAAAATTCTTTTATTTATAATTGGGAAATATTTAACAAAATAAATAAATTTTTTTTAAAAAGGAAGGGGAGGGGCAGCTAGGTGGTGCAGTGGATAAAGCACCGGCCCTGGATTCAAGAGGACGTGAGTTCAAATTTGACCTCAGACACTTGGCATTTACTAGCTGTGTGACCCTGGACAAGTCACTTAACCCTCATTGCCTCACCAAAACAACAAAACAAAACAAAAAACCGGGGGAAAAAAAGAGTCTAGAGTAAGGAAATACACTAAGGACATCTTTACTATACCCTAAACTATCTAGCTTCCCTGATTTCTGATTATAAACACCACTCTATCATAGGATATAGATCTACATAATACCTTTGGGATCATATTGTGGATGAAGAAATTGAATCTCAGAAAAGTTAAGTGACTTACTCAGGGTCATAGAAATTATATATAGTACAGCCAAGATTCAAATTCAGCTCTTTTGATTTCATATTCAATTCTCTTTTCACTACGCCACATTTATTTAATCTAATCAGCTCAATTAAATTACATCTTCTCCTCTCTTCCAACTCAGTCCTAAGACTCTGCCTGTAGTCCTTACCCCCTAGTAAATGTGCTTTCTTTTTTGTCTACATGAAAGGTCCTTATTTAATTCATATTTTGGGCTTAGGCTACTTCCTGGATCTTGATCAAGTGAGATAATGTATTTAAGTGCTTTGTAAACCTTAAAATGCTATATAAATGTCAGGTTTTATTAATATTGAATTAAATAATAGTTAACATTTATATAGCTCTTTGAGGTTTACAAAGCACTTTACATATATAATTTTATTTGAGTCTCACAATGACCCTGTGATACATGTGCTATTTTCATCCCCATTTTACAAATGCGAAAACTGAGTCTCAGAAAAATAGAGTGACTTGGCCAGGGTCACGAAACCACTAAGTATGTGAAGCAGGATTCAAGGTCAAGCATTCCAGAGTCCAAGTCCAGCAGTCTGTCCACCATACTGCCTAGCTTTACTCAACAGCATTAGGAACATAGATTTAGTGCTGGAAGGAACCTTAAAAGTCATCTCCTCCAGCCCCCGAATTTTACAGATGAGAAAACTGAGGCCTAGGAAGATAAAATGACTTGCTCAAGGTCATGCAGATGGAAAGTGGCTGAGTCAGTATTTGAACCTGCCTCTCCTTGCTTCAGACCTAGTTTGCTTTCTCCCAGCTCTGTCCAACAGAATTTTAAATGTGAGAAGCATCCATTTTTAGTTTCTCTGTGTCCTGGAAAGGAAAGAATCTGGAGGGCACTTCTTGGAGGAATGAACAGATCACTTCAGAGATGGGATTCATAGAGTTCCCTAAGAAAGAAGTGCTTTAGAGCAGTAAGTTGACCATCAACTAGGGGAGAAATTGTGTGTGTGTGTGTGTGTGTGTGTTTTTTCGTTACCATTGCTCATTAATGGTTTGTTGGAATAATGGAAGCTTCTGGGGGAATGAAAATGATTTTCACTTGAAGGTCCCTGACATTCCTGGGAGATGAGGGAGGTTCTTTGTATAAGGGCTATTGTTGAGGAAGGGAGGGAGGCAGGGAAAGAGGGGGGAAGGGAGGAAGGGGGGAAGGGAGGAAGGGAGGAAGGGAGGAAGGGAGGGAGGGAGGAAGGAAGGAAGGAAGGAAGGAAGGAAGGAAGGAAGGAAGGAAGGAAGGAAGGAAGGAAGGAAGGAAGGAAGGAAGGAAGGAAGGAAGGAAGGAAGGAAGGAAGGAAGGAAGGAAGGAAGGAAGGAAGGAAGAGAGGGAGAGAGGAGGAGAGAAAAAGAAATGGAAAGAACTCAAGAGAAAGAAAAAAGGAAGGCAAAGAAGGAAAAGAAAGAAAAAATAAATCACTTATTTAATTAAAAAAAAATGTAAGCCCACAATCTCAAGAAACAACCAAATGCTGAACAACAACCACAACCACAAAGCTTGCCTGGGCCTGCTGCCCTGTGCTAGCCGCCTCCAGGCAACCCCCAGCGGGCACTCGCCTTGCCCGCCTGGGGAATCTCCAATCTCTTAGAAGAAAAGGATAAAACAATACAAATTCTCCAGGAGCCTCATTATTCAAACAGTTCCAGGAGCCGCCGTGGACTGCGGTGACTTTGGGAGACACACAGTCTTATCTCCAGGGTGAATAGGACCATTTGTTGTTTACTGTCCAGGAGAGCAGGGGCTTCACAAAAAGAAGCTGAGAACTCTGAGGAGAAGGGAGCCAAGAGCAAGCAGCTGATCTCAAAATCCTCCTGGCAAACAATGGCATCTCCCTGGATGAGCTGCAGCCCCTTCTGAAAACAAAAGCACCGGCCGAGGAAATTGGTCTTTTGTGACTCTGGCAGAAGCAACCTTGATAAAGCTGGCCTGGCCCCGACCCTTCACCCAGCATGAAAAAGAGAACCCCAACTTGGCAGGAAGTTGGAAAAAGTTTGGTGGGCTATTTATAAAAGTCCAACAGAACTTGTTGGGAACTCCCTCGAGACCTCTCTCATGGGGGGGTTAGCCTGGGCTGGGCTCCAGGCCCCTTTCTGGGGCTGGCTCTTCAGTTCTCTCCATCTCTATCCCACCCATGGCCCACGGTGGCTTGTGGTCTCTCTTTTCCTTGTCTTGGCCAACCCCAGAAGAGGGTGGTGAGTCCTGAGGGACTCTAAAGTTCCCTTCAACTTTTTTGAAGTTGGTCTATAAATAAAGACTTGCCTGAAACTTTGAAGCGGGTGGGCCCCAAGGCCTGCCCTTATTTAAACTGGCTTGGCTGTCTTCTTCCTAATGGCTTTGTAGGGACTGGAAAACACAGAAGAGATATAAACCTCAAAGGGGAATTTGGACACCAGCCCTGCCCCCTTAAAAGTGTTCATCAGTGTTCACCCCTCCTCCCCACCAAAAATCCCTGAACCATCTTACCTTTACCCCTTTCCCTAAGGCTCTAGAGTGGAGGTTTCTCTTTTAGAAAGTATTTTAATGACTGTATTTCCATATGTGTGGTTTCCTTTGTAATCCCATATATTTTATTTTGTATGTTTAATCAACATTATTCTGAGAAGAGGCTCATAGGCTTTACCAGGATGCCAGAAGTTTCCTCTCTCTCTGTCTCTGTCTGTCTGACTGTCTGTCTGTCTGTCTCTCTCTCTCACACACACACACACACACACACACACACACACACACACACACAGTTAAGAACCCCTAATGTAGACAGTTTCAAGTGGATTCTAGTAAAAACATGACTTTCAGGGTTATTTATATTACCTCCTTCCCCACTTCCATCTCCATTATGAAGCCTGACACAATATTTGATCCTCAATGTCCTTTAGAATAAGACTTGAAACTTCTGGTCTCACTGGTCCAGTATATTTGCAGATGTGTTTTCCCTTTCCCTTACTAGGATAGGAAGAAGAGAAGCTAGAGGGCAGGTTAACCAAGGAGTACTGAGACCCACTTACCAAGAGGATGAGAACTGGGTTATTGGCAACATATTCTATAATTTGGGTAACCTTCACTGTTTGAGTTTGGCATTGTTTGCTTTATATAATTTTTGTCCTTAAGTAGCAAAGTAAGGCCATGTTCCTTAATTCAACTATGTCTCAGTAGGCTAGTGGGTGAAGGACTTTCATCCCTTGCCAAGTCAGGAGGTGTAGGAGGCACCAGGTACTCCAGGTACAAGGGAAAGGCTGGTAGCAGCTACCTACCACAGATTGCCCCCTCGGTGGCTGTGGAAGTACAGGCCTATTCAAATACAGTCAAACCTCATTAAGACAGACCTGGGGCTCAGCTACATAGGTGCTCTGCAGCCCCCCTTAAGCTATGTCTAGGGATGCTGAAGAATTTAGTGAGTTCTCTTAGTGAACAGAAGCAGAGAGCAAGATGCCATTGGTCTATCAAGAGCTACCTATTAAGTGAGTATTATATGCCAGGCGTTGTGTTAGGTACTGGATATACAAGTGCAAAGAAGGACTCAGAAGCAAGAATGAACGATGTTGATGTGAATTCCTGGGTTTATGGGAATCATTTTACAAATGAGGAAACAAGGAGGTTAAATGTCTTGTCCCAGGCAAACGTGAGTGGGACAACAATAATAATAAAAGCTAGTGTTCACACAGCACCTACTATATCTCAGGCATTGTGCTAAGCACTCTACAAATGAGATCTCATTCGATCTTTGCTATGTTCCTAGAAGGCAAGTGCCATTATTGTTCCCATTTTGCAGCTGAAGAAACTGAGGTTAAATGATCTTCCCAGGGTTACACAGTAAGTTCCTGTGGCTAGAATTGCTGTTCCTGACACCAAGCCCAGCACTCTAGTCACTACCCCACCTAGCTGCCTCCAACCTACACACCCCAAAGTCATCCTATGTACAATTATAATGGCATAATAAAATCAATAATTTGTTAATACTAATAAGCACCAATTTTAGGCTTATTGTGCACCTACTAGAGGTAGTTAGGTGGCTAGGTGGATAGAGCTGTAGGCCTGGAGTCAAAAAGAAAATTCAGAGCTAGCCTTAGACATTTGCTAGCTGTGTGACCCTGGGCAAGTCACTTAACCTCTCTTTGCTTTAATCTAGTGGAGAAGGAAATGGCAAACCACTCCAGTACCTTTGCCAAGAAAACTCTATAGACAGCATTGTGATCACAAAGAATAGGACACAACTGAAAAACTGAACAGCAACATTTGCCTTCTAGGAGGATACAAAGAGTTTTACCATATAGTTGACCTCATTGGAGCTTGTGGTTTCCTTGGTCTGGAAGACAAAACATGCAGACACAAGTATCAAGGGCATTCCTGGGGATGAGGTGGGGGAAAGGAGGGTTGCAGGGTCAGGATAAATCCTACTGTGTGCCCCATGTCCCCTTTTACTTTTACGAAAGTACTTAAATCGTGTTAGAATGAATTGTAAGGGAGAGGCAGCCTCATAAAAGGAAGGAAACAAACATTTGTTAAGCACCTACTATGCGCTAGGCATTGTGCTAAGCACTTTACAAACGTCTCATTTAATTCTCGAGACAACCCTGTGAGGTAGGTACTATTGTCACCCCCATTTTATAGTCAAAGAAACTGAGGTTAAGTAATAACAACAGCTAACATTTACACAGCACATGTACCATGTGCCAGGCATTGTGTTAAATTCTTTACAATTATTACCTCATTTGATCCTCACAACAATCCTAGGAGATAAAGTACTATTATTATCCCCATTTTACAGATGAGGAAACTGAGGCAAATAAGAACTAAGTGACTTGTTCAGGGTCACACAGCTAGTAAGTTTCTGAGGTATTTCTTACTCCAGGTCCAGAGCTCCTATGCACTGTGTGGCCTGGTGGCCTCTAGGCAATATATAACCTAGGACTTGTGAAGCTGAGGTTGGTAGCCTCGAAGCCAGTTAGCCAGACCTGGTACTTGTAGAGCTTTGATAGTAAATATTAGAGCCCAAGGTACTTTAATAACTCAATAGATGGGTGATTCCTTCTTCAGCTCCAAACTCCCCTGTCTCCCCCTCACCCACCCTACCATATCCACCTGGCTCCCTGAGTCATTCATTGCTCTTGGTCTGTACAGCTACATCTCCATTTACCGAAAGTCCTAGGACCTCTGGCTAATAGTGCAATCTGCCATACTTTAGATCTGACTGTGGTGACATGTCAACTGTGTCTTTGGAATTCAAGAGACTGGATTAGAATCTTTGTGGCTCTGCTGCTCCCTTAGACACCTATGTATACTTGGCCAACTCATCTCACTCCATTGGGTTTCAGTTTCCTTATCTTTAGGGGGATTGAATTAGCTAATGTCTTCCATCTGGACACCTCTCAGCCTCAGTTTTCTCATCTGTAAAATGAAGTTAGAATAGATAATCTCTCGGGTCTATTCAAACTCTAAATCTTTGATCTTTTATGAGTAGCTAATTAAAGATAAACGGTCCACTTATGGCAAGTGAAAATAATATAGTTACTAAGTGCTCCTGGAGCTCAGATGTGGGCTGGGCTAGTCAGGGAAGGCTTCAGGAAGGGTGTGGCAATGGACTTGGTCATTAAAGAAAGAGTGGACAAACAGAGAAGGCAAAGAGGCAGGAATTCTCAGAGTGCATCGAACAGATAATTCTAACTATAGCAATGAGCTTGGTTCATGTAAAGAAGTAGTAGCAGATGAGGCTAGAGAGGGATGTCAGAGCTGGATTGTGGAGGGCTGAAATGTAAGCCTGAGGAGTCTAGTGGCCAATTGCTAGGGGTGACATAGAAAAGATTCATGAACTGGGGAAGAGAACTGGACTGCTACCTCTGAGATTCTAAGTCTGTGGTTAGAAAGGAAGTAACAGAGATTAGGGTTGGGAGAAGGAAGAAGGCAAATAGGGGGGTGATATGGAAGAGACAGTGTTAGAGTGAGGCTCAAAGCTCATTTCTTCATTCTTGTACCAGTATCAAAAGTAGCCTCAGGGAGTTAGTTATGATTGGAACAGAAATTAGAACCTATGAATGCCTCTGCGCTCTCTCTCTCTCTCTCTCTCTCTCTCTCTCTGTTTCTTAGTCTGTCTATGCCTCTCTGCCTGTGTATGCCTGTCTGTCTTTGTCTCTGTCTTTCAATGTGTTTCTTTCTTTCTCTGGTTGTCTTTCTGTCTGTCTCTCCTCCCTCTTCTGATTTGGGTGTCTTACTGTATTACATAGTATTACCTTTTTGGGTTAAAAATGTTACTTATATTACAATTGATACAGAGGGAAAATATTGTCATCCCCACTTTAGAGATAAAGAAAATGATCCTCAGTAAGGTTGCCAAAAGTCCCATGTCCAATAAATGATAGAGCTAGGACTGGCATCCAGTCCTGACTTATAGGATGATGCTCTTTTCACTGCCGGGAATGGGGGACAGACCAGTGAAGGGCTAGAGACAGAGTTGGATAGTAATTGTAAAGTGAGCTGAGATTACACTTATAGATCTAAGCAAGTAATATGATAGGATGGAAAGAGTCCTAGGTTTAGCATCAGAGGATTTGGCTTTGAATTCTGGTTCAGTGTGATCTTATGTCATCATTTAACCTCTCCGGGCCTCGGTTTTCTCATTTGTAAAATGAGGGGGTTTAAATAGACGATCTGCCCTGGCAAGGCTCCTTCCAGGTCTAAAAGGTAAAATCTTATAAATAGGAAGTTTCTTCATGACGGGATCCCTTTCCTCTTCTCCCCACACTTCTCTCTGCAAAAAATGCAGGTTATCTTACAGACTGTAAGGAAAATACCCACCTGTCCTTTGGGATCATTGTGTCCTAGCACTGTAAGGGATTCAAAGATGTTTGGAGTTATCTCCATGCTTCTCCTTTCTTGCTTGGGTCCCAGGTGTATCACATGGATTGGAAGTCTGGGTCTAGAAAGAATTATGAAGTCAGCAGAGTGTATTTTGGGCATCCCCTTACTCCCCCATTAGTGCTCCTCTCCCTCATCCTCATCTCCCTGTCTTTCTGCCTTCCCTATCTTGTATCCTGCTCTTAGCTTGTTGTCAATTAATCTCTGGCTAAGGAGTTAGCTGATGCAGCTTGAAGCCTTATCCCTTCTAGTGACATCTGCATTTTCACTGGGGTCATGGAGGACTAAAATATCCTCCAGCACACACACACACACACACACACACACACACTCACACTCACTCTCACACACACACACTCTCTCACACACACACACACATACTCTCACACACACACACACACACACACATCCCTAATACTGATCATCATTTGGGAAGATGATGGGGGTCCAGATGCCCTTCCTGATGTCCTTTGAAATATACTACATGGCTGTCACTTCACCCTGCCATTTGCTAAGACCAGCCTGCCTGCGTGTAAATAACATGGTCCTTTGGTTTGTGGGGAACATGAGGCAGCTTTTGAAGGTGGCTCTAGAGAACTGGGTGCTGAGCCAGGGGAAGTCGGGCCCTCTCATCATGCTGATGTCACTCAGGCTTGGCTGCAGACCTGGAATATCTCTGGTGCAATCTCTCCACCACCAGCGCCCCTCCATGTTCACTTTCTACAGCATCTATTAATGATAAAAGTCCCCGTGGTTTATAATTACCAGTTTGACAAGTTCAGGAGTTCTCTGTTAATTATTATAATTAGCTTTCACTCAGTGCGGCTTCGGGAGTTTAACAACAATATTAACAACGGGAGGACGGTGATCAGGAATCAACTACAAAGAGGTGACTAGAAAGAATTCCTTCTGACTGTCACGAAAACTTATTAATGAAGGAGAAAACCATGTGCGGCTTCCCTCTGTCTTGCTTAACTCAGCTATTGGCTCTAAAGTTGCCTTAGGGGATTAAAAACAACTGTTGCTGCCAGTGCTTTCAACCCCCTGTTTAAAATCAACCAGGAAGGGAAAAGAAAGAAGCCACTAGATGAGTAACTGTCAGGGTCTGCCCAGCCCTAGAATGCCAGAAATAGAGCAGAGGCCCTGGTCAGGGAGAGTGCACACATTGGAGCCACCACAGCTCCCTGAGGTTACTTAGCAGAGCAAGTGACTTTCACTAAGAAGGCCATGTCACCATATGGGAAATGAGCAATGGTGAGAAGGAGCAAACCCTGGACCAAATGGTGAAGTGAGTAAAGTTTGTGTATAAGAAATTCCCCTGATCTATCTAGGGGAAAGGGTACCAGCTCTGGAGTCAGAAGACCTAGGTTCAAATTCAGCCTCTGAAATTTATTACCTTTGTGACCTTGGCCAACCACTAAACAGACCTTTGTCTGGATGGAGAAGGTGGAACCTGGGTACTAAGAATTTGGGGGAGATGTTGTTATGTATAAATTAATCTCTGAGACCAATGAAACAGAATTGTTGAGATGTTCACTTGATCATCATTTTTACAACTTTCAACTTTAAAAAAAGATTTTAATATTCAATATATTCTTTTGCTGAAATCACTTATTTTAAACATTTTGGATTGAGTTCACAAGATTTTGACATATCTTCTTTAATTCGTCATACTGAAACCACACTTTCATCACATTAGATATTAAGTATAATTATGAAGAATAGTCAGTTTTTCTAAGCTTGGTACTTATTATATATAGCCCATAGGTTTTCAATAGGGGTATAAATCTGGCGAGTTTCCAAGCCATTGAAATATGTTCATAAAAGTTGCATTGCAATATTCCATCTTCATGTAGTACTTCTATAATTCCCAATTAAGCATCTCAGTGTAGCAAGGTATTTATAAGAGTTCATCATTCCTTCAATGAGATAAGAAAATCTCCCAAATATTTTTGGATACATGTTTTACAGTCTGATAAAGATGCTCAGATCTTACAGGTTAACCTGAACTTATGACAATAATTTTGGTATAGCCTTGAATGAAAAATTGAATTTCATCAATAAAAAATAGCTTTTTCTAAATTTCAGTACTCCAGTTTTCATATTGTCTTGCCCAAAACATAATGTTTTTCTTCATAGTGAAAGTTAGCAGCTATTTTTTTTAAAGCCCAAGTTTTTCCAATTTTAGGAAACTTATACTGGAGTGTAGAGGAAACAGTAACAATCCCTCCAGCTGCTGAATCACTATGAAGGTCTTAACTTATTTTATGAAGATCAATTATACTGTTTTATAGCAATAGACAGCTGGTAGCACAGTGGATTGAGTGCTAAGCCTGGAGCCAGAACGACTTGGTTCAAATCTAGTCTCAGGTACTTGCTAGCTGTGTAACCCTAGGCAAGTCATTTAATTTCTGTCTGCCTCAGTTTTCTCAACCATAAAATGAGGATAATAATAGCAGTTGTCTTTCAAGGTTGTTGTGAGAATCAAATGAGAACATTTGAAAAGTACCTGGCATATAGTAGGTACTCAATAAATGCTTAAAAATAGCTTATTGGTACTATTGCTTTTGATTGTACTTTCCTTGGCATTTTGGTGCTAGTAGTGATCCTTCATCTCTTTATCTCTTCATCTCTGGCCTTCATCTCTTGATCATAGATGACATTTATCTAGAGCATTCAAATTTTTAAAGCCCTTTACATATATTATCTCATTATGGGCTTGAATGATCTTTGAAATGCTTGACTTCTCCACATCAATAGCTGCTGTGATATCTCTAACAGTTATTACAGTGTGCTTTTTAATAGCTACAACTTTTGTGTATTTCCTAGAAATAACATCAATTCTTTTCTTTTTTTTTGGTGGGGCAATGGGGGTTAAGTGACTTGCCCAGGGTCACACAGCTAGTAAGTGTCAAGTGTCTGAGGCCGGATTTGAACTCAGGTCCTCCTGAATCCAGGGCTGGTGCTTTATCCACTGTACCACCTAACTGTCCCGTAATTCTATAATTTTTATGTATGAGGTATTTTATTTTTTCCATTACATGTAAAGATAGTTCTCAACTTTTGTTTATACATGCTTTACAATTTCAGATTTTTCTCCCTCCCACCCCAAAAATATGGAACGCTTCACGAATTTGCGTGTCATCCTTGCGCAGGGGCCATGCTAATCTTCTCTGTATCGTTCCAATTTTAGTATATGTGCTGCCGAAGCGAGCACCCGTAATTCTATAATTTTTAAGAATTGATGTTACTGGGGTGGCTAGGTGGTGCAGTGGATAAAGCACTGGCCCTGGATTCAGGAGGACCTGAGTTCAAATCCGGCCTCAGACACTTGACACTTACTAGCTGTGTGACCCTGGGCAAGTCACTTAACCCCCATTGCCCCACCAAAAAAAAAATACAGAATTAAAAACTCAACAAAAGAAAGTCATGAAAGGCATATGGATGAAATACAGAATTCAAATGGAAGAGAACTAACAAAAAGTGGAAAGATTTGACCACTGATTTGACATGAAGGGTGAAGGAAGTTGAAGGAGTTTTGAAATGGGGTGGAGTAATTTTGTTGGAAATGAGTCCATAATTAGTTCTTGTGGGGAGGATGGAATACAACACATCTTACACAGCCCTTGGGAGCCAGGGATAGCCCCATTGTAGTCATTGTATGGCTCAGACTTTGGAGATCACTATTCTAGAGGAATTGTGTTAATGTGGAAAGCTGATTAATGGTGTTTTAAACAGCATGGTGGGCCGGTGGGAAAGATGTTGGGGGCTTGAGGTGGAAGGGAGGAACCCATTTTGCATCCCTCACATCATATAATATGCCTTCTTCAACACAAAGAGGAAAAAGTGGGTAATTGAATGAGAGACAGAGTCAAAATTTTAAGGAAATAGGTTTAAGGTAAGCAGCCACCTACCTCCTTACAGGGCTTCTTAGCCCTGTAAGCTTTTTTTTTTTTTTAAAGGAATCCTGATTTCATAACTGTGGCATGTATTCCTCTATAAGGAACAGTCTTCCATCTCATTCATAGGCAGCCTACTTGCAGATAGGAATCTTCAAAGACCTTTTGTAATCACTTCTAAGAAGCACCTTGAATATACTTCACAGAGCTTCCAAATTGGTTTCTTCCTTTACCTAAATGTGGTATAGACGTGAAATCCCAGTAATTCTTTTTATTGGGATTTTATCTGATAAAGTTACTGGCACTTAAAGCACGGAGTTGTCATTTCATGGAGTGGGGCCATTTTCATAGAGCGGCAATGGGATCAGGTAGATGATTATACATCAGACTATTCATCCAGGTGGATTAAGAGATGACATATATTTCAAGTCAGAGGAAAATGTGGTGTCAGAGAAAACATAACCAATAGCAACTGAAACTGGCAGCAACTTCTGATTAATACAGCTCAGCTTGGCTGCTGGCATTCAGCAAGAAGACAGGCCATGGATGTGACTATACTGATGGACTCCTCTGCCCTGGGCAGACAACTCAGACATGAAAGAAAGCTTAGAAGGAAGGAGTTCTGTGTTCTCGACATCATTGTTGCCTTCATCTCTTGATCACAGCTGACATTTATCTAGAGCACTCAAATTTTTAAAGCCCTTTACATATATTATCTCATTGGATTTTCACAACAACCCTATCATGATGGAGGTGGTACAAGTTATTATTTTCAGCATTTTGCTGATGGGGAA
Source organism: Dromiciops gliroides (assembly GCF_019393635.1). NCBI lineage: Eukaryota > Metazoa > Chordata > Mammalia > Microbiotheria > Microbiotheriidae > Dromiciops > Dromiciops gliroides. Next base: position 539,611,995 of record NC_057863.1, read on the forward strand.
ACTAAAGTTCAGAGATTTTTTTGAAGTGACTTGCCAAAGGTCACTCAGCTAGTACACAATAAAGTTGGATCTTAACCTGAGACCTCTGTCTCCTGATTTGCATATGAGCTGTTGAGTTCACCAGTTTATAATACTATACAGCTTGGGGGCAGCTAGGTGGCAGTAGATAAAGCACTGGCCCTGGATTCAGGAGGAACTGAGTTCAAATTTGATCTCAGGCACTTGATACTTACTAGCTGTGTGACCCTGGGCAAGTCACTTAACCCTCATTGCCTTGAAAAAAAAAAAGTGAACTCTCACTCTGGGTGTGAGAGAAAAACAATCCTCTTCTTAATAATTCTTGGGAACTCAGCAGCCATGTGAGAAAGGTTCTTTTATTTCCTTCTCATGAGAAGGAGGCACCCTAGTGTGCAGCTAGTGGGTGCCAAGAAAGGGGGCTCACAGGCCCTGTTTTATAACCTAGTCCCTAATGCGAATGGACCCTCCCCTTTTTCATCATTGATCCGATTACTCAAGGGTTACAATCTAAGTGCAAAAACAAGCTAATTGGAACACAGTATTCCCACCCCTCTTCCTTGTATGGGCATAACTCAGGAGTGGACCTTATTCCTCCTTATATGGACACAACTCCAGGGCAGACCTTATCGAGACCAGGGCTCTTTGAACCATGTGATTTTGCTAACCAGAGGGCAAGGAGGGGATCTGAGACCTTTGTCCTACAAACAGGTCAGGTGGAGAATGATTAACTGTTATATCCTCATTGAGAGGAGACAACTACCCATTTTCTCACACTGGAGTTTCACTGTCCCAACTGGTGAGAACCCACTAGATCGAACTGGCCAAAGACAATGCTTCTTCAACCTAACCACCTTCCACCATGCTCTAGATGGCTCTGGGAAAGAGTGAGGCTGGTGACTTTGCACAGCCCTCCCTCACTTAAATCTAATTCACTTCAAGTGATGACATAACCTCCCAATGTCAAGGTCCTCTTCTAGAACAAACAACAACCAACATTCTGTGAGTAAGAGCTGCCCCAGTGGCAAGTTCTAGTTGGGAAATGTGTGGCTTCCTTTCTCCCTCCTCTCCATTCTCCTCTTTCTCTTTCTCCTTCCTCTGTCCATATAGGGAATCAAACCTTTACCTGCAGGTGCTCTGCCCAAAGGAATCTAAATTTTGATTGCTTAAACCTCACAAGATAAAGTGGAGTTTACAGCCTGTTTTGTTTGTTTGTTTCTTTGTTTTGTTTTCATGGATTTTTTTTAAGGACCATGCCTTAAACCCAAATTACTGAAACTCTCATAGATTAGCCAACAATAGGTCCCAGCCCAAGCCAGGAATCCTTCCTTCCTTTCTTCCTCCTTCCTTCCCTCCTCCTTCCTTCCCTCCCTTTCTCTCTCCTCTGTTTCTCTCTCTCTCTCTCTCCCTCCATTCATTGATTAATTATTTCTGGGGATTAATTATATCTGGGGAAGACTTTAGCTTAAAAAGGCCATGGTCTCCCATTGCATCTGGAGCCATCTCCAGTCATCCTGATGTGTATATCTTACCTACCACAGGACCCAACTGACTCTGGAGGAGAGAGTGAGGCTGGTGCAAAGTCACTTAAATCCAATTCACTGAGAGCTATGACATCACCTCTCAATGTCACAGTCCTCTTGGAGAACACCGGACAAAGGACAACAACATCATCATCAACAGTAACAACATTCCATCATCACGAGGTTGTTGTGAGGACCACAATGAGATAGCAAGGGTGTTTTTTTTTAACCAAACAATCAACTCAACACAAACTTTAACAATATACTAAGCATCAGTCAATCGTAGGAAATATACACTGGTCTAAGCCAGCAGTTCCAGTCAGGTAACTGAGTTCCAATAGATCCACCGATCCCTCCCCTTCATTAGAAAGAGAAGGGAGAAAAAGGAAAAAAAAAAAAGTCAAGTGATATAGACCTTGAATTCAGCTTTGCTGGCTTGCTCCTGTAGTGTTTGAAAAGTCAGTCTTCCCCTCCATTACCTCATGTTCCCTAACATGAATGTTCTAAGTAAGACCGATCCTAAGCACAGTCCTGCCCTGGCCCTTCTTAAATTCCTAACCAGAGCTATAATGAGTAATTCTGATCCTTGGGGCAACTTTAGTCTGTTTTTGTTGTATCCAGACTTGCTGATCCATGGGAGTTGAGGGAAAGGAGGTTTGAAGGAGAGAATGGTTTATCCGGTAGGGGTAGAGGCATGTTGGTCCATCCCTGGGTAGAAAAAGAGGAGGGAAGGTACTAGGTTGGGGAGAGGACAGGGTCTTTAAAATGGAAGTTGGGCCTGGGAGAGGTAGGGCAGCCTTAGAAACACCCCCTCAAGTGTGCACCCTGGGACAAAGGTGCAGTCTGGCCTGGGTGTTGTTCTGTGTCTCTGTCCCTTCTCTTTGCAGGCACCCTACTCCTCTGAATGTTCCTCTTCTCTTTGACAACTGCCAGGAATCAGCCCAGTTGCAGTTCAGACAGAAATACACATATATATTTAGTTCCTTTTTTTTTTTTTTTTAACATTTTCCACACCTTTTGCTCAGAAATGGCACAGCTGGGGAGGTCTTAAGACTTAGTGATTAACTTTCCCCGAAAGCCAGAGCACCTGGGAATACACAGCAAGACACAATAGGCTGAGCAAATATTAGACAAATATCAATTTTCTGCATTGCCCACTTTGCTGGAGATGAATGGATTGACTTTTCAAACACTACAAGAGCGAGCCAGCAAGGCTGGATTCAAGACCAACAGCACTTGACTTTCTTTCCTTTTTCCCCCTCCCTTTCTAATTTCCAGTGCAAACGTATACAAAATATTTATCTAAAATACAGAGGAGATTGGAGAGAGAGGCAAGCTGTGCAAATAATTAGCTAGCTGAGGCTATTTCTCACCTGAAACAGGGGACTCTGGACTTTTTCATTTCCATGCGGCTTCTAAGGGAAGGGCAGTATTCCAGACACTGTTGGTCCCCACCCCTACCTCCTGGCCCCTGTGGACAGCTGGGGATGAGCCATACTTCTCTCATGCCCCATAGTATGTTGTAATCCAAAACCTTCACAGGCTATACCTTTTAAGATTAGGAGGTAATTTGTTAGCTGAGGAGCTCACAGAAATAGAAGCTATACAATCTGTCCAACAAGAGCAGAATTTGCAGGAGGGTTTTAGGTTAGACATAAGGGAGAACTTTCAGACAGTGAAGAGTGATATTGATGGAAGGGGGAGGTTGGGTTGTAAAATTACCTTCTCCTTTTCCTTCACAGTCATCAGTGACCTCCCAGTCACCAAACCCAATGGTCTTGGTCTTGTCATTTCCCTTGGTCTCTCTGCAGAGCTGGATGCTGCTGCCTTTCTTGTGGATATCCTTTTCCTCTTTGGATTTTCTGAAAATTCTCCTTGGTGATTCTCCTCCCTTCTTTCTAACTGAGTCTTCTCTGTGTTCTTCACTGGCTAATCTTCCTCTTATTCTCTCAGTATGGGTATCCTTCAAGGCTCTGTCCCCTGCCCTCTTCTCCCTCCTTCATCTTTTCCTTGATGGTCAAAGACAGAACTAGAAGGAGATTTTAAAGTCATTCAATCCAATCCCCTGTTTTATAGATGAGAAAGCTGAGTACCAGAGAGGTTAGATGACTAAGGATCACAGATTCAGAGCTGGGAGAGACCTTAGAAGCCAGTCCCTTCATTTTAGAAATGAGGAAACTGAGGCTAAAGGAGTTTAAGTGATTTGCCCAAGGTCACAGAGGTAAAAGGTGTCAGAGCTGAAATTTGAACCAAGGTCCTCTGACTCCCCAAATCTAGCACTCTTAGCCCTGTAGCATGTTGCCTCATTCATTCTTTCTTTTCTTTTCTTTTTTCTTTCTTTCTTTTTTTTTTGCAATGAGGCAATGAGGGTTAAGTGACTTGCCCAGGGTCACACAGATCGTACATGTCAAGTATCTGAGGCCCCATCTGAACTCAGGTCCTCCTGAATCCAGGGCTGGTACCTTATCCACTGCCACCCAAATGCCCTCCCTCATATACTCTTAGACCTTCAATGATCACTTCTCTGCAGATGACTTCCAGGTGTGTCTAGCCTTGGCTTCTCCCATGAATTTCATCTCCTCGATTTCAACTCCATGTTGGACAGTCCCACCTGGATGCTACACCGTTACCTCAAGGGAACATCCCCCTCCCACCCCTGCCCCAATCTGGCCCTTGCTGTGTAGGTTCCATAGGTGTTGGTGAAGGAAGTAGAGGCAATAGTGGGAGCTTTCCGATTGAAGGAGAAGTTCAGTAGAAGCTCAGTCTGGGCTCCGTCATACCTAATAGTGCCCTAACACTTGCATGAGCCAGAAGAATAGGAAGCATTGCAACTTGGAATCTTCCTGTGCTGAGCCCCACGTTCCTAAACCTCGGACTCAGCTTCCTGCTAGTTTTCCCTGGACATGACCATGCTCCTGATTTTGACCTGATTCTCCCCTCAGACATGGCTACTTTTCTCTTGGTCTTTTCTGTGACATGTTTAGCAATCCCTGAGGCTGAACTTGGCCTTGGCATCAAGCATTAATATTGCCTGAACCTTTGGTGATCTGACCTCTGTCCCCAGCCACTCATTTCTTCTTGTCTCTGTGTGGGTTCTGTGCCCAGCCTCATGGCACACAGCTCACTACAAAATGCCCCAGGTGAATACTCACCCTTGTTTTCCACCTCCTTGGAAAGTTTGCAGATAGCCCTGTGAAGCCGGGTGAGCCAAAGCCTCAGTGGGAGATTCCCAGGGAAGGACTTCCCTAGTTCTGCTGACCGAACCACCATCTTCCCAGTCCCTCAGACTCAATGCTTCCAAATCACTCTTGACTCTTCCCTGTCCTTTACCAACTGATCCTCCTTTGACAAAGGCATGTCGATTGTTCTTTCTGGGAGTCTGGACTTCAGATTTCACTGGCATAGGAACTCCCAGTGAGGAAGCTCCCTTTTCCAAATCAGATGGGCACTTAATCTGCAATTTGTAGTCTGAGCGTTACAATGATGGCTTCAGTGATTCATTCAGGATCATACAACTAGAACCAGTTAGAATAAGAACTTGAACCCAGGTTTTCCTAACTCTTAGGTCTCGCTGAATCATTACTTCTCATGAATCACTTCTCCCTTGCCAGACCTATCTCCACAATATCTCTTGCATCCATTTACCCTATTCTCCACTCACATCGCCACTAGTTCAGGCCATTATCACTTCTCCCAAGGATTGTTCTAAGAGCTTTCCGATTAGTCTCCAACCTCTTGCCTCTCCCCATCTGACTCATTGTTAAGAGGCTGCTAATACCATAATTATTAAATAATAATTGATCATTAACTTCAAGCTATATATAGGGAGCAGGTAAAAATGCACATGCTCCTACCCCACCCCCCACCCCCAGCTCAAGTCAGAACAGTGGAGGGGTCTTAGAAAAAGTGGCAACAGATATGACAGGGAACTGGATTGAGATGCACATTTATGTTGTTACAGAACAGTACTCATCAATTTCTTTCTTTTCAAAAGAATGGCACTTCCAAATAAAATCCACAACTCTCAGATATGGCATAGAGCTTAGAAGGCAGATGGTGAAATTTTGTCTCCAACAACAAGGGGAGTTAAAAACAACACTAAAATAAAAGGATTTAATTTTTTCCTTTTTTCTTTGTGAACTTAACAATTACCAACAAATATGAACATTTCAGTAAAAAAAATAATTGGATACAAGATTATGAATTTATGTTAGGTACATGTTGTTTAAAAAAAAAAAACAAGGGTAGGGGCAATTAGGGGATGAACCAGTCCTGGAGTCAGAAAGAAGCCCTTGAGTTCAAATCTGGCCTCAGATACTTACTAGATTTTGCCCTGAACAAGTCACTTAACCCTGATTGCCTCAAATAAACCATTTCTCTTTTTCTCCTCTCTCTTTCCGTCTTGAACTCTTCATCTTACCATCTCATCTCTGAGGTCTCTGCTACCCTTCCTCATTGCTTATCAGACCAAAGCCCATTTTCCACAGAACAACATATAAGACTGTTCCCAACCTTCCTTACAAGCTCTACACACCTACTACCTACTGGTCAAGACTAATCACTATTCCTCTGGTAGGCATTCATCTTCCTCAGCTGTGTAGCCTCTGCTTTGATTGTGACCTCTTAGATCTCTATTTATCTGGCCTCAGACACTTAACTGCTGTGTGACACTGGGCAAGCTATTTAGCCTCTGTCTGCCTCAGTCTCTTCAACTGTAAAATGAGGGTGATGATAACACCTACCTCCCAGGGTTGTTCTGAGAATAAAATGAGATATTTGTGAAGTGATTAGCATAACGCCTGGCACATAATAGTCACTGTATAAATGCTAGCTATTATTATAACATGATTGCCTTGCATTATAGATACTTGTGTGCCTGTATCCCTTACTAGACTCATCTCCTTAAGGGTAGATATCATGTTTTCCCCATGTTTTTGTCATCCCTAACACTTTGCATTGACTGGGAGCTTAGCATGCCATGGTGAGCAGACACCAGACTTTATTCTTGAAATCAAAACCTGGCTCCAACACGTCGTAGCTATGTGACCCTGAGCAAATCCCCTCACCTCTTTGAGCCTCAGTTTCCTGACTTGTAAAATGAGGAAATAATGTTTCTACTACCTACATCATGGGATCATTGTGAGGAAAAGAGTTTCATAAAAATTCTACATAGATGAGAGTGCTATTGAATCAACAACAAACAAACATTTGTGTTTGGCTTAATTCTTTCCTTAAATATTTCATGTATAAACATGAAGATGGAGGGCAGCTAGGTAGCCCAGTGGATAAAGCACCAGCCCTGGATTCGGGAGGCTCTGAGTTCAAATCCAACCTCAGACACTTGACACTTACTAGCTGTGTAACCCTGGGCAAGTCATTTAACCCTCATTGCCCGGACAAAAACAAAAAACAAGAAAGAAAACAAAGAAGAAAAAAGTAAAGATGAATAAGAGAAATAGAATTTCCCTGGGGCTGGAAAGAGTGGGCAGGGCCTGCTTTTGCTCTCAGACAATGACATAATCATGCTCCGAATTCAGCCAGATTGGGTGAGTCCTATGAGTCCCACAGTGGTCACTCATTTTCTGGTACACTTCATCAGCAACTTCACTGGCTCCTCACCCTTACATGCCTGATCCACTAAGGAGATGGACCTCAAGCTTTACCAAGGTGAAAGATTGCTGGAGAACCTGCCCCTCCAATATGCCTTTAAAAAGTGCTTCATTTACTCAAGAGCTAAGTCATGAGTCCCACCATATGCAATGAACGGACCAGGATAAGGATTTCTTATTGGCCCCTGCTTCATAAGGCTGTGAACACCAGCAGCTGACAATGTCATTTTTTCCTAAAGGGAGGAGAGAAGTTTTTAATCTTTGTCCTGGAAAGGGGAATGACAGGGAACCCACAGGCAACCAGGACTGGAAGAAGTAACATGGCTTCTCATCATTAGAAAAATGAAAGTATACAGACAGAAATGTGGTTTTCCTTCCGAACTGTATCCTGTCAACTAAATATTTCATCTGGACCTAATGCCTGAGCCAAATGAGAATCTTGAGCAAAACGGCACTATTAGAATACACTTAATTATTGATTCAGCCAGGCAAAAAATAAAGAAGCCAGGCAGTTCTCTAATTCCTCTTATCAAGCATCTCGAGTGCTAATATGCACTTGAACAGCTGCTATTAACCAGAGAAGTCCATGGCCTGCAGCTGGGAAATGTGTAACCTCACACCTGGCAGAGAGAGCCAGATTGAAGGAAGCAACTCAAAGGCACCTCTCCTTTCCTCTCCACCTTCCCCCCACAACTCTGACATCCTTAGGATTGTTGAAGCATGGGTGTGGGGGTCCTGTGATGGTGATGCCAGAAAACCACCCACCTCTGTTGTCCCAGTATAGCCACTCTTCCCCACCTTAACTATGTGGAATGAAATAGAGAATCCAGTGAACCTGTGGTTTTCAGGGCTGGTGGGTAGAAGGGATTTCAGATTCTGAACCCAGCTCTTCCTACCCCAGCAGTTTCCCAAATAGGATCCTTTAGACCACTGGAAAAAATGTCCTTAGTCTTTCTCAGGATCCTGGATTCTTTCAGTTGTCTATGTCGTTTTTTAAAATAGTATAAGAAGGGGGCAGCTAGGTGGCGCAGTGGATAAGGCACCAGCCTTGGATTCAGGAGGACCTGAGTTCAAACCCAGCCTCAGATACTTACTAGCTGTGTGACCCTGGGCAAGTCACTTAATCGCCATTGCCCTGCCAAAAAAAAAACAACAACCCCCCAAAAAACAAAATAAAAAGTAAGTCTAATAAAATAAAAAATAAAATAAAATAGCATAAGAGTATCTGGAGTATGTGGGTGTTTTCTGAGGTGAAAGCTTGCCTAGCCTTTTTCAGCACTCAGCTCTCACCTGTGGCCCCAAGAAGCTGTAGCATGGGGCAGTAACCGCACCCTGGTAAGCCATCTTGGCAGACAGGTTAAACCAGGTTGAGGGTGATCAAACCATGATGAGGGTAACCCATGGGCCCCAAACCTGTTGGTGAGTGAGGGGAGTGTCTACCCCAAGCATCTGAAGGCTTCCTTCAGCAGAATAGACAGATGAGAATAATCTGTTACAATGGCCACGGAGGCCGCTCAAACAGGTGCCGTGGAACCCTTCAGAGCTTTGTCAGATGTCAGGGATGCCAATGTCACCCACTTCATGGGGGCCATCGCCAGTCATGCTCACTTTTGTCTTGCCACTGGGCTGATGACTCAAAGAGAGAGTGAGGTTGATGACTTTGTGCAACTCCGCCTCATTTAAATCCAATTCACAAACAAGTCATTACCTGTGGTGTCATTGGTTCTTTTCAAAAACAGGACAAGCAACAATAAGAATGTCTGTGGGAAGATGGAGTTAATCAGGAGACTCCTGATCAATGATTTTCCCTATAGCTCAGTTTATGTAATTACAGATTGTAAAAGGGTAGAGGGTAGAAGAAATAAAAATAATGAGGCATTAAGTCCTTTAGCAAAGTGTAAAGAAGCTTTTACATTTTGTTGTCTTTTTTTTTTTTTGGCAGGGCAGTGAGGGTTAAGTGACTTGCCCAGGGTCACACAACTAGTAAGTATCAAGTATCTGAAGCTGGATTTGAACTCGTCCTCCTGAATCCAGGGCTGGTGCTTTATCCACTGCACCACCTAGCTGCCCCTATTTTGTTAAGTCTTTAGGAGGTATAAAGATGTTTTCTGGGAAAAACAAAACAAAACAAAACAAAACTTGTATGGAATTAGAAGGAAGCTAGCCATTGAGTATCCAAAGACCTGGCTATACCCCTGGCAGCCCTTTAAAAAGCAAAACACACTCTCTAGAGGATCAATCGAAACATTAGACATCTCTAAGGAATGTGGGCTTTGTTAGCCAAGAAGGCAGCTAGTTCTCGCTGTCAAAAATTGAGCTGCATCAGGCCCAGGAGCCCTGTCCTACAGAAAAACGACATGCACGAGGAGCAGCTTGAGAACACTACGAGAAGAGAATCAGAGCCTTGAAGTGCTAGAAATGTGAGTTAACCAGGCCAAAAATGTGCTCTATGAGTTTGATTCTTGGCTACTATACTGTATGTATGTTCCTACTCTTCCCACTGATTCTACATAGTATATTTGTGGGATGTGTGCTGTGCTCCAGGTTAATTGGGGGATAACGTTCAAACTATGCCATTCCCATTGCTACCTTTGCTTTGAGCTAACATGTTCAAGTGGCTGATTGTTAAGGGTAAATGTACTTATAAGAGCTCATGAACAATAATAGTTTTAGGAGTGTGGACACACCCTCTCCCACCTACCTTCAATAGTAGTCATCCCCTGGGCACTCAACCTGTGTTGAGGTGTGACTCAGAGGTGATACTATAATGGGAAAAAGGGAGAACAGTAGCCCATATTTAATAACTGAAAACTCAATTCAATTCAACAAGGATTTACCAAGTGTCTCCCATAGAAAGCTGGGATCTCAATAAATGGAACTTACTATATATTCAATGAGACTTGAGTAACATTAAACTATGCAGGACAGTAATGAATGTATATGTCATTTCTCTACTAGATTGCAAGTTCCCTGATGACAGGGACTATTTCTTACCTAAACTTTGTATTTGCTTCAGGTCCTGGAACAATTCTCTGCACTTATTTAAATACTGGGAGGGCCTAATTTCTTCCACTAAGGTTTCTTCACAAATTGCAAAATCATAACCTATCTAAGCCTTGTTAGACAAGTCCTAGGGAGTCTGAGGAGCACAGATGTGAATTGATTTCCCCAGGGTCACACAGCTGGTAAGCCAAAGAAGAGGGACCTGAATCTAGCTCTTGCTGACTAACTAACCTTTTCTCCATTATATCATTCTGCTTCTTATGTGCACAGAGTAAGCCCTTTGTAGTCATCTGTTTGTTAAATTATAATTAAATAAGGTATTTGAATCTAAGTTCAGGACTCTGTCTCTTACACTGTACTGGATGTGATAGTGACTACCATCACAGAGAACGGAAAAGGGAAGATAAAGATATGAGTATGTGTTGTATGTGCACACACATGTATAATAGGACTTTACACTGACTGTAGTTGGGCAGAGCAAGTGTGGATGGACAACTAGCTGAGATGCTGTATGGTTAGCTTGGATTTGTCATGGATTGAGATCACTGAAAAAACACTTCTCTATTCTGCATCTATTTTCTGCTAATGACCTTAGGCACCACTGATGGTATTTCCCCAATTGTAGGAGGTTCTCTGCACCTCAGTTCCATTTATTTTTTTATTTTTTTAGTGAGGCAATTGGGGTTAAGTGACTTGCCCAGGGTCACACAGCTAGTAAGTATTAAGTGTCTAAGGCCGGATTTGAACTCAGGTATTCCTGACTCCAGGGCCCGTGCTCTATCCACTGCGCCACCTAGCTGCCCCTACCTCAGTTCCATTTAACCACTGATAGCCAGAATCAATTTTACAAAGAAATATTTACTTCAAATGTATAATAACAAATCTACAAACGTACTCCCCATACACTTCTCTTTTCTATGCTGCTTATAATCTGCCCTGTATTCATCTGTATCACTATGCCTTCATTCATTCAAAAGACTGAGTTCCTACTATGTACAATATGTTTTTCTGTCTCTCCAACTTTAAAAAATGTGTCTTGGGCTTTGTCTCCCTGTTAGGCCGCATGTTTCTTGAGGATAGGAGCTATTTCTTTATTACTATTCTATCTCTTTACAGATTCTGGGAAAAAACTTTGTGCAGTATAATTATATATCTATATTGCTGTTGATATTACCCCACCCACTAGAAGGTGAGCTTCTTGAGGTCAGGGAGAGACTAAGTCTTATTTAAAACTTTCTGAAGATTGATCACAAAGTGGTTATTCAGGGCTACTGACAACCTAACACTGGAAAAGTCTCCTACCACCATATCAGACAAAGACAGTCTTCATGTAAAGAACTCTTGGACGGGCTCTGCCACAGGCTATTTGGCCAAGTGCATTGGCATCTCCTGGGCTCGATTTTCTCATGTCTGAAAGGCTACAGTGTTGATTAAATTACCTCTGAGAGTCCTTTCCAGATCCAAGGATCTAATAAGGACATCTTGTCTCTCCCTCACTGCTAGACAGAATTTGATCTAAACCAAGCCAAATAGGTTGTCCCCTTCATAGTACTTCTTCCTCACAACATACAGATTCCTGCTGTTGTGATTTTTGTGCACTGTTGTCACTTCATGTGAATTGCATCCTATTCACCCCAAATCACCACCTCCAACTAAACAAATTCATCCTATCCTTCAAGCATAAGGATCACTTGTTCCATAAAGCCTTCCTACCTATTTTAGACTATAGTGATCTCTCCATTATCAGCTCTTCCTCCCATTCCCTACCTTGCTTTTAATTATAGATCATCTTTTAGTTGTGCAGTGTTCTCTGAGTTTTTCATCTGTTAGTTTTCTCTCCTGAGCTAGATTGTCATCTTCTTGAGGTCAAATATCATATCATGTGTTTCTTGTATCCCCTGAAGCACCTGGTACAAGTGGGTTATTCCTAGAACACTTGTTGACAAACTGATAAACAAGGGACTACTGCATTCATAAGGTCAAAAACCTCCTCTGGCATCTAGTGGCATTTTTAGTCAAAGTTCTTCCTTATAACCATCCTGCTGAACTTTAAGACAAGTTCTTCTGCTGCTATATTCAGAGAAGCCAGACAAGGACTTGCAATCCTGCCTATAATGGCTCTTCTTAAATTTGAAGGTGGCTATTAGACTCCCTTCTCAGACTCCTCTTTCTCTAGGCTAGACAATCCCTCTTTAGTAATTCCACCAAGGGTTTGATTGCCCTTTGATCATTTCCATTGTGCTTCTCCTATCCTCCACATCCTTCAGTTTGAATAATAATAACTGATATCTATGTAGTGCTTGGAAATTGGTAAATACTATTTGCATATGTAACAGTGACTATCCTGGCCCCATCACCTGAAGGCTGGGTGTGTTACATTTCTTATGGTACCCTTAAGGGGGTTTAGAGAGTCTAGGCTCTCTGATACTGGCTCTAGCCACCCCCCCCCAATAGAATTTTCCCAAGTATAGGAGGTTCTCTGCACCCTCAGTTTCATCTAACCAGTAATAAATAAGATTTTACAAATGAATATTTACTTCAAAGATATAATAACAAATCTACAAATACACTACCCAACATATAGGGTAAATCCCCCCCCCCCCAGCCCCCACTCCTCCCCTCAATCCTGTATCACTCATGTTCTGGGAAAAGGAAAGAGATTAGGTTCACAGCTTAGTTTAGTTCCCACATATAGCAGTCCTAAATTCCAAGTCCAAGCCCCTCCTGCGCTTGAGTTACAGGCACCCTGGCTTCTCAGGGCTTTCTGGCTAGGCTGGCCAACTGCAGCCTGGAATCCCAGCTCCAAGGGCCCCTTAGTTCTAGGATTGCAAGTCCAGTGGAGATTCTACCTACTGCAACTGAAACTGAGTGTGAGGGAAAAATTCATCCTCTTCTCAATAATTCTCAGGAACTCAGCATCGAGGTGACAAAGGCTTTATTTTCTTCTCATGAGAAGGAGGCACCCTAGTGTGCAGCTAGTGGGTGCCCCAAAAGGGGGCTCACAGGCCCTGTTTTATACCCTAGTCCCTAACGCGAATGGACCTTCCCCTTTTTCATCACTGGTCGGGGTTACAATCTACACGCAAAAACTAGCTAATCAGAACGCAGTTTTCCACCCCTCTTCCTTGTATGGGCATAACTCAGGAGAGGACCTTATACTTCCTTATATGGACAGAACTCTGGAGAGGACCTAATTGAGACCAGGGCTCCTTGAACCATGTGACCTTGCTAACCTGAGGGGGAGGAGGGGATCTGAGACCTTTGTCCTACAAACAGGTCAGGGGGAGTATGACTGACTGTTATATCCACATTGAGAGGAGACAATTACCCATTTCTCACACTGAGGACAAACAAAATGGAAACAAAAAACAAAAAACAAACCCAGAAACTAGGTCCTTTTCTTAGGGCCATGCAAACTAAGAGGGAAGAGGGTTATGGACCCTCACTAGTTCAGTTCATGGTGCTCACAGTGAGTGAAACATCCCCTTCTCTGGACTCCAAGTAGGAAAGAGGCTTAGGAAAGAGACCAAGATCTTCCCAGTCTGGCAGTTTCAAAGATGTGCCTTATTCTGGCTTTGTAGTCAATCAAAGGAGGAAACTCCTACTCCTGTGGGAGGGGAATGCAAGGATGTCTTTTTCCAGCATCAGGGTGCATCAATGTTAGGGGATCTGGGCATGCTCCAACACCCTGTTGCAAATACATTATCTAATTTCAATTATTCAGTTATTTATGAGGTGCCCCTCATGTGCTTGACACTGTGCTAGGCACTGGAAATACAAGAACGAAGGTAATACAATCCCTGCACTCAGAGACTACATTCTATTGAGAGGAAAAACATAACACCCTGAACACATATAAATAAATACAAAATATTACAAAGTAATTTTGTAAGGGAGGGGCACTAGCAGCCTCGGGGAGAGAGGGAGGGATGAGAAGCCTCATGTAGGAAGTAATGCTTTCTTTAGCTAAGCTTTTAAGGAAGCTAGGCATCCTAGACAGAGACAGGAGATGAATGCTTTGTGTGAAGAACAATAAATAGGCCAGTATGGTCAGCCTGTAAAGTACATGAAGAGGGGTGATGCGTAGTCTAGAAATGAGACTGTTGCCAGATTGTAAAGAACTTTAAACACCAAATGAAGGAATTTGCCTTTGATCCTTGAGGCAATAAATAGGAAACACTGAAGTTTTTTGAGTAGGGGGGGTCAAATGGTCAGACTGGTGTTTTAGGAGTTATCTCTTGTGATGAGAACTTCACATTTGAGCCCTACTTGGGAGGCAGGTAAAATGGATACCATTATACCAGTTTTGGGCAGCTAGGTGGCACAGTGGATAGAGTGCCATGCCTGGAGTCAGGAAGACTCATCTTCCTGAGTTCAAATCTGGCTTCAAACGCTTACTAACTATGTGACCCTGGATAAGTCACTTCACCCAGTTTTCCTCAGTTTCCTCATCTGTAAAACGAACTGGAGAAGGAAATGGCAAACCCCTCCAGCATCTTTGCCAAGATAGCCCCAAAGAGGGATTATAAAGAGTCAGATACAACTGAGAAACAACTCAACAACAACAATTATAGATGAGGGAACTGAAGCTCAGAAAGGTTAGGTCACATAGTTAGTAAGCTTAGGAGGGGGGGATTTGAATCTAGGTTTTCACTTCTTCCGATCCAACACTATCTACTGTATGGCTTCACTGACTACAGAATGTAGACCAGGACAGGCTAGCTCAAAGGAAACTGGGAAACAGGGCTAGCACACGATTTTAGAAGACAATTTAGTGAAGGAAGTACAAGACCTAGGGAATCTTGGAAACATGTATGTTTGCCCCAGGGCCCCATTCTGCCCACTTAGAATGTTTGGGGCAGAGGAGGCAGCACACTTTTGGAAGTCTTTTTTCTGTCACCAGAAGTATCTGTGGCCGTTGCCCTCATCTGAACACTGACCTTGGTTCCCTCCAAGAGCTCTGTGGTCTTGTTTAGGTTTATTTGTGCACAGGCATAAAAGGCTTTGCTCCACAGAGGTCGGAGGGAAGAGCCAAACACACCTGTGTCTGCACCATGAGAAAGAAAACAGCTTTGGAAAGATAGAGGAAAGAAAACAGGAAATCAATGGCATGTGAAGACTAGATAGAGCAATTAGGCCCAGGAACTTGGCTCCTAAAGGTGCCCCAGAGTGAGTATTTCCAAATCAGAGCCTGGATTTGTGCACTTGTACAGGTCTTCAAGATTCTTCAAGAACAACCACTCCCAGCAACCCCTTGGATAACCAAGAATGGTGCCTAAGGATTATGGAAGTAATGGTCCCCAAAACCAATATTTGAGAAATGGTCCCTATAGGTCAATTGTAAAATCAGCCCTTTTCCCATGAAAAAAGGATTGTCTCCTTTTGCCCTTGCATGTATGGATGCTCACAGCTTAGAGAGGAATGTGGGTAAAGTCAGAGGACAGTGACCATGGGTTCCTATCCAAGAGGTTGGAAGCCAGGCATTCCTCTTCAGGGGCTTCTGGGAGCTTCTAAACAGGGAGGAAAGGCAAAACGTGAACTTAGTTCTCAGGGAGACGCCTGACCCTCAATATCCCATTGCAGGTTTTCCTTAGCAATTTCCCCACCGTCCAAAAACCAATGAGGTCTGACCTTGCAAGATGGGATGCACTCCTAGCCCAGAGCAGTCTGACTGCCGTCTTGGATAGGACTATTCATAACCCAGGCACAGACAGACCCTTTAGCGACACTGCTGCTGGTGGGTTATTACTTACAATGTAGTTAGTGTCGCTTAACGGAAATGGATGAAACTCAGTGCTGGAGAGGGGAGCTGTGAATCTGGCTGAGATAAAAATAAGTTACAGTGGTGAACCTAGTTTCTAGCTTATGGGGGGGGGGGCTACTTAAGCCAAGCCCTTGTCATTTGGTGCAATTGCTTTTGAGGCAAAATTTCCAAGATTAAAGAGCCAAAGGGGATGGAATCGAATTGAGGAATGAATCACTCATGTGGGGGGTGGGGATAAAGAAAAAAAGGAAAGAGAGAGAGTAAGAAGGAGCATCTGGGGTCACGAGGAGGGGAGAGATTGGGCAGATATGTGTGAGTGTGTGTATGCTTAGAACTTTTTTAAGGACCAATTTCCAAAGAGAAGGCCCAGCTCTTCAACCTTAAGGGTCTTCTTAGCAGTCTTCAAAGCTCAGACAATCCCTCCCTAAAGGACCATCAAAGGGAGCCCTGGCTGCCTCTGATGAGATATTTTAAAATTGTGAAGTTCTAAGTCCAGTGATTATTTCTTTTTCCCTTATATTAGGGGGGCTTCTCAGGATTGCCTGTGGGGATCAGATCTGAGTCCCACAGAGATATAGATCATCGTCATCATCATAATACTTATCATTATTATAACAGCTTACATTTCTATTGTGGTTTAAAAGATATAAAAAATATAAATCTGATATAAAATATATAAGGTCTGTGAGAAAGGAAAGTATTATCATTCCCATTTTAAAGATAGTAAGATTTGGGTTCAAAGAAGCCTCAAGGAAGATGAGGATTCTGAAAGTTGGAAATAAGGAAGGAGCATATTGAAAGCTTGGTGGATAGCTTCTATGGGTAAAAGGAGGCAGAAAAATAGGCAATCAGCCTATCAACAAATATTTATTAGGTGCCTACTGTGTGTCAGGCACTGTTCTGATAAGCTGTGTTTGAACAACAGTAAGTAGTGCATTTTGCCTGCAACATGGAGTGTTCTTAAGGGGTAGCCATGTGAAAAAAGATAGGAGGAGTGTAGAATGATTAATACTGGAGGCCCTTATATGTCAGGTTAAGATTAGGCAATTAGAAGCTTTTGAGCAGAGGTTGACATGGTCAGAACTGAGCTGTAGGAATCCTATTTTCACACCATGTCGATGGACAGATTACAGGAGTGAGAGTATAGGCAGAGATATAGGTAAAGAGATTTATAATAATCCAGGTCAGAGATGATAAGGGCCTGAACTATGGTAGCAGTCATATGAATGCAGTCAAGTGGATGAATGTGAACAATGTTGTATAGACAGAATCAGCAGGATTTAGTAACTGATTTTTTTTTTCAGTAACTGATTTGATAAGTGGTGAGGAGACAGTGAGGAATAGAAAAACAAAGATGACACTGAGGTTATGAAAGTGGAAGGATGGGAAGAAGGTGGTGACTTCATGAGGACCTTTGGAAGAGTAGTTTTAGGAGTTGAGCTGACAGTGATGTCTTCTGTGATGGGTATGTTGAGTTTGAGAAGCCAATCAGACATCCAGGTAGAGATGTCCAGAAAGCAATTGGTGATGTCAAACTGGATTTCAGAGGAGAGATTGGGTTAGAGCCTTCCATTGCCATCTGTTGTCCTTAAATCATCTACTCCAAGTAGTCCTATACTTTTTCTGATGTTTCTCTTGGTCTAAATATAGCTTTAAAGTTCCTTTTATCCTCATCAGCATTTATGACAAGCCTTATCTTGTTCTGGGTTTTGAGTCTCCTGACTGTTCTTAAAAAGGACCATGCTGCTTTTCTTTATTTACCTAATTCCCTGCCCTTGCTTCTATATTCTATATATTTCTTTTAAAAATCCAAGTTGATCAATGATGTTGTCATGACCCATTCCATCTCTCTTGGAACTTTAACTTCTGGTTCTTTCTCTTAACTTTTAAAAATCCACTCAACACATATCTAGGATTTTTATCAAACTATCTTTGTCTTTCCTCTCCTTATCTATCACAAACTATAAAATAAAGTTGTCTCTTCCAAGTTCATCATCATTTCTACACTAACAACAAGTTGTCTTGATCAGTAACAATCAGGTAAAAAATAACAGTTCCTCTCATTGTTTCCTACACCATTTAAATAATAAAGATTTCTTAATGACTTTGTTTTGACAAAAAGATAGTACAGAAGATTTCTGGATAGTTGAAGTACCCCATCATCACTATAACATGGCTTTATGCCAGATTAGTGATCTAGTTCTCAAATTCCTGATCCATCTTCTCTTTCTAGATTGGAATGCTCTCTCTCTCTCTCTCTCTCTCTCTCTCTCTCTCTCTCTCTCTCTCTCTGTCTCTGTCTGTCTCTCTCTCTCTCTCTCTCTCTCTCTGTCTCTCTATCTCTGCTATATTTCATTTCACTTCTGTTGCTCTCTCCAGTGATCCTTATTTGAATGTGCTTCATCATGCTTCTTTCATCTAACTGGAGAACTTCCTTATATGAAGCTTCCTCTCTTCACCAAACATTAAACTCATTCTTCAGGGCCACAGTTTAATGTGTTGTTACTTCCTCAAATACTCTAGGAGGCTATTTAGCAAATCCCTTCAGCATTCATCACCTATGCCTTTATTCTACCTTGGCCACACAGAAGAATCTTCATATATTCAATCTCAACATATCCTACAAGGGATATACCTCCATTTTTCAGAAGTCTGAAATTCCTGGCTTGGATTGCAATCTCCCTCTCTCTCTACCTCATTCTTCCTAAACATAATGTTCATTCTCACCATGACTTCTAATCAATTCATTCCTCCTTGCTCTCACATTTCATCAGTGGTGCTCTTGTATCTTTTTTCTTCCTTTGAAATTTTGACTCTATAGTTAATGAATTCAGTGATTCACTCTTCTCCACCCTTGAATTTTATGTCCCTTTGTTCTATCACCACCAATGTCTTGTCAAACCCCAACCCTGGGTTTACCTTTATCTTTTTTGATCTGTCTGCTTGTCAAATTCCACTACAGGTCATCACATGACTGTGCAAACTGGGTCCAGTATATTTTATTATATAAAATTAATACCCAAATAAACATAATTAAGTAAAATAAGAAAGGAAACAGGTTGGGGCAGAGGCAAAATGTTGAAGTAGAGGCAGCAACACAGCTGAACTCTCCCAACATTCCCCTTAAAATAACTTTAAAATAATGCCTTAAATTGAATTTTGGAGCACCAGAGTCAACAAAATATCAAAGTTAGACATTTCTCAAGTCCAAGAAAATGTAGGAAGTCAGCAGAAGAGATCTGTGACACTAGTGTGGGGACCATCCTGGAATGCATGGGGCAGCAGCAGTAGTGATAGAGCTTGGAGGTAGCTGTGACAGTAACAGTAATAGTAGCAGCAGCAGCAGCAGCTTTAGGATCTGAGAGCTCCATTTGGACAAATGGTCAAAAAGATTACAAGGATCCTGAAATGCCACTGGGTGTAGGACCCTGTTATATTATCCATACATAGTTTCAGGTCACAGTTCCAGGTTGGAGAGAGCATGTCTTGTCAATCACAAAGGAGCAGGGACTTGGTCACAGTTCCAGAGCTAAGAGGAACACTAGCACTTGTGGCTGAAGGGGAGCAGGGACTGTCTTGGGTAAAGACCACAGCACAGACCAGGAGAGCAGTGATTACAGACCCCTAGAACTAGCTCTGAAAACAGCAGTACCAAAAACCTGAAGCTTGGGAAAATGTTTCCCCACCCCCAGGGTAAGCAGAACCCCACTTTAACATAAAGTTCAAAGTAAAAAATAGGTTGGAAAATAAGCAAGCACCAAAAAATAGTTTGACCATAAAAAGCTACTATGGTGGCAGGGAAGAAAAAGAAACCAACTCAGAAGAAAACAACATGAAAACACCTATAAGCAAAGCCTCAAAAATTGCTAATCAAACATAAGGCCAACAAGAATTCCTGAAGTGTTAAAGAGATAAAGAGTGATAGAAAAAGTTGGGGTAAAATGAGAGTGATACAACAAAATTATGAAAAGATAATTAAAAACCTGGTAAAAATACTGAAAAAGTAGCACAAAAATGCTACAATCACTGAAGAAAAGATATCCTTGAAAAGAAGACTTAGTCAAAAGGAAAAAGAGATGCAAAAGCTCACTGAAGAAAAGAGATTCTTAAAGATTAGAAATGGGCAAGTGGAAGTCAATGACTCCATGAGACATCAAGAAATAATACAGCAAAGTCAAAAGAATGGGGAAAAAAGAACAAAGCATTAAGTACCCCATAAGAAAAACAATTGACCTGGAAAATAGATTGAGAAGAAATATTTTAAGAATTATTGGATTGCCTTAAAGCCATGATAAAAAAAAAGAGCCAGGACATCATATTTCAAGAAAATATCAAGGAAAATTGCCCTGATATCTTAGATCCAGAGGGTAAAATAGAAATTGAAAGAATTCACTGATCACCTCCTGAAAGTGATTCCTCAAATGAAAGTTACCAGAAATGTTACAGCTAAATTACAGAGCTCCCAGGTCAAGAAGAATATATTGCATACAGTCAGAAAGAAACAATTCTAATATCATGGAGACAAAGTCATTACCACAGAAGATTTAGTAGCTTCCACATTAAGGGAATGGAGGTCTTGGGATATGACATCTCAGAAGGTAAAGGATTTCAACCAAGAATCACCTACCAAGCAAAATTCAGCATAATCCTTTGGGGAAAAGTGAATATTTAATGAAATAGAGGATTTTCAATCATTCTGGATGAAAAGACCAGAGCTGAATAGAAAATTTGACATTCAAACACAAAACTCAAGAGAAGTATGAAAAGGTAAACATGAAAAAGAAACCATTAGGGATTCGATAAGGTTAAACTGTTTATATACTTATATGGGAAGATGATTAATGTAACTGCTAAGAACTTTATCATTATTAGGGCAGTTAGAAGGGGTCTACATAGACAGAGGTATAGGTCTGAAGGGATGAGAAAGAGGGATGCACTGGGAGAAGAGGAAGGGAGAGAAAGAATAGGGAAATTATCTCACATAAAAGAAGCACACAAGGAAGAGCTTTTAAAGTGGAAAGGGAAATATAGGGGGCTGTGCAATACTTGAACCTCACTCTCATCTAAATTGCTTCAATGAGTGAAGAATATATCTACACTTTCAGTTGGGTATAGAAATCTAACTTAACCCAGTAGGGAAGTAGGAGGGTGAGATGATAAGAAAAAAGAACGGAAGGATAAAAGGGGGTGGATTAAGGGAGGCAATGTTCAGAAGCAAAACAAACTTTTAAGGAAAGGGAGGAGAGAGAAAGAGAGAGGATAAACAGAAGAAAATAGGATAGAGGGAAATACAGTTAGAAATCATAACTGTGAATGTGAATGGAATGAACTCACTCATAAAATGGAAGCAGAAAGCAGAATGTATTGGAAACCAGAATACAACAATATATTGTTTATAACAGACATGCTTGAAGCAGAAGGACATAGACATAGACATAGACAGTTAAAATAAGGAAATGGAGTAGAATATATTATGCTTCATTTTTTGGAAGTATCCTGAGTAGCTCATCTATTAAATATGGAATAATATAATATAATAAAATAAAATAAAAAGTCTACACACCCCAATAGAAAACATGCACGTGGGAAAATATTCACTTTAAATTTTTCATTATGTTATTTAGCTTTTATTTGCTTTTCCATTTTTAATAAATATTTTCAACTTTAAAAAAAAGAATATATTATGATTCAGCTGAAGTAAAAAAAAATGGCAGGGATAGCAATCATGATCTCAGACAAAGCATAAGCAAAAATAGAACTAATTTTAAAAGCAAAAATAGACTTAATTAAAATAATAAGGGAAACTACCTTTTACTAAAGGGTACCATACACAGTGAAGTTACATAAAGAAATTTTACATCAAGTTTCTCTAATGAAGGTCTCATTTCTTAAATATATCGGGAACTGAGTCAAATTTATAAAAAAAAAATAAGAATCATTCCCCAGTGATAAATGATTAAGAAAGATGAACAGGGACAGCTAGGTGGTGCAGTGGATAAAGCACCAGCCTTGGATTCAGGAGGACCTGAGTTCAAATCGGGCCTCAGACACTTGACACTTACTAGCTGTGTGACTCTGGGAAAGTCAATTAACCCTCATTGCCCTATAAAAGAAAGAAAGAAAGAAAGAAAGAAAGAAAGAAAGAAAGAAAGAAAGAAAGAAAGAAAGAAAGAAAGAAAGAAAGAAAGAAAGAAAGAAAGATGAACAGGAAGCTTTCAGAACAAGAAATAAAAGATATCTATAGTCACATGAAAAAATGCTCTATATTCACTATTGATTAGAGAAATGCAAATTAAAACAGTTTTGAGGTACCCCTTCACATTTATCAAAATTACAAATGCTATAGAGTATGTAGGAAAATAGGTACACTAATAAACTATTGGTGGAGTTGTGAACTTGTCCAACATTCTGGAGAACAATTTAGAACTATGTCTCAAAGGCTATAAAACTGTGTATAACATTTGACTCAGCAATAACACTACTAGGTCTGTACCCCAAAGAGATCAAAGAAAAAAGAAAAGGACCTATACATACAAAAATATTTGTAACAGCTCTTTTTGTGGAGGCAAAGAATTGGAATTTGAAGGGATGTCTATCAATTAGGGAATGGCTGAACACATTGTGGTATATGATTGTTGGAAAACTATTGCATTATAAGAAATGATGGGCAGTATGGTTTCAGAAAAAACAAGGGAAGTCCTATATGAACTGATGTGAAGTGAAATGAACAGAACCAGGAGATCATTGTACACAGTAACAGCAATATTGTGATGATAAACAACTATGAAAGATGTAGTTATTTTGATCAGTATGATGATCAAATACAATTTTGAAGGACTCTTGTTGAAAAATGCTATCCACCTCCAGAGAGAGAATTGATGAATTCTGAGTGCAAACTGAAGTATAATTTTTTCACTTTATTTTTCTTGCTTTTTTTTTTTGCAAGATGGCTAATGCAGAAATATTTTTTGCATGATTTATTAGTGGGTAGGGGAGTCCCTGGAAGGAGGAAGGAATTTGGGACTCAAAAATTTTTAGAAAAGGTTCTTTGTTTTTCTTAAAGAAAGGAAATGGGTACTTGGGGTGGGGGGAGGATCTTTGCAACATTTTTCTCTGATAAAGGTCTTCATATGCAAACTATATAAAAAACTGGTTTACATTTAGAAGACTAACAGCCATTCCCCAATAGATAAATGGTCAAAAAAATATGATAAGGTTGTTATCAAAGGAAGAAATCTGAGCTACCAATAACCATATGGAAAATGCTCTAAATCTAATCTTTATCTAATAATTAGATAAATGCAAATTAAGGCAACTTGAGGGTTTTGCATCAAACTTAAGAAAATGATAAATGTTGAAGAGATTTTTGGAGAACAAGCATACTACTGTGCTTGTGGTGGATCAATGAACTGATCCAGCTATTTTGGAAAGTGATTTGGAATATGGCCCCAAAGTTATAATACTTTGCATATCCTTTGACCCAGCTTTACCACTATTAGGCCTATACCTCCAAAGTAATCAAAGAGAAGAAAATAATACATATGTAATGGAATATAATTGTGCCATAAGAAATGATGAAATGGACAGTTTCAGAGAAAACTGAAAAGATCTCTAAGAACTGATGAAGAGTAAAATAAA
The DNA here is from genome assembly GCF_019393635.1 of Dromiciops gliroides. Taxonomy (NCBI): domain Eukaryota; kingdom Metazoa; phylum Chordata; class Mammalia; order Microbiotheria; family Microbiotheriidae; genus Dromiciops; species Dromiciops gliroides. The sequence goes on from NC_057863.1 coordinate 539,635,547, forward strand.
TGCAGAAACAGAAAAAAGTATACAATAATATCATTGAGAAAAACAACTTTGAAAGACTTGTGAAGTCTTATCAACACAATTCTAAACCCTGAGTCCAAAAGAATGAGGACAAAACATACTATTCACCTCCTGACAGAGAAGAGATGAACTTAAAATGAAGAAAGAGGCCTATAGTTTTCAAAATGGCTAATGTGGACATTTGTTTTGCTAGACAATACAGATATGTATTGAGGGCTTCTCTCTCTCTTTGTGTGTGTGTGTGTTTTAAATTTGCTCATGCAGAGATTAGTGGGAGAGAGAAATTATTTTTTTTAATGTTTGTTAAAACATGCAACTAGATCCACTATAAATTGATATTATCTAATCTCACTTGGCCCTTAGATCCTCTCCAGAGAGGCTACCTGATACAGTAGTAGAACATGGGACTTTGAGTCAGGAATATATTGGTTCAAAACCTGTCTCCAACATTTAATACCTTGGCATGTCACTTAATCTCCCAATGCCTCAGTTTCCTCATCTATAAAATGATGTGGTTGTATTAGATGGCCTCTGAGATATCTTCCAGCTACAGAGCTGTGATCTTATGAGCTCTGTGTTCCCTTCTTAGCCATGACACATTCCCCTTTTTGGTGCTAAAACCGACTTTTATTGTGCTACAAATAGCACAATGTATAGAATATAAATTCAAAATACAGATCAAATGCATATGCCCTGTCCCTTCTAGCACTAAATCTTAGATCCTCTGCTTACTCTTTTTCATTAGTCTTTGATTGACTTTAGCACACTCCCCACAGTGGCTATTCCAAACCTTTTTTCTCAAGACTTGTTTACCACCCCCTTTCCCTCTCCGAAAAAGAAATTTTCTCCAACTTTACTGAGAAAATAGAAGGAATCAATCATGAGTTTCACCTTCTCCTCTATTCTATATCTCAAAATTTGCCCACATTATTCCTCATTCTCTCTTCTTTTGCTCCAAACTCTGACAAAGTGGTGGATCTTCTCTTTATTTAGAATGACACTTCTATTCGTGCTTTTGATGTTGGCCAGCTCCTCTCTCGTCTTCAGCCTCTCCTTTTATACTGGCTCATTCCATGCTCCCTGTAAACATGCCTCATATTTAAAACTTCACTCTACCCTTATACCCTCCTCAAGCTATTCTTCTTTGGCTTTTTTCCTTTTCACAGTGAAACTTCTAGAAAAAAAGCCACCTACATTTGTGTCCTCCACTTCCTTGTCTTCCTATCGCTGTTTAATCACTTTTATTCTTCCCATCTTACCAGTTGACTGAAAAATGCTCTCTCCAAGATGACTAATGATCTATTAATTGCTAAATATGATTGCCTTTTCTTAGTGCTCATCTCTCTTGACTTTTATGCCACCTTTTTTTTAGGGCAATGAGGGTTAAGTGACTTGCCCAGGGTCACACAGCTAATGTCAAGTGTCTGAGGCTGGATTTGAACTCAGGTCCTCCTGAATCCAAGGCCAGTGCTTTATCTACTGCACCACCTAGCTGCCCCCCTATGCCACTTTTGACATTGTTCATCTTTCAAAGATTTTTTTCTAACTCAATTTTTATGATGTTCAACTCTTCTGGTTCTTTTCCTATCAGTTTGATTTTCTCTTCTCAGTATTCATTGCTGAATCACCATCTCCTAATTATACTATCCCTCAGGGCTTTTCTCCTCTCTTTCCTCCCCTGTCCTCTTCTTTTCTTCTCCTCTCCTCTTGTGATATATTCTCTTGGTGATCTAATTGGAGCTCATTAGTATGAACATACAGATTGTTACCAAATCTATATACCTAGTCCTACTCTTTCTTCAGATTTCTAGGCTTGCATAACAAACTGAATGCTGGATATCTCAATGTGGATCATAGGGTCATAGACTTAATCTGAAGGAGACCTTGGAGGCCATGTAGTGCAAACCTCTCATTTATAAATAAGGAAAACTGAGGATAGAGGTTAAGTGACTTATCCAATGTCACAGAGCTAGTTAGCATTTGAGGCAGCATTTGAATACAGCTCTTCTTGATTCTTGATCCTGTATTCTACTACAACATGCTGCCTTTGAATATCTTCAACAGAACTCATTTTCTTGTCTCCTAAATCTGCCCCTTTTCCAAACTATTGAGGACACTCCATACTTCCATTCATTTAGGTTTACAATGTTAGAGACAATCTTAATTTTTCAATCTCTCATATCCTCCATATCCAATCATTTGTCAAATTTCATCATTTCTACCTTCACACTTCTTGCATATGTTGCCTTCTCTGAATTCATATGGCCATTACGACCATATTCAGAAGTTCATCCTCTTTTCCCCAGCCTATAATGATAGCCTTCTATTTGGCTGCCTGTTTCTAGTCTTTCTTTCTTCCCATCCAATCTAGGTATCACCCAGCTACCCAAATTATAGATCTGATTATATCATTCCCCTGCTCAAAAAGCCTCCATGACTCCTATTGCTTCTAGGAGGAGTGAAAGCTTTTCCATTTGGAATTTAAAGTCTTTCACAGCCTGGCTCCAAGCTGCCTTCCTCTCACCTTGAACTTGTGCAGTTAATTTTTTGAACCCGAGTGCAAGTCACTATTCCTTTTCGTGGATTCCACATTTATAGACTAATAGGTCTACTTGCTATTCCCTGAATAGGACATTTCACCTCCCCCTTCTTTGCCTTTGCCTAGGTTGTCCTATATTCCTTGAATGTATTTCTCTCTCATCTCTGCCTCTTAGAATTCTTGACTTTCTTCAAGGCTTAACTCAGCTATCATTTCATAAGGGAAGGATTTTCTGAACCACCCCTGTTGTCAAAGATCTTTTACTACTCGTGCTCTTTTGTATTTATTTAAATGTTTTATTTAATTCCTTTCCAAGTGAGAGGAATTATTCCCCTAATTATTTTTGTATTTAACTACTCTGAATACATTTAGAATTTCTTTTGTATATATTTATACATTTTGTTTCCTCCAATAAAATGTGAGCTCCTCAATGTTAGGAATTGTTTCATTGTTTGTCCTTGTATCTCCAATGCATGGCATACAATAAGAGCTTAATAAGTGCTTTTTGATTGATTGATGTTGTTTCCTACCCCCATTCAGATGTAGGCTCCACAAGAAGAGGGCCTGCGTGGTGGTGGTGGTGGTGGTGGTGGTTGTTATTTTATCTTTTTTTCTCCAGTGTCCTGTATTCAGTAAGCAATTAATAAATGTTTGGTGACTTGAATATTACATATTATATGTTTCTTTGGAATAAATCATGCCCTTATATAACTATATTTCAGGCATGAGTCACATTTCATCTATCTCAGTGATATCTCTGAGGTCAAATTTACCTCTTTGCATTAAGATTTCTAGTTCATCTGGTTGAGAGCTGATATTTGCTGTAGTTGTGTATAGATGTATGAAGCCATCAATTTTATTACTACCTCTCTTCTTGGTTATTTTCTCCTGGAATTGTTGGTTTCTCCATAGATATTATTCTCTCTATATCGTGCCTGCTGCGTTCTATGATATCTACTTTGGCAGATACATTTTGGAAATTTCCTCCCTTCCCCTTCATTTTCAGTTTAAAGCTGTCTTGATAAAATTCACAAGTCTCTATGAAAATATATTCAAAGAGTCTCAGAATCACAGAATCTCAGTTGGAAGGAACCTCAGAGACCATCTAGTCCAACTTAGTCATCTAGCCTTTGTTTGATGATCTTCAGGGAGGGGAAACCCACTACTTAGCAAAGCAGCCTGTGATACTTTGGAATACCTGTAATAAGAGGTTTTTCTTTGTATCAAGTCTTAAATTTGCTTTCCCTCCATTAAAAAAAAAAATGGGTTTTTTTTTTTGCGGGGCAATGGGAGTTAAGTGACTTGCCCAGGGTCACATAGCTAGTAAGTGTCAAGTGTCTGAGGCCAGATTTGAACTCAGGAACTCCTGAATCCAGGGCTGGTGCTTTATCCACTGCACCACCTAGCTGCCCTTTCCCTCCATTTTTATACTCATTCATTAGTCCCAGTTCTTCCCTTGGAGGCAAAGCAGATTGTCTAATCTCATTTTAATGAGAGAGTCCTTCAGATACTTGAAGATATGTGTCATGACCCCTTGCCTCAACCCCAAGTATTTCCCCCCTGCAAAATCCCCTATTATTTTCACTGGTTTCCTTATGGCATGAATTTGAGGGACCTCCGTTATTCCAGTTATCCTCTTTGAACACTCTCTAGTTATACTTCTCCCTCCTAAAATGTGGTCTCCAAAAATGATTATAATATTTTAAATATGATTTGACCATACCCTAGTCCTAGCCCTGGACTGCATTCCTCTCTTCATGCAGCCTAAGATTGCTTTATTGGATGCTTTGCTACATCGTTGACTCACATAGAGTTAGAAATCTTCTAAAAGTCATCAGACCTTTTCCTTTTTTTCCAAAAGAAATCTTTTAGCAAGCTATCCCCCCTCCCTTTTTTTTTAAACTTAGTGAAGTTGATTTCTTTTTGAACCAGAGTGCTAGACCTTATAATTATCCCTAATAAATTTCATCTTACTAGGAACGGTCTAATTTTTCTAGCCTGTCATATTCTTTCTGAATCCTGACTCTCAAAAAGTGTGTTTGTTACCTCTCTTAGATTTGCCAATTTGATAAGCAGGCCATACATGCCCTTATCCAAGACATGTTTTTTAAAAATGGAAAACAGTATGAAACCAAGCATATATCTGTGGGGACACTCCATGGGGAACCTCTTTTCAACTTGACATTGAACCATTAGTAACTAGTCAATCATCTGGACATTCTACCAACTCTCATCTGGCCCACATTTTTCCAACTTCTTCATAAGAAAAGCATAAGAAAATTTGTCAAATCCTTTGCTGAAATCTAGGTAAACTCTAGCTATAGCATTTATTTTGTCTGCTAGAAAATTAACCCTTCTGAAAAAGGAAATCAGAGTAGTTTGGCATGACTTGTTCTTGATGCTCCATCTTGGTTTTTTGTGATCGCTGCTTGCTTTTTTAGATGGTAAATAACCTTTCTTTTAATAACGTGTAGTAGAATTTTCCAAGGAATCCACATAAAACTCATTCGTTTATAATTTGTAGACTCGAATTACATCCTTTGAAAATCAGGACAAGTTTGCCACTCTCTAATCATACAAAATCAGTCTAGTTCTCCATGATCTTTCAAGTATCACTGACAGTGGCTTAGCTATCACATCCACAAGTTCTTTTAGTAGAAGAAGAAGAATGCTAGAATGTAGTAGATCTGGGCTAAGTGACCTGATCTCATCAGGTCATCTGTATGCCATTCTATCTCTTCCAAGTTCTTTCTAAGATATTTTCACTGGCTCTCATTAGATGTTCTCCATCCTTGTCTAAGAGCACATAATAGTCACAGTTCAGAAATTCTCATTTCCTTTTTCAGACATAATTTGCCGTTAGCCTGTTGTTTATATCCCAGTCTGTCCTTCTCTTGTGAAATTTCTACCTTTAGTCTTCAGGAGTAATGAAAATACCCCTCATATCCCTAACATTTTCAATTTCTTTGTGAAGACATATTTACAATTCTGTGCAGTAGTTTTGAGACTAATAAGAGGCTTTGCAGAAGAATTGCTCTGACCATTTGATACAAAGCAATAGAACTTTATTGACTTCATTTAAAATCACACGGTGGGGAGTGTGGCTTAGTTACAATACAGTGACCATAAGGGAAGAACACTGAGCATTCACACAAGTGGTTATATAGCAGAGGAAGGGAGGAAAAAAGCAATTGTTGAACCTTTAGGTTTGATGGTCTTCAGGCTATGACCAGAGAAAGGATTCCACAATAGTGCTGTAATAGTGCACCTTGCATTTGATGTATCCTTACATTAAACTCTTGCCATTTTTCTTGGGTCTGATGATGGGGACTTTTGGGTCTTTCAGCATTCCATGCATCAGAATAGGTCAGGGAAGTGGATAAGGGCTAGTGGTTTTATAGAGAGGGGGATAAGGTCACACATGATAGGATAGGAGGCTGGAAGTTTCTTTCATTAAAATTCCTAGACATTAAAGACTCCAGAAGGAGGTGTCAGGCAGGAGGAGACATGTCTAGAAGCAGAGACAGCATATTATAAAAAGGCCTAAATCCAGAAAATAAAGTGGCTACCTCCTTTGTTATTATAGCTAAAATCCGATCTCATTTGATTCATATAAAAATCCTGTGAGGTATGTTAGACCTTATTATCTAAAAATACATAATAAAATCTCTGTCTCTCTCTGTCTCTCTGTCTCAGTCTCTGTCTGTCTCTCTTGTCTCTGTCTCTGTCTCTGTCTCTCTCTCTCTCTCTCTCCACTCTCCTTCTGTCTCTGTCTCCCTTTACAAATAGAGAAACTGGTTCAGGGAGGCTAAGTGACTTGCCCATGGACACACAGGTATCAAGTATCAAAGATAGGATTAGAACACAGGTCTAGACAGGTGTGTCCTGGAGCTGGCTTGTACAAACTCTGAGAGCAATTGATTGCTAATTTTCTGTATGAGCATTCATACCTTGAAAATTGGCAAATGCTACAAATCAAAGTTTGATTATTTGGTTTCTGATTGTCTAGACTTAAGGAAGTGACATAGAAAATGTTAATGATGAAGATTAAACACAAAAGTTTGCTGGTGCATATATATATATATGTGTATATATATATATGTGTATATATATATATGTGTATATATATATGTGTGTATATATATATATATATATATATATATATATATATATATATATATATATATATATATTTCCCCCCCCCCCAGAAAGCTGGTTGTTAAACATTTACCATCATACCACTGGGTCTATTGGAGCCCAAATCAGGCAATCTCCATTATATTCTGTTTGAAGACACTTAACTTCTCTTATCTGTAAAATAAGTTTAATATTTGCACTACCTACCTCAAATTATTGTTGTGGGCTTGAATGAAATAATGGAAGTCAAAGTGCTTTTAAAAGTACAAATAGTACTACCTCTTTTCTAGGTTTTGGGGAGACACTGTTCTCCCTGGCTCTACTCCTGTATGTTTGACCACTCCCTCCTACATCTTCTTTCCTGGCTCTTTGCTCATGTCATAGCCACTAAGCATGAGTATCCCCCAAAGCTCTGTCCTGGATCCCCTTCCCTTTTTGCTCTATGATCTCATCAGTTCCCATGGATCTAACCTTGGTCCCTTTACTGGGTCACCATCACCCATCACCAACTGCTTCTTGGATGTCAGAGCTGGATGTCCCCAAAGCAGCTCTAGAACTCCTTATCTTTCTCCCATAGCTGTTGAAGGTACCACCACCCTCTCAGTCACGAGGCTTGCATGCTTAACTTCTCACTCTCAATCACCCCACATATCTCTTCCATTGCCAAATCTTGTCATTTCTACCTTCACAACTATATTGCTTCTCTCAACTCAAGCCACCAGTCGAGTTCAGACCCTCATTACCTCTCACCTGGACTACTGTGATGGTTTTTCTTTTGAGACTGGGTTTCAGTCTCAAAAGTATGACAGTGGTCACAAGGGACCCAGTCTCAAGACTAATCAGCCTGGAAGCTTTAACCTGCTTTTTCTCATCTGAGCTGATTCACCCTTCTTAAGGCAGCCTGGGGGCCACCATCCTGGTATGAGTCTTAATGTGGACACCTGATCAATTTTAAGCCCTCCTGCCGCTCAGAACTCCCAAATTTAAGCCATCCAGGAGCCTCAGCCTCTATTAGTAGCAAAGATTACAAGCAGACACCATCCTGCCCTGGAGCAATAATAGTCTAATTGATCTCTCGTCCTCAGGTTTCACCCTGTTCCAATCTATGCTCTACTTGGCTGACACAGTGATTTACCCAAAGCATGCAACTACATCACTCCTCCCTCCCTTAATGATCTTTGGTTGCTCCCCATTACCTCCAGGTTCACATGGTAATTGTTCAGTTTTATATTTTTATTATTATTTTAATTTAATTTTAATTTCTGGAATAAGGCAAGCATTTTCATAACACAGTACAATAAAAAGATGATGGCATATGAAATTGTATATCTACTATGCACAACTTCTGTTTGGAATTTAAAGCTTTTCAAAACCCATACCCTTTCTACCTTTCCAGTCTTCTTACATCCTACTCTCCTCAATCGTTCCACAATCCAGCAGCACCAGCGCATTTGCTGTTCCTTGAACAGGAGATTACATCTCCCATCTTCTTGGTTTTGTACTAGTTGTGTCCCATACCTAGAATGTTCTGCCTCCTCGCCTGTGTCTCTTAATTTTCCTGGTTTGACTTCAAGGCTCAATTTAAATCCTTTCTTCTTCCAAAGGTCTTTTCTGGTCCCTATCAGCTGCTAATGGATTCCCTTTCCAGACTACTTCCATCCATGTTGCATATATTTTCTATGCACCTAGTTTTTTATGGTTTTGCCTGGCACATAGAAAGCTCTTAATACATGTTTTTGACCGGTGAATTAATCAATATATAAATAAATGCCACTTTGGGGTGGTGCCATTATAATTATCATTAATACCTGTAGACATATATTCTACACCACACAGTGCAGCACTCAGGTAAATTCTATATGGCATCAGACTCTGATGTAGTAGGTTTCTTTCTCTTATCTCCCCAGTAAGATGACCAGTTCCACAATCTTTTCTTTTTCTTTTCTTTTTTTTGGTGGGGCAATGCGGGGTTAAGTGACTTGCCCAGGGTCACACAGCTAGTAAGGGTCAAGTGTCTGAGGCTGGATTTGAACTCAGGTACTCCAGAATCCAGGGCCAGTGCTTTATCCACTGCGCCACCTAGCTGCCCCAGCCAGTTTCACAATCAAGACACTATGGTGTATTTTCTGTTCCTATAGCAACAGAACAAGTGTGCAGCAGTACTTTTTGAATTAATTTGTGTTGGCTCAAAACCTACATTTTTCCATTTGAGGGGACAGACCCTTGGCCAATACAGTACAATTGGACTTGGGTTCAAAACCTGCCACTGCTGCTTATTACGAATGGGGCCTTGTGTAAATGTCTTAATAGTTCTTGACTTCAGTTTTCTTATCTGTGAAAGAGGATGGTGGATTCTGAGGTTCCCCCCCCCCACCAGTCCTCCATCATTCATTTTATGATTTTCTCTCTTCTATCTCTTTTCCTATGTGACAACCAGGTCTCTTTCTGGAGCACAAGCGAATGATGTGTCCAAGGAGCACGCAAGATTGGGGTGTGGGTGGGGGCAAGAATAGCACTAATGGCAGATAAAGAATTGTGGATATTGAGTTCTTGGTCTCTACCCCCATTTGAAGACCAAGTCATGGGAAAAATTAGAACCTAGAGACCAGGTACAGACTTGTCTATGGTCCCAGAAGCTGGGATCAAAGGTGGGATTAGAACCCAGATCTACCTGATCCTAAATGCCACTCTTTGTACCACCTTCTGTTCTAAGATACCTCCCATCTCTGGGTCTTTTCTATCACATATCTCTGTAGTCAGTCCAACATGATGCAGAAAAAAGAACGGAAGGATAGAGTAAAAAAATCAAAGACTATTAAGGCTGGAAGGAATACCAGAGATCCACATCACCTTCTTCTTTTTTTTTTTTTATCAGTAGGGAAAATGAGGCCCAGAGGAATTGAAGTAACTCCCTTGAGGAAACACAGCTAATAAGTGGTAGAGCATGCACTAGAAGTTATATCACTTGGGAGCTGGATGATCCTGATTCTAACATGGACTTCTTTAACCAGTCCTGTCATCTATTTCTTCATCAGGAAAATGGGGATAATTATGCCTTTCCCTGACTATCTGGGGGGAGCTGGGGGTTAGGGAATGGATGGAGTGTCAGGTCTGGAGTTGTGCTTCTAAGTTCAAATCTGACCTCAGACACTTAGCTGTGTGACCCTGGGCAAATCAATTCATCCTGTTTGCCTCAGTTTCCTCATCTATAAAATGAACTGGAGAAGGAAATGGTGAACTGCTCCAGGATTTCTGCAAGGAAAACCTCAAATGGGGTCCCAAAGAGTCATACACAAATGAAATGAGTGAACAACCACAATAATTGCCTATCTTCTGGGGATATCATGGTCAAAATAAGCCAATGTATGAGTAAGCATCTATAAAGCATATAGTATTAAGCAAACATTTATGATTATTAGCCATGTTGATTCCATCTCACCCACGACCAGTTGTTTAGGTGAGTATCCAAGATAAGTAAGAATTTATCATTTTAGACAGAAGTCAGATTTCCTTCCAAGGATTCACCATGTTAATGGAGGAAAGTAGCTGCATGTATAATCCAAAACATTGGTTAATCCAGAATTCATTTCTATTGGACTTGAAAAATTCTTATTTTGTGATTCTGTGGGTCTATATTTGACTTAGCCTAATATTTAAATGAGCCTTCCCTCCCTGGACATACACAGACTGGTGACTGGGAAAGATGCCCAGGAAGCCATCTGATAGATAATCCACAAAGGGGAAAGACTACATGCAAAAAATGGAAAATAAACTCCATTTTATTCACTATGTAACTTTTGGATAGGGGAAAGGCGAACAGTAGGCAAAATATGGTTCTAGACCAATAAAGTCTTTGGTTATTGTTTATCAGAATCAAGAAAAGTTTTTTGTTATAGCAGGTGGGATTTAGGGTAGACTGAGAAGTTTCTGTGAGTACCCTGAGATGCTGAAAGGCCTGAAGATTTTATAATGAATTAAAAGGGGAATGATGGAACCTCTGCCTACTTTTGGGGTGGCGAAAAAGAAGTGGCTGGAACAGGGGGAAGAAGGCTGGGGTAATTAGGATGCTTGGTGTTGGCATCCTTGAAACAGGGGAACATCAAATCTGCAAACTTAAGTGCAGATTCAATTAGAAATTTCTCTGAAATTTCAAATTATGGCTATTTTTTTCTAAGCGACAGAATTATATGGCGTCGCAGAGAAACTGACAGGTAATTTGGGAAACTAAAGGTTCCTTGGACTCTGTAGTTAATGGGGAGTTTAGCACCAATTCCTGTGTAATTTGCACTTCTGAGAAACTGCATTATTATAAAGTCAGACATCTCCAACACTTTCAACTCGGGGATCTGCTGGGCTCTAAGATGACCAGGAATGTAGAAGGACTGGGGTCAAAGGTTGCCCATTTCAATATCTGAGGCTGCGTGGCTCCCCCAAACTGGCATTTGAACTGAACAGTTGAAAATTGGAGGTGACATTCAGAAGTGTCTGAAAATTATAACCCTGACTTCCTCCTTGAAAAGCTTATCTGAATCCTACCTTATCCTTTGATGAGGTTACTGAAAAAAGCACTGTGCTCTGAGCTCTTGAAAGATAACAGTCAGAGCATGTGAGGCCCAGCAGGGTCCCTTGGGGGAAAACAGTGCTGGATGTAGCAAGCGGGGGACACTAATTAAATGGTCCAGGTTGCCTTTTGGGGGTGAGAGAAGCTGCCCCCTTCCTCCCTACTTCCCCTAGCTCCTCCAGAGAAGAGATGCCCCATGCCATCATGGTTCCTGCTAATGGGGTGGCCTCCCTTCTGCTGTCATTTGTTCCTAAATGGGAGCTGTGTGTGATGGCTTGACACTCCCCCTGTTCTGTGAGTGGGTACCGGGGCTGCCTGAAAGCAAAAGGAGGGATGAGAGGGCAATAGAGTAGAATCTAGACCAAAGGTGCATCCTTCCCCATGGATGGGGCTTCCATAGACATCTGAAGCCCCTCTCAGCTTGCATCCCATGTCTATGACCCTGGAGAATAGAGGGTGCCCACCTCCTCCTGTGAAGGTTCCCCTAACTACTACAACTCACAGTGACCTCTCCCTTCTTGGAACCAGGAAATGCTTTCTCTTGAAAATTCAAATTGGCACATACAATGTAGCACTTTGTCCAGTCATTTGAATGTTCATATGTGTTTGTGTTCCTTTCCTAACTTGATTTTAAGATTCAGGAGGCCGGGGATCCCTGGTGGAGGATTTGGGGGAGGACACAAACACGATTTTCACAGGAGGAGAAGAACCGGATGGTTTGTGGTCCACATCATTGGAGGGGTCACTGGAACTAATGATCACAGAGTAGTGGAAATAAGACCTGGGGTCTGAGTCCCATCTCTGACGTTTACTTGTTATTGGAACCTGGGCATTTAACCTTTCAGTGCCCATGGCTACTCTGAGATTATGAATTGTAGAAGCACTGCCAGTATGCATCAATGAAGGGAGTTCCCTTACCTGGAGTTCCCTGTGGGGATGAAATCACACATCTGGTGTTTAAAAAAAAAAAAAAGGCCTGAGAACAGGGACCAAGGTTTGTTCTCCCACTTCTCCTACAGTATTTTTATTTAGTACAAGGCTGGGCACCTAATAAGTGCTCAGGGAATCCTTCCTGATGAAATGGAATTAAGTTGGTCCTCGGAGTTTTAGTCTACCATGTCAACATTTTGTTTTTCACTAGGCTTTGTGATTTCCTTGGGGGCAGTGAGCCCCTTGTGAGAAGACTCCTTCTACCAATGTATACTAGCACCTCCAACACGGTTTACAGTCTTGGAGAGATTCTTGGGTCACTGAGAGTAAAGGGACTTGTCCAGGGTCACACAGCCAGCAAAGGCAGAACATGAACCAAGGTCTCTCCATATAACAAATGCTTAATAGATGCTTTTTTTGTTCATTCATTCCCTACTATGGTATCCTGCCTCATGCAGAGCCAGTTAAGTTGAGTTAAATACTTAAGATATTCATGGCACTGTACTAACTACTGTTGGGGATGGAAAGGAGATGAATAAAACAGTTTCTGCCATAAAGGGGCTAAAGGTTAGTAGGGGAGATGAGAGAGGCTCACAAACATCTACAAAATATAGCAGACCAAGGGAAGGGCAAAAAGAGAGGTATAAACAAAGTCCTATGGAAATTCAGAGGAGGAGGAGATCACCACATACTTGGGAAGTTGGGAAGCTTCACAGAACTGGCATTTGGAATTGGCCTTGAAGGATAAAAGGGATTTCAATAGGAACATACAGGGTGGGGTGGGGTGGGCATTTCAGGCTTAGGGAAAATCATGAAGACATGAAGGCTGCTTGTGGTAAGGGCACTTTGATTTGTAGCATATACTTTCTGGATACTGTTTACAATACGGCCAGAAAAGCAGAGTAATTCAAGATGTGGTGAGGGGAAGAGGCCAAAGGACTGAGATAAGACACAGGCAGTTGGGAATTTGTAAAGTGTGGTCAGGAGGAAGAAAGACTGTGGGGAAGCAAGGACTCCCTAGCTAAGCCTTCTCTTAAGAGGGGTAAGGCTATGTCACCCATAATCCCCTTTACAGGGAATAAATGATATACTATAATAGACTGAGTATTAGACCTGCAATCAGAGAGCCCTTGGTTCAAATTCTTTCCAAACTTCTATCTCCCTAGCTATGTGACCCCAGGCAAGTCACTTAACCCTGAGTGCCTCCAAAAAAAAGAATTGATTGATATAATACTTCTAACTCCCCACAACCATTACCATGACCCAGAGCAAATTGCTTAATTTCTCCAAACTTGAAATAGGGAGAATAATAGAACTTAACTGAGAGTTTTTATGAAAATCAAATAAAATAATGTATACAACATGTTTTTCAAGCTTTAAGTGATATATATTTAGTATTGTTGTTGTTGTTATGACTTGCTAAAGGAGCCACTCTCCTGGGGTCTAGAAACCAGGAAGTGGGCATGATAGATGCAACCTATAAATGGCATTTAAAAGCAAATTCATTAAGGCTGAGGAAAATAGCAATCCACAGTAAAAGCTGTGAATTTTTCTCACTTCTTGTGGGAAATGAAAAATGGTGACTCTCTGATGGCCAACGTATTTAAAGTCACCATCAGCTGAGATGAGAAAAATGACCCTGGTTCTCAGAAAGGTCCCACATGGTTTCTCATATTTACAAACATCCGTTACTGATGTTGAAGAGTTAAAAATTGTACAAAGGTTTTAGAAGACCTTGGGTGTTAGATGAAGTTCTGCGTGGAGACAACACAGCTTGAAAAATCTCATTTGGAATCAGCAGCCCTGGGATTTGCTTCCTAGTTCCACTATTTACCAGCTATATAAAGATGGGCAAGTCACTTAGCCTGGGCCTCAATAATCTGTCCTTTTCAATTCTAGCTCCTATGATTTTATAATCCCATGATTTTTTCCAAAGTGAGGTGATTTTACTCATTTTCTTAATGAAAACTCCTGGGTAACTTCCAGAGACATTTCACTCAGGGACCCGTCTATGCTAATTGGTCGGTCAATGGGCAGCAATTAGCTCACAGAATCCAACTTTGAACCATCCATGCCTTCAATGGAGCTGCTCCACACATCTGGGACGATGCCCACCTTGCTTGGAATTTGTTCAACAGAGCCGAGAGTTACCCTGATGAGGCCAGGTCTCTCTGTGGCTTCACCTTTGCTCCTGCTTTGTATCATTCTAGGGTTGGATGACAGTCACAGTGCAGATAAGTGGTCTGGAGAGAGTCACAGATTTAGCTAGAATGCATAGAAATAATGGGCTGTGGGCAGCCCAGTAGAGAAAAGTCTCTCTGGTGAAGGACATATCTCTCTCAGCCAAAAGTGAGTGATGCAAAGACATTCTTCTGTCCACATGGTCTAAAGAGCCTCCTCAGCACAGGCATTAAATAATATTTCTTCTGATCACTCACATAGCACAAATGAAGCTGGTTCCCAGTGGGCCAATCAGCTGACAGCTGGAGGAGACTTATTCTCTCTTTTACGGTTGTCAAGTCCCTGAATGTATTAAGGGATCAAGAGAAGACAGCACCAGGGCAAGGCAGTACAAAGTGAAGTAGTGGGGGCAAAGTAAACACCCTGTCTTCAGCCAATCTGCTGTGGTAAGAGTAGGTTTCCTGGTATGGGCATCTAGGCAGATCAAGTCTGGTTGTACCATTTCTTGTAAACCACCACCACTGCCCCAGAGAGTCAGTAAGTTAATTAGCATAAAGTACCTACTTGTGCCAGGCACTGTACTGATTCATACCAAAAAAAGTCAGAAGACAGCACCTACTCCCAAGGAGCTCAGTATAATGGGGGAGACAACGTGAAAACAAGATACTTTTTCCTCCTTTGGCTTCTATGATGCTTTTCTCTTTCTTTGCCTACATTTCTGACTATTGCTTTTCAGTGTCCTTTGCTAGCTCATCATATTCCTTCCCAGTAGATATAGGCATCACCCAGAGTCTGTTTTGGGCCCTCTTCTTTTTTTTATTTCTCTCTCTCTCTCTCTCTCTTTTTTTTTTTGTGGGGCAATGAGGGTTAAGTGACTTGCCCAGGGTCACACAGCTAGTATGTGTCAAGTGTCTGAAGCCGAATTTGAACTCAAGTCCTCCTGAATCCAGGGCCAGTGCTTTATCCACTGAGCCACCTAGCTGCCCCTATTTCTCTTATTGAGCTTATTAGCCCCTATGATTTTAGTTATTATTTCTAGGTAAATGACTCCCAAATCCATATATCTATCCTTCATCTCTCTTATAAACTCTAGTCCTACATTTTTTAATTCTTGCTGGACATCTTTACCTGGATATCACAAAGGAACCTCAAACTTAACAATTCCAAATCAGAATCTGCATTTCCCTCATGACTTATCCCTCCCAATTTCTGTTACCATCATCATTCCTATCTTACAGTTTCACAATACTGGGATTTTCCTTGACTTTTCCCTCTTCTTCAAACCCCATATCTGTGGGTCAAGTCTCTGAAACTACCTCCATGACATCTCTCAATAGCCACCCCTTTCTCTATTATAAGTGCTGAAGAAACAGAAAAAGTAGAATACCTACTTTCAGGGAGCTCACCGTCTAATTGGAGAAGACAGACATAGAGAAGAGTTCTGATTTAGAGCAGATAAAAAGACTGAACATCATAAAAGTGTAGCTACAATAATGATACAAAACCTGAGAATAGTTGAGATGCATCTGAGTGCTTGCTCTATATTAGCAGCTTACAACCACTGGGAAAGAAGTAGTGGAGAGATGACTCTGGATTTCCTCTGACAGAGTTAAAGAGGTGTTCATTGTCCATTCAGGTGGAGAAAAGGTGAAAGGGGGAAATATAGGAATAGGTTTGATGGGAGAGGGTCATATGGAACCATTTGGATGCCAGTTCCGGTCTAGAAATAAACCAATAGTATAACTACATCATTACAAAGTACTACTAAGTACAGTATTACTCTAATCACCATCAGTTCAGAGTGTCATTAATGTAGCATAAGGAGCCCCTTCATACTGTAGGGGCCAAATTTAATATGGGGAGAGTTAATTGGGTGGCTGGCAGTAATATTGGGGTTCAGAAACTAATGAGGGACCTCTAGGCTCAAAGTTTCCTCCCTTCTGAACTACCCTATTAGTTATTTCTCCCAGGCCAATAAGAAAGGAGTCTAACAGCCTCTTTTCCACAAACAAATCAGGTTTTATTAATGGGAATAAAATACATAGCAAAGGTGAAATTAATTAAGCCAATGACAAGGGAATAGGGAAAGAGAAAAATGGATAAGCTCCCTGGCTCTAGCAAAGGCTGACACAATCCCCAAACTTGCTTCCAGCTCAGCTAATTCAAAGAGCCGGACTCATTTTTATTAACTCACCACCTGGGGTCTGTAGTTTCAATAGGAAACAGCTGTACAGCCTCTCAGCAATCTGCTCCTGGAAGCTTACCAACAGGAAAAACAAGCTCCCCTCAGCAAGCGTTCCCTTTTCTATTTTTACTCTCCCTCCCCCAAAAGGGAGATCCTTCAAGCTGAAAGTCAGAGAGTGGTTCACCTGCTGATATCAGTAGCATATGTCACTCAGGGCAGGCCAGGTGTGGCCCATATCCAATCATCCCTATTCCATTTCCCAAACAGTACTAGATCATCAGGTGAGATCCCTGGGCATCTACTAAATTCCATTATTTTATCACAATACATTTGTGAAGCCTAGCATATTTGGTTAATCATTTGAGATGTAATTTCACTGTTTGGAAATGATATGGACAAGTTCTTGAGTCTGAATGTTATTCACACTTGAGTTTTAGTCTATTTGTCTTAGCCTTATTGCTTGACCATCTGCATTGTTCCTACACCTAACTATCCCTTGGAATGTTGTTTCTCCTAATTTCATGTTTTTGAAGAATCACCTAGTGAAGTAATATGAGGTATGTCTATTTTAAAAAATATATATTTCTTTTCAACCAGCAAAAGACTGCCTTTTCTCCCTTTAATTTAAAGCCTCCTCCCATTGAATGAAATAAAGACAAAAATCCTCATTATAAACATATATAGTCAAGCAAAACAAATTTTTGCATTGACCAAATCCAAATGCATTCTGCAGTTTGAGTCTTTCACTTTTCTTATCAGGAGGTAGATAAGATACTTTATTATTAGTCATCTGAAATTGTTGATCATTATGCTGATCAGAATTCCTAATTCTTTCAAAGTTATCTTTACCATATTGTTGTCATTATGTTCTGCTCCCTTTGCATCAGTTCATACAAGTCTTCCTAGGTTTCTTTGAAACCATCCTCTTCATCATAACATATTTATATACAATAACTTGTTCAACCATTGCCTAACCGAAAGGCACGCATCATTGATTCTCATTCTTTGCCAATTCAAAAAGAGTTTTGTTTTGTACATCCTTTGTTAGAGCTTGTTCCACTTAGGACTAATCTTTCCCTTAATCTACCTTCTCTCTCATACCCCCACCTTTCTCTTCTATTTTCCTGTTGAGTGTAGTGTGCGTGTGTGTGTGTGTGTGTGTGTGTGTGTGTGTGTGTGTGTGTGTGTATTCTTTTTTTCTCTGACCAGGAGAGTGAAGTACAAGTCCTACTCACTTCCCCTAATTCCTTCTCCCTGTTTGTATAGATATCCATTTTTACACCTTGAATATGAGACGATTTTCCCATACCTTACTTTCCTCTTAGTGTATGCCTCTTCCCTTACTTAACATTCTTCACTTAAGATCACTAAGATATAGTAAAAACACTACCCAGATTTCTATTTAATTAGACTCCCTCTATGATGCTTGATGATGATCAGATTCAGAGGAGATACCATATTTGAATGTAAGCAGTTTATCTTTATATGTTTTATTATTCTTATTCTTATTATTATTCAGGGTAATAAAGGTTAAGTGACTTGCCCAAGGTCACACAGCTAGTAAGTGTCAAGTGTCTGAGGCCACATTTGAACTCAGGTCCCCCTGAATCTACGGCTAGTGCTTTTATCTACTGTTCCACCTAGCCGCCCCTACATGTTTTATTTTTATGATTATTCATTCATGTTTACCTTTTTATGTTTCTATTAACTTCTATGTCTGAATTTCAAAGTTTCTACACAGCTTTGGTCTTTTTATCAGGAACACTTGGATGTACTTGTTTTATTAAAGGTTTTTCCTCCACCCCTGTAGAATTACATTATTTTGCTGAGTAAGTTATTGTCTTCTGGAATATCATATTCTAAATTCTCCTCTCCTTTATTGTGGTGGCTGCTATATCATGGTGTGATCCTGACTCTGGCTCCTTGGTACTTGAATTTTTTCTTTCTGGCTACTTACTGTATTTTTTTTCCCCTTTTACCTGGAAGCTCTGAATTTTGGCTATAATGTTCCTGGGAGTTTTCATTTTGAGGTTCCTTTCAGAAGGTGAATAATTCTTCTATTTCCATTTTGCCCTCAGGTTCTAAGAGGTATGGGCAGTTTTCTTTTAAGATTCCTTGAAATCTGATGTCTAGGTTCTGCTTTTAGTCATGGCATTCAGGTAGAACAATGATTCTTTAAATTGTTCTCTTCAATCTGTTTTCCAGGTCAGTTGTTTTTGCTATGAGAAATCTTACTTTTTATTAATTTTTTTAGTCTTTTGACTTTGTTTTAATATTTGTCTCAGGGATTCATTAGCTTCTATATTGTCCATTCCAATTTTCAGGGAATTTGTTTCTTGGGCAAGGTTTTGTACTTCTTGTACCAAGCTGTAAATTCCCTTTCCGATTAGTTCTTTGATATCTCTCATTTCTTTTCCAATTATTTTCTCTAGCACTCTCATTTCATTTATAAAAAAATTAAATTTTTTAAACTCTTACTTTTGTAAGGAAATGTGTTGAACTTGTGTCCAAGCTTTTGTTTTGTTTTGAGGTTTTGCTTATAAGAGTTTTGGAATAATTCTCTTCTGGGTTTGTGTCTTGAACATTTCTGTTGTCACAATAGTTTTTTAAGGTGAGATGCTTTTTGTTTGCTTGTTTGCTCATTCTCCTAGCCTATTTTCTGATTTTGGATTTGATATTATGACTGGACTCTGCAGATTTCTAGAGGTTATGTATGGGCTGGTCTTGTTGCTGTCTTCTTGGGGGTATTTAGTGTTATATTATTCCAGAATTTCAGGGACAGCTTGGACTGGGGACCTTCAAACTTTTAGTGCAAAGTCTGATCACTGCCTCACTAGTCTGTCTGAGCTCTGCAAGTAACTGACCTAGGTCTATCCAACAGTAGACTGCTGTTTAACTCAACCCCAATCAGCCACCTAGCAGCTCCTCTGGTTAAGAGTGACAGAACTGAAGGACCCCCTTTGTTCTGCCATGGTTATTCCTCTGCACATTTCAGACTGAGCTGGAACTGAGACTCTGTTCTGCTCCTGGGATCTGAGCTACTTTGCTGCTACTGGCATATCAATTTATTTACTGCTCTATCACTACACTGTCTGCCACTGCTCTTTTTATTGAAATACAACCCGTAGGCACAGGTACCCTTTTCAGTTTGCCCTAATTCTGTGACTAGAAAATGAGTAGCAGGTGACAAAACTACCATTTGGCACCTGTTCCTATTAAATTGCCCCATATGAGTCTGGAACCTCCTCTCACCCTCATATACAACCTCTTCTTTCCACTGGAATGTTTTGCCCCTATGGTCATTCTTGGCTAGACCTTATACCAAAACTCCTGAGCTGGAAAAAAAAAATTACTCTGTGACTTTTTCTTACATTTCCCAATCAGCATTAGGTCTAGTGCATTTTCTGTATCAATTTAGAGGAGTTGTGGGTGGGACTCCCTATACTGCTCCCTGCTACTCTAAGATTTTAGTGCCACCTAGTAGAGGGTTTTTTTTAAGGCTTTTCTGATGCAGGTGGGTTACAAACTCCTGAAGAATGAGAGTTTGCTGAGGAAAGTTAGCCATGGAGTATAGGCCAAGGACCAGCAATGTTAATGTTTCTTATTGGTGATTCCTTTTTGTTGATCCTTATGTGGGAAGGACCTTCCAATCTTACTAATTACTAATAAATCACAGGTTCTTTTTTTTTTTTTTTTTTTTAGTGAGGCAGTTGGGATTAAGTGACTTGCCCAGGGTCACACAGCTAGTAAGTGTTAAGTGTCTAAGGCCGGATTTGAACTCAGGTACTCCTGACTCCAGGACCGGTGCTCTATCCACTGCGCCATCTAGCTGCCCCCTCAGGTTCTTATATTTTTTAAACAATTTCACTTTCCAGGAGAATTTTGCAGAGAGTGAAAATTTCTTCCTTGGATCCTCAAACACACTTTGTTTCTTGAGGGCTGGGATCATGACCTATAATATACGTGCATACACATATACAAATATACACATATATTTTTGTATACATATACATGTGTTTATATATGTGTATATATGTATTCATATATACATATATAAATATGTATATATATATATATACATATACACATATATTCATGCATGTATGTGTGAGAATCAGAGTACCACCCTGAGGAAAAAGCATGTGATTAGCATCTGAACAGTTACATCTCTTCATAGAAATGCCTGTAAGTCATGTCAATCACTGCTACCAGCCAATTAGCTTGGAACTGTGTGTATTGGGACCGCACCTGGGTGGGCCCGAAGAGAGCTTCTGCTCGAGAGGATGGGGGAGAAATCTTTCCATTGGAGGTGGTGAGAGGAACAGCTGCAGGTGCAGGGAGTGAGGGTTTTTCCTTTCTTTCTACACATGTTCCTTTTACTAACCCCTAATATACTTTAATAAATACTAAATGCCCAAAGATTGATGCTATACGTTTCTAATTTAAGTCAACCACTCATTAGATTTTTTAGACATCACAGTTAGATTTTTAAGCTTCACACATGCATGCATGTATACATACATACATCTATACATCCCAGTGTCCTGCACACAATAGCTGTTTGATTTGCTTTGAATGGTTCCAATCATTCCCAATTCGTTTGTACATATTTGCCAATGCCTGTCTCCTCTTTGGCTCAATACCCAACTGTCCTTGGCTGGCTTTCTGACATTATCATATGTAAAAAACATTGCTGGCAAGCATTTGAGGAGTCCCCTACCTCTCCCTTGACCCCTAGCTCCAAATCATTAGGTTTGCCCATTTTGTCCTTCATTGCTGGAGTATGATTGTTGTACCTCTGTGGGTAGGGGTACATCAGCTCACATGTGCAACACTGTGGAAATGGCATTGCTCTGATAATCAGTGGAAAAATAAATATTGCTCTGTATCATATGGGCTAAATTAGCTGCTCCAGGGTCCAGATAATGACACAAATAAGATTGTGCAAAGCAAGATATTATAGTTTATTTCATAAACTATAATGATATTTTTGCAGCTCATGAAAAACAAGATAATGCTCATAAAAAATAAGATATTATGGCAAAATCAGTATTAATTACCTGGAGTCAAAGTGCAACACTTTAGGCTGTAAAACTTTTAATATTGCAGAAGAAATCAGTTCTAGGAACAGGGTAGCCACAATAGCTTAATCACTTGGCAGCTTCCCAGCATCTCTTGGTGGACAGCAGTGCCACGGCAGCAGAATCTATCCCAAACAAACAGCCACACCGCACATCGCTAATTTGGCTGTGATAACGAGGGGGAGAGGGCTGAAGAGAGCTGAAAACTGCCATCCTTGCAATTTACCTTCCTAATAACAGTTGACTGGTTTCCACACAAAGCCCCTTGGTCAGCCTCTTTGGGGCTTTTGAAATGCAATAGGCTATTTGTTCCTCCCTCTCCAGCCTGTCCCGTGGCTGGTGACACATAATGGCTACATGTGTTGTTTGTGTGAGTAGGAAACTCCACTCCCCTGGAGCTCCCCCACCATTGGCCCTTACCTGGCTCTTACCTTCTGGAACAGTTGGGGTCTAACTGGTTCATTTTCTATGCTTCAACTCTGAGATCAATTTAATGACAGGCTCTCATGTGCCACAAACAGAATCAAAGCCCATGTGTGTGCAGTGATAAAACAGATCTGAAATGACATTACCACCGCCAGTTTGGTGACAGCTCAAATCAGACATCTTAATGTGCGATATTATGGGAATTGCCCACATTAAGATAAAATATCTAGATTTAAGTAACTATCTTTGGTTCTGAATTAACTTGGAGACCGAACTCAAAAACAAAAGTCAAAGATTTAGGGCTATGCAATTTATTTCTCAGCCAGTTGTTGCCTTTGCTGCTTCTGTTGCTATTTTGTTTTGCTGAAATGCCAATAATTGTTTCCGGTTTCACTAGTCAGTTCCTAAATATCTGCCTTTGCCTGCTGTAGCTTTCTGGAGACTAGTCTGGGTGACTGGGGTAAATATTATCTTGCATATGTCATAAGGTCTGCACACTGGAGATGTGTCATGTCCTCATCATAACCACATACACCATCTCCTCAGTCTACTTCCTCCTTCCTTCTGGATGGCTTGAGTTATTTTATATCTGTGTGACCTCATGTTGCCCTCTACTGCCCAGGACTCATTAGTATAGTATCACTGATACTGGTAAGTGGTTCTTCTTCCCAGGTGCTCTTTGAAAAGCCAAAGGGAAGAGAATAAGTATTATCTATTTAGCTTCCAGTTGCTAGGAGTCCCTTGTCTGGCAGGTGCTGGCTAGAGATATAGGAATGAACAGACAAGGTGCTAAGGTAGCTTTGTGAGCTGATGTTGGGGCAGTAGCTACAACAGTTTTCCCAAGCTCTGCCCATTTGGTTGGCAAGGGACTTTCATCTCCCAGGCTGCCAACCTGGCACTATTCCCTGGGGTTTCCCAATAAAACCAAGGATCACCTCTAAGCTTGCTAGATGTTTCATCCTAAGGGACTTGGCCCAATGCTCCTGGCTTTCCTCACAGGAATGGAGACAGACTCAGGAAGAATGTGCTAAATCCTCAGCTGTAAGTTCCTTGTACCATTTGCTCACTCTAAACAGAACACTGGAGTTGGAGACAGGAAGACCAGTGCTCAAACTCTGCGTTGGATTTTTCTAAGTCCCAATTTTCTCAGCCATAAAATGGGAACGATAATGATTGCATCCATCTCACATGACTGTAGCAAGGATCAAATGATAGAATATACATACATACATACATACATACATACACACACATATATATACATATACATATATATACATATACATATATATATATATATATATGTAGTGCATAAGGTTTCTGGAACTACTCTCCCAACTCATACCTGGATTAGCAATTGGGTCATCTAAACAAGGTTACTGCTCTGTCTTCTCTCAGGGTTTTAGGAGGGTAGCTCTAAAGGGTTGGTGTTCTCCTAATGTTAGAGTTCATTAGCTCCTATCTAGTGTATGCTCCCCAAAGCAATCAACCAGCAATCTTTCTTCAATATCATCTATCCAGTGATTAGTGTCTCAGTTTTATATTGACCAATTGATAGCTTTTCAATATAACTGATAACCAATTAACATCAATTAGCTTTTATTAAAGCTATTTAATAATATTTATTTAATAAATAGATATAGTAAGAACCAAAGTACAAAAATACCTCACCTTAGCCAGTAAGGAGAGTGGGTTCAAGCTGAAAGGAAGTGGAACAAAGTATTCTTGCCACCAAGTTCATTTCTGGGGGGGTAGAATTGCCAAGAGGTGAATTGTTCCCTTGCTTACAGGACACTTTGCTGGACCAAATGACTATTGGATGGGGTCAATTAGGTCATTATTCTGGGTTGACCTTTCAACTGGCTCTGTTGTTACAGATATAGAAGACTGCCCCTCACTGGATCTCTGCTATCTCTTTCAACCTACTGAAGCTTACATGGTCTTTCCATGTCTAATACTCATTCACATACAATCAGGAAAAAATAAACTCTGTAGAGACAGATGAAGCAAAAGATCCATGTGTTCAAGGCTTCATGGAGTCAGGAAGACATGAGTTCAAATTCAGCCTCAGCTGTGTGACCCTGTGCAAGTCACTTAACATGGGTTTGCCTCAGTTTCCTCAACTGTAAGACAGGGATTATAATAGCATCTATTTCACAGGACCGTTGTGAGGATCCAATGAGGCAACATTTATAAAGAACTTAGTGCAGTACCACCACATAGTAGTGTCAGATAAATGCTAATTCTCTTCCCTTCCCCTCTTTATGACAACAAGGTGAAGAAGGCGTTCCCCCTTCCCAGAGACTTAAAACATTCCTTCCCTCTCACTCAAAAGCTTCCAGGGAGAAAAAAAGTTTTTCACTGTCTCTATCATATGCACATTCAGTTCTGGAACAGCAGCCAATTAAAAGGCTTTTTTGTTGTTGTTGACCATCCAATAAGTCAAGAGGAAATAGCCATCCAACATCTGGGTAAACCCTAAATGAAGGCCAAGGCCCCCCCATTATGCATTTCGAAAAGAAAATGCACCAGTCCTCGACTAGAGGCACCAATGGGCAGAGCATACCACATGTACTCTGAACGCTGGGGTGCCAGGGGTCATTTCCTGTTATGTATATAAAGTGTTTTGCAAACCTTAGTGCGCCAACCACAGAAATGCAGACAGTTGTCATTATAGCATCCAGAAGAGCCAGCCTGGGATTGAATCAGCCTGATACTGTGACATGGGACTCAATCCATCTTTTTTTCCAAGTTGAGTGAGAGCAACAGGTCACTGTAGGCCTGCTATGTGCCCCGATGATTCGGTTCGATTGAATTCTTCAAGTGTCTGTGGCAGCCCTGTGTGCCTTAAAGCTATCTGTGGCTTTTAGTCACTGCTTCTACTGTACCCCAGCCTGACTAGAAGTTCGTTGAGGTTAGAGACTATGTCTGAACTTTGCATTGCCTTTATTACCCATTGCAGTGTTTTGCACATGGGAGAAACTTAATAGACTATTATTGCCTCAATCCATCCATCAACAAACATTTGTTAAGCACATTCTATACGTCAGGGGGCTATGTTAGGCAATGCATATGGTTTTATCATTTTTCCATTCTCATAAAATTCATACAAGCAAAGGCAACAGAAAAAGTCTTGGGGACTGGAAAGAGATTCATAGTGCTTGGATTTTCCAGACTTTGAGACCTCCATCTTTCCCCATCTATAGAAGCCATCAGCCTCTTGCTCCCAACCCTGCTTCCTGGACTGACCTGTTGTGCTAACAGGACCCGTTTGCTAGACAGTGTTCATTCCTCTCAGGCTGCTGTGGCCGAACACAATCAAGAGAAGCAGCTCTTCGGGGAAATCCTTCAAAGGCCCCCTTGCCTTGGAATGCTGCACACCATTTCCGAGGACTCTTAAACAGAATAATTCATTAGTCAGCTAAGAACAATCAATAACACACTCCGACAATTTATACACTGCCTCTGTTTACCCAGCGGAGACACTCTGATAATATTATTTATGATCCTAAATAACTCCATCGGTGTTCAATAGAGCTGGGGGGTGCCTTTGGGACCCGGGCACAATCAAATTATGAAGACATATGGTTTGTTCAGCTCTGGAAATGTTCAGATGCATTTCATTGCAGTGAATCTGGCTGCAGTAGCTGCCCCAGTCACTTCCATAACCTTCCTGATAGGGTTGACAGGACGGGCCACTACTTTGGGGAAGGGAGGAGTCTTGCCGTGGCTAGTGGCTATAAAGAGACTTTTTACGGGACTATTTCAGAGATTCTCAGAGGTAAAGGACATGCGAAACTGTTCAGCAGCTTCCAGATTGGAATAGCAATTAGGATTCTCTGGGCCTCAGCCTACAGAAGGAGCCAGGGGCCAGTATGCATGAGTGATAAGAGAGCATGGGAGAGAGGCCTACTGGGGAAAAGAGCCAGAAAAAATGTAAGCTAGAGTAGGGGCAGGGTCATGGGTAGGAAAGAAGTTAAGGAGTGAGGACCATGGTTAAACATAATGTATTTGGGAGAATTTAGTGAATTTTAGGGACAGATTAGAATGCTTGTCTCTGGATAGGGTATACCTGCCCCCACTGATCATTGTTCAACAAAGGTCACATTTTGCAGTCACTCGCTCAATCAATAAGCACTTATTAAGCACCCCTTAAGCACCTCTTATGTATGTGATAAGTGCTAAAACTACAAAGACTAAAATGAAACCATTCCTGCCCTCAAAAACCTTACATTCTGATAGAGTAAGTAACATGTACACATATTCAAAGAAGATACCGGGTAACTGTGGAGGGGAAGAAAGCAGCATCTAGTGGGACTAGGAGAGACTTCCTTCAGAAGGTGACACAAGTTGAGTCATGAAAGAAACCAAGGATTCCAAGAAGGAGAAGTGAGGAAAGAGAGTTTTCCAGGAAAGGTAAAGGAACTGAGAAGCTAGAACATTATTTTTATTTCAGGCTTTTCTGAGAGAAGTTTGTGGGAGGAGTGAGAGAAGGAAAAGGATAAAAGTTCAAATTAAATTGGACTAAAACCCAAATTTAAGAGCAAAAAATGATGTGGATGACTTGGAGGGGTTTGGACCAGTGGAATAAATAAGTCAGAGGTTGTATTTGGAGAGATGAAATTTTTGCCAAATTTGAAGAAAACTGGGGCAGCTAGGTGGTGCAGTGGATAAGGCACCGACTCTGGATTCAGGAGGACCTGAGTTCAAATCCAGCCTCAGACCTTTGACACTTACTAGCTGTGTGGCCCTGGGCAAGTCACTTAACCCCAATTGACTCACCAAAAAAAAAAAAATTGAAGAAAACTAGGGAAATTAGGGAATATATGAAGAATGAAAACCAGGCCCAGGTTGTTCCAAGTGAAGAGAAACAGTTTTTCTTGGTCCATCATGTCTGACTCTTCATGACTCCATCTGGGTTTGTCTTGGCAAAAATACTGGAGTGGTTTGCCATTTCCTTCTCCAGTTCATTTCACAGATGAGGAAAGTGAGGCAAGCAGAGGTAAGTGATTTGCCCAGGGTCACACAGCTAATAACTGTCTAAGGCCATAACAGAACTCAGCAAGATGAGTCTGACTTCAAGCCCTGAGCGCTAACCACTTTATAACCTAGCTACCAGAGGGAAACAGTATTGAGAACAATTAAGGATGCTACAAAAGGATGAAGTAAGATCAAGGAGGATTAGGGAACAGAAGCTGAAAAGGTAGACCCCAAAAGGAAAAGGAGAAAGTAGTTGGCATGGCAAGGTGAGGTATGTAAGAAAAGGCAAATGGGGGGCAGTTATGTGGCACAGTGGATAGAGCACTGGCCCTGGATTCAGGAGGACCTGAGTTCAAATCCGGGCTCAGACATTTAACATTTACTAGCTGTGTGACCCTGGGCAAATCACTTAACTCTAATTGCCCCGCAAAAAAAAAAAAAAGAAAGGACAAATGGGAAAATAAGAGGAATTAAGCAATTTAATGAGTGGTAGGTAGGGAGAAATTGGGGAAACAGACAGGAGAATGGTGCAGGGCTGAAGAGAAAGTGGATGTATCTGTGGCAGTGTGGTTGATTAAGAAAGTAAAGGATCTGAGTTGGGTTATCCGTAAAAAGTTTTAACCAGTTGCTTAGGGTTGACATGTAAATACCCTCAAGTAGTCTTGAAAAACAATCCTGAAAATTTCAACCACTTTGGAGGGTAGGGGAAATTGTGTAATGACTTGTATCAAATGTGTCAAGTTTTTATTTCTGCCACGGATGAGTGACAGTGATACAGGTGTAGGCTGATCATGTTCTTGGAGGAAAAGGTAAAGGGATTCAAAGAGTAGCTTCCTAGATGTTGGGAGGAAGAGTTGCTAAAGCAAATAGTTGTAAGATTTACTTGGGAGAAAAAGGGAATCTGAAGGTGAGGAGGAGAGACTTGACCCTTGATGATGGAGAATAGAAGAGTGAGGGAGGGAAGGGGAAGAGAAAGATGAAGAAAGGGAGAACTGGACAATTAGAACTTAAAATTGGATTTTATGACATCCTTGAAGAGGCAAGAGCTGGGTGCTCTGAGGAGAAAGAGCTTCTTGTCTATCCAGGAAGTTGCTTGTCCAGACACAGAAGTGAACATTCCAAAATGTATCAAAATGAGTGAAAAATGCTGTCTTTTGGTGACTTGTGGGCACAAATAATATGCCCAGAAGGAACTTTAAAAATATTGTGAATGATTATTATGTCTTGAGCAATAAACTGAAGACCACAGGGACATGGCATGGATTTTCCTTACTGTAGCTCACTATGATAAGGATAAGAGATGTCGAAAGAAAAAATAATTTAGGAAGTCAACAGCTACCTAATGAGGTGGTGTCTGAGAATGGGATTTGGAATTCTTGATTACAGCTTCCCATATGGGGTTGACAGATTCCTAGCCAGAGATGAAGTATATGTAACAAAGGTTGGTAAAGGTGCATTTGCCAGGTGCTCCACAAGTCTTATCAAAAGGGTTTTAAACTAACAAGGATGAGTGAAGAAAAAAAAACAACAACAGCTTATGTCTATATGCTAAGTTATATAGTAGGATAGCCAAAAGCAAGAAAGGAAAAAAATAGCAATTGAAATTCCTAGAGATTCACAGCTGACAAAATCCAAGAAAGGCCCAAAGTACCCCAGAAGTTCTCTGGGGCACATCAAGGAATCTTGTCCTTGAGAAACTAAACCAGAGGACAGATATGCCTAGAGAGATAAGTGGAACCAGATCAGACCGAGCTAGCTTTGGGACCTCCACCCTTCATTCTGATCTTCCTTATCCCTGGGGAGATAAGTTTGGGTGTGGCTGTGGCCTTTGTGTCCAGAAGAGAGAGATGGTTTGAGAGATTGGCAGCCACCCCTCACCCAATTCCCCTAGCCACTACCAGTGGGGGATGGTCTTCCCTCACTAAAGGAACTTTCCACAGTCAAATGGTCACCCCTCCCCCCATCAGTCCTCTATAAAAATACCTGCCAGTCTCCTGCTCAAGGAGATTGGTACCTCAGAGCCACATGCTTTGTTCCATACCTATCTCCCCATGAGAAGTCCAAAGATTTCTTTCATGGATTCCCTTCCCCCCCTTTCCCTTCCATTGCCCCTAAATAAACTACCATCTTATTCTAACTACTTTTGTGTGCAAGAGGGTGTCATTCTTTAAAGAGGAATTCCTAAGAACCCCTAACCCAAATCCATACCCCATTTCCCCCATAATATTTTGGCACCCAAACGTTTGAAGGGACAGGAAATTTCCTCTTTCCTCTTAGCACACAAAACCGGGGGGTGGGAACCTCCCTTCTGGGTTTCTCTTCTCCCTCTCCCACCAGACTCAACCTCCTGTTTGAGTCACAGAGAGGTAGAAACTTCTACCTCTCGACTTTTGCACGTGACAGCAGAGGGCAGCCTGGGACTCTACCTCGCCAAAAGCTCAGCTTAGATGTCTGAACCCTCGGACTCCATGTTTCTGGGTAAGAACTTTTATGCTTATGTGTCTATCCCTTGCCAGTGCTCTGCTTTTCCACGAGACAGGCAGCTGCGTTTCTCTCCCTTGAGAAAGCTAAACCTCATGTCTCAACCACGTTCAGACCATTCTCCTTAGACAGTATAGTTATGGGACAGAAAGGGAGCGTCCTGAAAAATTCACCTCTGGGGTGCATCCTAAAAGATTGGACTAAACTAGAGTTTAAAAATTTGAGAAAGAGATGCATGATACATTTTTGTAACAATTTATGGCCACATTATCCTCTAGGAACTGAAGGAAACTGGCCTGTACACGGCACCCTTAATTACAATACCATTTTGCAGTTGGACAAGTTTTGCAAGTATGAAGGGAGATGGACAGAGATTCCATACATATCAGCTTTTATGACTTTAAGACAGAAGTCAAAAGGAAAGGATGAAGTCCCCTTGCCAGGTGAGAATCACCGCAAGTCCAAGCAATTAGCTAACCCTTTGAGCACCTCCTCTGAGACCCCAGCCCCCCCCCCCCAAACTCATTCCCTACATGTTTATCGTTTCACTCTTTCTTCCCTGCCTGCTTCCGTACCTATGGGTCAACCACTGTCATATCACTCTATGACTGAGACCTCCCCACCGGCTGATCTCAGAACCAGTTCCCTGTGCCCTCCACAGCAGAGCTCCAGCCACACTGGGAATGTCCCAGTTGTAGAACCAAGATGGAACTATGATAACAGGGAAGATAGGGCTCATAGAAATCACATGGTCACCTGCCTGGTTGAGGGAATGAGAAGGGGGGTTAAGAAACAAGTCAATTATGAAAAGGTGAGGGAGCTAACACAAGGGTCTGACAAAAATCCTGCTGTCTTCATGAGCCACTTAGTGGACTCTCTGAAGAAATATCCCAATCTAGACCCCCAAAGAGATGTAGGAATAACTGTCCTCAACATTCATTTTATCAGCCAATCTGCTCCTGACATTAGGAGAGAACTCCAGAAGTTGGACTGGGGTCCCCAGATCCCATCCTCACAACTCCTTGATATTGCTTTTAAGATTTTTAATAATAGAGACCTGCCAGTAGCCAAAGAAAGAGAAAAGATGGCTCATGCCCACTCCATAGACCAAGGTTCTATAATAGCAGCAGCTATCACCACATCTGCTCCAAGCAGAACTCCAAGTGGCCGAGATTCTGGCAGCTGCAGTAAACTGGGACACAGAAGTGGGGGACGCCGCACGAAGGTGAGGCCAGCTCTCCTACCTCTTTGTCCCCAGAGCAGCACCTAAGAGATTGGCTTAGCAAAAACCCAGCGCTCTGCAGCTTGCTCTCCTGGCCAACCCCTTGTCAAGCCCATGGCCAAGCTGGACATAGGAGGCAAGCCTAGGAATGGTTTAGGGATGGCCTCTGTCTTACTCTTTCATTCAGGTCCTAGCATGCAATCAAGGCACAAAGTGGGGATGGGGTAAAAGGACTCTAAAAAAAATGTAGACTGACACTGCCTTTCATGGAACTAGGCTTTGATCTGATTACTTAACTTCTGTAAAACAGGCCACGCCCTGTCCTACATTCAGCCTTTCCAGCTTCCACTGGGGAAAAAAAGTGGTCACACTTTATTCCTGATCTAATAAAGTCCCTTTTCGTTTTTGCTCTGGTCAGTTTTAATTTTTGTTTGTCTGTTCCATCTAGGCTCAAGGATTCATGGCACTGTGCCTACGTGTCGCCTCTGGACCTCACAGCTCCTCACACTCCAGGCCTTCTCCACTTCTCTCCCTTCCACCCCCCCCCCCCCAGCATGAAGCAGTTACGGAAGAATCTTCATCCCCTTTCCTTATATAGAGAGAAGTGGGGAAATATCATGGGGAACAGGGGTACATCAAGGAATCTTCTACTTGAGAAACTAAACCAGAGGACAGACACAACCTAGAGAGATAAGTGGAACCAGATCAAACTGAGCTAGCTTCTGGACCTCCACCCTTAATTCTGGTCTCCCTTAGCCCTGGGGAGATAAGATTAGGTGTGGCTGCTTCTTTTGTGTTCTGAGGAGATGGCTTGAGAGATTGGCAGCCACCCCTCACCCAATTCCTCTAGCCACCACCAGTGGGGGATGGTCCTCCCTCACTAAAGGAACTTTCCACAGTTAAATGGTCACTCCCATCAGTCCTCTATAAAAGTACCTTCCAGTCTCCTGCTCAAGGAGATTGGTACCTCAGAGCCACATGCTTTGTTCCATACCTATCTCCCCATGAGAAGTCCAAGGATTTCTTTCATGGTTTCCCTTCCCCCCCTTTCCCTTCCCTTGCCCCTAAATAAACTACCATCTTATTCTAACTACTTTTGTGTGCAAGAGGGTATAATTCTTTAAAGAGGAATTCTTAAGAACTCCTACCCCTAACCCAAACCCTTACCCCATTTCCCCCATAACAAAAGGTTCAGAGGAAAGATAGGTAGGGATCCTATGGGCCATGGGCTCAAAAGCTTTAGGGGAAGTGAGCCAAAGGAGAATGGGAGATGCTCAAGTGTGAAATTATGAAGACACAAAGGGAAATCATACTAATAAATAGGAAAAGTAGGATTTTTTTCTGGAGATGATGTGGCGATATAGAGAACTCGCCAATGAACACATGTGTGAAAAGAAATAAATAGAAAATGGAAGCAAGGCCAAATAACAAAAGATAAATAGGAATGGACACAGTCCTGTAAAACATAGCATCAGGGATGCTAAAACTCAGAATGACCTGGAGCTGGCAGGGGAAGCTAAGGATAACAAAAGGATTGTTTTTTAATACTAGAAATACTAGGGGGGAAAAAGGAGGATTAACAGATGGAGAGGAATGTTGCTTGGAGTGGATGAGATGATGATAACTGACAATAGAGAGAAGGCATATCTGTTCAACTCATTTTGTTTCTGTTTTCTCTGCAAAGGAGACCTAAACTAGACTGTACATTTATCTCTATTTGATTTCATCTTATTGAATTCAGCTCAATGCCATGACCTGTCAAGATCATTTTGGATCCCAACTCTATTATATACTGTATTAGCAATCCTTCCCAGCTTTATGTTAACTGTAAATTTTATGAGCATACCATCTGTGCCTTTATCCAAGTCAATGATAAAAATGTTGAACTCCACTGGGTTTAAAGATGCCCTAAAGGGGCACTCCCTGGTAGACCTCATGCCACACTGATGCTGGTCCATTAACAACAACTCCTTGAGTCCATCTGTACAACCAATTCTGAATCCATTTTGTTGTGTTATTGCCTAATTCATATCTTTTTGATATCTCAAGGATGTTTATCAAAAGCTTTGCTAAAAATCTAGGTAAATTATATACACGGGATTATCTTCCTCTACTTGTTTAATAATCCTGTAAAAAAAGAAATAAGTTGATTCATTACTTATTTACTCTGCCAAAGACATGAACCTTGATAATAGCATGCTGGCTCTTCCCTTTCTAGATGTTCACCAGCCATCTCTTTAATGATCCATTGGAGAATTTTCCCAAGAATTAAAGTCAAACTCACTGGCCTATAATTTGTAGTCGGTCAAGGAACAAGATTAGGGAAAGCTTAATAGAGTGTGTGGGATTTAAGGATAAGGAAGAATTCAATAGGCAAAGGTGGGGGGGGGGCATTTCAGGTAGACAAAGGGGGATTTAGGACATTCCAGGTAGGCAAAGGAAACAGATTGAACTGAGAGATACAGATAGGAAAGCTCAGAGACTGTTGGCGGGGAGGGGTAGGTATTGAGAGCAGTACAGTTTGTCTGGAGTGAAGAAGAAATGGAGGAAAACAATGATGAGAAAGATTGGAAATTACTATTTTGCAAGACCAAGCTCTAAGTAACATCAATGGAGAATATTTTCAAAGGCAAGAACTCTGGATTTTGACTCATTGGATCTGGGTTCAAATTATGACTCCATTACCTATCAAGTCACAGTTTTGTCATTTGTTAAATGGGTGGATTATATTAGATAATCTCAAAATATCATCATAGATTTAGAGTCAGAAAAGCCATCAGAAGCCATTTAGTGAAACCATCTCATTTTACAGATGAAGAAGCTGAGGCCAAGAAAGAGGGACCCCCCCTCAAGGTCACAAGACTGACTAAGTGGCAGAACTGGGAATTGGTTGAGCAAAGATCCTATAAGTAGAGGTAAAAGGGATTTCAGAGTTTGCCTGGTACAAACCTAGAACTGAGGCTTTGAGACAAGTAGTGACTCCCCTGGGTCACACTGGTATTAAAGATTCAGAGCAAGGAATTCAAGTCCATCCGGCATCTTCACCACACCATGCTGCCTCCCCACTTTCAACTCTAAATATATGATCCTATCGTCTATACTCAGCCAAAAGACAAAATGGAAAAATGCTGTGAGCCTTTGAGCACGTGGGGCTCTGATCGTGTTAGCGATTTACAATATTAATCGTTACTCCCACATCTCATTGTAGCTTCTGGAAGGCATAACATGGGTATTAGAATAAAAAGAACACTGGATTTTAGAGTCAAATCTCTTGACTTTGAGTTCCTGATTGCCATGGGAATCCTACACAAATCAATTAATTCCTCTCCATGTCTTGGTTCCCTTATCTGTAAAATGGGCATAATAGTACTCACATATAGATGTTGTGAGGATCTAATCACATAATGAACACATATATATATATGTATAAAATATGTGTATACATAGGCATACACATCTAATACATATGTACACAAAGCATGCAGGCATACACATGCATTTATGCAATAACAATATATGCATACAAGCATGCATGAAATGTATGCAACATGAAGTGCATAGACACAATGCATACATATTTGTATACATGCATGTATACAATAATGTGTGTACATATGCACATACATAATGAAGAATGCAAGATGCACACATAGACAAACATGCATATATTACAATAGTGTGTATATGCACATGCATAAACATATGCTTTGTATGTACATTCATATATGCATGATCCACACAATAGTGCATACACATGTATGTGATGATACATGCTTATAAACACGTGCATATAATACACATGTACATATAATGCATACGTGTGTGATGGCACATGCATATATACATGCATATATAACATGAATTATCTGTATACTATAGCATTACAAAGTCTAAAGATACATATATCTATGTGTGTATATATACATATATAAACACACATACACACACACATGTAAACACACTTTGTAACTCTTTTGTTGTTCAGTCATTTCAGCTGTGTCTTACTCTTCATGGCCGCATATGGGTTGTTTTTTTTTAAGTTGAAAGTGACTTGCCTAGGGTCATGAGGCAACTAAGTGTCTGAGGCCAGATTTGAACTCAAGAAGAGGAGTCTTTCTGACTCCAGGCATCGCACTCTATCCACTATGCCACCTAGCTGCCATTTTGTAACTTTACAATAATATATTAATATGAACTAGAATTATTAACATTATAGCTGTCTTCTCGCTCACATTTGTTCAGTGTACTGACTTGGAATGATGCCCCCTCCTAAAAGGCTGGGAGTGTATTGTGTGTGTGTGTGTGTGTGTGTGTGTGTGTGTGTGTGTGTGTATGTGTGTGTGTGTTCTACATGGTCCCTGGTCCAGTGAGGGTGTGTTGTAAACCCACAATGACAGCTTTTGCATCTGTTCTTCTAGAATTCAATTCAAGAAACATTGCCTAAGAGCCCATCATGTGCTGGGCTCTGTGCTAGGTCCTGGAGAAACACAGACAAAAACAAAACAGCCCATACCCTCAAAGGGAAGGAAATAAATAGGCATTTATGTAGCACCTACTAGGTGCCAGGCACTGTGCTAAGCACTTTTTAAAAAACAAATGTCTCATTTGATTCTCACAGCAACCCTGGGAGGTAGATCTATTATCATTCCCTTTTTATACTTGAAGAAATTGAGGCATTTAGTGGTTAAATGATTGTCCAGGGTTACACAGCCAGTAAGTGTCTGAGGTTAAATATTCTACTGAGAAGGGGAATGGGGTGGGAGTGGGGGAGAAAAGAGATATAACATTTAGCTACATAAATATAAAATATATACAAAGTGATTAAAAGTCATTTCAAGAAGGCAAGGGGACCTTGGGCTCCTAGCAAGTAGCCCCTGCAGGCCTGTACTTTGAAGGAAGTTAGGGACTTGAAGAGGTAGAGAGGAAGATAGAGCCCATCAAACATGGGGTACCATTTGCACCTTTCTACAAAGGGAGAGGACAGACTATCATCTATGGGGAACAGCTAGCTGACCAGTTTGACTGATAGAGGAGGAATGTAAGAAATGGCTGGAAGAGTAGGTGTATGAGGGATGAGTTATTTCATCCCTGAGGCAGTAGGGATCTACTGAATATTTTTGATGAAGAGAGTGAGATGATTAGATCTGTGTTTAGGAATATAAATGAGGCAGCTAGAAAATTTCCATCTGGACTGCCAGTCCATTGAGCCATTAGGCAGTTTCCTGAGAGAAAGAGTTGGGGTGGGGTAGAAGCAGCAGAGTGGGATGCCTGGGGGCATTAGTAAAATCACCTTCCTAGGAGATCTGAACTCCAACTTTTTTTTGCTTTCTATTGCCTACCGCCATGCCTCACAGATTGTATGTGCTCAATAAATATTTCTTGCATGAATGGATGAACAGGATGGGACTTCTGTGTAACTGGGTCGGGGGCAGAAGAATGGAAATCACCTCTAGCAAAGGCTCTTTCAGCCCAAGAAGTAGATGATACCATTTTGTGACATCCCAGGGTTAGAATCCATACCTAACAGCATCCTGATGGTAACTGGTAAGCCCTTTGGACCAGTAGCAAAGTAATTTCTCGGCTGCTGAATTAAAGGTTTTCTTTGGGAATAAATCATGTGCTTCCAATTTTCCACTCCAAAAACATGCATTTCAGCAGGAGTCAAATGACACACTTTACAGCAAATGAAGGAAGGAATTTCCCCAGGGGAGAGAAGGTTTTTATGCTTAGACTAGGGCAGGGGGCATGACTAAAGGTCATCCATATTTCATGACTGTAAAGTTACAAGAGAGTCTTTATGATGTCATTATCTTTGTGGCCAATAGGACTGTCATATGCAAAATGGTTTATTGAACTCTCTCAGTGGTCCAGGGACCATGCAGAACCTACAGGATACAGTCCTTGCCTTGCCTTTCAGAAGAGGATATTCCAAGCTAGTGCATCCATACACGAGAGAGCAAGCAAGACCAACACAAATAATAACAGCCCACAACTATATTATATTGGAAGGCAGTTTAGAGGGAGCAAGCTAGACTTCATCTCACTGAAAATAAACTGGAGGACCCTAGCATCTGACAGACCCTAGAGTCTTCACAACAGAAGAAGGGACATCTAGATGATACATATTATAAGATGACCCAATTGACAAGTGCCCTGTTTAGTGCCTGACTATAGAACAGAGATATTAAGATAATGTGTTTTGAAGGAATACTCAGTGAAATAGCATTTCATTGTAAGGTTTTCACAACAGAGACAATGACATAAGATCTTCATAAGAATTTGCATTATGTAGCTATTTTCTTACAAGACCCCTGTGAGGAAGGGAGGGTAAATATCCTTATTTTATGATTATGGAAATTGGGTCTCAGTGAAGTGACTTGCCCTGGATTGTAGACCTAGGTCTTCTGACTCCCAAAGCAGGGCTCTTTCCACTACACTACATTGCCAATGTGTTCATAGAGTTGGAAAGGATCTTAGAAGTCTTCTATCAAAACCTTACCAACTGATCCTCTCAGCACTGGCCTTGACAGATATAGGTATGCTTTGATTTATTGCATTTCATAGATGGCGAGTTTTTTTACAAATTGAAGATTTGTGGCAACCTTGCATCAAGTAAGTCTATTGGCACCATTTTTCCAACAACTTGTGCTTACATTATGTGTCTGCCACATTTTGGTAACTCTTGAAATATTTCAAATTTTGTCATCATGATTATAGGCACAATATTAATATGTGATCAATGACCTTTGATGTTATTATTGTAATTATTTTGGGGCCCCATGAACTACACCATATAAGATGGTTAACTTGTTAAATGTTATATATTCTGACTGTTCCACCAGTTGGCCATTCCCCCATCTATCCCTCTCCTCAAACATCCCTATTACCTAAGACACAGAAATATTGAAATTAGGTCAGTTAAAAACATTACAATGACCTCTGAGTTCAAGTGAAAGGAAGAGTCAATCTATTCAACCAACTTCATTGTTGTCTTACTTCAAGAAATTGCTTCAGCCACCCCAACCTTCACCATCCTGATCTGTCAGCAACCATTAACATTTCCACCAGGAAAAAGATTATAACTCACTGAAGCCTCAGATGATAGTTAGCATTTTTTAGCAATAAAGTATTTGTAAAATTAAGGTACATACCTTTTTTAGACATAAGAGTATTGCACACTTAATAAACTATAATGTAGAGTAAACATAACTTTTATATCTACTAGGAAACCAAAAAATGCATGTGACTCACTTTATTGCAATATTAGCTTTATTGTGGTAGTCTGGAACCAAACCTGCAAGATTTCTGAGGCACACCTCTAGTAAGATCCAACATTTGACTGAATTCTCCTTGTGACAAGGAGCTCACTGTTTCACAAGGCATCTCACTGCATTAAAGGAAAGCTCTAGTTCTTTGGTTATTCCTTTTATTGGCCAGAAACCTTAGGAACACAAGTTCAGAGAACCTCAGAAACAGTACAAATGAACCACCACACAGGCTCTTGTCCTTATTGAATTGAATCACAGAATTTTAGAGTAGGAAGGAAACTCAGTGGGCATTTACACTAACCCAGGTAGTTAAATAATCTCCATTACAAACTACCCAACAAATGGACATTCAGTCTCTACTTGGACACCCCCACAGTTTGGACATGCACAACTATTTTTTTCGACCCCCATATTCAGTTACACTAATAGGGAGGAAGCTACTACCACACGAAACATCCCAGTCTATAAATTTATTGCATATGGTCTCCAACTTTGCTCCAGACCATTCAGCATTAATTCCCTGTTCTGGGCAGCTATACAAGATCATGGCTATTTGGCCAGTCTAGCTTTGCAGCCCAACCCCCCTGGCTCTGACCACTTCCATGCTTCTCTCTTTGGACCATGTCAGGAGATTCTATTGCATAATAGATAGTTCTAATTATAAGGAAGTTTGGGGTTTTTTTCCCCTGACATTAAGCTTAAATTTTCCCCTTTGTTAATTCCAGTTAATGCTCCTGCTTCTGTCCTCTGGTTGGTCAATGGAACAAGTCTATTGTCTCCTCCATCTGGTAGACCTCGTTTAATAGGTAAGGAAACTAAAACTCTAAGAAGTGAAAGGATGAGCTGAAGTTCATACAGGCAGTATATGCCTGACCCAAATTTAGCCTTGTGTCTAGTAACTCTGGGCAGCTAGGTGTCACAGTGGATAGAGCACTGGGCTTAGAAGCAGAAAGACTCATCTTCATGAGTTCAAATCTGGCCTCAGAGAGGTGGAGCCAAGATGGCGGAGGAGAGGCTGTGACTCCCCGAGCTCCAGATAAACCTGTCCACTCATGCCCAAATAATGCAGTAAAAAATCAAAACCCAGAACAGCCTAATGCACATAAGAACAGAGTGACACTATTTCTTGGCAAAAGAGGGCAATTCTGATCACCTACTGATCAGGCTGAACAACTCAGCGCGCAGTCCGCTGCAGTGCTTCCAGCACATGTCACAGTCTTCAGCACCAGCAGCTTCTGAGGCTCCGATCAGGGACTGGCGAGGGGGTTCGGTGGTAGGCCGGGGTGAAGTGGAGGCAGTATCTACTGGAGTTGGGGGCAAAGCACCCTGGGTTTGAACCAGTGGGCTGAATCGAGTGGTGGTGGCCCAGTGTGGGAGGGGAAAGGCACGCCGCACTTCCGACCATAGAGAATCAGAGTTCAATCAGACTTCTGTTTCCAGGTCAAAGACAAAGCTGCCATGATTACTCAGAAGCCAGGCAGGCTGAGAAGAAGCCCAATCACTCCCTGGGCCACGCTGTAGCACGAACAGTATGTCCTATAAGCAGTGCTACACTTTAAGAAGGAGTAAAAAGCCAAGAAATAGTAAGCCAGGAAGAGTAGGCAGAGAAAGCAGAAGACTATTGAAAACTTCTTTGGGGGAAAGGTAGACCACAATACAGTTTCAGAAGAAGAAGATAATAACAGGGTCAAAGTTCCAATAACCAAAGCTTCCAAGAAAAATATGAACTGGTCTCAGGCCATGGAAGCTCTCAAAAAGGACTTTGAAGAGAAAGTAGGAGAAATAGAACGAAGATGTAGAGAAAGAGAGGAAGTATTGGAAAGAGAAATGGGAGCAACACAAGAGAGTCATGAGAAAAAAGTCAACAGTTTGAAAAGCCAAATGGAAAAGGAGAATAAAAAACTGTCTGATGAAAATAATTGCTTAAGAATTAGGATTGAACAAATGGAAGCTAGTGACCTTATGAGAAACCAAGACACAGTAAAGCAAATCCAATTGAATGAAAAAATAGAGGGCAATGTGAAATATCTCCTTGGAAAAACAGCTGACCTGGAAAATAAATCTAGGAGAGATAATTTGAAAATCATTGGACTACCTGAAAACCATGACCAAAACAAGAGCTTAGACACCATCCTCCATGAGATTGTGAGGGAAAATTGCCCTGATATTCTAGAAGCAGAAGCTAAAATAGAAATTGAAAGAATCTATCGATCACCTCCTGAAAGAGATCCCAAAAGGAAAATCTCCAGGAATATTATAGCCAAATTCCAGAACTCACAGGTCAAGGAGAAAATATTGCTAGCAGCTAGAAAAAAGGAATTCAAATACTGTGGAGCTCCAATAAGGATAAAGCAAGATCTAGCAGCTTCTACATTAAAGGACCGGAGGGCATGGAATATGATATTCCAGAGGGCAAAGGAACTGGGACTACAGCCAAAAATTACATACCCAGCAAAACTAAGTATCATCTTTCAGAGGAAAAAATGGAATTTCAATGAGAAAGAAGACTTTCAGGCATTTGCTCTGAAAAGACCTGAACTGAATAGAAAATTTGACTTTCAAATACAAGACCCTGGAGAAGCATAAAAAGATAAACAGGAAAAAGACTACATGAGGGATATTAAAAGATCAAACTGTTTATTTTCCTACATGGGAAGATAATACTTAAAAATCATAAGAACTATCTCAGTAAGGAATTCACAGAGGACACAGGTCTGAACTGAATACGAAGGGATGATATCTGTAAAGCATTTATGTTTTGTTCTTTGTGGGCCAGATAGGGTGGGGTGTCTTATGTCAGGGGCCAGATTTGGGCTTGGGGCCTCCTGGGTCCAGGGCTGGTGCATTGTCCACTGTGCCACCTAACTAACCTATGATGACACCTTTAAAATAGGGTTGAGGAGTAGGAGAAATAAACTGGGGGAGGGGGAAGGGGAGAGATGGTCTGGGGAGAGGTTGTTCACATGAAAGAAACAAGAAAAAAGCTTATGGAGGGGAGGGGAAGAGGGGGAAGGAATTGGGGAGTGAGTGAACTTTAATATCATCAGAATTGACTCAAAGAAGGACTAACTCAAGTAGGTATAGTAATATATTTTTGCCCTGAGGGAGGAGAGGGAGATAAGGGGGGGGGAGGGGAAAGAGGGAAGGGCAGATTGGGGGACAGAGCATTAAAAAGCAAAACACTTTCGAGGCAGGGGAAGATGTTTGGCATAACTGCACAAGTATGACATATTGAATTGCTTGATTTCATAGGGAGGGTTGAGGAGGGAGGGAGGAAGAAAATTTGGAACACAGAATTAGCTCAAAGACCTTTAACTCATCAGAGTGGACTCATGGAGGGAATAACATTCACACCCAGTTGGGAGGAGTAATCTATTTAACCCTACAGGAAAGTATGAGGGGAAGAGGATAAGGAAGGAAGGATGAAAAAAGGGGAGTGCAGAGTAGGGGAGGGGACAGTCAGAAGTAAAACACTTTTGAGGAGGAATAGGTTAAAAGAAGATAGAAAATAGAGTAAATATCATGGGAAGGGAATAGGATGGAGGGAAATAGTTATGATGATTGATTGTAATGGCAAAACGTATGGTACCTACTTTGCTGGGCTAATATGAAGAAAATTCTTTGTCAGGTTTAAGGTACTTTATTCAGGTTATGATGAACAGGATACTATCAGAAAAACCTGGAAAGACCTACATGAACTGAAGTGGAGTGAAATGTACTGTATACAAAATAACAGCAATAGTGTAAGATGATCTGCTGGGAAGCATGTGGTTATTTTCAGCAAGGCAATGATCCAATATAACTCTGAAGGACTTATGAAAATGGCAACCCATCTACAGAGAAAGAAGTGGTAGTATCTGAAAATAGATGGAAACACTTAAAAAAAAAATTTTTTTTCCTCTTTGACAATTCCTCAATCTGAAGTTTTGGGTTTGTCTTTTTTTTTTTTTTTACTGTTTTCTCTCACAACCTAGCTAATGTGGAAATGTTTTCCATGACTACTCATGTATAACTGATTTTGAAATGCTTGAGTTCTAGTGGGTGAGGGGTGGGAATGGAGGAGGAAGAGAAGTTGGAACACAAATTTTTTTTTGAAATTGATTTTAAAATGTGTTTTTACATATATTTTGGAACATAAAATTCTATTCAAAAAAAAATTTTTTTTTAAATCTGGCCTCAGACACTTACTAGCTGTGTGACCTTGGG
Organism: Dromiciops gliroides; assembly: GCF_019393635.1. NCBI lineage: Eukaryota > Metazoa > Chordata > Mammalia > Microbiotheria > Microbiotheriidae > Dromiciops > Dromiciops gliroides. The sequence goes on from NC_057863.1 coordinate 539,677,762, forward strand.
CAAGTCACTTAACCCTGTTTGTCTCAGTTTCCTCATCTGTAAAATAAACTGGAGAAGGAAACGACAAACCACTCTAGTACATCTGCCAAGAAAACCCCAAATGGGGTCATGAAGAGTAAAACATGACTAAAATGACTCAAAAACAGCAACTCCTGACTCTAGGTCCTGGACTCATAACATCATACATCTTGAGTAAGAAGAGATTTCAAAGGTCATATATAAGAGAATAAGATCATCCATAGATCTAGAGATAAAAAGGACCTCAGAGGACCTTCCTTTTGCAGATGGGGAAACTGAGGACAAAGGAGTAGTAAAAGAGAGTGGTAGAATTTGAACCTAGGTCCTCTGCCTCCACTGCCACATTGCTCTTAGATAACATTATAAGAAGGAAAGAGATTTATTAAGCATCTAACATGTGCTGAACAATGTGCTAAATACTTTTTACAAATTTTGATCCTAACAATAATCCTGTGAGGTCGGTGACATTATCTATCCTTTACAGTTGAAGCTGACATGCCAGGGGTGGTGGTGGGGGGGTTGTCACACGGCCTGTATCTGAGGACAGATCTAGACTTAGTGCTTCTCAACTCCAGGGGAGGTGCTCCTTCCCTTAAACTTTAGATATGTTCATTTCATGCTCGCAATAGCTTTATCAGCGGGCATGTGCTACGTGTGTTAGCAGCCCCATTTTACAGATGAGAAAAGTGAGACTGAGAGAGGTTAAAGAACTTTCTCACCATCACAAAACCGGTAAATGTCAGTGTAGTTTTTGCATTCCGGTATTCCTAACTTCAAATCTTTCACTCTAGGCACCGCACCATCCAGCTGCTCTCTGCCCTGTGAGTGGAATTTTTTAAAGACCCAAGGGGACGATCACTCACCAATCTGGGTCCTTGAGGTCAGGGTCTCACAATAGCAAAAAGAAGTCAATCAAAAGCTAAGCAAGGGACCATTTATTCCAACCCACAGGGACGGCCGCGGGTTGGACGGCAATGTACCCTGAGCATGACATCCGAGTCTCCTTATATAGAGATTTTTAGGGCAGCATTCAGAAGCTAAACATTATTCAAAGTACCATTGTGGGAAACAAAGAAAGATGACTATTCCTCAACCATGGGTGGTTATACAAAAAGTAGGATATACTGGGGAGTAATGCTGTATTCTTAGTTATAGGAGGCAGATACAGGAGTTATAGCCTGGGTATAGCTCATCTCACTTAACTCCAAAGTAATCTGGCTGTTGGACAAGATGGGGGGAGGGGAGCTTTCCCAGGACCCTGGAATTCCCACCTTTGGTAGCTGAGTCTTTTGATTCCTATAAGGGGTGAGAATGAGACAGGGCTGCAGCAGCTGTGTCCTGCAGCTCACTTAAAATAGGGAATGATTATCAATAGTGAGTGAATACAACCCCGCTTGGGGTCTGGGTTTCATTTGGGGAGGTGGGGAGGGTCTTTTGCCGGCTTCTCCCAAGGCCCTAACTAGAATTAGTCTAATAATGTCAAGATAGTGCCTAATAGGGGGTACCACCCCATTGGCTGACTCACAGCAGGGCAGTGAGTGGGTTTTGGGACAAATCATGTTAGAGGATGTTTGACTGAACTGACCCTCAAGTAGCTGAGAAGAGGTGAGGCCTTGGGACGTCCAGAGCACCACTCCCCGCCTTGACTGCGGGTGTAGTCCTATCTTCTCCTCACCCTCAGCCTCAGTGGTCGTTCCACAAGCTACAAATTAGATGGTGAGGCTTAATCTCCTATTTGAGGTGACTCCTTTCTACTGCTCCCTCCCCGCTCTTTCCCTTCCTGCCTGTTTCCAGTGCTTTACTCAGACCTCAGCAAAACTGGCAGGCTGGCCTCGGCTAGCTGGATAATACTGTTCAAATTCCGAGGAGCCTTGTGTTTACCAAGCTCTCTGCTGAACAAATTTACAAAGTAAACATTTTGGGACATCACAGAGATTTTAAAAAAGCCAAAAACACCTTCCCCCCTCTCCACTCCCCACCCCCAAACCTTTAGCAGCCACATTCATCATATTCTGTTTTTTTTCCTGACTCTTTAGTTCCCCAGGGCTCATTCCTCTGCAGGCCTGTTTCCAGCAGAGCTCAGGGCTCTAGGACTCTAGGCCCTGAATCTCAAGACTTTCATCTCTACCTTCTCCCCACAATTTTAGACCACCAAGATGCAGGGCATAGACCTAAAGCAGGAACAGATCTTAGAGATCATCTAAGTCCTAGCTTCTTAAACTGTGGGTCATGACCCATGTGGGGTAGTGGAACTCAATGTGGGGTTTGAAAAAATGTTGGCTACAACAAGAGGTTACGTATACCTATTTTATATACCTACATACCCAGGGGTGACATAAAAATTTCTCCGGCGAAAAGGGGTTGAGAGTGGAAGAAGTTTAAGAAGTCCTGATCTAAGTTACCCTTTCATATTACAGAGAAAGATACTGAGGCCCAGAGGTATGAAGTGACTTCCTATAAGTCATACAGATAGCAAGTGTCTGAGTGGGAATTCAAACTCAGATCGTTTGCCAAATCTAGGGCTTTTCCCACTGTACCAAATTGCCTCTCATGAGACCTGCCTTCAGTTCCAAAGCTCTTATGAGTTAAGACTTCTGGGGCAGATAAAAGATGATATGACTGAAGGAAACAAAGGTTCAAGCTTCCAAGCATATTATATCATAATAAGCAATGAATGCCAATTGTTCAACAAAAAAGAACCAAATACGGGGAGGGGGGGCAGATTTTTATACATTAAAAACAATCATATAAGACTAATTTATTAAAGGGAAACAATACAACATCAGATAATCTTATTTCTAACTGAGGAAAGACTAGGGCCTTTCCAAGTTGAGAAGGGGAGAGCAAGCAGTTGTAATTCCCAGAAATGAGAAAAAGTGGTGTCCCATTTCCCCCAAGTGTCTGTGAATTATCTAAGAACATGAAAAGAGTAACTGAGGAATCAGTATGGAGCCAGTTTTCAGATAAGACATACAGGTGGCTCAAGATGTGTAATTGTTACAAAACTCCTTGAATCAGTCTTTGGATCTGGCTGAGTGTTGGCCAGGATAACCTAGATTCTTAGTTAAGGGTCTCTAAGCAACAGGTAGAGGTGGTCCAGCTTCTCAGCCATGCAGGGCTAGGTTCAAACAATGCAATAAGGTTTTCTCTCAATTCCCATAATTGAATATATTTTTCTCATAAGACAGAAATTGAACTAGATCCATTATTGAATAGAAAGGGAACAGAGCTAGCTTCAGAATTGTCACAAGATGGAAGTAGTAGGGTTCATTCAGTTCCACTACTACTTGCTCTGCCAATCCCCAGAATTCCCTCACTCCTTATTTGTACTTCTTTTATTCTTCAACTCCGAGTCTCAACATCCAACTGCCCAGGCCCCTGAGCTGGCTTGACTTTCTAATTCAAAGGTCTGCCATTCATGGACCTTAAATACCTGCTCCACCCCCCCACCCCCCAAGCCATTTCCTCTATCTTGAAGAGATTTGTTTTAGCAACTAGTTACCTTCTTTCCTCTGTTTTGACATAAGCCAACATTTTCTAGGGTTTATTAGCAAACCCTAAGGAGAATAAGAGGCAGAATGGTATAATAAATAGAGAGTTCTACAAGCCAGGATGACCTGAGTTCAAGACCCACTTCTGTATTCTTCTTCTTCTTTTTTTTTTTGGGTGGGGCAATGAAGGTTAAGTGACTTGCCCAGGGTCACACAGCTAGTAAGTATCAAGTGTCTGAGGTTGGATTTGAACTAAGGTTCTCCTGAATCCAGGGTTGGTGCTTTATACACTGAGTCACCTAGCTGCCCCCAAAGCAGTATTCCTTTTTTTTTTTCTTTTGGGGCAATGAGGGTTAAGTGACTTGTCCAGGGTCACACAGCTAGTAAGTGTCAAGTGTCTGAGGTTGGATTTGAATTCAGGTACTCTTGAATCTAGGGCCAGTGAGTTATCCACTGTGCCACCTAGCTGTCCCCCTCCTTAATCTCTTAGTCCTCTAGGTAACACTTTAAGACTGCAAGTTGCAGAGAAGGTACATGGGTAGAGGGAGTTGGCACATTGGGAGGTTCTCTATGCCTGTGAAAACACAGGTCCAGATCCTAGGCATTTCCCTATGAGACAATATTTATAAAATACTCGGCACAGTACTCAGGCACATAGTAGGTGCTTAATAAATGCTTGCTCCCTCCCTCAAGGGGGCCATCGCCAGTCATCTTGACCTATATCTTGCTATTGGACTCTAATGATTCTGGAGGAAAGAATGACTTTGCACAGCACTGCCTCACTTAAATCCAATTTACTTGGAAGTCAAGACATCACCCTGCTGATGTCATTGGTCCTCTTTGAGAATGAAGGATAAACAACAACAGCCTCTCCCTTGCCCCATGAAGAGTATATATGAATCCAGGAATAATACAACACTAAGGTAGCTTAAAGTATGTATCCAAAATCAATTTAGTCCCAGACCCTGCGATCCTAAGCTAAAAGAGATAGGCAGCATTCTGCTGTGGAAAGAAAGACAGATTTGTAGTCAGAGAACCTGGATTATTCACATCTTATTTCTGCTGCTTAGTGCCTGTATGACCTTGGATCCACTACAGCTTCTCTGGATCTACTTTCCTTATGTATAAAGCAAGGAACTGCATTATGTGACCTTTGAGGTTCTCTGAGATCAAATGGTAAACAATATTTGTAAATGCTTACTTAGCACAGTGCCTGCTTTCTCCCTCTCTTCCTCCATCCCTCCCTTCCTTGATGGGACTTAAACCAGTTCTTTCTGGTTCTGAGGCTAATACTCTATCCATTAAACCATGTGGTCTCAAGGCTCTGTAAACAATTCTAAATTTTCCAGAAACCACCTTAGTATACTATCCCATTGCCTGCTCTCCTCTGTCCCAATCTCCATCCCTTCTCTATGCCTGAGGCATACCCCCTCTATGAGGTACATAATCCCATGGTTGGTGAGCATACCAAGGCTGAACCCTATTCTCTCCCCAGCTTTCTCTTCCAAAAGACTCCTCCATGCAACTTAGACTCTGGGGTTTCTGGATACCCTGTGTGCCCTCCCTTGGCCTTTGCCCCTTCATCTCTCGGGATCATCTCAGTTAATTTTGCCCTGTCTCAAACATACATGCCTTACTAAGCAATCCCTGAAAACTATGGCCCTATTTGATAGGCTGGTATGGGGGAAGAGTCCAGTGGAATCAAGAAAGATGTTGGTTGAAATCCCACATCTGATGCTATTCCATTAGCTTTCTAAGGATGATCAAACCCCTTAGTTTCAATTTCCTCATTTGAAAGATGGCTACAGTAATATGCAGAGCATCTACCTCGCCAATGAGATAAAGCATCAACAGTGGGTGTTCTTTGTGAAACTTGAGGAACTACATAAATGTAAGCTATTGATATTGCTGACTTCCCTCAGCCTCAGTCGCTTCTCTCTGTTATCTGTTACTGCTGATCATTCTACTCCCTGGGATCCATTCAGCCCCCTCAGTTGCCCTGGGGTTGGAGTGCCCAGAGCATCCTGGAAATGGAACCAATTAGCATCATTAGGTAGGGGTAAGCCTGTAGTTGGATATCCTTTACCACTATTCTTCAGCTTTATACTAACTGAGGGTAGAAAGAGTAGTAACCGCTGATATTTGCAGAGCTAACAAAAGGCCTTATAAAGATTATCTCATTTGATTCTTACCATAACACTGCGAGGGCAGCTAGGTGGTACAGTCGATAGAATGCCAGGCTTAGAGTCAGGAAGAGCCTCATCTTTCTGAGTTCAAATCCAGTCTCAGACACTTACTAACTGTATGACCCTGGGCAAGTCACTACACCCTGTTTGCATCTGTTTCCTCATCTGTCAAATGAGCTGGAGAAGGAAATGACAAATCACTCCAATATCTTTGCCAAGAGTGAGTTCACATAGAGTCAGACATAACGGAAAAAATGACTCAACAATAACAAACTCAACAAGGACAAAACATCAAAAATAACACTATGAGGAAATTTAGTTCAGGAAGATCATTGTACCCACTGTGACTCAAGACTGAGTCAAGATTCAGAGCAGAACTTCTGTGCCTCTCACGTTGTAACCCACGCTCTTAAAAACTTTTGGAAGTCCCTATACCTATCCTTAGACTATTCTTTCCTTAAGGAAGGATTTTGTTCTTGCTCATGAGTCCATCATCATATGAAATCATATTTAGGGGAACTGGCTTACTAGGAGGCAGCTAAATGACTCAGTAGATAGAGTGCTGGGCCTGGAGTCAGGAAGACCTGAGTCCAAATTGGGCTCAGATACTTATTAGCTGCGTGACCCTGGGCAAGTCATTTAACCTCTGTTTACCTTAATCCACTGGAGAAGAAAATGGCAAACCACTCCAGTAGCCTTGTCAAGAAAATGGTGTGGACATGACTGAACAAGAGGCTTACTGAAATTCAGTCAATATCTACTTACCTTCAATCTCAGCCCTAATCAAGAAAACAAAAAGGGCCCTTTCAGTTATGTTGGGGCGAAATAATGGCTGATCATCAGATGGATAAGGAGAACGTCCAAACTGCATATTTCAGTTATAGTAGGTAAGAAATGTTTAACGAACATTCTTGGCATAAATGACTCTATCTTGAATTTGGAATTGGAAGGAAGGGGAAAATAAAACATTTATTAAGCACCTTCTAGGTGATTGACATGGTGCTAATTGCTTTACAAATATTTTCTCATTTAATTCTCACAATAACCATAGGAAGGGTTTTACATTTTACAGGTTAACTGCTTTGCCCTCATACTACTAGTTAAATATCTAAGACCACATCCGAATTCAGACTTTTTTGCCAACACACCTATCTTTCTATCTAGTGCCACCTAGCATGTATACTGCTCCCTTTACCCCAAAACATTTTGAGATTGTAGGCAAAATGCCAATATGCTAACAAGTTGTTGTTTAGGACACCTTGATATGTGTGAAGCTATTTGTTTCCTGAATAGAAAATGGCCAGTAATGTTTGCTGTAAATTGTTGCAAAATGAATCTTAGCCACCTGTGGTGATGATATCGCTAGTTTAGCGTTTTGGAACAAAGGTCCTTGGATATTGACCAGATGTTGATTACAGAATCCCTCATTAGACTGACTGGACTGACCACAAAATCAGAACATACTAGGTCCAGTCAACCAACTTAGACCATGAAGCAGTGACTTGGTGTTATACTACAGATTAAGGTGCCTGGCCCAGCAATAGTACAAGGATAGCCTGAACTAGTATCAGCCCACTAAGCAAAAATGAAATCACATGGTCAACCTCCAATTTATATTATAATATTATATAGTATATAAGTGTTATATGTGTACATAAGCATATATATATACACATTCACATACATCTGTGTACATATATTTGTGCATATATACATGTATGTACCTATACACACATGTATACATATACGTGTGTGTGTGTATTACAGCATGATGGCAGCTTTACAGACTGGGACCATTGAGGTTTTGTTGTCACTGACTGTCAATATCCACAGCTCTACTAGTCCGGACTACTTGGAACCATTCTAGCTCTCCAAACTTCCATATCACAGACTTAACATCCTTTTTTTTTTTTAAACCATCCTTAATCATCATCACTAAGCATTAATTAAGAACTTGCTATGTTCCAGGCTCAGTGCTAAGTGCTAGGGATACAAAGAAATGCAAAAAGAGCTCCAGTTCTTTAGGCGCTCCTAGTCCACTGGGACAAAAAACAGGCAGATAAAACCTATACAGGATAAATTGGAGGTGGTTTCAAAGGGAAGACACCACATTAAAGGAATTGGAAAGGTCATCTTGTAGAAAGCAAGATTTTAGCTAAAACTGAAGGAGACCAAGGAAGCCAGGGTGAAGAGAATTCTAGGTCTGGGAAGGGTCAGTAAGTGAAAATGTATAGAATCAAAAGTTGAACCTTCATGTGCAAGGATCAGCAAGATGACCAGTGTCACTGTATCTTAGAGCATGTGAAGATAAGTAGGGTATGAGAAGATTGCAAAGATAGGAAAGGCTCAAGTTATGTAGGATTTAAGAAGTTTACATTTTACCCTGGGGGGAATAGGGAGCCAGTGAAGTTTAATAAGTAGGTGGGGGGGGGGAGAGGAGGCAGGGGAGATCTCCTTGCTAGCAAAATAAAGGATGGACAATTGTAAGGACATACCTGAGGTAGGTAGACCATTCATCAGGCTATTGTAGTAGTCCATGTATGGAAGTTGTGACATGTAAAAAGTTCTAGAGATATAATTTCTGGGTAATTAATCATTTTGTTAATTAAGGATAATGAGTAATTAATAAAAGGATTGGTCATTTGGCCACCTCCCATAAACCAAAAAAGGGATAATGGTAGCTTCTTTATATGTAAGAGTGAGTGTTTCCAACAGGCAGCAATCAACTCTGATTGGTTAACAATTAATGAGAGGGGCAGCTAGGTGGCACAGTGGATAGAGCACCGGCCCTGGATTCAGGAGGACCTGAGTTGAAATCCGAATTCAGACACTTAACACTTACTAGCTGTGTGACCCTTGGCAAGTCACTTAACCCCAATTGCCTTGTAAAAAACCAAAAACAATTAATGAGAATAATGAATATTATGATGAGAGGTGGATCTATTTTAATGAGGGACTGGGGGAAGGGGAGAGACAAGACTGATCACTCAGACCACCTCTGAGAGGGCAATCTAGACAGAGGGGGTTTTCCTCCCTTCAGACCTGTCTGATTGGAACATAATGGGTTGGAATTCATCAATTCACCTAGACTATAATTTCTTTACCTTTTGATCAGATCTGAGTTTTCCCAGTTTGGTGTGACTAGCCCAAAATTTCATCTTATCATCAGTCCTGCCCTTCAAAGGCTGGCTGGATAACCTATAGGGGCTGATTTTTTTTTAAATTTTATTTTTTTGGGGGGATGATTTCTGAATGAGGAAACAGGAAGGAAAAAAACCTTAGTCTTAATTCAATAATTGGTTATTAATATAAGAGAGAAATAATCATTTCTCTCAAAGTGATGAGGGCCTAGTATCAGGATAATGGCAGTGTCAGAGGAGAAAAGGAGGCTTATACAAGAGAGATTACAAAGGAAGAAACAACAGAGATTGGATATGGGGGAGTGAGAAATTGTGGGTGACACCCAGGTTTTTGAGTGTGGGTGATTAGAAAGATGGTGGTGCCCTTGACAGTCATAGAAAAATTATAAAAAAGGGGAATGTTTTGGGGGCAGAGGGCAGATAATGAGTTCAGTTTTAGACATGAGTTTGCAGTGTCTATGGGATGTCTAGTTTGAGATATCCAAAAGGCAGTTGGAGATGGTTGATTAGAGGTGAGGAGGGAGGTTAGGGCTGTTTAAATAGATCCAAGAATCATTTGCACACAGATGATAATTTAATAATCCATGGGAGCTGATGAAATCACCAAGCAAAATAGTATAATAAAGGGGGGGGAAAGGAGAGGACCCAGGGCAGAAGGAAGACACCTAAAGTTAGAAGGCATAAATTGGATAAACACCCAGAGAAGGAGATTAAGGAGTGGTCACATAAGAAGGGTGGAATCAGCACAGAAGTGTGTCACAAAAACCTAGAGAAAAGACTAAGGGGAGGGCAATCAAGGGTGCCAAAGGCTGAAGAGAGGTCAGGAAGGATGAGGGTGGAGAAGAAGCCATTAGAGAGAGATGTAGTTGCCAGGATTCCCACTTAATAACTCTGGAGGGATTGAGATGGTTCCCATTGCGTGGCATGGAAACCTGGGAAGGGGCTTTTCCTTTCCTGTGATTAACTCAGTAATCTACCCTGAAATAATGCAGTGTATTGTGTGCATCAGTGTAACTCAGAATGAATAAAGCATGTCTTAGCATTTACAACTTACAATGCCTTGCCTCTCGGTGGTGGGTACACGTTAAACACTGGTTGCTCTCATAATATAACAGCTTAGATACCTGTACTCAGGAAGCTAATAAAAGATCCTAGAATGATAGAGGGAAAGCAGAACTATTCAACTCAAATTATTTTGCTTATGATTTCGCTGCCAAAGAGAATAATTTTTAGACGGGAAAGGATAAAACAAAAATGTTTAACATCTAGCACTACCTGCTCCTGGCCAAACCCTAGTTTCATCTACCAGGCCTTGTACCACCAGTATTTGTCTAGAGAATATAGAAGAAACGCTGCGTTCTGCCATTTAACTGGGACAGAGGAGGAGGGGGAGGTGGTACTTAACCCCTGGCCTATGGCTAGCAAACACCCATTCCTCTGCCTCCCTTAGTCTTTCTGATTGAGAGTCAGCATGAAGCAGCAAGGCAACCTGGAGAGACAGGAGGAGGCATGTTGTTGTTGTTGTTGTTGTTGAGTCATTTTCAGTCATGTCTGACTCTTTGTGACCCCATTTTGGGGTTTCCTTGGCAGAGATATTATAGTAGTTTGCCATTTCCTTCTCCAGCTTATCTGACAGATGAGAAAACTGGGGCAAACGGGGTTAAGTGACTTGCCCAGGGTCACACGGCTAGTAAATGTCTCTGAGGACATAGTTGAACTCAGGTCTTCCTGTCTCCAGGCCTGGTACTCTACCCACTTCACCACCTAGCTGCCCCAGGGGACATTCGTCCTGTCGATTGCTCCTGCAAGTGATGCAGCTATGGCAACTGAAGATCCAAAAAATTAAACTCTTGACACCAAAGTACTCGGGCTCATGAAATGGCTCAACTTTGGAAACTGACATGATTTTATCAGTGGCAAAGGCATCATGAAGATGTTACCACCTACCTGCTTTGCCGCTGTACCCCAAGGATTATGGGGCCTATCCATCTGACTTGTAGCCGAAACCTGTGTTTGCTTCCCCCATGAGAAGACAAGTTCCTTGAGAGCAGGGACCATCTTGCTTTTCTATTTGTATTTCCTGCACTTTGCATAATCAGCACTTAACAAACGCTTTTTTCCTCCCTTCATTCATTCGTTCATTCATTCAACATCTGCTGTGAGCATAGGTACCATGCAAATATAGACAGGCAAACATCTTACCAATTTTCTAAAAGGGGAAGAAGGCAAATCCTTTCAAATATAGGGTAGGGTGCTTGTTGCTGATTCCTGGAAAAATTCTAAAACAAGATTAATGAAAGGATGTTTTGAGAGTACTTAAAAAGGAAGTGATGTTCATTATTAGCCTGCATTGAATTATTAAAAGCAAGTTATTTCCTTTTTTGATAGGGTTACTACACTGCTATAAGTCATTAGGGAAATGCTGCAGACACACAATACCTGAATTTCAGCAAGGTGTTTGACAGTCAACATGGCAGAGTAGACAGAGCGCTTTACTTAGAGGGAGGAAGACCTAGTAGGTGCAAATGCTAAATCAAAAACTTACTAGCTGTACAATCCTGGGCAAGTCACAGAATCTCTCTGAGCCTCAGTCTCTTCATCTGTAAAATGAGGGTTTGCCTCACAAGATTGTTGTTTCTGAGAGATTATAGTTAAGTACATATAAAACCTTAAAAGTCTAAATTGTTAGAAACAACAGCCAATGACAGATATTGATAATGTCTCTAATGGTTTACTTGAGGACCAGATAGAGAGCTGTCAGCTGCAGAGTTGGGTAGAATTGGAAATGGTTGTATAATTTGCTCTAAGAAATAATTATCATTAGATTTGTATTTAATAAATAAATAAATAATAAAAAATAAAGCACCTGCCCTGGATTCAGGAGGACCTGAGTTCAAATCTGTCCTCAGACACTTGACACTTACTAGCTGTGTGACCCTAGGCAAGTCACTTAACTCTCATTGCCTTGCAAAAAGTAAAATAAAAGATCTGTATTCACCTGAAGGGAAGTCTCTGGTGAAGTCCCGCATGGCTCCATCCATGACACTGTGCTACCCAGTATTTTTTTGGTGACTTGGAGGGAAATATCAGTGACATGCTTGTTAAATCTATAGATGACATGAAGAGGAAAAGAATAGCTAGTACACAGTATAACAGAATTGAGACCCCCAATGATCTGAAAAGGCTGAGATGAGTCATATCAAACAAGGTGACATTTAAATGTGGGAAAAGGAAGATGTGACTAGAAAGCAGTTCACATAAAAAAAAAAAAAAAAAACACCTTACAAAAACCAAACCAAAACAAACAAATCTGGGAGCTTTAGTGGACTACAAGCTCCATAGGACTTGACAATTTGATATTTCAGCCTTGAAAGCTAATACCATCTTAAGCTGCTTTAACACAGGTGGGGTGTCTGGAATAAGGGAGGACTCTGTGCCCAAGAACCCTGGGAAGAGTAGAATCGCCCAGACCATTGGTCCTGCCGCCAGCCTGGAATACATAATTTAGGTGAGCAACCTCTGTGGAGATTCAAGCTTGGTAACCATTCCTGCAGGGGCTGCAGCCCCAGCTACCGAAAACTTGAAAAACGAAGTTCTTCCCACCTAAGCCTTTGGTATTGTCGAGTTGTTCAACACCTGAAATGGATATTGTTTTATCAATGAACATGACATGAAAAAAAGATGCATTGTAATCTGCTTGGCTGCTGCACACTAAGGGACATAGGGCCTTACCATCTGGCTCCCCATAGCAGCCTCTCAAATGTGTTGTGTCCTCTATTAGAAGGTAAACCTCCTGAGAACAGGGCCTGTCTTGCTTTTCTTTTTGTATCCCCAGTGCTTTGCAAATAGTAAACACTTAATAAATACATTAACATTTATCATATCCTGCCCTGGTTTGATCTCATCTGAAATGGGACATTCAGACATGAGCCCCACCTTTTTAAGATAATGACAAGTACTCCAAGAGTGATTGGGGGGCAGCTAGATGGCACAGTGGATAGAGCACTGGCCCTGGAGTCAGGAGTACCTGAGTTCAAATCTGGCCTCAGACACTTAACACTTACTAGCTGTGTGACCCTGGGCAAGTCACTTAACCCCAATTGCCTCACTAAAAAACAAAACAAAACAAAACAAGTGATTGGGACTGTGAAGGGATTGGAAACTGACCCACATTAGAGTCAGTTGATAGGACTGGTGATGTTTAAGTTAACTAATCTAAACTAGTCTTGTGCAGATTAATTAGAATATGAGCTATCTGTGGGCAAAGATTGTATCTTATTTCAACTTTGCTCCTTCCCCAGTGCCTAAGTGTTTGGGGAAAAAATATTCATTTTGTAAACCTTTCTTGTTTTTCTATAAACCTCAGTGATGAGGAAGGCTACAGAAGAAGGATTAGACTTATAACATTTGGGTCCAAGAAGGAGAACCTGGACCAACAGATTGAAGATACAGGAAGGCAGAATTTGGTCTTAGGGAAGGAAGAAACTCCTAATAATTAGATTTGTCTGGCAATATGATGAGCTTCCTTGGAAGACACAGTTCCCTATTACTGGATGTCTTTAAGCAAGGACAAGGACTATTGTAGAAGTAAATCACCCTTCAGTTGGAGGTTGGAATAGATAATCCCTGAGGTCCCTGTGGTCCTAGGACCTATGTTCATGGAGAAGAGCAGAAGTAATTCTAAAAGAATGAGGCATTCAAAATGACTGAGTCTTGGAGTTAGAAGTTTCCTCAGAGAATCATTTAGTCAAAGGACCATAACTATAGAACAATATGGGTCCCAAGAGATCATTTACTACAGACTAGCCCCTTCATTGTACAAATGAGGACTTTTAAAAGGCCTAAGAACTTAAGTGATTAGCCCAGGTCACCCAGCCAGTGAATGGCAGGCTCAAATTTGAACCCATATCCAGCACTCTTGCCATTATGTGATAATGCCAGTGATATATAATGATAAATATTTATAAAAACATTAGTTGTTTATTTTTGTTTTCCCCTTCCTAGCAAATATCTTCTCCTACCAAATTTTGAGGTATCTCTACTAATTTTCCCTGCCCCTCCTCTGATTGGCAACCCCCAAACCTAACCCTTTAAATATCCCCATTTTGTAGGGCCCTCAGACTTTACCACCCTCAACTTTCCTCATTCTATTCTAGGCCCTTCTCAAAACTTGGCCCATGCCAACATCCCTATTCTGGATGCTCCCCATCTGTCTATGCCAAGAATCTCCTGAGCCCCACACCCCCTCCCATCCTTCTACCTCCCTCATTCTGTAAATTATCTCCTGCCTTGATTCTGAAGAAAATAAATCTACTAAAAAGAACCACGATGAGTTCAACAATAAAATGGGCGTAAGTAAAAGCATCTCCCTACCAGGGGTGTTGTGAGGGTCAAATAAGATAGTAAGAACATAGTAAGTTCTTAATAAGTACTTATTTATTTATTGTTTCCTTTCTTCCTTTCAAACTAGTGAAGGGTGGGTCATGAGTCCAAGCCCCCTATTTTACACATGGGGAAATGAAGTCACAAGAGGTTAAATAGCTTGTCTAAGGTTATTCACAGTTACTAAGTGGCAGAACTGAGGTTCACACCCAGATCTTCCCACCCTATGCCCAGGCTTTTTTTTTTTTTTTACACTGTCACAGTGCCCCTATTAGAGGATCATGATCAGAACTGTAACTAAGGTGGGCTGTCTAGGGCTTTGTCCAAGGGTGCCGATGTTGTCACGTTCCTCATGGTGGTCTCAAGATTATTGTCCCTTCACCTAATGATCCCGAGCTGCATGTCAGGACCTTGCTCTCTTGACCAACTTCTATAGGTTAGACTCTCTAGAGGAGCATTTTTCGTGGTTGCCCCAGGTAAAAGAATCCTTAGTTATGCTTATGGTAGAGATATGTATTCAGAAACATGTATTCATCAGTATGATGCCTACACTCTTACCTTCACTTCGTGCCTGGCTCTTACTTCCCTTGGCCACCTCCCCCACAGCTCTAGTCTTTCTTTCTCTTAATAGAACTCAAGTGGGCAGTGAAAGGTAGGAAGCCACAGATAATCCCCCAAATCAGATAATTATAGCATCATAGAAGAAGAGCTTGAGGAGACCTCAGAAACCATCTAGGCCCCCCGCACCCCCATTTTACAAATGAGGAGACTGAGGCTCAGATGTCTTGCCTCTGATCACACTTAATTGAGTCACTAGTACTGTCCTTTTTTGGGAGGATGAAGGTGGTTTTCTTTTGGTTTATTCTGGTGAGATCTTTTATCTCTTCTCTTCCTTCATCCCTAGGTTGGGTGAGGAAGAGAGCCAGGTGAACTCTATTAATTGGTGAAATCTACCCCAGTGCCCAGCAGCCCCTAGCTTTCCCTGCCCCTCTCACCACTCCAGGCAACTCGGTGCAAACCAGGAGTCTTCATTAAGACGAGACACACCTGTTACCTGAACTGAACTCTGCCCTTCTCCCTGATGGCAATTAGCCTGGCCCTGGCTGGCTGGAAGGCATTTGCTTCCCCCTGCTCTCTCTGCAGTCCTTTCTCTCTTCATTGGGGCTATCAGATTCTCCTGCCCAGGGGTCCTGCTGTCGGTTATTATATTGCAGTGGCTGCCATGCCTTCCCTTTTAAGCTGCCCTTGGAGAGGAATTTTAATGTGTGTAGCAGACAGCAGAGAAGACAGAAAGGGGAGGGGGGGTTGGACTCAGGCTTCTTAGTCCAGTGAAGGGCCTCACACCACATTGTTTTTAACTTCAAAGACACAGCTTCAAGAACCCAGAATTTATTTATTTTTTTTTATTTTCAAGCAAAGGTGAAGATGGAGCAACTGCTCCAATTCTCAAAGGGCCACCCCAGGGTGGAGCAGAATTTCCAAGATGGGGTGACTGCCCCCAACAGAGTTAAAGAGGGATAAGGAATCATTCTATCCATACCCCTACCTCTGTGGTCCTGAAACCATACCAAGAGGTACTGAGGCCAAAGCAATCTCCCTGCCTTTGTCACTGTTAGCCTTCTAGTTTTAAAATAGGCTTCAGGGCTGGAATGGACCATAAGGATTATCTAGTCTAACCCCTTCATTTAACAGAGGAGGGAACAATCACAGAAAGATGCAGCAAGTGACTTAGCCAAGATCACATAGCTCAAAAGCCCTAGGGACTAGAACATTGTCTAAGATCCACTCCCTCTCCCCCCCCCCCCACCGCCCCCGTCTCCTTTAGTCATACGGTTTTAGTATTACAGTGAAACAAACACTGACTTTGGAATCAGAGTACTTGGCGTCCAGTCTTAACTCTGTTCCCTAGAGGTGTGCCCCTCTGCGGGTTATCCTCAAGATGCCTCTGGTCCTCACTTCTCTCCTTTGTAAAATGAGAGCACTGGAGCAGAGAATTACTAAAGCCCCTTTTAGCTCTAATGCCTATTTTTGTTCTATGACCTTAGTCATTTGTTGTACAATCAAGAAGCTGGAGGTTTTGCTTTTTTGTTTTGTTCTGTTTTGTTTTGAAATCAAACCACAGTTCTTCCTACAGCAATCAAAACTCTCCTAGGCTCAGGAGTTTTGTGATTCCATTGTTCAGGGACTAAGACAAAGGTTGGTGAGTGTCATCCTTTGTTCTCGAAGAAGACCAAAATGGCATTACTATATTGGGGTCAAGGTACAGTGTGCCCAACTGTGGCTGATCCGACCAACATGAGCTTGGAAGGGTATATGGCAAATTGGGCACAAATAGTCCATGTGAACAGTTGGAGTAGAGATGCTTCTAAATTTGTGCATCTCACATTTTTTTTGAGCTCCTACAATTCTGCTTTCCTCATAGATCACAGCTCCTTCTTTGATGTGGGCATGTCATGTTGGGTGGTCCCATACCCCAAGTCTTACAATTGGTTCCAAAGTTCTTCAGAGAAACCTTGAAGTGACCTTGTATTGCTTATGACCTCCGTGTGAGTGCTCACCTTGTATGAGTTATCTTCAAACTAGTCATTTAGGTAAAGGTGTGTTTCACATTTGGATGGCCAGTCCACTGGAATTGTGCTCTCTGTAATCTGATAGCAAGATGGCACAGAGGAGAGTAGACTTTCCAACTAAGTTGGGGATTGGGGTTCTTGCTACTAGGGCAAGTCCTAGGCCAAATTGATACAAAGGTTTCTGTTCCCTTTGTTTGAAGTCTATCCTCCCCCCAAATGCCCAGTGCCCTCATGTTGGTCCCTGGCTACCCTCAGCCCCCACTATCATATTTCACCAGGGGCTGACCTTCCAGGTGTCTTATATGCCATCCCTCATGCTAGTGATACAATGAAAATGTATCTGCCCTGGGTCCATTTCTTCTGGACTCTGCTCTCTTTGAGGAGATAATGGAGGTGATAATAGGTCATAAGCCCTTAGTATTTTTTTTTTTTGGCGAGGCAATTGGGGTTAAGTGACTTGCCCAGGGTCACATAGTTAGTAAGTGTTAAATGTCTGAGGCTGGATTTGAACTCAGGTCCTCCTGAATCCAGGGCTCTATCCACTGTACCACCTAGCTGCCCGACCCTTAGTATTTTTTTGCTTTTTTTTTTTTGTTGTTGTTGCTGGGGCAATGGGGGTTAAGTGACTTGCCCAGGGTCACACAGCTAGTAAGCGCCACCAGGGTCACACAGCTAGTAAGTGCCAAGTGTCTGAGGCCGAATTTGAACTCAGGTACTCCCGAATTCAGGGCCAGTGCTTTATTCATTGTGCCACCTAGCTGCCCCGACCCTTAGTATTTTTAAAAGAGGTTTTCCTGAGATACAATGCCTCATGCCAAAGGAATTCTAGGTACTGTAGTTAGTACACAGGGAAAAGATATTTGAGTAGCAGGATCTTTGGATGCCTTAACTAATGCCGAGCTAGTAGCTGCTGTTTCGTATATGCCTCCAGTGGATGCTGCCAGCCACATTAGGGAAAGCAATGTTGGCCAAGAGGTCTGAGTGAAGATTGTTTTGTTTTTTTCCTACAGTATAACAACACAGCCAGCTCACAGGGAGTCAAAGACTGCCCTGGGAATCTGCCCCAGGGGCCACGTAGGATTTGTGTATCATTTGCATCGAATTTACATACCCCAAGGTAGACTATGCAGTTTACCCTCAGGAAGTTTTCAAGTTAAAAAGTCTTTCCAGCTCTCCACAGGTTGTTATTCTTATCTCACTCTCTGTTCCTTCTCAATCACTAAGTATATTTGACCCAGATCCCCAACAACAGAAGAATAGAGAGGAATGAGACCCGGAGATTTTGTGTGTGTGTGTGTGTGTGTGTGTGTGTGTGTGTGTGTGTGTGTGTGTGTGTGTGTGTTTGAGAGAGAGAGAGAGAGAGAGAGGGAGAGAGAGAGAGAGAGAGAGTAGGAGATGGTGTGTACGTGTCTGTGTGCATTGGAGAGGAAGGTAAAGGATGACTTTTATCCACTTTTTCTATGGGAACAATGCCCCTGGACCTAGTGTCCCACTGACAGTCTCCTTGGTAAGGGCAGAAGACTGAGCACACAGCATTAACTTCTGCAGGCAGCCACTCTTCCGTATAAGGATGGGTGGGGGTGGCGATCAAACCAGACCAGAGAGAAGAGCCCGGTCCTAGGAGTTAAGGCTGTCTAGGTTCCAGGCCGGGCCTTTGTTGTCCTCGACTTGGGTTGGGCAGGCCTCTTGACGTCTCCGTGCCAGAGGATTTAAGAATCCCTGCCTGGCCTGGCACCCAGGGTAGTAGCGAGGATCAAAGGAGATAATGCATATGAAAGCACTTCAAAAAGCATTAAGTATTATAAAAATGCAAAGAATTTTTAAAGCAGCATCAGCCTACTTCCCGCCGGAAATCCAGACAGTAAATTGTACACCTGCATTATAGAGATGTGTCTATTTGAACCCGGTTTCTCTCATAATCTGCACCCCTGCACGCGCGCGCACGCGCGCGCGCACACACACACACACACACACGAGTTTGGCATCTCCTCCTCATACCTGATCACTGGCATCACTTTCCCTGCAGGCACCAGCTTCTTTGCAGAGGGAGATGCAGATCTCTTGGAAGAGAGCCAAATGTAAGCATGGGGGATGGGGGGGGGGAGAGATGTGGTGGGGAGAGTGGCCTTTCCCTTCTCCCCTTCTCTGATTTTGCCTTCTTAAGATTCCCCTTTGCCCTGGAGCTCCCAGCTCCCTACACCCAGCGGAGGGAGACTGGAGTCTAATCCATGCCCCTGCCCTTTAAATAGTTGTGTATTCTGGTCTTTGTTGTGGTTTCATTTTTATCTTCTCAGGATTTAGAACTGGAAAAGTAGAGCCTGCATCCAGCTACAATGTTTGCTCAAGCGCCTGAGGACACCCCCCCCACCCCCCACTGCCCACACTCCTTTCCCCAATCCCCCTTCCCCCACCTGGGCTGGAGAGCCTTGGCTCCCTAGCTTCAGCAGGGGGGATGAGGAGAGATGATTGCCATCCTGGAAATGATGAAAAGAAGAAAGAGCTGAAGAAGAAGGCAGGAGATTACAAGGGATCAGGGAGAGGCTCTTTAAGCACATGGCAGCCTAGCTGGGCAATGGTCTTGTGTAGTTGTTGTGCAGCTAGAGGCTAGCTTGGCAGCTGGCCCTGGGAAGGGACTGAGCACCAGGGCTGGCTGGAGGCTGGGAGATCAAGGGGGTCTTAGGCCGCCTTTGGATGCTTGCTTTCAAAGGACGAGGTAATAGTGCCCGTGTACTCTACCTCTTTCCCAGGAGAGCTCAGTAAATACTGACCCAGCCCTCCCCTCCACCCTGAGAAACAACAGACAAGGCAAAGTGAGGTGTTTCTTTCTTGGACGGTGGGTGGGAAATTGAGTAACTCCAATAACAAACAGCCAAATTGTGTCTCCCCTGGAGCTGCTCTGTCTCCAGACTAACTCCCACTGAGGCCCTGCTAAGGCAAGGCCAAATATTGAGATGCCACTAGGGAGGTGTCAGGGAAACTGAGGAGCTGAGAAAAAGGAACAGAATGTTAGAGCTGGCTGGGAGCTTAGGGATCATCTTGTTTGATACCCTCATTTTGCAGATGAGGGAACTGAGGCTCAGGGAGGAAGAGTGGTTTGTCCAAGGTGGGCAGCTAGGTGGCGTCACATGGAGTCAGGAAGATGAGTCTTCCTGAGTTCCAATCCAGCCTCAGACACTTTCCAGCTGTAGGATTCTGGGTAAGTCACTTAACCCTGTTTGCCTCAGTTTCTTCATCTGTCAAATGAGCTGGAAAAGGAAATGGCCAACTACGCAATCCTCCATAAAGGGTCATGAAAGAACTAACCAACAACTCTCCCCACACTTCATTACGTCCTCCACTCAGATGCCAAAATTATCTCACCGAAGTTCATGTTTGGCCACGTCACATGCATCCCTACTCAGTAAACTCTGCTGGCTCCCTATTACTTCTGGAATCAAATATGAAATCCCCTGTTTGGAATTTAAGCCCTTTACAACCTGACCCCAACATATCTTTTCAGTTTTCTTATACTTTCCTCCTCTCCACAGGGTATTGGCCTATTTGCTGCTCCTCACAGAGGATACTCCCTCTCTCAAATTTGTGCTTGCAATACCTGGAAAGGTCCCCCTCCTCACCTGGCCTCCTAGCTTCCCTGATTTTCTTTGTGACTCGGTTCAAACCCTGCCTTCTTCAGGAGGCTTCTCCCACACCCCACCCCAAACCCCCTTCACTTTTTACTTAAATTGTATATATCTTGTGTGTACACAGTTATTTACATATTGTCTCCCCAGTGGACTATAAGCTCCTTGAGGGTAGGCACTTTGTTTTTGCTTTTCTTTGTATCTTCCAGCACTTAGCACAGCTCTTGGCACATAGAATGTGCTTGTTAAGAATGCTTGTCGATTGACTGACTGACTGGAGGAGCATGTAGGTTCTCTTGAGGCTGGTGGAGAAAATCAAATGAAAGGCAGAAGGAAAGAATGAAGCAGAGGGGGAAGGGGAAAAAGGTGGAAGGGAAGTTAAGACGAGATGAAAGGGGGAGAGAAACATCTTTTTCCTTCACGGAAGGACCCACTTGCCTGGGGCCCTGTGATGAGACTAGAGAGATGGAGGGCCCCCGTGAGCCGGCCCCACTTCCTACAATGCTTGCCATGGCCATGCTCATTCGGTTCATCCCTCCAGCTTAATACCCTGAGCTCCCTAAATGGCGCTGAATCTAACTGAGTGGTGGATAAACATTTGTTTCACAGCTCACAAAGCAGGACTGCTGGCTACCGGCAGGCTCGATGTAATGAGTTCCATTTTGGACCCCGGGGAGCATTTAGAATGGGCTCTTCTTTGCCCAAGCTGCCAGTCAAGCTGGTACCAGGGGGAAAGAAAAAACACAGCACTAATCTCTTTCTCACCATCCCCATCCATAGCTGGAATCCCCATGAGCCAGGAACGGTTACATCCTCATGTACCATCCCCTTGGCATGTGGAGAGGTGTGGGGTGGGCTGTGCCACCCTGGCTGAGGGCAGATGGGTGTCTCCCATCCTCTCATTTACCAGGAAGTCACTTGGCCTCCTTGACACTTAGGAACAATCCCAGCGTTCTCTTCTCTAGATCCCATACGGCACATGAATGCTCCTCTCCTATTCTTGTCTTCTGTTTCTCCCTTGGCAGTCTTGCTTCTCCATGCGGCCTTTATATTTGGAAGGTCTCCCCTAACTAGTCTCCCTGTGAGAGGAGCAATGGAGTCTGATTCTGAAGGTGGGAGTGGTTGGATTGGCAGGCTGGTATGGCTGTTCCAAGCAGATAGCCTCCTTCTGTTCTTTGTTCCCTAGTCTGTAGGGAGTGACTAGGTGGCACAGTGGATAGACTACCTTGCCTGGAGTCAGAATGACATTTACTAGCTGTGTGACCCTGGGCAAGTCATTTAACCCTGTTTGCCTCAGTTTCCTGTCAAATGAGCTGGAGAAGGAAGGCAAACCATTCCAATATTTCTGCCAAGAAAACCCCAAATGAGGTCATGAAGAGACGGACACAACTGAACAACAAGTCCATAGGTTTATTATTCAATCATGAGTTTAGACCTGGAAAGGACTTCAATGACTGTCTACTGCTGCAACTCTTACTCCCTCATTTTCCAGATGAGGAAACTAAGTTATTTGCCCTAGGTCACACAGGTAACATCTCTTGACTACATCCTCTTCTCTCTATTCAGATAGGCATCAAACCTAGTTCAGGCCCTTATCACTTTAACCCTAAACTATTGCAAGAGTCTTCTAAACTGGTCTCCCCACCTTGCATCTCTTTCCCTACTCTAAACCAATTCTACAATGTTGTCAAAGTGATTTTCCTAAGGAACAGGTTTGATCATCTCACCCACACTCCTATTCAATAAACTTCAGGAGCTGCATGCCACCTCTCTGGTCAAATCCAAAGTCCTCCATTTGGCATTTAAAGCTCTTCACAAAACCAAGCCTCTGCCTATCTTCCCAGGGCTCCAACTCATTGCTTCCCCTCCACACACTCCATGGTCTAGCCACACTGGTCTCCTTTTTCTCCCCACACAGAATGTTTTGTTTCCTATCTGACTGTCCCTTGTCTAGAATGATCTCCCCCTCATCTCTGCCTAACACCTCTGGCAGGAGGCTACTTCTGCTTGCCCAGTCTTTTAGTACCCTACCCCCTAAGGTGACTATATAATACTTTTTTTTTTGTTTGTTTGTTTTGTTTTGTTTTGTTTTTGAGGGTTAAGTGACTTGCCCAGAGTCACACAGCTAGTAAGTGTGAAGTATCTGAGGCCAGATTTGAATTCAGGTCCTCCTAACTCCAGGGCCAAGTGCTTTATCCACTGCACCACCTAGCTGCCCCCAAAATTTTTATTTTTTTATTTTTTGCAGGGCAATGAAGGTTAAGTGACTTGTCCAGGGTCACACAGCTAGTTATCAAGTGTCTGAGGCTGGACTTGAACTCAGTTCCTCCTGAATCCAGGGCCAGTGCTTTATCCACTGTGCCACCTAGCTGGCCCCGAAATTCTTATTTATATGGGGTTAATGGGGTGTTCAGGGGAGGACTAGCACCTCTGGTGTGAGGGCTGCTCATCCTTCTTTGGTATATACCTGTCACTCAGCTCTCACCTGGGGCTCCAACAAGATATAGTATATGCGTTGGCTACACTGTCCAGTAAAACCGTCTCAGGAGACAGGCCTACCACATTGAGGTTAACTGACAAGAGTCAAACCCAAAGGGGCAGCTTGGTGGCGCAGTGGATAGAGCACCAGCCCTGGATTCAGAAGGACCTGAGTTCAAATCCGGCCTCAGACACTTTACACACTTACTAGCTGTGTGACCCTGGGCAAGTCACTTAACCCCAATTGCCTCACCAAAAAAAAAAAAAAAGAGTCAAACCCAATAGTGAGTTGGGGGCGCTGTCTACCCCAAGCAGATTAGAACAATTTGTTCCAATGGACACCTAACATTGAAGACGCCAAGGTCATCTACTGCATCCTGGGCCATCACCAGTCATCCTGATTTTTGTCTTCCCATTGAACTTCAATGACTCTGGAAGACAGAGTGAGATGGAGGACTTTGTGTAAATCTGCCTCACTTAAATCCAATTAATCACCCATGATGTCATTGGTCCTCTTTGAAAACAAAGGACAAACAACAAATTATATATGTACAAGTTGTTTCCTTCTAATTAGATTTCTTTTTTTTTTTAGTGAGGCAATTGGGGTTAAGTGACTTGCCCAGGGTCACACAACTAGTAAGTGTTAAGTGTCTGAGGCCGGATTTGAACTCAGGTACTCCTGACTCCAGGGCTGGTGCTCTATCCACTGTGCCACCTAGCTGCCCCTCTAATTAGATTTTAATAAATGTAAGATCTTTGAGGGCAGAGAGTTTTGTGTTCCCAGCATTTAGTAGAATACCCAACAACACATGGGAAGAGCTTAATATATCCTTGTAGACTGATTGAGAGCATCAAAAGGAGTATTGGAACCTTAGTCTTCAGACTCCACAGACAGTGGTTTTTCTATTGTGCCATGCTGAGGTACCTTTGATTGAGAGTCTTTTATCCAATGAGACCCACTCTGAGCTGTGATGAGATTCTGAGAACTGGAGCAAGCTGGGGGTGGGGGTGGGGGAAGATATTGCCAAATCAATTGAATGTTCAAGACAGTTTCCGTTGGTGTAATGACACCTTAGGGAGAGACCTTGGACCTAAGGACAGAAGGCTCAGTGGAGGGAGAGTCTCTATGACACCTCAATATTGGGAGGAAACAGAGCCTGATCAGATCATTAGGCAGCTGATGGGAAGGATACCACAAAAGGAGGGAACAGAGCAGAAGCAAGGATGGGGAGAGGCTCACCTGGGATTTGGCCACTGTGGGGAGGAATCTAACATTCTTGCTAAGTACTAAACTGGGTTATTTCTACCTGCAAAAATAGCACAAATGTTGCTCTAAACTTTGGTCTCCTGCCAGCAAAGACCCAACATCCTCTCTCAGTTATGGGAATTATAGCTACTGTTATGGGAGCATAGGCCCAATTGTCCTGTCCGTTAATGCAGAACAGAGAAGGACAGAAAGATATGAATGGAGGTTGGTCACAGTGAAATCTGTGCCCATGCATCCAGTCTTCTCTTCTTGGAACCTTTCTTCCTCTTGCTTCTCCTCATCCTCCTTGCATCCCTCCCCTCCCCTCCCCAACACTGTGTGGTGCAGCCGGAAGGAGCTGAGGGCCAGTTGATATTACAAATAAATGGTAATTACATTATTGGCCTTTTAGCACTTCCTCTGTGGATATTAATAGCCATTAATGCCCTGCTGTTCAGCACCACACAGGAGTCCAGGCAGCCAGCCAGCCAGTACACCAAGGCAGGTCACTGTTGCGTGCCCCCTCCTGTCCCTCCTTCATCAGCTCATTTGCTCCAGAATTACAAGACAGGAAATGAGCAAAGAAAGACAGGGTGAGGGTGGAGTGAGGTGATAAGGAAAAGGAAAAATCAGGAAAAAAAGGGGGAAAAAAAAGAAAGTTAAGTGAGTTAGTTTTCTGACTGGATCAAATTCCAGTCTTCTTGGACCATAGGTCATTAATAGACCTTTGAGGTTTACAAAACGCTTTCCTTCCCACAACCCTATGAAATAGACAATTATGAGTATTATCCCTATTTTCAATTGAGGAAGCTCCAAAAGATTAAGTGACTTGACAAAGGTCATACTATTCATTAAGTGTTGAAGCAAAATTCAAATCCAGGTCTTCTGTCACTACGGCCAATGCCCTTTCCAGCACATGATGCCAGAGTAGAGGCATTTTACCCATTAGTTAGCAAACCTTCTATCAGAGCTTCCAGGACTAGGGGAAATCCGTGGGGAAGAGTCGTGGAGGGAGGGGGAGTTGTTCTATGGGATTAATTCAGGAGAAAACACTTTTTTGTAATTGTCTACCCTTCTGCACGGCTGCTTCTTAGATGTGTGCCCCGAGAAGATCCCAAAGCATGTCCTGGAGCTCCCAGAAGCCCCCACAGCCTTTTGGATGATCTATCGGTCCTCCCAAATACCATAATGGACTACTCACTTATAATAGGTATTGTCAAAATCTCCTTGAGGCCCCATTAGAAAGCCTGGAATCCTTGATCTATTCAGCACCAAGAAGCAAGTGTCGAGGAAGTTGATTGTAGTCCAAATCCAGGTATCAATTCGAGATGTTTTCACCGCCTCTGACAACCACGCACAATCAATCAATAACATAATCCTCCGTGGGTAGAACATAGAAACAAAGCCCCACCTTGCCTTTTAAACACAGCATCATTAGTCTTAGGATAAACTATAAATTGATGCATACAACAAACAGCCAGGGCTGCGTCCTGGGGAATGTGAGCAGATGAAATAGCAGTACTTTATGGTAAATGACAAATCATTACTCGTTCCCTTCCCGATCAAGTGTAATGCCATCAATCACGTGGTGGACGCATTCAGCTTGAAGACAGATAGGGTACCACAATCCAGATGCTGGTGCTGCCGCTGCTGATGTTATTGCTGCTGCTGCTTGGCTGCTGACCTGGGTGACTGATTAGGGCAGAAAGATCGGTACTTGTCCCTTTTCTAGAGTGGCCCTCTTGGGACCAATCCTTTAGTCATCAAAAGAGAAGACTGTTCACTGGACTGTCCTGAGCAAGGAATTCTTTCACTTGTAGGGTCATTAGGGGAAGGGGCCACCTCTTATAACCTCGTATGGTACGAAACCCTGTCATTTCTACTGTGGGGCCTTGTAGTCAGCCCCAGTAGGTGGAGGGAGTAGCCATATTTATGGTATCACAGATTCTTAGGATGGGAAAGGATTTCAGAAGACATTTAATCCAAACATTCTATAGCTGAACAAAAATTACTTCTATAGTGTTCCCTAACAAGGGGTCTAACTCATCTTTTCTCGAAGACCTCCAGTGAAAGGAAATCCACTAGCTCCCAAAGGCAATCCACTACACTTAGAGATGGCTTTCACTAGAAGGATTTTTATCCTTACATAAAGGTATAAGTGCTAAAAGTCCTTCCTGCTTTGAAATCTCTTCCCTATACCCCAGCTGTCATGATGCATAAAAACTCAGTTGCTTTTTTGGGTTAAAGCACTGTCTTGAGAAAGTGAAGACACAAATATAGTATTTTACCCAGTAGGACTAAGTGAAGAGGGGAAAGGCAGCATGTTTGTGGTAGGAAAGAGCCCTGGATTTGTCATGTAAAGGTATGGTTTGAAGTCCCAAGTTTACCATTTATCAGCTCTGTGATAACTTTTCTGAGCTCCAGTTTTCTTGCCTGTAAAATCAGTATCATGCCAGTCCTGTGCCCCTCCCAGAGATATTGTGAAGATCAAATGAGAAAATTAATGTGAAAGTGCTTTGGAAACTGGAAATCACTCTATCTGTGAGCTATGTTAGAATTGTAGTATTTTGCAACAAGATGGCACCTTAGAGGTCATCTATTTTAACTTCCACCCAAACTGTTCATTATGACCAGCACCTGGCTATTGTCTTCCTTTCTAACCCAAATCCTGCCATCATCCCTAGTGACTTCCATTGCTAACCCTTCTAGCAGTATGAACCTCTCATAAACTTCCTTGATTACTTTGCCCTGTCATCTAAAAGATTAGACCCAATCATCAGACAAATGCTCCATCAACCTAAAGATTCTTAACTCTGAGATCTTACCTCTCTGATTGCAGCTTCCAGTTCTTCTACCACTCTCACTACCTCATGTCTCCTGGACATGATCTTCAGACCCAATGATCTTGGGTCCTCCAGTTTCTTGCTATTATTCTAGATGACAATCCCTTTGTCTCATTTATCTCCTTTTGGAATTCAGCCATTTCAGCAAGATAAAGTCTTCCATCTTTGGTACTCTCTCCTCCTTGTCCTACTATTTTCTCTTTTCCAATTCTCAACCCACACTGAATCCTATTAATAGTCGTATTTGTTCCTTTGCATTACTTCATGAGGTCAAATCACTGCTCTGACTGGGCCCTCTTCAAATCCATGCTAACTAACCTCATTTGGGCCCTAATCAATACATAGCATTCCTTTTATTTACCTCTAATTGACACCTGATTATTTCCTCTGGGTTCCAGTCCTGGATTTCTAACTAGCTGCTAGAATGTTCTATCTAACTCCTCAAACTCAACAGCTGAAACTAAATTTATAATTTCCCCTCAAAAAACCTGCCCTCTTCCCAACTTCTCTGTTTCTATTGAGGATGCCATCATTATCCAAGCTGCTAAAATTTGAGACTTTGGCTCTTTCCTGTCCTCCTACCTCCCTTCCCCAATCTTGTCCCCAATATGACCTCCCACATCTATTAATTCAATGAGTCCTGATGATTATATCTCTACACCTTCTCTCACATCTGTCTCCTTTCCCCTCAGACTTTGTTGTTGTTGTTGAGTCTTTTCAGTCATATCTGACTCTCTGTGACCCTATTTGAGGTTTTCTTGGCCAAGATAATGGAATGGTTTGCCATTTCCTTCTCTAGGTCATTTTGTGGCTCCAAGAAGCTGGAGCATGCACAGTGGCCACACTCAGGTAAAACTGTCTTGGGTAGACAAGCTAAACCATATTGAGGGTAATGACAGCCCTCAAACCCTTCAATGAGTTTGGGAGGATTTTCACCCTAAGGTGAAGACATCCTTGGTAGAATGGTGTAATGATTGGAATGATGCCACCTACTGGAGACTTGCTGTGGGAAAGCTCTGCCATGAGGAAAATGCCTCAGAGGCATTGTGGCTTTTCCTTGGTGTTAGGAAATGACGTTTACTCATGGGTGCTGTCTATCAAGGCTACCAGCCAATCAACTTGAGGAGCCTCCTATTTTCTGGGAGGAGACAGGAAGGAGGAAAGGGAGCCTGCGCAGAGAGCTCTCGCTCTTTTGGGTTCCTGACTTGGTAGTGGCGATGGCAGAGGACTTCACAGGAAATTTGAGGAAAGATAGGAATGCCAGGCTGTTGGAATTCTGTTCTCAATCTTTTTCTTTCTATTTTCCAATAAACCCTTAAAAACCTAAACTCGTTTTATCAGTGATTTTAGTCAGTTTCCCCCAAAACTGGGGGAACAGATTAGAATCCACATTTAGAATCTTAAATTACACGATGGGCAGATGAGAACAATTTGTTCCAATGACCATGAAGGTGGCCAACGTAGACTCTGTGGAGTGATTAGAACTTGGTCAGGCATCAAAGATGCCACAGTAATCCACTATATGCCAGACCATTGCCAGGCCTCTTGACTTTTGTCTTGCCACTGGAATTTGATAACTCAGGAAGAAAGACTGACACTAATGACTTTGTTCAACTCTGCCTCACTTAAATCCAATTTACAAAGGAATCAAGACATGTCGTTGGTCCTCTTTGAAAACAAAGGACGAACACCAACAACAATAGATGAGGAAACTTAAGAAAACTGGGCTAAGTGACTTGCCCAGGGCCACACAGTTAGTGTATGAAGCCATATTTGAGTCAGGTCTTCCTGACTCCCAGCTCAACACTCTATCCACTGCACCATCTAGCTGCCCAAACTTCTATCAACTCAATTTGGCTATGTTTAAACTATTATAATAGTCTTCTCACTCAGGGCTTCTTAAACTTTTTCCACTTGCAACCCTTTTTCTTTTCTTTTTTTGTATTTTAAATTTTATTTTATTATTTTCCAGCTAGATATTATATATGAGGATAGTTTTCAACATTTGTTTACACTGGATTTTTAGTTCCAAATTTTTCTTTTCTTCCCCCACCCTCTCTTCCCTCCCTCCTCCCCAAGATAGAAAGCATCTGATATAGGTTGTATATGTAGAGTCACATCAAACATATTTCTACATTAGTCATCTTGTGAAAGAAGAATCAGAGCACAAAGGAAAAACCTCGAACAAGAAGGAAAAAAAAACAGTCCAAAAGTAGAAACAGTATGATTCAATCTGCATTCATAATTCACAGTTCTTTTTTCTGGATGTTGAGAATATTTTCCATCACGAGTTCTTTGAAACTGTTTTGGATTGTTGCACTGCTGAGAAGAGCCAAGTCTATCCCCATTGTTCATCACATAATGTTGCTGTTACTCTGTACAATATTCTCCTGGTTCTGCTCCTCTCCATCAGCATCAGTTCATGTAAGTCCTCCCAAGTTTCTCTGAATTCCTCCTGCTCATCGTTTCTTACAACACAATAGTATTCCATTACATTCATATACCACAACTTGTTTAATCATTCCCTAATTGATGGGCATTCCCTCAATTTCCAATTCTTTTCCACCACAAAGAGAGCTGCTATAAATATTTTTGTACATGTGGGTCCTTTCCCTTTTCTATGGTCTTTTTTGGATTACAGACCTAGCAGTGGTACCACTGGGTCAAAGGGTATGAATAGTCCCATAGCCCTTTGAGCATAGTTCCAAATTGCTCTCCAGAATGGTTGAATCACTTCACAGCTCCAACAACAATGCATTACTGTTCCAATTTTCCCACAGCTTCTCCAACATTTATTGTTTTCTTTTTTTTGTCATATTAGCTAATCTGATAGGTGTGAGGTGGTACCTCAAAGTTGTTTTAATTTGCATTTCTCTGATCAATAGTGATTTAGAGCATTTTTTTTCATATGGCAATAGATAGCTTTGACTTCTTCATCAGAAAATTGCCTGTTCATATCCTTTGACCATTTCTCAATTGGGGAATGACTTGGATTCTTATAAATTTGATGTAGTTCCTGATATATTTTAGAAATGAGGTCTTTATCAGAAATGCTGACTGTAAAAATTATTTCCCAGTTTTCTGCCTCCCTTCTAATTTTGGCTGCATTGCTTCTGTTTGTATAAAAGCTTTTTAATTTAATGCAAAGTCTTCCATTTTGCTTTTCATAATATTCTCTGTCTCTTCTTTGGACATAAATTGTTTTCCTCTCCATAGATCTGAGAGGTAAACTATTCCTTCCTCTCCTAATTTATCTATGGTATCACCCTTTATGTCTAAATCTTGAACCCATTTTGCCCTTACTTTTGTATAAGGTATAAGATGTTGTTCTATTCCTAGTTTCTACCATACTATCTTCCAGTTTTCCCAGCAGTTTTTGTGAAATACTGAGTTCCTGTCCCAGAAGCGAGAGTCTTTGGGTTTATCAAACAGTAGATTACTATAGTCATTTACAACTGTGTCTCCTGTGCCTAACCTATTCCAATGATCCACCACTTTATTTCTTAGCCAGTACCACATAGTTTTGATGACTGCCGCTTTATAGTATAGCTTCAAATTTGGCTCAGCTAGCCCACCTTCCTGTGCATTTTTTTCATTCATTCCCTTGATATTCTTTACTTATAGTTTTCCAGATGAATTTTGTTATTATTTTTTCTAGCTCTTTAAAATAATTTTTGGTAGTTTGATTGGTATGGCACTGAATAGGTAAATTAATTTAGGTAGAATTGTCATTTTTATATTAGCTCAGCCTATCCATGAGCAATTTATATTTTTCCAATTATTTAGATCTGATTTGATTTGTGTGAAAAGTGTTTTGTAATTGTGTTCATAGAGTTCCTGGGTTTGTCTTGGCAGGTAGACTACCAAGTGTTTTATATTGTCTACTGTTACTTTAAATGAAATTTCTCTTTTTATTTCTTGCTGCTGAGCTTTGTTGGCCATGTATAGAAATGCTGATGATTTATGTGGGTTTATTTTATATCCTGCAACTTTGCTAAAGCTGTTAATTGTTTCAAGCGGTTTTTCAGTTGATTCTTTAGGATTCTCAAAGTATACGATCATATCATCTGCAAAGAGTGAAAGTTTTGTTTCCTCCTTGCCTATTCTAATTCCTTTAATTCATTTTTCTTCTCTTATTGCTATAGCTAACATTTCTAATACAATATTAAATAATAGGGGTGATAATGGACATCCCTGTTTCACCCCTAATCATATTGGGAATGCCTCTAACTTATCCTGTTACATATAATGTTTGCTAATGGTTTTAGGTAGATACTGCTTATTATTTTAAGGAAAGTTCCACCTATTCCTATGCTCTCTAATGTTTTTTTTTTAATAGGAATGAGTGTTATATTTTGTCAAATGCTTTCTCTGCATCTATTGAGATAATCATATGATTTTGGCTAGTTTTGTTATTGATGTGGTTGATTATATTAATAGTTTTTTAATGTTGAACCAGCCTTGCATTCCTGGTATAAATTCCATCTGGTCATAGTGTATTATCCTGATGATCACTTGCTGAAATCTCCTTGCTAATATTTTATTTAAGATTTTTGCATTGATATTCATTAGGGAAATTGACCTGTAATTTTCTTTCTCTGTTTTGGCTCTGCCTGGTTTATGTATCAACACCATATTTGTGTCATAAAAGGAGTTTGGTAGAGCTCCTTCTTCACCTATTTTTCCAAATAGTTTGTATAGTATTGGAATGAATTGTTCTTTAAATGTTTGGTAGAATTCACTTGTAAACCCATCTGTCCCTGGAGATTTTTTCTTAGAGAGTTCATTGATGACTTGTTCAATTTCTTTTTCTGAAATGCGCTTATTTAAGGATTTTATTTCCTCTTCAGTTAACTTGAGCAATTTATATTTTTGTAAATATTCATTTGTTTCATTTAAATTGTCAAATCTATTGGCAAAGGGTTGGGCAAAATAGCTCCTAATCATTGCTTTAATTTCCACTTCATTGGTGGTGAAATCACCCCCTTTTGTTTTTTATACTGGTAATTTGGTTTTCTTTCTTTTTTTTTCAAATCAAATTAACCAAAGGCTTATCTATTTTGTTGTCTTTTCATAGAACTAGTTCTTAGTTTTATTGAGTAGTTCTATAGTTTTCTTACTTTCAATTTTATTAATTTCTCCTTTGATTTTCAGGATTTCTAATTTAGTATTTAGTTGGGGATTTTTAATTTGTTCTTTTTCTAGCTTTTTAAGTTGCATGCCCAATTCATTGATCTCCTCTTTTCTTTTTTATTCATGTAAACATTTAGAGATATAAAATTTCCCCTAAGCACTGCTTTGGCTGCATCCCATAGATTTTGGTATATTGTCTCATTATTGTCATTGTCTTGGATATAGTTATTGATTGTTT
Source organism: Dromiciops gliroides (assembly GCF_019393635.1). Taxonomy (NCBI): domain Eukaryota; kingdom Metazoa; phylum Chordata; class Mammalia; order Microbiotheria; family Microbiotheriidae; genus Dromiciops; species Dromiciops gliroides. The sequence continues at coordinate 539,710,107 of NC_057863.1, forward strand.
CTGATTTGTTGTTTGACCCACTCATTCTTTAGAATGAAATTATTTAGTTTCCAATTGATTGTCAGTCTACTTTTCCATGGCTCTTTATTACATGTAATTTTTATTGCATCATGATCTGAGAAGGATGCATTTATTATTTCTGCCTTTCTACATTTGACTATGAGGTTTTTGTGCCCTAATACATGGTCAATTTTTGAGTATGTACCATGTACTGCTGAGAAGAAGGTATATTCCTTTCTATCCCCATTCAGTTTTCTCCAGATGTCTATCATATCTAACTTTTCTAATATTCTATTCACCTCTTTAACTTCTTTCTTGTTTATTTTGCAGTTAGATTTATCTAAATCTGAGAGGGGAAGATTCAGATCCCCCACTAATATAGTTTTGCTTTCTATTTACTCTCGTAACTCATTTAACTTCTCCCCTAAGAATTTGGATGCTATACCACTTGGTGCATACATGTTTAGTATTGATATTACTTCATTATCTATAGTACATTTTAGCAAGATGTGGTTTCCTTCCTTATCTCTTTTAATTAGATCTATTTTTACTTTTGCTTTGTCTGAGATAAGAATTGCTACCCCTGCTTTTTTGACATCAGATGAAGTATAATATATTTTGCTCCAACCTTTTATCTTTATTCTGTGTGTATCTCTCTGCTTCAAATGTGTTTCTTGTAAACAACATATTATAGGATTCTGATTTTTAATCCACTCTGCTATTCACTTCTGTTTTATGGGAGATTTCATCCCATTCAAGTTAAAATTATTAACTGTTTATTTCTCTCTATAAGGGCCAAATTTAATATGGGGGAATTAATTGGGCAGCTTGCTATAATATTGGGGTAAGGAAGAAGATTAACAGCCTCTTTCAGAAAAAACAAAACAGGGTCTATTGATGAAAACAAATTTAAAGCACAAGTAAGGTTAATAAAATAGGGAAAAAGAAAAAAGGAATAGGAGAAGGAAAATTATATGACCTGCAATCACACCACCGTCTAGGCTCAGCAGTTCCCAAAGAGGAAATAGCTACGTCCCATCTCTCCCCCTCTCTCATGCCAGAATGAATCTCTCTTCCCTTCTCCTTCCCAGAAAACCCCCCCTCCCAACAGGAAAAACTGGGCCAACTGCCCACAACCCCAAGCTAATTGGCTGGCAGCCCTGATTGACAGAATTAGCAGGCGGTTGTAGAACTGCCAGCCTCCCCAGCTTCCATACTCTGAAGATCACCTGACTACCCTCTCCAGGCTTCTAGTTATGGTAATTTGACCAGGCCCATGTAGGCATCAGCATGTGATCATGACGTGAGTTGCAGCGCCATGGCAACAGCCACAGTTGGTGGGTGGAGCACCATGCTGGTTAAGAGGCAGCGGTGCCTGAGGCCGGGCGGGTGTGCCCCAGGACTTCTAATTTTAGCCAAAGATGGGGTCACAGAAACCTCAAATCACAATTAATTCTTTACATTCTCCCCTTTGTTTCATCAAGAAACATGGGGTGTTTCCTTGATGAAACAGTAAAAAATAACAGAATATTATAACCTATGCTAACAAACAATATACTAATAACAATATAGGAAAGGGAGAAAGGGAAAATTTTGTCCACAGGGGTAGTCCCTCATAGACTCATGCTTTGACAATGATTACAGAGGGAAGGCCTCTGCAGAAAATACACATTACAGATGGTATATATAGTAACAGAAGGAAAAAACAAAAATGTTCATTTAAAGTCCTTGAAATCTTGTCTTCGTTGAGTGTTAAGATGCCATCAGGGGGACTGGTTTCTGGTCCAGATTCTGGATTCTGATTGTCTCTGGATACTTTTACTTCCTTAGCTGTTGAACTGCTGGATTTCCACTAATCTTTAGTATATCACTGTCAATGATCAAATTAAACAGTGAAAGTTCTTCAAAATATAATTCATATAGAACAAATTTAAACTTGATACATACAGCATATTATACCTCCATCTTCTTTTCCCCTTTGTTGGTACTCTTTTTTACCTTCTTTCACCCTATTCCACTTGACCAGTGTTTTGCTTCTGACCACTGCCTCCCTCAATCTGCCCTCCCTTTTATCAGATGCCCTTCTTTTTCTTGCCCCTTTTTCCCCCCACTTGTGCCCTCCCTTCTATCAATACCATCCTTTTTCCCCTTCCCCTTTTATTTCCTTAAAGAGCAAGCTAAGTTTCTTTATACAAATGGGATTGTATTTTATTCCCTCCCTGAACCAAATCTGCTGAGAATAAGGTTGCAACAATGCCCACTACTTCCTTCTTTCCCTCTATTGTGATGGGTTCTTTCTTGCCTCTTCATATGATGCAATTAACCCCATTACACCTCCCCTTTCCTCTCCTCCCCCTAGTCTTTTATTCTGCCCCTTAAGTTTCTTTATATCATCATATCAAAGTTGATTTCATAACAATACCTTAACAGAGATACAGATCCCAAGAGTTAAAAGTATTATCCTCCCTCATAGGGAGGCGAGGAGTTTAACATCATTGAGCAATCTCTCTCCCCCCCCCCCCCCGTTTACCTCTTTATATTTTTCTAGAGTCTAGTATTTGGAGATCAAATTTTCTGTTCAGTTTCTGTCTTTTTCTCAGGAAACCTTGGAAGTCCTGGAATTCATTGAATGCCCATCTTTTCCTCTGAAAGAGAATGCTCAGTTTTGCTGGGTAGTTGATCATGGGTTGTAATCCAAGCTCCTTTGCCTTCCTGAATATCACATTCCAAGCCCTGTGATCTTTTAATATTGAAGTTGCTAGGTCCTGTGCAATCCTGAATGTGGTTCCATGATATTTAAATGGTTTCTTTCTGGCTGCTTGGAGTATTTTCTCCTTCACCTGATAATTCTGGAGTTTGGCTACAATATTCCTTGAAGTGTTCCTTTTGGGGTCTCTTTCAGGAGGTGATCAGTGGATTCTTTCAATGATGATTTTATCCTCTGATTCTACAATTTCAGGGCAGTTCTTGATAATTTCCTGGAATATGGTGTCTAGACTCTTTCCTTGATCATGGCTTTCAGGTAGTCCAATAATTCTCAGATTATCTCTCCTGGATCTATTTTCCACATCAGTTGCTTTTCCAATGAGATATTTCACATTTTCTTGATTTTTTTTCAGTTTTTTTTTTTATTCTGCTTGGCAAATCCTTGGCTTCTCATGGAGTTATCAGCTTCCATCTGCTCAATTTTAATTTTTTAGGCCTTATTTTCCTTAGTAAGCTTTTGCACTTCTTTTTCCATTTGGCCAGTTGTATTTTTTAAGGAATTGTTTTCCTCAGTCAATTTTTGTGCTTCTTTTTGCAGTGTAACTCTCATTTCACTCATTTCTTTTTCCATTTTTCTTCTACCTCTCTTATTTGGTTTTTAAAAGCCTTTTTGAGCTCTTCAAAGAAGGCTTTTTGGTCTTGAGACAAGATCATCTTCCCACTCGAGTTTTCACTTGTAGGCATTTTGACCAACTCATCTGAGTTTGAGTTTGGGTCTTCCCTTTCACCATAGAAGTTGTCAATGGTAAGGGTCCTTTTTTGTTTCTTGCTCATGTTGTAGGCTATTTTTAAACTTATGAAGTTGAAGTCTGCTCCTGGGACACAGGGTTCACTATTGCAAGCTTCTTACTGCTCTCAGCTGCCCCATTCTCAGCTGTGTCAAGTTGTAGCAGCGACAGAGCTGCCCACTGAGCTGAGCTTTGCTGAGGTGAGCTGCCAGCTGAGCCAAGTAGTGCTGAGCCACCCTCCCCTTTCACCCAGGTGAGACAGACCTTTCCTTAAGTCTTCTAAATTATCTCAAGTAGCAGGATTATGTCTCTCTTTTTGTAGGTTCTGTACTTCCAAATTCTGTTGAGAGGCTTGATTTAATGTTGTTTTTGAGGGAAATATGGGAAAACTCAAGCAAGTTCCTAGCTTCTCTCTACCATCTTGGCTCCATCCCCGGAACTCCACTTGCAACCCCTTTTCAACCTAGAAATTTTTATTGGACACTATGTATATAGGCATATAAAATAGGTATACAAAACAAACATTTACTGCCAAATTTTTCAGGACCCCCACATTCAATTATGTGATCCCCATATGGGGTTTTGACCCACAGTTTAAGAAACTTTGTTCTAACTGATTTTTTCATATACAATCCCTCTTCTTTCCAACCCAACCTTCACAGTGCATCCAAAATTATATTCCTAGTGCATGGAATTAATTTTATCACCTGCCTACCCCCAAACCTTCAGTGGTGGCTTCCCATTTCATTACATAGTTATCTTTTAGTTATCTTGGCATTAAAGGCCTTCCACAATCTTACTCCAGCCTAAGTTTCCAGTCTTTTTGCACAGTATTCCTCTTTGCACCATTCATTCAAAATTCAACAATCAATTCAACTATTTCCTTAATCTTATCTATGCCTTTCCTACTTTTATGTACTCACAAGTTAATTCTTCCATCTTGAATGCACTCTTGCTACATCTCTGCTTGTGGTAATTCTTCTCTTCCTTTAATATCTCTCACATATGTACCCTCATATTGTCAACACTCTAGTTCAGACCTGTCTTATCTCTCACTCAACTACTTTAATAGATTACTATTGAGTTCCACTGCCTCTATTCTCTTCCATAATACTAGCTGTTACCAGGGCCCATCCTGTTCTTTCCTACCTCCAGGCATTCACATAAATTGTCCTATATTTCTGCTTGTTGATATCCTTACTTCATTTCTAAAGTCTAGTTTTCTCCATCAAGCTTTTCCTGGCCCTCTCAGAAGTGTTTTCTCCCTCAAATTTTTCATATTTCACTATCTTGCCCTCTCCTTTTATTTACTATATTTCTCTTAATAGTATACTTATTGGGATCCATGTCATATCCCACCACTAATCCCTACCCTTCACCATTAAATCTTAACTTCCTTGAGGGTAGTGTTGTTTTTCACTTTTATGTTGCCAGGGTTCAATAACAATAGCAACTATGACTATTAACCACAGTGTTTTGCACATAGTAGATGTTTACTAAATGTTGAATCATTAAATTGACTGACCAATTATGTGGGTTGGTTTGGTAGGTTTTTTAGCTTTTTGGCTCCTGGCTTGACTTCGTATTTACACTTCAGTTCTTGCCACTTTGGAGAATCCTAGGCCCTGAAATACCAATGTCTTGATTGGTGATTCCCTAGCTTAGATCCCCAGTCATGCTCACTTCACTCCTGGGTTGATTCATTTCTCAGTCTTCTCACCACCAGACCTTCTACCAGTGAGTACCTATCCTTTCCTTCCCCTCATTTTCTAGCCCCTCTTTATATGTTATCTTCTTTAGTTAGAATGTAAACTCCTTGAAAGTAGCAACTGCCTTATTTGCTTGTACTTGGTTTTTCATTTTATTTTCAATTCCAAATTCTTTTCCTTCCACTTCCCCTGCCCATTGAGAAGTCAAGAGAAACAAAATTATTACAGATTTATATAGCTAAACAAAACACTTTTCCCCATTAGCCACATCCAAGGAAGAAAGAAAAGAAAATGTTTCAATCTGTTAATTGTATTTTTATCCCCACACCTTTGCACAGGAAAATAATAAATGCTTGCTCTGTCCATCTGCCTATTTAACTATTTCTGTGCATGTGGTAGTAAGCATCAGAGATGAGATTTGAACCTGTGTTCTCTTATCTCTAGAGCTAGGTTTGATTCAATGAGGCTAGTTTCAGTCAGGTAACATTTTTTCTCAATGCTCAAACTTCTGGACAATTTATCAATTAAATAGGTCATGTCCCATTGCTTAACTGACCTGAACAACCACTCAGTACTTCTTAAGACTTGTGAGTAACTATGAAACTTGGCAATAATTTAGGAGGGCAACCCTTACTTTTTTGACTAACTAGCTAAATGACCTTGGACAAGTCACTTCCATTCTTTTGGTCTCAGTTTCCTCATCTTTAAAAAAACTAAATGATCTCTCTCTAAGATGCCTTCCAGCTCTATAATTCTATAATTCCCTTGAAAACCAATGGTAGCTTTGTACAAACAAATAGTCAATACAGTGGGGGGAAAATCAGTCAATTGAGTTGTTTGACTAAATCTACTGGTCGATTGGAGTTAATAGAGTAGATTCAGCCTTCAGGGGATGAAAAACACAAATGATAGATCAGTTATTTGACATAGTATAGTCAAACTCTAGGCATTTTCATTGGCTGTCCACATACCTGGGATTCCTTCCCTTTCTGAGTTCCCTGCATTCCTTCAAGTCCCAGCTAAAATTCTACCTTCTGGGCTGTATGGGTGTTCAGGGAGGACTAGCACCTCTAGTGTGAGGGCTTGCTGAGCCTTTTTCAGGGCTGTTTATTCACCTCTGTCATTTACCTGCTGCCTTACTCTTACCTGTGGCTCCAATAAGCTGTGGCATGTGCAGCAGCCACAGTCTGGTGAAACTGTCTCAGCAGATGGGCTTAACCCGACTGAGGGTAACCACCAGACCTCAAACCTGTTGGTGAGTCAGGGCAATCTCTACCCCAAGTGTGTGAAGACCTCCCCTGGTGGAATGGGCAGATGAGAGCAATTTGTTCCAAAAGCCATGAAGGTGCTGAAGCAGGTCAGGCATCAAAGAGGACAAACTCACTCACTTAATCCAGGGCCATTATCAGGCATCTTGACTTTTGTCCTGCCACTGGACTTTGAGGACTCTGGAAGAGAGAGTGAGGCTGATGATTTTGTGCAACCTTAATTTACTCACACATCAAGACATCACCCCCTGATGTCATTGGTTCTCTCTGAAAACAAAGGACAAACAGCAAAATTCTACCTTCCATGGGAAGTCTTTCCTGATCCGTTTTAATCCTAATGTTTTCCCTCTTTTGGTTATTTCAAATTTATCCCGTATGTAGCTTTTGGTTATTTCAAATTTATCCCGTATGTAGCTTGTTTCTACAGAAGTTGTTTGCATATTGTTTCCCCCACTAGACTATGAGCTTCTTGAAAGTCAGGACTATCTTTTACCTTTCTTTGTATACCTAGCACTTTATCCGGGCACATAGCAGGTGCTTAAAAAACGCTTGTTGACTGACAGACCAATGGGCCAAAAATTGTCTTTTTCAGTCAGTTGCTGTTATCACTATGTATACTCAGCCCATGGTCCTGATTGGAAATAGCCAACATATTTTTTTTCCTTTTTTTTTTTTTTAGCCAACATATTTCTTATCTATTTTCCTTGCCTTTTGGTGTCTGGATCTCTGAGCATACTCCTTAGGCAAGGCTATCTTCCCTTCTACTATATACTCTCTACAGTTTAAGCCTCCTACACTGTGCCCTTGTTGCCCAAACAACACAGAGCAGCTTTCTTAGCCACATGAGGCTATCTCCTGGTGGGTCCCAGACAACTGAAACATATGAGACACAGAAAAAACAATTATTGTCTTTCATTGAGGATTAATGATCACAGGATGTATGTGATAATCAGGAGAATGATGATGTGTGGTACACTGAATGGGACCAATTTTTAGATATAAATACATTTTCTCTCTTCTTTCATCCATCTTTTCCCTCAAGGAGGTGGCTCAGACCCCAATGAACCCCACCCCTCTCCCTACACTCTATAATCATACTAAGACATGAGTAACTACTTACAGAAAAAGTTTACCAGGTAGCTAGGTGCCTTGAATAGAACACTGTGCCTGGAGTCAGGAAGACCTGAGTCCAGAAACAACCTCTGCTCCTTTCTGAGGTGGAACTGTTGACCTCTAGTTAGTCTAAGAACTGTTTGATGCAGCGGGAAAATCTGAATTCAATTCTGACTTCAGACACTTATTAGCTATGTGACCCTGGGCAAGTCACTTAATCTCAGTTTCCTCAAATAGGATAATAATATCACCTACCTCCCAGGATTATTGTGGAGATAAAATGAGTTGATATTTGTAATGTGTTTTGCAAACCTTAAATGACTATGTAAATGCTTTGGTTTTTGGTCCTCTCAGACTCTTTGTGACCCCATTTTGGGGTTTTCTTGGCAAAGCTGCTGGAGTGGTTTGCCATTTCCTCCTTCAGCTCATTTTAAGATGAATAAACTCAGGAAAACAGCGTTAAGTGACTTACCCCGGCTCACACAGTCAATAAATTTCTGAGGCTGGATTATGAACTCTCCAAGATGAGTCTTCCTCCTTCTAACCCCATTGCTCCAACCACTGCACCACCTAGCCGCCCATGTAGTATTCTTGCTTCCTTAAGGACCCCAGTGAAGACAGACAGCAGCTAACCAACATTACAATAAAACCTTCTTTAGCTAGAAGATCAAGAACAAATCTTTTCCCCAGGCCAATTTTTTTTTCTCCTATCTCCTAAAAAGCATTTTAATTGGCTGAGAGAGTCCCCTTGGGCTTGCCCCCATTAGCATGAGAATGATTCCTCCGAGCTGCCCAAACAGCAAATGTCATAACGACACAAGGCCTGAGACCCCTTGAACCACGTATTTCTCTACAAGCCGGCAGCTCCAAAGAGATCATTAACGAGGTGGAATTGGGTGGCCCCAGGGTCACTGCACAATATACATTGTTACTGTCTTTTAATGGACTTTCCCCAGACGAGGTGGTTCTTAAATTGCAGCCTCCGCAGCTACTAAGACGGCAGACTGTTTCCTCTGCTTACCCGATGCTCCCCTAGGACCGGGTGGGGACTTGAACAGCTCGACCTGGCAAGGAGAGACACTAGACTGGGGCTGGGGCTGGAGGCAAAGAAGTTAAACATTCAGAGGGTTTTGTTATTCCTTTAGCATGTGGACTGGAAAGAGGCAGGCAGGCAGGTGGGAGGAGGAGCTGGTAGGTGCGGAGAACAGGTGTGGGCAGTGATGGAGGGCAGTGATTAGCCAGGGCGGTTGCAGATGGGGCTGGCCGATGTCAGCTGGCGGTGATTAACATGGATGCCTCAGAGAGGTGTTGGGTCAGATGGTGATTTTTCAAAAGTCCAGATGTGAGGCAACTTCCTCCTCCCATCCCTTCGGATCCCTCCTGACACTCCACCAAACACCTGCCTGGTCCCAGATCTGTTCTGAACACCCTCTATCACTACCCTTTCCCACAAACCCTTTTCTTAGCAAAAAGTGGGTATAGATTCTCTCCTCCCCAACAGCTTCTCATTCTCTTCCAGAGATGATCACACACAGAAAAACAACTACTAAGAATACCAGACAAGACAAAACCTGCACCAACTGGAAATGCAGTCTCACAAATAAAACATCCATCAAATAGAATGTGGAACTTTTTTTCACTTTACATTATCTAGTCTGAGAAGTCGAACAAGCTAGAACACAGAGGGGAAATAAGGAAAGCTGTGTTCCAATCCAAGCCTGGCCATTTCACTTGGTCTTAAACCTTGGGAACATCTCTCCCCTTCTCCAGGTCTCGGCTTCCTCAGTTGTAAAATAAATAGGGCTGGACCAGTCGATCTCAAAGGTACCTTCCAACTCCCAACCGTATGACCCTTATGATTATTTTCATTCTCGTCCAGCTCTAGTGGTCTGATTCTAAGTGCAATTCGGGGAAGTCAAAAATGACAATGGGCATTATTCCTCTCTGCATAGGATGAATTTTCCAAGCCTCCCACATTCTCAGCTTTTTGAATTTCATTCTGCTCTGATCATATGCATTTGATCTGTGCTGTGAGTTTATGTTCCATATCTTATGTGATTTGTATGTCCGCAACAGCATGCTCTGCTTCAATATCAAAAAAGGGAAATGGGACATGGCCAGGGGAACATAGGCTTATGAGATCACAGGACCATAGAGGCAGCTGGGTGGTGTAATTAATAGAGTAACAGGCTTGGAATCAGAAGAACTGAATTCAAATGAGGCTTCAGATACTTATTAGCTGCATAACCCTGAATAACCCACTTGACCTTTGCGTGCCTCAGTTTCCTCATCTGTAAAATGCCACCCACTTCCCAGGGTCATCGTGCAGATCAACTGATTTAATATTTGTAAAGCACTTAGCACAGTGCCTGACACATAAATGTGGCTTATTATTACCGAGAGCTAAAAGAGGGACCAAAGAGATCATCAACTCCAACCAACCCATTTTACAGATGAGGAAACTGAGGACCAGAGACGTAAAGGCACTTGCCCAAAGTCACATAGGTAGTAGAGCATTGAAGATGGCTTTAAACTCAGGTGCTCTGAATCCAGAGTCATTGAGTCAAAGGTACCAGCTCTGCTATATACTAGATGTATAAAACCTTGTGTGTCTCTCCACCAACCTGGGCCCCAGTTTCCTCTTCTGTAAACTGGAGGAGGTCACTTAGATGATTTCTGAACTCCCTTCCAGCTCAAAAGCCTGTGACTCCAAGTTCTCTTTTCACATCCCCACTGGATCATAGAGGATTATCACCCACAAAAAACCAGGCAGGTTTCATCTGCATCTCCACAATGCCAAAATTACATGTGAAGTGAATCAAGTCAGGGGGAGAAACTATTATATTCAGTGAGCCAAAAATCATTAGCAGAGCCAGCTGTTTGTATTGTGAACACACCAGCCAGCCACTTGGTTCAATCAGCTGTCGTAGTATAGACCAGAGCAGGCTGGGCCACAATATTCCCCTTTATGACCAGGTTAAAATGTAATTAGGACATATCAACAAAACAGATAAAAATACAATAAAACATAGATAATATTTCATTTTAAAACTAAGTCAATATATGGTCTGCAAAGATCCTTATGGATGGCATAGTGTCTCCCATTTCTATTGGAGTTTGACATCACTCATGTAGACTGAATATTCATCTAGTCTGTGTCTGCCCAATGCCAAAACAACTGATTGATTGGGGTCTGGATGGGCCATTAAATTAAATTAAATTGGTCATCTGACAGGACCACAGGCTTCTTCAAAGAAGAAAGCAGGGCTTCTCTTCAATACATTCACTCAGACACTTACAAACTATATGACCTTGGGCAAGTTATTTAACTTGTCACAGCCTGAATTTCCTCATCTATAAAATGGGAATGAAACCTCTAATAGCTATATCATAAGGCTGTGATCAGGCAATCATTTGGTAAACCTTAAATCTGTGATCTGGGCACTCTATACCGGAGTGCTGAAATATAAATATTAATGGATCTGAGATCCCATCATTGTGGCTACTACTCCATCTCTATTGATGATCACCACCCACCTTCTCATCCCTTGTGACTTTGTTCATGTTCTCCCCTAGGTCCATCATTCTAAATGACTTCTAGGTCATAGGACATGCCATGGGTACCACTGGAACATCAGAGAGATTGATATCCATTATCCATGACTATACCTAGACAATTGGCTCATATCCTTTTCATTTTGTTTACAATTTTATCTTATTTTATTTATCTTATTGATACCTTTAGGTTTTACTTAATATTCATTTCCAAATATATCCCTCCCCTACTCAGTGATCTTTTCCTTCTAACAAAGGTTGAAAAAAAGAAAAAGAAAAATGTTTCAATAAAACTAACCAATAGCATTTACAATATTTCATATCCATAGCCCCCAACTTCTGCAGTGAAGAAAGAGACCTACCAGTATTTTCTTAGCTCTTCTTCAGGGCCCAGGTCATTCATTATAATCACACACCATTTGATTTATTGTCGTTATTTCCATTTACTTGGTAACAGTCATGCATGTTGTTTGATTGACTGCTTACTTTGCTTTGGATCAGTTCAAGTAAGAATCCCTGGCCTTGAGGAGTTTACAATTTACTAAGATGAAAGAAGACAAACATACCATTATAATAAAACCTAGAATGGGGAAGGAGAAAGAGGTAAGCACCAGAACAAATGATGATTTTGGGATCAGAGAAACTGGTATTTGAATCCACGCTTTGACACTCATGAACTGTATGACCCTAACAGACAAGTCACTTCAGCTCTGGGCCTTCATTTTCTCTTCTATGAGGTGAGGGGGGTTAGAACATAGCTGCTAAGGTCCCTTCTCTCTCTAAATAGAAGGTCCTATTATCCTAATGATCACAAGAGGATTCAGAGGAACACTAGGTCAAGTGTGGTTGGGACAAACCAGAGAAAGCTTTTTGAAAGAGAGAGCATTCAAACTGCAGCAAGAAAGTGCTCATGGGCCATGCAACTAGACACCATAAGTTTCACCTCCCCCCTGCTTGCCACCTTACTGTTAAGCTATTTGTTCATGGGGAATGAAGCTTGGCAGGCTTAAATTTCATTTTGTCTTTCATGAGGTGCCAAGACATGTGCTAGGTATCGGAATGCATATTTGGAAGTAGTAATGGGTGAGTTCCACAGGGAGAATGATACGCTGAAGAATGATCATCACGGAGCTAGAAATCTTTCTCAGTCTTTCAAGGGGAGGCAGTCCTCATGAATATCTGCTGATACTCACCTTCCTGACCCTATACCTTCATCCCCACATGCTTTACTCCAAGTAAAAATCTTATCTCAATGTCCTAAGAACAAATGTTTCCTTGAGAAATGGGGGCATTTATGGTATGACTTTGGCTGGAGTCTGTGATTTGAAATGCACTCTAATTGGGTTGATACTCTCATAAATGTTATTTTATTAAGTTAGGTCACGATAAATCTGTCATCTCCACAAGTAACACCATGGCATGTCTATAAGGTATGCAAAGAGTGCCGTTGTGAGCCCTGCTGGGCTATGAACCATAATTTGATGTGATTATTTGTATGGTTACAACATCACAAAGTGTAGCTCCAGACTCAGACAAATAGTGGTGGTTTTCTCCCCACACTCTCTTGGTGGCATCCATAAGAAACAACAGAAACCAAAATGATTGAAGATGATAAGGAAATGAGATTCCTACGCATCCTCCCCGGCTGGAACCATGGATAGGAAGGAGATAATAATGGCTAATAATAGCTTGCCCTTCTATAGAACTTTAAGGTTTCCAAAATACTTTAAAAATATCTCATTTTATCTTCATAACAACTCTGGGAGGTAGATGCTATAATCATCCCCATTTTTCACAGATCAAGATACTGAGGCAGACAGAAATTAAGTGACTTGTCCACAGTGTCTAAGGTCAGATCTGAACTCACATCTTCGAGATATCAGGTCCAGCACTCTATTCCTATTTGCCTAGAGTGGGTAGTTTGTTGTGTTTATTTTACTTCCTTTTTTTTTTCTATTTTCATGAGTAAAGAATTGGATACAGTTATGAAATGATTGTATGATTGAACTCCATTGAAAAATAATGCAAAGATGGCAGGTGGGCATTTTCCCCTCGTTTCCATTGTGGGGTGTCTGACCCAGAGTCTGATAAAATATAAATATCAGCAGCAGCAGCACCAGCATTTTGATAGAGCCTACTATATGCCAGGTACTGTTCTAAGCACTTTACAATTATCATCTCATGTGATCTTCACAACAACCAAGGAAGATAGGTGTTATTATTATCTCTATTTTACAAGCAAGGAAACTGAGGCAAACAGAGGTTAAGTGACTTGTCCAAGGTCACACATTATATATATGAGGCTGGATTTGAATTCAGATTTTCTTGACCCCACACCCACTTAGCTCTTAGACTAACTAGGGGTGAATACATACTCCCTGAAGGGGCAGAGCAACTTAGGAAAGAGGCAGCTATCTGGCTGAGAGTCAAAAAGAGGTTGGTCTCTTTGGTATTGAGTGGAGTGCTAAGGCAAGCATCTGAATGTCCCTCCTCCAACCCTGACACTTGTCACTGAATAAGGTCAGGTCAACAGTGCCCCTTGGTGGTTAAACATATGCATTTAAACTGATAGCCACAGAACCCGCTAATCTACCAAAGAGTTAGTAGCTTTGGATCAGAATCTAAGGATAGGTCCAAAAGAAATTTTGATCCCCTTTACAATGGAAGAAGACACATCCTTCTAAGCACAGGCAGAGCCAAGCTGAGCTCATCTTTGTTAGTAGGAAGAAATACCATCAGGTCTTCTGAGAAATGAGATAGCCCTATACCCCCTTCCAATTGCATGTCAGGTATTATGAGTCTGTTGCTGAGTGTATTGGCAAAGTACTGCCTCCACCTTTTATTAACCAGAGAAGAAAATAAAATGAGTTTGGGGAGGGTTGTAGGAGCACAAGAAGAAGTTTATAGACCAGAGAACTGGAAAGTGCTTGGAGAAAAAATGCAACAAACAGGAGTCAGCAGACTTTAAATTACAGACGCTGTCCATAGTTTGCTCAGATTGGTCAGAGCATGCTTCTTCCAGCAATAAAAAACAAGAGACATTAACGAGCAATGATGTTGGATGGAATTAAGCAGCATTCAAAGGATGAAAGGAAAAATTAAGGGGCTAACCTTCCATTGCCTAGGAAGCATTCCAAGTTAGTAAAAATATAACCCTGCCTTTCTCGTGACTCCAACCACCCACAGGAAAAAGTGGCTGCAGTGGGCCCGTTGCCAGTCTCTACCAGTAAGTACTTGGGAAACTGTCCTTGAAGTTCCTTCCTGATGGCCCCTGGGCATCCAGGTGGCTAAATGGCAAGTTAAAAACAATGCAGAGAGTTTGTGAATCGCTGCCCTCTCGGTAGCTCTCTGATGCCTCTGAATCGGGCAACACCATCTATCACTGCTGCTCTGCAGACTCACTACCCAGATAGCACTCTCAAGATTGTAAACTGGATGATTCACAAACTGGTGGCGGCTGCGAAAAGCAGCACAGTTCACAACCCCGAGTACCATGCCAAGATTCCAAATGGAATGTTACAACAACAAAGCAGCCTGCAGATTCTAAAACACAATTGTGTCACCAGGGTATTCACTGGGTGGGGGAACCTGTAACTGATGCGTTGTTTCATTTCTCTCCAGGCTAGGCATACTTGCACTCCACTGAATTCCCTGGGACACTGCTGCCATTGATTTGCACCAAGAAGAACAGGCTACCCAAGGGAATAACCCCTAAATTCTGAGCTTCCCATAGGCTTTTGCAATCAGTTCAAACTGTAAAAGAGAATTCGTCCAATATGCCCTACTATTTTGCAAAAAAGCACTGTTTGGAGTCCGGTTCCAGCTCTGACACTTAATAGCCCTGTAGCCTTATTCAAATCAGTTACCTTCTTTGAGACTTGGTTTTATCAGCCATAAAGTGAAGGAGGATATTCTTTAACTCCTATGATCTAATTACAAAGAATTATGTCTGCTCAATTGGGGAACATGGCAAAATCCAAAATTAAAATAATAAAAAAAATTCCAGTGCTTTCTCTCTTTAATCATTTCCTATTTATCCTGTATATAGGTTACTTTGTATATATTTGTATCTTGTTTCCCCCTCCATTAGATTGTAAGCTCCTTGAGGGCAGGGGCTGTCTTTTGCCTCTTTTTGTATCCACAGTACTTAGTACAATGCCTGGCATTTAGAAGGCACTTAATATATGATTATTGATTGATTGATCTGAATATCAAAGTCTCATAACTGCTTACTATTAGCTCCCCCTGTTTCCTAAGATTAGTACATCTAAGAGAATAGGAAAGTGTTTAGATAGTTTTGTGAAAGACATAATTGTCACTGACCTTATGATACACTTATCATTCCCCAACTCTCTGGTGTACTATCTAAGACCTTAGATGGCTTAGAAGACAACCTAACCCATAGAGAATTGTCCTCTAGACATGCACAGCACAGGGGAGCCTTTCAAATAATTGGTCTGGTTCAAAATGCCCTGCTCTGCCATAGTAAAGTCCCAACTGCCTCTCTTGCTGTCAACACAGTCAACTCTACAATCACAGTATAGGGCCCAGTCTCAGAAACAGCATTGCATTGGCCTAGGTTCTCTGTGCTTTTACCTACAGGGTAGGATGCAAACAGAGTGGGAAAGAGGATAGTGCCCTGATGAGGGATATTAAAGGCACCTGCTGCCTTCTCCCTTCTGGAGCTCAACTATTTTCACCTGTTCTGACCATGGTAATGCAGAATGCTTTTTCAGGAAAAGATAGCAAGGGGAAAATAACAATGGGGAACATTTCCAGTGGTGCTGGAAGCCAAAGGCTAGAGCAGAGGGACTGGAGACAGAGTAAGGAAGGCTAGAATAGGGACCCAAGGAAAAGACATTGCTTGGTATTCCATTAGGCAAGTTAAAAGAATGATGGCCTTGGAAGGAAAGTAGGATGAGGAGAATGTCCCTCCAAATATCTGGAAATTTGATTATCAGGAATATTAGAATAATGCTTTACCCTGTGCATACCCTTTGACCCAGCAATTCCACTTTTAGGTCTTTTGCCCAAAGAAATCATGGAAGGGGGAAAGGGACCCACATGTACAAAAATATTTATAGCTGCTCTTTACATGGTAGCAAGGAATTGGAAGTTGAGGGGGTGCCCATCAATTGGGGAATGGCTGGACAAGTTGTGGTATATGAATACAATGGAATACTATTGTGCTGTAAGAAATGATGAGCAGGAAGCGTTCAGAGAAACCTGGAGGGTCTTGCATGGGCTGATGATGAGTGAGATGAGCAGAACCAGAAGAACATTGTACACAGTATCATCAACATTGAGTGTTGATCTACTGTGATGGACTATATTCTTCTCACCAATGCAATGGTACAGAAGAGTTCCAGGGAAGTCATGATAGAAGAGGATCTCCAAATCCAGGAAAAAAAAGAAAAAAAGAACTGTGGAGTATAGATGCTGATTGAACCATATTGTTTCTTTTGTTTTGGGTGCTGTTGTTTTTTTTTCCTATTTTGAGGTTTTGCATCACTGCTCTGATTTTTTCTCTTGTAACAGGATTAATGCAGAAATAGGATTAATGTTATTATGTGTATATATATGTGTGTGTATATATCTATATCTATATGTATATGTATAGAGATATATAGACATAACCTATATCAGATTACCTGCTGTCTAGGGGAGGGGGGGAGGGAGGGGAGGGAGGGAGAAAAATTTGAAATTGTAAAGCTTGTATAAACAAAAGTTGAGAACTATCTTTACATGTAACGGAAAAAATAAAATACCTTATACATTAAAAAAAAAAAAAAAGAATAATGCTTTACCCACTCAACTCTCCAGGAAATAGCACTGGACTGGGAGTCAAGAGAGAGAAATCCTACTTCTGTACTAACCATAAACTTACCATATATATTTTTTTTCTTTCAGGGGGAACCAGACCTGTGATTTCATTTGTATGGGGAAGTCTAGATGAGGAAACTCATTTAACTAATGCAGATCAGCTCCTGTTTTCAGAGTCCTGGAACACTCAGAAGTGATTTGCCTAGGGTCACACAGCTAGTATACCAATAGCTGCACCTGAACCCAAGACTTGAATCAACAGCCTCCCCACCCAACTCCAAGATTCTGGGGTCACAGAGACTAGGCTTGATTTGGGGGGTGCAAGGCCACCTGTTCATCCACAAGGCCATACCACCTCTCTCGGCTACATAAATTTGGACAAATCATTAATTTCTCTGATCCTCTGTCTTCTTATCTACATGATAGACTTAATAATAGCTTCTCTTCCTTACTTAGTGGATCATCATGAGAATCAACTGAGAAAATCTATGTGGAAACATTTTACAACCTGTAGGGCACTATACAAATATGAGCATTAATTAGAAAGTAGATCTGATTATTATGATTAGATACCATTGAAAATAACCTAAACAGGAAGGAAATAAAAATGTCTTTGAAAATCCCTCTGTTTCTCTGTATCACCATCTCCGTCTCTCCCTGTGCCTATGTCTGTGTCTATATCTATGTCCCATTCCATAGAACTTGGGTCTCCACTCAGCCTTTTTACTCTTATTTCTTATGCAATTTTAAGAAATTTAGTCTTCTGGCTTATAGATACTGGGTAGATCATAAGTTGCAAAATTGAAGGAGCTGGAGAGGTTACTCAAGATAGGCACATCAATTGTGTCAACCATCTTTATAGCAAAGAATGGGACAGAGTGCTTATGTTCCATGCAAACCCTTTTCAGCTTGATAGGACCTTCCTGAGCTTACATTCTGCTCACAGAACTTTTGAGATTCCAAGAATTAACTCTAACATAGTGATGAAGCATTCAGAATAACAATTTAGTGAAGTAGGTAGCCAAAATAGTTAAAACATGGAGGCCCAACCTCCAGCCCCTCCCTTTCCCCCACCTCCTCCCCGAGTTTCTAGGCTCACACAACTAATTTTGATTTGGGGGCATGACTTGTTTTCAGCTACCAGGAGAGCAGTACTCCGTAGGGGATTAATGAGGGACACTTTCTAGTGAAAATATTATTAATGACAGAAAAATTCTTCTTTCTAGGGGCACATGGTTATTTATTTATTTAGCTTTGTCTTTAGCTTACTGCTCCCCCCGGAATTACTCTAAGAAAATCTCCTCATATACTTATGACATAGCACATGTCTATATTTCCACAAATATGGTTAAAAGGTGTTGCCAGATTCCATATAAGCAGTCCAGGTACCGCATATAATTTAGGTACAAGACATATTTTGTCCCATGAAAAAATGAAGAAGATGCAAAGGGCCCAGAAGCCACCAAACAGATATAGAAAATATTTAAGACACTCAAATAACCCATCACATCTACTTGAAAAGGAATCAAACTTGTGGTTGCTATTGGGACAACCCTTTGACATTCTAATGGATCTCTCCCTCTCCCTCCCCCTCCCCCCCAGTGTCTCATACAATTCCCCTGTGACAATGGCTCCACCCTGTGGTTGAAGATCCCCCCAAATATAAGCATATATTGGGGGTGCTTCTAATCAAAACCATGTCCTTCCCATCAGGTCTGTGCTGTCTGAGCAACTCATTGGATATGTTTTTGGTAGAAGACTGTCTGGGAACTTTGTGGGCAATTTTGTTTTCTCCAAAGAGCACATTTCATTAGGAAATTGGAAAAAAAATGATTAAGCACAATGTGCAAAATACTGTACTAAGTTCATTGTCCATATACTACCCGCTTAAACAATATGCAGGAGCATTTTTACCTCTATGATGACCTTCTGCTGCACAGAACCATCAACTGCTCCTGGGCAGGGAGGACACTACCTGGGCACAAGTTACCTCCTCCACACACCACCCCCCCCCCCAGCAAAAACAAACAAACAAACAAACAAACTGACAACACAGATCCAATCTGGTCTGTCTTCTCAAAGATGGGGTGGTGTAGAAAGAGATGGATCCAGGGAAAGAGAGGGGAGAAGGGAGAGAAAGAGAGCTTCTAATTGTGTATGTGGAGGGGCAGGGGAAGGAGCAATTCAGTTTCAGGGAGGATGGAAGGGCCCTAACATCCTAAGGGTCCAAAATCAATGGGGATGAAAAAGTCTAGAAGGTCCCCAGGTTGCACTGGTAAATCAGATGACATGACGAGGACTGGAGGGCATAAAGGGAACAGTAAAGGATATGGTACTTAGGGGCAGGACAAGTTTTAAGCCTTGGTGGTCTTTCATCTCACTGGAAAGAATAGAGTTGATGACCTCCATCTCCTACAAACTGCATTATGCTAACATGAGGAAGTATTAGGATATAGAAAGGAGAGTGCGTATGTGCCTACATAACATAATTTAAATGGGATCAGAAAACTGCTTGTCCCCAAATGTTCCCTTTATCAGCTTGTCATAGGACCTAAGATTCCCACTGGGCCATCGCCAGTAATCCCAACTCATGTCTTGCCACTGGACTTCAGTGATAATGGAAGAGAGAGTGAGGCTAGTGACTTTGCATAGCCCCCACCTCACTTAAATCCAATTTATTTGCAGGTGAAGACATCACCCTCCTGATGTCATCAGTCCTTTTCTAGAGCAACAATGAATAGGATTCCTGTCATCTGAACCATTTCTTTGGCTTAAGGCACAGCTTCCAGTAATTCCCAGTTAGAATTCACACATCACCGAAGAATAGCACAAGAAGTCATTGGTATTGAAAGTCAGAGCTGGGCTGGGCAGTGGCGTTTTTTGTAACCTAGATTAACTCTGAAAACTACACTGCTCATGTGAGGCCACCTGGTAGGGTGGAGAAAGGTTTGGACTTGGAGTCAGAGTCTTGGGCAACCATCTAAGATGTTACTACTATGGTTAGAAATGAGTTATAATCTATTTGGGTGGAGAGGCAACAAAGAGACAATCACGGGTCACCAATGTATTGACATGTTATTGTCTATGAAAGGATTTAAACTTTCCCTTGAACACATGCAATTTGTCTTACAGGATCCTAGATATGGAGCTAGAAGTGACCTTAGAGGTCATCTAGTTCAACCCCCTCATTTTACAGATAGAGAAACTGAGACCCAGAGAGTTTAAATAACTTGCCTGAGGTAGAAGAGTTGAGATTCAAAAATCTAGGTCCTCTGATTCCAAGTTCAGTGTTTTTATTGTAAAATAAATCACTGTGCCTCTAGAAAACAGAACTTACTGTTATTAACAATATTTTCATTATGAAGTGTCCCTCATTAAACCCCCACTGATATCACACCCCTGGTAGCTGTCTCATTTGCTCATCAAATTGAATGGGAATTCACCTGATCAACTCCATCACAAATATAAATTTTGAAAGGACTCTGTGAAACTCAGCTCTCTGGTGTGACCTGTTTCCTAAGAACTCTAGAAAGCCCAAATTTTTTCAACTGACAAACAGGGGCCGAGACACATCCTCTGATACCAAACCAATGCTCTGTTATGTTTAAAAGCAAAGCCAGGACTGATATGACCCTTCTGGAAGATCAAGTTTACTCACCTCACAATACAGAAAACAGGGCAGATATTCGGGTTAGACAAATGTATATGATGTGACTCATTTATCTCATTTGGTGAGTCTGTTGAAGATGAGGCCATCACCCAACATTCACTCACTCATGCGCTCAATCAGCTAACAGGAAGAACAGCTTCCTGAGACTGCACCCCTGAGGAGAGGGAACATAGGATAGACACTATTTGATTGTGAAGATGAGAAGAAAAGGTGGGGAAGGGCCAATCACTCATTTCACCTACTTCCCAATTTGCTGGCGGTTTACTCTGAATCTAGATTCCTACTTTCACCACATTTGATCACATTTAAGGGACAATGTCAAGGCCTCCAGATTCTTAAGGAGGACATCCCCCTGACAATGCACATTTCCTGAGATTCTGGAGCAGAATAGGCCACTCTGGAAAATGTCACTCTCTGGGCCAACCATGCAGCAATGAGCTGTGGCGTGGATGCCAGTGGTCCACCAAATCTGTACTGGTCAGCCCGAAAAGATTCCTGGAGCTTTTTCTCTCTTTCAGAGATGTTAGATGTTGTTGTTCAGTCGCTTTCAGTCATGTTTGACTCTTTGTGACCCTATACGGGATTTTCTTAGCAAAGATACTGGGGTGGTGTGCCATTCATTAGCTGCTCCAGCTCATTTTATAGATGAGGAAACTGAGGCAAACAAAGTAAAGTGACTTGCTCAGGGTCACACAGCTATAAGTGTCTGAGACCAGATTTGAACTCAGGTCTTCCTGAATCCAGACCTGACACTCTATCCATTGTACTACCCAGCTGTCCCTTAGCCATCTCTGAGACCAGCAGTTACCTTGTAGGAGTGACCAACTGATTAGAAAAAAAAAGTCAGGTTCCTTGGCCCTCAAAATCAACAATTCCCAGATCTGATCTAAGGTGGGAAGGGATAGAGGTGTGGGAATCTATTATTATTAGAGATAATTAATCTTGCTTCCTATAAGGGCTTGACCATGGAAGGTAACCTACCCTCCCACCCTTATCCAACCACAGCAACTCTCCATTAGCCCATTGTCTCCCTTTCACACTGTGTGTATGTGTGTATGTGTGAGAGAGAGAGATTCCAAGGCAGCCCGAATAGTTAATGCAACTTTACATTAACTACTCTGCTTGGGTGTGAATTATTGTGTTTATGAAAATCTCCATATTAATGTCTGATTGTAAATCATTCTGCTGGCTCCCTATATTAATAGCTCAATTCCCACTACTCACTGCTGCGAGCCATTCAAATTACAGCAACTGTACAGGAAACAGACGGCTTTCTATTTGTTTACCATCTCAGCTTAGCAGTCCTGGGCTTGGGCTCTGAGGCCAGCATCCTTGTTGGAGCAGTTCGTACAAGGGATTTGGATTTCTCCATTCCTTTGTTCCAGAGTCAGGGTGGCTTTTATGGGCAACAGCTCTTATTTGCATCTTCTCCTGCCTTTTTCTATCTTCCACAGGAATGCACTGGAAAGCTAATTTAGTAATAGAATGAGGCAGATTGGTGAACTAGAAAAAAAGTCTTGCACCAGGAGTCAGGAGTCGGGAGGTCTATTTATTTCCAACTTGGCTACTAACTATGTATGTGGCTTTGGGCATGGAACTGTCCGAAAGGCTAGGAGCCTTCTCTAATACACGTGACTAGCCTTATGGCAAAATCACTTGATGTCTAAGGTCCTTGCAAGTTCTGAATCTATGTTCCTTTGATTTCTCTGCTAGGTTTCTCAGCTGTAAAGAAGGGGTTTAAACATTAGGCTTATAGATTTAAAAGCATTGATTTTGGACTGGAAGGAATCTTAAAGGCCCCCTAGTATGACACCTTCATTTTACAGATGAGGAAACTGAGGTTCAGAGAGGTAATTAAGTGTCCAAGGTCATAGAGCCAGTAAATTGCTGAGCCAGGACTTGAACACCGGCCAGTGATTCCAAGTTCAGCACAATGAAGCTCTTTACATTGCACCACACTGCCTTTTCCCTTATTACCACGTGCCTCTCTACCCATTTTCTGTATTGCAAGGCAAGGTGAGTACACTTGAACTCGCAAACAGGTCTCGTCAGGCCTGGCTTTGCTTTTAAACGTATCAGAGCATCAGTCTGGTATCAGAACACACGTCTGAGCCCCCATTTGTCGGGTGGAGAAAGAGGAAATCTTGGCATATGAGGAGGTTTTTATGCTTTTGTGAATCATTATTGTGGCCAATATTTTCCTCTGCTGCACTTCATTTTTTCTTCCTGCAGTGAAATCCATTCCCCCAGCCTGGAAATGTGGGCACTTTATAGAAAATCTTTAGCGTGTGCCTGCACAAATGGATGGCTCTTATTTCCTGTCTGCAGTCCACAGTGTTGCAAAGGCATTGCCAAAAAGTATTGATGGAAATGTAAAAGCAAAAACTAATGGAAATGAAGGCCCTCACGTTAGCACACACACATATACTTGTGTGTGTGTGTGTGTGTGTGTGAGCGTGCACGCACACACATAAGTAAGTCCACTCTTAAAGGGAAAGTCATCACAGAGAGCCACCTTTCATCTCAACAATACCCCGGTGCTCATGATCAGCCTTAGACATCCATGGAATTGTAGGTCATGAGACACAGGGTAGAGCAGGAGTTGGGAAGAGTTAGACTCCTTTATCTATGCAGTATGTGGCACAGTGGATTGAGTGCCAGGTCTAGAGTCAGGAAGACCTGAGTTCAAATCAGGCCCCAGATACTCACTAGCTAATTAAGTATCTTTAAGTGACCCTAGGCAAGTCACTTAACCCTATTTGCCCCAGTTTCCTCATCTGTCAAATGAGCTGGAGAAGGAAATGACAGACCACTCCAGTATCTTTGCCAAGAAAGCCCCAAATGGGGTCATGAAGAATTCTGACTCACAACTGAACAACATCTACTTGTTCCAAGGACGCACATCCCAAACTGCCCTGAAATATTTTAAAAATCTCCTTCTCCTTCTTCTTCTTCTTCTTCTTCTTCTTCTTCTTCTTCTTCTTCTTCTTCTTCTTCTTCTTCTTCTTCTTCTTCTTCTTCTTTTTAGTGAGGCAATTGGGGTTAAGTGACTTGCCCAGGGTCACACAGCTAGTAAGTGTTAAGTGTCTGAGGCTGGATTTGAACTCAGGTACTTCTGACTCCAGGGCCAGTGCTCTATCCACTGCGCCATCTAGCTGCTCCAAAATATTATTATTCTATAATTTAATTTACAAATATCATAGCATTGAAGAATCCAAGTTAGATGAGATTTTGGGAGTATCATCTACAACATCCCTGCTAAGTAGTCATCCATATCGGACTTGGAGTAACTCACTACTTCCCGAGGCAACCCTTTCCCTTTTAGACAGCTCCCTCCTTCCCAATGTAATCCCACTCTTCAGCCTCCTCCCCAGTCCATTGCTCCTAGTTCTGCCTCTAGGGGCCAAGCAGAAAAAGTCTCATCCATTTTCCATGAGGTAGGTTTTCAAATACTTGACATATTGGTACAGCATTCTTTCTCATCTTTCCCTTCTCCAGAATCAGCATTTCCAGGTGCTTCAACCAATTTTTCTGGAGCACAGTTTCCAGATCCATTTTCATACTGGTCACCCACCCCTGGACATTGCCTGTTTTGCTAATACCCATGAAATGTCATGCCCAGAACTCAACGCCATACTACAGATGGGCCCTGATGGTGATAGAGTATATACATCAGGACTGTTACCTCTGTTGTCCTGGCCCCTCTGCCTCTTTTCCTTCACGGTCCCCTTGGTTTCTTTGATTGCCTTCCCATAACACTGTTAACTCACACTGAGTTTCCAGTGATCTTTCTGTTCATTCAGAGTCATAGAGCCATGGAATAACAGAGCCAGCAGAAGCCTAAGAAAGACCATATGGGTCAAATGCCTCTTTTTACCTATGAGGAAACTAAGGTACAGAGAGGACTAGAACCCAGAATAAAGAAAGCAAGACAAAAGCCATCCCAAGTCTCTCATTGTTTTATAGATGCCATATATATCTGTATGTGTGTATGTATGTATGTATGTATGTATGTATGTGTGTATGTATATATGTGTGTGTATGTATATGTGGCAGCTACATAGTACCATGTATAGAGCCCTAGCCCTGAAGTCAGGAAGTTGTTGTTCAATCGTGCCTGGTTCTTTGTGACTCTGGATCATAGCACACCAATACTGGCCATGGAGTTTTCTTGGCAAAGATACTAGACTAGTTTGCCATTTCCTTCTACAGTGGATTAAAGCAAACAGCAGTTAAATAACTTACCCAGGGTAACACAGCTCGTTAGTATTTGTGGTTGAATTTGAACTCAGGTCTTCCTGACTATAGGTCCAGCACTCTAACGACTGAGCCATCTAGCTGCCATGGAAAAAACCTGAGTTCAAATCTGGCCTCAGATACTTACTAGCTGTGTCGCTTAACCTCTGTCTGCATCAGTTTTCTCATTGGTAAAATGGGGCTCATAATAGCATCTATCTCCTATCTCCCAGGGCTGTGTGAGATAATATTTGTAAAGTGCTTAACACAGTGCCTAGAATATACTAGGTACTTAATAAATATTTATTACCTTCTCTTCACTAAAGTGCTTAGAATAGTGCCTGGCAAATCAATAAGTGCTATTTACATGTAAATAGCTATTATTTTAATATATAGTTATTATTACACACATATATGTATATGTCTTGGTGGTTTTTTCCTCCTTTTTATTCTGGGCTTTGAGTTTCCCTATATTTCAATCACATAGCAGGTCAATAACAAAGCCAGGATCTTCTGACTCCCAGTCCAGAACCTAACCCTGTATACTACACTAAGCCATCTCTAGTGTGTCTGGCATATAGTGGGTGCTTAATAAATACTTACTGATAGATTGATCAAGACAGAGTGGCTGATCAGGCCAGTCCATGCTTTTCATCCCTTTAGACTGAGACTCATGAGCGACCCTCCTAGCATCCCCCCAATCCCTTCCTCCAAGGCCCCCACCCCAATCCTTTCATTCTAGTCACCCCAATCCCTTCACCTGGTCGTTCCTCCCATAGCAATGAATGTTCCTCGTATCTCTAGCCCGCCTGGCTAAAATCTTCTCCCCCAGCCTAAGAATCAGCTCTGCCCCTGTCCTGCCAGTCCCTCAAGGTCTCTGCCCGACTTTTCCCAGGATTCAGGATGCTGGGTGGGCAGTGGTCGTTTTTTCTTTGTTCCTTGCTGAAGGTTCAGTTTGTTGAGCATACTGTTTTCCAGCAAGCGCTGAGAGGGAGGCTGACACAGCCTCACCCCCGCTAATTAGTTAAGCCAGCTGGTGCGTTGGTAAGGTTTTTCTGTATTCCTCAATGTGCGTTTCCTTTTTTAAACATGATCAATACCCTCCCTGGCTGAGTTTGCTTTGCTCCCTCCCTATTGTTCTCCTGTTTGCATTGTTCTGGGTCTCTGGTTAAGAAACAGGGAAACCTGAGCAGGCACGATCCTTCTGAGGCTGCCAACCCTGTGTCCCCAGGCCTGCCAACCCATTGGGGCCGCTGTCCAGCCTGGGGCTGGGGGATGAACATGAGCCAGATGCTACCCCGCTGCCCCCTGCCTCCTTCCCTTCTGGAAGTTAGAACAGCCTTCCCCAGCTGTCAGAGGGAGTCCATAGGGAACTCCTCCAGCCCGCATCAGGGAGCTGGCCAGAGAGAAAAAAAGGAGGTGGCCATTGATGGCAGCAAGCAGCCTCTGAATTGCAAAGCTTCTATAATAGAAGGGTAGGGGATGGGAATCCTCTTTGCTGTAACCAGCTGAGACACAGACGGCCTGGACTCAGGTGTAGGAGGGTCCTCTTAGGAAGGCTCTGTGGAGGAAAAAGCCTCCTTGTGAGCTGCTCTGGTGTTCTGGAGGACCTAAGATGTGAGGGAAGTGACAGGGAGGTGGAGGCTGCCAGCTCTTGTCTCCTTCCCAGATGTCTCTTTAATGTACATGCCTTGGGGCTAGGCCAGGCACAGAGCCTGGAGACTTCCATATTGCACAGTCCTTCCCAGCAGCTCCACTGCCACCCAGCCTGCAGAGCAATTCCATTTAGTCCTGTGATGTGATTCACTGAGTCTCACGGAAGAGAGGTCACATATTGTGGTGACTGGAGAGCTGGCCCATGAGGCAGGAAGCCATGTTCACCTTCTGCCACTGAAGCACACTAGCTGAGTGGTCCTTGGTCCTGGACTTAACCCTGGTAACTCTCTAATACAGTTCCTGATCTGGTTGGTTGAGGAAACCCCCACACCAATCAAAATGACCCAGGTTTGAGCACTAGCTTGGCTACTTATTAGATATGCAACCTTGGGCAAATCATATCCCTTAAAACCTCAGTTTCTATATTTGTAAAATGAGGATAATATTTGCCCTAAATGGCTAGATTATTATGAAGGTCAATCGACATTTATTAAGCACCTACTATGTGCTAGTCACTATGCTAAGTACTATCTTTATAATGTGTAATTTTCCTTGGACATTAATATGAACAAGTCATTGATTCAACAAAGATTCATCAGGCACCCACACTGTGTCTGCCTTATGCATGTGATTTAAAAGGAGAGGTTCATGCTGAGATCCTAGGAACCATGGTAGATCAGTGGATAGAGCATGGTCAAGAATCAGAAAAGACCCGAGTTCAAAAATAACTTCGGACACTAGCTGTGTGTTACCTGAACCTTTGTTTACCTCAATTTCCTCAACTCTAAAATGGGGATAATAATAATACCTACCTCTCTGGATAGTTGTGAGAATTGAATGAGATGATACTTGTAAAGCACTTAACACAGTGCCCACTACATAGGAAGTGCTTAGCTTAATAAATGCATGTTCCCTTCCTTCTAATATTCTTTCCCCTCTTACTGATGTCTTTCTCTTTCATCATTACTTAGCCCCACTTATCCAATGCCCTCAGGGTTCAGAGAGACATGACTATTTTATAAGTGGATCCTCCTTTTAGTTCCTTTTTCTTCTAGGATTTGGAGTTTCCAAATTGGTTTTTTTTTTTTTTGAGGTCACCACTTCCCTTTGACAAAGTTTGCCCATCTTTTTGTTATCCACCACTCCCAAGCTAGGATGAGGAGGGTCCCCTGTGATTCTTAAACCCTTTGATGATTTTTTCCTCATGTAATCTTCAGCATTGAGAACATAGCATAAGATAATTGGCTAAAAGAACTGCTTGTGTATAGCTTGATGTAGATGTGGGGGCAGGGGAACCAGAGAGAAAGATGGGGTCAACATTCAAATATTTGAAAGACTGTCATCTGGAAAATGTGTTCTATTTGTTTCATTTGGGACCAGAAGGGAGAAGTAGGTGTAAAGAAGATGACAGAAGATGGTTCAGAGGGAGAGTGTGTGTGTATGTGTGTGTAGCTAGAGGTAATGAATCATTTCCTAATGATTTGTGTTATCCTAAAGTGCCTTGGGAGGTAGTAAGTTTCCCATTCCTAGAAGTTTTCAAATAGAAGCTGGATGACCATGCCAAGAGACTCCTGTTCAAGTAAGGAGTTGGGATGAAGAACTTGTACAACTTTGAGATCTTGTGATTCAGGAAGAGTATTCAATGACTGTCACCACTAGGAAGTCTTTCTAAAGTTGGGCCTCCATCCCTCTCCTGACTCATCAAGCCTTAAAAGTCATCTTAACCCTTCCAGTGTTGGAGAGGCACAATCCTTTCCTCCACCCCACAATAAATCATGTGAATTTCTTACTAATTATGCTTTGTCCCCACTAATGGTATTTTCATTCTCCCATCTACCTTCAGAAGCATAAGGGTTAAAACTCCCCCCACCACTCCTTCCCCCATCCTCCTACCTCCGAAAGTTGAGGCAGCAATCTCCTGCTCCAGTAATCCCAAAGCTCCCCCTGGATTTGATAGAAGCTGGAATTGCTGATTCAGCGACATTTTCCCCCGTCTCAGGACTCCCTTAAACCTGTTACCGAAATTGGCTCCATGGTACCAGCAGGTTTTCTTGCCATGCAGCATGTCCCTTGGGGTGGGCCCATTAATCACATCTGCTCTCTCTCACCTCTCGGCTGGCTCTAAGGACAGCAGGTAGGTGCAAACAGTCAGTGTGTGTGTGTGTGTGTGTGTGTGTGTGTGTGTGTGTGTGTGTATGTGGGTCCCCAGAGAGCAGCTAGGGGCTAAGTTTCACTGCAATAAAAGTGAGTTGTTGCTTTTGTGATCACCATAATCCATCCCACTTCTTCCAAGGCAGTGACAAGCCCCAGGCCAATGCATCTCCATAGCTAGGAGAGAGTGGATGTTTTAATCTGACTTGTACATGGGCCTGTAAGGAAAGGGCCCCAAGCAGGAAGGAGATTGTTCTTCAAGGCAGACCTTCTCTTTCCTGAGGTGTCTCTCTAACGAGAGCCATAGTTAACAGCTCTTCTGGGAAGGTTATGATTTCAAGAAAATAAAATGTGCCTCCAATAAGGATTTTTTCAGGCCATGTGTCCTATTTTTTTGTTTTGTTTTGTTTAGTCAGTCAACAAATACTTGTTAAGTGCTTACTACACTTACAGTACTAGGCAATGTGCAAAACACTAGGGATACAAAGAAGAAGCAGAAATACTGTCCCTGGCCCCAAGAAACCCATATTCAAATGGGGGAGTCAACATGAAAGCAATTATGTACATATAAGATATAAACAAGTAAATGAACCATGGAGCTGAGCATAGTCTCAGAAGGAAAACATTAGCAGTGTGTCTATATGCTTGTGTGTACGTGTGTGTGTGTGTGTGTGTGTGTGTGTGTGTGTTGGAGGATACTGGAAGAGGCCTCCTGAAGAAGATAGGATTTAAGATGTCTTGAAAGAAGACAGGGAAGTCATAGGGCAAAGGTTAAAAGGTAGTCTTCTAGACATAAGGGGTAGCCAAAGAAAAGTTGGGAGAAGAAGGATTATGCATGGAGGCAATACAAGGAGGCCATTGTCACTGGATTGCATGATATGTAGAGAGGACAAAGTATATGGAGACTGGAAAGCTAGAAAGAGGCTAGTTTGTAAAGGGTTTAAAACACCAGGTAATTTTATATTTGATCATAGAAGTAATAGGTTTAGTAAAGATTATCATCTTATCTATACTTGGTTTGAATCCTAGGAGCTAGGATAATACAAGCATTTTGGCAGCTTGTAATATTTTCTCCTTGACCTGGAACTTGGCTATAATATTCCTAGAAGTTTTCCTTTTGGGATCTCTTTCTGGTAGTGATCAGTGGATTCTTTCAATTTCTATTTTATTTTCTGCTTCTAGAATATCAGGGCAATTTTCCCTAAGAATATCTTGGAAGATGATATCTAAGTTCTTTCCTTTATCATGGTTTTCAGGTAGACTAATAATTTTCAGATTATCTCTCCTGGATCTATTTTCCAGGTCAGCAGTTTTTCCCAGAAGGTATTTCATATTGCCTTCTATTTTTTTTTTTTGTTTGGATTTGCTTTATTGTGTCTTGGTTTCTCATAAAGTCACTAGCTTCCATTTGTTCAATCATAATTCTTAGGCAATTATTTTCATCAGAGAGCTTTTGTACCTCCTTTTCCATTTGGCCAATTTGACTTTTCAAGCTATTGATTTTTTTCTCATGTCTTTCCTGCCTCACCCTCATTTCTCTTTTCATTTTTTCCTCTCTAACTTTATCTTCAAAATCTTTTCTGAGTGCCTCTATGGCCTGAGACCAATTAATATTTTTCTTGGAAGCTTTAGATATAGAGGCTTTGACATTGACATCTTCCTCTGAGGGTGCACCTTGATCTTCCTTGTCACTAAAGAAACTTTCTATGGTCCTCACCTTTCTCTGTCTGCTCATCTTGCCTTTCTTTTACTTGACTTTTAGCTCCTTAAAGTGGGGCACTGTTTCCAGGTTGCAGTATCCCAAGCTTCAGAAATCCCAGTTGGTATGATTTAAGGAGGATCAGGTTCTTCATTCACCTAGCCTGTTCCTTGATCCGTAATGACCCCAGACCAACTTGCTAATCAACCAGCTTTGTGTATTGTGGTTGTCAACTCCAATGAACCTGTGCCCCTCCCCCACCTGGGCCACTGCTACTCAAGCCTACCTCCTGGTTCCCAGCAGGGGTGGAAAAACCCAAGTTCTGCCTCAGCACCAGCAGAGACCCCTGTAGTCTCCCCCCTGCCCAGGGCTTAGCCCTCTCATCAGACTGTGAGCTTAGTTCCAGACAATACCGACGCTTCAGCTGATTCAGAGGCTCTGGGGGTCTCCTTCTCTGGTGAGGCCTTCCTGGGACTGGATCTGTGTCAGGGTGATTGTGGGGTTGGGCTCCACTCCTATCTCAGCACAGCAGCTCCCTCCTTCTGACCTTTCAAGCCGTTGTTGGTTTGAAGATGATTTCAGCACATTCTTCTGTGAGTTTTGCTTGCTTATTCACGTCTTGATTCTACTACTTACTAATTGTATGATCTTACTTCATCTCTCTGGGCCCCACTTTCCTCATCTGTAAAGTGAAGGGGTTAGCCTAGGTGATTTCCAAATTTCCAAGTAGATCCTGATATTTTACTGGAAGTTGTAGGAAAGAAAGAAAAATAAATAAAAGCAATTTCCAATGTAGTGTGAATCTAGACTTCTAAATCATGTGAATAGCAAGATGGAGGACATTTTCTCTAATCCTCACAACCTCTCAAACTTCTCCAAAATAAGAATTAAATGCAATAGATAAAGCAATTTCAGTTGTATCCATTGTCTAAGGCAACAGTAACTCTAAGCAGAGGACAATTCAGTAAACTAACAGCAGAGAAGGCTAACCCCTAAACCCTAAGTTGATCCCTCAGCATCCCCTTCCCTGATGCCCAGCCCCCTCCTAGGGCCTGAGAAAACAAAAAGGCAAGAATTTGCTTAGACTGAGACAGCAGTGGGGCAGAGTTCTGTGCAGCAAAAGAATTCAGTCAGAAAACTTAAGAACAGAGGACATTAAGGAAGGACAAATGATGTGTGATTATGTGGCATTCCATTAAATCTGAGGGAAACAGACCATCTTCCATGTAGGGCCATTTCTGTCCCCTTAGCAATCCTTTGGGGAAGACACTGAAGTGTGTGAAATGTGAACTGTCTAATATGGGAGGAAGCTGAGGCAGCTTTGAGGTTGACCTCCCAGGAAAACCTCTATCAAAGAGGAAGGATCCATACAGTAAGTGATAAGGTAACATAAGGGGAAAAATACTGAAATTGAAACCAATGGGGAAAATATTAATAATAAAAGGGAATATGTCCTCCAGATCAGCTAAAAGAGTTAAGAAATATATGACTCCAAACCCAGCACTGAATACACTGTACCACCTAGCTGCCTCAGTATAAGGACTCTGAATCAAAGAATAAACATTTAGAATAGTTAGAAAAGAAATATAAGTAATGCAAAGAATTAGGGAAAGATGCCTTTTGGAAAAAAATTTTAAAAATAATTTCAAAAAGTTGAAGAGGAATAGATTTTACTTGACTACTTAACTGAGAGGGAAAAAAAGAGGGGAAGAATTAAATAGGTAGATAAAAGAAGAAAAAGGAACTAATAAATTAGCAAAAACGAGAGAAAGTTGTAATAAGTTAAGGAGGGTAGGTGAGAATTGAAGGAAAAGACTTGGTGGGAAGAGGGCCACCTTGAAGTAGGTTAAGATAAAATAAGCAGATATATAGTATACTGTGTTTACAGAGCAATGTGGGGGGTGGGGGGGGGAGGAAATCCTCATTTGGAAAAAAGTAATATTTGAAACAAATAGAGGAAAATGTAAATCTAACATTTATAACTTTAAATGTGAATAGATTAAACAATCCCCCAAAATAAAAGTGACAGATTAGATAAGGGGAAAAAAACACAATCTGTTGCTTACAAGAAAGACATTTAAGAAAAAAATATATACAGAATAAAAATGAGGGGCTAGAAAAACATTTAGTATGAATTAAGTGAATCTAAAAAAGCATTAGTTGAGAGCATCATGCTCTCAGATAAAGCAAAAACAAACAACATAAAAAGAGAAAAACAAGAAAACGACCTTATGTTGAAAAGCAAGATAGATAACAAATTGATATCAACATGAAACTTACGTATTCCAAATGCCTTAGCATCTAAGTTTATAAAGGAAAACATCATTGAACTACAAGAAGGCATATGTAGTTATACAATAAGGGCAAGAGATTTCAGCATTACTATCTCAGTGTGGGATAAGTCTAACAGAAAGATAAACAAAAGGAAAAACATAGAGTCAAACCGATTGTTGGTAAAATTAGAGGTAAAAGATTTATGATGTCCTCTAAATGGAACTTCTAAAGAATATACATATTCCTGAGCACCATATGCAACTTTTTAAAAAAAATTGGCCATTTATTAGGACGCAGAGATGCTGAAAATAAGAGGTAGAAATAAAAAGCACATCTTTCTCAGACCATAACACACACACACACACACACACACACACACACACACACACACACACATGCAGAGTTTAGGGAACACAAACAAAAGACATAGAATCAAATGGAGACTTAATAAAGAAATCTGAAATAATGAGTGGGTCAAAGAACAAATTATAGAAACAATGAATAATTATGTGAAAGAAAAAGGTAATTATAAAGGAACATACCAAAATTTCTGCAAGGCGGCCAAAACAGGCCTCAGGGGAAAAATTATTTCCCTATAAACATACATTAACA
This sequence comes from Dromiciops gliroides, assembly GCF_019393635.1. Classification (NCBI taxonomy): domain Eukaryota; kingdom Metazoa; phylum Chordata; class Mammalia; order Microbiotheria; family Microbiotheriidae; genus Dromiciops; species Dromiciops gliroides. The sequence continues at coordinate 539,743,367 of NC_057863.1, forward strand.
AAATAGAAAAGGAGAGGATTAATGAACTGAATATTCACTTGAAAATTAGAAAAGCAACACATCAAGAAACCTAAAATAAGCAGAAAAGATGGGATATTAAAAGAGGGAAAATAGGCAAACAGGGAAAAAACACATAGAAATGATAAATCAAGCCAATATATAATGAATTTAGCCTATGGTCAGCCACCAAGCTGTTTCTAAAGGAAACTACCTGAATGATTGTTCATTTCTCTTCATTCAAAGTTTCCCTACCAAACAAAACAGAACAAAAACCCTTTCTTAGTGAAAGCTGATACTCCTTATGGTCTTTTCTACTTCTATAGTCAGTGTGTTTCTTTCCAAATACCATTAGTGCTCTACATTTGCAAGCATGGAGCAAACTGACAACAAATATATCCATTCATAAAATGAAATATTTTACATCTGTCCCAGATCTAATGCAGGTTCAATGTATTTCCCCAGTGTTTAGACTAATGAGTTATATCTCTACTAACATGTGGGAATTCACCCAAAGTACTCTGAAAGTTACAATTCCACACATATAATAATAGATACAGATCCTTTCAACGGGTAAGTGAAGGATCACCTCAATACTTGTAGGGCTGTGACCTGCTATTGGACCCTCTTTCTTCCTAGTTTATGAGTTTACCAAGTTGGGAGCTCTTACCAATATCTGGCCCGGTGCTGAGTGCCAGGCACTATCCTAGGTCATGGGGTTACGAAGATAAAAGTAAAACAATGACTAACCTCAGGGAGCTAACATTCTTTAAAGAAAATATCTACACTTCCAAGAGGGAAAGAAAACACCCTGTTTCACTCTTGCTAGAGCAGACACCTATTAACTATTTTCTATCACCTTTAAGATCAAATTCAAACTCCTCTGTTTGACATTAAAGCCTATAACAAACTAGACCTGACCTACTTTCCCATCCTTATTATACATTACTCTCCACACACTCTACAATCCAGCCAAATGGAATTTGGTGCTGTTTCCTACATGTACCATGTACTATGTTCTATGTAGCATGTAACATCCCATCTCCCATCTCTGTGCCTTATCACTGGACATCTCCAATGCCTGGAATGCCATCCTATCTCACTGCTCCCTGGTAGAATATTTTCATTTCCTTCAAGAGTCATCCTAAGCACCTCTTTTTTCCATGTGGTTTTTCCTGGACACCACAACTGCTGCTGGTATCTTATCCTCTCCTCAGTAACTTTAGATTTGTTTTGCATATCAGTGTTTTCTCTCCCTTAGGAATGTCAGCTCCTTAAAGACAGGGATCATCTCCTTTTTATCACCCCCCCTTCCTCTACTCCCCACCCCCCACCCCAGTCTGGGACATAGCAGGTGCTAAATAAATGCTTGTTGATTCATTTATTGATTAAGGCATCCTTTTCTCCTCTAGGCTAGTTACCCCAACAGACCAGATTGTCAGGTTCAGTAATGACCCTCTTCAGTTTTCTCTAGTGGTATGAGAAAGGAGCTAAAAAAAGGTCTAGTGGAGATGGTCCCTGTGCTAGGAATGTAGAGATCAAGATGCTAATCCCAGTATTTCCTTTGACTTGTATAACCTTTGGAAAGTCATTTTATCTACTTGAGTTCCAACTTCAATCTTTGATAAATGGAGTTTATCTGTGCTTCCCCACTTCCTGCCCCTCCCCCCACCAGGTTGTAAAGACTACAGACTGTGGTGACACTCCTAATCTCCCTCATTGACCTTCATAAAACTCTTCAGTTTTAAAATTGGGGCAGAGGAAAGATCTTTATAAATTTTGTAAAGAACTTTGTATAAAGCATTATAAAATGTGAACTGGGTTAAACAGAAAAAATGTGTTGAGCTTTTTTGAGAAAGTGGTATGGGGATAGAGTGCTGGCCTTGGAGTCAGGTAGTTGTTGTTCAGTGGTGTTTGGCTCTTCATGACCCCTTGGGCCATAGCATACCAAAAATCATTCATGGGATTTTCTTGGCAAGGATACTGGAGTGGTTTGCCATTTCTTCTTCACCTTATTAAGGCAAATGGAGGTTAAGTGACTTACCCAGGGTCTAGTGAGTGTCTGAGGCCAGATTTGAACTCAGATTTTCCTGACTATAGACCCGGTGCTCCATTCATAGTGCCGTCTAGTTGCCTCTGGGATTCAGGTATACCTGGGTTCGAATCTTGCCTCTAACACTTACTGACCCCGGTCACTTAGCCTGCCTCTCTGACTCTCAGTTTCCTCATCTAATTTTTTTCAAAGGAGATACATAGATTAGATGACCTCCTTCTAAGGTCCCCATCAACTTTAAATCCATGATGCTACAATCTATGTGTCTCAGTTTAAAAAGTTTTTCCTAGAGAATCTAAGAATTCAGGAGGATATGAAGAAATTGGGGGTTTATTAGCTGCTTGTGGCCTTGGGTGAGTAATTTAAATTATTTGGGCTTCAGTTTCCTCCTCTGTAAAGAGAGGCAATTGGCACTAGACTGAGATTTGTTCATTGCCACTTAGGCTGGTGAATATCCTTTTCCATTACAGGAGCTTTGTGATGACTATTGACCACTGAGGTCAAGTAGTTCCTAAATAGTTTTGTTTTTTAAGTAAGAAATGCAGTATGATTGGGCCACAGATAGGATTTTCCCAGGCTCCACCTCTACTTCTACAAAAGGTAAAGTCATTGGCATCAGCATCTTTATCACTTATCTGGCAGATAATTGGTACTTGCCTTAGGGGAGTGGGAGACAGCTTATTTGTAAGACTGCAAACAGTCACAGTGGGTTGGGGCCCTGAGCAACCCTGGGGCAAGGGACAAGGGGCTTCCAGTTCCCGATTATATCTTTATCATACTTGGGCTTCTAGGAGGGGCAAATCTGTGGAATAGAGAAAGTCACTGGACTGATTGAAGCCTAAGAAATGATTTCATGACTATGCTGTAGATTGAGAGACTTTGTGATATTGTGGATAGAGAGCCAGCCTTGAAATCAGGAAGACCTGGGTTCTCGTCCCACCTTTGAATCCACTGCTGGTGACCCTTCACCAATAACTGCTAAGCCTGTGAGTGGCTGAATAGGGGCTGATCTGATTTAGTAGAGGAAGTTAACTTATTAGGACTTCCCTATACCAATAAATCACAGGTCCTATCAAAAATAATAATTTTAGACCTAAAAGCATCTCAGAGACCATCTCCCAAATCCTTATACTTTGAGGCGTGAAGAAACTTGTCTAAGGTCGGTTAACTAGGAAGTGGCAAACCCACAACTGAAATTCATCACATTTGGCCCCTAATCCATGGTTGTTTTTACCTCATTCTACCTTTTGCCTTCAAGGACATCCAAGATTTTACTTTTTTTAAAAAAGGTGAAAATTGTTGGACAAGTATATTCTGTGTCCACAGAAAACTTAGCAAGTATAAAATTAAGGTAGGATATAATATGGTTAGGTCAGCTTGGTGGCTCAGTGGATAGAGTGCTGCATTTGGAGTTGGAAAGACTCATCTTCCTGAGTTCAAATCTGGCCTTAGATACTAGTTGTGTGACTCTGAGCAAATCATTTAACCTTGTTTGCCTCAGTTTCCTCATCTGTAAAATGAGCTAGAGAAGGAAAGGGTAAACCACTCCAGTATCTTTGCCAAGAAAACTCCAAATAGGGTCACAAAGAGTCAGACACAACTGAAAAACAACTGAACAACAACAGATAATTTGGTTGCTATAAGGAGGGAAATGCATAATATAAAGGTGATAAACACTGGGAAGAGCTACTCTGTGGCTTCAGTTTCTGGAAAGATTCCAAAGAGAGCTCACAAAGGTGTCCTGGAATATTCAGACACCTATCAAAAAGGGTGGAAGTCTATACCAAATGGTCTCTTAAGGGAGGGTCTCACTGGCTCTTTGATGTGTTGAATCTATGATTCTAGAAGTACCTTTTTCCTATTTTCCCACCCAGCAAGTGTAATGACAGGTAAGGTAAATGGTGGGAGCTAAGGCTCATCCTGATATAATATTTGCTATATTTCTTAGGCAGACAAGTAAAACATCCAGGTCTGTGATTTCACTTGGTACAACAAAGCAAAACCTTTATCACATAAATGTTCGAGGAAGCCAAGAGTGAGAGAGCTGTAAACATCTCCAAGCAGCTTCCAGAGACAACCCCGTATGGAGACACATTTCAACAGGGTTGGCGGGGGGTGGGAAGGAAGGATGAAGCTTGCCAAGTTGTATCTCTCTTATTTGCAGGGAGTGTTGCGTGGATATTTCAAATCATTTCCTTTTTGTTAGTACCTAATCTCCCAGCTGTTCTCTGCACATTGGCTCAAATGCGGGGAAACAGTGGGCCTCAAATGTAAAAGCCATGGGGCTCCTTTAAATTATGTTGTCTTGCTACATTGTTATGTCATGCAGACCCAACCTCCAGTGCTGAGCAGAGTGGAAGGGAGAAAGGAATTTAGTATGATGATGAATTTAAAGGAAAATGCACTGTTTTTAATATAGCTATTAAAAAATTGACCCCTTCTTGCCTTTCTTTGTAGGTCAAGAACTCATAGGATACATTATCTTTTCTGGTCCTTGCTCTTGTCTCTGACCCTAGAGGCTGCTGTAAATTGGAAGCATTTGGCGTCCAGAGTGTCAGGACAAATGCAAGCATCTTCAAAGTAAGATGATGATCAGGGAAGAGTGGAACATGAAGGTAGGGTGCCAATCTCACAGGAAACCAAGATGGTCTGGCTCAGATTTTTCTCCTTCATGAGGAGATTCATGTAAGACTACATCTGTCCACACACAATATCAATATAATTGACCAATTTTGTAGGAAGAATCAATGGAGGCTCTTTGGGTGTGTTTTGGGGGAGTGAATAATGGAGACCAAACAAGTGGGCCACAGTTCTCGTCAGTTTTCTGTGCCATTGTGCAAATGTTACATATGATATTCTAGAAAGGATTCCTGCCTGACAGTGATCTGAGGGAGGAAACTCACCAATGGCTAAAGTTCCCTTGGAATGGAAAGCTAGAAAACAGTCCCTCTAGGAGGTGAGACACTTGATTTCTCCATGTTATCCTTCCTACTTGGGGCGATTTTCTTGGGTTTGAGTACAGGCTGAACATTCAATATTAACTGGACTCTGAGAGGCATTGTGGTAGAGTGGGTAGAGAGCTGGCTTAAGTGTCAGGTTCAGGTCTTGCTTCTGACACTTAATGGCTAATGACATTATCAGGTCTGCTTTCAAGGACAGTTAACTTCGTCAGAAGTGTGTAGGATGAAAAGTAGTGGTGAGAGACTTGAGGCAGGGAGACCAATTAAGTGGCTCTTGAAATAACAGTTCTGGGGAAAGTCACTTAACCTTTCATTGCCCCAGATCATTCTTTAGGACTTAGCTGCAGAACAGATATAAATCTGCTTTGGTACTTTGAGCTCCCTACACTAATGAAATCACAGGTCTGATTTTTAAAAGCAAGGTTGTAGCTGGATAGATCTGTTGGGAAGGGGAAAGGGAATAAGCATTTACAAAACACCTATTATATACCAGGGACTGTACTAAATGCTCTTAGCAAATATTATCTCATTTGACCCTCACAACAACCTTGAGAGGTAGGTGCTGTTATTATATACATTTTCCAGTTGAAAGATTAGTGGGTATTGCATGAAACATAGATGCAAGATGTTGGGAAAATGTGGGAAAAGAAAATAATATTATTGGAGAGAGGCAGAATTGTTGAGGGATAGAGCTGTCTCATACACCAATACTTCATACCACAATTAATTTTAGGGACAATAATTCATTCATATTGGATTTCACCTAGAGTCCTTGTTCTGCCCTGATGGCCACTCAAAGACAAAGAATCATTAATAGGCATGAGTAGAACCTAAAAGATTGTGTTAAACACAGGAATGTGATTAGATTTTTTTGTAACTGGAACACAGTGAGTGGAGAGGAAGAGGAGGAGGAATAGGAGAAGGAGGAGAAAATGGAATTTACTTGTAGGGTCTGTAGTAAGGAAGCAAATCCCTGGAATAAGTTGTTGGTCCCCTCCAAATTTTAGTACCATGGGACAAAGCCCCAGTCACTCCTCCCTAGTTATAGTTCTGCTTAAATCCTACATGCCTATTTGGCCCCATATGGATAGGATATTCCTCATCCCTTCTAAAACAACTTGAACTAATTCTGGATCTATTTCCCTATCATAGTCCCAAAGAACATGAAAACTGGTCTCTGTTCAGACCTGTCATCCCACTAGCCTGCCTTGGGGTCATCAGCATTCAGGTAACATGGTGAGCTAATGCTCTCTGTCCCCTGCCATGCATTGTGTGTCTGAGTTACTCGACAGGAGCCTACAACAGTGGCCTTGGCTGGAGAAGGGAATCAAAGCAGGGCCATCCCAGCAGCTGCAGGTTAATAGTGGTCGAATTACACTCTTGGAAAACAGTTTCCCCCTCGATGCATTATCTGGGCCATTTCAAAGCCCTTTGTCTCGGCTAAGCTGACTGCGGGTGATGTTTGCAGGCCGGACTTGCAGAAAAGATGTATTTTCTGACAGGGAGAAGGTCACCAGAGCAGAGGCCATTACAATGTGCTGCGGTCAGGTCGGAATTTCCCGGCTCCCGATCGATGTGGCACCAGGGCATTACTCAAGCATTGGGATTCGAGTTCTGGCCAAGAAAATGCTCTTCAAATTGGCCGACAAGTCAAACACTGTGGGAAAGTCATTCTCTCATTTACCCTCAATCTATACAGGCTTAAATCTGGGGACCCAGGGGTCAGCAAGGGTATAAGAGGTCAGGACTGAGGGTTGACCAGATGCTAGCACTATGGGGGAGCATATGGGTTTGGAAAAAACTGGGCCTTCTCTCTCCCTCCTGTGACTTTACCCCAAACTTCCCAAGAGATTGGTAGGGAGGCAATATGAAATTGTAGGGTCAGAAGATTGGGCTTCTATCTCCAGCTCTGCTCTTCATTTTCAGTTTAAACTTAGATATCATAGAATATCAGAACCGGAAAGGATCTTAGAGACCATGTGGTCCAGGGGTCTTAATCTGGGGTCCATAGATAAATTTCTTCTTTTTTTTTGGCATAGATAAATTTCAAGGGGTTGTGAACTTAGATGGGGGAAATACTGTTTTTATCCTAGGTCACCTTGAAGTTGCCTTAGTTATTAGATATCTCTAGAGACAGCACATGATCAGTCTTCCTTTTTACAGGAATTGTTTTTAGGAACTGTTTACAGGAATTGTATTTAGATATAGTTAGTGCCCTTTGTAATTTTTGTGTATTTTATTTTGTGCATTTAAAAACCTATATTTTGAGAAAGGGGCCATAGTGGATTGCCAAGGAAGTTCGTGAGACACACAAAGGTTAAGAGCCCTCCTTCTGGTTCAAGCTCATCATTTTACATATGAGGAAATGGGTTCAGGAGGGTAAGTAGCTTGTCTTTCATCATACAGGGAGTCAGTGCCAAAGCTAGACCCAGAACCCAGGCCTCTGGATTTGCTGTGTAATGCTCTTTTCATAACCCACAGCTGTCTCTCATACCAGTTGGGCAAATTAATTAAATCCCCTATGCCTCAGTTTCCTCATATTACATGGAGATAATACTACCTTTCCTAGCCACCTCTCAGGGTTATTTTAAGAATTAAATTATGTATGTGAAAGAGACTGGGAAATCTGAAAGCACCGTATAAATGTAGGGATTATCATGATTCTTAGCAATTTCGGAGGCTTTTCATCCCTGGGCCTCCTTCATATTTCTAGGTTGTGGGAGATCTGATTATGATCATCTTCCCCAGATTCCTTGACAAACCTGGAGTGAATGAAATTAGTTTATACCAAGCTCAGAAGGTTGCCAATACCCCCCAGGTAATGATCCCTGGGGTATTAATCTGTTCTTGGGAAACTGCTCATCTCCAGACTATCCTGTGTCATTATCATTGTCATTATTATTATTATTATTTCATCCACACCTGTGATTTCATTGCTATGAGAAACTCCTGTTGTGGAAACATTCCATTGATGCAAGTTAACAACTTGTATGTAACTTAGAGTCTTAGAGAGTGGCCTGAGGCTATGAGACATTAAGTGTCTTACTGGCGATTATGATTACATAGCTAGTCAAGTTGTTGTTGTTGTTGTTGAGCTATTTCAGTCCTGTCTGATTCTTTATGATTGCTCTTGTCATTTCCTTGGCAGAGATACTGGAGTGTTTTGCTGTTTCCTTCTCCAACTCATTTTACAGATGAAGAAACTGAAGCAAACAGGGTTAAGTGACTTACTCAGGGTCACACAGCTAGTAAGTGTCTGAGGCTGGACTTGAACTCAGGAAGATGAGTCTTCCTCACTCCAGGCTGGGCACTCTATCTACTACACCACCCTACTATCTTCAAGACCAGCCTTCTATCCATTACCCTGCTAGAGACTTACTGTAGCAAAGCTCCACCATGAGGAGAAGGCTTCTGAGGGCAAGACATCCGGCTCTTTAGTGTCAGGAAGTGACGTTTGCTGGTGGGAGGAAGAGGGGGCAAGGCGGGCACTCTCGCTCTCTTTCTTCAGGACTCGGATGGAGAAGGGAGCTGGGAATGCTCTCTCCCTTTAATTGATAGATGAATCTAGGCCTTTCTCTCTCTCTTTACCAAATTCTTATTCTCCTTAATAAATGCTTAAAAGTCTAACTCTTGCTAAAGCTTATAATTTATTGGCGACCACTCATTAGATATTTTAGACAGTATAGCTAGAATTTTAGCCCCATACAAGTATAACAAAAAAAAAAAATTTCTTACCTCTGCAACATCTCTTGAAACTGACTCTTCTTCCCTCACACAGGTATCACCTTTGTTCAGGCCCTGATCACTCCTGGCCTAATTTATTGTAACAGCTTTCTGATTGGCCTCCATGCCCCAAGTCTCTCATCACTTCAGTCTTTCCTATACACTGCTATAAGGGTAATTTTCTAAGTACCAATCTAACCATGATTTCCTCTACTCAGTAAACTTCAGGAATATCTTAATTGCCTTTGGGATAAAATATAAACTTTTCTCTAGCTTTTCAAGCCCTTGGCATCCTGGCCCTGACCTATCTTTCTAGCCTCATTGGACATTGCTCATCTCCTGTATTTTTCGATCCAACCAAACTAGGTTTCTCTCTGATACTCACACAAGCCACTCCATCTCCATCTCTATTATCTTTGTAATGGTTAGCTTCTATTCCTGGAGTACATTCTCTTCTTATCTCTCTCTCTTCCTTTAAGACTGTCTTTCTAGATCTTCCCAACAGCTAGAGTCCTCCCTCCCAAACTACTTTGTACCTAATTACTTTATACTTATTTTTATTTATTTGTAATATATTTATATATCATTATCTCCACCATCAGAATATAAGTTTCTTAGGAGAAGGAATTGTTTCAGCCTTTGCATTTAGCAGAGTGCCCAGCATACAGTTAACACTTAATAAATGCTTTTTTGTTCATTCACTCATTCATCCATCATCCAATCATTCCTATGTATTTCCCCCTGTTAGAATATATGCTGCTTGCAATAAGGATTGCTTTGCTCCTTGTATCTATTTCCCCATTGTAGCATAGTACTTATAGGCACTAAATGCTTGTTGATTGATTTGGAATCAGAAAACCTGTGTTCAAATCTTGGCTCTGTCACTTACACTTCATATCTGGACCTATAAAATAAGGATATTGGTCTCAGTGACCTCTAAGTCTTCTTCCAGTTCTAAATCTATAATCCTATATGATCATGGGCCATAAGTATCCCCATGCAAATCAACCTCACCTGTTGATCAACATCACCCAGTTGTTGGGGTGAATTAACAAATTCTCTTCCTGTTCTTGCTGGATCCTATGGTGACCATATTCAAATTCAGATGGATGTAATGACCTGTGTTCATTCCCAGAGGAAGAGGCTTTGATGCTGACAAGCTTAGTGGATTCCTGAAGAAATCTGAAAGAGATTTTTTAGTAGGAGAGAATACAGAGAATACTTTCCTGGATCTACGGCTTTCCTGTATGCAGAGAAAGGGAGTATGGAAGACCTCTGCTAGCTCCACTTAGCAATCCATGAAGCTATTTTTCCCAGCATGGGGGACAGTCTTGGGGCCAGGAGCTCAGGTGTTGGATGTCTACATCATCACGGTCCTCAGCCTTATCCAATCACAAAAATGTTAGTACTGAAAGACTTCTTTGAGATCCTTCATCCTAACTACTCTCATTTTATAGACAAAAAAGCTAGAGTCCAATAAGATAAAGAGGTTTGTTCAAGGTCACATAGCAATTCCATGGAAATGCTAGGATTAGAAGCCATAGCACTTGATGCTTAGTTCATGGAACTTTCCTCAGTGCCATGCCACCTCCCACATCAATAAATCAATCCTCTACCACCACCACCATCACCACCACCACCATCACCACCACCATCACCACCACCACCATCACCACCACCACCACCACCACCATCACCACCACCACCATCACCACCACCACCATCACCACCACCACCACCATCACCATCACCACCACCACCACCATCACCACCACCACCATCACCACCACCATCACCACCACCACCATCACCACCACCATCACCACCACCACCATCACCACCATCACCACCACCACCATCACCACCACCATCACCACCACCACCATCACCACCACCACCATCACCACCACCATCACCACCACCACCATCACCACCACCACCATCACCACTACCATCACCACCACCACCACCATCACCACCACCACCATCACCACCACCATCACCACCACCATTACCACCACCACCACCACCATTACCACCACCACCACCATCACCACCACCACCATCACCACCACCATTACCACCACCACCACTATCACCACCATCACCACCACCACCACCATCACCACCACCACCACCACCATCACCACCACCATCTTCATCATCACAACCATCAGCATCACCAGTACCATCACTACTACCGCTGTCTCAAAGCACTATAGAAATGCCATCTATAAATGCTCCCTGTCTTTAGTAAGTATCTGTTTTCTCAAGGCATTTTGTGGGGGACCATGAAGACTGAATTTATACAGGCCCTGACCTCAGAGTCTTTACAATTAATGGTAAGGTCTGTATTAGCACTGTCCATGCTTTAGGCATTAAGGCAGAAATTTGTAACCTTTTTTGTTATCCAGGACCCTTTGGGAAGTCTGGTGAAGTTTATGGACTCCTTCTCAGGATAATATTTTAAATGCATAAAGTAAAATGCATAAGATTATAAGGGAAACCAGTTATATTGAAATAAAGATTGATTTCCCCCACCCCATGTAATTTCATAGAACCTTTGAAATCTATAAAAAATTCCTTTGTAGGGAGGGGCAGGGGATGGGTAGAGGTGGGGAGGTTATAATCCAAATTAAGAATCCAAATTAAGACCCCTACATTAAGGTTTTAAAACAGTTCCAAGGATTTTGCCTATCTCATCTCTATTTGGTGCTCATAATAACTCTAAGAAAAAAGTACAAGAGATGTCATCATCCTTATTTGACAGATGGGGAAACTGAGGTTTTGGAGAGGTTCAGTAACTTCAGCTAAGTGTAAAAGTATGAGAGATTCTTTTCTCTATCTCTGATAGGTTTTCTGTGCCCATCAGTACATCTGCCTTCAGTTCCCTCTTCTACTACTTCCTATCTGGATGACCTTGGATAAGTGATTTCTTCTCTCTGGGCCTCTATGGCCTCCAGTTCCGAAAACTTTTTATTAGACCACACTGGCGTCTAGACAAACAGATGCACAACATATAATGAATAAAGTCAAGATAAATAAATGTCATTCAAAAGTGACAAATAGAGAGGATTTAGCATTTACACTTTATATGTAATGATGGTTAATTAGTGTGCATATATGGGAGAATTTGAGTTTTACTACTAGTAAATGGCTGAGAGGGAGGTAATTAGTCTAAGGAGGAAGAAAAGAAGCATTTGTTAAACACTTACTATGTTTCAGGAACTGTGTTAAAGACTGGGGATACAAAAAAAGATGGGTCCTTCCCTCAAGAGTTTACATTCTAATGGGGGAAGACAGAACACTGAAGGTAGCTGAAAAGCTGTAAGTGAGTGATGGGGTGGGGGTGGGTGGGATGAAGGTCCCCAATCATGGGGAACATGGTTTTGAAGCCTGGAAGCCAGGAACAAGGCTGGCCTGGGCACTTCCACAAAATGAGGATGGAAAAGAAGCTCATCATTGGGAGAGGGGGGGTGGGCCTTGCCCAGGCATATTATAGGTTGAGAAGTCTGTAGGATAATTGGATGTTTCAGGACATCCCAGAGATATCGGAAATTCTAGGATGAGACAATAGTGCAGATACAAGCCAGCACCAGAGTTGGGAGGGGAAAAACTTCAGGAAAAAAACAAAACAAAACAAAACTATCCAGAGCTGCTTGACTAATAAGGGGAAAATGCCTGGTAATATGGGGATGTGGTGTACATTTTTTTTCTTTTTTTTCTTTTTTTTTTTTTTTTGTGAGGCAATTGCCTAGGGTCACACAGCTAGTAAGTGTTAAGTGTCTGAGGCCGGATTTGAACTCAGGTCCTCCTGACTCCAGGGCCAGTGCTCTATCCACTGCACTACCTAGCTGCCCTGTGGTGTACATTTTGGAAAGAACTCTCCCTCATTGTCTTCTGGCTCCATTTTCTATCTCCGACAATTTCTCTATATCTACTACTGTATCTGGGTTTCCATTCTAGCTCTGCCACAATGGGTGACCAGTACTGCTGACTAATCTCCACAGGACTTTCTTTACCACACTGCTCCCCCTTTGTAGGCCCCTTTTATGGGATGTCTTTCCCCATTAGAATATAAGGTCCTTGAGGGCAGAGACTGTCTTTGTGCTTCTCTTGGTATTCCCAGAGTTTAGTACAGTGCCTGACACATAGCCAGCACTGAATCAATGCTTGTGGACCGACTGACTGACCTGGGATGAGTGACTTTACCTTTCTTGTCCTCAGTTTCCTAATCTGTAAAATGAAGAGGTTAGTCTAGATGACCTGCAAATTCTAGTTCTAGGTCCATGGGCCTATGAATTGTCCCATTGGGTTATGTCCTACTGAGATCATGCATGCCTCCCAACTGGAATTCAGTTGTCCATAAAGTTTGGGGGTAGGGAAGATTGAGTAAAGAATCAGAGAAAGAAGGAAGGAGAAGGAGCCAACCAGAGCATTCCTGGAGGCCCCTGGAGGCCTAGTTCTAAGAGCTCCCCCACATTGCCTGAGTTGAGCTGGTGCTTCCATCAGAATAAGCCCAGCTGAGATTCTGCCCATTAATTTCATCCTCTTCATCTGCTTCTGCCTCTTTGTGAAAGAGAAAGACGGAGGGTGAGCGGTTGGGGAGGGGATTAGGGGGAAGAGAGGGAGAGAAAGGGAGAGAGAGAGATTGATTTCTGGGCAGAATTTATACCTTTTTGGCTTTTTCAGAGGTAAATGAATAGATTGTTGTTGTTTTCTGTCTGCCACTGAGAGTGTATGCGCACACGTGTTATGTATAGAACCTTTTAAAGGCTTCTGGAAGCAATCCCTAACATTTTCTATAGGTGCAGACAGATAATTGAATGCTTTCAAAGACCACTGTGAGGCAGGGAGAGTTCAATTTTTGCAGTGTGCCGCTCGCTCCCTGCATTGACTGAACTGGGCGTTGTGTGTTTTCCTGGAGAACTTGGATTTCTTTCTTGCTTTTCTCCATCTTCTCTCCTGTTCCTGCCTCCCCCACAAGATCCCCCCTTCCATGAAGCATTTAAGAGGATGAGAAACAATATCCACCATAGAATCACCCTAGAGCCTGACAAAAATCAACACATCAGATTTTACCAAGAGCTTCTCCTTCAGTCCTAAATGAAAGGAGTCCCCTCTCATCTCAAGGGACTGATTGACTGACTGAATTAAAAAGCATTCATTAGGGGCGGCTAGGTGGCGCAGTGGATAGAGCACTGGCCCTGGAGTCAGGAGTACCTGAGTTCAAATCCGGCCGCAGACACTTAACACTTACTAGCTGTGTGACCCTGGGCAAGTCACTTAACCCCAATTGCCTCACTAAAAAAAAAAAAAAAAGCATTCATTAAGTAATTTCTATGGGCAGCTAGGTGGCACATTGGATAGAATAAAGGGCCTGGAGGGAGGAAGACATCTTTCTGAGTACTAATCTGGCCTCAGACAATTACTAGCTGTGTGACCCTGGGCAAGTCACTTAATCTTGCTTCCTGAGTTTTCTCATCTGTAAAATGAGCTGGAGAAGGAAATTACAAACCCCTCCAGTAATTCTGCCAAGAAAACCCCATATGGGATCACAAAGGGTCAGATATGACTGAAAAGGGCTCAACAACAACAAACAAAGTCCTTTCTGTAAGCCAGGCACTATTCTGTGTGCTAAGAAAATAAAATACAAGGAAGTAAGTCAGTCCCTGCTCTCAGGGAGCTTATATTCTAAAGGCAAAGGGTACACATGTAGAGGTGCAGTAGTCAGGGACAAACTATTAGAACAGGACCATCAGGCAGAGTGACTATTGGAGTATCAGAGCATTGGATTGACATGGGCTTCTGGGAAATGGTAATATTGGTTTGATTACTGAAATCATAGGCAAACCAGTAAATATCTCAGAAGCTCAAAGAGTCCCAAGATTTAGGAGTGAGGTAAGAAGCATTCTTATTACTTATACAGACAGAACAAAACAATTTCTCTCTGACTTCTTGTCCATGTGGCATGACACCAGTTTGTTCTCAGGTGTGACTATGCACATGTAAGTAGATGCTTTTGTCTGGGGACATCAGTGTGTACATGTGTGCTGAGTGTGTGGGAGGTCTGTGGGGAGGATGGCTTGCTTTGCATATGTCTTTAGCAAGAGACAGGGGCATACCTTCCAGGGAGAATAATGAATGGTTGACTAGGGCAGAGAGGAGACACCTAGCATAATGTCTATAGCCAGAAGGGACATTATGGGTTGGCTAGTCCAATAGCCTCATTTTTCAGATAATGAAATTGAGGTAAAAGTAAGTTACTCAATATAGTAAGCATCAGAGGCAGTATTTGAACCCAGGTTCTTTGACTGCAAAGCTAGTTCTTGTTCCACCATGCCACATTACCTTCCATAGCTTCCTACTGGGTTGACTTTGGGGAAGTTGCTTAAAGTCCTTGGGTATCCTCATCTGCAAATTCACGGGGTTGGACTTAGGTGCCCACCGAGGTTCCTTTCAGCTCTAGATCTATGGATCTAAAATACCATCCACTAATAAATAAACAAATCAACAAGGATTTATTAAGTGTTTACTATGTGTTAGGTACCATCCTAGGCCCTGGGGATGCCAAGAAACACCCCTCCCCCAACACACACACAATAGCATCCCTACTCTATTATATAGGGAAAGCAATATCCACACATATAGGCATAAAGTAAATACAAGGAAATTTGGGGTGGGGAAACATCAGCTGGAGGAATGAGAAAAGGCTTCATGTAGGAGATAGCTCTTGGGCTGAGCTTTGAAGAAGAAGGAAGATTCTAAGAGATAGAGGGGCAGAGAGGGTGTATTTCAGGAATGAAGGAGAGCCTGTGTAGAGTTAGGGAAAGAATGACGCATGTGAGGAAGAACAAGTCATCCGGTTTGGCTGAAATGTGGAGTGAGTGGAGTGGAATAAGTCTGGGAAGGCAGCTTGGGCCCATGTTGTGAAGGGCTTTAAATACCGAACAGAGGAATTTGTATTTTATCCTAGAGCCAAGGGGGACCACTGGGACTTCTTAAGCAGAGGAATGACATGGTCAACCCTGTGCTTTATGAACTTCAATATGGCAATTTGTGGAGGATGGACTGGACACAGGAGACTCTTGAGGCAGGAAAACCATGTGTGCTAATGTACCTTTCCTTCCATCATTGGCCCAGGCCAACGAGGAGGATCACGTGTGAGTATGTCTGTTGGAAGAGAGGAGAGAACAAAACAGAGAATGTGTTACCTGTTATATCTCTGTAGCATATCACTCGGCTTCTAATGCTGTGCCTTGAACGTAGTAGGCATTCAACAAATAGTTGTTGAATGAATGAATGGACCTAGTAATTCACCTTCTGTCTTCTTGAAGCCTGTTCTTGCCAGAGAAGCATCTCGAATGTTGTTGTCAGCCCTGAAGGACACCTCACCAAAATAAAATGTATTGTATTTAAATATTCCCTAAGTCATTTTTTGTGTATTTAAGTCTTAATTCATCTCCTCTAAATCTTTCCCACTACATTAATGTGACGTCTTTGACAGAAAGATGAATAACATTATTAAAGAAGAGCGTGACCAAATTTTACTCATAAAAATCTTTCCTTCTCCCTCCCTGGTGTCCTCTGGCTTCCCCAACAGTGTGTGTGTGTGTGTGTAGGGGGGAAATGAAAGGATAATGACAATATCTGCCAGCTCCTAGGGGGCTTCACATTTATCCCACAGCTACCTGGGAGTATCATCACCCCCATGTTAGGAGGGATGGGAAATGGAGAAGCAGAGATTAAGTTGAACGCAGCCAGTAAATGTTAGAGCAAGGCTTCAAGACCGGCTCTTCAGGGTTCAAGAAAAGCACCATAGTGAAATATTCCAACCCCACCCCTTTTCCCTTTTGCCTCATGGAATAGTTTAGGCCAGACTCGAAGCCTGGATTAGTAAGAGCAGTGAGTTTGGATCTGGAAGGGAGAATGAAGGTCAGATAATTTCAAAACTAGCAAAATACCTCAGAGATTGATTAGCTAACCCCTCCCCCCATTTTAGGCCCAGAGAATCAAAGTGATTTTTCCAAAGTCACACAGCAAGGTTCGTGGCAGAGCCATCACTAGAATCCAAGTCTTTTGGCTTCCAGACCATTTATTTTTTCTGTTGCATTGTGATTTCTAACACTGAGATTGAGTCTAGAAAGGGGAGAAGTATAGAGGCCCAGAATATTCTTCCTCCTCACTCCTCCCTATCTCCCTTTAAGATTGATCTCAAGTTCATTGTCCTATAGGAGATCCTTCCTGATTTCCCTCTGCCTCCTTCCCAGTTGTTAGTTCTCTCTGTCTCTGTCTCTGTCTCTGTCTCTGTCTCTGTCTCTCCCTGTCTCTCCCTCTCTCCCCCCCCCCACCCCCCTCCATTTCTCTTTTTCTCTCTTTGCTCACTCCAGAATTCCATGCATACCAATGGGTTGGGTGGCTGACTACTACTCTCCCTAGGGTTGTATGGCTAACTTTGTGGGGTTGAGGTTTCTATCACTGTTAGTCAGGACTCTACATCAGTTGTTCCCACCCCCCACCCCCACTACAATCCTGCTTTATCAATAGACCAATATAATTCTATTAGTTTTTAGAAAAGCTGTTTACTGAGAGGCAGCTATGTAGAGCAGTGGATAGAGTATTACGTCTGGAGTCAGGAAAACTATCTTCCTGAGTTCAAATCTGGCCTCAGACACTTACTATCTGGGTGACCCTGGGCAAGTCATTTAAGCCTCTTTGCCTCAGTTTCCTCATCTGTAAAAAGTGCTGGAGAAGGAAATGATGAACCACTTCAGTATTTTTGCTAGGAAAACCTCATATGGGGTCATGAAGAGTTGTCAGAAATGACTGAACAGCAACATTTACTGAGAAGGAATGACAATGGCAATAGTTACAATAGCAATTCTAGTCATGCTAGGCACAGTTACCCCTTACACAAAGTCCCTGAGAAGAGTGAGCTCAAATTAACCTATTATGGTAGTGAGGCACATATAGAGATAACATATTTGGCCGACAGGTACCTTCCAACTCTTGACCCCGGAAATCTTTTTCTTCCTTTGTGGAATTCTCCTATGGTTCTCCTTAGGCATATTTCTCTTTTGGGATTAATGAATTAGTGCCTTCATAGTGAATGCTGCCCTTCCTGTTTCAGTTCTACAGAATAAGATGCTCACCCATCCTCTCCCAGAACAAGCTAACTCAGGTCTTGACTGACACCACCTCCCTTGGCTTCCTCTTCCCTCTGATTGGAGGTCTAAAGGATAGAGTACCAAACTCTTCCCAGTCTTCCTTTGTGGGGGACAGAAATTGGACTCTCAGCTCATTCTCCTTTGCATCTGCTGCCCTGCCTGGTTTCAACTTGATGGAATAAGATGACCCTCCAATGAGTGGGGGATACCACCTGATGTCCCAGATTCCCTTTCCTGCTTCCTTTTTTTGTGTTGTCTCCCCCTTTAGATTGTAATCTCCTTGAGGATTGGAATTGTTTTTCTTTTTGTTAATTGTACCCCCTGCACTTAGCACAGTGCCTGGCACATAGTAGGTACTTAATAAATGTTTATTATAATGGAATGGGTAACAATATGTGAAGCTGCAGTGATTCTTGGGGCAGGGGCTATCTTTCCAAATCCATCTTCAGGCATTTCCTTTGTAGTCAACTACTACAACTCTGACGGACTGTGCAGCTGACTCTGATTGCCTGGGCACCTGCCCCATCTTGGAACATTCATTCACCTGAGATTATGAAAGAATAAACACAAGAGAAACAGATTTTGTGTGTTTAAGGAAGCAGGATGGCTGGGTGGGAAGTAGGGTAACCTCCCTTTTCCCTATCTGGCAGCTCACACCTATGCTGCCTCACTGAAAGCCAAGAAGGACAAAAGTGGGAAGCAATAGAAAGGGGGAATCACTCCTTTTCATGCACACTCATTTCTGGCTCATCAACTCATTAGTCTTCTGGCTCTTCAGCCAAACAGAAGGCTCTTCATCTCCACATGGTACCAGCCACTGAGTCACTCATGGCTGAAAATAGGCTCACCAACTTCCCATGTGTTGGATTGGAACAAGATAGGGAATATCTGGGAATTCTTGGTATAACCCACTAGGAAGTTCAAATGTGAGTATATCCTCAAGAATGGGTCCTCATTGGCCGGTGCCCCATTACATATACTCTTTATTTATTTATTTATCTGTCTAGTGTTCCCCCTCATCAGAATGTAAGCTTCTTGAAGGTAGGGACCATTTCTTTTTGTCTTTGCAACCTCAAGACCCAGCCTAGCTCCTGGCATAGAGTAATGATTTAATAAATGTTTCACTAATTGAATAAGATTGAGGCAATCTTACTTTGAAATGGGCCACCCCTCCATGGGTGATGCAAGAGGATCACGCATAGAGGAGGGGGTGCTCTCTTTATAGAACCACATGAAGCTAAATTTCAAGAATAGCTCAGGCCTTTTCCATAAACCTCTCCACTGGGGATTCCTCCAAACTGGCACATATCAAAATGTTGGCCCAGGCCCAACCAGAAAGAGCCCTGGCAGCTCCCCTGGAGCTACTCCTGCCCAGGCCCTGCCCGGCCTCATGATGGATTTATACCCTTCTTTGCCAGGCCATCCTGATGGATTGCCTTCTACATGCCAGTGGAGTCATCGGCATTCATCATGCCGACTTTTAAACCTTTTCCCTTAAATCATCACTTGCATTGGGAACCATTTCTTCTGCACACCCAAAGCTTGGGTCTGAAACACTAAAGAGAGGGGGCTCCAGTCACAGAGTGTGTAACCCAGAGAAGGCTTGTTTAGACTGGCTCCCAAAGGGCCTTGACTTTCGGTGGGAGGGGAGAAGAGAGGGAGGAACATTTTAGCAGTTTTTATTTTTAGATTAAGTACTCGAACCTCCAGGGGAGGAATTAACTGCCTAGAGGACTCCTTCATTTTATGAGTAGGTGAGGTGGGTAGATGCTGTATGATTTCAGGGATCAGGAAAAGCCTTCCAGATCCTATCCCCCACTTCTATACATCTTCATTTGCTTACTAATGGCAACAATGGACCTGATAAATCTTCCAAATGCATACTTTAGCCATCACTTGCAAGATAGTATGAATGGATCTAATTCATTCATTTTCATTCATTCATTCATTCAGCAAACATCTATTAAACACCTGCTTTGTACGGAGAGGCAGCCCAAGACCTGGAGGGAGAGAAAAAGTTTAGGCAAAACAGTGCCTGACCTCATAGAGTTTCCAATCCAGGAGGAAGTTAAGATGAAAACACAGGTAATTTTATAGTATTGCATAAGTGCAGAGGTAGAAATCAAAGTGCTGGATGAGATCCTCGGGATGCTCATTACTTACTAGAACAACAGTTCTCAAACAACTTGGACTCAGGACCCATTTACAGTAAAAAATTATTGAGGATCTTCCCTGCCAAAACCTTTTGTTTATGTGAATTATATCTATTGATATTTACCTTATTATAAATGAAAACATCTTAATGTTATTATAAAAATAGTTTTGACCTTGCAGCCCTCCCCTAGAATGGTATCAGAGACCCCCTTGAAGTCCCTGGACTACACTGTGAGAAATACTGGACCAGAGGAATCTGGAGCAGAAATTTGAAACTGGAAAGGACATATAAAATCCATGATTCCAACTCTGTCGTTTTGTAAAGAAGCAAACTGAATCTCAGAGAAGTTAAATGATTTGTTAAAGTTTTCATAGATTGTAAGTAGAAGAGGCAAGAATTTATTCTTGGTCTTCTGACTCCAAAACCTGTACTCTTTTTGTTTGTTTGTTTGTTTGTTTTGTGAGGCAATTGGGGTTAAGTGACTTGCCCAGGGTCACACAGTTAGTAAGTGTCAAGTGTCTGAGGCCGGATTTGAACTCAGGTACTCCTGAATCCAGGGCTGGTGCTCTATCCATTGCACCACCTAGCTGCCCCACCTGTGCTCTTTTAATCACACTTGGCTACCTCATGGAAGAGGTAGCCTTTAAATTATATTTTAAGAGGTAGGTAGGTATTCAGGAAGGATGAGAAGGAGGGGGAGGAGGAGGGGGAGTGGGACAAGGAGGATATTATAAGTATGGGGGTAAAAAAGGTGAAGAAATTAGAAAATAATAGGTATGTGTGGGCGACAGAAGGAGACCATACCAGTCCAATTTATCTAGAAACAACTAAGTGGCTAGTGGCTAGAATGTTAGGTTTGGAGCCAGGAAGATCAGAGTTTAAATCCTGCCTCAGAACCTTACTAGCTCTGTGCTCCTAGGAAAGTCACTTAATCTCTCCCATACTCAGTTTTCTCATCTGTAATTATAATAATAGCACCTCAGAGGCAAAGTCAAATAAGGTAACATACATGGAGTGCTTTGCAGACCTTCAATGATAATTCTCCATTAGATTCTGAGCTCCTTAAGGGCAGGAACTGGTTTTTGCCTTAATTTGTATCTCCTGTGCTTAGCACAGTGTCTGACTGAAGCACAGGGTTTATGGGATCCCGTGCTGAGATCAGGTTTCCATAGAAAAATAATAGGAGGAAAGAGTATATGAAGATTGAGTACTTTGTGGAGCAATGGGGAGGGGGGGGGTGGAATGAGCATGTAGTGGGAGAGACTGGGAACTTGAAATGCAAATGTTACCAACTACACGGTTTTGCAGCTGGCCAGCTGGCCACCTGCCCACCTGAGTGCCTGGAGAGTTTTTCCCAGGTATATGAAACAGACCATGGGACAGAGCCCAAGGTGCTGGAATTGAGGAGGGTAAAACAAAAGATTTTTAGTCCAAAGATTTCTACAAATCATGCCTGCATTTCTCAATGGCTGCTGGAACCCTTGGACTCAGAGACAACTCAGCATCCTCCCCAAACCCAATATAGATCTTCCCATGAGAAATTCTAAAAAAGAGAATAAAAAAGAGGTAGCATATATTTGTTTCTTTTTGGCTTGCTGCCTGATTTCTGTTGAGTTCAGAGAAATTTGGACCATCTGTGGGATACAGAACTATGAATTCCCCTGGCTATCAAAAACTGTATTCTCTGCTAGGGCATGAGTAAAGTAAATGATAGACTTACTGCTTTGTAGAAGATCCCAGGAAGTCATCTAATCCATCCTCATGCCCCTGGGCAATGTGGCCAAGTGTCCAGCTCAGGCTTATGGAAGGCTCCCTCCTGTTCTTGAAGTTATCCAGTGAGAGATTCTACAATCTCCCTTGGAAGGCTGATCTGGTGATCCATATGCCATAACACCTATAAAGTTCTTCCTGAGCTTCAACTTAAATCCATCTTTTTGTACTTCAAGTCAGCAAGGCCTCTTCACTTGTCCTGAGTGGATTGAATAGCAGGATAAAAGCTTCACATTCTAGCCTTTTTCAGAATACACAGACCAGTGCTCTCCCTTTTACTCTTTACTTTTCTCTCTCCCCTTTCTTTTCTCTCCTTTCTCTTTTTCTTTCTCTCACTCTCTCTCTCTGCCTGTTTTTCTTTTTCATTCTCTTCCTCATTCTTTCTCTAACTATCCTTCCCCATCTGTTCCTTGTCCTGTCTCTCCATCTTTCTGTGTCTCTGTCTCTGTGTTTGTCTAAGTCTCTGTCTCTGTCTCTGTGTTTGTATTAGTCTCTGTCTCTGTGTCTGCGTCTCTGTCTCTCTGCCCCACCGTGTGTGTGTGTGTGTGTGTGTGTGCGCGCGCGCGCATGAGAGAGAGAGAGAGAGAGAGAGAGAGAGAGAGAGTGTGTCTCCTTCTTTCTCCCTTTCCCCCCTGCCTTTCTCTATGTTTGTATCTCTCTAGCTCTGTATCTATGTGTGTGTCTCTGGCTCTACTATTATATATGACAGCTCTTTTTGTTTCTTCTCTCTCTCATTTCTCCTTCTAACTTACTTTTTTCTCTGACTCTGTCTGTTTCGCTTCCTCAGTTTCTCTCTTTCTCTCCCAGTGCAGCTTAGCATTGCAGGCTCTGTTAATATGTGTGAAGGGTTTTCATTGCATCAGATCTCCTTGGGTCTTCTGTATTAGCTCCTCTTGACTCTCCTACTCACTCTTCTCCCTTCCCCCTTTTCTTCTTCCCCATTCTTTCCCAAATCAGTTCCTGATGTTTTCCATTTTGGTGCAGGTGCCTCCTCTGTGGGCAGAATAATTTTACTTTGAGCAATTATTACTGTTGAGGGTACCACCATCTTCTCAGGCTCACAACACCTCATTCTCAACTTCCCATTCCCCCTTCCAATTTCCAATCTGTTGCCAAGGCCCATTGATTTTACTATGTACTCAGTGGTCCAGGGACACTGGCTTCCTTGTTGTTCCTTGAACAAGACACTCGGGCTCTGGGCATCTTCACTTATTGCCCTGATGCATGGACTGTCTCGATGCCTACTGGCTTCCCTGGACTCCTTCAAGCCCCAGATAAAATCATACCTTCAACAGGAGTTCTTTCCTGATCCCCCTCTACCCTAGCACCTTCCCTTTGTTGATGATTTCCAATTTATCCTATATATAGTTTCTTTGTACATGGTTGTTTAGATATTGTCCCTCGCTCCCTTAAACTCTGAACTCCTTGGGAATGGGGAACTGACTTTTGCCTTTTTTGGTATCTCCAGAGCTTAGTACAGTGCCTGGCACATGGTAGTCACTTAATAAATGTTTATTGACTCTGTTTCTCTTTGTTTCAGTTTCTCCATTTAAAAATCCAGGAGTTTAGGGGGCAGCTAGGTGGTGCAGTGCATAGAGCACCAGCCCTGGAGTCAGGAGGACCTGGGTTCAAATCCAGCCTCAGACACTTGACACTTAACTAGCTGTGTGACCCTGGGCAAGTCACTTAACCCTCATTGTCCTGCCAAAAAAAAAAAAATTAAAAATCCAGGAGTTTAGGGGGCAGCTAGGTGGCGCAGTGGGTAGAGCACCAGCCCTGGAGTCAGGAGTACCTGGGTTCAAATCTGGCCTCAGACACTTAACACTTACTAGCTGTGTGACCCTGGGCAAGTCACTTAACCCCAACTGCCTCACTTAAAAAAAATCCAGGAGTTTAGACTAGACGGTCTCTAAGGTCTCCCAGCTTTGTATGATTATGTGATTTGGTCAAGAAATCAGAATATCAGAGTTGGGAGGGAGAAGTCTTCTATAGAATTAGAAGGGGGAGAGTCATCATGAAAACCTTTCTGGAGGAGGTAGGCTGAAATGTCAGTTAAGGTTACACTGCAGTCTAGCCCCTCTCCTGGACAAGAGTCTAAGCCTTTCCCAAAAGATGTTCAAGGCCAGGATGTAGGCTGCAATGCAGGTGAATTGAGGACATCTGACAAGAAGCCAAAAAGACAATGAGGACTTGCCTAGATTGTACTCTGTCCACTTCAATCCATCTTCTGTTTCCTATCTGCCTATCTGGGTCTGAGCCAGGTCCTGGACAAGAGAGAAGAATTGGACTCTCATCCCCTCCCCTAATTTCATCCCCATCCCCACATTTCATATGAGTATCCCCCAACTCCCTGCTTTTCTTAAAGCCAATGGCCACACATTGCCCTTCCTAAGTCTCCTCTAGTCTTTTGATGAATCGGAATGGGATTTGACCCGGGGTATCACAGGCTCCTCAGGGACCTGGAGCCCTCCCCCTTGCTCCCAGGATCCTCTTTTCTGTTGTCTGAGTCTCTCTCCATGGGCTGGGGACAGCAACTTCTGAGTCGGCAGTCCCCGGGGCTCTGGAGGGTCTGTACTCCCCCCACCGATGCCAGAAGCATACCTCAGCTCTGCCACAGATGGGACACAGATTCCTTCTGACAGGCCCTAGATTATGTTGTACATGGGTAAGAAGGGGAAACAAATCAGCTGGGGTCGAAGGAAGCTGCTGTCAGCCCATTTCTTCCTTAAAGGGCCAGGCTTCCCCACTTCCAGAGAGTACTAGAGGGAGTAGGGTGGTGTGTATGGTGGGGTGTCTGGCTCTGCTAGGATTCACGTACTACATGTACACAGGCTTCCAGGAGGACACGAGGCAAAGGAGGCATTCAAGTTTCTCCAGCTCAGGGACTCTGTGTGCTGATCCCTGGCTGACACCAACATAGCTTAAAAATAGATTCTGAGGAGAATTGCTGAGAGGTGTGTTTCTTCTCTTTTAAGACACTAGGTGAAAGAGATGGCTTAGAACAGAGATGTCAGGGCTGTTGTGCCCAGGAGGTGGACGGGCATGGTGTTCTGTCATTTCATGGGAAGAGGAGACAGTGGAGGCTTACTTATATCCAGGGATTGTGAGGAAGAAAGGGTGGTCACCCAGTCCTAGGCCCCGGGGGTCCCTTGGGTGCTTAGCTCCATTAACCACCAGCATAGCCTTTTGTCTAAGCTAAGGCTAGGTGACACAGTGGATAGAGTCCTGGACCTGGAGTCAGAAGTGTTCAAATTTGGCTTCAGACACTTACTAGCTGTGTGACCCTGGTCAAGTCACTTAACCCTGCTTGCCTCAGTTTCCTCATCTGACAAATGAACTGATGAAGGAAATGGCAAACCACTGCAGTATCTTTGCCAAGTAAACCCCAAAAGAGGTCATGAAGTGTCAGGCAAGACTGAAATGACTGAACACCAACAAGAGAGAAAGCCCAGAGGACCAATATGACTCTCTCTTCCCCTTCCTTCTTGTTTAATAGCAGAAGCCCAGGCAGCATAAAGTGTAGATGAAGCCTCAAAACCTTTCTTTCTGTCCCACTTGCCTGGGGATCTGGTGCTAAAACCTTGGTAACAACAAGCAACTAGGTGGCACAATGGATATGGTGTTAGCCTTCAAGTCACAAAGATCTGAGTTCAAATTCTATCTTAATTGCTTAATAGCTATGTGACCTTGTGCAAAACACTAAACCTTTCTCAGCCTCAATTTCTTTATCTGTGAAATGGGCATAATAATGTCACCCATCTCACAGGATTGTTGTGGAGATCAAATGAGATCAAATATATTGTAAGCTTTGTAAACCATAAAATGACATATAAATATTAGCTATTATTATTATAACTCTCCTTTTCCCTCCCTTCTAGTAGTATATGTCAAGCTACATAACCTTCCTCCCTTCCTTTTCCCATCCCTAGGAACCTGATGCTAAAGTCAATAATTGTTGTTGTTTGTCCTTCATTCTTGAAGAGGATCAATGCCATCAGGAGGTGATGTCGTGACTTGCAGTGAATTGGATTTAAGGGAAGGAGGGCTGTGCAAGATCACCAACCTCACTCTCTCCTCCAGAGCCATCTGGGTCCAGTGTCAAGATATATATCAGGAGGACCGGAGATGGCTCTGGATGTTTAAGTCAATTGGGGTTAAATGACTTGCCCCAGGGTCACACAGCTAATAAGTATCTGAGGTGAGATTTGAACTCAGGTCCTCCCAACTTCAGGACTAGTGTTCTATCCACTACACCACTTAGCTGCGCCAAAGTCAATAAGAATAAGAATATACTGGTGATGCTATTGGTCCACGAATGGTAGGCTTAGAGCAATTTCCCCCTGAATAATAAGGATGAGTTTGTATACAGCCAGCCATACTCTATTGCCTAAGGTCATCCCACTCCCCATCTCTGACCAAAATTATAACAACAATATCTCATTTATATATCACTTAAAGGTTTACACAGTGTGTCTCTTGATACCAGTATCCTATGAGGGATGGAGCATATATATTACCGCTCCATTTTATAGGTGAGAAAACCGAGGTTTAGAGAAGTGACCCCCTTCACTTATCCCTAATCTTGATCCAGCAGCTTGGAATTAATTTAAATTCAGCTTATGATCATAGAATATATCAAAGCCAACTGTCTACCTGGGGACTAAACCCTGAAACTTGGCCTCATTAAAGCCATGCTCTAATTCAAGGACCAAACATGTCCACACTGGAGGAAAACACTCCCTCATTCCACTGTAGACTAGTCAGAGATCAGAATCAGCTTTGGTAGGACTGGAAGGTAACTCTCCCTTTCAGCAGATTCAGAGTAGATGAAATGATCCCCCGTCGGGGCTCCCCAACAGTTCTGCCATGGGCCCACATTCATGGAGGTCTCAAAGATCCAGGGCTAGTTGCTGGCTTCTTCCCAGGAAGGACTGTGAGGTGGGATCCTGGTGTCTGGTCTGGGACTGGCCATATGAGGACCCCAGTGTCAAAGGGATCCTTGTCCACTACACTAGAAGAGTCAGATGCCCAATAAGTCCCATGCAGGGGAGACTGTCCAATACTTGGACCCCTGCACTCCCACCTCCAGTCGGGCATCTGTAGTCTCTGATCAGATGCTGAAGAGTTGGAATGATCTCAGCATCTGACTGAAGACATTTGACTCCCTCCAGGCATTACTGTGGCTCCTCTGGATGGTTGCCCCACCCTCATTCCTTTTCTTTGCTAGTTATGGGATAATTTTCATTCTTCCATAAGGTACTTCTTAATACTTTAAATATCAGGAACCCAGAAGTGGCAGGATATGCCCTAGACACTTGCCTCATTATTTAATACTAGCCCTACTCCCCATCTTACACACACATACACACACACACACACACACACACACACAGAAAGAGAGCTCTCCCACCTATTTCCTCCAATCAAATGAGTCCATCAACATGCAATGAATCATGAATGACTGACTTGGACGGCTTCTGGGCAAGGTTTTCTAGAGTGGTTTTGAAGTAGCAGAGCCTAGGATAGTCAACTTGTCCTGTTGAGAGGTATCTTTAATGAACAAGTATATACTGAACAGCTACCTTGAACTCAACACACCACTAGGCACTGTGAAGGTGGGGTAGGGGAATACAAGAAAGATAGAAAACTTAATGTTCTTCTTGTTGAGTCATTTTCAGTCATTTTTAACTCTTTGTGATCCCATTTGGGATTTTCTTGGCAAAGATACTGGAGTGTTTTGTCATTTCCTTCTCAGACCCATTTGACAGATGAGGAAAACTGAGGCAAACAGGGTTAAGTGACTTGCCTAAGGTCCCTTGGCTAGTAAGTTCCTGAGGCCAGATTTGGACTCAGGAAGGTGAGTCTTCCTGACTCCAGACCCAGGATTCTATCCATTGCACCACCCAGCTGCTCCAGAAAACCTAATACATCCTCTCAAAGATTATCCACCAGATAGCTAAGAATTGGAAATCAAAGGAATGCCCATCAATTGAGGAATGGCTAAACAAACTGTGGTATATGATGGTGATGGAATATTATTGTGCTATAAGAAATGACAAGCAGAATGATTTCAGAAAGGCTTGGAAAGACATATATGAACTGATGTATAGTGAAGTAAGCTGAACCAAGAGAACATTGTGCACAGAGACAGCAATATTGTTTGATGAAGAACTGCGAATGACTTGACTTTTCTCAACAATACAATGATCCAAGACAATGCCAAAGAACTATTGATGAAACATACTATCTACCTTCAAAGAAATAACTGATATTGATGGAACAGACTTTTGAAGCATGCTATTTTTCTCTTTCATTTTTTTCTTTCATTCGAGTTTTCTTGTACAAGATGACTAATATGGTAATATTTTACATAATCATACATGTATAACCCATATCTGATTTCTTGCTGCCTCAGGGAGAGAGGAGGGGAGGGAGGAAAAGAGGGATAAAAACTGGAACCCCGAACTATAAATAAAAATGTTTATTACTTTAAAATAGAGTATTCACCAGAAATGCTCATTATTCATCTCACATTGTAGTTGGGTAGAGAGCTGACTTGCTTCATTCAGATGACTGTTGTCAATTGCTCCTGGGAGAGAACAGACAGGTCTTGGCAAAGTGGGATGATCACCCTAGAGATGGCTCAGCTTAGACCCATGCTGCCGGGACACTGGGTGGAGTATCCAGAGCCTTGGCCTACTGCTCCTCCCAACTCCCATCAGAGGAAACGTTTTAAATGTGCAGACTCTCAGCCACCCAACCCAGGCTTGCAAATACATATGTCATGGCCCGCCACAGGAATCAGACTCTAGGTGCCATGCTGGTTCTGTGATGCCTGATGCTCTCTCACAGGCAAGCCAGATTGCAGGAGGACTCTCCAATATGTCCGAAAAACAGCTACAGGGGACTCGCCATGCAGATATGTTCTGGCCTTAAGCCACACAGACTTGGGCAGCCCCTTATCCTGGGCCTTTAACACATGGACCACCAGGGGCCACATGGGTGATTCTCCTGTGTCCAGGTAGGCCTGTCCCTAAGTACTCTCTGTGCCCTAGGCAGAGGTTTTCCAGGTCTGGTCTATAAAATGATTCAGGCTGATGAAGCAGAGAACAGAGTTAACCTGGGTTTGCCACTTCCCTTGGATCGTCTGCCTCCCAGGCAGCTCAGAGGATGACTCTGCTTGCCTTACCTTTGCTCAGCCCTGCTCCCCTGGTACCTTCTGACAGTGGTTCTCCTGCAGGACAAAAATGCCCACCCCGATCCTGCCTTTCCACTCCCCTCCTTAGCTCTTAGCCTGTGGGAGGTGGCGGTGAGGGCAGGGGGCTTCATGAGCTCTCCACGGAGGGGATGCTCATTAAGAGAAGAAAGGGGAGGAGGGTTTGCATCCACTCCTTTCTCCCCCACTGCTCAAGAATGATATTCCAGCCCTCTTGTCAAGGGTATCTGCATGAAGAAGGCTCTGGGAAGCCAGCGATTGTATTGAAATAAACTCCAGGAGGAAGAAAACCATGAACGAATCGAAGACAGGTATTGGTGCAAGCTTGCTAATAGCCCACTAAGTTTCACAGAATTATAGTAATCCTATTCATCCTTCAAGGCCCAAGTGAAATGCTATCTCTTCCAGGAAGTTTTCCTAGATATTCTCACGCTACTTAATTAGATTCAATTTAAGAATTTATTAAGTGTTTACTATGTGCCAGGCATTGTGCTAGGCCCTGGAGATACATGCACTAAAACAAAA
This sequence comes from Dromiciops gliroides, assembly GCF_019393635.1. Lineage (NCBI taxonomy): Eukaryota > Metazoa > Chordata > Mammalia > Microbiotheria > Microbiotheriidae > Dromiciops > Dromiciops gliroides. Next base: position 539,772,933 of record NC_057863.1, read on the forward strand.
CAGATTCTGCCTGTGGGGAGCATGTATTCTGCTGGAACACAGACAAATCAATTATGTGTGTATGTGTACATGCATACATGTACATGTGTATGTAGTACATTGCTGCATATATGTGATGATGTATACTGTGTGCACATGTTTGTTGTGCACATGCATGTGTGTACATGTTGGGTCTGTTGTGTTATATACTATGTGTGTGTCTCATGTATTACATGTACATGTGTATAAATTGTGTGTTGTATGTGCATGTGTATATGTTATGTGTGTATATGTGAACGGATTGTGGATGAAGACTTAGCCTGGGATTTCGTTGTACAACAAGAGCTCCTGGTGAAGTATTTTCACTACATCCCTGAGAGGTTAAGGAACTTAGCCAGAGTCATTACATGTCAGAGGTGAGACAGGCCAGTTCTCTATCCACTGTACCACACTGCCTCTCCTGGATAAATAAATATATTGGATTGGACCTGTGCAGACTCTCCCTCTACCAAGGCAGATCAGCCTTAAACTTCTGCCTGGGGCAATGAGAGGTTATGTGACATGCCCAGAGGGCCAAAGGATGTATGTGTCAGAAGTAGGACTGAAACCCAGATATATACAAACTATGTACAAAGTAAATTAAAACTATGCAGGGGAGAAAGCATTAACAAGAATAGGGTGAGGACCAGAAAAGGTCCTGTGGAGGAAATAGAACTTAAGCTGAGTTTTGAAGGGAGCTAAAGAATTCCCAAGGGAGGCAGGTGGGTAGTTCCTGGAGTCAGGAAGACCTGAATTCAAATGTGACTTCAGACCCTTACTAGCTGTGTGACCCTGGGCTAGTCACTTAATCCTGTTTGCCTAAATCCACTGGAGAAGGAAATGGCAAACCACTCTGGTTTCTGCGCCAAGAAAACCCCATAGACAGTATTGGCATTCTATGATCCACAGGGTCACGAAGAGTCAGACATCACTGAATGACTGAACAACAGAGAATTCCCAAGAGGCAAGGGTGAGAAGAGAGCATGTCCAGCATTGAGAGCAGCTTCTACAAATGCACGGAGGAAGGAGATGGAGGATCTTTTCTTTCTGCCATCTAGTACACGGTATCTTTTTATCTGTCCTTTGTTCTTAGCGTATTTTATTCTTCACTAGTTATTTTATAATTATACTTCAATATCTGGAGGATTTGTGATGTCATCCATCAGTATGGGTACTCCCTTCACCAATATAAGACCATAGAACAGCCACCACCCGCCCCATTGTGCTTTAGCAGATGGTGTGTGTGAGTCATTTTAGTAAAACTAAAATTGATTAGCTGAATCACAGAGTTTCAAGAGTTGGAAGAGATTTAAGAGATTTCGGGGATATTTGCAACTGAATAGATTCCCTCTTTTCTTTCAAGACACTCAAGTACCACTTTCTAGACAAGCCTTTCTCAGTACAACCTACCACCTAACATATAGGGTACCCCTCCTCCCTAGCTCCCTTATATTTAACCACCTTGCTTTTTTTTTTTTTTTGGATTGATTCTGTAGACAGTCATACATGTACGTGTTGTCTCACTGTTTGGAAAGTAAGTTCTTTGAGAGTAGGGATTGTTTTATTCTTTGTCATCTCCTCAGTGCAGAGGCACTGGAATGACTGAACATGGCAGGTATTTAATAAATTCTTATTGATTAATTGATAAAAATCTCTTCCACAATGTCCTTGCTTGAAGACCTTCAGTGATGGGGATGTCCATTCCAATTCAGAACAGTAATCATCAACAACCAACGAATCACTGGGAATTTCCTACCTTACTTTAAGGCAAAATCTGCCACTCTGTAACTTCCATTGGGAATTATTTGTTCCCAGTTCTTATTTCTGAAGCCAAGCAAGATGTTTTACCCCTTTTCCACATGACAATCTTTCGCGTACTTGAAAACTATCATCATATCCTCCTCTAAATCTTCTGTTCCAAAACAACAACAACAACAAGTCCACTTTCTTTAACCAACCATTCTGGTTTCCTTCTGGATATGTTGTACTTTGTCAACATCCTTCCTAAAATGTGATTTTTCAGAAAAAGGAAAATAGAATACCCAGGATAGTAACCAGGGTGTGGCAACTGGATATCTGTCCCAGGGCACCAATATTTAAAGGTTACTAAAAGTACTTACCCTTTATCATCAAAATGAATACAGCTGAATTTTATAATTAATTAGTAAATATGATTAGTTAAAGTGGGAAGCTTTCAGATTACACTTCTATCACTTCTATCATCCCCATCATGATGGAATAATCTCATTGTGCCCCAGGGTCTCTACTCATGAGAAGCACTGTTGGGGAGCTTTGGTGCCATCTGGTCAGTGCATTTTGTGAAGTTTGCTTCAAGGAATGAAAATTTCTAACTATACCTCTGATAATAGTCAAGACATTCTCTGTCCAAGTAAGAATATAATGAAACTCTTAGCCCCCAAATTCTGGAAGAGTGAAGAACATACTTTTTATTTTGGATTATTAATTTCTAATTGTATATTAGTTTTTTTGGCTGCCATACTGTTTTCTCATATTGAAATTGTAGTTCTCTAGAACCCCTAGGCTTTTATCACACCAGTGGTAGTCATGGTTGTCCCATTCTCTATTTTTATAGTTGCCTTTTTTTTGTCCTAAGCATAATACATTAAGTTTATTCCTACTAAATTTCATCTCATTATATTTGTTCTATTTTTTTTTGTCTATCAGAATGACATGATCTTGAATCTATCTTCCAAGGCACTATTCATCTTTCACAGATTTTTGTCATCAGTAAATTTGATCACCTTGCCATTTATGCTTTTGCCTAGTCATAGATGCAAGTGGTGAACATATAGGGCTAATCTTTTAATGATAAGTCTCTCTGAATTTGGCCCTCAGCCAACAAACACGTAATCTAGTAATAGGCCAATACTCTAAATATTTCTATCTTGGAGGGACCTGCCAGAGCTTGTATCCTAGACGATGTTCCTCTCCATGCCATGATGAATTATCAGACTGGAACTTTAGAGGAGGACTTCATCATTATCTTATTTTTATGTAAGGGTAATATCCACATGACATATTGTGAGCTCTTGTATACTCCTCTATTCCAAATGTTCAACTCAATTCCCTACATATAATGGACACATGCACAAGGTAGTGTTGCAGACAAAGCTCTGGACATGAATTTAGGGTGGTTGATGTGAAGTTCCTGCATTCCTATCATTTGACTATATGACCATAGTCAGATCATTTAAGCGTTCTGAGCTTCACCCTCTCCCACAATAAAGTAAAGATCATAATACCTATAGTTCTGATTTCATGGGTTTGTAGAGAGGTTCAGCTAAGATTATACACACACACACATATGTATATATACTCACATATATGCAAATATATGCATCTGCATATGCACAAACACATACACACAAAACACACATACACACCTACATGTACATACACACATGCATATAACATGCATGCACATATATGCACATATATGCCATACACATATAAACATACATACATATATATATATATACACACACACACACACAATACTCCGCAGCCTTTGAAGTGGCATATAAATGACAGCTAATATAATAAATACAATTTTTGAATGAATGAATAGAATCAAAGAATGATGGAACTGGAAAAAATATTATCAAGTCCAATGGCATCATTTCATGGAGGAAGATACTGAAGATCAAAAGAGTCTTGGGGCACCTAGGTGGCACAGTGGATAGGGTACCGGCCCTGGATTCAGGAGGACCTGAGTTCAAATCCAGCCTCAGACACTTGACACTTACTAGCTGTGTGACCCTGGGCAAGTCACTTAACCTCAATTGCTTCACCAAAAAAAAAAAAAGAGTCTTAGCCTCCAACCCCATGGCTTCTAATAAGTGCCAGACCTGGGGCTTGAAACCAAATCTTGCTGCTTTATGAGGATGAATCCAGTTTATAAGGCATTGTTTAGAAATTATTGAAATATATAGTTTTTGTTAATTGTTTTGCATAAACTTATATATTGGTTATCATTATAAAGCATTTTCTCTATATGCTTGGGGGTTTTTTCATGAACAAACTCTTCCAGTCCCTGGGAATTCTAAAGAATAAATAGCTACATTGGTTCTTCTGTTCTCAACCTAATGGTTTGTTTATTTAGCTGACTTCATTAGGAACTCTTAGAATATCTCAGAGCAGCTTAAAAAAATCCCCAACAGTAGTTAGCTTCATAGCCAAAAGAGTAAATAACAAAACAATATATAATTTAACCAGGTTTGAATACTACTTGGATGAGCTAACAGCCCCTAATTAGGCCAGCAGCCCCCAGTTAAATAAACACACTATTAAACTGATTTTTAAAAGTGTCAACACAGACCCAATCTTTTAATTTGCTGAGCAGTGATGGACATTTACCAATTGATGGTCTTTGGCTATCTTTGATGTTCCATATATGTGTGTATACTTTGCTTGTGTAACACACCCTTGTGCTTTCAAATCTATGATAGGATCAGATGAGTAGGGTTGAAATGGATCACAGAGTCCCTCTAGTCCACACCACTCATTTTAAAGCTAAGGGAGCTGAAGCCCGAAGAGGTGCATGACCTGTGTATGGTCAGAAGGGGGATCTGAACCCATGTCCTCCGACTCTTTCACATTTTATACTGTTCATGCTGGTAAATCAGCACTATACGATGCTGTTACTAACAACTTAAGTGGCCTAGAGAACTCTGTGCTTTTTTCACAATCTGAGAGACTTCTTCAGGGGATAGTGAAATGAATGAATGAATGTCTACAGGGACAGAACAAACCCAGCAGCCTTGATAACACCGTCACACCAAAGGCTGGGGTGTCATCAGCACCATGAGTCAAGATGAAAAACAGCCTGCCCCTTCCTCTGAGGTCCATCACTCCTCAACCCCAGCAATCTCTCCAGATTACTGCTCAGGAAACTGCCTTTCTGCTTTCGAGTAATACAGGTGTTCCTTTTTGAATAATGCATACCATGTACTTCAACTGGACCAAGGAGAAGCACTCTGGAAATTGGAGCTCGTTTATTTGATTTCATTAGTTTGGATCCAGACCCAGACACTGTCGGACTTTTCAAGGAGGAAGTAGGAGACAAGAGGCAGTGCTGGGAACTTCAAGGAGGCTCAGCCATTCCTGGATGCCAGGGAGTCTGCAGCCAGAGGGTTGGGCAAAGGGGCTTCCCTCAGGGTAGATCTTCTGGATTCTTCTCTGGAATGGATTGTGTTTGTGTCTAGTATGGGAAAGGGAGGCTTGGATGCTCTTGTGGTGCAGAGACCTAGGAACTGAGATGAATGTCTGTTGGGGACATTGGCATGTGTTGGTGCTAAGTGGCCTTTTGGACTCCACTTTGAAACCTATTTTGCATTTCTGCCTGGTTTCCAAGCCGAGCACCACAAGCTGGAAGCAGAAGTCAGGAACACAGTAGCAGCACAGTTTCATCAGAAGGTCAAGGTCAGAAAATCAAAGCCAGGACACCAAAATGAAATCAGAAACCAAATCAGGGTCGCAGAAGGGAATAAAGGTCAATTCAGAAAAGAGAAACTCTAGGGAAGAAGGGCCTCAAGCTGTCTGACCCTCTATGGGAAAAGCTGATCTAGCCCCAAGGTGAGTGGGTGGGATGGGTCAGAGCAGAAAAGTGGGTCTACATAATATTCTGTCCTTGAGCTGTCAGAAGGCTACATCTAACAGCCAGCCTTTCCCAATGCTTAGCCCTTGGCTCCTCTGATGATGCCACAGTCCCTGTCGATGCTTTGTCTTTGATGACAGATGGTGACAAGACTGACAGCAGCTAATATAATGGGAACAGCTCCACGATCTCTGGGGAAGACGGGGCTGCAATTTGACATTGTTTCTAATTGGCCCAATCAGTGGAATTGAGATCCAGCCTGAGAGAGACTTAGCCTCTATCTTCTCCCACCTTGGAGAAATCTCCACCTGGAGGCCCAATGTCCTCATTAGGGAATTCTAGCCTAGAAAATAATTTCATGAGGGGCTCCATTTACTCCAGACTTTACATCCTCCTAGTTGCTCTACCTCCATCAGGGTATCCTTTCCTCATTCTTTCCAGCTTTTTATGTGTTGTTCTCCCCATTAGAATGTAACTCCCATAAGGACAGGGTTTGTCTTGTTTGTACTTTTATCCTCAACACTTATCTTGGTGTCTGCCACATAGGAAGCTCTTAAGAAATGTTCCTCCTTCTGTCTCTCTCTGTCTCTGTCTGTCTCTCTGTCTCTGTCTCTCTGTCCTCTCTCCCTCCTCTGTGTCTGTCTGTCTCTTTGTGTCCTGTGTGTCTTGTCACTGTGTCTCTGTCTCTGTCTGTCTCTCTCTATGTCTGTTGTCTTTGTCTCTGTGTCTCTCTCTGTCTCTGTGTCTCTGTATTTCTCTGTCTCTCTTTGTCTCTGTTTCTGTCTCTCTCTGTCTCCCCCCCATCACTCTGTCTCTCTCTCTCTCTCCCCTCTCTCTGTGCTCTCTCTGTTTGGTCTCTCTGTGGTCTGTGCGTCTTGTCTCTGTGTCTCTGTCTCTGTCTGTTTCTGTTTCTGTCTCTGTCTGTCTGTATGTCTCTCCCTCTCCCTCTCCCCTCTCTCCCGATGTGCTGTCAATATTTAAGAACCTGCCTTTCTGGGGAAAATTGTCCTGGACTAAATTCTAAGTTTGCTCTGTGCTATCAACATTTTCTCCATTACTTTCTTAAGTCTAGAAATCAACAGAATAGTAAATTAAGCCCTGATGTGTAGCATCTGCCAATTTCTAAGCTGTCAATGTTCACATTGAAAATTGAGCAGTAGGCTCTCTTTAACCTGTCCAGCCGGCTCCAACACATTCCTGTATCTGTCTAGCTATCCAGTGACACATTCTAGTTTGGAGAGCCTTCTGAAGCCCCCGTTCTATTCATTGGTTTCCATATCTGTACACCTCTTCTAGGCACCGTTATTTTCTAATTCTCTGGGAGGCAACATAACACAGTGCCTGGCCCATAGTAGGTACTTAATAAATTCTTGTTGACTGACTGACTGGCTGACTGATAAGCAACAGACCCAGAGTCAGAAAGACCTGGGTTGAAGTCCCAGTTGTCACTTTAGGAGCTGTGTGATCCTCAATACTCACACTGACCTATCTTTTTTTGTAAAGAAAGCACTTTGTAAAGCTTAAAGCACATGTAAATATGAATTCTAGGTATGTTATTGTTGTTGTTGTTGTTTGCAGAACAATGAGGATTAAGTGACTTGGTCCAAGGTCGCCACAGCTAGTAAGTGTCAAGTGTCTGAGGCTGGATTCAAACTCAGGTCCTTCTGAATCCAGGGCCAGTGCTTTATTCACTGTGCCACCTAGCTGCCCCCTTGGTATGTTATTGTTACTGCAATTGCTACCATTTCCTGGGGCAGCTAGGTGGTACAGTGAGATCATCAAGCCTCAAGTCAGGAAGACCTGAGTTCAAATCCAGCTTCAGACACTACTGGCTGTGCGACCCATGGACAAGTCACTTCACTCTGTTTACCTCAGTTTCCTCATCTGTAAAATGAGCTGGAGAAGAAAATGTCAAACCATTCCAGTATCTTTGCCAAGAAAACCTCAAATGGGGTCATGAAGAGTCAGATGCAGCTGAGAAATGACAGAAAAAAGACTTTGGAGCCTGAAATATACTCTCTTTATCCCCACCTCCCAAATTCTATCTCCTCAAAGGTCCAGCTAAAGTACAATTACAAGAGTAATGCCAATTCCTCTAAGAATCCTTCCTGGAGCCATCCCATCACACTCCAACTAAAAGTGATGTCTCCTTCTTCAAATTTTCCAAAGAGCCATTTTCCTCCTGAATCTCTCCTTTGCCCCTATCACACCCTCCTTGTCATCATGCTTAATGTGTACAAAGCATAATGTCATAGTGCAGTGGTGTCAATTCATATAGTAAGGGGGTCCGCTAACTTGACTAAGCATTCCTGTGGGCAGCATGTTGACTAAGTTTTAAGATGTATATTATTTATGCTTCATTGTACTTTTATTTATTTTGTTAAAATTTTTCCCAATTACATCTTATTTTATAATTTCATTTAATTTTTTTTTATCTGATTGAGGCTGCCCTTGGGAGTGTTGTGGGTGATATGTTTGATACCTTTGGTGTAGGATATTGAAAACTGGCCTCAAAGGCAGGAAGACTTTGGGCTTCAGTTCTACCTCTAACAAATACTGGTTCTGTGATTCAGAGCAAGTCACTTAACATTTCAGAGTTCTAGGCCCCAGCTTCGTAAACTATGAGTTGTGACCCCATATGGAGTCACATAACTGAATGTGGGGGTCATGAATAATTTGGCAACAGTAAAAGATTATGGGGGCAGCTAGGTGGCACAGTGGATAGAGCACCAGCCCTGGAGTCAGGAGGACCTGAGTTCAAATCCGCTCTCAGACACTTGACACTTACTAGCTGTATGGCCCTGGACAAGTCACTTAACCCCAATTGCCTCACAAAAAAAAAAAAGATTATGTATAACTATTTTATATACCTATATACCCCCAGGGTCACATAAAAATTTCTCAGGCAAGAAGGGTCATGAGTGGAAAAAGATTAAGAAGCCCTGGCAACTCTCTAACATTCTCTAACGTGTGGTTGTTGTTGCTTGTCCTTCATTCTCGAAGAGCACCATGACGTCCATGACTTGCACTGAATTGTATTTAAGTGACAGAGAGCTGTGCAAGGTCACCAACCTCACTCTCTCCTCCAGAGTCATCTGGGTCCAGTGGCAAGATCTATATCAGGATAACTGGAGATGGCCCTGGATGTTTCAGGAAATTGGGGTTAAAGTGACTTTCCAGGGTCACACAGCTAATAAGTGTCTGAGTTGAGATTTGAACTCAGGAAGACCCATATTCCTGGCTCCAGGCCTGGCATCCTATCCACTGTGCCACCTAGCTGCTCTTTTCATATAGTTCGTACTGAATGAATAATAAGAAGAAGAAGAACATCTAGCACTTATAGAGTACTTTAATGTTTATCAAGCACTTAACAAATATTAAAAACCTGAGAACAGGGGCAGCTAGGTGGTGCAGTGGATAAAGCACTGGCCTTTGGATTCAGGAGGACCTGAATTCAAATCCAGCCTCAGACACTTGACACTTAACTAGCTGTGTGACCCTGGGCAAGTCACTTAACCCTCATTGACCTGCAAAAAACAAACAAAAAAACCCCCAAACAAACAAAAACCTTAGAACAATCCTAGGATGCAAGAACTTATACCCATTTTACAAATAAGGAAATTGAGGCAGACAAAGTTTAAGTAACTTGCCCACGGTCATACAACTAATAAATGTCTGAGGTCTCCTTGAAATCAGATCCAGTTCTCTATCTAGTATAAAACCTCGCTGCCCACTAGAGTGCTTGCTTAATTAGGAAACATTTGGTGAATTGAACATGTACACCATGCCCCAGTCATACCAGTATCCCTACCGTCCCCTCCACCCACAATATACTATTCCCACCTCACATTTGCTCATGCTATTCTCCTCGCTGGAATCCACTCTACTTTTCTCTACCTCAAAAAAATCCTTCCCATCCTCCAAGGATTAGAGTTAAGTCCAACTTCTTCCAGGAAGGCTTCTTGGGCTGCTGCTACCCTCACCAATCTCTCCTTATTCTAAATTCCTATAAGTCCTTCATAGAGTCATTATCGAATAGGTTAGCATTGATTATATGGTATCTGATCTCTATTTATCTATTTTTTCCATAAAAGTATTTTATTATTGTCCATTTACATGTAGAGATATTTTGCAACATTTATTGGTGGTTTTTTTTTTGTGGTGGGGTGGGGCAATGGGGGTTAAGTGACTTGCCCAGGCTCACACAGCTAGTAAGTGTCAAGTGTCTGAGGCCAGATTTGAACTCAGGTCCTCCTGAATCCAGGGCTGATGCTTTATCCACTGAGCCACCTAGCTGCCCCGCAACATTTGTTTTTATAAGATTTCTAGCTTCAATTTTTTTTCTCTCCCTCCCCTCCCTTCCCCCCTCCCCAAGACAGCTAGCAATCTGATATAGGTTATATATGTACAATCACATTAAACATATTTCTGCATTAGTCATGCTGTGCAAGAAGAATCAGAACAAAAAGGAAAAACCTCAAAAAAGAAAAACAAAAAAAGAATAGAGATAGTATGGTTCAATCTGCATCTAGATTCCATAGTTCTTTTTTTTCTGGATTTGGAGAGTATTTTCCAACATGAGTCCTTTGGAACTATCTTGGACCGTTGTATTGCTGAGAAGAGTGAAGTCCATCGCAGTTGATTAACACACAGTGTTGTTGATACTGTGTACAGTGTTCTCTTGGTTCTGCTTATCTCACTCATCGTCAGTTCATGCAAGTCCTTCCAGGTTTCTCTGAAATCTGCCTGCTCATCGTTTCTTACAGCACAATAGTATTCCATTACACTCATATACCACAACTTGTTCAGCCATTCCCCAATTGCTGGGCATCCCCTCAGTTTCCAATTCCTTGCCACTACAAAAAGAGCAGCCATAAATATTTTTGTACATATGGGTCCTTTTCCCTTTTTTATGCTGATCTCTATTTAGACTGCAATAGTAATGCCCTATATTTGTGTTGTTCTTTACAGCTTCAACATGTTTCTGCACACATTATGGTAGATATTCCCATTTTATAGATGAGAAGACTGAGGCACAGAGGGCTTCATTGACCTGACAGAGGCCGTGTGACTAACAGGAGTCAGACTTGAACCTGGATCTTCTGATGCCAAATCCAGTACTCTTTCACATAAGCTGTGCTACCTTTTTGGTCTTCCAGGGCAGGGGCAGTTTCTTGGCTTCCCTTGTATAGCTTAGGGCTAGGTATACAGGAAGTGCTTGTTAAATGAATCCAGGTTGACTGAGCCCTCACTTTGCTGAAGACACAGGACATGTCATCATCACCTGATTCCTCCCTTAGTCAACACAAGGATGGGAGAAGAGTAATTTATAAGGCTGTACTAGGCACCTGGGCGTTTTATGTAATCAAAGGGATACTTCCTCTCTTCCTTTCTTTCACTGTTGACATGGTTACAAAATCTTATTATTAGCCCAGAGGATGGGGTAATAGGACACGACATTCACATTGTTACTGTTTTAAAGAGCTGCAGTGCTTCTGGAGAACAATCTGTTTATTGTGGAGATAACGCCGCCTATACATCAGATCCATCCTTTCTCTGGTCTCATCCCTCCTCCTTGTTTCTCAATTCTGGGAGAGAGGTGTTTGTGCAAGGAAAGGCGAGGGGGGGAGGGGGCTCAGGTTTTCTCCTTTCCTGGGTTCTCCCTCTTCCCTCTCCCACTCCTTTGATGGGAAGCACATTCTTATTGGCTACCTATGACCCCAGGAGGAGTCTTGGACAAGACTGGCTTCAGGTGAGGAAAAAAGAGTGGAAAGATTGGGCTGACTCATAAAAAAGAGAGATAAATCGAGATAAAATTGTTTCCAAATTGAATGTTTTTCACTATTTTCTGTGTGGTGTCTGCAGTGCTCTAAGATTATTCCCTCTCGGGGGCTTCAGAAAAGCTGTAAATAGAATGAATTGCTTTTAGGGACAGACTCTGGTAGTTCCTTCTCAAGAAAATATATGCTAATGCATGTAGACTCTCATTATTGGGGAGACCTATGGACCAGCTCTTTTATGTCTATGAAGAGCAGGTTTCTGATTGCTAGTATTTTGCCAAAGTCTTTGTCATGCGTGGGCTGAATATCTAGCAGTGAAAGACAGAATGGAAACTCACTGGTCCACTAGAACTCTCCCAAGCAGGTGTTTAAAATTGTACCTCTGCTCACTCAGGAGAGGGATAAAATGAGGCAGGAACAGGAAAACCCGAGCATTCGCAGTGGCCCCCTCCAAGGACTAAGGCAAAATGACAAGCCAGGTCCTTTTCCTTTCCTCAGAAGAGGCCCCAAGGAAGTAGAGGGGGAAAGGGGACAAGAAAAGTTAGGAGCCCTGAGACAGTCTCTATTTCTGCTCCAGGGGAAAAGTGCTAGAGGTGGAGTCTGAGGGTCTGGGTTCAAGTCCTTTCTCTGCAACTTACTATGTGACCTTGGGCAGGGCACTTAACTCTCTGGACCTTGCCTTCCTCATCTGCAAAATGAGAGGACTGGACTGAGATACTCTCTAAAGACCCTTCCAAGCCTAAAGCTTATGATTGATTCTGCAGGTCCTTGGTGAGTGAGCCATCTTAACTCCACATCATTGGGGTCCTCCCCTGTCCAGAAGGTGGCAGCAGGCTACACAGATAAGCTGCCCTGCTCAGCCCATTAGGTGTCCTGGCAAGAGGGGGGTGGCTGTGTCTCAGCATCACCTGTCTGCTCCAAGGCTGCTTCAGTTTTGGGGAAAGTGGGTTAAGTATTCCTCTGCTTTAAAAGGAAAGCAGCCAACAAATGAGATATCAAACGCAGCTTCCCGTGTAAGAGATCAGCTTCTAAAATGTACACACATGCCGGCACTCTGCTGGAAATCCTGGGCTCTACAGCCCAGATTCATTTATGATTCATAAATACTTTTGCGCACGCACACAGGCACACACATATACATGCAGACATCTATGAAATCTATGAAACACACACACATACACACGCACACGCACACTAACTCACACACACCACAACCTCCAAAGGAATGTTGTACTGTATCATCTGCATTCAAATGCAACTAAATGGAAAAAAAAAACCCTGAAGATGTTTAAAAAAAAAAAGAAAGAAAGAAAGAAAAAAGAAAAGGAGCTAGCTCAGAGGAGCTCTCTCTTTGAAGTGCTGAGATCTGGGGAGGTTGGCAATTGATGACTTGTCTTGAGGATAGCTCTCTGAAGGTATTTCTCTAGCCATGGAGAATTTCACTGGCTTTAGTTCACTTACTGTTAGGATTGGTTGAAGACAACAGAGGAAATACAATCATTCCTCCAGATGACAGATATGGATAGGGACTAGACATGGTTTCATTGGTTAAAAGGAACTCTCAGATGAAGTAATTCACTTTATCAATGCAGACTTACACCTTCTCTGCCAGAAACATATAGTTTTACATAATTGCCTAAGAGAGGTTAAACAACTTGCCCAAGGTCACATAGCCAATATGCATGAGAAGCAGGACTTGATCCCACATCCTTTTAATTCTGAGGTCTGCTCTCCATCCACTATGCCATCTTGTTGAGCAGTTAACTGCTTCCATAAAAGATGTTTTGTTGGTCCCATTTCCCTGTTGTCCATGAAATGACCCCACATATATCATGGAAGGAAATGTGATGAGGGGGAAAGAACCTAGGATGTGATCTTTAAATCTGGGGAGCTACTGATTTTAGACTAGTTGTGCCCAACTGGTAGACCATGACTTAATAGTAGACAGTAAAATCTTGCCAGGTACACTTCTAAGTCAGGCCCAGAAAATTCCCCAGAGGTTAAGGGAAGTAGGATGAGATTTTTTTTCATTTTGAGGTAGCTATTCCTCAAGAAGCTCAACTAGTCAACATTAAGAACTGTGGTAGTAGGGGAACAGCTAGGTGGTGCAGAGAATAAAACACCGACCCTGGATTCAGGAGGACCTGAGTTCAAATCTGGCCTCAGACACTTGACACTTACTAGCTGTGTGACCCTGGGCATGTCACTTAAACCTCATTGTCCTAAAAAAAAGAACTGTGGTAGTGAGAACTTTGAGCTTTTTGAATCTGATGATAAAGAGAAAGAGGTATCTTTTACTGTGTCATTGGAAGCTCTGAAGCTGAGGGACTTGGCATTTCTACCTTGGCCCTTCTTGCTCTCCAGGCAGGCATGAACATGCATATTTCTAGAGCCCTGTAAGTCACCAGCAAGGTAGTGTTGGAGCTAATTGATTTGAGATGCATCAGCCAAATCCTGTGTCCAAGCTGCCTTGCCTGAGTGAAGCAAGTGCATCGTGCTGGAAAGAGGGAATTACTCTTGACACTGGGATTATATCTTTGCCTAAAGCATCAATATTCTATTAAATATGTGGAACAATATAACACTAATTATCAATTGAGGAGTTCCATTACAAGGAAGAAAAACCAGGGGTTTGATTTGACTTCTGGATTAATGACACCCCTCTAATGACTTTATGTTCCCCATTTGGGTCTCATACATAAATAAGTGATCACATGGCAGGGAAAAATTTAGAAAAAATTCACTTGCCTCCCCCAAAAAGACCAAGGCAAAGACAGCTTACATCTGTCTGTGTGTATTGGCAAAGTTATCTTCATAGTCCAATGAGAGGCATTGAGTTGTCCTCTTTCATTCTACTTTGGCCCAAAATGACCTAATGAATTGCCTTGATCCAATAAGAAAGAAAAAGTCTAAGTTGGAGGAGATATTTGCCAAACCAATCTCAACTGATGCTCTGGTAACAAGGACTTCAATTGCCTCTCACTGGCATCTTTGCCTTTCTGGGAGAAAACTCCCAGCAACTTTGAGTTCTTGATAATAATGGAGTGATAATGGAAATATCTAGCATTTATATGCTACTTTAATGTCTGTAAACCACTTGACATAAACTATCTCATTTGATCTTCACAAAAACCCTGGGAGATAGGTGCTATTATTCCCTCCATCTCACAGAAAACTAAGGCCAAGAATCACAAAGTGTGTGAGTCAGGATTCTAACTCAGACCCTTGTTGACTCCATCCACTGTACCACCTAGATGAGAGAGGATGGAATATTTTGGGTTGACCCTTTTATCCTCCTTTTCTCCCTTCAATCTCCACAAACACTTGAGATGTTGGTGATTTGCCCCTTCCTAAAAGAGGCGCTGGGGGGTGGGGTAGCAATAGTCAACATCAAAGGGACAATAGTTCAGGCATGTTGAGGCTAGCAGGCTCTTGCAGATCCCATATGTGGAAAAGAGGAGTACTACACACTCCATGCCCATTTTGGCCAAGACGCCATTATCAAACAGTCCTCTCTGAGGTGCATGGTGCTGTCCTAGGTACTTCCTATAGTTAAATGGTAAAGGCCTCAGTCCTCTCCCAGGATCTTTTATTTTTTTTATATTTTTTTGAGGGGGGATCTTTTATTTTAAGATAGAGTACTTTATCCATAGTCAGCTGAATGATATTCTCTGCTTTGAGCTAGATTTGGGGTAATAGGGAGAGCCAAGTGATGTGGTAGGTAAGAATTTTGCTTTGTCCCACCAACTTACTTTTTTCTTTTGTGTAGGTTGGTGGCACAGTGAAAGCAGTGCTACACTTGGAGTCATCAAGACGAGTTCAAATCCTGTCTCAGATACCTACTAGCTATGTGACTTTGGATAAGTCATTTGACCTCTCTTAGTCTCAGTTTCCTCATCTTTAAAATGGGAATAATAATAGTATCTATCTGCCAGGGTTTTAATGAATATCAAATGAGGTAGCATAGGTAAAGCACTTTGCAAACCTAAAAGCATTATATAAATGCCAGGTATTGTTACTATTGTTCTTTTGGGTCTGAGAGTGTGAGTTAAAGGTACCCCCATTCAGCATCTCCTCCTCACTATCTTTCCTGGATTAGTTGAGGTACTCTAGTATACAAGAAAGAAGATTGAATCTGTAGACTAAAGACCAGGCTATCATCCTGACTTTGCCAATAACTTATCATGTGACACATCATTCTTTCTTCTAACCCTGTCAACCACATTTACTAGCATGTCCCCATGCATGGGAAAATAACAACCTCTATCAGTCTTTGTTTTTTCATTCATAAAATGGGGATGATGGCATGTATTGTACCTACTTCATAGAGGTATGTGAAAAAATTGAAATAACAAATAGGATCCATCATTTTATTGATATAGACAATTTTGAGTGAGAAAGCAATGAATGTCTGTACCTGCTCTGCTTTCTTCTAGTTTTTTTGCAATTATGCAAAACATTGCCATATTAGCCATTGTGCACAAGAAAACTTGAATAAGAGAAAAAACGAAAGAAAGAAAAAAGAAGTGAAAAATAGCATGCTTCAGTCTGTGTTCAATCAATATCAGTTCTTCTTTGGAGATGGATAGTATGCTTCATCATTAGTCCTTTGTGAATGTCCTGGATCATTGTATTGCTGAGAGTAGTTAAGGCATTCACAGTTCTTCATTGAACAGTATTGCTGTCACTGTGCATAATGTTCTACTGGTTCTGTTCACTTCACTACACATCAGTTCATACAATTCTTTCTAGGCCTTTCTGAAATTGTCCCGCTTATAATTTCTTATAGCACAATAATAATGCTTCTTCTAGTCTTAGAGAGTTTCTTGATATGTGAAGTGACTTGCTCAGGGTCACAGAGACAGTAGTGCAAGAGTATGAGACAGTATGAGACTCAGAGGCCAGCTGGCTAACCACTCCACTTTGCTACTTCTATTCATAACCTTTCCAAATTTATATAATGTCCTTTGTAAATTGTGAAGTCCTATGTAAATGTTAGCTATTGCTATGATTATTCTTCTCCCTATAACCTTTCTTTCTGATGGTTTCTTTGTCCAATGACTCTCAAATAGACTTCTCTAGTTCTCAGTTCTCTCCTGAGTTTCACTATGATCTCCAGTTATACAAAGTATCCCAAAAGTCTTAATGTAGTTTTAAGCTTTTATAGCTTTTTATTCATTTATAACTAACCTGCATATAGCTTATATTATATACAAATCTTATTGGATATCTACTTGAATGTTCCCACCAACACTTTAAGTTAACCATCTTCTCTGTTTCCATCAGAGGATGTGGGTTTGAATTCTGTCTGTGAGACTACCTAGATATGTGAATGGGCAAATCCTTTTTACTCTATGGGCCTCAGTTTTCTCCTCTGTAAAAAGAGTTGTTGAACTTGATAATCTCTAAAATCCCTTGCAGTTCTAAAGTCTATGGTCCTCTATGATCCTTTGTTCTTGACTTCCTCATTTCTGCTAATGACCCCAAGATTCTCCCAGATGAATCAAGCTCAAAATTATCATTTACACTTATCTCTTTCTGACCCCCACCCCAAATCCAATTAGTCCCCATTGATCCCTCCTTTGAAGAAGAGGGGTAAATTTTTTCCTTTGCCTGCAGGCAAGCAGCAAGGTACCCCGAGGGAGAGTCAGAAGGCAGTGTGGGCCATCTAGGTCATATCATCTCTATCACTTCTACCAACACCTTTCCTCAGATCTTGATGGTATTGTTCCAGTCCCTTGAACCCCCAAATCCTAAAAATACCAGCACACCCTTCACAGCCACCATGCAAAGGACCATTTCTTGCCTTCTCAGCAGCAACAACTACTGAAAGCTCCGACCAACAAAATTCTCGGTGTTGTCAAATGGTTCGACAACAACAGATATAGTTTTATTAATGGAGATAAGACTAAGCTGGATGCATTTCCATCTGCCTTGCCACTGTACTTTAAGTTCTGCTGGGGTTTTCTATGGAACTTGGCCCTGAAGTGGAGTGGTATAGTCAAAAGAATGCTGTACTGGAGTCAGGAGACCTGGGTTGGAATCCCAGCCCTGGCATTTACTTTCTGCGTGACATTAGACAAGTCATTTAACCTCTTTGGGCCTCAGGTTCTTAATCTTTACAATGTGCGGATTGGATTAGATGGTGGTTAGGACCCCTTTTGGGTCTAAATCTATGATCTTATGAAACCTCCCATATGTGTTCTCCACTACTGTGATAATGTGAACTCCTTATGCTAGCCACATCCAGAGAAACAACCAGTGGTCTCTGAATGCAGATCAAAGCATACTATTTCCATTTTCTTTATTTTGTTCATGGATTTTTTTCCTTTTTGGTCTGTTTCTTCTTTCACAACTATGACTAATATGGAAATGTATTTTACATGATTGCACATATATAACCTGTATCAAATTGCTTACAGTTTTAGGCAGAAGAGAGGGGAGGGAGGAAGGAAGGGGATAAATTTGGAACTCAAAATTTCATAAAATTGAATTTTAAAAATTATCTTTACATATAATTGAAAAAATAAAACACTATTTAAAAAGAAAAAGGAGGTTTTGCATCACTGCTCTGATTCTTTCTCTAGTAACAGGATTAATGCAGAAATAGGATTAATGTTATTATGTGTATAGATATGTGTGTGTATATATATATATGTATATGTATAGAGATATATAGATATAACCTATATCAGATTACCTGCTGTCTAGGGGAGGGGGAGGGAGGGGAGGGAGGGAGAAAAATCTGAAATTGTAAAGCATGTATAAACAAAAGTTGAGAACTATCTTTACATGTAACGGAAAAAATAAAATATCTCATAAAAAAAAAAGAAAAAGGATATGAACTCCTTGGGATCAGGGATCATATGACTTTTCTATTCATATTCCTAGTGTTTGGCACCATACTTCATACCTAGTAAGACTTTAATAAATGATGTTTCATTCATTCATTCATCCATCCATCCATCCATCCATCCATCCATCCATTCATTCATTCATTTATCTATCTATCCATCCATCCATCCATTCATTCATTCATTCATTTGTTCATTCTGGTCCCACTGATTTGATTCAGGCCTCTCTTACTTCATCCCAAGACTACTATAACAGTCTCCCTGCCTCTAGTCACACCCTCTCCAATCCACCCTTAATGCTGTTGCCCAATTAATCTTCCCAAAGTGCTATTTTGCATAATTACTAACTCTTGCTTCCTTCAACCTCCACTAGTCAAAATCATTTAATGACTCCCCATTGCCTACCAAGGAAATTTAAGCTCCAGCTTTTCATTTAAAGCCATCCACAGATAGGCTCTAACTTTGGATAAATCATAACATCACTGAGTATCATTCATCTAAGGGGCTTAGAGCAGATGATCTCTAAAGCCCCTCCTAGTTCTCAGTCTAATGACCTTCTTATGCTTATCTTCTTTGACCCTCCTCTCCAACCAAAGTAATCTATTCATTCTCAAGAAATCTTGAGCTTTCCAATATCTATGCTTCTGCTCCTACTAGTTCCACACCATGTAATGTCTTTCCACTTTCTCTTCACCTAATCCAAATCCTACTCATCCTTTAAGACCTGGCTCAAAACGTCCCTCCCCTGTGAAAACTTTCCTGGTCACTTCAGCCCACAAAGATCCTTCCCCTCCCTGAACTCATAGTATTTATGGTCTGTGCACCTAATTGGGTACTTAATCATGTCCTGCCTTGTGACATCCCTTGTACTGTTGTTTTAAACTCTTAGTGATTTCTTGTATTGTTCTATCATTTTTCATGCATTTATGTCTTATTTCCCCAAGTAAATCATAAACTGTGTAAAGGTAAGGAATGTGCCTTATGCCTCTTGGCATTTTTCAGGTCACCCACACATAGTAGGCAGGATATTTAATTGGAAACGGCACTAGATCTGAACTCCAGTCCTGGCTCTGACATTTACTGATTGTGTGATCTGAAGTTAACCACTCACTCTTTCGAAGTCTCAGTATTCTCATCTATAAAATGGTGATATTGATACATAGGATACTTATCTTAGAGCATTGTTATAAAGATCAAATGAAATACTATATGGAGATGCAGCCTGTGGAAGGGGGGAGGTCCCCTCACTCTGAACTCCTTAGTTACTCCCCTCAGATCCTAGGTAATTTGTGGGTCAGAATCTTCTCCAACTTGTAGGTCATAAGTCTCCACAAATCTATTTTACTTTTACCATTTGACCACTGGACACACTTCATTTGGAACCAAGTTTTTTTTGAGGCAATCAGGGTTAAGTGACTTGCCCAGGGTCACATGGCTAGCAGATGTCTTGAGGCCAGATTTTAACTCAGGTCATTTTGACTCCAGGGCCGGTGCTCTATCCACTGAGCCACCAACTGCCCCTGTAACTATGTTATTTTAATTAAGAAATAAGGTAGTAACAGAAATTTCCCCATAAGCTCTGCTATTAATTTGGAGTGGGAGGAGTAGACCATCAGAGGAAAGTCTAGTATATAGGTATTCTACAATGCCCACTAAAGATGTTGTGGATATAACTGTGACCAGTTCTTAGCCATTTCAAACATCTCTGAAGGTACTGTGATTAATAAGCATCTCCCCTGCATAGGAGAGGCTGCATGCCTACTCTGTCTGCCCACTCTTTTAGCTTCCCTTTGTGCCTCACCTATAGTCCTCATCTCATGTGTTATCTTCAGAGTCACTTACACCTCTGACCTATACTCCATTATATCTTAACCTTTTCTGTGTCATGGGCTTCTATGGCAGTCTGGAAAAGCCTATATTTTTCAACGCATAAAGGAAAATACCTAACTTTACAAAGAAAAATAATTATACTGAAATAAAAATACTTTCCCCCCTCCAAATTCACAGATTCCCTGAAATCTGTCCATAAACCCAGGGATGACAGGTTGAGAACTCCTGCTCTACTATAGACTTTTCCCTGTGGGGAGGATTCCAACTTTCTTTCAGTCATCTTTCTAAGCCAGTAGTTACAACATTTCTTTAGCTTTCTCAGATTTCTCAGATACTGGCTCAGTCAAATTGTACCAGAACTTAGAGAGAGCTGAGTTGAGAACAGGTTTATACTTTAAATTCTTTTAAAATTCTTTTTAATTTATGGAATAAAATAAGCACTTTCATTACATAGTATTTATAAAAAAGATGATTGCAATAAAACTGGACTTCTATGATCAATTCTTAGTTTTTATTTGCTTCTCTTCTGTGTTTGTCCACTAACTGTTAAATTATCTTTTGAACTGAACTGCCTTTTCCTCTACTTTCTCTGCTGAGACTCTCAGTTAAACAATTCCTTACTTTATGACTAGAAATGTATTTTAATTTGTAGGATAGATCACACCTCCTGGCTCAGATCAATCTCCACAGGGCTCAACTTCCTCAAACAGAATCGGCTTTAGGAGAACCTGGGATTAAGGAATCTCACCAAATCATCACCTCTGCTCTATGGAAACAACAACCATAGTCGTGGCTAGAGAAAGCTGGAAGCCAGTTGATATTTGTCCTACTTCCCTCTAGCAGCACGTCAGTCTGGTATCTCACCAGTCTACCTACATAAAGTAGTATAAATGCACACTGCTATTATTTCATAATAAATATGTAATACATTTTTTGTGGGCTGATTATTGGCATGACCTTGACCGAGCCTGTTTTATTATCTGTAAAATGAAGATAATACCTGCCTATCTACCTCACAAAGTTTTTATAAGGAGCAAGTGAGGCTATAGAAGTGGAGATGCCTGGAAAATTACAAGGTAGTAATGGAAAGGTCACATGTTTGTGAGACCAGTGCCTCTTCTTTAATAGTTTCCTTTGCTGTTTGACAAAGGTGAAGTTCCAGAGTCACACTCTTAGACATGAATTCATTCAAACTAACCTGAAGGCGGTTCACATCAGTGCCCATAGCCCTCCACTTGACCAACCCTGGATCACTTCCAGAACCTCTCTTGCTGCCTCTCCTTCTCCTATGACACAGACCAGGGGGTTTCTACGAGGGTGCTGTGTTCTCACAGGGACATGTAAGAGACATGCCCAGATCCCTGATGTGCAAACAAACACTGGCACACTCACAATGTAAGAGAAAATGGGATTTTCCTTCAGACACTGCAGGAGTAGATTTCTTAGGCAGAAGAGATATGAAAGAAGATGGTTATCACTCTCTCCCTCAGAGACACAACTCTATATTATAATTCCTCAGCCATCTGAGGAGTACCCACTTCAATAATACCTAGCATGAGCAGAGGCTGTCACAGTGGACTTTAGAGTGCAAGAACACAGTCACCTACTGATGGGAGGCACAGTTCCCTTGCAGGATAAGCTGCTATATTCCACCCAGAGTGGGGGTGCTTCTGCAGTGACTGAGCAGGGCCTGGCAGCAGCTGGAACAGTTCTGAACTAGACTGTCACTATCATTGGAGCATTCAGGTTTAGACACTGAAACATTTACTAAATTATTTCCTGCATCTCAAAATAAGTGCTGAAGTTTCAGCAGACTGCCACAAGGTATTCATTGAGCCATCAAACAAGCACCCTAGTGGGTTGTGCTCCCTCCCTGGGATCAGGGAACTCTAGAAGGTGCACTGGGAAGTTCCAAAGGACAAGGGAAAAATCAGAGAGCCTTTGCTGTCCTAGACCTTACATACTGAACAGGAGGATGCATGCACAGGCGAGCACACACACACACACACACACACACACACACACACACACACAGAAATGGATGAAGAATCTTTGCAAAGCAGAAACAGATTAAACCTATGACATAAGAACCATCAAACTCAGAACTTCCTGGAGTAGGGCAGTAAGCACATGAAAGAAAATTTTCAGAGAGGTGGCAGGAATAGAAATAAAATTCACATTCTTTCATATTCTTTAAGCACAGAAGTGATGACAACTCACTTTTGAACAGCTCCTTATAGAAACAGCATAGCAGACTAGAAAACACACTGGATTCAGGGTCAGGAGACCCAAGTTCAAATCCTGACTGCCACTTCCATAACCTTGGACAGATCATTTCATCTCTCCCAACCTCAACTGCCTCATTTGAAAAATGAAGTGAGGTGGGGGTTGAACAAAAATAAAAGGCATTTATTAGGTATATACTATATGTCAGAGACTATGTTGATTGCTTTATAAATATTATATCTTTGATTTTTACACATACCTAAAACATACATGCTGTTATTATTGTCCTCATTTTTCAATTGAAAAAACTAAGTCAGAGACAAACTTGTCCAGGGTCACACAGCTAGTAAGAGTCAAGAGTCTGAGGTCAAATTTGAATTCAGAACTAGTTAATCTCTAGGCTCACTTTCAGCTCTAAATCTTATGACCATGAATTACAAAGTTCATTCAGTGTTTATTAACTCATTCAATCTTTAGGACAAATCCTTTGTGTCCCTTTGATTTATCTAGCACAAGTATTATTATTTTATTTTATTATTATTTATTATTACCATTATTATATTATTTTGCAAATTGGGAAACTGAGGCTCACAATGGTTAAGTGATTTGTCCAGGGTCACAAAAATAGAAAACAATATGGCTGACACTTGAACTCTAGTTTTTGGAGTCAAAATTCCAAGCCGAGTGTTCTTTCTATAGGTTGAATTGGAGATGGCTAATTATAAGGACATCTCTGAATTCTCTGTGTCTGTATGTGTATTGTGTGTACACACGCACTCAGAAGCTTCATGGGGCTCTGTCATTGCTTAGAGTCTGAGGATGGAGGAGTTATAAGCTTAAAGTGTTTCCTGTCTTTGGAAGGACATCTTCCCTCTTCAAATGTTTCTCTTTCTTTCTTAGACCAACCTTTTCAAGGTAGCAGCTTGGAAATACCCAAGAGCTCCTGCTCTCTCCCTCACTAGGTCTGAACTATTAGTGCCTCACTCGAGTGTATTCATTGGGTTCACTGACCTTTTATTCATCTCTTCCCCGCCCCTGCCCCAGTTACAAGTTCCTTGATCATCTTCAGGATGGTCTACAAAGCTAACGAGTAAGTCTGCATAAATCACAGAGGGAGGACATTTGCTTGCTCATCCTGAAGGTTGAAATGGGGGAAAACACAGCAAAGTGTGTGGGAAGGAGATGTATTCTGGGGTTCCCAGATAGCACCGATTTTGGCAACCATTAGATCCCTAGCCTAAATTTGGGACTCTGAGCCTTACACACTATCCATGTATCCTATGTTGTGGACAGTGAGAAGCTATTCACCTATGCATTGCCTCTGAAGTCTTCTGATACCCTCTTTATATAGCTTCTCCACCTCTCTTCTGAGGGACAATAAAATCCCTGTTCACAAGGGTTACACTAAGTAAAATATAGTAGAAAGGGTGTGGGTGTGTTGGATTTTCTTCACTAACTAGCTGGATCAGTCAACTCTTGGGCACCTAGAAAAAAATCTTATTCTAATGTCTACAATTTCTAATGTCTACTATGAAGGCAACCATGGGCTCTTGGAGGCAATGCAAATTCTGAAGTTTTTCCCATGCTGGAATGAAGGTGACAGAGATTTCAGGCACAGAGGGTATCTGCTACCTCAGAACTGGCTGAGTTAATCATCAGCAGGCTGGCCACTAGGTGATGAATAATTTGGCTGCAATAACCCACAAAACCCAGCCTAATATGATTATTGCCATTTTATAGATAAAGAAGGTGAAGCTAGGTGGTACAGTATATAGAGTTCCAGTCCGGGAGTCAAGAAGATTCAGCTTACTGAGTTCAAATCTGGCCTCAGACATTTACTAGTTGTGTGACCCTGGGCAAGTCACTTACCCCTATTTGACTCAGTTTCTTCAACTGTAAAATTAGCTGGATAAGTAAATGGCAAACCATTCCAGTATCTTTGCCAAGAAAACCTCAAATGGGGTCATGAAGAGTTGGATACTATTGAAATGACTGAATGACACCAACAATGTAGATAAAGAGAGAGGATATGAGAAATAAAGTGACAAGAACCCTGTATATTGGACTCCAAATCTGGTCCTCTTTCCACTGTGGCATGCTTACAGTCATGTTAAAGCTGGAACTGACCTCAAAGGTTATCTCACTGGAAAGTGTCAGAGCCAAGATATAAACCCAAGTTCTTGAGTTCTTTCTAGTATATTTTGAATGAGCTTGGGCATGCAACTAGCATCTAGGTAAGTCAAGAATAGCCCTTGAGAACAGAGATGATGGTGAAAAAAGTCAGCCATTCATATATAGTTTTCAAAGCCTGGAAAGCTGGAATGAAGGCATAAGGAGGCTGCACCTAAGAGAGTTTCCCTCCCAATAATAGCTGCAACCAAGAGGGTCCACAATGGACAAAGGTGAAGTAGGAAGGGAGAAAGGAAGAGACAAAGGGGGCAAATACCCTTCTCAGCATTTCCACATCCTGAGGAAGTCACAAATGAGGTTCTAGGTGACAGCTCAGGCCAATTTTGAATGTATGGGTGTCAGGTGGCTCCCCTTAAGGTTAGAGTAGACAGATGTGGTAAGCAGGGAAGGCTGAACTCTTCTTAAAGGACAGAGGGGATGGGCCCTAGTAATCCAATATCTCCTCTGGCGCCACCGAGCTCTCCAGCCCCAAATCCATCACTGCAAATGAACCAGGTGACAGGATTAAATATCCCCTAATTGCAACCCCCTGGGGGGAGCTGTGCCAGCTGTCGCCTCCACATGCCTAGCCCAGCAGATGGGAGATCAGATATCAAAGGGCAGCCCCTTACGGCACAGGAGGCAAGTCGGGTCTCAGACATCTGGGCTAGGATGAACAGAGTGTCAGAGGTCAAATCTCAGGGTGCCCTGTAAACTCAGAGACATTGACATTGTTCTGGGCTGCTATGTCCCAAACAGTTGCCGGGAGGACCCCTTCCCTTGCTATCCCTGCAGGGTGGTCTTCAGCACCTTCTAGCTAGACTCCATGATAACCTCATTCCCCCAAACTGCAAAGAAAAGGGGCATGGTATTAGTTTCTACTTCCTTTTGCTCCCTTTCTCTCTTTGGAGATGCTGCTGAGGACAAAATTCTATCACAGGGAAACTGATGTAATGCCTATATATACATAGAAGCCAAGTTGTCCAATCCCCTCTCTCCAGATAGGCTGGCACTTTATCATAAATGACCAATTGCCTTCTCCCATTACATGCAGCTAAGTGGCACTGGACCGGGTATCATTAAGACCTAAGTTCAAATTCAGTCTTAGAAATTAGCTAGCTGTATGATCTTGGGCAAGTCATTTAACTTCTGTCTACCTCAGTTTCCTTATCTATAGAATTGTGATAGTAATAATACCTACCTCCCAGGGTTGTTGTGAGGATCAAATTAGACAATATTTAGAAACATTTTGCAAATAAATATTCTAGCTCCCAGCACTATAGCAACACAGCTTCTTTTGGCCATATATTCCAGCATTGTACTTTGCAACAACAAGTGTAAGCAACTCCTCTCCACTTATTCAGAGGAGAAAAGAAATTGGGCTTAATCTACAGCTTGAGGGATGGGCATTAGGTTTGAGTAAAGCTTATTGGCACTGGAATTGACATGAGGATAGCATTTCCTTCCTTGGTTATTTGTAAGGTAGTAGGGATCTCATTTTTGTGGACCGAATTGCATAGGGTCCTACCCAGAGGCTGGAGGAAGGGAGCAATGCTCTGGCCCTATGAAGCAATAATAACAATAGGGCACTTTTCTAGACTGCTTTAATGTTGGCAAAAGTACTTTCCTTATGAAAGCCCAGCTAAGGCAGTAGACAAAATATTTGAAGGGTAGGATGGACAGTGCTAGAAATAGACTCAAGAAGATTTGAATTCAGATCTTCCTTCAGATACTTCTTTTATGACCATTGGAATATCATTTAACCTTTCAACCTTTCAGTTATCTGTAAAATGAAGGTGATGATGGCATCTCCCTCCTAGCACTGTTGGAAGGACAAAATTAAAGCATGTACAGCACTTTGCAAATGGTGAAGCTCCATATAAATGTCAGTTACACTGTTTCTGTTTTCTAGATAAAGAAATTGAGGCTAAGAAAGGTCAAATGTCTAAACATCTTCATGTTATACCGAAGATCTTACCTCAATTCTACCCTTACCACAAAAAGTACCCAGTCTAGAATCATTAGAAATCTGCATGTGAGACTCTGTAGGAGCAAGGCACAATTTTCTTTGAAAGAAGAACCCATCTCTGCAAAAATGCTCATGGAAACAGCAAATAATAGTTTCCTTGCCCAGTGCAGTTCAGCCCAGCCCAGCACCAGGGTAGAGGAAACGTTATGGAAGAGTCCTCCCTGGAGCCCCAGTTGTCAGTAAAAAGACAACCGAAAGGTTGTGTTGGGTCTTGCATTAAGAAGATTGCAAAAGCCAAACAGTCTAGCCCTGTGCTAGATCTAATGGTGAAATTACTCTAGCTATGACCTTTACAATCACAATCTTATTGAATAGGATGGTTTCCCAGAGGGGCTGTGCACAAGATATTGCAACCTTATTTTTCCCTTGGGTGGCCAGTTGGGTCTGAAAGAGGAGTGAGGAGGAGAGCTAAACAGTCTAGGAAAGGCTATTCTTAATGAATTGAATGATCTCCCTGTCCCTGTCTGCAGTCGTCACATATCAGCTGGACCTCTCTGTATATGGGTGTGCTGCATTTTAGGAATTTGTTGTTTTTCAGTAATTTTTCGGTTGTCAGACTCTTCATGACCCCATTTGGGATTTTCTTGGCAAAGAGTGGCTCACCGTTTCCTTCTCCAGCTCATTTTGCAAATGAGGAACTGAGCAAACAGGATTTGTGACTTGCCCAGAGTCATGTTGTTAGTAAGTGTCTGAGACAGGATTTGAACTCATAAAAATGTCTTCCTGACTCCAGGCCTGGTACGCTATCCACAGTGCCACCTAACTGTCCACCTAGCTGCACTTTAAAAAAACACTTCACTAAATATCCATTCCATCATCACGGAATCATGGGAATCTGGTTAATATACATATTAGAACCTGGAAAATTAGGTTTGAGGTCAGTCTCTGGAACATATTATGTACCTTGGGCAAGTCACTAGACCTTTTTTGAGTTTCAATTTCTTCCTCTATAAAATGGGGATAATACATTATCCATCTTACAGGACTATGGGAATAATACATTTTTAAAACTGTAAAACACTATAAATGCAAGCAACTGGGCTATACTATATGAAGATGACCGACCCCCCCCCCAAAAATAAAAAACCTCATGTAAATATTTTTGTAATGTTGGTAGAGATTGGTTTTGTCCTTATTGGATGATTCCATCAATGGTTAAGTTAGCACACAGATCTGAGATGAATTGAGCTAATTAGAAAAATACTCCTGGGACTCATTCAGGCTACTTTTAGAAATAAGGTGCCAACTGAAGGCAAGATAACCTCTGAGTGAAAAGAGATTTGTATGACATCGGTATAGTCTGGTATAGAGATGCATTAGTCAGCTTGGGTTGATAAGATACAGAAATGGGGTGGGCGGGGCTTGGAGGGGACCCCAAATTACAGTTCTTGAATTATCTAGAGGAAAGCAACCAGGATGGTGAAAGGCCTAGACTCCATGAGGATCAGCTGAAAGAACGGGGGATGTTTAATTGGGAGGAGAAAAGACTCAGGAGAGACTTGATGGTTGTCTTCAAGTATTTTGAAGGGCTGCAATGTGGAGGAGAGATTAGATTTATTCTATTTGGCCCATGGGGGCAGAACCAAGAGCAATGGGTAGAAGTTGATAGGAGGCCAATTTATGCTTGATGTCAGAAAAATCTTCCTAACAATTAGAACTGTAGAAAAGCTGAATTGGCTACTTTAAGCAATGAATTGTTCATCCTCCTTGGGGGTCTTTAAGCAGAGCCTGGACAATCTGGTGAGTATGTAACTATGGGGATTCCTTTAGTCTATGAGCCAGAATAGATGGATCCTGAGCTCCTTCTGGCTCTCAAATTCTATGATTCTATGACTTGGGAGTACCCAATACTGCACAAATTTACTAAAGCTGATTTGGACAGACCCGAGTCTTTCTTTGATGATTCAGAAACATTTCAGAGTTGCTTGGTTGTTCTTCCCAAGATAAATTCTCATTGTATAGTACTGTCCATATAGAAGTTCCCCTTGTCCCAGTTATTTACTAGATAGCACAGGAAAACTAAGTAGCAGTTTAATGACTCTTTGATGTCTACTCTTAGTCCAGTAAGTCTGGAGTGGCAGATATTTTGTATCCTAGGACTGATGCCTTTGACCTTTCTATATTAAATCAGAGGGGAAACTAGGAAGGTAGAGAACATGCCCAGTGTGATCTAGCATCCTGCAGCATTCCTGCACTCCCTGTCAGTCATCATCAGGCTAGTCACTGATGTAAATCAACCAATTAAAACAGCCATGACTGGCCTGATGATGAATGATACATCAGCTAGCCAATGATGTTGGTTTATCTGAGCTGATCTCTAGGGTCTCATTAGCACAACATTCTTGTATGTAGCCCTATCTTGTATCAGTCTTGGATTTCATTCAGGTGGACTTAGTTACCGAAAATAAACATGAGCCCTTAACGTACGCTCTTTTTGTTAGAAAGCTGTCCCACATCTGGACCAAAAGATTAATTGTAGGGATGTATCTATATAAGAGGAAGGCATCTAGGTGGCCTCAGTGGACATACTACTGGTCCTGGAGATAGGAAATCTGAGTTAAAATATAGCCTCTTATTAGCTGTGTGATCCTGGGCA
The DNA here is from genome assembly GCF_019393635.1 of Dromiciops gliroides. NCBI lineage: Eukaryota > Metazoa > Chordata > Mammalia > Microbiotheria > Microbiotheriidae > Dromiciops > Dromiciops gliroides. The sequence goes on from NC_057863.1 coordinate 539,802,052, forward strand.
AGTCACTTAACCTCTGTTTGCCTTAATCCATTGGAAAATGAAATGGCAAACCATTCCAGTATCTTTGCCAAGAAAATCTCATGGATACCATTGGTGTGCTATAGTCCATGAAGTCATGAAGAGTTAGGCACGACTGAACAACAACAACAACAGTCTATATAAGAAATTTTGGACTTCTAGACAATTTCAACTGGAGGGGGATATGGTTATGTAATGGTTTTCAACATTCCTATGAGGTTGGTGATATTTTCCATAGAAACCAGGTGATTTTTCCCTCTTTTCTCATCCTGTCCTCTTCCCATTCTGTGCTTTTGCTCATGACCCACCTTGTCTCTAGAATGGACTCACAACTGTTTTCATCTGTTGAAGTCCCTCCTTTCTTTCAAAGCTCAATTGAGGTTTCACTTTTCTTCATGAAGGTTTTGGATTTAACCATTTCCCCCTCTGTCAAGCTTACTTCTTTTCTAAATTTCCCTTTTCCTTTTACCACCACTTTTTCTTGCATCTCAGGTTCAAAACCATTATTCCTAAATCCTCAATAGTATTCAACCCATATAATCCATTTCTTTGCCAAATCTTATTGATTCTACTTCCATAAGAGCTCTTATATCCAACCACTCCACACTACTCACATGGCCTCTCTAGTTCAGACTTTCATTCACTCTCACCTGGCTTGCCATAGTCTTCTAATTTGTTACCTTGTATCACATGCCCTTGATTTCCATCTATTCTCCATATAGCTACCAAAGTGATTTTCCTAAAGCACAGATATGCCCATATCACTCCCCTATTCGATAAACATCAGTGATTACCTATTGCCTCTAACATACAATATAGACTCTCCCGTTTGACATTTAAAGCTCTTTATAATCTGACCCTACCATGTCTGGAGAGTTATACGGCACAGTAACTAGAGGACTTGGAGTCAGGAAGACTTGAGTTCAAATCCTACCTCAGAAACTGACTAGTTGTGTAAAGTGGACAAGTTACTTAACCACAATGTGTCTCATTTTCCTCATCTAGATAAATGAGGGTTTGGATTTGATGGCCTCTAAGAACCCCTACAGCTCTAAATCTATGATAGTGATATGATGTCTTTTCACCCCTATTATGTATTACTTCCCTTCCCACATTCTACAGTCCAGCTAGACTTGCCTTCTTGCTGTTTCTCATATGCATCACTAGATCTCTCATCTCTATAACTTTATACTGCTTATGTCCCTCTGTACCTGGAATGTATCAATCAGTTAACATTTATTAAGTACATACTATGTGCAAGGCATTGTGCTAGGTGCTGAGGATACAAAAAGAGGCAAAAGACAATTCTTGCCCTTAAGCAGCTCACAATCTAATGGGGAAACAACAAAATACATGTTCAAATAAGCTGGAGACAAGATAAATAGGAAATAAGTAATATAAGGAGGCACCAGAATTAAGAGGGGTTGGGAAAAGCTTCCTGTAGAAGATGGAGTTTCAGTTGGGAAGCCAGGGAAGGCAGTAGATGAAGATGAGGAGAGTATTGTAGGTATGGGGGACAGTCAGAGAAAATACTCAAAGTCAAGAAATTAATAGATGGAATGTCTTGTTCATGTAAAAGGAAAGAGGCCAGTATCACTAGATCAAAACATACATGGCAAGGAAATAAGGTGTAAGAAGTCCAGAAAGGTAGGAGAGTGCTTGTTATGAGGGATTTTGAGTGACAAATAGAGGATTTTGTATTTGTTCCTGGAAGGCAATAGGAAGCTACTTGAGTTCATTGAGCTGGGGAAGGGAGTGAAATAGTGCGATCTGAACTTTAGGAAATTGACTTTTGTGGCTGAATGGAGGATGGAATGGAGTGGGGAAAGACTTGAGGTAGGCAGACTAATCAGCATGCAATGCCAAGAGTCCAAGCATGAAGTGATGGAGATCTATACCAGAATCTTTTCTGTGGAGAGAAAGGGACATATTTGAAAGATGTTGCAAAGGTGAAATCAACAGGCTTTGGTTCAGATAGTGAGTTGAGAATGACCTTTAGGTTGTAAGCCTGAGAGACTAGGTGGATGCTCTCTACACTAAGAGGGAAGGTAGAATAAGGGCAGGGTTAGGGGGAGGATTACAAGTATCACACCCTCTGCCTCTTAGAATTCGTTGTAATTTTCAAGAGTTATCCCAAGTACCTATCTACTACATGAAGCCTTTTCTGAACTTTGCCAGATTTAATGTCCCCTCCTGTCAGAGTGGCCATCGAATTGACTGGGGGCTGTGTGGAGTGTGTGGAGGAGGAAGGAAGTGTTTTTTTTCTTTCCAGCATTCTGGCTGGAAGCTGGAAGGCAACAGGACCTCTGCTGTGTATTCTCAGCTGATTCTTGGGTGGTGGTATTTTTCAGGTTGTATAATTTCCCTTTCATCATTTTATTTCCTTTCCCTTGATCCTACTGATTCTGTTTCTGGTTTTTCTTTAAGTTTGTTCTTGTTGAAATAAATCCTGTTCTGTTTTGAGGGAGGCTGATGGTCTCCTTCCTTGCCCCCATATTGCAGCGAGCTGCTTAGCTAACACTCCCCAATTAAAAATTGGTCCCCACACTCCCCAAATTATATTATATTAATTTTGTGTATATAGCAGGTGCCACAGCTTTCTCTAAGTTCTAAAACAGGGCTTGTTACCCTGTTCCCTACAATTTGCACCCATATTAGCAAATTGGGTCCTCAGAGTAGGCCTAACGTTACTATAACTCGAAAGGTTCTGTGACTATTCCTACTATTGCAGTTTCTGAACTCCCACCTGTGTATTTCCTATTAACAAATAAGCCAGATAACTCAATTATATCTTAACACAACAACAAAACACTCAAAAGGCAAATAAAGGACCATAACTGGGCAATACTCCACCCATATACTGAGTTATACTTCCCCACCAATGGACAAATTGTCATGCGGAGGCAGAGACTGAACACAAAGTACCTTGTTATTTAGGCATTTATGTAGGAAACCCATTTGGCCAGGACAATTCACAACTCTTAGAACATCAGTCATCGCTGTCTTTCTGATGTATTATTCCCACAAAGTTCTCTGGTAGGGGTAACATCTGTGTTGGATAGGTGACTCTCATGCTAAGCTTGGCTGTGGTTGTGTTGGACAGCTTCTCCCCAATTCTGCTTCACTGAGGAGGGACCAAGACAATCACAGCTAGGCTGGATTGTGTGTCTTCCCTGTGAGAAAAGTGCTGCACTTTTTAAAGAAAAAGACAAATACCTGGGATTTGTAGATACTTTCTCCATTTCTTCTACTTTTGCTGGCATCTGAATTTTTTCTCCTTCCATTTAGCAGGAAGCATTGCAGAGAATTGTGTCTCTTGTCTTTCTCACACCTGACATTTTAGATCAACTTCCATCTTTTAGAGGAATGTCCCCTCAGTAAGAAAAGTTCCTCTTTTTATGATAAATAAGTAGTATATTATAAAACCTCACCTGTGCCAACTACACCATAACCAGGTAATATATATTTGTCCAATAGTCATAAAATAGTTCTAGGGTTCAGGGTTCCCCATTTATTAACTCTGGATTTCTTCTGTTGATCATATATAAATAAGCATCTGGGAAACAAGGCATTGAGGCAGAATGGGCAAGTACACTTTCTTTGTACACAATTTTCTTAATGTTTTCTTAATAGAAGGTTCATGTTTCAATAAGAAAAATAATAAAGTCTTAAAAGGGAATACTGTTAAATATACATTATACATGTGTTTATTTGTGTGTATGCTGTTTCCTTTTCTTTAGGATAGGGTTTGTTTCTATGCCCACCTCTATCCCAGTGCCTGACACATAGTAGTATTTAATAAATATCTATTGATTGATTTCCCTGACACATCTTTCCCTAGCTGGAAATTATTCAAGACACATTTGCCTGGATATTTTGTTTGCATCTGTCATACTTTCTCTTGTATCATAGTTACTTGTGCACATGCTTTCCCTTTCTACCTCCCACTGTTAAATTATAATTTCCTTGAAGGAATTCTTTGTATCCATATTACCTGACACTGTATTCTGCTAATAGGAACTTATTAAGTCCATGAAATGAATTTAATAAAACATATTATTATTCCCATTTCACAGCCAAGGCTAGAACAAGTTAAGTGAGTTACTCACTGTAACACACATATAGCTCATATGTGTCAGGGCTTTTGCATGTGACTCTGAGTTTTCTGACTCTAAGTACAATGCTCTCTCCACTATGCCTGCTGCCTTCCTTTTATTCCCCAGTATATTTAAGTATTTATTTTCCAGCTGAGATGAATTAGATGATATGAGTAGACACTGCTAATTGAAATAGCAGTAAAATATCTCTGAAATTATAAGTTAATGGGGAAAGAGTATTCACTTAATAAAAATTTTTATTTATACACAACTATTTAGGAACATATCTATTGTAAAAGATGTCATCAATGAAATATGTGATTAAAACAAAGATAAAGAGGAAGGAAACCAGCATTTATCAAGTCCCTACTATGTGCTAGGCACTACGGTAAGTGCTTTACAAATATTACCTCATTTGATCCTCACAATTCTGGAATGTAGGAACTATTATTATCATCATTTTATAGTTGAGGAAATGGAGTCACATAGAGGTAAAGTGGCTTACCCAGGGTCATATAACTAGTGTCTGAGGCCAGTTTGATTGACTACAGACCCAGTGTTGGACATGTGGGTAGAGTAAGAAATAACTGATGGACAGCCCATGTACTTCACTGGTTTTCTTATGGTGTTCATCAATCAATCAACAAGCATTTGTGAAGCTCCTATGATGTGTTAGTTCCTGAGGATAGAAATACTATGGGTGAAACAATCCCTATTCATAAGTTTACATTCTTAGGGAGATAGGGTGGTAGGAGATAGCAAGTATACATATTAACACATAGAGAACATATGCAAATAAAATGTTGTGAAATGAGAGAGAAGATACTAGTTGAGGTCATCAAGAAAGGCTTCATTTAGAGGGGTCTCCCTGAAGGAGGAGAGGGGCTCAATGGGACAAAGGTGAAGAGGGTTGTCAGTCCAGGCATGAGAGAGAGCCAGTGCAAAAACAGAGAGTGGAAATAGAGCTTAATGAGTGAAGAACACAGTGAAGGTCAGTGTGGCCCAATTGCTGGATTTGGGAGAAGGGATAATCATGTAAAATTAGTCTGGAGATGTAGAGTATGAAGGGCCTTAAGGGCTAAGCAGAAGAGTTTGTGTTTGATTCTACTGGCAACAAAGAACTGCTGGAGTTTGTTGAGTAAGGAAGAGAACTTCACTTGAGGAACCTCACTTTGGCAGTGGTGCAGAGCATTACAGCACAGAACATTAAGAATGGCTTCCAATACACTCTCTTCAGTGAATTTATAGGAAGACATGGATGAGAGTCCCACAGGATGGGCAAGCATGAATGGGTTGGGAACTGCCTCATCAGAGGGAATATCCACATTGATGAAGCTCAGCTTCAAGGTACAGATATGACCCATTCCTACAAGATATCAGGCAATAGTGGATTTCTCCTTCCTGCTCCCCCGGTGTCTATGTTTACACAATGCCAAAAAGCTAATCAATTCAGTTAATGTGGTGAATGAAATCAGAGCACATAAGTAAAACTGGGCAAAATGAATGGAAGAAATTTGTCAGTACAGAGGCAATGTGGTGTAACAGAATGAGTACTGAATTTAGAGCACTTAAACTCAGAGCACAGGACCTGCATTTGCATCCAAGATGTGCCACTAAACCACTATCTCTGTGAAAGTGGACAAGTCACTTAACTTCTTTGAATCTCAATTTCCTCATCTGTCAAATGAATGACTTAAATAGGATCACTTCTAAGATCCCTTTTACCTCTAGATCTATGACCCCATGACCCAACCCACCCAGTTGGGTCAGAAATATAAAAGACATATTGTCTGTATTGCTCTTTCTTTTTCTCTTTCCCTTCCTTCCTTCCTTCCTTCCTTCCTTCCTTCCTTCCTTCCTTCCTTCCTTCCTTCCTTCCTCCCCTCCCTCCCTCCTCCCTCCTCTCCTTCCTTCCTTCCTTCCTTCCTTCCTTCCTTCCTTCCTTCCTTCCTTCCTTCCTTCCTTCCTTCCATCCTTCCTTCCTTCCTTCCTTCCTTCCTTCCTTCCTTCCTTCCTTCCTTCCTTCCTTCCTTTTTTCTTTCTAGAATAGTTTCCTCCATCTTGCCTTGTATGGAAATGTAAGGACTACTTATAGGCCTGATGTCATCACTCATCAGTATGGGAACTATGACTTACTATGTTTGAACTGGGCTAGTTCTCCCCTCCTTACTCAACTTGATGATGTTACCTCCCTCCCTCCCCATCCCCCACAGGCTCACCATAATGATACCCAACTTAGTGGAGACACTCAATTGGCTTAGCCCATAGCTTAGAATTCTTGAACTCTAGAGATCCACCAACTTCATCCTCTCGGGTAGCTGGGATTACAAGTATAAACCATGACACCTGACTATCTGGACATTTGCAAATATTCAAATGTTTAATGTCATCTAAACAAAAAACCTGAATGTTGGGAGGTTGTACATCACATAGCTCAGACTGTTGCACACAGGGCTCCTAACAGCAATTTTTACTGAATTATCTAGTTAATTCAGCCAAACAACTGACTTTTCAGAAGACATGAATAGTATATAAATAGAGGTGACCCAATTGGCCAATTGTCTTGAGGTAGCTGTCTTGGCCACAGAAAGAAGCTTACAGTCTCTGAGTCCAAAGAGCCTAATGTTAAAGGAGGTGGAGAACAGGAACAAAGAAAGAACATGTCATTGAAAAATAACCCAATATTTTCATCTTGGGACTCTTTGAGATAGATTATGACAAGAGTCTGTATTCTAAGCCCTGGCTTTGATATCATGCTGCAGATCCACATTTCTAACTGGGTTGTGGGGTATTTTCACTTGGAAATTAAATCTCAACTTGTCCAAAAGAGAACTTTCATTGCTCTTCCCAGACCTTCTCCCCTCTCTGACTATCTCATTCCTCTCAAAAGCATCACTGTTTTCCCAGGCACCTCAGCTTAAAATCTTAGTGATTATTTTTAATTATTCCCTTTCCCTCATCTCCCAAATTGAATCTCCCCAAACTATTTCAATAGCCCCCTAACTTGTCTCCACATCTCTGGTCCTAGCCCAAACTCAACATGTCCAAAATGAACTTGTGTTTTCCCTGAAACCCACCCATATTCTGAATTTCCCTATTACTGTCAAAAAGCTCCATTATGCTTCCAGTCATTCATGTTTGCAACCCCAGTTCATCCTTGACTCTCACTCACTCCACATGTCTGATAAGTTGCCAATGTTTTGTCATTTCCATTGCCATAGCTCATCTGTATACATCCCTTTCTCTGCACTCACACAGCTGCTACTGTGGTGTAGCTGCTCATCACCACATGACTACTGCAATAGTCTGATGGTAGGAATTCCTTCCTCAAGTGTTTCCCCCATCATTCATTCAGCTGATAAACTACTCTTCCAAAAGCATAGATTTGACTATGTCTCCTCCCTATTGATAAACTAGAGTGACTCCATAGTATTTCCAGGTTCAATATAAAATCCACTGTTTGGCTTTTAAAGTTATTCCAATCTGTCCCATTCCTACCTTTCCAATCTTCTTATATTTTACTCCTTTGCAACAACAATGGCCTTCTTTTTCTTGCACACAATACTCTGTCTCCCTTACCCTGGGTCTTTTCACATTCTGTCCCCCATTCCTAAAATTCTCTCCTCACCTCCATTTATTGGCTTACTGTAACTATTGGAATAACGCCACCTGCTGGATACTAACTGTAGAAGAGTTCTGCCCATGAAGCGAAGGTCTTTGAGGGCAAGACCAGGAGTCTTGTCTTTGGTATCAGGAAGTGACGCGGACTAGTGGGAGGAGGAAGGAGGAGACGGAGGGCTTTTTCCTTTGGACTCTGGTGGAGAGCGGAGCTAGAAATGTGCTCTCCCTTTAATAGATAGGAATCTAGGCCTTTCTCTCTCTCTTTACCAAATTCTTATTCTCCTTAATAAATGCTTAAAAGTCTAACTCTTGCTAAAGCTTATAATTTATTGGCGACCACTCATTAGATATTTTAGACAGTTTAGCTAGAATTTTAACCTTTAACATTCCCTAGCTTCCTTCAAGATTCAGCTCAAATCCCCACCTTCTTCAAGAAGCCTTTCTTGGTTCCCACCCCTCACTTACCACCTTCCACCCAGTGCTGGTGCCTTCCCTAGAAATTACTTTCTGTTTGCCCTATATATAACTTATATGGACATGGTAGTTTGCATATTATCTTCTCATTAGAATGTGAGCTTCTTAAGGGCAGGGGTCATATTTTTGCCTTTCTTTGTATTTCCAAGCTCACTACAGTGACTGGAAGTTAGTAGGTGCCTGATAAATATTTGTTGACTATTTTTGACTGACACAAGCACCAAAGTGATTTTTTTAAAGTACAGGTCTGACCATGTCACCTCCCTTCCTCCACATACTCCAGTGGCTCTTAATTATCCCTAGCATCAAATATAAATTACTCTTAACATTCAGAGTTCTTAACAATCTGGTCCCTTCCTATCTTTTTAGTCTTGTATGTTTTCCCTTCTGCATATTTAACAATTAAGTTATATTGGTGGATTTGTTGTTCTTCATACTTGTTGATCTAGCTCCTTTCTCTGTGTCATTGTACTAGCTATCTCCCATGCCTATAATACTTTCCCCTCCTCCCCCTCAGCTCTCCAGATCAGAATCCTTGCTTTCCTTAAAGACTTAGCTCAAGCTCCATCTTTTGCAGAAGTCTTTTCCTAGTCCTTCCAAATGCCAGTGTATATGTGTATGCACACACACACACACACACACACACACGTACATGTTATCTCTTCCATTAGAATGTAAGCTCCTTAAGAATAAGGACAGTTTCATTTTTGTCTCTGTATCTCTTTGTGCCTAAGGGGATTTCTTTACATTGCTGTCAGAGTAATCTTCCATATTAGAAGATTATAGATCCGATCATATCCTTGGCTGGAGCATGGCCTCTACAATCTGCTGCCTCCCCAGTTTTCTAACTTTGAGTAACACTATTCCCCACCATTGGTCCAGGTCAGCCACCCGCCTCCATCCTTCCCCCCCCCCCATCTCTTGCCTCTGCTAAAAGAGGAGAAAAAACATTTCATAAAGCACTAGATTCCTTCTTTCCAGGGAAGAGGAGAAAGGTCGTTTCATTAAGTCTCCAAACTTGTTTTTTTGCCTTGGAGAAAGGAAAATAAAAGCCTTTTTTTTCAGTTCCACATATTTGTCTCTTCACCTGATCTGCCTTAGGCCAGATTCTCCCCCCACCCCCTGCACAGTGAAAATGTACCTAAGCTCATTCCTCAACGATTAGCAGCTCTGCCCTGGTCATATTCCCCTTATCCCAATGATTCTGACCTCTTGTCTTCACCATTCAAACTTTTCCTGTCTCTTACTGCTTGGTATGCTATTCCCATCCTCCTGAAGTCCATCTCCTCAGTGCTCTACTCTTAAGCTGCCCACCCCTTCCACTGTGCTCCCTGGAATGCCTGCTCCACAGGCAACAAATTTGCTTTCGTCTTAAATCTCCTTTCCTTCTTCTTCCATATTCTGGCTCTCACTGACACCTGAATCCCTCCAGATGACTGTTGTTGTTGATCCTTTGTTCTCAAAGAGGACCAATGACATCAGGAGGGGGATGTCTTGAATAGCAAGTGAATTGGATTTAAGTGAGGCATTGCTAGGCAAAGTCATCAGTTTCACTCTCTCCTCCAGAGTCATCAGAGTCCACTGGCAAGACATAAGTCAAGACAACTGGAGATGGCCCAGCCTCCTGATGATACAGTCTCTCTGGCTTCCTTTTTTCTGCATACTGGCTACACATTTACTCATTCCCCTGAGTAGCTGCTGAAGTTGAGATACTCCATGATTTCCTTTGCCACTTCCAGGTTCTGTCTCTATGACCATCACTCAACAACCTCTCCCACTTTGAGGTTCATTTAATCCATTTGTATGACCTAATCAAAATTCTGATAGCTATTGTCAACCAGCCTCCAGGATATTTTCCTTATTTCCTCAACGAGCTCAGTGCCTAGTTCACAGTCTTTCCTCCTCGTGTGCTATCATTTCCCCCTGTTCCACATTTCCTGCTTTCTGATCTCCATGCCTATGCTATGCTATTCCATTTCCTATGCCTGAGATATCCTCCCTTCCTATTTCTGCCTGTTAATGCTGGTATCCATTCTTCAATATCTAGCTCAGTTGCACCTCCTCCATGAAACTCCTCTTGTGGAGCAAAGATACTTTACTTCCTTATGCTTCTTTCCTGCTTTTATGTTGTTCTGTTTCTCGTGACAATTGTGTTCTCTCCCTTCTGACTTGACTGTGTACTCCATAACAGGAAGTGCCATGTCTGGGGAGAATTGGATCTCCTCCAGTGCATAGTTTTGTGTTCTGCACACAGTAGACACTTCAATATTGGCTGCATTGGGCAGTCGATGTCAATTTGGGTAGGGTTATTGCTAGGGAGGCTGGGTCTAAGTTCTGGGTCCACAGACAGTGCTTCCCTGGCTAGTATATGAAGGTTCTGTGTTAGTGTGGCCTTGTCTTTCACCCCTTTAGGCAGGAAGGTTCCTGACAATTCTGACAAGGGGTGGGGATTGGTTAGGCCATTCATTGGTTCTGAAGGTTCTTCTATTTAAAACAATTTGTTAGGCACCTCATGATTTACGGCTGCAGTGGAAAATGGGGCTGAGTATTGATTCTTGGCCTTTTCTATTGCAAATGGGCGTAATGTTTTATAGGATGTCAGAATAATAGCGGTGGGCACTCTATCAATGTCAAATGTTAAAAATGATCAGCTATTGTGATGTAGGAGATTAAATATGAAAGCTTGATGGGTATATAAAAGTGAAATGGCAATAATAAAGGGATTTTTATGTTCGGCTCGTTGCTCTCTGGAATCCACCTGGGGAGCTATTAGAGCCAATTGTGCTGATCAGTGACATATCACCATGGGTTAAAGGATGGGACAGGTGCTCCCCCTCCCTAGGCAGCCCTGAGCAGGGCAGGGTGTGGTGGTGGGGTTGGGGGAGGGGAATCAAGCTATGGAGAGTGATGAGTTCATCTGTGAGTGTCAGGTGTCTTGGGCAAACCACTGCAAAGCTAAGATGTGACTCCTAGGGGTTGCTGGGAAGAAAAAGCATAAGACAACTGAAAAAATAACAGACACCAGAGATCATTTAGGCTACCATCTAACCCATGGATGCCAGAAGAGATCTAGCAGCAGTGTGCTAGTAAATGTTTAACATCTTGCTCTCCATAAACAAACAAAAAAACAAACAAATAAATAAATAACTGAACAACTAAAGAAATAAATAGATAAAGGATAAATAAAGACATAAATAGATGAGATGTATGAGACTTTTTTGTTTAATCAGAATTATTAATATTTTCTCTATCACTTTAAATCTAGACAATCAACAAAACAACAAGTCAAATCCTAATTTGTAGCATTTGCAGATTTCTTGGGTGTAAATGCTCACAGTGAAATTTAACAATTATTTTTCAAGAGCTGGTATTAACTGGTTCTAGGGCACCTCCCTTGTACCTAGTTTATCCTTTATAATTTCCAGGTTGGGGACAGTCCCTTCCAAAATAGTCATTCTGTTCATGGTCCTTTTTCTAGGACTGAAAACTCCTCTTACCTTCTAGCTCCTGAGAGAAGAAACAATTTGGTGCAATACTCTTTTGATAGTCTAACCTCCTTCATACAGGAAAAGAGGACGGAAAAGGAAAAAGGTATCAGTACACTGCATGGTCTCTCTAGAGTCTTCCCCATCTAAGACTTTGAAGGATACATAATTAATGGATAACATTTCTACAAAGGACTTAAGATTTGAAAAGCCCTTTGCATGTATTGTCTCATCTTCACCTGTGAGGTAGGTTCTGTGATTATCCCCATTTTGCAGATGAGGAAAATGAGTCTGAGAAAAATTAAGTGACTTGATCAAGGTCATACAGCTAGTAAGTGTCTGAGGCAGGATTAAGAATTAGATCTGTTTAATTCCAAGTCCAGAGCTCTACCCACTGTGCTACCTAGCTGCTTAAGCATTCTGGGTAAGGCTGGACCACTAAGCAGCTTCCCTTTCACCTGGCCACTTAAGGTGACAATATCCTAGCCAATAAAATAAAGGATAATAAACTAGGCCAGGGGAGAAGAAACCAGCCAAAGGCTGTCAGTCACAGCTGTGGATTCAGGGCCTAATGTGAACCATACACTGCACAGAACTCTGTAGATGATGAGGGCTGGGTAGAAGGAATAGTGGGGGCAAACATTTGACATTGTTCTTGGTCCCAAGCTTAACCACTGGGCAGGCTGGGTCTAGAAGATCACCCTGTGTTGCAGGAAGGTCAGTAAATAAAGGGGGGGGCACAAAGAAAAGAACTCAAGGACCATTATCACTATTTCCATGCTGCTATTTCCAGAAGCAAGCGGACCATATAATACCCATAAAGCCAGCCTGAGAACTAACACTAGGTCCCTTCTCAACCAGAGACAGGCTGTCACTCTGACAGCTATCAAGCCAATCAGAAGAGTAAATTAAGGTGTCCTCTTTTTTATGGAGGGGCAGGGGGTAGTTAAAATGCTGATCCTAAAGTGACAGGTTTCTGAGCTGGTAGTGAACTGTCACTCCTGCCATCTCCACTCTGGAACCTCTCAGGAAGGGGATGTCAAGGAAACCAGCAGGCTCCTTGTAGACAGTGGCTGCTCCCTAAGGGCATCAAGTCATAAGTCACTGGAGAGGGAACATTGTTTGATCTCCCCCTAGAGACCATGGGAGAGCTCCAGTCTGTACCAGTTCTGACTGCAGTGGGGGGCTAGAGCAAAACTTTTCCCTTGCTGGGTAGAAACTAATTTTTTTCTCCTTGTAATTATGGCATTAATAACTAAGTGGTGCTTCATTATCAAATGACACTGGAAACGCACACATATGCATAGAAGTACACACACACACACACACACACACACACACACACACACACACATATTCTGGAGGCCCAGACCCTAATCATTTTTTTAATTGTAAGCAAAAACAAAGAGGGAGAGCAAGAAATATACTCTGGGACGAATGTACCCTTAATTACACAAGGACTTTATTAGCTAGGACTAATTAAAGCATTTTGCGAAGTCTGACAAATGTCTAAAATTATTCACTTTAGTAAATAGTTTGACGCAAGCAATTTGTTTAAAACTAGAACTTGGTGAAAAAGTTCAAGTAATTTTATTTTTACCCAAGTAGCACATTATGAGATGTCGGGGGGAATAATTAATGATTAGTAGCTTAATGGTAGAGTTACACTCATTATCCCACTTCACAACTCCTGCCAAGATTCTCAGCCACAGATTTTCAAGCTCATTTCTTTCTAGAAAGAGATTTGACCTCCCACTACAAAGGTATCCATTTTGTAGATAGCATTCACTGAAATCTGGGGAGGCTAAATAACCCCTGTAGTTCCAACCAAAGATCCCAAGGCAGACTAAGAATCCATATCTGAAACCTGTGCATATAGTTAGTATAGTCTTGGTGCTTTTCCCCATGGAGGTGAGAGGAGATGTTTTCTCCTTGGAGGAATAGGCTTCCTGCCCAGTAGGAGTAAGATACACTTCTTCCTTATGGCAGCTTCTTTCCCTAAATTTTGTCTCATGGTGCTTTGTTGGATCATGCCACTGTTCCCAGGCAATATGCAATTGTGAGATCCCATCTCCATTGTATCTCCCTCCCAGTGTCCATCTTCTCCCACTCCTACACCTATAAGAGTAATAGCCATGTTCTCTGGGGCTGGAGGCAATAGGCTAGTTCTTTCCTGATGAGATTGCTCCCGTAGATGGATTATTCTTATTTTTCATTTCTTTTGTGCCACTGTACCCTATCCCCAATATAATTTTCCCCAGGTATCAGAATACTTTCCCCAAATATTAGAATTTGCTCTGCTGAAGCCCCTGAGTCTTTCCTCACTGGTGGCTCACAACCAAGCTTCAGAATTGACATTCCTTATTATCTGGAAATGAAATGACATCTTTGCCAAAATTCCCTTAATAGTCCACATCCTGTGTGGATGGTTGTTAGGCAGCTGGTAGGCCCTGTCCCACTCCTCGGAAAGAGAAGGTGACATGTGCAAAGGAGTCCTTCTCAGCCTTGCCATTTATTCTGATCCTCCAACTTTCCTACATAAACGTTTGAAGCTGATCCTTCCACTAGAGATTTAATTCTAAGCTCTGGGAGATCTTGGCTGTCTCCAGCACTATCACCCTTAGACCTGATATATTCTCTTCCTTTCTTGTTGTGTCCCTTCTACCCCTTATTATTTTTTAAATTTAATTTTTTTTGTTTTTTTGGTTTTATATTATATTGATTTCTGAATCCATTTCTCCCTATACCCCAATCCAGAGAGCCTTCCCTTATAACAGAGAATTAAAAAGGAAAGAGAAAAAGAAGCTCAGTAAAAGTAGCCAATACATGCGACAGCTAGGTGGCGCAGTGGATAGAGCACCGGCCCTGGATTCAGGAGGACCTGAGTTCAAATCCAGCCTCAGACACTTGACACTTACTAGCTGTGTGACCCTAGGCAAGTCACTTAACCCCAATTGCCTCACACACAAAAAAAAAAAAGAAAAAAAAAGAAATTATTCTTCTCTCTGATGCTGTTATTTCTATTTACCTCATTGAAGGCATTGTATCTTTTGTTTTCCTGGACCTGCTGACTGCACATTAATTCATGTCTTCCTTTGTTTCTTTGTGTACACAAGCTCTGCTTTTTCCCTTCTGGGATCTAGGGGTAAGCAGAGGGGCTAGGTGGAGGGTCTCCCATTGATAATCAATTGATAGCAATTAGTCAACCAAGTAGTATTTTAAGAACAGTTGGTATAAAGAATGTTCCTCCAAAGTCTGTGACATAAAGTATCCAGGAGAAAGTGGACTCATGCTTAGGGTGAACCTTTGTCAAAAGGGTAATTCATCCTTCCTGGTTGTTAGAAGTTAGGACTTTTCTCCCCATTGTGTTGGTAATCAAGAAGTTCCACTTAGACATGGTATACCCTAGTCTACTGGACTACTTGTAGAGTCTTGAAGCTACCTTCTTCAGTATGTTCAGTTTGCTTTCAGCTGATACAGTCTCTGTTGCCAGTCATCACTGTTCCAGGAATGCAGCATTGGAACCAATGAAAAAGTTCAAATCCCTCTGGTTCCATGGAGTTCACAAGGTCCTCCTCTGGCCGAGCAAGGGGCATAGGAGGTTGAGACATCTCTCTGCTAAGCAATTACTTCTCAAGGGCTTGACTGGAATGACTTCTGTTACTAAGCTACAAGAATGCCCAAATCCAAATCAGCTTGCTGGTTTTATAAAATCCCCCTATTTCTCTCATTGGAATTTTTGAACATTATGTATTTCAAGTAGTTGTTTACAGTTCATTTGAGCATTGTTTATTCATACCCTTTGACAACTTATACATTAGATAATAATGACTATTGGCCATATAACTGTGCTAGTTCCCTATAAATATTAGATATTAGACTATTATCAGAGATATTTGGTGCAATCCCCCCCCATGACATCTTTTCTTCTTATCTTTACATTGATTTTGTTCATGGAAAAGCGTATCAATTTCATGTGATCAAAATTATGTATTTCATATTTTAGTTACTAAGAGCTCATCTTCTCTCCACAGCTGTGAAAGGTACCTGATCTGATTCTCTTCATTTTTTATGGTATAATCTCTAATATTTTGTTTGCATTATCCATTTTGAGTTTATTGTGATATGTGGTATAAGGGGTTGGCCTAAACCTAATTTCTGCCAAATTGTTTTCTACTTTTCCCAGCACTTCTCAAATAGGGAGGTCTTCTGCAAGTAATTTCTGTTATTGGGTTTATTGAAATCCATCGCTTGCTTATTGTTATTCACCTGAAGAGGACAGTTACACAGTTATTCAGTATACATTAATTTGTTCACATGCTCTTCCCAGGTCCTTCACATAATGACTGTGAATTTTGCATGTCCACTTTTGAGTTATCTAGGTTGGCTATACTCCTTGATCTGATTTTATCTTCTATTCAGTCTCCTGTTTCACCCAGGTCTACAATCACAAACTTGTCCCCTCTACCTGGTTCTTGACTCTTCCTTTGCTTTACTACATGCTCTTTCCTAGCTAGTATGCTGCCTAGGAGAAGAAGAATTAGCTGGTTGGATAATGCTTTTTCTTCCAGTCTATAATTCTCTGACATGGACAGAACTGTAACCAGGAATTCTTGTGCTTAGGGGTAAATTTGGTTAAGGGGTCAGTCACACAGAAGATAATCCATCCAAATCCAGTGCAATTTCACCTGGAGAAGGGGGTGTCCCATTCTCCAGACAGTACAGTTAATACTCTTATGGAATGACCTTAGGAAGTGTTGGGAGTGTGGAGGTGGGGGAAAAGTGACAGGAAAAGAAGAGTTGACATGCAAACAGTTATAGCCATAGAGAAAAGTGAGCTATGTCAATGAGACATTTGTGCTCATAATCCAGGACAGGCCAAAGAATATTGGAAGGGGGTGGGTGTATCCATAGTAGGGATATGGAGAGGCAGGGAGCTCCTGTGGGAATCAAGTGCACCTATTCCAGATGCCAGCACCCTGAGACAAAACCCAATTGCCTCTACCTTTGTTGATGGCTCTGGATATAGACCAAAGGTCCACCAGGTCTCCCAGACCATGTTAAAATATTAACACTAGTAGTGAATATAAACACTGCACTAAAATTTGTCTTTTGCACTTGTAGAGCAATATACACTTAACAAAAACACTCATTCACACGAATGCTATTACATTTTGACCCACCAAGGAAACTGAAAGTCAACTAGAGTAGACGTTTATTAGGCTCGTTTTATAGACTGGAAAGTTTCCGTAAGAAATGTAGCAAATTGGGGGGCAGCTAGGTGGCTCAGTGGATAAAGCACAGGCCCTGCATTCAGGAGGACCTGAGTTCAAATCAAAGCTCAGACACTTGACACTAGCTGTGTGACCCTGGGCAAGTCACTTAACCCTCATTGGCCCGCAAAAAAAAAAGAAAGAAAGAAAGAAAAGAAAAAGAAAAGGAAAGGAAAGGAAAAAAAGAAATGTAGCAAATTGGTGGCATAGTAAAGACTAGGTCTTGAATTGAGGTCTCCTCATGGAGTTGATACTACCTAACCCTAAGGTGACTTCTTGTAGGCAGGGTTGGAAGTTTCAAGTGCGGCTGTTGTAATAGAGAATATTCCCTCCTCCTCAGATTGTTCAGTTCTTCCCTCCCCCCCCCACAACAAAACACAACACACACACACACACACACACACACACACACACACACACACACACACACTTTTCTTTTTCTTAAACCAAAGTTTGAAACGAAATCCACTGTGGGCTGAAGGAGGCACTTTAAACTTCACTCGCTTCAGAGTTTAAATGGGAAGACTTGACAGGTATGCTAATGCCCCTCTATTAAGTCTGCAGAAAATGACATTAAAGGTATTGGTTAAAGACACGGCTCAGTGTTTGAGCAATTTAATGAAGTGTTACACACAAGCTGACCTTGTAGAGGGAGAAGCTCGAGGCTTTCCCAATGTTTCGGGCGGCCCTGGCCACTCTGTTTGACATCTGAGCTTAACACCAACCCCAGACTCATTACTATCTTCCAGCTGCTGGAAACTGCCATGGGGGAGATGGCCCTTTGCTTGTAAAGTCCAGTGATAAGGAGAAGAGGTAAAAATAGAGACTCGAGGCCCCAAACTGGGCAAGGCTGGAGGTGCTGGTTTGACTGACACCCACACATTCAAGAACACAGGTTGTCAGGGGCAGCTAGATGGCGCAGTGGATAGAGCACCAGCCCTGGAGTCAAGAGTACCTGAGTTCAAATCCGGTCTCAGACACTTGACACTTACTAGCTGTGTGATCCTGAGCAAGTCACTTAACCCCAATTGCCTCACTAAAAAAAAAAAAAGAAAGAACACAGGTTGTCATTCCTGAGGGAGCCAAGGTAAGGGTGGGGCAGCTTGTTTGTTCCACAGGATGGATTCAGGAGAGCTGACTTAGGTCTACAGTTGCTTTGAGAAGTTTGCCCCAAGTATTCAGCTGGTCTTCTGATGACCTGATTTATGGAGTGAGCTTGGTGGCCCATGAAAAAAGACTTTCCTTTGACAGTGAGGGATAAACTTTCTCAGAGACCAAAGATTTGCCCCACCTCCACTCTTCTGGGTCCAAGGTGGAGAAGAATCACAGAATATTAAAACAAAGAAGAGATCTTGAGGGAGTCTTGGCTAGATATTAGGTCATCTGGAAAAGCTCTGTGGGGTATATGTAGACTGTAAACTCAATATGTGTAAAAAGTATGATATAGTTGCCAAAAGAGCTATTGAGAGCTTAGGTTTCATTGAGAGGAAAAGTCCAGGATAAGGAAAATAATGGTCCCATGGTATTCTGTCCTGGTCAGACAAGATCTAGAGTATCATGTTTAATTCTGGGCATCATAGTTTAGGAAGGACACTGATAAGTTGGAAAGTATTTATCTAATGGAGGGCAACTGGGATGATATAGAACTTTAAGATCATGCCTTAAGAAGATCAGTTAAAGGAATTAGAGATTCCTGGAGAAGAGAAGAGAAGAGAAGAGAAGAGAAGAGAAGAGAAGAGAAGAGAAGAGAAGAGAAGAGAAGAGAAGAGAAGAGAAGAGAAGAGAAGAGAAGAGAAGAGAAGAGAAGAGAAGAGAAGAGAAGAGAAGGGAAGAGAAGGGAAGGGAAGAAGGATTAAGCTCAAGCTTGGCTACAGAGGGTAGAAGTAGAGGTAATGGGTACAAATTACTAACATGAGCTTTTAGCTAGATGATGGTCTCCCCACTGCACCTGGGGCCATCTCCAGTTGTCCCAACCTATGTCTTGCCACTGGACTCATATGACTCTGGAGAAAAGAGTGAGACTGATGACTGAACAGCCCTTCCTCACTTAAATTCAATTTATTTGCAAGTCACGACATCACCCTCCTGATGTCATTGGTCCTCTTCCAGACTGAAGGATGAAGAAATAAAACACCACTACCACCTGAATACAAGGAAAATCTTTTTAAAATTATGTATAATAATAACCCTGGTCAGTAAGGGTCTAGTCTTTAGAGCATGCTCAGATTTGCCCTTCCTGGTGAGTTACACAGAACATGTGCAAATATCTCCTTCCTATTTTCAAGCAAACACGTAGACCTTTTGAAGCTTATTCCGGTCATTTGTGACTGAGGAGATGGTTCTGAGTGATGACAAAAAGCCTTCTAATTGACAACAGAGATGGAAAAACTGATGACTTTAAAGGTACTTGATTAGCCAGAACTGAGTGTGCATAGAAGAGGGATGTATGACCCACTGATCTTTCAGGGTTTTTTTTCCTTCCTGGAGGGGATTGAGGCTGTGAATAGCTGGGTGAGGAGGAGGGAGGCTCAGTTTCTTTTGTCTTTATTCTTTCCTGATCCTAAGTGAATGAGTATGCTGGAGAAGGGAGTGCTCCAGTGAATTCAGGAGAGTCAGAGGTTGCATCAGAAGTCCCAGTAAAGAACAGAGGTAGTTCCAGTGGCCACTACAGCGGGCAGACAATGGAAGAAGCAACTGCAGATGAACATGGAAAGGTGGTACCGGCTTCAGGAATTAGGATCCCTCATGATAGAGAAAAATACTAGCTATGGGCTCTAGGAAAGCATCAGTCCTTAGAACCCAGCAGAAAGCCACACCTGAGTAGAACTTCATGTAGATTCCACAAAAAGGAGAAAATGATTTCTGAAGCTAGGAGCCAGAATATATCCTTTTGCCATAAGTACTTGAAGTCTGAGTCCACTCTCCCCAGGGACCTACCCTGTGTGTGTTAGGAGTGCCTGCCTGAACTCCCATTTGGGGGAAAATGTTTTATAATTACTATTCTTTATATGCCTTCTCAGTAAATCCCTTTTTTAAAAGTTAATTTATGCCAGTTAATATTATCCATCCCACAAAATAAGAATCACACCAGTGGGGGTTCAATAGCTAAAACATTAGAGGCCATAATTACTCAAGGTTACCCCTAAAATCCTACAAGAGCAAGTTGGGTGAATAGCCCAGAGAGAGTGCTACCTATGCAAAGTAATTTGTAAAGCTTAAAGCAATCATACAGGTCGGTAGCAACCATTTATTAAGGCCCTACTGTGCTCCAGGTACTGTGCTAGGCTCTGGAAATACAAAGAAAGGGACACATAGTCTTTGTCCCTAAGAAGCTCACATTCTAATGATGGAAAAATATGCAGATCATTAGATACATACAAGATATATACAAAGTAGATGGAAGACAGCTAGGTGGTATAGTGGAGTGTGCACTGGTCCTAGAGTCAGGAATATCTGAGTTCAAATCTGACCTCAGACACTTACCAACTGTGTGTCACTGGGTAAGTCACTTATCCCTGTTTGCCTCAGTGTCCTCATCTATAAAATGAGTTGGAGAAAGAAATGGCAAACCACTCCAGTATCTTGACCAAGAAAACCCCAAATGGAGTCACAAAGAGTCAGACACCACCACCAACAACAACAACAAAGATGGAAAATAATCTCAGAGGGAAAGATGGAACAGCTGGAGAGACTCAGAGAAAGTCTCTTGCAGAAGGAGTCATTTGAATGGAGTCTTGCCAGAAGCCATGGAAGCTAGGAGGCAGAAGTGAGGAGGAGGGTGCAGTTAGGTGGCACAGTGGATAGAGCACTGGCCCTAGAATCAGGAAGACCTGAGTTCAAATCTGGCCTTAGATACTTGACACTTACAAGCTGTGTGACCCTGGGTAAGTCACTTAACCCCAATTGCCTCACCAAAAAAAAAAAAATTAAAAAGTGAGGAGGGAGAGTGTGTAGGACATGGGGGACAGCTAGCAAAAAGCCACAGGAGATGGGGTAGCATGTGTGAAGAACACCAAGTCAGCTATTGTAGCTAGCTGGCATGCAGATTGTAAAGACAGGATTAAAGTATAAAGAGGCAGGAAAACCAGGAAGAGGCCAAGTGGTGGAGAGTTTAAATGTCAATATAAAGGTGAGTTGATAGTATCGTTATTGCCTTTCTTATCTCCTAAGAGTAGCCCATAAGGTCTTTGGAGGGCAATTTTAAAATCATCATAATCATAAATAGTCATCTTTGCATTTGTTTAGTACTTTGTACTTCCCAAAGCATGTCTACATTCATTGTCTCACTGGCACCTTGCAATAAGCCAGAGTAGGGGAAAAAACCCAAACCAGGTTTTGCTCATTTTACTCATAAGGAAACTGAAGCCCAGAGGGGGTAATTGAATTTCCCAAAGACACATAGTAAGTTAGTGGCAAATCTGGAACCAAAACCCATTTTTCCTAGCTTTTCCTTATTAAAAAGTTCTAGGAGGGGCAGTTAGGTGGCGCAGTGGATAAAGCACCAGCCCTGAATTCAGGAGTACCTGAGTTCAAATTTGGCCTCAGACACTTGACACTTACTAGCTGTGTGACCCTGGGCAAGTCACTTAACCCCCATTGCCTCACTAATAAAAAAAAAAGTCTAAGCTTCTCTCCAGCAGTGGAGAAAGGGAAGCCTGCTAAGGGTCTGGGGGCACATTCCTTGGTGCCATGGCTTGGGGAAACACGGCAGTGGCACTAGCATTTAGAATAGCAGTTTTAGAGATGGAAGGAACTACTTCAGAGATATTAAAAACAGTATGAGGCCCAGGAGTGTTGCCTAAACCAGATTAAAATTTAATTGGGAGGGGCAGCTAGGTGGTGTAGTGGATAAAGTACCGGCCCTGAATTCAGGAGTACCTGAGTTCAAATCCGACCTCAGACACTGCCCTGCAAAAAAAAAATATTGGGAAATATTTAACAGCACAAATACAATAAAACATTCATAATGTTAATTTGTCATTTTCTAAATCAATATATGGCCTACTAGAATCCTCTGTATGGTTTAGTGGCTGCCATTTCTATCTGAGCCTGATGTCATTGATCTAGTCCAACCCCATTATTTTACAGATGGGGAAACTGAAGTCCAGGAAGGGGGAATGCTTTCCTTAAGGTCTCACAGATAATAAGTGAGCAAGCAGGACTGCAAGTTTGGTCTCCTGATTCAGTCTAGGTTTACTTCAACTTCCTATAAGACTGTCTTACAGAGAATTCACTCAAGGCAAGTGCTCACATGGAGGTTAGATATAAGGATACTTCAAGGTCTTTCTGAAGAACTTTGTAATGGATTTGAGACAGGGGAGACACTGGCATGTGACCACCCAGCATGGCGTGCTGTCGTCAGAGAAGATAATACGCTCTATGGCCAAAGCAGAATTGAAGTAGCTCCAAAGAAACATGAGGTGTGCAAATTGACATCTTCTCTCCAGATGTTCATATGGACTACTGGTGCCTGACCTGCGATAGAGCCTTCTGAGCTCATGTTGGTTCTAATCAGTCGCAGTCAGACACACCATACCTTGACCCCAACTTAGTGATGTTATTTTGGTCCTCTCTGAGAACAAAGGACAACAACCAACCAGCTACCTCTTAGGCAAGTCCCTTTGGCTTTATGCCGGGCAGACAATACAGAAGACCGACTGTGACCTCTACCATCCAGGAGTGGTCACATCAAAGGGATCCCTTTGCATAACAATAACTCTCATTTCTGGAGTCCCTATCATGACCCCAGGAGTTATGTAGTGTAAGTATTATTGTCTCCATTTTACAGTCAAGGCATTTGACTCTAAAATGACTCAGTCATGGTGAACACTGCTAATGAGCGTTAGAGGCAACATTCAAATTCAGGTCTCCTGAGTCTTAGATGAACCCTCTTTCCATCATGTCAGCTAGTCTCTCCTTTTAATTAATTTTCTCTGCATGCATTCTTTCTCCTTACCCACTGGCTCATCTGACCTGGTCTGGCCAGCCACACCAAGGTGAAGGGAGTAGCTAAGGATATTGGGGCAGCAGCTCATGAAGTTGCCCCTGGTCACCCTGAATTCTTCGGGAAGGGAGAGGGTAGAGAAGAGCTATGAGTACTCTGCCTACCTTAGGGCACCTCTTTTCCTATCACTTTTCTCTTTTCCTGGGACTCCCAATGAGCACCAACAGGTATGACCCAAAAGTCAAGGCTTCTCTACCAGCCCTAGGTGGCTTTCTTCTGCCAGAGGAGATGAGGCATCAGGGATTGGGGTGTGAATCTCCAATAGTAAATCAGTTTGGAAAACAGAAAACTGAAGCTCTGGCTTCATACCTGATATAGTGAGTGGAAAGTTCTAGAGTCAAAAGACTTTGGTTCAAGTCCTGCCTCTGCAGTTCTCTATCTATGTGATCTTTAGTAATTTACCTCATGGTAAATTACTTATCTCTATGGGTCTCAATTTTTCATATAAGAAATTACATGAGAATTATATTTCTCCCTTTATACATATTTATCTTATAAAGCCAAGGGGAAGGGGCCAGATTAAGTTATTTTTGAGGCTCCCTTCAATTCCATATCTTTTTTTTTTTAATTTTTTTATTTTTTAGTGAGGCAATTGGGGTTAAGTGACTTGCCCAGGGTCACACAGCTAGTAAGTGTTAAGTGTCTGAGGCCGGATTTGAACCCAGGTACTCCTGACTCCAGGGCCGGTGCTCTATCCACTGTGCCACCTAGCTGCCCCTAATTCCATATCTTTTTAATTGGTATAAAATCAAGTCTTCATGTGACCATTAAAACAAGCATCTCATTAAAAAATTTAAAAACCTCGCCCCCCACCTAACCAAGTTTGAGTTGGCCTCCTGCACAACAACAATAAAAAACATTTGAAGGATGGGAAGGGACTCTGATACCTGTTAGATGTATAACCACGGGCAAGCCAGTCTTACTTTTGTCACCTATATTATGGTATAACAATGATATTTCCTCGATCTAGCTCACAAAGTCATAGAGAGGAAATTTCTGGGTAAACTTTAAGTGCACATCACAGCAACTTGACATTGGCATGACACTTTAAAATCCACAGTGTGCTTTACATTTATTATCTTCCTTGATCTTTCCATCAACCCTGGAAGGTAAGGTTTACAGATATTTCCATTTTACAGATGAAGAAATTGAATATCAAAGAAGTTAATGGTTTGCTAAGTATTTAGATTATAAGTTTCTGAATCATGATTTGAACCCAGATCTTCCCAACCTTACCTATGCTGTCCCTCATACATAAATCAAAGCCATTATTATTATCAGGGTTCTAAGAATTACAATGTTTTATTGATGATCCTTTTACATGATGATAGCAAGTAATTTGATGGTCTTGTCTCTCTGGGCCTGAATTAATTTTTGAACAATTTGGAAAGGAAAGGGGGGAATGCAAAGAAAAGAATATGATTTATATTTAAGAATCCATCCAGCCATTCAAATATCCATTTGTTTATTCAACAAGATGCATGAAGAGCTTGCTATATACAAGAACATTTTATTAGGCTCCAAAGCAGGGGACAATTCCTGATACTTACAATAATTCATAATTGCATATCCTAAGAGAGGTCCAAGCATCACATTTTTTGGTTCAGAGCAGGGAGAGATCAACTCTTGCTATGGGTAGAGGTGGAAGTGGGTGGCTAAGAAAGCCTTCCTGGAGGAGGAGTTGTCACTTTAGCTGGGCTTTGAAGGATAAATAAAATTTTGACAGTCACCGATGGGTGGCAGAGGAGCGGAAGGCATAGTATTTGCATTTACATTGTCACAATTCTCAGACAGTGCTATCCACTGACTAATCATATAGCAAACATAGACAGCTCAGCAAGAGGGGAGAACACCAATCAGTAAGAGTAGTTTAGCTGTGTTAACTGGGCTCAATCCTCCATTCTGAATTTAAAAAGGTCTTAAGCTTCTAAATAACTATTGAGTCTCTTTGTTGAAGGAACTAGATGATGTTCAGTTTGGAGAAGAGAAGGCATTGGGGTAGGAGTGGAGAACACGAGAGCTACCTTCAATAAATCAAAAAGTCCTCCCATGGAAATGCGATTAGTCTTTTTCTGCGTGACCCCATAAGGCAGAAGAGGTAAGAGAAAGGCAGATTTTGGCTCAATACAAGGAAGAACTTTCCAAGAAAAAAAGCTGTCCCTAAATGGAGTGAGTGCATCACAAAATAGTGAGCTCCTTCTCACTTTGGGGTTTTGAGCAGAGGCCAGATGATCAATTGTTGTAGATGGGAATGGTGCTTATAACAGTTGGGCCAGATAACCTCTGAGGTCTCATCCAACCCTAGAACTCTTTGATTCTTTTGCTTATTTGGTTTCTGTTACTGTTGGGGAGCTGTGATCACCCAGACTGAGCCAGAGACAGGTTGGCCGGTTGGTTTTTTACCAGCATATACAAGCACAAAAAGATCTGACATTCCCAGAATGGCATTTCACCTTCTGAAATGGTAGCATGAATATGAAATAACACCTATTATTTTTGAGCCCAGAGCTTAGGGACACTCAGCACTGATGGTGAAAGTTTCCCCAGGGACCTGCATGGGAAGGTCAACAGAGACCTTGATTTCAAATCATTCTAGCTCCTTAGAAACCTACCTTTCCTTTTTACTCTCCCTCCCTCCTTCCCTTCCTTCCTCCCATCTTTTCTTCCTGAATTAATAGTCACCCTTTACATTTATTGTATCTTAGAATTTAGATTTCAATATCATGGGTATTTAAAAACAAGGAATATATACCAGACCTGAATTCCTACCGGATCATGTAACTTCTCCTGAGAAAACTGAGTGCACATGGAAAGGTACAAAAATTCAGCTTTTCCACCCCAGGTCCAAATTCTGAATGACCAATCTTTCTCCCCCTGCTGCTTCCCCAAACTCCTCCTCCACATCTCCTAAACAGCCATGATCACTTCCCCAGGTCATAGGTTTCTATTTACCCATTCCTTGGAAGCCAGGTAGGCACAGTCAGGTGGGGGGGGATATGGTAGGGGTGAGGGGGAATTGATTCCTATGCTGGAAGCCTGCCTTCTCAAACTAAATAGAGGAGAATAAAATCACAGAGGAAATTCACTTGAAAACCTTTTGAAGAGACACAGAGGAGAGTGGAGAGATTTTTTCCCCCCTTTTTTCCTTTGGAAAAAGCTTTTAAAATAAATAGCTGACAGCGTCTCTTATTTGAGTAATTCTTTGCTGGTTATAAATGTGCCACTCCAGAGTGCTTTATTTAGAAGTAAAAAATGTATTCTCTGGGAGAGGGCTCTGCATCACCCAGGAGAGAAAGGCTCGCCCTCCTCCTGGCTCCCTCGATGCCCATCCTCAGGCATTCATATATTCTCCTATAATCTGATCTAGGTTATAAAAATAAAAAAGGGGGGAGAGACAGCTGGTTCTCCCACACAGCTGACATTTCCCTTTATGCCTGGTCTAACTTTTTTATGACAGGCTGGGTTCACTCCACCGGAGAATTTCTCCCTTCAAATGAGCTTCGTGTTTTATGTTTGAAAATTCTCCTTTAGACAAACCTGGTAATTTTTCAAGTTAAAATGTGTACGTTTTAAGCACTTAGGAAGTTTAAGGATCCCTCTGATAGGCACATAAATCTGAGTTTATTCATGCTAAAGTCCCTGTGTCGAACTGCACTCTTAAAAAAATAATAAAAAGCAAGTGACATATTTTTAACTTGTTTTTAAGCAGAAAAGCCCCAAACTGTCAATTCTCTAAGTAATTGATTAGTATCTCTGCACACTCCCAGCCCTTTGCACAGCAGAATGCTGGTGTTTGGTAGCATTAGGCAGACAGGCAGGCACGTGATGGGAAATAAAGAAGGAGCTGGTCTGGGGACCTTTCTCTTTTCAGTGGGAAGATAGGTTTTCCCATAGGGAAGGTATGCCTGATATTTCTGTGAACCATGCACTCCTGCCTGGGCTCTCTTCTGATTTAGTGACCTCCCAAGATACTTCAGGGATAGGGATCAATTTTCTTGACAGACCTTTAACTAATCCTGAGAGCAATGCCATGGGGTTAAATGCCAGGTGCCCAAACCTGAATTCTACCTTCCTCCCTTCCAAAAAATCAATCAACCAAGAAACATTTATTGAGTGGGCATAATGGGCCACAGTGGAAGGTCAAAGGGTCCTGGGCACAAAAGTCAATACACCTAATCTCATGTTCTAGCTTTGACACTTAAAAAGCTGTGTGGTCTTGGGCAAGTCATTAACCTCTCAGATCTTTATTTTCCTCATCAGTAAAATGGAGGTGATCATACTTATATTGCCAACTCCACAGGGTAGTAATGAAGAAAGGATTCTTAAACTTGAAAATCTATAGAAGTGTGTATGTGTGTGTGTGTGTTTGTGCATGTGCACATACACACAGAGTCAGGTGTGTTTCTACATGTGCATATGTGCCAAAGTACGGAAGATTACTAAGTTGTGGGGATGCAAAGATAAATAAAACCCAATCCTTTTTTGCCCTTAAGGGAGAGGTAGTTTAAATGCTTGAAAAGTCAAAGAACTACCTAAGTGCTAAATAAAAATATAATCAAAGGGGATGTCATAAGTTAGTTACAATAATTAGAGAAAGGCTGTTGTTGACCCATGTGATCTGGACAGAGTCCCAAGATGAAGAAGGACTTAAGCTAAATATTATATCTAATATTTATATAGAGCAAACAAGGTTTAACATACAACATCTCATTCAGTTCTCACAACAATCCTGTGAAGTAGGTACTGCTATGTTGCCCATTGTATAGATAAAGAAACTGATTCAAAGAAAAGTGATTTGTTCAGGGTGACACAGAAAGGTGTCAGGGTTGGTTCCAGACACAGGTTTTCTGCTCTCCAAGGCTTGATCTCTACCCATTCTACCAAGCTGTTTCAAAAGTTTACTAAGGGGCAGCTAGATGGCGCAGTGGATAGAGCACCAGCCCTGGATTCAGGAGTACCTGAGTTCAAATCCGGCCTCAGACACTTGATACTTACTAGCTGTGTGACCCTGGGCAAGTCACTTAACCCCAATTGCCTCTCTCTCTCTCTCTCTCTCTCACACACACACACACACACACACACACACACACACACACACACACACACACAGAAAGTAAAAGTTTACTAAGCCAGAAATTGAGTTAGACCAAAATGAGTATGTTATACAAATATAGTATTGGTAGGTCTTAGATTTTCCCAAAATACCTTATAAAGATACCTTCATTAATTAGCAGAACTTGGGTTCAAGTTGTTACTAAGACATATTATAGTTTTTATGACTTCCAAGGTGGTCAGCTTCTAGCCCTCATTGTCTCATAGACTCCAGGCAGTGTAGTATGGTAGATAGAGTGGTGGGTTTCATGTCAGGAAAACCTTGTTTAAAAGCCTTTTGAAGACATTAGTTGTACAACCATAGGCAAAGTCCCTTAACCTCAGTTTCCTCATTGTAAAATATGGATAATAATAATACCTGTCTCAAGGGATTGTTGTTAAGGATCAAATGAGATGAAATGTACAGAAGATAGATTAATGTAGGAATAAGTACAAGTGAGCTCTTGTCCTCTTCAGACAGATCTAGAAAAGGTGCCAAACTGAACCCTGATGGGAAAGTCCAGAAGAAGTCAGAGAGAGTCTATTATTTGACCCAGGTTGGCAGATGGACAGGGAGATCTATACAAGGAATGAAGTCTGACCAGGAACACTCTACATGAAACTCTCCAGAGTGTAAGGAAAGTCTGTGTATCAGGACAAGAGAAGGTCTCAGATCATGCCAGGGCTCCACCAGACCCATACCAGGGTACCACAACAAGGACAGGCACCAACTGGCAGCTTCATGACTCTACTAAGTTCTGGGTCATAGATCCAGAACAAAGTAAGAAGAGGACCTGCATACAAGGGTGGTATTCCTCAATAGAGAAACCCTGGGAGGTATGCTGAGGAAGGAAGAAATTCAGAAGCCACCAACATCAGTGTGACTCGGACCCTAAGCTCAGCATTATATCCAGCCTGCAAAGGAGTAACCAAGGCAAGAATCCCAAACCGAAGGATAGCCTACAATTTCTGCCACTCTGAACCAACAGAACTACCCAGCTGACTAATAGAGGCAGAGTCCAGCGACAATCTACTCTCGAACAGACCTGAATCCAGGTCAGGCACTTGCAGAATTCAGATCAGGAGGCAGCATCAGACTTTTCTCTGGATTAGACCATTCTGGAAGCACCAAAAGCTTGCAGGTCCTCAGTCTGTCCCTGAGATTCTGTAATAACAGAGCACTTTATACCCCAAGAAAGTAGCAACAGGGCCTGCCCGACTTCCTCTAGAAGTGTGGCGAAGACCAGCCCTGATATCAGGTCCAAAGTCAGGAAATAAGCTGGAAGAATGGGCAAACTAAAAAAGAACCCTGCCACAAAGAGCTGTTATCTCACATAATTATAATGCACAAGGAGGTATCTATACAAATATACACACAGCTGGTTCAAAAATACATTTCACGGTTAGCTAGGTGGCACAGTGGATAAAGCACTGGCCCTGGATTCAGGAGTACCTGAGTTCAAATCCAGCCTCAGACACTTGACACTTACTAGCTGTGTGACCCCCATTGCCCTGCAAAAAAAAAAAATAAATAAATACATTTCACTCAACAGGAAAATAGGAGGGAAAGGGGAGAAGGGAAATTAAAGGGAGATAGGTTAAGGGAGGGATTCATCCTAAACAAAATGAACTCTAAGTATGTACAGAAATAATTATAGCTCTTTTTGAGGTGGCAAAAATGGGAATTCAAAGAGGAGTTCATAAATTGGGGAGTGGATAAACTAATTATGGTACCTAAATATCTAAATATGAACTCTTATCAGCATGATGACCAACCAGGATTCCAGATGAATACTAATGACAAAACATGCTACCCACATCCTGACAGAGGGATGAAGGGCTCAGAATGCAGAATGATACAAATATTTTTTGGACATGATCAATGTGGAAATTTTTTATTGTAATGGATTTTATTTTTCCTGTGTTCTCAGTGTGAAAGGGAAGGTTGGGATTGGAGGGTGAGAAGATGGATCTTCACTGATTAAAACAAATACAATTTTTAATAACAAAAAAGAGATATAATGTGTGAAGCACTGGGCAAACTTTGGAGCACTATATAAATGTTGACTATTATTACTACCTATAACTTTCCAGAAATTCCTTCGACAAAATCTTTCTTTCTTTCTTTCTTTCTTTCTTTCTTTCTTTCTTTCTTTCTTTCTTTCTTTCTTTCTTTCTTTCTTTCTTTCTTTCTTCCTTCCTTCCTTCCTTCCTTCCTTCCTTCCTTCCTTCCTTCCTTCCTTCCTTTCTTTCTTTCTTTCTTTCTTTCTTTCTTTCTTTCTTTCTTTCTTTCTTTCTTTCTTTCTTTCTTTCTTTCTTTCTTTCTTTTTTTGTGAGGCAATTGGGGTTAAGTGACTTGCCCAGGGTCACACAGCTAGTAAGTGTCAAGTGTCTGAGGCCAAATTTGAATTCAGGTCCTTCTGAATCCAGGGCCTGTGCTTTATCCACTGCACCACCTAGTTGCCCCATATTAGCAATTCTTAAGGCATATGCATGTGTGTGTGTGTGTGTGTGTGTGTGTGTGTGTGTGTGTGTGTGTGTGTGTGAGATAGACTCCTTTGGCAGTCTGGTAAAGCCTATACATTTCTTGCAAGGATAGTTTTTTCAATGCATATAGTAAAATACATACGATTTCAAAGGAAGACAATTCCATGGAAATGTCGTTATCAAAATATTAGAAAAATAAATCAATAGACTCCAAGTTAAGAACCCCTTTGCTAAAGGATCCCCGGGGTACCTTCTAGATCTAAATTCTTTTAAATATATGAATCTAAAGGCATAGCATCTGAGTTATGGTTTGGAGGTAAGTCCTAAGAATCTGGAGATCTGGATCATGCAGAACAGTATGACAGGTTGTCTAGATGAAAGTCCAGATGAATTCAGGGAATTTGGCCAATTGAAGAAGGTAGGGGGCCCAAGTAGAGTCAACACTAAGTAGTTTAAGCCCATTTTCCAAAAAAGCCCCTTCCACTCATCCATAGTTAGCAAGGCTTTTTACTCCTGGTATGGAGCAGGAGCAGAAAGTATTGATTCCACTTATCAACCAGTCAGTAGCATTGATTGTGTGCCTACTGTAGGCACACATACTAGAAACTGTCATGCGATGGTGGGAGCTTTGAAAGAAATAGTGAAAATGGTTGAAGGAATGCCACCATGTAACTCAATGTTGTTTCTGCAAGAAGTTACCTGATAAAATCTTGCTTAACTTTAGCTCTGGTCTCTATAGATGAATTTGTATACTTCCTCTAGAAAGAGAAAGGAAAACTATATAACCTGGCATATTTGCTTTTTTTTTGTCTTTGTTGCCAGAAAATAGTCAAATTTATTGCTCATTTGTTGCTAATATGCCCAACTCAGGTGCCTAAAAACATCTATTCTTTCTGCGTCCTTTATCTTCTGTTTTATCCTCAAATGTCTTATTGTCAACTGAAAATTGTTTTCTGGTCTCTAAGATTCTCAAGTCCTTTTGCAAGTAAAATTCCTGGAGACTTTAGAGATCAGCTAGTCCAAGCCTCTTTTTTTTTTTTTTTTTTGCGGGGCAATTGGGGTTAAGTGACTTGCCCAGGGTCACACAGCTAGTAAGTGTTAAGTGTCTGAGGCCAGACTTGAACTCAGGTCCTCCTGAATCCAGGGCCGGTGCTCTATCCACTGTGCCACCTAGCTGCCCCTAGTCCAAGCCTCTTAAGTTATAGATGAAGAAACTAAGGCCCAGCAAGTTAAAGTGCTTTGATAAAGACTGAATGTCTCATTAGGAGAAGGTCTGGGAGTAGACTCTAGGTCTTTTGACTATTTAGATGTTAACACTGAGAGGCTCCACCCCTCCCCACCAGTTCTTGTTATAGTTATTCCTGATGCTGGACAACACTCAGGCATGCAGCAATTTGCTGTTCTATTCCCTACTCTGCTCCTTTCCTCTTTCTTCCATCATCTGATGGGTTATTTGTTTATAGAGTTAGCAGAGCGGTCCAGTCCCCTCTCTCCCACTTAGCCAGGGCTGGTGGCTTAACGCTCTTGTCTCTGCTTGGCTCCACTCTGCTCAGATCCTGTCCCTCACGGGATCGTCTCCACACTTAGGCCTACTGCCCAATGCTGCCCTGATCCCTATATCCCTGTGCTTTGAGTTTCTCAGCATGCCTTCCTTGACTTCAACCTTGAACCCTCCTTAGGGCCTACCCTGTGCCAAGGCCGTCTCAGTCCCTCCCCCTCAGAATCTCCACCTTTAGCTCGGCTGTGCTTAGCTTCAGGTTCTCCCTCTGATTAAAAGCCCAGTCATTTCACTCAGGTGTCTATCTACCTGCCTGTCATACCCCCCCCTCCACCCCAGCAGACCTGCTTCCCCTCCACCTATACCCCAGAATATATTAGTTTCACCTTCAACATGGTTTTTTGTTTTGTTTTGTTTTGTTTTGCAGGGCAATGAGGGTTAAGTGACTTGCCCAGGGTCACACAGCTAGTAAGTGTCAAATGTCTGAGGCTGGATTTGAACCCAGGTACTCCTGAATACAGGGCCGGTGCTTTATCACTGTGCCATCTAGCTGCCCCCCTTCGACATACTTTTGTGGAACCACTTAAGCATGTGAGGTGGTGTATGCCTCTTGTGAATCTGCATCAAGGTCCCATGAGGGTCCTTCAATTTTTCAGTTTTTTCAGGGAAACAGAAGACAGGTGTCATAACTTAAGGTTCAGTAGATCAACAGGTATAAATTAGACATGCTGAACCAATAGAAAACAAAAGAGTAATGAGGACCAGATAGAACTAATAAGGGAGGGCCCCCTGGAGGAAGGCAAAACTTTGAGCCATTTACAAAAGTCAAAATGGCTGAGGGGAGAGAAGGCATTCAAGGCGTGAGGACTAGTACAAGGAACAGAGATGGGGACAAGCAAGCTCCCCATGGAAATCAAGATGAAAAGAACTAGCTGGGAATCTTTTGTAAGAGTGGATGAATCCATCCATCAGGTCTTATTGTGAACTCATTGTGCCCCCTTAGCAATGTCAGGAAATGGGCCTTTCTACCCTTAACTCCTGACTTGGAGAGGATTAACTGAGCATCCAGGCCGAGAGAACAGGCCACCCCATAATTAACCCATCCTCCTGCATTTCCTAGCTCCCAACAAAAGGAGCCATAAGAAATTGACCAGACTGGGCTAATCTCTCAGCCCCTCCTTAACCCTGTCCCTCTTTGGGTGAGCACCTGGCAAGGGCTGTTAAGCCATTCCATCTCCACCCACCACCCCAAGCCCTGTCCTCCGCTCCTTCCTTTCTCTCTTTCTCAAGTTGTTATAACACAGGCATCACGCAAGGAATCAAACAGGGACAGGTCCTATTGTTCAGCAAAGAGGCAAAAAAAAAATAATCAAAAAAGCCAGGGACTTAAAAAAGACCAGAATTATTTCTCAAATAGAATGGAAAAATCTAACATGCCTTATCGCTACGGAGAACAAGCACTGTGCAAACGCACAGGCCTCTGACTGGCATGCCAGTTGTTTTGAATAGACGCATGACATTGTCAAAGAACCTGCCATTGTTGCCGCTGAAAGGCACTTGCAACATTGCATAAGAATCAGCCATCATGTCACCCTCAGCCTAGTCAAAGCTGCTGTTTTTTCTTCTTTCTTTCTTTCGTTAAAAAAATAAAAAAAAATTTTAAAAAGGGAAAGAAAGAAATGTCCCTGGAATAAGACCTTCAAAGCTAGATAAACCTTATTTCTGAAAGGCATCGGAAACCACGCACCCAAGCAAAGCCACCAGCTAAAAAAGCGTTTGGGTTGGCAAATGTGCCATCCAGGAGGAGGGAAAGGGCAGAAGGGATGAGGGAATGATTCCCAAGGTTCTCTCAGTCTGAGCTGTTAGGCTCTGCCTCTAGGTCTTAGGGGATCAGTGGTGTTAAGTCATCGAGAGCATCCACTCCCCACCCCCTCCTCCCTGGACACTCTTTTAACAATGGAAATCTGCAGATGAACTCTTCGGCCGTGCCCACGATTCAGACAGGTTCGTGCTGGATGACAATCTAATCTTATGGTCTGCATTATTGCTCGTTCTGTCCTTGTATTTGCTCTGTGTGTAGTGGTGAGGAGGGATGGTGGAAATCAAGTCTCAGCTGATGAATATGACCATGCAGAAATGTAGAGAGAACTCTGGCCGGCCCTACAGAGGGGAGGATCCCCAACCTCTGCCCTTTTCTGCTATCCAGGCCCTACCAAAAATAGTCTCATCCCTCAGGAAGCTTACATTCTAATAGCGAAGACATCATGTCCACATAGAAATATAAACGAAATAAAACTGAGGTACTTTAAAGAAGGGAAGGCCCTAGAAACTGGGGGCTTGGGGCAGGCTTCATGTAGAAAGTGAAGCTTGGGCCGAGCTTCAGGGGTTCTCTGAAGTCGAAGTAATGGGCAACACCTGTGTGTGTCTCCCCCTTCCGCTGAGCTCCTGTCGGGCAGGGCAAGGGGCCACTCAGCTGAAGTACATCATTTAGCACATGATGGTGAATTACAAATGTCAGCTTCTGCTCTGCAGCCAGCAATGATTTCCACTCTGCAAGCAGGGAAGAATGACAGTTGCAGTGATGGGCTTGCTTCTTCTTTATCTAAAAGGGTTTGGGAGTTCAGCCCAGAGGTGCCAGAGAGATGCAGGAAACACACGGAAATCCCTACCACGTTCTAACTGACAACCACAAAGTCCCTTGTGGCTTTCCCAACCTAACTTTGCAAGCTTTCCTAAATAGGGGAGCCTCAAACTCCAATATACATTTGGTTTCTTGTGTACTTGGGAGAAGAGCCCAAGCAGGAAGACTTGCTTGTGGGCTGCTCCATGTGTGGTGGCAATTTTCAAGGCGGGATTTGGTTAGACTCATCTGCTTTTCCACCTTAAGAAAGAATGCCCACAATGCTGGGTCTACTGACAGATGCTGGCCTCAGAGAGAAGAGGTCATTTGGGCATCTCCTAACTTTTAGCCAGGGAGGATCTACTCCTCACTATGATGATGATCTTTCCTCCCATCTCCCTTTGCAACAACTGCCGTTCGATTCCTTCTTCGAGGGGAAGAAGGGAGCAGCTACCTCTTGAGTAATAGTGGTTCCTAGTCATGGATAGTTGGTATGGGTGACTTGGAAAATGTTTGTAATATGTTAAGGGAAAGGTTTGTTATTCTCCATGCCTTTGCACTGGCTATTCCCTATGCCTGAAATGTACTCCTTTCCTCCCTCTACCTCAAAGGGTTCCTCTCTTCCTTGAAGATACAACTCTGGCACTATCTTCAGCATGAAGTCTTTCCTGAT
Source organism: Dromiciops gliroides (assembly GCF_019393635.1). Classification (NCBI taxonomy): domain Eukaryota; kingdom Metazoa; phylum Chordata; class Mammalia; order Microbiotheria; family Microbiotheriidae; genus Dromiciops; species Dromiciops gliroides. The sequence goes on from NC_057863.1 coordinate 539,837,393, forward strand.
TCCATGCTCCTCCCCCCAACCCTATGCTTATGCACTCCATCCCAAACTACCTTTTATTTAACTATTTTGTATTTATTTGTACTTAGGAACTTCACATTTATGCTGTACACATTTTTTCTATCTACTTGTTTTCTCCTCCATTAGAATACAAGCTCATTGAAAGTAGGTATTATTTTTTTTTCTTTATTTGTATCTACAGTGCCCAGTATTGTGCCGGTCACACAGTAAGTGGTACTTAAAAATGCTTGTTAATCAATTGATTGATTCTTTAAACATTCTCTGGGACTAAGAAGAGTGCATGTCAATAAACCAAACCCACTTATTGTACAAATTATTTGTATTCATAAGCTCTAGATGTTTACAAACACCAAGGAACAAAAATTGCATATGATCTTTTTTCCCCAAGTAATGCTTTACTTACTTTTTAAAATAATCGTGGTTAAAACAACTCTATTTTAAACACTCAGCGAAATGACAAAAGCTATCAATCCTCAGCCCTTCTTAATCTCCCTGTGACCTTCAGTAGCTCAGCAGCCACTCAAAGGTCCTAGCAGTGCCACATTTTAAGAGGGATGCTGATAAATTGGAGAACTTGGAGTAAGATGATGGAGAGTCTGGAAACCATGTCCCATTAGGAACAGTTAAAGCAACTGGGGAGTGGTTAATCTGGAGAAGAGATGACTTACAGGGTGGGCTGGGGAAGGTGTCATGAGAACTGTTTTGAAATATTTGAAAGCTTGTCATGTGGAAGAGGGCTCAGCTTTTTTCTGCTTGGCCCCAGAGGGTGGAACCAGGAATAATGGGTAGAAGTGACAGAGAGACAGATTTAGGTTCGATATAAGGGAGAACTGTCTAATAATTAGAGCTTTTCTATAGCTGAGTGCCATTTCCTTCTAAAATAGTGAGTTTTCTGTCCCCAAAAGTATCCCATCAAAGACTGACTGCCCAGTGCTCAGGAATGTTGGAGAAGTGATTCCTCCATTAGATGGGAAGTTTGACTATATGACCACTAAGATTCCTTCTAATTCTGAGAAGCTGTGATTCTACCTCTCCAGGGTCAGTTACCTCAAGATTTCACCAGAGAACAAATATATTTCAGGCCGTGTGGATCTGCACATCCTTTTTCCAGAAGAAAGGGTACAGAAAGAAATGTTTTGAGGGATGGGATACCTGAAACACCTAGGTGCAAGTGGGGTACCAATTAACCCATCAACCAACCAATGCAAAGGACTCAGTTTTAAGTAGAGGAGACCATCTGGGGGAAGAAGTTCTTAGTGAAGCTGTGTGGAGCCTAAACAGTTCCCAGCAGCCCTCATCCTGTCCTCCCTTCCACCCTCCACCTCCACCCCAAGACTTTTCGGGCGCCCACTTCCTGGACTCGGGGTATCCATAAACAAAGACTGAGCCTATGCCTCCTGAGGCTGACGTTGGAGCCAGAACTGAGGGCCCTGCAGCTTTTAAAAGCGGCCAGGATCTATGTTGGATGGAGGGGCTGGCGCACTTCTGGAGGATGACTCGGTTCTGGCCTATTCCCCAGACCAGATCATTGTTATGCTTGCTAATGCCTCTTAGAGAGATTCTGGCAGGCCTGCCAGGTGGCACAGGCCCTTCTCTACATGGTGGCCAAACTTAGGGCCTGCCCAATGTTCCTCCTGTGCCGGACTATCCATGGCTGTGATGAAGGAAAAAGACTATTATGTTCTTCCTCTACCGAGCAGCATCAGAACTAGTGGAAATCTCTGTTGTACCTATAGTTCCCCACCCTCTGACAATTCTCAATGGGGAACCAGTTCCCATTCCATCCACAGGTCTGATCCACATCAACAAAGGGTGAAAGGGGAGAAGGAGAGTGTGTCGGGAGATAGGGTGGATCATAAAATTACAGCATCACTGATTTGAGCAGGAAGAGACTACATGGATCATTTGGTACAGCCTTCTCATTTTACAGAGGACAAATTAAGATTCCTTTGGAAAGGAGGAGAGAGATTAAGTGACCTGCTTGTGGCCAGAGAGGTACCACACACTTGGCCTTCCACTATGCCCTCTGATCTAGGCACCCTATTCTAGAGGACTTTCAGCTTTAGAACTGCCTCTCTGGAGTCTCATGGCCTAAAGAGGTGAGTGTCTCCTATGGTCCATTATATCTAGATTGGCTTCAGTCATGGTCCACTCTATTTTCCAGCCATCTTTTCACCATCCTATCTCCTGCCCCATATTTATCCTCTCCCTCCTTGCCCTTCTTCCAACTCCAGAGCCATAATCAAGTCAATGAAACCTTTACTTCTGGAGAGTCTGTGCCACTGTCCTCACCAATGCCTCCCTTCACTGCCCCTGGGATTCTCCAAACCAAAATAGCCCTCCCCTATATATGTTGGGTCCCCCTATCACAATCTAAGCACTTTTAGAGCAGGAACTATCTCAAGTATGTTCTTCTATCTTCTGCAGTCAGACAATGTTGTGTACATAGTATGTGCTTATTAAATGCTTTTTCATTCACTCAGGGCTTGGCTCAAGGATAATTCCTGAAGTACTCCCTTGAGGAGGAAGCAACCTCCCTTGGAAACCGACAACCTGCAGCAAAGCTCCCTTCACTCCATCCATCTCTTTCCCTGCTAATTTTGCTCTTCCACCCTTCCAAGCAGATATGCAAAGACCATGGGGATTTTTTAGTTGTTTCAGTCATGTTGATTCTTTGTGATCCCATATTGGGGTTTTCTTGGCAAAGATAGTTTGTCATTTCCTTCTCCGGTTCATTTTACAGATGAGGAAACTGAGGCAAACAGCATTAAGTTATGTGTTCAGGGTCACACAGCCACTTGGCTCTGAACTCCCTGGGGTCATGCTTCTTCACTCTGAGTCTATCCCACCGGATGGGTACCCCTATCCCCTTTCCACTCCTTTAGCTCTGAGAATTAGTAGCCAAATCAATACTACCATTGCTTCTCCAAAGTGTGTATCAATTAACTACCTGCATGTTCCACTTCCCCATCTCTGTGAATCCCCCAGTATGGGATAATCCTCCTCTCCCTCCTCCATGTTGTCTCCCCCTATTAAAGTGAAGGCTCCTTGAAGCCAAGGACCATCTCTTAAAAGGATTTGTTTTCTCATTGCTTAGCATAGTGAGTCCATAGTAAATATCTCTTCATTCATTTATTAATTTTGGCTTTGCAGTTGTCCCAGAAAGCCAAGAACTGGTCAGTCAGTGAATAAGCATTTATCACTATGTGCTAGGCATTGGGCTAAGTTCTGAGGATAACAAAGAAAAAGTAAAAACGTTGTTCCTGATGCTGAGGACTTCACATTTGAATGCCAGAGAGGCAGGGGAGTCCAAGGACCCAGCGATAGGGGGAATGCATTGGCCCTGGGAGCATGGAAGAAAGGAGTGGTTAAGCATCAGCTTCCAGCTATGTGCTCCTCGGCTCCCTTGGGATCAAAGGAAAGAGCCCCATGTGGCAAGAGGTCAGAGTGGGCTGGGATTGAGGGGCTGAAGGGAAAGGGGAGGGGGAGGACTAGCTGGGGCCACGGGAACAGCAGTAAGCCACAGCACAGTCCCATGTGCTATAAAGTCCAGGGAAGAATTCAATTATTGTGGCGTGTAATTTTCTGTTTGCAAAGCTTGTATTGTGTGTGTAATTGAATCGGAATAAAGAGATCCAATGGCTGCAGGACTGGGATAAGGCTTTAGAGCCCCATGCCAATGAAGCCAGGATGAAAAGAGGGTTGGGGGAGGGCAGGATGTGTGGGAGGTAGAGGGGAGGCAAGAGATCAGAGGTGGTGGAGGGACTTCAGTCAGGCCATTCAAACTAAGCTTCCTCCTCCCCTCACTCCCCCAAATATAGACTCCTCAAGCTAGAGGTCATCTCGGCTTTTCTCCTGTGTCTGAGCTAAACACAGTTCTGCCTGGTCTGGCTTTGAGTTGCCTACCTTTTATTCAAAAAAAAAAAAAAAAAAGAGGATAATTTCACCTGTGTCTTTGTATCTCACATTTGCTCCAGGTAGAAAGTTTTTTCTTTGTTTAACTTCTGGCCATCTTGTCATGGGTTAAGCCCAGGCTCTCAATGACTATTTCTATTACATAGAGAAACTCTCTAGGTCCATGGAGGCAGCCACGTGGGCAAACTGGGCAAGAGGACTATAGTGGGTGACTGTTCTTCTGAGGGGGCAGCATAAGAGTCATAAGGCGGGGGCAGTACGATGTTCTCGTGAAGGCACAGTAGGAGCAGACCCTACTGGGCTTAACAATGGATGAATTTTAGTGCTGATCTACTAGGTTCCAGTTCTGCAGCAGGGACCTGATAAGTAATCTAGGTCTCTCCAAAACACTGTACCTATATCACAGTACTATTGTAAAGATCAAGTGAGATAATATGTGCAAAAGGGCTTAGTATGCTATAAAACACTCTATGACTATCACGTGTTCTGATTCCATTGTGTATGTGTATGCATATGCATGTATTTTTCTGTCTGCAGGATAATGTGACATGTGTATGCCTATGTGTATAGGATCATGAGTCTGTGCATACTAGTATGTATGTGAGAATAGGTAAGAATGTATTTGTGTATTTTGTTGTTCAGTCATTTTTTTAGTCGTATCTGACTCTTCATGACGCTGTTTGGGGTTTTCTTGGTGAGTGGTTTGCCATTTCCTTCTCCAGTTCATTTTACAGATGAGGAAACTGAGGCATACAAGGTTAAGTGACTTGCCCAGGGTCACACAGTTAGTAAGTGTCTGAAGCTGGATTTGAACTCAGGAAGATGAGAGTTCCAGACTACAGGCTTGGCACTCTATCCACTGCATCACCTAGCTGCTGAATTGTGTGTATATATATATATGTAAGCAGATGCTTCTGTAGAAGCTGTTGAGTGAGCATATACAATCAGATGGACTTCTCCCCAAGGCTATAAAAGCTCATACACCTCCAACTAGCCCCAGGGTAGACAATAAAGGGTCATATGCTTCCATTACCTTTTTTTGGAAGAAAGGAAGGAAGGAAGGAAGGCAGGAAGGAAGGCAGGAAGGAAGGCAGGAAGGAAGGCAGGAAGGAAGGAAGGAAGGAAGGCAGGAAGGAAGGAAGGAAGGAAGGAAGGAAGGAAGGAAGGAAGGAAGGAAGGAAGGAAGGAAGGAAGGAAGGAAGGAAGGAAGGAAGGAAGGAAGGAAAGGAGAGAGGGAGGGAGGGAAGGAAGAAGGAAGGATCTGACTTCAAATCCCAGCTCTGCTACTTACTTAGTAGCTGTATGACCATGGACATATCCCTTACTCTGGAGAAGGCATCCTATACTAGTGGGGACTCAAAGGAGGTAGATGTGCCTTGCTTTAAGAAAATTCATTATATAAATTCATTATTTTTAAAAATCTAATTTACAAAATGGAATAAATTTCCATTTATATTTCCATTATTATTCACACAACAAAAAGCTTCTTTTTGTGTGGGTGATCACTCTTCAGATATAGGGCCAAGGAAGGAAAGGATCCTGAGTCTCATGGAGAAGCCTCAGCTACAAGACCTTGAGGTCTGAAAGGCTGCCAGGCACTGAAATTCCTCAGTCACTCCTCAGGCAACTACCCCTAAAACCAAGTTCCTTTTCTTGATCCCTAAATGATCATGAAGCTGGACTGGGAACCAGTCTCTGCCAATCTTGACCCCTCTCCCACATTGTGCTCATACCTTGAGCTGTCTTCCCCCCTACCCCCAATCTTTGCCAACTCCCTTCTTCTAGCTCCTTCTCTGCCAGTCATATTGCTTCTATTACTCTAGGGCTCCATGGGACATAAGACTTGGATTTGCCTTCTGGCCGAGGGAGCCTCTGAGATTGAATTCCAGCAAAAAAAAAAGGCAGGTTTAGGTCCAACTCAGCTGTCTAATGACATTTTCTAAGCACTAACCAATCCAACTCGAAGACAAAGAGCTGCTGGAGCCCAGAACGTAGATGAGTGGATGGCTAAGGCTGAGAATCAAGGAGGTAACAGAAATAGAAAGGAAGGGAAAGCAGGGGATAAACAAAACCAAACACGATGGCTCAGAATCTCTTCAGCATCCCTGGACTTACAAGCACTTATTAATAGCCAGCGAAAGGGAAAGAGGAAGTGTCTCATTGTCTTGAGCTGTCATTCCTCACTCTGACGAGCACTTAAAATGTCAAGACCCCTTTCAGCAGCCATGCACAAGCAATCAGGCCTTCTCATCGGTCACTGCAATTGTACGGCCTCATCGCAGCCCTGACGACTTATTACCACGATGCATTTGGGAGACAAGGCACACATGTGTACATAAACAAACCCTGTCTCCGGGAAGTTCTGCCCCTCACTAGGGTGGGAGGAGGGGCATGCCGTGATGGTCGGGCTGGATGAAGGCAGGGAAGAGAAGGGATCTGAATCCCAGCTAAACCACTTGGGGATGTCAGGACGAGTTATAACATGACTTTTTAGAGCAGGAGGACAATGATAGGTAAGGAAGAGAAATGTGGAATGGGGTGGGGAGGTACAGGAGTGTAGAAGGGTTTCTTCTCACAGCATGGCCTGTAGGAAGTTTTCTATGGGAAATCTGGATTCATCCAGGAGAGAGTCCCAAAAGTGGCAAAGTACAAAGGAAAGAGCAGGACGTTTCGAGTTATAGTTTATTTTTTAGTTGTGTTCGAATCTCTGTGACCCCATTTGGGGTTTTCTTGGTAAAGATACTGGAGCAGTTTGCCATTTCCTTCTCCAGCTCATTTTACAAATGAGAAAACTGAGGCAAGCAGGGTTAAGTGACTTGCCCAGGGTCACACAGCTAATAAAGTATCTGAGGCCAACTCAGGAAGATGAGTCTTCCTGACTTCAGAATTGGAGCTCTATCCACTGCGCCACCTGCTGACCATGATTTCAAATCCCAGCTTTGCTACTTAGTACCACTATGACCATAGACAAATCCCTTAACCTTCATTTGTAAAGTGCTTGGGGATTTGGAATGGATGCTCTCTGAAGTCCTTTGCAATTGTTACCCGAAAGTAGGGAATCTGATATTCCCTGTCTCTGATGAAGACAGAATTTATGGAAATGGTGTTAAGCTATTGCTAGGGGCATTGGGATCATAACTAAAAATGGGCTTCCAGACAGTAAGAAGGGGTGAACACTAGAATGGGGGCCAAAGAGAACAGAGACATCTCTCTCTCTGGGATCCCTCATATACATTTTAGGATAATTTCTTTCTGCAGTGGCGTGAATATCATCCTGCTTAGAGACAAGGAGGTGGGTCAGAGGCTCTGTTTGGCTAGTGGAATATGTGATTGAGTGAGAAGGAATGGACCCTGTACTGGAGGTGGCCAGGAAGATGGGTGAGGGGAGATGAGGGTGAACCTCCTATGTAGGAGACTTCTTTCAGAAAATTCTAGTGTGCTCTCCTCTGATTTCTCCAGAGTCTCACAACAACCTTGTGAGGGAGGTAAAGTAGGTGCTATTATCCCATTTTACAAATGGGAAACTGAGCTTCAGAGAGGTTGTGTAACTTGACCAGATTCACATAGCTAATAACCAGAAGGGGCAGGGATTGAATCTAGATACAATGAAGCAGATATCAGAAAGATATCCAGGGACAGCTAGGTGGTGCAGTGGATAAAGCACTGGCCTTGGATTCAGGAGTACCTGAGTTCAAATCCAGACTCAGACATTTGACATTTACTAGCTTTGTGACCCTGGGCAAGTCACTTAACCCTAATTGCCCTGCAAAAAAAAAACAACAAACAAAAAGAAAGAAAGAAAGAAAGGAAGGAAGGAAGGAAGGAAGGAAGAAAGAAAGAAAGAAAGAAAGAAAGAAAGAAAGAAAGAAAGAAAGAAAGAAAGAAAGAAAGAAAGAAAGAAAGAAAGAAAGAAAGAAAGAAAAATATCCTTGCAAGACCCCCGGAGTGGCTGGGTACTATTACAAAAAGTCAGACCTTTCCAAGATCTCCACACCCTTCCTCTACTTCCATCCCAAGCAATTAGCATGGAAAGAATGCCTTCACTATCTAAGAGGAAAGCTACAGCAAGAGGGATTTAAGTCAGCTCTGAGGATGGACTTCCAGACAATGAGAAGGGTTGAATACAGAATGGAAATCACTTTACAGTCACTTCAGAAGTAGCTAAAGTCCAGGACAACTCATTAGAAATCTGGCTATGTACTAATATGTATTAGAGTCCTGGAGGAGGAAAAACATCACAAAAGATCTCAGTTCCCTTTTCTGTGTTGTTTCCTCCCTTTAGAACATAAACTTTTTGAGGGCAGGACCTTGTCTTTGTTTTTGTTTACATTTGTATCCTCAGCCCTTAGCACAGTGACTAGAACATAATAAACACTTAAGAAATGCTTGTTTCCTTGCTTCCCCTAATTCTACAGACAAGAAAAGCTGACCCAGATTGGTGAAGTGACTTACTGAGTCTCACAGATAAGAAGTAGTGGAGGTTTTCGTTTTGTTTTGTTGATTAAAATCCAGGTCTTCTGGGGGCAGCTAGGCAATGCAGTGGATAAAGCACCAACCCTGGATTCAGGAGGACCTGAGTTCAAATCCAGCCTCAGACACTTGACACTTACTAGCTGTGTGATCCTGGGCAAGTCACTTAACCCTCATTGCCCCACAAAAAAATCCAGGTCTTCTGATTTCAGACTCTGTGCTCTTTATTCTGTACCATAATGCCTTGGTACTCTACATAGTAGAGCAGTCAGGTGGTACAGTGACTAGAGTGTCAGGCCTGGAGTCAGGAAGACTCCTCTTCATGAGTTCGAATCTGGCCTCAGACACTTATTAGTAGTGTAATCCTGGGCAAGGCACTTCACCCTGTTTGCCTCAGTTTCCTCATCTGTAAAATGAATGCTGGAGAAGGAAATGGCAAACCACTTAAGGACCTTTGCCAAGAAAACACCAAATGGGATTTCAAAGAGTTACATGTGACTGAACAACAACAACAACAACATACTACATAGTCTGTGATATGTGTTCGAGCTGGCCAGTATTTCTTTCCTTTCACCAATCTAGCCACCTGTAAATCCACCCTCAATGTGACATGTAGATGTTACAGCTGATGATCTGGATATCCAAGTTGGCCTTTTTCAGCCTGACCCTGAGCTTTTCAGCATAAGGAATACACATGCAGGGTGAACACTGCTTTAAATTCCCTGATTGTACTCCCCAGAGCTGATCTGGTAAACAAAAACATTTCTACCCAGGAGGGGGTAATAGTCCTGGAGGTGGCAATTTTCTTTTTTATATATTCACATTGAATATTGGAAGTTAACCAGTTTATCTGATGAATGAAGAGATAGATGTAGGAACGAATGAATGAATGCAAAAAGCATTAATAAATGCTTACTATATACAAAGCACTGTGCCAAGTGCTGGGGGGATAGAAATAGAAGAGTGGAGACAGTTCCTGCTCCCAAGGACCTCACATTCTGATGGGAGGTTTCAGCTACAAGTCCCTTGGTTCCAAGGGTGTGACAGCAAAGCAGGTGGTAATGTTTTGTTTTGTTTTGGTTTTTTTGGTGAGGCAATTGGGGTTAAGTGACTTGCCCAGGGTCACACAGCTAGTAAGTGTCAAGTGTCTGAGGCTGGATTTGAACTCAGGTCCTCCTGAATCCAAGACCAGTGCTTTATCCACTGCGCCACCTAGATGCCCCATAATGTATTTTTGTTAATACTATTTCTACAGATTAAATCATCTCTCTGATGTTGAACCATTTGACAATACCAAAGACTTTGGTCTGGAGGACTTTCTTTTCTGGGTCTTCAGAATCTGAGGAGCCATGGGCTTCAGAACCCCTAAAAGTCAGGTCTTCTTGCCACAAGAACTATTTTCCAGAATGATGACCATGGGACTGGCAGTAAGTCTTGGATGGGAGGTGAGAGACCTTCCTGGAGCTCTCAGACTTATCTGTCCATTTCACAGATTTTGAGCATGACTTGGAAAAAGTTAGTGTTGGATATCATCAAGGCAATAAACATTGACTAAGCCTCTATTACGTATGCAGGACTTTGATAAGACCTGGGGATAAAACTAAAGGAAAAAGACAGTTCCTGACCTCAAGGGATTCACGATATAAAGAGGGAGACAAGTTACATGCAGAATAAATAAGAAATAATCAACAGTGGGAGGATGCTAACATTAGGAGAGATTGGAAAAGGCTTCCTGTAGAAGTTGGGATTTTAGTGGGCACTTTAAGGAAGCCAAAATGAAGAGCTAAAAAAGAGCATTCCAGGCATGGGGGACAGTTAGAGAAAATGTCAGAGCCAAGAGATGGAGTATCTTGTTCTAGGAATAGCCCAGAGACCGGTGTCATTGGATTGAAGAGTTCATGGCTAGGGGAAGTGTAAAGTATGAGAAGATTGCAAACATGGGCTGGGGAGGAAGGGGGGGCAAGGTTTTGAAGGGTTTTGAATGCTGGAAGATTTCATATTTGATCCCAGTGGTGATAGGGAGCTACATGAGTTATGCTGAGGAGGGGAGTGAGGTAGGCACACCTGTGCTTTTGAGAAATCACTTTGGTGAATGAGTGGATGATGGACTGGAGTGGGGAGAGACTTGAGGTAGGGAGACCAACCATTAGGCTGTTGTAATAGTCCAGGTTCGAGAAGAAAAGGGCCACCAGGATGGTGGCAGCATCATAAAGAGAGAAGGGGGCATATTTGAGAGATGTTACAAAGGTTAAATCAGCAGGTCTTGGCAAGAGATTGAATATGAGTGAAAATAGACAGTGAGGCATTTGGGGTGATACCTGGTTTATGAGCCTGAAGACCTGGGAGGAGAGGAACAGGGAGATTTAGAAGGGAGGATAACAAGTTCAGTTTTGGACGTGTTGAGTTTAAGATGCCTAGTGGACATTCAATTTGAGATGTCTGACAGGCAGTTGGAGATGTGAGATTGGAGGTAAGAAGAGGATTTAGGACTAGAGAAATAGATTTGAGAATGACGAGTTTTAAGAGGACAATTGCTGAGTGAAATTACCAAGTGAAATAGGGTGAAGACAAGAGGGCCCAGGACAGAGCTCTGGGGGACCTTCACTATTAGCAGGCATAAACTGGATGAGATCCAATAAAGGATATTGAGGAGGAGAACCAGGAGAACCAGGAGAACCAGGAGAGAGTAGTTTTCTGAAAACCTAAAGGGAAGAAATTATCAAGGAGAAGAGGGTAATCAACAGAGACATTAAGGAGAATGAAGATTGGAAAAAAGGCCTTTGGATTTGACAATTAAGAGATCGCTGGTAACTTTGAAGAGAGTACTTTTGGTGGCATAATGAGAATGGAACACTGCATATTGGGCAACTTTGTGGCACAGTGGATAGAGTTCTGGGCCTGGAGACGGGAAGACTCATCTTCCTGAGTTTAAATGTGGTCTTAGACACTTACTTGCTGTGTGACCCTGGGCAAGTCACTTCACCCTGTTTGCCTCAATTCCTCATCTGTAAAATGAGCTGGAGAAAGACAAGGCAAACCATTTCAGTATTCTTGCCAAGAAAAGCCCAAATGGGGTCACAAAGAGTCAGAAATAACTGATAAATGACTCAACAATACCACTACCAACACACACACACATACATACATACATATATATATATATATATGTAATATTTTTCTTAGTATAGGAGATGTCTATTGTCCCACCACCCATGAGGTAAGGGCTTTAAGCTTCTTTCCTACGATGTAGTTGGATTGATGCTGGCTTATCCATGTTCTTTTGATGGTCTCAGCAAATGCCTCTTATTACCAAGCACAGACATTTATAAGACAGTAGGCCATGGTAAAAGGTGAAGTATATGAATCTGGAACAGCATGCAGCTAACTGGCCCGCATGGGCATGAAACCTGTGACCTTTGTCTCATTAGCACAAGGTTCCCACCAGCTGAACTCACTGACCTTCAAAAGTCACATGCACATGCACCTGTGTGTACATGCAGACATACCCCCCCCCAGCATCCTTTTACTTCTATCCATTGAGCATCAATTCACCTAACCTTCATCCCTCAACTTATTTTTTTAATAACTGTCAAAAGAGAAATGAGGGAACTTGGATATCTTTGAGATGGATTGGAGCTTCCTACTCCTGCACCAGGTGGGATCCAGGCTTTATTTTGAGCAATTTTTCCAGCTCTCAACTCAAGTCTGAATAAACAGGGGTTGGTGGGTGGTGATCAATACGTATTCCTTGATGATGTACCATTCCAGGGTCACCAGATAAGCAGGGATGAGACCCAATGGCTCTGTTCTGTTAGGAAGAAGGGAGGAGCTGTGATAAGCCCCCATCTCCCTGAGACTTTCTGGCTTCACAGGGACTTCTGGGGACCTGACTAACCCCCAAGCATTTAGACTTGAGGAAAGGAAGTGGTAAGATGGAAGCAGGAAGGACCCATTGAAGTCCTTGTAGCCATACCCCACCCAGTGGCAAAAAGGAAGTGGGGGCCACTATGGTTCGGGTCTGAAAAAGGTAGAGGTGAGGGGGAGATTCACTGGGATTTCAAAAAAGGGAGTAACGGAAACAGAGAGTGTAACATAAACAGAACCAGTAACAGTGTGTTTTTCAAGATAGCCATGGTAACAGACACCGCTGGAACCAGAGCTGGCACAGGAGCCACTTTCTGAAGCTCCTTAAATATATGCAGTGTTGCACCCTTTTCCAATTCTTTTCTGTTTTTTTCCCTCCTACTCCCTCTACTCTGGAATTGTTAACACAGCAAATCCAAACACAAGACAGCAGTGTGCAAACACAGCCATAGAGTCACACACATGTACACACATGCTCCCAGGTTCCCACACAAATATCAGCCTGCACATTCATACATACACACAAATACAACCCTCACTGATTCTCATACACAATCATCAGTGCACAGATACCTGCTCTTAGACACTCCCACAGATACCCATGAACTCAGGAAAACACAGAAATTCATGCTTACCCAATAGAATCATAATTGGTCACATCTATATTGTGTTTTACAGCATACAAAGCACTTTTGGATGCATTGGGTTATTGGATCTTACAATAACCTGATGATGGGCAGGGTCGATGTTATTATTTCTAACTCTGAAAAGATTTAGGAAATTGAGATTTAAAGGGGTGGAGGGACTTAGTGAAAATCACAGAGCTAGAAGGCTGCAGAATGGGGATTTAAACTTATTTCTAGGCCAGTGCTCTTTCTATTCTCTCTGTATATATTCTCTTCTATTCTCTGTTTACATACACATACATTTTGACTTATATTCATCATATACCACCACATGCAGACAAATGCAAAATCATATACTCAGACAGTGATTTGTTGCTGTTGGGTCATTTTAGTTGTGTCTGACTCTCCATGACCTGATTTGGGATTTTCTTGGTAGAGATAGTAGAGTGGTTTGCCATTTCCTTCTCCAGCTCATTTGACAGATGAGGAAAATGAGGCAAACAGGATTAAGTGACTTTCCCAGGGTCACCCAGCTTGTAAGTGTCTGAAACTGCATTTGCATTTGCATTTGCATTTGCATTTGCATTTGCATTTGCATTTGCATTTGTGTGACCTAGGGTCACACAATTAGTAAGTGCTTGAGACTGCATTTGAACTCAGGTCCTCCTGAATCCAGGACTGGTACTCTACCCACTGAGCCACATAGCTGCCCTCAAACAGTGATACACATACATACAGACATTTATAAAGATGCCTTATTCTTTTTTACTTGGTTTGTAAATTGGAGGATGATGTAAATATACTTTATATAGATTTAACAAAGTATTTGACAGTCTCTCATGCTATCCTGTGGATAAGATGGAGAAATGTGAGCTAAACAATAGTACAATTAGATAGGTATTTCAAAATGGATTGAAATCAAAGAATTGCTGTTAATGGTTCAATACCAAGTTGAAAGGAGGTCTTCACTGGAGGCAGACCTTCCTGTGCTTGGCCCCCTGCTGTTGAAATTTTATCAGTGATTGGTATAAATGCATATATGGCATGGTTATCTATTTTATACATGACACAAAGTAAGGAAGGCACTTTTTAAAAACATTAAATGATGGTCAGAATTCAAAAGACAGAATATTGTATCGAATCTAATAACATGAAAGTTAATAGGGAGAAATTTTAAGTCTTACATTTGGATTGAAAAATCAGCTTCAGAAGTCTAAGATGGGGAAATGTTGGTAGGCATAATTTGTCTGGAAAATGTACATATTTGTAGAGAAACAGAGATAGAGACTGAGACAGAGACAAATAGCAAGATACTACAAGGGGAGAGAGAGAAAGAGAGAGAGAGAGAGATGGAAACAGAAAGAGGCAGAGAGAGACAGAGGCAGAGAGAGAGAGAGAGAGAGAGAGAGAGAGAGAGAGAGAGAGAGAGAGAGAGAGAGAGAGAGAGACTTACTGTCTTATAGAATTGCTTGTGTGATAAGAAGTTATACATCTTTGTACAGAGTCACAGTATTAGTGTATGTCAGAGACAGGAATAGAATCCTGGTCTCCCTGACCTAGATCCTCTCTATGCCACACTCTGTGTGTGTGTGTGTGTGTGTGTGTGTGTAAATAGGGACTGCACTTGTGATTTCTTTGGTATAGGGAATGACCAGATGAGGAATTCTTATCAGAGTGTTGATCAATATAGTCTCCAAGTCTTAGAAAGTAGCCTAGCTGAGAAGCCCAGTGACTTCCCCAGGGTCCCTCGGTCAGTATGTATCAGAGCTGAGACACAAACCAAGCCAACTCTCTAGCTATTACGTGATGCTGCCATTCATATATGTGTGCAGTACACACATACGATAGAGGCACACCTATTCAAGTACGTGTTGTCAGGCATGAATCAGCACCAATGAACGTTCCCAAGTGTGTCCCTACATGTACTTATTTAGCAACACACACTCACAACTTTTTTTCTTAATTCCAAAAAGCCTTTTGGGAACTCCTGTCATCATCCCCCTCATGAGATAGGGACCAAAAAAGCAAATACTCCGGGACTTTCCTTTGAGGCACTTGGGCTCCTCAGCAGGCAAGAAAGAGACAGCAAAAAAGTACTGGCGCCAGTTGTTTTAGAAAAGAAGAGAAGAACGAGTCTCCCAAGGAAGTGGGGAAATCAAAGGTTCCGTCATTTAAAATCCCCACACAACAGAAGGAGAAATCAACACAGTGCTCTCGGCAAAGGCGGCAGCTCCACACATTCTCCCACCCCAAAGAAAAGACAAACAGAAAACAAACTCAATAACAAATCGAGATTGAAAGGGGCAATTGTGAAATGAACAGCTCTGGGCATACTTCTCTTTACAAGAAAGGCCCAGAGGCCCAGGGAGGCTGGCTGGTGAGCGGAAAGGGAATAGCGGGCCAGGCCAGAGATGGCTGGGCGGCCCAAGTGGAGGGATAGGCAGATGGGCTGGTGCAGAGAAGGAACTTCACTGTCTTGTAGACATTGGGAGGTCATCTTAACCAGTCCCCAGTCCCTAGCTCCAGGTCACAACTATGCTTAGATTACCCCCCAAAGAATGGAAAACTCATGAGAAATAATGCAGTGTGATGGAACGTGTACTGCATTTAAAATTAGAACACCTGGATTTAAATCTCACCTCTCTCACCTCTTGTGACCTTGGGAAAATTCACTTGTCCATCTCTAGGCTTCAGTTTCTTTATGTTTAAAATGGAGCTATAGTACGTGTAATCTAAGGTCTTTGTCAGCTCCTAATTTGTATTCTTTCTGCTAACTAGGATGAAGTGCATATGTGAGCTGGGGGTGGGGAAATGACAATGACTTCCTTCATCATCCATTTAAAAAATTCATCCAGACAGAGCCTGGGTTCTTCATCCCCCTGCTCTTATAGATTCCCTTCTCTCTTCATCATTTCAAATCAGACGGCCCAGATTCAAATCTTGGTTCTGCCAATTGCTAGCTATGTGACCATGGGCAAGTCACTTGAATACTCTAAAAAATGGGGGTATTGACCTAGATGACCTCTAAATCCCTTTCAATTCTTCATTTTTCACATAGACCACAGACTTTTAGGAACCCTCAACTTTCATACATTGTTCCTTGTGTGGCCCTCTGGTCCAAATACAACAGATCAGTTCTACCTTCCACATGACAGCCTTTCAAGGTACCTTATGGAAATTTGATCCAATCTCCCATCTGCTGATGCATGAATTCCTCAACAGACAACAGCCTACCCAGCTATAAAACTACTAAGTTCCGGTTAGCGGTACACTATGGGTCAGTACTCTTAAATCTATAACTCACTAGCTCCTACCTTAATAATCAGCTGCTAGATAGAGGGAGTGAGAATAAGGACCTTTTAATCCTTTTTTATGTACCCCACACTATGCCAAGTGCTGGGAATAAAAACAAAAGTAATATGGATGGTCCCTGTCCTCAAGGAGATTACATTCTTTTTTTGGGGGGGGGGGGACAAATCTCGTGTTGCTTTATGTCGAATTCTCAGTCGTCGGCCAGGGTTGACTTAGAACCAGGTTATGCGAGTAAGAGTGTCAGAGAGAGAGAGCGCGAGAGAGGAGAGATCAAAGAAGAACGGGCATCACCAGCTGCCCGGGGCCTTCACTTCGCGGTCATCATCTGTACAAACTCTTCATAGTTAACTTGGCCATCGCCATCTATGTCCGCCTCTCGGATCATCTCGTCCACCTCCTCGTCAGTCAGCTTCTCCCCGAGGTTGGTCATCACATGACGGAGGTCCGCAGCACTGATATAGCCGTTCCCATCCTTTTCAAAAACGCGGAACGCCTCTCGGATCTCTTCCTCGCTGTCTGTGTCCTTCATTTTCCTTGCCATCATGGTCAGGAATTCAGGGAAGTCAATGGTCCCATTTCCATCTGCATCCACCTCATTGATCATATCTTGGAGCTCAGCCTCTGTTGAGTTCTGACCCAGGGATCGCATCACTGTACCCAACTCCTTGGTGGTGATGGTCCCATCTCCATCCTTATTAAACAGGGAAAAGGCCTCCTTGAACTCTGCAATCTGCTCCTCGGTCAGCTGCTCAGCCATGGTGGGGCACGGGCGCTCTGGGCACCGGAGGAGGAAGAAGAGAAGAGGAAAGAGGAAGAGGAGGAGGGAGGAGCGGGGGTCGGTGGTGCTGGGAACCAGGCTCCAAGCTCAGCAGGGGGCACCGAGATTACATTCTAATGGGAGAAAATAGCGCATAAAGGAGATCTGGAAAGGAGGTACAAAGGAGGGTTTACAAGCAAGGAGGCATGGCTAGAGATGCTCAGGAAGTACTATAGACAGATATCTGGAAACAAGCAAGATGAGGCCAAAGTCAGTCTAGTAAAGCCCAGAATTGCCCCCTTATTTGTTTCTCCATCTTTTGAAAGAAGGAAGGAATTTTCATTAAGACAAATCAAGAAATTGCCTGCTGTTTGGCTTTTGGCAGATCGAGTGGGCTCTGGTAGATATCTATATAATTGAAGTCTCCCATCACTCTAATATCATTCTCTGTGCTAGGTTGGTGATTTGTTTTTCAAACTCCTCATCCATTTTCTCTTTTTGTTCAAGTGGTCTATAACATACTCTGATGATGAATTCATTTCTGCTTTTCCCTCTATTAATTTTTACTCAACTGTTTTTAATCATGCTTCCTCTCTTCGGTTAACATAAGAATACCTTCTCAGTATTACACAGTGATATTCTTTTTAACTTTGAAACAAAAAGCAAAAACCCAGACATACATTGTAGTCATATAACCCATCCCACTGTTTCAGAGATGTCAACAAGGCCAGATTTATCTCCTTGTGTTAGGACCCCTATTTTATTGTTCTAATTGTTTACACATTGGGAATTTGTGTACAGACATTTGAAGTAATGGCTTTCACAACTGGCATCTTCCTTGGATTCTTCTCTTATGAGCTTCTATGTTTCGCAACAGTCATTTTTTTCTATGTTATAGTTTACCTGTATAGTATCTAGCTTGGCAGATAGAACTAGGCAGTTTTCTACCTCATCCATTTTTTAGTCTAAAGTATTCTTTTTTCCAAATAAAATTTATAAGACACTAGGCAAATACATTCTTACCAGCCCTTGTTAAGCATACTCTTTCCCCTATTAGGAACCTGTCATTCCTATGTCTTAAGCTGTCATCCAGAAATCCAGGTCCCATTCTCACACACTATCTTCTTAACCAGTTATTTACCTCCCAAGACAGATTTTTCTCCTCTACATGCTGTGTCTTCAGGGGCAATAGTCATGGAAATAGAACCCCTGCTCCTATGATCTTTGTTTTCTCGTACAAGACTACACCTTTTTACATGGTCTCCAGTCAAAGGATGTGAATTTTGATTCCAATTTTGCTGTTTCCTATCTTTATGATCTTAAAAAGTCAGTGAAGTTCTCTATGTCTCCATTTCCTCATTTGTAAAACGAGGATATTGTACTAGATGAACTCTGAATTCCTTTGCTGAAGCTTCTGCTATCTGCCACCATGGTATGGTCTTAATCTTTTTAATTTTTTTTAGGCAAACAGAGGTTAAGTGACTTGCCCAGGGTCAAATGGCCAGTAAGTGTTTGAAACAGGATTTGAACTCAGTTTTCCTGACTCCAGAGGCGATGATCTATCCAATGGACTACCTAGCATCCCCCAGTCTAATCTTGATGCAATTTCTTTCACATAGTGTAGGGAGGGATCCCTCCCTCTAGCTTTTAGTCTAAGGTTTATCTTTAGCTATTTTGTGACACAGACCTCAGCTAGGCCTATCCAAATGGCTAGGAAGAGAAGCTTTGGGGCATTTTTGTCTTGTGAGCTGCTCTTTCTCCTATTGCCACTCAAGTAATATAGGAGACCTTTCCTGATACAATCTAAATTCTTATCTGAGTTATGGTTTGAGATTCCTTTTAAAATCTTATTATACCCTCTGTGTTGCTCACCTGGGTTCCTTCAGCATCATCCTAGGAATTTCTCTTAGCTAAAGGAGCTAAGGTGAGGCGACTTTTCAACCTCCAGAAACCCACTATATACCAGAAAAAAACAATTTAAGAGAAAACTGATGAAGTTGCAAACTTTGATCTACTTCTCCTTATCAGCCTAAATCACTATATTCCCTACACCATTGTTTGGGAATTGGTGGTAGACCACAGGATGCCTGTAAAAATCACCTGTCCCCTGAACTTGTGGGAAATAGCACCATTTGCATTTTTTCCTGAGGCAGAAAGGGAGAAAGCAATAATGGACAGAACTCCTGGAAGCTCTAGAAAGTGTCCAAAACAAAACTCATTGCTTCTTCTTAAATAAGTGTTTATTGATGTCTTCTGTGTTTTATATCACCACATATCTCCAGTATCTTTTCCCTTCCCTGTCTCAAGAGCCATCCCATATAAAAAGTTGGGGGAGGGAGTCAGCGCGACTGATCAATACATTGAAAAAGTTCAAACCCATGTGCAATGGGTAACACCTGTGGACCTCCCCCTTCCAAAACGGGGTGGAGAGGAATCCTCTCATATCTCACCATTCAAGTCCTGCTTTGCCTTTATACTGTTATTACATTTGCTTTTGATTTTGTGTTAGTTCTTTCCATTTTCATTA
This sequence comes from Dromiciops gliroides, assembly GCF_019393635.1. Taxonomy (NCBI): domain Eukaryota; kingdom Metazoa; phylum Chordata; class Mammalia; order Microbiotheria; family Microbiotheriidae; genus Dromiciops; species Dromiciops gliroides. The sequence continues at coordinate 539,856,882 of NC_057863.1, forward strand.
TTGTATTCACTATGTATATATTGGTTCTGATTACTTCACTCTACTTTAGTTCATGTAGACTTTCCATGTTTCTCACATGTCGTTTCTTGTATGACAGTAATATTCCATTATAATCATGTACCACAATTGGCTTAGCCATTCCCCAGTGGGCATCTACTTTACTTCCAATTCTTTGCTGTCCCAAAATTTGCTTCTATAAAAATTTTGGTGTATATAGAGCTTTCTTTTTGACAGCTTCTTTGGGGTATAAGCCCAGTAATGCGGTCTCTGGTGCAAGGGGTATGGACATCTCAGTCCCTTTATTTACATAATTCCAAATTGCTTTCAAAAATGATTATACAATTTCATGGCTCCACCAACAATGTATCAGCATGTCTATCATTCCGCAAACCCTCCAAAATAAAGTACTACAATTTTCCTCATCTTTGCCAATTTGCAGGATGTGAAGTGAAACCTCAAGGTTGTTTTGATTAGCATTTTTATTATTATTAGTGATCTGAAGCTTTTGTAATTATTTTTTGAGAACTTCAGAACTTATCTTTCACCACAAACTCACCCCTTTTTTAACTTCCTTCCCTAATTTAGCCAAGGGCACTATCATCCTTCTAGTCACTCAGGTTTCAACCTTGGACTCATCTTAGACTCCTCACTTTCACACATCCAACATATCCAATTGGCTACCAAGTCTTAATTTTTTCTCAGCAACATCTTTTGCATCGGTCCCTTTCTCCCTGTTCACTTGAACTAATGCAATATCCTCCAAATTGGTTCTATCGTATCAAATCCATGCTCCAATCAGCTGCCATAATGATTACAGGTCTTACCATGTCGCTCTGCCACTCAATAAGTTTCAGTAGCTCACTCTCAGCTCTCTGTTCAAATGCATACTCTTCTGTTTGGTATTTAATGCTATTCACAACCAGGTTTTCTGGATTTACTATGTATCATTTCCCTTCACAAACTCTATACTAAGCTACACTGGCCTTTTGCTGTTCCTCCTACGTGATACCTGATCTCTCATCTCCAGACTTTTTACACAAGCTGCTGCCAAAGCCTACAAGGCACTTTCTCCTAACCTCTGCCTCTTAGAATCCCTACTTTTCTTCAGAGTTCAGCTCAGAGCTATCTTCTCTACGTGACCTCTCCATATCCCCTTAGCTGCTGGTGCCTTCCCCCTCCCCCAGTTATTTATTTTGCATACATCTATACGTGTGCATTTTGTCTCCCACTATAGAATGGAAACCACTTGAAGGCAGAGACGGTTTAAATTTTGTCTTTATAACTCTAACACCTGGCATGGTATCTGATGCAGAGTAGGCACTTAATAAATGATTACTGATTGGTTGATTTTGGAGAGTACTTGTTTCTTTCTTCCTTTTCTCTTTCCCCTTCCATTTTCTTCCCTCCCTCCCTCCTTCCCTTCCTTCCTCCATTCCTTCCTTTCTCCCTTCCTCCTTTTCTTCTTTCTTTCCTTCATTCTCTCCCTCTTTCCCTCCCTCCCTCCTTCCCTTCCTTCCTTCTACTATTCCTCCCTCCCTCCCTTCCTTTCTTCCTTCCTTCCTTCCTTCCTTCTTTCCTTCCTTCCTTCCTTCCTCCATCCCTCCCTCCCTTCCTTCCTTCCTTCTTTCCTTCCTCCCTCCCTTCCTTCCTTCCTTCCTTCCTTTCTTCCTTCCTTCCTTCCTTCCTTCCTTCCTTCCTTCCTTCCTTCCTTCCTTCCTTCCTTCCTTCCTCCCTCCCTCCCTCCCTCCCGTCCGTCCTTCCTTCCTTCCTTCCTTCCTTCCTTCCTTCCTTCCTTCCTTCCTTCCTTCCATCCATCCATCCCCATAGCCAAGCTAGCTGGCCTTGAATAAGAGAAGGGAGGGGCTCCTGAGACCACCAGTTCCACCTTTCCCTGGCAGGCTCTAATTCCCATCCCCTTATTAAATCTTGGGGATGATTTGGACTGCTTGTGCTTTTCTGGACCACCTGCTGTTTGACCAATTCCTTTTCTTTTTCCCCCTGGTGACTAATAGCTGCTCTTTCTTTCTGAGCTTCTGTGTTTTCTCTCCTCCCATCACTCTCTTTCAGTGTCTGGTGAGTCGTGATGCCTCTCACCCACTTGACTCTGCGACAAAAAGCTTGAGAAAACAATCCCAGATCTACTCAGGTCAGCTCCCCAGGGGCCCTGGGGGCCTGTCCTCCCTCCCTTCCTCCTGGGAGATGTTGCTGTGGAAATGAGAGCATGGCTGAGAGACAAGGAGACAGGGAGATCAAAAAGGATAGAGAGACTGTGACAAGGGAAAGAGGGATAGAAAGAAATAAGTATGGAGAAATCAAGACAGGGAAAGGCAGAGAAATTAGGTATGTGGAACAAAAGAAAAATGGAAATATAAAATCCAAGAAATAAATACAGAGATAAAAATAGAGATGAAGAGATAAAGGCAGACAGAAAGAGATCTCCACAGAGAGACATGGGCACACTCATGAAAAGAGTGAAAATCTGTTTAGAAAAATACATCAAGAGACAGCAACTTCCTAAATAGACAAAAAATGAAGTTCACAATTTGAGGACTTTAAGTAAATGAAGAAAAGTAAGATCAGAGCTAACACCGAGTCTAGGTCCTCAAACCTCTGAGTATGAGTAGATACAATAGGACTGGGATTCATCTCTGAGGCTTAGTTTCTTCATTTGTAATGTGGAGAAAATAATGATTGCACTACCTCTTGGGCTCTGAAACCACTTTGCAAACCTTAACTATATCAGAGATCTATAATTTTGTGACTGGGGTTGTGCCTTCCACAGATGCAGATCCCAGTCTTATAAGAGTTAGGAAAAAGGAGAAGGAGAAAAAGAAGGAAGAAGAGAAGGGGGGAGGAGGAGCAGGAGCAGGAGCAGGAAGAGCAGGAGGAGCAAGAGAGCTAGTATTTAAATAATATTTTAATGTTTGTAAAGTGTTTGATAAATATTATGTCTATTGATCCTCACAACAACCCTAGGAGGTTCTCCATTTTATAGATGAAGAAACTAATGCAGACAGAAATGCAGTGATTTACTCAGAATCAAGTAGTTTAGTAATTAAGTGACTAAAGCTGGATTTGAACTTGGGTCTTCCTGACTCAGGACTAGCATTCTATATATTGCACCATCTGGCTGTTAGGATAGTAGCTGATGATTTTTGAAATTGGCTGGAAAGAGGGGGCAGCTATGTGGCGCAGTGGATAGAGCACCGGCCTTGGAGTCAGGAGTACCTGAGTTCAAATCCAGCCTCAGACACTTAACACTTACTAGCTGTGTGACCCTGGGCAAGTCACTTAACCCCAATTGCCTCACTTAAAAAAAAAAAAGAAATTGCTTGGAAAGCAAAACAAAAGCCCCACCAGATAGCCAAGCCAGTTATGAACCTCTCTGGACTTGCCTCTGTTTCTCAGAGGAAAGATGCACAGTTCCTCCCTGGGCTTGGACTTGAAGCTTTTCCATCTTGGAGGAATCTGCTAGAGATTCTTCTGCTTTGACATGGCCGTGGAGAACCAACTTCACCTTCATGCTAATAGAGGCACTCGGCCACCCTTAAGAGCAGGTAAACATGTCATTCTATACTATACTAGCAGGAGCTAGAAGGGACCTTAGAGATCATCTAGTTTAATCTCCTTATGTTCTAGATAAACCAGCAGAGGCCTAGGAAAGTGAAGTGACATACCCACATAGTGAGAAGCAGAGCCAGAATCAAACCCAGGCACCTGGGCTCCAGATATGGTGCTCTTTCCACTGTATGCTATTGCCTCTATGGGTATATTCAAGTTAATATTTATATGCCTCTCTTTGCTTTGAAGAATGCAAATTTCAAGAATGGAAGCATGTGTATAGTCCCCAGCACAGCCTGGGTACTTGCCAACTATTGGTCACAGTAACCATAAGCAGGTTCAGCCCTTCGGAAACACCAGAAAGGTAGCTCAAGGGTTGTGCTTGAGTGCTCTCATCTCTGCCCACACTTTTCTTGTAGCCATGCCACAGAAACCAAGGAGTTAGTACACAAAAAAGTGCTGGATTTGGAGTCAAAAGACCCAAATTCAAATCCCCACTGCTGTTTACTGCCTGTGTGACCTTAGGCAAGTCCTTTAATGTCCCTGGGCCTCAGTTTCCTTATCTGTTAAATGAGGGAGTTGGGCTAGCTGTTCCTTGAGGTGCCTTCCAGCCCTAGATCTCAGATCCTATAAGTTATCTGGGTCACTGCTGGGCAATCAGTAACAGCAGATCTGTGAAGCCCCCGCACCACACTGACAGTCTTCAGCCTCATTCAGTCTGTATCTGTTGCTATGGTTGTGAGAGAGGGGGGGGGAGGGAGGGAAGGGGATAGAGAGGGAGGTAGGTGGGGAGAGGGAGAGGGAGAGGGAGAGGGAGAGGGAGAGGGAGAGGGAGAGGGAGAGGGAGAGGGAGAGGGAGAGGGAGGGAGAGGGAGAGGGAGAGGGAGAGAGAGAGAGAGAGAGAGAGAGAGAGAGAGAGAGAGAGAGAGAGAGAGAGAGTGTTTTTCCTCCAGCTGAAATGAAGCTTTGTTCCCCTTTCTCTCTTTGCATCAGCATTATCACTTACACTTCCAGGTCCACTTATCCTTTTCTGTGTATTCATTAAATCCTGGTTAGTTGCTGCATTATTTAATGGAATTGATGATGCAATTATGCCTAGGGCACTGCTGCCATGAGAAGGGAAACCAGGGAAGGCATTCCCCTCTCCCTGAATTGGAGCAGTCCTTCTCCTTAGCTCACTTTCACTAAGGGCTATCAGGCTGTCACACCCACACTCTTCAAGCCAGCATGGCAGATTTGGAAACAAGGACCAGAGAACCTAGGAGTAGTGGCTGCACCCCCTTCCCTTTATCCTCTCTACTCTGCCTCCCCTCCTTTTCCCTTACCCCAGGGGCCCCATAGTGGGTGAGGAGATTAGGGGTAGAAGCCAAAAAAAAGGGCCATGTGAGATTTCAAGTGTTTCACAGTCAGGGCATTTCAGTTACACCTGTATCTTGAAGCAGGAGTGAGCCAAAATCCTTCCTAGAGCAAGAGTGTTTTTAAAGCTAAAGGGAGGGGCAACTAGGTGGCACAGTGGATAGAGCGCCGGCCCTGGATTCAGGAGGACCTGAGTTCAAATCCAGCCTCAGACACTTGACACTTACTAGCTGTGTGACCCTAGGCAAGTCACTTAACCCCAATTGTCTCACCAAAAAAAAAAAAAACAAAAACAAAAAACGCTAAAGGGAAGAAGATAAGATCCCATATCCTCGCTCTGTGTTTTATACTCATGTCTTATAACCTTCCTTGTAAGGAAATCTGTCCAGATAGAGGCTAGGATAGAGGCATTATGGAGTATTGGATAGAAAGCCAGTCTTGAAACCAGATAGACCTAGGCTCAAGTTCCCCTTTTGGCTGGGTGCCCTGGGCAATCACTTAACCTCTCAGTACTCTGGACAGCTCCAAGACTATAAATTTCCCAGGTTGGTTGAGGGAGTTTCCTCGCACAGGGAGTTCCTTATACCAATGAAATCCTGGACACAGTACCCATCTCAAAGCAGGACTGTTCTGAAATCTTCTCTCAGACTATAGATGTTTTTTAAAGCTACAAGCAAGAAGATACCACATACTCCCTTAGTGTTCTGTGATCATCTTATGACCCTCCCTATAAGGAAATTCTTCTTCTTGCCTCTTATTGTACTTTGAACATGTTTCATTTTGTTCTGTATTCAGCGTTTCATTACCATCCTTTCCATATTATTGAGTAGTATTAGATAGTATTTTTATATTATATATTGTATTAAGATACTGCAGTTTATTACCTAAGGGTTGTAGCATCAAAGCATCTGTCCAGACACTCCTCAAGCCATGAAGTATCTTTCAGGATGCCTTGACTTCTACTCCTTGTGGCAGCACACAAAATTACCATTATCAAGGTCTCCCTTACTTTAGCCCTGTGCATCTTTCTCATTGGAACTTGGGTTTCTCCTGTATCCTGGCTCCTATCTGGACTCACCTGAACTTGCTGATTCTCAGACTGCTCCACTGTTATTTATTGGCCACTCGGGGATTTGCCCAATCATTTCTCATCCAATGGAACTGTCCCTTCTAATTCAATCAAGAAAAATTTGTTCACACTTCATAAGGGGATCACTGGGCAGTGGCTGCAACTTTACAGTTAGTTTAATACCTCTTTATTGGTCCCTTACTTTCTCTGATTAAATAAAGGAGTTGGAGGGGGAGGGGTTCATCAGAGCCCAATTTCCCTATAATTATACTTTCATATATTGGAAGACAGTTACTAGATTGTCCCACAGCTTTCTCTTTTTAAGACTTCCTGATGCCAGATTCTCTAACAATTTCTCAGAGGTCTTTGTCTCTGATCATTCCAACCTTGTTATATTTCCAAGTTCTCTAGAAGCTGGAATAAGCTCCTCAATCTGTCCATTACTCTCCATTCATCCTGGTACTTCTTTAATTTAGGCCCTCATCACTTTCCCCCTAAACTATTGTAATATTGAATGATAATATTATTTTTATTGTTTTGACTGTTTTCCTTCTCCTATGCTTCCGACAACTGCCAAAATTATCTGTCTAAGGCATAGATTTTACCATGTCTCAGACAAACTGAGTCCTGGAAAAGAAATTAATTTAGAAAGGCCAAGGTCACCCACATATCTTGGGTCACTGCCAGTCCTCTTGACCTATGTCTTGCCCCTGGATCTGGATGATTCTAGAAGAGAGAGTGAAAATAACAACCTTTCAGAGCTCTGCTTCACTTAAATCCTATTGATGGACAAGTCAAGACATCACTTTCATGATGTCATTGGTCCTTTTCTGGAATAAAGGATGAAAAACAACAATAGATCTGAACATGTTACCTTCCTGATCAAAAGTCTTTAGCAACTACCCCAATGATAAAACACAAACTCCTTAAATCTGTCATTTAAGGTCCTTTGGCTTAAACTGGTTCCAACCTACCTCTCCAACCTTATTTTTTATTCCTGATTTGTATGCTTACTATGTTCTATGCATGTGAGGCAGTGTAGTAAAATGGATACACAGAAAGACTTGGTGTCAAGAACAACTAGGTTAAAATTCTTCCTCTGGCATGCCCTTGCTTAGTGAACCTTGGTACTTCACTTAATCCTTCATTGTTCCCAATCAACTATCTAAGAGTAAGAAGTGTAGAGCAGGTGTCATTATACTTTGTTAGAGGGAGTTGACTCACTAGGAGTTGTCAAACTACATTACCTCTCTCCAAATCTCATCCTGCCATTTCTAGTTCCATGCAGAGTATCCTCCATGCCTACAATGTACTCCTTCCATATGTCTTCCTGTGGAAATCCTTCTCCTCTTTCAAATCTTTGCTACTTCCATGAAATCTACTCCTGGCTTAAAGTGATCTTTCCCTACTCCATTTTTTTCTATAGCACTTTGTCAGGATCTCACCTTTACTTCTTTTTTGTTTGTTTGGGGTTTTTTGGGTGAGGCAATTGGGGTTAAGTGACTTGCCCAGGGTCACACAGCTAGTAAGTGTCAAGTGTCTGAGGCTGGATTTGACCTCAGGTCCTCCTGAATCCAGGGCCAGTGCTCTATCCACTGCACCACCAAGCTGCCCCCTCTCCTTTACTTCTAACATACTTTGTTTTATTATCCTTATTTCTGTACAATTCCTATCCTACCCTCACCCCCTCAGTAGAATGGGATCTCCTCGAAGGCAGAAATCATAGTGTTTTTCATCCGTGTATACCTAGCACCTAACAGTGGCAGGCATTCAGTAGATGCTTATTCATTATTGCTACTTTTAATTTAATTGAAGTGGAATTTTAACCAGCACTGTATATATTGGTGCAGAACTGACCCTAGATACTTTCTTCTACAGGCATGTATCTATGGATGGTTGTTACTGAGTCTATTCCTAGCCAATGTTGGCTAGTTTCTGGTGATATAGTAGGAAGCCCAAAGAGAATTAATTCATTCCTGGGAAAGTGGGCAGCAAAGAAGAAACACTCATTTGCATTGCACATAGCAGCATCCTTTGGGCCATGCCCCCAGGGAATAGCACATTTATTTCATGTTGTCATGAGAGGGATTTATTGTCTAGATTTGGATTTCTAACTCCTGGAATTAGAATTCCAGGTCTGCTATTTATAAGCTGTGTGACCTTGGGCAAATAATTTTGCTTCTCTGTTGCCTCCATCTTCTCATTTTTCTTTGAGCTCCAAATTCTATAATTCTATGAAATATTCCATTTGGGTGTGTAGTGGTGGGGTAAGTTATGGTCCTTGTGAGTCTCTCAGTGATGGTACATGACAAGATAATATCATGGAACCCAAGGGAGAAAAGTTTCAAGAAGAAGGGAATGATCATCAGTGTCAGATGCTACATAAAGGTAGAGGAGAATCAGGCTAGGGAAAAGACCCTAAATATGGTCATTGGTGATCTTTAGAGGAGTAAGCAACTTTAGTAGAGTATAAAGGGCTAAGTCCATAACATCCATCAGCCTATCACCTTACAGGGTGTATATTATTTCCTTCTTCATTCCACCTTAGAAGGAACCCATTGCTACAAATCCCACCGGACCTCTTTCTTCAGCCTAAGATAACAGAACTGCCTCCTCTATGGTAGCAATATGATAACACCCTAGAAGCTGATAATGATTCTAATCAACAAGTGAGCTAAGAAAGAGGGGGCAGCTGCACATTCCTGGGGCCTCTGGGGGCCTTTTCCTTTGCAGCTGCAACCATTCTGCTACCATCTCTGCCACCCTCTGTGACCATTTTGGAGTGTGGGAGCAGGAGGGGGAAGAGGCATGAAGCTCTAATACCTTTCTACCAAAGTCCTGCTGAGAGATTGCTTCCTGTTGTTTTATCTGCCCTGGGATATCAGCTGCAAGGATCTTATCAAACTGTAATTACCCAGCCTAGATTTGTACTAATTGGTTCTCTGGAGTAAAGTTACCTCCAATCTCTGTGTGAGGGAGGGGGGCACAGCAGGAAGTGGTTTGGAGTCAAAAAGGTTGTCTGTGATGATCTATCAGGAATTAGGCTCTGGGAGTCACTATGGAGAGGACTTAGGGCAAGGGAATAGGGGCAAGGATTGGGGATGGACAGCAAAAGAACAAAACAGGAAGGACTGAAAGTTGTGAGGCCACAACCTTAAGAGAGTCAGGAAGGACTCAACTTTGACCTCTACAGCCAATGAGTAATAAGGGAGGGTCTTTTGAAGTATGTTTCATTCTCCTATCTCTTCCTACAGTCCCCTTTGGAAGCCATTAGAATGATAATTTATTATCCTTTCTTTAAGTCCAGCTTCCATGATTTTCAGGCTCTCTCTAAGGTTAAAAAAAAAAAACACCTTAAAAACAAACAAAAAAAACCACACACACAAAACTTGTTTCATTCTGATGCTCCATCCAGTTACTATTCTATTTCACTAACAAAATCCTTACATATGTATGCTCTACTTATTACCTCTATTTTCTCTTCATCCACTCACTTCTCAATCCCTTGAAATCTGTTTTCAACCTCCACTACTCTATTAAAGCTGCCCTCCCAAATGTCACCAATGAGATCTGAGTCACCCAATTCAATGGCCTTTTCTCAAGCCTCATTCTTCTTGACCTTTTTGTGGAATTTGACACTGTTCACCATTTTGAAACTTCCCACCCTTTATTTCTGAGATAGTGCGCTCTGCCTGGCGCCCCTATCTCCTTTCCTGCTCCTTCTCTGTCTCATTTCTAGGATCCTTTTTTTCCTTCAGTCCTAATTGGGAGTTCTTCAAGGCCCAGTCTTTAGGGTGCTTCCCTTGTCACACTCTATTTCTCATAGAACTCAACAATTATAATGATAACTTTTACCACTATGCAGATAATTTCCCACTATTTATGTCCAGTCCTAACCTCTACCTAATTCTAGACAGAAACTCCCAATTTCCTGCTGGAAATTTCCACCTGAATATCCTATAACCATCTCATATACCTTTGTATATACCATAATATCAAGCATGACATCTTCTACACAGCAGGGGTTCTAAAATATTTATTGAATTATGAGTGAATAAATGAAGCAACACATCTGAAATAGAAAGGGTAGCCCAAAAGCGAATGCTTATTAAGAGAGGCATTGCATACAGGGGATAAGGAAGTAAAAGTCCTGTTGTACTATGTTCTGGTCAGAGAAGAGCTAGAATACTGTGCTCAGCTCTTGAAGCCCCATTTTAGGAAAGACACTCATAAGATGGAGGTTGCCCAGAGGAAAACAATCAGGATGGTGCCTGGCCTGGAGTTCACATCCTGTGAGGATCTAGTAAGTAAGTATGTTTAGCCTGGAGAAAAGAAGACTTAGAAAAGACATGGCAGCTGTCTTCAAGTATTTATTCAAAGGTCTTACACTCTTAAGAAGGATTATGTTTGTTCTGATTGACCCCAGAGGGCACAAGTAGCAATTCTAGAAATAGGGTGAAAATTGCAGAGAAGAAAATTATAAGGAAAAACTTCCAAACTGGTAGATTTATCAAAAAATATAATGGAATCCTATAGGAAGTAGCAGGGTCCCTCTCTTTGGAAAACTTTATGTAAAGGTTGGATGATCACTCATCAATTATGTGCTGGAGGGAATTCGTTTTCATATGTGGCTTAGCTTAGATGACCATGGAGAATCCTTCCAACTCTGAAATTCTTTGATTCTGTGAAAATGTCTTCTGTCCAAAAGAAGGACTTTCCTGGTTTCTTTTTTTCTTCCAAAGGAAAAAAGGCAGATGGACAAGAAGACTTATAGTCCTGGAGTCATCTTTGATTCCTCCTTATACATTACTCCCCATATTCAGTGTCACCAAATCCTATTGATTTTCTCTCCTTAATGTCTCTTAGTGTGTCCCTTCCTCTTGATTTCTGTTGCTAACACCAAAGTCTCCATCTTCCTTGCCTCTGACCTTGATTATGGAAACAGCCTTGTAATTCTTGGTCTTTCTTCTTCCAGTCCCTCCCCCTCTAACCCAGCATGCTCACTATTATCTTCAAGAAAACAGATCTTTTTTCATCACGTTTCTTCCTTGCCAAAAGCCTACAATGGATATTCTTTGACTCCTCCTCATAGCAGAACTCAAGTCCTACACAATTTATCCCCATCTGCTTTTCTAACTATTTTCTTCTACTACCCAATGTGAACTTTTCATGGTGATTGAACCCCTCCCCCCCAATTTTTCCTAGTCATTCCTGCTTCTGCCTCATTCTTTTAAGGCACAATTCTGGACCCATTGCTCTAAGCAGTGCTGCATAGCCATTTCAGTAAACATTGATAAAATCTCAGAGCAGGAAGGGACCTCTGAGGATGGTTATCCCAAGTTGGGCCCTTAAAGCAAGCAATAGAGAGACCAGAGCACTACTGACTTACATCTCCCCAATGTAAGGAGGCCAAGAATGTCATGCACCAGAAATAGTCACTACTCCCCTACCTATCTATACACTGCCTTCCAGCTACTTTCAAAATCAGTATCAAGCCCTATCTTTTTCTGCTCTATGGCAATCTCTAATGAAGAAGTGGTCCTTCTCCTCACCAAGGCCAATACTTCTATATCTATTTTATCTGGTCCCATTTCCTCTGGCTGATTGCCCCCCCTCCCCCACAATCATCTTTCTACCCCCTCTCTAATTTAAAATATCTCCCTATTCATTGGCTCATTCCTTGCTACCTAAAAATCCTAGCTTTCCCATATCCTTTGTTTGTTTTTGTTTTTTGTTTTTCTGGCGAGGCAATGAGGGTTAAGTTGACTTGCCCAGGGTCACACAGCTAGTAAATGTCAAGTGTCTGAGGCCGAATTTGAACTCAGGTCCTCCTGAATCCAGAGTCAGTGCTCTATCCGCTGTGCCACCTAGCTGCCCCTCCCATATCTTTTGAAAAACAATGATAGCACATCCTTTCCTTTTTGCTAACATCATCCCAAGCCAAATTTCCAGGAGCAAGGGGGACCTGTCTACTCTCACCACATCTACTTACTCTTTTATCATTTTCTTTTCAGTACTTTACAGTCTGACTTCAGACTTCATTGCTCAACTGAAATGTCTTTCTCCAGAGGTACTAATGATCTTAATTGCCAAATCTAATAGTGTCCTCACCATCCTCATCCTTTTTGACCTCTCTGCAGCATTTGACACCGTTGACTACCTTCCTCTCCTGGATTTACTCTCCTTTCTGCGTCTTTATTACATTGGTCTCTCTTGGTTCTCTTCTTATACATCCAATCACTACTTCTCAGTCTCCTTTGTTGAAACATCATCTGTACCCTACCTTTTAACTGTAGCCTTACTCCAGAGCATCTTTTCTGGGCCCTCTTCTCTTTTTCTACTTGGTGACCTCATCAGTTCCCATAGGTTCAATAATCATCTTTACACAGATATTTCTCAGATCTCTATATTAGTCCCTATTTCTTCTCTTGAGCTCCAGTCTCGCAGTACCAATTACCTATTAGATATTTTGAACTGAATGTCCCAGAGGCATCTCAAACTCACAAATGTCTAACACAAAACTCATAATTTATCTTCCCCACCTCTACTCTTTGAACTTCTCTGGTCTCTGTTGTTGGCCCCATTATGCTTCTACTTACATGGGTTACACAGGTTTGAAACTTTGGCATTATCCTTAACTTTTCATTCTCCTTCATCTTATATATCAAATCAATGCCAAGTCTTATCAATTTATCACTGCTCAACATTTCTTGCATCTTCCCTACTGTCATCATTCTAGTTCAAGCTCTTATCACCTCTCACCCAGACTCTTGCAGTAGCCTCCTAATTGGTCTCCCTGCCTCAGGTCTCTTCCTTCATCAATCCATCCTCCACACAGCTGCCAAAATGATTTCCCATTTTTAAAAATAAAATTTGTATTGAAATTTTTTTCCTGCATCACTGACAAAGTGACTACTCTAAATAAGAGAGCAGCTCAGTAAACTCAAACAGGTTTTAATTTTCAATAGGATAACAGTTAAGTGGATAAAGTGCTGGTCCCATAATCAGGAAGATCTGAATTCAAATTCAGCCTCTGATGCTTACAAGTTATGTGACACTGAGTGAGTCACTTAACCTCTGTCTACCTCAGTTTCCCCAACTGAGATAATAATATCATCTACCTCCTAGGGGTTCATGTGAAGATCAAATGAGATATTTGTAAAATATTTATCACAGAGCCTGGCAATACTATGTAATACATAAATGCTGAATTCAAAGTGTTCTGGTATCCAGAGAACTTCATTCACCACCTCATGCAGGCAGGGAGCATTAAGTAATCAATTTCAATAAATGAAGAGAGTCCCATAAAAATGGGTTTTGAGACATGGGTTATATCTTTATTTTTTATGCACCAAAATATGAATTCAGTCAGCTAAGTGGCACAGTGGATAGAGCACTGGGCTTGGAAGCAGAAAGATTCACCTTTATGAGTTCAAATCTGGCCTCAGACACTTATTAGCTATGTGACCCTGGGCAAGTCATTTAACCCTGTTTGCCTCAATTATTCATCTATAAAATAATCTAGAGAAGCAAATGACAAACCACTCTAGTATCTCTACTAAGATAAAACCCAAATGGAGTCACAGAGAGTCAGACACAACTGAAAAATGACTTAATAACAACAAAAAAATATGTATTCAGGAACAAATGGAGAAGGGGAAAGGAGCAAGCATTTATTAAGCACCTACTATTGTGCCAGACATGATGATAAGAGCTTTATTAATATTATCTCATTTGATCCTCACAATGATCCTAAGATGTGTTTCTTAACAAAATAGAAGATCCTTGGGAAAAGATTATTTCATTTTTGTCTTTGCATTCTCAGTGCCTAGCCCAGTGCCTGGTATATAGTAGATATTTAATAAATACTTGTTGAATGATTGATTTTTTTAGTAAACATTTTTATTTAAAGTTTTGAGCTACGAATAATATTCCCTCCCTCCCTCTCCCCCTCCTTCCCCTTCCCTTTCAGGAATGAGGCAGTAAGCAAATTGAATGATCATTCAAATGACAAGTGGTCATTCAAACTTCATTTGGAGACCATCAGTGATGGGAAACTCAGCATCTAGTGGAGCAGCCCACTCCACTTTTGGACAGTGCTAATTATTGGAGAGTTTTGCTTCTGTTAAGTCTAAATCTGTCTCTATGTAATTCCCACCCATTTACCCCTAGTTCTCCCCTCTGGGAACACATCAAAGCACTTTAATCCCTCTTCTATAAGATAGAGCCTCAAATATTTGCATTCTTCCCCTCCCCATCCCCACTGCCAGGCTTATCTTCAAAATATTCCCAATTCCTTCAACTACTTCTAGTATGGCATCATCTCTCAGTCTTTTGCCATCCTGGCTACCTTCCTCTGAATGTATTTATTTGTTGATGTTCTTCTTGATATGTTGTGCCTCAAACTGAATACCAATGAGATGAGATATCTTCATATGTAGTGTGACCAGGCAAGAGAAATGCAAGACTATCACTTCCCTTGTTCCAGACACTATTAAGTGTCATTAATGTAGCCTGAAATTGGGTTAGTTTTTAAAATATTTTGTTACACTTTTGACTCATATTAGGCTTATAGATCAATAAATCTTCTTCCATATGAACTGCTGTATAGCCATGCTTCTCTTATATGGCATTACTGCAGATGATTTTATTTTATACCAAATGTAGAAATTTATAATTCTTTCCATTAAATTCATTTTCTTGGATTCAATCCAACATTTTATCCTGGTAAGTTTTTTTTTCTTTCTTTTGGATCTAGAGTCTGTTCTTCAACTCACTAACTAGTCCTCTCCCCCCTCCCCAATGTTTGGGTCATCTGCAATTTTTGTAAGCATACCAGCCATACTTTTACCTAATCAGTGAATAAAAGTGTTGAACATCCAATATCAACAAAATTGTGTGATGATCAACTGTGAGAGACTTAATTCTTCGCAACAGTGCAGTGATCCAAGATAATTCTGGGGGATTCATGATGGAGGATGCTTTCCACATCCAGAGGAAGGAATTGTGGAATCTGGGTGCAGATTGAACCATACTGTTTCTACTTTTTTTCCTCTTTTTTGAGTTTTTTTCCTTTTTGTTCTGATTCTTCTTTCATAACATGACTAATGCAGAAATATATTTAATGTGATTGTACATATATAACCTACATTGGATTTTTTCTGTCTTGGGCAGGAGGGAAAGGAGGGAAGGAGAAAAAATTGGAACTAGAAATCTTATAGAAAAAAAAATGTTGAAAACAAAAAAAATTAAAGAGTGTTGAACATCACAGTGCTATTCAATAAATTCTTGGGTGACTCCACTAGAGTACATGTACTGCTTTTTATGGTTATTTAAATGTTTCATGTATTTTAGAGTTATCACCTAAAGTAAACTGTAGGTTCCATGAGGTCAGAGACTATCAGATGTTTTTTTTTCACTATCCTTTAATGATATATCTTAGCACAGTATTGGAGACATCCTGGTATTCTATACATATTGGCGCAATGAATGAATGAATTCTTAACAGAAAGGAACAAGTAAGTAATATAGGAATTTAAAATAATATCCCCCAACAGAGTAAAGAGCCTTTTGGTATCTCTAAAATCACACCAGGTAGCTAGCTACCTTTTTAGTTATATGACACTTAGACTTCTGGGTTTCAGTTTTCTCATCTATAAATCAAGGAAGGTCTTAAGAAGGATGAGATCACTGGTCTTTAACCTGGGCTCCATAGACCTTACCAGTGGGTCAATGGATGGATATTAGGAGGTCTCCAAACTTGTATGTGAAAAAAATTACACCCTTATTTTTGCTCACCTTTGGGTTCCTTTGTAAATCTATGTATTTTATTTTATGCATTTAAAAACATTATTCTAAGAAGGGATATGTGCCCTATGCCGGAATGCCAAAGGAGTTACGTGGCATAAAAAGGTTAAACATTCCTAAATTAAATGGTTCTTAGTGTCCCTTCTAGTATCCTGTGGTTCTGGAATTTTGTGATTCAATTTAGGTTGTGGAGAAAACAACCTTTGACTATTATTATTCTGTACATTATTTTCTCTTATTTAAATTTTATTTTATTTTTAGATCTGCTTTATCTCTCCTACCTCCCCTCCCCAATTAAGAAAGCAATATGAACAAAACAAAGTTGTTATAGACATATATAGTAAAACAAAACAGATTCCTTTATTGGCCATTTCCAAAAAAAAAAATGCATATCACTATGTATGCTCTGAATCCATCACTTCCCTGTCAGGAGGTAGGTAGCGTGTTTCATCTGAGTCACCTGCAATTGTGGTTGGTCATTTTTCAGAGTTAATAAGTCTTTCAAAGGTGTTTGTCTTGACAACATTGCTGTTATTTTAGAAATTGTTTTCTTGAGTCTGCTCACTTCATTTTGAATCAGTTCATGCAAATATTCCTAGATTTCTCTAAAACCATCTTGTTCATCATTTCTTAAAAGCACATTAGATCTGACTCTATTTTTGTTAATTGCTCATGAGTAGGCAAAGTCAATATAATAAAAATTTTAATGCTACCTAAGTTCATTAATTTATTTAGTGCTATATCAATCAAGCTATCAAAAATATTTTATAGAACTAGAAAAAATAACAAAATTTATCTGGAAAAACCAAAGTTCAAGGATATCATGGGGATCAATGAAAAAAATACAAAAGAAGGTGGTCTAGCAGTACCAGATCTCAAAGCAGTAATTATCAAAACAATCTGGTACTGGATAAAAAATAGAGAGGTAGATGAGTGGAATAGAATAGATAGAAACAACACTATAGCAGATGACTATAGTAATCTAGTATATGATAAACCCAAAGATCCAAGCTTTTGGAATAAAAACTCATTATTTAACAAAAACTGCTGAGAAAACTGGAAAACAGTATGGCAGAAATTAGGTATAGACCAAAATCTCACACCATATACTAAAATGAGGTCAAAATGGGTCCATGATTTACAAATAAAGGATGATACCATAAGGAAATTAAAGGAGTATGGAATTGTCTGTCAGATTTATGGACAGGGAAGAATTTAGGACCAAAGAAGATAAAGAAAATAAAATTAATTATAAAATAGATTATTTTGATTATATAAAATTAAAAAACTTTTGCAAAAATATGA
The DNA here is from genome assembly GCF_019393635.1 of Dromiciops gliroides. Lineage (NCBI taxonomy): Eukaryota > Metazoa > Chordata > Mammalia > Microbiotheria > Microbiotheriidae > Dromiciops > Dromiciops gliroides. The sequence continues at coordinate 539,873,980 of NC_057863.1, forward strand.
CCAAGATTACAAGGCAAGTAGAAAATTGGGAAAGAATTTTTGAAACAAATATCTCTAATAAAGGCCTTGTGGTAAAATAATGGAATTCGGTAGATGCCCCGGGGTCCGACTTGATTGACTTGGTAGTGTTTGATTTCGGTATGAATGAGTAACTACTAAGTACCCACTTAAGGTGATTAGATCTTGAGCCACACCTGGTCCACCCTGTCAGACCTTAGTCTAAATTTAGCCAACCCTGAGGAGTGTCCTCAGAGGCTGTGGACTGCATCATCAACAGAGAACCAGTCTCAGCCACAAGTACATAAAGGACCTCCCCTTTGGGGGAGGGAGAAAAGGTAGAAAAGAGGACCCCAACAGGAAGTAAGAGAGACTCTCACACTTTCTCTCCCTCTGGCTTCAGAGCTGACTAGACACTGGTGGCTGACTCCCATAGAAATTATAGACCCCTCGTGGTGAATTAAACACAGCCCTTTGAATTAGCTGAGCTGGAAGCGAGATTGGGGATTGTATAGGTTTTTTTAGAGCCAGGGAAATTATCCATTTTTCTTTTTCTCTGTTCCCTTGTCCTTAATTTTATTAATTTCACCTTTGCTGTGTATTTTATTCCCATTAATAAAACCTGATTCAATTGTGGAAAAGAGGCTGTTAAGCTCCTTTCTTATTGGCCTGGGAGAAATAACTAAAAAGGCAGTTCAGAGGGGAGGAAGTTTTGGACATAGAGGTCCTTCATTATTTTCTGAACCCCAATATTATGGTGAGCCACCCAATTAACTCTCCACATATTAAATTTGGCCCCTATAGCCTCATTTCTCAAATATATAAAGAACTGTGTCAATTTTTTTTAAAAATACAAGTCATTCCCCAATTGATAAATGGTCAAAGGATTTGAACAGTCAGTTTTCAGACAAAGAAGTCAAAGTTATCAATAATCATATAAAAATGCTCTGGATCATTATTGATCAGAGAAAGGCAAATTAAAACAACTCTGAGATGTCACCCTACACTTCGAATGGCAAATATTACAAGAATGGAAAATAATGATTGTTGGAGGGATTGTGGGAAAACTGGGACATTAATCCACTGTTGGAGTTGTGAAAAGATTCAACCATTCTGGAGAGCAATTTGGAACTATGCCCAAAGGGCTATAGAATTGTGCATATCCTTTGATCTAGCAATACCACTACTTGGTTTATATCCCAAAGACATTCCCAAAAAGATAAAAAGAGAAAAAAATCAATTCTTTTTGTGGTGGCTAAAAATTGGAAATCAAAGGAATGCTCATCAACTGGGGAATGACTAAACAAACTGTGGTATATGATGGTAATGGAATTTTACTGTGCAGTAAGAAACGACTAACAGGATGGCTTCAAAATAGCTTGGAAAGACATGTATGAAATGATGTATCGGGAAGTAAGCAGAACCAAAAGAACACTATACACAGAGACAGCAATATTTTTCGATAAAGAACTGTGAATGACTTGACTAATCTCAACAATACAATAATCCAAGACAATTCCAAAAGAATATTGATGAAACATACTATCCACCTCCAAAGAAAAAACTGATATTGATGGAACAGACGGAAGCATGCTATTTTTCACATTCTTTCATTAAATTACAAATTTGGTGATGTTTTGAATGATCATATATGTATAACCCATATCAGATTGTTTTCTGCCTTGGGAAGGGGGTAGGGGAGGGAGGGAAGAAGGGATAGAGATTGGAACAGAAAAAAATATAAATAAAAATGTTTAACCTGCAAAAAAGCACATTAGTATTTCATCATTACATATACAAGGACTTGTTCCCCAATTAATGGGAACCTCATATTCCAATTCTTTGCCACCACCAAAAGAGCTGCTATAAATATTATTGTACATCTGGGTCTTTTTCCTCTTTCTTTGATTTCTTTAGGGCATTAACCTAGTAGTTATTGCCTCAAAGGGTATACACAAGTGTTGTAGCTTTCGGGGGCATAGTTTCAAATTGCTTTCCAGACTAGCTCACAACTCCAGCAACATTGCATTAAAGCAGGGCTTCTTAAATTTTTTCCATTCATGACCCCTTTTTGCCCAAGAAATTTTTATGTGACCCCAGGTATATAGGTATATAAAATAGGTATACATAATCTTTTACTGTTGCCAAATATTTTGGCACTCCCATATTAAGTTATGTGATCCCATATAGGGTCATGACCTACAGTTTAAGAAGCTGGGCATTAAAGTACCTGTTTTCTCAAAGCCTTTCGGGCATTTATCATTTTTCTTTTGGTCAACTTTGTTGACCCAGGGGGTGTGAAGTACAACCTGAGAGTCTTTTTAATTTGCATTCTCTAAATATTAGTAATTTAAAGCTTTTTTCATATGGCTACTATTTAGATTTCTTTCTCTGAAAATTATTTATTGATATCTTTTGACCATTCGTGAATTGGAGAATGATTCTTATTCTTATAAATCTGAATAAGTTCCACACATATATGTGTGTGTGTGTGTGTGTATTACATGTGTACATTTATATATTGCATATATACATATTGTATCTATATATACATCCACATATAATATGGCCTTCTATATAAGGTCTTGAAAAGAGATTTTTGTGAAAGAAACTTGCAGCAAAGATTTTCCCCCACGTCCCTGCTTTTCTTGTTATTTTCATTGCATTAGGGTTGGGGGTTTTTGTCGTTTGTGCAAAATCTTTTTAATTTTAAATGCTGAAATGTGTCCATTTTACCTTCTGTGATCTGTTTTATCTCCTGTTTGGCCATGAACTCTTCCCTTTTGTATAAATGGGACAAATAGTCTCTTCTTTGCTCCTCTAATTTGTTTACGATGTCACCCTTTATGTCAAAATACCCATTTAGATACACCACACACTCATTCAGAGCTTGGTTTGGGATATGGTATCATTCTGTACATTATAAAATAAGACAAAGCTTCAAAAACCCTTTGAGGATCAGTAGATAATTCATCTTTATTCATATCATACCTACTTTATTCCTATTCTTCATGACATTTTGCCTTGAACTAGGGGGGCTGGGAAGAAAGGACACCTGAATTCATTCTAGGAGAGCATTATGTAGTTTCTGCTCCTCTTCCCACAAAGAAAATATTTCAAACACTGAAAATAATAATGAGATTAATTTGTTTTGCTAATAAGTGTTGTCATTATATTATACTTTAGTGCTTCAATGGGTCCATGAGGCCATCATCATGGAAATCCTCCCCAAGGGGCAGATTCCAACTCAACCATGCCTTCCCATCCTACTCCCATTCCTGCATTTGCTAAATTGTTAATGAGGTAAGGGTCCATCCAATTTATCTTGGGCCTTACTTTAGGTCTTTTCACATTCCATGAGTTCCAGTGCTCTATTTAGTCCATCCTTATGCAAAACTGGCCCACCTTCTTTTCTTAACATAAACACACACACATACATATATAATATACACATGTATATGTATAATGTACATACATGTGTATGTATATATTTGTAGATATGTATACACATATGTTATGCATGTATGTATACATATAAATAACATTTTTAACATTCTTCTTGTGTCAGTAATCTTAGGTCATATGTAATAGCCTACTTGGAATTACTTAAACATGTCTCCATTGCTTTTGGGTCACCTACAATTTTTATCCTTCAGAGATTGTGGTGTTTTATGATATAGCATTATGTGGCATCACCAGAATAGTATCAGTGTGAAAAAGATGAGGTGTTTTTATTCAAAGAGAAGCCTAAGATCTTTAAAAGCACTACAAAATTCCCCAAACACAAGCCATTCTCTTCCTCTTATTAAATTCTTGGCTCAGCTCATCATCCAATTACAGTGTTTGTAATAGAAATATGGAGGACTTAAATTAGTTGTCCATCTAACTGAAGAATGAACATTTTTCATCCACTTGTTTTTTTACTGGGTGGATGGTAAGTCTAAATGCTTTTGAGGGGTTATTAATCTCATTTAGCACTATATTATTACAGGGTTTGATAAAATTTATTTAAATAAATACATATACATATGCACATACATATACACACAACACAGGTACACACACATATATGTATGTATGCATGCATGTATGTATGTGCACGTGTATTTACTATTAGGTACCAGACACTGTGGTAGGTGCTGGGTATGTAAAGTCAAAATGAAACTATACCTGCCTTCAAGGAGCTTACATTATACTGGAAAGAGTCAACAGTTAACACAAAATAATTTGGGGTACAGAGATAGCAGTAATAACTGGAGGGATGAGAAAACAATTGCTAAAGGGGAAGGTAGCCCTTGAGCTGAGCTTTGGATGCAGAGAGAAGCCAGTGAAGACAGCTTGTGAAAAGACACAGAGGAGATAGGTAGGATTTCATAAATAGAGTTTGATCAGAATGTAGAATTATGAGGAGTATTGTGGAATCCATCTAGAAAGATATTTTAAAGCCATTCCATGATGATTTTTAAATGGCAGTCAGAGGAGTTGGTATCTTATTTTGGCAATAGAGAGCCATTGAAAATTATTGAGGAAGGGAGAGAAATGGTTAGACTTATACTCTGAGATAAAACTGTCATGATATAATGCACCAATAAAAATGTCTGGAGTATCTTACCATCTATAGGGAAACCCTTTTAGGATTTCCTCTCTGGAAGAAGCTGCAAACACTTTTGGTAAGTATATATCTCACTGTTTGTTGCTCACTTGGTATTGATAACCAGAATGTAAAGAGGCAGAGAGGTTTGTGCTGGATAAAGTACAAAAGTATATAGAGGAGTGGTGTTTATGACAAATATGTATCTTTCTATCAATCAAACAATCTATCTATCAGTTGATCTATCTAATAAACGCATGAATGTGGACCTAAAGATTGGAGGGTCATACCTTTTTCACTTTAGCTTTTGTTCTTGAACAATTTCATTTTCATCTGAATCATAGAGTAACCTGTCAGTGAGGTGGACTTCACAACTATAGACTCTATGCAGCTACTTTGGTTTTTTTTTTTCAGTGCTCAATATGATTTCAAGAGGGCATAAAATCTCCATCAGGTTTACAAGAGAAGTTCAAAGAAATTTCTCAACTCTGAGTCAGAGTGTTATATGATGCAACTGTGACCACAGTCTTTGAATTAGCACCAGCCATTTTTGATTAAAAGAAAACAATCTTAGTCTTGCACACTTCAAGTGCTTTTCATTGGCTGCTTTTATCAAGACATGGTCACTCATAACCTCAATCATGCATTAAAATAGTTGTTACCTAGTTTTCTATCAGGGAGAGGCTTCCTAGTTGCTGCATCTTAGCAGCTAGGTATAGAGAAATCAACAAATGACCTGGAAAAGCTGAGGCCCTTGGAAGGTAGAAGAGAAGTTTTGCAACCAAAAAACCAAGCAGAGTCACCTATCAGAGATATGATACTCAACACAAAGACAGGATGCTCAGAAGAAATGATGTAGCCAGCAGAACAGAGAGTAGTACAATGACATCACAAGAGGACACAATTCTGCAATGTGCAGAATGTGAGCTTCCCTATCCATGTGTGTGCTCTAGTCAATATGAGTTACTTATTTCAGGCCCTCCATACATATTTCCTGGCCACACCAGTTCTCTATATATACCCTCTTACAGTGGTAGTTTGAGAACTTACTCATTTATAATTATAACAAATAAGCACAATAGGATCTTATATTCTCTATATCTAATTCTATATTCTCTTATATCCAATTATGAGATTGGAAAGATGTGGTACATTTCAAAATATTGTTTGGAATGTTAAAAGTCACCAAATGCCAGAGCATATGCTGATTTTTTTTGGCAGGGCAATAAGGATTAAGTGACTTGCCCAGGGTCACACTGCCAGTAAGTGTCAAATATCTGAGGCCGCATTTGAACTGAGGTCCTCCTTAATCCAGGGCCAATGCTATATCCATTGTGCCACCTAGCTGACCCCGCATATGTTGATTGATTTGAAAAGTCTTATAAAGTTATTTATATAATTTCTCTACTATTATGTCCTCAACAACTGATGTTATATAAGCTGCAAATATTTTATGATGGTTTTGTCATAAATATTTATCATTAGTACTGCTATTACGTTATATTAGTACCTTTGGGATGACCAACTGTCCCATTAAAGAATATTTCAGGTAGCTTTGAGCTATATTATAAAAACCACTCTGCCAAATCCTTTCCTTGCCTCTTCAAGTAGTATCTATGTGGATTGGAGCCCTATGAGACCTGGACATGTACAGGGCTTGGTCACATCATGTTTCTGACCTTTAGAGTCTGCAATTCTAGAGAAAGATGACAGATGGCCTCCCTTGGGTAAGATCATTCCCTTTTTCCTGGTATGAGCTGAGATTTTATCTTGCTCCCATCTGAAGAGCTTATTTGCTTTTGAATATTTTCTGGCATATTCTAATCTCTACAACTCCAACTTTAGTTTGTTGTTTTACTTGGATAAATGCTATATATTATTTTGATGATATTTAGTTTAACTAATATTTGGGAGTGGGTTGGGGAGTAAGCTAGTGAGGCCAAGCTGCCATCTACCCTTCATCTTAAGAGTGATCAGAGAAATGGCTTTCCTTCTGAACTCAGATTCATATTCCTAGAAGAGTGATATTTGAGGATTGGCAGTTGGATATTTCTAGCCTGATCCCCTGTTTGAGACTAGAGGCATAACCCTTCTCTTACTCTATGCTGTTAAGGGCTAAAATTCTAGCTAGTCTGTCTAAAATATTTAATGAGTGGTCGCCAATAAATTATAAGCTTTAGCAAGAGTTAGACTTTTAAGCATTTATTAAGGAGAATAAGAATTTGGTAAAGAGAGAGAAAGGCCTAGATTCCTATCTATTAAAGGGAGAGCACATTTCTAGCTCAGCTTTCCAGACCAGAGTCCAGAGTCCAGAATCCAGACCAGAGTCCAGAATCCAGACCAGAGTCCAGAATCCAGTTTTCCAGACCAGAATCCAGTTTCCTCCTGATGACATCTTACCACTTCAAGAAGACAAGAGAACTCAGAGACTTTATATGAACTGTTTTGCTTTATTAGCTTTTACTATCTCCTTTCTGTTATATACTATCTGTAACATGTACCCTCTGCAGAGGCTCTCCCTTTGCAAGACTAATGTCAAAGCGTCGGTTCATGAGGACCAAAAAAAAAAAAAAAATCGCCCCTCTGGACAAAACTTTCCTCTCTTCCTTTTCTATATTGTTGTTCACATATTATTAGTTAGCAATAGTTATTATATTCTTTTTACTGTTCCATCAAGGAAACATTCCGTTTCTTGAGGAAGCAAAGGGGGGAAATGTGGTAAAATATGAAAGTTTTTAACAGTCGGTTAGGATAACTGAAAGACGCCAGTTTTTCAAGGACCACCCTTTTGGGGAGGAGACGAACAGTCCTCCTGCTGCGCACGTCAGACTGCCTGCGGGACTCGACTTCCGGGGTGGAGAGGACGGAAGTGGACTTTTGCCTGCTTGGCGGGACTCCTGACGGCGCGGCACAGACTCTCTCTCTCCAAAGGTGGCCTTTTCGGTTTGGTGAGTTTTTATAAGGAATATAGACTAAGCTTAGACTTAAGATGATTTGTATTGTGTTTCTACTTTCCTATCCTTCTAATCAACATCACCTTGTGACTACCATAACAATAAATAAAAAGGTCTATCTAGAAAACCAAAAGCTTCTTCCATTTACTAGTTTGGGAGATAAATTAAGGGAAAGGTTAAGTAGGGGAGATTTATGATCTAATATCCAATTTTAAATCTCACAATGCAAAGAAAAATCAGATATCATATCATATCTAGCCATTCTAACCTTGAACCTCATCTATATATTTAAACAACCCACACACATATCTGATATAAATAAAAGCAGTCTAATAGAAGTTAATTCATAAGGTGAAGTACTAGCAGTTAATTAGATGAGGAAAGGCTTCATTTAAAAGTTGTGTGCTGAAGGAAGAGAAAGATTCTATAAGATGAAGGTGAAGAGGGAGTGAATTTAAGACATGGTGAATGACCAGTACAAAGGCATAGAGCCTGGAGATAGAGTGCTGTGTGTGAAGAACAGAGAAGAGCCATGTTTGGACTGTAGAGTGCTAAAGGACTAGTAATGTACAATGAGAAACTAGATGGTGGAAGGATTTGGTTGTTGTTGTCTTGGAGAAAATTGGATTAAGTGATTTGCCCAAGGTCACACGGCTAATAAGTGTCTGAGGTCAGATTTGAACTCAGATCCTCCTGACTACAGGGACAATGTTCTACCTGATATACCACCTAGCTTCCCCAATTGTAGAAAGATTTTGAAAGGCTAGATAGAACCCACCTCCCATAAGCATTCATTCAGTTACATCCTACTCCTCCTCAATTTTCAATTAGGATAGATTTAGTGTTCTGAATAGGAAAGGCACTAGGCAAATATTTAGATTATACTGAAGACCCAGATTCTACCCCTTTGAAATAAACCATATGCCAAGACTGAAAAGGACCCTTGAGAGGTTAACTAGTTTATCCCCATGCCTCTGGGCATTATCACAACCAAACCATTCCAAATGGATGAGCTTTTTTTGGTGTTCTTAAAAGTCCTTCAGAGAAACACAAGATAGTCTGATTTAGTCATGGATTCCAAGGTCTCACAAATTATTGTGGTCAGAATGTTATTCCTTATATCCTAAATCCCTCCTCATGTGCTGTATAATTAGGACAATTTGTTCCTACTCTGTCCAGTGGAAATCAAGAATAGATTGTCCCCATTCTCCACACAGTTAACATCTATCCATCAATCCATCCATCCATACAGCAGCTATTTATTGGTCCTGGACAATGCTTCTTATCTGTAGAGTCCATGAACCCCTTTCTTTTTTTTTTAAAAGAAAGAAATATTTCCATAACTACAATTCAATATAATTTTCCCTTTGTAATTCTATGTGTTTTATTTTATGCATTTAAAAACATTATTCTAAGAAGGGGTCCAGAGGCTTTTCCAGACTGCCCAAGGGCTTCAGAACACACACAAAAAGGTCTAGAACTCCTAGAATAGAGGAAAGAGTACTGGATCAATTAGGGATCTGGCTAAGTCAATGATGAACTATAGGAACTTTGGCAAGTCACTTTGCCTCATTCAGGGGCAGGTCTAACTCACTCTGCAAGTTCAAGTTCAATTTTGGTGCTCATGGGTCACTGAACAATTAGCAAAAAGAGGTTTACTTAGCCCTAACACGAGAAGTATATGCCATAGAAAAAGGAGTGCTTAACTCCATCTTACATATGGAAGTGGGGGAGTGGTGACTCAGGTCATCTTTGAATATCCCCATAAGGGTGAGGCCAACCAGGGAAGCTGATTGTTCAGTTTGTAGTATCAGCATGTACAGTTTGGGAATGGGTGATTGCTACAACTTATGACTTAATTTGTTATTTTGTAGATTGTCTAGACTTAAGAAATTGATGGAGAAAATGTTAACAATGCAGATCGAATTGAAAGGTGTGCCCTGAACACATTTGTAAGAGAATAGTTGTATTTACCAGTTGTATTTACCCTGATCATAGGTGACCAGGAAGTCATCAACATAAAGTGCACCAGGAAACTGCCTCTAGGGAGGTGCAGCTTGAGCCTTGACCATCATTATCCTGGAATAAATAAGGTTTTGTAGCCTTTTAGGGGAAATCTAGCCTAACCTGTATAGGGGTAGGAGGAGGGAAGGAGGGAAGGAGGGAACACTGGTAGATATTGGTCCTATCATAGACAGCTAGCTGGGGCAGTAGATAGGGCTCTGACCCTAGAATAAATTCAAATCAAGCCTCAGAAACTTATTAGCTGTGTGACAGGGAAAGTCACTTAACCCTGTTTGCCTCAGTTTCCTCAACTATACAATGAGCTGGAAAAGGAAGTGATAGACCACTCCAGTAACTTTGTCAAGAAAACTTCAAATGGAAACATGAAGAGTCAGACATAACTGAAATGACTGAACAACAACAATAATAGTGCTTATATTAGCAACCATCCAGGTGGCTGTGAGGAAAGTACTTTGTAAGAAATGGAAAAATTATGACTACCACCACCACCACTACTACATACTTACTTACTACTACTACTACAGTTACTTTGGGCAAGTCATTTCTCCTCTCTGGGTCTCAGGTTGTTCATCTCTAAAATGAGGAGGTTAGATGAACTGATCTCTAAGTCCCTTTTAGTTAGTTCTTAGATTCCATAATGAAGTCCAGTCTACTATATACGAAGTGCTCTGGTGGTCCTTAGAGTGTTTCAAGCTGTAAAGGACCTCAGAAGCCATCTAATTCCATTCTACTATTTTCTATTTGAGGAAACCAAAGAAAAGGAAGTATAAAGGACTCACCCAATCCTCCACAGAGAGCTTCAAAGAGAACCCAAGTCTTCTGAGTCCTAGAGCAAATTTTCATTCCACTCTCCTTCACCTCCTACTTTCAGATCAACTTACTCCATTGTCCTAAAACTTCTATGAATGAAATATTTCAGAATATCTAAGTTTTGTTTCTCCTAGCCATGTCTCTAATTGGTCGTTGGGGTGGTCAGCTCCATTCCATACATGATGTCTAGCTTTAAGAAATTGTCTAGTCATCCACCCCATGACCTTTTGGGGAGTTGTTTGTCCTTTATTCTTGAAGAGGACCATGACATCGGGAGGTGATTCATGATTTGCAGTGAGTTGGACTTAAGTAAGTGAGGGCTGTTCAAAGTCACCATCTGCACTCTCTCCTCCAGAGCCATCTGGGTCCAATGGCAAGATATAAATCAAGATGTCTGCAGATAGCCCTAGATGTTTAAGCTAATTGGGGTTAAGTGACTTGCCCAGGGTCACACAGCTAGTGTCAAGCCAGATTTGAATTTATATGCTTTTGACTGACTCCAAGGTCAGTGCTCTATTCACTGCACCACCTAGCTGCTGATGGGGAAACTTCTATTGCTCCTCATTCCGCACATAGCAAAGCTTCTCTTAGCCTGATGCTTCAGACTTTTCTCTCTACTCTGTAATTAGTGTCTATTTGTCTCCTTAACTTAAACTGGGTTTTAGCAATTTAGAGCCAGGGAGCCCATGTTATTTCAGTGAAGTGATAAAAAAAATGATATGTAATTGAAATCCTGTTCTGCTCCTCTGGGAACCTAGTATGTTGCTTCACTCGGCTGAATGATAAAGATTCAAGGCCCTGATCACAGGCAGATAAGTAGGCTGGTTGATTAGGACCAGTCCCACAGGCAATCCCTAATCTACTAGTCTGTTTGTTAACTATCAGTCTTCTTAGGGTATTTGGTTTGCATAATGTGATAATATAATAATGCTCCAACTCTTTAAATGTGGAAATGAACCCACGTGGAGGACAAAACAGCTGCAATCAGTAGCTGCCCTTCCTGGCATAACTGAGCAATCAATTAATAAATAGGTATTTAGTGGTTACCTACTGGATGCCCAGAGCTCTGGTAGAGGGTGCGGGAATAACACAGGTCTGTACAACATATCCCCAGAGGATCAGATATGAAAATCTTTGCTGGAAAAGAGCTTACAGTCTAAGTGGGAAGATAATACATCAACCACAAATACTGGACCTGTGATTTCATTGCTTTTGAGAACTACCAGAAGAAGGAACTCCTCCCAGTGCAGGTGGGAACCTTCTCTACAACTTACATATTGGAAAGTTGCCTACAGTACTGGGAGGTTAAATGACTTGCCTGTGGTGGCACAGCAAGTGTGTGCCAGAAGAAGAAAAGGAAGCCAGGTCTTCCTGCCTCCAAGGCTGGTTCTCTAACTACTATAACATATGAGGAAATAGCTGAACAAGAAGACAATGACCTCATTCACACTGAGAGTGCTGGAGAAACTCCAAAACTCAGAAGCTCAGAGTTGGAAATGACCCCAGAGGTCATTTGGTCTTATGCAAACATGAATAAAAACCTGACAAGTGGCCATCCAGCCTTTGCCTGAAGACCTCTAACTGAAGGGAACACACTCTCTCCTCAGACAGTCCATTCTACTTGGGGGGACAGCTTTAATTAATAGGGATCCCCCTTCCATCAAGTCTACCTTGGTCTCTTTTTTAGCTTCTACTTACTGTATCTAGGTCTGTCTTCTGCCCACAAGCAGAAAAAATCCATTCTCTCTTTCCTATGACAAGTCATCAAGGATTGAAGAGAGCTCTTCTGTCTCCCCTAGGTCTTCTTCTCACACTAAACAACCTCATTTCCTTCAAGCATCTCTTGTATAGTATGCCCTCCAATCATCTAATCACCTGGTCACTTCCTCTGGAAATAACAACAAACAATAGTACTATGGAGAATTTATATAGCAATATAAGGTTTATAAGTGTCCTTCCTCAAATATGGCACCTGGAACTGAACACAATTATTCCAAATGCAATTTGACCAGAACAAAGGGTAATGGGACTATCATTACTCTTGCTTTGGACACTGTATCCCTAATTATTTTTTTAGTGTTATTGGTGTTTGTTTTTCATACCACAGCCATTTCCTTTATATGCACCTCCTTCTGTATCATGTTAAATCCTCCTATTAACAAAGGAAAACAGCTAAGCAAAATCAACCTAGAACTTTGTCTGATAATGTATGTTGTTGCTCTTCAGTCATTTCCAAATATATGTGATGCTGTAGACAAAGTCCGTGAGGTTTCCTTGGCACAGATACTGGAGTGGTTTGCCATTTCCTTCTCCAGCTCATTTTGCAGATGAAGAAACTGAGGCAAACAGGGTTAAGTGACTTGTCCAGGGTCACACAGCCAGGAAGTGTCTGAGGCCAGATTTGAACTCAGAAAGATGACTCTTCCTGACTCCAGGCCTGGCACTTTAACCACTGTACCACCTAGCTGCTCTTGCAGTCCATCAAAACACCCAGATCTTTCTCACAGGATTCAAGGTACAAAAATGCCTCCTTTCTTTGTACTTGTATAATTGGCTAGTTTTGCTTTTTAGTTAGAGATTGTACATTTATTTCTACTGAATGTGTAGTGGATGGAGAGACAGACCTGCAGTCAAGAAGATCTGGGTTCAAGTTCTTCCTCTGACACACAATGGCTGCAAAGGCAATGGGGAAGCCACTGGATAATCTTGCCCTGGGTAATTCTGTAAACCTATAAATTGCAAAGCAAATGATGATCTGCATTGGTAGAGGTAGGTTACTCACTGGAAATTCCCTATATCAATAAGATCACAAGTCTTTTCAATTTTATGTTTGATTTTATTATTGTCAGCCTTTCATTCTAACTTGTCATGATCCTTTTGTCTCCTGACTGTATCATCCAAGGTGTTTGCTAGTCCAGCTTTGTGTCATCTGCAAATTTGATAAGCATGTCATGTGTCCCTTCATCCGAGTCAGCGATAAAGATGTTAAATGACACAGGCCAAAGATCTGAATCCTGGAGCATGCAGCAAGAAGCCTCCCGCCAAGGGGAAATGTACTCATTAATGACCATTTTTTGCCTTGAGTTATTAAGCCAGGTTTGAGTCCACTTAATTGTATCAGATAGGTAGTTGGGGTGGGGAGACAGAGACAGAGACAGGGAGAAAAAAAAGGAGAGACTAAGACAAAGAGAAGGAGAAAAGAAGAGTGAGAAAGAGAGACAGAAATAGAGGAAAAGAGAAAGAATAGATGGGAGAGAGAGAGGGGAGGCGAAGGGAGGAGAGAGAGAGGGGAGGGGAAGGGAGGAGAGAGAAGAAGAGAGAAAGAAAGAGCAAGAGAGACAGAGGAAAAGAAAAAGAGAGAGAGAAAGAGGAGAAAGTCTAAAACAGAGAGAGGAAAGAGAAAAAGAGGAAGAGCCAGAAAGAGAAGACAGACAGGAAGAGAGAAAGAAAGAGGAGAGAAAGAGAGGAATAGCAAGAAAGAGAGAGGAAGAAAGAAAGGGAGAGAGAGACTAGCACAGAGAGAGAGAGAGAGAGAGAGGTTATTAGACCAATTTTGAATCCACTTAACTGTATTCAATAGGTAGATAGAAGGAGAAGGTACTTAGATGCCAGAGAGACTGATAGATAGAGATAAGAGATAGGACATTTTTTAATTGCTCACTGTGTGCCAGTCATTATGCGAAGAGCTGGAGTTTTAATAGCAAGCAAATAAGACAGTGCCTACTGTCAAGGAGTTTGTTGTTGTTGTTCAGGTGTGTTTTGACTCTTCATTTGGGGTTTTCTTGGCAAAGATACTGGAGTGGTTTGCCATTTCCTTCTCCAGCCCATTTTACAGATGAGGAAACTGAGGCAAACAGGGTTAAGTGACTTGCCCAGGGTCACTCAGCTAGTAAGTGTCTGAGGCTGGATTTGAACTCAGGTCTTCCTGCCTCCAGGCCCAGCACTCAACTGTGCCAACTGGCTGCCCAGTTAAACTCAAGTAATTGACAATCTAATAAAGTGGAGCTGGAAATGGTGGGAGGGATAGGAAGGAAGAGGAGGGATGTATTGAGGTTACTTGTACCAGGGTAAGAAAGCAGACAGGGAGAGAGCTGGGTGGGGGGTGGGAAACTAACAGCTTGGCTGGGGTTCCTCACAATATGGCAGCCCCAGGCAACAACTCACCAATCAGCAAGTGAGCCTTATTACCATCCAGCCTACATCCTTTCATCCTGTTCACAAAGACAGCCTCAGGTCTTGACTGAACAAAGACAGCTACTTTTTAGAACTCCAGGACCCAAGAATCTTTTCCTGCCCATTTTGGGTGGGCAAAGGGGACTGGTCCAATGGAAGTCTGTGAAATAAAGCTGTCTATCCAAGTAGCCTACTGCCTACCCTAACCTCTGTCCTTACTCCCTATTATTGAATGTCAGACACCTAAAAGTGAGTTAAATTAGGGTAACACTTGCTAATAGCATTTTTCTAGTGTTTTTTACATTAATTGAGGACAAATTCCCTTTAATCTTGGGAAGAGCAGGTGTGCATGCAAGATCTTGGGGGCCTTGTTTGTACTACATCATCATAAGGGATCAACTCCCAATTACCCATTTGGTGATTACCCAGAGGGTGAGTAGATTGTCTGCAGTAATTTCTCTCTGTCTGTCTCTCTCTCTGTGTCTCTGTCTGGCTGTCTGTCTCTTTCTCTCATTTCTTCTCTCTGTCTCTTTCTTATCTCTCTTTCCTTCCTTCCTCTCCTCTCCTTTCCTCTCCTCTCCTCTTCTTTCCTCTCTGTATCTCTATCTCAGTCTGTGTGTGTGTGTGTGTGTGTCTGTCTGTCTGTCTGTCTGTCTGTCTGTCTGTCTGTCTCTATCTGGCTCTCGTCCTGCCACCCAGTATGTTTCCAGGTTGCTTCTGCACTCCCATAGTTTGTATTTATGCAGAGAATGAAGACTGATTTTCATCTCAGTCTAAAACAAGCTTAATTGGGAAGACTAATCTTTTGGAAAACAAAGCAAAATTACACAATGAGAACAGAAAGAGCATGCATTACATGAGCAAACAAACAAAAGGACAGTCTTTTTTCCTGATTATCCACTGGTTTTGGATTATCCATGGCACTTTTACCTACTGTATGCTCCACACGCTCATAATATTAGGATTAGAAGGGTCCTAAGGCATTATTTAATCTCATTTCTTTAAATTTACAAGTGAGGAAACTGAGGCACTAAAGGCAGAAGCGAGCCCTCCTAAAATGCATAGCTAGTTTTTGGCACAGCTAGAAATAGAGTTGAAGTCTCCTTTCTGCTAGTCTACTGATCTATACCTTTTCATATCTAGTGCACCTGAAATGAGATGTCTCTTTTAGCCATAGCCCATGCTGTCATTAGCTGGCTTGGATAGCTCTCAGAGGACCAGGGCCCCATCTGTAGATCCTATTTTGTGTAGAACCCTTTGCCTAACGTGTTAGGGTGACACTAAGAACCCGGCCAGTAGCCTGACAGTTGGGAGGCCTGAATTCTAATCCCAGCTCCACCACTAACTTCCCTGTGTGATTCGGACTGATTTGCCTCACCATTCTGGGCCTTGGGGCCCTCAACTATAAAATGAGTTGGGTGGATGATCACCAAGGTCCCATCAGGCTCAGCAGTTCTGTGGAATAAAGGAACATTACCTGGATAAAGCTTCTAATTGGGTGGAGAGCTCTCACCAATCCCTAGCAGAAGTCTCATGAAGCAGGCCCCTACCCCTCCAGGGGTAGGCCCATTGAGTGACTGATACCATTCTTCTTAATATAAATATGTGTCTAATCTATCCCAGGTCCTTCTTAAGCTCTTGGCCTCAATTATGTTCCATGACCAGCGAGGGACGCAAATTAATTATCTGCTGGGAAAAGAGGGTTTTTCTTTTATCTGCTTGAAAGTCGTCACCTTCTCATTTCATGGTGTGGCCTTGCATGTTCTGGAAGAGGACAAAGAAAATGGCTGCCAGTTGGAGGGAATGGGGGATAGATAAAGAAAAAGAGGGAGGAGGGAAGTATAAAGAGGAGATGGGGGGCAAAGAGAAAGGGAGAGAGAGAGAGAGAGAGAGAGAGAGAGAGAGAGAGAGAGAGAGAGAGAGAGAGAGAGAGGAGAAATAGCTACTTTCTACAGCACATTACTCTTCCAATGTTACTTACCCTTTCCTACCTCTCCCTTGCCCTAAGATGAAGCATGGTGCAGAGGTACATGAACTAGGAGGCCTAGGTTCTAGTCATCTAGGTGACACAGTGGATAGAGTGTTGAACTTTTGTTGTTTAGTCCTTTCAGTAGTCTCCAACTCTTTGTGACCCCATTTGGAGTTTTTTGGCAAAAAGGTACTAGAGTGGTTTGCTATTTCCTTCTCCGGCTCATTTCACAGATGAGGAAACTGAGGCAAACAGGGTCAAGTGATTTGCCCAAGGTCACACAGAAATGCCTGAGGCTAGATTTGAACTCAGGTCTTCCTGACTCCAGGACCTATGCTCTATTTACTGCACAACCTACCTGCTCATAGAGTATTGAACTAGAAGGCAGGAAAATTTGATTTCAAATCATGGCATAGATATGTTCCAGTTGTCTGATTTTGGCCAAAATATCTAACCTCAGCCTTAATTTCCTAATCTGTAGAATGGTACTAATAATAGTATCTACCCCACAGGGTTGTCATGAGGATCAAATGAGGTAGCGTATAAAGTATATTTGCAAACCTTAAAGTGCTACATAAATGCTTATTATTATTATGATCATTTTGATTATGAGGTTGCTGGTGGTATAGAAGATAGCATTCCAGGGCTGGAGTTGGAAGTCCTGAGTTCAAATTCAGCCTCAGACACTTACTAGCTGGACCCTGGGCAGGACACTTAACCTTGTTCGCCTCAGTTTCCTCAACTATAAAGTAGGAATAATTATAGCACCTACATCACAGGGTTATTATGAGGATGAAACAAGATATTTGTGAAAAGCACATAACACAATGCCTGATACCTGTGTGCTTTGTAAATGCTTCTTCCTTCTTCCTTCCCTACACTCCTTATTAGTCCTGATTCTGTCACTAACTTATCAAAGGCTAGAACAACTCTCTTTCCTCATCTGTAAACTTCAGATCTTGGAATAGGTGATTTCTCAGGTCCCAACAGTCTATGGATTTGACCACTATGACTACTTAGTCTGGGTGTCCTGGAGAATGAAGGCCTCAGTTACTACCAAGTGATAGGGCATTGAGTCCAAGACACTCATGCTGCAGTGCCTATAAGAGGAACTTAGGGGGGCAGCTAGGTGGCGCAGTGGTAAAGCACCGGCCCTGGATTCAGGAGGACCTGAGTTCAAATCCAGCCTCAGACACTTGACACTTACTAGCTGTGGGACCCTGGGCAAGTCACTTAACCCCCATTGCCCAGCAAAAAAAAAAAGAAAAAAAAAAAAAAGAGGAACTTAGCATGCTTCCTCTGCAGGTCATGGCTCAATTATTGGCTTGTGGTTTCTCCATGCGTATCATTGTTTTGCCTTCAGGCTAGCTTCTCTGAGTCACCTATGGACCTGTCTTGCTTCTGGACCACCTCTACATGCCCTCAGATGGTGTGTGCTCAGGTCATGCATATTAATTTTAATATCAGCGCAAGTCAAATGAATTAGGAAGATAAATCTTCTGGGGAAAAAATGTAAAAGGTTTCATTCTTTTTTGAAGCTTTTTTTTTTTTAGTGAGGCAATTGGGGTTAAGTGACTTGCCCAGGGTCACACAGCTAGGAAGTGTTAAGTGTCTAAGGCCGGATTTGAACTCAGGTAGTCCTGAATCCAGGGCTGGTGCTCTATCCACTGCGCCACCTAGCTGCCCCAAAAGGTTTCATTCTAAAACTGAATAGGACACAAATATGTCATGGAATCATAAGGTGGTAGGATCTAGAGCTAAAAGGACCTTGGAGATCCCCTGATACAACTCTTTAATTTTACAAATAAGGAAACTAAGGCCCAGAAAGATCCAGCCTATCTTCACCTCAGCTGTCAAATTTATCTTTCTAAGTCACAGGTGTAACTGTGTCATCCCCCTATTCAATAAAACTTCAGTGACTCACTTTCACTCCAAGATAAAATCCTTTGGCATTAGAAGCTTTTCATAACTTGGTCCCTTCCTATTTTTCTATTCTTTGTACATTTTACTTCCTCCCTTCCATGTCCTCTGACACTGGCCTCTTTTCTTATCCTTGCACAAAACACTCTATTTCCAGCTTTGGATAGTTTTCATTGGTGATCTCCCATGCCTGGAATTCCCTCCTTCACTTCCCCCTGTTGTTAATTTCCTTCAAGTCCCAGCTGAAATCCCTCCTTCTATAGGAAGCCTTTCCTGATCCCCCTTATTTCTTGTGCCTCTTTTCTGTCTATTTTCTCCCAAACATCTTGTATGTAGCTTATTTGTACATAGTTGTTTGCATGTTACCTCCCTGGAGCTTATTAAGAGCAACCACTGTCTTTTGTCTTTCTTTGCATCCCCATTGCTTAGCACAGTGCCTTGAAAGTAATGGGCACTTAAGGAATGCTAGTGGACTGACTGAAGACCTTCAATTCCTACAGTTAGTTAATAGCAGACCCAAGGAATATTACCCCATCCTCCCTCACCCACCATTAACAGTGCCATGTTTTCTATAAATTTAGATATTGGTTTTCTGAAGGGGGAATCAGTGGAGATATGGTTCTTTATCATTTTTCTACTGAACTTAAGAGCTAGTGATTATTCTCCCTATGAATGAATGAGTGAAGCAAGCATTTAAGTCCTTACTATGTGCAAAGCACTGTGATAAATGGTGGGAATGCTGACAGAAATGTAAGACAGTCCCTGCTCTCAAGGAGCACATATTCTATTAGAGGGAGGCAATACATAAGGAAGATTTAACCTGCAAGTCAAATGTAAAAGTCCCATGATGCTTGGGGTTGTAGGGGCCAAATTTAATATGGGGAGAGTTTGGGCAGCTAGGTGGCGCAGTGGATAGAGCACCGGCCCTGGAGTCAGCAGTACCTGAGTTCAAATCTGGCCTCAGACACTTAACACTTACTAGCTGTGTGACCCTGGGCAAGTCACTTAACCCCAACTGCCTCACTAAAAAAAATATGGGGAGAGTTAATTGGGTAGCTTGCCATAATACTGGGGTTCAGAAAATAATGATGGACCTCTAGGTCCAAAGTTTCCTCCCCTCCAAACCGCCTTTTTTAGTTATTTCTCTCTGGCCGATAAGAAAGAAGATTAACAGCCTCTTTTCCACAAACAAATCAGGTTTACTAATAGGAAATAAAATACACAGCAAAGGTGAAATTAATTAAGCTAACAAGGGAATAAGGAAAGAAGAAAATGGATAAGCTCCCTGGCTCTAGCAAAGGCTAACACAATCCCCAAACTTGCTTCCAGCTCCGCTTTATTAACTCACCACCTGCAGTGTGTAGTTTTCACTAGGAAACAGCTGTCCTGCCTCTCAGCAGTCTCGTCCCGGAAGCTCACCTACAGAAAAAGACAAGCTCCCCTCAGTGAGTGTTCCCTTTTCTACTTTTACTCTCCCTCCCCCAAAAGGGAGGTCCTTCCAGCTGGATGTCAGAAAGTGGTTCTCCTGCTGACATCAGCAGCATACATCACTGAGGGCAGGCCAGGTATAGCCTATATCCAATCATCCCTAGCCGGTTTCCCAAAAAGTACTAGATCATTCAGGTGTGATCCCTGAGCATCTGCCAAATTCCATTATTTTATCACCGGGTACAATGTCAAAACAGATATCATTGCCTCATCTTTAATCTCTGTGCTAGGGGCAAGGATAATGAGGCATAGAGGAGTAAAATGACTTAGACCAGGACCCAAGCATACTGTTTTGCTGTAAGAGAAAAAAAATAGAGGCATCTAGGTGGTGTGGTTGATAAAGCACTGTCCCTGGATTCAGGAGGAGCTGAGTTCAAATCTGCCCTCAGATACTTGACACTTACTAGCTGTGTGACCCTGAGCAAGTCACTTAACCCCAATTGCCTCACCAAAAGAGAGAGAGACAGAGACAGAGACAGAGAGACAGAGAGAAAAATTGGGTCTTAGAGACAGGAACTCAATAACTCTGTGGTCTTGAACAAGTGAGTTAATCTGAGTCTTTGTTGCCTCATCCACAAATGGAGGTAATCACAATTGCATACTTAAGACAATATGTTTATTGGAAGTCATTTTTATTTTTGCTCATGAAACTACAGATCTATTATGTACAACTTGCTATTCCTTTTAAATATATAATAAAGTTATCATGTAAATTTCATTTTTCATCCCCCCAGAAATGGTTACCATTAGACACAAATATGTATGCATATGCATACATACATATATATGTATGTGTGTGTGAAATCATTCTATAATTACTTCTATTTATTAGTTCTTTCTCTGGATGCAGATAGTGTCTTCCTTCATATGTCCTTTGGAGTTAATTTTTATATTTGTGATGGTCAAAATGACTTACTTTCTCAAAGTTGTTCTTACAACAATATTGCTATTACCATATACAACATTCTCTTGGTTCTGCTCATTTTGCTCTTCATTATTTCGTGCAAGTCTAACCATGTTTTTCCAAGATCATCAAGTTTACCATTTCTTATAGCACAGTAGTATTCCATCACAAGCATATACCACAATTTGTTCAGCCATTTCCATATTGACAGGCATCCCCACACTTCCCAGTTCATTGGCTATTGAGAGATACCACATAAACAGGGCATGTCCTTTTCTGGCACCCATGGATTGCTTCTTCAAGGAAGGTCCTCAGCACATTTAGTAGAGCCCCCTGTGGATTTGTGGGAGGATATGGAAAAGAGATGAAAAGGCCTGGGTGGACCATGTTCTCTACCACTGGTAAGAACACCTGCATCAAAGGGGTGGCAGACACCCCCAAAAAGTCTTGGAGAATTATATCACAGAGCTTTTCTTCTTTCCCTTTCCAGATGCCTTTATCTAGAAACCTGACTAGGGAGACTTAAGCAGCTGACCTTCCTTTATGAAAAAGTGGTCAGGTCCAGTTGTTTGTCTCCATCTAAAGACAGGGGAAGTGTGCCATGATGGCCCATGGGATAAACGAACAATAACTTACACCAATATAGATCTTGGAAGTTTGCACAGTGCCTTTCCCATCACTCATCGTGATATAGAGAGAGTGGATATTATTACCCCAAATTTACAGGTAAGGAAACTGAGTCTTAGATTATAGTATCATCTATTTATATACGGAAGGGAACATTTTAGAGGTGAGGAAAGTGAGGAACAAAACAGTTAAATGAATTACTCAAGGTGACATAGGTAGTTGGTTTCAGAGCCAAGATTAAAATTCAGATTTCCTGATTTAAAATCTTCTGCTTTTCCCATTATACCAAAACAGTTATACCTTTTCATTCCATTTACTGCCTTCTGCCTCTGACTCCTAAACCCTTCTCACCTTCTTTCCCTTTCCTAAAGATATAATCCTTATTCCACATGCACTGATGTGTTTGATCATCAGATGTAAGGGTTCTATCAAGAATCCCCAGATGATACCCAGATGGGTGCCCAGAAAAGAGAAACTTCATCAGCCACAGCTCTGTGAGACCTGAAAACATTGAATGGGGTGCTGGAGTCAAAACCACCCTTAAAATGCAATTAATTAGCACTGATTTCCTCGATCCCAACCTTGAACTCCTGGAGGTTGGATGAAGGCTCCAGTGGCAGGGAGCTTTGGGAGAGGAAAGAGGATATCACTGGAAAAGCTGCTGCTTAAGATGGCACAACATGGTATAGTATATGAGGCACATAACTCAAGGAAGAGTTGGGTGTAAGTGTCACCCCTACTCTTAGCTACTTACAAGAGCTACTTCACTTTAATTTCATTATTTATGAAATAATGGCAGATAATATAGGATGAATGCCAAAGTGTGACATGTTCCTGTAAGATTAATGTTGGGAATATAGGTAAAGCTAAGGAACTAAAGATATCCTTCCAAATCCAATAAGTTTTTAAAAGCTATATTAAGGAAAGGAGGAAGACTAAAGAAGGTATAGGGTCGTTGCTCTAAGAGGATAGAATGATAAGACAGAACAGCTAATAGAGAGAAGACATAGCTGCTCATCTGTTATTTTACTTTTGTTTTCTCTGCCAGTGAATAATATTTTTGGACTGAACAGGACTGAAAAAAATGGGGAGTTGATGCCCAAGATAAGGGAGTAAATAAGAGAGCATCTGGTTGACCTTGATGAGTTCAAGTCAACAGGCCCAAATGAACTATATCATTGGGTACTATGAGTCCCGGCAGAAGATACTGCTGAGCCATTGTCAATAATGTCTGACAGATCACAAAGAATATGAAAAACAAAACAACTAGAGAAGGGCAAGTGTTATCCTGATTTTCAAAAAAAGAAAAAGAAAAAGAAATATGGAAACCATAGGTCAGTGGGACAAGACACAAGCACAGACCATGTAACTGCTACCTACAGTATTACATGATATATTTAGTAAAATAGTCCAAAGCAAAGTGTTATCTGAAGGCCGAGGTGGAAATGTGTTACTGACAGAGGCT
The DNA here is from genome assembly GCF_019393635.1 of Dromiciops gliroides. Classification (NCBI taxonomy): domain Eukaryota; kingdom Metazoa; phylum Chordata; class Mammalia; order Microbiotheria; family Microbiotheriidae; genus Dromiciops; species Dromiciops gliroides. The sequence goes on from NC_057863.1 coordinate 539,896,903, forward strand.
ATCAAGAAGGTAGAACTGAAATTGGACTTCAAAAATGAGCAGAAATTAGGGCAGCTAGGTGGCTCAGTGGAAGGAGCACTGGGCTTGGAATCAGGAAGATTAATCTTCATGTGTTCAAATCCGGTTTCAGACACTTACAAGCTGGGTGACCCTGGGTAAGTCACTTAATCCTGTTTGCCTCCATTTCCTCATCTATAAATGAGCTGGAGAAGAAAATGGCAAAACTACTCCAGTATCTCTGCCAAGAAAACTCCAAATGGGGTCATAAGAGTCAGACAGAGTGTTTATGATGCATGTTAAACTTTGGAGGTACAAAGAAAGGTCAAAACAAAAACCAATCCCTTCCTTCAAAGAGCTCACATTCTAATAATGAAAAAACATGTGAATGTATTAGAGACAGAGACAGAGAGAGAGAAAGAGAGAGAGAGAGGAGAAAAAAAGATGGGGCAGCTATGTGGCATAGTAGATAGAGCACTGGCCCTGGAGTCAGGAGGATCTGAGTTCAAAATGGGCCTCAGACACTACTACCTCTGTGATCTTGGGCAAGCCACTTAACCCTAATTGCCTCCAAAACACAGCAAAAGGAATAAATCAGATGAGCATAATTTTAACAGTGAAAGAAGAGGAGGAGGATATTATAGTCATAGGAAACAGCATAATCACAATGCATGGAGTCAGGAGAACATCATCAGTGTTTGAACCATTAAGGACTATTCGTAGAATGACCCATTGCAACGGGTAGTTATGAATTGGGTTGATGTCAGCTTGGAAAGAAGTCTTTAATGAAGTGCCCTGGAGTTCTGAATTTGACCCTCTACTGGGTAATAATTTTAGCAATGACTTGGATAAAGGAATAGTCAGTGTGTTTATCAAAAATATAGGTAGCAGGGACAGCTATGTGGCGAAGTGAATAGAGCAGTGGACCTGCAGTCAGGAGGACCTGAGTTTAAATTCGGCCTCAGACACATGACATTTACTAGCTGTGTGAGCCTGGGAAAGTCAACCCCAATTGCCTCATCAAAAAAAAAATACAGTAGCACTCCCCTCACATTCTAGCACAGACTGGATTCCCATATTCAAGGTATGCTGTGGGTCAGTACTTCTAAAACTAAAGAGTAGTTCTGAGTCGTATATTTTGGGAAGGACATTGATAAGTTTGTAGGTGCCCAGGGGAAGACAAACAGAATGGTGAAGGGCTACAAACTCATGCCACATGAGGTTCAATTGAAGTAACTGGGGATGTTCAGTTTGGAAAACAAAAGACAGGGGTGGGGTGGTGGTGACAGCTGTCTTTAAGTATTTGAAGGGTTGTAATGTGGGAAAAGGAATCATTTTGTTCTGTTTGGCCCTAGAGGGAAGAACTAAGAGTGATGGATAGAAGTTTCAAAGAGGAATATTTGGGCCTGAGGTAAGGAAAAACTTTCTTCTTTTTTTAGTTTGATTTTATTGATATGTTTTGTTTTTACATCACTTTCATTTACAAATATATTCCCCTCTTCTCCTCTCCCCTCCCCAGAGAGCCATCCCTTCTAACAAAGGAGAAAAAAAGAAAGGAAAAAACCCCAGTTTAGCTAAACCAAATGATTAACACATTTACCAAGTCCAATAGTATATGCAGTATTCCATATACATAGCCCCTCACTTCTACAAATAAATGAGGGGAGTGTATTTTCTCAATTCTTCCCTGGGGCCAAACTTTGTCATTAAAATTACATTGAATTCTATGTTTTGGTTTTATGATTTTTCCATCTATATTGTTATAATCACAGACATTGTTTTCCTGGTTCTGCTTACTTGAGTCTGCATCAGTTCAAATAAATCTTTCTTTGCATCTTTCATTTCTTCATAGTCACTGATTCTTACTGAATAATAATAGGGTAAGCCTTCCTAATTATTAGAATTATCCAAAAGCAGAATGGACCATCCCAGGAAGGGTTGGACTCCCTTTTCCAGAACATGTTCCAGCAGAAGCTGGATGACAACTTATGGGGTCTGTTACCAATGAAATTCATATTTAGATATGCATTAAACAATATGGCCTGAGGTTATTTCCAGCTCTAAGTCCTATAAGCTTAAGACCTTATTTACCTACTCAGTGAGATTCTAAGGAGTCTGATTTTGTACAGAAGGCTGCATGGCATATGGAAGATATGGCCTTGCCAAGTTTGAATTGGAGAGGGTAGCTTTTAGGATGTTACAGTGGTCTGACACTAATCAGAAGACCTGAGTTCAAATCTTGCCTTTGATGGTTACCACCTGTGTAACCTTGGACAAGTCAGCTATTTAAGCTCCACAAGCTTCAGTTTCCACATGTGTAAAAGTAGGGGATTGGAGGAGCTGTCTCTAATTCAACACTCTTCATGCCTCTCACTCTAGGTGTGGACAAAGAATAAATCAAAACCTCATAACTGAGTGTGGAATTGGGTTGGTTAATGCTGCTCCTCTGCCTGTTTGGGCTCTTTTTTTAGAGAAACAATGGAAGGCAAAGGGAATCAATGATGGTTGTTGTCCTTCATTCTCAAAGAGGACCAAAATGACATCACTGTTAGAGTCAAGGCCCAGTGTGTCTGACTATGGCTGATCAGACCAATATGAGCTTGGAAGGCTCTACAAGTAGTCCGTGTGAACATTTGGGGTGGATTCTCTAAATTTGCACAGGTCACATTTCTTTTGAGCTACCTCAATTCTATTTGCTCATAGAGCACAGCACCTTGTCTGATTAGGTCATGCCATGCTGGGCAGTCCTGTGCCACTGTCTTCCATGTCTCATAATCAATTCCAAAGTTTTTAAGAGGGATCTTGAAAGTGTCCTTATATTGCTTCTTCTCACTACCATGTAAGTGCTTGCCCCATGTGAGTTCTCCATACAATAGTCTTTTAGGCAAGCATGCATTTGGCATTTGAACAATGTGCCCAGTCCATCAGAGTTGTGCTTTCTGCAGTGGAGTTTGAATGCTTAGCAGTTTAGTTTGAGAAAGGACCTTAGTGTCTGGTACCTTGTCTTGCCAGGTGATCTTCAGAATCTTCCTAAGACAATTCAAATGGAAGCAATTCAGTTTCCTGGCATGACGCTGGTATGTTGTCCAGGTTTCACAGGCATACAACAATGAGGTCAGCAGACCTTCAGTTTGGTAGTCAGTCTAATACCTCTCCTCTCCCACACTTTCCTTCAGAGTCTCCCAAATGCTGAGCTAGCTCTATCCATGTATACATCAACCTTATTATCAAAGTGTACATCCCTGAAAAGGATACTGCCAAAGTAAGTGAACTTATCCACAGTATTCAAAACTTGTCCATTTGCTGTAACTGATAGTTCCACATATGGATGGCGTGGTGCTGACTGGTGGAGCACCTGTGTTTTCTTGGTGTTAATTGTTAGGACAAAATTAGCACAAGCAGCAAAGAATTGATCCATATTTTGTTGCATCTCAGTTTCAGAAGCTGCATTGAATGCACAATTATCAGCAAACCAAAAGTCATGCACCAATATTCCCTCGACTTTAGTCTTGGTTTATAGCCTTTTCAACTTTAAATAACTTACCTTGAGTATGAGAGCTGACCTTGATGCTGTGTTCATCCTCATTGAAAGCAGCTAACAACATTGCTATAAACATGCTAAAAATCATGGTGGTAGAAGTGAGATGGCTTCTATCAAAACCTACCTGACCTCTGACAAAATTTGAGGATCTGAGGATAATCCCAGTCTTCAATGGAATGGAATGGAATGGAAGAGAGGACCCTGAGAGTAATTATAGAACCATAGGCTTATAAAATGTTAGAGCTTTATAACAGAGAATGATAGAGCATGAAAAAAAATCTTTAGGAATCATTAGGATAGTGTAATAGAAAAAGCTCTTGAAGTCTCCGACTGCCTAGTTTTGAATCTTAGCTTTGACATGTTCCTAGTTGATCCTCAGTAAGTCCCTATTCTAAGGCCAGCTAGGTGGCACAGTGGATAGAGCACTGGCCCTGAAATTGGGAGGACCCAAGTTCAAATATGACCTCAGACTAGTTGTATGACCCTGGGTAAGTCACTTAAATCCAATTGCCTTAAAATATCCAGGGCCATCTCCAGTCCTCCTGATAAATATCTCATCACTCCCCAGTTGGCTCTAGAGGAGAGAGTGAGGTTGGTGACGTTGCATAGCTCTCCCTCACTTAAAAAAATCCAATTCACTGCAAGTCACGATACCATGGTCCTCTTGAAGAATGAAGGACAAACAACGACAACCACCACCCTATTCTTCTCTGAGCCTCCAATTTTTCATTTGAAAAAATGAGGACAATAATCCTCATCTTATTAACATCATGGGGTTGTTGTAAGGAAAGGGCTTCATAAATGAGAAAGACTATAGAAATGATGTGGTTCTGGGATGGTTGTAGGGCCTAGTTTGGCCATAGCCCTGTAAAGTGGTCCTAAAAGTGACTCACTCTCCCAGGAGCCTTCCCAATTCCTCTACTTCTTGGAATGACTACCCTTACCTTAAAACCTCTAAGTCATTAAATTATATCCCTCAGGTAGAGAGTCATCTCCTTACAGACTTTCAGGTTGAATCTACCTGACTCAACTTGAACAAACTTTTAAAAAATATTTTAAGAACAAATCTCTATCTTGCCCAGGCTTGAAGTGCAAGCGGTACTTATAGGCTCAGCCTCTGAGGTGCACCAGAGCTTTGACTAGTTCTCTTTCTTTCTTCCTTCCTTCCTTCCTTTCTTTCTTTCTTTCTTTCTTTCTTTTGCAGGGCAATGAGGGTTAAGTGACTCACCCAGGGTCATACAGCTAGTGTCAAGTGTCTGAGGCCGGATTTGAACTCAGATCCTCCTGAATCCAGGGTACTTTATCCACTGTACCACCTAGCTGCCCCCGACTAGTTCTGGTTCTAACCTACACTGGTTCACCCCTCCTTAGGCAGCCTGGTGGCCACCTGGCAACCCCACTCCCAACTTATTAATGCCAAACTTAGTGCTGACACCCAATGGGCTTAGTCCACTGTAACTCAGGACTCTCAGGCTGGGATTACAGTGATATGCCACTACAACTAGCCAGCAAACATTTTAAATCACATACTAATGTGCAATACCTTGGGCTAGGAGTTCCTGTCATCTCAATCATTTCAGCCACCTCTTATGGACAAAAATAATTGTTCTGTGTTCCTGAGTCATTTGCGTTTTATATTTTTCTTCTACTTTATGTTTTGGGGTGAAAATGAGGGTAGGGAGGGGCAGCTAGGTTGCGCAGTGGATAGAGCATCAGCCCTGGAGTCAAGAGGACCCGAGTTCAAATCCGGCCTCAGACACTTGACACTTACTAGCTGTGTGACCCCGGGCAAGTCACTTAACCCCAATTGCCTTACCAAAAAAAATGAGGGTAGGGGATAGAAGAAGGCATTGGAAGACAATACAGAAAGAACATTGGATTTGGAATTAGAGAACCAGGATCCAAATCCAGGTTTTATTTATTACCCATGGACCAGCTACTCAGCCTCCCTGAGCTTCAGCACCTTCAAATACAAAATGAGGCAGGTGCACAGGAAGGCCCCTAAATTTCCATCCATCTATAACCCTATGATCCTATTTTTCTCCTGCCTTCCAAGTGTCATAACAGCCTATGCAAAGGGGTCAAAAGAACAGACAGGAAGGAATGGTTTTCTCAGGTACCAGGAAAAATTGGACACCTTAGATTCAGACTCAACTTTCCTACTTGCACTTGCACGATCACCCTCCTAATAGAAGCCATTCATTGGCCCAGTCTCCTGGTTATTACCTTCAAATAGAATGTGTCAAAGTTGTTTGTGCTAATCATCCAAACCTTAGGGGAGATCACAGGATTGTAGAGATGGAGAGAACCTTGGCTGATATTAATTTACACATTGTTTGCATAATTTGTTGACTGTTTGAAGTTCAAATGCACCCAAACCTCACAGGTTCAACTATTCAATCAATATTCATTTATTAAGTGCCTACTATGCATTAGGTACTGGGAGAATACAATAAAGAAACCACTTTCTACTTACAAAGAGATATAAAAGGGAGACAAGAATATGTATACACATTGTTGTTGTTGAATCCTTTCAATCCTGTCTGATTCTCCATGATCCCATTTAGGGATTTCTTGGCAAAGATACTAAAGTAGTTTGCCATTTCCTCCTCTGGCTCATTTGACAGATGAGGAAACTGAGGCAAACAGAGTAAAGTGACTTGCCCAGGGTCACACAGCTAGTAAGTGTCTGAGGCTAAATTTGAACTTGTCTTCCTGACTCCAGGCCTTGTGCTTTATCCATTGTGCCACCTAGCTACCATGTATGTGTGTATATGTGTCTATGTATTTGTATATATGTATACATACATGTATATATGATTAAGAGTTATTTGAGTAAATCAATTACATTACCCCACTCAATTTAAAATGTCAATAAAATAAGTGTCAAGTTGCTAATATAATATGACAATAAAATAAGTGTCAAGATGCTACCTTATACAGTGAGAATATATCTCAACTGTTCATTAGTTAGGCCTGGATACCTCCCTAGGCATGAAAGGAAGTCTGTTCGGATTAGCTGAGGGACTTAGTTACAACCTCTGGGACCTATGAAAAACCAGGAGCTATTTGAGAACCAAAGATATTTTGAGTGTCCGGCATGGAGAAAAGAGAGACTTGCCTCTGAGAAAGCTCCTTGAGAGGAGAGAGGGAAGCACTTTAGCTTTAACATATGTCTTTCTGTCCACCCCCTCCCCCTTGTCTCAAGGAAAACTTTGTGAGCTTTGATGTGTCAGAAGGATTTTGGATTTCTCATCATCCCAACAGCATCTTAGCATCACCCTCAGAACAGCAACGACTAACAATGGTCTCACTATCCAGAGCCAAGGATGGACGGGACAGATGATGAAAATGAATTCAAAGCTCTGAAAAGAGCACAGCAGAAAATCTATACTATACCTAAAGGGAATATCTTAAGGACTCCAGCAAGAGGACTTCCAGGAGCTATGAATTATCCCTTGTACATGTGAACTCTAAGCTTGGGCTTTGTATATCTTTGTGGGAGAGTATATCACAAACTTTCAGGGTTATATTTGTACTGATTCTTTGTATGATGTTCTGTTGTTCAGTGGTTTCAATTGTGTCTGACTCTTTGTGACCCCAATTGGAGTTTTCTTAGTAAAGATACTGGAAATGTTTGCCATTTCCTTCTCCAGCTCATTTTACAGATGAGGAAACTGAAGCAAAGAGGGTGAAATGACTTGGTTAGAGTCACACAGCTAGGAATTATCTGAGGCTGGATTAGTCAGGTCTTCCTGACTCCCAGGCTGCCTTAGTTAATACCCTTTTCCAAAAATTAAATGATTAATGGATATCAACTGATAATCATGGTAGAAAGCACATCAGATGGGGTCTATGAGCCATATTGCATTACTACACCGCCCCCCTCCCAGCCCCCTAAGGCCAACTTTATAGCCTTCAAAGAATTTCAGGGGATTTTAGCATTGAATACACAATTCACCTGTGCAAGTGGAGTCCAGGAAACTGGAACATGTGCTGCATGAGTATATACTGAATAAATATGTTACATATTATAAAATATAAATGTCTTCTCTCATCCAAGCTAATGTGAACTTTCCAGTTGATTATCAGTATCCGAAACACTTGAGAGACTTTACAACCACACCTGAAATTCTATAGCTGAGACTTTCTAGTTGATCATCAGCATCCACACCTGAAAGACTTTCACTCTACAACTACCCCAGAGGACATCCCAAGAACCATCTGAGATAAGACTTTCAAAGACTTAAATGGACATTTTCCTGTTTTCCTTTTTCCCATTGCATACACTATTTATAATGCCCACTTGCTAAAGGGGAGTGTCCCCTTTAATTTTTCTTTGTTTGTAATGTCCACCTAATAAAGGGGAATGCCCCCTTTAGCTTTTGTCAATGTGTAGCTCAATTTCTTTTCTCTCTTTTCATTCCCTTTACTTTGTTAGTCATTAGTATCTGTAATGTTATTGCTTCATGTAAGGAAACTATGTTTCTTCATGAAGCACAGGAGGAGTGTGAGAACCAGGGGCCCCAATCCCTGCCAAGAAAGACATGAGGTGACCTTTCTGAGGTTTCTAAGGTCAGATTGGCATCTTGGTAGTTGCCTCTTATTAATAGACTGCCTTTAAGTCATGTCACTCAATGGACTTGAAGATGACTAGCCAATTTTAACTTGGAGCTGTGTGTGGGGACCGCCCCCTTTCCTGTTCAACAGGGAGGGGGCTTCCAGGGGAACTGAGTGGGACTCTTTCTCTTTGGAAGTGTGAGCGGCTAGGGGAAGAAGTGCCTTCTCTCTCTTTCTCTCAGTAGCGTAGATCTGAGCTATGTTTTTTCCATTTTTTCAGAGACTTGTTCTCTCTCTCTCTCTCTCTCTCTCTCTCTCTCTCTCTCTCTCTCTCCATCTCCCTCTCTCTGCCAACTTTTAATATACTTTAATAAATGCTTAAAAGCCTAAACTGTTGCTAAATTTATAAGTAAATCCTAACTAGTTCCCCCCCCCCACACACACACACACAGGGGGACAGGTAAAGACACACATTGGATTTTAATCATCACATTAGACATATCCACTTCCTTCAGCTGATGCTCAACACATTCTGAATGTGTTCTAGCTTATCATATCAATGTCCCTTCTAAAATGAAGACATCACACTCCATATTTGGATTTGATTAGGGCAGACTACAGAGAGACCATCATCTCCCTTGTTCAGGACATTGTATTTCTCTTGAAACAGGTTCAGCTGTTTTTAGCTGTTTTGGCTTCCTTACCACACAGCTAACTCATATGAAGTTTGTGGTCCACTAGAACCTCCAGGTCTTTTTTGTATTAATTGATTTCTTGTCACCAACCCACACTTATAGAGTTGAATTTTTAAAAATTCAAGTATAAGACATTGCATTGGTTCTTACAACTTTCATTTTTTTTTATTTCAGTCTTCTATTCTGACTTATCAGTGTCTTTTTGGAATCCAAATTTTGTTATCTGATGTATTAGTTACTCCTGCTAAGTTTGAGCCACATTTGATAAAGGAAACATTTATATTTTCATCTAAATCATCAATAAAAGTTTCTAAGAAAAGAGCCCTGGGACACTGCATTAGAGACCTCCCTCCAGGTTGAGATGGATGGGTATTGATTGGTACTCTTTGGGTCTGTCTGGTCATATCACAGTATGTCATGAATTCCATATCCTCCCTCCCCCCCTATCTTGATGAAGTTAGCTATAACCCTTTTTACTACCCTCCTTGCTGAGACCCAGCTCTATACCATATCCATGATGTTCCCTTGACCCACTGGTCTTGTAGCAGCCTAGTATTTCTGTCAAAAAAGGAAGCCTGGTATGTCTCTTTCTTAAGGAATCCATTCTAGCCCCCAATAATTCCCTCCCCACCCCACATACACATACATACACTTTCGCTACATGTTCACAAACTCTCCCTTTAACATTATTTTGTCCTATGGTTTTACCAAGAGATCACCAGGCTATAGTTTGATTCTTCCACTCTTTTTTTTTTTTTTTTTTTTTTAGTGAAGCAATTGGGGTTAAGTGACTTGCCCAGGGTCACACAGCTAGTAAGTGTTAAGTGTCTGAGGCCGGATTTGAACTCAGGTACTCCTGACTCCAGGGCCAGTGTTCTATCCACTGCGCCACCTAGCTGCCCCTCTTCCACTCTTTTTTGACTGGTTTAGAATTAGAGCCAACATTTGTCCAGCTCCTGTCCCATACCTCCACTGGCCACAACTCATGGATAACTGACAGCTGCAATATCACCCCTGAGTTCTTTCAGTTCCCTGAGATGTGGTTCTTCCAGGCCAGGTGGCTTTAACTTATCCAGGACAGCTTTTTACTTCTTGTTCTTTTTTTTTTTTTATCTTCTCCTGATTTATCTTGGGTTTCAATTTTCTATTAGTCATTTTTGGTCTATTCTTCCTGGTCTGGATATTATTCTCCCCAGAAGAGAATTCCAGGAGTTGATTAGTTACGCCTTTTTGCTATTGTCCATTATCACCTTCCCATACACACCAAGCAGGGGTTCTATCCCTTCCTTGATCTTGCACTTCCCCCTAACATAGATTTGAAAAAAAAAAAGCCTCTTTGTATTGTCTGTAGCATTTATCAGGAGGCTCAGCTCGGGCCAAGCTTCTGCCTTCCTGACACTATTCTTGCAGAATCTTGCTGCTCTTTTGTATTTGTCCTCACCTGCCTGCCCTCACTTCCATCCCTGCACATGTCCTTTTAAGACCTGAGTTCTGCAGTGAGCATTCAGTTCAACCACCTCATTGGACTCAATTGTGATTGCATTATCAGAATTTTATTATTGACAGCCTCCATTCCTAAGCAGGCTCCCCTTTTAAAGCCTCAGGAATTGGGGTTCTACCTAGCCTAACCCTAAACTCTGATGTTTACTCTCCTCAGATTCATGGGTACTTATCGGTTTCTATGATTGTATGGTTACTATTTCCCAAGTGCTTCTGGGTCAGAATCAGACTCAGGAGGGTGGTTACTCTCACTGTTTTCTCTATTTTGAGAAAAATGAAGTTATCAATTAGGTAAATCAAGTTTCTTTCAGCTGTCCTGATTTATCAGAGGCAGAGAGAGATCTCCAACTGAAGTCCCTCAACATGCAATCCAGTCCAATAAGTATTGTTGTATATTTATTATTGAAAGAAAGCAGGGGGGCAGCTAGGTGGCTCAGTGGATAGAGCACTGGCCCTGGAATCAGAAGTACCTGAGTTCAAATCCGGCCTCAGACACTTAACACTTACTAGCTGTGTGACCCTGGGCAAGTCACTTAACTCCAATTGCCTCACTAAAAAAAGAAAGAAAGAAAGAAAGAAAGAAAGAAAGAAAGAAAGAAAGAAAGAAAGAAAGAAAGAAAGAAAGAAAGAAAGAAAGAAAGAAAGAAAGAAAGAAAGAAAGAAAGAAAGAAAGAAAGAAAGAAAGAAAGAAAGAAAGAAAGAAAGAAAGCAGGGGGCAGCTAGGTGGCGCAGTGGATAAAGCACTGGCCTTGGATGCAGAAGGACCTGAGTTCAAATACGGCCTCAGCCGTTGACACTAGTTGACACTCAACTAGCTGTGTGACCCTGGGCAAGTCACTTAACCCTCATTGCCCTGGAAAAAAAAGAAAGAAAGAAAGCAGAAGATGATGGATAAAGTTCTGAATGTGGAATCAGGAAGACCTGGGCTAAAATTCTGCCACAGCCATTTATTAGCTGTGTGCCCCTGGGCAAATCTCTGGGCCTCAGTTTCTGGGGTTGGACACAGTAAATTCTAAGTTCCTCTCCAGATTTAAATCTATGATGCAACAACAATAATAACGTTTGTAAGACATTGGGTTACAAAGACAAAATGAAAACTTCAAGTAAGCTTCAAGTACCTTTTGTTCCTCAAGAACAAGGCACGCCGGGGCAGCTAGGTGGCATAGTGGATAAAGTACCAGCCCTGGATTCAGGAGGACCTGAGTTCAAATCAGTCCTGAGACACTTGACACTTACTAGCTGGGTGGCCCTGGGCAAGTCACTTAACCCCATTGCCCCACCAAAAAAGAAACAAGGCATGCTGAACTAACCCACTGAGGTGATTGGGTGGACCAATTGTATGTCACAATATATTTTGTTTTTGATTGATAAATCTATGGTTTCCATGACAACACTCATCCATTTTAGTAAGCAATCCACTCTTTACTTGTTTTCCTCTCCTACTATATTGCCTTCAACCCATAGCCTGTGGTCATTAATTCAAACAAGTATTCTAACAATCAGGCATTAAGGCCTCTAGCCCTTGGCTACTGGTACATTTAGTTCAATTCTGAATTCATTATTTTATGAAGTATAATGGATAAGCTGGAGAGTATCCAAAGTATGGCAACAAGGATAGTGAAGGGCTTTGAGCCCATGGCATGTGGTCAATGGCTGAAAGCAAGGTAGGCAAGAAGCAGTTATTAGGCACTTATTATGTGCCAGGCTCTGCACTAAGTTCCAGGGATACAAATACAAGCAAAAAAACCCCAATCTCTGCCCTTGGAAGGAAGGGGAGAAGAGAAGGAACCCACAGAGGGACATGGTGTCCAAAGAGACAGAAATACAGTCAGGAGGACCTTGTATAGCCTTCCCCAGCAATGAATGCCCTAGAACAGAGGCATCAAATACTCAGTCTGCAGACCACATGCAAAATTCCTTAATATGGCCCAAGCAGATTAAAATGTAATTGTGAAATATTTGACAAAAGAAATAAAAGTACAATGGAACACAGTTCATGTTGTCCTCATGTATGGTTTAGTGGACCATTTCTATCTAAGTTTTGCACCACTGCCCTAGAAGTAACAGGAATGTTTAGTGAAGGTGAAGACACTGGAAGCACCTGTCCAGTTTGCTGAGATAAATGACTATAGCCTTTCTTAGGGGTTGCCTCTGTGGCCTGCATCATAAATTCATTGTCAGATTTCTCCAGCTGAGCCAGCAGGCATATATACATATATGTGTATATAATAGCATGTATATGCACATATATATTACATAGCATTCTAGCATACTCCCACTTCTATAGCAAAGGATTATTTTATTTTTTTTTTTGGTGAGGCAATGGGGGTTAAATGACTTACCCAGGGTTACTCAGCTAGTAAGTGCTAAGTGTCTAAGGCCAAATTTGAACTCAGGTCCTCCTGACTTCAGGGTCAGTGCTCTATCTACTGCACCACCTAGCTGCCCCAGAGCTATTTCTTTAAAAGTCTAGTGTCCAATATGAAATAAGTTGGACAACTCTGTAGCTTGGGAATGGTGACACTTGTACAATAGCTAACTGGAAAGAGTTGGTCAATGGGTCTTATGATTATAGTCCATGAAAACCACCAAAAGGCAAGGGTTGGAGGGCAGGGGCTTTAAAAGCTGTTTGTTAGAAGACCTGTGTGAATGAATGGCTAAATCAATATAGGGTGAAGGGTAGGGTATGATGGGACACAATGATAGAGAATGTCAGGTAAGTAAGTTGGGCTGCTTATTAGAATGGGTAAATATTGGCATGGATCACAGATCATAGATTTATGCATCAACAAGCATTTATTACTATACTCCAGGCACTAAGCACTGGGAATACAAAGAAAAAAGACTGGTCCCTGCCTTCAAGAAGTTTATATTCTAGTAAGGGGGACAACTTATATGAATGAGAACATATGTAATAAATACAAAGCAGATAGAAGATAACCTTAGAGGGAAGGTACTAATACCTGGGATTGGGGGCAGGGGGGACCAGAAAAAACCTAGAAGTGGCAGCTCTTGAGCTAAGCCTTAAAAGAATCCAGGGATTCGAAGAGGTTGAGAGGGAGAATATTCTAAGCATAGATAACCAATGCAAAGGCACAGAGATGGAGGAGATATTTTTATATGTGAGGAATAGAAGTGAAGCCAGTATGTAGAGTGTGTGGAGAAGAGTAGAATTGAAAAAAGACTAGAAAGTATGAAGAAGCCACATTGGAATGAGTGTTAAATACCAAATAGAGGGCTTCATACTTAAATCTGCAGTTAATAGAGAGACACAAGAGCTTATTCGGTAGGGGCTTGACATGATCGTGCCTACACTTCAGGAAAATTACTTTGACAGCTGTGTGAAAGATAGATGAGTAAGATGAGACAGGGATTGAAAGGAGAGGGCTATTGCAATGGTCCAAGTGTGAGGTGATAAGACCCTAAACTAGAGTGGTGGCTATATGAAAGGAGAGGAGGGTGCTTTATAAAGAGAAAAATGACAAGATCTGGCAAAGGGTTGGATGGGTTGGGCAAATGAGAGCGATGAGGTGAGGAGGAAATCGAGATTTTGTACAGGAGCAACTGGAAAGATGGAGGTCCTATTGACAGTAATAGGGAAGTTCAGAAGAGGAAAGGATGTTGAGGGGAAAAAATAATGAGTTGTGCTTTGTACATGTTGAGTTCCAGATGCCTAGGGGACATCCAGTTGAAAATATTCAACAGGCAGTTTATGATGTGAGACTGAACCTCAGGAGAGACACAAAGGCTGAATAAAATAGATCTAAGAATTATCTGCACAGTGATGATAATTGAATCCATGGCAGCCAATGATATCAGCAAGCAAGAGCATAGAGAGAATAAAAGAAGGGCCCAGCACAAAGCCCTGGGGAACACCCACACTTCGTGGATGTCACATAGATGTAGATCTGGCAAAGAAGACTGAGAAGTATCAGTCAGACAGATAGGAGAGAAACCAAGCAAGAACAGTCATGAAAACCCAGAGAGGAGAGCATACCCAGGGAGAGAAAGAAGGTGGTCATTAGTGTGTCAGATACCACAAAGAAGTCATGGAAGATGAACACAGAAGATGGCAGAAAGACAACTAGTGCATAAAAGGAAGATTTGGGTCCATAGGGCTATCCCAGACCATTTGTACTGGTCCCCAGCTAGAATGTAAACTCCAGGGGGCAGCTAGGTGGCACACTGGATAAAGCACCGGCCCTGAATTCAGGAGTACCTGAGTTCAAATATGGCCTCAGACACTTGACACTTACTAGCTGTGTGACCCTGGGCAAGTCACTTAACCTTCATTGCCCTGCAAGAAAGAAAGAAAGAAAGAAAGAAAGAAAGAAAGAAAGAAAGAAAGAAGAAAGAAAGGAAGAAGGAAGAAGAAAGGAAGGAAGGAAGGAAGGAAGGAAGGAAGGAAGGAAGGAAGGAAGGAAGGAAGGAAGGAAGGAAGGAAGGAAGAAAGAAAGAAAGAAAGAAAGAAAGAAAGAAAGAAAGAAAGAAAGAAAGAAAGAAAGAAAGAAAGAAAGAAAGAAAGAAAGAAAGAAAGAAAGAAAGAAAGAAAGAAAGAAAGAAAGAAAGAAAAGGGAATCAGGGAGAATGTAAACTCCTTGGCAGTAGGGATTATTTCATCCTTGGTAATTATATCTTTTAGTTGCTCACCACCTCACTGGGCTCCACTACATGTTTCCTATTGCATCAGGGCCCTGTAGAGTGGGAAATGGCTCTAAGACTATCCATCCCAGGGCTGGTTTGTCAAGCTCTATCTACCTTCATGACCTTAAGGGAGATTGCAGGAGAGAATATAGTAGACATGACAGGAGCCATCAAGAACACATCAAGGTATCAAGAAATCCAAATTGTGGGATACTAGATTAGGAGAGGCAGGGCAGGATTTGCCAGCACCAAGTGGATGGCAATCATTCATGATAATAATAATCAAAGCCGATGTGTATATTACCCATATGCAGTAGGTATAATAATTATTATTATTGCCATTTTACAAATGAAGAAACTGAGTCTCAGAGAGGTGAAGTGACTTGCCCAGTATTAAACAAATAGCAGGTAACAGGGGTATAGGAGGTAGGATAATAGCCTTCTCCCCCCTTCACTGTGCTGACTAAAAGGAAGGTAGTTCAGAGAAAGAAGGTGGAAAGGGAGATGTAGGAGCAAAGAAGAAACTGAGGCTTTGGCACCAAACCAAGATCAAAACTAATGCTATGGAGGGGTACACCAAGCCAGAGAGCCGGGGATGTGCTCACTGAGGTTTAGAAGCAACAAGTTCCAGGTGATTAGTCTTAGGGAGTGAGTCTGCATTCAGGAGAGAGGTCAAGACTGGACCCAGGGCAAAGATACACATTCCAGACAAACGCTTCAGGTGTGTGAGTTCAGAATGGTCAGAAGTGAGTTATTTGCCTAGATTTCATGCTTTAGGAACAATTTCTTTTAACAATGGACTGCCAAGTACTGGCCACACCCTCTTTTGTTCCTCTCTATGGTCAGTTTGTAAAAATCCAGGATTCCAAAGGAGAAAGGCAAAGAGAGCTAGAGGATGGAGTCCCTGGGCAATGAGACTGAGGGGAATGGACCATAGGGCTCCGGATTGAATGGAAGGATTACAAGGTCAAAGTCAAGGTCTCTTCGACCCGGCTCAGAAAAAGAGAAATGATGTCCCTTTCTCTCTCCCCTCGGGCACCAAAAATCTACCTTGGGGAGAGAAACTATTAGGAACTATGAGTCAGAATTCCTATTCTCTCTCTCTTTTTGTTTTCCTTTTTTTAAAAAATAAGCTGGAAAAATGCCCTTAATTAAATTGCTTTTTATTTGGGAGCGGGCAACAGTGCTTTTGAGCGTCAGGCAGGGGGAAGATGAAATGGAAAAGAACTTGTCAGATATCTCCCTATAAGGGCATGAAAGCAAAATCTGGAGGTGAAAGGTTAGGTGGGAGTGATCACTTAGACTCAGAGAACTATCTGGAAGGCACTAATTGGGCAGAGGGAAGGAATCCCCGCAAGGAGGTGAAAAGCTGATAAACAGCTTCAGAACAAGGGGTCATCAGAAAGAAAAGAGCTGGTGTTCTCCAAAGGGAGACCATGCTGGGTATGAAGGGAGATTTCAAAATGAAACTGGGGTAGGTCACTGTGGCTGGGTCCCCATGAACATTCTTCCCCAGGCTTGGGGCTCTGAGTGACCTCCTTCCCAGGGAGTGATCTTTGGGGGCAGTGAGAGGATTCCTAGATGCAGCAGAGGAGCAGGCTGAGAAAAGGGGACCTTGGGCCATCTGTGTGCAGACCTTTGCCATTGGAGGGAACTGAGAAGGGTCCTCTGGGGTGGGAGGTGTGGGAGGGGGGAAGATGCTGGGAACAGAGAACAGAAGTCTCTCATTGCCTCTAGGCAGGAGGGGAAGTTCAGTACAAGCAGGCCGTACAAGGGAGGGGCCACAGCAAACCAAAGTTCATTCCCCTGGATTATTTTTCCCTCTCAATTTTCAGCCATTAAAGCTATTTTAATGAGAAGGATGCACCATATGGCCTGGAGCACATGTTCTCTCTGTTTACTCTGGGGCCACTGTGGAAGGGAGGCCCAAGGTAAGCAGGAAAAACTGGGGATCTAGAAAGATTTCCCTGACCCTCCCTTGCTTCATGCCAGGGCTGTCTTCATAGCACAGGGGTTCTTCACATGGGCTCTACACATTTCCAAAGGGGCTATGGATAGATATTAGGGAGTCCATAAATTTGGACTAGAAAAAAATGACATCTGTTTTTCAATATAATTGGTTTTCTTTGTAATCTTATATTGTACTTTATTTTATCCACTCAAAAATATGAGTCTGAGGAGTTCAGAGGCTGCGCTACACTGCCAAAGGCATCCATGACATTAAAAAGGTTAAGAACTTGGGCAGCTAGGTGGCACAGTGGATGAAGCACAGGCCCTGGATTCAGGAGGACTTGAGTTCAAGTCCGACCTCAGACACTTGACACTTACTGTGTGACCCTGGGCAAGTCACTTAACCCTCATTGCCCTGCCCCCCCCCAAAAAAGGTTAAGAACCCCTGCTTTATGCATATGCTACAAGTGCTCATGTGTATAATGCTTTAAGATTTACACAACACTCTCCTTGCAACAACTCTGTGACATAGGTAGCCCGAGCATTATTATCAGGGAGCTTAGCTGGTCCTACATATATATCAGTACACAAGACCATCTAAGTGGGTCAGTAGATGGAGCACTGAACTTGGAGTCAGGAAGGCACAGGTTCAAATCCAGCCTTGGGTAGTTAATAGTTATGTGTCCCTGGATGAATTGCTTAACCAATACTGGTATCTGTTACTTCATCTGTAAAATGGGGATAATGATACATCTCAAGGTTGTTGTGAGGATAAAAAGAGATATTTGTAAAGTGCTTTGCACATTTTAAAGTCTCTATAAGAAGTGCTAGCTACAGGATTTTAGAGAAGTTAAGTCATTTGCCCACAATCACTCAACATAAGAAATACTATAACCGAGACTTTACACTTAGGTCTTCCTCCTTCCAGCCCAGGGTATTTCCTCTACACTTTGCTGCCTTATAATAATCTGTCCATTCATAATGTTTTAAGGTTCACAAGGCACATTTCTTATGAAAACACTGTGAAATAAATAGGACAAATATCATTATTCCCATTTTACAAATGGGGAAACAAAGGCTCAGAAAGGTCAAATGATTTTCTCATGATTGAATTAGAAAGATAGCTGGAGGTGGGTAGACTCTCTTTCCCTTGTACTTTCCACAAAGTTGATCTTCTTGAGGTAGCTGCACATTGTTTAGTCATGTTTTAGTTGTGTCTGACTTTGCATGACCCCATTTGCAGTTTTCTTGGCAGAGATACTAGAGTAGTTTTGCCATTTCCTTCTCCAGCTTATATTACAGGAAATTGAGGAAACTGAGGTAAACAGGGTTAAGTGACTTCCCAGGGTCACACATTTAGTAAGAGTCTGATGCCAGATTTGAACTCAGAAAGAAAAGACTTCCTGACTCTAGGTATACTATACTGTCTACTGTACTACCTAGTTGCCATGGGGTAAATTAGGATCATAAATTTAGAGTTAAAACCAAACATCTCATTTTATAGACAAGGAAACCAAGATTTATATTTCCATACTTTTAAAAATATTTATATATTTTATAGATAAGAACCCAAGACAGAAGAATGAGATCATTTGTAACTGGCAGAGCCAAGTTTTGACCCAGATCCTTGGAGTCCAAGACCAGTGTTCTTTCCATTACACACTATGAGATGGGTAGGAGAAGGATCTGGGTTCAGGGTTTATTTCATTTCAAATTGATCCCAGCTGCAAGCTGGTCAGGAAATTGGAAATATCATTCCCTGATCCAGCCCCAAAGAAAACCCCAGAGCCAATTCATGAGTGAAATTTTATCTAGGTCTTGATTTAAAACACCAGGTAAACATTAGCCAAGATTCTATCTTAGGATACAATTCTAGGGACCAAAAAAAAAAGTAGATGAAGTCCTGGGTCCCAACGCACACCTCGGGTCAGAGCTGCCTTGTGGTATTCTTTGCCTCCCTCTCAGGAGGAAGCAGCTAGTGATAAAGAAGCTTCACAAGCTTCCCCTTTTTGGAAACAAGTAGCAAAGCATTCTGTCTGGGAGTGGTTTCCCTCCCTCTGCTCCTTGTCCTCTTTTCCTCCCCCACTCCCTCACCCTGTGCCTCGGATCAACTCTATCAAGAAACGAAGCTTCCCTTTCTTTGTGTTACAGCAAAGGCACATCTCTTGCTGAAGCTCCCCTGGGACCTGCTTCACCAACACACGCAAAGCTTTCAAGTTGCCAATGTGTTTAATGTGTGAGGGCCCCTCATAGTTCAAGGACAGCATTTTAAGTTTGGGAGAAGATGGGAACAAAGTTTTGATTGCAAGAAGAAAAAAAAAAGGAAGAAGAAGAAGAAACAGGTTCTTGACAGACATGAATGATAAAACATCATGCCTCAGCCCGATTAAAGCAGCCAACCCTGAAGGAGGCATAAAGAAAGGAACAATTGGTTGGGAGTCTAGATTTGGGTCCCCATCTCGACCCTGTATGACAGAACTTTCCAGGCATGTGAAGGGAGAAAAGAAGGCTTAAGCTGTCAGAGGACCAAAGATGTTTGTTGACTGACTTTCCAGCACCCAATGCAATGCCTGTGTAATAGCAGGCACTTGATAAATGTTTGTCAGTGGATTGATTGATAGAGCTAGCTGAGGGCCACAGGAGGAAAGGAAGAGCAAAGGGAGATAAAAAGACCATTGTCATTCTCTAGCTGGTTCTGGCTGTAAATTTCTGGAAGAAAGGGAAGAAGGGCACACTCTGGTGGAGTCTCACTACAGGCCAAGTTCATTAATAGATAATCATTCATCAAGAAAGTTTTAGAAAAGATTTTGAGGAAGGGTTTCGACCAAATGACTTCCAAGGTCTTACCAATTCTGAGATTCTGGGATCCTCGACTTCACCAACTCTTGTCTTTTGATTTGAAATGCAGAACTTTCCTTCCATACCACACATGCAGAGTTAGATTGGAAAGATGTGTGGAGATGGATAGGCTACTTTCTTTCTTTGCCTTCTCCATCTAGATTGTGGAACATAAATAAGATCATAGATTTAGAGCTGAAAGACCAAAACTCCCATTTTATGAATGAGGAAACAATGGCTTAGAAGGGTTGTGACTTGGCAAAAAATTCCAATGGTGCCCTATCACCTCCAGGATCAAATATAAAATGCTGCAGCAGTCACTCACTCACTCACTCAACAAACATTTATCAACTACCTGTTATGTGCCAGCACAGTGGTAAGTTCTGGATACAAAAAGCTCTTCATAACCTGGCCCCTTCCCATCCATCTTTAGAGTCTTCTTATATCTTCCTCACCTCACACAGTCTGTGATCCGGGGGCTCTGGCCTTTCTGTTTCTTATACAAGACACTCAGTCTGCAGACAATGAGCATTCTCACCAGCTGTTCCCATACTTGCAATGTTCTCCCTCCTCATCACTGCCTCCTGGCTCTCCTGGCTTTCTTCAAGTCCTAGCTAAAATGTCACTTTCTATAGGAAGCCTTTCCCAATCCTCCTTAATGCTAGTGTCTTCCCTCTGATGATTATCCCCAATTTACCCCGTGTATATCTTGTTTTTACATAGTTGGTAGCATGTTTCCTTGACCATTAGACTGTGAGCTCCATGAGAGCAGAGAGCGTTTTTGCCTTTCTTTGTATCTCCAGAGCTTAGCACAATGCCTAGAACATAGAACGTGTTTAATAAATGTAATTGTTACAGAAGGAAGGGTAAGATATTGGGACTTCGGGGAAGCTAGGTGGCATAGTGGATAAAGCACTGGCCCTAGATTCAGGAGGACCTGAGTTCAAATCCAGCCTCAGACACTTGACACTTACTAGCTATGTGACCCATGGCAAGTCACTTAACCCCAATTGCCTCAAAAAAAAAAGATATTGGGACTTCTCTCGGGGCTTATAAACTACAGTCCCAGTTAAACCCAGCTTTTCAGTGAGCATGTGAGTTCACACACACACACACACACACACACACACACACACACACACCCCTTAACCATGACATAGTGACTATGTAAATTGGATCTTTAATATCCTCAAGATAAATGGCTTCAGAAAGAACATGGATACAATCGCGTCTGTCTCTGAGTGAACACGATAGGCTCTGCCTCCCAAATTGGCTCAGAGAAATTAGCAGGAAGGAAGGAAGGGTCAGATGAAATAATAAACCTGCTTACCTGCTCATTAATTTAATCTCCCCCTCCCTTCTTTAACCTCGTGGTTTCGCTAACTATAAAATAACTAGAGAACTTCGCAGTCCTAGATGAAAGGGAAACTAGGTCTGGAAGCTGGAAGATTAAAGGAGAATTTTCAGGATTAGTCTTTGATTTTCTCCTTTCTCTTTTTTTTTAAGTCTTGAAGGTGACTGTGAAGTTGTCCCCCCCCCGCCGCCTTTTCCCTTCCACTGCCCCTCAACTCTCCTTGGTTTCTAAAGCTGGTCAGTCCCCAGCCTCCACTGGATCACATAGCATGGATTATGAGCTGGAAGGGACCTCAAAGGTCATCTATTTCACTCTTTTACTTGGCAGATGGGGAAACTGAGGATCAGAGAGGCTAAGTAATTTATTCATACTCATTAGACAAGAAGTAAATGGTGGAAACGATATTCAAATTCAGGTTTTCTGAATCCAAATCCAGTGTATCTTTCCCCCCTAAATCATGCCATTCCCCCCCCCAGCTTCCTTAGTAACTTTGAGGGGAAGAAAGGGAAGGGAAAAGAAGGGAATAAGCATTTATTAAGTGCCCTACTTTGTGCTAAGCACTGAGCAAAGTATTTCACAAATATCTCACTTGATGTTCGGATCCATCCTGTGAGGTAGGTGATATTATGATCTCGATTTTACAGTTGAGGAAACAGAGGCAGACAGAGGTTAAATGACTTGCCCAGGATCACACAGCCAATAAGTATCTAAGTACTAATTTGAACCCATCTCTTCTGACGGCAGACCCAGTGCTCTCTCCATTGTTCTATCTAGCTGCCTTTCCTAGACGATGTTGGTTCCAAGGGATTCTCAGGAGTTCCAATGAGACAGTCACCTAGCTCATTCTGGATTCTTTGTTTTTCTATTCATGAAATCATAGAGTCAGACAACCTTGTTTTGAATCCTTATTTACTTGCTGGTTGACCTTTAATGGGTAAGACTCTTAGCCCAAGTATCCTGACCTATAAAATGCAGATAAGAATATTTGCCCTACTTCCCTGGACTGTTATGGTTCCAACAGAGTAGGGATTGTTGCATTCTTTGAACACCCTTCCTCCACACCTACCACAGTTCTTGACACAGAATAGGTGGTTAATTAACATTTACTGTTTGAGTGATGTGAAGTGCTTTGTAGATCTTAAAGAAGTAACAAACATCAGCTGGATTGTTGTTGTTGACATTCTTATTGGATACTGTCCTTCCCAGAGGCTGGGAACTCTGAGACCACTTGCCTGAGGAGGCAAAAGGCTACCCCTGTTGAAGTCAAGCTTTTCAAGGAACTGTGAAGAATCAGCTCCTCAAGGCCCTAAAGCAGGGTCCATGGCCGACCTTAAGAGAACGGTTCTAAGGGCTGGGCTGGACACCTACAGATCAGAATGCTTTCTTCTGCCCAGCAGTGGTAGCAGAAGCAGCAGCATCCTCTATGCAAAGGCAACCTCGGATCTCCAGAGGAGGAGACGAGAGGTAGAACTCTAATGTCCAGGGAGAGATGATGAACAGTTTTCCAGGCCATCTCTGGTGCCTTGGGCCAGAAGCTCTTCTGGAAGGGGGTTGGGACAAATGATGAACAATTAGCTCTCACTTTGTCCTACTGATGAGGGTCAGAGAGCTAATCCGGAAGCAGAAACCCTGAGTTTAAATCTCAGCTCTGTGCTGGGTTCCTTATCCAACCTTGATCAAATAAAGGCAAAGGGGAATGTGAGGAGTTTCTATTGTGAAGGCTTATTCAGGTGAGGAGATCTAATTGTCTCCAGGTGAGGTGAAGGTATGGCAGTTTGCTAGGCCGATGCAGCTTCCTTACAAAGAGAAGGTGAGAAGCCTGTTTCTGGGAGAGTTATGATGACATGACTCAAAACCTTGGAGAGACCACAGAGCATTTGTGGACATCCTGTAACTAGTTCTGGTCCATTAAGCACCTGCTTGCAAG
The DNA here is from genome assembly GCF_019393635.1 of Dromiciops gliroides. Taxonomy (NCBI): domain Eukaryota; kingdom Metazoa; phylum Chordata; class Mammalia; order Microbiotheria; family Microbiotheriidae; genus Dromiciops; species Dromiciops gliroides. The sequence continues at coordinate 539,919,909 of NC_057863.1, forward strand.
GAGTCTTTTCCGATTGGCTTCATGGCCAGAACTGGACCTTGGCGGCCTTTCTATTTCTTTCAGAGACTCCCCTCACAGGCTCCAATGCGGGATCATTGCTACAAGGGGGAAGCCTTGAGGTCTTGTCTCCTCTGAGGATACACGGCCTTGGGAAATGGGTTGGGCCTTGGCCTCTGCTTTTGTTCTTTTTCCTAGCAGGTGAAGAAGATTAGAGATTTAACCCTTGTGAGTTTAAAAGGTCAAGAGAGTTCTCCAGCATCCTAAAGGTCCAGAGTCTGGGTTCCAGAGCCAGGGGGAAGAAGTGGTAACCTTTGGGAATGATCTTTGGGTTCCCAGCCCAGTGGTACAACTTATCTGGAAGATATGCTATCTTTGGACATGGAATCGATGCTCCGTAGGAACTGTGCTAACCCAAGCACAGTTAACCTCGTGGCACAGCCTGGGGTGCTGCAGGGAAGCATGCCCCCTAGATTGGGGGCGGGGACATTTATGCATTTTGACATAAATATCCCTTTGTGAAAAGCTAATTGATGGCAAGTGGCTAAGTAGAACCAGGGCACTAGTCAATGGTTCCTAATACTTAATGATGGCTAATGTTTCTAGAATGCTTACTATGTGCCAGGCACTGTGCTAAGCACTTTACAATTATCATCCTGTTTGATTCTCACAGCAACCTTGGAAATTATGTGCTATTATTCTTTCCATTTTACAGATGTAGAAACTGAGACAAACAGAGTTTAAGTGACTTACCCAGGGTCACACAGTTAGGAAGCATCTGAGGCATCATTTGAATTCATCTTCCTGACTCTGGGCCCACTGTGCCACCCAACTGCTAACAGCTAGGGGTATCACAGAAACTGGTGGGGAGGTTTAGATAATTGTAGATAAAAGAGAACTCCCTGCTATGCCTCAGAACCCTGGTGAGAATGTAAATGTAGACTAGTTGGCTCTGTGAGAAAGAATCAGAGGGTACAAGAAAAACAAAAGGGTAATGGGGTAAAGGCCAAAGGAGAGAGACACAGAAGTACTTTGTCACTAGAATAAACTACAGACCATGTGCACAGAAAATGGACATATATGGGAAGTTTTGGAAAAAAGATCAGAGGCCTGGTTAGTAGTTGGGGTGGTCTTCCATTACATGGACATCTGCTGAAGCTCCGTCTTTGCCAAAAAAAGAACGGCTACTGAATTCTTTTCTTTCCTTAATAATATTCATCCTTTAAAATATTCAAAAAAATTAATTAAATTAATTTATTATTAATTATCTAATTTATAATTAAATTAATTAAAATATTCTAAAAAATTAAAATATAGAGGAAGCAACCATGGGAAATTATATTCTAGATCTGAGTCACCAACAAGGAGGAAATAGTCACTGGGATGAAAATGATAAAACCTGAGTGAGAAGAGACCACTCCCTACTAAAGTTTATAATGGAGAAGGAAAAGAAATCTTTCTTTTCATCCATTTTTAAACCTTTTTTCTTGTCCAAGGTTTAGCAGAGTGGACGTGTGTTCTGGAGGAGGGTGGAGAGTAAGGGGGTGGTGGAAAACCTGTGCATGTGCACAGTCTTCTTCACCCAGGAACCAATAATAGCTAACTTAGGGGTGTTGTTCTTCAGTCATTTTTCAGTCGTGTTCAACTCATCATGACCCCACTTGGGGCTTTGTTGGCAAAGATACTGGAGTGGTTTGCCATTTCCTTCTTCAGCTCACTTTACAAATGAGGAAAGCAAAGCAAACCATGTTAAGTGACTTGCCCAGGGTCACACGGCTAGTAAGTGTATGAGACTGGATTTGAATTCAGGTCTTCCTGACTCCAAGCCCAGCACTTTATCTACAGTGCCATCTAGCTGCCCCTACCTTGGGGGTAGAAGCACAATAAAATTATTTGTGCTTCACTGCAGCATACTGAGACTTAGATAATAGATTCTGTGGACTTTCTCAGCTCAAGATACAGCAGTATCTGGAGAAATTATAAAACTTCCCACAGAAGCACATGGAAGACACAGACATATGTTTGCCCACATGTCCCTAGAGGGGATTTCATGAACCATGTTCTTGAATCTCGACCTCTGCGGCGGATGGGGAATGTTGATTCTCTGGGTAGGGCCAGTCTGGATGGTTGCCTCAGCAAACACCAGTTTTGGAATTCTGGGATCAGACCTTTTAGCAGAGAGGAGTTCATGGATAAAGAAGACTCCCCATGTTGAATTTGTAGCCACAGGAACAGTAAAGGCTAAAGACATAAGGTAAGGAAAGGAGAGACATGGGTCTTGTCCATTCCCTCCTGCCCCTACCCACTAACCCACTAATATAACCATGACTACTTTGGATAGTGCAGGCCAATGAGAAAGGGAAGGGAGTTCCTATCTAACATCCCTACGTTACCTTCAGCAGGGAGTCCAAGCCATGGGTGGCCCTGTGAATCTTTGAAGGACAGTGAAGAAGACCTTTGGAGAGCTAAGGATTCACTGAAATGCAGAAGAGCTGTCCCATTGCCAGGCCCGAGTTCCTTCCTTATCTGCTCTGTCTGTATCTGTGAGTATTTTGTTCTTTTGTATTTCTGTGGTGTGGAAGAAGGGCTGTCCTCTAGACATTGTTTTGAAGGCAAGTGAGGCCAGACATAGTATAACATGCATCTGAGATTTAGGGAGAGCAGATTTCAAAAGGTTCAAAGGAAAGACAGGTGGGATCCTGTAGAATAAAATTCACAGGGAAAATTCAGCCTATGAGGGACAGGAAACTCCTAAGAATGAAATTCTGAAGATACAGAAGAAGAATTCCGACAAGAAAGAAGGCAGTTTGGAAGTTGCTTGTAAAAACCCAGTGTGGATACTTAAGGAACTCACCAATCAATTGAAGTTTTAAAAAGACATATTTCAGTAAAAGGAAGAAAGCACAGGTAACAGAGGATAGGAACAAAGTATGGCCAAGTACAGTAGTGTCAGGTGTGCTCAAATCTAGAAGGAGGTCAGGCTAAGGACACACACACACACACACACACACACACACACACAAATTGGGGGATTTTTAAAAAGCCATATTGCGGAAGAGAATGGAATTTTTAAAAAGAAAACGGGAAGAAAACCTGTGCTTAGGGGTGGATGAGATAGTGATAACTGATAAGACAGCAGTTCAATTGTTATCATATTTCTCTCTTCTCTGCCAAAGAAAATGATCTTTTCACTGGAATAACCATAAATAGTTAAAAGAGAGCAGATACATAATATAAGTAAGGAAATGGCAAATGAGCTTTGAGCAGCCTCTGAGAAGTTTGAAGGGCAGCCATGTGGGGCAGTGGCTAGAGTACTAGGCCTGGAGTCAGGAAGACATCTACATGAGTTCAAATCTGACCTCAGACACAACAGTTGTGTGACCCTGGGCAAGTCACTTTGCCCTGCTTGCCTCTGTTTTCTCTTCTGTAAAATGAACTGGAGAGAAAATGGCCAACTACTCCAGCATCTCTGCCAAGAAAACTCCAAATGGGATCATGAAGTCAGACACAACTGAAACAACTGAGCAGCAGCAACAACAAGTGAATGTGACTGACCAGGACCACATTAACCACACAGTTGATTACTGAAAAAATTGGCATATGGGATCACTGGGCTATTATCATATTAGATACCATGGAGAATTACAGAGATACTATAGCACAAGAGGAGGGCAAACATTGTCCTGATTTTCACAAGAATGAAAAGAAGAATAGAATCTGCAAATGACTAAAGAGTGAAGCTGACTTCAATTCCTACAAAAATTCTAAAACATATTATTAAAGAGATGGTTAGGGAAAAAATTTAAAGGAAGAGGTACTCCTAAAGAAAAAAGAGGACTTCATCAATCATGGGTCATTCCTGATTAACCTTTGTTTCTTTTTTGATAAGCTTGCTAAAATGGTAGATCAGGGCAATGCTGTAGATACAGTTTAAAATAGATTTTATCATAGGATTTAATAAAATATCACAAGCTGTTCTTGTGGAAAAGATGGAGAAATGTGAGCTGGTCAAAGGTAAAACAAGATGTGAAATTCACAATGATCCCTTTTACATGAAAGACAGTGGACATGCTTCTTTGTGTTCTGGTACCACAAGAAGACAAGATACAGCAGAACCAATCAGAAACTGCAACACCTTAACTAAATGGAAATGCTTCCTTGTAGGTGGAGTTGACCACAAAAAAATGGGCAAATCCCAGGTGTGCACAAAATGGACAGAACATATGGATGCTTTCATTATGTGTCAGCACCATAACATAACAAGAATAGAACAAGATCCTACCAGTTGTAGGCAAAGGCTTCCTACTGATTTTATCAGTTTCAAATCACAGAGCAACATATTGCAGAACAATGTAAGACAATTATAAGAATTAACGTCATCACTAAACAGATTAGATGAAACACAAGCTGAAGTCAAGGAGATACTAAACTCTTGAAGAGGGAAAAGTTGAAGAGCCCAAGGTCATTGAAAACCTTGACTTACAATGTGAAGTCTAGAAAATGTGTCTAGGAAGAAAATGGATGACTAAAAGAATATCACTGATTCAAATGATTTTGAAGAAAAAAATGGAAAGTGATTTGGTCCTGGCTAAGAAATAGACGGGTCTGCTATAAAACTGTGTATACCCTTTGATCTAGCAATACCACTACTAGGTCTGTGTTATGAAGAGATTTTTAAAAGGGGGATGTGTGTGAAGGGGAGGACCTATTTATATGAAAATATTTATAGCAGCTCTTTTTGTGGTGTCAAAGAATTGGAAATTGAAGGGATTCCCATTAATTAGGGAACAGCTAAAAAGTGGACTATTATTGTGCTATAAGAAATGATGAGCAAGCAAATTTCAGAAAAACCTGGAAAGATTTACATGAACTGATGCAAAGTGAAGTGAGCAGAACCAGGAGACTATGGGACATAGTAACAGCATTACTATACAATGATCCACTGTGAAGGACAGCTACGCTCAGCAATACAATGATCCAAGACAATTGCAAAGGACTCATGATGAAAAATGCTATTCGCTTCCCGAGGAAAAAAAAACTGATGGAATCTGAATACAGGTCAAAACATACTATTTTACACTTTCTTTATTTTTAAATTTTTTTCTTAGTCTGTCTTTTACAATATGACTAACATGGAAGTATGTTTTGCATGATTACACATGCATAACCTATATCAAATTGCTTATCATTTCAGGAAGGGGAGTGAGAAGGGAAGGATGGACAGAGAAAATTTGGAACTCAAAAAAATTTTAAATGAATGTTAAAAATTGTTTTTACATGAAATTGGGAATAAAAAATAAAATTTTTCAAGAAATAGATTTATTTGTAGAAGTGGCAGGTACACAATATACACAATCTAGTGAACACAGTAGTCTGAAAAAAATTGCTGGGAAAACTGGAAAGTGGTTTGGAAGAAACTAGGTACAGACAAGTATTTCACATCATATATACTGATAAGCTACAAATAAGTACACAATTTAGATGTAAAAAGTAACATCAGAAACAAATTAGAGGAGCAAGAATGTAAATAACTTTCAGATGGATAGGGGAAGAGTTCATGACCAAACAAAGGATAGAGAAAGTTACAGAAGATAAAACAATCTTGATTTTATAAAATTTAAATATTTTTGCACAAACCAAACTAATGAAGCTAAAATTCAAAGGGAAGAAGGTAACTGAAAAAAAACCCTCTTTGGAACAAGTTGCTTTAATAAAGTTCTTGTTTCCAAGATATATGGAGAGCTGATTCAAATTATAAGAATATGACCTATTCCCAGTTGATAGATGATCAAAGGACATGAATAGGCAATTTTAAGAGAACAAAACCCAAGCTATTAGTAACCATATGAAAAAAATACTCTAAATCACTAATAATTAAGGAAATGCAACTTAAAACAACTCTGAGGTCCCACCTCATACCCATCAGATTGGCAAACTCGACAAAAAGAGAAAATTACAAATGCTGTGGGAAAACAGGTACATTAATACACTGTTGATAGGGTGGTGAACTGTACCAGGCATTTTGGAAAGCAATTTGTAACTATACTCCAAAAGTTACTCAACTATGCATGCCCTATGACGCAGAAAAACAATTATGGATACCAAAAAAAAGGATAAAAGAAAGAAGAAAAGTATGTCCATATTTATAGCTGATCTTTTTATGGTGGAAAAGAACTGGAAACTGAGGAGTACCCATAAATTGGGAAGTGGTTGAGAAAATTATGGTCTTTGAATGTAATGGAATATTATTATGCTGTGAAATGATGGAGGGATAGTTTCAGAGAAACCAGGAAAGCATTGTATGAGGTAACACAGAGTAAAGGAAGTAGAACCAGGTTAACAATTTATACAATAACAACAATGTTGTAAAACAAACAACTTTGACAAACGCAAAAACACCAGTGTGATGATCAACCAGGATTCTAGAGAACTTATGATGAAATATGCTAACCTCTTCCTGACCAAGAGGTTAGGGACTCAGAGAACAGACTGCAACAGACACATGCACACAGAAACAGACACACAGACTCACACCACACACACTCACACACACACACACATTTTGACTGTGAACGATACAGGGTTTATTTGCTTGACTATACCTATCTGTTATATGGATTTTGTTTTTGTTTCGTTTTCAAGGTTAGGAAGGGGGAAGAGAGTGAAAGGAAGAGAAGATAGGGTTTTTCCATTAAAGAAAGGAAAATTAAATTTTAAAAAGAGTAAATGGATGTACTTAAGAATTTCAAAAAGCCCTTTTTGAGTTGATGGCACAAATCCAGCCAACATACCAACTATACCAAAAAAGTGTAATTAAAAAAAATTATCATTTGCTATAATCATCCTGAAAAAAGTGCCAATTTAATATGTGCCCAAAAAGTATAAAAAGATTTCAAGACAAGCACATGACAGTGTGTGTGTGCGTTGTTCTTTACCATGGTAAGAATCGATCAAGAAAATATACAGCTATCATAAATATTCCTAAGGTCAGGCATCAAATACTACCATGACAGAAGTGACTTGAGAAAGCTATTGAAGTTCAGCAAAAAAGGCATTGGAAGATTATATCAATATCTAGCCAGTCTGCACAGTAGAAAACTTGAATGCTATAGCACTAAGTTAAAGTCAACCAAGAAGTATGAGGAAAGGAATAAAAAACCAAAAGTATGTTAGCATTTCTGGGTTTCCTCAAGCAACAGTGAAAAGCAAAAATCATGTTAAGACAATATAAGGAGTTCAAGAATAACAATAAAATAACAAACAAAATAAACAATTCAACATCAAGGAAAAACTTTTCTACAGAGACCTGAGAAGCAAAAAAAAAGTCAGACAAAAGAGAATCCTTGAAGAAAAATGCTATGGAAAATGACTGGTCATTTCTATGGTCTTAAGAAGTCTAATTTAATGAAAACACAAGACAGATCAAGAAAGAAATTAACCTCTTCAATTACAGGTCAATTACATGTTTATGTACTTTATACAAAACATCTACAGCTTATATCATATGCAAAAATTATAAATTCTTATGACAAAACAGTACCTTGGCTAAGGGGGGAAAGTGTGCCAATAAATGCCAAGTATGTAAAGAACATCTTATTATTGATTCAGTAATTATTGAATGAGCCACCAAAAGCTTTGTAATATTTGTAATTCTTTTGATGGTTATCTCAAAAGATTTTGACCCAGTTCCATATTCATGGCTTATTCATGTCCTACAAATATATTAATAAAAAATATAGTGAGAATGCTAGAGTATTTGATGTCCACTCAGAAAACTGCTCTCTGTTTTCAAATTTCCACCAACATAATAATGTCAAAAATAATGGATACACAATGTCAAATATTTCAGAGAGGAGAGTTTAAGCACCCTTATAGTTCTGCCTGGCCTTAAACCCATTATCATCTCTCCTAAATATAAGTGAGTATGCATTCCAAGTTAAAGAAGGAAGTTTTACCATAGCATCTTATTAGTCACTTGAGTTCCATGGATTTCATTTAGTTAAATGGCTTTATCTTGTGGAATTTTTTCCAATGATATTGAAATGTCATTTGTAGTTAAGTCAATAGACATTTATTAAGTGCCTAATATGTGAGAGGCATAGTGCTAAGCAACAGGAATTCAAAGAATAGCTGTTGTTGCTGTTGTTGTTGTATCAGTCCTTGCTCTCAAGGAGTTCACAGTTTAATAAGAGAGACAGCATGCAAACAGCTATGTATAAACATACAGTATACACAAGATAAATTAGAGAGAATCTCAAAGGGAAGGTACAAAGGTTAAAGGAGAACTGGTAAACGCTTCTTCTAAAAGGTGAGACTTTAGCTGAGATTTTGGAGGAAGTCAGGGAAGCCAGGAGGTAGAGATATGGACAGAGCGAATTCCAGGCATAGAAATGCCCGTGGTTGGGAGATGAATGCCTCGTGTGAGGAATGACAAGAAAGCCAATGTCACCAAATCTCGGAGTATGTGGAGGGGTGTAAGGTGTAGGAAGACTGGACAGGCAGGAAGGGGTCAGGTTAGGAAGAGCTTTAAAGAGCAAACAGAGGTTTTCTATTGGGTCCCAGAGGCAATAGGGAGTCACTCAAATTTACTGAATAAGGAGATGACCTGTACTGCAGGAAGATAAATTTGATAGCAAATTGGAAAATAGACTGGAGTAGAGAGAGACTTAAGGCAGTGAGAGCAACAAGAAGGTTATCACAGTAGTCCAGGTGTTGGGTGATGGGGACTTGCAGAGCATAATGGCATTATCAGAGGAGAAAATGGATCTTATACCAGATGTTACAAAAGTAGAAATGAGAAGATCCCATAACCGATTAAAGTGGATAAATGTGATATTTGGTTTTTGTTGTTGTTGTTTGTTTGTTTATTTGCTTTGTTTTTAGGGCAATGAGAGATAAGTGACTTGCCCAGGGTCACATAGTAAGTGTCAAGTGTCTGAGGCTGGAATTGAACTCAGGTCCTCCTGAATCCAGGGCCAGTGCTTTATCCACTGTACCACTTAGCTGCCCCCGCAATATGTTTTTTGATAATAAACATTTTTATAGATTTGAGTTCTAAATTTTATCCCTCCTCCCCTTCCCTTCCCTGAGGCAGTAAACAATCAGATGTGGGTTGTACAAGTGCAATTATGTAAAACATGACCATATTAGTCATTTTGTATAAGAAAACTCAAATAAAAGAAAAAAATTAAAGGAAGTGAAAAATAGCATCCTTCAGTCTGTGTTCAATCAATATCAGTTCTTTCTCTAGAGGTGGACAGTATGCTTCATCATTAGTCCTTTGGGATTGTCTTGGATTATTGTATTGCTGAGAATAGTTGAGTCATTCACAGTTCTTCATCAAACAATATTGCTGTCTATGTGCACAACATTCTCTTGGTTCTGCTCTTCAGTTCATACAGGTCATACAAGTGACTATACATGAGTTCATACAAGTTTTTCTAGGCCTTTCTGAAATCATCCTGTTTGTCATTTCTTATAGTATAACAATATCCCATCACCACAATATACCACAGCATGTTTAGTCATTCCCCAGTTGAAGGAATGCAGTAATTTTAATATATGCCAAGTAAAGATAGAGATTGAAGGCTTCATGCTTCAATCTGGAGGACTGGAAGAATTGCCAGTGGAAGAAGTCAACACTGAAAAAATCCTTGATTTCCCCTAGAGAAGGTACATCAAGTATAAAGTTTTCAAAGAGAAAGCTGTGGCAGTACCTGGGTGGCTTTTTGGGCAAGTCACTTAACCTTTCTTGGTCTCAGGTTCCTCATCTGTAAAATTATGTTGTTGGACTAGGTTAAATTATGCCTGAGGTCCATTCTAGCTGCATAACTATTATTTATATGTCAAGAGACATACTGGCACTCTGAAATCAAAGTTTAATGAGAAAAATATATTTAAGACAATTAACACTTATGAAATACCATTTGTAACAAAAACACTCTTAGAACTATAAAATGAACCATAACATATTTGGAAAATGTACTAAGAAAAACCCTTACAATATTAACAAAACACATGGTCCTTCACCCTAAGGAAGTTATGGAAAGATTAAGATTTCCTTGGGGGCAGCTGGTGGCAAAGTAGATAAAGTATTGACCCTGGATTCAGGAGGACCTGAATGTAAATCCGGCCTCTGTCACTTGCCACTTACTAGCTGTGTGACCCTGGGCAAGACATTTTTTTTTTTTTTTAGTGAGGCAATTGGGGTTAAGTGACTTGCCCAGGGTCACACAGCTAGTAAGTGTTAAAGTGTCTGAGGCCGGATTTGAACTTAGGTATTCCTGACTCCAGGGCTGGTGCTCTATCCACTGCTGCCACCTAGCCGCCCCCTGGGCAAGTCATTTAACCTTCATTGCCCCACCAAAAACAAAAGACTTCCTTAACAAAAGGGAGAAGGAGAATTTTTAAGATATTTTTAGAGAATATGATAGATTAAAAACTTAAAGAAATACTCTTGGAACGAGCAGAACTTAATTTGTTGAACAATAGTAAAGACCGAAAAAAGGGTACACACAATTAGATTTGTCAAATGTGACCAAAAGCGGTTTACTTTGTATAAATCTTTATAAAACAGCAAAGGTCCAGGAGTAGAATCAAAAGCCCCCCCCCTCCGCCACCTCCCATGGATGACAGCCACAGGAACTTAACTAACAATATTTTGACAAAGTGTTAAACAAATGTCTGAATTATGTGGATAAAGAAGAGGTATATCAATTCATAACCAGGTCATCATCAAAAATTACAGACAGTTTAACCTCAAGGAGCTTAGATTTATTGGCCAATGCTAACAAGATAGTGCAAGAAAACAATAGTAACTATGCAACACATCACAGCAGGCTGCAAAAATGTAGCACCTACCTAATACTTAGTAAGACATGATTTAGGCGTTGGGATTCTACATCAGAAGCTAGTCTCACTATCTTCCATAACCTAACAAATGACAAATCCCTATACTATAATTACAGATCTCAAGATGTCCTACAGAATTAAACAAATATGCTTGACTAAAACCAGACTATTATCACAAGCAGAACCATCACCCATCATCTCCTGAACATAGCATTAATTCATAAAAATTTGATGACAACTTTTTTAATAGCTGTCACCATACTAAACTCTCATAATCTCCAAGCTACATAGTGTTTGTGGGGGGAAGCTTTCACAGTATAGAGACCTAAAAGAAGTGAAAATTGTGTGGGAGCAGGATGAGGTACTTATTATCCCTATAGTTCTGTTTCCCACTGGAATGATCTTGAAGATGATTCCTGTCAGCCTAGAAAAAAATGAGCTTACATTCCAATACTTTCATTCAATTATGAAAACAGTTATTTTATCCATGCAAGCATGAATCCACAGAACACTAAATATAAAAGAATAGTAGCAAGATATATGTCCTAGAATCACTTCTATCTGGACTCTATTAAAAAGATAAAATGACAAAATAATACTTTTTTTCAAAACAATAATAAATTACATATATAGATAGACATAGATTTACCTTTATAACTTTTCTTCCCTGACATAGATGCCACTGTGGTGACCCCTTCATCACCTCATGCCTGAATTATTATTAGCCAATGACTGGTTTCCCTGCCACAAGTCTCTCCATGCTCTAGCTCACCCTACATTCTACTATCAAACTAATCTTCCTAATGTTTAGATCTGACCACATTGCCTCTCTACTCGCTATACTCCAATGGCTCCCTATCACCTCCAGGATCAAATATAAAATCCTGTGTTTGGCATTCAATGTCCTTCATCCCAGTCCTAGTTTCCCCTTCCCTAGCTTTCTAGCCTTCTTACACCTTATACCCCTCCATGTACTCTTTGTTCCTAACCTCCTAGCTTTTCCTCCTAGGGGACAAGACACTTTATCTCCTGACCTCAGGCATGTTCCCTGGTTGTCCCTCATAAATAAATTCTCCTTTTGGTTTTTACTTCCTGGCTTCCTTCAAGTGCAAGCTATAACCCAACCTTCTACAAGAAGCATTGTTCTTATTTCTGATTCTAGTGCCTTTCCTCTCTTGATTATTTTCTATTTATCCTATATACAGTTGGTTTGTACATAGTTCTTTGCATATTGGCTCCCCATTAGATTGTGAGCTACTCCGGGGTATGGACTGTTTTTTATCTTTCTTTGAATCACTATAACTTAGTGCAGTGCTTGACACACAGTAGGTGCTCAATCAATGTGTTTTGTTTTGTTTTTTTACTAACTGACTCATTTATGTCATTTTTACATTATCTTATTTGATCCTCACAACAACCCTTTGAGATCACTTGGGCAAGCATAATTATCCATTAATTACAAAATGGGAAACTGATCCCAAGAGGCCAAATTACTTGGCAGTCACCCAGTTAGTAAGCAGCAAATCTACGTCTTCAGATTCCAAGTTCAGTGCTTTTGCCCTAATACTTTTTGACCTTTGTATATCACGTATCAGTGCCTACTCTGGAACTGGCTGATAGGTCAGACATGTTTCTGGAGATTAGATTAAAACTGTGGCTAAAAAATGTTTTAAAAATAAAAACCTGTGGCTAAGAGCCTTTTTTCCCTGGATGGTGGACAACAGCAGAAAAGGAGTCAGGATCAGCCCTTGGAGTTTCCCGTAAGTGAAAATCTTATTCAGTTGGCATAGTAGGTTTCTGGTCTGACTTGTGGCAGTCTGGGAAGGCTCCATGTTCAAAAATAACTTCCATTCAATGGCACAATCCCTAACATTCCCTTATTAGAAACATATTCCTTTGTGTTAAACATTGTCCTCTCCAATTATCTTTTCTTTTGAGAGGAATCAAACCACTAACAATTTCATATGAATTAGTTTATCAGATCATTTTCTCCCTGACAGGAGAAACTTCAGGTAGCATGAAAACAGGAGGAGCAGGAAGCATTTCAGAGGGTGGCAGAAACCTTGAAGATAAGCTTTGCCGACTTCAGAGTTTTTCTTAAGAATCGGCCCTGTTTCTCTGATTTTTTTAAATGACTGTCCATTCCTGTCTGCCTCCTTCTCTTTCCTTATGTCAGATCTTTGGTTCTTAGTCTTTGCCATTTAAATGGACTTGATCATTTAGACAGGGACAGAGATTGCATTGCCTCCTGCTAGCCAAATTGAGATCCCCATCTACATCCAAACACACACACACACACACACACACACACACACACACACACAGAGACCCATGCACACACGTACACACAAAACAGGGCTATAGGGAGCTATACTTGCCTGGGGAAAGAATTTTTTATTTTTGCTACCACTGTGTTTTCAGATATACATTTTAGAACTTTTGAAAGGCATCTCAGACCTGCAGTGGAAAATACACTTAACCCTCTTGAGTTGTGATCTGCATGTTAGAAGAGCCTGTGGATCACCTGAAGGCCCCTCAGAGGCTGCCTGTGGGCTACATTTTGAATACCCTGGCTCTCCATGGCTTTGCTTTCTTTCCCCATCTCCTGGCTCCATTCTCCCACCACATTCATTTTGAGGACCCTGAATACTAATTCATATGCTTTGCAAAACCCGATACTCACACTTAGAGAATTCCTTATTGTACATGCAGAGCCATTTCACCTGTTGCTTTTCCTAAAGATCACTTCTCTGAAATTAGGGAGAGTTAAGTGCTCCTTATGCTAAGTCCTCACAGCATAAAACATAAAGGAAAGAGCATGAGATTTGGAGTCAGAGGTGGTGTGTTCAGTCATTTCAGTCATGACCAACTCTTCATGATCCCATTTGAGGTTTTCTTGGCAAAGATACTGCAGTGGTTTGCCATTTCCTTCACCAGCTCATTTTACAGATGAGGAAACTGAGGCAAACAGGGTTAAGTGATTTGCCCAGGGTTACACAACTAGGAAGTATCTGAAGCTGGATTTGAACTAAGGAAGATGAGTCTTTCTGATTCTAAGCCTGACACTCTATCCACTGTACCAGTTAGCAGCCCTTTGGAGTCAAAGGACCTGAATTCCAATTTCAGTTCTGCTATTAATTCCCTGTGTGACCTTAGGTCAGTTACTTCCATTTTTTCTACCTCAGTTTCCTCACCTGTAAAATGATGGAGTTGAAATAGATGGCCTTTAAGGTCCTTCCCAGCTCTCAATTGATAATCCTATGGTGGTCCATTAGTAATACAGAAACACATGAGCTTAGCACCTAATTAGCCAGAATAATTAGTTCAAATAGGAAGCTACCAGATGGCAGCTCTTCTCCACCAACCCCCATGGCTATACCCAAATGAGCTCCTCCCCAGCCTCATTCTGCATGCTTTCTACTATCTCTTTTTTCCCTTAATGCCCAAGGCACAAAAATGGCTAGTAATGGCTCTAGGGTGGATTTCAGGACTTTCTGCCACCTGTTCTCTAAAGTTTTCTCTCTAGCAGTGTGAACGATTCATGCTTATGGAAGGGGTTGGTCTAATTGACCCCCTTAAACTCTAAGCTCCCATGATTCTGTGAGACACCAAGTGGTTGAGAGAAGCTGGTGCCAGGGTGGTCTGCCAGCTCCCCCCACTTTCCAGCTGCTCTTCAGAAGACAAGCCCAAGCAGTACCTGTGCATCCCCTGAGAGAGATTTCCTTCACCTCTCATTAAAGAGGAAGAACAAGAAAGCAGGAGAGGAGAGGAGGGAGACTGGGCTGATTAACTAAGATCTCTAATGCCCTTTATGTTTTACACCTATGAGCAAAGCTCAGTTCAGAGACAACAGCTTCCTTATATCAAAGGCCCCTCTCTCTGGGTCTGAACTCCACAGTCCCTTTGTGAATGCCAGGAGACCTCAGCTACTTTGTCTGAAGTGGTTCCTGCAGCTTCCTTGAAGGGGGGGGAGCCATGACTAGAGGCAAGGGCACCAAGGATGGTGTCCTCAGTTCTTTGTTAATAGGAGCCACTTCCAAAATTATCCAGGTGTGTACAGTTCCTGGATTTGAATGATGCCTTTCAAATGACTGCCCACCACTTAAACATTTGTGCCATAATTACAAGCCTATTCCTTCCTGCTCTTCCTCCTCATCTCCTTCTCTGCACCCTCCTCCCCCCAAACCAATGAAACACTTCTATTTTATCTACACTTCAAAAAGATCTGTGATTCCTTAGCATGACTACTCTCTCCACTAGCATAGATTGCCACCCTTCATGCCTCAGTGGAATGGTGCATAAGTGAGTTACTGGAGCAATGATGATAATAATTCCTCCTGGTGATCAAACATCTAGTTTCTCTACACTTACTAGGCTAATCCTTGGCCATTAGATCTACTTGCCCATCACCTGGCCTCCATCTGAAACCTTTCTTGGTAGGGTCCAGATGCACCTGAGTAGACATGACTTTTACTCAAGGTGAATGGGCCAACAGCAATAGACAAAAAATGGATTATCCAGTCAAATGGAGAATAAGCAGCAAAGAGAAACCCAAATAATACATAATCCAAAGCCTAGATTCTGTTTGTCTTGAGAACTGGAGTGCATGAATTCTCATTTCTGGTCAATATGCCTTCCAGATTAAGTTTCTCTTTAGGTCGGGAATATTATTTAATTGATGTAGGGATTTCCTGGTGTGAAATACAGATCAGCAAATACACTGTTACTTTTTCTGTTTCAGAGAGTATGAGATATTTGCCAAGGACACATAACCAGTAAGTGTTAGTGGTAAGATCTGAACCCAGGCCTTCCCAACTCTAAGGCAGGCTCTCTCTCCACTATGTTATACCATCTCTCCTGTTCATCTTATGTTATTACATTGACCTTTCCCAGCCTCCTCTCTGCATCTACTTCTCTGTCTAGTTTCAACAACTTGGACAGAGATGCCCCTCCCAGGTTAATCTCATCACCTCTAATTTCTGCTGCTCTTCCTGGTTTCAACTCCATGGAACAAGACATCCCCATGCTGGACATTCCCCTAGTCTCTCCTCCCCTCCACTGCTTTCCTGACTCCTTTTGTATATTGTCTCCCCCAGTAGATTGTAAGCTCCTTGAGGTCAGGGACTGTCTTTCTTTTTATTAATTGCATCCCCAGTGCTTGGTACAGTGTCTGGCACATAGTAGGTGTTTAATAAATGTTTTTCAGATTGGATCGGAGATTGCCTTCACTGAGCACACAGTGCCAGGTAAAGAGAGAGAGGTGATTCAGAAATGTGGCAGGTGAAGGAAGGGGAAGCCAGGCAACCTGGAATTTTAAATTTTCAGAAAACAATCCAATCAACACACACACACACACACACACACACACACACACACACACTTGTGAAGTATCTACTCTGTTCAGTGTGTCACCATTAGAATCTACTTTGTCCCAACGGACCATGAGATCTTTGAGGGCAGGGACTGTTTTTGCCATTCTTTGTATCCACAGTGCCATGCTGGCACATAGTAGGCATATAATAAAGGTTTGTTGACTGACTGACTCACTTCAGGGTCCTGTCTAGGCGCTAAATAGATTTTTTTTTTAATTGAGATGTGATCTCAGGTCACAAGGAGCTTTACATCTAGCAATGAATAAGATAAGAGCCCAGATAACCATATCAAAATATTATATGATAAATGTACTAGAAAATTAAAACATTTTAATGTAAAATACAGGTGGGAGGGAGACCAGAGGGACCAGAAAAGGTCTCCTGGAGGAGTTGACAGTTGGGCTGAGCTTTAAAGGAGCAGCAACAGTTCAAGAACTAAAATAAAATAATGTGTAAAAGGAAGGTAGAACATTGTAGGCAAAGGGATTTGCAATTTTGCTTCATAATTAAAAGCATGGAGACCTGAATGCATGTTTAAAGGGCAGAGAGTCGGCTAAATTTGCAAGAACATAGAATGTGAGAAGAATACTCTGAGATAAAACTTGAAAAGCAGAGAAGTACTAGGTCGTGGAAAGTCCTGAATGCGAAACAAAGGAGACTAAACTTTGTTTAGGCAAACAGGGAGCCACTGATATTTTTTTTTAACCATAGAAGTGTTATAACCAGGTTTACACACAAGGACGATTATTCCAACAGTACTATGAAGAGTGGATTGGAAGGAGGAAGTAGAGATAGAAAAAAACTGTAAAAGTTTACCAAGGGAATAATCTATACATGAAATAATTGAGATCTATCTTTATTTATAAGTTACCTTAATTGGCATTCCTTTTATCGAGCAGGTCTAGATATTTCACACTATCTTCTCAGTTCCCTCCTGGGGTACAGTAGAGATTACAGGGAGGTAGATATAAGGAAAAGCTTTCTAACAATTGGACCTGTCCAATAATTGAATAGGCTATCTTGGGAGGCATTTCTCAAGGGAAATGGCTTTTGGATTATCTACTCATGGAAGTTATCTGTTTTCCTCCATTAGAAAATGCAATTGTTTTGTCTTTTGCTTGTGGCCCACTGACCTTGAGAGACAGGCTCATCATCTTTCTTTTTTTAAAAAAAGTTTTTTCCTAATTTATTTATTTTTTCACATTCATTAATTTTTTTTCTAGTCCCCCCTTCTCCCCCACACATCAAGAAGGCAAGAAATGTGTTATCAATTATACATGTGAAATCATATGAAACATATTTCATTATTAGCAATGGTAAAAAAAAAAGAAACAGAGAAAGTGGGAAAAATATACTTCTATTTACACTTAGAGTTCATCAGTTGTATCTCTGGAGATGAATAGCATTTTTCATTATAAGTCCATCAGAATTGTCTTGGATCATTATTGTATTGCTGAGTATAGATAAGTCATTGACAGTTGTTCATCATACAATATGGCTCTTACTGTATACAATCTTCTCCTAGTTCTGCTCACTTCACTTTGCATCAGTTCATACAAGTCTTCGCAGGTTTTTCTGAAACCATCCTGCTTGTCATTTCTCATAGCACAATAGTATTCCATGTATACCACAACTTGTTCAGCCATTCCCCATAGAGAGATGATCATCATCTTTCAGTCACTGGAAGCTTTCAAGTAGACTACCTGTCTAGAATATTGTTAAATTGGGTTTTTAAGTATATCCAGTGCTTCATCTAGTTCTTGCAGAAGAATGACATAGTCCCTTGGTATAAACTTCTAATGGAGCAAGGATTTGGTATCATCTCCATGGGGTTCATTTCCAAGAGTAGACAGTTTTAGATGGTGTATTGAGAGCTACTCTAAGTGAGTGGCAGTTATGGTATGTATCTATCTCAGTCCAGGACAGATTGCATGGTGTGTATGCTTATGACCCATTGACTACCTTACAGTTGCCCCAACTCATGATAGACATCAGTTGCTGTTGGCAATATGACATTGATTCTATGGCCTGATATTCATGATGCTTTCTCTCAAATACAAGCTTGATCTCACTTTTCTCAGTAGAAGACATCATTTATCTACAAAAATATAGGCATGTCAATGACCCCTCCAAATAGACCAATTGGGAGTCTATGTCATTTATAGAAAATATTCACAGCTTATTTCACCAAAATATTTTTCAATGGATGAGAAATCAGGAAAGATCCAAATGTATATAATGCAGATGGGCAATATTTATCTGTATTTAGAACACAGATTTATCCCACACTTTATGTAGGCTACATTGAAGAACAAGCCATTCTCCTCTAGCAACCAAGATATCTATGACATACTCACCACTATAACAGAAGGGTAGAGACCAAAGACCAAGGACTAACTGCAGGTCTCAGTGTTGTATCACACCTGTTAACCTCAACTGTTCTTTCCTAGAACTCATGCCACTGATTTTTCCCCAAATATTCTCTTACTACTGTCATATGTGCGTAACCTAGGATTAGGGTCCCTATTCCAATTTAGCTATTCATTATAACTGTACAAGATAGATAAAGAGTATGGGACAGATTTGAAATCACTCATCACAAAAGATTCATGATATATAAAGGATTCATAATCCATTAGGTGCTTTGTTGGTGAAGTTGTGAACTGATCCAACCATTCTGGAGAGCAATTTGGAACTATGCCAAAGAGACATAAAAATGTACCCAAAAAAACTCAAAAACATTTATAGCAACTCTTTTCATGGTGGCAAAGAATAATTAAAGGGATACCCATCATTTAGGGAATGGCTGACTGAGCTGTGATATATGAATGTAATGGAGTATTATTGTGCTATAAGAAATGACAAGCAGGCTGATTTTGGAAAAACCTGGAAAGACTTACATGAAATGATGCTGAGTGAAATAAGCAGAACCAGGAGAACATTATACACAGTAACAGCAACATTGTGTGATGATTAACTGAGATAGACTTAGTTCTTCTCAGCAATATAATGATCCAAGACAATTCCAAAACACACATGACGGAAAGTACTCTCCACATCCAAAGAAAGAACAATGGAGTCTGAATATAAATTGAGGCTTACTATTTTCACTTCTTCTGTTTTTTTGTTTTGTCTTTCTCATGATTTTCCCCTTTTGTTTTGATTTTTTCTTTTACCTGACTAATGTGGGAATGTGTTTAACATTATTACACTATATAAACTAAAAAAATAACACATTAGGTTCTCCTAGAACATATTTTGGGAACTAATGGGGGATTATCCTCATCTATCTCAGTCTTGCACAATCCAAATAACTCATTACAATGGCAAGGTTGGCATGGTTTAGATCTTTTGTCCATACACATACACCCACATACACACACACATGCACACACTTTCTTGTCATGACATAATTTTGGTTTCTAGGCAGTCCTCTGTTGAGGACCATCTTCTCTAGTAGTCATGCTATTGAGAAAATATTCTCCCTCTAGGAAGTTGGTGCCCAATTCTCAAACTCAGGAACTCTTTGCCTCTTGGGAACTCTAAACTATATGGGAAAAACATTCTCAGGAATTCAAATCTCCATCTGATGTTCAGAGAAAAAAAACATAAAGGAATAAAGAAGCCAGGCACTTGAAGCCCATGAACTCTCCTCTAGAGTCACCCAGTTAAACACAGGCAGCTTGCCATGTGTTTCTCCTGATGGTCACCATTTTTTGTTCCTAAAGAGGAAAAGAGGGAATTTCTTTTGTTCCCCTTTTTACTCTGGTGCTGAGCTGCATGGGCATGTCCATTAGACCTGATAGGTTATCTCTTGGGGGAGAGGTGCCCTGCCAAGTAGTTTTTAGTACTTCTGGCTGGATTTCCCTTCTCTTCTATTCCCTTCCCTTTTCTAGATTTAGAAATATTATCTCAATTGATCTATACTGAAACCCTATGAGGTCAATACTATTATAATCCTCATTTTACAGTTGAGGAAACTGAGGCAGATGAAGGTTAAGTGACTTGTCCCGAGTCATATGGCTAGGAAGTGTCTGAGACTAAATTTAAGCTCAGGTCTTGCTGACTACAAGTCCATCAGTCTATCCACTGCACTGCCAGCTGCATTTGAAGGGGATGGGAATGGAGGTTGGGGATTAACCTTAACTTAAACTATAGATAGGTTAGGTGATTTCCCCTGGTAAGGGACTGCAGATAATTTAGAAACTTATCCTAACTGTCATAAGCACCGGTTACTTCCCCTGCCTTGACCCAGCTTCCTCTAGGTCTGGGGAGGGCTCACATTGTAAAAAAGATCATCGACATATGATAATAAATGCATTACAAATATGACTTGGTATTTTTCCAGGAATCCAGGAAAATAGAAAAAAAAATATAGCTTGTGCTTCATTTTCCATTTAGAATTTTATCTCCTTCCTCCTGTCACATGACACAAAAGGAAATATACTCCAATTATAGTTTAGAATACCTTTCCTCCAAGAAATTGCAATTAAAAAGACACAGGAATGGGCAGCTAGGTGGCGCAGTGGATAAAGCACCGGCCCTGGAGTCAGGAGGACCTGAGTTCAAATCCGGCCTCAGACACTTGACACTTACTAGCTGTGTGACCTTGGGCAAGTCACTTAACCCCCACTGCCCCGCAAAAAACAACAACAACAACAACAACAAAACAAACAAACAAACAATAAACCTCCACATTGTAGTTCACTGTTCAGGGAAAGGTCAGCCATCTCCATGCCTAGTAGCAGAAGCCACTGCCCTGTTAATGGCTAAGTTCACCCTTTTACATTTCCCCAGGAAATGGATACTCCCAGAAGCCTCTGGCAGAGTAGAGCGATATTATTTGTCACCCCAATATCACGGTCATAGATGGTAGACACCCCAAATGTCTGGTTAAATTTATCATAAAATGCAGGAGCCATCTTGATCTTTCCCCACAGACAGCTATTTGTTGTCTTCCCTCCGCCTCTCAACCTGGAATCTCCACTGAATACCTAGCTGTCTCTGCCTTCTTAGTTGTTCTATATGAGGCCTTTCTGTTGACTCTAGCATACTGGTGACTGTATACTCTTGGGGAGACGGGAAGGGAAAAAGTGAAGGGAAGGAGGGAGGGAGGGAGGGAGAGAGAGAGAGAGAGAGAGAGAGAGAGAGAGAGAGAGAGAGAGAGAAAGAGAGAGAGAGAGAGAGAGGGAGAGAGAGGACAGTAATATAAGCACACAAGCTAAATTCATATTAGTGTTGCCTCCTCTAACCACAAAATTTCCCTTGTCTAGAAAAACCTCAAAAATAACAAAAGAATCTCCCGCTAACTTTCATTGCAATGCTCTATCACCATTAAAGCAGCTAGATGATGCAGGGAGTCTGAAAAACTTCTCCTCCTGAGTTCAAATCTGGCCTTAGACCCTTACCTTAGCTCTGTGACACTGGGCAAGTCACTTAATTGAGTTTGCCTCAGTTTCCTCATCTGTAAAATGCTCTGGAGAAAGAAATGGCAAACTAGTACAAGAAATCCCCAAATGGTATCACAAGGAGTCAGTCACAACTGAAACAACTGAACAATAACAACAAAGAGATAGAGATCCACCAAATTGTATACTATAAAGTATACAAAGAAGAATACTAATAGAGATATTCAGAAATTCATGGAAGACAAAATCCAAGAAAGAAGACAATTATGAAACCCATATTGTGGCTATCTACTAATAAATGCATTGATTATGATAACAAGCAAGGTGATCAAATTTGACATCATAGATAGCATGGACACTTGGTAGCACGAGATTCATAACTGGAATATGATCCTAGAAAGCCAGGTGTTATTCAAAAGCAATAGACTATATTAAAAAGGAGATGGGAAAGACAAGAATACCACTGTAAATGATCGAATATTCAAATGGATTTTTGATACATTGATTTTTTTTAAAGTGAGGCAATTAGGGTTAAGTGACTTGCCCAGGGTCACACAGCTAGTAAGTGTTAAGTGCCTGAAGCCGGATTTGTACTCAGGTACTCCTGACTCCAGGGCCGGTGCTCTATCCATTGTGCCACCCAGCTGCCCCATACATTGATTTTAAAATTCTCCTCCATAGTAGAGATAAGCTATCTATACCTGCCATTCTTGTGTGACTCTTATCCCCGACTTCCCTTAGGTTTGCCACAGAAAGTCCAACCCTTGGCTTTGAAGTTGATTTCTCCTGACCTCATGAGACTCACAGTAAAGTGCTCTACCTGTTATCTCTCATTCTTGTCATGTAGCCAGGCCATCTTTTCTTCCTATCACAGCTTTCATTCATATCTTTTACTCCCGTTCTTAAGAATTCCTCACTGATTATACATTGCATTCTGTTCATACCCACCATGTATCTCCCCATAGATGCAGCTGGTAGCACAGTAGTTAGAGTGCTGGACCTGCAGTAGGGAAGACTTGAGTTCAAATCTGACTTCAGACATTAGCTGTGTGACACTAGGCAAGTTGCTTAACCTCTATTTTCCTCAGTTTCCTCAGCTGTCAAATTGTAATCATAATAACACTTATCTTTCAGAGTTGTTGTGAGAGTCAAATGAGAGAATATTTATAAAAAGTGTTTAGCGGGGACAGCTAGGTGGCGCAGTGGATAGAGTCCTGGCCCTGGATTCAGGAGTACCTGAGTTCAAATCTGACCTCAGACCCTTACTAGCTATGTGACCCTGGGCAAGTCACTTAATCCTCATTGCTCGGAAAAACAAAAACAAAACAACAAACAAACAAACAAAAAAGTGTTTAGCAAAATACCTGGCACATAGTAGGCATTATATAAATGCTTATTTCCTTCTTCCATTGATTTCTGTTGTTAATCTATACTTTTTGATATGCAATTTTATTCCCTGTCTCGCTGACAGAAATAACTCCTGTAGAAGATTGCCAAATCTTTTTGTTAATTCTCATCCTTCTTGACATCTACACAACCTTTTATATTGTTGATTACCCACTTATGCTTGACACTATTTCCTCTCTACATTTTAAAGACACTATTCTCTCCTGATTCCCCTCCTATCTCTCTGACCATTCATTCTCTATTACTTTTGCTAGATATTCATCCACATTACTGTCTTCTTTACTATTATTCACACAAATATTCCATCTCCCAATTCCAAACATTTTCATTGGTTTTTCCTAATGCTGGGAATGATTTCCCTTCTAGCTTCTCTGGCTTCCTTTAAGTCTCAGCTAAAATTCCATATTCTATAAAAAGCCTTTACCAAATCTTATTAATATTATTGCCTTTCATCTAAGATCACCCTCAATTTATTATACATGCACACGTGCACACACACACACACACACACGCACATACACTCTTTCTATATAGTTGTTTGCATGTTGCCTATCTACCCCCATTAGACCATGAGCTTTTTGAGAGCAGAAAGTGTTCTTCGCATGACTTCAAATTCCCATTGCTTAGCACAGTGCCTGGCACATAGTAGGCTCTTAAGAAATACTAATTAACTGAACTGCTTACTGCAACAAAATATAGGAACAATTTAGCAACTCTTTGGACATAGTGCCAATTTGCTATAAAGAATAAATGGATCTATTCACAGCTTTACAAACTGAATGAATGTGCTTGTTTTCTTGTAAGTTTCCATGTCAGTTTCCATTTCTGTCAACTTTGTCAGTTTGAAGGGGTGACGTAGAAACTTAGAATTGCTTTAAATTGCATTTCTTTACTTATTAGTGATTTGGAGACTTTCATATGACTATAGATAGCTTGTATTTTTTCCTTGGAAAAGTCTGTTCATATCATTTGAAAGTTTATCATTTGAAGGAATAGCTCTTCTTATAAATTTGAATCTCTTCCTTTTTTAGCTTGGACATGAGACCTTTATTTTGGATAAAATTATTATAATTGGTGTCAATGTCATTTCTATTGTCCATTTCCTTCTTTTTTAATTATTAGTTTATATAGTTCAGGGGCAGGTTTTTAAAATTATATTTCATATCCTTTTCTCATTATTATTCTTTCTTCTTTTTCCCATCAGTTTTGGTTTTAGCTCTGGCTCACCAGTGGTTTAACTATATAAATGTACTTGGCTCATAGATAACTGCAACATAAATAAAGCATCTTGTTTTATCTGTCAAAATATAATCTTTCATTCTGTATGGTGTTATTGGATGTTCATCCAATTTCAACCATTTCCTACCAATTTTTATCTTTAAGAAAGTAATCTGATATAGAGGTGGGAAATTTCTCTATATTTGAAAAAAATTTTGGCCTCTCTCATTCCATCTTTTTAAACCAAGATTTCCTATATATTTCTCTCCAGTCTCACCCTTTTCCACTATTGCATTAAAGCTGCCCAGCATCAGAGTGTATTTTGGTTTAATTTGAAGGGTCTTATCAGATTCTTCATAGAATTTCTCTACTCCTTCATCCTCAACAACCAATGTTGGTGAATAAACTGCAATTATTTTCATTGTCATCTTTTTGTAAATATTTTACAATATTTTATGACCAAATATCTCATGACAAGAATGTTTATTAATGCTTTGGGATATACAATAAAACCTAGTCTACCAACTCTTCTTTTATTTTCCAAAGAATATCTGCGAACCAACTTTCCATTCAGCTGCAACTGCTTCTTTATTCTGGTTTCTTTCATAGCCAAAACGTGTGATTCAGTTCCTCCAGCAAAATATTTATTAACTGACCAGTTAACTAGGATCTCACAATTATAGTACCTATATTCAAATCAAAATGTACAAGAATGGCCTAAAAACCAGCAGATTCTCATCATGTTCTGCCCCCTTTCTCATCATTCAGACACTGTCATTGCAGAAGCAGAAAGGGGTTATACAGGACCTTTAAATTTTTTTTTGCTTTGTTTTATGTGTTGCCATGGACAAAATTGTTTATCACAAGGTGAATCCTCCACTGGTAATGTATCTCTGTAGTTAGGTAGGTACATTATCAGAAAATAATTGTGGATGTTGTTGAGGCCATATCTGAAGCTTTGCTTATTAAGAAGATGTACTCATGTGTGCAAATCAAGGAAGCAAAGGGGGTAAGCATGATGAAGAATATTTGGATGAAGATATTTAGATACAGTTAATTACAATATTATCCTCAGAGTACCCTATGCTTGGAAAGAGGGAAAACAGGTATTTGGGAAACAGATTACAAGTCTAGCACAAAGGCACAATATAATAATGTTTGAGAACTATAATTATCTAGACATCTACTGGAAGTCTTGATGCATCTACTAGAATTAAAGCAATTAATGATTTATTGACTTACCTTAATGCTAATTTCATCCTTCAACACATGAAGGAACCAATGAGGGAAACTTATTTCACATATGATTCTCACAGTTTCTCCAGAATAATTAGACCACCAAGACTCCTCACAATTAAGAAATTATTTCTGGGTTGGACATAATGATAACCTTGTCAGAACATTATCATTCCATCTTAGAATTTCTGATAGAGAAGAGAATAACCATAATATAGTTGTATATACACCTTAGTTTTAGAGAGGTTAAATTTCAAGTGGGTCAGAAGGCAGAGTTATGATTCTAAGGACTAAAATTCTAGAGAGATAGCTCAAGGAATAAGAAGCACTTAAGAATGAAATTATGAAGACACAAAGAGCAACAATTATAATGTGACAAAAAAGTTGAAATTGTCTAAGGATACTGATATAGGTATAAAAGGAACTATTCAATTATAAGAGGGAGGAGAAAGAAGTGGGGGCATAGAGATAGGGAGAGAGAGGGAGAGAGAGAGAGAGAGAGAGAGAGAGAGAGAGAGAGAGAGAGAGAGAGAGAGAGAGAGAAGAGAGAGAGAGAGAGAGAGAGAGGCAGAGGTAGTAACGGAAACTGAATACAAAACTCCTATCAAAATAGTGTCAGGAATGCAGAAATTCAGAATGAGCTAAAGCTGCTGAGAAAAGTTCAGGATAATGAAACTTTAAAATTCTACTGGGAGAAGAGGAAGGTCAAATAAAGGATAAAATCCTTCTTGGTGTGGATGGGTTGGAGACAATGGATAACAGGCAAAACAGAGCTGCTTGATTCTTATTATATTTCTGTTTCCTTTGCAAAGGAGAATGACTTTTGTACTGTAATGTATAGAAGAAATATGGCTATTAGGTAGATGATTCCTAAGATAAGTAGGGAGATGGGCATCCCCTCAACTTCCAATTCTTTGCCACCACAAAAAGAGCTGTCATAACTATTTTTGTACATGTGAGTCCTTTTCCCTTTTTAATTATCTTTTGGGGATACAGTATGGTCATTATAATTAAGCATTATTCATTTTCATTTCTTTTTTTCTTTCCCTTTATGTTCTTGTAGTGATTATGTATATTGGGTTGCTGATTGTTTTCGCTTCACTCTGCATCAAGCTGTAAAGGCTTTTCCAAGCTTTTCTGAATTCTTCATAGTCATCATTTCTGATGGTATAGTAGCATTTCATTACATACATGGGTCACAATGTATTTAGTCATTTTCCAATCTATGGAGATGGGATTCCCCTTCCCATCCCCACCCCACCCCCATTGCTTTGCTATCACAAAAAGTATCTCTTTGAATATTTGGATATATATGGAACTATTGTGTCTTTATTTGACCTCCTTGCCTTCCACATATTCTCTTCAGTAACCACAGTTCTGAGGTCTTTTTCTTTATTTTTTATATTTAATAAATAAATGTTTAATTTTTATTTAATTTTTAAAATGTAGGTCTTTTAACATTGAGAGAGAACAAATTCAGCCTTTATACTCTCCATTTGTTATCCCTAAATTCTCTGTATAACTAGCCCAACTCCTTTTACACTCCAATGATATAGTTTAGGCAACTATTTGCATGCAGCTTGTTTTTGGAAGCAAGTTGAATACTATTTATGCCTATCATGTATCTTTCTTTTCATTGGCTTTTGGGCCACCTGCAGTTTTGATTCCATGGAGATTGTGAGAGTCCATGATTCATAAATATATAGCATCATGAGAAGAATATCCATGTTTTAAAAAATAAAGAGATGTGATTTTGCTTCAGGGAGGAGCTTCCCAATTACCCAAATGCAATCTGACCCACTCTTCTCCTATCAATTCTGAGTCAAGTTCCCTGTCCATCTGCTGCATCTGTTCAAGATGTGTGTATGTATGTATATATATATATATATATCTTTTGGGGATATATACACACACTGGTATGCCATCTCTACAGGCTATTCATTCAACTGCATATTATGTTCTAGATTATAGGTATTCTTTATTCCCCTGTTTTTTCTTGTGTAAAGAGTTACAGTAGTTTGGACTCTTTTGAGTGATCTTGAATCTCACTTAGGAGGCGCTATTGTGTTCTGGGACTTGATGTAATCAGTAATCAGGTCTTCTTCAAATGGAAGACCTTCACATAGGTCCCTTTGGACTCCATGCTACATGTTCCCTATAAATATAAATAGAATGTTAGCTCCTTGAGGTCAAAAGTTATTTTCTTTTCATCTTTGTATACTCAAGCCTGGTGCAACTAGGTGGTGTAGTGAATGGAGCACCAGCCCTGGAGTCAAGAGAACCTAAGTTCAAATCCAGCCTCAGATACTTCCTAGATATGTGACCCTGGACAAGTCACTTAACCCTGTTTACCTCAATTTTTTTCATCTGTAAAATGAGCTGGAGAAGTAAACCACTCAAGTATCTTTACCAAGAAAACCCAAATTGAGTTATAAAGAGTTGGACATGACTAGAGCGATTCAACAACAATGACATCCTCAAACTTGGCACGGTGCCTGGCACATAGTAGGCATTTACTATATGTGAGTTCAATTGAATGATAGTGTGGAACACTGTTGGTGAGTACACACCTCCCTATTTCATGTCTAAATTAATATTAATAATAAGACAATCAAGTAATGTTATCTCTGATAGTTCTATCAAGTCATCTTCTATTGTTCTTCTATATGATCTCAACATATGCATGTCTACTGTGGAACATAATTTTTGAAAGCCTATCAATTCCTTTCCCATATTTTAATAAAAGATGCATTTGATACAGGTGTAAATTATTCCCATGAAGACTCTTCAGAGGTAAGAAGGAGACATATGAGTCATTAGTTATGGAGTTCTTCTTAGTCTTTGGGGGGGGCATAACAATAATGTGGTATTTCTTCCCAATCATTTAACAACTTTCCACCTTTCAAATATTTCAAAAATCAAAATTGTTCAATGTCTTCAAAATTGTGTTGTCTCAAGCAGCAACCTCCTCTGTGTTTATTCGGTTATCAGGCTGCTGAGTCAGCTTTGGATACTCAACACCTTCCCAAGTCCCTCACCTCCTCTCCTCTCTGCTAGGAGGGCTAGAGGGTATAGAACTAAACTCCTCCCAAAGCTTTCCTTTATAGAGGGCAGCATTTGGACCTTCCATTTGGAGCTATACTTGATTTCAATTCCATGGAACTTGCCTCCCCTACCCATTGATTTTTTTCTCACCCTCTCTTCCCTTTCCTTCCTCTCCCTCTTTCCAGCTTCTTTTTTGGTGTTGTCTTCCTCCATTAGATTTTAAGCTTCTCGAGTGCAGGAATTGTCTTTCATACCTGATACATAATGAGCACTTAGTAAATCTTTATTGAATTGAACTGAATTAGTATAATTGTTCTTCTATCTTTGTTTTTGTAGCATCAAGGCCCCCTTCACATATAGACCCACTGAAAGATACCCTAAATTCAAGATTTTTTGAAAGGAGAGAAGCATCCACTTAAAACTGTATATCATGAATTCCTACTGATGTGTTTTCTTTTACCAGGCCAACCAGAAGACAAGCTAATTCCAAACAAAAGGCATTTAATTAATAGCATTGAAAAAATAAGTAATAAAAAGACTCTTTCACCCAACTTGAGGAAACTGTCCCATAGGTTATCATGCAACCAGTAAGAGATGAGGATACATGCAGGGAACACACATAGCCAGAGAATTCACATGACATGTGACTATTCAGAGTCAGGGCAACACACCTCCCTTTTGTAATACCTTTCCATCCATGATGTTGCTACTTTGGCCCCACCAATCTGCTGATATTCTCTGATAATATCATCAGGCTTTAGGCTACTTTCTCCAGTGAGCTTCTCTTTTCTATTCTCTGTTGAGCTATAGCTGTATCTACTAGGGATTTCAACTATTTTATAACATAGCCTTAAAGAGCAATTTCAGCCATTTTGTGATTCTTGACCCTTATCCAGCTTCACCTAGCCAGCTAGCTAGAGAAACCCTTAGGCACTTAAGTATGTTTTCTGAGCCTCTGCCACTAATCAGATGCTCATTTTCTTTTTTCTTTTTCTTTTTTTTTTTTTTGGTTATAGCCAGAAAAATCCTTTTATCACCTTTGATACCTTTGGGCACTAACTTATACTTCTACAAGTCATCACAGGAACTCTACTGAATAAAACTATAAATGAGCCAAGTAAAGTTGTAGTGAAAAGGTGTCTTTCAATCTCTATTATTCCTCTGGTCTCCTGCCTAGACCCAAACAAATCATCTTAGGACCAAGATCAAGGGGGCTTGATGGAACTTCTTTTTTTCTCATTCTCAAATAACCACAATGCTACATTGTTGAGTTATTGACTTTTGTCCTACCTCCCCCTGCCCAGAAATCAAATTCATATATTTCTATACTTCTACTTCCCTACATAACACAGCAGGAAATATAATGCTAGCATCAAAATGTGATATCTCTTCAGTCAGTTATAGAGATGACAATGTTCAAAAATTTTGAAAGATCTTTCCAATTTTTCACTTTTTTGCCTTCTAATTTCATCTTTTCTGGATTGCCTATATTAATTTTCTCTCAAACCAAACTTTCTAAATGTATTTTTTCCACCCATTATTTCTTGTGTCTAGGAAGTTATATCTTTCTTATCCTCCTCCATAGAATTTTGAGATTATAAATGGTGTTGCCATTGGCTATCATGTCTCTAAGAAGATCAGATGTTTGCTGGTTCAGGTGGTTTTCCTCCTCAATGGGACAATAACATTCCCTAAGTTAAACTTCCAAAGGAAATGATGCTAATCTGTGTGGAGGTCTTTTCCTTTATCCATTTCTCTCTTCTTTTGACACAATAGCATGATTAACTATGTCAGGCTGGAGCTGTCTAGATTGTGGGTCAGATATTAATTTCATTTTCTTCTTTTAATTTAATGTTGATTTTGATCTTTGCCCAAATACATTGATTGTCTCTATCTATACAACAGACTCCTGTGTTGTTACCAGTAATTTCCTGTCTCTTAATATACAACCAGTTGTGTGTGATATTATTTAAGGATTTCCATGTCTATGTTTCTTTTTGAAGAAAGTATTTGTGATATGAATGAAGCTTCTTTGTAGTTTACAGACCTGTGAGCTCTTTCATTTCTTGAGCCTAAGTTATATTTTCCGACATATTTTTCACCGACCTCCCTTAAGCCCACCTTTGCATCAGTGTCACTAAATATAAAAACATATTGAGCTCTTCATAGAATTTCTCTATCATGTCACCCTCTGCAAACAATTCTACAATTACCTTTATGGTGAACAATCTTTCTTTTTTTTTTCTTTTTTTCCATCTTTCTTTATAGATACATAGCTATATGGCTACAGGAGCTATATAGCTTCTGGTTCTGTGACTTAATTTCTCCAGTAATATGTTGACATTATCCACTGAACAAAGAGGCATGTTTAATGTTCTAGGAGTTAAGTTAATGCTTGATTCTTAGTACTCTTTGCTCTCTTTTCCACCCTTCTACCACCATGACTATAGGAGTAGAAAAGGATACACAGGACCAAAGGTTACTTTGAATTTTTCTTTCCTTGATCCACACATTGCCCAGCCAAATAATTTATCATCTAGTAGTCAGCCTCCTGGTAATGAGTTTCACATCTTTAGTTAAGCCACTCCTTGGAAAGCAAAAACATTGTGCTTTGGGACTATACCTGAAGTCTTTCCAATAAATTTGAAATTGTCAGAGCTTATACGTACTCTACTGATATACTCTTTGTGATTCCAGGCTCACCCCCATACTGATGCCTCAGAATAGAACTTTTGTGGAAGAATTAAATTAGATTAGACAAAAATAAGCTCCTTGAAGGCAGGGGCTGGTTTTGGGGGGGGGTGATTTTTTTGTATCTCCCAGGCTTATTAGCATAATGCTTGGCACATAGTAGGTGCCTAATAAATGTTTACTGATTGATTAATTGAACATCCACTATGCATCAGAGCCCATGCTAGATGCTGAGGGAGATTCAAAAGCAAATAAAAATTTGTCCTGAACTCGAGGGACTTACAGACTATTAGTGGAGTTAAGACAGGTACACAAATTGTTCTAATACAAAAGACATAGTAAGAACACAAGAGAGTTACAATGTTCTATGTGAATTCCAAAGAGAGGAGATTTACTTCTAGCTGGGCAAATCAGAGAAGCTTCCAAGGAAAAGGTACTAATGTGTACAGAGAAAGAAACTGGATTTGTACGACCCACTGTCCCAAAAGGTGCCCAGGACACTTCCTTTAAAAAAGGCTCTTCCATGGGGCAGCTAGGTGGTGCAGTGGATAAAGCACCAGCCCTGGGTTCAGGAGGACCTGAGTTCAAATCTGGCCTCAGACACTTGACACTTACTACCTGTGTGTCCCTGGGCAAGTCACTTAACCCTCATTGCCACACACAAAAAAAGCAAAAAGTAAAATAAAAATAAAAATAAAAAGGCTCTTCCGCTGGGTTCTTTTGCCACTTGTAATTTTTTTGCTGCCACCATCCAAAGAATGGAGCCGGGGAGGGAGGAGAAGTGGTTTCTCTTTGAAAGAGTACATCCCTAGGATTCATGGTCTTATCCCTTTCCTTGATTTGCAGTTGTCCTCCCCACAGTGTCCATTTCAGTATGACACGTGCTTTGTCAGCTTTTTTAAATGCACAGCCTATTTTTACTACAGGGAGAGGGAATCTTGGGTATAAACTGTATGAACTTTACATTAGGTAGACATATAGTCTCATGTTACTCAGATAACGTGATGGCTAAAACATTTTGATCAGTTTCAGCCTCTCACCATTTCAACTCTCTCACGGAGGATGATGGCTCCTCACGTCATTTGAGCCTTTCTTCTTCCTACTGGCCAAAGCTGAGGGATTGTCTCTGGAAAAAAAAACCAACAGGGTTCTCTTCTGTTTGGCTTTAGGTCAACATGACTGTCCTTGTGGCCAACTGAACCTCAACTCGTCAGTGTCCCCTGGATGCTGCCCATAGAAATTTCCTGAGCTAGTCTCTCCTCTCTTACTCACACACAGTTTGCTTCAAGCCTTTCATGGCTGAGTTCCTCCATGCATGCTTTTAATATGTTTCTCCTGGGTGCATTACTCCAGCCCCTTGGATTTTGATTAGCCTATTATGGGTTCTCTTCCAGACTATTATCTCCTTCTTGAAAAGCCCTTACACTTTCCTTCATATCCCTGCCCTCTAGCATCACCTTGAGGATTCCAGTCTCCCAACTTGCATCTCTGTACCTCCCTCTGAGAATCACCTGGCCACGCTTTCCTCTTTATGCTATTGTCTCTTTTTAAACAATATTAGCTTAAAACAATAGCTTATCTATAATTCAGTTCCAATTCAGTTCCTCCTATCTCTGCCAATCTGACAGAAGCAGAATGGCTCCTTATGAATCCTAACAAATATACATCTGGATTGTTTTTTTTTTTTTTTTACTTATGGGGGTAAGAGAGTGAGAGTAGTTACTACCATATACGACAGAGAGAAAGCAAAAGATAGACACAGAACTGGAGGATTAAGTGCCAATTAGTCTTAAATACACATTATCTTTGAGTATAGTTTGGGGAACTATATTTGAAAATTGGGAAAGGAAATAGCCTAGAGAATTCTTACTCCATTTATGCGTGTGTGTGTGTGTATTTATATATATATATATATATAATATATATAAATGTATTCATTTATATACCTTTAAAACTTGCAACACACTTTACATATATTATCTCCATTGTGTTTATTATATTGGATTGGGTTGGATTAGATTAGATCAGATTGAAAGAAGGAATATATTACAACGGAGACCAATGGTTATGCAGCGAATAGAGCGCTGGACTTAGAGTCAAGAAGACTAGAGTTTAAATCCTTCCTTAGATACTTCTGTGTGACCCCAGGCAAGTCACTTAAAGTCTCTCTATCTCAGTTTTGTCATATAAAAATGAAGAAGTTGGATTTGGTGACTTACATGATCCCAACAGGAAGAGGAATCCATTCTTTGAATGAGCAAATGATATGGGCAAAGATACTGAGAGAACTGTATAGCCCTGTAACCACTCTCTAAGGTACTATACAAAGTATTATTTCCATTTTACAGATGATCAAATTCAAAAAAATCTAACTAAATTTCCCATGGTCATACATCTACTAAGTGTCAGAGGTGGGATCTCAATACAGCTCTTCACGATTCTGAGGCCAGAAGATGCCACTCTAATGCATTCTCTGATACAAAGAAGTCTAAAATACAGGAAATTATTAGAGAATAATAAAGTGTGGAATAATTAATGTAGAATTCAATGCTAAATTGTGGGCCTCTCTCTTCCTTACCTGGACTCATAACCCCAAACTTTTCTTTGACTCTTTCCACCCCCTCAATGTCTAACATCTAAGTGTTTGCCAAGTCCTGTCAATTTTGTTTCCAATAATATCTCTTGTCCAATACAGTGCAGTTCATATGGTAGGTGCTTAATAAGTGTTTATCAAGATGAGACAAACTGAAGTGAATCTAATAGAGTTGAATGACTATAAGTAGAATAGGAGTAGAAAAGAACAAGTGCATTGTGTGCTGATGTTATCATAGAAGGATTCATGGAGGAGCTGAATGAAGCAGGACAGAGGCCTTCAAGGATAGTTCAGGCATCATGAGAAATCTATGAGCAAAGTCATGGAAATGAAGACCATGGTATGTATGGAATAGAAAGAGAGGAGATCTGCTTAATGAGAGCAGGGGATGAGCGGTGGGATAATGTGAGATGATATTAAATAGGTAAAGCGTGGCCAGGTTGTAGAGAGCTTTGAATGCTAAGCTGAGGAGTATAAAAATGGGGAAACATCATAGATTTTGGAGTAGGGATGAGATGACAAAAGTAATGTTTCCATAACAGTCTGGGAGAGGTATACAAAATATCTTGCAGAGTAGGGGAAGGAGAGGAGGAGACAGGAAGAAGAGGTAAGAATGAGTTGTTAATCCAGATATCCAGCCAATGAGGTTCTAAAATGGGATAGTCACCGTGGGAATGAAGAGAAAGGAGAAAATCTGTGAGGCATCTTGAAGAAATCATGTAAGCCAATGAACTGAATGAAGTAGAAGAAAGAGTCAAAGGTGATTTTCAGGTTTCTAGCTCAATCCTCTAGAAAAAACATGAAGCCAAGGAGAGAAATGAGAGAACCAGTTTTGAAGGGAAGATGATGAAATCAGTTTTAGACATACTGAGTCTTTAGAGAATAGAATTACCTAGAGAAGATGTTATGGATAGGTGGGAGTGAGTGTTAAGGGATATGGCAGGCATAGTTGAGGAGATCAAAGGTAACTGTGGGAAGAGAGAGCTAAGGGAGAACAGCATGTGCCTGGGGACTTGGAAGCCTGGGAAACCAAGCCTTCCTCTTCCTTTTTGGAGATCATCTGATCTGCTGGAACTCACTAGGGAAGCCTCCCCTTTCCTCCTGCCAACTTCCCCTCTCCACCTGGCACCAAAGGGTCCAATCTCAAAGTCCCAGTTATGAAAGCTGTGCCAGTATTCTAATTGCTGTGCCTGACCTCCCCTTTAGATAACAAGGGAATCGCTCCCCCTAATTAGCCTTGCCATCCGCAGACCAGCAAAGCCAAATGTTTATTATGGGATAAATGCACTTACTGTAAATTCTGACATATGCTGCAGAAAGATGTTGGATAAATAAGACTTCAGAGGCATGGACTGTTTAAATAATGAATGCCCGATGCTGTGGGTGATTGGAGGTATGTGGAGGGGGCCCACAGAGTGGGAAAGAAGAAGAGAGATTTCAGCTACACAGAATGTCCAGGACCAGATGTGGCAGGAGAAAAACAGAACTGGTCATTCTGTAGTATGGGTAGAGGAGAGAATTGACCAGAACACAGGGGAATGTTGTGGTGACCTGAGTCTACCTATTGGAATCTCAATCACTCTGAACTCCTTCCCATTCTCCATTCCCTTTAAAAAGAGTCCTGTGGGATAATGCCAGGTGAGTCTGTGGAAGCTTCATCCAATACCACCATCTTATGGATGAGGAAATGGAAGATATTAGAATGAGAAATGAGTAGGTAATTTGTCTAAAGTCATACAGGTAAAAAAGCAGCAGAATTTGTATTTGAAGCCTGATCCCCTGACTTGAGTCAATTTATCATACTCCACCTTTTTCCTTTCTTCCTTCCTTCCTTCCTTCCTTTCCTTCTTTTTCTTCCTTCCTTCCTTTTTCTTTCTCTTTCCTTTCTTCCTACCTTCCTTCCTTTTCTTTTTTTTTCTTTCTTTTGCCAATCAATGTAAAGATACTTGCCCAGGGTCACACAGCAAGTAAGTATCTGAGGTCACATTTGAACTCAGATCCTGCTGACTCCAGACCCTATGTGCTAGCTACCTTTATACTCCCCTCTTTTCAAGAGCTTCTCCTCCAATGAACTTTCTGTGGCATTCCTAAGACATATTGATAAAAGATGGGGAAATTCCTCCTCTTTCTCTTTCTTCCCAGGTTTCCCCTATCCTCTGCTCACTGTGAAATAGGATTGCCACCCTTATTGGGAGGGTCACCATGTGAGAGGCAGGGGAAGCTCCAAAGAGAGGGCTAAGAATGCTGAGAGCTTGCTAAGGCCGCAGCATGAAGGTAAATTGACTCTCAGAGCCCTGTTTCTCCATACCTCCTAAAGTCCCCCATGGAGATGAGGGCCCCACTGATGCAAAGCAGGCATCCTTGAGGGACCAGAAGAACCCCTGTGTGTTCCCCAAATGTCTCCCTGACTTTGTAACCAGAGGCTTGGGTGAAGATAGAGCTGAAGAAACTGCCCCAGTAGAACCTCAGAGGATGGAGTTTCCCTAGTTTTGGAGATAACTGGACCTATCAGCAGTGATGCTGCTCAGCAAACACCCAGTAGCCCATTTATCATCTCATTTTCTGGGAGGCATCAGTCCTATCTCAGCGAACCTTGCAGAAGGAAGCTCTTAATCCCACCTACCACTGTTAGCTCATCCTTTCCCCACCCTGATCTTCTGTCTTTATCTAGTCTTTTTTGCCTTATTCTCTTGGCTCATCTTTCCTGGTCTTAGACCATTCCCTTGTCTACTCAGATAATAGGATCACTGGCTCTAGACCTAGAAGAGATCTTAGGTTCTTCTGGTCCACCACCTCATTTTGCAGGTGAGGGAGATGACAGGTGAAATAAGTCACTCACCTCCATGAGCTTCAAACCCAAGTCCTTTAATCCAGATGCAGGGGAATTTCCACTATGGAAATTATTTAGCTCATTATAGGGACAAACGGCCTGTAACCAGCCTTACAACCCGCTGGCACCTCCCCACATGCTTCTGGGGCATCTCCATCCTGCCCCCCTGCACAGATCACTCACACCCCCTCAAACACACACAGAGTGACCCTGCACCAGCCCCCACTCAGCCTGTTGCTTGAGAGCGTCCTCAGACCTCGGGCTGAATCACTCCCCTCCAGCCCCTCCCTGCTGGAGCACTGGCTCCCTTGTAATTTTTATTTCATTATTTCCCCCCGCCCCCTTCTCATTCTGAGGAACTTCCAAATGTCATTCTTTCTTTAGTTTTTCACCTCTGAGGAGGGCTCCTTTTCTTTGCCTGCGCTCCCTCGGGCAGACTCTATCGGTGAAAGGTTTTTTTTTTTTTCCTTTTTTTTTTCTTTCTGCTGAGCACGGTGACCTTTTCCTCTTCTCCGTAGGACAAAGCTGGGCCTGGCATGTTCCTAACGGGAATTGGCTCCAAAAGTGCCAGTAATTGCTCCGTCCTTATTATTGAAACCTTCGAAGCTGGCCTTGCCGACCATGCCCCCCTTCCCCTCACCCTTCTCTCAGGCCCTGCTTGGAATTGGGCTGCAGATGGGTTGCTAACGAGGTGACCAATTAATAGACTCCTAATAACAAAAAAGGGGGGTGGGGTGGGGGTGGGGGGTGGAGGATGTTTTTCCCCAGGCCTGAATTGGGCCTCTTTGTTTTCCTTCTTGGGAATCTGGCCCCCATAATGGAGTCCCTGCTGGCTCAGCCCTCTATGCCTGGCTCCAGGAGAATCTAGCTCCCTCCTGTTGCTTCACAGGGTTCTGACAGACCCAACCTTGGCTTCAGGAAAGCTTGAAGTTCAGAGGGTAGAGAGGAAGAGTTGGTCAGGTGGTGACTGAGAGGGCCTAAGGTAGCTTTCTCCCCAGAAAGCTTTAAAGCAAAAGAGACCAGCTCAGTGATATAGCCTATAGAGAGCACTGGACTTGGAATTAGCAAGACTTGAGTTTGAATCCTGCCTCAGACGCTTAGCTGTGTATCCCTAGGCAAATCACTACTGAACCTGTCTGTGCCTTAGTTTTCTCATCTGCAAAATGAGGGGATTGGATTTAATATCTTCTAAGGTCCCCTTCCTCAGACACTAACTAGCTGTGTGACCCTGGGCAAGTCACTTAACCCCGTTTGCCTCAGTGTCCTCAGCTGCAAAATGAGCTGGAGAAGGAAATGGCAAACCACTCCAATATCTTTCTCAAAAAGACCCCAAATGAGGTCAAGAAGAGTCAGACACTGAAACTACTGAACAGCAACAAAAGGTCCCTTTCCGGTTGATTGTATGACCTGCCTGGTTCTACCTATGTGACCTAAAGCCAATCACTTCCCTATTCTAGCCTCAGTTTCCTTATCTAGAAAATGGGAGGCGGGGTTGGATATTTTCTAAGTTCTCTTTCAATGATCAATTCTTTTATCCCCATCTGTCTGGGCTTGGAAGACTACGCTTGTAGGAAGTGCAGCCTAGTCCAGAATCCAGAGGAAGGACAAGATGACCTCTGGAGGGGCACCCCAAGAACCCATTTGATGACACTCATTTCTGCAACATGCTAATTTAGTCCTTTAATATTGAATGGAATGTTTGACATGTGTTCTCTACTCAACTGGAGTGTAAGGTCGTGAAGGGCAGAGATCACATCTTGTATGCCTCTTAGAGCCCAGAACTATAGGTGTTCCATAAATACTTCGACAATTCCATTCCACAGCCATTTCTGAAGTGCCTTCTGTGGGCAAGGCACTGGATCAGATGACAAATTTATAAAAACAAAACACAAGAATCCCTTTTCCTCAAAGGATTTACATTCTACTTGCTAATTA
This sequence comes from Dromiciops gliroides, assembly GCF_019393635.1. Lineage (NCBI taxonomy): Eukaryota > Metazoa > Chordata > Mammalia > Microbiotheria > Microbiotheriidae > Dromiciops > Dromiciops gliroides. Next base: position 539,958,492 of record NC_057863.1, read on the forward strand.
ATGAAAAGCATTGTAGTACAGCACAGACCATGGGATCACAGAATTTAGAGTTGAAAGGAGCCTTAAAGGAGTCTTGGCTTCTCATTTTTCAGAAGAAGAAACTGAGGTCTGGAGCCCAGATCTTCTTCGGTCCACATTCTGAGTGCTTTCTACTATGCCACATTGCCTTTTATGTATGCAGTGAAGGATCCTTATGTTCTCTCCCTGCAGCCCCTCTCCCTAGGATAAGATAGTTATTTCCAAGCTGTATGTATGGCTTGAGATGGCAGTGGTGTTGGGAAGGGGACCGTCTTTCTCCACCTTTCACCCCCTTGATAATAGGACAGACTAAAAAACCAATGAAGTTGCTAATGCAGCCAGGGTCAGGCTAGGTACTCTAAGCTGCCATTCCCAGGCCACTCAACTCGGGTGGGCAGAAACAGAGAGAAGCTTGCGTCTCGCCTCATTTCACCAGGTGTGATTTCCAATGAGACACTGCTCCACTGGGGACTAATGACACAGGGAGAGCTGAGCAGGAAGCTTGTCAGCCTATCATTATTGCCTGGAAATGGGTTTGTGCTAGGGACTTGGGAGTCTCAACCCTCCCACTCCCACCTGAAATCTTGCATCCCTACTTCATACCCACCTGTCATTTCATGAAGCCCAGAGCCACAGTTTGGGAAGGAGCCCAGGGTGTCTGATTCCCAGTCCTACTCTGCTCCTCAGCACAGGAAGAAGGGCAACTTCTTCTTGGAGTCCAGGATGCCCCTCTTGGAATAGGAGAGAGGACAGAGCATGGGGAGGGGATGCTTGGGGGATACGGGGAGTTGTAGGAAGTCTCTCACCTCCCTGGGCATGTGGAAGAGAGAGAGAGCAGCAGTGACAGAGGTTTACTCAGCCTTTGAAGACTCCGCTGTGTTTGGACAGAAGTGTGTGAATAATATTCATTTAGATTGGCGTCTGTGCACACTGCTGAAAGGAAAATGCCATTTTGTCACGGGCATCATGAAGAGAAAGCAGCCCAGGGAGACGGGGGGCTGAATATCTTGGGCAAACTGGAAGATAGTTGTTGCTTCTCCTCATTTTCCTCTCACTTCATGTGATTTGAACATCCTGGCTCAGAGTTGGTGCCCGGTGTCTCTGCTCCTCTGGAGTGGAGAAAGAACAGAATCAGTCCATGTCCAGGGCATCCTACCAGGAATTAGGGGACCCGGGCCCCAATTCTTTCCCTGCCACTAGCTTGCTGAGTGTCCTTGCACAAGTCACAGCATGGTGGAGTAGAAAAAGCACTGGATTTCTATTATATGCATATAGGTATATATTTTTAATTTGTAGAATAAAACAAGCATTTTCTAATTTTTACTTATTTTAAATTTTTTATTTTATGCTAAACTTAAGAAATAAAAAAGCATTTCCAAAACACAGTAGAATAGGGGAAAAAGATGTTTGTATGTGAAACTACTCATCTCTTATGTACAACTTGCTATTCCTTTTAAATATATAATAAAGTTATCATATAACTTTCTTTTTTTCTCCTTTTCTTTACCTTCCCTCCCTTCTACCCCCTGCCCCAGAGATGTCTACTACTAGACACAAACATGTGTGTGTGTGTGTGTGTGTGTGTGTGTGTGTGTGTGTGTGTGTGTGTGTGTAAAATCATTCTATACGTAGTTCTACTTATCAGTTCCTTCTCTGGATGCAGATTTAAAGGATCTGGATTTGATTCTAGGTCTGCTACTTACTATCTGTGTAACCTTAAGAAATTCATTTTGAGGGGATGGGGAAACAAAATTGTAACCTGGATAAGTGGCTTAGCCAGCTTTGAGGGATGATCATGTAGGGATGTGTGCCGTGTTTTGCCCATGCAAGTTATGTTTGTCCATATGGGTCTGTCTAGATTTGCCTCACAGGGAAGAATGAATAAATATCCCTAGAGTCTCCTCCACCCATCCTTCTCCAACAGAGACTTTGATTTCCTGCCAGGAAGGGAAGCATGAAGTGGAGGCCAGAGGCTGGCCTCTCTGCTCTTCTCAAGAAAGGGTAGCAGGCTAGAATTATGTCTATCCCTTAAATATTGCTAGTCTAGGGGAGATGATTTCTAGGTTCAAGTTGAGCTCCTGATTGTTATCCCTCAATGGAAAAGGAATCCCCCAAGCTATATATCCAGTGCTTGACTCTTTTACCACCGAATCCCAATTCTACAATGAACACACATAGCAAACAAGCCTATTTATCTAAGCTAATAATAGCAAAGGGAAATCAGAGAAGGTATAGAGATGAGAATATACCAGAAAATACACAGAATGAATAAGCTTGCCCTCTGGTATTGAGATAATTCAGCACAACAAAGAGAGTGAGGAGTGTGTGTGTGTGTGTGTGTGTGTGTGTGTGTGTGTGTGTGTGTGTGTGTGAGAGAGAGAGAGAGAGAGAGAGAGAGAGAGAGAGAGAGAGAGAGAGAGAGGTGTGTGTGTTCCAAATCTCATCCTAAGAGGAAAGTTCCCTAAAGTCTCTAATTTGGGGATGGGGATATGATCAAGGTGTTGGCTCCTCTACAGGTCAGTTTCTTCCCAGTGTCTCTTCCATCAGGGACTTAAAGAGAATCTGGATGGAGGCCAGCTAGCTGGCACAGTGGCTAGAGCACCAGCCCTGGATTCAGGAGGACCTGAGTTCAAATCCAGCCTCAGACACTTGACACTTACTACCTGTGTGTCCTTGGGCAAGTCACTTAACCCTCATTGCCCTGCCTGCCCCCCCCACACACACACACAAAAAGAGAATCTGGAACCATGTGTCTTTTCTTTTGATGCTGGAAGCCAGAAGACCTGCATCTCTCTTTCTCACACTCTTGCCAATTCCACCTTTTAATCAGGTATTGAATAATGAAGAGAGCCTTCTGAAAGTAGACTGTGAGCTCAAGTTACAATCATAAGTGAGATGGAACACATGCTCATCCTATCCCTATATAAGAATAATTTTTACCTACCATTCATATCTTTGAACCTGTTAAAGGGGATCATCCTGTATACCACACAGGTTCTTAAAATGGAGTCCATGAACTTTTTCTTAATGTAATGTCGATAACTGATTTTCTTTATAATCCTGTGTGTTTTATTTTATACATTTAAAAACATTATTTTGAGTGGGTGCCCATAAACTTCATGAAATTACCAAGGAGGATTATGATATGAAAAAAAAAAGATTTAGAACCCTTACTTATCAAACTATATGATAGGGGCAGCTAGGTGGCACATTGGATAGAGCACCTGCCCTGGATTCAGGAAGACCTGAGTTCAAATCTGACCTCAGATACTTGACACTTAACTAGCTGTGTGACCCTGGGCAAGTCACTCAACCCCAATTGCCTTACCAAAACAAAACAAAACAACAAAAAACCAAACTATATGATAAACAGTATGGGATAGTAGACAAGGCACTGGAGCTGGAGTTAGCAAGACCTGAGTTCAAATTCTCCTTCTGACCCTTACTAGCTGTGTGAACCTGCTCAAGTCACCTGACTTCTCTGGGCCTCAGTTTCCTCATCTGTCAAATGAAAAGGTTGTACCCAATTACTTTTTTTTGTTAAATTTTTTAAATTTATTTTTTAAAGTACTCAGGAATAATTTTTTTTTTAATTTTTGTGGGGCAATGAGGGTTTGTGACTTGCCCAGGGTCACACAGCTAGGGCCAAGTGTCTGAGGCACAGATTTGAACTCAGGTCCTCCTGAATCCAGGGCCAGTGCTTTATCCATTGAGCCACCTAGCTGCCCCCTGTACCCAATTACTTCTAAAGTCCCTTCCCCCCTCAAAATATATGGTTCTGTGATTCCCTAAGAGGTCCTATGTAGTCCTCATAGACCAGAATGTGTGCATATGCTGTAGGTGATAACCTGCAAGGTTATCAGTGGAGTGAGCCAACCCCCTTTTTACCCTCTCAACCAATCAAAGTGTCCAAAGGTCTCAGGGAACAATACAGTTATCCCTTCCACATTACTAGGGTTAGGGGCATGATGTGGAAAATCCACATAAAATTTTGTGGCCCTCCCTTTGTACCAGAGAAGAAGTGTGAATAATTATGGTATTAAAAGCCAAAATATGTTGATATTACATAATACTATACATATACTTTATGCATTTCTGAATTCCTAAATGTTATGTCATCTGCTGGCCTTCAGGTGTCATCTGCAGTTTCCACAAAACTCCCCCCAGTTCAAAACCACAATGGAGAAAGTTGTAATGTGAAAGGGATAAGTAGTTCTTGTGGGGGAAGAGGGATGATAATACCTCCAATCTGAGCCCCTCCCTTCCCCCCCCAACACCCCCACCACCACCACCCGGTATAAAATCAGAGACTGAGCCTTAAGTGGTGCTTCTGCTCTACTCAAATATGTGGTGCCTCATGTCAGCACCCAACTATCCAACTATAAAAATGCCTCCTGGGGACCCAAACTCAAGTATAGCTGGGGACCACGGGCAGCCCCAGCTGCCCCTGCTGGGAGAGGTCAGCCATTTCAACTACCCCTGCAATACCTGTTGTATCCCTGAATGACAAAATAAGGGAACAGAACGAAGAAGTAAAAGCGTGAGGGCTGTGCTCTCCTGGTGTTCGTTAATAGGATCCTAGTATCTCCTAACAGCCCGGACCTTGAAGGTTGGAGGCACCTCTACCCCTTTTCACCTTGGCAAAGCTGGGCATATGGCACCTTCCTCTCAGGGGCGTGTACACAGATGTCAAACTGTTTCCCATATGCTGTGCGCTGGCCTCTTGTCACTCGAAAGCAGCATCGGCTCTCTGCTCCTTAGCTTCTTCATCTGTAAAATGAAGGGGCTGGATCTGATGACCTTTAAGATCTCATCTAGCTCAAAACTCTAAGATTTTATCCCACGACTATGATCTTACCCATTTATGACATGCCCTTTTCCTGCCACACGGGGCTGGTGAGACAGGAACTCAAAGGCTTTGAGCTCTCTTCAGTAAAGGGCTTCCTGGCTACCAGGGATTCAATCTAATGATATTCTCCTATTAGCAGGAATTGGCATCTCGCTGCCACATCATTGTGTGGCAAATGGATAGTGAGCTTGTCTCAGGATCACAAACACAGCTTCTGTCAGTCAGTCAACGAACATAGGTGGTGAGGATTCTTTAGGTGTCATTCTGTAGCAATAAGAAAAAGGAAAAATAGAACCAATAGCATTGGGGTTTGATTTCTATACTGGGTCCCATGGTCCAGAGAAAGATTTTGAAGTCATCTAGCCTGTCCCAATTTAGGGCCTGTGAGAGGATTCCCCAACTAAATTCTTTATTGCCAAGACCTTAGGATCATGGTGAAAAAAAACCTTCAAATAATAAGACGAAAAAATCCCCAAAAAACCAAGCCACAAAATAGAGTTCCCAGGAGCTCAGATCAGTCATTCTTCTTCCTTTTTTCCTTCCTTCTTTTCTTCCTTTCTTTTTTCCCCCTCCTCACTTCATTCCTTCCTCCCTCCTTCCCTTCCTTCCTTCCTTCCTTCCTTTCTCTTCCTCCCTTCCTTCCTTTTCCTTCCTTCCTTCCTTCCTTCCTTCCTTCCTCCCTCCCCACATTTCCCCCTCTCTCCCTCCCTCCCTTCCTTTTTTCTTCCTTCCTTTCTCCCTCCCTTTATTACTCCATCCTTCCTTCCCTCCCTTCCTTTTTTCTTTATTCCTTTCCTTCCTGTCTTCCTTGCATCCTTCCTTCATTTCTCCTCCAGAAAATAGGAATAGCAAGTCACCCACATCTCAAGATAATAGAATGTCAGAGATAGAAAGAACCTTAGATATTTATACCCCTCATTTTGCAGAGGAAGAGACCAAAACCCAGGGAGATAAAGTGCTTAAGATCATACAAGTAGCACCCAAATGAGCCAAGATTGGAGTCAGGTCCTCTAACTGTGAATCACCTTTCTCATGACAATATTATAAGGTGGTTGTGCATGTAGATAATCCCATCTTACAGATGAGTTGACTGAGGTTCAGAAAAGGGAAGTGACTTTCCCACAGTGCAATGACTAGTGAGCCTCGCAACTGGCTCTGAAATGTCAATCTATGAACACTCAAGGCTTTTGCATTTTCTAGTATATACTTCATCTCAAAAAGCATAGAAAAGTGCAGGTTGTTCCAAAGGCTTACTCCTCCACCCTGACCCTCACCCAGGGCCCAATTGTTCCTGGAAGAAATCTGATGACAGTCCCCAAGGCACAGTTGCACATGGGGAAACAGCCCTAGGGAAGCTTGATTCTTAAGACTTTTCATAGAGTTTTCTAGTTATTTTAACCAAAGTGGAATCAAACCCTAGGGGGCTGCATGGCTTCCTTCACCCATTAGCCCCAGTGTGATAACTTAATTACTAGAACATATGCCTGCCTCCCCCTCTTTCCCCTTGCCTCTTCTCCCCCCTCTGCCCACCGCTCTTCTCCTCCTCCTTCAAGAGGGCTGGCAGAAATTGTCAGGGAGTTGATCAGATTTATTCAATTTGCATTTAACAGACCTGGGACTCCTATTTCTCCTTCAGGTTCATAAGGTTTTTGATTCCATTTACAGGTTTATTCATTTATCCGATATTCGTTTCAATTCACTTTAAACATCAGGAGCAGGGAGATGAGTTCAGGGGAGACGAGGATCATTTCTGGCTCACATTCATTTGAGAGCCACGTGCTCCCAGCAGCCAGGCTGGGCTGGGGAGAATATTAAAGGGATGGAACACAGAGGAAATGCAAATATGACCAGAATAAAGGGCTGAAAGGGGCTGCTTAACTGGGGGGACCAGGATCATTCTCTTGGGGGCACTTGTGGGAAGCCCCTGGATAAGGGTCATTGTCATTTCATGACTAAAGAAGACTGTCTTTCTTGCCCATTGAGTATACCTGCACTGAATTTCCTTTCTGCTAAAATAGTACTAATAGGTGAGAAACTCTGGGCTTTGCTGATCTGACAAGCCAATGGAAGGATGTTCCTTTTATTCTTTTACTGCACTAACACCTGATATTGTCGGAGAAACAAGCAAAAAAAAAATCTTGAGTTTGGAATGGACTTCCTCAAGCACCCAAGTGCAAGGTCATCTCAACCTTCCTGCCGTCAGCATTCTCACCTTGCTTTCTTTCCTCCTACCTCAGAGCCTGCTCCTAGTCCATCTGAGGTGGTCAAATGAACCCTTAAACAATCCTCCTTGTCACAGTCCCCTTCTCTTTCTTAGGAAACCAGAGTCACCATTCTCAGAAAATTGACCTTCAGAGACTTGAAGATTATCAAATCCATGTTCAGCCTTCTCTTCTCCCAGCTTCCTTCCCCTATCCAGATAGATCCCCTTTTATAAGTCATAGCAATCATTGTTTTATTAGACGAGGAAGCTAACAGGAGTTACCCAAGGTCACGAGCCATTAATTGGCAGCATGCCAGGCCATGGGAGTTATAGCTCTTAGATCAAGAACTGAAAGGGACTTCTGAGGTCATCTAGTCCAACTCCCTCAATTTTTGCAAACAAGGAAACAAAATTCCCCAACAAAGTTAAATGACTTGCCCAAGGTCACACAGATAGTAAATATTAGAGGTGGGATTTGAACACAAGTCCTCTGATTCTAAGTCCAGCATTCTCCCCTCTATACCATGCATCAGGGCCAGAAGCAAGATCCAAACCCAGGTCCTCTGACTCCACATCTTCTTTCCACTGCTCTATCCAGAATCCTTTGCTTTCAGCTTGTTCTATGCCTCCAACTGAGCAGTGCACTATGACGCCCTAGTATAAGGGCTCCTTAGGGGAAAAGGTAAGAGCTCTTCCCACCAGTTTCCCCAGTAGCTTTGCCATATTCTTCAGCCCACACCTGCTTCTGAGAGATGCTGGGTGACATTCATGGCCATTCCCTCCAGTGCCAGGATCCCGAAGGCAGGAGAGAAGGTTCCTCTGGAAGCCCTTACCCTGCCCCAGAGCATCCTTGTTTCAGAGCAGGACATGGAGCCTGGGTGAAGGCAAGCAGGGTGGGGTAGCCGGGGGCCAGCTCCCTGCTAAGCTGTCTCACAGGCTCCATTATCATTCTAGCTCCTCTGCCAGCTGTTGGCGGCCTGTCGTTTCTTACCTTACATGGAAGGGGGGCCTGGGGCTTGGGGAAGCTCGGATTTTTTGACAAGGTGACATGAACAGAGAGACAATAACTACATCACTTTCCACATTAATCTCATCTCTCTCTCCCCCCCCCCCCCTCTCTCTCTCTCTCTCTCTCTCTCTCTCTCTCTCTCTCTCTCTCTCTCTCTCTCTCCTCTATTCCCTTCTCCATTCACTCTTTCTCTCCCTTTCTTTTTCACTCTTTTGCTCTTTCTCTTTCTCCCTTTCTTCCTTCCTTCCTTGATTTCCTTCCTCCCTTCCTTTCCTTCATTTTTCCTTCCTTCCTTTCCTCCCTCCCTCCTTCCCGCCCTCCCTCCTTTCCTTCCTTTCCTTCCTGCCTCCCTCCCTCCCTTCCTTCCTTCCTTTCTTGTCTGCTTCTCATTTTCTCTATCTTTCTCTTTCTATCTGTTTCTGTCTATTTATCTGTCTCTGTCTGTCTGTATGTCTCCATCCCCCTCCTTCCTCATCCTTCCCAAATCTATTGTGTTTTCCCCTAGAAGAAGAGACTTTGCTACGCCCTCTACCCTTCCTCTTACTGCCTAGAAAAACTTAAATAACTCTCAGCATACACAGCAAGATCCTATGCTCAGGTGACAGGACTGAGAAAGGTCACCACTGTCCCTAGCAACACCTCCCCTGCCATCTTCCTTAACCACACTGAGCCTTGATTTCCTTATTTAGAAAGCCAAGGTTAAAATTCCTCTCAATCCTGCCTGTCAGTCTATGTGCTGAGGAAGGTGGAGGGGTGGAGTGAGTTACTATGTTGAGTGTTATGGCCTCCTGGAAAAACCGTGGCTTGTAGATCACTAAATATGAAACCTCCAGGGAACACTATGACCCCACCCTCCCATTTCATAGATATAGAGGAAAGAATGTCAGAAGACCTGGATCTATCACAAACTAGCTGACTTTGGACAATTAATTTAACTTCTCTGGGCCTCCATTTCTTCATCTGAAAAATGGGTTTAAGATCTATGAGAATCATAGGAAGGACTTCATAAAGTATTTATTACAACCCTCATATTTCAGGTAGGGAAACTGAGGCCAAGGAAAGTTAAATAACTTCCTAAATGCCATTCAGACAGGAAAAGGCAGAGATGAGATTCAAACTCAAGCCCTCAGATTCCAAGTCCAGTGTATTCCCCACTGTACTACATGGTGTATGGGTCAGGTCATTATTGGAAGTAAAAGTCCTCCAAAAAGTCTATTGTTCTGTAATCACAGAAGTTGTTGTAGTTCAGTCCTTTCAATCATGTCCAACTCTTTGTGATCCCATTTGGAGTTTTCTTGGCAAAGATACTAGAGTGGTTTGCCATTTCCTTCTCCAGTTCATTTTTCCAATAAGGAAACTGGGACAGACATGGTTGAATAACTTGCCCAGAATCACCCAGCAAACAAGTATCTGAGGCCAGATCTGAACTTAGGAAGATGAGTCTTCCTGACTCCAGGCCCTGCATGCTATCCACTGTACCACCTAGCTCCATTCAGTCATAGAAGTTATTACCATCTTATCAAAACAAACGTTGATTTTATTTAAAGTTTTGAATTCCAGATTCTATCCCTCCCTACCCTCCCTTCTACTCTCCATGAGGTGGCAATCAATTAGATATGTTATACATGTGTAATTGGGTAAATATTGCCATATTATTCATTTTGTATAAGAAAACTTGAATAAAAGAAAAATGAAAGTGAAAAAAAATAAATGTGGAAAACTATCTCTAAATGTAACTGGAAAATAATAAAATATTTATATGGAAAAAAAGAAGTTACTACCATCTAAACAGGCCATTGAGAGAGATTTATAAAATAGCTAGAGATTTTCAAGAATGAGAGATATCCCGTCCATGACCCCCCCACCCCCTAGACCTAGGTTAAGAGGAAATAGCTCAGGCTGGAGATAAGGAAATGCATAGGTTGATTGGTGGAACATGTTGATGATAACTAGGTATCACGGTGGATAAAGCACTAGAAAAAGTCAGAAAGACCTGAGTTCAAATCATGCCTCAAATACTTATTAGCTCTATGACCCAAAGCAAGTCAGTCAACCTCTCCGGGCCTCAGTTTTTTCATTCCCAAAATGGTAATAATAATGATAGCACTTAACTTGTTGTTGCTTGTCCTTCAGTTCTGAAGAGGACCAATGACATCACGGGTGTCACGACTTGCTTACGAATTGGATTGAAGTGAGTCAAAGCTCTACAAAATCATCAGCTTCACTCTCTCTTCCTGTGTCACCCAAGTCCAGTGGCAGGAAAAGAGTCAAGAAGACTGGCGATGGCCCGGGACAGTGTGATTGACCATGGCATTTTCCATATCTGACCAAGCTCTAGGTGTTCCAGCTGCATTGGAGCAAATCATTCTTCTCATCCACCCATTCAGACAGGAAATCTGCCTGCTTACCATGGAGGGTTGTTGTGAGGGTCAGATGAAGGAAATGATATGTGTAGAGTGCTTGGCAAACCTTAGAGCAGAGAGAAGTGCTAACTATTATTGTTATTATTTAAAAAGAAAGTACGAATTCCTAAGTGATAAAGTCATGTCACCATGTTTCCTTGTGAGCACATTTTCTTACAGTTCCCTTGGTGTGTGTGTGTGGGGGGGGGGGTCCAAGGCCCTCTTCCAGAATCACACGTCCCTTGTTCCATACAGTGGAATTCTCAGATGGAGGCCAAGGGCCAGACAAGGGGTCTGGGTGGAGCCCCATATTCTCCCTCTTTGGAGGGATGGGGTACATACTTTAAAATGCCTGCTGACTTGGGTACCTTTATGCACAGACTCAAAGATCCAGACCCTTGGAAGGACAACCAAATGGTCCTTCTGCTAAAAGACTCCATGACTAGCGGTCAAGAGACCTGCACTTTAGGCCTGACCAGTCCATTAGAAATCTAGTTGAAAACTTTGGCCAAATGGGATAAATCTCTGAGACTTGGTTTCCTCACCTGTAAAATGAGGTTAACCTAGAGAGCATCTAAGATCCTTTCCAGACCTAAAATGCCATGATTGTATCATGACTGATGTTCTACCATCATGGATTCATTTCTAAGGATGAACAGTATTGCTTTGTTTTCCTATCCTCTTTTTGAAATGAACGTATTGTTGTGGGAAGGGTTAGCATGACGGGTATGATGTGAATGAATGTGAATCTGAGGGAATCCGAGAGCAACGTGAGCAGCCTGAGTGGGGAAGTAAGAGGGAAGAGGAGGAAGAAGGGCACAGAGAGGTCGGAGGCAGGTTTTAATGACAAAATAGCTAAGGCCTAGCTTTAAGTAGACTTTTGGCACCTGAGGAGCCTGGTCACAGGGCAGGGGAAGAAGTTGAGTTGAATGTAAAGCATCTCTTTTTTTTGTTTTTGTTTTTCTGTGGGGCAATGAGGGTTAAGTGACTTGCCCAGGGTCACACAGCTAATAAGTGTCAAGTGTCTGAGGTAGGATTTGAATTCAGGTACTCCTGAATCTAGGGCCAGTGTTTTATCTACTGCACCATCTAGCTGCTCCCAAAGCATCTCTTTTTTTAAAAAAAATCCTGCAGGCTATATTGAAGATTTCATCCTCTCTAACCCATCCCAACCTACTTAGCTGTGTTCAGGAGCAGGGGAAGGGTGACCAGAGATTTAACATGTAGGTTAGGAAGCGGTGCCAGGGTGTTATTAGTAATGTCATTAGAAATCTATATTTCTATAGTATTTTATAGCATCTTCCAGTGAAATCCCCCCCATAACAATCCTATGACGCGTCAAGTAAACATAGCATTATCCCCATCTTACAGATAAAGCCCAGAAAAGTTAAATAACTTTCCTTGATTTATACAACTAGGAAATTCAAATGTCATGACCTGAACTCAAGTCTTGTGACCCCAAGTCCAGTACACATTCCACTATACCACAGGCCCCTCACTGCCCCTCCTTCCCCCTTCTGAAGCAGCACCAATGTTTACAGGGAGGGGAGGGGAACTCAAGCTGGAGAGGGATCCTTCCAGTGAAGGGCTCCCAGGGCAGGGTCAGCCCCTAGGAACCAAGCCAGTGTAGTGCCTGGCTCAGGCTATCAGACACTGCCACAGCAGGGCACTGCAAATGACTTTATAGTTATTGTTCCTCAAATTGGACACCCTCTTGGAGCTCACATAATATGAGATGAAACAGCCTGCAGGAGGCTGCGGCGAAATGGAACACTGATGGAGGGCACTTTTTATTTTTTCCCCCATAGGAGAAATGCTCCAGACACCACACCCCTCTATCCCCCTTGGCTCTCCCCCCTGCCCCCCTTCCCAGATCACCAGTCCTGTCTCAGGTTCTCCAAGTATTGTTATTTAGAAAGGTTCAGGATGTCTCAGGCATTGAAATAAACCACCGCCCCCAAACATCTGCCCCTATAATTAGAGAGAGAGAGGATCTTGCAATTTTAAGGGGGAAGGTGATGGGGAAAATTTGTGTGTTTGTGACTGTGTAGGTATGTGTCTATTATTACACTGATTCAACAAACATTAACCAGGAGCCTATTCTGTGCAAGGTACTGCTCCGGAACAGATCTGTCTGTATGCATATGAATGCATGTCTGCATCAATGTTCTATGTATACATCATCTACATTGTGCCATGTGTAGCTGCGTATGCATCGTCTGTGTTGTGCTTGTACAAGCACTGATCTTCATGTGTGTACATGTGTCTCTGTGTGTGCTATGGATTTATGCATGTTTATTGTGCACTCATCATTCTGTATGCATCTCTGCAAACCCCTATGTAACTGAACAGATATTGACTGGGAGCCTACTATGTGCAGAGCACCGTACCAATACAGGTATTGTGTTCATCTGCACGCATGTTTCGTGTCTTTGTGCCTGTAGCCCAAATATGTGGTATAGGCATATGTGTGTATAGATATTATTTGTAGGTATTATGCAAGATACTATTTGTATGTGTGTCTGTATATGGGTTATATATAAGTCATTGCATGTGCAATGTGAATGTGAGTGGTGTGTGTGTGTGTGTGTGTGTGTGTGTGTGTGTGTGTGTGTGTGTGTGTACAGAAGGGAAAGCAAGTCTTTCCAGTGCAGTCTGGGCTCAGCCTTGTAGCTTCGTGCTTTTACTGTTTCAGCATGGCCAAAGCAGGATCATTTCTACCAGCTGGAGATATAATTTGCTGTCACTTGGCATCACAGATCTCCCAGATTAGTGTGGGGATCCAGCAGGGGAGAGGTGTCTTTGATAGGGACAGAGGAGAGAGGGAAACAAGGAGGGGATACAGGGTAACGGCAGAGCAAACAAACAAGAACCTTTCAGAGAAGAAGAAGAGATGGACTAACACAGGGCAACTGAGGAAGCACCGGGAGAGCTGGCTCTGAGAGGAGGCAGGCCCCTTGGAAAGGGGAGTTAAGGAGCTGGAAGCCAGAGGCTCTTCCCCACAGCTCTGCAGTGATGAGCAAGATATTTCTACTGCTACATTCTGAGCCATTCAGAACCCCACCCCACTTTAAATTTCATAAAACAGTTAACCTTTCAGAAAAGTTCTCCTGAGCCTGGGGGAAAGAGGGGGCATCCCTTAGAGTAAATGTCTACATTTGGCTGTGTTGAGTTTCAAATTCAGTCTCATTAATCCATGGTCCTAACGGAGCCCCCATGAAGAGTACATATTGGGGGGGGCACCTAATAGAGGTGGGTGAATGAGGCCCCATCCCAAGACAAGCATAATGTAGTGTTAGTAAAGGCAGAGGGAAACGAGTTTTCAGACTTTTAGGCGCCACTCCCTTCTCAGGATCATGGATGGAGGTCCAGCCTCTGGCTGGGAAGCTGGTGCTACTGAGTGGATGAATAAGTAGAAAGCAGTCCATTATTAATAGCATTCAGTGAGTGACCCCTGTGTACAGAGTCGTTTATGATTTATCGTTGAGCCATAAAAGGCCAGGAATGGAAGTGATAATGAAAGGTCATCTCATTTATCGCCCTGTATCCAGGCAGATCCACACCTAAATAATCCAACAGTTGATAATCACCCTGTCTTGGAAGACTGCCTCCCAGAAAAAGGAGGGGGCGAATGAGTCCTTCTGTCACCTATCCATCAATGCCAGCAAGTCCTTCTCATGATTTCTCATGATTTGTGATCGTGATTCCAAAGGAAAACAGCATTTTACTGTTGATGATTTAATACTAATGGAACAGCAGAAATGTGCTAAGTGTGAAGCTCTGGGCTCTATTTGCCATTCTTTCCATTTCCACTTACCTCAGGTCTAGATACATGGCCATCTCCATTTTATTTAGAGCAATGTGCAAATAGATTTCAGATATTTGAGGGGCCTGGATCTGAGATTTCACTGGTATAGAGAATTCCTAATGAAGACACTCCTCCTAGCAATGAAGGCCAGAATCCAGCAGTATGTATATATGTGCATGTATACCTATATTTATATACACATACATAAATATATATGTGTGTGTGTGTGTGTGTGTATGTGTGTGTAAAAATGATGGCATTAGAGAATTGTCTGGTATACTGAGGGTCTAGATTATTTGCCCAGGGTCAGCGGCAAGTCTTGTACTGAGTCTTCTTGAATCAGAAGTTAGTTTTCTATCCTCTATGCCTCACTGTCTCTCATTATTAATAATAAGAAAAACTACTGAAATTATAATAATTGGGGTTAGTACCATGTAAGACCAAACAAGAAAAATTATGAGAACCTCATATGGATGTGTCGATGGCTACATAGCCTTACACAAACTAAGTACCCAATAAATCTTGGTTGAAGAAATGAATGACTAGGTTTCCTATTTTCAGGAATGGGTACCCATATACAGGCCTGCCACAGTTGCTTTAAGAATTAATGAGGGCAGCTAGGTGGCGCAGTGGATAAAGCACCGGCCCTGGATTCAGGAGGACCTGAGTTCAAATCCGGCCTCAGACACTTGACACTTACTAGCTGTGTGACCCTGGGCAAGTCACTTAACCCCCATTGCCCCACAGAAAAAACAAAACAAAAAAAAAAGAATTAATGAGATAGGGGCAGCTAGGTGGCGCAGTGGATAAAGCACCAGCCCTGGATTCAGGAGTACCTGAGTTCAGATCCGGCCTCAGACACTTGACATTCACTAGCTGTGTGACCCTGGGCAAGTGACTTAACCCCCATTGCCCTGCAAAAAAAAAAAAAAAAAAAGAATTCATGAGATAGGGCAGCTAGGTGACGAAGTGCATAAAACACTGGGCCCTGGATTCAGGAGGACCTCAGTTCAAATCCGGCCTCAGACACTTGACACTTACTAGCTGTGTGACCTTGGGCAGGTCACTTAACCCCAACTGTCTAGAAGAAGAAGAAGAAGAAGAAGAAGAAGAAGAAGAAGAAGAAGAAGAAGAAGAAGAAGAAGAAGAAGAAGAAGAAGAAGAAGAAGAAGAAGAAGAAGAAGAAGAAGATTTAATGAGATAGGGAAATGGACTGGGTGACCTTTGGAGTTCCTCTCTGGATGTGGTGGTCTTGAAGAAGCCTGTGGAAGGTTGGGAAGTGGGAGGTGGTAAGGCATAATGGAAAGAGGGTTGGCTCTGAGGTCGAAGTTGCTGGGTTCAGATCTCAGCTCTCCTGCCTGTGTGATTTTGGCCAAGTCACTTAGCCTTTCTAGGCTCTAGTTATCTCATCTGCAATCTGAGGGGCTTAAACTGGATAATCTCTAAGGGTCCTTCCAGCTCTAGATCTGGGATCTCCAACAAATCCTCATAAAGGGAAAAAAACATGACTCTCAGATGTTGGGTCAGTGGATTCCCTACATGGAGGGTCACTAGAACGTGGTTCTGTTCTCTGCAATGCCTCTAATTAGCACCAATTAGAAGTGACCTTAGACAAGTCACTTACTCTCTCTAGATCTATTTCCTCACCTGTAAAATGACGGCAATAGACTAGATAATTTCTAAGGTCTCTTCTAGCTCTAATATCCCATGATTCTAGGAATTTCTCCACTGACATCACAACGTCTCTGCCTACCTTTCCATGTTGGGAGTAGAATTCAATGTCATCAGGGAATTGACTTGGGGATACACAAGGGGCTGTCAGTTGTCCCAAACCTTCAGAGAGAGGTTGAAATGAACCAAGACTTTAGATCCCAAGACGCTTGACTCCAGTGACAATCGATGACATCTCCCGGAAACAGAATGGGGAGGGGAAGGGGGGGGGTTGCTCTAAATCACGTGCGGATTACAGTCGTTCTGTTTGCCTTTTCCGCTGCAGATCCGATGATTTAAATTAGGTCTCGATTCTTGTTTAAATTATAGTTTACTGTTCTGCACCCCGCTCAGAAGTGAATTACCTTAAGCAGCGGTATTAATAACATGGTTATAATTAAGCCTCATTACTGCAGGCAGTTTGCTGAAACAAATTGCTTCTTCATTATTATTATAGCACCTTTGGTAAAAAGACATTTCCCCAGAATGCGACCTTGATGCTTTATATAGTAAAAGGGGAGATATGATAGAGATGTAAGGATGAATTAGCATCTTTTGCCTTCTCTATCCGGCTCATTAAAAAGAAGAGAACGCAAGTCAAAACCAAGCAGCCTTGATGGCAATTTTAATCTGTACGAAATGGATAATGAATAGGTTTGAACTTTCTGCGACATTTTTGTAATGGTGTTTTATTTATACGATGCTACTATTCGAATAAATAAATAAATAAAGAGCTATACAGGAGAGACAAGCAAAGCCAAGGAGGTTCCCACAGACAACGAATGGCTCCGAACCCTTGTCTTGTTACCATCGATTGGTTTGAGAATTTCCGGCTCAGAGCCAGTTACACTGGAGATCCAACTGTTTATTCTAATTCTGCTATCATACTTGGGCCTTCAAGACAGAGGAAAGGGAGTGGGGGAGGTAAAAGAAATGACCTAGAAACTGAACACACCAAGTTAAACAATGTGTGTAAAACACTATGAGTCTGTTCAGTCCTGTAAATGCATCTCCCATTTGTGTTTGAACCTTTGGTCATACTTTTGGTGTCTGCCTGCCTTGACCTTGCTCCCCATTTTCCCACTCCCCATTTCTACTTCCTAAAGGCAGACTGAGAAACTAGGTTCATCAGCAGAGGTAGGGCTGAAGGCCAATGGCATGGTTGGTCACTTTCTATTCTGATCTTTAATTACTCTTTGTGGTGATAATTAAGACTCTTCAAACTAATTTTGTTTGGTGATTTACTTTTCTTTATAATTAGATGTGGAGATTAGACTGTGCTTTTCCTCTCCTGCTAGAGTTTTCCTAGAAAGAGGCTTTCCCACGTATGCAGGAAATCTGGGGACACATACAAAGCATCCCTCCCTGCCACAGGAGGCATTTATAAGCACTATTGTATAGTGAGTTCCGTTTCTCCTACGAAATGACCTGGGATTCTCATTGGATGAGGGAGTCCTAACTGGGCACCTTGCTGTCTCACTCTTTTCCATTTTGTACCTCACTCCTGACAGGGGCTAATCCATCTCTCCTGACTTTATCTCCAGCTGGAGACACACAAACCAGGGCAGGCAGCAGTGCCATAAAGACTCTCTTTATTGGCATGCCATGTTTCTGTCACACACGCTGCCCCCAACAGAACACGCTGGCATAATCAGTGGAATAAATCCTCCACCATGAGCATGCACCACATACACTAATGCACGTGCACTGCATGCTCCCACACAGATATGCCTTCCTCCCCTCAACCCCGCCCCCCCCATCCATAAGGCAAGCATAGACCAACTGTAGCTGGCTAACTGCGCTCATCCCCTTTGCCCACTGTAATGGCTAATGATAAATAAGTAGCATTAATACAGCATGTCCCAAAAGTCTTAGTACAGTTTTAGGCTTTTATCCCCTTAACAGCTTAAAACTTTTGGGATGGCCAGGACAGCCCTTCAAGAAGAGCCCTTTATATATGTCATCAAAGCCAAGTCATGCTATCTGTCCCCTAGAGAGTAAAGCCAGAGGCAGCGGATCCCAAAGAAAATTCAGGATAAACCCTGATGGCCTGGTAGCCTCAAACCCCTCCAGGTTCCCTCCTTTCTCTCTGACTTCTCCTTGATTCTTCTTTCCACAGGAAAGCAGCTTCTGTGTTGCATAAAGGGCAATAGCTCAGCCTTAAGGAAGCCCTGGGAAAGGTCAGTCACCCAGCCTGGGGATTTCATTCATCACTCAAAAATCTCTCAAGAATTGCTGGACCTATTGGAACAGGCCTCCAGATCCCCTGCAATTCTGATGCTATGTTCCGGCTGGCTCCTTAATGAGAATGAAAGACAGGCACAGCTCCATGACCCCGACACACAGTGAGCCTGGGAAAATTATGGCCCCTGGCTGTTCACCCGGCACCTAGTGATGCTCAGCATGGGTGAGTGGGTCATGCGCCACAGCGTAGGGATTCGTAATTCCCTGGGAGCCTCTCAGTTCAGCCTGTGCCTGTCTTACCAATAAATGTAGAAATTGCCACCCTAGACCAAATCAGGGTCCATTTGGTCCCATTCTGTGGGCTAAAGAGAAATGTGGAAATGAGAAATGTGGTTATCCTTATTGGCAGCAACTGAAATGCCAGGCACATTGCAGCTCTTCTCAGTAGCCATGTGTGTACTGCTGTCATTCAGCACAAATTCATCCTAACCCTTTTTGAATGCATTTATATTTCCTACTGGTACCACCTCCTGGGGTAATGAGTTCCATAAGTTTATTGCCTGCTGTGTGAAGGGACACTTCCTTTTATTAGTCCCAAACTTACTTTGTTTGAATTTCAAAAGCCCCTTCCTCCCACCTTTGTCAAGTATTTCAGCATTTAGTGAACAAGTCCATATTCTCCTTTCCACATCATTCATACATATAATAAGTGTGTGTGTGTGTGTGTGAGAGAGAGAGAGAGAGAACATTTCTTAAGAGCTTACTATGTGCCAGACACCGAGAAGTGTTGAAGATGCAAGTACAAATAAAACAAACCCTACCCTCATGAGTCTTATATTCTAATGGGGGGAAACAACACATAGATAGATAGATGGATGGATGGATGGATGGATGATAGACAGGTAGATGGATTAGATAGATAGATTGATGATAGAGTCCTCCCTCCTTCTCTAAACATTCTCATTGTTCTTCTCTACACTTATCTGTCTCTATTAAGTCATTCTTAAAGAAGAGACAGTATCTTTATGTGGGGATGGCCTACTACTAAAGTTGTAACTAGAAACTCTTTTACTGGGAGGGGGCAAAAACAGTTGGAAGGAAGATGGTGGCAGCACAGAAGATGATCGTCACAGATGTGGCTAGGTGGCACATTAGACAAAATGCTTGATTTGTTGTCAGGAAGACCTGAGTTTAGATACTTATTAGCTGTGTGATCCTGAGCAAATCACTTTACCCAGTTTGCCTCAGTTTCCTGTAAAATGATCTGGAGAAAGAAATGGCAAACTACTCCAGCATCTCTGCCAAGAAATCTCCAAAAGGGGTCACAAGGAGTCTGACACAACTGAAATAACTGAACAACAACGAGGAAGGGAGTTGGTACACTAAGGTAAATCCCAGGACATCCTATAGATTTAGTCCTATATTTGAGTAGTAATTTTGCAAATAATTAGCCATGTCTCCAATATCCCAGCTGTAAAGAGAGAACTGATAAAACAATCTCTAAGAAACATAGGTTCTAGGGAAGAGAAAGAGAATAAGCATTTATATAGCACCTACTAAGTGCCAGATACTATTCCAAGCCCTTTACAAATTTGTTGTTCAGTCATTTCACTTGTGACCTATTTGGGGTTTCCTTAGGAAAGATACCAGAGTGGTTTAGCATTTCCTTCTCCGGCTCATTTTACAGATGAGGAAACTGAGGCAAATAGGTTAAGTGACTTGCTAGTAGGTATCTTGAGATCAGTTTCAAACTCAGGTCCTCCTGACTCTAGGGCCAGCTCTCTATCCACTGAACTACCTAGCTTGTCAGTGTCTTAGGCTGGATTTGAACTCAAATCTTCCAAACTCCTAGCCTACAGCTCTATCCATTGTACCACCTAGCTACCTTTATGAAGGATGCTAGGTTTAGAGCTGCAAAGGGCTTTAATTAAAGGCCATCTAGTTCAACCTCCTCATTTCACACCTGAGGAAAATGAGAGTCAGAAAGGTTATTAACTTGTCCAAAGTCACATGAAATACATGGCCTGGCTAAGATTTGAACCCAAAACCCGTGACTCCACATGGAATACACTTTCTACTGTACCAGACAACCTTAAAATCTGCCAAGACTATCAGATGCTACTCCTCACACATATGTTCCATCAGTTCCTCTCTCTAAGTCTTTGTGCTGGCTGTCCCCCAGGACAAGAATGTTTTCTCACCTCACCTCTCCCTGGTTTCCCTCAAGATTCAGCTCAAGTTCCACCTTCAGAAGGAGGCCTGTCCTGGTCCCTCCAGGCGCTAGAGCCTTCCTTTCCAAAGTCACTTTCCATCTGTTCTGTATTGTACCTTTAAGGGACTTATTTTTATTCAATTAAATTGATGTTAAATTGCTTATTTATATTAAATTTATAGAATTAAATCATCAAGACTAGGGACTGTTTTTACTTTTTCTTCGCATCCCAGCATTTTTCACAGTGTCTGTCAGGTAGCAAGTGTTTAATAAATGATTGTTTGTGGACTACCTGATTACATTAATAGGTCTTCTTTTATCTCTTCTCTTATCCCTGAGACAATTGACTACAGTGTCACCATCAGTAATTGAGAACAGCTTGGACATGAGGATGCAGATTCAAGGCTCAAGATTCCAGCAGAAAGCTTCAAAATGTTTAGGGGTACTGCCTGAAGACCCACCCCCCTGAGTTTCTAGCAATTAGGAGCTGTGCATTACCCTTTTGTCACACCTGCTATCTTAACTTGAGCCCACTTTCCCCTGGACTCTCTATGTACTGGGAGGAGAGTATGTCATACTAGTTTGAATGATGCTTTGTGCCCATGGCTCTTGCCATGCCAACTTAGTAAATCCCCCCCCCCTTTCTGAAAGCTAATTGTCTGGCTTGCTAGTTGATGTCAACCGATAATCATGGGGGAAGTGCACTGGTGGGAGCTTGCTAGCTAAAGCACTAGAAAACAACCCCTAGCAAATCCCTCAGGGCTACCCACCCCCCAAACAACCCCTGAAACATGAAGGGAAGTGTAGCAGCTATTGTCCTGGGGCCTACCCTGCCCTTGTGACTGGAGGTTGGGAAAATAGCCTCAAGATAATTGATAGACCAATGGCTTTCCAACCATATACTCCTCCATCTTATATTTGTTTTCTTGTTGAGTCGTTTCAGTCATGTTTGATTCTTCATAACTCCATTTGGGGTTTCCTTAGGAAAGATCCTGGAGTGGTTTGTCATTTCCTTCTCCAGCTTATTTGACAGATGAGGAAACTGAGGCAAACAGGGTTAACTGACTTGCCCAGGGTCACACAGCTAATAAGTGTCTGAGGCTGGATTTGAACTCAGGTATTCCTGACTCCTGGCCCAGCACTCTATCCTCTCTGTACCACCTAGCTGCCCTGTTATACTTGTACAATTTACTTATATTTTCAAGTGTACAAATTCACATTTATCCCTATTAAATTTTATCTTGGGGCATCTAGGTGGCGTAGTGGATAAAATACTGGCCCTAGATTCAGGAGGACCTGAGTTCAAATCCAACCTCAGACACCTGACACTAGCTGTGTGACCTTGGGCAAGTCACTTAACCCTCATTGCCCCACAAAAATAAAAAAAAAATGGGGGGGGGCAGCTAGGTGGTGCAGTGGATAGAGTACCGGCCCTGGAGTCAGAAGGACCTGAGTTCAAATCCAGCCTCAGACACTTAACACTTACTAGCTGTGTGACCCTGGGCAAGTCACTTAACCCCAATTGCCTCACCAAAAAAAAAATTTAATTTTATCTTAATCCATTCAATCCAGCATACATTGAGATCTTTTGGAATTCTGATTCCAGCATCAATATTGTCACCTCTTCTAGCTTTGTATCATCTGCATGTGTGTATTTGCGTGGGAGTGCAGGGGAAGCAGTTGGTCTGGATACCTTTGATCAATTGATTTCTCCCTAACTACAATGAATCATAGAAGGTTGGGTAATAGAGACACAAAGTGTTAACAGATTGAACAAATTGCTAAGAAGGATTTTTTCCTTTTTTATCACATCCAGAGGCATGAGGTTCTTTGTTGGAATTCGAAAGGTAGTTTGCTATTGGCTATCAAAAGACTGGTCACACCTCTACCAACTTTAAAATATCAACTGTGGCACTAGAGTGAGTGCAGGACCAGTTCATGTGTTGCGATTCCTGGCAGGCTAGAGAAGAGGAATCTACCTCTAGGGAGAGGACTGCTCTTTGCTTTGCCTTTTCTAAAGGGTATGAAGCAGAGGGGATTATTTATCTCTCCTCTCCCACTCATATCAGTCTGGGGGGGTTTACATCAGAGATACTCACCCAATGAGAGACACCACATCCAGCAGGCAGCTGACACAGTCATCATAGACAACTGTGACTACAGTGTACCTAGGCTGCAGAGAAGACAGTCAACCCCTGAATCAAGAGATAATTATCCTTGGTAGTTGCTAGTTGCTCTACACAGCCTAGAAGGACCAGGAAGCACAGTTGAATGACTTGCCAAACAGAGCTACTGCAGCTGGGGGAAGGATCATGGGGGAATTACTATAAGAAGAGAAATGACAAAGTAGGCCTTGATCAATAGAGGTAAAAATTGCCTAGGCATGTGTTCCTATATGTGTGTCTCACTACTGATATACTCAGTATAAATGCTTAGTCTTCCCACTGATGCTGTATGAAAGTATGCCCCAGGTTAATAGGAGAGATGTTTAGCAACTAGTGTTTCTCCTATGCCATCTGTTTAAAAAAAAAAGCTGTTGCTTTCAGCTGAGTGTGTCTACTAGTTGACTATGAAAGGTGAGCACATCAGTAGGGGTCTGTAGGCTGTAGTTTTAGAAGCAAAGCCCTCCAAAATACCTAAAATCTAAGGTAGTTGTTACCCCACTGGGGACCCAACTTGTCACTGCCACTGCAGAATGGATGAAGACGATGCTACATGTATTTTTCATAAGCATACCATCTATTTTTCTATTCAAGTCAGTGATAAAAGCATTCATTAAGTAGCACAGGGCCAAGTTCAGAATCCTGGAGCACTCTACTAAAGACATCCTTCCAACTGAAATCAACCCATTAACAGCTACTCTTTGCACCCAGCCATTCTAGGGATAGTCTTTACTGGTTCAAATAGCATGCTCTCCCAACTTCAGGCCTCTTCCACTGTTGAATTCTTGCTCATTTTCTAAGGCCAATTCAAGTGCCACTTCTTCAGGAAACTCTTCTAGCTCCCACCTGTCAGTAACAACCCTTTTCCCTCAAACCGCTCATAGCACTTTGTTTTGTGTTTCTCTAATGTGTTGATCATGGAATATTGTATATAATAGTTCAATAGCTGTACAGTAATAATTGTGCATCATGATATATATATATATATATATATAATGACATAATATAATATTGTATGTAATGCTGCTTTATTACTCTCCTAGACAGTAAGCTCTATGAGAGAAAGAATTGAGTCACATAACAAACTTGGTATCTCCCTTAGAATGTAGCATAGGAGCTAAGACTTAATAAACATGAAATTTAATTGAATTGATGTTTTCCTAATACATCCCCTAAAGATAGGCATCATATTGTTGACCTTTTTAACCACAGCAACACATTGGGCCAACATTGTTAGGGAGGCCCACTCCCTGCTTCCAGGCGACCTTCCTCATCCTGCCCAGCAGAGTGCAGACCTCAGTCCTCACTGATGGACGCTGCTCATCTCACCCCTCAGGCCCTACTAATAGGGCATTTTGATTTCTGGAAGGCAGCCATTGTGTGTTTGCTACAGGCGCCCAGGTGGCCTTTAAGGCAAAAAGCCATCAAGTCAAGGGCTGAACTTTCCCCAGGCTCTTCAGGCTCTTGTCATTTCATTTCTTCCTGAAGGAGCCCATTGTCAGTCTCCTGAATGACTGAGCTTAGCTGGCAATTAAATCACTGTCTCCAAAGGTTACCAGGGAGAAGGTGCTTCATTGCATTGTTCAATGGAGAGAGAGGCCACACTGAGTTGTACCTAACCTTTCCCAGGGGGAGGTTAACCCCTTGAGGCTGGGCTGGGCAGGGCAGGCTAATGGGCCTCTCCCTTCCTTATAGGCCTAGGAAAGTAAGCCACTGATTATGAACACTAGGCAGAAAACCAACCCCAAGTAGAGAATTTGTTCCACAGAAGTCACTGCCAAAAGGAAGGATATTTGGGATTAAGATATAGGGGTGGGTCAGGGTAAACAGAGTTAATTCTTGTTTAGGCACTGATTGTCCAAATGATGAACAATCCTGGACAATTCTCTACCTGGGAAGCAGCAAATATAATACGGGGCTTATTCCATATTTGAGATGTCTTCTGGGTTTACGTCACCCACTACCATCCTGGGCCAGTCATGAGTTCACGTTGGACTCTGGGTTGGTTGGTGCTTTCATAGGTTTTTTGGTTTGTTATTTTTTTAATTGTCTGGTCCATGTCATAGATCCAGGACAACCCCAATATTCAAAGCATTAAAAGAAGTCACATTTAAGTAGACTTAGCTCTTCTCAGCAATACAATGATCCAAGACAATTCCAAAGGACTCATGATGTTTTCCATCATCTCTCCACATCCAGGAAAAAAAAAATCCTGTGGAATCTGAATTCAAATTGAACCATACTATTTCTACTTTTTGTTGTTGTTGTTGTTTTTCTTTTTTGAGGTTTTTCTCTTTTGTTCTGATTCTTCTTTCACAACATGACTAATACAGAAATATGTTTAATGTGATTGTACATATGTAACCTATATCAGATTGTTTTCTGTCTTGGGGAGGGAAAGGGAAGGGAGGGAGGGAGAAAAATTTGGAATTCAAAATCTTATAAAAACAAATGTCAAAAATTATCTTTACACGTACCTGGCAAATAATAAAATACTTATATAATAAAAAAAGAAGCCACATTTAATCTGAACTGAATGACACTGAATTCTCAACCATGAACTAGTAAGGCTTTGTATTAAAGGACACAAGGACAGGTACAGGCTAGTGGATCTCCTCTCAAAATAACCATCTCTCCTCACATGCCAGACCAGACTCCTTAGCTTTTCTCCATAGCAGCAGGGAGAAAACTATGCAGTGGTTTTCTTTCCAGCTCTTCATATTAAATTTTCAGGTGTTTCAGATAATCACCTTGAGGGACTGGTTGAAAATAACCTTTCTGCTTCCTAAGACAATCATCTAAGGAAGTGCTTATCAATGCTGCCTCCCCCTTTTAAAGATAATCACTAAGCAAGACTGACCATTTTCACTCTACAATTATGAGATCACTCTCCTTAGTGTGTGTGTGTGTGTATATATATATATAAATTTGTTAAAATATATGCTTTCATTATCCTAACTTTTCTAATTGAATAGTGGTATTTCATACACACAAATATATGTAATTTTCCTTTTGTTTAAGTGGTACCTCCATGCCTAAGCAATTCAAGAGTGAACTACGCCCCTCCCTCATCTCCTTCCCAGCAGGAAAAAAATAAAAACATCTATGGTGTCTTGGTTTGTCTTGTTAAGGAGATCTTTCTTTGCTTTCTGTTAAACTAGAATAAATCTAAGGTAGAAAAAAAAAAGCAAACTGCTGATTCTTCTTGCTTAGAGACTTCTTACTGTCAGGGACCAAATGGAGCTGAATCCCCAGCTAAATATTATACTAAATGAATTTTTTTAATTCACAATTTTAGTCTGAAAAACCTTATGTAGAAATAGGGATACATAAACACATGTGTCTAAGTATTTCTTTGTAGTCTGGGCTTGTCAAAAATACCCAAGTGACTCATCAGTGACCTTGGATTCCTAAGATTGATTTGGTCTCCACCCACTTCTTGTTTGACAAAAGTTCTGAGTCAATAGATAAAATGCCCTCTAAAAAGTCTCCCTGTCACTTCTTCGTTCTGGAATTACAAATAGGATTTTTTTCTCTCTCTCTCAGATCAGGAACAAGGATTGCTATAAAGTTAAAATTTAAGTTTAGCATCTGATTCTTGACTTCTATCGTCTTCATGAGGAAGCAAGACTCCTCTCTGTACTTGAGGAAGGACCAAAGTCCCATCTTTGGATTTCCATGAATGTCAAACAAGGATCTCAGCTGTTAGCACTTAACAACAGTAGAGATCAACATTGGACTACTAACGTCAGAGACTATCTCAAGCCTGGAGAAACATCCTCAAACTAGGAGATACCTTCAGGCACATTTTTCAGCAGCTAGGTTCCATTTAAGACCAAAAACTAGATGACTATACTCCCAAATTTCATCCCAATACATTTGACTTCATATAAATAAGTTTTCCACATGGGTTATTTTTCATTTTCTAGCTTGGCTACTGACTTATTACAAAAAGTATTCACTTGAAGAGCTTTTGCTGCTAAGTGATAGAAAAGACAAAAAAAAGTCTCCTCCCTACCCCCTTTAACATGAATTTGGATCCTACTACCTAAACTCAGAGCTTGGAAGGATAAGGCATGAAAATTTATACCACCCCATGCTAACATCATCCTCAGTCATCATAGGATCTCAAAAGGTGGGGATTATGATTAACTTTGTTTTTCCCCCCATCCTGTATCTCAAAAACACTAACCTCCTGCTTTATCCTGTTTCAGTGGCAGAAATGTGTTGTTCAGTTTTCATAGTTGTGTCCTACTCTTTGTGACCCTATTTGGGGTTTTCTTGGCAGAGATACTGGAGTGGTTTGACATTTCCTTCTCTAATTCGTTTTACAAATGAGGGAACTGAGGCAAACAGGATTAAGTGACTTGCCCAGGGTCATCCAGCTAGTGTCTGAAGCCAGAATTGAACTCAGGAAGATGATGTACTGAGAGGAAAATTCCTTCTCTTTACTAACTTTCCCTCTTCTTCTCACAGAAAAAAACCCCTCTATATTTCCCTTCATTTTCCAGTTCTGTTTCAGACTCTGATGAAAATGCAAGCCTCCTTGTTAATTCCCTCTCTCCTTTACCACCAATCTCTTTATCTATTGGGTCTTAACTACAAATTTGCCCAGGTTTCTAACATCTTTAAAAATCTTTCATTTAGTCTTATCATCCCCTCGAGCTATCATCTGATAGCTCTTCTATTTTTTTTCTGTCAAATTCCTAAGAGAAAACAATAATCTCTACATATCCCCTTTCTTACTTCCCACTCACTTCTCAACACCTTGCAATTTGGCTTCTATCCCAAACTCTACACTGTTCTCTCAAAGGTTAACAAGGATCTCTTCATTGCTGATTTCCAAGACCTTTTCTAATTTCTCTTCCTTAACTCTCTGCAGCTTCAGATGGCGTGGCCACCATGCTTCAGCATACTCTCTTCTCTCTCAGGCTGCATGATGATTCTCTCTTCTATCTCTTCTACCTGTAGGAGCACTCTTCCTCAGTCTCCATTGCTGAATTATCATGCATCTTCCACCCACTGACTATTATTCCCCAAGATTCTGCCACGGACCCTATGTTATTTTTTTCTTAGTATTCTCATCAGCTTCCATGAGTACAAGGATATACGAGAATGGCTCAGAAATTAAGATTTGTTGTTCAGTTGTGTCCAATTTTTGTGACTTCATTGAAGCCTTTCTTGTGTCAGAGACACTGAAGTAGTCTGCCATTTCCTTCTCCAACTCATTTTTCAGATGAGGAAACTAAGTCAAACAGGCTTAAGTCACACTGCTAGTAAGTATCTGAGGCTGGATTTGAACTCATGAAGGTGAATCTTCCTGACCCCAGGCCTGGCTCTCTATCCACTTAGAGGCTCATAAAAAAATCTACATTTTCTGTCCTAATCCAGCTTCTGAATTACGTTTCTACATTGTCAACCGCCAATTTGATGTCACATAGACATCTCAAGGTCGTTATGTCCAAAACAAATTGTTCTTCCCCCTTGCCCCTAATTCTACCATTCTTCCAAACTCCCCTATATATTTTAAGGACACCACTATAGTTCAGTTATGGAGATACAGAACCTTGGTAAGCAGAATGTAAGTATCTTGAGGTCAGGGACTATTTTTCATTTTTCTTTGTATTCTCAAAGTCTAGGCCCTACTTCCAGTACATATTGACCATGTGACTATGGACAAGTCACTTAACCTCTCAATGTCCCCAGGGAACTCTTTAAGAGAATAAATTATAGAGAAGACAGATGCTAGTCTGCATAGATGGAGAAAGTTTCTCAGCAGAGTTCTCTACACAGATGAAATCATAGGTTTCTCCAAAAATAATAATAATAATAGCATCCAAATTGCTCAGCCTGGCATTCACAGCAGTCTCTAACATTATACTTCCTTTCCAGCCTTATCTAACATTAGCACCGTGCATAAATTTGGGACTCCAACAAGAGGGCCAGGAATTGTCTCCAATATTCATCTCAAATTTTCCTGGCTTCTATGTCTTTGGATTTTTTTGAAACAAAAAAATTAATTTATATACAATTATACATGGCTTTTATTGTTGTTTTGTCTTTAAATTACCTTTATTTCCCTCTCTTTTTCCTTATAGCAAAGAATAAAAAAGAGGAGGAAAAATTCAACAAAATTAGCCAATGTGTCGATTAATTCTGAAATTATATACAGTTTACCACTCCAATCATCCCACTGACCCACCCACCACTGCAAAGAATGGAAGGAAATGAATACTCAGACCTCTTTCTCAGGGATAAGCACGGTTATTATGCTTTCACACTACAATTTCAACAATTTGTTGCTGTTGTTACTCCTATTTACAGTGTTGTAACCATTATTCACATTGTTTTCATGGTTCTACTTACTTCCTATTGTATCAGTTCCTGTAAATCTTCTCTGTGTTCATATTCACCAGATCCACTGTAGGAGTCCTTTCCCCACTGGTCCCACCATGAATTCACTAGGATATCCTCTTTCCAACAATACAAACTCAACATCACTGGGCCTTTTCTTTTGCCCTCTAGCTGAACTCCTTTCTCTATGTCATTTCTCTCCCAACAAGAATGTAAGTTTTTTGAGAGCAGGGACTATTTCACACCAGAAAACAGTTTAATTGCAGTATAAAACAAAAAAGGAAAAAATGTTATTTTTTTTCTCTAGTAGATGCCTGAAAACTAAGGTATTCAAGAACAAGAGTACAGATGGAGGATGCTCTCCAGTGTGTCCTTGGACAAATACAAAAGTTTGAAAATTATCCCAGATGAAGCCCCCACAATACAGAACTCCTGGAAGGTCTGGTCCCAAAAGGTCAGCTGCTACTACTACTACTACTACTACTACTACTACTACTACTACTACTACTACTACTACTACTACTACTGCTGCTGCTGTCTTGGGGATTCTTTTTTTTTCAGGGCAATGAGGGTTAAGTGACTTGTCCAGGGTCACACAGCTATGAGGCTGGATTTGAACTCAGGTCCTCCTGAATCCAGGGCCGGTGCTTTATCCACTGCACCATCTAGCTGTCCCTGTCTTCAGGATTTTCTTTTTCTTTTTTTTTTTAATTTTAGCAGGGCAATGGGGGCCAAGCGACCCACCCAGGGTCACACAGCTAGCAAGTGTCTGAGGCCAGATTTGAACTCAAGTACTCCCGAATCCAGGGCCGGCGCTTCATCCACTGCGCGACCCAGCTGCCCCCTGTCTTCAAGATTTTAATAGGTAATGGGCTAGGTTTTCTAGTACTATTGTTTATAAGCCCCAACTGTTATTCTCCCATTAATTATCAGACAGTGGCCTCATTTGGCTTTTAGCAAAGGTTATTTATTTCCTAAAATGGAAGAGCAAGTACAGTTGGCACAAACTATTCTTCTAAAACCAGGGCCCATTCTCAGTTTGAACATAAAAGGTTCCTGGGGAGAATGGGCTCAAACTTCTAAATACCAAGGTCATAAGAAAAATGTGGAGATGATACATGTGGCAAATGGATAACTCATCATTTCTAGTTATTAGAAATCTTTTTCTCCTTTCAGAGAGTGCTCATTTAAGTTCCCCTAGAATAAGCTCGGATAAGCTCCAAGAGTCAGTGCCTTTTCAGGGTGCATGGGTCACCCTTCCCTCCATCATAAAAGGACATAATCCCTGAAGCTGCCACGGTCTTCAAGAATTTGGCTAGAGATATTCAAGTATTGGGATAGAGCACTGGTCTTGGAATCAGGCAGACTCATCTTCCTAAATGCAAATCTGGCCTCAGACACTTAATAGCTATGTGACCCTGGACAAGTCACTTACCTCATCTGCCTCAGTTCCTCATCTGTAAAAATAAGCTGGAGAAGGACATGGAAAACGACTCCAGGATCTTTGCTGAGATAAAAAGTCTGACGCAACTGAAATAAATGAACAACAAATTATACTATCAGACTGACCTGCCTCAGACCCTAGATATTTTGAATTGACTTGCTATGTTATGTTTAGGTCCAAAGATGTTTCTGATTATTCCAGCCAATCATGAGATATTTCCTCGTGGCACCATCTGTTTTTATCCAATGATCAAAAAGCTTTTTATTCCTCTCAAAATGATTAAGGACTTGTTCAACCTGGTTTACAGTTCTGATTGATTGATTCAATCCTGTTCTCAAGGCCTTCTGTGATTACATTAGTTGGGAGTGAATGTAAACACCTACCCTTATTTATGTCATAATGAACACTTAATACATGCCTTTCCATTCTATTCCAGGATCATAAATGTAAAGTACAAAGGACCCTTAGAAGCCATTGAGTCCAACCCCCTTACTTTACAGATGATTAAATAGATGAAAGACTAAGTGACTTCCACAAGTAAGTATCGGAGGCAGGATTTGAACTCAACTCTGTCTGACTCTGTGCAGTACTCTATATACCATGGCACCTAGCTACTTCCATTCCATATTCAACCTTCATGCCTTTGCATATCTCATGAGATAATTGCCCTTAGCATAATTTCTGATACTTAGTAGATACTAAGTAAAGGTACCTATTATTATTATTGAAGGCAGCAAGGTGGTGCAGTGGATGGAACGCCAGGACTGGAGTCGGGAGACTCATCTTTCTGAGTTCAAATCTGGCCTCAGACACTTTCTTTTTTTTTTTCTTTTTTTTCTTTTTTTCTTTTCTTTTTTTTTTTTTTTGGTGAGGCAACTGGGGTTAAGTGACTTGCCCAGGGTCACACAGCTAGTAAGTAGTAAGTGTCTGAATCCGGATTTGAACTCAGGTCCTCCTGAATCCAGGGCCGGTGCTTTATCCACTGTGCCATCTAGCTGCCCCTTTACAGATTGATTGATTGATTGATTGATTTTTTTACGGGGCAATGGGGTGAAGTGACTTGCCCAGGGTCACACAGCTAGTAAGTGTCAAGTATCTGAGGCCGGATTTGAGCTCAGGTACTCCTGAATCCAGGGCCAGCGTTTTAACCACTGCGCCATCTAGCTGCCCCTCCTCAGACACTTTCTAGCTGTGTGACCCTGGGCAAGGAAAAGGCAAACCACTCCAGTATCTCTGCTGAAAATAACCCAAATGGGTCATGGAGAGTCGGGATTAGAATAACTCAATATTATTATTACTAGTATTATCATTATCATTATCACCATCATCACATCATTTCCTAGGTACAGACTGTGTCACCAACCCCACCTTGCCTATTTGCATCTGTTCAAATCCTACCTGGCCTCCAAGAACCAGGGCAAATGCCATCTCATTCATGAAATGATGATTTTCCCATCCTCTGACCTCACACGACATTTTATTAAACATTTATGATCTATTCTGAATGAGTGTAATTTGTATAAGTTCCATGAGGGCAAGGCAAGGACTTCGTCTTAGTCATGCTTGCATTCTCAAGCTAACGCTACTTTGGCTGAGAACAGGCCCTTGACTCTATATCAGTCTATCTCTGTGTTTCCATGCTTGTCAAATGGAATTGAATTGGTAGTGCCTGTCTGGGTATCCTAGGGAGCTGGGCATTCCAGTTGTTGTGTTGGTGTTGTAAGCTGAAAGGAAAACATTATTAGGGGGTGGGGGTGGGGGGAGACACCCTGGAGAAATAAAGGAGGAAGAAAACTGTGTAACACCTGCATTTCCCCTCCCCCACCCCCAATAATTTAACTATTGCCGCTTTATCCTCAGAGTACAAGGCAAATTCACCAAGAGAGCAAGTATTCAATGACAAGGTAATTCAGATAAAGCCCGGGCTCCATTAGGTAAAGTTGGTTGTCTGAGAATCCACATCCCATCAGTTCCATAAGGAGGAGATATTTTGGAGCCCACATTTCCACATGACGCTGGGCATCATTAGGGGCCCCCTTGAGAAAGCACTTTACAAAATGTAAAAGCATTACACACTTATCAGTTACCATTGCATCAACATCCTTGAGATTTTCAAAGACTGAAGCTAGTCTAGTTCAGACAAGAGAACTTGGACCTTTTTGAATCTCCATGGTCTGCCTCCTTTGCCCTAGCTTTACCGTCATATATGTGAACCTTCTGAGAGAGTGGAGTAAGATATTATTTAAATGATATGGTTTTGGGGCCAGCTAGGTGACACAGTGGATAAAGCACTGAACCTGGATTCAGGAGGACCTGAGTTCAAATCCAGCCTCAGACATTTGCCATTTACTAACAGTGTGACCCTGGGCAAGTCACTTAACCTCCATTGCCCCACCAAAACAAACAAACAAATATATTTTTTAAAAATTTTTAAATGATATGATTTTCATGGACACTGATGAAATTTAATTTACCAGGCATTTATTAAGTGCCTTTTTTGTTGCAGGCATTGTGCTCAGTAATGGAGACACAAAAACATAAATGAGACAGTTCCTGATATGGAAGAAGAACTCAGTACTCTGCTTCTTTGGTTCAAGTCTGTCGAAAAAGGTTATTAATTATCTAAATCCAAGCAATTCTGCTCAGAGAGAAATATCCAAAAGGGTTGAGGTCTGTCTTGCTTTTGAAAACCTCACTGCCCAACACATTTCCTACTTAAAATATAGAATTCAAGAGACAAAACAGACATTTCATAATCAAGTAAATATTTTGGATTAAAGGTTTTTTGTTTACCAAATAAAACTATAGTAACATCGATGTTGGGAGTTGGCCGAGTTGGGAACAGTACCAAATATTCCTATAGAAATGTTAGTGTTGGGAGGAATGCCAGGGGATATGTCTTCCTGGAAAACCAAGGTCTGGTTTGCCATTTAACAAAAGCGAATGGACAGCTCATTTGATTAACAAAGGGATATTCCTTCTTTAACATTTCCCACTTTGATCCTTCCCTGGAAAGCAGGGAATGTGTGTGTGTGTGTGTGTGTGTGTGTGTGTGTGTGTGTGTGTGTGTCCATCCTGGACTCCTCGGAATAGTGTTTTTAAATGGGCAGCTCGGCGGCACAGTGGATAGAATGCTGGACTGGAGTCAGAAAGACCATCTGCTGGCTTCAGATGAGCTATGTGATTCTGGGCAAATCACTTAACCTCTGTTTGCCTCAGTTTCCTCATCTGTAAAATGGGGATAATAATAGCACCTCCCTCCCAAGGTTCTTGTTTTTTTTGTTTTTTGGTTTTTTTGCAGGGCAATGAGGGTTAAGTGACTTGCCCAGGGTCACACAGCTAGTAAGTGTCAAGTGTCTGAGGCCGGATTTGAACTCAGGTACTCCTGAATCCAGGGCCGGTGCTTTACCACTGCGCCATCTAGCTGCCCCCCAAGGTTCTTGTGAGGATCAAATGAGATAATAATTATAAAGAGCTATAAATGTACTTGGCACATAGTAAGCACTCTATAAATGTCAGCTATTATATCATCATCATCATTAAATGAATAACATAATACACATAAGATTACAAAGGAAACCAATTATATTGAAATATATATTTTTATAAGAACCAAGTTCACAGATCCTGTACAGGTTAGGAACCCCTGGCAAAGATGTACTCCAGAGATATTTTTGATCCAAAGATGCTAGGTACTTCTCTTATTTTGAATTTAATAAGGACTTGCACTCTCAGTCTGATGATCATTAAAAAAACAGAGATTTCTCTGATATTCAGGTAGATTTTACACACCCATACCCACCCCAAACATACACATACTTGATTTTTTTTAATCATAAGAACAGATGTATCAAATCTTTGATTAGAATGAAAGAAGAATTTTAGACCAGGGCACTATTATATTGTTTTCTTAATATTCCTAAAAGGAAAAAAAAGAGGGAGACAGTATGCTTCTGCACTGCTCTCAGGGAGATTATTAGGGAGGAAACAATATGTACACACCTAAATTAATACAAAGTTATGCAAATAAACAAAGCATTATCTTGAAGTGAGGTAGCACTAACAACCAGGAGACAGGAAAATTTTCCTGTATAAGGTCGCACTTGAGTCAAGTGTTGAAGAGAAGCTTGATGTTTAGTCACATCTGTTTGGTTCTTCATGACCTCATGGATTGTACTGTCCATGGGGTTTTCTTGGCAAAGTCACTAAAGTATTTGCCATTTCCTTCTCCAGCTGATTTTACAGATGAGGAAACTGAGACAAAGAGGGTTAACTGACTTGCCCAAGGTCACACAACTAGTAAGTATCTAAGGACATATTTAAATTCAGGTCTTCCTGACTCTAGGTCCAGCACTCTATGCACTGAGCTGTCCAGTTGTCCCCAGAAGAGAAGTGAGGGATACCCAAACTTTTTAAATGCAAACCTTAAAGTGCTATAATCTGGAAAAAACAGGTCCAAGTCAGATTGTGAAGAGATGCTATATAAAGAAGTTTGTACTTTAGTTTATGCTTTACTTGAGAAGGAATAGGGAGCCACTGAAACTCCTTGGGGTGGGGGTGGGGAGTAACATGATCAGACCTACACATTAAGCAAATCAATTTGGTAGATGTTCAGAGAATGGATTGGCAAGAAGAAAGAGAGGAAAAGCAAGGAGATGAGTTAGGAGGCTATATCAATAGTCCAGGTGAAAAAGTGATGAGTTGTGGTTGTGTATGAGTAGAGAGAGGGAAACAAATTTGAGAAATGTCATTGAAGTGACAGAACCCAGGGACAGCTAGTGTATAGAGCACTGGCCCTCAAGTTAGGAGGACCTGAGTTCAAATCCAGCCTCACTTAGACATTTGTGACCCGGGGAATGTCACTTAACCCTGATTACTCCCCCCCCCCAAAAGAATAAAGGAAATGACAAGACCCTGGATAAGTGCTGATGAGGGGAGGGGCAGGGAGAATGGCATTTTATAAAAACTGCTGGGGAAAATGGAAGCTGTCTGGAAGAAATTAGGTTTAGACCAACACTTTATATCATAAACCAAGATAAACTCCAAATAATAAATGACTTTAGTACAAAAGAGAAATTTAAATAATAAAATTAGAGTAGTAAAGAAGAATTTACCTTTGGGATGCAGGGATTGGTGAAGAGTGCATGAACAAACAAGGACTAGAGAAAATCAGAAAATAAAAGACTATTTTGATTACATATTAGATTTTGCACAAAAATTTTAAAATGTAGCAAAAAATAGAAAGGAAATGGCTATTGAAAATTTTGCATAAAATTTCTCTGATAGATGCCTTATTTCTAAGATATATAAGGAATTCACTAAAATTTATAAGAATAAGTGTCATTCCCCAATTGATAAATAATCAAGGTTATGAACAGAATTTTCAGAGAAAGAAACTTGAGCTTTCAACAAAAAAGCTTCAAATCACTAATAATTAGAAAACTGGAAATTAAAGTAATGGAGGATCTACCTTACATGCATCAGATTAGCAATTTTAAAAAAAGGAAAATGATAAAAAAAAATGAGAGACTGTTGGAAGATAGACATTTTAATATTGTGTTGGTGAAGCTATGAATTAATTCAGTCATTCTGGAAAGCAATATGGAACTGTGCCCATAAAATTACTAAACTACTATTTGTCCCAGAAATAACTATTAGGCCCACACCCCAAAGTTATCAAAGAAAGATGAAAAAGACCAATATGAACAGAAATATTTAGAGTAGTTCTTTTTGTAATGGCAAAGAACTGGAATCTAAGGGGGAGCCAACAATTAAGAAATGACTGAGCAAATTATGGTAAATGAATGTGGTAGAATATTATTGTTCTGTAAAAACTAATGAAAGGGGCTGTTTCTTTTTTTAAATTTTTTCATTGGGGGTAGCCAGGTGGCGCAGTGGATAAAGCACCAGCCCTGGATTCAGGAGGACCTGAATTCAAATCCGACCTCAGACACTTGACACTTACTAGCTGTATGACCCTGGGCAAGTCACTTAACACTCATTGCCCTGCCCCCCCCCAAAAAAATTCATTCAATCATTCATTCCTTCATTTGTTTGTTTTTGGAAAGGGACCATTTCAAAGAAATCTGGGAAGACTTATATGAAATAATTCAGTGAAGCAAGCAGAACCAGGAGAGCGATTCATAGAATAATAACAACATTGTAAAGACAAACAACTTAGAAAAACATTTCTAATCAATACGATGATCATCCATGATTCCAGAATACCAGTGATGATTTCCCAAAGCAAAACTGAGACCAAAAAAAGCTAAGAAGGAGACTTAAGACAGAGCCTTGGGGACTTCTGGCAAGGTGATGGAGTGGAGAATTAGCTTCAGCCTACCTACTATTCTCATTACTTAAAAACAAGAGAAAATACACTAAATAAAATAATAACATCTACAAGAAGAAGAAACAAAAAATAATTTCTCTCAATGTAACTACTAGGTAAGTGCGTGAGGGTGCGTACACACACACACACACACACACACACACACACACACACACACAGAGGCTCTGTTATCTCTACCACCTATGTGTACCCAGAACACAGAATCACAGTATCTGAGATTTGGAAGGTACCTCAGCAGCCATTTAGTTCAACTCACTCGCTAAGGAATCCCCAATATAACACACCAGACAAACGATTGTCTGACCTCTGCTTGAAGGCCTCCATGGAAGGGAAATCTATGAGCTGCCTGGGGAACATATTATACTTTTTATAATTTTTTATAATGGCTAGGAAGCATCTCTTGACATCAAGTTTAAATATTCCTCTTTGCAGCTCCTACCCATGGTCCATGATTCTATTGTCTGGAGACAAACAAAAACAGTCTATTCCCTCTTCCAATAACAGTCCTTCACATCCTTGAAGAAGGAATCATGTACTCCCTCAGGCTTCTTTTCCACAGGCTAAACATATTCGTTTCTTTCAACCAACTCTCATACACCATTACCTCAAGGTCCTTTACCATTCTGCTTGTCCTCCTCTGGACATTTTCCAGATAATCAATAGCCTCCTTAAATTGGAGTATCCAGAATTGAACATAATACTCCAGACTAGGTCTGACAAGAGCAGAGTACAGTGTGATTATCACCTCTCTATTCCTGGAAGTTGTGTTCCTCTTAATGGAGCCCAAGATTGCATTAGCTATTTTGGCTGTCACATCATGCTACTGACTCATATTGAGCTTGAAATCCACTAAAACCTCCAGATTCTTTTCACAGCAACTGCTGTCTATCCATTACTCCTTTATCTTGTATTTGTGGAGTCATTTTTTGTAGCCAACTGTAAGATTTCACATTTATTTTTATTGGATTTCATTGTGTTAGATTCAGCTCGATGCTCTAGCCTCTCAAAATCCTTTTGGATCTGGGCTCTGTCATTCTGTGTATTAACTATGCCCAAGCTTCGTGTCATCTGCAAATATGGTGAGCATGTCTATCCTCTATGCCTTTATCCAAGACATTGATAAAAATTTCAAACAGCATAGGATAAAAGCAGAAATACCTGGGGCACTCTATTGGAGACCCCCTGCCACATTAACACTGGATCATTAATAACTGCCCTTTGAGTCCAGCTAATATAAGTTGTTCTAAATTCATCTCATTCACATCTCTTCATCTTCTCCACAACAATAGTATGAGATACTTTATCAAAAGCTTTGGTAAAATCTAGGTAAAATGTATCCACAGAATTCCCCATTTCTACTAGTTAAGTAATACTCCCAAAAAACGCAATGAGATTATTCAGGCATGAACTGTTCTTGATGAAAGCATGCTGGTTCTTTGGAATCAATACTTCCCTTTCCAGATATCAGCCAGCCATAGCTTTAATGATCATTTCAAGAATTTCCCCAGAGAGAGAAGTCAAACTCACTGGCCCATAATTTTCAGACTTTTTTCTTACCCATGTTTTTTCTGAAGATCAGGAAAATATTTTCCTTCTCTACTCTCTCTCTCTCTCTTTTGGTGAGGTAATTAGGGTTAAGTGACTTGCCCAGGGTCACACAGCTAGGAATTGTTAAGTGTCCTAGGTAGGATTCAAACTTAGCTCCTCCAGACTCCAGGGCCAGTGCTCTATTCATTGTGCCACCTAGCTGCCCCATTTTTGTTTGTTTGTTTGTTTGTTTTCCCCTTCTCTACTCTTGTGACATCTCTCCTGTTTTCTATGATCTCTCAAATATTACTACAATGACTCTACAATAACAAATACCATTCTTTCAACACCTGAGGATATAGTTCATCTGGGCCAGGTGACTACAATTCATAAAGGGCAGTTAGTTAAGTGCTACTATTTCTTTACTTAGGTTTGGATATCAACCCACTGTTACTCATTTTTGTCTTTTCCAATGCATAGGTTATGCTCCTTGGCAGAAAATAAAATAGAAGCAAAATAGGAATTAAGCAGAATTAAGCCTTCTTTCTATTATAAGTCATCAGGATCTCATCCACACAAAGCAAAGGTATTATTGCTTATTTGATCTCCCTTTTTCCCTAATAAAACTTTAAAAATCTGTTTTCTTGTCCTTAGCTTCCAACAAAGCTTAACCTCATTCTGTGTTTTGGCACTGCTGATACTATTTTTACAAGACCATGTCACAATTTTATGTCCTTCTATTATCTGTTCTTGTTTCCATTTTCTGCAAATTTCTTTTTAAAATCTAAGTTGGTTGGTGAGTTCCCTGTGCATCCACATTGATCTCTTCATGAAAATTTTGATTCTTCACTGCTATGGTGCCTATCATCCTCTCAAGGTTTCCCCACAGCACTGACTCCTAACTTTTATTGGGAAAGGGATTGTAGTCAACCA
The DNA here is from genome assembly GCF_019393635.1 of Dromiciops gliroides. Taxonomy (NCBI): domain Eukaryota; kingdom Metazoa; phylum Chordata; class Mammalia; order Microbiotheria; family Microbiotheriidae; genus Dromiciops; species Dromiciops gliroides. Next base: position 539,997,659 of record NC_057863.1, read on the forward strand.
GCTCTATTAATCTGAGTAGCAATAAATAGAAAAGAGACATAACAGTGCAGGAACAGATCCCACATAATTTGGAAAAGAAGTGAATGGGCTGCTGACCGGAAGAATGAGAAAAAGTTGGAGTATAAGTCCAAATCCTGGTCAGAAAAATCACAGTGACACTGACAAAGAAGAGAAAATTAACAAACTACCTATAAAATTACATAATATAGTAAAGATTTCCATGGAGTAAAGCATAGAGATTAAAAAATTTTGAAATTTAAAAAAGCAAGGCAAGAATTCCTTACCCCCAAGAAATAATAATGGAAAATAGCAAGAACTTCCAAAGTAGTTCAAGAGAGAAATAAGAGACTTAAAAGAAGAGATAAGATGGAAACTAAGGCAGAAATCATACTTCTCCACAAAGAAATACAAAAGACAAATACAAGAATAAAAATTTAGCAGTTAGGATGAAGAAACCCTTTGAAATAGCAGACTGAAAAAAATGCTAGATTTGAACAAAAAAAAACAACAGACATAAAAATTTGACAGAACAGAATCAAAAGAAAACAGAGCTAGAAGACGACAATGGCTCTCTACAACCCAAGTTGAGTGACCTTCTATATAGAATGTACAGAGAGAATCTAAAGAACAAAGATATTCCACAACAACAAACTGAATTAAAAAGACTGAATACCATACTTCAAGAAGAATGCTACCTGAAGAGTGACATAATCTATAGGTTACTAACAAATAGAAATCCTAGGTTTAAATCACCAAAGTTGTAATGTTTAGGTTTCATAACTCCAATGTCAAGTAAGAAATACAGTAAGTGGGGGTGGGGGTGGGTGGGGAACCCTTCACTTATCATGGAAACAAGAGTTTGAATCAATCAATAATCTACCTCATTTATTATTGTTGTAATTATCATCATCATCAATGATAATAATAATAATAAAGAAATTGAAAATGTCAATTATTCAAAAACTCAAAGGAGATTTGTACTCTCCAGCAAAATAACATACCCTACAGGGCTCAAACAAGTAATTAATGATAAAAGATGGACATTCAATAAAGGGATGAATAAGTTATCTCTTTAATAGAAAACCAGAGGTTAGCAGGGTATTTAACATGTAAACATTTCAAAAGAGAAGAAAATTAAATAAAAACACTTAACAAGAAAAGACTAAATGATGAAATTAATGCTTTCATATTTCTAAATTTAGGTGAGGGAATTGGTTTTTAAAATTATTTACATTAAGAACCAAGGAGATGGGGCAGCTAGATGGCACAGTGGTAAAGCACAGGTCCTGGATTCAGGAGTACCTGAGTTCAAATCCGGCCTCAGACACTTGACACTTACTAGCTGTGTGACCCTGGGCAAGTCACTTAACCCTCATTGCCCTGCAAAAACAAAACAAAACAAAACAAAACAAAACAAAACAAAAAGAACCAAGGAGAGGGGCGGCTAGGTGGCACAGTGGATAAAGCACCGGCCCTGGATTCAGGAGTTCCTGAGTTCAAATCCGGCCTTAGACACTTGACACTTACTAGCTGTGTGACCTTGGGCAAGTCACTTAACCCCCACTGCCCTGCAAAAAAAAAAAAAAAAAAAAAAAAAGAACCAAGGAGAGGGGCAAGTAGGTGGCACAGTGGATGGAGCACCAGCCCTGGATTCAGGAGGACCTGAGTTCCCATCCGGCCTCACACACTTAACAATTACTAGCTGTGTGACCCTAGGCAAGTCACTTAACCCCAATTGCCTCACCAAAAAAACAAACAAACAAAAAAGAACCAAGGAGAAGAAAAAAAAGTTAATATATAAAGAGGCAAAAGATCTAAAGGGGTTAAAAATCAAGATAGAAGGAGGAAAATTGAATTAAAGCTTCTTGTAACAAAACCCATGTTCCCTCATAAATGAATCAACATTTTTTGAAGTGAGGTAGGGCAAAGAGAAGTTACTCACTTGGGGAAAGAAGAGAAAGGAATAATATGCATACTGATTACATTTTACATCCTTAAAAATTAAAACCAATAAAATTCATACAAATTTTTATGCAATTCAATGACCAGTCTTGGTTCCAAAGGACAAAAGATGCTTTACTTCACCCCTCCTTGATAAAGAGTTGGGTACTGTAGATACAGAGTATAGCCTGTTCTGACCAGGCAAACCTGGTCATTATGTCTACTGATTTCACTTAGCCAATCATCTGAACTTCAAGGGGGGTTTCTTGGTGAACAGCAAATATGGTATAAAAAAGAAAAAAACCATTAATTATAGTAGTCAATGAATACAATAAAAAGAAGTCTTTAGAGACATGTGTATAACAGGTGAGAGGGTAGAGGGGTTACAGCACAGAGGGAAATGAATAACCCAGTAGGGAGACTGATTTGTGGTCATACTGGTAGGAATGAATAATGTTATGTAAGCCTGAGGAGGAAAAATTATGGGAAGAGGGTGGAGAGCAAGAAATAGCAGCAGAGGACAGGATCTGTGAAGATACAGACATGTTTTGAGGGACAGTTTATACTGAATCCATTGGGAAGGGTAAATACTACATAATAATAGCTTCCATTTATATACTATTTAATATTTACAAAATACTTCAAAATACCTTATCTCTTTTGATTACTGCAACAACTCTGTGTTAGTAGGTGATATTATCATCCTCATTTAACTTATGAGGACACTGAAGCTTAGAAATGATAAATGAGTTACTCAAGATCATCCAGCTAATAAGTGTCTGAAGTAAGATTTGAACCCATCTTCCTGACTCAAAGCTCTATCCACTACACCATGCTTCCATAATGCTATGCACCACTAGCAATCTACTGAAATTAGATAACAAGTATTTGTTATGAATCTAGTTAGCATGGTGCTGTGGGGAGTAGGAGTAGAGGATATGGATTGAGAATTAACAAGGGTTGAGAATTACCTTTCAGATTACTAACATTAATTCAGGTTACTTCAAATTACTAACATTAATTAATTAGCAAGGTATGAACAGTGGAAAAGGACAAGGGATTCAGAAAGGGAAGGTAATATTTCATTGAACTGTTCAAGAATAACAAGTATACCATCCTATCTGGTATTCTCCAGCAGATTGCCCAATGATCATCCCCATTCTATTATTTTCATTCTTTCCCTATCTACTGGCCCCGTCTTTGATACCCATAAATGTGCTCCTGGCTCCCTCAGCTTTGACAAAGCTCTTATTCAATCATTTGATAGCTCTCTGTTAGATATCACCCTACATCTCTCTTCCCCTTCTTGGATAACTCTTTGCAAAAGTTGCTTACATGAGATACCTGCTTTCTCTCCCCTTACTCTCTTCTAAAGCCTCTGCAATCTGTTCTAACCTCATCATTCAACTGACAAATATAAGGCTTTTTTTAATCTTCATCTTTCTTGACCCTTTTGCAACCTTTGATACTGTTGGTCACCTTCTCTTCTTACATATTCTCTCCCATCTAGATGTTCATGACATTGCTCTCTCCTGGTTCTCCTATCAGTTTGACCACTGTTCAGTCTATTTTGCTGGTTCTTTCTATTTGTCACATCCATTAATCATAAGTGTCCCCCAAGGTTCTGTGCTGGACCTTCTTTTCCCTCTATAATATCTCACTTGATGATCTATTCAGCTTTCATGGGTTTAGTTATCTATCATCTCCATTATGATGATTCTCAGAGCCATATATCTAGCCCTAGTCTTTCTTCTGAGCTCCAGTCCCACATCACAGATTGCCTTTTAGGCATCTCAAATTGGATCTCCTGTAGGCATCTCAAACTCAACGTGTACAAAACAGGACTCATCTTTCCTCTAAAACCTTCCCCTTTCTAAACTTCCCCATTACTATCAATGACGATACCATATTCCTAATCCCCCATGGCTCAAACCACTATGTCACCTTCTGCTCTCCACTGTCTCTCACCCATATATCCAATCTGTTGTCATATCTTGTCATTTTTACCTTCACAACATCTCTTACAAGCAATCCCTTTTCTCCACTCATGCAACCACTCCTCTAATTCAGAACATCATCACCTCTTGTCTGTACTAATACAATAGCCTTCTAATTGACCTCCATGCCTCAAGTCTCTACCCACTACTCAGTTGTCAAAATGACTTTCCCAAAGTGTAGGTCTTCTATTGTCATTTCACTAGTCGATAAACTCCAGTGGATCCCGATTACCTCCAAAACTAAATATAAACTCCTCTGTTGGATATGTAAAACTCTTCCTATCCTTGCCCCTTCTTGCTTGGGTGGTCGTCTTGCTCTTTACTATCCTCTACACACTCTATGATCTAGAATACTGGCTACTTGCTGATTCTCAAACATGGCACTCCATTTTCTGTAGCTACATAGGGACATATTCTTAAATTTGGGATTTAGAGTTATCAGGGAACTTGGAGATCAGCTAGTCCAAGCCGCTGTTGTTGAGTCATTTTCTTTTTTTTAATCATAAAAGTATTTTATTTTCCAGTTCCACATAGAGATAGTTTTAAACATTTGTTTTTATAAGATTTCTAGCTCCAAATTTTTCTCCCTCCCTCCCCAAGACAGCAATCTGATATAGGTTATATATGTACAATCACATTAAACATATTTCTGCAGTAATCATGTTGTGAAAGAAAAATCAGAACAAGAGAAAACCCTCAAAAAAGAAAAACAAAAAACAAAAAACGTAGAAACAGTATGGTTCAATCTGCATCCAGATTCCACAGTTCTTTTTTCTGGATGTGAAAGCATTTTCCATCATGAGTCCTTTGGAATTATCTCGGATCATTATATTGCTGAGAAGAGTTAAGTCTAGTTGATTCGTTTTCTTGACAAAGATACTGGAATGGTTTGCTGTTTCCTTTTCCAGCTAATTTGACAGATGAAGAAACTGAGGCAAACAGGAAGAAGTGACTTTTCCAAGGTAACACAGCTAGTAAGCATCTAAAGCCATATTTGATCTCAGGAAGTTGAGACTTCCTTACTCCAGGTTCAGTGTTTTATCCACTGTGCCCACTAGCTTCCCTAAGTTTATTCTCTTAAAATGTGTCTTGCTGATCTTCCATGAATGTCACTGTCATTTCAAGAAATAACCTTCCACTCTCCCTAACACTAGCTACCAGTGAATTTTGTGACAAAGAAAAAAATTTAAGACTAACACACCCAGGAATCCTTGGCTACCAGTGGATGAAACATCTCACATTCATAGACCCTAACCTCTCCAAGGAACTGAGTGGTCCATGAGCTAGAAATCTCCAAAGAATGGCAGAAGGTAAACCTAACCCTTCATTTTACAGGTAAGGAAACTGTAGCCCATAGAGTTGAAATGACTTCTCTAATATTGCAAAGGTGTAAGAAGCAAAGCCAGGATTCTGCTTGTTTCAACCTCCTCGCCCAAGTAATTCATTCTGGGAAAATGAATTAAAAAATTTTTTTCAGGAGGCTATGGGGTCCGGCCACCCTTCTCCAAAAGGCCTAGGGGAGATGGCTGACTCTCTCCCCCTAATTCCTTCATAATTAGCTCCCCTCCCAAGGAATAGTGAGAATGGAGCAGGCTAGGGGAAAAATCCCCTTAAAGTAGAACAATTGTTTTCCTGACAGTCTAGGGTTTCCTGTGTCTCCATTTGCATAGGTAATTGACAGCTTGTTAGCAGCTCATTAAGAAATGTAGGGCTTTTGGTGCCCAACAAAATGGGGAACAAATCCCTCAGAGGAGGAGGGAGAGTTGGGCCGAATTCTGATTTAGGAATCATAGAGAGTGTAGACAGAGTCAACCCACAGAATTTTAGCACTTTGCTGTGCCCGGCCTTGAGGCGAACACCTGCAATCCATGCTGAAAAGAAAGTATAGTGGGAAAAGGGGGTTGAAACAACAATCCCTGAGGAATCAGATTTAGGTATGAACCAAAGAGAGGTGAATGGGAGCTGAAAGTGAGCTGCATTGTACTTCTCCTAATGATGCAGGTATAAGTGCCAAAGAACTGGGTGGTCACAGAAAGAGGTGGTCTGGTCACGTATGGAGAGTGAGAAATAACAGAGACATAGCTAGGGCTCTGTCGTTAACCATGAAATAGACCTTAAGAAAAGATTCCAATGCATTAAGGGATCCTTCATGAAAGATTCTGGTAGAATGCACATAAGGATAACACTAGATGGGAAGCTGGTGGATGGTTACAATCTGCCTAGATTGAGGTGGGGGCAAATTCTCACATTGATGATATCCTAGACCAAATTGAAATAGAAGTACTGAATCCTCCCCAAGACTCCAGCCTCTGCTTGTGAGTTCCTACGGTGCAAATATCCATACCACTTAATTAGCTCTTATGTACTACCTTGTCTTGTTATCTGTTTAGGTTCTTTCAACAAATGTAAATTTCATGCCTACCACATATTAAAACACTGATTTAGGCTTGTGGGTGGGGTGGAGGATGAGGAATACAGAAATAAATTTAAAATGAAACACAATATCGTAGATTATTCTATGACCTAGGAGAGAATTTAGAGATTATGAAGTCCAAAGCCTTTGTTTTATGGATTGTGGAAACTGAGGATAACACAGGTTTCCTTTTTCCTACTCTGAGGCCCTTTCCTCTATGCCTGTGATCCCTAATTGAAATTATTCTATAGAACTGCTGAAACTATTCAGGGCTCCTAATCCTCAGTATGGTGACTCTTTGTAGCTCAGAGGACAGTGAAAGAAAGCAGGGAAGAAGGTGGGGTGGGGGGGAGGCATGAAGAGGATGCAGAAAGAAGGGGGAGTGACTTTTCAACGTTTACTGGTTTTAAGAAGCAAGGGAGGAGGGGCAGCTAGGTGGCGCAGTGGATAGAGCACCGGCCCTGGATTCAGGAGGACCTGAGTTCAAGTCCAACCTCAGACACTTAACACTTACAAGCTGTGTGACCCTGGGCAAGTCACTTAATCCCAACTGCCTCACTAAAAAAAAGAAGAAGAAGAAGCAAGAGAGGGGACAGCTAGGTAGTATAGTGGATAAAGTGTCAGCCCAGGAGGACCTGAGTTCAAATTAGGCTTTGACAACACTGGGAGGAGGAGGAGGAGGAGGAGGAGGAGGAGGAGGAGGAGGAGGAGGAGGAGGAGGAGGAGGAGGAGGAGAAGGAGAAGAAGGAGAAGGAGAAGGAGAAGAAGAAGAAGAAAAACAGATATACTAATGCACTGTTGGTGGGATTGTGAACTGGTTTGGAGAAAACTTTGAAACTATACCCAAAAGGCTATAATACTGTACATACCCCTTTGTTCAGCAAAAAGCATTACTAGGTTTGTATCCCCAAGAGATCAAAGGAAAAAGAAAAGTCCCTATATGTACAAAATATTTATAGCAGATTTTGTGGTGACAAAGAATTAGAAACTGAAGGGGTGCCCATCAACTAGGAAATGGCTAGACTAGCTGTGGTATGTGATTGTGATGGAATACCATTCTGATAAAAGAAATGATGAGCAGGATGGTTTCCAAAAAACCTAGGAAGACTTACACGAACTGATACAATGCGAAGTAAGCAGAACCAAGAGAACATTGTACATAACAACAATATTGTAACAATAATCAACTGTGAAAAATTTAGTACTTTGTTCTCTGATCAATACAATAATCCAAGACAATCTCAAAGGACTCAGGATGAAAACTACTATCTACCTTTAGACAGAGAACTGATGAACCATGAGTGTAAATTCTTCATTTTTCATTCTTTAAAAATTTTTTGGAACATGGCTAATATGGGTGTTTTACATGATTTCATATGTATAATTGATATCATATTGCTAAGCTTCTCAAAGGGTGGGAGAGAGACTAGAGGGAGGGAGAGAATTTGGAACTTAAAACAATTTAATCTAATGTTAGAAATAAATACTTTTTTTAAAAAAAAAGTAAAGAACTTCAGCAATAAAACTTTTAGGACTCAATATAAATTTGTCACAGACCAATAGTTGGAAAATTGTTCATTAAAACATACTACCATGGGAGCACCTAGGTGGCACAGTGGATAGAGCACCGGCCCTGGAATCAGGAGTGCCTGAGTTCAAATCTAGCCTCAGACACTTAACACTTACTAACTGTGTGATCCTGGGCAAGTTACTTAACCCCAATTGCCTCACTTAAAAAAAAACAACAAAACCTTACTACCATGGTGGGCAGCTAGGTGGCGCAGTGAGTATCGGCTCTGGATTCAGAAGGATCTGAGTTCAAATTTGACCCCAGACACTTGACACTTACTAGCTGTGTGACCCTGGGCAAGTCACTTAACCCCTATTGCCCCACAAAAAACAAAAACAAAAACAAAACATACTACCATCTTTCCTACCCTCAAGGAATTTATAATCTAGTAGAGGAAAAAAAAAGACTCGTTTACTACTTATAGTCATAACTCCTCAAGAGAAGGTACCATGTAATGTGTGTCTTTTGCCCTTTCTTCAAAACCTGGAACTGTACAGAGTACTTAATGTATGTATGATGAATTGATGTGGAGTTAAAAATGGATTGTAAGTTCCTTGAGAGTAGGAATTATTTTAAATTTATCTTCATGTCTCTGTAAGTATCCACAGTATTATAAAAGATAAATATTTAATAAATGGATGAATTAAATGGTAGCTGGCTAGCTGAACATTCATTCATTTAAATAAAATTGAATTGCATTTGTTACTACATCAGTAGAGCACACAGGGTCACTCAACATAGGTTGACAGTGACTGTCTCTTGGGTGGCATGGAGAACACCTGGGTATCTTAACATAGTTCTCCAGGCCAGTGATTGCCTTTGGACCCTCTCCCTGACACCCTGTCAGAGGGACAGGTGTTGATGGGACGACAGTCAGGGCCATAACCCTGGTGGTTGGATCCAGCCTGGAGCTGTCGTTTCTTCTGGCCTAGATCCAGCAAGACCTGTCAGTAGCTCTCTGGCTGGGTTGCTGCTACCAGACCTTTTAAGAAACCCAGCTGCTTGCCTCAGGTTCCATCCCTTGGTATCTTCAGGCAGGTTGCCAGGGAATGACCTGCCTCTGTGACCTGAAGCAGAGGCTTCTTCTGTCATGTCTTGGCTTTGCATCATCTTCCAAAAACCCAGCCCTACAAAAGCCAGGGAATCCTGTGCTAGAATGAATTGGCAGTTTGTCCTTAAAGAAGTTCAATATTGAAGAAAGTGTATTGGACTGGGTATCAAGAGACCTGGGTTCTAACTCTTGCTGGACCACTAATGGGTAGTATGTCCTGGAGTAAGTCATTTTACCTCCGTATCTCTGTGTCCTGATTTCTTCATCTGCAAAATAGCGATATTACATCAGATGATGTCTAAGTTGGATCTAGCTCTCTGAATATGTGTGGCTACACATCCAAGCCCTTTCTTGCTCACCCATCCTAGCTTCTCAAACCCCCATCAGGCAGACACTTCTTCCCATTCTCTCCCACAAATCTCTCCCACTGTGAATCAAACATCTTCCTTTCCTATTGTCCCAGAGCTGGGAAGAGGTGCTTGCTTACTGCTACTCCCACCCACAGCTGTTTGAAAGTCACTGTCATGGTGGATTGAGGTAAAGAAATTGAGGAGGGAACCATCCCTCTCCCTCTGCCTGCCAGTTCTGGTGAATAGAGAGCAGCAGTTTTAAGTTTCTTTGTCTTCCTTATCAGTGTGAGCAGCCAATATGCCATAGCAACTACAGGCTTGAAAGTGGGGTGTGAGGGAGGTAGGGGAGGAGAAAGAAGCAGCTCTCTACCACTGGGAAATTGGAAAAAGAAACAGGGATATCCTCAATAGACAGCCCCAAACTAATGTGCCAGCCACCAACCAGATGAGATGTTCCATAGTCCTGCCTCCATCCTTACATCTCTGGCCCTGCCCTGTTATCAAGGCCCAATTCCATGTCAAGGTCCCCCACCTCCACCATACATACCTGGACATCTAGTGCAGACTAAGGGGTAAAAAAGGAGTGGAATATTGAGGCAGGACAGTTTGATTTTCCCAGTCCACATTATCTGTCCTTACTTTCCTTTTCTTTCTTTTTTTTTTTGTGGGGCAATGAGGGTTAAGTGACTTGCCCAGGGTCACACAGCTATTAAGTGTCAAATTTCAGAGGCTCAATTTGAACTCAGGTCCTCCTGAATCCAGGGCCAGCACTTTATCTACTGTGCCATCTAAATTCCCTACTTTCCTTTTCTTGACCTAGAAATGAAGGACAAGAGTGGTCAGTGAAGAGAGGGTCTAGTGGTGCAAACTGAATGCTGACCATTTTCTCCCAAATCCTTTGCCACTTTCCAATCCTGCAGGCAGGTCCAGGTGAGTTGTACAGTAAGACATTGCCAAGGGGGCAGCTAGATGGCACAGTGGTTAAGCACCGGCCCTGGATTCAGGAGTACCTGAGTTCAAGTCCGGCCTCAGACACTTGACACTTACTAGCTGTGTGACCGTGGGCAAGTCACTTTACCCCCATTGCCTGCAAAAAAAAAAAAAAAATTATAAAAAAAAAAAAGACATTGCCAAGATCCATCCCCATCTCATCACTGCACCCCATCATTATGGCTTCCATTATATCACAATAGTGCATTACACACTGTTTTTGAGATGACCACTGGGTCCATAAACCTCTTCCCACCACACCCCCAACTGGCTATCATTGAGGAACCTTAGAAATCACCTACTCCTATTTCTTCATTTTACAAATGAGAAAACTGAGGCTAAGAGAGGAAGTACCATACCCAAGATCTCATAGTATGTAGGTGGCAGAGGTGTCATGAGGGAGTAAAAGGGGGAACTCAAATCCAGTTTTTCAGATCCTTAACCTAACCTTCTTTCCCCCATAGCACACATTCTTTCCAAATTTTCTGGCAGTAAATTCAGGTGGGAAGTCCAAGCCCTGAATGGTGTCAAAGAAGGAATCCCATATGAGGTGCTTAATAAATACTTTAGTCCTGGCCTCAGACACTTAACACTTACTAGCTGTGTGACCCTGGGCAAGTCACTTAACCCCAGTTGCCTCACCAAAATAAATAAATAAATAAACACTTGAGTGAACAAGTGAATGAAATTATATCATATGTCACTTACTACAATACAGTTCAATCTAATTCAACTCAATTAGCACATATTAGGCATATACTCCAGGCACTGTGCTAAGCACTAGGGTTACAAAAACAAAAACAAAACAGTCCCTGCCCTTTAGGAGTTTACATTCCACTGTGGGAAGAACATGCACACAGATAAACAGATAACAAATCAATACAAAGTCATTGGGAAGAGGCACTAACAACTTGGGGAATAAGGAAAGAGTTCTTATAGGAGGTATTGAGACTTGAGGGAGGTTCCAGGAGAATCTGGTGAGAAAGGAGAATATTCCATGCATGGGGATAGCCTATGTAAAGGCATGGTGGTGAGAGTTTCATGCATGGACAATGCATGGGTTCCCCAACGTATGGGGAACAAGTGGGCCAATTTAACTTATAACACAAAGTGTCTGATGAATAGTAATGTGAAATCACTCTAGAAAGATTGAACCAGATTGAAAAAGGCTTTAAATGCCAAACAAAAGAATTTGCATTTTGTCCTTGAGGCAAAGCACTGATGCTTCCAGAGTGTGGTGATGACATGGTTCAACTTGTCTTTTGGAAATTTTAGAGGATGAATGGGAGAATGAGGATGCTAGTGGCAAGGAGACCAATCATGAGACTATTACAATAGTCAAAATGAAAGGTGATGGGGGCCTGAGCTTAGGTCGTTGTGTTATGAAGCAGAGGGGATGGTTATGAGATATTTTATGGAGATGGAATCAACAAGAATCATTAATAACTTAGCAAATAATTGACTATGGGAAGTAAGAGTACAAAATTGAGAATGACTCCCAAGTAGCAAAATTGGGCAACTATAAGAACATCACAATATGGCAGAAATTAGACCTATATTTATACTACCACATAACACACTAAACTCCAAGTGGATATGTGACTTGAATTTTAGAGATCATACCATTGAAATATTAGAAGGTAACCATATTTTGAGCTTCTCACAGCAATGCCTTTGGACATGTTCTTAACCAAGATGCCTAATGATTTTCTTACCCCCCAAAAGTGATAGAGGTGATTGTACACAATAAAATGAATAATTTCAATTACATTAATTTTTTAAATTTTTGCACAAAAAAATTAATATAACTAGGAAAACAAGGTCACAATTGGGTTGGGAAAATCTTTATATCAAATATATCTAGCAAGGTTCTGATAACCAAGATATATAAGCAAGTAACAGAAACTTATATAAGACCAAAAGCCATTCCCTAATACCTAAGTGGTCAAAAGACATGAACAAATAATTCTTAAAAGAAGAATTACAAACCATTATGAACAATATGAAAGAATGCTCTAAAAATTAATAAGAGAAATGCAGATCAAAATATCTGTGAGATTTCACCTCATACCCAGCAAATTGGCAAAGATGGAAAAAGATAGGGAATAATCAATGTTGGAAGGGTTATAAAAAGAAAAATGCACTAATACATTGTAGGTAGAGTTACTCCAAACGTTCTGGAAAGCATTTTGGAATTGTGTGAATAAAGTGATTAAAATGTCCAAACTCTTTGATAAATATATTTTACTGCAAGGAACATAGTCCTAATATGTCAGTGACTAAGAGACAAGTTCCACATACACCAAAATATTTATAAAAAACACCTTTTCTGTAGTAGCAAAGAATAGAACTATAGTAAATGCTCATCCATTGGGGAATGGTGAATCAAGCAATGGGTAGTTAATGTGTGGTAAGAAATGTATAATATAATGAGTACAAGGGAAGCAAAAGAAGACACACGAAGTTAAGTAAAGTGAAGTCAAGCAGAACCAGGAAATTGATGTACACCATGACAATAACAATGTGTATGGAAAGAACAACAAAAGGATAAAAATCGAATGCTGCGTGATGATAATGATCATGACTGTCCCCAAATAAAGAGATATGAAAAGACAGTTCCATCCACTTCTTTACAGAAATAGGGGACTCTGGGTTTGAAATACTACTTATAATCAACTTTTTTGATATGTTGTTGTTTGGTTTGCTGAACTTTTCTCTCTGTTGTTTTTTTTTTATTCTTTGTAACCAATGAGGAAGAGAATGGACCAGCTGGTGGTAGCCATCCCTGATTGCTTAAATGTGTGAGAAAGATTTTTAATATGACCAATAGGCTAACGTCCAGAGTATCAGTATCTAAAAGAGCCAACCCAGTATATAAGGGGCTGAGGAGAAGAAACAGCTATTCTGCTAGTATCCCCAATGCCTAACACAGTGCCTGAAACCCAGAAGGACTTTAATAAATGCTTATTGAATTGCCCCAGGGTTTCTGATTGAGGATTCATCCTACATGGCCCTGGTTCAGTCTCAGAACAATGCCATCTTCATGTCTTGTTACCAGGTCTCTCCCATGGGCAGATGGATACATACATACATACATACATGCACATACATACATACATATACATGCACTTTTTTCCTTCATGTATTCAGCGCATCCAGAAAAGTTGGCAACATTTGTGGGGGTACAGGTGGAATGATGAATACTAAAAAATGGAGCAGACCATTGAGCTTCAGATTGCTCAGGGTTTAAGTTATCAAGTAGGGAGCTAAGCCAGGAGTGCAAGCTAACACAGAATCCTTTTTCCAGGATCCCTAACACAGGAGTCCCTTTCCACTGAGGAAGCCATGGTTTTTGGCAAGGTCCCAGGCCTGTGTCTTCCCAGGCTCCTGTTAGAATGAAAATTTCCTGGGTCAAAGTCCCCATATTAAACTTCAACAGTCCCTTATACTTCCAATGTTAATGAGTTTATCAGCTATTTTTCCTGAAAGCAGGTGTTAGCAAGGAAAGAGATTAGAGAGAGAGCAGGAGGACTTGGGGAGAAGAGAAAAAGGGAGAAGAGCATTAAGGACATTAAGTTGGACATTAGGGATCGGCCAGAGATTTTGAAGGCAAATCACTTAATTCCCATTTTGATTCAGGACTGCTCAGGATACAGGATTCTGGTCTCAGCTTTTAAGTTTTAAACCCCATCGAATCCCTGGATTGGAGAATGAGTCTCATATCCCACCCTTCAGATGGAAAGGTCCTACCAGAACCCTTAGGCAATGGAGACTATACCAAACATTGCCTCTCGTCTCCCTTAAAAAGACTTTCATCTCTCTGTCAGGGCATTTGCTGCATTGCACCCCAGAAGAAGCTGCATATGACATCTGGGACAAAGCAGTCTTTGCTCCAACCCCAGGCACCAGAACCTCACCCCCGTCCTCTGCTTTTGCTACACCACAGACATTTGGACAAACACCTACTGCTCCCCAGGCAGGGGATGGCCAATTTGCATAACTTAATTAAATTCCTGGTCCTCCTATTCCAAGGAGCCAGCCTATGAAGGATGCTGAACACATGATCTTAAGGCACATCAACGTGGATGATGAAAGAGCCCATTTCGGTTAAGCAAATTATGAGGAGGCGGGCGATGTCCTCACTCTAATAATTCCCCGTGAATTATTTATATGGAAACTGCAATTACATCAGGCAAAACAGTGTTGTGTGCATAAAGCTCACTTAATTACCCAACCACCTGTTAGGGACACAAGGACCTTCACTAGCCACTCATTTCCCCCAACAGGTCCCTCTGAGAGATAGGAGAGGGACCCAAGGGTAGGGAAAGGGGAAGACGGAAACTGTAGTCCAAGAATTTTGGAGATGCCCTCATCAAATACACTGGTATCACCATGACCTCTACCTATTCCTAATCCACCTTGTCTATCCTGGCCTGCTTGGGTTCCTGATACCTCAGGCCCTGGGCGGAGGCACCCAAGACTCCAGTATCTGGGTGGATAAGGGGAAGAAAGAAGGGGAGAAAGGAATAAAGGAAAGAAAAAAAAGATGGAAAGAAAGAAAGAAAGAAAGAAAGAAAGAAAGAAAGAAAGAAAGAAAGAAAGAAAGAAAGAAAGAAAGAAAGAAAGGAGGAATCTCTTCACATATACATATGCACACGTGAACCCTTTTAACCAACACAAACGAGACTCCTCTCATCTGTGCCTGGTTGTTTAACAGGGAAATGTGGGTTGCTATGGAAACCATTCTGCCACATAGTATTTCTACCACGTGCCAAGGGAAAAGGAATTGGTGTGTGATTGGGGAATGGGGGGAAGGGCAGATGTTATTCGGGATTTCACATGTTGCAGCAGCAGGTCTCACAGACACACAGGCCAGGTCCAGGATCCTTCTGTGCTCCGGGATCCCTTGTCATCCTCAGGGTCATGGCATCATTTTGTTGAATGATGCACCCGGTACAGCTTCTATCAGGTTATGGATAGGGGTATAGGAAGGTTCAGTTGGGAAACTTTCCTCACATACCTCTCACACAGTGAGCGCTTAATAAATGTTTGTTGATGATTGGTTGGTTGTGATCCATGAGACTTGAATTCTAATTTTCCTTCTGCTACTTAGGAGCTATATGACCTTGGTCAAATCATTTAACCACCCAGTGTCCTCACCTATCAAATGGGGGAATAATACTAAGCTGCCTCACAGAGTTGTTTTACCTATGGGAGCTTAGCTAAATCACTCTGTGGTATAGTAAAAAGAGACCTGAATTTAGAATCAGATGACCTGGGTTCAAAGAAGGAAATGGCAAACCACTCGAATATCTTTGCCAAGAGAACCCCAAATGAGGGGGCAGCTTGGTGGTTCAGTGGATAAAGCACCGGCCCTGGATTCAGGAGTACCTGAGTTCAAATCTGGCCTCAGACACTTGACACTTACTAGCTGTGTGACCCTGGGCAAGTCACTTAACCCTCAATGACCCACCAAAAAAAAAAGAGAGAACCCCAAATGGGGTCACAAAGAGTCATGCATCTTGGCAGCAACGATGACCTGGGTTCAAATCTCAGCTACTTACTACTTATAGGACCTTTCTTAATCTCTCTGGGCCTCAGTTTCTTTATCTGTAAAATGAGGAACTTGAGCCAGATGGTTTCTAAGGTTTTTTCCAGCTCTAATCTATGATCCTATGGTCCTAGAACCTCTTTGGGCCTCAGTTTCCTCATCTGTAAAATGAGGGAGTCGGACCAGAGGAACTTTCTCTAAGGCCCCTTTAACCTCCAAGTCTATAACTCTATAAATACAATGTATATGAAAGTTATGGTAATTGGTAAATCACTTTGCAGAAGTTCAAGGATAAGGAAGAAGGGGGTAGGGATTATCATTATATTGCCTAGGGTCAGCTAAGGTCCACATGCAACCCAGTCTGGGGTCACTCTGCTGTTCCAGATCATGATTTCTGGCCATCCCGATACATGTGGCTCTACAATTGGAAAAAGGCCATATCATAAGCATGTGTGTCATTCTCTACTGGGCCAAAGAGAGAGGTCAAATCAAACAGACAACACCCTTGACATGAGGGAGATGGGGAAGAAGGAGAAAGGACATATCAGCTGGTTCCTCTCCTCTCCTGAATGAACAGAAGACAGTCCAAAGGTGAGAAGGGAAGTCTGGGGATAAGACAGTAGGCTTCCTTGAGACCCAATCCCAGCACCCATGTGCTCTATCTTCATCCAGCCTGGGACCAGCTGTTTAATAGAGAAGAAATGGAGTGTTTTTTCTCCTTTAAAGATTTACCATGTATAAATGTATGAGAATATTAAAGGCAACAATTAACTTTATTGGAAACCTTATATTCTCCAGCCTCATTAGAACTGCCAACAAGATCTATTATTAGTATTACTATGCAGATACTGTAATAAAAAGGGTATTTAAAGTGGATAGTTTGGCAATGAAATAAAATAGCTTTTCTCTCTCTTTCTTTTCCTTTTTAAGATATATGTGTGTATCTGAGATGGTCCAGAGCAAGGCAAAAGCCCCCTTGAGACCAGCTGGCTGAAGAGCTCATAAAATTTTCCTTTGACATCATCACGGTCTATTAGAACTTACAGAGCCCCCTAGAGGCCATTCTCTTTATCCCCCTGCCTCTGTGCAGCAGTGTGTCTATTAGCCCCTTTCACAGGGCTGAGGCTTTCTCCAGTTGAGGAGATTGTAGTCACCATAAGGAAGGGACCTTACTGTCTCCTAGCTCTAGAAGGAGCAGAATTTAAGAATATATCAAAAGACTAAGCTGCATCAATTGTATTCCAAAGCAAAATTATAATATCTGTTTGTAATTATTTGTATTTAAAGTGCATCTGCAAAAAAAAAAAAGGAGAAAGAAAATATTCATCATCAAATATAGTTCCTTTTCATTTGAAACACCTGGTCTTTTATAGTTATCCTTTTCTAGGAATTCTCCCTGGTGTCTAACCTAAATCTCTGTAGTATCAGCCTGCTCCTTGGTTAGAAGTATATTTGGGGGTGAGGACTTCCATCTCAGAATGGTATGGGAGAAAAAACAATGTACTCAGAGTTAGAGGACCTGGTTTCTTAATCTGCTTCTGATGATTCCTATTGTTTTTCTTTTCTTTTCTTTTTTTATTTTTTAGTGAGGCAATTGGGGTTAAGTGACTTGCCCAGGGTCACACAGCTAGTAAGTGTTAAGTGTCTGAGGCCGGATTTGAACTCAGGTACTCCTGACTCCAGGGCCAGTGCTCTATCCACTGCGCCACCTAGCTGCCCCTGATCCCTATTGTTTTTCAATCGTGTCTGACTCTTCATAACCCCATTTGGGGTGTTCTTGGCAAAGAGTGGTTTGTCATTTCCTACTCCAGCTTGTTTGACACATGAGGAAACTGAGGCAAACAGGGTGAAGTGACTTGCCTAGGGTTACATAGCTAAGTAAGTGTCTGAGACCCAATTTGAATTCAGGAAGATGAGTCCAGGGCCAGTGCTCTATCCACTTCACCACCTACCTGCCCTTTTCTATTATGCAACTTACATCTCAAGTTCTTGATTTTCTAATCTGAAAAGTAACAGCCTCTGGGTTTCCTTCCAACTCTAAGCCCAGGATCCAGTAAAAAAAACAGAGATCCCCACCCCCCTACATAACCTTGAACCTGCACATACAAACTCCGGAGAGCCTAGGAGTAGCCTCCTGCTCAAAATCACCAAAAGCTAATACTAAGTCTGAGCAGAAGAACCCAGGAGTCCTACCTCTCTGTATCTCTAATCTCATTGACCATAGCTAGGCACAAAACTCTGGTTTGATGTGGCTGGTCCGCCTGAACCACGCCTATGACATTGATCTGGATTATTTACCAGCTTTGGAATGTGACCCTTGAATGGTAAATAAACTGTGGTACATTAATGAAAAAGAAATATTTTATAATGCTATTAAGTGTGACAAGTTTTAGGAATTCAAAGACATTTTGAAAGATGTTTATGAAATAATGCAGTTCCCTCAAAAAGCAGAACCAGAAAAATGCAGCTCATCCCAAAGAAGTCCATATGAAAGGAAAAATAAATGAGGATAAATAGACAAAGAATCCTGATGAGGATTCAGAGGGAATGAGTGCAGAAAAAAATGTTGTTAGGATACTTTATGTGCTGAAACTAATTAATTTAAATGTAAATAGTTACTAAGCGAGTTTAGTTGATCATGTTGCTGTTCTGTATGATTTTGTGTCTTTTTTTTAAATAAAAACATTATTTAAAAATATGCCTTCTTCCCATTTCCTTCACAACCAACAGGGCCTGGGGTTAGGGAGAAAGAAGTGAAGTTGAGGGGAGAAGGGTGAGGGCAGACCAAAGGCAGACCTTGGCAGCAAAGTACTGTAGCAATGCAATTCAATTCAATTCAATAAGCACTTGTTAAGCTCCTTCTTTGAGAGAGGCAGTATGTCATTAAGTACTGCACTTGGAGGCAAGATGATCTGGGTTCAAATTCTACCTCAAGTGTTTAATAGCTATACTAGGTGCTCTGTTAGGTGGTAGAGATGCAAAGATAAAAAAAATAGCATCTGCCCTCAGGAAGCTTATATTTCACTGGAAGAAACTCCAAGTACAACGATAATACAAAATTAATACATAGCAATATGGGTGGTTGTTGTTTAGTAGTTTCCCAGTCACTTCCAACTTTTTGACTTTTTTGTGACCCCATTTGGGGTTTCCTTGGCAAAGATACCAAAGTGCTTTGCCATTTCCTTCTCCAGCTCATTTGACAGATGAAGAAACCGAAGTAGACAGGGTTAAGTAACATCTAGTAAAGGTCTGAGGCTGAATTTGAATTCAGAAAGATGAGTCTTTAAGGACCTCTGCTTTAGGAATATCACTTTGATAGCTGTGTGAATGGCCCGTGGATTGGAGGACAGAGTTGGCAACAAGGAGATGGTTCAAGAGCTATTTCAATAGTCTAGGCAAAGGATGGGGGGATGTCTTAACTCTTCACTACGTTCTCTTGGTTGTTTTTGGTTTCCCCTATAATACACAAAATGGACATTGCCTCTTGTCCCATCTCAAATCTATCCAATTTCCTCTGCTCCTAGTCCCCCAGGGGAAACTCCCTCCATTTGCTAATTAACCCCAGTCCTCTCCCATTCTGGTAATGTAGAGCGCCACCCAGTGGAGAGTAGATGAGAGCAGGAGGAAAGAAGGAGGGGGCAATAACATCTGAGCTGTATGTGGTCAAGGATGGATTAGGAAAGATGGAGAATTGAGAATTCTAGAATCATAGATTTAGAGATAAAAGGATGTTTAGAGGTCATTTAGCAAACCCCTTCATTTTATAGATGAGGAAATTGGGGTACAGAGAGCTTTAATACATTGAATAAGTCACAGAATCAACATTCAAATTCAACTAAACATCTAACTTCAGTCCCAACATTCTTTCCATTACAACATACTGTCTCAGGGTTCTGTGTCAGCTGGCTGTACTCCGTTCAGTGTCTTCTCTGTATGTCCTCGTTTGTCAATGTTCCCATTGGCTGACACATGTGTATTAATGTATGTGCCTCCAGGTGGCCCTAAGATGCCTCATTATGAGCAGTTAAGTGGACAAACAATTTACATAACTTAATTAAAATGGCCCAGCCACCTAGAAGGGGTGGGAGGGGCAGGAAGGCAAGTAAGGAAAAAAAAAAAAAAAAAACCCTGACCACACAAACAGGCAGCAGCAATAACAGCACCAGCTCTCCTCCCTCAAGATGGAGGCTAATGAGGTTAATGAGCAATGGGGAATTAAAGTTCTACTTTGAGATGTGTATAGACCGAGGACGGCAGCACGCCCCTAAAGTCTCTTCTCCTCTGTTTGCCTCAGTTTCCCCAAGAGTAAAACAGAGGTAATAACAGCATCTCCCTTTCAGAGTTGTCATGAGGATCAAATGAGATAATATTTGTGAAGTGCTGATGGAAAATTGTTAAGATAATTGTTGACATAATGACAGAAAATCGTTAATACCCAATGTAATGTTACCTGCCACTCCCTTAATGAGCCTAGTAATGTCACAACTTTAGTAATATCCCTACTCTTAAGATACTTACTCTCAATTAGGTTGAGCTGAACACCCTGAGTTCCCTCCACCCTGAGATTATTACCTCATAAAGGAACTTCGATTAAGCTGGATCTCAGCTTATAATGTCCTTGCCTCCTTCTGCTGGGATTCATGGCATGAAGGGCAAAACAGTCAGAATGAAGTGGCTTTCCTTGTCCAGATTGCCAAGGACAGGGGGCAGCCAGGTGGTGCAGTGGATAAAGCACCGGCCCTGGATTCAGGAGGACCTGAGTTCAGATTTGACCTCAGACATTTGACACTTACTAGCTGTGTGACCCTGGGCAAGTCACTTAACTCTCATTGCCCTGCAAGCCCCGCCCCCAAATAATAGATTGTCAAGGACAACTGGGGTCTCATGCTTCCTTCCTCCCTGCCCCCCCCCCAAAGAACCTTTTCATGGGTCTCTTGGTTGGAAATCCACTGTGCTCTGCACTCGTGGGACATCTGCACCCTGTTATCTCAATTAAAGAGGCATTATTCCTCAACTCTTGACTTTGATTTATTTCAGGACTCAGGACAGTGCTTAGCACAATGCCTGACACACAGTTGGTGCTTTTTAAATGTTTATTCTCTTCCCCCAAGCCCTGTAAAGTGGGGGAGGTATGATCCTCCAGGAGGATGGCCGAGAAGGTAACCCGGCTGCACAGTGTGACACCACCCAGGTTTGCTAATCCTGAATAGAAGTCATTTGCTCACCCTTCACCTTCAGTGCCAATCTCTAATGGTTGCGTGTGGGTGATAACAACCAGCATGGCTGGGGAGCCGTGACAGAGTGTGACAAGGGGGAAGACAACTGTAGGGTTCTCCTTGACGGCATCCATACCATCCATTCAGTTATTCCTGGGCACAGCTGGCAAGGGAACTAACAGGTACTTATACTTCTATATGGGATTATCCTACCCCGTCACCCACATCCCAGGGATCACAGAGAACCCCAGGCATCTCATTTTCACCTAAAACAAAAGTCTTTCTATTTGACAGTATTGTACTGGGCATGTTTGCTTTAGAAAGATGACAACCCAATCTGTATTCCTAAGGAGGTTTACAATCTAGTTGGAAAGACAGGCAAGGCACAGAGAAAGGAATTTAAGAAGATCCACAAGCCTCCTAAAAAGACAGCCTGGCAAAGTAGAGAAAGGCCTTGGAGTCAGAAAGAGCTGGGTTCAGGTCTTAACTCTGACATTGATAAGCAGGGTGGCCATGGACAAGTCACTCAGCTTCTCTCTTCCCCCAGGCCACCTCCTAACATCCTAAGGAACCAGACTCAGTAAGTTGTTGAGTCTCCACACTGGGATTTCCCTCCACAGATGAAATCACAGGTTGATCCATGTACCCTCCTCCTCCCCACCCTACCTCCCATCAAAATAGAAATAAATAAAAATTAAAAAGAGTCACATGCTAATAATGTGGCACAATAGAAAGAACAATTAGAGGCAAAAGACATCTAAAATTCTAGCTCTGCTACTTCCTAGTTTAGAACTCTGAACCTGGGGCAGCTAGGTGGCGCAGTGGATAAAGCACTGGCCTTGGATTCAGGAGAACCTGAGTTCAAATCCAGACTCAGACACTTGACACTTACTAGATGTGTGACCCTGGGCAAGTCACTTAACCCTCATTGCCCTGCAAAAACAAACAAACAAACAAACAAAAATATAAATGGAACTCTGAACCTCATTTTCCTTATCTCTAGATTGAGAATCACAATGGCATTAACTATGTCCTGGGGCTGTTGTGCAGGATTAAATGGAATGACTTGTTTAAAATGCTTTATAACCATAAAAGTCATCAGCAAAGGTGAGTTCTTGCAGTTTAAAAATAATCCCATGTCAAATACAAAGAGGAGTAGTTGAATAAAGAAAAGAATATTTGGGTGGGATCAGCAAAAGGATTCCAGAAATTCCTTAGCTGAAGGAAGTTAGTTTAGGGACTTCAGTTAAATTATAGAATTATAAAATGCTTAACTTGATGGGGGCAGCTAGGTGGTGCAGTGGATAGAGCGCCGGCCCTGGATTCAGGAGTACCTGAGTTCAGGTCCGGCCTCAGACACTTGACACTTACCAGCCGTGTGACCCTGGGCAAGTCATGTAACCCCCATTGCCCCGCAAAAAAAAAAAAAAATGCTTAACTTGAGTAGGGCAATAGATGGAGCACTGGGCCTGGGGTCAGGGAGACCTTAAATTCATAATACAACCTCAGATACTTACTAGCTGTGTGACCCTGAGAAAGTCACTTAACCCTGTTGGCCTCAGATTTCTCATCTGAAAAAAATGAGGATTATAATAGACCTATCTCCTAGGATTGTTGTAAGGATCAAATGAAATCTTATTTGTAAAGCACTTAGCATGGTGACTGACATATAGTGAGCCCTATATAAATGTTATTATTATTATTATCATTATTGTTGTTGTTATATGCAACCACTCGTTTTACATTTTCTCTTATGTTTTGTTTTACATTATCATTTCTTTTTTCTTTTATTAATATTTTTATTTAAAGTTTTGAGTTTCAAATTCTATCCCTTCCTCCTTCCCTCCTCTCCCTCCCCTCCTTCCTCCTTCCCTCAGGTGGTAAACAATCAGATATAGGTTACACATGTACAATTATGTAAAACATTTCCATATTAGTCATTTTGTATAAGAAGACTCAAATAAAAGGAAAAAAATGAAAGAAAGTGAAAAATAGCATGCCTCAGTCTGTTCTTTCTCTGGAGGTTCATTTTACAGATAGGGAAACTGAGGCCCAGGGAGAGTGGTATAATTTATTCAAGCTAATTTTCCTGATCAGTTAGAGGCAAAACTGGTATTAGAACTCAACCAAGCCTCTCAGTTTTTTTGTCACTACTTCCTAGAGGAACTCCAGGGGGCAGGGTTCTCCGGTCTAGGCTATAAAATAGCAGCTCTGACCTAGCCCCACAGTCTTATTTAGTACTCTATTCCCTCAGTGGTGGCTCTTCAGGAAGTCAGCCATTCAGCCGTTCAAGATTTACCCTGTGAAGGACATCTGGGGTAAAAGCATCGTACCCGATCCCAATATACAAATCACAGGTATGCACCTGAGACTTGCTTGACAGCGCTCAGCACCCTCCTGTAGTGCCTCCTTTTTTTTTCTTCTTTTCTTCACACCCGGACTGGTCATGCTACCACTTCCTACCCCTGACCCAGTTCTTGGGACCTCTAGATCCTTTTTGTCCAGAATCTGGGTATAACCTCGGTCCCGGGGTAAAACAGCACTCTCTGTAGTCAACTGAACCCTAAAAGGGTTGTTTTCTTCCTCTGTGTTCCACAGCCCAAAACCTAAATGTCTGTCCCCACAACCAGCTCCAGTTGGAGCGAGTCCCTCCCCGGTTCCCTCTTTTTAATTTGCCCCCCTCCCCATCACTGGGCTTTTAAGCAGGCTCACATTTCTGTGAGCCCTCAGGCTCACCAGGCGCCAATTTGTCTTTCCTTTTTTGTTCTCATTCCCTTACCCAAATAAGGATTAACAATGACAAAGCAACCGTGTATGTATTCAGACCTCTCAGGTTTCAGCCAAATGGGGTTATTGCTTAAAACCCGGTTATCGCCTCAACCGAAGCCACCTTGCAATCTTGTCATCAATTGCACTGATCACCAAAACCCCGATTTAGAATTGTTCGGGATGAGAATCTAGACGCAAATTCAGCTAGCTAGCCCCTGGACATTGTGGTCTTGGGAGTAGAGCCAATGTGAATAGTGGAGAACCGGACTTTGAGGTGAAAAGACCCAGTCCAAAGGGCAGCTAGGTGGTGCAGTGGATAGAGCACCAGCCCTGGAGTCAGCAGGACCTGAGTTCAAATGTGATCTCAGACTGTGTGACCCTAGGCAAGTCACTTATCCCCGATTGCCTCCAAGACACAGTTCAAACCCTGATTCAGCTACTAACTAGGTGTGTGTGCAAATGGCTTAATCTCTCTCAGCCTCAGTTTCTTCATTTGTAAAATGAGGTGGTTGGACTCCTGCCAGGTGATTCCATATTCTAAGTAGTAACCTCATATGGGGTATGCGCACTTCATCCAACCCTCTGCACTACCACCCCTAGCCCAGAGCATGAGAAAAGGGGGTGTGGGTGGGGAATGGGGCATGGAGTGGCAATAGAGGAACTAGAAACCAATTGGATCAAAAGAAGAGTTCCTGATGCTCAATGAGAAACTCCCTGCTAACATATTCCAGCCTCATCTGGCAGGGCCCAGTAATGAAGTCTGACCGGTCCTGTCCCAGGGCCCAGCAGGTGGTGAGCACGGCCCCTGAGGCTGCGGTGGGGAGGGCCCTGGGGTCCGGGGAGGAAATGCAGCTTCCATGCCTGGATCCACAGACATTTGGTGAACAGCAGTAGCGGTGCCTCTGTCCTTGCATCCTACAGAGCTGTGAGCAGCAGTGGGGGTGTCCAGGGACTGGGACCAACTCTGTGCTTATCATCATAAAAAGGAATCTGTTTAATCTGCGGTTTTAAATTTTAAATGACTCCACCAGAGACGCATTGCTCCTGGCCTCTCTCATCTCCAGACCCAATACTCAGCTGCTCCATTCAAATTCCACTTCTGTGCTGACTACCCCCCTGGAGGCTGAACCCATTGCAATGAGCCATGGGCTGTTTTTATTTTATTTTTTTTTCACTATCTCTATAAATGAGTTCCACTGAGCTTATGGAACCTTGGCCCCAAAGGCCTGCTTGTGCTATCAGGCTGAGGTCATCCACCTTCTCTGGTGGGCAGCCGCCCCATCTCATGAGCCATGAGCCATGTCCCAGGATTCCCAGTGTAAAGGGGCCCAACCCTTTCCCTTTAACCCTGAATTTTTACTAGACCCTTGTTAAACTCTCAGATCCCTGGAATCCTGAGTCCCAATTTCCTCCCCCGCCACACACACACACACACACACACACACACACACACACACACACACACACACACACAAAATCTCTTAGCAGCTCATTTCTTCCTATCATATTCCTGGAGGTGCAAAGATAGTAGAACCCCATTATAATGTTTCCCAGAAAATCATCTTCACCGTCGCTTTCAGTCTCCTGCCTAGTACAGATCTTCCTCTAACGCCTTGTGAAAAAACACTTTAACTATCAGGATCTCAGTTTCCTATTTGAAAATGAACTAAATTCAATAAATATTTATGGAGCATATGCTACGCACAAAGCATTGTACTTGGCAGGTTAATGATGGTGATGATGAAGGTAATGGTGGTGGTGATGGGGATGACATACATATATATTTCTTTGAAGTTTGCAAAGCACTTAATATATATTATCTCATTTGAGTCCCCAAAACAACTCTGTTGGAGATAGACACTATCAGTATTTGTCCCTGTTTTATAGATGAGTAAATTGAAGCTAGCAGCTAGGTGGCAAAGTGGATAGAGTGCCAGGCCTGGAAACAGGAAGATTCATCTTCCTGAGTTTAAATTTGGCCTCAGACATCTACTGACTGTGAGACCCTGAGCAAGTCACTTAACCCTGTTTGCCTCAGTTTCCTCATCTATAAAATGAGCTGGAGAGTGTTGAATATTAAATATAGTTTTTGTACCCATCCTCCTACAAGATAATAAACAGGTCAGAGACATCAACAATATCAATAATGTCTCTCTTACCAGAAGTAGGTACCTCACAGAAACCAGATCAGAGAATGGATAGGGAAAAACATAATATCAATTTAATATTTTGTCCAAGAAGAAATATATAACACATGATCATGTGAAGACTCCCCTCCTAAGAAGAGAGCTCAGAGACTCCCCCATTTCTGAGGGTATATATGGTGTGGGGTTTTTTGTGCACTGATTACAGGGTGTTGTCAGTTTCAATACTATGATACAGAAGCAAAGGCAGTTTAACAATTTCAGTTATAACAAGTATGGAGGAAATACCAAAGCGTCATAAGATTACAGGATTCCAAAAAAAGGGGGGGGGGTGGCAAGGATGAGGAAGCCCAGATGTTATTATAAGATAGGGACTTACTATCCTGAGGGAAAAGAAGTCACTAGGTAGAGTCTTTTATCTGCTAGCTATCTGGGTTCAGTTTGGAGTTCAGTTGAAGGACATTTCGATCCTATTAACCCAGGGTTTCATAAAAAATACTTTTGGATAATAAGGTACCTCCATCAAATCCAGGTGATCCATATATTCATAATAACAAGAGGGAAGCGACAAATCATTCCAGTATCTTTACCAAGAAAACCTCACACAGGTTCACAAAGAGTCAGACATGATTGAAATGATTCAACAACAACAACAAACTGAGACTCAGAGAGGTTTCTATGATAAAAACAAACAAAACCAAAACCAAACATGGTTCCATTCACCAGTCGAATCAGCTCCCTGGGATTTAATTACCATCTTCTCAACTCTACCTTTCCTGTTCCAGTCTCTCTGCTGACCTATAATCTTCCATCCCAAGCTGCCTTTCAGACATCTGGATCTGGATGTCCAGTTTACATCTTTAAACTCAATTATGTTCAAAACAGAACTCATTATCTTTCCCCCTAAATCCTCCTCACCTCCTTGTTTATTGATTGATTGATTTACAGTCTGGTAGGGAGATAAGATGTGTACCCACCAACAAACGACAACATAACATAGAAATCCTAAGTGCACAGGTGATCTCTGAAGTCACTTCTAGCAAAAGCATCACTCTAAGATTCCACAACTCTGTAGTGGGAATAGGGAATAGATTAGCATCCACATTATTGGCTAACAATTTTATAACCACCCTTTGCCTATTGTCCTGATTCAAGCCTTGATATGGCCTCTCCTAAATGTGCATAATAATTCGGTCTTCTAGCCCTCTCTTTTCTATTTAAAATTTGGTACCTGAGTCTCTGACTTGAAAATGAGGTGTTTCACAGCCACTTTGGTTTGGGGAAGAATTTTAACATCAACAATTTGTTGCCTAATGTTTATATAGTACTTTTAGCTTTTCAAAGCACTTTTAAATCCCCAATCACATTTGACCCTCACAATAGTCCTGTATGGGTAAGCAGTAAGTATTCTGCTCTCCATGTTTTACAAATAGGGAAACTGAGACCTGGAGCGTTTGAAGTGACTTTATCCAAGGTCAAGCTGATAAAAGAGCCAGAATTGTCACCTGCTTGACTGATGAGCCCAGCTTCTTCTTACTAAAGTAATTCATTTTCTGTTCATTATTGCTGTGGTGGTTTGGTTTGGGTCTGGGTAAAATGCATCTGTGTTCACTGATTCCTAGCCCTCTGGATGCTCCACTAGTCCCCATTGCCATGTGTCCTGCATCCCTCCTGTCTGGATTTTTGATGCACTTTGATGTACCTTCCAAGGACAGGACCCCGCCCCCCTTGCTGCCATATCCCAAAATCACAACCTCCTCTCAAGGAGCTGGGAGGCTGATGAGAGATTTTTGTCTCTACTCTGACATGCCCTAAAGTTCTTCCTAGGCAGGCATTGACTATGAGGAAGATCCCCTTTCCCTCCAGGGCTAGGGGACAGTTTCCCAGCTGCTGGGACTGAGTGAAGGCCTCACGGGTTCCCAGCTGTCCACGGATGGCAGCAGGTGAGCATCCCACAGTGAGATGGATGGGGGAAGGTAGGGGGCAGACACTGCCTCTGGGGCCAGCCAGCTGAGGACATCATGCTGCCCTACTGCCCGAGGAGAGTTCAAACTGTGCTGCTACTTCGTTAGCACCAGGCGGCAACCTTGCTAATTACCAAACCCAAACCCAAGATTTGCATTTTTATGAAACGCTCATGCAGGAGGCAAATCTTTTCCCTTCTTTAGAAAAAAAAATTAAGAAGGATGGAGGGAAAAGAAACCATACCAGTACATACTAATTCAATCTAATCTTAGCCATTTCGGTTTCCATAAGAAAGTGCTTTCATAAAGCTACAAAGCTAACATCCATAACTCTCTGGTTTCCCCAGACAGGATACCTCTGCATTAAGTTTCCCATTTATCTTCAGAGATGGCAAATCATCCATTTATAATGGGATCTAATAAAGCGGACGCCCATTGCCTTTCTGACTGCTGGAATGGTCTCTGGATCCAGGGATGCTAGTTTTTCTAGGGATGCTGTTTCTTCTCAAATGTTTCATTAAATTACCAAGTGTCTTCATATATGTAGAAGTGCATGGGTGCATACATGCATGGCGTGGTTGAATTACCTGGGTTTGTTTTTGTTTTTGTTTTTTTGTTGTTGTTTTTTTACCAGACGTTGGTTGAAGAAGGTTGAGGGAGGATGGGGGAATACTCCAGGTGATAAGAAAACTGCTCACTCTGGCCTTATTTGAACAGCTCACCACTCCTAAGGTAGGAGAAGAGGATCTTTCTCTCCTTTTTCTGAAAAACCTAGTGTTAAGGAAATTTCCCTCTGGTAGGCCAGTCCCCAATTCTTAAACTCAGGGCCTCTTCAACTCAAGATTACCCAGGAGGCAACCCTCGAAGGCTAGAAAGGTCCATTTTTAGGATTGCTAGTCTCTGACCTATGCTCAAAAAAAGCCAGGAATTAGAGGTCCAGAAACTCCCCTCTCTGACTCATCTGGGCAGACACAGGCCATCAGTTATGTGTTACTCCTGTAAATCACTATCTTTTACCCTCCCCCAGTATCTAGTCTGCTGCCAAGGCCTGTCAATTTCACCTTTACAAAGTCTCTCCAATAAGCCCCATTCTCTCCTCTGACAGCCACCACTGTGGTGCAGGCCCTCACCATCTCATACCTGGACTAGCTCTGTTTGCATTCAAAAGCCCTTCATAACTGAGTCCCCTTTTACCTTTCTATTCTTCTTACACTGTACTCCCTGACATTTACTCTTGGACACAGTGACACTGGCCTCCTGTGTCCTTCCATCAACAAAACATTTCACCTCTCAGTTCCAGGCATTTTTTCTGACTGTCGCTCAAGCCTGGAATACTCTCCCTTCTCCTCTCTGACTTCTGACCTCCCTGGCTTCCTTTGAGTTCCAACTAAAATCCTACCTTCTACAAGAAGCCTTCACTAACTCCTCTTAATTCCAGTTTTCCCCTCTTTTAATATTTCCTCTTTATTTTATATATAGTTTGCTTCAGATATATTTGTTTGCAAGTTATCTTCCCCCATTAGATTGTAAGCTCCTTGAGGGAAGGAACTATCCTTTGACTTTTTTTGTATCCCCAGCACTTAGCATAGTATCTGGAACATGGTAGGTACTTAATAAATGCTTATTGAATTTAATTGAATTCTGCTCCTGAAGCTGCCAGGAAAGGAAAATCTTCCCAAGCCCCATCACAGCCCAACTCTTTGCTATACTCCAGTCTGGAAGTCCAAAGGAGAGAAAGCTCAGGGAAAGGACAAAATCCATATCTAGTAAACTCATCAAATAGATTGGGGGAAACTTATGAAGTTGATCAGGGACTCCCCTGATCATACAGAGGCTGCCCCCACCATATGCACACAGATTCTTATTTGTTTTGTAATAAGCTGTCAGGAGAAGGTACACTCAGAGCCTTCACAGGACTGAAAAACATGGAGTGTAATTTTCAAACTTTGCCTATTATATGTGTGTATATACAATATATAATATACATATACTATATATATACCTGTACACATTTGTGTATATATTCATATATAGTATGTCAGGATACTATGACCCATATACTATGTCACACCAATGGCAAGATAGGCACTTGTGTGTGTATGTATATGTGCATATATGCATGTGTAAATGCCCATATAAAACCAAACACCTGTATGTGTATATATAGATGTGCATACATGCATATATGTATTGTGATAAAAATGTACTTGATTACATGTGTGTTTGCCTATTATATATACATGCTATAACATGTGTATGGCTATGTGCACACACATTTGTGTAGGTACCCATATGTGAATCTATGGAGGCCCTAGAATTGAGGAGTTGGCAAAGGCTTTCTGTGTGTGTGTGTATACACACATACACACATACATATATACACATACTCTTAACTGGCTTCCTCCAAGTCCCAACAAAAATCCTGCCTTCTACAGGAAATCCTCTCCAATGCCTCTTAATTCTATTGCCTTCCCTATGTTAACTATCTCCTATTCATTCTATATATGGCTTGCTATACATGTATGTATGTATATACATATACATGTATATGTGTATATATACACAATCTACATCTATATACATATGTGTATATATGGAGAGAGAGAGAGAGTTTGAATGTTGTCTTTTCCATTGTAGATTATAAGCTCCTTGAGAACAAGGACTGTCTTTTGACTCTGTATTCCCAGTGCTTAGCAGAGTGTCTGGCACATAGTGATTAATGTGTTTATTGAGATATATATATATATATATTTGCATATATATGCATAGATAGACACACAGACACATATGTATATGTGTACATAAGCATGAATGTGTATATGTATATAATGTGTGTGTGTGTATATATAATATATATATATGTGTGTGATATCATAGTTCTGACCCTGTCCAACGCTAAACCACCTGGTTGCTTCTAGTAGCGTTGCCTGAGGCTATGGTGCTGGGGATCTAAAAGAATGGAATTTTCTGTTGTTTCATCTGAATGGAAAGCATCCTTGTCCAAAAAATAGACCCTTTTACAAGAAATATTCTTTACTCACCCCTGGGAGTCTCTGTGGTGAAGTGGAAAAAAATACTAGCTTTGGAGTAAAAAGACCTGGATTCAGATCTCAGATCTACAACTGTATGACCTTGGGCAAGTGGCTTCCTCCCTGGGCTTCTATATTCTCATATATAAAATGTGTGGGTTGGACTAGAAGACCTCTAACAACACTTTCAGTTGGAGATCTATGATACTATGGCATGAAGTGCTGGTTTTGTCCCTGTGGAGCTTCAAAAGTTTAAACTGTTGAGTAATGGCCCCTCAGAAGTGTTATGGGGGAAATGGGGTACGGGGTGGGGTTGGGGTTGGGGTTCTTGGGAATTCCTCCTTAAAGAATTACACCCTCTTGCACACAAAACTTAGTTATAACAAGGTGATAGTTTATTTAGGAGCAAGGGAAGGGAAGGGTGGGGGGAGGGAAACCATGAAAGAAATCCTTGGACTTTTCATGGGGAGATTTGGCATAAAGCACATGGCTCAGAGGTACCAAATCTCCTCGAACAGGAGACCGGAAGGTACTTTTATAGATGACTGATGGGGGTGGACCATCTGCCCGTGAAAAGTTCCTTTAGTGAGAAAGGACCATCCCCCACTGGTGGTAGCTGGGGGAATTGGGTGAGCAGTGGAGGACCATCCCCCACTGGTAGTGACTAAAGGAATTGGGTGAGGGGTGGCTACGGATCCCTCTTCAGAACACAAAGGCCGAAGCCACACCCAAACTTATCTCTCCAGAGTAAGGGAGACCGGAATGAAGGGTAGGAATCCCAAGCTAGCTCAGTCCGATTTGGTTCCTCTAGGCGTTATCTGTCCTCTGGTTTAGTTTCTCAAGGAGAAGATTCCTCGGTGTGCCCCAGAGAAATTCTGGGGTGCTCTGCGCCCCATGACAGAAGGTAGAAGGGATTTTTTGGGAAGGGATTTTTACAACTCAGGTGAAGAAATCCCTTTGACAACAACCTTGGAAGATGACCATCTAGTCTTAGTATAAACACTTCTGGTGACAGACATCTCATCACCACCCAAAGTAGTGCTATATTTCTTACCACACTGTTATGTGAAAATGGATACCTTGATTTGCTTGAGCCCCACCTCCCCCAATTATCCAGGTAATCAGAACGACTGTATGAGGACTGGCTATACTAGCTAACACACGAACAATCCTTTGCGTGATGGAGAGTAAACCTAGTCGGACATGCAGGGAATCAGTAACTGAAGCTAATTAAAGACTTATCTGACTGTAGGACATATCCTGTTTATGGTCTTTTTGGAGACAAACTTATCCTTTAAGTTTGGAATAATCCTTTAAAAAAAAGAGAGAGAAATCTTCTTATAAAGACATCTTCTAATAAAGTCTTGGACTGAACTGCTTATTGCTAAGGATGCCTTCTGATTTGTGTATCAAAGGCCAGCCACATCTTTGACCCCTGGAATTCCCCACTCCTCCTCCCCTTGGGAATGGGACCCACTGACTCATACCTTTCTAAGCCCACTTTTCCCTCCAAATCCCTTGCCTGTCTTTGTTTAAACTGTATATAAACCCCTGTAATCTGTTACCTAGTGTCCTATCCAGCAATAGGCTGGATAGCACCCAAGATCATGTTAGATTTTCTTATTAAAAACCTTCCTTTGATTTTCACAGGCATCGTCTTTCTCTGGTTTCTTTCCCTTTTAGGAAGAAGGGAATTTAAATCGCAAGAACTGGCCTTTGTGTTCTCTGGTGTTCTCCTTTGGGGAAAGAGAGCTCTAAGTACCATCAAGAGAGCTTTGTCTCAGTTCACAATTGTCCAGACTCCATTCTGCTCCTAGAAAACTCTTCATCCTGAAAGATCACTTCAGCCCTGGAATGCACACCTAGAAAGTAACCTTGCTTTGATGGGACAGCTCCGTTCTGGTCC
Source organism: Dromiciops gliroides (assembly GCF_019393635.1). Lineage (NCBI taxonomy): Eukaryota > Metazoa > Chordata > Mammalia > Microbiotheria > Microbiotheriidae > Dromiciops > Dromiciops gliroides. The sequence goes on from NC_057863.1 coordinate 540,030,550, forward strand.
TCCATCTAGAAAGCACACTGAGGCCAGCTGTCTCTTCTTGCTATCCCGACATGCCTCCTCATAGGATTCCCAAGGGGAGGGGCAATGGGGAATACCACCCCCCCCTTCAACTTATTCCCACGTGTTGTCTTTCTTCAGGAGAATGGAAGCACCTTGAAGGAGCTTCAAGCTCTGGAATCCTATGAATTCAGGCCACTGGGGCTTCTAGGGTTTCCTTTCCCTTTTCCCTTTCCCTTCTGAGAAGGTACAAGCTTCTTCTTCTGCCAGCTCCCCCAAACAACTGAGGATTTACATTTTTCACTGGGTTAACCAACTTCTTTATTTAACAGATAAGAAGGCAGAGGACCCAGCGCAGTGAGCCAAGGTCAACCTGGGAGTGAGGAGCTGACCCAGTATGATCCAGTATTCTGGTTTTCTAGTTCTTCTTTCTGTTCTACATTCTACCGTTCATGGGCAACCCAGTTCTCAAGGCCTCTCCTTGGATGTTGCTTGGAGCTACTGGTTTCCTCCACCATTTGAATTTCATTTGAGAAGCCTTTGTGTGTGGAGTTGGGGGGAGAGAGGATTAGCTTTTCCTCCTGAAATGTGCTCTGGATGCCGGGGAAAGGGAGGGTGGGAATCAGCAAAGCGAGTTAAGCTTCCCGACTCGAGCTGTGGGCTTAACGGTGCAGATTACAACAGCAGGTGATGAGCAACTTAGCTGCCGCTGTGGAGACTGTGAAAATCCTGTTACGGGGCAAGGGCGTTTGAGCTACAGCTCCAAATTTCAAAGAATGATTGAGTTGGAACGTAACAGGCTGACGACAACCAGAGACCAAAGTTATTTGGCTTAAAAGGGAAAGCTGTTGGGAGAGAGGAGGGAGGAGGAAGAGGAAGACTGGTGAGGAAGAGGATTCTAAAAGATGATGCAGGCTGGTGACTCCCTCACCAAAACTGTGCTCCCTATGAAGGAGTATGCTCCTGCCCCAAAGTCCCCAAAGTTCTCTCCCCAGGAGTTCAAGTTCTGGTTGTCTATGTATATGACTGGCATCCTAAGCTAGCCTAGAAGCTCTTAGGCCTCTTCATATCTTCACCAAACCTTAGTCAGTCAACACATATTTATTAAATGGTTAATGTATGCTAAGTACTGTGCAAAAGCCTGAGGATACATAGAAAGTTCAAAACAAGGTTCCTGCCCTCAAGAAGCTCACATTCTAATAAGGGAGACAATTTGCAAATAACTATGTACATGCAAAAAATATGCAGTGTCCATGGAAGGTAACCCCAGAGTAAAGGCACTAGAAAGTAGGTGGAAAAGGCCTCCTCCAGAAGATGAGATTAGAACTGAGTCTTAAAGAATGGCAGGAAAGTATTCAAGGCATGAGGAGGAGAGGAGCCCAGGACATAGTAGGTACTATATGTTTTTTTGATTAGTCCTTTCCTTAAGTCCCAAGTCCTCCCTGCTGAAACCTCCCATCTCCACCATATGGCTTTTTCCAGAATCATAGGAAGGAAAACAGAATATTGGCATCAGACCCCCCATCACAACTAGCAAACGACTCAGGGAAACCAGAGATAATTAAAAACAAACTACACAGAAGGAAATGTCTGTGGTTTTTAGATCAGATAAGATTATAGGGCTTACTTAGAATGACCTCTGGAGGTCACTGAGTCCAACTCCTGCTTCCAGACCAGTTGGCTGTTCCCCTGTTTGAGAGTCTTTCCTATTCCTAAAGAACTCTAAGAAAGGAATATCTGTAGTCTCTTGTTTGGAGTCAGTCTACATGACAGAGGCAATGTCTTTATTGCATAGTGTATCTGTCTGAATTAAGCCAGTGAAGTTGAAAGAGGACTTGACTTGTAGTTAGAATCAGTAAGTCAATCAAGAAGCATTAAGCTACTACTATGTGCTGGGCTCTGGGAATAGAAAGATAAAAATGAATAGTCCCTATCCTCGTAGAACTTACATTCTGAATTTCAGTTTGATGGCTTTCTAGGTGTGTGACCTTGGGCCAACTTGCCCAATTCTCTGAGCTTTAGCTTCCTTCTCTGTTAAATAGAAACAATCATTCTCAGACTGTCTACCTCATAGGAATATTGAGAGAAATGAGCTTTGTACTAGTAATTATTATTATGATTAAAATATTAATATAATGCTTTGCCAAATATTGCTTCATCTCTCTGAACCTCTGTTTCCTCATCTGTAAAATGAAAGGATTGGATCAAATGATCTCTAAGGGTTCTTCCAGTTCCAAAACCTATGTTTTCTCTAGGAAAGTAAGTGATGGTATGGTTCATCAAGTACCTATGTGCTGAACACACCATGAGAGTGGAACAAGGAAGCAAAACTCTAACTAGGTATTTTGTACCTGGGACAGGTACCATAAATTATACTTGCCTGGGACAAAGATTGTTTGATGGAGAGAGGGAAGGACCAGTGGTGAAAGGCAACTGGAGGGGAGGTTGCCCTATCAGTGAAGATGAAAGGGGAAAAGTTCACCTCCATGCCATTATATGAGCATGTCATATAATAACTAATTAGTCTTGCTAACTAGAGCTAGTTTCTCCTGCTGAAGCACTCACTGAACAGGCTGTTATTAAATTCAGCACCCTGGATCAAAGCCCCAGTTGCCCTCTCCTAGTTGTAGTTCTGCTAGGAAGGAAGGGGGAAAGGGAAAAAAAGTCAAAGAGATGAAGCCCTCCAGGCGTCTAGGGAGCTTCCCCCTAAGGAGCCTGTTACAGAGGAGCTAAATAAAGATCCAGAAAGGTCAACCTGCATTTTCATAAGGGAAGATAGAGCCTCTCAGGGCAACATGGAGATCAGTTGCTCCCCAGGTAAGCTTAACACAGCTTGCATTTCCTCATCTCACATAAGCCATCTTCCTACCTCCTTCATGCCCTACTCCTCAGGGCTAAAGACTTAGAGGACGCAGAGTGGCAGCTTCTCTTCAGAGGGATAACAAAGGAGGATGGAATGCAAAGCCCATCTGAAAATCCCCATGTTTGCGCTCCTATTCTGAGTCTCAGAAGAACATGGAGTGGGAATGACTCCAAGCAAACAGCAACATTGGGCTGTACTTCTACTGCACCCTTTGCAAAGGAGCCAACATGCATACCTATACCAACCTCCACTTCTTGCCTAAACCCTTCTTCAAGGCAGAGGTGACCAAGGAGCACTAGACTCTCCACACGGAGCTTGCCCCAAGTTCCCCACCAAAAGCAAATGTCTGTCTCCTCAGTTTGGGAGGAATCTCTCTAGTTGGAGGCTAGAGTCACCTGCAGCTTGTGACCTGAATGTGAATCTTCCACAGCAGCAGGGAGTTTCGGGGGGGGGGGTGTCTTTCAGAAGGGATAGCCCTTCATCTACACAAACAGATAAAAGATTCTCTCTTACTCCTGATGGGCTCCAGGGAGAGAAATGACCCTTCCTCCCTCAGTTACCTTTGCACCTTTACACCTACACAATCAGAAGATATTTCCTTCTGTCAAACCCTTAGCTATCTTTAAAAAAAAAAATTCATTCTAGCTGCCTATTTAAGAATATCTGCCCTCTTCCTTTAGGATGAAATGCTACACTATATAGAGACTGGGAGCTGGGAGTCCAAAAATATGAGAGAGGCAGAGCCTAAAACAATCAGAATAATACAACTTTTCAGCGGGTCAGAGAAGAGAAACAGAATGAACCATGGGGGGAGATGTCTTCAATGAGGAGAGGGTGACCATCCAGGCTTTATGAGTGTGAAGAGAACATATCTTTCTCAACCAGAAGATATAGTCCTACAGTGGGGTAGAATGAGGAAATAGAAACAAAAAGAAAAAGAAGATCTTTACCTCCAGTAGTTTGGAAAGACATCCAGGAACTCCCTTTCAGGCTACTAGAAGAAGTGGCAGATATTATTATTGAGCTAATGTTAGTGATCCTATAAGATCATGCATGGAAAATAGGAGACATACTTTAAGACTGGAAAGGTGCAAACTTCCTGATATTTTTTAAAAGAAGAAATAAGATATTGGACTCTGTAAGATATAAATATAGATATATAGATATACTTGCATGTATAGAATATATATTATAATTATATATAATTATATTATATATAATATATAATTATATATAAGATATATTTTATATATATACACACACACCAATGAGCTCAGCTTTGATTTCAGGTACAATTTTCTTTATTCTAAAAGGGAAAATTAGTGAACAATTACAAAGGAAAGCATTATTCACAAAGATCAGATATCACTCTCATTAACCAGCATGGTTCAGTGGAAAGATGCTACCCAGGGGAGTCAGTGGACTTAGGTTCAAATCCTAATTCTGGTAGTTACTCTCTGAGTGACTTTGGACAAGTCATTTATCTTCTCTCTGCCTCAGTTTATCATCTAAAAATGAGGGGTTTAGACTAGGTGGTCTCTAAGGTATATTTTAGCTATACATTTAATATCCTAAGTACATGTCAGGTTAGATTCACCTCATTTTTCTTACAGTATTACTAACCTGGGTAGATCAGGGAATGCTATCGATATAGCTTCCCTAACTTTTAAATAAATGTTTGATAAAATCTCTCTGCTCACCCTGGAACATTGCTCAACTTCTGTGGCTAGGCACTGTGCTAAGCACTGGGGCTACAAACATGAAAAAGAAAGGCAGTGTCTGTTTTCAAGGAGCTTATACTCTAATGGGGGAGGGAGAATTACACACAAAAGGAAGCTAAAAAGAGGGTGGAGAGTAGGGAAAGTGTCTGGCTCAGGGATGGAAAAGTTCAAAGGAAGGCAACCAGTTTGAAAATGAAGAGATGGGGGGCAGCTAGGTGGCACAGTGGATAAAGCACCAGCCCTCGATTCAGGAGGACCTGAGTTCAAATCCAGCCTCAGACACTTGACACTTGCTAGCTGTGTGACCCTGGGCAAGTCACTTAACCCTCATTGGCCCCCCACACAAACACACAAAACCAAAATAAAACAAAACAAACGAAAAAAAATGGAGATGGCCGAGCTGAAAGGTACCTTAGAAGTAATTAAGTTAAACCCCTTCACTTTATAGATGAGGAAGTTAAGGCTCAGAAATGTAAAGTTTGGTTTTTTTTGCCAGGCAATGAGGGTTGAGTGACTTGCCCAGGGTTACACAGTTAGTAAGTGTCTAGTGTCTGAGGCTGGATTTGAACTCAGGTCCTCCTGAATCCAAGGCTAGTGCTTTATCCACTGCGCCACCTAGCTGCCCCAGGACTGGGAGTTTTAATGGACTGCAAGCTCTATAAGAGTCAATAGTGTAACATGATAAAGCAAGCATAGAGTGCATAGAGAGGCCTGGCATATAGGACGAGGGAGTGGACAGTACTCCTGTAGTCTGCCTTCGTCAGACCACATGAGGAATACTGTGTTCATTTCTGGATGCTGCAGGTTAGGACAGTCATTTATAAGTTATAGAGCATCCAGAAGAGGGTAAACAGGATGGTAAAGGACCCTGAGATCATGCCATGTCAGGACTGGTTGCAAGCACCAGGGATGTTTACCTTGGAGAATACCAAGGGGAAGATAGCTATCATTCAGTATTTGAAGGGTTATTATATGGAAAAAGGAATTGGATTTGTTTTGCTTGGTCCCCCATCTAGAACTAGAAACAAGGGGTGGAAATAGCAAAGATGCACATTTAATAGAGAGCTATGCAAAGGGGAATTGATTGGCCTTGGGAGGAGCAGATTCCCCCTCTCTGGATATGTTGTAGGAAGGGCTATTTTTCTGGTGTGGGTTGTGCTAAATGGACTCTGAGACTGTGTAATTCTTTGAAGATACTGAATCCTTCCCAGTGTATGTTTGAAACATTCAGCCCTGATCCTTGTAAGGACCCTTGCATCCATGTATGTGCACATGTTTACATACGTTTCCTCCGCTTTACCACGTTGTTATGGGAAGGGAATTCATATAGGAGTTCTGCCGCTAATGAGTCACACAATCCTCTCTGAATGTCAGTCTCTTCATCTGCAAAATAAGGCAATTGAACCAGGTGACCAAGGGACCTCTGATCTCTTAATTTATGATTCCCTGACTCCCTGATAGCCTCTCATTGGAGAGGGATGGGCCCAAGACCCACTCATTCTGACTGCTGAGTTGGGGCAGGGTCGGGGGAGGTGCTGTCTCCCTTCACCCCCTTTTGACTTTTCTCATGCTAGGGTTCCATGGGTCCTAGCATCGATGGGAGAAAGAGACCAGTCCTTATCCCCTGCTTTGTTTTAGACAACAACCCCAGAGATTCCAATTCCCTCTGCCCACTGACTATTAGCATCCTTTAGTTCAGTGGAAATCAGTACGTGGAGGGGAGGGGAAAAGAGGAAAGAGGAGGGAAAGGGAGTGAAATGCCAGGAGAGGAGAGGGCTGCATTACCTTGAGAAGGCCTGGCATTTATTAACTTTATGGTAATCATGGTGGCTGGCGCCATCTTCCCTCCCATATCCCTGTGTTTAGCTAGAGGAGGCTTTGACATTTCCCGGTACCCTGGCTTCACTGCAAAGGGGGGGGGGGTCTTAAGGGTGGGAGTAGAAGTTGGGGTTGGGGGAGGAGGGACAGGGTTCAGATTTGCCTATGGCCCAGACAGCAGCTCAGCAACACCAAGCCTTCCCCTCCCTCTCTCACTACAGATAGAAAAACCACCACTTAATTAGAGGCAATAGAATTCAAGAATTCTAAGAGGGAGAAGGTAGCTGTTGGCCCACTCAGAGCTCCTTCCTGGAAGGAAGTGAAAGTGAAGCCAGACGTGTCTGTCATACTGGCTAGAAGGCAGCGGGGGTGAGCAGGCTGTGTACAAATTGCACACAGACTTGGAGAAGCATCGTCTCTCTGTTCCTCCACAGGCTCTCAGACCCTTCCTGACCCTGTGGGATGTCTCTAAGTCCGGTTTATCTCATTTGCAAACAAGACAAAGGAACCGGGGGAGAATTCTGAGCTGCACATTCATTTCAAGGATGCTACTTGAGCCCTGTTCACCCTCCCTACCCCCACACCCTTGGGGCTCCCTTGATCAGGGAAGTTGGGAGATGGAGAGCTAGAAAGTTTCTGAGCATTGGACCGGAGAAGATGGAACAACCAACTCGAGGCATCAGGGAGTTGCAGGATTAGTGGGTTTTATCTAAACCAAGGAGTTGCCCCTAGAGAGCTGGTCAGAAAGGACCTTGTGTCGGACCTGGTTGACCTATAGATAAAGCAGGATGAAGTGAAGAAGAAGAACAAACAAAGCCGCATGGAAAGAGTTCTAGAACTGGAGTCAGAGCATCTGAGCTCTGCCCTTTGATCACATGGACAACTCATTTCCTTCCCTGTGCCTCATTTTATAGATAAACGAGAGGGCTGGACTTTGTCTCCTCAGTGCCTGGCCCATAGTAGGTGCTTGAAATACTTATTGATCAAGTGACTTCAGAGGTCCCTTCTGGCACTTAATCCATTATCACAGGAGCTATAAATAATGTGTCAAACAGTATTCTACCCATGTTGGCTCCTAGAAATTGTGGCCTCTATAAGAATCGGATTCTAAGAATCCCAAACTATTAAACAGTTGGTCTGAGCTGTGTTCAGGTGGATGACTCACCATGGAGGAGGCCCAAACTACATTTCCAGGGCTAAGGTTTGCAAGGGGGGGGGCGGTGTGGTCACCTTTTTCTTTCTTAGGTGGTGACCATAGAATTGCCTGGCAACAGACATATAGAAAGCCTTCCATTTGTGACCAAGTCTATAATTTTCACTGGGACAAGAGGCAGTGAATAAACAATGGAGAGCAGGTCATCACTGAGAATGATTGAAGCTAGTCCTGCCTCAAGAAAGCTATCTGAATAAAGTGATCTTGGTAGAGCTTTGTCATTTCATTTAAAATGAGACAAAAAAAAATCAAAAAGAATTTGGCCAATTCTTTCTGCATCTCCCTCCTGCTTCTCTTTCCACTCTTTTCCTCTGTTCCCATCCCTCTGTGTCTCCTTTTCCAAATTATCTGAAACACTTTTCTTCTCTGTGTCTGGCTTTTCCTTGGATCCCCTGGGAACAACCCAATTTTCTATCCTATGTTTTGTGTGTCTGCTGTTGTCTGACTTCCTTTTAATTGAAGGGCTTGTCAACAGAAGCCTCTTGCTGCAGAAGTGAGCTGAGGGAATCTGCCTAGCTTGGTGCATGATGGGCGGCACCTACGAAGACATTCAGGGCCAAGCAATTAAAACTCGCCATGCCCTGGGCACCCAGTCAATGTGGAAGGAAGCCCTAGAGGGACACTGACCATCCTTGCTCCTGACAGACCTATTAGACACCTTCAGAATTCAGGTGACATCAGAAGTGCCATGTCTCTTCTTTTCAAATCAATTCAGGAAGGCAAAGAAGGCCAGGTATGAAGCTAGCTATTTAAGTCACAGATCTAGAGTAGGTGCCAGATTCTCACTTCAGGATGCCACAGTCCTGAAGCTTCTCCCCTGGGTAGGAGTCGAAAGAAGAGGCTCAACCCCCAGGGCCCATATCTCTAAAGCACACTTCTTGGGCCCAGATGTCCCAGTTTCTGACCGGCCAGCTCGTTTTGGGAGCAGATTCTAGACAAGACCCATTTCAATTTGCAACAAGAAATCATTTTTAATTGGGCAACAGTGACACAGTGGAAGAGAGACCCGAGGAGACAGAGAAGGCCCCATGCCAGCAAAGAGGGATAGCATGCCAATGCTCAGCTCCTTGCTTTAATTCCATGGCTCATCAGGGGGGCTCTGTCCCGCCTGTGGGTTTGAGAAAGACAAGGCTACTTATCAGCAAAAGCAGATGCCCTCTGAGGGGCCTGGCTCATGCCCTTCTCTGGTTGGGGCATATTCCTGGCATGTCACAAAGCAGGGCGGGAAAATATTAGAGCCAGAGCCAGTGAGGGAGGTCTGAGCAGGTTGGAGGTTGGGGGGGGGTGGGAGAAGAATCATGGATAGGAAAAGGGAAAAGATAGACCCTGAACCAAGAGACAAACACCTTTCATAGACACCACTTTCTCAGAGCCTCTAGCATGAGACCAAAACTCTTTTGTGGCATCAAGGAATGAGGAGAGAGACAGACCAGAGAAACAAACAGAGGTAGGAAGGGATCTGGTGGGCATCCAGAGAAGGTTGGCTTGAGAACAAGGGACACACACACACACACACACACACACACACATACACACACACATCTCCAAAGGAGGCAGAAATGCTTTGGAAAGCAAGTCAGTCCAACTTTTTTAGTTTTATCCAGACTTTACAAGTGGTGCCTTTGAGATTTGCCCATCACTAGAAATTAAAGGCATTACTGCCTAGATTCCTCTCCTCTCCGGTCCCTCTTCCCTCTCTGTTCCCCCCACTCAGCCATCTGCCCCAGCGACAGTTGCAATGGAATATTCTACTCTACCAATCAGTCTCAAATCTGGTACGCATTAGTTAAGAGGAAGGAGCCCAGTCCCTAAGGTGGAGAAGGAATAGGAAGGGGGAGATTTCTATACATATATAGCCAAATAATAAAAAATAAATAAATCATCAGGTTGATTTTGGCTCCAGGAAACAGGCAGATCTGCACATGATAAGATGCCAGGGCAGCTTAAAATAAGCAGGAGTTAATTCAAACCCAAACAAATCTACATTGAAAACAGACGCTTCCCACCACAGGCCCACTTAAAAGTGCTTTTGAATTCTTAGTGGTACTAGAAGAAAACATGGTATCCTTTTCAAGGGCAGTGGGCAGCCCTGGCAGGTACTGGGGTCCAGCACATGTAAGTGAGGCTCCAATAAGGGTCCTGAGGTTGTTTTCAAAGGCTCTGTCTCCTCACCTCCCCCCCCTAAGCCCCAGGTTTCCAATTTCTGCCCTAGACAAATGAGTGATTCTTAGCTCTAGCCCTCTGGTTAAGGCAACCTGGCATAGGGGAAAGGGTCTTGGCCTTGTAAGTAAGTCAGAGAGACCCAGGTTCTAGTACTACCTCTGCCACTTTCTACTTGTGTGACCTTAGGAAATTACCTTAACTCTCTGGACCTCAGTTTCTTTATTTGTAAAAAGAAAAAAAGATTGGGATGGGTCAGGGTGGGCACTACAGTTTTGAACCATACACTTTCTTAGATACCTTCTGACTCTAAAGTCTCATGATCTCATTTATATCTTTGAAGAAGAGCATCCCACTCCCCAGGGTGTCATCTAAGATGTGTCATCTATGTGAAAACAAATGCATTCTAAAAGAATTGTTCCTAGCTCGTAGCTTGCTCCCCAAGTTGGCTTTGTAAAAAAAAATGTTGGATGGGGAGAAGGTGGGAATTAAATGTTTGGAAGGCTAATATCATTATATTGCATTGCTATCTTATTATAGTAGCATTTCTCCCTCTCCTAAGAGTTGTTTGGGTTAGCAGCAAGTACTGTTTCTGTGTCTCCCCAACCTCCTTCCCTTACCTGGGATTATTTCTGCTCTCAATAATTACATTAGATATCGAAAGCAGCTTTATGGCCCTAATAATTATACACACTTACAAAACAGATGGGCCTGCAGATCTGGAGGGGGGAGCTTTTATGGACTTGGAAATGAGAGGTTTTGTTGGTAGGAAATAGAGAGTTATTTCCAGGCTTTATGGCTTCGTTACTTGGGCTCTCTCTAAATCTTACTGATCATGCTTGGCTCATATTGCCTTCCAAGCATTTTACAAATATTAGCCAATCAATCCTCGGTGTGGCTGGAGAAATGCTCTTTGCCACCTGGTGCAGGTAGAGAAATAGGAAGCCAGCAGAAGGGAGAGTGACACTACTTGTTAGAAATCACTGAGGCAGGGGAGATTTCAGGCTCTGGGCTCCAGCTCCCTGCTCAACCCTGCCCTGGTGATGTGGCAGAAGAACAATGAGCTCGTCATAAGGGAGAAGATTCAGGCTTTCCTTGCATCTCGGCTACTGACCAGTCCTGCTATCTTGGCCAAATCACTTTGCTTTTGTTCATGCCATTTTCCTTATCCAATAACTGAAGGGGATAGACTAAATAATCTCTAAGGTCCCTCCCAGCCCCAGAGTCTAATAATAATCTTATATTTGCATAGAGATGTATGTATTACAAAGTGTGCATATGCTATTTATTTCTCCTGACAACTCTGTGAAACATGTAGGACAGGATTTATTTTCCCCATTTACAGATGAGGAAACTGAGGCATGAGAGATTAAGTGACTTGTCCAGGTTCTCACAACTAGTTAGCAGAAGAATTGAGACCAGAAACTAGATATTCTGACTTCAGGTCCAGAAGATCTTCCCCAGGCTACCATTCATCTTCAGAGGTCATTTTGTTCCCCCTCTTTGCTGGGGGATGGCAGAGTAGGAGGTATGTCTCTTTCCTCCTTAGGCAGATATTTTGGGGTCCCCTACCCTCCCTCCTACTGTCAATGAGTGCTTCCTGATCCTTGGCTGAAGTCTCTCCTGCTATTATGCCAATGATTCCTGTGCCTTAAGTAAACAAAGGTCTGAAATCAAAATATCCAGGAATTTGATAGAGCTCATTGAAATTTTTCCAATCTAATTTGGACCACTTCTCCCTCCTGTCCAGTCGGGTTAACCTTAGCACTTTCCACTAATTAGAAACCACAGCCTCCTTGGCCTCCAAACACACCCCATTCTTCAGACTGCCAGGTCAGCCTGTTGCATCTCTTTCATAGCCCCTTCCTCCTGGAGCTCCATTCTCTCCCTGCTAGTATCTGCCCGTACACAAAAATTGATAATGCATAAATCTCTTTCAGAGAAGGGAGTGGGCTGGCTTGCCCATGGGGAAGGCCAGTAAGACACAGGCAGGATGGATGGCTGGCGGGAGTTGTGTGGTTGGCTCTAATTAACGTATTGTTCTTGGGGCTCCAGGAGGATTATGGATGAGTTCCACAGAGCAGCCCACTTAACCTGGGCATTCTGGTTCCAATCTATTACTTTGTTGGCTGGCTTCCGCCTCCCTAATGGCCAGACTTGGAGAGAATGGCAGTGGGAAATAAGAAAGGCAGGACTCCTATCTGGAGAAACTGCCCCCCCCAGACCGCCGCCCCACTAAACTCACTTTCTCTTAATTCTTAGTCCTCTGGAGGCCCAGGTGCTTATTCTACCATATAGATGAGGAAAACAATAATTCCAAGAACATGAGATTTCTCTGATTTTTGTTGTTGTTGTTGTTCCCAGTGAGCCATACTTGCAGGTAAGTATAGGTAGTTTACCAGCCCGTCAAGATATGTGAGTTACAACTGACTCCCCATGCTCCCTTACCTGGCAGAAAATAATGTCCCACTGTATTACCTGTGACTAAATAAGACTTTGTACCGATATAGTTATTCCATGCCCCAATTCCTAAAAAACATTCTGTATATGCACTGCTTCTATTGACTCCTCCTACTTGATTCTCAATCCCATGAATCTTGGCTTCTGAGCCTATCTCTTCAATTAAATTGCCTTCTTGGATATTGTCAACATTCTCTTAACTGCCAGACCTATTGACCTGTCCTCTGTACTCTTGACTAACACAACTTTTGACACTATTTGCTACCCCCTCCTCTTAGATAGGCTCCCTAGGCTTCCATGATATATCTTATTCCCATCTGATTATGTCTTCTGTCTCCTTTATTGAATCACCATATCTCCCCCTTACTAAATTTGGATAGAAGGCCCTGTAACCAACTTTTTTCTCTCTCTAGGTGATCTTATCTGCACCCATGGGTTCAATTTTCATGGCTGAACAAATGACCACCAAAATCAAGAGAGAGAGACAGAGACAGAGACAGAGAGAGAGAGAGAGGTGTATAGATAGATATAGAAATAGGGATAGAGATATGTCCTGTATTTTGGTCTTGAATCACCATTTGCTCACTAGACATCTATATCTGCATGTAACATCAGCATAACAAACCCAATGTATTCAACTCATTCAATTGCAAACACAACCCTCTTCCAAACTTCTCTTTCTATCATCACTCAAATCACACAGATTCAAAATCTCCTTTCCATTATCCTTCTGCAATTCAATAATTTTCCAAATCTTGTTGATTCTATTTCCACCACATTGCTCACATATTTCCTCATGTCTCTAGTCAAAGAACCATTATTCTATTTTATCCCTTATTGGGGTGATCTTTCTGCTTCCAATCCCTCCCTTTTCCATACAGTTGTCACATTAATATTACTAAGACCCAGATCTGATCATGTCACTACCCTGCTCAATAATTTTCAATGGTTCCCTATTGATTTCAAGATATAATATAAACTCTCTAGTCTGGCATTTAAAGCCTTTTACAATCTGGCTACCACCAACCTTCCCAGACTCATTTCATATTACTCTTCTTCACTCACTATGTGTTCCAGGCAAACTGGCCTACTAGCTATTCTGAGAACTTGATATTCCATATTTTGTCTCAGTGTCTTTGAGCAGGCGGCCCTCTTTGTGTTGAATGCATTCCTTCCTCATCTCTGCATCTTAACTCTTACTTCTTTCAAGTCTGCTCTCAGCTGCCACCTTCTACTTCACTAATTTCCCTTCCTTTCTTTCTCTTTCTCCCTCCTTTTTTTCTCCTCTCTTTTTGCCTCCTCTTTCCTCTATTTCTCTCTGTGTGTCTGTCTCTCTCTCTCTTCTCCCTCCCCCAAAAGTAGAACAACTAAGAGCTTTTTGACTTGCCTTAGTGAAAACTTTCAGTGACAATTTTATCCTTCAAAAAGCTGAGAAAACAACAAGAAGAAATTCTATTCCTGATCTGATTAGCACAAACCGGGAGGAACTGATTGCTGGAAAAAAATTATGGTAACCCTGGGGGTGGAGTATGAAGTGATCACTCCATCCTAGAATTTTGATAAAGGAGAGAAAATCTCGGCACTTTGGCATGCAACCTAGATTTGGGGAAAACAGATTTCAAAAGTTTCAGAGGAGAGAGAAGTAGGATCCCATGGATTAAAATCCAAGAGGAATGAGAAATGCTCAAGAATGAAAATATGAAGATAGAAAGGGAAACAATTCCAAAGAAGAAGAGAAATGGGATTTGTTGGAAGAGACCTATATGAATACACAAGCAATTTAGATATCAAAAAGAAATGTATAGAAAAAAAGAAGCAAGGCTAGGTAACATAGAATAAGCAGAATCCCAGTAGCTTAAAAAAAACAGAAGATGCTCAGATTTAGAGACATCTTCATTCCAAATGTCCATGTGGACTATTTGTACCCCATGTGTGGTAGAGTTTTCTGAATTCATATTGATCTGATCAGCCACAATCAAACACACTGGACCTTGACCTCAACATTGTGATGTCATCTTGGTCTTCATCAAGTACAAAGGATAAACAATAAGAGCATGGCCCAGTTTTCTAAAAAGTGTCAGGAATGCTAAAGTACAAGATAAGCAGAGGCTATAGAAGGAAGTTAAGGAAATGTAAAAGGAATTTTAAGCTATCATAGGAAAAATATTTAAAAGAGGAGATAGGACCTTTGTTTGGGATAGATGCGATAATTATAATGAACAACAAAGAGAAGTTGTTTGATTCCTAATTTCTTTCTGTTTTCTTCATTGAGGAGAACCACCTTTACACTGGAAATAACCCTTCCCCCAGTAAAAAAAAAAACCCTTACAAGGAGATGATTCCCAAGACCAAAAAGGAAACGATAAGAGAGTTCTAGTTGCCCTTCATGCCCAAAGAAACTATATCCTCAGTACTGAGAAAACTGACAGATATGATTATTGATCCATTGTCAATGATATGTGAATGATCTTGGAAAATGACAACACCAGAGAAGGGGAAATGTTTATATATATATAAAAAGAAAAGGGAAGGGAACAGAGCTTATAAACCATAGGCCAAAGAGCATAAAACTAATTCTTGGGAAAATTCAAGAATGAATGATTAAAGAGAGGGTTGGCAAAAATTTAGAAGGAGGAAATGGTGATTATGAAGAGACAGCATGACTTCATCAAGAATAGGCCATGCCAGGCTCCAAGCGCTCGCTGGCTCCCGCGCTCTCGCTCTCGCGCTCGCTCTCTCTCACTAAAGCATTTGAAAAAGTACCCCAGGAGGCCGCTAGGTGGTGCTGTGCATAAAGCACCAGCCCTGGATTCAGGCCGACCTGAGTTCAAATTTGACCTCAGACACTTGACTCGTACTAACTGTGTGACCCTGGGCAAGTCAATTAACCCTCATTGCCCTGCAAACAAAAGAAATGAAAAGAAAAGAAAAGAAAAGAAAAGAAAAGAAAAGAAAAGAAAAGAAAAGAAAAGAAAAGAAAAGAAAAGAAAAGAAAAAAAGAAAAGAAAAAGTACCCCATACAATCTTTGTGGAGAAGATGGAGAGATGAAGACCAGACAATAACACAATTAGATGGATTCAGAAATTGTTGAACGACCCAACAGAGAGCATAATCACTAAAGGTTCATTGTTTTGTTTTTTGTTTTTTTTTTAGTGAGGCAATTGGGGTTAAGTGACTTGCCCAGGGTCACACAGCTAGTTAAGTATTAAGTGTCTGAGGCCGGATTTGAACTCAGGTACTCCTGACTCCAGGGCCGGTGCTCTATCCACTGTGCCATCTAGCTGCCCCTAAAGGTTCATTGTTAACTTGGCAGGAGATCTCCAGTGGAAAGCTCCAGGGATCTGTGCTTGGCTCTGGGCTATTTAATAGTTGTTCCAGTTACTTGGATAAAGGCATAAATGGTGTGCTCATCAAATTTGAAAATGGCACAAAGTTGATAAAAATATTCAACACATTGGATGACAAAGTCAAGATCCAGAAAGGTTTTCAAAAGCAATAATATTGGGGTAGAACTTAAGATGAAATCCAACAAAAATAATTAGTCTTGTACTTGGATTTAAAAAATCAACTTCATAAATAGAGGCCAGGGGAGGCATAGTTCGACAACAGATTGAAAAAGATCTGAGGGTTTTATTGTTTTTCAAGTTTAGTTTGGGTCTGTAGTAAAATTATGCAGCAAAAAAAAAACCAAAAACCCTAATACAGCTTTGGACTACATTAAGAGAAACATAATTTCCAAAAGTAAGAAGCTCCACTGTATTCTATTCTTATCAGATCACTATTGCTTACTAGATATGTGACCCCAGGCAAGTCATAACCCTATTTGCCTCAGTCTCCTCATCTAGAAATGGCAAACAATTCCAGTATCTCTGCTCCCCAAAAACCCCAAACCCAAATGGGGTCCCAGAGAGTCAGACACAACTGAAAAATGACTTAACAACAACAATAACAACAACCACCAGGGTCACACCCTGAGACCACATTTGAACTCAGGACTCCAGGCCCAGTGCACTCTCCACCTTGCTACTTCAATGTAGGCTTCATATGTGGGAAGAATTCCCAAGAAGTAGAGCTGCACAAAGATGAAATGGGCTGTCTCAGGAAGGAATGTGTCCATCCCTTTGATATGAACTCTTCAAGGGGGAGGCTCATTGATTATTTGTGGGGTATCACAGTCCTTTCCAGCACAGATTAAACTAAATGGCTGGCGGTTGAGGTCCCATCCACTCTCAAGTTATTTTATTCTGTAATATGGGTCCTCACACTACATAGATGTGCAGGAAATAATGATTTTGCCCATTATTAAGTAGCCATCCCAGATGAAAAAAGTAGAACCTATAATTTCTTTATTGGTATAGGGGATAGAAAGCCATCCTCAGAAGCCAAAAAGACATGGGTTCAAGTCTATGCTCTAACATGTAATGGCTGTGTGACTTTGGTCAAGTAACCAGACATCTCAGCCTCCTAGGCAACTCCTGAAGCCTGTAAACTGAAGAAAAGGCACCTACCAGCATTGATAGAGGGAGATTACTCATTTGGAAATTGCCTGTGCCAGTGAAATCACAGATCTAATCTTTATATCTCTGTCCCTATAATTTCTGTCTGTCTAAATTATCTTAATGCCACTTCATTTTCATCAGGAAATATACCTCAGTGGAGATAGAAAGTATAACCTAACTCCTTTAGGATATAAATGCATTCTAAACCTGCTCAAATTCAAATTCAACAAACATTAAATACCTACTGGATAGAGACCACAGGATCTATACTCTAAGTGTAAAAGAAGCTAAGACATTTAGATAAGCCTTGAAACCTACCCTCATGAAACTGACAGTCTGTTTACCCATAAAATTCACCTTTCTATTGTGCTTTAAAGTTTATAAAGTACTTTACAAATAGTATCTTATTCAAGCTTCTCATCAAGCTTTTGAGATAGGTACTAGTATTGTCATTTTAACAGGTGAAGAAACTAAGGGTCAGAGATGTTAAATGCCATCAAAGACAAGATATACTTAACACTGAGTCCAGCATTCCAACCCCTACACTAATGATTAATACATTGCTAGCACTTAATAGAAATGACCTTGCTAAGAAATACAAGGAGTCACTCTTCTTTGGTCTATCTGCTGCTGTGACCATTTAGCGCAGGTAAGGGCAAAGGATGCTGGGAAGACCACATGAGGGCCAAAGCTTGCTTTCCCTAAATTTTATCTGAGAGCAGATTCCTTGACTTGCCCTCCTGCCCATGCTCTGCCAATCTGGTGTTATTAACATCTTGCCACTGAAGCGGATGGACCCACGCAGGCTTCGGATTGATCCTGCAAAAACCATTGGTGTACTTGAGCCCAGGGGAAGCCAGACACATTTTTATCCATTTATATAGAGAAAAAAACCACAGGGACACTGCCACTGGATCTTTAGTGCCATCTTTGGAAAGTAAAACAGCTGTCGGAGAGCCAGCCCCTGCTGCTAAGAACATGCAGATGTGAACATGCAGATGTGTGAAGTGGATGGTGAGTCACCTGGAAAGCTACTGGAACTGGATTTTTTTTAATGCTGACTCTCTGCCGAAAGCATGGTCTACTGGGCACTGAGCAAGGGAAGGAAGGGAGACTGTGGAGATGACTCCTCTCCTCTCCTCTCCAGTTTGGCCCTTCTGCAGGCCCCCTTACCAAGGGAAGACCTGAGAATTTGGTTGTAAAAGTTTATTAAGTATGTCCTGGGTGTCTCCAACCCAAATCTTTTGAGAGAGAATTTCCCAAAATGAGAGCTTCAAAAATCTCTCCTACCTTGTAGTTGGGGGTAGAGGGAGAAAGCAAGGACCGAGACACCAGCAGCTGGCCTCACCCTGGCAATAATACATCCTTCCAACTTACACTTCTAACCTCACTAGTCTTCCCTTTAGGTCTTCAGCTTAAAACACACACACACACACACACACACACACACACACACACACACACACACACACACACCCCACGCCACCCCAAAAGAATAAGCCTGTTGGAATAGCCAAGAATCAGAAATGAAGTAGATGCTTATGGATGGAGGAACGTCCAAATGAATGTGATATTACTGTACCTTTCTTTTTTTTTTTAAGATGCTTGTGAAGAATAGATGGAGACCAGGGAAGACCAAATGAATTGAGGCAAAGTAAGGTAAGTAGAAGTAAGAAAACAATATAAACAGGAACTACAGAAGATTAGCTGGGGGGGAGGGGGCAACATCCAGCATTGAAATTGAATGTTCAGTAATCTTATTGACTAAACTTGACTATGAATAAGAGATTACAAGAATGCTCTTCCTTCCTTTATTTGTAAAGGTTGGGGGACTATGGATCTAGAACAATGGAACCCTACATGGATGTGTGTATATTTATTTAAATATAAAGATACATACTATATATAAACATGTATAATATGTTGTTATTGAGTTCTTTTCAGTCATGTCCAATTCATAACCCCATTTAGGGTTTTCTTGTTTTTGTTTTGTTTTTTTTTGCGGGGCAATGGGGGTTAAGTGACTTGCCCAGGGTCACACAGCCAGTAAGTGTCAAGTGTCTGAGGCCAGATTTGAACTCAGGAACTCCTGAATCCAGGGCCAGTGCTTTATCCACTGCACCACCTAGCTGTCCCCCTGGTTTTTTTGTTTTTGTTTTTGTTTTGTTTTGTTTTTCATTTAGGGTTTTCTTAGCAAGGATATTGGAGTGGTTGGCCATTTCTTTCTCCAGCTCATTTTACAGATGAGAAAACTAAGGCAAACCGGGTTAAGTGACTTGCCCAGGGTCACAGAACTAGTCAGTGTATATATATATCTATCTAGTCCAATGTGATTAATTTTGTTGAATTGCCTTTTTTTCCTTTTTTATTCTTTGCCCTAAGGATTAGTCCTCTGCGTTGTGGTGGTGGTGGTGGGGGATATGTTGGTAAATTAGGAAGATTTCAAAACAAAAGATATCAACAAATATAAAGAAATTAAATAAAACAAAGTAGGGAGCCTCCTAAACCAGAATTCTCTGGGAGAAAAGAAAGGTCTACTGGGCAGGTTTTTCTGGGAGGAGTATGTGTATATTTGGAGGGGGAGCTCAGCAGCTTTCACTGGGCGGGGTACAAGGCTAGAGAACAATGAAGGCTCCTCAAGACAGGAGCAGACAATTGTTTTTAGCCCAAGAATGTGGAGAGATAGGAAGAGGGGAAAAAAAAGCCCTACTCAATTCTCGCCCCAGCAGGGGGGCTGCGGGAGAAGATGTTCTCAGCATGCTGTGGCCCTGGGGTTAGGAACAGGCCTCTTTGACACTAGGGGTTTGTACAGATACACGAATGAAAGAACATCAGAGGAGATGAAACCATACAAATTCCGGGTAATAGAAAGAGAGGAAAGAGATACGCGTGTGGCCTGGGTCTCCGCTCAGAAAGGTCGATTTGGAGATGACGCCGCCCAACTTTATATTACTTTTCAGAAAGCCAGTGAGCTGAAAAATAACTCTCTCACCTTTTTATATATATTATTATTCGTTTCTTCAGAGTTTCTCCTTCTCATTGTCTTGGCTTTTGGACTGTTCATTTCTCCCCAGCCTGATTTCATTTGAAGATTCAGCCTGGCCCATGGACGGGGAAGAGACGGAGGGAGGGGGCCGGCCCTCTCCTGACAACACCCAGGCCATCTCAGCCTCCTAGCTAACACCCAACAGTGGGCCTCTGCTCACTCCCCAGCCTAGTTGTCCATGGGACCGAGAGGGAAGGAGGGAACGAGAAGGCATGTTTTCTCTCCAGAATGTAGACAAGGTGGAGGGTATGCAATGGTAGGTTTTTCCATTCACCCATTCCCGCCCCCCCCCCTCGCCCCGCCCCAGGCTACAGAGGCAGGGATGGTGGAGGCAGCAGCACCAGGCAGCGGTAGCTCCTTCACCTTTCGAAGAGCTCAGCGAGCCGCAGATGTTGTTTGAACCAGGGAAAATGTCAGCCCCCAGGAGGAGCCAAGCTTTAACTTAGAGTGAGCCCCTAGGAATCATGGCAGTGTATTCTGGGTATTGTTTTTTGGCCGCATTTGCATTTGCTCTTTTCAGTAACTGGGGACAGAGGGAGACCAGCTCGCCTTCCTCGCCCCTCCTCCCCATCCACCTCCTGGAGGTTAGGACCAAAAGCGGGAGAGGAAGGGGCAGACTGCTCTGTGCTTATGAGTGGGCAGCTCCAGGCTCCAAAGACATTGCTTCATCCTTGAGTCTCTTCCTGGGTCTCTGGTTTGCTCTCTTGAAGGCTCTAGGCAGGATGCATGGGCACATAAAATGACTAATTCCATTCAATTTCAGTTGGCCCCACCCAAGGTGTACCTAGAGATCACATGCAGTACCCAATAGGCCTTATGGTGTCTGGAGGTACAAGGTAGAACACGGGTGCCTAAATTTAAGGATAGCTACAGGTAGCGTGTTCAGAGAGCTGGCTGCCTAAAGTCACTCTAGCTCTGTCCTTGGCAGGATCCATTCAGGAAATAGGCATCTATTCCTCACATCAACTATACTGCAGATGCACTGAGGGAGCCTCAGGTCACACATAGTCCCTTCCTTTGGTCAGGGCTTAAGACCAGCAGCCGGTACCACAGTTCACCTATCCCCCATCACTCCTTAGCACAGACATAAAATCTTAGAGCTGAAAGTAACCTTAAGAGATGAACTACTTCTAGCCCTACATTTTAGAGACCAAGGAACTGACATCCAGAGAGGGTTGTGATGTGCTCTAAGTCACATCATTAGGGAGTTAGTGACAAAGTTGATTTGGGGACTCCGAGTCCTACACGCTAACATTCTTTCTGCCACAACCCCTGCAGCTGAAAGTCATCTGGGACAGTGGCTTTCAGAGGCCTTCTTGGGTCCAGGTAAGAGAAACCACATCAGGAGGCAAGCAGGAGCAAGGGGGGCGGTACCTACTCAACGGTACATCAGACAGGAACACGTGCAGCCTCCAAAGGCTTAATGCTGGTAGGAACTCGGATTGAGAAGGTTTGTGGCTAATAAGCATAGTTATTTGAAATTATGTGCTGGATACAAGTAGGATGCAAGGCAAGGCATTATGGTGAAGGGGAGAAGGCCTGAGTTCAAGTCCCAGCTTTTTTATTTACTAGTTTTGTAGCTGAGAAAGTTATTCCCAGGTATTTGGGGTCTGGCATATAGTTAAGAAATGCTCATTAGATTGATTGATGTTTATCTGTAAGATGGGGATGAAACACTTGTACCATTTATCCCATACTTAGAAATAAAGCACTGAATAAATGGTAAAGCTTTAAGTTGTTGTTTCTAGTTTGCTACTTTATCCTTGTCATGAATTGATATTCACTGAGCACCGCCATTGGATTCATATACTTGCATGCTGGGCGTTGTCAAGAAATTTTCAGAAAGCCACCTCCCCTACAACTTCTTTGGGCATAGGTTTGAGCCAGACCCCTGCTCCCAACCTTTGTTCACCCCCGAGCAACAAAACAAAGCTCCAAGTGAGGCAGGAGGGGAGGCGTCCATGGATGATGCTGGTGTCTTCAGGAAAGACTGGGGTAAATCCCAAGGAAAAGCTTTAACTCCAGCAGAAAAAGGACAGATAACTCCAGATAATGTGAGTCCTAGCTGGGGGTACTCAAATGGCCCTAGGATCTTATCCATTTAGAGGTTCCTATCCACAATACTGATTTGCAACCTATCCATGCCTGCCCATCCTGTGTGACTCTCCTAGATATCCATGTCAAGTCAGTAATCAAAGCCCTGGTTATTTTTTCTAGGTATACTCTAATGGTCTTCAAATCTACAATGAGGTGATCAGCAGCTTTCTATCCCCACTGAGCACAGAACAAGAACCTATAGACTATGTATGCAGCACTAATAAGGTTAACCAGAGGAATAGACATCTTTTAAGTGACAGGTATTTTAGAAAAGGAAGGGATGGAGATATTAACAGGCTGTTATTTCCTCAACGACTATTAGCCTCCAATTTAATCACACCCCCTTAATGCCCTGAGCAACTGGGTGGCACAGTGGATAGAGTGCCAGGCCTGGATTCAGGAAGACTAATCTTCCTGAGTTCAAATCTGGCCTCAGACACTTACGGGCTGTGTGACCCTGGGCAAGTCACTTAACCCTGTTTGTCTCAGTTTCTTTATCTATAAAATGAGCTGGAAAAAGAAATGGAAGACCACTCTGGTAACTTTGCCAAGAAAACCCAAAATGGGGTGACAAAGAGCAGAACATGACTGTACAACAACAACCCTAATTCCCATTGGGGAGAAATCCCAATATAGGTAGATAAGTTCTAGAGAAGTTTAGGATTTTGATCTACTTGGGGAATCTTCCTTTGGGAATAAGCTTTCCTTCTCATGCCCTGTCCTGCTTGCTCTCATTCCTCGATCTTGCTCCATCTGCTTACCACCATCCCTAATCCCTGTCCTTTGTCCGGGAAGGGAAGATGTAATGATTAGGTCAGGCTACTTTTTCTCCAGAGGGCTAAGGGTTGGAGAAACTATCTCTTGCCTTCTCCAGAGAGAGAGGCTGATGCTGACATGTAAGGGGTTATCCATTAGCCCAGCACTCAATAACTCCTGATCCTGATTTACTGAATCCACTAATGTCTGAAAACTAGCCCTTTCCTCCTGTCAAGGGCGATGGGTCAGGACAGCTGGAGTTACAGTTGCAGGGAGGTGTGCTGGAGGAGGAGGGAGGTGGTACCCTACCCTATGTTCAGGGCTAGGCTCAGATGTCCAGATGTAACTGGAGCCTATGTGGAAATTCTGAATGACACAATGACTTTCAGAGGTGCCTTGAGGCCTTGCTTCCTCCCATTTGGCACCCTTTCCAATGCCTAGGAACCTCTCCCCTTCCCCAGTTTCAAATGCCCTCCCCGACTCTACTTCTGTATACCCGTCGGGAAATGATCAAGCCCCAAGAATCCTTATGTGCTACTTTATATCGCAAATAATTGAACCAGACCCGTGTGGTCTCAGTGAGGGGTTTCATCCATATTCATGACTCTCCGTTCCTGTGGAAATGAACATGCCAGAGATTCCAGCACAACCACTGTAGCAAGAAATCTTAAGTAGTAATTCAGCATTTCTCCAGTGCCCGCTCCCTGGCTAGGGAGGAAGTGGATTTAGATATTGTCTAACAAGCCAGAGGCAGCTTCTCCTACAATGGCACCTGCTTGCTCTTTTTTCTCTTCTCTTCTCTTCTCTTCTCTTCTCTTCTCTTCTCTTCTCTTCTCTTCTCTTCTCTTCTCTTCTCTTCTCTTCTCTTCTCTTCTCTTCTCTTCTCTTCTCTTCTCTTCTCTTCTCTTCTTTCTCTTCTCTTTCTTCTCTTCTCTTCTCTGTTCTCTGCACCTCTGCTCTTCTCCCTCTCCCCTCCCCCACCCCTCCCCTCCTCTCTTCTCCTCTCCTCTCCTCTGTTCTCCTCTGCTCTTCTCCCTCTCCCCTCCCCTCCCCTCCCCTCTCTCCTCCCCTGCCCTCTCCTCCCCTCCCCTCCCCTCCCCTCCCCTCCCCTCTCCTCTCCTCTCCTCTCCTCTCCTCTCCTCTCCTCTCCTCTCCTCTCCTCTCCTCTCCTCTCCTCTCCTCTCCTCTCCTCTCCTCTCCTCTCCTCTCCTCTCCTCTCCTCTCCTCTCCTCTCCTCTCCTCTCCTCTCCTCTCCTCTCCTCTCCTCTCCCCTCCTCTCCTCTCCTCTCCTCTCCTCTCCCCTCCTCTCCTCTCCTCTCCTCTCCTCTCCTCTCCTCCTCTTCTCTTCTCCTCCTCCCCCTTCTCAATCTCTGTCTCTCTTCTAGTCTCCTCTTCTCTGTTCCCTTACCTTATTCTTTCTCTCCCTTTCTCCTCTTTTCTATTTTCCTTCCCTTCTCTCCTTACTCCCTTCCTTCTCTATTCTTTCCCTTTTCTAGCTCTCCCTCCTCTCCCTAGCTCCCTTCTTCTCTTCTATTTTTTCTTCTCTCCTTCCTTCCCTTTTTTGATTTGTCACTATTTCCCCTTTCTCTCTCCTTTTCCTTCTCTCTGCCTTTCTTCCTTTCCTTTCTTTTTTCTTTCTCTTTAATTCCCCCTCTTCTTTCTCCTTTCTCTTCCCTTTCCTTCTCCTTTTCCTCCTCTCTCTACCTTTCTTCTCTACCCCTCCTCCTTTCTCCTCCAGCTACTCTCATTTTTTCTTTCTCAATCTTCTTTTCTCTTCCCTCTAATCCCCCTTTTATTTCTCCTCTTTTGAATCCTTCCTATCTCCTTCCTTTTGCTTTTCTTCTATCTCCCTCTTCTCATCTCCTTTCTCCTTTTCTTCTTTCTCTACTACTCCTCTCTCCATTCTCTCTTCTTTATCTCCTCTCCCCACTTTTCTTCTTCTCTCCCCTTCTCTTGTCTCTATTCCTCTCCTTTATTATTCTTTTCACTCTATATAATTTCTCCCTTTCCTCTCCCTTCCTCTCCTCTCTTCTTCAATTTCCAATTTTATTGTTGTCTCTCCTTTTCTAATCACTCTCTCTCTGTGTCTCTCCGTGTCTCCCTGTCTCTGTCTGTTTCTCTGTAACTGTCTCTGTCTCTCTGTATCTGTCTCTGTCTCTCTGTATCTGTCTCTGTCTCTCTCCCTTTTCTCTCTTTCAAGCTTTCTTCTTTAAAATTGTGAAAGTTAAATTTCTTCCAATTTCACTTTCCCTGCCTCATTAGAAATGGGGGGGGGGGGAGAGAATGGGGGTTGTTGGGGAGAATGGAAGCCTGTGTGGGGAGAGTGCATGTCTATGAATACCAAGCATGTTAATAGGTTAAAGTAAATCTGAAGTAACATTTGAAAGCAGAGAGATGAAAGCAGATCACAGGCCAAAGATCAAACAATCTAGAGCCACTTCTAAGCCTTTTACAGCTGGAGATTATTAGCATTTGAAAGTGAAGAGCATTAGAGGGAGAGAGAGGAAAAAAAAGTTGGAAGGAATTTTTGTTGTGGAGATAAAAACTGAAATAAATGACAGTGGAAAGGGAGAGCTAGAAGGAGGCTGACTTACTTTAAAAACCACATTAATACATTGAGAGAGGAAGGGGATACCTATCGATATATTTTTAGCTCTCTGACCAATATTTTAGCTTACTAATGTGGTTTGCTGGCCTCTTGGCTTTTCTCCTTACCTCATCTTTGGGTTCCTTCACAGATGTTTCCATGAAGGTTGAGGAGATGTTGGAAGCTCTCTTCCCTCCCCAACAGGGGCCTCATTCATGGAAACAAATGGAGAGCCCTAAGAGACCAGTGAGGAAACCTGTGTATTGGCACGGGCAGATATAGGAGGCTAGTGGCCTGAGCTGCCCAGTGGTCTCTCCTGATGCTGCTCCAGCTTGTTCTGGAAAAGGTGTATATGTGTGTGTATGTGTATATATACCTATCTATACACACACTATACATAATACACATATACACATATATGTATGCATATATATGTGAGTGTGATCATAGTAGTGGAAAGAGCACTGAGCAGAGAGCCAAGAGAACTGGGTTCTGGTCCTAGCCCTGGCACTATTAGCTTTGTGGCCTTGAGGAAAGTCTTTTTACTACTGTGGCACCAGTTTCTCCATAAATTAGATGAGGTCATTATTGTAGCTGATGTAAGGTCATTTTGGCTTTGCTATCTCATAGTGCCTGATAGCATTCCCTCTTTTCCTTGGAGTGGTCAAGGAAATTGAGAGGAAAGGTAGAACCCATCTTTGCTCTAAGAAAAACAAAAAGGTCACCAGTGTGGACAACAGAGGATTATGGGGAGGTGGGAGAGAGGAGGCAAAAACCATGCTGACTGGGCTAGGCTTCCCCATCTGACAATGCTACAGGGCAGGAGAAAAGATGGCAGCATCTTGAGCTTCCAGGAACAATAAGGGACTGGGGAGAGGGGCATAGAACTCTCTTTTCTTGCCATTTGCTATTCATGACCCACTTGGAAAGAGATTTGAAAAGCCAGAGCCGGGAGTGAAGGACTGCTCCTACTCCTAGAACTCTGGAAGTGGGAAGCACCCAAAGTCAGAGGGAGACTTGAGTGAGAGACAGCCGGGCCCCTCTCCCTGGCAGGTCCCTGATCTCGGTGACAGTGAATGGCACCAAGCAGAGACGCCCAGGGCTCTGGCATGGAGCCGGCAGCTGCCACTACCCGAGGTTTTTATGCTAATGCCACCTGTCAAGTCGTCAGCACTCAGGGCAGCTGGACCTGACAGACAAGCATCTGGGTCCCCCAGGGCTTTGCTTCCCCTGAGCATCTCTGCAGTCCCTAGAGTCACCCAAGAAGAGCACACAGCCACTGTACACCAAAAGAGCCGGGGCATATCCATGTGTGCCTGTGTGTCTATAGGAGTGTATGTGTGCATGAGGATGGGAGGGAGAGGGGAGGTGTGCACACAGGTGTTTTTGTGTGTGTTTGGAGAGCAGAGATTTGGTTGAACTTGACATGGTAAATATCCTCTCCCCTTCATGTCACCCGGCTACCTTTCATCTCCAAGTGCCTCACAGAGGAGGCAGTTTTGACCACCCTTGAAATGCAGCAAGCTCTAGGTTGGAATCTCAACAGCTAAACCAGAACAGATAAATGACACAACTGGATTTTCTGTATGAGAAGGCAATAGAATGTTGGTCATAGGAAATTCAAAAGAGAAACACCTTTGGCTCACTTAGAATGCCCCAGAGTACTAGAGGGTGATCCATCCTGAGGTTCCCATCACTTTAGAGGGGAGTTATTCCAATAGGGATACCCCAATAGGGGTGCCACATCAGTAAGCTAAAACACTAGTCAGAGAGCTAAAAATATAGCGATGTATAGATATGTATTTTCACACAGAGATTGTGGCCCCCACTCACCTGAACTTCCAAGGAAGAGGAAACAGTGCCTGTAATTGGTTTATGAATGATTCACTCAGCATTGTGCCTGCCCATAAAATACAGACACACTTAATAGTCTCCCAGGGACTCTGGGGCTCCCAGGCTATAACTCCCCAGCCCCCAGCCCCTCCTGCTTGGCCCGACACCTTGTTTGGTGAATCTGATTTCATCTTGATCTTAAATCTGCCCTAAATGCTACAACTGCAGTGGCTACTTTGGGAGGAGGAAGTGAAAAGAGGGGGATGGTTGTTGTGAATTACAACCCAGGCCTATTAGGAAGGGATGACTCCTCCACACAGCCCTTCGTAAATCAGGCCCAAGGAGCATGTCACCTGGCCGAGGGTAGACTTGGGAGTGAGGAAGGAGGGAGGTGGGTTGAGAGTTCTGGATCCCAGATGATCTCTAGCTATCCAGGTCACCCATAGTCCTGACATGCGTTCTCCTTCCTATCTCTTCTCCCCATGAACACACACTATGCTGTTCTCATCTACTGCAGCAACAAATAAGGAAAACCAATGAAGAGCCAGATTACTGGTTTGAGGGGAAGGGAACAGGGATATCTGAGTAGGGAAAGCATTCTTTGCTGAGTATAAAGAATAGCAGAGGACCAAGATCTGGGCTTTACCCAATAAATAAATAAGGAGTTAATAATAATTAATAAATAAATAAATAAGGAGTTAATGGGTAGGGGCAGCTAGGTGGTGCAGTGGATAAAAGCACTGACCCTGGATTCAGGAGGACCTGAGTTCAAATGCAGGCTCAGACACTTGACACTTACTGTGTGACCCTGGGCAAGTTACTTAACTCTCATTGCCCCACAAAAAAAAAAAAATAAGAGTTAATGGGGTTGCCTACTGGTACATGTGCATATATGCATATATGGATATGGGTGGGGGTGGGAAGGGTGTGAAAATGGGAGAGAAAATAGTGAAGAAAGTGGAAGAGTGCGTTGTCCCCCTGACTTTTGCATAAATAAAATAAATGCAAGTAGGACATAAAGGAAAAACATCAATTGAGGGGGGGAAAATCCTTGTATCAAATACTTCTGATAAGGGTCTGATATCTAAGATATATAGGGAGCTATCACAAATATATGCAATTTGTCATTCTCCAAATGAAGATATGACCAAAGGATATATACAAATATTTATGAAAGGAAGAATCACTAATAATTGATGACTTTTTGTAATAAAAATTAGTCTAGATTAATAAGAGAAGTGCAGATCAAAATTGCTGTGAGATTTTATCTTATACCCGGTAAAATGGGAAAAATGACAAATGATTTTTTTTTTTTTTACACGGGGCAATGGGGGTTAAGTGACTTGCCCAGGGTCACACAGCTGGTAAGTGTCAAGTGTCTGAGGCCGGATTTGAACTCAGGTACTCCTGAATCCAGGGCCGGTGCTTTATCCACTGCGCCACCTAGCCGCCCCCGACAAATGATTTTAATTGTCAATATTGGAGGGACTAAAGGTAGAACTGGGAACTACTCCAACTAGTCTGAAAAGCAATTTGGAATTATGCTTACAAACTGACTAAAATACCCTTAAATACACACACACACACACACATACTCATACTTGTTCATTTTTCATTTGTGTCTGACTTCGTGACCCCATTTGGAGTTTTCATTACAAAGATACTGGAGTGGTTTGCCATTTCCTTCTCCAGCTCATCTGACAGATGAGAAAACTGAGGCAAACAGGGAGAAGTCTCTTCCCCAAGGTCACACAGCTAATAAGGGTCTGAGGCAAGATTTGAACTCAGGAAGAGAAACTTACTGACTCTAGACCCAGTGCTTTATGCACTATACCACCTGGCTGCTATGGATATAAATAAATAAATAGATAAATATGTGTGTGTCGCACACACATATGTGTATGTGTATATATATATGTGTGTATATATGCTTATGTATATACACATATATGCATATATTATAGCACTTAGATCTCTGGGGTATGGGCATTTTAGCCAATTTATAAGCTATATGGATATGGATATAGATATATGTATGTGTGTAGATATATCTCTCTATATAGAGATATAGATATATCTACACACATACATAGAGAGAGAGAGAGCTGTGAGATCTCTGGGTCTGGGAATTTTAGTCAGTTTATAAGCTATATTGATATAGATATATGTGTGTAAATCAGATTTGTATGCCAAAGATAAAAAGGTGTCATATGCACCAAAATATTTGTAGCAGCACTTTTCAGAACTGGAAACTAATTAGTTGCCCATTGATTGGGGAATAGCAAACTGTGGCATAGAAATGTAATGACTGCACTGTAAGAAATGTTGAATATGAAGAATTCACAGAAGCATGGGAAGACAGAAATGAACGAATGCAGAAAGCAGTAAATGGAAACAAGAGAATGGCATACACAATGACTACAACAATATAAACAGAAAGAACAATAACAACAAAATAAACTGAAGGCTGTATAATTTTAAGAATCAAACTTGGTTCTGGAGAACAGTTAAGAAAATTTGTCTCCTTCCCTTCATTGCAGAGTTGGGAGATTATGGGGATAGAATATGGCTTATGATGTCAGACATAGTCAATGTGTTGTTTAATTTTTCTTTTTCTTTTTTTTTTCAATGGGGTGGGGTAGGAGATAGAGAAAATTATTTTTGTTAAATGGAAAAAGTAAAATAAAATGTAAAATGGAATAAAAGAAAGTTATTTAGAATACTGAGAAGTAATTTGTCCAAGGTGTCAGAGGCAGGATTCGAACTTAAGTCTTCTTAGTTCCCATGCCAGCACACTATTCACTATTCACTATTCCATCCTGCCTACCATTACATTACCTACTTTTCAAATGTAACTTCTTATCCCCCTTAATCTATTAAATTCCCGTTCATCCTGTAAAGACCATGTGTGCCCCAGACAAAAATGTCATTCCCCCCCCATCTTATTTTTTTCATTCAGTCATTTCAGTTATGTCTGGCTCTTCGTGACTCCATTTGAAGTTTTCTTGGCAAAGACACCAGAATGGTTTGTCATTTCCTTCTCCAGATCATTTGACAGATGAAGAAACTGAGGCCAACACGGTTAAGTGACTTACCCAGGGGCACACATCTACTAAGTGTGTGAGGCAGGATTTGAACTCAGATTTTCCTTACTCTAGGCCCAGCACTTTATCCACCATGCCACTTAGCTGGCCTATACCCTAAAATCTTACCCAGCACCATTTTTCTTTTTCTTTTTTTTTTTTTTTTTTTTGGTGAGGCAATTGGGGTTAAGTGACTTTCCCAGGGTCACACAGCTAGTGTTAACTGTCTGAGGCCAGATTTGAACTCAGGTCCTCCTGAATCTAGGGCCAGTGCTCTAACCACTGCGCCACCTAGCTGCCCAACCATTTTTAACTATAATAAACTTATTAAATGATATCTGCATATCTTCTTTCTTTACTACAACATAAGTCACATGAGGGCAGGGACCATTTATGATCTAAACTCTGAAAAATAGAAACCAAAAAGAGAGAGACAGAAATTAAAGTCTCCCATCTCCAAATCTTGATGTTATCTTTGACGCTCTCTTTCCTCCTCCTTACCTCTCATGTCCACTTACATAATACCACCTCTGCGATCCATCTATTCATCTCCTCTTTCTGTTCTGCCATTGTTCCTAAGTACCACTCTCCTGTGCTGTTATAATAACCCCCTGACCCTGCTTCTACCTCGATTTCCTTCCAATCTATCCTTTCCACAATCAGTAAATTCATCATTACCCTAAATCCACAGTGTCTCCCTACTGAAGGGAACAGCTCCTCACAATCTCATGCCAATTTAACTAAATTTATCTCATATTATTTCTGAGCACCATGCTCCAGTCAACTTGAGCTGTAGCTGTTCCTCATTGAACCCTAAATTTTATGCCTCCATTCATTTGACTCACAGTTTTTTTAAAGAATATATGTCTTGAACCCTACTTTTTATCCTGCCCCTATTGCATTCTTGGTTGGTTGTTGTCCTTTCTTCTCAAAGAGGATCAAAATGACTTCACTATACTAGAGTCAAGTTACAGTGGTTCTGACTGTGGCTGATCAGACCAATAGGAGCTTACAATACTCTACCACAGATCAGGCACAAATATCCCACGTGAATGTTTGGAGAGTCTAAATTTGGACATCTCGAATTTCTTTTGAGCTACTTTATTTCTGCTTTGCTTATAGAGCTCAGTACCTTCTCTGATGAGGGCATGCCATGCTGGGCAGTCCTTTGTCAGCATCTCCCATGTCACCCAATCAATTCCAAAGTTCTTCAGAGAAATCTTGAGAGTGTCCTTGTATCACTTCTTTTAGCCACCATGTGAGTGCCTGCCTTGTGTGAGTTCTCCATAAAATAGTCTTTTAGGTAAGCATACATTTGGCATTTGAACAATGTGGCCAGCCCACAGTAGAGTCTGAATGCTTGGCAGTTTATGTTGACATCAAAGAAATCAGTGTCTGGTACCTTCCAAGTAATCTTCCTAATCTTCCTAAGACAATTCAAATGGAAGTGATTCCATTTCCTGGCATGGCGCTGGTATGCTCTCCAGATTTCACAGGCATACATACAACAATGAGGTCAGCACAATGGCTCTGTAGACCTTCAGTTTGGTAACTGGTAGTTACTCTAAGACCTCTTCTCTCCCACATTTTGCTTCAGAGCCTCCCAAACACTGAGCTACTTCTAGCAATGTGTGCAACCAACCTCATCATCTATGTGTACAACCCTGGAAAGTGTACTGCCAAGGTAAGTGAACTTATCCATAGTATTCAAAACTTGTCCATTTGCTGTAACTGATGGTTCCACATATGGATGGTGTGGTGCTGGCTGGTGGAGCACCTGTGTTTTCTTGGTGTTAATTGTTAAGCTAAAAGTAGTATAAGCAGCAGAGAACTGATCCATACTTTGTTGCATCTCACTTCAGAAATTTCACTGAGTGCAGTCATCTGTGAACAAAAAATCATGCACCAACTCTCCTTCCACTTGAGTCTTGGCTTATAGCCTTTTCAAGTTAAATAATTTACTATCTATGTGGTAGCTGATCTTCATGCTGCGTTCATCATCATTGAAGGCCATCTGACAATATTGCTGAAAACATGGTAAAAACCATGGGAGCAAGCATATGGCTTTGCTTCTCTCCGTTGGTGACTGGGAAAGCACAAGAGAATCATCCATTATCCAGGATCCAGGCAAGCATGAATCATGAAATTGACATCCAATACTGATGAACTTCTCTGGGCCACCAAATTTTTGTATAATTTCCCATAAGTCCACATGACTGTGCCACAATGGATAGAGCATTAGAACCTGGGGTCACAAAGAACCGAGTTCAAATCCTGATTTAGGTATTTAATAATAACGTGATAATAACCTCTTGTCCTCAGTCTCTACAAACAGGGATAATAATAGCGCCTACTTCACAGGGCTACTGTTAGTATTAAATATAATAATGTATATAAAGTACTTTGAAAACCTTAAAGTTAAAAATAAATACTAGATATCATTATTAGTGAACATAGCTTCTCTTTCCAAGAGCTTTCAACTCATGCTTTTAATACTACATACTAGAATTTTGCCAAAAATTAAAATCAAATTTACCAGACTATAGTTTGAAGAAGCTGGCCCCATTCCACTTATTGAAAATAACCCTTTAACCAGCTCCAATGATATAGCATCTTTGCTGTTTTGCACAATTATTTAGAAAATCACTGGTGGCAATCCAGCAATCACATCCACAGATTCTTTCAATATTCTCAGGTGTATCTCATTCAATCCTTATGACTTGAAATCTTTGAGTCTAGCTGATGCTCTTTTACTGTCATCTTGCTTTGTGTTTAGATTCCCAGTTAAGCATTTTTGCTTTGTTTCCAGGCTGTAGGTCATTCATTTTGGTGGAGAAAACAGAAAACAACTAGGAATAGAGTGATTTTGCCTTCTCTCCATCAACTGACAAACATCTGACAAATATTTATTGTGCATCTGCAATGCACTAGGCATTGTGATAGGCAATATTATCATCTTCATCTTCCCATTCACCCTAAGCAGAAAGCCATCCATTACTTGAGTCTTGCTCTACTCTCACCAAACCTAAAAATCCCCTTTTGATTCTGTTAAAATTAGTTGCCAACCTCAGCTCATGCTGAATTCCAGCACTAGTCATCATTCCTTTTTTTTTTAGTGAGGCAATTGGGGTTAAGTGACTTGCCCAGGGTCACACAGCTAGTAAGTGTCAAGTGTCTGAGGCTGGATTTGAACTCAGGTACTCCTGTTTCCAGGCCCGGTGCTCTATCCACTGCCCCACCTAGCTGCCCCACTAGTCATCATTCTTATTAGATCTTGCCATTCCTTTGTATTCATATACAGTTACCTGCACTTGTTTCCATTTTCTATGCATTCCTTTAAAAAATCTAAGTTGGGGAATGTGCCCCTGTGCTGTCTTATCATTCTTTTTAAACACCTCTTCTTTTTCTTTCTCATCAGAATCACTTCTACTTTTGTTTTCAAAATTTAATTCTTGAGTGCTTCCCATCTCTTGGGTTTACTATTTTTAAAGAATCTTAGGACATGGCACCCTACCTATCTATTCTTTGAAATCCATTCACCCCAAATCTAAGATGTATGTCAGTCTTGGTTCCAAAAGGTTTGTCATGCCGGGTGGGAGTGGGGATAAGCTCCCACTCTCTATAAAATACTCCAATGGTGTGCATCTCAAATAGCCTCTGACAACTGAAGCCCAACTCCTGGCCTTCTCGTGGTGGAACTGTTTCCACTAACAGGAGAAGGGGCAAAGGCAAGTCACTGGTGCCTTAAAACCAGTCGCCTCGGGCAGGTGGGGCTCGTTAGCCTTGGCAGGCAGCCTGCCTAGGGGAAGGAACCCTGATTTTAAACCTCCGCTGCCTTGTGGCTATACCCATATATGGGAAAGGCTTTGGGAGTTAACCCTGAGGAAAAATCAGGAGTCGGAGTCCCTTAGGCAGTTGGATGTTGGACGTCACATCCCTCTAGCAACTCCTGCGGAGGCACTGGTACCAAACTGTATTGGCTCTGCCTCTCCTTTGGATCCACCAATGTTGCAGAGAGGGAAAACCTGGTGCATGGGCAACAGCTTGTTTTCCAACTGATCCGCCCAGGCCAGCGCCCTGAAGAGGATACTCCAGCTACTCCTCATGGGGCAGATACAACAGGGGATGCGGCAGTTACCGGTCATAAGTCACTCAGGAGCTGCGGCTCCTGTATCGTATCAGACTGCACAGCCACACTGTGGCCTGTGGCTCTTCAAGGCACTAATCCATGGTTGTCCTTGACTGGTGGAGGCCTACTACTACTACTATGTCAGTCTATGCCTGGCTTTTCCCCAATATCTATCTCAAATTTTTAAATGGTGTGATTGCTTATTCCCAAGGTTCTGATCATTTTCACTTTAGAAACCACTTCCTAGTTCTTACTCAGACTATGGACCATAGTTCTTATTACTTCTTTCCCTTGGAAGCACAATAAAGCAAGTCAAATATTTACATATTCTACCTTTAATAGAAAGGTTTCTATCCTTATTCTACTATTCCATTCTGTTCTTCTACCTGGTGAATTTGAAGTCCTCTATTATTCTATACTCTCTTCTTGCTGACTCTTTGAATTGCTTCTAGAACCCATTTCCTTCATCTGACCAGGCAGTCTTATAATATACTCTCATCACAGTATTGCTTTCATTTTTCCCTGTTGTTCCTCACCCAACTGTTCTTCATCATGCTTACCACCCCCTGTGGTCCCTTTTAAATAAGGTATACCCAGCCATTATAATACATAATTCTTGAGTCACATCACAAAACGTCTCAGTAATAATCATCATTTATTAAGTGCTTACTATGAAAATGAAGTTTAATCTGTCTCAGTCTCAAGTGTATTCCTGAGGGGTAGAGGGATGTGGCCATCATCTGAAACCATGAGTATTAATCGGCATCCCTCTAATAGTACAATGGAATCACGTGATTTCTAGCTTTAAGGGGCCTTAGAAATTACCTGCTCCAACTCCCTCATTTTATAAATGAGGCTCAGTGAAAGTGACTTGCTCAAGGTCACACAGGTAGGTAAGTTGCAGAGCTGAGATTTGGATCTAAGTCCTCTGATATTTCCACCCTTTTAAATGTAAGTTCTTTAAGGACAGGGACTGTTTCACTTCTGTCTGTCCCCAGCATTTAGCACAGTGGCTAGCATGCAGTCAGTTCTTAATAAATGCCTTTCAATTGAGTGATGAAATGCAATGCTCTTTCAGTGATACCTTGATTTCTCT
Source organism: Dromiciops gliroides (assembly GCF_019393635.1). NCBI lineage: Eukaryota > Metazoa > Chordata > Mammalia > Microbiotheria > Microbiotheriidae > Dromiciops > Dromiciops gliroides. The sequence goes on from NC_057863.1 coordinate 540,065,909, forward strand.
TCTTATATATTGTTTGTGGTTCTTGATGTCAATAAGACCTATATTTGAATCCTATTTCAGATACTTCCCATTTGTATAACTATAGACAAGTCATCTAACCTCTCTGAAATTCAGTTTCCTCATTTGTAAAATGGGCATGATGGTACATGCAGTACTTCTGTCATTGTGTTGGTAGCTATCAAATGAAATGATGTTTGTATAGCACCTTACAAGCCTTAAAGCCTTATATAAATTTCAGTTATTATTTCTGCATTCCTTCCCATGTCATGTCTGCTTCTTTCTGTGACATCTGGCTTAGTACATGTTTGTTTTCTCATTTCTTCTCCATTTTCAGTTTAAAGCTCTCTCAAAGATCTCCAAGTCTCCAGGCAAATGCAGTCTTCCCAGGCCTCATTAGACATAGCCTATCTTTGGTCAAGAGCTCATCATTCTGAATCTGAAGCCCTGCTAAAGAAATCTAAATCATGTTCTCAGGCTCTTCATTTTAACCAGCCATTGATTTCCCTTCACCTTCCTTCCCCATCCACGCTGACACTGCTCAGGTGTTATACATATTTATACGTCTCTTATCTGTCTACTAACTTATAACTCCATGAGGGCAGCAATCATGTCTTATCACTCTACCTAGCACAGTGATTTGCTTACAGTAGGTGCTTTATAAATGTTTGTGGAATTGAACTTTTTCAAAAGAAAGTATATAGAGCATAATGTTGCTGTGTTCTAAAGGTATGAAATTATATTTCTTCTAGCTAACCCTAGGCTATTTCTCAATTCAATTACAGTTAAATAAATATATGTCTACCTCGACTTGTATTTTTCACTGTTTTTTAATGTCACTTCCCTCTTCTCTCTTTCCTTATTCTTGAAGAATGTTATTGGTTCAAATATGTCCTCTACCCTGCTCCATTACATTCACATACCTCAATTTGTTTAACCATTCTCCAATTGATGGGCATCTACTTTGTTTTCAATTCTTAGCTATCACAAAAAGTCCTATTATAAATATTTTGGAGGAGATGTGTATTTTCCCCCTTATCAATGGTTTCTTCAGGGTATAAGCCCAATAATGAAGTCTGGTTTAAAGGGTATGGACATTTTAGTTACTTCATGTGCATAGTTCTCACTATAGCTGTCAGATCCAGTAATGCAGTAGTTACCCATGTCCTGTTCTTTATTTAGATTTGTTGTTATTGTTCAGTTATTTCAGTTATGTCTGACTCTTTGGGACCCCATTTGGGGTTTTCTTGGCAAAGATACTGGAGCAGTTTGCCATTTCCTTCTCCAGCTCATTTTGCAGATGAGGAACTAAGGCAAACAGCATTAAGAGACTTACCCAGGGTCACACAGCTAGTGAGTGTCTATGGTCAGATTTGAACTCAAGAAGATGAGTCTTTCTGACTCCAGGCCCAGAATGCTATCCTCTGCACCATCTAGCTGTTGTGTTTCTTTATAAGGTATGCCTTTAATCCAAAAAATTAACTCAGATTCTCCCATACACTATGGAATAGATTAAGTCTGTTTGAGTGTACATTCAGTCTTTGAAATCAATTTCCTCATACACTTTCTCTCTCTACCTAATGTGGCCACTAACAGAGTCCTTTCCAGGGTGGGTAGGACAGGGACAACTTGTTTTTAATCTGGCCAGGAAACTAGGAAAGGCCAGTTGTACCAGCCAGTTCGAAAAATATCCTTGACTCAGCACTGTTGGTTTTGATATATTGAATGACTCATGATACCATTTTAAATATTCAGTTAAACTCAATGCATAAATTTAAAGTAAACATCTATTGATATAGCTGTTTTTTACATTACTTACACATCTCAAAGTATCCCTTCCAAATCTTTCTCCCAGAGAACCATCCCTTATAACAAAGAACAAAAAAGAAAGAAGGAAAAGAAAAGAAAAGAAAAGAAAGGAAGGGAAGGGAAGGGAAGGGAAGGGAAGGGAAGGGAAGGGAAGGGAAGGGAAGGGAAGGGAAGGGAAGGGAAGGGAAGGGAAGGGAAGGGAAGGGAAGGGAAGGGAAGGGAAGGGAAGGGAAGGGAAGGGAAGGGAAGGGAAGGGAAGGGAAGGGAAGGGAAGGGAAGGGAAGGGAAGGGAAGGGAAGGGAAGGGAAGGGAAGGGAAGGGAAGGGAAGGGAAGGGAAGGGAAGGGAAGGGAAGGGAAGGGAAGGGAAGGGAAGGGAAGGGAAGGGAAGGGAAGGGAAGGGAAGGGAAGGGAAGGGAAGGGAAGGGAAGGGAAGGGAAGGGAAGGGAAGGGAAGGGAAGGGAAGGGAAGCGAAGGAAAAAAGTTTAGCAAAATTAACTAATGTATTAGCTGCAGTGTCACACAACCATAGTATACAACCTCTTCAAAAAAGAGTAAAAGAGTGCCTTCTCATTCTTATTCTTAGAACCAAATTTGGTCCTTATTTATATATATATATGTGAGGCAATTGCAGTTAAGTGACTTGCCCAGGGTCACACAGCTAGTAAGTAGTCAAGTGTCTGAAGCCAGATTTGAACTCAGGTCCTCCTGACTCCAGGGCTGGTGCTCTATCCACTGCACCACCTAGCTGCCCCCATAATATATTTTTTAAATTAGTTTTTATTGATATTTTCTGATTCTTATATTACCATAGTATCCAATGTATCTTCTCTCCCCCCAAATCCCAGAGAGCCATCCCATATGATGAATATTTTTTCAGAGAGAAAAAAGGCAACACAGCTAATAATCAATACATATAAAAAGTCCCAAAAAGTTTGTAATATGTAACAACTGTGGACTACCCACCTCCATGAAGGGGTAGCTTGGGAGTATCTTCTCATATCTTTTCATTTGAGTCCAACTTGATTTTTATGATTTTCTTACATTTGATTTTGATTTTTGGGGGGGGGTATTTGTTCTTTCTATTTAGATTGTAGTTACTGTGTATACTGTTTTCCTGGTGTGTATACTGTTTTCTTGGCTCTGCTAACTTCACTCTGCATCAATTCATATAGATCTTTCTATGTTTCTCTGTATTCACCACACACGTAATTTCTTAAAGTATTCCCTTACATTCACATAACATAAGTTGTTTAACCATTCCCCAATTGATGGGAATCTACTTTGTTTTCAATTCTTTGTTATCACAAAAAGTGCTACTATAAATATTTTGGAATATATGGGGATTTTTTTCCTTATCAATGGTTTCTTCAGGGTATAAGTCCAGTAATGGAGTCTCTGCTTCAAAGGGTATAGACATTTTATTTGCTTTATCTGAATAATTCTAAATTGCTTTCCAAAATTTTTGTACAATTTCACAGTTCTGCCAACAATGTATTAGTGTGCCTATCTTTCCACAATCCTCCAACACTGACTGTTTATATGTTTTGTTCATTCCGTCAATTTGCAGGGTGCATAATAGACTCCCAAGGTTGTTTTGATTTAAATTAATCTTATTTTTAGTGATTTGGAGCATTTTTTTCATGTGGCTGTGAATATTTAGCAGTTCTTTTGAGAACTGTTTGTTCAAATCCTTTGACCATTTATCTATTATGAAATTGCTATTAGCTATATGTACATATACAGGTATACGTTGTTTGTATATCTTAAATACTAAACTCTTATCAGAGAAATTTGATGCAAAGATTCTTTTTTCCCCATTCAACCACTTCCCTTATTATCCTAGGCACATTAATGTTGTCTGTGCAAAAGCTTTTCAGTTTCAAGTAGTCAAAGTTATCTATTTTATCTTTTATAATTGCCTTTATCTTTTGTTTAGTTAAGAATACATCTCATACCCATAGCTGCAAGAGGATGGTCTACGTCTGTTCTATGGTTTTAATAGTATGATCTTTAATATTAAAGTCACATATTCATTAAGAGTGCACTGTAGAGTTTGGTGTAAGATGTTGGTCTAAGCCTAATATCTGTCAAACTGCTTTAATTTTCCCTGCAGTATTTTTAGGGAATTTTTGTTTTTGACTTTGTCAAACACTGGATTATTGAGTTCTACTGTCTCTGAATCTCTAGTCTGTTCCATTGATCTCTATTCTTTAAACAATACTAGATAGTTCTGATGATTGTTGCTTTAGAATATAGTTTGATATCTGGAAGTGCTGTTCCCTAATCATCCCAACTTCTTTTTTATCATTTCCGTTGATTTTTTTCTAGATCTTTTGTTTTTCCAAATGAATCATGTTATTATTTTATCAAGTTCCATAAAGTAGTTTTTGTATAGCATTAAAAGGACAAAGTAATTTTCACAATATTATCATTTTTATTGTATTGACACAGCCTAGTCATGAGTACTGAATATTCTTCCAGTTATTTAAGCTCTTTTTTATTTCTTTATGACTTGTAATTGAATCTACTCAAGTCTTCCGTGTGCTTTGGGTGGTCAACCCCCAGATATTTTATGCATTTTTGTAGTTATTTGAAATAGCATAGCACAATAATAATATATTACCTGCATATTTTATAACTTACTCTGTCATTTATCAAATAAAGAACATCTATTCTGCTTCCAGTTCTTTGCTATTACAAAAAGTGTTGCTATAAATATTCTGGCATGGGAGGGAACTTTTTTTAATTGACTTTCTTAGGGTATATGACTATTAATGAAATCTCTTTAACCAAGAACATGAACATTTTGGTCATTTCTTTGAATTGCTTTTCAGAATGTTTGGATCAACCAGTATTATTTATTACCTACTATAAGCAAGGCACTGTGCTAGGTGCTATGTATACCAGACTAAAAAAAATGGGTAGCCCTCAAGAGATTTACATTCTACTGGGAAAACACATGTACACAAAAAATATAGCATAAATACAAAGTAATTTCAAAAGGGCAAGATTGGTAATAACATTGGAGGTTTAGAAAAGGCCCCACGGGGCAGCTAGGTGGCGCAGTGGATGAAGCACCAGCCCTGGATTCAGAAGGACCTGAGTTCAAATCCGACCTCAGACACTTGACACTTAACTAGCTGTGTGACCCTGGGCAAGTGACTTAACCCTCATTGCCCTGCAAAAAAAAAAAAAAAAGAAAAGAAAAGGCCCCATGTAGGGGATCATGCCTAAGCTATACATTGAAGGAAGTTAGGAATTCTACTAGGCAGAGGTGAAGAGGGAGAGCATTCCAGGTCTACGATGTACAAGGAATAACTAATAGGACAATTTGATTGAAATTGCAAGTGCAATGGGTTATAATATGAAATGAATGGAAAGGTAAATGAGAATCAGATGATGGAGGGCCTTGAATGCCAGAATGAAAATATTTATTTTATCCCAGGGGCAATAAGGAACAACTGAAGATTTTTCAGTACAGGAGTGACATAACTAGTTCTATATATTAGGAATTTAAATCTGTCAGCTATGAGGGAGCTGAAGTGGAGAAGATAGACGTCCCACTTTTAGACTTCCCTTGTAAATATGAAATATTTGATAAAACAAAGGGATCTGGGGAAGGAAAACTGGAGCAAATGTCCAAAGGTTAGGGGAAGGCATCCTGCTGGTAAGAAACATTGGTAAGAGAGTGAGGATGGTGAACTTGAAAGGTTGTAAGCTTCTTGAAGCCAGAACTGGTGAGATTGGTAGGTAGAATTAAGGAAGTATCCTTCAGGGTCTGATCTAGTAGGGTTATGCCACTATCTCTACAGTGAGCCTAGAATGCAGCAAAGTTTGATATTACTCTATTGAGGCAATCATACAGAGTACAAAGGTCCATTCAGTCAAAGCTATGGTTTTTCTAGCAGTAATGGATGGCTGTGAGAGATGGAATAGAAGGAAAGCTAAGTTGCTTCTCCTCCTCCTCCTCCTTCTTCTCCCTCTCTTTCTCCTTCTCCTCCTCCTTTTCCTCCTTTTCCTCATCATCTCCCTGTTCCTCCTCCTCCTTCTTCTTCTCCTTCTCCTCTTTCTCTTCTTTCTGCTCCTCCTCCTTCTCCTTCTCTTCCTCTGCTTCCTTCTCCCTCTCTTTCTCCTTCTCTTCCTCTGCTTCCTTCTCCCTCTCTTTCTCCTCCTCTTCATCCTCTTCCTTCTTCTTCTTCTTCTTCTTCTTCTTCTTCTTCTTCTTCTTCTTCTTCTTCTTCTTCTTCTTCTTCTTCCCCTATCCTTAAAGAGTACTCACTAGATCCTACTATTCCCATTAGCCATTTATTATCCAGTGTCTCTCCTCCCCTATATGGCTGAATTCCTTGAGGAAGCTATATACACTGGGTGTTTCCAATTCCCTTTTCAGTCTCCTCTAACCCTCTGCAGTCTGGCCTTTGACCTCATCATTCAGCCAAAGTTGTCCCTTTTAAAGTAAGCAATGCTCTCTTAATTGCCAAATTTAATGACATTTTCTCAGTGCTCATTCTTCCTGACTTCTCTGTAGCATTTGACACTGCTGACCACTTTCATCTCCCCAATACTCTCTCTTTTCTGGATCTTTATGATGCTGCCTTCTCTTGTTTATCCTGTTTGACCGCTCCGAGGTCTCCTCTGCTGGACATTCATCCACATCATGATCACTAACTGTAGACCTGTCCCAAAGCTGTCCTGGGCCCCTTTCCCCTTTCTCTCTGTACTGTCCCCTTTGCTGATCTCACCAGTTCCCCGGGTTCAACTATCATCTCTGCATATGGCTTAAAAGATCCACAAATCTAGCCTTGGTCTCTCTCTTGAGATCCTGTCACCAACTTATTGGACATTACAAGTTGTATACACCATGGGCATCTTAAAGTTAATAGGTATCAAACAGAATTTATTATCTTTCCTCCCTAAACCCGCTCCTCCTCTGAACTTCCTATCCAAGAAACCACCCTCCTTTCAGGTTTTCATACTCAATTCCTCCCTTCCTCTCAACTTATTTAACCAGTCACTTGCCAAATCTTGTCGTTCATATCTCTACAACACTTATCATGAGTCCCCTTCTCTCCCCTCACATAGCTACTATCCTTTCTCTCACCTGGACAATTGCAATAGCCTCCTAGTTGGTCTCCCTGCCTCACATCACTCCCCTTCAAATCCATCTTCCACAAAACTGCCAAAGTGATTTTCCGAAGTACAGGTCTCGCCCTGTTTCACCACCATTCAACACACCCCAGTGGCTCCCTATTCCCTCTAGGGTCAATTATAAACTCTTTTGTTTGGCTTTTAAAGCTCCTCACAACCTGGCCCCCTTTTCTCTTTCCTTTCTATTTATACATTACTGCCTTCTACTTTCTCTGTGTTCCCATAATACTGGCCTACTTACAGTTCCTCATACATAGCATTCCATCGTCCGCCTCCACGAATTGCACTGGCTGTCCCCTATGCCTGCAATTCACTTGCTCCTTACCTATACCTTTTAGAATCCTTGGCTTCCTTCAAAACTTAGCTCAAGTTTTACCTTAGAGAAGAGGCCTTTTCCAGTTCTCCTGCCCCCTTCCCCAGGTACTAATGCCTTCCCCTCTTAGCTTGTTCAGTCTTTTTCAGAGTGACCCCATTTGGGGTTTCCTTGGCAGAGATCCTCCCTTGATCTGGATATCATGCTATTCTTAATGTCTTTGTTTTTATTTTGATTGGAGGTGGTGTGGGGCCAACACTGTTGAGTCATATTGGGCTTGAATTCTAAAACTACCAGATCTCAGGATCACAGGAACTCTTGTCTGGTCACACTTATCTCATCCTATTATAGAGCAATTGATTTTTCTTAATCGGAGTGACAGATTTTACATTTGTCCCTATTCAATTTCATCTGACTACAATGTTACCTTTCAAGATTCTTTTCAGTCATATCTCTGCCATTAACTCTTTCTCCCAGTCTTCGTTCACTGGCAAAGTTGATGTGTATGCCATCTATGTTTTCATTCATATCAGTGATATATATGTCTAACAGCACTTGGTCAGTGATGGTTCACTGGATCACTTCACTAGAGATTTACCATATGGACACTGGTTTCTATATGACCAGAGTTTGGTTCTAGTTATTCAATCAGTACCAAATACACCTAACTACTATAATCAACAGGGCAGCCAGGTGGCATATTGGATACAGTACTGGACCTGGAGTCAGGAAGATTCATCTTCCTGAATTCGAATCCAGCCTCACACCCTTACTAGTTCTATGACCCTGGCCAAGTCACTTCACCCTGTTTGCCTCAGTTTCTTCATCTGTCAAATGAGCTGGAGAAGGAAATGGCCAACCACTGTAGTATCTTTGCCAAGAAATCTCTGAATGGAGTTAAGAAGAGTCAGACATGACTAAAAATGACTGAACAACAACCATAATCTAACCTACATCTCTTTCCTTTGTTTGCAAGGCTGTTATAAGATTCTTTGTGAAATTTCTCATTGAACTCCAGTTTCATTAAATTCAAGGCGTTCTTCTCATCTTCTAGTCAAAAAAAGGAAATAAGATTACTCTGTCATATTTGGTCATGATCTTGATTAAGCTGTGATGGCTCTTTGTAATCACCATTTCCTTTTCTAAATGTCCATAAACTATCCTTTTAATGATATGTTCTAGAATTTCACCAGGAAGAGAAGACAAATCCCTTAGCCTATAGTTTTCAATTTCTTTCTTTTTTTGAAAATTGGGACATTTGTTGCTCTCCAATTCTGAGACACCTCTCCCATCTTCCACAATTTTTCAGAGATCACTGACGGTGGATTAGCAATCACATCTACCAGGCTTTTTAGTATTCTAAGAGGTAATTCACCTTGGCCTGGTAACTTGAACTCACTGAGGGCAGCTAAGTGGTCTCTTATGATCTCCTCACTTATTTCAGGTTTCAATACTCTGCTAACCATTTTTATTCTCTCTTTCCAATTCCAAAGATAATTCTCTTTGCTTCAGAAATAAGAAGAAAAATAAGAGTTGAATAGTTTTGCCTTCTATCTTTCTATTATCATCATATTCCTTTCCTCCCCATCAGCAATGACAGCACTTTGTTCTTTTATCCTCCAACAGAACTTCTACAAAACACTTTGTGTTGTTCTTAGTCCCTAGTTGACTTCCCAATCAATGTGAGTCAATAATAATAATGAACATTTTCACAATACTTTAAACTTTACAAAATGCCTTCCTCCTATCAGCCACTTGGGAGAGATAATGCAAATATTATTATTCCAAATTTACAAGTGAGGAAACTGAGACTCTGAAAAGATAAGTGAGTTACTCATGGTCAAACAGTTAGCAATTGTACAATTTGGGATTCTAATTCAGGTACTCCTAACTCCAACTCTAAAGGCAATAGTGCCGATGAGAATAATAATGTTTAATGTTTATGCTTAGCAGTTTGTATTCAGTTTATTTTTTGAGAAATCATAACTGAATATATAAGGATGCTCTTCTCTTTGGCTCAATTGACTGCATTTATGGGAAATCTCATTGTTCAGACCAGTAGACCATACTCCAAGCAGCACCATCCATCTGGTGGCAGTTACTCTAATTGCAACCAAAATACTTAGAAGAAAATCATTTCTAAAATACTTATCTTGAAAACCTAAATATCCTTGCCACAACTCTTATAGGTGACCTAGTATACTCCCTATAGAAGTTATTCAAAACCTTCTCCATTTTCCTTAACACTCATTCATTCATTCAACAACCATTTATTCAGCACCTATTATCTGTGAAGCACTGTTTGGGGTACTAGGAAGAGTATAAAGCTAAATGTGACTGTCTCTATCCCAATGTAGCTTCGTATTCTAGCAGGGGAGATGTGACGCATGCACAAATAGACAATTTCTATACATTATTTATACAACTACACAATAGCAATAGCAAAGGATTGAATATGATAATATAATGTAGATGCAAAGTTCTATGTATAATTTGAGGAAGGAAAAGTTATTTCCAATTGGAGAGATCAGGGAAGCTTCATAAAGAAAAACATTTAAATTGTGCTCTAAAGGATGGGTAGGATATCAGTGGAGATAGCTAGATGGCTCAATGGATAGAGCACTGAGCCTGGGGTCAGGATGACCTGAGTTCAAATCTGAATTTATACTCTTACTGGCTTTGTGACCATGGACAAGTCACTTAACCTCTGTTTGCCTATGAGTCAGCTAGGTGGCTCAGTGAATAGAGTGCTGAGTCAGTGAGACTTGAGTTCAAATCTGGATTCAGATACTTACTAACTGTGTGACCCTGGGCAAGTCACTTAAGCTCTCTCTTAATCCATTCAAGAAGGAAATGACAAACCACTACATTATCTTTGTCAAGAAAACCCCCTAGACAGTATGATCCACAAAGTCACAAAGTGTTAGACACAATTAAACAATCGAAAAATAACAGGAATATCAATGAGCAGGAGTCAGAATCCAGATTTAATGACAGTGAAGAAGCATTGGATATAGATATAGATAAATATACATGTATATGTATCTATGTAGGTGGGTTTTAGAGCATGTCTAATCCACAGAAAAGGAGGCTCCCTGAGGGGTTTGTCCTCAGCATGCCCAGATCAACTAACATGGAGATGCTCTGCATCCCTAAACGAGAAGGTAGGTGTGGCTTCCTTTGATTGATGTATAGCCAGAGGAATCCAGGAAAGACTGCAAGTGTGGAAATGGCCTGAGACAGTATCGCTGTTTCTCTGCCTTCTTTTTCCTGCATGCTCCTTCCTGCTGCATCCAGAGGGTGAAGAATACATCTGACCCACAGCCCAGGCACCCTCACCCTTTTACCCTAGCTCCAAGAAATAGACATAGGGTCTATGTTCTGTGCTGCTCATCCCCAGTTTTAGGTGCCACTGGTGATTTACAGCAGACCTGGGAATTCTAGTCATGGAAACCTTGAAGCCAGGATTATAGGCAGGATGGTACAGCCAGTTGCCCTGATGGGGAAGCCCAGAGAAGCCACAGCGCTGGGGACTTGAGCCCAAGTGGCTTTGAATTTGGTACTGACACTGTGTGCTCTATAGGAACTAAAATAAACTGTGAGCTTAATCCCCTTCCCCTCTCCAGAGACTGCAGTGGTACAAATGGGGAGTAGGATTAAGTCCCATGCTGGGGAAGGACATTTGTGTTTGTGATTATGCCTTTAGAAGGAGACATTGTTTTGTAAAAGCGGCTCCAACTGTTAAGTGACTAAATGGAACTGGGGTGCAGGGGACTACCCTTACAATTAGTGGAATAATATCAATGCGGGAATGGAGACATTTACAGAGACCCTAGATACCCCCAGTATTCCTTAAGGGTATCAGAGAATCCAAAGGGAGGGGTGAAATCTAACACCCCTGGCCTTCCAGGCAGTGAGGGCCTGGGAAGTCAGGGTTACATTTACATGGGATGGGAGTAATTCAATTTATCTGGGCTGTGGAATATGTGGATGCGAATATCATGAGATTAAGATGGAAAAAGAGGGCAGAAGTATGGTTGTAGGGAGCAGAGAATGCCAGGCTCAGGCTTTTAGACTTTATTCAGTAGTCCAAAAAAAAAGTAAAGAAATTATAGGAAGCATTTTAATCAGAAAAGTTTTGTTTTTGTTTTGTTTTGGTTTGGTTTTTTGCAGGGCAATGGGGTTAAGTGACTTGCCCAGGGTCACACAGCTAGTAAATGTCAAGTGTCTAAGGCCAGATTTGAATTCAGGTACTCCTGAATCCAGGGCCGGTGCTTTATCCACTGCACCACCTAGCTGCCCCATAAGCAGAAAAGTAACACAATCAAATCTGTGCGTGAAAGATTAACTAAGTTCCTATTGACAGTCATATTCAAGTCCAGGATATGGTTAGACAGAGAAAGACAATGACCTTGTCTCCTGAGCTTAGCTTTGTATTTGGATTCATTTCCATAGTATAGGAATTATAGAAGTGACTTTAGAAAAACTGAGGCTGAGATACTTTAAGTAACTTGCCTGAAGTCATATATACAACTATAGATGCAGGATTCGAACCCATATCCTCTGCCTCCAAAGCCGATGCTCTTTTTTTTCACTATGGTTGCCTCTAATACTCAAGCATTTTGAAAGGTTTTAAAAAATGTCAGTGGGCCAGACCTATATGGGTCTGTGGGGTTTCTTCGGCAATGTTGCATACCCTACCAGCCCTACCCTCTTCCCATGCCACTGGCTGAAATGAATATAGGAAAATTATGCAGAGAGTTATAAGGAATTTTTAACCTTGAGTCAGAGTGTGACTTCTAACACAGGCCCTGCCCTTAGTGAACAGGAAGTTGTTTAAAAAAGACTAGTGCCTAAGGATACTAGTTAATTGGAAATATTCTGAATGCCATAGAACATTCCACCTAAGACACTGAGAACTGACAGAAACTCCTTATGGAAAGGGAAATTATGTAAGAAATGATTCATTTGGACCCCTACTCTATTCCAATCAGAATTAATCAGTTTGATATGTTACATAAACCATATAAGGATAATTAGATAAGATAGATTCTTATATAGGTCTTTATAACGGGCCTCAAACTTTAATGGCATGTTCACTACTTGTTTACCAAGTTATAAAGTTCACTTGTGCAACCACAAGATATCTCCATCCTGTTTTACTCAAATTCCATGTCCAAATGCAGCATGGATAGGATGCCTTGATGCTTTGGAAAGTGCCTCAACTTATTTTTGTACCTCCAGAACATCCCCTCTTGGCCAACATGAGCAGGTGACCTTCACTAAGTAGCCATAAGATGCCCCATGCTTCACCCAGTCTGTGATTCCTCCCCCCTACCCTCCCCACTGATATGTCATTTGGGGCCTGCAAGAACAAAGTCTATCAACCAATGAGATTCTGTATTTTGTCATGTCTCTTTTGCAGATTTGGATATCAAACCTTATAAAAACAAGGTCCTGTAAGAAAGGGGCATCCCATATCATGAGAAAGATCTGAGGCCTACTTCATTAGAGGGGACCATGGACCCTTTAATAAACTTCCATCAGCTCAGAGCTCTGCCTCAGTGGTTTTTCTTGCAGATTGGCCAATTATAATCCTCACAGTTATCTTGTTAGAGCCAAAGTTTATTTTTTTTTAATAATAAATATTTTTATTTATAGTTTTAGGTTCCACTTTCTATACCTCTTTTCCTCCTTCCCCTCCCAGCCCCAGGTGGCAAACAATCAGTTATAGGTCATACATGTATGATAATGTAAAACATTACCATATTTGTCATTTTGTACAAGCAAACTTAATTAAAAGAAAAAAAAATGAAAGCAAGTGAAGCCTGCTTCAGTCTGTTCTATCAATACCAGTTCTTTCTTTGGAGGTAGATAGTATGTTTCATCAATTACCCTTTGGGATTGTCTCAGATCATTGTATTGTTGAGAATAGTCTAGTCATTCACACTTCTTCATCAAACAATATTGATTTGTCTCTGCACAATGTTCTCTTGGTTCTGCTCACTTCACAATACATCAGTTCATACACATCTTTCCAGGCCTTTCTGAAGTCATTCTGCTTGCCATTTCTTATAGCACAATAATATTCCATCACCATCATATACGACAGCTTGTTTAGCCATTCCCCCATTGATGGGCATTCCTTTGATGTCCAATTCTTAGCTACCACAAAAAGAGCTGTTATAAATATTTTGAACCTTAGTTTCTTAAGAGCAGGGTAGAAGGAAATGGCAAACCACTCCAGTGTCTTAAGAAAACTCCTACCTTGGGGGGTTTTGGTGATCCAAATGGGGTCACAAAAGAGTCAGACATAAAAGAAAATGACTGAACAATAAAAACAATTTCAATCTTTGTATTATATCCCCAGCAACTAGCCTAGTGCCCAGAACATAGCTACAAAAAAAACACTAGTTGATTGATTGAAGAGTTAGAAGACTCCAATTGGAACCAGAAACTGGAAGGAGGGAGGAAGCTCAATGACCTCACATCCAAAACCAACCATAGACCCACAGTAGCCTAGTCAATTAATAACCATTTTAAACTATCGGAGACTACAAGCTACATTAGCTATGCATCAGAGACCACATAACACCTGCAGGGAGCTCACCAGGTGGGAGCAACGCACTGATGTTCACCAGGAGACATCAGCAACCCTCTAGAGTCAAAGCCATGAGTTATCCTTCCATCTGTTTGTTTTGGCCATGCGTTCCCTCCACATGTTTCCACTCTTCTCACTGGTAGACTATGTATTGTTGGGATAGTTGCCTCAGATGTATGAGGCAAATATTTGGTTGCTACTTCTCTTACCATATTCTCTTACTGAATGTCTTTGTTTTTGTCATGCAGTATCCTTTGGGTATTTGAGCAGCTTGGTTATTGAAAGGGGAAGAAAATGATTTTTGCGAGTGGGAGGGGCAGTAAATGAACTGTTACAAAAAGAAAAAGAATTAAATCAACCCATGAAGAATGTAAAGATCTGCTCCTTTTGCATGGGAACAGCTTGGTTGCAAAAAGAACTAGAAAAAAAAGAAAGAAAAGAAAAAAACTTGTGTGAACTCAAAAGAAATTTGCTAAAATCTATGTGTGATGAAACACAGGTTTTTTCCCCTGTTCAAATGTGAGGACAGATTGTAAGAGGACTGAGAAGAGAACTTAGAGGACCTGTTTGAGAACAGAGAAATGACTGAGGATGCAGATCATTGTGGTCCCTCAACTCATTTGCATGTAATCATTTTTAGAGAGGGTAAAATTCACTAAATGAGAACTCAGAACTATTTTAATGTTATGAGATGATGAAGGGTTGTTGGTTTCATAACTAATAGGAAGGTAGGCAGCTAGATGGCATAGTGGACAGAATACTAGGCTTAGGATCAGGAAGATATCCTCATGAATTCAAATCTGGTCTCAGATGCTTAGTAGCTGGGTAACCCTGAGCAAGTCACTTAACCCTGTGTTTGCCTCACTTTCCTCATTTGTAAAATGAGGTGGAATGTAAAATTAAAAGGAAACAGCAGGCTACATCAGTATCTTTACCAAGAACCCCAAGATGGGATCCCAAAGAGTCAGACTTTACTGAACAACGACAATAAAAGAAGGTGCATTTTGTTGGTTTTTCTTCATTGGAGAAAGATGAGTCATTGAGCATCAGAAGTCTCAAAACCATTTAGAGTGTTAAAGAATTCAGCAGAAGAAAAGACAGCAAGAGTATTTAAGAAGGCAACAGGAGCTGAATGAGAATGGAGCAGGAGCAGCCAGATGACAAGAAGGATCTAGCTACTGTACCTGGAAGAGTACTGATTAGAGGAAAAGCATCACTTTGTGGATTGGCTGAAGAAAAGATTGGTTGGAGGAGAGCTAAACTCTGCTGAAATTCCAGATATTAATCCTTCAATGTCATTTATAGTTTAAGAGAGAAAAAGACTCACAGAAGAGCCTCACTGCTCTTTGCTTTCCACTTGTAGGGTAAAGAGCAGAGGGGTTTTTCATTGCTTTGCTATAGGCATAGACTTGAAGAAAATTGAAAGTCATCAGAATCTGGTGGTGTGAAGAGGTGGTTGGGTTTGTCTTCATTGCCTAGAGAACTGATCTAAGGTGTTTTGTTGTGAACTCTGTTCTGTTCTGTTCTGTTCTGTTCTGTTTTTGTTGTGAACTCTTTTATGTTCTGTTCTGTTTTTGTTGTGAACTGCATTTTTGTATAAGATGCTGATAGTTGATTGAACAATATAAAATTCAATTGAGTGAGTAATTGGCTGGGCTTGTTTGCATTGCCCAGAGAGCCACCCTGGGGAGTTCTGCTGTTCTATGGCTTAAGGAAACTATTAATCATTATAATAACCTAACACTTCCTCAGAGACCTATTAATATTGAGTTTGAATTAAAAGTTTTGTCATTGTTTCATCAGTTTGAGATAGAACAAAGAGTAGATGTGCCTAACAGAAAAGCAATGAAGACCAGAAAGGGAGTATTTTACAGAGAAGCAACTTTATGTGGTTCCTAAATGTACCAAGGACATTGATGACTTTATTTCAGGGTTTAATCACCCTAAGCACGGGGATTTTTCTCAGGTGTTCTCAAAAATATTAGGGGTTTGCAGAAGACTGCAAGATCAACATGAGTCAGCAGTGTGATATGGCAGTTAAAAAAGCTAATATGATCTTGGGCTAAATTAAGAGAGACACAACTTCCAGGAATATGGAAGTAATTGTTGTTGTTCAGTCATTTTGTTATCATGTCTGACCCTTTGGGATCCCATGTGGGGTTTTCTTGGCAAAGATACTGGAATGTGGGCAGCTAGGTGGCACAGTGGGTAAAACACAGGCCCTGCATTCAGGAGGACCTGAGTTCAAATCTGGCCTCAGTTACTTGACACTTACCCCTCATTGTCCCACAAAAAAAAGATACTGGAGTGGTTTGCCATTTCTTCTCCAGCTCATTTGACAGATGAGGAAACTGAGGCAACAGGGTTAAGTGACTTGCACAGGGACACAGAGCTATTATCTGAATTCAGATTTTAACTCAGGTCTTCCTGACTCCAGGATCTCTATCCAGTTGTACTACCTAGCTGCCCACTTCTTCAATGGGACCTTCCTAACTAGCCCATTTTTGCATTAATATCACTTTTCTTTGAACTTTATAATTCTTATTCTTTAACATTTATCAATCTCCTGTCCGATACTATTGGGGTTTTTTTGTTGTTTTGTTTTGTTTTTAGTGAGGCAATTGGGGTTAAGTGACTTCCCAGGGTCACACAGCTAGTAAGTGTTAAGTGTCTGAGGTCAGATTTGAACTCAGATATTCCTGACTCCGGGGCCAATGCTCTATCCACTGTGCCATCTAGCTCCCCCTCCTGTCCAATACTATTATCTAACTTTTCATTAATGTTTGGCTTCCCTCCCTTAATAGATCATAAGATTCCTTTAATGTAAGTTTCCTCCTATGTCAAATGGGAGAATTGGACTAGCTGACCTCTCAGGTGCCTTCCTGCTCTTAATCTATGACTGAAGTTTCAGAAATGTGATTCAAACCCTCATCTCCCTTGCTCCAAGTCTTTTTTGTTTGTTTGTTTTTGTTTTTTGGGTTTTTTGCAGGGCAATGAGGGTTAAGTGACTTGCCCAAGGTCACACAGCTAGTAAGTATCAAGTGTCTGAGGCTGGATTTGAACTCAGGTCCCCCTGAATCCAGGGCCAGTGCTTTACCACTATGCCATCTAGCTGCCCTCCCTTGCTCCAAGTCTTACAGATGAACATCTAGATGGATAGACACACACATAAATGCTGGAAACATTCCACATGCTTCCTGGTAGGGAGGAAAATTCCACTCCCCACTCCAACCAGTCGAATTCTTTGTCCCCACCAAATCTTTGGTGGCCACGGTTTAGCAGCTGGAAGATTTGTTCAGACTGAATCACTTCAACTCAAAACAGGTTACAGTCATGCTTCACCCAATCAGTTCTCCCATCCCTTCTTCATCTCTCCCCTCCCTCTATGAAATGAGTGTTGTATCATCTTCCTGGACTGAGATGTTATCCGACCTCTGAGCCAAGGGAGGTGAGCTCAGGTGCCAGAGGAGTCAAGGGAGGCAGTGGACTGATCATTAATGCCTTAGCCACCAGTCTGCCCATGGCCCCCTTTTCTCCTGCTCATCCAATACATATTTCATAAGCTTTGCAATACCTGGTGCTTTTATTTTACATTACAACGTCCAATCTTGGCAGGGAGGGGCACGGGTGACTGTCCCCCCCCACCCCCCAGTCACCAGCACCATCTGTTTTACAAGCATGGGAAAGATGAGTGGGGAACTGAGGCTCAGAGACATGAAATGACTTGCCCAAAGCCACACACATCAACTGCAGAAACTGGGTCTCCAGATCTGGCATCAATTCTCAAGGCTATTCTTCCTCCCTAGTCTGTCTCCATAGTTAAGGTAATCCTGCCTGCAGCCATTCAGAGACTTCCTGGGGCTGTAAGCAGCAGAAGCCAAGATATTCCAGCTCTGAGTTGGGGAGAGCAGCCCTCCACACTCCCTCCCCCACCCTCGTAATGCCCTCCCCATGGTGCACCTCGAAGGAAAGTCAACCTTCCAGACCGCCCTTTGTCAGCTGCTCCTCTAAGCAGAACATAGCATAGCCCAAGAAGCCCTGAGTGCCAGGGAGGCTCTGAGCCGGTATCAAGAGGATTTTCATAAACACAACTGTCTGTGTCTGAGCAGCCATGTGGAAAGTTGCAATATAACCCACTGATGTCATGTGGCAGGGGGAAACAAGATTTCCAGAGGCAGCAGCGATTCTCCTTTCAACCCTGGGTGTGGAGCAGAATCAGAGACAGGCTTCTGGAAGGCAGTAAAAGAAAAACCCCCAACAAATTGCACAACAAAACCCCAATTTCAAAGTGAGTGTAGGGCCTCCAAGGAATACGGGGAAGGAGGAACAGAGATGAAGCCAGATGGTGTTGCATTTGACCCCTGTGTGGGGTTCCTAGTTGGCTGGGGTCCCAGACATTTGATCCAAATGTTCTCTCCCTGGAATTTGTGAGTTTGGGGTGCTGATGCTAGCGGGATATTGCATCTGCATGGGACCAATACAGGAGGAAGGGCACTGTTTGCCAACCTAGTAATAAAAAATATAGCTCACAGAGTAGAAGGAAGTTTGGCACGAGAACCTGAAGGCATTTGGGTTCAAGTGCTGACTCTTCTGTTTACTATCTGTATGACCTTGAACAAGTCCCCTCATCAATTCATAAACATTTATTAAATGATTACAATGATCCAGGCAGTGTTGCCAAGCTCCAGGGAAACAAAGAAAAAGCAAAAGCAGTCCCTGCCCTCGATGAGCTTACATTCTTATGAGTGAGACAACAGTATGTGTGTGTGTGTTTGTGTGTGTGTACGCACACACATATAGGTACATATATTTAGTATATATTTGTATATACATACCTGTATGTATATATACAATGTATATGTATGTGTGCCTACATTTATGTATATATACTGTGTGTATGTGTATACACACATGTACATATACATACAGTATATATGTATGCATGTATATACATATATATTCATAGAAGATTCCTGCAGAGTAGATGCAAAGTAAATTTTTAAGATGAAAACACTGGCGGGGGTGGGGGGGGCAGGGTGAGAGGGGGGAGGGGGAGCCTCTGTTGGGAAAGGCCTCCCGCAGAAGGGAATACTTGAATTGTCTTAAAGGAAGCAAGGGATGCTATAAGAGAGAGATGCAGTGGCACAGGCTTCTGTTTCCTCATGGGTCAAAGGAGAAGGTTGGACCAGCTACTCTATCATACTTTCAGCTCTATCATCCTTTGAACCTAACTTGTTGGGTTTGCATAATGGACCAGTCAGTGAGGAGAGCCATGGAAGTATCATTACACTAATTTATAAACGATGAAACCGATTCATATAAAGGTTAATGACTTACCCAAGGCTTCAAGTTAAGAGAAAGAGCCAGGATTTTGAACAATTCAGTGCACTTCCTAGCACCTCCCACTGAAGAATACTTTCCAATTCACATCATCAGAGAAGATAATGTAGGTTCTTTCAAGAGGATCCTGGTTCTAGAGCTGGGAGGGGTCTCAGATATCATCTAGCCCACCATCTTTATTTTTACAAATGAGGAAAATAAGGCCATAGAGATAAAGTGACTTGCCCAAAGTCATACAGGTGGTAAATGGCAGACACAACTTGATTCACCCAGATCCTCTGACTCATGAGCCAGCGTTCTTTGCCCTCTATGACTTCAGTCACATAGCAGGACATTCAAGGATTCTAGACCTGGAAATTCTGATGTTCCAGAGTAATGTCTCAACTCTAACTTATAGAGATCACAGATTGAGTACCTTTTAGAAGGAAGAGTAAGAGGCATCCAGAGATATTATCTGGTTTATAATCATGCTTTGAGACACCCCACTCCCACCCCCTACCCCTCTTGCTCCTTCCCCAAGAGCGGATTTCTCAGGCCCAGAAAGACTTAGCAGGCTAGTCACAGAATAATATTTTTTTTAGTCACAGTAATTCTTGAAACAATCTACTAAATTGCAGGAGTTAAAGCACAGAATCTCAAGGTATTTAGCTGACACTTTGAGGTTGACAAAAAGAATAAAAATTCATATTTCTATAGTACTTTAAAGTTTCTAAGAGGCCTTTCTCAAAACAACCCTTAGGGTAGCTAGGTGGTACAGTGGATAAAGCACTAGCCTTGGATTCAGGAGGATCTGAGTTCAAATCCAGCTTCAGGCACTTGACACTTACTAGCTGTGTGACCCTGGGCAAGTCATTTAACCCTCATTGCCCCCACACAAATAAATAGATAGATAAATAAATAAATAATTGAATGAATGAATGAATGAATAAAAAACAACCCTTAGGAAGGCAGCATAAGGCTTGATATCTCCATTTTATAGATGAGAAAATCAAGGCTCAGAAAAGTTGTCACACAGCTAAGAAGTATCTGACCAGAATTTGAACTCAAGTCTCCTGACACTCTATCTATACTGCTCAAAACACTTGGATATTCCTAGAAGTTGCAACCCCCTTAAACCTTCATCAATGCAACCTTTCCCAGTCTCCCCTGTTCCTCTTCCCCCATTGCTAATGTCTTTGTGTGCTCTCTGTCTCTCATTCTCTCTCTCTCACTCTTTCTCTCTCTCTCTCTCTCTATATATATATATATATATATATATACATATACATATGTGTGTGGATGCATATGTATGTGTGTGGATGAATGGATAGATGGATAGATGGATAGATAGATGAATGCTCTACAAATATAATTGTTAGCATGTCATGTCCCCCTTTAGAACATTAATGATTTGCGGGCAGTGACTATTTTTGTCTTTCTTTGTATCCCCAGCACTTAGCTATAATAAGTGCTTTTAAAATGTGTGTTGATTGACTACATGAGTTGTTGTATGTGTGTGTGTTGTGGAGGATCCTAATCAACTGACCTACCAACCTTCCAATGATGATTTCTCAAACCTAGCTCATCCCTAAGGTGATAGGTACCCAATGAATCTCTGTTCTGTACTTAAAACCTTTTCATCTTAATAGGACCTGTCAGAGCTTCCATTCTGCTGATAGAATCATCAAAAACTATGTATTACCTCTGTATCAGGAAGAAGCATCAGAGGAGGACTTTAGTGGAGGTGCTCTGAGCCTAAAAGCTGCTTAATAATGTCAACAACAAGAATAATAATTTCTGTCTCTATAGCCCTTTAAGGTTCACAAAGCACTGTCTCTTCAATAATCCTATGAATTAGATAGAACACATATCATTATTCTGATTTTAAAGGTGAGGAAACTGAGGAGTAGAAATATGAAATAATAGCTAAGAAGTTTTGGACTCACGATTCAAACATAGGTTGTTTTAACTCTAAACCCAGTGAATAAATGTTTAGCTCCTAGGACTTGGGCTCTCTATTGGCCAGAGTAAACCACTCATTCTCTGATCCCTGCCTTAATCACCTAGCTCCCACACTGTGACTTTGCATCAGACTCTGACACAGGGCTAACTCCCTTCTGCTCCCCTTCTCCCTCTTTCTCCTCCTCACCTCCATGATTACCCCTACTTAAGTGGCTCATTCCTTCCTTAGTCATTCCTCAACATTCTATTGGGACTATGACACATGCCTCTCTCTTCAACAATCTTAGATATTCTGTTCTTCCTTCCCATACCTAATACAGCACATAGTAGGGGCTTAATAAATTCCTGCTGATTAATGATTGGTTGATCAGTTAATTATCCTTTGTTTACTGGAGCTGGTTTGAGCACTCTTGCCTCCCCTTTCCCCTCCTTATTCTGCTCTCCAGTCCTTCTCACCCATTCTAATTTCACTGTTTTCCTATTCAGTTTCTTCCCAGCCCCCTCCACCTCCTGGTACTGAGGATCATCTTCCAAGGCTTTCCCTGGCCCTGGGCCAGAATCTACCCACACCTGCCTTCCAGCATACTTTTAAAACACTTAAGACTCACATTTCCATTTAAACATAAACAGCACCAGCTCCCCTTTGCCTGGAGTGGTTCCCAAAGCTCATACCCCCAGACAGAATAAAAAGAGAATTCTCCCCTAGCCACTGTGGCTCACAGTCTGACATTTTCCCTCTCAACACGCTGAGGTGGGCCTTGCTTTTTAAGATAGCTGTTCTAAAAAAGCTGAGAATGGTTTGAATCAGATCCTCTTCTGAATACACTGAGAAAGCCCCTTAATTAAAGAAACCCCAAGGTGAATGCATTCATAGAGCAAAGAATTTCTTGGCTCTGCAAAGGGACATTTCCCAACTTGTTTGACTTCCCAATTCCCAATGTGGGTCTCTGGGAATGCCTTAGAATGAGGCAGCCCTGGCCTCTTCTGACTCCCCTTCCATCAGCTGCCAGGCTTGGCTCCAGAAAAGCTGGGACAAGTCCGGGGAGGAAGGACTTCTGCTCTCTGGCTATAAGAGCAACAGTATGGCTGTCCAGCGTGGGGGCAACGGGAGGTACAGTAAAAGAAAAAAAATGTTAATGGCTTCCCGACCCGAAGTAAGCCAAGCTGCCATCAACTGCTGACCACGCCTCCGTGCTGGTCATTGTTCTTCATTCTCCTCTCGGTGGTCCATGGTCCAGGGAGGCTGCTGGGACCACAAGGTGAGAGGGAGGGCTGGGCCAATGAGGCCGGGAGCTGAAAAAAGGCAGTTAATACTCTATCTATTATATGCATGCAGCCTTGGTTGTAATAAACACTGCAGCTGAATATTCCCACGGGGACTTACTAATGTAGGAGATGGATGCACTCCAGAATAACCCCCGGGGTTTTCCACGCAGCTCTGACTAAACTTCCTATAAAATCAATCCCGCCTTTTCACCAGTTTTGACAGAGTGTTCTAATATTAATCCACTCTCCTTGTCAGTCAGCCCCTCCAACAAAGGCCTTAATGATCTTTAACCAGGCATAATAAATACTACACACACAGGCAGAGGATTCCGGGACCCAGGGAAGAATGGGACTACCCTGTGGTGGGGCGGGAGGGGTGGGGGGAGAGAAGAGAGTGGTTTTGGGGAGAGGGGGACAAACGCGCTATCAAGATCCTCTCCTCACTCAAAAGATAAAGCTTGGGGTGGGGCGGTGCTGAAGAGAGGGAGAAGACGGGCAGAGGGGCTACTTACGCTCTCCTAGTGAGAGATGCTGAGGACATCTCTGCATAGGGGGCTGTCCCCCTTGAGGAAAAGTGACAGGCAGGCAGGCTGAGAAGGGAGGGCAGGGTGCTGGGTCTGCCAGAGCCAGCCCGGTCCGGACTGCAGGAAGCCCAGGGGCTCTTACAGCAGAGCCAGTTAGCCGCTAATCTAGAGAGGCACCTGGGACGATGATTATTCCAGGCAGCAACTACTCCTGTTCAAGGTTGCCTCGAGTCCTAACCGCCCCTGGTTCCCAGTGTCGCCATCTCCTCTTCAATGTACCTCACACCCTCCCCTCCGGAGGGAAAATGGACCAGAGCAGCAAAGGGGACCGGGAGGTGTTGCTACTCCCTTGCCTTGGGTGGGTACTAGGGCCACGGAAGAGCCAGAACTAGATGACTTCTGAGTGGACTTAGAAGATGAGATTCAAAGTTTGAAGGGACCTTAGAGATCGCTTAGTCAATCCAACTCCTTCATTTCACAAAAGAAGAAACTGAGACCTCCAGAGGGAAAGTAATTTGCCCTAGGTCACTCAGGGAGTAAAATTCACCCCAGATACTCCTCTGAGATTTTCCACCGTACCATGAAAAAGGTGCCTGTTTTGTTTGTGTCTCAGGGGTTCTGGTTACTGTTTTTCCCTCTTCTCCCGTCCCACCCCCATGCACAAAATCACAGAAGGTCAGAACTGGAAAGGATCTTAGGAGTCATCTAGTGTCACCGTCTCACTTTACAAATAAGGAACTTGAGCTTCAAGAGAGGATAGCCAAGGTCACAGAGCTACCACAAGCCAGGACCAGGATTCAGGACCCAAAACGGGGTCCCCAAGCTAACTTTCAAAGAATGCTTTAAAATTTATAGTCTTTTTCATACATTAAATAATTTATCATCTATGATATGCAATATATAAGAGCATCATATATCACATACTACATGTGCCGTCTATTATATATCTTGTTTGTTATAAATTATTATATAATGTAATCATCATATAGTATAAAATAGACTACATGATATGATATATGTAAATTATAAAATATGTTTAGATATAAATTATGTGTGGTTATATATGTATATTATATATAATTATATAATGTGTAATTTATAAAATATCAATACATGATATGCCTTATTAACATGTGTAGTATATAATTATGCATTGTATGTGTATAGTATATAATTCTATATTGTATAATGTGTATATTATATATTATATATAATATAAATATATTGTATAATTGTATATCATGTAATAAAACAATTCAATATATAATAATATATTGGTTGCATTTTATTATATTATATATGATATATTATTACATTATCTATATGAAATAACACATAGGCAGCTAGGTAGCACAGTGGATAGAGCACTGGACCTGGAGCCAGAAAGACCTGAGTTCAAATTCTCCCTCAGACACTTCCTAGCTGTAATACCCTGGGTAAGTCACAACCTCTGTTTGCCTAAGTGTCCTCATCTATAAAATGGGGATGATAATAGTGCCTACCTCCCAGGGTTATTGTGAGGATCAAATGAGATAATAATCGTAAAGCAGTTAGAACAAAGTCTAAGACATAATATTATAAAAATGTTAGCCTCACTACAGTACCTTTGGGTACTACAGGTATTAAGCAGTAATCTCATTTTACAGGTGAAAAAATTAAGGCTGAGAGAAATTAAGTGATTAGCCCATGGTCTCTTTTGCTCAAGGTAGGTTTGAACCCCTGACTTCATGATTCCCAGTCTAGTACTCTATCCATTAAGCCAAATTGCCTCTCCATGACTTTCAGAGAATCCCAGAATTTCAGTTAGGAGGCACTGGTCAGCATCCATTTAGTCCAAACCATACTACCAAAAGAATTCTCTCTGTGACATACCCAACATATGATCATCCAGCTGCAGGATGAAGATGTCCACTGAGTGGGCAGTTACCTCCTCAGGCAGCCCATTCTGTCTTTAGGCCAACCTTATTCCAGGCGAAATATTCCTAGTTCTTTCAATCTCTCCATCCATGACTCCAGGCAATCACCTGGTTCTGGTTCTCTCTTGACACAAAGATAAGTGAGAGGAGGAGATAATCGCTGAGGGTGGATGATTTTCAAGTACAGTAAAATGGGAGTCTGAAGGTGAGTGGTCGGGATCTCCATGGAGGGAAAGAGGGAAGGGACGACATGCCCAGAGCCTTGGGCTCATCTCTCTAGGGGTCACATCCCTTTTGTCCTTCTAATTCCAGATCCAACTCTGACTCCTTTCCAGGTAGAGTTCTGTTTATTCAGAAGTAGGCAGAGACCCTTCGCTTCCTCAGGCCTGGTCTTTGGGGAGCCTCTGAGGGTCCCATAGACAGCAAATGGCCCTAGGAGGAGGTTTGCTGTATAAATCACCTGACGCTTTTGAGCTGACTCTCCCTGAAAACCCCTGCAGGGGATAGCATTCAAAGCTTACAGTTTGGTCTCTAACACTGGGGGGGAAAAGCAAAAATAAAACCCAGTTTAAGATGTTTGAAGAAACTCAGCAGTTCCTCTGACCCTAACCCCTTCTTCGCTGCTGTCCTTAGCAGAAAAACTCAAGTTGAGAAAATAGAACTAAGTAGAATTGGACCCTAGAAAAGTCCCTAAAGATATTGCACTCCCTTACAACTTGAAGGTACCTAAGGAGCAAAATAGAGTCCATTTCTTTTCCCCTCCCCCAAATAGCTGAGAATTGTGACTTTGTCCTGAGACCATAGGTGAAGGACTTCCACTTTCCCTTCTGCTCCAGAGGGAAAGGGAACATTAGCCAATTCAGTACTTCCGGACCCTGTCAGACCACCCCTATCTTCCGATTTCTGGTTCCTTCCTCCAGTGAGGATTCAAGAGGGGGCCCCAGGCTTTCCCAGGAATCATAATGGAGAATAGATCTAGCATTGGAAAGGACTTCAGATTCTAGCCCAATATTCTCATATTTTAGATGAGCCCCAGAGGAGTGACTTCCCCAAGGCCACACAGGCAGTAAACATCAGGGATTCGAACCTCTCTGAAGTATCCTAAGGAAGCAATGGGCATTAGAACATTTAGGTACAAGAACTGAAGAAGAGTAATAACAGGTAAGCAGGGGCAATGGAGCCCAAGGGACCCACGTGGGAGAACATGGTTCTTTTCCCTCTTGCTCTGAATTCCAGAGGCACGTAAAATTAGTAACCCCAGAGTTTACCACTTAATTCTTCTCTCTTTAGGAAATCCGAGCCAGAAAACATCTTTAAAATCATCCCATACAATCTCATTTTATAGATGAAGAAACAGAGATTAAGTGACTTGCCCAAGGTCACGTGAATTAGTGGCAAAAGTGGGACCTGAACTGCCTCTACTTTCAGTTGAGTCCTTTTCCCCTTATACTTTGCCTCCTCTATTTTGTATACATGAGGATGCCTGATTTCAGGGGGCCTGCCTGGCTCCCTGAGGCCATGGGCTCATTTGCAAAGATGTAACCTTCCTTCCTCCAGCCTGCCTGCTTCATTCCGCCCCCTCCCCCCCCCACACACACACTCCCTTTTCCTCCCCGGCCCTTGTTGGCTCAGCTGCCAGGGTAAGCGGGGGCCCTAGGTGGCTGAGCTGCCTCGTGCAGCACTGGCATGTCTGGGTGGTGGTAACTATGCATTTTTTATTGAGTAAGTGAGTTAATGGGCATGTAAAACATACACAACTTGTCAGCACGTTAGCGGCTGCCATTGCAGTGGTTGCTCTTGCAGCCTCGGGCTGAAGTAAATTGCTCATCGCCTCTCGCCCTTTCTCCCTCCCTTCTTCCCTCTCCCCATCTCCCTTCTCTTTCTCTCTCTTTCCTTGGGATTTTTGTCTCTTTGGCCCTCTCCCCTCATCAATCTTCCCCTAGTTCCCTCCCCTCTCCTCTGAAGGTTTAGTTTAATAATAATAATAATAATAATAATAATAATAATAATAATAATAATAATGTTTCCCTGAGCAAACTGCTCCAGGAAAGCGGCAACCTTGGCCCCTCCTCAGGTTTAGCTGTGTTAGCGTCTTTGTCCAAACTCAAGCCCTCTGGTCTTGCCAAGGTGCTGTAGGTGAGAGGATGGAGGCTCGGAGGGATCTAGGTCCCAGGAGAGGAGGGAGGGAGGGAGGGAGGGATGCTTAGCTACACAAGCAGCCAGTCCTTAGCTCTGACTGCCAGCACCTTCCAAACTCTAGGTACACCCTCATCTATAGGTAAAAATATTGGTGCATGAATGCTCCTGATACGTAAACATTCTTTGAAATATTGCACCTATCAATGTATCTACATGTACAGCACCACAAATACCCCCAAGCCCCATACATATAGACCTCCTAGCACATGTATACCCCAGAAGTACACCGATATCTACATGCACATCCCCAAAATATGGCAGTACAAGCACACCCTATAAATATTCCTCAAACTCCATACATGCAACACCCCCATAAATACCACATTACCCCCTATATCTATGTAAATACCCCATGTATATCCCATAAATACCCCAGCACATGCAACTCCATGAGTGTCCTGATATCTACATGCATATCCCATAAATATCCCCAATATAACCATCCCTACAAATACCCCTAATATCCCCACATCTTCATGAACACCCCCAAAGCCACATGTACACCCTTATAACATACTAGCAATGAAGCCTTATAAATGATAATAACTAACATTTATATAGTGCTTACTACATGCCAGATATTGTGCTAAACACTTTACAATTATTATCTCATTTGTTCCTCACCACAACCTGAGAGGTAGGTACTGTTATCATCCCCATTTCACAGATAAGGAAACTGAGGCAAAAGGAGGGTGATTTGCCCAAGGTCACCCAGGTGGAAATAGACCTGACACCTTCTTCTGCATGTACACCATCAATATCCCCAATATGCTCATATCTACATGCAAATCCCTACAAATTCTCTCATAATTTCATACATATTCCCATTTATATCAGTACACATGTACATGCAGTAAACACCCCCAAATTCCACCTAGCTATGTGCACACACCCTAGAAGATGCACAATCTTATACATACCACCAACATCCCCATCTCTGCATGCATGGATCTGTATCCACAGGTATATCCCCATAGATATACACATCCCCATATCTGCATGAGTCCCTCTTATCAATGCCCCCAGGACCCCCACCTACCCATTTGCATGCACTCATCCCACATGTCCACATTCTAATCCTCATTTTTATTTGCGTCAGGACACATGTAGGCACCCACACAAAACTTCTTACCCAGTTTTACCCAGTTGCTTAAACCAGAAATGTGACCACTCTGATCACAGCATGGTTAGTTATCCTGTATCTGTCAGTGAACTCTGAAGGTTGTCTTTTGTGGACAGTAGCCTCTCAGGAAGAAGGATGCTCCTTCAGCAAATAAGTTATTATCCCATGGATGGGTTATTATTTGAGCTCATCGCTCAATCAATCAACAACTTAACAATTTTTCTATGTTTTTGCTTTCACATCACCTACATTTCCCAATATACCTTCCCTACTCCCTTCTGGGAAAGCCATTCCTTTAAAAGCAAAGAAGAAAAATGATAAAAACAAAATGTTGGCAAAACTAAAACATCAGCCAAGTTCGACATTATGTGCAAGTTAACACACTGCATAGTGTTCATAATGCTCTCTCCTCTACCTCTACAAAGAAAAGACCAAAGGAGGTTCTTCTTTATCTTCTTTGGTGCTAAGCTTGGACATTATTATTTCACAGCATTTATTTTATTATTCTTTCCATTTACATTGTTGTAGTCATTGTGTATATTGTCTTCCTGGTTCAACTCATTTCACTTTGCATCAGTTCATATGTCTTCCCATGCATCTCTGTATTAAGCGTATTTGTTATTTCCTATAGCACCTTCATATTCCCTTACATGAATGCACGACAATTTATTTAGCAATTCAATGGCAAAACATTTTCTTTGTTTCTAGTTCTTTTCTACTACAAAAATTGTTACTAGAAATATTTTAGAGCATACCGGACTTTCTGACAAGCTATTTTATTATGTACCTACTGGGGCTACAAAGTGCTGGGGAAAGGCAAAAGATAGTTTGTATTCTCAAGGAACTCACTGTAAAGGTGCAAGAATGAATGGGTAGGGGGCAGCTAGGTGGCACAGTGGATGAGGCACCAGCCTTGGATTCAGGAGGACCTGAGTTCAAACCCAGCCTCAGACACTTACTAGTTGTGTGACCTTGGGCAAATCACTTAACCCCCATTGCCCTGGAAAAAAAGAAAAAGAAAAAAAAAGATCACTTAAAAAAAAAAGAATGAATGGGTAGGATGAGGGGACTTAGAGAGGAGGGTGAAGGTGATCATGGGAAATAGAATAAGGGAAGCCAGAAGAGGAGGATGGAGAATAAAGAATACTGCATTTGGAATAATAGGACCTGAGTTTGAATTCTGACTTTGACACTTACTATAGCCATGCCTAAATCCTTTAACCTCTCTAGGTCTCAGTTTCCTTATTTGTAAAATGAGGGAGTTTGGACTAGAGGTCTAGTTTGTTTCTTTAAGGACTCTTCCTGTTCTGAATCTATGATCTTAAGACCTGAATGTGAATCATCTGTAAAATGGGCATATTGGCTAGCTAGCCTTGGTGTCCTTTCAGCTGTTTCCTATGACCTTCCGATCCTAAGAAAGATCAAAGGACCCAGCATGAGGTGGGGAGGTGGGGGGGGGGGGTAGATCAGGATGAAGGAAGGAGAAAGACAATCCTTGGATGGAGAAAGGAGGGAAGGAAAGATAAGATGAAAAAGAAATAAGGGAGAATGACTCATTAGCCTGATGACAGGAAAGGGATCTGGATGAGGAGAGGAGAAAGGAATCATAGGAAAAAGGAGGGAATATGGCTCCAGACAAGAGAGCCTTAAGAAATGGGCTTTTAAGTGAAATGATAATTCAAGCGGAGGAGGGGTGCAAAGCCTACCTTCAAAAAGCCCTGCTGGTGGAGAATCCTACCAGAACCTGAATTGCAAATATTTACTCAGGATTAACATTGTATAGACCCATCAAGCAACCTTGGGGCTGTTTCCAAAGTATCACCTTAATGGCTTGTGTGGCAAGGGGGGTGCCCAAGTGGGCACTAGACCTACCATAATGTTCTAAACAAATCTAATGGTGTGCTTTATTTTTCCCCTCAGCAGAACTCTTAATTATGTATCCTGCAAATACACAGAGAAAATGGATTAGCTACACCAGCTGTTTGCTGCTGAGGCAACCCCTCCCCAGAAACCATTGCAAGGGGATCCTAATTTGTCCTCCTCAGCTCACCCCTACCCTATCCCACTTCCAATCCCCATAGAACACCAGTTCCATGGGAGGGAATTTGGGGCCTCACTTGGCCTAGGCTAGGGAGCAGGGTAAGCTAGGCTTAGAGTGAGCACTACTGAAAAACCACATGGTAAGAGAGGGCTATGCCTGTTTCTCAGGTTTTCAGTCAAAAAGTAGATAGCTAGATACTGGCATAAAGAAGGAAAGCAGCCACCATTGAAGAGCTCCTTCCTCCAACCCAGTTCCACCTGCCCTAAAATCCCTTCTCTTCCTCCCACAGTCTCCAACCAGTGCCTGAAATTCCTTGGTTAGGGAAGCCCAAATGTAACTATATTACCTTCAGGTGTGATTCATTATCCCATTACCACCTATTAACAGCTTAATAAGGATTACAGGAGCCAACAGAGTACAGGTGAGAAAGTGCTAAACTGGATGTATGACCTAAGTAGATGTATGACCTAATTAGCTGTGTGACCTTGGGCTAGTTGCTCCACCTCTCTGGGTCTCAATTTTCTCATCCATAAGATGCAGGTTTGACTTAGATGGTCTCTAAATTTCCTTACTTCTCGGATGTTTAATTGACCACAAATTAACTAGCTGTCTCCTAGAAGAGCTATGAGGAAGTGGGATGCAGGGCAAGTCAGTTTTGAAAGGCAGTGGGTGTAAAAAGGCACAGAGACAGTATATATGCTGTCAGGGCAAGATAGGTGGGCAGCGTGTTATAAAAAGGTATCATAAAGATACGGGGTGTCTGGTAAGAAGCTCAGGAGGTGGGGGAAGGAAAGGGCTTGAGAAAGAGAATGCACGGCTGAAGCCTAACTTGGCAATTTGAGGGAGAGCTACCCTGGAAACAGCTGAGGGGTACAAAGAAGTTTCCCAGATGCCGTGTCTTCTAACCATAGGCTACACACCAGTGATGGGCACAGCCCAAAGATGCAATCTAGATATCAAGCAATGGAAAAGAGAACCAAGCAGTAGAATACTAAGGCAATCAGGTACTAAAGTAGACATCTACAACTCATGGGACCATGAGGATTTAGAACTCAAAAAACCTTAGTGACCATCTGCTCCATTTCCCTTATTTTCACAAGGAGAAAACTGAAGTTCAGAGAAACAAAATGATTTGCCCTTTGTGTGGCATCTTTCTGTAGACTGAGGCTGAGTCGCAAAGAGATCAGAAATGGAGGTAGGGAGAAGGAGGAGGAGAAGGAGGAGGAGGAGGAAGAAGAGGAGGAGGAAGAGGAGGAGGAGGAAGAGGAGGAGGAAGAGGAAGAAGAGAAGGAGGAAGAGGAAGAAGAGGAGGAGGAAGAGGAAGAAGAGGAGGAGGAAAAGAGGAGGAGGAAAAGAGGAGGAGAAAGAAACATCAGTCTCTTGGACCTATTCTCCACCTATGTTGGAAATGGATGTTTGCTCAAGGATCCTACAAGTGTGTGTATGTGGTATCCCTGAGTTGGGCAGTCCTGAGTGTTACGTACTTAAGTCCTCCAGGACAATAATTGGCTCTTTTGCTAAGTTGTCTTTAGCATCATTCTAAAGATATCAGGCACAGAAGACAGGAAGCCAAAATCGGGAGTCAAAGTGAGACCCAAAAGTTTGGAAGGTCAGTCTTGACCCGGAGAACACACAGAGCTGGCGGTCAAGGAAGAGCTGTCATGGATCATGTAGTTACTCCAGATCAGTATGTATAGTTGATTTTGAGTAAGTGAAATGATGTGACAGCACAGCAGCAAGAACAGGAATCCTTGAAGAAAGTTGGGTTAGAAACAGGAGCAGAAGCTGGAAAACAGCTAAAAGATGATTGACAGTTTGCCTTGTTCAACACATGGTCTGACTGTCCCGTTATGATGGATTTGCATGATTTCTTCAAGGGGTGAAGTTGCGGCTCATACATAGGGAATGAGGGGCTCGGGGGAGACCAGCCTTCAACATTGTAGCAAAGGAATCTCTCCACCATCCAGGGTGTTTGGATATAGGGGCTGTTCCTTTCCACAGTACACTGCTTGTGTTGGGCGAGCGAGGGTTGGGAAAAACTCACACAACTTTCTGTTAGGTCTATTAGTACTCTGCTATCCATATGCCATCAACACCCCTCAAAAAAAACTAAAGAAGAACAGCATCCATTTGCTTTCTCTAACATCTAAGTTTCCTGCATCTGTTTGCTTTTCCTTGGTACCTCTACCTTCATCTTCTAGAAGTATATGAATGAAGGCAGCTATCCTAGTGAGAGAGGAAAAGGAAGAAAAAGGATGCAACAAGAAGATGATATGAAGGGTTTTTTTTTTAATAAAGGAAGAATCCTTTCTAAAGACTAGACATTCCTGAAAGGAAAGAGGGAAGGACCTCAAGGGGAACTGCAGGAAGAGAAGCAGGAAGATCCAAGTTTGCCCGTCTTTGGGGGGGGGGGAAGGGAGGGAAGTAGGAGAGCCCACAAGCCTTCCTTAGCACCTGTTAGCCCAGCCATCTCCTACTCCTCTTTTCTGGGTCAGAAATAGGGATGCTCTTGGCAATGCTTGACTTCCTGAGCCTCTGGAGGATAAAACCATAATGTTTGTGAGAGCAGTTCCCCAAGGTGCCTGAGGCGGGATGTGGTGCTTTCCACTCAGGAGTGAATCAGGAAGAAGTGTGAATCAGGACCAGATGGAGGCAGGATCCGAGGAAAATGTCTGGGTTTGAAAATAAGTGGATCAGGGCACTTGGGAAAAGAGAATTAGGAATGCCTGAGCAGCCGTAGGATCCCAGCCTTTGAGGACTTGGTGACCATACTCCCGCCCGAGGATGAGAGCCTTTTGTATCATTTAGAGGGGTTCTTCCTATGACCCTGACAAAAACTCCCAGACAGATGGGGACAAGCTTTGCAGCTCTCCCGGAGGCTGACCTGACTTAATCCCAAATGTAGACCACAGCTGAAAACTGCCAGGGTGTTAGAACCTTCTATCCTCTAAGACAGATAGAATTAGGTAGGTTAGATACAGAGAATGGTGATTAAGTGCTTACTAGTGTCAGGCACCTGAGAAAGGCTAGGGATACACATAAAAACAAACAAAGCAGTCCTTGCTCAAGAAGCTACTAATGGAAGGAAGACAATTTACAGGAAGTAGGGGTTAGAGGGAGTATCTACCCAGCTCACGGACTGGAGCCTACAGGAAGTGAAAGTAGCCTGGAGTTCCTTTGCAAGATAAGCTATCAGAATGGGGGACAATCATGGATGGAGTCCAAATTCCTAATGGGGTGGAGGTAGAAGTGGCTAGAGAATAGAGCCAGGGTGAGGAAACTGAAGGAAGACTGTAGCCACCAGTTCTCCTCTAGCCTCCAGAGATTCCTATAACCACCTCTTTCCACAACTAATTCTCCTGGCCTTACGCAGATCCCTCCTTTCTTCTTTTTAGTTCACCTGAAATAAAGGTTTGATTTTTCTTCTTGATGTTTAATTGTTTTTCAGTCATGTCCAGCCCTGATTATTTTTTATTTTCTTGGCAAAGATACTGGAGTGGTTTGCCATTTCCTTCTCCAACTCATTTTACAGATGAGGAAACTGAGGCAAACAGGTTTAAGTGACTCACCCAGGGTCACATAGTTAGTAAGTGTCTGAGGTTGGATTTGAACTCAGGAAGAGGAATTTTCCTGACTCCAGTTGCAGCACTCTATCCACTGTGCCACCTAATTTAGGAATTTTATTAAAAATTAGTAAAACCCAAGTGGAGATTATAGAACAACATTACAGAGTTGGGCAATGTTATTGTACAACATTCCTAAATTAGCCACATGTGGCCCACACGGGTTCAACTTTGTTTCAATCATCTGCCCCTGGTCTTGTTGAGTAACCAGCTCTTGTCCCAGTCACCAGTGGGTGACTTACCTGACCAAGCTTATAACCAAACTCCAGATTCCTTTTTCCATCAAAGCTGGTTCCCTTTCCTCACCTCTCACCAAGTTCCAAGCTGAGCAAATTTTCAGGAAGAATCAGTTCTTCCATGTTGGCAAGGCTGGGCTAAAGTGACACCACTGGGTCCAATTCAACATCTCACACTCATTTAGCCCCACTGTGGCCTGCTTCAAAGCCTAACAACAGTTTTTTTTTTTTTTAGGAACTTAAAAAACAGAATAATAACATGCATCATTCATTTTCTTATATATATTTAATTTCCACTGACAATGAAAGAATTATCCTATCATGACACAAGGTCTTCTCCCATCCTGAGGTCAAAAGTGATCAGTGTCCACTTCTTTTCCTAAACCGGTGCCTAGGCCCTTTTCTCATTCCCCAGCCTGCCTGACATCATCATCCTGTCCAGAGATGGAGAAAGGACAAAATTAGCATCTCTCTTCGATGAGGAAACTCCCATCATGTTGCAGAGCTGTGTGTAGCAGCCACTTCTCTTCCCACCCAAACCCCAAATGCTACAAACCCCCAAATTCCCAACCAACCCTCTAACTGAGGACCACTGGCCCAGTTTTGGGGAAAACCCATAGTTACATACCTGGGTTTATCTGGTCTGGTGAAAGTGGGTGGACACTGCTCTCTTTAATAGGACTGTTGCTCAAGAGGCCTCAGCTTCACCATGTAAAATCACACTCTATTCTAGTCAAATTAAAGAGGTAAGACTCTGCAGTAGTGGAAAATTCTCCATCAGACCATGAAGCCTGGCATTTAAAACATCCAAGACCCCTAAAAAGAAGAGGATCAAGAGATGTTCAACCTCCTCTCTTGAAGTTTAATGACCAAATGTTTCCTGGGCATCCCTAGTACACAGGGCATAATGGCCCAGGGGGAAGCTCAAAGATTCTGCCTGATTCTCCTGACTGTGCTGTCCTACCTAGAGTCTCAGACTAATTCTGAGTAAATCAAGTTCCTCCAACCCAGCTCACTTAAGGCATCACCCTATCTAGAGACCAAGGATAGACAAGATAGCCACCTTTTACCAGTTGGCCTCTCTAGGTGGCGAAGTGCACATAACATGGATGTCACTTCTCTCATTCTCTTACAAGCTGTGGAGTCCAGAGTAGAGATAAACTGTGCAAGTAAGAAGCCTGTTACAGTCCTGAAGCTTACTGTACAGGTACTAAAGAATGGGGAATTACCACTTCAGCTTGAGCTGTTTAAAGTATATCATCATCATTACCCACCACCACCGAGTACTTAAAAAATTCACACTCCCACTGTTCCCAAGCATTATGCTAGGTGGTGAGGTAAAGATTTTACAAGTCAAAAGCTTGGAAGATGGAGTGCTGGATTCCATCAAGGCATTTGACAAAGACAACATGGCATAATTGATAGAGAGCCGTCCTTGGAGCCAGAAAGACCCAGATTCAAATCCTGCATCTGACACGTAATACCCATGTGATCTTAACAAGTTAGTCAGCCTCTCAGTGGTCTGGACATTACTAAGACTGTAAGTTTCAGTGAAGCCGCTGACCTGAATGAGTCGAGTTTCCTCACCTGAGAACTGCCTGCACCAATGAAATCAAAGGTCCAGTCTCTATCTCTACCCTTGATGAGAGTACAGTTAGGTGGATTTCAAACGAGTTGAATGGCCAAACCCAAAGAGAAGAGCTGAATGAAGTGTCGAGGGGCTGTGTTAACTCGGAGAAAGTTCTCTAG
Organism: Dromiciops gliroides; assembly: GCF_019393635.1. NCBI lineage: Eukaryota > Metazoa > Chordata > Mammalia > Microbiotheria > Microbiotheriidae > Dromiciops > Dromiciops gliroides. The sequence continues at coordinate 540,101,736 of NC_057863.1, forward strand.
CAGAGTTCCACATGGATCTGATCTCGATCCTGTGCTGTTTAATGTTTTTGTCAATGACTCAGATGAGAGTATAGATGACATTTGTCAGATTTTCATATTACATGAAGCTAAGAAAGATAGCTAACTCACCGGATGATTTGTTTAAAAAAACAGATCTTTACATATTGCAGCAATGGGGCAAGTCTAAGAAAGCAAAAGTTAAGAAGGGAAAATAGAAAGCAGCTTTTTTTTAGATGCAAATGTTTTATAGTTTTACAGTGTATAATGGTAGCCAACAAGACTGGAGAGATCTTGGGCTGCACTTGGGTCTATTATCCAGGACAAGGTGGCTACTTATCTCTCTGTACTGTGCCCCGGTCAGAGAAAATCAGGAGTCTTGTTTTTAACTCTGGGCAACACACTTTAGGAAGGACCAGAGCACTTCTGGAGGAGGGCCACCAGGACAGTGAGGGCAGTGGAAACCTTGCCATAGACAAATGGGTTAAAGGAAATGAAGGTTTTAGCAGGCAGGAGATCATTGTCTTTCAGTATTTGGAGGGCTGTCATGTAGAAGAATGATGAGCCTTGTTCAGCTTGGCCTCAAAGGGCAGAACTGAAAACAAGGAGGGGAAGTTGTGGAGAAGGCAGCCGGTGGCTCAGTGGATAGACTCAGACCTAGACCTGAGTTCAGATCCATCCTCAGACACTTTCTAGCTGTGCAAACTTGAGCAAGGCATTTAACCTATATATTTGCCTCAGTTTCTTCAATTTTGAAGCGGGGATAATAACAACACCTATCTCGCAGGGTTATCATGAAGATCAAAGGTGGCTGGCTATAGTAGGTACTATAAGTGTTTACTCCCTTCTCTCCTCTTCTCTTTATTCAACCCCAGATAAAGGGGGGAATGTCCTCACAATTAGAATTGTCCCAAAGTGGATTGGACTTTCTCAACAGTTAGCAGCAGATAGGTGGCACAGTGGTAGAGGAGTCAGGAGGACCTGAGTTCAAATCCAGCCTCAGATGCTTTCTAGCTGTGTAACCCTGGGCAAGTAACTTAACCCTGTTTGCCTCAGTTTCCTCATCTGTCAAATAAGCTAGAGAAGGAAATGGCAAACCACTTCAGTATCTTTGCCAAGAATTCCACAGATGGGGGTGGGGAGGGACAGCTAGGTGACACAGTGGATAAAACACCAGCCCTGGATTCAGGAGGACCTGAGTTCAAATCTGGCCTCAGACACTTGACACTTACTAGCTATGTGACCCTGGGCAAGTCACTTAACCCTCATTGCCCCACAAAAAAAGAAAAAGAAAAAAAAAGAAATCCACAGATGAGGTCACAAAGGGTAAAACACAACTGAAATGATTTAATATCATCACTTGATATCTTCAGCTGGGAGGCTGGATATATCATTCCTGTTCAGCTATAAGTTGTTTTAGATGACCTCAGAATTCTTGTCCAGCTCTGAGATTCTTTAATTTCTGCTCTTTCTGGGCCATTATGAGATGATTTGAGGCCCCATTTACACAATCTACTCGGTATGTGTGTGTGTGTGTGTCTGTCTGTCTGTCTGTCTCTGTCTCTGTGTGTCTCTGTCTTTCTGTCTGTCTCTCACCTTGTGGCCTTGGCTTTCAATCATCTTTGCATTGACTCACACGAATCCCCAAGATCTGGGTCTCAGAAGAGCCAGGAGGAGGGGAAGGGAAAGAAGGTGGAGGAGGTGGTCTCTCCTGGGGGTATTGTTCTAAGCCAAAGCAGCACTACTGCCAGGACCCTGGGGACCTTCTTGTATAAATGCATAGCAAGCTAGACCTTATTAAACATACAACATTCGGGGGCTCATTTGGAAAAGACAGTGATTCTAAGCAGCTGCTTACCCATTGACAGGCTACAGCCCAGAACCTGAAACAGACACACCTCTGGGTTATGTAGCACTGGCATTCCTCACCCAACCCCCTCCACTCACCCCAGGGCTCAGCTTCTCCAGCCCTTCCATTCCGTGAATTCATTTTGATTAGACCAGTTGTACCCCAGTCTCTAGGGACTTCTGACCCGTCAATGCCAGTTCTGGAGAGCTTGGAACCTCCTGAGGAAGGGGGCTGGGAGGGGCTGATAACAATCAATTAGCCTTCCTCCCTTCTCCAACTCCTTTCTTCCCTTCTCCATCTCCTCCCCCCTTCCCAGTACCTCCACTGCCCGCTCAGCAGTGCTCCACACTCTTTACATTCTGGAGTTTGTGTGGGCAGGAGGCAAGGCAAACCGAATACATTAACATTTCTTTAATTCTATCTGTGCCTCCAAAAACTCTGAGTCACAACTGGGTGGGTTTTCATGTGGAGTGAACTGTCACACTCATTCAGAAATGCCTTTTTCTCCTTGGCCTGCATCAGTGCAGGGGGTGGGGAACCCTGGGTGGGAACTCTTCCTATGAATGGCAACCTCACACCTATGCTTTTCTCGACCCCATCCCACCCCTCCATTCCCCTCCAGGGATCTCTGCCCCTTTCATCTCACTAGGCTCTGCCCAGACCAGCTGTGTGCAGAGAATAAGGGGCTGCCCCAAGACCCTTATTTCTTTCCCGTTAAACTGGGGATGTGAGAAAAGATTTCCCTCCCAGAAGTTCCTAATATTCATGAGGAAAAGAGTAAGTAGTCCTAGTAAGGTGGGATAGGAAAGGATTAGAAAAATCTCTCTGCCTCGAAATCTCAAGCCCACCGGCAATGAAGCTTTAAATGACTCCATTAGTAAGGCATTCCTCTAAGGGAAGGCAGAACCCATTGTTAAAGTTTCAGTACCAGTGGAAGGGATCAGGGGAAGGCAATGCTCTCATTTTATAGAGAAGGAAACTGAGACTCAAGGATACTGAGGAACTTGCCTTAGGTCATTCAGACATCCAAAGTGAGATTTGAATCCAGGTCCTCTGAGGCCTAAGCCAGTGCTCTTTCCAGGACAAAAGCAAAGCATTAAGGCACCCTCAGTCATTAACATCTTCCCTCAATAGTTCTTTCTTTCTTTCTTTCTTTTCTTCCTTTCTTCCTTTCTTCCTTTCTTCCTTTCCAGGCAATGAGGGTGAAGTGACTTGCCCAGAGTCACACAGCTAGTAAGTGTCAAATGTCTGAGGCCGGATTTGAACTTAGGTCCTCCTGAATGCAGGGCCGGTGTTTTATCCACTGTGCCACCTAGCTGCCCCAATTGTTTTCTGATCTTTACTCCCTCCATCCAAACAGACTCAAGCTCTCCGGCTTCCCAAGATTTTGGAGTGGGTCCTTTCTAAAAGCTGCTGCATGGGGCTGAAAAAATCATCTACCTGTAGCCAAACTCCTTCCCCTCTGTCATAGCAGGCAGTACGGGAAACCTTTCCAGAGAGTTAGGGACTGCCAGGTCTTAGGTTCCACTGGCAGAGCCTTAATGACCCTAGGGTTATGCCCATGCCAAGGAGAGGCACTGGACCAGGACTTTGATGAAGGCACTAACATCTTGGCATGAATTATCATGTCATGTCCTTTCTGAGATTCAAATGCCTATGAGCAAAGCCCTGTGGAAATGGGCCAGTGACAGGCCTGAAAGGTGAATTAGGCCTTCAGCATGGTCGCTGTCCATATAGAGAAAAACTGGAAAAAGGGGATTAGCTGGGAATCCCTGAGCATCTGAGATAGGGTAGGGAGAGGGGCACCAAAAAGCAGAACATCAGAAAAAAAAATCCATAAGGTTTAGAACTGGAAGAGATCTTAGAGATAAACTAACCCACCCCTAATTTCATAGACAAGTAAAGGGAATCTCAGAGAGGTTAAGCAACTTGCCCAGGGGCATGGAATGTATAAGGGGAGGAGCTGGGACTTGAACCCAGGTCTCTTGACAAGTCTATCTCTCCTTCCACACCATCACCTTGCCAAATGTGTTTCCTTAATCCAAATCACTCAAAATGACAATTCACTCTTCAGTAGCAGGATGATGATGAAATTAGTTTGAGCCCTAAGAAAATGAATGAGTCAAATGACATTTATTTCATGTCTACTGTGTGCCAGGCATTTTGCTGGGATGCAGATACAAAAAGAAAGATAGTCCCTGCCCTCACGAAGCTTATCTCCTAATAAAATGAGACAACAAATATAGGGGAGTAGTTGCCAGTGAGGCAGGAAGGAACAAGCATTTATTTAGTGCCTACTATGTATGGGGCACTGTGCTAAGTAAGCCCTTTACAAATATTGTTGGGTCTGGGCACCCACAGGGGAGGGATGAGTGGAACCTCGGGTTGATCTCGTGCCCTCATCAGTGGTAACATCTAATTCCACTTTCCATAACCAGAAGTAGGAATAGGAGAAGGGGATAGAGGAACATAAAGCAAAGCTAGAAATAGTAGGTTAAGCCAGCAAGTATTTATTGAGTAGGCAATGCGTGCCAGGCACTATTCTAAGTACTATATAAACATTGTTTTATTTGATCCTCACAAAAACCCTGGGAGGTAGTTGCTCTTGTGATATCCATTTTACAGTTGAGGAAACAGAGGCAGAGATTAAGTGACTTGCCCAGGGTCACACAGCCAGGAAGCGTTTTGATTTGAACTCCGGTCAAAATACACAAATAAAAGAGTAATGGCCAGAGTGAGGGGTGTCGATCTGGGAAGTGTCTAGGTTGGTGAAAGGAGTCACAGGGTAATGGATTGGTTGCCCATTCAGGGAAAGGTAGTGTTGGTTGGATTACTGTTTCCAAGGCAAGAAGAGAAAGGAGGAGAGTGGAGGGGAAAGATGCAGCGTGGCAACACTGTGGCCAGAACACATCTGCAGTGGTATTTAAGTAAATGTTTAACAACCATCTTGGGGGGTGGTGGAGATACACCATTAATATTTACATCACTTTCTTAGATCTAGACGATCAACAAAACAATAAATCAAACCTTGATTTGTAGCATTTACCAATTCCCAGGGTATAAATGCTCATGCTGAAAATTTAACAATCAGCTTGAGATGACTCCAGTACCCCCTGATTTGTAGAAGCTGGGAAGGAGGGGAAGGGATAGTTATGGGGAAGTCTCACTAATCAGGCAAGAGCTGGGGGACCCTGTAGGAGGTAGAGATTGGCAGGGCCAGGAAGGCATGGTCTCAGAGTCAATATACGTTTATTAAGGGGGCAGCTAGGTGGCAGTGTATAAAGCACTGGGCCCGGATTCAGGAGGACCTGAGTTCAAATTCAACCTCAGACACTTGAGGTTTACTAGCTGTGTGACCCTGGGCAAGTCATTTAACCCTCATTGCCCCGCAAAATAATAATAGTAATAATAGTAATAATAATAAATTATATATATGTATATGTCACTTGTTATGCAGTAGGCACTCTTCTAAGTACTGGGAGATAAAAAGGAAGGCATGAGACAGTTCTGCCCTCAAGACAACATATCAAGAAGCTGAAAAGGGGGTGGTAGGATAGTGAGCCCTCCTTAAATGCTGGATCTTGGAGGAGCTCTCCAATGTCCAGCCTCTACCTTCTCCAGAGAGAGGGAGGAGGAAGCCCCAGGGGCAGGGGTATTGAGAAGGAGTGAGGTTCCCAGCCTCTTGCAGGATGATGAGGTTCTAGAGTTCGTGAAGTCTAGGACAGCAGGTCAGTGGGAGGTTTGCTCCAGAGCATTCTAGTACAGAAGTTGGGAAGAAAGAGAGAAGCTTCTGGGCATTAGGTTGAATGGCTAAAAAGGAGCCAGTGTGTTCCATGTCCTCTCCCTTTCTATTCATTTGAAGTCATAGCATCTGCCTTCAAATTCCACCTCTGTTATTACTAGGCCAGCTATTTGACTTCTGTGGACCTGTTTCCTCCACTGTAAAACATGACAATCTATGAGGTCTGACCTCAGACACTTACTAGCTGTGTGACCCTGGGCAAGTCACTTCACCCTGTTTGCCTTAGTTTCCTCATCTATCAAATGAATTGGAGAAAGAAATGGAAAACCGCTCCAGTATCTTTGCAAGAATACCTCAAATGGTGTCCCAAAGAGATGGGTGTGACTACAAAGACACAACAACTTAATATCCCTTCCAGTTCCAAATCCTATGAAAGCTCTATGAATTAGAGTTGTCCCTAAGTGCATTGAGGGGGAGCAGCTAGGATAGATAGAGCACTGACTCTGGATTCAGGAGCTGAGTTCAAATCTGGCCTTGGACACTTCCTAGCTGTATGACTCTGATCTTACCCTGATTGTCTCCAAACAACAACAACAACAACAATAACAACAAGTGCATTGGGCTCTCTCAGGGGGTATTGGTTTACCTATCACTGAAAGTTTTCCAGTGGAGAATGAATTCACTCTTTGGGTGGAGGTTGGACTTTCTTCCAATTCTCGAGTCTAACTTAGGTCTAGCCTTGGCCTCAAGGGGAGCATTCTCTCACTGAGGGAAAAAAAGGATCTGTTTATGGAAAGCAAATCCCCATTTGAGACCAGTCCCTTGCCCCAGAGCATCATGGCACTATGGTGAGATGCAACAGCCAGCAGTCCCTGGGGAGACAGAAGGAAACACCAGAGAGGTGATTACTTCAGCCTTGACCCCACTCCCCACAGCTCAGCTGGGTGGCCACTCTGTAATAAGACAAGTCTAGGCTCTCTGCAGCACTGCAGTCCTGGAGGGGGAGACATCAACCCATTTTCCAACCTTGAATAAGACAGGCCCTGGAGTCTCTTGAAATGACAACAGTGTATCACGCCAACTTCTCTGGGGGGAAGAACAAAAGCTGTTTTTCTCTCTCTTCTTCCCCTGATGGAGGGAACCAAAACCCCTTTTTTTAAAAAAATTCAACTTTTTCTCCTCTCTGGAGGGAAAAAAAAATTAAAAAAAAAACACAAATCTGTCAAAATTCCCACCCTGCCTTCTTGGTTACATTTTTTAATTCCTCTGGCTCCGTGTGGGGGAGTCTTCTATTAATAGGTATACCAGGAGGCTTAGCAACTCAGGCAGAAGAGTACCTAGGAGAAAGCGGGCGAAGGGCTGCTGACGGAACAGTGAACAGAAATCAAACCGGGCTTAATTAGGAGAACATGACTTCCCTATTAACGTCCTTGTCCATGTGATACTGCTGCTAGAGAGGGGGAAAAAAAGCCAAGAAGCTTATTTGTTTTGCAATTACGGATGAAATAAAAAATTACTTGGTCTAATTAGACCTCTTTTACTAAAAGAAGCGTGCAAAATAACCTCCATTTCATTAGCAACTCAAAATGCACTCCTCAGTGTGAGCTACATATGTTTAAGTGAAATGTGGAGGGTCAATTTGCTATGTAAATTTCCACAAATTTGGCTAAACTAAAACGATTAACCTAATGCGAATGCAAATTAAGTTAATTGATAACGACTTTTCTCTGGAACTTTAAAAAGGGGGAAAATATATTCCAGTTCCAACAATCCTCCGAAGTGTTCCGTCACCCAATAATGAAATGATATCTTGACAAATTAAAGGGAATATAATGAAATCAGATTAATTAATGCCAAGACCAATTAGCACATGCAAAGAGAGACGATTCAGAGAAACAAGTCTCACTGTTAGACAAATCAAAGAAACAATTGTGCGAGATGGTTAAAAAGCTCTTTCTATATGTCAATTTGCACATGTATTATCACAGAGATAAGCACAGAATGCTAGAGCTGGATTGACCTTTGGGATCATCCATTCCAACCTCTTCATTTTTTCCAAGGACAAATCTGAGGCCCAGAGAAGTCAAGTAATTTGTCCAAGGCCACACAGGTAATATGTGGCAGCACTAGGATTAAAACCCAAGTCTTCTCATTCCAAGTATAATTTCCTTTCCACTAAAACCACTCTATGTGTTAAATTCCATTATTTCAAATTTTCCTTGCTCCTTCCAACATTAAAATGTACTCTGAAAACACTAAAGTATTTAGTAGTATCATAATTTGATATGAAGAACCACAATTTAAAAAATAATAACAAACATTTTTATTTAAAGTTTTGAGTTCCAAATTCTATCTCCCCTTCCTTCCCTCTCCTGCTCCCTCCCTGAGACTGGTAACTAATCAGATATAGGTTATACATGTGCAATTATATAAAATATTATCATATTAGCCATTTTGTATAAGAAAATTTGAATAAGAGAAAAATGAAAGAAAGTGAAAAATAGCATGTTTCTGTGTTCATTCAAAATCAGTTCTTTCTTTGGAGGTGGATAGTATGCTTCATCATAAATCCTTTGGGATTGTGTTGGATCATTGCATTGCTGAAAATAGTTGTCATTCACAGTTTCTCATCAAACAATATTGCTGTCATGCATAAGGTTCTTTTGGTTCTGCACACTTCACTATACATCAGTTCATACAAGTCTTTCCAAGCCTTTCTGAAATGGTTCTGCTTGTCATTTCTTACAGCACGATTATATCCCAACACAATCACATATTACAGCTTATTTAGCCATTCCCCAATTGAGGGGCATCCCTTGGATTTATATTTTTTTAGTCTTGACATCAAAGAATTTACATATAGTGTATGTACATAGTATATAATATAGTATAAAAGAGTACATACCATGATAATAAATAATAAATATAAATTTTTAGTTTGTTATGGCTTTCAATTCAGATGCTAAAATATTCACATACTATCTATCCACTAGATAGAGATATAGGTATAGATATAGATAAAATTTACATAGAAGATTAGATATAAATATATAGATAACAGATATAAACTTATCTGTAGATGTAGATATGGATGTAGATTTATAGGTAGATATAGATAATAGAGAAATTATTTTTTCTATTATATTAACAACCAATTATTGAATTGAGATCAAGGCTTTTCTTTCCTTTTTTAAAAATGTCCTCATTTAGGGCCCAGCCCCTGTAGGTCAATCAATTAGTTTCTGAAGGACAAGGTTGATAGATGAGATTATTAGATTGCCCAAATCCTCCTGGATCATGCTCCTCTCTTGAATGGGACCCCACCCAACCAGGAGAACTTACTTCAAGTGTGAACTCACTTAGAGTGTGAACAGAATCTAATCTAGGTGAATTCTAGCCTGGAAGCATTGTGCTTATGCCTTTGTATCCCTCCTTTGGAATTTAGGGTGACCCATCTGACCCAGAGTGATCTGGGTAAAGATGGATTTCCCTGTCCAGATTACTGGAAGTAGCTGAGTCTCATGTCAGTAGGAGGAATCCCTTTGATTTCCAATTCTTAGCCAACACACACACACACACACATACTGTTGCTATAAATATTTTTGTGCAAATAGGTCTTTTTCTCTTTTTTGGTATAGGACTACAATTTAAAGAGCTGCAGCCTACCTAACCTGCATGCTTGAACACTCACTCTCTATCCCTTCTCCCCATTTATGTATACATATTTCCATCGGGACCATTAAGAAGATGAAAAGTACCCATCTGTCTTGGATAGTCTGATATCAGGAAAATGGACTGCTCCGGAAGGCCCTACAAGCCCTGGGACTCTCTGATCCTATCGTCTACATGAGAATATTTGCTGTATTAGAATGCATACGATATTAGAATATACCTATATGTTTAAGCATTGGAGGGATTTTCATCCTGAGTCTCGTTTTCTTGATTCAGTCCACTTTATCCACACCTAAAGCAACCATCAGGTTGAGTGGCAGCTCTGCTAGTTGAAAAGGCAATTTTCTTAACCCAAGTTGTGGCTTGGCTAATCGGAGAATCCTGATACTGCAAACAGGGAGTTCTCCGAGCTAATCATCTGGTCTTTAAAGTCTCCCTTCCTAGGCATTAGTAAAAGAATTTATGCAGGATTGGGTGGAGGACGAGGGGGTGATGAGGAGGGGATTGGGAACGGGCCGGGAGGGGAAGGGAAGGTTGTTGGAGAAGAGAGACGAGTTTATCCCAGGCAGTTGCTGCTGCTTCTCTGAATGGAGAGATTGAAACTCGAATTGCTTCCTCTGGGATCTTTAAGCAAAGGAAGGGCTGTAGTAAATGTCTGCTCTGGATGAGGCTTATTGCACTGGAGAACAGTCAAGCTCCCTTAACTGAGCCAAAGGTAGCAATAACCAGCACAAATGGAAACACTGGGCCGGAGGCTTCCTGACTGCTCTACTGCTAGGCAGGCAGTTTCCTGTTTTCTTCTCCCCAGGTCACCGTGCCATTGCTCTCTGTTTCATTCAGCCTGGGGCTGGAGGAAGAGAGGTGATGCTGCTGCTGGAGGTGATGCTGCTGGTGGTGGTGACAAGGGATGCTTACTATAGAACAAAAAGCAGGACTAATAATAATAATAATAATAGGTGGAGGGCCAGTAAGATATAGTGGAAAAGTCAATTGGTTAGTCAACAAGCATTGATTAAGCTGTTACTCTAATATAAAGAAAAGTTAAGGGGCAGCTAGGTGGCACAGTGGATAGAGCACTGGCCCTAGAGTCAGGAGGACCAGAGTTCAAATCTGACCTCAGACGCTTACTACCTGTGTGACCCTGGGCAAGTCACTTAACCTTGGTTGCCTTAGTTAAGAAAAAAAAGTCCAAAATAGTCCTTGCTGGTAAAGAGCTCAGTCTAACAAATGTGAGTGGTCCCCTTGTGGTCAGGAGAATCCTGAATTTTTCATTTAATCAATTGTGTGACCACAGGCCAGACACATTACCTTTCTGATCATCCATTTCCTCCTTTTTAAGATGGGGATGGAATACCTGTAGAACTTTCCTCATTTACTTTGATGTGAACATCAAATGAGATATTGAAGGTCAAGTGCTCTGAACACTTAAACCTTAAGTGTCAGCTATTATTACACTTATATAACACTCTAGACTTTCTCATTCGATCCCCAAGACAGCTCTGAGAGCTGGAAATACTACAAGGATCATTATTCCCCTCCCCTACCAGTTCTAAAGACAAGGACCTGGGCTGGAATCCCAGCTCCAACATTCATCAGTTTTGTGACCTTGGACAAGTCACTTCACCTAAGTGAATGGTAAAGTCAAAAGATCCACCCTCATCCCAGTTGTCCTGGTCCCCATTGGCAGGCGGGAAGGCAGGTGGCCTTCTGAATTTGGGCCCTGAGCACAGCTGGGTGGGAGCCGGGCTCTGTTCTGTGTCATCTTCACAGCTTTTCAAATACAGCTTTTGATTGCCAGCCTGTGAGTGGTGATCCATTTTGTGGGGTTATTCATAGAAAGTTCTGAAACCTAACTAGCTCCCCTCTCCTCCATAATACTGCACTGTGCCAAGTCATTTCCTCCCTGCTTCCTCCCTCCTCCATTCTCTCCCCCACCCCCATACCAGTCGGCCTGTGCTCCAAGAATACAAACTCATTTGAACATTAGCATAATTGCAAAGGTAAATCTGAAAAGGAAACATTTATTTCTCTACAAGAGTTAGTGGCTCATAGACCTATCTGATGCTCTGGATTACTGGAAGGTAACTAACTGAAAGTTGACCCTAGAAATGCTGGAGAGACTCAGCGGCTGCTTTAACCTTACCACCATCCTGGTGAGGGCCAGGCCATGGAATCCTAGGGACAGAAGCTACTCCTGTTAATTTGTTGACATAGGAAAACCATCTAGCCATGCGGGTTCAGCACCAACTCTGTAGCTTAGTCTTAGGGAAATGCCCAGAGAATTGAGAGGTTGAGGGGCTTGTTCAGGATCATACAACTAAAGTTATCCCTTCCATATCTCAGGTGGGGGGGGGGTTAAAGGTGTGCCCTCCTCCCCCACCCCACCTGGAAAATTTGTGTAAAATATCTTTAACCTTCTCTTTGTAACAGAGAAGTCTGATTTTTTTCTTCTTTTTTATGGGGTATTTACAGCACCTTATTTATTTATTTTTTTTTAGTGAGGCAATTGGGGTTAAGTGACTTGCCCAGGGTCACACAGCTAGTAAGTGTTAAGTGTCTGAGGCCGGATTTGAACTCAGGTACTCCTGACTCCAGAGCCGGTGCTCTATCCACTGCGCCATCTAGCTGCCCCCCTACAGCACCTTATTGTAAAATTTGGGTTAAATATTTGGTCATAGGCTCTGTGTCACCCACTGGTCTTCACATGTCATCCACACTTCCACAAAACTCTCCCCAAATTCCCATTTAGTTTCTTATGCTGACCCACAAAATACAAAAGCTTGATGGGGAAAATTGCGATGCAGAAGGGATAACTGCGGTATATTTCACAGGTAAGACTTGAACACGGGTCCTTCTCTCCAAGGGCAGCTCTACCACACTACCTCTCATAGAATCATAGAACATGAGAATATAATGGTTGTTTGGGACTATAGAGGTTATCTATCCCAGTCTTCTCATTTTACAATTTAGGAAGATGAAGCTCAGAGAGTCTGAGGGACTTGCTCAAGCTTACCCAGCTATTAAGTTGTAAAGATTGGGACTAACTGTGGTCTCTTGACTCCTCAGATGGGATTTCCTTTCATTGTATTGATTTTTTGGACCACTCTGTGTGCAGAGTACAAGTCCTTGACTGTGTCAGGGCGGAGAGTGAAGATTGCACTCGGTTCCCTCCCTCACCCTAATGAGGAAGATGAGGCAGCGGACTGTGAGCTGAGCAGAGGATGAAATTTCCATGTCAGGAGGGCTGGGTGAGGGGAATGGTCACACTACCTGAAGGAGGTCTTTTTCTAGGCCCCTGGCATATAGAAGCCTTGTACAGTGGCCTCACTTTACTACTCAGTCAGACTTCCCTCCCCTAAACCCCTTAAAGCTTTGGCTTCATGGGGTATCAGGGCTCAGAAGGGAAACTGTCAAGCTGGGACACATTAAGGTTAACTTCACTTAAGAGCCAGGGTCCTTATCATTTGTAAAAGGAGAAACCACCAGGGGTCCAAGGCCTTCAGGCATTTACTCCCCCCAACTGGGAAGTCTGCTTTCTACTTGAAGCCTTTCCTGATCTCCCCAAATGATATGTTGTATAAACTTAAATATATACATGTCTCCCCCAACAGAATGTAAGATCACTGAGGGGGAAAAAGGTTACATTTATTATCTCTTGGCCAGAACCTAACAAGGGTGCCTGACAAAAAGTAGGCATTTCAGAAATACTTGGTTGATTGTCTACTAGTCCTACTTGTTCCAGCCCATAAGCCTGGTGTTTCTGCCAATGACTCCCTGAATTCTTATGTGCTGACCTTGGTCATAAACAGGGAAAGTAAGAGGCCTTGTTGTTGTTCAGTTGTGTCCAACTCTTTGTGACCCTGTGGACCATGCTGTCCATAGAGGTTTCTTGGCAAAGACAACGGGGTGGTTTGACATTTCCTCCTCTAGTGGATTAAGGCAAACAGAGGTTAAGTGACCTGCCCAGGGTCACATAGCTAGTAGTATCTGAGGCTGGATTTGAATTCAGGTCTTCCTGATTCTAGGCCCAGAGCTTTATCTACTAAATTGCTTAGCTGCCTTAGAGATCATCTCATCTGAACTTCCTCATCTTACAGATGAGAAACTGAAATCCTGAAAAATGATACTGTGGTTCTGTTGGAAACATGTTGCTTATGAAATCAGAGGCTCTGGATCTGAATCAAATCACTTAACCCTTCTAGGCCTCATTTTCTTTCTCTGTAAAGTAAAAGGATTGGAGCGGATAGCCTCTACGATCCCTTCCAGCTCTCAATCTATAATCTTATTAACTTTCACGTGTCATCTGCCGTGGCTAGTAATGAAACCAAATAATGCATTAACTAGAGCTGTGTAATTAGACAGGAGCTGGGAGATGTTTCCTATCAAACATCATGTGGAAAAAAGATCCATTGCAGCTATGTAGGGATCCTGAGTCCTTGCCGTTCAAGGAGCCAGCTGTGAGGCAAAGAGACAGTATGGTATATTGAAGAGCACTCACTGGACCTGGAGTCAAGAAGACCTAGATTTGAATGTTGCATGGGACACTTGCTTGATTTGTGAGCTTCAACAAACTATTTAACCTTTCTAAATCTCAGTTTTTCTATCTTCAAAATGGGTTGATGCTGTTACTTTACAGGGTTGTGAGAATTATTGATCAAGTAATGCAAGGACTGTTCAAGAGATTGCCTAGTGTAATTCCCTTATGTTACAGATACAGAAACTGAGGCCCAGAGCAATTAAATGGTTTGACCAAAGCCACATAGGCAGAAAGTGACAGAGCTGGGATTTATTTCAAATTCATCACTCTCACCGCTGCAAACCTTAAAGTCTCCTATAAATGTGGGCTACTGGGATTACAGTACTGAGATACTGCCTTGTAAATGAGGTGGGTGGGAAATTGGCATTTGGTTGAATCAGTGGTTTGATCAGCAGCTGTTCTGCTTAGTTTCAACTTTATAGGATATCATGTCCTCTTGATGCTACCCCTTTCAGCTCCCTTTTGTGTATCAACTTCCCCCACTGGATTGTAAGCTCCTTGAGGGCAGGGACTATCTTTCTTTCTTTTTATTATTTAAAAATTTTTTTTCTGGGCAATGAGGGTTAAGTGACTTGCCCAGGGTCACACAGCCAATAAGTGTCAAGTGTCTGAGGCCAGATTTGAACTCAGGTCCTCCTGAATCCAGGGCTGGTGCTTCATCCACTATGCCACCTAGTTGCTCCCTATCTTTTTTTTTTCTTATTTGTATCACCAGCACTTAGTACAATGTGTGGTACATAATGTTGTTGTTTTTGTTGTTCAGCTGTTCCAGTCATGTCTGACTCTTTGTGACCCCATTTGGGGTTTTCTTGGCAAACATACTGGAGTGCTTTGCCATTTCCTTCTCCAGGTCATTTGACAGGTGAGGAAACTGAGGCAAACAGTGTTAAGTGACTTGCCCAGGGTCACACAGTTATTAAGTATCTGAGGCTAGATTTGAACTCAGGGAGATGAATCTTTCTGATTCCAATCCTGGGCTCTATCTACTGAACCACCTAGCTGCTTCCATTGTAGTACATAATAAATACTTAATAAATATTTATTGAATTGAATTGAATGATAAAGAGTTTTTTGTTTTAATGCTATATGTTTTAATGAACAAAGTTCTGATTTGTTTCTCTCCCAGCCCACTTCCATTGGGAAAAAATAAAAACAAAAAAAGTCTTTGTAACAAATATGCATAGTCAAACAAAAAATAAAATTCCTATATTGGCCATGTTCAAAAAATTATGCCTCAATCTATACCTATAGTCCCTATCAGGAGGTGGTTAGCATGAGCAAGTTGTTTCATGGCCATGTAGGATGTCTGTGGATTTCTGTGGAGCCCTCCTCATTCCCCTCCTCATCCCCATAATGTTGTGATTATGTAGAAATGAGTAAAGAGAGTCCCAGTCAGGTGGCAGGGGCCACATCTGTCTGACTGAGTAGAAGTATGTTGATCCCAGGAACAGGAATCTGGGCACAGCCAAGACTGGGTTGCTTGGTGCTGGGATAGAAAATGTGCACTGTAGTGACTGGGACCATAAAGGGGACATTTGAAGGCAGCCAGCCTGGAGGAAAATGGTCAGTCCACACATTAGCACCTGGGGAAACTTGGCCTATTTTGTGAACAAGAGAGTCTTCTGATGGTGCACCTGGCAGACACTTTGGGGAGTCCTCTGTGTGTGCTTGCAGACTGTGTAGCTGTAAATATTAACTTTCTTCCTCCCTTGTAAACAAACCCTTCTACGCTCACTTTGATGGAAGGTTCCTGAGGGAGGAGCATGTGCTGGGGTCTTGGGCCTTCAAAAATTGTCAGCAGAGGAGAGAGAGCCCAAGGCACAAGAGATTAAAGAGGATGAGCAGACTTTTAGTCCAAGATCAGGTAGCGACATGGACCCCCAACCTGGTTAATTTGTTGTCTGTTGGGAGGTCATAGTGAAACAAGTTGGATGGGAAGTGGTCTTGGGTGCTGACCTCACATTGATCTTTAGGCTCCAGATGGCCAGCCTCTGTGAAGGCAAAACCGAGCTGCAGTCCATCCTGGGGAAGCTGTGTCCTAACAAGGATAAAAACAATACAGGGCTGGTCCCTTGCCCATAGGCCTTACTGCCCAATTGGAAAGACAGTCAGAGGACAACACATGCACACATGAAGACCTAGCAAGGGTTACAAAATAAGAGAACATGAGAAAAGAGGAGAGGTCATTGGCATCAGAGTTAAAGGAGACGAGTTTGAATCTAGTCATGGTCACTTTGCTTCTCTAGGACTTGGACTTCTCCTCAGTAAGTTTACAGGGTTGGACTAAGTGACCCCTGAGCTGAATTACAACTCTAGATCCTCTGATGCAGGCTAAAGGAGGGAGAGGAGATGGCTAGGTCTGCTTCTTACTTAAGGCCCTGGTCCCAATAATCCAGCCTCTTTCAGCTACTTACCAATAGCCTCTCACTCTGAAGATGACTCCATGCCTGTGGCCCTTCTTCTGACTGGTGAGTTGAAGAGTCCAAGTCATCCATGCTCAGTTCTTTCTCAACTATACTCCTGACTATGGACCTCTCTATTTTGTTCTCCTCTCTCCACACCTTTCAAGCTCCCTTTTATGTTCTTCCTTCCCTCATTGGAATGGAAGCCCTTTGAGGGTAGAGACCATCTTGTTTTAAAATTATATTTCTATTTCCAGCACTTAGCATGGTGTCTAGCACATAGTAGGTCCTTAATAAATGCTCTATCTATTCATCCATCTATCTGTCATCTATCCATTTATCAATCTAATTATATCTCTATAATCCATCTATCAATCTAACTATATACCTATCATCTATCTATCTGTCATTTATCTATCATCTATCTCTCTATCTACCGACCTACCTATCTGTCATCAGACTAAATACTATGGGGTAAGCTTGTTGGAAGTTGAGGGAGAATGGGGAATAAGCAGGAGAAGAGGATAAAATAAGCAATTATTAAGTACCTATTGTATGCCAGGCACTGTGCTAAGTGTTTTACAAATATCTCATTTGATCCTCACAACAACCGTAAGAGATAGTTTTGATTATGATACCCATTTTACAGTTGAGAAAACTGAGGCACAACAGAGATTAAGTGACTTTCCCAAGGTCACACAGCTAGTAAGTATCTGAGGCAGGATTTGAACCTAGATCTTCCTTATTCCAAGTCAGGTGTTCTATCTACTATGTGCCTATAGTTGATTGTTGTCCTTCATCCCCACCTAACCCTCTTGTCCCTAAACCTCTCCCCTCTCACCTTCTGGCACCATTTATCTCTAGTCAGAATCCTAAATCCTGCCCAATCTGATTCTATGTTAGGATGGAGAAGAGAAGAAGAGACCAAAGGGATGAATATAGACCTCAGCTTAGCCCACTAAACCTGCTTCCAGGTCTCTCCAACTGTTTAATCACTTAAAAGAGTCTCAGCTCCCACAGGGCAGTCAGCCATGCAAATTAGCACTGGCCTATAGGCCCAGAGCCAAAAATAAACTAGGCTTCAGGCAAGTTCTATTGTTGGTAAAAAAAAAAATGGGAACATGGTGCTGATGACTGTTTTACAGGGCCTTGAGATACCAACCTATCTAATATATCATCACAGGGATTGTGGTGAATTAGTAAAGGTGTGGGTAGCCCTGGAAAATCAAGAGATTTTTCAGGCTGGTATTTGGAAGCTGATTATAAGACTCTTTCGGAGCCCAGGTAGTCATAGCAGGGTGGAATAAGAAATAGGAAGCACCCTTCCAATGGGAGATTGGAGTTTCATTGGTATTGGACCAATTCCCACCTATTTCCTCACCTATTGCTTGACTTTGGCTATCATCCTCATTTCCTAACCACTGTAACCATTTCCAAAGTGGAGCATTACCATTCTCTTGCTCAGAACCAAGCCATCACCCCCTTCCTAGCCATCTCTATGCCATGCCACCTTTTCCTTCTCCCCTTTATATGTTGTCTCCCCCTTTAGACTGTAACCTGATTTTGGACAAGGACTGCGTGGCTTGCTTGTATTTGTACTATCCTCTCATTCCCCAGTACAGTACCTAATACACAGGAAGCACCTACTAAGTGCTCTGTGTTTCTATCCATCTATATACTCAACGGTCTAGTACCTGTAGGCTGTGCCATGCTTCTTATGTGACATTGAAACCAGTGAAATGTTGTCCAGATCACCATGAAGAAAAGGCAACTTGAAAGAGAGGAATCTTCCATAGATTCAATTCAAATGAATAAATATTCATTGAGTATCTATTATGTTCACCACTATTAAGCAAAGGCAAAAATGAAAATAGTTCTTGGCCTCAAGGAGTTGATGTTCTACCTTCCTCAGGCAGGGACTCTAAAGAAAGTGGGGCCAGGATCCAAGCTGATCATTGATCCCATGTGGACAACCACTTCCCCAATATATCACTTTCCTCCTTGGAACATGAATATTCAGAAAGGTGGTGCCCCCCTTTTATAAGGGAATGTTCCCTGCCTGTGGCTTGAAGGGAGGCAGAATTGACATTTCTAGTCTCTTCTCCCCTCACCCTTCTCCAAGGGGAATTTTAATTTTGGCAGGAAAGAGAAGCAGGAAGTTTGGGGCCAAAAGCAGACCATTCTGTTCTCCTCATAGAGAAGAAGCACCAGGCTAGAATTGTATCTATATGTCCCCTTAAATATTATTAGGGGGTTTCGTTTTCAGATTCAGCATAACTTCTGATTGCTATTCTAATTGCTGGGGGAAGTAGGACCCCCCCAAGCTTTATATCTAAGGTTTGACTCCCTTCCCAACAATTATTACTATCACAATAAATATACACAGTAGGTAGCCTAGAAACCCATTTATCCAAATCCTAGCAAAACAGAAATCAGAGAGGTATGCATAGAAGAATATGTACCAGACGACACTGTGAAGGAGCTCTCCCATTGGGAGTGAGGCAACTCAACTAAAATAAGTCTTAGATCTCAGCCAAGGAGAAGTTCCTCCAAGTCTCCAGTGTAACAAGCTGGGAACAGGGACATGATAGAGAATGCCAGCTCCTCTCATGTCTTCCCAGAGTCTGTTCACCTAAAGTGGGCTGGCCTCTTCTCTCTCACAGCGGGAAACCAGAAGCCCCCTAATGTAACCTGAAGAGACTCAAAGCTTGAAGAAGACTGAAGAGCCCTCCTCCTGCTCTTGTCAACTCTGCCCACCCCTCACACAGGGCAGGGCATCCATCTTCACCAAGGAAGAAAATGTCCGATACCAGTGGGCCTTGGCACTGAGGTTACAAAAACAATTCCCCAGCAGCTCCCCCCCCCCCCGCACCACGCCATGTTCCTTTTCCTCCTTCCCTTTCCCTCTATTCTAACCTTCTCCCCATCTTCAACCAGAAGCCAGTGCAAGTTCAGCACATGGTCTTTTGGTGACAACAACTCAGCTCACTCTGGGAGAGCCACTTCTCCTGAGAAGGGGGTGGGGAGGGTGGGGACAGTGTGTGGTTTATTGTTGTAATGTAAATATGACTAGATTTGGAACCCAAAGAAAAGAGGTTTGAATCTAGATTCGCTTCTGCATCATCTTAAGTCATTTCACTTCTTAATTTGAATGGTTCATGTTCCAGAAATGAGCCTCAGTTTCCTCCCCTGTAAAATTAGGGGGTGGGATCATCCAGATGATACTGGAGTTCTTCTAGTTCTGAATTCACAGACCTATCTGGGGAATAGGAGGGGTCCTTAGGCCTCCTGACTGTTAGCAGAGGGCATTCTGAGTGAGTCTGCCCATAGGTGAAGCTGAGAAGACCTCCTGTACCTCTCTCTGCCTCTCTTTCTAACTGTGGTTCATTTCAGAAGATTGAACAAGGAGTCAGAGCCCCAGGGGGATAGGGCATTGTTTGTACAAAGTGTCTGTCATTGCCTCAGGCCCTCTGTGCACCTGGACCCAGTGCGCTGAGCAGGCTAGGGGCTCAATTCTGTGTGGGGGGAGGAAAAGTAGCCATTCTCTGTCAGATCCTATACATCAGGGGGGCTGGGGCATCTCAGGGGTGTGCAGCCCTAGGCTCTGCCTCCAGTCAAACCCAACAGGAATAAAAACAGCTCCTCCTCCTCCTCTTTCTTAGTGCTGGCACCCTCTCAGGGTCCTTGTGACCCTCACTGCCCCCAGACCAGCTCCATAACTGCACTCCCTCTGCTGACCCATTATGCAATCTGCCAGCCTAGGACCTTTGGGAGCAGCTCATTCCCAAGGAACTTTTCACCTTTCTCTGCCTTCTTCCACATATCCTTCCCTGTCTCCTTATGCTTCCTTCAGGTATGCCAAGTATATCAAAACCTGTCTGATAGTAAAAGTAGAGTATGAAGAGGCCTTTGGGCCCACTGGATCTGTCTTTCCATACTCTACCCACTCATCCCAACTGGCCCTTCCATAGCAGTGTTCAGTCAACAAAGTTTCCTCATCAAAGATCCCTTAGTGGCTGGGGAGAAGCAGCTTCAAGGATGGGAGAAAACATAAATGAATCAACTCAACTTACCTTCAGGGGGATTGACTCCCCCTCAAATGGTATCTAGGCCACCGGCTGTTGCTGCCCAGGCTCCTAGTTTATCCTCAGATCCCCTCCCTGTATTTAGCTAAACAAATCAGAACAGAGGAAGAATCAGGAAGGAGAAAAGATGACTTGGGGGGCTGGAGGGGGTCAAACATGATAGCTGTCTTCAAACATACGAAGGACTATCACACAGAAGAGGGCTTTGACGTATTTTGTTCTCCCCAGAGGGCAGAGCTAAGGAGAAATGACTGGACATTTCAGAAAAGCAGATTTGGGCACAATGTAAGGAAAAAATTCCAAACAGTTGTAGTTGCTCAAAGTAGATAGGGTTGCCTCTTGATTTAGTGAGTTCCCAATCACTTGAAGTCTTCCATCAGAGGCTGATGGGAGAGATTCTATAAAAGGAATCTTGTTCAGGTGAAAGTTGGAATATATGGCCTCTGACCTGTATTCCAACTCTGAGTTTCTGTGAAAGTATAAGGCTAACTGATGGACTGCTACTTCCATGCTATGGAGTGAAGACATGAGGTGGTAAGAAGATGGGCCAATGTGAGGTAAAAAAGGGATGTGATCATGGACATTTGCTAAGGGTCAGTAACAATCCCCAGTATGAGAGACCTCCCTGTTCCACATGGTGCCACACTCCTGCTAAATTTGCAAATACCTCCTCTGCCCTGGGAATATCCCTCATCAGTGTTTCCTAGATGACCCCTCCCTATCATGTATCCCCAAAGAGTACAAGGGCCACTTAGAGGGTAACCAAGCTAAGAATATGACAATCCTCTCCCCACTTCCCACTGCCCTCTCTACCCACTTCCTCAGGAGTCAGACACATTTCTATTATTCCAGGCTACTAGGAACAAATTTTCTGGGGCTCCCCCTACTTCACCTCATATAAGCCAAAAAGCATAAAAAGTATTGGTGACGGGGGCAGCTAGGTGGCACACTGGGATAGAGCACTGGCCCTGGATTCAGGAGGACCTGAGTTCAAATCCAGCCTCAGACACTTGATACTTACTAGCTGTGTGACCCCGGGCAAGTCACTTGACCCCAATTGCCTCACACACACAAAAAAAAGGGTATTGGCAACTCCATATGTGTGACTCTCTGATTCTCCTTTGGCAGTCCTCCCCCTTTGGGTGAACGGAGTCTAACGGTATCTCTTATGTTCACAGACAGCATAGGATCATAGATTTTGACCCAGAAGGAACTTTAAAGGTTATATCGTCCAACTGGCTCATTTTATAGATGAGGAAAGAGAGGTTAACAAACAGCCTTGCCTAAGGTCACACAGGGATTAAGTAGAACAGACAACCGAGGCGGTCCTTTCCAAAACTGGCAGTGAATCAAGGAGCATTTAGGTGACCTCCTTTCTTTCCTTCCTCCCTTCCCACCTTTATCACTCAATACCCCTAGGGACAGAGTGCTGGGATGGAGATAAATAAAAGGCTCTCCTCTACCTCACAGACCTTACCAGTTTAATGGGGGGGCGGGGCAGAGATATAACACATAAACAGACCATAACCATAACGAAGAATAGAGCATGACTATAAATAAAGAAATATATGCAGTTTTCTGCAAAATTCAAGGGGGAATTCCAACGTGGGGGTGGGAATCAGGGAAGCCCTCATGGAGGAAGAAGCATTTGAGCTGGACCATGAAGGATGAATTTCAACATGCAGAGAGAAGAGGAGGCTCCTCAAGGACTTCAAGGGAATGGTATGAATAAAAAACAGTGGGAAGAATGTTGAAAATAGAAAAGGAACTGTTAGTGAGCAGCTCAATTTGAGTATAGCATCTGTGGATGATATTAGCACTGAATGATGTTGGAAAGGTAAGGAGGTGCCATACCATGGAGGAATCTGCTGAGTTTGGACATTCTTGTTGGGTCTGGCCATGGGAGCCGCTGAAAGGCTTCGAGCAAAACAATGACAGGATTAGGGACTATGCTTCCACTCAATCTGGCAGCAATAGGAAGGGAAGGGGAAATTGAAGGCAGGAGTCACTAGAGGTTAGAGAGACCAATTAGGAGAACATTGCAATAATCCAGACTGGCTATGAACAAGAGGTATGCTAGGGTAGTGGCAATGAGAATGGGAAGAAACAGATGGATGAGAGCATGGTTCCAGAGGCAGAATCAACCAGATTTAGTAACCTGTTTTATTGGAAGGTGGTTGTGGAAGGTAAGGGAGAGGGAAGACACATGCACCAAAATTTAGAGCATGGATAATGGAGTGATTGCCATTAACAGAATAAATGAAGTCAGAGGTAGTGGCAATGATAAATTGGGGTAGGTTGAATTTTAGATGCTGCTGGAACATCCAAATGGAAAGGTCCAGTTGAAGGCTAGGATTGTGAGTTTGAAGTTTGGGTGGGAAGTCAGGGCTAGAGATACAAATTTAGGTGTCTCTCTTGTACAGCTATGATTGGAGCACTATCTTTGCTTTTTTGTTTGTTTTTTGAGTGAGGCAACTGGGGTTAAGTGACTTGCCCAGGGTCACACAGCTAGTAAGTGTTAAGTGTCTGAGGCCAGATTTGAACTCAGGTACTCCCGATTCCAGGACCAATGCTCTATCCACTGCACCACCTAGCTGCCCCTATCTTTGCTAAGGAAGAGGGTAGATGCTGAGAAAGAAATAGGTCTCCTCATTATTGCGGTTGTAGGGCCTTCTCCTGATTGAAGAAAAGCTTCCCCATTCCAAGGACTTCAAAGAAACTCTTTGATACAGATAAGATCCAACAGCATAGCTTCATGGACTTAAGAAGGAGGCCTGGATGATTTGCAGACGGGACAAGTTGGACCATGCATGTACCTGGAAGTGAGTAACTCCTGAGAAATGTATAATACAGAGCATCCCATTCAAACTGAATCTGTCTAATGCTGCATTGTAGAGAGTCAGTCAATAAGCATTGATTAAGATCCTACTTTGTGCCAGGCATTGTGCTAATCAGTGGGGATACAAAGAAAGGCAAAAGACAGTTCCTGCTCTCAAGGTGCTCACAGTCTAATGTGGAGGGAGGTACAACATGCAAACAACTATGTACAAACAAGATATATGCAGGATGAATTAGGAGACAATAACTAGCATTAAGGGGAATGGGGAAAGACCTCTGAAGAGATGAGGTTTTAGCTGGGACTTTTAAGAGCTAGGAAAGCTAAGAGATAGAGATGATGGGGGAGAGAAAGGGAAAGGTATAGGGGATAGCAAGAGAAAATGATCAGTCAGGAGATGCCTGGTCTTATTTGAGATTCTTCAAAGAGGCCAGTGTCGGGGCAGCTAGGTGGCGCAGTGGATAAAGCACTGGCCCTGGATTCAGGAGGACCTGAGTTCAAATTTGGCCTCAGATATGTGACACTTACTAGCTGTGTGACCCAGGGCAAGTCACGTAACCCTCATTGCCGTCCCCCCACAAACACACAAAAAGAGGCCAGTGTCACTTGATCATAGGGTATGTGGAGGGGAGTAAGATTTAAGAAGACTGAATAGGGAGGCAGCTAGGTGGTGCAGTGGATAAAGCACCAGCCCTGGATTCAGGAGGACCTGAGTTCAAATCCGGCCTCAGACACTTGACACTTACTTGCTGTATGACCCAGGCAACTCACTTAACCTTCATTGCCCCACAAAAAAAAAAAAAGACTGAATAGGAAGGGGCCAGGTTATGAAGGGTTTTTAACACCAGAGGATTATATATTTGATGTGAGGGATGATAGGGAGCCACTGGAGTTTATTATTGCACATTGTAACAGGGACACTTGCACATATTAGGTGTCCAAGAAATGCTTGTTGAACTGAATTCACATGAACTGGGTAAATTCAAAATGAACAAATAAGATGACATATCATACAAGGTTAGAAAGAAGACATGGAAAACAACATTTTTTGATATTATATAGGTCAAAAGGGGAAAACTTGAGACGATAATGGTCAGAACTGTTTTTAATTCATCAGTTTATTAACGAAGCAAGCAATATTGCATGCAAATAACTCTGCTAGGCACTGAGGCTACAAAAATATAGAGGACAAAGACGCTGCCCTCAAGGATTTTTAAGTCTAAGAGGAATGAGTCCTGTATTCAAATATACGGTCTTGTTTAAAAGGATGTAGGGATGGCAGGATAGGTTTTGTGTGGACCTGAATAGAGGTCAGGATGTCTATCTTTCTGTCACTGCCAAGTAATTGTTAGGAAGGGTACTGTGGAGGCTTGTCTTTCTCAATATCTCTCTCTCTCTCTCTTTCTCTCTCTCTCTCAGAAGAGAAAGTTGTTGTTCATGCTTTGTTCTCAAAGAAGATCAATGACATCACGAAGATGATGTCTTGACCTGCAACTGAATTGGTTTGAGAAGGTAACAAGGTTCAAGGAACACCTCTCATTTTCCAGGTTAACAGACATAGTAAAGTGGGAAGTGGAATTCCAATAGGAAAACACAGAAGAAAAAGTATGTGAAGAGAGACTATGGCCAGGAACTAGAAGTTAGAAGAAAATAACGCAAAAGAGAAAGGAAAGAAGGGCTAGAGAACATTGGCACTTTACAACAGAGAAGATGCTTTTCCTAAAGGAGAAGGGACTGATGCTTCTGAAGAAGAAGAAGCAACTGCCTTTATATAAGACAAGAAAAGAAGGCATGAATTCAGAGGTACTGGGCATATGATACATAATCCAGCAAGGATCACAGGAAGAAAAGATAATTAGTAGTGGTTGAAGAAAACTAAAATAACTATTAATTGACCAGATAGCAATACAAGAGAGGGCTATTGCTTTCTAGGGCGTATAACCAGGATGTTAGAGAGAACCAGATGATTGTGATCACTTTTGGTGATTCATATGAACATAAATAATACTGCTTGAAAGAATCAAGAAAGCACTGTTAACTATGATGAAAATCTGGCCAAGAAACGGAAGGCCTTGGGGACACACTTGATATTTTTGTCACTGCAGCTGATTAAAGGCAATGGTTTCAGAAAAGAAGGGCAGATTTGAGAAGCGCATCATAGGTTAAGAATATGGTGTCTGTGAATGGGATTTGGATTTCTGGACCTTAAGCTAAAAATATAGGAATGACTGGCTCCTGGCCAAGGATATTGCACACCTAATAAGGGTTAGTAAGGATATATTTGCTTGGAGTATTGCAAATCTAATCAAAAGGGCTTTATACTACAAAGGAAAGAAAACTGCCCACCTCTATCCACCAAGCTAGATACCACAGAGAGTAGCTACAATGTTGGAAAAAGAATAAAAAACAAAAGGTCAAAAATCTCAAGGGAAATAATGAGAAAAGTAGGAACAAGGGGAGTCTAGCATTATTAGATCTCAAAATGTATTACAAGGCAGTAACCATAAAAACTATTCGGTCAAAATAGTTAGTAAAAAATTAACTGGTCAAAAATTAGAAAAGTTGGTCAATGAAAGTAAGGTAAGCAAGACCCAGAAGGCAATCAGCACGGGGGAATCATCAGTAAAGCCATGGAGCTAAGAGAGGAGAATGGGGAGGAAGGCAGGGAGAAAATCATCTGGAGCATAGTATCCTTACTGGGGAGTGATATGTGATGAAAATAGAAAAAGGTAGATTGGGACCAAACCATAGAGAGACTTCAATTTCAGTAGCAAGAATTTGTACTTTGTTTCTTAGGCAATGGAGTGGCATTCAATGTTTCTGAGCTGGAAAATTATCATAGCAGAGCCTTAGGAAGATTCCTTATGCAAAAGCATGAAAGATATATTAGAGAAGGAATATACTGGACCCAAGAAGACCATTTCATAGAGTACTGCAGTAATATAGCCTTGTAGTTCTCATGGGGGCCTAAGCACTGAGAGTTGAGAGGAAGGAACAGATGGAAGAAATACTGTAAAAGTAGAAATTAAAAAAAAAACCTATCAAGTAATTGAATGTATAGAGTAAGACAGAGGAAGGAATCAGAAGAGCCTAGTTGATAGAAAGGATGGTGGTGTTATTAACAGAAAAATAAACCAGGGGAGGCATATGTTGTCTGGAGAATATGATGGAGGTTAGTTTTGGACTGTAAAGGGCTAAAATTCTAGCTAAACTGCCTAAAATATCTAATGAGTAGTCGCCAATAAATTATAAGCTTTAGCAAGAATTAGACTTTTAAGCATTTATTAAGGAGAATAAGAATTTGGTAAAGAGGGAGAAAGGCCTACATTCCTATCTATTAAAGGGAGAGCACATTTCTAGCTCTGCTCTCCACCAGAGTCCAAAGGCAAGAGAGCCAGACAGAGCGCTAGTCTCTTCCTTCTTCCTCCCACTACCCAATGTCACTTCCTGTTGCCAAAGAAAAGACTCCTGGTCTTGCCCTCAAAGACTTTGGCTTCATGGGCGGAACTCTTCTACAGTAAGTCTCCAGCAGGTGGCGTCATTCCAATCGTTACAGGACGAGACAGACACCTAGGTGCAAATAGCCAACATTCTCTTGGAAATATGGGACCAAAAGGTATTGGTTATAGAGGTCAAGATGTGGGATTCATCTGCATAAGCATAATAATTGGATCCATGGACATAAATGAGATTATTAAGGAGAGAATATATATCAAGAGAAGAGAATGCCAAAAACAAAAACTTGAGCAGTATCCGCATTTAATCATTAGGATGAGGATGAAGAGAGAGTTTTATTTAGTTCAAAAAGACAGAGAAGGGTCTAAGAGAGGTGGGAGAATTATAGAAATGCAGTAGCATGGAAGACGAGACAAAATAATACTTAGAATGAAATGGTAGTCCATGGTGTCCATGAAAGGTCAAAAAGAGTAAAGAGAGACAAAAGCCATTGGATTTAGCAATAGAGAGGTCATTAGTAGATGATCTTGAGCTTATGTCAATAAAATGTTAAGGATTAAAGCCATATTGCAAAGGTGTGAGAACAAATATTTAAAGGTTGAAGAGAAAGAAACCCTAGAAATGGAGAGATTAAAAATGCATGAAGAAGACATTGATTAATGGAGGGAGGTCACAGAGGAGACAGAAAGGAATAGGATTAAGGATAGAGGTGGAGGGTCACCTTCCTCCAACACTGATGGAGAGAAAGAATGAGGACATTAAGATATTAAAAGGAGTGGAGGAGGAGTGGAGGGAATTGAATGAGTTTATAACACACTGCCTTCATCTTCTCAATAAAGCAGAGGTCAAGGGCTTTTCTGACTGGTAATGAGGTTCACCATTGGGGACTTGAGAGAAAAACTGGTTTGGAATGGCTGTTGGGAGGGCTATAACAGGAGAGTTACTTCCATGACTCCATTCCTAGTGGTTATTATCTTTCCCAAGAAATCATGACATTTCTTGAGTTCAGCCTCCTTAGCACTGCTCTTGGGTTGTACCCAGCTTCTGGCCTTTCCATGCTTTCATTAGTTAGATAGATAGATAGATAGATAGATAGATAGATAGATAGATAGATAGATAGATAGATAGATAGATGATAGATAGATAGAGATATATATTGATATATAGATATGATGCTTGAAGCAACTGAAGATGTTTGGTCTGGATGACCATGGGGAGACCGGGTCAAGCCATCTTCAAGTAGTTAAAGCACTATCTCCTGGCAGAAGAATTGGGCTCATTATTCTTGGCCCAGAGGTAGAACCAGGTACAATGGGTACAAGTTGCAGAGAAGCAAATTTAGACTTCTTATAAGAAAAAGAAAAAATATGTTATAGTGAATAAAGACTCAGCATCTAAGAGAAGAAGATTTGAATTCAAGTCCTGCCTTTGACAGATGCTGGCTGTGTGACCCTGAGAAAACCAATTAACCTCTCTGTGTCACCAGACAACTCTCTAAGATTCTTAAGTTGCAGAACGATTGTCAGTCTGCATGGATAGGAGTTTCCATTACCAATGAAATCACAGATCAAAACAATAAATAAATTAGGAAAAAAAAGCTTCTAAATTTTTAGTATTATCCCAAAGATGAATGGGATTTGAAGGGAGGTAGGAAATTTATTCCTACTCATTCCCTCTCTCAGCTTAGAGAGCTTCAAGCAAATTATAGATGTCTACTTGTCAGGGATTGGCTGCTGAGGTTATTTCTGGCCAGGTAATTCCATAATTGAAAAATTAAAAATGTATCCAAGTTAATGGGAAAATACCCCTCCCCCAACACACACACACACACACACACACACACACACACACACACACAAACATACACTTACCTAGTTTCAACTTTGTACTCTGCCCATGGATGATTCCCACATAACCACTGATGGCCTCCTTAACTATATCACCACCCCCTCATAGGGAAGGGAAAGCACCCTTATAGAACATGTAGATAGCATACCAACATCATTTTAGACAATTTCCTTTGACCTCAAACCCTGAAGTCACATGGACACCCAGTTCTTTTACAAGAAGATAGGGTGTATTGACAGATAAGGTTAGAAAGATAGGTTGGAACCATATTGCAGAGCATCCTGAATTCAAGTTGAGGAATAGATTGGTGATAGGGAGCTAAAGAAGGTATTTGAGCAGGGTAATTAGATTAGAACTATCAATATGATTAGAACTATCAATCTGTCAGCAGTGAATAGGATAGAGAGAGACTTAGAGACAGTGAGACCCATTAGGAAGCCATTGCAATAGTCTCAGATGGTAAATTAGGGTGACAGCTGTTAAAATGGAAATGAGAGGATGGATAAGAGGCATTGCAGAGATACACATCTACATGACTTGTGACTGATTGGGGGAGAGAGCAACTGAAAACAACTCCAAGGTTTTGAGCTTGGATGACTGGGAGTGTGATGTAAATAGTACAATGTCCCCATTAACAGAAAGAGAGGAGACAGGAGGAGGAACGGTTTGAAGGAGAAGAATGTTGGATTCTGTTTTGAATAAGCTGAGTTTGAGTTCATGGTAGAACATTGAAGTGGAGACAGAAATATCCAGCAGGAAGTTGGAGATGCAGGACTGAAGATCGAAAAAGACATGAAAGTCCTAAAAGGCCCCTTCTTTTTTTTTAAACATCTATTGAATGTAGAGGCAAGATCACAGCAGAGAGGCAGCATGGGACAGGGACAGAGTACAAGGGCTGAAGCCAGAAGACTTGGCCTTGAGTGTTGCCTCCAACACTAACTATATGCCCAGGGGCAAGTCCCTTACTATTTCTGAATCCTAGTTTCCTTTTCTGTTAAATCAGGGGAAATGCCCATAGTACCTACTTTTCTTTTTTTTTTTTTTTTTTTTTTTTTTTTTTTTTTTTTTTTACGGGGCAATGGGGTTAAGTGACTTGCCCAGGGTCACACAGCTAGTAAGTGTTAAGTGTCTGAGGCCGGATTTGAACTCAGGAACTCCTGAATCCAGGGCCGGTGCTTTATCCACTGTGCCACCTAGCCGCCCCCCTACTTTTCTTTTTTGAAGTTCAAATGATTTGATGTATGTAAAGGGAATGAAACACAACAAGCAAATTATGCCAGGCATCGTGCTTTGTAATCATTATCTCACTTGATCCTCACAACAACCCTGGGAGGTATTGCTATTATGATCTTCATTGCACAGTTGAAGAAACTGAGGCAGACTAGGGTTAAATGATCTGCACAGGGTCACATAGCTGATAAGTGTCTGAGGCCAGATTTTGAACTCAAGGCTTTCTGACTCCAGGCCAGCACTCTAGCCACTCTAATGCCTAGCTATACGTCCCCTTCCCATTACCGTCCCCCCTAAAAAACCACTTTGCAAACACAGCATTATATAAATGCCTTTTATCGTTATTGAATTAGCTTGAATCATTACCTTATCTGATAATGAAGTTAATTCTACTTTCTCAACTAAAATATAAGCCATTTGAGAGCATGGGTTTGTCTTCTGCAAATTCTAGTCTGGTGGGTCTGGGAGCTGGGAAGTTTCAGAGTGGTCTCCACCCTCCTGCTTCTGTTTTTCTCCTGGATACTAGGCAAAAATCATAAGTCCTGTAGATTTGTATCCCTGAAATGTCTATCATCCATCCTCTCATTTTCATTTCAGCTGCTGTCATCCTAGTTTACCTATGCAATGGCTTCCTAAAGTGTATCCCCCCCTCTAGTCTCTCTATCAGACACACTGCTGACAGACTGACAGCTCTAATCATATCAATACCCTACTCAAATCCCTTCCTTTTCTCCCTATTACCTATATATTGCTCAACTTGAATTCAGGACCTTCCACAATATGGTTCCGACATATCATTCTAGCTCCACCTGTCACGACACATATCCTATGTTCTTGTAAAGCAACAAGATGTCCATGTGACTTCAAAGTTTGGGTGCTAGAAAAATGATCTTGGTATGATGCATACATGTTCCACAATGGCTCCTTCCTTCCCCTTTGAGGGAGGCAGTGGTCCTGTGGTTGAGCAGGCTATGAGCAATCATATGGAAATACGGAGCACAATGGCAAAGTTTCCTGGCCTTGGTATCAGAATTGGGTTTCAGTTTCAGATCTATCACTTCTTAGTTGTGCAATGGCACATCCTCTAAACTTGTTTCTTCAGCTGTAATGGAGCTGATAATGCTTTCACTGCCTAGCTCAGTGCTGTTGTCAGAAAAGCCCTTTGCAATTAATAAGCATTAATTAAGCACCTGCTCTGTACAGGGAACTGGATTAAGCAGTGGTATGCGAAGATGAAAAAGGAATCACGTACCAACCCTTCCCTCCAAGAACTTACATCTTAGTAAAAGACTGCATACAAACTAGCTCTTGTTCTCCTTCCATCCACTGGACACCACAGGCCATTTCCTAGTTGGCTTAGCCTTTTAACAAAAACAGGTGTTTTCCCCTCCTTCACTCCCTCCCCTCTTCTCATCTCCATATTATGCATAAACTGGGATAGCAAATGAACTGACATACTGGTGGGCTGAGCACCCTAAAGACCCTTCTCTCTCTCTCTCTCTCTCTCTCTCTCTCTCTCTCTCTCTCTCTCTCTCTCTCTCTCTCTCTCTCTCTCTCTCTGGCTGCATTTATCATAATTCTCATAAACACCACAGCCAAAAGATGCTTTGTCTTCACATCATCTAGCATCATGCCCCACCTCCCCTTATCCAGCTCCTTCTTTCATCTCTCATCTTTCAATGCTATTTGTTAAACTGTAAAAACATAAGAAATGACTTTAGGTGGGGAAGGTGAAAGAACGGGAGGAGAGAAGAAGCTTTTTTCAACTTTGTTGCTTTAATGTGTCCATTAATTAAACTCATCAGCTAAAATTTGTGTGTATGTGTGTGTCAGAGAGAGACAGAGACAGAAACACACACACAGAGAGAGAGAGAGAGAGAGAGAGAGAGAGAGAGAGAGAGAGAGAGAGAGAGAGAGAGAGAGAGAACTGATCATATGCAGGAGAAATAACTCAGATGTGAAAATCCTTCAGACTAGGAGATTGCACTATTTATTCACCCAAGTGTCCTGCTGTGTCTCTGAAATGCAGTGATTTAATGAGGTGCTGCAAAGGTATTTGTTATTAAGAAATTCTGTCTCTGCTTATTCTCTTCCGTGTGATTAGGACTGAGCTCTGCAGAAGTTCTTAACCGGCATGCTATTAAAGATTTAGGAGGCTGGTACTCTCCCCATTGCTCCCCTCTCGCAAGTTCCTTTTGAAATTGTTCCAAAATTAAATATTGTACAAGCCGATCAGCCTTGTTTAACGCAGATGCTGAGTGAGATTTAAAAAGAAATTAGAAAAGCATTTGTGTTAACAGATGTTCCTCCTTTCTCTCTCTGAGCTGAGATGATTGGGGCTGGGTCCCTCCCGAATTTCACCAGAGCCGAGATGGATAAGCCAACCCATTTGTGAGGGAGGTGGATGGGGTGGGGGGAGAGGGAGAAGGCTAGTGGATGGAGGGGAAGGGGACGCCTGGGTCTCTGGCCTCTGCTGCTAGCAGGGAGTTGTGGTCCCTGAAGGAGACAAGCCAAGCCAGATTGCTTGCCCAGAGGGCTGCTTTCCAGACCTCAAAGATGTTGCTTAAGCTGATTCCCTGGACAAAAGGACTTTTAACAGGTGTTCCATATGAAATGTGATTCCATGCAAACACCATTACCCAGAGCTTTGCTCAGAGCAAGGAGAATACAGTTAAATAAGACTTTTAACCTCCAAAACTTATTCAGATATCAACAACAGTCAAATCCTTAGGCTGGAAAAATGTTCTGTGGCTCATGTTATCCACCACCCTTCCTCCATACAGGTCTTTTGCTGCCTATTCTTGGCCAGTGGTTAGGAATTTTACTGAAGGAGAGTCGACATCCCCCCATAACTATATGTTCCAATTTTTGGCCACATGCACTGTCAGGAAGTTTTGCCTATTATTAGACCAGAGTCTCAGCTGTTTCAATGTTATTTTATTTATTTATTTATTTGGTTTTTGGGTCTAACTTTAATGGATATGAAGACCATTGCCTTTCATGAGAAAGCTGAAGCTTCAGAAAATAGAAAATTATTGATAAAGCCCACCCTCCTCTCAGTCTTTTCAAATTATATTATTTATTTCCAATATAACAATTTAATTCTAATTCAGTTTTTAAAAACTCATGCCAAATCAGCCCCTAGATTGGCTCTCCTCCCCACTGACATTCCACTTCATCTCCCTGGAAAGCCCAGACTATTCACCCCTCCACCAAGAGGCTTAGCTGATGAAACGTTCACACACCTTGGTTTGCTCCTGTGTGTGCCTGTGCCAGGCTTGCCCAGAGCCCCCCTGTCTAAGGCTTCTCTTTCTGACACACCCACTCTAGCTCTTGACAGCCAGCTGCAAAAACAACAGGAGAGCAACTGCAAGGCATGAGGATGAGGCAGTTCCCTAATTGATACTATTGAAAACAACAGGATTGGTACATGCATGAAGAGAGATGCATATGTAAACACACGGTCCCTTTATCTCCTTTTTGTTCTAAATAGGTGGGCATTGGTGTGGATATAGTCACTGGCTGATAAGAATCTGATGGTCTACCTCATCCCTTTATGTCAGCAATGTGGTGGGGAGGGAGGGTCACACCCCTAGACCTCGGACTCCTTTGTCCTTCTGGGCATCAGCATTTCTCTCACCTCATTCTTCAGTGAAAAAGGAAAGTCACTAGCCTGAGAACTCTTGCCTTGGGGTGTGAGGAACCCTTTCCCCACACATATAATACCCTGGTAATCTCATTGTGGATATTGGGAGCAAGAGTAAAGGTAAAGCTAACAATAGAGAGCTCAAGTTCCTGTCCATTCACCAGGGTCTGTGTGTGGCCAGCTGGGGTACTCATTTCTGGGTCTCAGACCCAAAGTCTAATTGAGGAGTTTGTTTATTCTATGCAGGTTTTGAAATCTAGGCTCCCTATGTGTTCACAGATTCTCACTTCTGAAAGGGACCTCAGAGGGTTATTTATCATTTACAAGTCAAGATATCACCCAGTGATATCAATGGTCCTCTTCAAAAACGAAAGACAAACAACAATAATAACAACAGTTCAACCCACATCTAATCAGGAATTTCCTCTAGAACACCCCCTTCTGGTGGTCATCCAGACATCCGTTGATAGAGGAGAGGTCTCCCTTCTTCATGAGACAGCCCTTTTTTTTACCTTTGGACACTTCTAATTATTCTTTTTCTTTCTTTCTTTTTTTTTGCTGGCAAAGTGACTTGCCCAGGGTCACACAGCTAGTAAGTGTCAAGTGTCTGAGGCTGGATTTGAACTCAGGTCCTCCTGAATCCAGGGCTGGTGTTTTATCCACTGTGCCACCTAGATGCCCCAGGACATTTCTCATTATTATGGAGGCTTTTCCCTCTTTATTTTATGGTGAAATCTGCTTCTCTTCAACCACCACCCCCCACACTGTGCTCAGCACCATCCTCCGAAGCCAAGGAAAACAAGTCTAATCTCTTTTCTGCATGATATCATTTCAAATCGTCTTAAAGTCTGGATAGAGTTCTATAGACTGAGGCACAAAATGTTAGCAATGGAATGGACACTAGAGATCATCAGATCAAAAGAGATAATATTTGTAAAGTACTTAGCACAATGCCTGGCACACAAAAAGTGCTAACCAAATGCTTATTCCCCCATCTAGTCCAACTCCATCTTTCCCCAGAGATGAAATGGAGGCTCAGAATGCCAAGGACGCTTACCTAAGTTCATGTGACGAGTCAGTGGCAGACCTATGATCCAGCCAAACTATTCTACAGTTCACATTGCCTCTCAGGATAACCTTGGGGCCCTCCTTCAATCTTTTTTTCTCTAAGCTAACACATTCCCAGTTCCTTCAATGGATCCTTGCCTGGTCTGGTTCCAAGTCCCCTCACCATCTGGGTCACACTCCTCTAAGATAGATTCCAGCTTGTCAATGCCCTTCCTAAAGTTGGACATTTAATCTCAACAAAATAATGGGTAGCCATTCAGCCCTAGGCAACTCACTTAACCCTGTTTGCCTCAGTTTCTTCATCTGTAAAATGAGCTGCAAAAGGAAATGGCAAACCACTTTGGATCTTTGCCAAGAAAACCCCAAATGGGATCACCACAAGTCAGACATGACTGAAACAACTGAGCAGCAGCAGCAACAACAAACTACAAACTACCCTAGATGTTATCTGACTAAGATAGACAAAGGGAGCTATAAACTCTCTCATTCTGGGTGCTATGTTTCTGTTCATGTAGCTTAAGATAACATTTTCAAAGATCCCATCAGTCCACTAAAACCCCCTGGGTAGTTTCCATGAGAATTGCTACTTAACCACTCCCATCTTGTATTTGTGCCATTCAGTTTTGAACCCAAGCATTTATCCATATTTAACATCATCTTCTTAGCCATTGTATTCGGGCATTGTTCTAGCCTGTCCTGACTTTTTCGGATCCCATTTCATTCAACCAATGAATTATGTATACCTCTCAGCTATGTGTCATCTATAAATTTGATATTTGATTTATAGATCATCTATACTTGCTTTGATGTCACTGATAAAAATGTGGAGGAGACCAGAGGTCAGATCACTAGGGCATTCCATTAGAAACCTACTTCCAGGTTGGCATGGATCCATTAATAATCCGTCTTTGGATTTGGCCATTCAACGAATTCTAAATATGCCTGTTTTAGGATCATAGATTTAGAGGTGGAAGGTCATCAAATGAGATTATATCTGTAATATAATTGTCATAAAAAGCGTTTATTCAGCACTCTACCTTGCACACAGTAACCTGGGAGTCATCCTGTATTCCTCACCCACCACCATCCAAGATGTTGACAAGGCCTGTTGATTTCACCTTTACAGGATCTCTTGATTATGCCCCCTTCTCTCCTCTAACACTGACCCCACTCTGGTGCAGGCCCTCATCACCTTACACCTATCACAATGACCTGTTGGTGGGTCTATCTGCTTCAAGTCTCTCCCCACTCCAATCCATCCTCTAGTCAGCCACTAAAGGGATTTTCCTGAAACACAAGTACAGTCATGTTATAACCCACCTCAATAAACTCCAGTGTTTTCCTATTGCCTCTGGTAACCAATACAAAATGCCCATTTTGGCATTCAAAGCCCTCCTCCCTTTCCAGTTTTCTTCTATCTTACTCCCAACACTTATTCTTCAATCCCGTGACACTGGCCTCCAGTGTCCTTCTATGAACAAGTCACTCCATCTCTCAGCTGTGGCTGATCTTTTCTTCCCATCTCCATGTCTTCAATACTCTCCCACCTCTGTTCCAACTACAGACCTCCCTGGCTTTCTTGAGGTCCCATCTTTAAGTCCCTTTCTCAATCCCTCTTCATTCTAGTGCCTTCCCTATGTGACTTGATTCCTATTGATCCTCTATATAGCTTGCTTTGTATCTATTTGTTTGCATGCTGTTCTCCCCCATTAGATTAGACCGTAAGCCCCTTTATGGCAAGGACTGCCTCTTGTCTCTTTTTGTATCCCCAGCACTTAACACAGTGTCTGGCATATAGTAAGCACTTAATACATGTTTATTGATTGATAGATTGACATTTGTTGTTGCTCAGTGCTTTTCTTGGGGTTTTCTTGTCAGAGATACTGGAGTGATTTGCCATTTTCTTCTCTGGTTCATTTTACAATTGAGGAAACTAAGGTAAACAGGATCAAGTGTCTTGCCTGGGATCAAGCAACTAGGAAGTGTCTAAGGCCAGAACAGAAATCAGGAAGATGAGTCTTCCTGACCCCAGGCCAGGTGCTCTATGCACTCTGGCAACACCCAGCTGCCCCACGAATCGATAGATTAACAGAGCAAATGCTTTGTCTATTCTTCATCCCTTCTTCTTCCCTTTTCCATCTGATCTAACCTCTCATTTTACTGATGAGGAAAACAAGGCCCAGAGAAGTCATATGAGCTTACCCAAAATTACACTGATAATAAAAGTCAAAGCAAGATTTGAACTCAGTCCAAGTCCAGTTATCTTTGCCCTAACACTGTGCTAATTTTTACATTATTTGCATGCATCTTTTATTCTTTCTATTAGAATATAAACCCCTTGCGACTGTCTTGTTTTTAATTCTGTTTTCCTAGCACCCAAAACAGTTTCTGGCACATGGAAAAAATTTAATAAATGTTGGCTGAATTGAATTTCTGAAATTATGAACAACAATTTCATAGCAAACATCACTCAACCCCCACACCTGCCTTTCTGGATTTGAATGCTGTGAGGGGCCTTATCAAGTTGCCTGATATTGGTGGCATTCCTCTGATCTAACAGGCTAGTTCTCTCACCGAAAAAAGAAAGGAAGGGAGGGAGGGAGGAAAGAAGGAAGGAAGGAGGGGAGAGAAGGAAAGAAAGAAAAAAGAAAGAAAGAAGTCTAATTTGGCATGACCTGTTCTCAATTCTGGTTTATCATAATCAACACTTTCCTTTCTAAGTGCTCACAATTTACTCATCACTAGAGGTTTTGAGCATTTACTGTAACACAGGTGACTCAACAAAAATGAAACACTCATGTGTCTTGCAATGTGAATTTTTCTGCCAATATGTATTCATGCATGCATGTGCATGTACACATATGGAAATGTACATATAAATGTGTGTGTGTGTGTGTGTGTGTGTGTGTGTGTGTGTACTGTTTACTTTCCGGTTTTCTCACATCTCTGTGTATTTTGTGCCGTAGGCCCTAGTTCTGGTTCTGCCTAGACTCCAAATCTTCCCTGATCTAACAGTTTCTGAAATTTGGGCCAGTGACTTCATCTGATTAGAGGATATTAGTTCTAATGAGATAAGGTTACAAGGTTAATCCCATTTATAGGCCAGTTAGCTTCATATTGGAAAAAAAAAACCACGTTATTCTTTGGTCATGTCCTGAGCCCCTAAGCCCAGTCAGCTGTAAGACATAATAGTAACAGCTAATGTTTTTATGGTACTTGAAGGTTTATATAGTCAGCCTCATGGAGTGGTTAGAAGGCCAGTCTTGGAGTAAGAAAGGTTTCAAGTCCTTCCTTGGACATGTTTTGTCTGAGTCACTATGGACAAGTCATTGAACATCTCACTGCCCCAGGAAGCTCTCTAAAACTAGAAATTCCAGAGGAAATTTCTGACCTGCGTCAGTAATGGGAGTTTCCTGAACTGATGAAATAAGCATATCTAGTATTTATATAGCACCTTGAGGTTTTCAAAGCACTTGACTTGTTCTAGGTGTTATTATTATCCCCATTTTACAGATAGGGAAACTGAGCCTGAGAGGTTAAATAACTTGTAGAGGGTCATATTAACTAGTAGCAGGGCCAAGACAAGAGCACAGACCTTATGATTACTAATCTAATGTATTTTCCACTAGCCCAGGGCACAATGTGCATCAATGGTCACAAAAGAAGGCTTAGCCATAGCCCATCATCATGAATGGAAAAATAGCTTGAAATGTTGTTGTTTTTCAGTTATGTCTGACTCTTTATGACCCCTTTGGGGGTTTTCTTGGCAAAAATGCTGGAGTGGTTTGCCATACCTTCTCTGGCTCATTCCACAGATGAGGAAATTGAGGCAAACAGGGTAAAGTGACTTGCCCAGGGTCAGCCAAATAGTAGATTTGAACTCAGGAAGATGAGTCTTCCTCACTCTAGGCCC
Organism: Dromiciops gliroides; assembly: GCF_019393635.1. Lineage (NCBI taxonomy): Eukaryota > Metazoa > Chordata > Mammalia > Microbiotheria > Microbiotheriidae > Dromiciops > Dromiciops gliroides. The sequence goes on from NC_057863.1 coordinate 540,140,017, forward strand.
AGCCCTCTATCCATTGTACTGCTTCAATGCCCTCTCTTGAAATGAGTATGCTTTAAAACATCAATGATACCATCTTTATGTTCAAAGGACTCTTTTTTTTGGCAGGACAATGAGAATTAAGTGACTTGCCCAGGGTCACACAGCTAGTATGGGTCAAGTGTCTGAGGTTGGATTTGAACTTAGGTCCTCCTGAATCCAGGGCCAGTACTTTATCCACTGCACCACCTAGCTGCCCCCAGGACTCTATCTTTGTTAGTTTACCCTAAGAAGACCAGCAGTTGTTCTGCCAAGTCTAAGCCAGCAAAAGTTGTGGGAAGGGAAGATTACATCCCCTCAGTCCCCTGTATGACTAGATGAAAGATGGAATGAAAATCTTAACAAGAAGTTTTAGTCTGGGATCATCTTCAAGTCAGTGACTGTTAATTTTGCTTTCTAATTGAATGTCAACTTTGTCAATGTCATTTGCAAATGTAGATTATAAAGATTTCATTGGATCAAAGATTGAGAGGTAGAAGGAATCTTAGATGCCATTCTAGTCTATCCTCCTCATCTTATAGAGGGAAAAACTGAGACCTCTCCCTTATTTTCCCTCTAGGGATGCCTCCTAGGGACACCCCCTTACTTTTTAGCTTTTAAGATGGGTCCAGGGTATAGCCTGAGGTAGTCAGACTGGCTGTATCTAGAGAGGAATGGGTGGGCATCCTGTTCCTCCCTCATAGCATCTCTGCAACCTGTTCTGCTCAGTACCACAATTCTCCCTGTTTTCCTCTGCTCTCTCTTCTGAAATGCCCAAGACAATGAGAGTCTGCTTTCCTTTCAGGACTGGAACAGACTAGAAGTCATCTAATGCATAATGTTACTGAGGAGGCACCTGAGGCTCAGACAGAAGTGACTTACCCAAAGTCATACTGTAAATTAGGGTAGACTAGCTCATAAAGGAGATAATTAGACAGCAAAATGAATTACATTCACCATCCCTAGTCCTTATTTACTTTTTCACTTTGACCTGCCTTGCCTAGTATTAATGATCAGAAGGTCATGGGACAAAGTTATGTGTGTTGTTACACCCATCACCAGGATTTTGAAACCTTCTACTCACAGATCTTTCAAGGAACCTTGAATAATTTAAACTTGCAATTGGGAGATACCTTGTTGAAAGAGAGCTTTCAAGGCAGCATTTTGCACTACTGAATCAAATGCTTTTTCATTATCAACAAACAATAAGTCCACTGGGATCTTGCATTCTCTACATCTTTCAGTCAATTGTATGTTGGTAATAATATAATCCACAGTGGAATGTCATCTGTGAAAGCCCGTCTGTTTCCTACTAATATTCTCATTGAGGATGCCCTTCATGCATTTGTGGGTTAGTATCACAGAATTCTTATATAGTTCTGAGAGTAGGTATGTAGTTCATTGTTTGTTGGTGGTCTCTTAGTATTGATAAAATCTGAGCTTTTCTCCCTCAGCTTCAGTATGTTGCTCTTATCAGTACCTTGTGACATCATTTCCTCAATGGGGTTCACCATTGTCACTATGAAGGAGATAGAGAGTTGAGTTCAAGTAGAAGAGGGATTCCCTGCAGATAGTGAGATCCTCCGACACCTGCTTGTGGATGATGTTGTCTGTGCTCATTGAATCAGCTCCTGTAACACTACAGAGGCTCCTAGGGGAAATTCATGACCACTACCCAAAACTGACCTCACTATTCACACAGGGAAAAACAAATGGATGAAAAGTGCCTGTTGTCCAGATTATGATATACAGCCAATAGAATTTGTTCCATCAGTATTTATATCTTGTATTTTATTTTTTTCCCGTTACGTGTAAAGATAGTTCTCAACTTTTGTTTATACAAGCTTTCCAATTTCAGATTTTTCTCCCTCCCTCCCCTCCCTCCCCCTCCCCTAGACAGCAGGTAATATGATATAGGTTATATATACACACACACACACACATATATATATATATATATACATATATATATATATATATATATATATAACAACATTAAACCTATTTCTGCATTAGTCATGTTATAAGAGAAAAATCAGAGAAATGACAAAAAACCTGAAAATAGAAAAACAACAGCACCAAAACCAAAAGAAATAGTATTGTTCATTCAGCATTGCTACTCCACAGTTCTTTTTTTTCCTGGATTTGGAGATCCTCTTCTATCATGAGTTCCCTGGAACTCTTCTGTACCATTGCATTGGTAAGAAGAATATAGTCCATCACAGTAGATCAACACACAATGTTGATGACACTGTGTACAGTGTTCTTCTTGTTTTGCTCATCTTACTCATCATCAGCCCACACAAGACCCTCCAGGTTTCTCTGAACTCCTCCTGATCATTGTTTCTTACAACACAATAGTATTCCATTGCATTCATATACCACAACTTGTCCAGCCATTCCCCAGTTGATGGCCATCCCCTCAACTTCCAATTCCTTGCCACCATGTACAGAGCAGCTATAAATATTTTTATACATGTGGGTCCCTCTCCCCTTTCCATGATCTCTTTGGGAAAAAGAACCAAAAGTAGTATTGCTGGGTCAAAGGGTATGCACAGCTTTATCGCCCTTTGGGCATAATTCCAAATTGTTCTCCAGAATGGTTGGATCAGTTCACAGCTCCACCAACAATGCATTAGTGTTCCAATTTTTCCACAGCTTCTCCAACATTTATTATTTTCCTTTTTTGTAATTTTAACCAATCTGATAGGTATCAGGTGGTACCTCAGAGTTGTTTTAATTTGCATCTCTCTAATCATTAGAAATTTAGAGCATTTTTTTCATATGGGAATAGATAGCTTTGGTTTCTTCATCAAAAAAACTGCCTGTTCATATCCTTTGACCATTTCTCAATTGGGGAAGTCTTTATATCTTAAATGGACAGTGCAAATAGAAAAGTTGGGCTGAGAATTAAACAAGAGGAAGAGAATGGGCTGGATTAGCTTTGGGAAATTTTGAAGCTCACTTAACAACCCTAAATTTCTCCCAGGAACAAATGCCCATCTTTTTAATTCCAGTTTCTACTAGTGGTGGGGTATGGCTGTAACTCAGGAGACACTTTGGTCACTGAAGAATCAATGATCTCCTCAGCACTAGATCATTCCAATGTAGGAATCCCTTCTGCCTAAATAAATCATAACCCATCTAAGAGACTTGTCTGAGGCACAGAAAGGTTATGTAGCTGACCTAAGGTTCCTCAGCAAGTATGTGTCAGGAGAGGCAGGATTTAAATCTGAGTTTTTTCTGACTCTAAGTTCCACATTGATATTCTAGATATGCATTTACACATATACAAATCCATATGTACACATGTACATACATAGACATAGTCACAGACATAGATATGTAAGCATGCATAAGTATACACACTAAAAGATAATTAAGTACTGCAAATGTATAACCTGTATCACATTTCTTCCCTTCTAAATGAGGGAGGAAAGGAGAAAGACAATCTAGGGGTCAATTTTTTTTTAAATGTTTAAAATTGTTGTTATATCTAATTGGGGAAAATAAAATAATAAGTTTTTTAAAAGAATATGCATTAGTTTATAATTTCCTCTTGGGACTGGAACATACCTTAGAAATCATTTAATCCAACACCATCATGACATAGCATAACTGACACATAGTCATAAATATACTGGGAGACATACATGTATCTGCACGTACATGTCCATATGTGCAGTGATATAGCTAACATCCAACACATGGACAAAATATATTCTCTGAAAATTTTCCATGAGGCCAAAATTCATTTAACAAAACTCCATTTCTATTCATTTTAAATGGAGAAAATGATGGAATTTTCCGGTACCCTCCAATAGTCACTACATGCTCACTCCAAAATGCCCAAATAACAAACGCCTAAATAACAATTTACTTAATAACACTTACTGAAAGGAGACATGGTGTGGGTGTTGAGTTGGGGAGAGGATGGGGGTGGATGGAATGAGTCAGCCTGTGGCTGCAGAGGGGGAGGGAGCAGATGAAGGCAAGGGGAATATGGAAAGGAAGGGAGAGTTGCTCACCTCCTAAACAGGAACAGAATTGGCACCTTCTTCCTTCAATTAAGAGACAGTTTGAATTAGTTTAGAAGGACTTTCAGCTCCTAAGATGGTAATGGGGAGGTCTCTAATGCCAGCTGAAGTAGCTTTACCTTTGAGTCTTGGGCTATGAAGAAATGGGGGCTCTTAAACCATTTTAAACAGTCAAGGCTGCCCTTCAACTTCAGCTCTGCTCCACTGATCCCTCCACCATCACCATTATCATCATCCCTATCACCACCACCACCATTGGGGCAGCTAGCTGGCTCAGTGGGTAGAGAACTGGCCCTGGAGCCAAGAAGACCTGAGTTCAAATCCAACCTCAGACACTTGACACTTACTAGCTGTGTGACCCTTGGCAAGTCACTTAACCCTGATTGTCTCAAACATCCAGGGCCACCTCCAGTCGTCCTGATGTATATCTTGCCACTGGACCCAGATAGCTCTGGAGGAGAGTAAGGTTTGGTGACCTTAAACAGCTCTACCTCACTTAAATCCAATTTACTGAAAGTCATGATATCACTTCCTGATGTCATGGTCCCCTTGGAAAACAAAGGATCACCATCTCTAGTATTTATATAGTATGTACTATGTTCCAGGAACTGTACTAAGTATGTTACAAAAATTATTTCATTCGATCCTCACAACAACCTTGGGTTGTTGCTGTTTGGTTGTTTGTTGTGTTTAACTCTTCATGGCCCCATTTGAGGTTTTCTTGACAAAAATCCTAGAGCAGTTTGCCATTTGCTTCTCCAGCTCATTTTGCAGATGAGGAAACTGAGGCAAACAGGGTAAAGTGACTTGCCCAGGGTCACGTGGCTAATAAGTGTCTGAGGCCAGATTTGAACTCAGGAAGATGAGCCTGTTACTCTATCCACTGCACCATCCAGCTGCAACCCTGAGAGGAAGATGATATTATGACCCTCCCTTTTTAGCTGAGGAAACTGAAGCAAACAGAAGTTAAATGACTTGCTCAGGACCACACAGCTAGTAAGAGGCAGGATTTGGTTTCAGGTCTTCCTGACTCCAGGGCCAAGATTCTATCTACTAAGCACCTCATTCTCTTCTATATTCCCCTCCCCACCATTTCTGTGTTACCTTATATAGGAAGGGATTTGTCTGTACTGATGAAAAACAGACCAGTGGTTAAAATTACTACTGTTTATCACAGCAAAAAATCCATAATTGAGCTTCTATATGTCAATGAATGGAGATACACAGACAAATACATGCATGTCCATTCATTAATCCAACAAGCATTTATTAAGCTCCAACTATAAGCCAGGAATTTTGCTAGGCAGGAGTGATACAAAGACAAAAATGAAACAGGCTCTATTCCTAAAGAGCTTATATTCAATTGGAAGAAAACAATAGCAACACAGAAAAGTAAATATAAAACATGCAAATATAGAAGAATTTCAGGAGGAGAGAAAACTAGGAGGGCATCAGCAACATCAGGGGAAGGGTGGACAGGATAGACTTCCTATAGGAGTTGGCACTTGAATTGATCAGTGAAGGAAACCAGGCATTGGATGAGAGAAGGTAAGAAGAGAATGCATCACAGGAATGGGGCCCAGCAATGAGAGATGGAATGTCACACCCAGGAAACAGCTAGTGGCCAATTTGGCTGGAATATAGAGTTCATGAAGGGGAGAAATGTCCAATAAACCAGGAAAGGTCGACTGCAAGTGGATTGCAAAAGGGCTTTACAATCCAGAGAATTTTAAAGTATTTTTATATAGGAGACATGAGGGAGCCATTGGAACTTCATCATCAGAGGAGTAATATGATCAGCACTGTACTTTGAGACTATCAGTGTAGCAGCTTGTGTCAAGGATGAATCAGAGAACAGATAGACTGAAGGCAAGGAGACTAATTATAAAGCTATTAACATGGTTTAGGGGAGAGGTAATGACGTTCTGAAGTAGGGTAGTAGACTCATGAGTCAGGAACAGGATGGAGGCAATACATGTTTAGAAGACTTGGCAATTGATTATATGGATAAGGTAAGGTAAGGTAGTGAAAAGACTAAGATTACTTTGAGGTTGTTGAGCTGTGGGACTAGTTGAAAGGCAAAGCCTTCAACAGAAATAGTAAAATTAGGAAGAGGGAAGGTTTTGGGGAAAAGATAATTAATTCTGTTCTGGATATGTTGAATTTGGTATGGCCATGGACCATCCAGATGGGAAGGCTGTTGGTGATGCAGCACTAGAATTCAAGAGAGATGCTACAGCTAAATATTCAGATATGAGCATATCTCTTGTATAAAGGTTATAGGGCACCCACATCTGGTGAGGTGACACAGAGGGAGTGGGGATAATGTGTATAGAGAGGGGAGAAAAGGGTATATGACAGAGCCCACTTGTAGGGATTGGATATGGATGATTCAACACAAAAGACTGGGGAATTATCAAATAGGTGAAGAACCTGGAGTAGTGTCAAGAAAAAACAAGGAACAGAGTTCCTGCGGAGGCGGGGGGACATGACCAATAGCATCAAAAGCTACGAAGTCAAGAAGTATGTGAATTGAGAAAAGGTCTCTGGATTAGGCATTTTAAGAGATCACTGGCAATTGTTGTGAGAACCAGGGCTGAGAGATGAGCTCAGAGGCCAGATTACAAGCAGTTATGAATTGCATAGAGGGCAGAAAGTGGAGGAAAGGGGTATAGACAGCTTCTTCTAGAAATTTGACTGTGAATAGGATCAAATAAGGGGGTTTGGGGTTGTTTCTTGGGGGGTGTTTTGTTTTGTATTTTTAAGGATGAGGAACTAGGAACATTACTGTAAAGCAGAAGGGAATGAGCTAGTGAATAACAAAAGATCTAAAATTAGTAGAAGAGAGGGTTATCAAATGAACAAACTACTGGAGTAGATAGTTGACAGGAATAAGGCCACTAGTACAAGGGTTGGCCTTCTCAAGGAGAGGCTCTACCTATTCCTAGGAGACAGGAACAAAAGAGAAGATGATGAGATGGTTGGAAGTAAGAGTTGGAGAGGAAAGGGAGTTTGTGATGCATGACCTCAATTTTTTCAGGGAAGTGAAGGGAAGTCTTCTACTGAGAAGGGCAGTGGTGGTAAAAACTGAAGAGGAGAAAAGAAAAATATTCTAAGATGGAGGGTTGAAAAGAATTGGATTGGTTTCCAATCCAAGATTGGGTTTTGGAGAAGGATGAGAGTGGACAGAATTTTGGTGGAGAGAAGTCAACTTAAAGGTAAAGGACTATATAACATTGTATTTTTAATGGTATTTTTATTGACTTATTTTTATATCATTTTAAATTCACAATCTATACTTCTCCACCTCCTTACCCAGTGCATTCACCTACTACAATTTGTTTAGCCATTCCCTGGTCAATATGGATCTACTTTACTTCTAGTTAGTTCTTTGCTACCATGAAAAGTGCTATTTTGTATTTTAGCATAGATGGGATCTTTCTTTCAAGAGGAAATTTTCAAATTACAATATATATGGTTAACCTTAGTGTCAAGATCTTGAATGGAGAAAAGTGAGGCCAGAGTATGGGTGATGGTTTAGGAAGACAGAAACAGTTTGAAGAGTGGTATGCTGGAGCCGGCTCTAAGAGCTGATTGTTAAATTTTCATTGTGAAAAATTACACTGTAGCAGTTGGCAGATGATGCAAATCTTGGTTGATATATTGTTTGTGTTGATCATCTAGGCTTCAGAAAGTGATGGAGAAAATGTTAATAATGCAAATTAAACTTAAAAGTGCTGCCTGCATGTAAGTATTTTAAGTATTTGCTAGTACATCCCTGGTTCAGTGACTGGTAGTCACAATGAAGACAGAGCACAAGTTTAGGAGGGGTGAAGAGCAGAGAGAGTTGAAAGAGTAGATCATGGTCAAAGAAACTTCAGTTATAAACTGCCCAAGTGGGACATTTGCGGATGAGACCAAAGATATCCCTGTATGTTACTGGAGTGAAAGCACAGATCACAGGAGACAAGGAGGTTGATGAACTGAGAATCAAGGTAAATTAAGGGGATGTCGACATGTAAATTGAAGTCCTTTGAGTAAGTGGAACAGTGAATAGAACATGGGAATTAGAGTCTTGCCTCAGTCCTATATTGGCTGTGTGACCCAGGGTGGGTCACTGAACTTTAGTCTGCCTCAGATTCCACATCTGTAAAATGGGGATAATAATAGCACTTATTTCCCAGGACAGTTGTGAGGATCAAATGAGGTAATATTTGTTAGGATAATATTCACAAAGGTTAAGTCACTACATAAGTGCTAATTATAATAATCATTCACATATGCACACATCACATTAAAATGCTGTGATTTCCCCCCATTCATCACCTTCACTCCTACCCACATGCTGCTGAATGGAGACAGAGAAAATCATGCAACCATTCTGACTGGGTCCACTACAAATTCTGACTGGGGTCAACCTCAATTGGGCTCTCACTGCTGATAGGCAATCCTTCAATACCTCCCTCATTAACTCACTATCTCACTCTCCAGAGCGGCTCTTCCAAACCTGTTCACTCCTCTTCAAACCTCCCCAGGCTTCCCCTCTCCTGACTCTCCCAGTTGAGAATATTGCTTCATATTGTATAGAAAAAAACCTGGGGCTGTTCTCCATGAGTTCTCTTTTCTCCCTTCTTCCTCATCTCCTATCACTTGATACCTTCCGTCACTATCTCCTCCTTCACCCCTGAAGTGGCCTTACTCCTTACCACAGCTCACCTCTCTACATATTCAAGTGATCCTATTGCATCCTGTCTCCTCCAACAGATCGCCCCTCTGTCACCCCAGCTCAGTCCCTTATTTTTCAGTCTCTCCCTCTCTATTGATTCATTTCCTACTGACTCCTTTCCTACTACCTACAAACATGCCTATATTTCTCCATCCTGAAAAAAATCCTCAGTTGATCTCTCTATTCCTGCTCGCTTCTCTATCTCTTCTGCCCTTTGTAGCTAAACTCCTTGAAAAGGCCATCTAAAGCCCTTACGATTTAGCTTCTGACCTTATCATTGCACCAAAACTACTCTCTCTAAAGTTACCCATGATCTCTTAGCTGCCAAACCCAATGACCTTTTCTCAATCCTCACTCTCTTTGACCTCTCGGCAGCCTTTGACACTGTTGATCACTCTCCTTCCTACTCTCTTCTCGCTAGGTTTTTAGGACACCCTTCTTTCCTAGTTCTCCTGCTGCCCATCTGACCATTCCCCCTCTGTCTCTTTTGCTGTATCTTCTTCCAGATGACCAGCTCTAATGGGAGGTGTCCCTCAGAGGTCTGTCCTGGGACCTCTTTTCTTGTCCCTTTATACTACTTCACTTGGTGGTCTCATCAGCTCCTATGAATTTAATTACCATCTTCATGCTAAAGGTTCTCAAATCTAGCGATCCCACCCCAAACTCTCTGTTGATCACCAGTCTCACATCTCAGTCAGATGTCCAGTATATAAATTTATGTCCTGAACAGAACTCATTATCTTTTACCCTAAAGCCTCCCCATCTCCTACCTTCTTTATTAGTGTACAGGGCATCCTCCAGTCCCTCAGATTTGCAACACAGGAGTCATCCTGGACTCCTCATAATCTCTCACCCCCCATCACCAATTTTCAACATTGCAAAGGCCTGTTGATTTTTGTTGATGTTTTGCAACATCTCTTGAATATACCCTTTCTCTTTTCTGATGCTGCCCTCATTCTGGTACAGTTTGTCATCCCCTCATGTCTTATTTTTTTTTTATTTTTTTTTATGGGGCAATGGGGTTAAGTGACTTGCCCAGGGTCACACAGCCAGTAAGTGTCAAGTGTCTGAGGCCGGATTTGAACTCAGGAACTCCTGAATCCAGGGCCGGTGCTTTATCCACTGCGCCACCTAGCTGCCCCCCCCCTCATGTCTTGATTGAGCCTGCCAGTGGGTTTGCCTGCCTCACATCTCTCCCCTCTCCAATCTATCCTCCCTTCAGCCACTAAAATGATTTTCTTAAAGTGCAGGTCTTCCCATGTCATTCCCCTACCCAATGGACTCCAGGGGCTCCCTATTGTCTCCAGGATCAAATATGAAATGCTCTATTTGGCATTCAAAGCCCTTCCTAACTTGTCCCCCTCCTCCCTTTCCAATCCTCTTACATCTTGCTCCCAACACATACTCTCCAATCAAGTGACACTGGTCTGCTGACTGTTCCGCAAAGAAGACTGTCTTTTGCTTTTTTTATCCCCAATTTGTTTAGCACAGTGCCTGGCATATAGTAGGTGTATAATAAATATTAATTGATTGACTCTAAGAGTTTGCATGTATTTTAGGAGAAAAGTGAGACAAAACAACACAGACATCTTTCAGTATAGTCTCTAGACCTAAAACACCTCATAGTGATATCATCTGATCACATAATACTTTACTCCTCTTATGTACCTGTGACTTTCTAATTTGTATCTGTCTTTGTGTAATTATCATCTGTCCCTTATAAAACTAAAGCTACAGATCAAGGGGGTTTACTATTTGTCTTTGACTCTTCCCCAGTGCTTAGCATGGTATACAGTAAGTGCTTAATAAATGTCTGTTGAATGAATGTGAAAAGAACATCAAGAGACTTGGTGTTTAACTAGCTGGGTGCTCTCCCCTGAAATGTCAATAACCTTTATTTAAGTCTGTTATCTAACCTACTTAGTAACCATGTACATTTTTTTTTTCTGTTGGGTGTAAGTGAAAAAAGGGAAGGGTATGTGCCTGTGTGTGTGTCTATGTGTGTGTTAGGAGGTGAAAAGGAAGGAGTCAGGATTTTATCTTTTTGTGTGTGTGAGGCAATTGGGGTTAAGTGACTTGCCCAGGGTCACACAGCTAGTAAGTGTTGTGTCTGAGGGCAGATTTGAACTCAGGTCCTCCTGAATCCAGGGCCGGTGCTCTATCCACTGCGCCACCTAGCTGCCCCAGGGCTTCATCTTTTAATCATTTATATGTTGTTATTGTTTGTTCTTCATTTTGGAAGAGGACCAGTGACATCTTGGAGTGATATCTTCACTCTCAAGTGAATTGGATTTAAGTGAGGCAAAGTTGCACAAAGTCATCAGCCTCTCTTTCAGAGTCATCAAAGTCCAGGGGCAGGACAAAAGCCAGGCCGACTGGTGATGGTCTGGGATGCAGTGGATGAGCTCAGCATCTTTGATATCTGACTCAGTTCTAAGTACTCCCCAGAGTCTGTGCTGGCCACCTTAATGAGCATTGGAATAAACCATTCTCATCTGCCTACTCTTTCGGTGGAAGTCTTCACATGCTTGGAGTGGACATCCCCCTAACCCCAACCCTAATTCACAGAGTTTGAGGCCTGACCGTTACTCTCAACATGGTTTAGCTCATTGGCTATAATGGTTTTACTGGGGTATGACCGCTGCATATGCTACAGCTTCTTGGAGCCACAGGTGAGAGCTGAGTGAATGCCAAAGGTGGAAGAACATCCGTGAAAAGGGCTTGGCAAGACCTCAAACCAAAGGCGCTACTCCCCCTGATTACCCCATATACCCCAATCATTTACATAAAGAGGGTCCAGAGTCCCCACCCCTTCCCCACCAGCTAGGCCTCTCTCCTGTTCCTCATCTGCTTTAGCATTCCCTACTCCTTGCACCTTGTCTAACATCATCCTCCTGGATCCTCTGCAGAAACTACCCAGTGCATGAGAAGGAAGGGAGAAGGAACCACACTTTCATTGCTGAGACAGAGGGACATGCACTTCTGATATCCCAAGTTCAAATTATGAAAGGATATTCCCATAGAATCACTGTGGTAAAACGATAACAAGAACTTCCTAATCCTGAGTGCTATCAAAAAGTGGGATGGGCTATTGTAGGTGTGGTTTTGATCTCCAACTTTACTGACTCTGGGCTGGCCTTGAAAGAGATCAGGCAAGCCTCCCGAGTTAAGCCCTCAAGTTAGGGGGGTGGTCCCTGTGTCCCCAAAAAGCCCATTATTAATAATAATTTTCTTACAGATCCAATGTCAGAGTACATGTCTGCTGTTCAAAGACCAAACTCATTGAATTAGGAATTTCATCACCAGAAGAGTGATCACTAACTGATTATTTCTTTTAGTCATGGTAGCTCACAAAATCATCTACTAAGACAAGGGATTGCAACGTGTCCCTAGAGAGAGTGTTCCCACCAGTGAAATGAAGACATATCTGAAGCAACCTATTGACAATGCTATAGGACATCATCATCATGGTATAGGGTCTGTGATATGGGACATAAGCATCACAGTACAGTGTCAAGAGCACTGGACCTGGAGCCCAGGAGACCTGGATCTGAATCCTGGTGATGACGCTAATGAACAGTGTGACTTTTGACAAGTCATCTCAGTTCTTTGAGGCTCAATTTTCCCAGTCATAAAAGAGATCATGGTTTTGGCATTCCTAATTCGTGGAGTTGTTTTGAAAAAAGCACGGAGGGCATGTGAATTATCCACAGACTCTCCAAGTTGTAGCGGTACCTCAAGGACCCTATAGTCAAACACATGCCAAAGCAGCAATCCCCCTACGACAGCCACACAAGTGCTGGTCCAGCACCTCTTTGGAGACCCCTAGTGCTCAGAAGCTACAATAGCCCATCTACCACATGATATTCTTGGTCCTCTTTGAGAATGAAAGACTAACAACTCAAATCTCCTCATTTTACAGAAGAGGAAGAAACTGAGGGTCAGAGAAGTCAATTGACTTGTTTAAGGTCACATCAGACCTTGACAAATCCAGGGCTCTCTCTACTCCACTAAGCTGACCTCTTAAATGACTTAAATGTAAAGTCCTAAACTTGGGTTCAAAAAAATCAACCCCATAGGTACAGGATGGGTATGAATTGTTAATTCAGTAGTTCATCTGTAACTAGCCTCATAGAAGTTTTCAGTGCATATCACTTGACCACAAATCCATACATATGAAGACCCTATTAATATAATTATATTTTTAGATATATTCAACTTCAATTACAATTATTAATTGAACCAGTTACACAATGGCAACATTAAGCATGTGTTAAGGTCCTAGTATCCTAATAATTCATGTGTTCAAGCTAATTTTGTTGTTGTTCAGTCATTTTTCAGTCGTGTCTGACTCTTTGTGACCCCATTTGGGGTTTTCTTGGCAAAGATACTGGAGTGGTTTCCCATTTCTTCCTCCAGTTCATTTGACAGATGAGGAAACTGAGGCTAGCAGGGTTTAGTAACTTGCCCAGGGTCATACAGCTAGGAAGTATCTGAGGCTAGGTTTGAACTCAAGGAGATGAATCTTCCTGGCTCTGGGCCCAGCACTCTATCCACTGTGCCACCCAACTGCCCTAATTTTTTTTTCTAATTTTGCTAAAAACCCACAGCCAATATCCCACAAACAGATGGGCTACATCTTAGATACCTAGGTTGTAAACCAACAAGAGAGAAAAGTGATAGAACTTGTTAAATCTTATATTGTGATTTCTGAAAAGCTTTCTTTGTATTTACTGATCTATGAGCATGTTCAGAGGAGGATGAACAATTGAGCTCAGAGGAACCTTAGAGGTCAAATTCAATCCCCTCTTATTGGATGAGGAAACTGAGACTGAGAGAGCTTAAAGGCAGGTTGCAAACCTCATAGGTATCTGAGGTAGGATTTGAACCAAGGTCTTTCTGACTCCAGACCCAGCATCCCACAAAACATGGAGGTCTTATGTACAGCCCCAAAATAACCAAAAAAAGTGGTATTGAAGTGACTAGGTGGTACAGTGGATAGAGTGATGGTGTCCAGAAGACATGAGTTCAAATCCAACCTCAAACATTTTTACTATTGGGGGAGACCTGGGCAAATCACTTAGCCTCTGTCTGACTCAGTCTCCTCATTTGTAAAATGGAGATGATAATAACAGAACCTACTTCCCAGGGCTGTAGTAAGGATAAAATGAGAGCACATTTGGAAAGAGCTGGGCAAACCTCCAGTTATCATTATTACTGTTACTATTATTACTGCTACTGCTACTACTACTACTACTACTACTACTACTACTACTACTACTACTACTACTACTACAAACTTAATTTGAGTCAAAAATATGGTATGTATAGTGACCAAAAAAGCTAAGGAGACTTTAGGTTGCATTTAGACCATTTAGAGATGCTTAGCCTCCAGCAGGAGAGGGGGTTTAGTTGCATTGTGCTGTGCCCTCTATAGATCATTCTGAGTTCAGTTTGGGGAACCCCATTATAGGAAGGACGCTGACAAGTTGGAATGAGTCCCAAGGAGGACAATGAGGATGCTTAGCCCAGAGAAGAGAAGACTTAAGGGAGAGCATGATAGCTGTCTTCTAGTACTAAAAAGACTGTCATCTGGAAGAGGTATGAGACTTAATTTGCTCCGTCCCAGAAGGTAGAACTAGGAGAAATGAGTTGCAGTTGCATGGAGTCAGATTTCAGCCAAAAATATAAAGAAAAACTTATTTTTTTTTAAAAGAGATATCTCAAATCCAGCAATGAAGTGGGCCACCTTCAGAGATAGGGAGTTCCCCAGTATGGGAGGACTTCAGGTGGAGAGTCGATGACTATTTGTTGGGTGTGTTGTAAAAAACATCTTCACTCCAGTATGGGTTATGCTAAGTGACCTTTAAGTCCCTTCTGTTTAAGGTTTTACAACTTCAAGAACATTGTGAGTTAAATAGGCTTTGGAGGGCTGGCCTGGGGACCTAACCATTCTGTATAACAATTTATATCAGAAAATACATTCTGAATGTTCAAACATAACCCTTTAGTGAGTAAATGTACTGCCTGAATATCAGTAAGAGAGGTCATGTTGGCATAGCAGAAGAAACACCAGAGTATAAATTATGACCCCAGGGTCCTTAATTCTGGCTCTGCCAATAAATAGCTGCGTGACCTTGTACACATAACCTAACTGGGACCATTGCAATAGTGAGCTAATTGGTCTCCCTGTTTCCAGGCTCTCTCTTTTCCAGTTCTTCCTCCAAAGGCCTTCTAAATTGATATTCCTAAAACAGAGATCCAACCTTATCACTCCCATACTAAAAAGTCTTCCATAGCTCCCTATTGCTTCTAAGTTCTGTTTGGCATTTTTAAATCTCTGTCTTCTGGTTCTCATCTACCTTTCCTGTCTTATTTCACACACTTTCCCATACTGGCCTTCTGGCTATGCTGAATATATAATATTCCATTTACCATCTCTATGCCTTAGCATTGGCATTACCGCCCCCCTCCAATGACTTGCACACCCTCTTCCTTTCCACCTCTAGAATCCCTAACTTCCTTCATCCTACACAAGGCTTTGTTTTTCTCATTTTATGAGAGGACTCTCCCTCTTGAAAACACTATGCATTACTTTATAAATTTTATATATTCATAGACTTTAAATTCACATATTCAACACTGGAAGGGGCCTTAACAGGTCTTGTATTCCAACCCCCTCATTTTATAAATGAGGAAACTGAGGCATAAAGGAGGGTATTCAAGGTCATATATGTAGTAAGTAGCACAGCTAAGCATAATTAATGCAAGGATTCTTTTCTACACTTAATGGATGAATAAACTGAGGCTCAGATCAAGTGAGTTAATCAGTTATTCCACAGCTAATAAGTATCAGGACGAGGATTCCAACCTAGGTTTCCTGGAGCCAAGTCCAGGATGCTTTCTACTACATCAAGTTGCTCTCTACATGGGGAATCCCTGTGATTTGGGGGTGAGGGTTGTGAGGAATGATAAGGAGCCTTGCTTTGAGGTTGACTGAGTCTTCTAGATATTCTAATGAATTGTGATTTCCCAATGGGATGGCCCTGTGGAGTCACAAGCTGAGTTGTCATGCTCCTAGGGGATGCTCGGTTTTTTTAGATTAATCAAGAGGGTTCTGGGAGAGACAGAGCCACCCTGAGCCTGTTCCCATCCATTCCCACTGGTACCCAACCTGGGTGCCATTTCTGTCTCCTCTGAGACCAGGTCAGGACTAAACAGCAGAAGAGAGAAAACATCTCTGAGTTTCATTTTCTTCCATAATGGGAAAGAGGGAGGGCAAAATTGCAAGAAGAGAACGAAAGAAAAAGAAAATTGAGGAGCCTAGATTTGAGTCTCTGCGCAGTTCTGCAAGAAAACAAATATCTTTATTGGCTCAGGACAGCCTGCCAATCAGCCACAAAATTGCTGGCTTCTCTTTCCTCCCCAAAGGGCCGCCTGGGCTGCATACAAAAGCTACTGAAGCAACTTCTGGGCTGGGAGAATAAAAGGCCCCTCGCTGCCTCGCCTAGGCTGATTTGCAATGCATTGCTTCAGCATAATTTCTCAACTCTGCATCTGCACAAAGGCTACTCTGTCTGTCGCTCTTTTTGAGTTTAATAATTTCTATTTCCTACACCTTGCATCCATAATGCAGCCTCCCAACATGGGCAGTACCATGAACCATCCTTCTGTCAGGGCCCCAGGAGGGGAAGTCAGTTAGTGAGCAAGGGAACCAGGCCAGGCCGGTAACCCGACCTTTTCCAGATGTCCTACCTTTTACTCTCCATATACCCACCCAGTGGTTCATTGAAAAGTACATGGGTCCTGGGGTCAGGGGTTCTGAGTTCAAATTCTGTTGCTAGGCTTGAAACCCGTGTGACCTTGAGCAAATCACCACCTCTCTGGGACTCAGTTTCCTCTTCTGTAAAACGAGGGCTGGTGTTGGACAAAGTTGTTTTTTGCTCTAAATCTGCGTGATGTGTGTACAGTCCAAACATTACCCTATTGTTGTTCAGTCATTTCTCAGTCTTGTCCATCTCTTCCACGATCCCATTTGGAGTTTTCTTGGCAAAGACCCTGAAGTGGTTTGTCATTTCCTTCTCCACCTCATTTGACAGATGAAGAAACTGAGGCCAACAAGGTTAAGTGACTTGCCCAGACGTGTCCGAGGTCAGATTTGACCTTAGGAAGACAAATCTTCCCGACTCCGGGCCCAACACTCTATCCCCTGTGCAACCTAGCTGCCCCCAAACATTCTCCTAGACCTTGTAATAATGCTCTTCCATTTCATAACGAGTAGAATTTATTTATTTGTTTGTTTATTTATTTATTTATTTATTTATTTTTGGTGAGGCAACTGGGGGTAAGTGACTTGCCCAGGGTCACACAGCTAGTAAGTGTTAAGTGTCTGAGATCGGATTTGAACTCAGGTCCTCCTGAAACCAGGGCGGGTGCTCTATCTACTTCGCCACTTAGCTGCCCCCAGAGTAGAATTTATTTTGAGATGGATTAGTCTCCCTTCCACAGGATGAGAGAGGATTCTTTAGTGCATTGTAATCATGAGACATGGTTGGCCCCCGAGGCTACAAGAGAAAATCACTCTGGAGTATGGCTATTATTACTATCATTGGCACTTTGCTTACCCTCTTCTTGGTAGGCAGGCTGGTAGATTGGAGTCAGGAAGGCCTGGGTTCTTCTCCCTCCTCAGACACTAGATGTATGGCCCTGGGCAAGTCACTTAACCTTTCTTGACCTCAGTTTCCTCATCTGTAAATGGGAATAATCATAACATCTGCCCAACAGGGCTGTTAGGAGGATCAAATGAGGCATTACTGTATACATAAATGTTAGCTATTATTTTTATTTTATTTTCAACCACAAAAAGGGGTTCATCTTATTTTTTCTCCTCAGGACTCCATGCCTTCCTGACCATTTCCAAATTATACTGTCTACTTCCCTACCCCCATCCCCACCTCAATCTTTCTACCGCCCCTCTTCCTTTGAAAGTAATATCCCTGGGGCAGCTAGGTGGCACAGTGGATAAAGCACTGGCCCTGGATTCAGGAGTTCAAATCCAGCCTCAGACACTTGACACTTGCTAGCTGTGTGACCCTGGGCAAGTCATTTCACCCTCATTGCCCCTCAAAGAAAGGAAGGAAGGAAGGAAGGAAGGAAGGAAGGAAGGAAGGAAGGAAGGAAGGAAGAAATCAAGTAATCTTAAGTGCCCCCCCAGCCCGAGGCAATTGGGGTAAAGTGACTTGCCCAGGGTCACGCAGCTTAGTAAGTGTATGAGGTCATATTTGAACTCAAGTCCTCCTGACTCCCAGGCTGGTGCTCTATCCACTGCACCATGTAGCTGCCCCAAGCCATCTTTTAAAACCCAGCTTCAAAGCCATACAAAGGCTTCCCTCACAGTTCTGCCCAGTGCTCCATACCTCCTGTGCCTTTAGAATCTGCTCCACCCATGGGTATTGTACCATACACTGCCTTGCATTCTCCCTCTAGGCGGGTATGACATCTCCCAGCTGGCTGGTAAGCTCCATGAGAGCAGAAATCAGGTCTTAGATGTCGCTGCATTGGCCACAGTGCCTTACTCTATAGTCTGGCATTCAGCGAATATCTGTTGATTGATTTCTATGCCAGTTTGATGCTGATACAGTTGTCTATTGATCCCTATATGCTTTTATATGCCTGTCAGTTCAACTCAACAAACTTAGCTCTGTGGAAGGCTGTGCTAGTATGAACAAAGGTGAGTGAAGCACAATTCCATTTAAACTTAATAAGTGCCTACTATGTGTCAGGTATTGTGCCTCCAAGAGTACAAAGACAAAATTGGACAGATTCTGTCCCCACAGAGCTTTCATTCTCCTAGGGGATACAGCAGGTGGACAAGTAAGTATATTACAAAGTGATCTGAAAAGGAAATAACCACTAATGATTAGAGGGGGGTTCAGTCATTTTTTCAGTCGTGTCTGACTCTCTGTGACTATATTTGGGATTTTCTTGGCAAAGGTACTGGATTGTTTTGCTCTTTCCTTCTCTAGTTCCTTTTATAGATGAGAAAACTGCAGCAAAAAAAAAAAGGCTAAGTGACTTGCCTAGGGTCACACAACTAGTGAGTGTCTGGGGCTGCATTTGAACTTGGGCATATGAATCTTCCTGACTTCTGGCTTGACATTTTATCCACTTTGCCACCGAGATCAGCAAAAAAGGAATGACAGTTCTGTGCCTTAGTAGTATTATTTAGTTGGAGGAAAAGAAGGGGAAGGAATAAGAATTTATATAGCACCTCCTATATGTTAGGCACTATGCTAAGCACTTTACAGATATTATCTCATCTGATAGTCACAGCAACCCTGGAAGGTAGGTGCTGTAATTATCCTCATTTTGCAACTGATAAAACAGGCGGACCAAAGTAACTTGCCCAAGGTTACCAAATAAGTGTTTGAAGCTAGATTTGAACTCAGGTCTTCTTGATGCCAAGCCCAGTGCTCTACCTACTGTGACACCACAGCTCACAGCTGTGTGCAGGATAAACTAAAGAAAGGGAAAGTCTGGAAGCAAAGATTATAATTAGGAGGTTATTACACTGGTCAAGGGAGAGGTGATAAAAGCCAAGCCGTTTGATGGCCTTATGAGTAGAAACAAGGGGACAGATGTAACAGGAATCCTTTGGTGATTGGATTAGGCAGCTAGTGTGCACAGTGCATAGATTGCCAGACCTGGAGTTTAGGAAGAACTGAGTTCAAATCCAGCCTCAGATACTTTTTAGCTGTATGACCCTGGGCAAGTCACCTAACCCTATTTGCTTCAGTTTCCTCATCTTTAAAGTGATCTGGTGAAGGAAATGGCAAACCACTGCAGTATCTTTGCCAAGAAAACCCCAAATTGGGTCACAGAAAGTTCAACAACAAGAACAACAATAGCGATTGGATGGGAGAGGAAGTCAGAAGAGAAAAAAATCAGGGTGAGTTACTGATGCTTTTAACAGACTGAGTGATTGGTGCCTGTTGGTTTCGTCTTTGATCATCTCTTGAATATGTCCCCATCTCTCCTCTGACACTGCCACCACTCTGGTGAAGGCCGTCATCATGCCTGCACTATTGCCACAGGCTGCTGGTGGGTCAACCTCCCTCCAGTCTCTCCCCATTCCAACCCATCCTCTATTCAGTCACCGAAGCGATTTTTCTAAACCTCCTGTCCCCTAACCTACTCAATAGACTCCAGTGGCTTCTGTTGTCTCCAGTATCAAATCCTAAATGTTCTGTTTGGTGTTCCAGACTCTTCATAATCTGACCCTCTCCTACCTTTTCAGTTGTTTTACAAAAACCTTCCTCCCTGACTCCTACCTGCTGGCTCTTTTACCAACAAGACATTCCACCTCTCCACTCCAGGCATTTTCTTTGGCCATCCCCCATGCTTGGAATGTCGTCCCTCTTCTGCTCCAACTACTGACCTCTCTTATTTTCTTTAGGTCCCAACTGAAACTCCATCTTATATAGGGAGCCCTTACCAACTCCTCCTAATTCTAGTGCCCTCCCTCTATTAACTATTTACTATATATCCTGTACACTGTTTGTATATATTTGTTGTCTCCCCTATGAAATTGTGAGCAACCTGAGGGCAGAGACTGTCTTTTGCCTCTTTTGTATTCCCCAGTGCTTGCAATAGTGCCCAGCACATAGTAGGAGTCTTAGAAATATGTATTACCATTTGATAAATATTTATTGATTAAGTGATTGAAAGCAGAAGCAAATAAGCCTTAAGGAAATCGAACTTTGTTTTGGTCATCTTGAGTTTGAGATGCAGAGAGTTCATGCAGGTGGAAATGTCCAGCAGGAATTTGGCAATATGGACCTGGAGACTGAGAGAGATTAGGGCTCAACATATAAATCTGTTCTGCATCCATGTAAGAATAATAATTGAACCTATTGGAGTATATGGAGGGAGGTGAGGCCAGAACTGGCACTCCTACATAGGGGACAGACAGGATTTCACTAATACTCCAGCCAAAGAGACTGAGGAGTGGACTGACAGATGAGAAGAGAATGGGAAGAGGACAAGTGTCAGAAAAGCCCAGGGACAATAGGGTGTGCAAGGTCCCTCTGGGAAGAGACATTGTGCCAAAAACTTTAGGGAAACCTAGGAGAATGAGGACTGAGAAAAGGCCATCAGTGGAGCCATTAAAAAATGGTTGGTAATCTTGGAGAGAACAGTTTCAGTAAAACTGTAGGGTCAGAAACCAGATTGGAAAGGATTGAAAAGTGAGTGGGTGGTGAAAAAGTGAAGACAGCAAGTGTAAATAATGATTTCTAGCAATTTTCCAGGGAAAGAAGGCTATATCTCAAGGGTATGGCTCGGTCAATTGCAGGGTTTTTTTAAGGACTGAGGAGATCTGGACAGGTTTGTAGGCTGAATAGAAGGAGCAAGGGAGGTTGAAGATGAGGGGGGAAAGGAGGAAGCTGGAGAGTCTGGAGTCATGGGCAAGAGTAATGAAGGAATCACCCTTGATGAGGAGAAAACCCAATTGCCCTTAGAGTCTGGAGAAAAGAAGACAGGTGAAGGTATAGAGGGGTCCTGAGGCATGGAAGCGGGGAGCAGAGGGAAATTTATAGATACTTTCAGCTTTCTCTATAAAGCAAGAGAGAAGACAACAACTGAGAGATGGGTTAGTGGGAGGGCTTGTGTAGACTTGAAAAGACAGGAGAAAATTTGGAACAAGCAGTAATGGCTAGTGTGAGGGAGAGAGTCAATCAAGGAAAGATAGTCCTGGAAGTTGAGAAGCCTGGCCCTCCCCCTTGCAGAAGACATTGAGAATGGCCCAAACAATTAAAAACTAATGAGGTGATAAAGGCCTTGGGGGCTGTGATGGAATCTGAGAGCTATTGGCTGATAGGATGTCAATGAAGAGGGAAAGTGTGAATGAATAAGAACAAAACGGTCCTTGGCAGATGTGAACTCCTATCTCTTGGCTTGGCAGGCTGCCCAAAATTCCCTCCTCCAGTTGGCTCCTTCTTTCACACCTTTTCTTTCATTGACTAGAAGGACTGATCACCACCATCCCCCTCTACCAACAGTGTTGGGTCCCTTGATAGCCTTTCTTTTCTTTAGTCGATTAATTTTTCAACTGGGCTTGAAGTTTTGAAATACATGGTGAGCGCCCTGGAGCTGCAGTCAGGCAATCCTGAATTTTATTTGCATGACCTTTAGTAAGTCTTTTCACCTCCAGGACCCTGTTTCCTCATAGGGGAAATAAGGGTAATAATCCTGATCCTGCTGCCATCACAGGGTTATATTGATGGAAGCATCCTCCACTCTCCACGCTGTTCTTCACAGGACCGCCAGTCATCGCATTAAGGCACAGAAGTAGCATATTCCTCCTCTACTGGAAAACCTCCAGTAATTCTCTATTGCCTGATGACCTCATTGTAGCTCATGGGTTCAATGATCATATGTACGCAGATGACTCCCAGATCTACATATCCAGTTCTCCTTTCTCTTCTACCTGACAGTCTCCCATCATCAACTAACTGCCTGCTGGACATTTCCATTTGAATATCTTACAAGCATCTCAAACTCAACTTATTATCTTTTCTCCCAAACTCATTCCTTTTATTGGCTTCCCTGTTCCTGCAATCTTCTCCATTACCTGTCTTACTAACTCATTCATAACTAACTCTTTATTATCCTTACTCCCATGTCCAGCTGTGAAGTATTGTCAACTATTGCCAAAACTTTCAGTTGTCCCCTTCTCTCCATTCTTCAGTTGCCAACCTACTTCATGCCCTCATCCCTTTACTGAACTATTGACAAGAGACACCTGATTTGCTTCCAATGTGTTTCTCCTTTTCCCATTACATGTTCCACATAGATGCCAAATGACTAAAGTACAAGTCTGACCATGTCACTCTCCTGCTCAAGTAGATCCAGTGATTCCCTATTGCTTCTAGGAAAAAAAATGTGTCTTGTTTTTCAAGTGTGTCTGACTCTCTGTGATCCCATTTGGGGGTTTCTTGGCAAAGATATCAGAGTGGTTTGCCATTTCCTTCTCCAGCTCATTTGACAGATGAGGAAACTCAGGCAAATAGGGTTGAGTGACTTGCTCAGGGTCACAAAACCACTAAGTATCTGAGGCCAGATATGAACTCAGGAAGTTGAGTCTTTTTGACTCCAGGTCTGATACTCCATCCACTGCACCACACAGCTGCCTCAGGAAAAAATATATGGATGAGAAATCACTTGGCACGTACTAAACATTGTGTTAAAGTTTGAGGATACAAGGGGGCAGCTAGGTGGTACAGTGGATAAAACACTGGCCTTGGATTTAGGAGGACCTGAGTTCAAATGCAGCCTCAGAGGGGCAGCTAGATGGCTCACTGGATAGAGCACTGGCCCTGGAGTCAGGAGTACCTGAGTTCAAATCCGACCTCAGACATTTAATACTTACTAGCTGTGTGACCCTGGGCAAGTCACTTAACCCCAATTGCCTCACCAAAAAAAAAAAAAAAAAAACCAAATGCAGCCTCAGACACTTGACACTTACTGGCTGTGTGACTCTGGTCAAGTCACTTAACCCTCATTGCCCTAAAAAAAATAAAATAAAAGGTTTGAGGATACAAATAGGAAAAATAACACAGTCTCTGCTCTCATGGAGCTCACATTCTAATGGAGGGAGACAATTCACCTAAGAGCTCAGCTGCAGGACAGATGGCAAGGCCTAGACCCCTTTTTGCCTGAGAAATTTTTACATGACCCTATGTGCATAGGTATATAAAATAGGTATACATAATCTTTTACTGTTGCCAAATTTTTCCCGACCTCCCCCCACATTCAGTTTGACCCCATATGGGGTTTTGACCCACAGTTTAAGTAGCTCTGGCCTAGAGGACCATAGGATGCAGTGACAGGGCACATAGTAAGACCTAGTGCTTCTCCATCCTCCTGAGGGTTAGTGACTCATTCATCCAAGCTGTGTGAGGAGCCATGTTGTTCCCTCTGCTTAGTGGCCCTGATGAGGTTAGAGGGGCCTGGAGGGAGGGGCATCATTGGATGTAGGAAGAAGAAGAAATGGTGGAAGGGTGCTCTCATGGGCATCTCTGCCTGTCTGGCTTCCCTGGATTAAGTCTGGGAGGCTTTACTGTTTCTGGATTTCTCTTTGTTGCTTCACTCTGTCTTTAACAGACTTGTTCATCCTTCATTCTTTTTTTTTTGTGAGGCAATTGGGATTAAGAGACTTGCCCAGGGTCACACAGCTAGTAAGTGTCAAGTGTCTGAGGCCGGATTTGAACCTAGGTCCTCCTGACTCCAGGGCCAGTGTTCTATCCACTGCGCCACCTAGCTGCCCCGGCATCCTTCATTCTTGAAAAGGACCAATGACATCATAAGGGTTATGTCTTGACTTGTGTGTGAATTGAATTCAAGTGATGTAGAGCTGTACAAAGCCATCAACCTTACCCTCCCTTGTGTTTAAGTCATATCACTTAGTTAATTATTTGAGGACAGGAACCATGTTCTATTCATTTTTGTGCCCTCTCAACCCTATCCCACCTCAGGGGCAGAGATTTGTATACAGTAGACAGTCAATAAATATCAACAGCTCCGACTTTTTTTGCTTGATTTCACTCCTTTGACTTTCAATAGATCCAGGATACTGGTTTTAGCCATTGGAAAAGATCTAGTTTGGCAGATTTCCTGATGTGCTCTACCCAGGAGCAAAGAATTCCTCAGGCCCTCTTGAGTGGTCTAAAAAGTGGGACCAGATGCCCTTGGGAGCATAGAGGCTAAGCCCAAAGGGTGATCAACTAATCAGATGGATGGAAAGGTGGGTCAAATCCCATCCTCCCTCAATAACCCAATCATGGGGCCTGTTTCTAACATGATCACACCTAACCTTCTCTCTTAAGACCTCCCATCTCATTCTACCCTCTCCCCCATCTGTGCAAGCTCCATATTCTCCCCTTCTGAGTCCAACATCTCAGCTCTTTAGGGAAGGTATCACAAATTTCTATTGAGTAGCTATAAGCTAACCACTGCTAGTAACCCACAACAGCAACTACAAAGGTACCATTGGGAGAATTCTAACACCTCCCCTCCACCCAGTCCAGAATACTCACTTCCTGGCTCCCATATCATCTTGTGGCTATAGTGGGCAACCTTCCAAAGGCAAGATCTTCAATTTGAGGTATTGAATAAAAGTCCTGATTCTCCCCTTTTCATTTCAGATAGGATAGAGTACATCACATTAAAATGAGAAGACATGGATGAATTGTGATTTATATAATAGATTCCATTACATCATCTCTCCCCCCTGCCCTGCTCAAAACTTCTTCCCTTCCTTTAAATTCCCTGATCTCTATGAAGGACACCAGCATCCTTCCAGTTGCTCAGATCCACAGCCTTGGAGTCATCTTCCAGCTCCTCACTCTTCCTCACCCCATACGTCCAATCAGTTATTAAATCTTGTCATTTCTACATCTACACCATCTCTCCCATGTGTCTCCTCTCACCAGCACTCTAGTTTAGGACTTCATCACCTCTCTCCTGGATTATTGAAACAGCTTCTTTTTTGGTCTACTTCTTTAAAGTCTCTCCCCACTCCAAATGTTATCTCATTTTGATTTCATCCTTTTAAGATTTCCACTTTTGTTTAAGTTTTATAATAGGCATAAGTGTTAGTAGAATCTTACATGTCTATAAGTGTATAAATAAGTAAACATAGATTTATTTCACCTCAAGGGGATAGGCAGGAGAGCTACCACTAATTCATTAAGTACGGATTTAAAGTAAAAATTAAAACAAAATAGAAGACTAAAGGCACTGCTCTGTGGTATGGTGCTAGGGAACCACCCGGGGGAAAACATAGCCCTTGCTTCATGAAGCATACATTCTACTAGGGGATAAGTGTGGTCATGTTGGAGGGAAGCCCTATGATTGGGTTTTTGAGAGAGGATGGGATTCGACTCATCTTTCCATCCATCTGATTGGTTGATCACCCTTTGGATTCAGCCTCTGTGCTCCCAAGAGTCTCTGGTCCCACTTTATAAACCACTCTAGAGGTCCCGAAGACTTCTTTGCTCCTGGGTAGAGCTGCTAAACTAGACCTCTTCCAATGGCTAATACCAGTATCCTGTATCTATTGAAAAAGAAAGTAGTAAAAAGAAACAAAAAAAACACCTGAGCTGTTGATATTTATTGAGTCTAAATATAGACTGTATTGAGGATACATTCCCCTCAAATTTTACTGATAGGTATGTAATCAAAACAGTTTGGAGACTTCTTTTCTAGACCAATGACACACTCCTGCCTTCTTTTCTGGTGGGTAGAGGTGAAAATCAATTCTCCTTGGAACTTCAGTCCCCCATCATTGGCCAAGAGAGGTAAGAGCTGGTGATCTGACAAGCCTCTCCTCTCCTCCTCAGTGGGGCCCCTCTTTTCACTCCTGACCAAGTGACCTACAGATAAATAATTCAGTCCCGGAAAGGCTGCTTCACTGCGGCCTATCTTGGGGATTTAGTGCACACATCGCTCATGCTCCTCGCACTGCCACAAGAAAAATTACAAATTGATCCACAGGACCAGGCTCCAGCTCATACTTCTCTGGGTTGCCACTGCTTCTTTTTCTCTAAGTAATGGCTGAGCCAGTGACAGGAAGGATTTAGGCTGGGTGGGAGGGGGCGGGGAGTTTTAAGCAAAGCAGCTCAGGTGGAAGGGAAGGAGGGAGAATTAGACCTTGGTAAACTTATACATTGGTGGACAGACTGTTGCATGGCCACCAGAAAGGAACTAGAGTCTTAAGGCCTGGAAATAAAGGACTTTGGCCTGTGCAGGCTCTGTAGGGAATAGAGTACTGATTAGCTCTGAGAAGACAGATGGATTCTCTAGAATGTATGCATGTCACAGGGGATAGGCAGCAGAGATACTATTAATTCATTAAGTACAGATTTAAAGTAAAAAAAAATTAAAAACACACAATTAAAAACAAACAGAAGACTACATACAGTGCACTGTGGTAGATGCTAGGGACGCAAACATGAAAAAACATAGTCCTTACAGTCATGGAGCATACAATCTACTGGGGAGAAAAGTCACAAATAGCAGCAAGATACAAATAGCTATTCTAAAGGTAGATCATCAAAGTAGGACCAGAAGAAAGAGCCCTAGCATTGGAATTAAGGAGTTAGTGTCTATTCCTGTCTCTGCCATTGACTGTGTGACCGATCAAAAAAAGTACTTACAGGGACAGCTAGGTGGCAAGGTGGATAGAGCACTGGACCTGCATTCAGGAGGACCTGAGTTCAAATCTGACCTCAGACACTTGACACTTACAAGCTGTGTGACCCTGGGCAAGTCACTTAAACCTCATTGCCCTGCAAAAAAGTACCTACTATGTGCTGGACACTGTGCTGGGAATTCAAAGATAAAACTAAAACAGAACCCTGCTCTCAAAGAACTTAAATACTCTCTAGGGAGACAACATACACACACAAACAGACACACATACATATGTGTATCTATGCAAGGTAGTTTAGGAAGGGATGGCTGGGGGTCTGGGAGGATCAGGAAAGCTTTCATGTTGAAGGTGGCGCTTGAGTAGAGTCCTACATGAGATAAGGGATTCTAAGAGGCGAAGGTGAGTAAGGGGAACACATTCCAGCTACAGCAGACAACCAAAGCAGAAGTAAAAGCACAGGAGATAGAATACAGTGCTTGTGAAATAGCCAGTAAGGTAGTTTGGATGAATTGTAGAGTGTGAGAAGTGGAGTGATTTATAATGAGGCTGGAAAGGTAGATTGGGGCCAGGTTGTGAAAAGCTTTAAAAGGTAAACAGAGTTAACATTTTATCCTTGAGATAATAGGGATCCACTGGAATTTACCAAGAAGAGTAGTGACATGGTCAAATTGGGGCTTAAAGAACTTCCTCCCGGCTTATTTCCCTGATCTGTAAAATGGGCAGGTTAAACTAGATAACCTCCAAGTTTCCTCTGTGCACCAGCTCTCTGGTCCTGTGATGAATTAATCAACAAGAATAACACCTACTTGGAGTTGTGAACTAATCCAACCATTCTGGAGAGCAATTTGTGACTATGCCCAAAGGGCTATGGGGATGTGCATAGCCTTTGACCCAGTAATACCACTACTAGGTCTATATCCCAAAGAGATCATAAAAAGGGGAAAGGACCCACCTGTACAAAAATATTTATAGCAGCTTTCTTTGTGGTGGCAAAGAATTGGAAATTGAAGGGATGCCCATCAACTGGGACATGGCTAAACAAGTTGTGGTATATGAATGTAATGGAATACTATTGTCCTATAAGAAATGATAAGCAGGCAGATTTCAGAAAAACCTGAAGACTTCAGTGGACTGATGCTGAGTGAAGTGAGCAGAACCAGGAGAACATTGTACACAGTTAACAGCAACATTCTGTGATGATCAACTATGATAGATTTAGCTCTTCTCAGCAATATAATGATCCAAGACAATTCCAAAGGACTCATGATGGAAAATGTTCTCCACATCGAGAACAAAAGAACTGCGGAATCCAGATGCAGATTGAACCATACTGTTTCTACTTTATTTCTTTTTTGAGGATTTTCCTTTTTGTTCCGATTCTTCTTTCACAATATGACTAATGCAGAAATATTTTAATATGATTATGCATCTATAACTTATATCAGATTGCTTTCTGTCTTGGGGAGAGGGAATGGAAGGGAGGGAGAAAAATTTGGAACTCAAAATCTTATAAAAACAAATGTTGAAAACTACCTTTACATGTAACTGGAAAGTAATAAAATCCTTTTATGATTTAGAAAAAAGAATACCACCTACCTCTCATAGTTATTATAAAGATAAAGTGGGATAATGTTTGTAAAATACTTTACAAATCTTCAAGTATTATGTAAATGCTAGTGATGATGGTGGTGGTGATGGTGATGCTACCACTGAGGGGATGAAGGTGAGTAGTGACGGTGATGATGGTGGTGGATGAAGCACCTATTATGTTCCAGGCACTGTCCCAGGCATTAGAGATACAAGTACAAAGGATGAGAAAATCTCTAATCACAATGGTTAGTACAAAGAGATACAACGTATTACTTTCATTCAAAAAAGAGCAAGCTCACTTCTGACTTGAGAATCAGGGACATATTTATTGGTAGAAGTATGATTAAATTTTGATGGCATTGAGCTGGGCCTTAAAATACTGATACAAACTGGACAAGAGAAACTCGAGGGGGAAAGTACATTCCAGACAGAAGAAACAACATGAGCAAAAGCAAGAGAACCAGAAACCTTGGAGTATATCTAGAGAATAACAGGACCTCCATCCCACTACCTCACCCAAAGGGCCCATCTGTTTATTTTCCAAACAGAAGAGAATACCCATGCATTTTCCCAGCAGTGTCAAGCATGCTTTCTTGACTCCAATGTGACTCATCCTTCTGTCTGTCCACCTTTGTTATTAATGACCACAACTACTTCCTCCACACCACTGAGTCAGAGATTCAGGCAGCATCCATGTCAAGAGATACTTTCATCCACCCCAATCGGCTCATTCTCCACGACTTGCAATTTCCCTGCTCTAGGGGTCAAGTCTCCAGTGTGCCCTCCCAGAGTAATTGTGAAATTATTATGGTTGGTGATTTTAATTTAAATTGGATGGAGAAATGTCATACTGCGGTCGACTCATTTGCTATGGATTTTCACTTAACCAAATTGATTAGTCAACCAACTAGACTTAACTTGAGAGTTGTAATCATTCATTATTAGATCTCATTTTTTCCTGCTGCTCCTAGATGATGTAGAGAGATTAAAACTACAGCACAAACTTCAGCAATGTTCTGTCATGAAAGAGGTGGAAACCATCTGGAAGCATCCAAAAAGGTGAAATCATTATTGAAAGGCTGTGGGTGGAGGCTGAAATCCATCTGTTCATCATTAAATATGGTATATTGGAAAAAAACCATGAAATTTGGAGTCAGAAAACAGGATTTGTGACCTTTGTGACCTTGAACAAGTCTTTTTTTAAAAAATTATATCTGACAGGCAGCTAGGTGGCACAGTGGATAAAGCACCTGCCCTGAATTCAGGAGGACCTGAGTTCAAATCCAGCTTCAGCCACTTGACACTTACTAGCTGTGTGACCCTGGGCAAGTCACTTAACCCTCATTGTCCCTCAAAAACAAACAAGCAAAAAATCATATCTGAGCCTTTGATTTCCCCATCTGTAAAATGAGAGGTTGGACGAGGTTTTCTCTAAAGTCTTTCTATCTTTACATCCTAGGACTCTATCATCCATTGCCCCAGACTTTGATATCTCTGTGCTTCTGCTCATGCTGTTCCTTATGTTTACTGAAGCCATCCTTTAAAACCCAATTTAAATGTTTTCTTAGCTAAGGAATCTTCTGTGATGTTACCAATAACATTGGTTAACAATGTTCACAGTATCAACAAAAGGTTGCTAACAACCTTTTCTCCCTTGTGCTTTACAAGTTCTTTGCAACACACTTATGAACTATGCATTATTTTGTATTATATTATTTGTGTTTGTGTCACATCCTCCTATTATTTTGTAAACTCCTTGAGAACAGGGACCTAGATTTATGTAATTTCTGCCTTTCTCCTAGTCTCCAGCATAGCTCTCAGTACATAGGGCAAAATCCAGTGAGGGGTGTGGTTGATCCATGGAATGGGTTTCTATGAAAAGCTTTGTCATCTCCTTTGCTGGAGGAAAGAGGATGTGAGAGGAAAATGAGAATGTGTCTTAGATAAAATAAAGATCATCATCTATGTGGGCTGCATTAGAAAGAAATCAATCCTTTAATTGCAGGGATCACTATTCTATACCTGCTCAGGAAGAAAGATGGACAAGGCTTTGTTCTTGTTTCTTGCTGTATCTAGTTTCTGTCTATCTCTAGCTACCTTCATTTCTGCTGCCCACTTAAAATGTTAGGTATTGGACCTAACTGTACTAATGCCATTATAAATGGGGCTCTCTCTAAACCCCAATCCCCAGCCCAAAACACATACCTGAAAAATATAGACACAACATAGTCAACCAGATGACCTCTTTCTGGAGTTGTAGGTTGCTATGGAGTTTGTTGAGTTTTAAGAGTTTGGGTTTTTTTTGGGAGGATTAGGGAATTGACAAGAAGATCACAGGTTCATAGATCTAAAGCTAGAAGGAACCTCAGAGGCCATCTACTCTCACCCCCTCATTTTGCAGATTAGAAAACTGAGGTCCCCAGAGAGATTAAGTGACTTCCCCAGGGTCATGTACATAGTAAGGATCCAAAGTGATTTCTGAGTCCAGATTCAGATCTGTATCTGGCCCTGGCACAGGGCTCTCTGTAAAATGAGGAAACTGAATATCCCTTCTAGCTCTAATTATGGATTCTAGGATTCTGTTGATTCCATCCTAAATCCAAGCTGGCCTGTATGGTATAAATCCAAAAGATCAGAAGAGCCCTGTGAAATGAGAGAGAGAAGCCACTCACTCCATCCCTGCATGCTAGAGTCATGTTTCTGGCTCCACTCTCTGCATCTCCCGTGGGACCTATTCATTAGCAAGGGCAGGAAACTCCTAAAATGTGCTACTGCTTCATGTCAACCCATTCAGATAATTAGAAAGTGTGATAATTCACTCCCAATCACTTGATTTAATACCAGGTTTATCTACTTGACTGGATAGGGAGAGATCACATCCCAAGTTATTTTCAACTCTATCCCCCTTTCAGACATAGCACTAGGAGAAATAGTCATATGATGATGAGGATAATAACATTAATTATGGGATCATAGCTTTAGAGCATGAAGTGACCTTAGATATCTAGTCCATTTTTACCAAAAATAAGAAAGGAAGGAAGGAAAAAAGGAAGGGAGGGAGGGGGAAAAAAAGGAAGGAAGGAAGAGAAAGAAAAAAAGAAAGAGAAAGAAAGAAAGAATGAAAGGAAGGAAGGAAGGAAGGAAGGAAGGAAGGAAGGAAGGAAGGAAGGAAGGGAGGGAGGGAGGGAGGGAGGAAGGAAGGAAGGAAGGAAGGAAGGAAGGAAGGGAGGGAGGGAGGGAGGGAGGGAGGGAGGGAGGGAGGAAGGAAGGAAGGAAGGAAGGAAGGAAGGAAGGAAGGAAGGAAGGAAGGAAGGAAGGAAGGAAGGAAGGGAGGGAGGGAGGGAGGGAGGGAGGAAGCGAGGGAGGGAGGGAGGAAGGGAAAGAAAGAAGAAGAAAGGAAGGAAGGAAGAGGAAGAAGGAAAAAAGACTCAGCCAGTTAATAGACATATCCACAATCACACGGCTCATGGACTCCAAGTCCAATGTTCTTTTTACTACACTGCTTTCTCCACTCCGTTATTCTAAGTAAACCACATATTCTAAGCATTTTAAGAATGGGCAAGTTACTTAATCTCCCAAAGTTTAGGATTCCTCACCTGTCAAAGGTTGATGGTACCTATGCTACTCAACTCATAAGGTTGTCCTGAGCCTCAAATGAATGGATGAATAAATAAGAAAGCATTTATTAAGCATTTAATATGTACTAAGCACAAAATGTCTGCAAATCACTGTACAAACTTTAAAATAACATATAAATGTCTATCCCTATTTTTATTGTTAATTCCACTTTAAAAATAAATGAGCAGGGGAAGCTAGGTGGCACAGTGGATAGAGCCCTGGCCCTGGATTCAGGAGGACCTGAGTTCCAATGTGGCCTCAGACACTTGACATTTACTAGCTATGTGACCCTGGGCAAGTCACTTAACCCTCATTGCCCTGCAAAATGATGATGATGATGATGAAGAAGAAAAACAAGCATACTTTGAATTCCAGGAGATTGCATTCTTCAGAGAAGGAAGATCTTTATTTCAGGATCAATCAAATCCCATATATTATGAAGGCTCAGAGCCTCTGGTGGACAATCAGTAACACAGAAGGGGCACCACAGTTGTTGAATGTGTGGACGAGGAAAGGAATAGGAAACCTCCTTTACTCTTCTGTTGCCCTTTTGTTCTGTCTCCTTCTGAGTCCCACTCTCTCAGTCCCTGGGACCTTCCCACCTTCCCATTTCAGTGTCCGTTTCCTTCTCCCCGTCACTCTCTACCTGTCTGAAGCCTCCTGAGTCTCTCTTTCCACCTTCACTTTGTCATTCCATTATCCCATGCTTTTGGCTGTTTCATTGCCCTGCTCTACTCTTCCCTTCTCTGGGCAGGCCTTTTTTGGAGAATCGACTAAAAAAAAAAAAGAAAGGAAGGAAGAAAGAAAGAAGGAAAGAAAGAAAGAAGGAAGGAAAGGAAGGAAAGAAGGAAGGAAGGAAGGAAGGAAGGAAGGAAGGAAGGAAGGAAGGAAGGAAGGAAGGAAGGAAGGAAGGAAGGAAGGAGGGAAGGAAGGAAGCTCCCTTCTTGTGCCCACATCCAGCTGATTGACAAATGCCACCCGAATGCCCCCAAAGTGCCATCATTTTGGTAGGCACGAGGTGGTGGGGGAACAAAGGCTTTATTCAAACTCTCAAACACTAAGGTTTCCAAAAAGCTTTTAACAGAGGCCATCATTTCCCTCCAAGAATCAATGCATTTTAATTCACAGGGAGATATTTGTCTGCCTCTCCCTTCCTTCGAGGAGCAGAGACACATTTAACAAAACAAGCCAGCCTCGCGTGGAGGCAAACGCAGCTTCTTCGCCCTGAAATTACTGGAAGTTCATTTTCAAAAGCCGTCCCGTTTTCTGGGAATCAATGCATATCAACTAAAATCAATAGCTTCTCCGTGTGGATGGGCTGAGACACCAAACCGATCTAGCGCTCTGCTGCATTTGTATCCAAATCTAGACGTTCTCAACAAGTCAATGAATTTAAGCGTCTGCCAGTGTCTTTTCACTTAAAACTAATCTGTTTGCTGATCGGACTGTACATTTCCAGGGAGCGTTGTAATGTACTCTGTGTATTTACCAGATCCAATGTACATTAACTCAAATCAAAATATTTCCACTTAACTTAAAATCGAGTTTGCCCCAACTTCAGTGAAGCACATAGGAATTAGCTCCAACCAATCAATGTGTCAGGCTAGCCTCCGAGGTTTCCCTCCCTCTGGCAAGGTATGATGGTATCCTTGCCATTTTACCCCCCGGAAAGTTAGAGTGTTAGAGCTGAGAGATAGGTTGCCTGAGAAAATGGTGATACAATGTTTAGAATGCTGAATTTGGAGTCAGAGAAGCTGGTTTCAAAAGCCACCTTTCCCACTTAATACCTCTATGATCTAAGTCACTTAACCTCTCGGGACCTCAGTTTCCTCATCTGGAAAATGAGCAGACTAAATCAAATGGTTTCTTAGGTCTCTTCCGGCTCTAAACCTATGATCCTATGAGTACCCTGCAGTAGGAGTGCCCTGCCCAAAGTAGAAACTTTACAATGTTTGTTGAATTGGATTAGATTGGATAAGGTTAGGCTGGTGAGATGGAGACACAGCTCAGAGGTTATGTAAGTTAGGAACAAATGATCGGCTCTTCAGTCCTTAAAGCTGCTCCAAGGGAAGAGGCCTCCCAGGTTTGTTCAGTCCTATGCCTTACACTTGGTTGGCACAAGGTCCAGTTAAAGATGAATTAAATGAACAATCAACAAATCCTGAATGAGTGCCACTATACTAAAGACCCTGTGCTAGCTGCTGGTTTGGACTGTGGGGAAGGCTGGAGAAGGAGGGAGTCAGAGTTCTTAACATTGTTTCATGGACCCTAGGACAGGCTGGTGGAATCTTATAGAGCTCTTTTGAGAATGATATTTTTAAATGCACAAAATAATATACGTGAGATTTAAAAAGAAATCAATTGTATTAAATACAGTTATCAAAATGTAAAAACAAAACAAAACAAAAAACAACTCACAGGTGCCAGATTAGGAACTCCTAATTCTAGAGGGTTATAAGATATAGACTCTGCCCTCAAAGTGCTTACAGACTAGTTGGCAATGTAAGGCACAAGGATATGAAAATATACCACTTATTGCCTTGCATTTCTATTTAAACACCAAATGAGTACTGAATCCCATAGGAGTTTAGAGGGGCAAGGACCCTGTAAGCTGAAATTGTCCAGAAAGACTTCCTGAATGTGGTGCAATCTCAGCTATTTCTAGAAGGAAGGATGGAATTCCTACAAGTAATGAGGAAGTAGGAAGCCAGTGAACAGCAGAAGAGAATGTGAGGAGGTGGTGTTTCTTGGGGATCTGGTGATGACATCAACCCAAGGTAAGAGTTATTGGAAGTCTGTGGTATTGTAGCCTAAGGGTACAAAGGTACAAAGAATGCCAAATTTGAAATCAGAAATTTGGGTTCAAATCTGCCTCCCATTCCTACTAGCAATGGGCCCAAGGGCAAGTGATTCTCTGAGCCTGTTCCCTTATGTGGAACCATCCCTCAGAGTCCTCGGAAAGAGGACTTTGGAAAGGTATGTTGGGAGCAGATGCTGCAGGGCCTCCAAAGACAGGCTAATGACCTCAGGATTTACCCTGATGCTGTGACAGATTTCAGCAGTACAGCCTTCCAAGAAAAGACAGGGTAAGAAATGTGTGCCCCTCCCTATGGGAAACCCAACCCAGGGTCTCTTCCAAGCCAGTGAGCTCCCTCTCTGCTCTCCCCAGCTCCAGTCTAGGCTATTGGCTTCAGCCTCTAGGAAAGCTGGCAAGGGAGGCCATGGTCCCCCAGCTCTGAGGAGCCTCACAGCGTCGCCATGGTGACACTCCCATCCTTTGCCAGCCTCACAAAAGGATATTCTTGCTCCTCAGCTCACCTGGGACTCGGAGCTAATGAGGAGGTGGCAAAACTGTTTCATTTTCTCTCTCCCTCTGGCTCTCTCTCAAAAGAAAGGAAATTTACTCAGTCCAACAAACCTAAATATGCCCATCCACCCGCCTCTACCCTGGCAAACAACAATCATGCCCTCCCACAGTGCTCCAGAGTAAGGCCAAAAGGGAAAGGAAGACCCTGGACTGGGAAGACATATTTGGTCTTTGGTCAGTGAAAGATGGAATCAGTAGGAAACTGGGAGATCTTGCCCCTTTTGCTTCATCCACATGGAAGGCCCAGAGATGGGAGGCTCAAAGGAGAAGGAAGGAAGCAGACATTCAAAAGAAGAGTGACATACATTGAGATCCAAAGATAATGTAATTTCTAAGAGTAATCCCAAGGGTCCTTCCCCTTTGGAGAAAGCAACAACTGATGGCTATCCTAAGCATGCACTCACTGGGTTCTCCCACCCCTGATACTTTAGCCTATTAAGGTCCTTGGCCACCTGCCCCATTCACCCCAAACTAACTATTCCACTGAATGTATATATGCAAAATGATATCTGTGATACATTCTGGGGAAAAAAGAACCCATCCTGAGGTAGGGGAAGGAAAGAAGGGAGAGGAAGAATTGCTGGGACACCCCAGGAGTATGGAAATGGGAGCCATTTGGAGGGTGGGGTAAGGGGAGAGGTGTCAGGATGTGGAAGGAGAGAAGTGGTGCTTCTGAGTTAGAAAGGCAAGGGAGAGTGGGAGCATCTCCAGAATGAAATCTTCACACATGCATTGTCGTTCTCCTTGCAGAGGAGTGAGAAGAGGGGAGGGGGTGAGGAGGGTGGCGCAGAGCGGGAGAGGTGAGAAAACCAGCATCTTCAGACCTGCCCAGCACGGCTGGCTTCTCTGCTGTGTATGGTACATCATCTCACAGTCATTAGACCAAACCCACGGGAAGGATGGAAGCTAGTACACCCCCAGTGGCAGGATAATTAGAAGGAGTGTGTGTGTGTGCATGAGTGTGTGTGTGTGTGTGTGTGAAAGTGCATTCATGCAAGTGTATATCCCTGCCTTTGGGAGAGATGGCTCCTAGAATGATATTACCCATCTGCTTCCCCTCCTTACCCTGTCAAAAAAAAAAAAAAACCCCAAACCTTTCTAGAGAATTCAGGTTATGCTGGTGGTGGCAGATGAGCTAGTACCACCTCCCATATACAAGCTCAGAGCCTCTACATCCAGAGTCACCTGGGCATGGCTAGGTTCACCTCTACTATCCCCACCTGAGGCTTCTCCAGGAAGCACACAAGCTAAGGACCAGGCCAAACTCACTATTCTTATGTGGCACAATACTCAAGGTCACCCGAGGGTGTGGAGAGAGTAAAGGTCATGAAAAAGGTGGACTGCAGATGCACACAAGTGAGGGAACCCCCCCCCCAACAAAGTCCTGTCCAGGGGTCTCGCCACTGCAGAAAGAATCCCACTTTCTATTCCACATGCTTCCTTGGAGGCTACTTGTGACTGAAAAGTCTTCTTCATTCCAACTGGGCATGAGGCTGGATGGATCCAAGAGAGAATCCAAGAGAGCATTAGAATAAAGGAGGATTTGTGTTGAAGTGAGCACAGAAAAGGCTGGATGAGTGTCTCCCCAAAATGACGGGCAAGTAGAAAGGAAAGTTCTTGTACAGAGTGTCCACAGAACTGCAAAGTGGCATCACTGATGCTTCTCCATAATTCATCTTGCTAAGAAAGTACCAGAGATGTAGTGGAACGAGTTAAAAATGATCAAGTTAAAAGACCTGGGTTTTTAGTCCTAGTTTTGATAGATATAACCTTGTGACTATGATCACTTCACTTCTCTTAGTTTCCTCATCTGTAAAATGGGAATGTAAAAACACATGTTCTGGGCAGCTAGGTGGCGCAGTGGATAGAGCATCGGCCCTGGATTCAGGAGGACCTGAGTTCCAATTCGGCCTCAGATGTTTGACACTTACTAGCTGTGTGACCCTGGGCAAGTCACTTAACCCTCATTGTCTCACCACAAAAACAAACAAACAAACAAACAACAACAACAAAAACACATGTGCTACCTCTACCAAGAGCAAATCTAAGGAACACATTTTGTGAACCTCAAAACAAATGGAAATATGAGTTGCATTGTTATGTAGCCCAAACATCCTCTGATTTCCACATGACTTTGGGACCCCTCATTATTCCTTAGGTTCATGCTGCTGTTTTGAATCAGAAGTTATTCAAACCTCTCGCTTGAGCCCACATCCAGTGTATTTACCTACAGACCAAACCAATGATCAGTAAAAGGTATTTAATGAAAATGGGAAAACAAAGTAAATCATGGGCTTTGAAACAAATGGCTGCATTTGGCGCCTAGACCACATGGCTTCCTCCC
The DNA here is from genome assembly GCF_019393635.1 of Dromiciops gliroides. Lineage (NCBI taxonomy): Eukaryota > Metazoa > Chordata > Mammalia > Microbiotheria > Microbiotheriidae > Dromiciops > Dromiciops gliroides. The sequence continues at coordinate 540,177,925 of NC_057863.1, forward strand.
TCCAGAGAGCCCTTGTCTACTCCTCAATCACACATTCATGCTCACACACACACACACACACACACACAAGTCCCAAATCATGGCATAAGTATCATAGGTAAGCGTCAGTAGAAGTCTCTCTGTTAAGACATTTCCTGTTCCATTTCAATGAAGTAATCTATCTTGGAAGCACAGCCCTAGATAAATAAACTCCTTTTCAGAAATGCAACTAGAGAGCATTGTAGTAAGTGTCACTGTTGGTTCTGCCACCCACACCAACCTTAGCATGGTCTCCATGCCATCCTTTCTTTTCTCTCTCTTTCTCTTTTCTTCTTGCCCTGGGTCATAGCTGTTCCCCCTCTCAAAAAACAATTCCCAAACTTCCCATCACAGATGCTATTCATACATAACATTCAAATAAACTTATGTGCAGCATCATGGAGAATATATTTCCAAAAATATAATAGTTACAAAATAAAATAGCTTATTAGTATAACATTATGTAGAGTAGAATGTGCATAAGTAGGATACATCTATGTATATGTATAATATGTATAAATATAATAGTTCAAATTAACCCAACAATATAGATTTCATGTCCAGACCCAGTCCCTTACAATTATTATCTTAATTAACAATGTTTCATGCTCTCTATTGATGAGAACCATTATTTCTTCCTCTTAGACCACCAGGTCCATGCCCTAAAGAGGTAACTCCCTCTTTCCAGCCAATCTCTCTATGTTTGTCTGCCCCAGACCAAGAGTGAGAGGGCAGGACCAAGGGAAGGTGACCCTTCAAGGGAAGGCCAGGTCACTATTAGTCAGAACTCCTGTCCCACACTCAGAAAAGTGCAGGCTATATATGTGTACACACACACACACACACACACACACACACACACACACACACACACACACACCCCAGCTCCTTGGCATAAAGACCTCATGATTCCTTGGGGAAGAAGTTTTACCATAATCTCAAACCACTCACTGTCTTTGCAGCCCTGGGGTAGAAATGTGGGCCTCCAGCCTTGTGGCTGGACGAAGGGAGCAAGCTCATGAATTTTTCAAACAGATCAATGCGGGCGGCACCCTGTTGACATAATGACTGCATTGGGCTTGAAGCTGAGCAGGGCTGTGGCAGTTGGTCCAAGGCTGGCACAGTTGGCACTGGCTGGGTGAGAGCCGGGCATTATTTATAATTTAGCTTATCATTTGCAGCTCTGGCTGGCTGGTTTAGAGCCACTTGATGTTGGTGTGCCTTTAGAAAGCGGGTGGGGGAGAGAGGGAGGCAGGCCAGGAGAGACCATAAAAAGGCAGGAGAAACAAAAGGAGGTTCGGGAGCGGGACTTCAAAAAAGCCAAGTGTTTGAAAAGATCTCTGCTAAGGTTCTGACCTACTTTGCATGCCGATAAGCTATCTCCTTTGCACTGAAAGGGGAAAAAAACTCCCAAACCCTGCAAAGTGGTCCAGGCTCAGTGGACGCGAGTCAGGCTGGGCAGTGGGAAAGGGTTTTAGTGCTGCAATCAGAGACCACTTAGGAACAATGATTTGGGTAATTATGAAAGATTTAAGCTTCTGTCTTCCTTCCCAGGCTTTTGCACAGAGATATGATGGGGCTGGCAGAGTGAAAACGAAAGCACCAGAGAAAGGGGAGCCTGGCAGCTGTACTAACAGCTTCAGTATACAGGAAACTGAGGCTGAGAAAGGTGATGTGACTGGATCCAGAGTCAACTGTCTCCAAGATCACTGGGCAGGAATTTGCAGTATGTGACTGTCCCTTTGGAAAGACACATTTGTGAGCTCTGATCGCCCCATACGTGTGCAGGGACATTCTCTTTCACCCTCCCAGGAATTCTAGGAGGCAGAGGGAAAGCAGTAGCACTCATTCTGCCCTCTTGGGAGGCTGTAGCTCACTATCTCAGTAGCTATGACCCTGCATTGCCACCTCCTCTGAAGAACAAAATCACAGGGTCTTTTCTTGGTTTGAGACAGGCCAGGCTGGAGTAGCAGACAAGGCCCACCAAAGCGTCCAAGAAGAGTGTGATAGTAGCCCCCCTTGCCACCCCCTGCACCCAAAAAAGCAAAGCTCAGGGATAATCCAGGGTTTAAAATCCTTTCTCAATGATCTGCTTGGACCCAGAGGCAAGACCTAGTTAGAAGCAATTGACTGAAATTAAAGAAAGGTAGATTTTGGCTAAATGTGAGGAAAAAAGTTCTTAACAGGGAAAATGTGGTATTCTTAAAGCGCAGGTCTGATTATATCACTCCACTACCCCAAAGTGTCCAGTGGCTCCCTGTCGCCCTTAGGATAAAATAAAGATACCTCATTTAAAGCCATTCATATTAATCTGCAGCTATACAGTACTCCCTTTTCACGTAAGAATATGGATTTAGAACTGGAAAGAAACTGATCGATCGTTCAGTCTAACCCCTTCATTTTACAGGTGAGGAAACTGAGCCTCAGAGGTAAGGTGATTTGTCCAAGGTCACTAAACTAAATTTGAACCCAGGTCCTCTGACTACAAATCCGTAGTTCTGTTCATTTGGCTATAGTGCCTCTCACACTATACAACCTAGGCAGACTGGCCTATCTCTCCTCACTTTCACTTCTTAGAATCTCTATTTTATCTTTGTACCCTGAGGGCCTAGCATGGTGCCTGGCACTCTGCTGTTTAACAAGCTTAATGAATGCTTGTTGATTGACCTTCCTAACAAATACAACTACCCTAAAGTAGAATGGGGTATCAGAGAAATGGGTATTCTACTCACTAGAGGTTTTTCCAGATGAATAAGTCCTTGTTGGGGATGTTTCTGAGGGTATCCATGTTCAGGTCCAGATTGTACAGGATGACCTCAGTGAACCATCTGAGCTCTGAGTTTCTGTGACTGTGACTATGACTCTGCTCAGTGTGGATTTTGTTTTTAAGTTCCAAGCTGGTTTCCTCCCATTCTTCAGCACATTCTTGGGCCACTTCAGGAATATGTTCGGGGAATACAAACCCCTTTTAATCTCAGTCTGAGCTCAACATATATAGGAAGGTCAAGCAGCTGCTTTAAAAACAATCATATCATGCATTCGGAACAAAAAAAGAAATGAATTTTGGGTTATCCACTGCTGTTGGATTACTCTGGCTGCCTTCCTTCCAGTTGACTGTACTTATTTTTAAAATCTTCTATCAGAGGGGACTTGAACCCCCACCCTCATTCCTGTACACAGCCTATGATAAACCCAGAAGCTCTTGTTTCAAGTGCAAGATTCTCAATGTGACTTGGATATTTCAGTAGGAGAGAAACCACTGACTTAGTTGCCCTTCACTGATGAGAGCCACTCACCCTTTCCTTTCTATCTGGGTTTCCTGATTATAAGAGCAGTGTCAGCCTTTCAGGGATGTCTCTGCACAAGTCATCTAATTCATCACCATGAAGAAGGAGTGAATTGAATAGATGAAGGAAGGAAGGAAGGAACGAATGAATGAAAAAGCATTAAGGTCTTATTATGTCCCCAGGCATTGTATTAAATGTTGGAGATACAGATCTACAAAAAGAGCAAAGCAGTCTTACCCTCAAGGAACTTACATTCAATAGGAGAAGGAAACACATAACAGGGGAATGGTGGCCCAGTCTAGGAAGTCACAAGGATGAAATTGTCAAATGTTGCTTCTCCTTCGTTTTTGAAGAGGACTAATGACATCACAGGTTGATGCCTTGACTTGCCCATGAAGTGGGATTTAAGTGAGGCACAGTTGTACCGTCTTCAGCCTCACTCTCTCTTCCAGAATCATTAAAGTCCAGTGGCAGGACAAAAGTGGGGATGACTGGCAATGGCTGGGAAGCAGTGGATGATCTTGCCATCTTTAATGTCTGACCAAGCTCTAAGCACTCCGAAGTGTCCGATTCAGCCATCTTCATGACTGTTGGAACACATTGTTCTCATCTGCCCATTCTACTGGGGGTGTCTTCACATGATTGGTGTAGTTACTCCCCTGACTCACAGATGGGTTTGAGGCCCCTCAGCTACTTTCAACCTGGTTTAGCTGTTTGCTGAGATGGTTTTATTATGGTGTGACCACTGTGCATGCATCTAAAAATATGATAACAGTTTTATACACCTTTTTTCTTAAATATTCCAAAGGAAAGAAAGAGGTTTCTGGTCATGATTTCTCTTTCTTAGGAATATATTTCAAATAATATTTTCCTAAATCCTTATTTCATAGAGCACTGACCCTGGAGTCGGGAGAATCTGAGTTTAAATCCAGCCTCAGACACACTAGCTGTGTGATGTGGACAAAGCACTTAACCTTGATTGTCTGAGGTGTGGGGGGGGTGGGGACAGAGAGAGAGAGAGAGAGAGAGATAGAAAAAGAGAAAGAGAGAGAAAGAAGAAGGAGGAGGAGGAGAACGAGAAGGGGGAAAAGGAGAAGGAGAAGGAGAAGGAGAAGGAGAAGGAGAAGGAGAAGGAGAAGGAGAAGGAGAAGGAGAAGGAGAAGGAGAAGGAGGAGGAGGAGAAGGAGAAGGAGGAGGAGAAGAGAAGAGAAGAGAAGAGAAGAGAAGAGAAGAGAAGAGAAGAGAAGAGAAGAGAAGAGAAGAGAAGAGAAGAGAAGAGAAGAGAAGAGAAGAGAAGAGAAGAGAAGAGAAGAGAAGAGAAGAGAAACAAATCCTTATTGCTTTAATTTTAACACATTCACCTTTAATCTGACATCTTGGCCACAGGAAATTATAATGATGCCAAATTGATTCCATGGAAAGAACACTACATTTTCCATCAGAGGGTCTGGATTTGAATCCTAGTTCTGTTTACTTAATATTTATGTGGGCTTAGATAAATTACTTAACCTTTCTAGGCCTCATTTTCATCATCTATATAATGGGAGAGTTGGACTAAATGACCTCTAAGTTGTAAGTCTATTATGAGTGTCATAAACTTCTCAAGCCAAAATAATCTATATTGAACAACGAGGAGGAAAAAATACAATGCTTCAGTGCAGAATGATACACATCCTCTCTGTTGTGTTTTGAATTGCCATACAGTATATTCCTTGCTCTCCATTTTAACCCTGACCCTCTACCAATATTCCATTCCTGCTCACTTTTCTTCTCCTCCATGTCTCTTCCTACCTCTCCATTTACCCATCATGCATGTTCACCTCTAAACGTACTTCTAACAGGAGACAACAGAGATCCCTGAGTCCCAAGAAACAGTTGGTCTCTGGAACCTAAGCATTCGTCTATTTGTAATGGTGCCAATTATGAAAAGGATTGAATAGGTCAGAGAGGGGGTTGGGTGATACAAGAAACAATATTATCCATGATCAGACACATGGTTTCCAGAGTACTAATTCCACCAAACTTAAACAAGGGCAGTGGGAAGCAGAGATCAAAATAGGCCAGGTAACATGTCCATTATCCTAAAACACAAGTCAGAATTTCCTGGGGTTCAATTTATTCAATTCCCATGAAAGGATGTGAAATGCAGCTTTCTTTTCAAAAGGAAAAGGTCACTTGACCTCTGGGGGAAGTCTTTTTGGGTAGTCTAGACCCCAGAGAGGCAGAAAAACCCACTGGAGTTGCCTAGAGGTTTCTTTTTTTTCTTTTCCAAGTTTGCTCACCACATTTAGAAACCATTAAGCTGGACATGTGGTTCAGATCTCCAGGTGCCCATGCTCTTCTGGGGCTGACTTCTCCACTCTTATATGGCCCACCAGCCCTCCAAACCCACATTTTGTGGATACTTTTTGGATATTTTTCCAGGGTGGATGATGAGATGAACCAATCCATCTACAATGTTTGTTATTCCTTCTTCTAAGCATATGCAGCAGCTATGCAGTGTAGTAGATGGAGTACCTGGAGCCCTGGAGTTAGGAGGACCTGGGTTCAAATCCACCCTCAGACACTTATTAGATGTGTGACCCTGGACAAAACCCTGATCACCTCCAAAAAATATGGTGACATTTTCTCCTTCATATATGTAAAGCCACCTCTAATATACATAGCAATTTTAAGATTTTTTAAGCTTCATTTGACCCACGCTTCAACTTGAAAATAATAGAATCATAGGTTTAGATATGGAAGATGACCTTAGAGGTCATCAGTCCAACCCTTTCATTTTACAGGCTAGAAAACTGATGCCTATAGTGTCAGTGAATCACCTAAGCTTGTACAGATGTTTAGTGGCAAAGCCATGTTCCTTTAACTTCAAGTCTAGCACTCTTTCCACTGTACCATGAAGCCTCAACATGAGGTAGGGTGGTATTGCTTTCTTCATTTTGTAGATGAGGAAATAGATCCAGAAGAATTGGCCAAGTTAAGAATAAGACCAACATTTCCTGACTTTCTATCTAGCAATCTTTCTGCCTACCAAACCAAATTGACCTTTGGTGTTTGTGTCAGTGACTTTTACTACATTAGTACCATGTGTCCAAGACTCAGGCATCAAGTCATCTTCACAAAAAGTCAATTCTTCCCTCCCAAGCCCATGACTTCACTTTCTAAGAGTCTATAGCATCTAACATATACATAGCCAAAGTGATTTGTTTTTACCCACTGTAAGATGTACCCCACTGGACCACATTCAACACACATGACCAGGGTTGTTTAAAATTACTTGTAGAAAATACCCAAATAATACAACCAGAGGGAGTCAAGAAAATCTTAATGGTAAAGGGAACTTGATATGGGGCACAGGAGACCTCTTTTCCAAGAGATTTGAATGATCAGTAGTGTTATTATCCCAGTTTAGAGTGGGCCTTGGTTCCTTTACTTGCATACTATTTATTCCCTCTGCTTCCTCTTTCCCTATAAGACTTGGAGCATACAGTGGTATTTCTGGAAAAGCAAAGACTTTGTTGTTGTTGTTGTTTTTGCTGTTGCTCTTCTTCTTCTTCTCCTCCTCCTCTTCCTCCTCCTCCTTCTTTTTCTTCTCCTTCTCCTTCTTCTTCTTCTTCTTCTCCTTCTCCTTCTTCTTCTTCTTCTTCTTCTTCTTCTTCTTCTTCTTCTACTTCTTCTCTCCTTCTCTCTCTCTTTCTCTTGCTTAGTTTGTGCAAGAAGTGATAAGGACCTTCATTAGTGTGGTAGCTAGGTGAGTAGAAAACAGAGGCATAAGCAAGAAGTGTAGTGGAGAGAGAAATAACAAAATTTGATAACTGACTTGATATGTGTGGTGAGGATGAGTTGAAAAATGAAAGACAACACCAAGGTTCCAAATATAAATGACTAGAATATCCTTACCTAGATAAGGACCACAGAAGTGACCAGGAGAACAGTGACAAGAAATCTTCCTGGATCATACAACCTTGGAAGCATTGAAAATGTATAGTTCACAGAAACTATGAAAGCAGCAGGACACCTAAAAGTCAGAAGACCAAGCTAGACATTCCTACCACTCCAAGAGCTGAGCAGAGTCCAACTCTAACATAAAGTCCAAAGTCAAGAAAAAGGCTAGAAAAATGAGTGAGCAACAAAAAAAGAACTTGATCATTAAAAATCTACTGTGGTGTTAAAGAAGCTCAAGAAAAAAAACTCAGAAGACAAAATCTTGAAAATATCTAAGAAAATAATCAAAGAAAAATAAAAACTGGGCTTACATCCAACAAGAATTCCTAGAAGACCTAAAGAAAGAGAGGGATAAGGACAGCTAGGTGGTGCAGTAGATAGAGCACCAGCCCTGGATTCAGGAGAACCTGAGTTCAAATCCAGCCTCAGATACTTAACACTTACTAGTGTGACCCTGGGCAAGTCACTTAACCCCAATTGCCTCACCAAAAAAAAAAGAGAGAGGGAAAAAAGAGATAAACAATGATTTTCAAAACCAAATAAGAACAGTTGAAGAACAATGGGAAAAGAAATAAGAACAATGTAAGAAAATTATGAAAGGAAAATTAACAACTTAGTAAAAGAGGCATAAAAGTACTGAAGAAAATAACTCCTTAAAAATCAGAATTTGGCCAAATGCTAAAAGAGGTACAAAATTTCACTGAGGAAAATAACTTCTCAAAAATTAGAATTGGTCAAGTGGAAGCTAATGACTCTATGAGACATCAAGAAACAATAAAACATAGTTAAAAGACTGAAAAAAGAACAAAATGTGAAATATCTCATATAAAAAACAACTGATTTGAAAAATAGAATGAAAAGAGATAATTTAAGAATTATTGGACTTCCATGAAAACCATGATTGATAAGTCTAATAGTCAGCTGGTGATGCAAGACTGGAGCTCAAGAGAGAGACTAGGGCTGTTTATAAAGATCTGAACATTTTGATATTAAATGAATGATATAAAAACAACAAGGAAAATATTATGCAAATTGTGACTCTCCTGCTCAAGAATTTTCACTACCTCCCTATTGCCTCTAAGATAAAATACAAGCTCCTTTGGTATTTGAGGATCTGCACAATTTAGCTCCAACCTACCTTTACAGAATTTTTGCACATTAGTCCCCTTTATGTACTCTGATGTTCCAACCAACTTGCCTACTTACTATTCTTTAAATGCAATATCCCACCTCCTGCTTCTGATTTTTTTTATAGGCTCAGCCTCATGCTGGTGCACATCCTCCTCACGTCTGCCATCTGAACATAGATGATAATTAAACCTATGGGAGCTGATGAGGTCATCAAGTAAGAGTGTAGAGAGAGAAGAGAAAAGTCAGGATAGAGCCTTGGGGTCCACTCACAGTTAGGGGGCATGATATGGATGATGATCCAACAAAGAAGCCTAAGAAAAATGTCAGACATGTAGGAGGAGAGCCAAAAGAAAGCACTATCACAAAAAAAAAAAAAACAAAACACAAAGGAGAGAGAGGATCCAGGAAGAAAGATTGGTCGTTAGTATTAACTCTGCAGAGAAGTCAAAAAGAATAAGGATGAAGAAAAAGGCATCAGATTTGTTAATTAAGAGATCACTGGAAACTTTGGAGAATGCTGTTTTAGTTCATAAACGGGATCAGAAGCCAGATTGCAAAGGGGGAGGGAAAGGAGGTAGCTAGGTGGAACAGAGCTGGGCCTGCGTTCAGGAAGGGATGAATTAACCTAAGACATTTAGTATTTGTGTGATGCAAGTTTTCTAATTCTGTGAGCTTATGAGTTGGGAGGGGGGAGGAGTTAGGGGAGCAGATTGATTTACAGTTGAGGAAATAACAGCTCCTTTTTATACACAGATTATAGGTTTCTTCTTATTCTAATGCCTCATCAGGGTGACCCTGGGTTCATCCTAGAAATATTACCTCAAAACTACCTTGGGAATTCAGGACATAGCACAAGTATCACCCTTATCTTAGAAATGAGGAAAGTGAAGGCGAAAGCAGGAAAATCACTTGCCTACCATCATACAGATAATAAATGTCAGAGCAAGGCCTGTAGCATCCTGACTCCAGACTCAGTTATCTTTCTACCTCTGGCATAATGTTGGGCACAATGCATTTGGTTTTTGGTTTTTGGTTTTTTTGCAGGGCAATGGGGGTTAAGTGACTTGCCCAGGGTCACACAGCTAGTAAGTGTCAAGTGTCTGAGGCCGGATTTGAACTCAGGTACTCCTGAATCCAGGGCCGGTGCTTTATCCACTGCGCCACCTAGCCACCCCCTGGGCACAATGCATTTGGGATATGGGATCAATATGTTTGGAGTAGAGGGCATATGGTGAGCAGCAGGGAAGTACAAGTTGGAAAAACTCTAGTGGGGTTAGATAATGCAGGGATTTGAGAATTAGACAGAGGAATTTGGACTTTCTTCTGCAGGCAAGGTGGGATCACTGCAAGATCTTAAGCAGAGAAATGAAATGAAGAAAGCAATATTTTAGGAGGATTAGTCTGGCAGAGGTATATAGGTTGAATTAGAAAGGGTAGAGAAAAGAGGCAAGAAGATCAACGAGGCTATTGCCAGAATCCAGATATCCAGTGATGAAGGCCTGATCTAGGGTGATGGTCCACGGAATGGGGAGGAAAAAAAGAATCAGGGATATATTTCAAATAAGTAAACCTTAGGACTAAACTGAGCTCAAGTACCCAACATCACCCAAACGTGGCTTCTTTTCCTAACTTCCTTAGTGGGGAAAAGGAATAAACATTTAATAAGTACCTACTATATGCCAAAAGGGTATCTAGGTGGCCAAGATAAAGGACAGGGTTTAGAATCAGGAAGACTCATCTTCCTGAATTCAAATCAGACACTTACTAACTGTATGACCCTGGGTAAATCACTTATTATTGTTTGTCTCAGTTTCCTCATCTGTCAAATGAGAAGGAAATGGCAAATCACTCCAATAACTCTGCCAAAAAAATACCAAATGGGGTCATGAAGGGTCAGACATGACTGAAATGACTCAACAACAAGAAATGTGCCAAGAACTTTAATACCTACGATGCCCCTGGAAGGTAGGTATTATGATCTCCATTTTCTAGTTGAAAAAACTAAGCCAATAAGAGGTTAATGACTTTCCCAAGGTCACACAACTAATAAGTGTTTGAGACAGGATTTGAATTCAGGTATTTCAGACTCCAGGTTCAGTGCTCTATCCATTATGCCACTAGCTACATAGTGACACTTTTCTTAGTCAACCAAACTCAAATGTTCAGTCACCTTTGGTCCCTTCTATTTCATTGTGCTCCATTTCAACCATCTTTAGCATTTTCACAAACCTAAACTCTTGTAAGAGCTATCTTCTTGACTGGTCTCCTGGACTTCAATATCATCCCACCACCATCATCAACCCCCACCTCCTCCCAGTCACTATTGTCAGGTATCTTCCACTTATCAAAAACTTCCATTGATTCCCCATTGTCTACCAAATAAAGTTTAATTCTTTAGCCTGGTATGTAAATTCTCTCTAGAATTCAAAAATTCATTCAACAAATTTGTCTCAATCACTTTCTTTGTGCAAAACATTGTGTTAGATACTGGAGATCATACAAAGTTTACATGTTTTCCTGCCTTCGTGGAGGTTATAGTCTAGTTAAGGTAAGAGGGAGGAGGATTCTACACATGCTTGTAATGACTACTCCTTATCCATGAAGAATAATTGCATCTCTCCCAACCCTAGTTTTCCTCTTCCTCCAATTCTCAAATATATTCTCAAAGGGGGTAAGAACAGGGTTAAAGAAGGCACAAGGAATAAAGATGCAGATTTGAGTTGTCAATTAATCAGCCAATATATATTGCTGTTGTCCAGTCATGCCCAACTCTCTGTGACCCCATTTGGGGATTTCTTGGAAAAGATATTGGAATGATTTGCTATTTCCTTCTCTAGCTCATTTGACAGATGAAGAAACTGAGGCAAATGGGGTTAAGTGACTTGCCCAGGGTCAAAGTGTCAGAGGCTGGATTTGAACACTTCCTGATTCCAAGCCCAGTGCTTTATCCACTGTGGCACACCAGGTACCATGGTAAGTGCCAGAGATACAAAAACAGAAGGGAAAGGGCTATTTCTGTCCTCAAGAGTATTACCTTCTAAAAGGAAAAGTATGTATATATATATAGATAGATAGATAGATATAGATAGATAGATAGATATATGTATATATGTGTATATATATGTATATATATATATGTAAATGTTTACAAAATAAATAGAAAATGAATTCAATCATCTCCATAAAGTTGATGGCTAGAGCCATGAGAGAGGAGAGCACAGCTGACTGTGGATGGAAAATCAGATGATATGACATGGTCTTGGGTGCTTGAAAGCTATTCCATAGAGAGATCCTCCAAAGGAACTGATGATGTTCAGCCCGCAGAAGCGACGCCTTGTATCAGGAACACCTGATAACTACCTTGAAATATTTGAAAAGCTGCAATGTGAGAGAGGAATTAGGCTTGTTTTTCTTGGGTCCAGACAGCAGAACTAAGAAGAATGGGTATACAGGCAAATTTAGGCTCAATGTAAAGAAAAATGTCCTAGGTAGAGCTATCAAAAAATAGGATGTGCTGAGGTTGACCCTGGTCTTCAACAACAACAACAACAAAAAGGATAGGTAACCAACCATTCTTTTGAGATGGTGTAGAAGAGAATCTTGTTTGGGTAAAGGTTGAACCCTTTTGAGATACCTTTGAACTCTAAGATTCTGTGTTAAGAGAGCAGGAAGAAAACAAAGCAAAGCCAACAAAAACAGGCGTAATCGGATTCATAGGAGAACTGAGGAAGTCAGTGTCATGGGAGGCATTTCAAGGGGTAAACAGTATCAAATGATATAAAGAGAAAGAGGAAAACGAGTACTTAGAAAAGTTCCTTGAAGTTGTTCGATGTTGACTCTGAGACAATAGTTTCAGTAGAATAATGAAGGTAGAAGCAAAGTTGTAAAGGAATAGAAGAGAAGTAGGGAGTAGGAGCTGGACGCTCAAAGTCATTCATCAAGTCTGTCAGGCATTGATTTAGTGCCTACCATTTTATGTGCCAGAACCGAACTAGGCACTGGGGAAACAATGACAGACAAAAGATGATTCCTTCTCTCAAGGAGCTCACAGTCTAAGAGGGTAGGGAGAGGCAATACATAAATGATACATATGTGCATATAAAGGGCATATATTTGTTATATATTCATATATAGATGGTGTGAATATTTATGTGTATGTGTCTCTATATACGTGTACATGTGATAAATTGGCAATAATTAACAAAGGGAAGGATCTAGAATTAAGGGAGATCAAGAAAGGCTTCTTGTAGAATGTGGGATTATTTTAGCATGAACTTGAAGGAAATCAAGGAATCTAGATTAGTAGGGAGAGAATTCCAAGCATGGAGCAGAGCTAATCAAAATGCCCAAAGTTGGGACATGGAATGTCTTGTTTTAGAATAGCAAGGAAATTGGTGTCACTAGATCATAAAACATATGGTGTAAAAATACAAAAATATAAAATAGTATAAAATATTAATTATAAAAATACAAGTAAATAAAAATATATAAAGGATTAAAAAGGATTGGGAAGGTGGTAAAGAGCAAGGTTATGAAAGGCTTTGAATGCCAAGCAAAGAGTTTATATTTGATCTCAGAGATGATGGGAATTACAGGAGTTTATTGAATAGGAGGTAGAGGAGGTGACATGGTCAGACCTGTCCAAACAATTTGACAGCTGAGTAGGGGATGAGCTGGAGTGGGGAGAGATTTGAGACAGGGATATCAACCAGGAAACTATTGCCAGGAATGAGGGGAGGTCCACACCAGAGTGGTGGCAGTGTCAGAGGCAAAAAAGGAAAGATATTATGAAGGTAAAAATCAACAGACCTTGATAACAGATTGGATATGGGAGTGGGGGGGGCGGAGAAAAAAGGGCATTTGAAAATGGCACCTAGTTTGCAAAACTAGATGACTAAGAGGATGGTAGTACCTTTAATAGTGATAAGGAAGTTAGGAAGATGAAAGGGTTGGGGGGGAAGAAAGGAAGAGGAAAGAAGTAATCAGTGTGTGTGTGTGTGTGTGTGTGTGTGTGTGTGTGTGTGTGTGTGTGTGTGAGTGAGAGAGAGAGAGAGATACAGACATACAGAGACAGAGAGAGACAGAGAAAGAGACAGAGAGGGGAGAAGAGAGAAACTGAAAGGCTTTGAATGGAAAGAAGGAAGGGAAGGAAGGAGGAAGAAAGGAAGGAAAGAAAGAGAGAAAGAAGGGAAGGAAGGAAGGAAGGAAGGAAGGAAGGAAGGAAGGAAGGAAGGAAGGAAGGAAGGAAGGAAGGAAGGAAGGAAGGAAGGAAGGAAGGAAGGAAGGAAGGAAGGAAGGAAGGAAGGAAGGAACTCGTAGGGAAGGAAAGGTTGAAGATTTAGGAAACGAGAGGTCAGAGGGAACAAGAAAGTCAGTGCAAGAGCCAATATCAAGACTCCCTTCTCCCGCCAGATTCTAATCTCTCAGACCCTCATCCAAAATTGCCACAATACAATGACCCAAGACAATTCCAAAGGACTCATGGTGGAAAATGCTCTCCACATCCAGAAAAAAAAAAAGAACTGTGGAATCTGAATGCAGATTGAACCATACAGTTTCTACTTTTTTCTTTTTTGAGGTTTTCCCCTTTTATTCTGATTCTTCTTTTACAACATGACTAATGCAGAAATATGTTTAATGTGATTGTATACATATAACCTATATAAGATTGCTTTCTGTCTTGGGGAAGGGGGAGGGAGAAAAATTTGCAACTCAAAATCTTATAAAAACAAATGTTGAAAAAACTATCTTTATATGTAACTGGAACATAAAATAATTTTATGATTTAAAAAAAGCAAAATTGATACAAGTCACTGCTTCTTAAGGATGTTAGGGATGATAGACTCAGAAGAGAAAAATTCAGTCGTGCAAAGTACTGTGGTACATTGGAAAGAGTACTGACTGAAGTCAAAGGCTCTGGGTTCAAATCCCACTTTTGATAAGTGTAAGAAGACTGGAAAAAGTAGGAAAAGGCCTGTTTGTAAAGAGATTTAAATGCTTTACGGGTCTTGATAATAGGGAGCCAAGTCACTGGAACTTATTGGGTAGAGGAGTTTCTTGGTTGGACCTGTGCATTAGGAAGGTCGCTTTGGCAACTTAAATAGGTAGACAGACTAGAGAGAATCAAGGCAGGGAGACCACCCAAAAGGCTATAGTCTAAGTATGAGATGATGATGGCTTCACAAGGGTGGCAGCTGCGTGAGGGGACAGAGGGAATATATTATAGAGATAACATCAAGGTAGATTGGAGTGAGGTGGGTAAATGAGGAATTGAGAATGATACTTAAGGTTGCAAGTCTAGGGGACTGGGAGGATGGTAGTGCCCTCAACATTAATAGGGAAGTTTGAAAGAGGGGAAAGTTTGTAGGAAAAATAATGTATTCAATTTTGGACATGTTGAGTTTGAGATGTCTGATCTGATGCCAAGTCTAGAGCTCTATCCATTTTACCACATTGCCTCTCATGATTCTATGTCAGTTATCTCAGAACTTTCTGTGAGGTGTGGAGAGCAATTATTTTTTATCCACATTTTACAGATGAGCAACAGACCCAGAGATGTCACTTATTTTTCATACTTTTAAGAAAATAGATTTGTCTGAGTCACTCCTTGTTTTCTTATACTTTCAGTAAATACAATAGACCAAAGTGCAAAATCTATTTTAAAGTGGGTACAATCTTAATTGGTAAAGTTAGAGTTATTCAGCTAGCAAGAGTCTGTTGTTGTTTAGTCATGTCTGACTCTTCAAGACCTTGCTGGCAAAGATCCAGGAGTGGTTTGCCTTTTCCTTCTCCAGTTTTTTGGTTTTTTTTTACAGATGAGGAAACCGAGGCAAATAGGGTTTAGTGACTTGCCCAGGGGACAGCTAGTAAGCATCTGAGGCCAGATTTGAACTCCTGACGATGAATCTTTCTGACTCCAGTCCTGGGTTCTATCCACTGTACCGCCTAGCTGCCCAGTGAGGGTCAGAGTTGGGTCTTAAATCCGGATTTCCTGACCCTATGGCCCATGGACTTTCCACTATACCATCCCGTTTGTCTCTCAGCTAGCACTGTCAGTACTTCCAAACTTTCAACTAGCTCATCACTGTGATTTTTGGTGAGGTCCATCAGGTTCCCCTGACCCCCTCGACCTAGGTGCACAGAAACTGAGTGTCTTTCTCAAGGTCGAAGAAGTCATTCCTTCCAATCAAAGGAGGAGGGGCTTGGGCTCTTCAATTGGAGCCTGGAGGGCAGAAGGATCATTCCCAACGCACCCCTCTGGGTGTGCTGGGGCTGCCTGCCCCTGGACCTGCTCCCAGAGCTGCCCCTTCCCATTCAGACCGGCACCTTCCCTTCCTATGGCCTCTCCAAAAATCAGTCCCGACATCTCCTTAAATCAAAGTCAGACACAATGAAAGGGTGGTGGGGAATTTTGTTTACTGATCCTGGCATCTAATTAAAATTAGCTGATGGTTCTTCTAGTAGGTTTGTTCTGACTATTTTAAGCGCGGGCGGTTGGATCAGTGCAGCCCCTAGTAAGCTGTCAAATCAAATTTTCAAAAGCAAATTGCTTTTATAATTAATTTAATTATTATTACGGCTCCCAGTTTTGTGTTGCCTTAATGAACACAATCAGGTTTCACCCTCCGGTTCTCGCCCTCCTCCCCCTTTTCCTCTCCCCACCCCCCTTCCCAGGCCCACCTCCCACCTCCCCAACCCAAGCTGGGCAAATGGAGGGGAGAGGAAGAAAGCAGATACGCACTATGCGCCCACCCACCTCCTCCCCCAGCCATCTCCCGCACCCTCCGAGTGAGTAATTAAAGTTCTGATTGTTGTCTCCGGCTAAATGGTACATGTTTTAATTACCCCTGGAGCCTGCCCGTGCATCCTCACCCCCCAACAACACCCCCACACACACACCCCCTCCACTCCACGCTCTGAGCACTGGCATGTGCGCTAGTGAGTGTGAGTGTGCGCTGACAAAGACAGCGGCCTGTCTGTCACAGCGGGCGACGCCTTCGCTGGGGAACTAACTGCCAGTTACTAGGGAAACGGGCAGAGAGGCAGCTGGGTCAGGCTGGGAGGGTGGCAATTGGCAGAAGTCGACATTTCAGCCCTCTCCTTGTATCTCAAACCCCCTCCCCTGCTAGCCCAAACCTCTGGGACCTTGGAGGTGAGGTCTGGGGGTAAGAGTAAGAAAAGGGACGAGGTTAGTTCTCTGCCCCCCACACCACACCCTCCTCTACCTTATAAATGGCTTCTCAACCCCGTAGGCTGGCCCTCTGGCTGATAATAAAGGTGGGGAAGGCAAGAATCCTATAGTGACCTAAGACAGAAGGACTATTCCTCCGTTTTTCTGCGTGTTTCTCTCTGTCTCTGTCCCTTCTCTATTTTCTCTTTTCTTCCTCACCTCCCTCCTTTGCTTTCTTCCTTCCCTTCTTTTCCTCCTTCCCTCCCCCTCCTTTCTTTCTTCACTCCTTTTCTTTGTTTTTTCTTTTTTTTCCTCTTCACTTCTCTTCATCCTTCTATCTCTTGTTTTCCATTATTATCTCTGTCCCTCTAGTCTGTCTTTGCTTTTTAAAATCTTTTTTCTCTTTCTGTCCCTGTCTTTTTCCTCTCCCTCTAATTCCATTTCTCTGATATCCTTTCTCCCTCCCATCCCAGTCTTCCTATCTCTAATTCTCTGTCTTGTAAATGGCACTATTTTCTTCCTTCCTTCCTTCCTTCCTTCCTTCCTTCCTTCCTTCCTTCCTTCCTTCCTTCCTTCCTTCCTTCCTTCCTTCCTTCCTTCCTTCCTTCCTTCCTTCCTTCCTCTCTCTGTCTCTGTCTCTCTGTCTCTCTGTCTCTCTGTCTCTCTCTCTCTCTCTCTCTCTCTCACACACACACACACACACACACACACACACACGCACACATACCCTTTCTCTGACTCTGACTCTGTCTCTATATCTCTGTCTCTGCCTCTTGTCTCTGTCTCCGTGTCTCTGTTTCTCTGGCTCTGGCTCTCTCTGGCTCTCTCTCTGGCTCTCATTTTAAATGTTCTCATCTCTTTTTTACTTCTTCAGTTCCCTTTTCCCCTTTCTCTTATTCTATTTCTTTTTCTTTTCTCTTTCTCCCTCTCTTGTATCTTACTTTCTCTACCTCTGGGAGTCCTCTATTTGAGTCTTTATGTCTCCTCCTTTGCTTCTATTCATCCTATCTCTTTCTTCCTCTCTCTCAGGCTCTCATTGTTTCTGTTTCCTACGTCATCCTTGTAGAACTGCTTGAAAAAAGACACAGGGAGCCTGCCTGGACAACAGGCTGAGCTGACAAAGCCACCACTCACTCTACCAGTACAACTCCAAAGTCACTACAGATTGCTATGAGCTCTTGGTGAGTTTCTGTGGCTGCAATGAAGAGAACCTGAGTCAATGATGAACACAGAGGGAGAGAACTAGGTGTTCCCAGTCATGGACTTTAAGATTATCTGGGGATGCACAGGTGTATGGGTGGAATGAGCAGAATCAACTCCCTGGCCACCAGTATTTCTGAAACAGGGGCTTGAAATTAGGGAGAAAATGGTTGAAACACTGAGTAGAGAAGGACAAACACTAGAAGAGGAGTCAATCAACTAGTAGTTAAACACGTACTTACTGTGTGTCAGGCACTGTGCTAAGTACAAATAAATGTAAAAGTCTCAGCTTACAGAGCTCACAGTCTAATGAGAATGGGGGAAGGGAAATGGCAACATGCAAACAACTATGTACTAACAAGATATATACTGGACAAATTGGAGATAACCAACAGAGAGAAGGCATTAAGATTAAGGAGGACTAAGGAAGGCTTCTTGTAGAAATTTTAGCTTGGACTTGAAGGAAACCAGGAAAGACAGGAGGCAGAAATGAGGTGGGAGAAAGCTTCAAAAATGTGAGACTTATCATTGAAAATATCCAGTCAGGAGATAGAGTTCCTTGTGTGAAGAACAGCAAGGTGTCCAGTGCAGCTGGATTGCAAAATATGTGGGGGTAAAATATGAGAAGACTGGAAAGGTGGGAGGGAACCAGGTAATGAGAGCCTTTGGACACCAGAGGATTTTTTTTGTGGGGCAATGAGAGTTAGGTGACTTGCCCATGGTCACACAGCTAGTAAGTGTCAAGTGTCTGAGGCCAGATTTGAACTCAGGTCATCCTGAATCCAGGGCGGATGCTTTATCCACCAAACAGAGAATTTTATATTTGATTCTGGAGGTGACAGGGAGTCACTAGAGTTTACCAAATTGGGGGTTAGGACACTGACCTGGTCAGATATGTGCTTTAGAAAGATCAGTTTGATGACAGACTTGAAGAATGACTGGAGTAGACAGAGACTTGAGGCAAGGAGAACAACCACCAGACCATTATAATACTCCAGGCATGGGTAGTGAGGTCCTACTCCAGGTTGATGATAGTGTCAGAGGAGAAGGTGCACATACAAGTGAGATGTTATGAAAATAGAAATGACAGGCCATGGCAATCTATTAGATATGGTTGAGGGTAGAGAATGAGAGGATGATGCTTAGGTTGTGACTCTGGAGAGTAGGAGGGTGGTGAAACCGTCAACAATAATAGAGGTTAGGAAGAAAGGAGGGTTTGAGGGAGAGGGGAAGATAAGGAGTTCAGTTTTAGACATGACAGAGTTTAAGATGTCTACAGGACGTCAAATTCAAGATGTCTGAGGAGTTGAAAATGCAAGAAGTCAACAGGCAAGTTAGGGCTAGACAAATTAGATATGAATCATCTGATAATTGAAGCCCATGGGAGCTGATAAGACCACAAAGTGAAATAGCATAAAGGGAGAAGAAAGGAAGGTCCAGGACAGAGACTTGGGGGACTCACAGTTAGTGGGCATGATGTGGATCCAGCAAAGGAGGCTGAGAAAGAGTGGCCAAGCAGGAGGAGAACCAGGAGAGAGCAGGGTCACAAAACCCTAGAGATAAGAGAGAATAGGAGAAGTGGGTGATCAACAGTAACGAGGGCTGCAGAGAAGTCAAAATGGATGAGGTTTGGGAAAAGGACATTAGATTTGGCAATGTAGAAACCATTCATAGAGAAAACAGTTTTGGTTGAATTATGAGGATGGAAGGTGGAGTGCAAAGAGTTAACAAGATAGTGAGAGGAAGTGGAAGCATCTACTAGAGATAAGCTTCTCAAGGTTTTTAGATTCAAAAGGGAGATGAAATGTGGGATATAGTTCACAAAAGATAGACACATCAAGTGAGGGTTTTCTGGAGATGAGGGAAATATGGGCATGTTTGTAGGCAGCCAGTAGACAGGAAACTTTGAAGATTATTAGAGAGTAAGGATGATCAAAGGAACAAAGAAAGGAAAGAAACAAGAATTTATTAAATATCTATGATGTACCAGGTATTGTCCTAAGTGCTTTATATATATTATCCTCACAACAACCCTGGGAGGAAGATGCTATTATTATCTCCATTTGATTGTTGAAGAAACTGAGGCAGACAGAGATTAAATGATTTGCCCAGGGTCACATAGCTATGAAGTGTGTGGCAGGAGTTGAACCCAAGTCTTCCTCACTCTAGGTGCAGAGCTCTATCCACTAAGCCACCTGTCTCTGAGTGAGGTAGAAACTGCTAGAATGGAATAGGATCATTTGGTTTTGTCCAGTGGACTCGATTTTTTTCAAAGAAACCCAAGGAAAAGTTATCACTTGAGAAGATGGAGGGAGGAAGAGGAGTTGTGGTAAACTTGAGAAGTGATGAAAAGATCTGGAAAACCACTGTGGTGAGTGGCTGGGTGGTGCAGAGGATAGAGTGCAGAGCCTGGAGACTGGAAGAAGCAACTTCCAATCCAGTTTCAGACACTTATTAGCTGTGGTACTCTGGGCAAGTCACTTAACCCTCTTTGCTTCAGTGTCCTCATCTGGAAAATGAGCTAGAGAAGGAAATGGAAAATCACTCCAGTGTCTTTGCCAAGAAAACACCAAATGGGGTCATGAAGAGTTAAATACAACTGAAATGACTCAACAACAACAAAACTGTGGGGAGTAGTTTAGTGAATCAGGGAGGTATAGAGGGATTACCTTGCTGCAGTGAGGTCCCAGTTGAGATTATATAACATCAACATATAGAGGATCCAGTTAGCAAGGCTTCATGATTTTCTCTAGATTTGCTTAATAACATGTGAATAGGAGTGAAAACAATAGATGGTGGAGGAATCCAAGGCTGGGGTTTGACAGGACAAGGTCCTCATTACAGTAAAGGAGCAAAAGGACTCGAGAGACAATAATTGTGGATAAAGTTGGGCTGGTTCATCAAGAGATCAAGATGGTGAAGGGAAGAGTGTAGTCAGTGTAGAGGTGATAGCTTGGGAATTGGAGGTCGAAATGAAGAAGAAGAATGAGGTTTAAAGCTGCAAAGCAGAGGGTGATATTGAATGACAATAGATAATGATCAGATGTGGAACACTTGTGAGTGATGGATGTAATCATCTCTGTATGTGGCTGTGGTGGAGTAGAAGAGTAGGTTCTGGGTAATGAGTAAATTGAGGAATTGGGAGGTTATATTAGGATAATGAGTAGATTGAAGAATTGGATGTTTGAAGGAGTGTCAATATGTATGTTGAAATCCCCTACTAAGAGGGCAGGAGTTGGGGAGGTAAGACCATGAGTTGGGCACTAACCTCGTTGAGGAAGAAAGGAGAGTGTCCTAGAGGTCTGTAGACAATAGTGACTAGACTCTTGATTGGATGATAAATATGGATTTGATAAATCTCAAAGGAGGAAAAGTTACTGAGGGATGGTGGTAGAGAGAGATCCTGAAAGTGACAATGGAGAGAAGAATGCCAGTACCAGTGAGTCTGAGCACGAGTAAAAGTGCAACCAGTACTGGAAAGGGTGGCTAGGGAAAGTGTGTGATCAGGAGGGAGCCAGGTCTTAGAGAATGCAAGAAGATTGAGGGAGTGAGAAAGGAAATGGTTTTAGATGATACCTAGCTTGATACTATAAAGCAGAAATTCCAGAAAATACAGTGAAAGGCAATGGGTAGCATTAGAGTAAAAGGTTGGAGAATTGGCTTAAGGGAGATGGGAACAAGAAGAAGTAGGGGATGGAGAATGGAGCTTGAAAAATAGCAACTGAGGGTTCAAACTCACTGAGGTGAGGTGGCTATGATGGGGTGGAAGTATGTTAATCACTGAAGAGTAAGAAGAAATGCCTAGGAAATCATTAAGGGCAGGATGGTAGCCATTATAGAGGGAAGAAGGACAAGGTCTGGTATGTGACTGAGGAAAGGGAAAAAGAAATGGGAAGATGATCACTGAAGGCAGCAGAGAAGGGACTAGTGGTCCCTAATGGGAGACAGGGCCTACAATTGGCCAATAGGTAATAAGAAGGGCAGAGATTGGAAGATCACTAAGTGGAAAAGGGCAAATACTGGTGTCCTATTATGGGCAGGTGAGAAGAGACTGAAAGTGTTCCATGGACAGCTGCAGAGACATGGAAAGTCTTCCATGAAATGTCACATCTGGGGTGAGCCTTGAAGGAAGCTAAGGATTCTAAGAGGCAAGAGGGGCAAAAGATTATGGATGATCAAGGAGGAGAAAAGGGTAGGGATTCTCAAATCATTGAGAAGAGAGGGGCAAGGAATTTGTTTGGAGTCAGGAGAGCAATCATGTGCATAATATTTGGATGCTGTTTTTATACTATGCATTTAATATCAAATTATCCTCAGGTACTCTTATGGTCTAACCAACTTGGCTACTTGCTATTTCTCAAATGTGATATTCCTCCTCCTGTTTCTATGCCTTTTCATAGGCTGAGCCTTGTGTTGGTGCAAACCCTCTTCATTTCAGCCTCTTGAAATCCCCAGGTTCCTTCAAAGATCACCCAGATGCAGCTTTCTATGGAACACTTTCCTGATTCCCTACCAACGCCATCACCAATGATTAATGGTTAAGAAGGGAGGAGAGATATAGGATAATAGTTTGAGGGAATGGTAGAGACTAGTGATCTTTTTTAAAGGATGATGGGGGAAGGACTAAGTTGCCAGGGAGAGACTGGAGATTTGCAAGAAGAGAGGACAGTGATTAAAGATACAATCTGTAGGAGAAGACAGGAGTGGAGGGGATCAAGTGCATCAGTTGAGAGGCTGACCTTGGCAAGGGGAAGGGCCAGCTCTTTATCAGAATCCGGTGGAAAGAGAGATGAGGTCAAGGAATTTTGAGGTGAAGAGAATGGGATAAGAGGGTGCTTGTGTCAAATGACTTTAATCTTTTCAGTGAAGTAAGGAGAGGGTAGGAGGAGAGATATGGGGGGACTTAAGGGAAGAAAAGGTTTTGAATAGTTTTGTAGAGAAAGGATCAATTAGGGAAGAAGAAAATAAATGAATAAAGCATTTATTAAGTGATTACTGTGTGCAGTAAAAATAGAAAAGGTAAGAAATTCTTTGCTTTTAAAGGAGATAAATGGAGGAGATAACACATATAGAACTCAGATGGGAAAACCCCATGGCTTATAGGGTATAGCAGCAAAAATCATATTGTAATGCTTCTTCAATGTCATTTCCACTTAATAAAATCCTATCAGTTTGACAGTGCCAAGGACTTTGGTGGCAAGAGCTTTCTTTCCTAGGTCTTTAGTAGCTGTAGCTATAAGACCTGCAGGAGCAATGGCCAGGCTGCATCCCTACAAGACTTACCTCCCAGGATGATGGTTGAAGGCACTGGGTTAGAAACATTGCCATTCCCGACTCTCGGCTTCAGGGTTCCGAGCAGTCTCCATCAGGGTGTGAAGGGAGATATAGCGGTCAAGGTGGTGGTGATGGTTTGACCTGCTTACCACACACTGGCTCCTGTCTCTCCCTCAGAATGCCTTCCTGCTTCATCTGGGCTGGCCTGCCCATCCTGTGATTGGAATTTGGTGGGGATGGCTAGTTCCTTCTCAGGAGATGCTTCTCCAGATGGCGACTATAAAGGCTGGGCTAGAAGCAAGACCAATGATGTGGGGGTTGCTACCATTCCCAGAGCTCCTGTACCTATCTGCTCATCGTAGCAGTTTGTGTTGCTGGTAGTGATGAAGAAGATGGGCTCTTTTTTCACAATGGTTTCTCCCCCTCAATAATGGCTATGAAAGTTGGGCACCATCTTGCTACCAAAAGGATCCAATGGAGTGAGGATGCAGTATTAATAATGTTACCTAATTAGATGTTTATGGGACTCCCTCCAGCCTTGGTAAGCATCTCTTACAAGTAATAGCAAAGAAGGCAGATGATAGGAGGAATTTGGGGCTAAGGTTTTTCAAGAGAAGAGCATTGATAAGACATGGGGACAAGGCTATTTAAGAGCAAGAGTATCATGTAAAGTTGAAGTGGGTAACTCTTAGGTTAAGGACAGAGAGGAAGAAGAGTGAAGTCAGAGTAGGAGTAATAGCCTAAGAAAGTACTGAGGGGTAAAGAAAATGGCAATCTGGATGAGTCTGAAGAACAGGTATAGGAGGGGTGAAGCATAAGGAAAGAAGTAATGACAAGAGGTTCTAGTCATGTAGGGTAGTTTTAGAATTTCTAATTAGGGAAGTGGAATGCTTGTGGGCAATAGTAATATCTAGTGTGTGGTCATCACTATGTGTGCCTAAAGTGGAGTTAAGGATTAGGTTAAGGAGGTTAAAGAAATGAGAGGTTGGGAACTTTGAGGGAGCATCTACATGGATAATTAAGGCTCTTGGTTCAAGGGCCAGAGTTGGGGAGGAAGATTGTAAATCAGATGCTGAACTTGTTGAGAAAGAAGGGAAAGGGGCGGCTAGGTGGCGCAGTGGATAAAGCGCTGGTCCTGGATTCAGGAGTACCTGAGTTCAAATCCGGCTTCAGACACTTGACACTTACTAGCTGTGTGACCTTGGGAAAGTCACTTAAACCCCATTGCCCCACCAAAAAAAAAAAAGAGAAAGAAGGGAAAATGCCCATGTTGGGGGACAAGATGGAGGAGCAATGGTTACTGGATGAAGGAGGTAAAGGAGGAGTCTAGAAGTGACAGAGGGGAGCAAGGAATATTCTGACTCTCTCTTTAGGAGGATTAAAAAGGTGGGATTAAAAAAAAGGTACAGTCAGTCATGGAGAGAACAGCAGAGAAGGCAGTATTATCAGAGGGGAGGCAGAGTGTGAAAAAATAGGGGTTTATTCACTATGGAAAGGGAATTATAGAGGGTACAGCAGAAGAGGTAGTAATGGGACATGGGGGAGATTTGGGGAATGAGAGAACATGAAGAGTAGGCAGGTGACAATTTTATACCAAATGTCCACTGATTATTACAGGGACAAGGGGTCGGGGGACACAAATGAAGTCATCAGGGATAATAGCGAATGATAGAGGGGGAGAAAACAATCACATGTGAGATTTAGTTAATGGATTAAGGCCTTGGGTTTATCTGAGGTTGCTCTAACTATGTATACCAGGGACCCTGGACAACTCAAATGACCTTAAAGAATAATAACACAGGCCCTGAGGTGGCTGGATAACATTCCACTTTTTTTGAGTGCTTCTCATACTGTAAGTATATTCCAATCCTACAGTTCTTTCTTCTGATCAACTGATTCCTCCTACAACTTCCAATTTAAGGAAAGCACCCCAAATAGCCATGTCTTCATTCTTCTTCAGGCTCCACCCTTGACTCTCCGGACTTTCTCTCTCATATCACAGAAGCCTCCTCACCCTGGAAGTTTACTCTACCACTGGACTCCTGCCATGGCGATCCCTTACTCTGATTGGCTAATTCCTCCCAGAACCTCCATTTTAAGGAAAGTGCCCATGCCAGCCATATCTTTATACCCACCTTTTTATATCCACCTTTGTGACCATAAACAAGTCATTTAGCTACACAGAGACTGTTTTCTCATTTCTCAAACTGGTATAATAACATGTCCTATCTATCTCATAAGGTTGTTGTGAAGATGTGCTTTGTGAATTTTAAAGTACTTTATGAATGTGGATTGTTATCATACATAAGCCATCCTATTTACTTTTTGTCTTGCTTCAGGGTATTTTCATCAGCTCCCAAATTCTCCTGGATATTGTGCCCTCTCGAGTTTTTTTGGTTTTCCTAGGGGTTTATTTGCTTTCAGCCCGGCCCCTGCAGTCATTATTCAGAGGAGCAACTCCTATAGAGAAGGACTCCATGACCTTCAACACTACCAGCAGCAACCTCTAACCAGCTACTACCAGTGGGCCAGTAACCCAGCCCAGCTAAAGCACCAAGATACCCTGAAGGAAAGATAGGATGTGGCATGCAGAAGGGCCAAATCATTGCTGCCAGCCTCAGAATTCTGTGCCCAAACTACTGGTCCTATTTCTAGTCTAGTCTCAAAAGCCATCATGCAGGGGAATATCCCTTGTACATATCTGACTTAACACTTGCCTCTGCAGATGCTCCAGCTACACACCCTTACCATCAAAAACCTTGGCATTGTCAACATCACTGCCATTCAACATCAGAAATGGATATGGTTTTATCCATGGAAATGGCTCTAAAGAAGATACATTGCCATCTTCCTTACTGCTACATCCAGAGGACCACTGGGCTTTTCCATCTACCCTGGACCTAAATTCGAGGAGTTATTTATTAAACAGTGAGCTCTTTGAGATCAGGGACTGTCTTGCTTTTCAACTTGCATCCCCATTGCTTGACACATAGTATATAATAAATTATTTTTTTTATTCTTTTACCATGTGAGACAAGGGGAAAAAAGAAAAAAAAATCTTTGTGGTTTGGGTCTCACTTGAAGTTGGTTCTTTAGATTGGGACCTGGACTTAGAAGACCTTAGTTTGAACCCTAAATCTCTTTCTTTCTTGCTATTTGACTTTAGGGAAAGAAGGGAAGGGAATAAGTATTTATATAGCACCTGCTACATGCTAAAAGCTTTGCTAAGTGCTTTACAAATATCTCATTTGATCCTCATAAAGGTAGGTGCTGTTATCATCCCCATTTACAGTTGAGGAAACTGAGGCAAACAGAAATTAAGTGACTTGCACAGGGTTTCACAACATCTGTGTACTGCAGTGCTTAGTTGTCTCTTTAAGCAAGGCATTCAACGTCTCTAAGTTTCATTTTCCTCGTCAATAAAACAAGAGATTGGACTAGATTTTCTTTGACCTTAAAACATGATATAAAGGCTATTATTCATCATTCACATTTGAGCCTCAGCATGGCTTAGGGGATAAGGAGCTGATATGAGAATGACCTAGGCTGGTAACAACCTATCCTTGTAGCAGCCAGCTCCCTAAGACTATTACTAAGATGTAGAGAAGGTGCCAAGTAGCACTGGTAGACCAAGTTTTCTCATTCGATGCTCCCTACACTAATGAAATCACAAGTCGAGTCCAAAAGAAAACACTTCCCATGTGTCTAGTGCATTTAGGTTCACAGGTTCCTCATGGTGAACTAAAGAGTGCGTACATTCTCATCCTCATTTTGTAAAGAAACAGGTTGAGTGAGTTGTAATCACACAACAGGAAGGTGGTCTGCTCTCTCCTTTCTTCACTATGCTATGGCTTCCAAAGGAAATCCCAGCAGGTTCTTCCAGAGATGTAATGGACAAGGAGGCTGTGAATATGTTCATGGGGAAGAGGAATACTGGGGCGGGGTACAAACTGTAAGTAGAGCAAAAAATCCTTGTTCTCCCTGCCCCTCCCACCTTGACCAAACCCACTTACTGGTCTATACTGGGTTGATCTTCCCCCTCCAGAATTGGGGTCTTGAAATTCCCTCTTGGGTTCCAGGATTATTGTGTTCGCCATTCCTTATGCCAGGCTTCCCAAGAAATAACACAACCCATCTCCCCAAGATGTTGGAGGTGACTGACTCCATCAGGAGAATGTCCAAAAAACCAAGGTGCCCTTGGAGTTGGGAACCTGGCAGGGACAGAGTGCCAGGACAAGAGGACCCAGTCCTGCTTTTAATGCCACCTACATTGGCCTTGAAAATCCCAGGCGGGAGAATTTGGCATCCACCAACACATCTTTCCATTGCCAGGTAAATGCTCCAGCCAAGGCATCTTTGTAGAGCAAGCCTGCCACCTGGTGTTCGGACTCTCCAACTACAGGCCTGGGTTCCTTCATCTGGTTTTAGCCTCTATGGCCTCAGCTTTGACCTAATGTAAGCATGGGACTATCTTTGCTCCCCTAGTCAGCGACTTATATACAATGAAAAGTCCAAAGTAACAGCAATGAGACTGATCTGGGACTGAAAGGAGTCCTGTGGGCTCTAAGACCAGAGGGCAGTGAAGGAAAGGGGTTGGAGAAGCCAGAGTTCAGTTAAAAAGTATCTCGGGGAGGCTGGAATGGGCAGGTTGCGGATATCGCCAGGGGATAGGCATCTCTCTTGCAGCCTCATAGCCCTGCCTTTCTGAGCCTGTTTGCTGGATCCAGTGGCAAAGAGAATCAGAGGCACCTTGTAGAATTCTCCATTTGTGTTTAATCAGGGAATTAAAAGGATACATTTCTTACTCCAGCTGGCATTTTGCCAACCCCCTGGCATCCAGGGTTATTTAAAGTTTTGTTCTACCTAAAAATGCTCTTTTCCTGAGCTTGTAACCCTATTCTCATGTTCCATCCCATAAACTACTGCCTTCCCTTCTGGACCTAAGAACCACTGAGAAATACATCTATCCAAGGCTCAGAATCTGCAGCCTTGGATAGACATCCTAGGCCTGAGTGGGCCACTTTGCTCTCTTCCACATATTCTACCATCTATCAACAGTGACCTCATGCTTTACCTCAAACATGACACTCCTGTCACCCCACTGCCTTTCCACTGGCTGTCCCCCATGCCTAGAATGTCCTTGCTCAGCATCTCCATTGCCTGCCATCCCTGCTTCATTCAAGACTCAGCCCAAATCCCTCCTCCTCCAAGGGGCTGTTCCCATTTCCTCCCACCCCAACTCCATTCCCTGATGCTGACAACTTCCCTCTGAGATTACTTCCAATTAACCCTACGTGTATCTTTTACGGACTTAGCTGCTTGCATGTTGTCCTTATTAGACTTGAGCTCCTTGAAGGTAAAGGCTGTTTTTGTTTCATGTATCCCCAGCACTTAGCACAATGCCTGGCATATAGGAAGCTTGCTGACTGACTCACTGACCAACTGCCTGACTGACTGGGTCTGGGCTGAACTATATGATATTCACCTCATTGTATACCACCTTGCCCAGAATCCCTAACCACTGTCTTCCCCGGACTCCTACTCCCACCATGCTGCCAAGCCTGACTTCCCTAAAAAGCAAAAAAAAGTTCAAGCTCAGTAGGGCCTCAGTACCACTTACCCCAGGCAAATGAGGTCAAAGAGGCCCCTTTCCCCTGCCCTGATTGCCCACTAGGTTGGCTGCCCTTGCCATGATCCTCTGTCCTCCTTCCCCTGTGGGCAGCCGCTTTCTTTTCCTTTTCCCCTGCCCCCTCTGTCCCTGCAGCCAAGTCGTCGCCACCACCCTGGCTCTTTGGCCTGCTGTCTTATTAATTCCTAATTTCCAATTTGCAGGAAGAGAGAACCTTAAACCTCCATCTCGCCAGCCCAGCAATCACACAGATGATCCAAGTATCTTTGGACAGCCTTTAATTTATTTCCCAGCGCACGCAGGCACTGCTGAGAGACTTGATGGCACCAGCTTAAACATAATAAATTACTCAAGTACCAGAGATTAGTTAATAAAGCACCAGGCTCCCTCCTGGACCCTTCTGCCTTGGTTGGAGACACCAAATAGTCTTCCAAAGATGCCCTGTAGGAAGCTCAGGGGGAAGATTCGGGGGTATCATCACCTTCCTGCAGCATGGAGTTGAACAGCTGCCTTTGCCCAGTGCCGTATTCTAGATTGGAAGGGTGTTTCTGGCTCAAGGTGCACTGAGAGGAGGAAGGAAGTAGAAGAGAGGGATGAAGAAGAGATGCTAGCTGAATGACTTTGGGAATGGGCAGACTTGGAAAAGTGGGGCCAAGGCAAGGGCTAAGAGCTGCTGAAACTCCCAGAAGAGAGCCTGGGCTTTTCCTTCAGTCCTGAGGGCTCCAAGTCAAAGTCACCTGGGGATGCCCATTGCCATCCTCTCAACTCCCTTCCCCCTTAGGTGGGGTCTTAAGAATTCTAAGACCAGAGACTGGAAAGTTACCC
Organism: Dromiciops gliroides; assembly: GCF_019393635.1. Lineage (NCBI taxonomy): Eukaryota > Metazoa > Chordata > Mammalia > Microbiotheria > Microbiotheriidae > Dromiciops > Dromiciops gliroides. The sequence goes on from NC_057863.1 coordinate 540,207,404, forward strand.
TTATGGAGCTGGAAGGAACCTTAGATCATCTGGTCCAACACCCTCATTTTACAGATAAGGAAACTGAGGTCCAGAAAGGGGAAATATCGCTTCCCCAGACTTCCACAAACTAACTTCATTCTATTACTTCCGCAAAAGTGTTCTCAGGAGGGGCAGCTAGATGGCGCAGTGGATAGAGCCCTGGGCCTGGAGTCAGGAGGATATGAGTTCAAATCTGACCTCAGACACTTAACACTTACTGACTGTGTGACCCTGGGCAAGTCACTTAACCCCAATTGCCTCACCAAAAAAAAAAAAAAGTGTTCTCAGGCAGAGGGCACATCACCAGCTTCAGAGAACTGGACAAAAGAGAATGGCCTTGAGGACAAAGGACTGTGGGGCACAGGAAGGGTAACCAAAGGGAATCAATTGTGGAGACTCCTTTTGGGGGAGCTTCAGGTTTAGGTAGAATCCTTCCAAGGAGGAAGGAGGCTGGACTACACGGGCACATAAATTCCCACCCCAGTTCACAGTACTCAGAAATTTTCCTTAAAACTTCAACAAATCAATTATTATTCTTGTGTGGGCAAAGAGGAAGTATAACATATTGAATAGACTTAGAATCATGGAGATCTAAAGTTCAAATACTGCCTGTGACATTTACTAGCTTCCTGACCCTGGACAAGTTATTTAACATCTCCCACTCTTGGTTTCTTTATCTGTAAAATGTAGGGAAATTGAACTAGTTGGCCTCAGAGTACCTTTCCAGGTCTAGATTTGTGATCCTCTGAAGAGTAATGGGTCCATTTCATGGAGATGAAAACCGAGGCTTATCAATCAGAAGGGGCTTGCTTATCTACAGTCATTCAACTCCATATACAAATGGTTTTCCGGATTTTTCTTACATAATCGGCTTTTCTGAAATAAGTTTAAGTATGTATGGAGGGGTCAGGAGGGACCAGGCAGGGGGCTGGTAATAAAGGAAAGAGCCATGGAGAAGTAGAAACAGAGAAGATGATTCACCTGAGAACATCATCACCCTTCTGAGCCTCGGTTTCTCTATCTGTAAAATAAGGGTGTTGTATTAAATAACCTGTTAAGTTACCCTCTAGTTCTACACTGATGACACCTATGATCCTATGAATGAATTTGCTGGGGAAGTGAAATGTGGGTGAATTGACCATACTTTTCCAGTTTCATCTGAAAAGAAACACCAAAACCCTTATAGTCATCCTTATCTAGAGTTCTCAGAAAATAGGGACATTTTCCCCTGGCTCCTTCTCAGGCCCTGACGCAACAGGTCTTCCCCATGAATGGTTTGTTCCTTTTCTATGGCTCAGCCTCTTCCTCTTCTGGGAGCCATAATTGGTAGCTGCTGGGAAGGATGCTGGTGCCTCTTCCCCTGATAGCCCAGAATCCCATTGACTAAGGAGAGAGACAGCCAAACATCCCTCCCACTTTTCAGGAACCCAAGACTCTCCAGGACACATTAGACTTTACTGGTCATGCTCTTCCAGATGTGTTAGGGTTTACCCCCTAGATGTTATGAGTTTATCTGTGGACCATCTTGTATATAACCACATCAGGAGAGATCTCTTTGTAAAAAACAACAACAATAACAACAAAAAAAACCAAACAAAAATCCCTGCTTATTCATGTAGAGAAATTCCCCATGGGCAAAGCAAAGAATTCCCCAATGCAGTCCTTCTTCAGATTCCTACTACAATAAAACCCCTTGTTTCCTCTCCCAGTCTTACCGTGGGTGATGGGCTCATTAACATTTGTTATCATAAATTTGCATACTATGCCTTTGGTTCCACCTCTGAACTATCCCTTGAAGGCTATGTGCAAAACTATTGCAGAATGGAGAACGTACACCAGTTGGCTTGCCACCCCTTCTTAAGCAAATACTGTAAGACTTTCTGACAGAAATGTTCCCTTTTTAGTGCATCTTTGGTGGGGAAAAAAGTGACTGGCCCAGTTCTTTCTACTACCTTTCTTTCCTCCATATTTATTCAGGTAATGATTTTTCAAGGACAGTATAGGGATTAGTGCTTCTGAAAGGGAGGTGTTATTTGTATGAAAGCCAAGTCTTGTCCACACCTACCTATTCACCCTACCACTCTAGTCCAGGGGTGCCCATGGATAGAACTGGGGGGGCTGAGAACTTGAGTGAGAAAAAAAATTTTATTTCAACATATTTGGTTCCCTGATAATACTATGTATTTTATGCATTTAAATACATTATTCTGAGAAGGGATTCATAGGATTCTCCAGACTTCCAAAGTGGTCCATGAGACAAAAAAAAGGTCAAGAACCCTTGAAGCTTGAGAAAGAATGAAGGTTGGGAAGCCTGATGTTGCAAGTATGCTCTGCCCTCACTGACTCAATAGGCATCTCAATGGGCAGCTAGTCGGTGCATTGGATAGAGTACAAATCATGGAGTCAGGAAGACCTGAGTTCAAAACCAGTCTCAAACACTTACTAGTTGTATGATCCTGGGTAAGTCACTTAACCTCTTCCTGTCACAGTTTCTTTAACTGTAAAAGCGGGATAATAATAGTACTTACCTCACAGTGTTGTGAAAATCAAACAAGAAAATTAAGTGCTTAGCATAGTGCCTGGCACATCTGTAGGCACTATATAAATGTTTATTCTGTTCCCCATTTACCCCTCACAGTCACTCTTATTTAATGTCAAGATTATCAGATCAAGACCCTGCCAGTTTTATTTCTCTCTCCATTGGCTACCTGAGACTGAATAGGGATCTGGTTCCCTTTAATGTCAATGAGCTCTTACAAAGAAATATTTACTTCAAAGATACAACAAGAACAAACATTTCCATCTAACATCTCAGGGGCACACTTTTGAGAGCAGGGACTGTTTTTTGCCTTACTTTGTTTCCCTGGAATTTAGCACAATGCCTGCAAGATTTGTCGTTCAGCTGTCCTTCAGTGCTGTCCAACTCTTCATGACCCCATTTGAAATTTTCTTGGCAGAGATACTGGAGTGGTTTGCCATTTCCTTCTCCAGATCATTTTACAGATGAATAAACTGAGGTAAACACTTTGTGACTTGCCCAGGTTCACACAGCTAGTAAGTGTCCGAGGCTGGATTTGAACTCAGGAAGATGAGTCTGACTTCAGGCTTGGCACTCCATCCACTTTGCCATGGAACCTGGAAGATAGTAGGTGCCTAATAAATGCTAATTGACTGACTGACTCTTCCCTGTACAACTCCAGTCTCGGGAGAGTGGTCTCAGACTTAACTTAGTTCCTACATAGCATTGGTTCTACTAAATGCACCTCCAAATGCAGCATCAATTCTGGTTTTATCCTTGTCTGAATTGGGCTGTTTCCCAAAGGGTAGGTACTGTGGGCATTTCTTATTTCTCTGGGCATTAGTGCTGGACTGGTTGCAAAACTTGGCATGGACTCAGACTGCTGGGGGCTTGATTCCCTGATCTTTCATAACTCACAAGGTCAGAGTATCTAAGTTAATCTCCTCCTAGAACAAAAAATAATAAATACTAAACAGGAAAAAAATGAAGGCTGTTTTCATAGGTCCATATGACTTAGAAAATTTCCCCTTATAGCATTGTCTCTCACCAGATACTATCAGTGATGGAGTCAAGCCCAGTGATGGTGGCAGAAGAGAAAATGGTCAAGGCTTTTCTGGCTAGTGCTTTTTTGAAGGCATCCCCAAATCCAGTTATATAGCCAATCAAAAAAGGCTTCACCGAACCATGAGCATGGTAGACAGGAACCAGAAATGGACTATTTATGATCCAAAGTGACTCCAAGGCATTTCCATTATGAATCTCCTAGAAGTAGATACCCCAGGCTCTCAATATTGGGAAATACTATCAGAAGTTCTTTGCTCATATGCCAGGTTAAGTTACACTGAGATGCAATTTGAGCCCTTTTTGGTCAGTTTATTTTATCTTTCTGGCCCTCAGTTTCTTCATCTGTAAAATAAAGGCATAGGACTAGATGACCTCAAAACTCCCTTCTAGCTCTAAATCCTACTTCCCAGACCTCTAGACTTAAAGTCAGAAACACCAGAGTTCAAATCCTGCCTCAACCATTTACTAGCTGTGGGACCCTGGGCAAGTCATTTAATCTCTCTCAGCTTCTGTTTCCTTATCTATAACATGATGGGGTACAGCCTTCTAGGTCCCATCCAACTCTAAATCTTTGATTCTATAATTCTTTCTGGTTATAATAATCCACTGTTATTGACCTTGTCCCGAAAGAAGAGTTAAGAAAATATACCGCCTTTCCTTTATTGGAGAAGCTGACGTGAGGGTTAGGGGGACCACGACACTCAGTTGATGGCATTAACTAGTTCTGTTGAACTGCCAAAATGTTTTTCCTTCTCTTTTTAATTTTTACTTTGGTTTGTTGTTCTTATGAAGGAAAGTTGGCTGGGTAGGGGAAGTAAGGAATATATGCAGAAATGAGTATGATGTAAAAACCCAAAGATATCAATCAAAAATTTTAGAATACAATGGCATGGCAATTCTAAGAAAGAATGTGCATAAAGATGTTTGCAAACCTTGAAGTGGTACATAAATGTGAGTTATTGTTATTACAATACATCAAATTACTTAAGAACACTTGCAAAGTGACATCCGTAATGATATAGTGCGAAATGGTCGCCTTAAGTGCTAAGGGGCCAGAGGAGAGGAATAACCAGGGTGGGAGAAGCGGGGACAGCCGGGCACGGTGGAAAGGACACTAGATTTGGAGTCAAAAGCCCTCTGCTTCAAGCACTGGCTCCCTTTTTGTAGTAGAGGTGAGACCTTGGGCAAGCCACTTAACCTCCTGGAGTCAAATGAGAATAATCATACTTCTGTACCTCCCAGGGCTGTTGTGAGAATGGGATGAGATAATGAATGTATTGTTCTTGGTGACTGCAAAGCATTGTATCAATGTCAGCCATCATAAAGCAAGGAAGCTTCTAGGAGGAGGTGAGTTGGGAGCCAGCTTCTGGAGGATACATTTGGTGGAGAAGAGTGGGGTGGGGATAGGGAGCAATCAGCAGACTGAAGATGGATCCAAGCATATTGCTTTTGACCTTGTACTTGCATTAGGCATGGCTCCAGGCTGAGGCTGTGCAGCAAGAGTATGTGTCTCTAACTCAGATCCTTCACCCTAAGGAAGGGGGTTACATTGGGCACTAAATTCTTGTTCCCCCACTCCCATCCCCTTGTTCTCCCCTCGTTTCCTCCCACTTCCCCAAGCCCATCCCTCTGGAGGCTTCCGTTTTTCTGCAGAGTCCCAGACTTCTCTGAAGTGCCAGGCTAGTGTGTAGCGGAAGAAAATGGGCAGTGAAGCTGACCTCAGAGATGCTACATCAGGGTTTTGCAGGCTATCTCACAGACCAGACCTCCTCTGCTCCGTAAGAGACATAGTACCTTCCTCATACATTAATTATGTGGGTTGCAAGTGGTGAAAGAAGGTTTCATGGAAGAGATAGGAAGTTAAATCAGGGCATTAAAAAACCCCAGTAGAGGTTGGAAGGTGCAAGTACTGATGGAAACACAGTTTCTATTACAACTCGGATTCCCTGGGGACCTCCATAAACAACAGTTAGTAGACTTTTTCTGTGGGATGATGAATTAAGGGTAGTTATTTGCAAAACAGTTGGGAAAGACATGAAAGAATCCAGGATCCTAGAGAAAAGAGTTGTCTCTAAAGCAGATCAGAACACAACCAATAATTGTGTCCATACCTGCCCAACCCCCAATCAACATTCAATGGACAAGCATTTATTAAGCTTTCACTATGTGTCTGTCACTGTGCTAAGAGGCAAGGAATCAAAGAAAAGGCAAAAAATAGCTCCTGACTTCAAGAAGCTTGCATTCAAATGGGAGAGAGAACATACTGATGTAAATACAAGATAGATACAGCAGAGATGAAACTAATGATGTGATAGAATTAGGTAAGAGAAGATTTTTATCCATAGCCTGAAACTTGATAAAATACCCTAGAGCTTCTTATTAATGCTCTAATTTCATCTTCTTGGAGCAGCCCTGATGACTACAATCAATATGGCTGTCTCTCTGCTCTTACCCATACAACATGTATCACTCCTACCATAAGATCTAAGCAGTTCATAGGCTCATAGATTTAAAGCTGGAAGAGGCCTTAGACAGCCTCCAGTCCAAGCCCATCAATTTTCAGATGAGGCTTAGAGAAGTTAAGGGACTTTGCTCCAAGTTCCAACCTACCGAAGTGACTTTCCTGATTGACTCCAAGTTGTCTTGTATCATTCTCTAGTTGTTCCCTGTGTTTAAGTCCCATCTCTTCATTCTGATTGTAAATTCCTTGAAGGGAGGTAGTGTTACACCTCTAAGATATGTTGTGCAGCTCACTACAGTCACCACCACCTTGATAGCTAGCTCAGGGGTTAACATTCAGTAAGTATTTAATAAATACTTGGTGAACTGAATTGAATTTCCATACTATGCATTCCAGAGACCAGAAGAGAATCACTATTCAAGGCCCTCTGAGAAGAATATTCCCTTAAAGAACTGTGAACAACTCTTAGGCAACTTCACCCAAAGACCCTAAAGACCCCGAATTATATTACTGTGTTGAAATTTCACACTTGATCTGGAGCAAAGGACTAGCATCACCTTGACTGAGGCCAGAAGGGGACCAAAGGTCTCAGATATTAGGCCTGACACAGAACTAAAGGTGCCCGCTCCATATGTAAGATATTATCTAGTTATGACATCCTCTGCCATATTATGGTGTAACTACTTCATTGGATGTGAATTCACTCTAGTCCCTGGGAATCTTTGGCCAAATCACCTTTCCATCACTACCCACAGCAGTCTACTTTTTGGAAGGGGAGCATCCTTACCACCATTATAGTACCCTAAAAAATTGAGGCCCCAAGCCGTTGGTACTTCCCTAGATTGATGGCTAGCAACCTTATACCTCCTCACTCCAACTTCCTAAATGGGGTGATAACCTTTTACCTCTGTCACCTATTTCTTCCCTCGCATTTTATCCACCTCAACTATAACCTTCCTCTGTCTCTTTCCGCTTTGCCAAGGTCAACCACTCTACCTGTGACCTCATTCTTTATCATCCTATCCAAAAACATTCCCCTAGCAATCATTTCCTCTCTCTTATCTTTAATCAATCCCTAACCCCTAGCTTTTCCTTGAAACCTATTAAATTCTCTTTTATCCTTTAAAAAAACCCCTAACTTGATCTTGCCATTCCCTCAAGCTATTGTTCTCTATCTCTCCAGTCTTTCACTGATAAACTCTTCCAAAACATCATTTATTCTGTTGCCTATCCCTTGTTATGACTCATACTTCTTAACTCCTTGTAATTTGGCTTCTGCCATCTTCAGTCAAAGGAAATTAATTTTTCTTAGATTATTGCCAAGTTCTACACTGCTAAATCTGATGACCTTTTCTCAGTTTTCATCCCTCTTGACCTCTCTGAAGCTGGACCATCTCCTATTCCTAGACACTCTTTCTTCTCTTGATTTTTTTTTGCAGGGCAATGAGGGTTAAGTGACCTGCCCAGGGTCACACAGCTAATAAGTGTGTCAAGTGTCTGAGGCCAGGTTCGAACTCAGGTCCTCCTGAATCCAGGGCCGGTGCTTTCTCCACTGCCCCTTCTTCTCTTGATTTTTGTGACAGAATTTTTCTCCTGGTTCTCCACCTATTTGCCTGACTACTTTTCATCCATCCCCTGCCTTTTAAGTGTGGGTATCCACTAAGGCTCTGGTTCAATTACCCGGTTATTATTCTGCATTCTATTGATGATCTCATTAACTCCCTTGAGTTTAATTGTCATCTTTAAACAGATGACTCCCAAATCTCTACATATCCAACCATCATCTCTCTAATGAACTACACTTGATATCCTATTGCCATTGCAAACTCAGCATAACCAAAACAGAACTTACCATCTTCCCCTCCTAAATCTAAGCTATTTTCCAAGCTCCTCTCTTGCCATGGAAAATACCACTATCATTCAAGCCACCCAGGTGTAGAACCTTGGAGTTAGACTTGACTCCTTCCTCCCCTTCACTTTCCATATCTAATCAATGATAGGTTACCAGCTCTTTCTCCATGACATCTATAAATCTATTCCCTTGTCTCCACTCACATAGTTGCCATGCGGATTCAGTTCTCACCACTTCTATACTACTAATATAAATATAAACATTGGACTACTAATATAATATAAAACTCCTAATTATATAAGGAATTCTCTAATTTATCTCCCGGCTTCTGGTTTCCATCCCTGGAAATAAGCCACTCCTTCCCCAATACTGCCCCCCCACAGTTCCATGCCCATAATACCACCCCTCCTCATTTCTGCTCCTCAGAATCTTCATCTTCCTTTCTTCCTTTAAGGGCTCAACTCAGGTGCCACCACCCAACATGTTTTTAGTGTAGTCTTCCTTATACTACACTTATCTGTGTGACTAGAGTGAGAGAGAACTGACACAAACCTCTACACTCTGCCAGTATTCTCACAAAGTCAAGAGAATGTGAGTAAGTCCTCCTACTATGGTGAGCAGACACTCTCTGGTGAACTTAATGGGAAAGCATGAACAAGAGTCTCATGGGATGTGGGGCAGCTAGGTGGTGCAGTGGATAGAGAACCAGCCCTGAAGTCAGGAGGACCTGAGTTCAAATGTGACCTCAGACACTTGACACTTACTAGCTGTGTGACCCTGGGCAAGTCACTTAATGCTAATTGCCTCACCAAAAAAAAAAAAAAAAGTCTCACAGGATGGGCAGGCATGAATGTATTATAATTTTCATTGTTGGAGGGAATACTCCCATGGATGAAATCAGAGATCCATTTGAGTATTTGAGCATAATTATTTGTCTATTTATTGTATCCACTGGAATGTAAGCTTCTTGAAGGCAGGAACCTTTTTGGGTTTTATCTTTCTATCTCAGTTCCTAAGTAAGTGCTTAATAATATTCAATAAAGGTTTGAATTGAATTACTTGTCTGTCTTTCTTCTCTGGTAGGTATTTTTTGTCCAACAATTACAATGAGATAGCATAACACGGGTAGCATTGCCTTGATCTTGATCTTATGATGAAGAGCTGGCTTGGATGTTAGAAGTGCCTAACTGTGAAAGTGATTAGCTTGATTTTTTCCATCTGAGGAGGTTTTTGTTTTATTTTTATTGTTGTTTTTCTCCTTCTTGGAAAGATTCCTCCCCTACTCTACATCCTCAAGAATTTGCAATGTGGCTGTGTGCTCTCCTTAGAAGGTGAGATTGCCCCTAGCAACCAGCATTCTCTCCAAGCTGCTTTGGATATGGACTGTTTTAGGGAGGAGATTTCCTTAGAACTGATTTCTAAAAGAGCTTGTATGCTCAGAACATTTAAAAACAACATTTAAGCAGAATTGTTAAAGTGCTGAAGTACTATTTAAACAGAAAATGGGCCAAAATTTTCAAACAAAAATTCAGAATGGCTTCATCTCTCTCTCTGAGCATTTGCTCAGTGGCATGAAGGAGAAATGGGTATTTCTCTAAGAGAGACAGAAGGAAGAGCTGCTTTGGGTCAGTTAATGTCTGCCTTCATTACCAAATTTAGTTAAAGAGAGATTAAGTCAAGATTAGGTCTTATTACAAATCATTCATATTACAAATAACTTCTAAGGCCACCAAGCAGAATCTGGGAGGATTCCAGTCACTGCATATAGGATACATGAAGTAAAACAGTATCAGATGGAAAAGTAGAATAGCACCAAACTCTCTTTTTTGCCTTGACTAGGCAGTGTAACAAATAGAGCACTAGACATGGAGTCAAGAGGACCTGAGTTCAAATCCTGCCTTTGCCACTTACCAAGGTGTGTAACCCTGGGAAAGTCACTTAACTGTTCTGTGCCTCAGTTTTCTCATTTGCAAAATAAAGAGGTTGGACTTTTTGGCTTCTAAGGTTCCTTCCAATTATAAGTTTTTGATTCCAAGATCCCTCCTCCTTCCCTTGCATCAGTATTTATCAATCATATAACCTATTGCTCCAGGGCACTACTAAGTAATTGAAGCATTGATTTCTCTTGTTTCTACTGAGAGTCTGCCCTATGAGGAGTAGCACTTCAATACCTATTACCTTACCTTACTCTCCAGTAGTTTCATAAGGGTTGGTCATCTTTTCCCAATAAGAATGAAACTCCTTAAGAACAGATATTATGTCTTACTCATCTTCTGTATCCTCTATAGTAACCAGGTGCTTGAAATGTTTGCTGTGAGTCCTAGTTCTTTCCCTAGAAATCTTAGCCTAAAGTTCTGATTTGGATTCTAATTTCACCTTCCCCCCAATCTTTTTCCACCCTTTTCCAGGAAAAGCTTCCCTTCTGATCATTCACCACCTAGTACTTGGCACATGTGCAATGCAGAAAACAAGAAAAAATGTGTCCAAGGAACATAAAAAATGCTTTTCATTGATTAATAAACTAATCCAGAAGTCCATAAGGCCTATGGTGACCCTACCATGGGGCCTTTTTGCATACCATCTAAATAAATGTAACTTGGGATCCCATTTTGATTAACATTGCACATGTAGATTTTGATAACATTGAACGTATAATTAAATAGTCTGTCTTGATGGAGCTTGATGGGGACTCCTAGGAGTGACTGTTGGCCTTCTAACAGAAATAGGTTCCCCACCTCTGAACTAATCCATGCTAAAGTGTTAGTGGGTGCTCATAGGTTAATGTGTTACTCCTCCCAGGTGACACATTTGCATTTTAACAGACTACTGCTTTATTCAAAGGAGTGAATAATGTCAGCATCTTCTATTCCTCAGAGTCTATGAGGGAGAAATGTTTTGCTTTTCATGGCTTCCTAAATCATGCCTGCCTACCCCACACACCCACAGGGGCATTGCTATACCTATATGATATGGTGAAAATAGGTACAGACTTCAGGGTGGACTTGACACCCACTTTGTCCCTGGGCTCAGGCCATTATTGACGAACTATGGATGTAGTTGCTAGGGAAGAATGGTTCCATTATCCCAGAGAGCCCCCAGAAAGCCAGATTAAAGCTTATTCTTGTGGGTGTCCTTGGGTCAAAAAGCAAAAGGTCAAGGAACATTTTGTACCTTGTATAGTATGTCCAAAGGGAGACAAACCCCTAAATGGAGAGCAGAGGATTTTGGGAATAGGTTTTTATTCTTTTTTTTTTTTAACAGCTGAGAAAATCTGTAAAATAGTTGTATAGAAGAGAGTGGAGAAAATGGGGGAATGGGAGATTTTCCCAGCTGGGCAGGAGGATGTTGATTGAGTACAATCAATGCAACCAGCCTGCTAACGAGACCCAATCAGGCGGGGCGATTAAAGATATTCTTCAGGGAGAGAAGGCTGACAGCTGTGGGGAAGTTTCAGCTTTTTAGGAGAGAAAGAGAGAGAAGGAGAGAGACAGACAGACAGAGAGACAGACAGACAGAGACAGACACAGACACAGAGACAGACAGAGGAATACAGAGACAGACACAGAGACAGGCAGAGAGACAGACAGAAAGACAGAGACAGAAAGACAGAGACACAGAGACAGAGAAACAGAGACAGAGAGACAAAGAGACAGAGACAGGGAGGGAGGAGAAGAAAGGAGAAGGGGAGAGAGGGGGAGAAAAGGCAGAGATATAGAAAGAGGAAGTGATGGAGAGAATGGGGCAGTAAAGAAAAGAAAGGAGAAAAAAAGACAAAATGGAGAGAGAAATATGGATTAAGAGGGTAGAGATGGTGAGAGAGAAAAACAAATAAAATAATGCATCCTTTCCTTGAATATCAAAGATGAGAGAAATGGGAAATGTAGAAGACCTCATTCAGTCTCTCCATTAAAAAATAATTAATAGAAGATTTCTATTGTGTTTGTTTGTTTTTAAGGCAGTCCTATTGGGCCTCCATATTCTCTCCTCTTTTTTAGGTAATAAATATGAACCTATCCAATGGGACTTTCTTCAGTTTGACTGATATGCTCTACTGTGACTCCTCAGGCAGCTGGCCACTCTATCAATGAATAAACATTTACTAAGTATCTACTAGATGCCAGGCATTTTGCTAAGTGTTGAAGATACAAAAAGGGGCAAAACACAGTCCCTGTCCTCAAGGAGCTTACAATCCAATGAGGGAAACAATGTACAAACAAATATATACAAATAAGAAATAGTTAAGAGAGGTAAGGCATTTGAATTAAGAAGAGATAGGGAAGCCTTCAGGAAGGTGAGATTTTAGTGGAGACTTAAGGGAAATCAGGGAGATCAGTTGTTGATGTAAAAAGAGTACAGGTCACATAAACAGAATATTTATATTGGGGGAGGAGGGGAGAGAACATGTATTTATATGAGTAAATGTAAAATATATGTAATTAGGGGACAATAGGAACGGGGTGGGGAAGGAAGGACCTCTGAAAGGAGGTGTTAGTACCTGAACTGATCTTTGAAAAAAATAGAGATTCTAAGATGGGGACAGCTTGAGCTGACACATAAAAACAAGATGAAATGCCATGTATGAGGAACAGGCTGCAGGCTAGTTAGACTGGACAACAGGCTGCTTATAGAAGCAGGATATATAATGATGCTGGATACCACTACTAGGTCTGTATCCCAAAGTGATCATAAAAAGGGGAAAAGGAGCCACCTGTACAAAAATATTTATAGAAGCTCTTTTTTTGTGGTGGCAAAGAATTGGAAATTACGGAGATGCCCATCACCTGGGGAATGGCTAAACAAGTTGTAATATATGAATGTAATGTGATACTATTGTGCTGTAAGAAATGATGAGCAGGCAGATTTCAGAAAGGCCTGGAGGGACTTACATGAACTGATGCCCAGTGAAGTGAGCAGAACCAGGAGAACATTGTACACAGTAACAACAACATTGTGTGATGATCAATTGTGAAAAACTTAGCCCTTCTCAGCAATACAATGATCCAAGGCAATGCCAAATGACTTCTGATGGAAAATGCTCTCCACATCCTGAAAAAGAACTGTGGAGTCTGAATGCAGATTGAGGTATACTATTTTCACTTTTTTGTTGTTTAATTCATGTTTTTTTTTTCCTTTTGTCCTGTTTCTTCTTTCACAACATGACTAATGTGAAAATATGTTTAATGTGATTGCACATGTATAACCTATATAAGATTACTTTGGAAAGAGCAGGGAAGGGTGCGAGGGAGACAAATATGGAACTCAAAATCTTATAAAAATGAATATTGGAGCAGCTAGGTGGTGCAGTGGATAGAGCACCGGCCCTGGAGTCAGGAGTACCTGAGTTCAAATTCGGCCTCAGACACTTAACACTTACTAGCTGTGTGACCCTGGGCAAGTCACTTAACCCCAATTGCCTCACTAAAAAAACAAAAACAAAACAAACAAACAAAAAAAGAATATTGAAAATTGTCTTTACATATAATTAGAAAAATAAAATACTATTTATGTTAATATTATATACATATACAGACATATACCTATACCTATATATCTACATATACACATATACATATATGCATATACATACATACATACATGCATGAATACATATAATGTTTCTGGAAAGTCAGGTAAAAAAATCAAAGCTAAATTTTTAAGGTTTTTAAATGCCAAATGGAAGAACTTGTATTTACCATAAGGCAATAGGAAGCCACTGAAGGTTTTTTTGAGCAGGAGAGTGACACAGTCACATCCGGGCCTTCAGAACTATAATTTGGCAACAGTGGGGACAACGGAGGCTGGAGGCAGGTAGACAAAACAGGAGGCAGTTGCAAAAGACTAGGTGAAAGTGGATGAGGGCATGAACTAGGATAATGGCTGCTTTTGAGGGGATCTAACAGATATTATGAAGTTATAATAAATTGGTGGTTCTCAAAGTGTAATCTGCAGACCCTAGGGGGTCCCTGAAACCCTTTCATGGGTTCTAACAGATCAAAATTATTTTCATAATAATGCTAAGATATTTTCATTTATGTTTTGTGTGATTTTACATGTTTAATGGGCATCAGATTGGTTGCTTTTTCAGTTGATGAGGGAGGAGCTTGAGAGAAGGAGAGAATCCGGAACTGAATTTTTAAAAATAGAATGCTTTTAAAAAATAACCATTAAAAAGATGTTTTCATTTAAATATGGTAGATATGGTAAATATTAATAGATATAACCCACATAAACAAAATAAGTGAGGGCCTCAATGATTTTTAAGTGTAATGGAGACCAAAAATTTTGAGAAAGACTTAGAATAAACAGTTAGCAACAGGATGGATATAGGAAGGGGAGGGAGTGGCCAGTATGGAGGAAAGTGAACACTGAATTGACAGTCAACTCAGAAGCTTGGGTAACTGGGAGAATCAGGTTACTGGATGGTCCTTGAAGCCTGGCCTCTGCCCTGGACCCCATCGCCTCCTAACAGGGACTGAGACAGTACTCCCAAAGGCTGCTGGCTTTCTCCTAATCAATAACAGACAGAGGCAGCAGAGGTGGAATGCTTTTCTCCCCAAAATGCTGTTTCTGATTAACTCTGGAGAGAGGCAGTGTGCTATATAAAGTTACTGATCATGCAAACCACCAGTTTGCCAGGGTGGTCCTGAATTCAAGAAGAGGGAGAACACTGAACAACAACAACAACGAAAACTGTGTTGTCAAAGCATGTTTAGAAAGCCCAGTTCCCAGAGGTACAGTGGAAAGAGAACCAAACCTGGTGTCAGGAGACCTAGGTCCTAATCCTGGCTCTGCTACTTACTAGCCCTGTGACCTTGGACAAAGTCATTGACCTTCCCTAGGCCACAGATTCCTTAACGAAAGCTTGTTAAGGTTTAGAAAACATTTCTGTTTCATTTTACATATTGAAAACCCCAGAAACCAGAGATATTCATTTTCTTGCCATGATCACATCCCAATAAGCATCAAAGTCAGGGTCCAAACTTAGGCCTCTTGGTTCTAGGGTCTGAGGTTTGTTTCTGCTCCACCTCCCAACCCTAATTCCATCCTGCTGCCTTTGTAATGAGGCAGTGATAACAGAATGGAAAAATTGTTGGCTATGGAGTCAGAGGACTTGGGTTTAGGTATTGAAACTGATGTTAACTTCATGACCTTGGGTGAAGCCATTTAAAATAATTTCCGTGACTCGGTTTCCCTATCTGTAAAAAAAGAAGTTGACCTCTGGGATTCCTTCAGCTCTACAGCAATGATCATGACATAATGCGGTTAGACTAGATGATTTCTAAAGTCTTATCTAGAGCTGACATTCTATAAGAACCTCAGAGCTTCCCTTTTGCTAAAATCACTCCACTGAGCTCTTAGGGAGAAATTCCCTTTCCTATCCACCACCTATTGGGGGTGGGGTGGGGGAGAGGATGGTGGGGAAAGGAGATGAGATTGAGGGGGAAGGAGAGAGAGAGGAGGGAGGAAAGAGAAAGGAGGAAGGAGAGAGAGAGAGAGAGACTCAGAAAGGGTACAGTGACTGTCAATGAATGAAACAAAGAAGAAATTCACTAGATGGAGAGCTAAATAAATAGGAAGGAGCCCCCATCCCCATCCTAACAGAATGTTGCAGATCTCTTGTTTGCAGGCAAAATGATTGGCACCTTGAAGCTGTTGATATAATACAAGATAGGAGTCTCACTGGGTGTTTCTGCCCTTATGCTGCTCAACTTAATTATAAAACAGTGGATAGTGCATTTAGAGACGAGTCTAATTATGGGTAGAGAAAAGGGATTATTTTTGGGCTCCCGTTTATAATGAACTGCAGGGAGTGAAGGGAAGCAAGTATTGTGTTTTTCTCAAAGAATAGCAGGATGGACCCTGATTAGGGAGGAGGCCTGGGGGACAGGCCACATATCATAGACTGTCAGAGCTGACAGGAATCTTTGAAAATCATCCAGTCCAATCCCCATTTTTCACAGATGAAGAAACGGAGCCCAGCAGAGGGAAGTGACTTGCCCAGGATTACACAGCTAGTATATGGCCCATCAGGGACTCGAACCCAGCTCTGTGGGAGTACTCAAGGATATTTCCAGAAGCAGTGAGCAATATTAAGCAAGCCCCTGCTTGCCAGGAAGGTGGGGCTCCATACATGAACATGTCTATACATGGACATTAAGGGATGTCCAAGAGGCCCTTCCAAATTCTTGGGACAAAAGGCCACAAGCAGAAATAGTTGTTCCTGCTCCCCGCCCCCTTTGTCCCTTTTCACATACTTCTTCCCAGTCCAATCCTCCTTCCACACTAGAATTCCATAATTCCAGATTGGACATGACTTCTGAGGTTATCCAAGCCAACCTTCCATTAGAAAGGGTAGGAGATAGGGTGGTCTAAAGAAAAGCAGAAAGGTGAGGAGCTGGGTGAGATAGAACAAATCCCTTGAAGTCTTTATGGGGCACTCAGCCACAAGTCAGAGAAGCAGAAGGCTTTAATGTATCCTCACGGACAATTTTCAAGGACCCTAGTCCTTCATCCCAGTTACTCTATGCAGCTCCATTATCACCAGGGACCAATGTGACACCTGAGCCCTTCAATCTCACTGCCCCAGGAAAAGCCAGCAAAGAATGAGTTCTTCATAGCTATTGATACTCCCCTTCAGATCAATAGTTAAAACTCAATATCTATAATGGAGAAAACAAATCCATATTCATTGGAATTGTACTGCACAAATGATATTACATAAATCCCCCAACAAACTTACAGAGAGGAATTAAAATGAAAGTTCTTTGATTTCACTACTGCCTGCAGATTTAACTATCCCACCCATTAAGGAATGTAGAATTGTAGGTATATGCTAAAGATTGTTGTTGTTGTTTTTTTAACACTACAAAATTTTTCACAATAAGGGGGGAAGGGAGGGAAAGAGTTAAAACCTAGTCGATGTAAGAACAAAATTAACAGTAAAATTTTATCTCTAAAAAGGGTACTACAAAGAATGTAACTGAGATATTAAACAGCTGTGCCCTCTCCTTCCCTCTCCCTTCCCATTCCAAGTGATGTCCAGAAAAGTAGATTCTCATCATGTGGGACAGGTTAAAGCAATTCCACCAGGACCTGGAACAGTACTGGAAGACCTGTTAAAGTCACTTCCAAAGCCCCAGTGCCCTGAGACTATAAAAGTCTTTTACTCTTTTTAGCCCATAGTAGTGAGGACAAGGTTTTGATACAAAGATTCAGTGGAATGAGCCCTGGTCTGGAAGTCAGGACATCTGGTTTATAATCTTTGAGTCTACCATTGACTTTTCTTTCTCTGTGTTTCTCTAGGTCTCAGTATCTTCCTTTAGAAAATGGGTAGATTAGATAGGATGATTTCTAAGGTATCCTTCCACTATGACATCCTAAAGTTCAAAGAATTTAAAACCAAATAACATTTATTGGGCAGCTAGGTGGAGCAGTGGATAGAGTGTTGGGCCTGAAGTCAAGAAGACTCATCTTCCTGAATTCAAATCTGGCCCCAGACACTTACTAGTTGGGTGACTCTGAGCAGAACTGGAAAAGGAAATGGCAAACCATTCCAGTATCAATGCCAAGAAAACCCCAAATCGTGTCAGAAGAGGCAAACAGGACTGAAAATTGACTGAAGAACAATATTTGTTGAGAGGGTTGATTAAGGACCAGGAAATCATTCAAGTAGCCCAGCCCCATAGATACACCCATCACAAAGTACTGATAGTATAGAGATAGACTTGGGTCCCTTGAAAAAAGATTAGGAAAGATGCTAGAATCATTTTGTCTGGAAAAGAAAAGGATACAAGGAAAATTAATAACCCTCTTTATGTCACAAAAGGACTTTCATTGGCAATTTATCTTTGTGGAGAGCAAAACAAGAAGGAATGCTCAAAGCGCTGGTTCTGGAATCAGAGGATTTGGCTTCAAATCTCTCCACTCCCGTGATGCTTACAATTTGTGTGTCCTGGGGTAAGTCACTTTCTGGGTCTCTGTAGTAAAATAAGATCCTTGGATTAGATGGCCTTTGTAGTCCTTCCCAGCTCCAGATAACAGAGGGAACCTATCAAGAGCAATTCAATTTCCATAGCACTTTAAGGGTTTACAAGGTGCTCCCTTGGCAAGAACCCCATGATCTCAGTAGTGCACTGCCCCCATTTTACAGAGTAGGAAATGAGACTCAGAATGGTTGAAAGAGGAAGGAAGCTTTTACTGACCTCAAGCCTGCTCTTCTAACTCTCCCCCCACCCCACACACAACCTGTCTCAGAATGTTTCAGACGTTTTAGTGGCATAGACTGGCTGGCCCAGACCGGTACCTTGTTTCTCTCTATCCGTGGGACTCCACTTTGAGGAATTCAGGGTATTGTGAACAGGTCCATAGCCTTCTGTGTTATCTTTCTAAATTGTAGGTCCCCCCTATCTCCCCCCCCCCGCCTTTGTCCCCCGCTCCACTGGGAGCTCGCTTGCTGGAAACTAATATATTCACAGAGGCTTCCAGACACCCAGAGTCGTGACCGAGTGTCTTTGGGCTGTACTCTGCTTTTTATTAGCAATCAAGGAGGCCCACGGATTTAATCTCAACCCAGGTGCAATGTTACACACCACATCCCCAGAATCTACTCTCTCCCGTGTCTGACAAGCAGCCAGTGCCCACCAAGCATCTCCCAGCATTTCCTGAAAGCCTTTACAGGGAACGGGGATGGGGAGAACTGTGAAGAGGTGGGCTATGGCTTAGTTGGGCTCTTGGGTATGGGGAGGAGGGAACTCCAAAGTCCAAATTTGCCCATTCCCCCTAACTCCCCACTGGAATCCTGACTGTGTCAGAGTGCTGGGCACAAGGTTGATGTCACTTCATTCTGTGTCCCAGCATAGATTGATGAATGCTCTTAAGAGAATGGCCAGAGAATCTTGGGGAACACTGAGAAGTCATCCAATGCATTGCCCTACCTGGGGATGGGGCTTTCTTCAATTTCTCTCAGAAAGATCATTGTCCTGCCTTTTCAAAAAAAAAAAAAAAAGCTTTGGATTTTTATATTCCACAACCTCCTCCCAGGGCTTAGGCAAATTTTCCTAGTGTCTAACCTAAATCCTTCCATACAAGAAGTCCCCCTTAGTCCTTTTGGGTTTTTGCTTCTTCATCTCAGAAATGGAAATGATGTTTCTAGGCAGCTTCCAAGCCCTGCAGGATTGTAGGCTGGGCAGAGGTGACCACAGAACACAATGGTTAACACATGAAAATACTTGGGGGGGGGGGAAGTTTCCCCAGCAGAGGAAACCCATCAAGCAGCCTAACTTCTCTGGCAATGATTTTCCCACCTGTAAAATGGGAACAGTCATGTCTACCCTGTTCTTCTTCTCAGAATAGGACTTAGAGTGAAGTTAAATGTAAGTGCAATCGCGAACATGCTTTCAATTCTTAGGAAAAGATGAAAAGGCTTCCCCCTTTTAACCCTTTCATTCTCTCCAACAACTTTTTTTCCTCTCCAACCCCCCGACAATCAGAGAATGCCACCTGGCACCTCTGCAGCCTGCTGGAGAGCCAGGACTGTGAATGCTGATTAAATATTGATATCCCCACATTTCAATATTTTCTCAACAAAACCTAACAGCTCCAACAGGGACCATTACTGTAGCTTATTTAAACTCCTTACGTACTTCCATAAGGGGGTTTTATTCTTTTCCAATTAAGAGCACAGCCTATTAAGAGTTGAGGAGGCATAGCAGAAACCAGGTTCTGACTCCCCACAGGCAGGACTGGAGAATTCCCAACAGGCTCTCCCTGGGCTAGGCTCAGCTGGAGCCTGAGGCCCCCTGCAGGGTAATGACCGTTCCCCATCTCCTATTCTTCTAATCCCTGAGCCCCTATCCTTCATCACCTCCCACCCCCACGACCTCAAAAAAGAAAAAAGCTATGCTCTCTTTACATAGTCCTTCTACTAGACACTTGAGTTCCCATAATCAGAGGCTTGGTAAAGTTATGCAGATCATGGCTTCATAATCATGTTAGACCTGAATAGATTAACAGGGTGAGGGAGGGAGGGAAGCTGGACAGAGGCAAACAGGTGCTGATAGCTGGAAGGCACCTTGTTCTCAGTCTCCTTGCCAAGGACCCAGAGCAGCGGTCCTGTCTTTGAAGGCAGAGTCCCTATAACTCACCCCCCACACCTCCCCACAACCTCCCACCTACATCACCCACCCTACAAAAGAGCCCCAGGGGTTCACTCCCCACCCAAATCTCTGAGGACTCAAACATAGGATGGTGGGATTTGAATTTGGAGGAGACTTCCAAGAGCATCCTGTGAAACATTCATCTAAACAGGAATCCATCCTACAACATTCCTGACAAGAGGTCATCCAGCTTCAATGTAAATACCTGCGGGTGGTGGGGCTCACTATCAACTGAAGCAGTCCACTTTACTTTTGAATGGTTCTCAGTGCTGGCAAAGTTTTCTTGGGTGTGGGCATCTAAAAGAGATGGACAGGGGAGAAAGAGTGGAAGAGATACGAATACCAGGTACAGGCAGATACTGTGCTGGTTTGGTGGGGATTTAAGAACTGAGGCTGAGGTAGATATCATTGAAATCTTATTGTAGGATCAAAGGTTCTAGAGCTGGAAAGTATTTTAGAGATGATCTGGTCCTACCAGATCATTTTGCAGATAAGGAAATGGAGGCCAACAGCTAGGTGGCACAGTGGATAGGGGGCTGGGCCTGGAGTCAGAAAGACTCCTCTTCCTGAGTTCAAGTCTGTCCTCAGAAATTTCCTAGCTGTGTGACCCTGGGCAAATCACTTAAACCTGTCTGTCTCAGTTTCCTCACCTGTCAAATGAACTGGAGAAGGAAATGCCAAACCACTTTGTTATCTTTGCCAAGGAAACCCCAAACGGATCCCAAGGAGTCAGACTCGACTGAACCAACAGAACACCAACAACAAAATGGAAGTCAAAATATCAAGTAGTGGGCAGCTAGATGGCACAGTGGATAGAGCATGGCCCTGGATTGAGGAGGACCTGAGTTCAAATCTGGCCTCAGACACGACGTTTACTAGCTGTGTGACCCTGGGCAAGTCACTTAACCCCAATTGCCTCACCAAAAAAACAAAAAAAAAATCAAGTAGTTTATCCAAGGTCACATTTCTAATCAGTGTCAGACCAAGGATTCAGGCTCAAGTTCTCTGATATCAATGCTGTTTCTTACTGTTACTGTGCTGAGGATTCCACCTCTTTCCTCCTCTTTCCCTCCCTTCCAAATGCCTACACCCATGCTCTTACTCATCACCTCTATTCCCAGTGTCACAGAAGTAAAGGAGTTTTAGTGGCTATGGTCTACTTTTCCACAGCCATGCCTGAGGTGAGTAAGGGGGCATTGGCCTCCACATTATCTCAGATCTCCCACTTGGGCTCCTTGGGAAGACTCCCCAAGTTTTCCCAGCGGCAGTAGAAGTCCCCAGAATTTCAATCTGGCTTCCATATCAGTTTCTGAGCACAAGGCCAGCCTCTTCCTGGTCCCCAGTGTGTACATCTTTGCATGCTTCAGTGGAGTTTCTGGAGTCTATTTACCACATCTAAGACCAATTTCCTTCCCTTCAGTTGCTTTGAAGATAATTGAGGGTACTTGCATTGTCTGCCTGGGAACGTAAAAAGCAACCTAATGCTGCAATCGATGTTTCCTACTTAATGCTGGTCTCCATCTCTACCAGCCCAGAGCAGTAGCAGAGCGTAGCTATCTATTGAAACCTCCTATGGATGCTTCAGGGTCTTCCCAGCCCAGCTACTTTGTTAATCCAAAAGGGGCTGGGGGATGCTGGGTCTTCCTGATAATGGTAGGCAGATGGGGTTGTTAAGTCCAAATGAAATATTTAGGAGCAATTGCTTTTTGCAGGATTCAGCTGATTGGAGCCAAGATCCTAAGGCTGCCTTGGGGACAGGGGAAGGAAGGGCTGGGAGCAGAGGGAGTCCAAGAGGAGCTTTCACGTGTGACCTCCTGAAGCTAAGGACATTGGAGGTCCCCCATCTGATTATTTCAATTGCAACAAGAAAAAACAGATGAACCAACCCAGGGTCAGAGCAAATTCTGCATTGTGGAGGTATAGGAAAGAGGTGTGAGTAGGGAGATGAGGGGTGGGTGGTGAAATAACCCCAGGAAAGAAGGGAGGGGACTTGCTCTTGTAGAAATGCCCAAATTGGGGCAGCTAGGTGGCTCAGTGGATAGAGCACTGGCCCTAGAGTTAGGAGGACCTGAGTTCAAATCTGGCCTCAGACACATGACACTTACTAGCTGTGTGACCCTGGGCAAATCACTTAACCCCAATTGCCTCACAAAAAAAAAAAAAGAAAAGAAAAGAAAAGAAAAAAAAAAAAAAAAGAAATGCCCAAGTCCCTGCATCAGCCTGTCTGTCATGGTGTTGTTTCCAGACAATCTTTCCTAACAGACCCAAGTACTATGAAAAACGGTCCCTTCTTTTGTTCAGACTTTAATTGATTACTTAAGGCTTTTGGTTATGTTCTGGTGAGGTGGCTAAATAAATGGTTTCTGGATAATTGAGGTATTCTTATCCTTTATTACCTTGTGATAAACTTTGAGGTTCCAACTATCTATTGGGAGACCCAGTATTGTTGCAAAGTCCAGGACATTTCCCTGGGAAAATCTAGTTTTCATCCTGGTTACATCTTGCTCCTACCCCAGGCCAGATAAGTAGATGCCCCACCCCAAACTCTTCAGGCCTAAATAAAAGGAATCCTAGCACATGTTTCTTTAGGGGTGTTCCTCCCTTCCTACCTGCATGCCAGGCTGCCACCTTCTCCCTACTTCTCATTCACCAATCCCCTTCCCTCCACTATCTTACAAAATGTCTTTCTTCTAACTTTATCCCGTCTTGTCTCTTCTTTTTCATCCATTATGTAGAATCTTTTCAGTTGTTCCCCAGGGATATCACAAATCAGGTTTTGTAAAAACAAAACAAAACAAAACAAAAACAAAAACAAAAACCTTCATTATCAGTTTTACCTAAGATTTCATCTCAATTTCCTCATTTGTAAAATTAGAGCATCCCTAGAGGACCTCTGAGGTCCTTTTAAGCTTGAGAACAGAGGTTCTTAATCATTTTTGTTTCATGGCCCCTTTAGAAATAACATTTCATTTTTCCCAATTACATGTAAAAACAATTTTTAACATTCATTTTTTTTTAATTGAGTTTCAAGTTCTCTCCCTTTTCCCCTTCTTTCTCCCTCACACAGTAATCAATTTGATATAGATTATACATGTACAATCATGCAAAACATATTTCCATATTAGTCCTGTTGTGAAAGAAAACCGACCATAAAACATGAAAAATATAAAGAAAATGAAAAATGGTAGGCTTTGATCTGCATTCAGACTCTATCAGTTTTTTCTCTGGAGGTGGAGAGCGTTTCTCATCATGAGTCCTTTGGAATTGTCTTGGATCATTGCATTGCTGAGAGGGGTTAAGTCATAGTTGATCATCACACGATGTTGCTGTTACAAATGTACAATATTCTCCTGGTTTGGGGAAGCTAGGTGGCTCAGTGGATAGAGCACTGGCCCTGGAGTCAGGAGTACCTGAGTTCAAATCCGGCCTCAGACACTTAACACTTACTAGCTGTGTGACCCTGTGCAAGTCACTTAACCCCAATTGCCTCACTAAATATATATATATATATATATATATATATATATATATATTCTCCTGGTTCTTCTCTTTTCACTTTGTATCAGTTCATGTAAGTCCAGGTTTTTCTAAAAGCATCCTGTTCTACATTCCTTATAGCAGTGTGTGTGTGTGTATGTGTGTGTATGTGTGTGTGTGTGTATAGATATAGTATTCCATTACAACAATATACCAAAACTTGGTCAGCCACTCTCCAGTTGATGGGCATTCCCTCAATTTCCAATTCTTTGACATCACAAAAAGACCCCCTAAAATATGTTTGTATATATAGGTCCCCTTCTTTTTCTTTTTTTTAAAAATCTCTTTGGGATATAGACTTAGTAGTGGTATTTCTGAATCAAAGGGTATGCACAGTTTTATAGCCCTTAAGGCATAGTTACAAATTGCTCTCAAGAATGGTTGGATCAGTTCACAACTCCACCAACAATGCATCAGTGTTATGGACCTCTTTTCAAAATTCTGTTTTTAAATGCAAAAAATAAAATACCCAGAATCACAAAAAGAAACCAATTTTATGAAATAAAAATGTAATTTTCCTTCCAAGTTCACAGGCCCCCTAAAATCTATTAATTTAACCTTTGGGGAATAGATGGAACTCAGGTTAAGAACTCTTATTGGAGAGTGATTTATAACCATAGAAAATATAGAAAATAATTCTCTTCAGTGAGAGGCATTCTAAATCTTTCTACATTTGGCATGGTAGAGAATTTTCAGAGAGGGCTCCTTAGATACTTAGGTGAGAGTGGTGCCCCCAGTCAAGTCCTCTCTATATCCCCAACAAGGGCAGTTAGGTGGCAAAGTGGATAGAGCACTCACCCTGAAGTTGGGAGGACCTGAGTTCAAATGTGACCTCAGACAGTTACTAGCTATGTGACCCTAGGCACGTCGCTTAACCCAATTGCCTGAACATCCAGGGCCATCTCCAGTCATTCTGATGTATATCTTGCCACTGAACCCAGATGGCTCTGGGAGAGAGACTGAGGCTGGTGACTTTGCACAGCCCTCCCTCACTTAAATCCAATTCAGTGCAAGTCATGACATCACCCTGATGTCATGGTTCTCTTTGAGAATGAAGGACAAACAACAACAACAACACCCTCTATTCTGACCTCAAGGCTTCACAGATAAACTTCTGGTTTGGAGAAAGGAAAACCCAGTTTCTGATTTTACTTCTGACACTTATCCAGAACTATAACTAGCAATCTTCGCATCTGGGGTAAGGGATGGGGGGGAGGTGGGGGACCTGCCCAGACTAGAGTCACCCAAAATGAGACTACTAGATGTAATAATAAGGTCATAGAACACCACTAGCTTCAATAATTAAGGCCTCCAAGCTCCACAATTGGACTCATGCCCCTTTAAGGGCATTTCTACCTTGTCCAGAATGTTTTGTATGATGCTACATTTTTAAAAGCTGATGTGACTCCTAATTGGAAGAGAAAATTCTGAAGTGAGGCTATGTATCTACATAAGGGGAAGAGTCATCTCCAGAGCTTTTGGGGAGAGACACATGGAGTTCCAGAGACTCTTTGGGGAGAGTAAATAGTTGAGAAAGTCAACCCCCTCAACATGTCCCTGATTTCAAGCTTGCTTTTCCTAGAAACTTATGAGAAAAAATGTCCTTTAGGGTGAAATTAGAGCCTCTCTCTTGGTTGAGCTGAGATCTTATCACACTCCCATCCAAAGAGAGCTCATTCACTCTTGTGTATTTTCTCCTATATTCTAATCTGTTAAACTTCTCAGATTTCTGTGTGTTGTTTGCTTGGATGAATTGCTTTATTTGCTATTTGTGATGGTCTTTTGTGTAGCCAGCTTTTGTTGGGAAACTGGTGAATATGAGTTAAAGTTTACTACCCACCTCCCCAAATAGTCAGGGAAGCAGCTCTTGTTATGTATCTAAAAAGTACCCCTACACAAGCAATATGGGGTGGGGTAGATAGACACAATTCCACTAAAAGACCCCTTTTTGGAGATAGATAAAGGAAGAAGCACACACCTAGTCATGGATATTTCCCTGTTCCTCTCAAGGCAGAAATTTGAAATCAGACTCCCTTCTAGAGGGGTAGGTGGGCCAGATTCAGAGATACATGCCACCCACAAGTGATGTGGGATTTAGACAACCTAAAAGGACATGTATGTATTATATATGTGTGTATGTATGTGTGTGTGTGTTTTTACACACACACCCAACACCCCTGCAAAGTGTTTCAGGTAATCTGCTGACAGAACTATCCTTGGAAGGGGGAGGGAACAGTGTTGAGGAGGGGAGCCCAGGGAAATTCACCCTAGTTCCCCTGCCACAACATTTTTATATGGATGAGATCAGGTTAAAATGAACATCAAGGGCTGCCTAGAAGGGGAAAAGAAGTTACAAAAGGGCAGCCTGAGGGCGACAGGAGAAGTCCCACCCCTTTGCTTTGGTGATGGTGAAAGGATTTATGAGCTTAGCAGGACTTGCATAAGAGATTCAGGTCTTCCTTTGAACATCAGATGGTAAAACCATCTCCTTTTCCTCTTCCTGGGGCTCCTCTGAGTCACTGCCAAAACCCCAGCCACACAGAGACCCCTAAAGCCCAAGGCCCAGGGCAATTACTCTGATTTGCTCTATCCTGAGAACAACTCTGACTTCTAAGGATTCTTGATGGAGACTGGGGAAAGCCCTGGAGATATAGGAGGGGCCGGAAGAGATTAAAAAAGTAATTTGCTCTCAAGGCCTTAAATGGGCACATACTGTATACAGAGCACTGAACAAAATTCTATTAGGGGAACTGTTGAAACCATATTATCGGTCTTCTGAAATCTTTATTAAATTATGTTTTTTTTTTTCCTCTGATACGTTTGTGTGATCTGTGGTTTCATCAATATAGGTATACCCTCTACAACCACTTTATGCTTTCTTATCCCATGTAATTCCTGTTCATTCAAATAACACTATAAATTGATTAATTAAATACCATAAAAATGTGTAATATAAAAATGAAATGGGGAACAATTTTATATAAGAAATATAAACATTAAAGTACCACACAGTACTTGGACTCACAGAATGGTATTTCACCAGTACTAGGATGAGGGACCTTGAAGAGGGGGGAGGAAGGGAGATGAGCAAGGGAGCAGGAGCAGATTTAAGGGGGAGGGGTGGAAAAGAAGAAAGAAAGTCAGGAGAGGGAGGCTGTGTGGTCCAATGGAAAGAACACTGGCTCTGGAGATGCATAACTTCCCTTCAAATCCTACCTGTGACATTTACTGTCTATATGACCTTGGAAGAGTTCCTCATTTTTCCTGGGCCTCAGTTTCCTCCTCTATAAAATGAGAGAACAGGATTAGGGGCATTTAGGGCTCCTTCCATCTCTAGATCTATCAGTTTAAATCATAGAAAGATAGCTTTCAAACTCGATATAAGAAAGAGCGTTGTAACTTAACATCTCTATCTGACAATGGGGCTAGAAGGTGGCACAGTAAATAGAATGCCAGACCTAGAGAATGAAAGACTGATCTTCCTGAGTTTAAATCTGGCCTCAGACACTTACTAGCTGTGTGACCCTGGGCAAGTCACTTCACCCTGTTTGCCTCAGTTTCCTCATCTGTAAAAATGAACTGCAGAAGGAAATGGCAGACCACTCCAAAAAAATCGCGGATGGGGTCACAAAAAGAGTCGGAGGACTGAACAAAAATCCAACAAAGGAATGGCCTGCCTCATGGGACTGAGTTTTCTATGACTGAAAAATCTTCCAGCAGAGGTAGAGATGACTGCTTGTTGGGAATGTTGTAGCAGTAATTCATGCACAGGACCCAGAAACCTTCTTCTGATTGGGAAAAAGACTACCAAGGGCTAGAATAGTAGCAAAGTGAGGCTGAATAATGAATGACTCTTCCTTGATTTCAGCCTCCTGAAAGTAAGCAGAATTGAAATGTGGGTCCTGAATGAGATGAACTCTCAGGATTTTTTATTCCCCCTTTAAGGTTCTAGGATTCCAACCTGAGTGAGAAAGGATGCTAATCTCCCTTGCTAATCTCCTGCCTATGGCAGGTCTGGCTGTTAGCAACACTTGTCTGTTACCAAGGCACCCCCACTTACCTCTTGGCAGCATATCCCTCCTGCAAACCCAAACCCCGAGGGGAAACAAACAGCTAACATCATGCAGAGATAGCAAAGAAAACTATACACATGAAGCAACTTGAGAGAAATCACAGTGCAACACATTGGTGAGTACCAAACCACTGCACACAAACTGAATTCACCGGGGCCAAGGACCTGCAGAGCCAAGGATGCCGCCAGCTCAGAGTTCCTCCTGTCCTTCAGCTCTGGGGCCCACTGAGACTTTAGAATTGTTCTATGTGGCCTGCCCTCTTATTAAATCTCCCTTAGCAACACATTTGTCTCAGGAGACTGACCACATCCAAATCTGACGACCATAATTTCAGGCCTCTGTCACACACATTATAAGAGGAGAGGGAGGGAATAACAGAGCCCCAAGGTCTTTGGCAGTATATGTGGTCATGCTCATATTCTGTTCACACAAAGCCAAAGACAGTTTGAATTTTGGAGGGATGGATTCAGGATAGAGGGAAGCCCCAAATTATAGGTGGAAAATTACGGTCATCGAGAAGCATAGTCTGTTCTGAAATGCCTTTGGACAGCCCTCCTGACCTGTCTGGGGTCACCACAGTGTGCCTCCTACCTCACTCCCAAGCCTGGGGTTTTACAGCACTAAATGTGGGGATTAGGTGGGTCCCAAGGAGGTCTGGGGCACTCAGGAAAGGCAGGGTGCTTTCAAACCCCGTGGAAGCAGCTTGTCACCTGCTGCATCTGATCTCGTCATAGTTACAGAGTTGGAGCAGAGTAGGATGTAATCAGCCAGTGAGTATGCGGCTATTAGTGCCACAGGGATTTAAGTACTGCCCAGTAATGCTAGTTGTTAAAGTACGTAGTTTTATGTGTTTTTCCTCATTCCAGCCCACTTGGAATCACAGTGACAGGGCCTGCCAGTTCCCCAGGCTTCATTCTCTGAGCTGCCAACACGCTTCTTCTGATGGCCCTATACTTATTGGAGACACATATGCAAAGAGGGGAGACCTATGACCTTGAACTTCTTTTAGGACAGCTGCTGCTTATACCTGGGGTTGGAGGGGGGGGGGTGAGACTACAAGGTACTTAGAAGTCATACAGATTCCCCACTGAAGCTATCAGGGAAGAACACAAAAGGAAGTAATTCTTTTTTTTTTTTTTGTGAGGCAATTGGGGTTAAGTGACTTGTCCAGGGTCACACAGCTAGTAAGTGTTAAGTGTCTGAGGCAAGATTTGAACTCAGGTCCTCCTGAATCCAGGACCAGTGCTCTATCCACTGTGCCACCTAGCTGCCCCCAGGGAGTAATTCTTAAGGATTCCTAAAGAGTCAAGGGCTGTCAGGAGCCATTGGGAAAGGGCACAGGAGGTCCAGGGTTTTGAGCAGGAAGTAAAGGAGATAGGGTTAGAAGGGGAAGGTGGAAGTAGAACAGATATGTTTGTCCATAAGGAACAGGGAAAAATGGGGCTGTCTGGAGGAACTACTAGCAAGAAAGACAAAGTGCAAGGATCTCACTGCCAGTAAATATGGAGAGTAGTGGGGAGTTTGTGGTGACTTTCATGGAGTGTTTGATGTTTATATTTTCTCCGCAGCCAAGTGCACTAACTCTGTGCTCAAAGTTCAGGCTGATCTGCCTCCTATAAGAAAAAGGACAAGATCTCAAGTAGCACTTATTCACTCTCCAGGTTATAAGGGAGAATGAATTATTCATTTTTTAAAAAGAACTTGCAGAAGGGCTTCGAGGGGAAAACAAAGAAGAAAAAGGATTTATAAGAGCAGAAGGAAATTGTGATCCATGCCAGGAGATTACAGGGTCAAAGAATATGGCAGAGGAGAAGGAGAAGGAGAAGGAGTGACTAAACATTTAAAGCTAAGAAACAAATATGAGACTTTCTGAAGAGGAGGGAGCTGGGTGCTCTGAAAGGGAAGCAGCTGTTTGCTTTTCAAGGAATGGATTATATGCATTCACAGGGAGCAGAAAGGGTCATGGGAGAGAGAGAGAGAGAGAGAAAGAGAGAGAGAGAGAGAGAGAGAGAGAGAGAGAGAGAGAGAGAGAGAGAGAGATGAATAGTGGTGGTTAGTAACTCCTGACCAAGAGATATTTGAGATATTTGTCAACTCGATAACAACGATAAAGTGGTCTAACATCTTCCTGGTGTGTATCTAAGATGAAATTGAGAACCTCCCAACACTTCTCAGAATGGATGACTATTACCCACTTCTGATGATTCATGGGCACAAATGATATTGCCAGAAGATACATAGAAAGCATTTCTAAAGATTCAAAAGTCACAAGAAAGAAATTAAAGACCTTAGAAGCACAAGTTGTGTCTTCATCATTGAGTGCAATCGAAGATGTGGGCTTTGATGGGTTTGAGAAGTAAACATTTGAATAGGAAAGGGGTTTCTGAGAATGGGATTTGGATTTCTGAACCATCACATAAAATATAGGAATGACAGTCTCATGGCCAGGGATGGAGTATACATACAAAGAACTACTAAGAATGTCTTTGCCTAAGGCTTTAAACTGAAAAGATGAAGGAAGGAGAAAATTAGGTATTTATGTCCAACAAACTAGATAATAGCTATGGCGGCTAGAATGTAGAAAGAAGCATGGTAGTCAAGACACTAAGAAGTTAATAGGAAGCAAAATCCAAGATAGAAACCAATAATAACAACTGTGGGTTCAGATATCTATTCACAAATTCATAAAATTTTTTTTTATTACCAATGAAGGTGAACTAGGGATCCTAAACCAAAGATGCAAATTGGGCCTGATGGGTATTCTTAAAATTTGGTACCATGAAACCTTCTTTAAAGCTAAATCTTTCAAAAGAAAAATAAGTAAAGGTGGGGGGAGCCAGAGTTTCATTGGTTATTAAGAAGGTATATTTATTTAAGGAAATCCAGGGACCATAGGACGGAAACTTGGGGAAGATTTGTGTGAAGATCAAATGAATTGATATTGTCAGTGGAGTATGACCTACAGGGCCCTTGAACAGAAAAGGTAAATGGCTGAGGAGTTCAGGAAATTGATCATGAAGTCTAAAATTTCCTTACCTGATCAGAATCTATTGTCATTCTACCTTGAAATCCCAAACCCTATTCTTCATCTTCACTTCATCTTCATCTTTAGTTCTTTCCTCAGTATTCATCCCTGCACAGGCTACACTCTCTTCCCTTCCCCATCTTGAGTTCTTGGTAAACCTGTTCACCTTGAGTCCCCTGTTCTGGTACTGTATTGCCAATCTCACCCTACCAAGTCTCAGCCTTGGATCACTCCCACCATCTTCTCTGCCTTTGCTTCTACACACATGCTGCTGAATGAGGTTGGAGAAAATTATGAATCCACCGACTGGATCCACCACAAATTTATGTTGCATAGCCTCAAGTGGATCCTCACTATAGTAAAGCAATAGTTTTACATATTCCTAATTGACCCACTATCCCACTGGCCACAGTGGCTCTTCCAAACCTTTTCATTCCTCCTCAAAATTCCCATGGCTCCTCTTGCTCCCACCCTCCCATCTGAGAACCTTGCTTGTATTTCACTGAAAATACTGAGACCATCTACTGAGTACTCCTTGTTCTCCCCTCCTCCTCATTTCATATCACCCAGAGGCTTTTTGCCACTCTCCTTCTTCACTCCTGTCTCACATTTAGAGGTAGCTTACCAAGGGAAACCCCAAAGCATGTACAAGTGGTCACATTCCATCCTTTCTTCTCTAGCAGATTGCTTCCTCAGTCCTACCTACCCTCTCACTTACCTTCAATCTCTCCCTGTCTACTGGCTGCTTCTCTACTGCCTACAAACATGCCCATGTCTTCCTCACCCTCAAAAAACTCCATCCCCAATAACTATTGATCCATGTCTTTTTTCTCTTTTTTGGCTAAACTCCTCGAGAAGGCCATCTATATTGGCTATCTCTACTTCCTTTCTTTCCATTTTCTTTTTCACTCTTTACAGTGTGGCTCCAACTTCATTCTTTGACCAAAACTTCTCTCTCCAAAGTTACCAGCAATCTCTTAGTTCTAAAATCCAAGATCATTTTCCCAACCCTTGTTCTTGACTTCTCTGCAACCCCACACTTGGTCAATCACACTCTTCTGGAAACTCTCTTCCCTCTAAAGTTTTGGGATATTTCCCTCCTGGTTCTCTTCTCAATCTTCTTTACTGGATCTTAATTCAATTCATACCCACTAACTACAGGAATCACCCAAAGCTCTGTCCTGGGCCCTCTTCTCCCTCTATATTATGTCAATTAATGATCTCATTAGCTCCCATGGAATCAAATATTATCTCAAAGCTGATGGTTCTTAAATCTACTTCTCCAGCCCTCACCTCTCTGCTGATCTCCAGCCTCACATCTCCAACTGCCTATTAGACATCTCAAACTAGATGTGTTGTAGACATCTTGAACCCAACATGCCCAAAACTGAACTCATTCAATTATCAAGATATCTACCTCTTTCTGGCCAACATAGAATAGCTCATAATATTTTAATTTGTTGCAAAGATAATTTCACCCTTCAAATGGTGGGAGAACTATAAGGAAAAAAAGAGGAATCTGAGGCACAGGTTAAGTGACTTTCCCAGGGTCACACAGCTTTTAAGTGTCTCATTTTATATCCACAACAACCCTGGGAGGAAGGTGCTATTATCACCCCCATTTTACAGTTGAAGAAACTGAGGCAGACAGTAGTTAGGTGACTGCTCTGGGTCACACAGCCAGTAAGTGTCTAAGGTCATGTTCAAACTCAAGTTTTCCTGACTCCAGGCCAAGCACTCTATCCACTACACTGCCTAAATGCCTCTGAACCACCCAAGCTTGCCTTTGGACATAAATACAGACAGGTGCACACACACATATTCTATTATCAGCACTTAACACAGACAAGCAAATCATGCCCACTATCATTTCCTGTCAAGGCACTCCATTCCTTGGCATCAGAACATCTTACACATTTATCCAGACTCCAAGGTAGACATATGTGTGTAATAGTAGTCATAGCACAAACGTCCTCTCCCCACCCATTTAAAAAAACTCAGCTCAAGCCCCTTCTACTACATAAAGCCTTCCCCAATGCCCTCGGGGGCTAATTCCTTTCTTGTATTGATTCTAAGTGTAGCTTCTATATGCCTAGACACATAAGGGGTATTTTCCCCTATAGAACGTAATGTCCTTGAAGATAAGGACTGTTTCACTTTTGTCTTTATATCCCCATAGTATTGCCCAATGGCTGGAACCTAGGAAGTGATTCATAAAGGTTTGTGGTTGAAAGGTCACTTGGTGGGTTGGTTAGTTGGTGGATTTCTTAGAGACTGTTCCAAGTCTCAAAGATATTATTACTATGACTTACTTGCTACCCTCTCTTTCTCTGGGTCATCCAGCTTTACCGTGGAGTGGGAAGAATTTAGCAACCTAAATTTGAGGTGTTCTCTCCTAAAAGAACCAAGAGACCGATAGCTGTACATCCATTGCCTTCCTGCAGAGTCTAATGGCTGTGGTGCCCTCCTTCCCTGGCAAGTTCTATTGGAGAGCTTTCAGCCCAAAGGACATACAAATTTAATCACCTTGAAAGCTGGCCTGAATCTGCTGGCATTTACATACACCTGCTCCTGACAATTACACCCTTGCTTGCCTATGACTAAACGGGGAGAGGGTACAAAGTACAAGCTTACACCAGGTCAAGCTTCCTACCTCTCAATGCCCAGCATGAAATCCAAGCTTTCCTTGAGCCTGCTGAGTGACTTCTGAGTTTCTGAAGAATCTAATCATATTTCACATCCATCACTTCATTTGATCTTCATAACAACCCCACAGGAAAAGCAGAAAGAGTACCATTATTATTTTTCCCATGTTATGGGTTAGGAAACTGAGGCTTAGAGAGACTACAAGTGCCCTGCCCAGATAATAATGAGAGTTGCTTTTTATCAATATAGCTCTTACAGGTTAACAAAGACCTTTCCTCAAAGAAGCCCTGTGAGGGTACTGTTATTCCCATTTTACAGATGAAGAAACTGAGATTCAGAGGGGTCCTTATTTACATAGCTAGTAAGCCCCATTTCTTTCTAACCAAATTAAATCCAAAGTCCACGAACCTAGCATCTCCACCCACCCCCACCCACCCACACAATATGGTACTAATCTATCTCTCCAGCTTATTCCCTACTACAAATCCCTCACACCCAAACTGTCATGCTCACTGTTCCCTGAACACAAACTTCTGCACTTTTGCTCAGGTTTTCCCCTCCCTCCATCCAATACAGAATGGCATTTTCTTCATCAAACTTTTATTGGTACCCTTATATCCACACAAGTGATTTTCCTGATGTAGCACTTATGACATCCCATCCCTATAGCCTGACTATTTCTGTATATATTCTCTAGACCCCCTCTCCACTCCACATTGAAATCGTAATCTCCCCGACCTTCAAGAACTCCTCCCTCACCCCCACTCATCCCTAGCACAGAGCCTTTTATAGAGCAGATGATCAATATGTGTTTGTTGTATTAAGCTGATTAGAAGCATAGTTCCTAAAAGAGATAGATTCACTGTCATTGATGGATGGATGCAAGCATTCTAAGATACATCCCCCACTAAGACATAATGATAGCAGTAGCTAACATTTATAGTTAGCTTTCAGTTTTACAATGCATTTAACATATTTTATCTCACTTGGTTCTATGATTTAAGTGCTGATATTCCCATTTTGCAGATGAAAAAACTGAGGCTGGGAGGGCCAAGTGACTTGCCTAGGGTCACACAGCTAGTAAGTATCTGAAATGTGATTCAAATTCAAGTCTTTCTGATTCTAAGGGCAGGACCCTACCACTCTCCTTGAGACATTGTACACCCATGCCATCAAACCAAAGGGTAAACTACTTCACCTCCATCCCTGTGTAGCCAAAGCCTTCATTCTTTCTTTCCCTCATTAAAACCCATTATCTGGTAAACATGTTCATATTGAAGTTTAGGTGACTGGTAAGCCTTAGAGTTCCTCTTCCTTGGTAGAGTTTCATTTAATAGGGTACAAACATTTGACATAATCAAAGGAATTAATCTCAAATAGTAGAATCCCACACATTGGCTCGTTAACTAGGGGATTTTATAGAGTCTAAAGTCACACTGTGGATAGACACATACTCTACCTACTTAGACATCTGTCTTTGAGCTGTTTAGGTCAGGACTTTGTTGTTACTTTTCAGTGGGAAAGGTTGCTCCCTATGAATGGACTGCATGGTCCATACTTTTCCACCACAATAGAGACATGTTCCAATAACACATTTTCCTGCTTATCCCTCTTATTGCTAAGAACTAGGATAGGGCTAAAGATGAGCAAGAATTGGGTTGGGATTAATAGGGAGATATTCTGCTGTTTCAATGTCACTAGTTAAGGAGAATCTACTACCTACAGAGGCAGCCCATTCCATTTTTCAACATGGTACCCTGTCTCTTTAGCCCCATGCCTTTTCCCAGGCCATCCCATATATCTAGACTGAAATATTCCTCACCTCTGTCTCTTAGAATGTCTGGCTAATCTTTAAGTTTCAGCTCACTTCCTACAGTATCCCTTCCTCCCCTTGGTTAGTGCTCTTTATCTTCTCAAATAATCATGGATTTTATTGTAGTTCAGTCATGTCTGATTCTCCATGACCCCATTTGGGGCTTTCTTGGCAAAGATACTGGAGTGGTTTGCCATTTCCTTCTCCTGCTCATTTTACAGATGAGGAAACTGAAGATTGCAGCTTGTAAGTGTCTGAGGCCAGATTTGAATTCATGAAGGTGAGTCCTCCTGATTCCAAGTCCAGTGCTCTATCCGCTGTGCCACCTAGCTGCCCCCAATCATGGACTTACTTATTTGTATGTTGTAATCTCTGTCCATTCCCATGGAAGAATGGAGGCTCCTTATGGGGAGGGGCATTTTTTGGGTCTTTTTAGTAGGTTCTTAATTGGATTCAATTGGATCAGGTTGTGTTTTCCTACTCCATCTGATTGAAAAGGAGTAATTTCTTTCAACCAGTCATTTCTCCAAGCTGGACCAGTCCAGATGGATGTGCCAAAAGTCATTGTGTATCTCTAAATAGCTCTAAAGATCACCTCACCTCATGATTCAGAGCCCCCTTATAGTCAGAGGCCCAGTTTCCAAGCTTGGTTACCCAAATGGGTCACTTCCATCCTCCTGGCCCTCCCACAGCCTACATAGCCCTACCTATTTGAGGACATCAGAGAGGAGAGTGGGTCTAGGAAACAGTCATTTCTATGTTAAGTGGCCATTTGTGCCCCTGGGTTTTGGAAGGTAGAATTGAGAGTCAGCTCAGAAGTGAATGGGTTCTGGGGTCCCAGAGCTTGGACAACCTGCCTATCTGAGACCTGACCCTGATTTAGCCAAGATTCTGAGTACTTCTGGGGAGTTCTGATCAAAAGAAGCCTTCTAGACCAGAGGAAGTCAAGGGAACTTTGACAAGACTTAGAAAACTGCTGTACTCAAGAATGAGAACACCGTTTTACTATCAAACACTATCATACAACCAACCTGCTCACCTATTCGTGGCATCTTCTCTAGCAGGATGTGCTTAGATATATTGGAAAGAGCACTCAATCCACAGGAAGGAGTCCTCAGTCTCAGCTTGGCCACAAATTACCAGTAACCCTGGGCAAGCCATCTAAACTCTCTGGGCAGGGGTCTAAATATCTTTCCCTGTAAAATGAAGGGGTGGACTTCGATGGCCTCTCAAGTACCATCTAGCTCTGAACTTTGGATCCTTTAAGACAGAAGTTGCTAAAAAAAAAATCTCATTCATACATACGTATAAAGTGACTGATAAAGCTTGGTTTTGAACTTTTCTTTCAAAAACATTTAAAATAAGCCAAGTTAAAAGGGCTGCCATGGGCTTATTCTATTTTGCTATAAAAAGCTAGACTAGGAAAAAAAGAGAGAAAATTATAAAAAGGAAAGTTTTGGCATAACATAATGGACTGCCTTAGGAGAGGATGAATTCCCTTTCACTAGAGATATTTTAGCAGGAGTTGGAGGGCCTTCTGTTAAGTAGAATGTAGAAAGGATTCCTTCCTGAGTGGGAGGTCAGACAAGATGACCTCTAAGGTTCCTTCAAACACTATAATTCTACATTTCGATTATACCATGAAAAGAGAACTATGGTCATTTCTAATAAGTATAGGGACAGAGATGGCTCTGTTCTAAAAGTCAGGTGAACTGGAGTCTTTTACAAGTTCTGCCATTAACTATAACCTTGACTTCAAACAATTTCCTGTGTTTCATAGACTTAGGGCTGGAAGAGAGCTTTTGTTGTTCAGTCCCGTTCCACTCTTTGTGACCCCATTTGTGGTTTTCTTGGCAAAGATATTGGAGTGGTTTGCCATTTCCTTCTCCACCTCATTTTTTGATGAGGAAACTGAGGCAAATAGGGTTATGTGACTGGCCCAGAGTCACACAGCTGGGAAGTGTCTGGGGTCACATTTGAACTCAGGTCTTACTGACTCCACACCCAGTGCCCTATGCACTGTGCCACTTAGCTGCCCTAGGAAGAAGGCTCAGAGTTCATCAGATCTAACTCTCTTATTTTATAGATGAGAATCCAGAGACCCAGAGAGACTGCAATTTGTCTGAGATCACATGGGTAATAAGTGCCAGAGGCAGGGTTCAAACCCATATTTGTTGATTTTATTTTTCCACTAGCCCACTCTAATTTTTTATGCTTCAGTTTCCTATTTAACCCATAATAACCCTAGCTTCACAGAAATGTTGGGGATGTGAGATATAAAATGTCAAAAAGCTCTTTACTCTTAAGAAGAAAGGTATTTTGTAAATAACACATACTATACCTTACTTAGAAGGTTGTAAATCTCAAAGGAGATAAATAATGTATTTGTTGTTCACTTGTTTTTCAGTCATGTCAGACTTTTCATGCCCAATGGGGTTTTCTTGGCAAAGTACTGAATTGGTTTGCCATTTCCTTCTCCAGTTCATTTTACAGATGAGGAAACTGAGGCAAACAGGGTTAACTGACTTGCCCAGGGTCATGTGGCTAGTAAGTGTCTGAGGCCAAATTTGAACTCAGGAAGATGAGTCTTCCTGACTCCAGGACTGTCACTCTGTCTACTGCATCCCTACCTCCCCTGGAAGGTACTTAGTAAATGTTAGAGCTCTGTCTGTATAAAGGCCAGCTATCATCATCATCATCTCATCACCACCACCACCATCTTTGTTAGTTCAGACCTGTGGTTTCATTGATATACTGTTAGAAAATTCTCCCCAACTAATGCAAATTAGCAACTGTTCTGAAACACAATCTGGTTTCTTGAAGCACTGAGAAGTTAGAAGACTGTTCAGGGTTACACAGCCAGAATGTATAGGAAGCCATACTTGAACCCAGGTCTTCCTGACTCTGAAACTTGCTCCCTATCCACTGTTCCACATCAATGACATTTATGGCATTGGTAATAATGATAATGGTAAAAATACTCCTAGAGTATTTTCCTTTGTCATTTAGATAAAGCTGAGTGACTGAGTAGAGGATAATGGTCACCACCCTGTCCCCAGAATGAGATTTTTCCTCTCAGACGCCCAAGTCTCATGAAGATGAAATTCACTTGCAGGTGTGTATCCTGATTTCCCCTTAAGCATACAACCTCTAAAAGCTGCTTCAGGTTAAAAATACTTTGGGTCAGCTTCATCTCAAAACCAGATTTCATGAGCTTCCACCAGTGTTTTTCTTTTACTAGACCAACCACATTAGATAAAAGCAAAAGACATTTCATTAAATCATGTAGACATAGATATGTACATATATGCAAATATACACATACATATACATGCACATGTTCACATATGTATCTGTTTATGTATGTATGTATGCATGTATGTTTATAAGGAAAATTTCCCCTAACACACAAACAGGCATATTGTTTCCCATAGATTCTAATATTAGTGAGATAGGGAACACATGTGACCAGGGAACAAGAGAAGGCAAGAGAAGATTTACCTTTAGGAACATATATAGGTAGACTATCTTATGTTTCTGGGGTTGAACACCCATTGAAACCACTCTTTTCCTTCTATACTACCACTTTTTGCTATTCTGTAAATTACTGGTATGCTCTGCTGAGCTACTTTCTCTGTGGCGCTACTATCCACTGGTTTTCTGCTAAATTACAGTTGCTACATAACTTTTTCACCCACAAAGGAGGGGGATTATCTCTTTCAAAGTAAAGCCTCAGGAAATGTTTCAGTTCTTTTGTGAGTC
This sequence comes from Dromiciops gliroides, assembly GCF_019393635.1. Classification (NCBI taxonomy): domain Eukaryota; kingdom Metazoa; phylum Chordata; class Mammalia; order Microbiotheria; family Microbiotheriidae; genus Dromiciops; species Dromiciops gliroides. Next base: position 540,246,332 of record NC_057863.1, read on the forward strand.
AGACCCATAGCTGCACCCAAACTAACCAGCAAAAGCCCTAAGCTTAAATTAAACATGTCTTTTGAACTCTCTTTTTCTTCCAGTTGTCATTCACTGAATTCAGTATACTATTTGAGTGAATACATTCCTTTCAATTTCTAGCATGCACCTGTTTGCTAGAATGATCCATGCAAACCACCCCAAGTATATTGCTGGAAAAGACTTGAGAGGTGGGGTAGAGATGATAATCCTCACTCTGCCTACTTTCAGACACCAAAAACATTCCCCTTTCTCTAGATAAGAAAAGTAAATTTCCCTACATCCCTATTATTGATAATGAATTAATTATATCAATGAATATGAGTCAAAGTTTAGATAAAGCAGATACAAAAAGGCTAGGTAAGAAACAGCATGGATGTATAATAATCTGTTTCCTCTTATTCCAACCTACTTTGAACCTTAATGCAAAAAAGAAAGGAAGGAAGGAAGGAAGGAAGGAAGGAAGGAAGGAAGGAAGAAAGAAAGAAAGAAAGAAAGAAAGAAAGAAAGAAAGAAAGAAAGAAAGAAAGAAAGAAAGAAAGAAAGAAAGAAAGAAAGAAAGAAAGAAGGAAGGAAGGAAGGAAAGAAAGAAAGAAAGAAAGAAAGAAAGAAAGAAAGAAAGAAAGAAAGAAAGAAAGAAAGAAAGAAAGAAAGAAAGAAAGAAAGAAAGAAAGAAAGAAAGAAAGAAGGAAGGAAAGAAGGAAAGAAAGAAAGGAGAGGGAAGGAAAGGAGAAGAGAGGACAGAGGAGAGGAGAGGAGAGGAGAGGAGAGGAGAGGAGAGGAGAGGAGAGGAGAGGAGAGGAGAGGAGAGGAGAGGAGAGGAGAGGAGAGGAGAGGAGAGGAGAGGAGAGGAGAGGAGAGGAGAGGAGAGGAAAACAAATTCACCATGTAGCCCAACTATTTCTATTGCCTCCTATCTAGGGTTTTCCTTAGGGAAATGTCCAGGGAGTTCCTAATACCCAAGATTCCAAGCCAAAACCCTATAGTGTGATAGTTGCAAGCTGAAACATATGTTCTCTCCTCGGGCTGAAAGGCCTCCCAGTTTACCAACTCCAAACAGCACTTTTCTTGCCTGTGCTAGCAAAATGAGGAAATTGAATGAAGCTCTTGGCCTATGGAGGATGGTATGTTTTAGTATCATCTGAGCATTATTGGTCTAGACATTCAAGGCTTGAGAATCAGGTTTTCAGAGGGCTCAAGGAACCTGGAAATGACTCCAAATCTATCCCGAACCCTCCCCGCACTCTTTCCAGCCAGCCACTCTAAGAATGTTAAAAGGTTTTGTTGTTGTTGTTGTTGTTTTGGGAGATAAGTGGACTGAGGCTGAAGCCCTTAGAACCAGGACTTGAGGTAGTGTATATGCTGGGATGAAGAAAGAGACTGGGCTATGGAGGGAGAGAGGAGAGCTCAGGGGTGAAGCCTTCTCACTACCAGGTTGTTTGTTTCTTTGCTTCTCCTTCTAAGAAGGAGCCTGGGGAAAGGGAAAGGGAATCAATCTGATTATTCAGCCCCATAAACAACATCATAAAAATCACATCCATTTTCAGCAGAAGCTCAGTGCTAATGTGCCAAAACAATGATGGCTTCTTACAACATCAATCCCTGATCAATCTTCACTCGCTGGGGCTGGGGCTGGGGTTGGGGCTGGGGCTGGGGCTGGGGGAGTAACTGTGGGAGGAGAATTAATCCCCAGCCTCTGTCAGTGGGATAGGGGTGCAACCCTGGTTACTGTCACCTCCTAAGTCCTCACCTTCTATGATCTCCAGTCCCCCTGAAACTCCCATGAGCCCCCTTTGAGATTCATACAATAGGATTAAGGGTGGTTTGGAGATAGTGATACCCCTTCAGCCCATAAAGCTGAGAATGTCATTCTGCTTTGGACCCCTCATCTGCCCAGGTAACTGGTCTATCTTTCTGGTCACATACAGGAAAGGACTTCTCAGTTGAAACGAATCCTATATGAACACTTTCCTTTTTCTCACCTCCCCCTGGCCCTGGGAGAAAATACCACATTACCTTGCCAGAAGAGATCATGGATGAGTTCATTTGGAGCTTCCAGGAAGTTAGAATCATTTCTTGCTGAGATTTTGAGAGCAAAAGATAGGCTTTCCCAGAGCTTTGCCAATGGTTCGAGGCTGAAGTGACTCTTTCAGAGTTACATGGTATAACCTGGAGGGTCAAATAAAGAAATCAAGTTAGGAGTCATCTCTCCTCTAAACTTACACATCACCCTATGCAGGAGGCCTAAGGGACCCAAAGAGCGGAGTCTTTTCAGTGCTGAGCCACCACAAGGAGAGAAGTAGCCAAAGGTTTGTCATCCCAAAGGATAATGAGAAACATCTGTGACTGTCCAGAAGCAGCCAGGGAATATTTGATGACGTTCCATATAACTGGTGTTGTACTTGCCCCAATGCTCAACTGTTGGGCAGAACCCTTGACCTGGGCAATTGCTTTCCCACCTCCATCCCCCCCCACCCCCCCTTCCTCTTTATCGGTAATTCAATCTGCTTTCCCTCTGTTTCCTCTTACTCAGTCTCCAACAAGGAACAAGCTAGCCTCTCAGTTGAAATAACTCCAGCCATCCCCCCAAGCAGCGGTGTAATTAGAAAGGCAGCTCATTTCCCTCAGCTCCCTGTTTGCACTCCGGAAATGTCACTCTAAGCCTGGGCAATGGAGCCTCTGCCCCTCAGGGGGCTTGGCAGCATTTTCAATCAGCTCTCTCACAACTCACTCCCCTCTGCCTAGCACTTGGCCTTTCGTAGGATCATAGGATCCTAGATACAGAGCTGGGAGAGGCCTTAGAAGCCATCAAGTTCAACCCCGTCCTTTCGCAGATGAAGAAACTGAAGAAAGTGACTTGCCCAAGGTCCCATAGCTAGGAAGTGTCTGAGAGCCATGTAGCTAAGAATCCCATGTCAGATACTTTCTAGCTGTGTGACTCTAGTCAAGTCACTTAACATCTTTCTCAGCCTCAGTTTCCTCATCTGTAATATGGGGGTAATAACAGCACCAACTTCGGAGGGGAGGGGTTGTTGTGAGAATCAACAAGATAGGGGCAGCTAGGTGGCACAGTGGATAGAGCACTGGATTCAGGAGGACCTGAGTTCAAATCCGGCCTCAGACACTTGATACTTACTAGCTGTGTGACCCTTGGCAAGTCACTTAACCCCAATTGCCTCACCAAAAGAGAGAGAAAGAGAGAGAGAGAGAGAATCAACAAGATAATCTGTGGAAAGTGCTTTGAAAATCTTAAAGTGCTACATGGATGGATCTGAGGCAGGATCTGAACATGGGTCTCCTTGGCTTTGAGTCTATGCCATGCTGCTTCAAAAGAGACACTGCTTTCTACTGGGTAATATTTGCCATCATGGAGACAGACACCCAAGTAATGCCTGCAGTTTGTGGGTCACGCAGAAAAGGAGGTGACCCCCTTCATCAGGGTGACAAAGGCATGTTTGGGGGCTTCAAGAGTTACTTAAGGGGGCATGAAAACATATACATGGAATGAATGAGCACTGTCACATAGATCTTTTTTTAGTAACAAGATGATAAATAAACAAGCTCAGCCTCTACAACCTGAATAATAATATGCCTGGCAATACATCTTACTATTTTTCAAATATATGTAGATGTTATTGTGATTAAAGGAAGAGATTCATTTAAGAGTGTTACTGAATTCATAGTAGCCTTTAGTCATCATGTATTTTCTCAATCAGTTGATAATAATAGTGTAAGTACTATTGTGTGGGAGTCCAAGAAATATAGTGATGTTTAAAGGGGTCCTTCTTACTCAAAAGTTGGGAACCAGTGGCCTATAGAGAGTGCCCACGTGTCTCTATGGAGGATTTATGGGACAACTTGGACAAGCAGGCTATAAGACCCCAAAGGACAAGAACCGTTCCAATTTTTCTCTTTGTGTTACCAGAGCCTAGTGCAGTGCCTGGCATTTGATAAATAAAGACTTGTTGAATTAATTGAATTGAAGTGAATGACAAGAATTCAATAACAAAGACTGACAAAAGCTGCATAGGTTGAAAAGGTGGTATATGAGCTGTCATTGCTTACTTAGAGAATGCACACACATGTTGAGATCTCCATTCCATCAAAATATTGAAATACTTGAATTAAGGCCAGGCACATGTAAAACAAGAAACACAAATAAAATATAAAAATGCAACAAAGCAATATTTTCAGAGAGTAGTTGCAAGATTGGCAGAACTTAGCAATGATCTGTGGACCCTGGGCTATCTTTGGGCAGCTAGCTAGGTGTCAGAGTTGGTAGAGGGCTAGCCTTGGAATTAGAAAGACCTGAATTTGATTCCTGCCTTAGACACCTATTGTCCATATGGCTCTGGAAAAGTCATTTAACCTCTCTCAGTCTCCATTTTTCTATCTGTTGGATGGGGATAATAGTAATACCTACTTTATAGGGTTGTTGTGACATTTGAATGAAATCATATTTGTAAGGTACTTTGCAAACTTTAAAGTGCTGTAAAAGGACTTGCTATAATTATTATCTTTTTCATGTGTCTTCTTTCTCCCTGCTTAGAAATGAATATTTGGGAGAATCATAGAATGCAGGGGGTAGAAGACCTTAAAATTTAAACCAGCCTAAGGGGCAGCTAGGTGGTTCAGTGGATAAAGCACCAGCCCTGGATTCAGGAGGACCTGAGTTCGAATCTGGACTCAGACACTTGACACACTTACTAGCTGTGTGACCCTGAGCAAGTCACTTAACCCTCATTGCCCTGTCCCCCACAAAAAAATTTAAACCAGCCTAACACAGAGAGGCAGTTTGATGGAGTGAAAGGAGCCCATAGATTTAGAGTTAGGAAGCTTGGGTTCAAATCCTGACTCTGCCACTTATTAGATATTTGACCCTGAACAGGCCATTCATTCATCCCTTCTCATCTGTTTCCTCAACTGTAAAATGAGGGGGTTGACCCCTAAGGTTGACCTTACAAGGTCTAAATCAAAAAGTCCTCCTTTCCAATTAGAAGATCTGCACTGAAATATCTCAATGGGTGGTCATCCAGTCTTTGATTGGACATTCCCCAAGAGCCTAGTTTGACATCACCCATTAACCCCTCATCATAACAGCTTTCTTGCCCTTTTAGACTGACAATAATTTGTTAGCTTTGATCCCCTATTCTCTCTTCTTTCCTTACTTGTCCTTATCTACAGAGTTAACCTCCTATCTCTGTTGTGCAGTAGGCCTGTATAAATAGCCCATTGACATATCTAGGCACATAAACAAAGGCTCAGAAATCCATTTCTTTTCAGTCTTTCCCAGGAGGTCCCTCTTCTGACACTGTTGTTGAGATCCATGGTCAATGAGGGAAGAGGGGATGAGGGAGGTTAAGCAAGTCAATGTTGCTAACCCAATTCAATCCAACAGTGATCATGTATTGAGGGTCTAATACCCAGTGATTCAATCCAACAATGATCATGTACTGAGAGTCTAATGTGTGAAAGACCTGGCTGGTATTTTTTCATCCTGTAGGAAGGATCTTTCTCAAACGGCAAGAAGAAAACTCCCAGGGGCAGCTAGGTGGTGCAGTGTAGAGAGCATTGGCCCTGGAGTCAGGAGTGCCTGAGTTCAAATCCAGCCTCAGACACTTAACACTTACTAGCTGTGTGACCCTGGGCAAGTCACTTAACCCCAATTGCCTCACTAAAAAACAAAACAAAAAGAAGAAGAAGAAGAAAACTCCCCCTACAACCATCCAGGGAAACTTGCTCCCTCACAAGCAAGTCCATTCCACTGTTGGAAAATCCCAATTCTTACAAAATCCTTTCATATGTTGATATGAGATCTAGCCCCCAAATCTTCCACTCATGGGTCTTAGTTCTGTTCTCTGAAGCAACAATGAACAAGCCTACAAACTTTTCAACATGACAGTCCTTACAATTGTTTGAAAATAGGTATCATATTCACCTGTCTTTGCTTCTCAAGACAAAACATAACCCATTTCCTCATCTATTTTTTATATGGCCTAGTTTTTATTCTTTGCACAGTCCTGGTTTTAATCCAGTTTGCTCTAGTCCTCACAGATTCTTCCCAAAGAAGCATCCCAAACTGAACACTCTACTGTAGATGTTGCCTGACCACAGCTAAGGACTATCATTTCCCATAGTCTGGAAACTATTTCTAGTAATGCACCCTAACTTTGTGTTAGATTTGTCAGTAGCTGCTACATCACATTGTTGGTTCCTGTGGAGCTTGTGGTCAGCTAAAACCCCTAGATCTTTTTCATATGAAAGATTGTCAAGCCAAGTGTCCCCCATCTTTTACTTGTGCAACTGATTTTTTTTAGAAAATTGAAAGATAACTTTATAATCATCCTTGTGTAATTCAGTCTTCTTGGTTTGAGCCCTCAATTCCAGTCTTTTGAAATAATTTTGTATCCTGATTCTATTGTCTTTGGTATTAGTGATACTCAGTTTTGTGTCAACTGGAAATTTGATAAAGCTGCTTTCTAAGTCTTTATCAATGTCATTGATAAAAAATGTTGAAAAGGACAGGTCCAAGGCCTGCGTCTCTCCGGTAGAGACCTCCTTCCAGGTTGACACCAAGTCATTAATCATGACCTGCAGTCAACGTCTTTTTGGTTTTTCACTGTCATTATATAGTCCTTTGCTTCAGTAACTCTTTTGTTGATAACTTCTTTGTGACCTGTTCCCCCTCTCCACTTTGTGACAGACTCTTCATCTCTATTTATCTTAACTCAGAATCGCAGCCTGAAATTCAGCAGGAATTCAATGGTGAGAAGAGGAAGAGAAAGGGCAAGGTTGGAGGGATCAAGGCTTGAAGTCCCTTCCTTTTATTCCTTCCAGTTTTACCAGAGAAGGGAGATAATGAGTTTAGAGACTGGGCAGTTCTGCTTAATTCTGTACTTTGCATTGATCGGTGAGGTGATGCTATTTGTAGAGTGCAGGGGAAAGCTGAGCAGGGGTTCAGGGTGGGGAGGCTTGGCAACATTCCAACTTCCTTATTTAATGTAAAGGTTTGCAAAATCCCCGAGCATCGGGCACACCCATACTTCAAATGTGCATAAACATTGCAAAGTCAGAGAGCAGTCATCTTCTAGCTGCCTGTGCTATCAGAACAGACAATTGGAAGTTACTTGTATTTCCTATCAGGATGACTGCCAAAGAAAACCACTGAAAGGAAAGGACTGGGGGCAATGTCTCCTCAGGATTCATCCCACCTCAAAAGGCCCTGACCAGAAAGCTGCTTGGTTTTTGGTCAGGGACTCATGGTTGCCACTTCCTACTCCCAAATCCTTTCTCTTCCCTTCTCTGTTTCTCTTTCTCTGTCTCGGTCTTCTCTCTCCCCCCCCTCTCCTTCTCCTTCTCCTTCCCCTACTCCCTCTTTATCTGTCTCTGTCTCTGTTTCTCTATCTCCTCTCCTCTCCTCTCCTCTCCTCTCCTCTCCCCTCCCCCCCTCCCCTCCCCTCCCCTCCCCTCCCCTCCCCTCCCCTCCCCTCCCCTCCCCTCCCCTCCCCTCCCCTCCCCTCCCCTCCCCTCCCCTCCCTCCCCTCCCCTCCCCTCCCCTCCCCTCCCCTCCCCTCCCCTCCCCTCTCCTCCCCTCCCCTCCCCTCCCCTGTCCTCCCCTCTCCTCTCCTCCCCTCTCCTGTCCTCCCCTCTCCTCCCCTCCCCTCCCCTCCCCTCTCCTCCCCTCTCCTCTCCTCCCCTCTCCTGTCCTCTCCTCTCCTCTCCTCTCCTCTCCTCTCCTCTCCTCTCCTCTCCTCTCCTCTCCTCTCCTCTCCTCTCCTCTCCTCTCCTCTCCTCTCCTCTCCTCTCCTCTCCTCTCCTCTCTCTGTCTCTCTCTCTCTGTCTCTCCCTCTCTCTCTCCCACCCTCCCTCCCCAGTGGGAGAAGAAAAGCAGCTATGCTTATAGAAAGATTGATTAGTTAAGCAAGTCAATTATATCTCTTGCCGAGAGCGACTGTATATTAAGTAATGCAGCAGAAATGATTGTCTGCACAGATCCATTTTGTCGAACAGCTGTTCCAGAGGCCCAGGAAGAGGAGAAGAAGGTTAGAATCCCATAATAATGCTCACTCCCTTCTCCTCCCCACCCTCAACCAATCCCACCCCAGCCCATTGCTCCTGTCCCCTGGGGGGCTCCATTTATTATGGGATAGAATAAGGTCAGGGTAATGAGCAGGCTGGCAGCAGGCTTGGTTGGACTAGCAGGCTCTCCCCCACCCAAAGCCTCTCCCAGTTCTCCATTAGCAGTGGCCTTGCCATCCTCTTGCCATTGAGGAGATAATTGATGTGCATTTACTGCCCAGTGGCTCTGCCCTTATTCCCCATGCCTCTCCCCAGAGCAAGAGGAGCAGTGTTTGGAGAGCACAATAAACGAGGGTACTTGCTCAAGGACCCATTCCTAAGAGATTCTGTACTTGTGGTGATTGGGGAGAAATCCAGGGGTGCCTCTGGTAAGGGGGAAAGGAACAAATAACAAGAGTCAAGGCAGCTAAAACCCATGGACCAGACCACAAAGCTCTGGGTTTATAGGTTCAAACTTGGGAAGCTGCCTTCCCCTAATCACATTTTTGGGGCTTGTTTTGCCCTAACCTTAAGTTTACCATTGGAATCTCATGTCCAGGACTTCATGTATGTCAGTAAAAGGGCATTTGCCATGACTCCCTCTTCTCCCTTACTCTTCCATCTTCAAATCCTTTGATGTCATCTTCTATTATCTCCTATTTTACTCTAGACTCTCTGTCTTTCTGTATTTCTCCGTATCTGTCTGTCTCCATGTCTGTCTCCCTCCCTCTCTGTCTTTCTGTTTCTGTCTCTCTGTCTGTTTCAGTCTCTCTCTCTCTCTCTCTCTCTCTCCTCTTTCTCCCTAGGTGACCTCAAAATAGAACTCATTGCCTACAACTCTTCATCTTCCTAACTTCTCTATTTTTGTCACCTAGGTTTGAAACCTCTTCACCATCCTCCACTCTTCAGTCTCCTTCATCCCCACATACCCAGTGAGTGGCTCCACAACATCTCAGATCCATCTCCTCTCTGCACCTATGACTCTCACCCTAGCTGAAGCCCTCATTGATTCTTGCCTCCTAATTGGTCTTCTTGATTCTAGGCTTTCTTCCTCCCCAATCCACCCTTGTAGAGAAGCCAAAGCATATTCCTACAACATAGGTCCAATCATGCCACAACTACTCAACAAGCTGCAATGGTTTTACTCCTCGTACCTCTAGGATCAATGCAAACTCCTCTGTTTCACATTTAAGTCCCTTTACAATTGAGCTCCAACATAACTTTCCAAGGTGAGGATATGCTACTCCCCTTCTCACATTCCGGGGTTTAGCCAAACCAGTCTCATACATGACATTTTGTCTTGTCTCTGGGGCTATATATGATCGAGCTGTTTCCATACCTGGAATGCCCTCCAGCCTGATGACAGGGTGGCCTTCCCAG